>NC_064443.1:10000000-12896250 GCF_023343835.1 Lagopus muta | reverse complement strand
CTTTTCAGAAGACACTTTCTTTCTTTTTTTTAATTTTTTTTTAATGTTTAACCATATAAACAGCAAGTAAGGAAGAATTCCTTATTAGCCATTTTTATGGTTATAGCTACCATGCTGCTGAAAAAGCAACTACTTAGAAAAATAAAACCAATATTTATGGGCTCTGGGGTTCAGGAAGGGACCTCTTTCACAGGAGGCATTACTGTAACAGCCATCAGAGCTGAATCATGTTATTGCACAAAAGCGAAGGATTTTATAAAGCCAGACCAACAACTTTAAGTAAATGATAACACATGAAATTAACTTCCAACAACACTAAAAAAGAGAATAGCAAGGATCAAATCTATGAGACACTGATCACCCTCCTGTGCCTAAGTGCTTGCAGAGGGATCAAGAAGCAGGGTGCTGTGTGGCCACCAGAAAAGCAAATGACCTGCAGAGCAGCAGGGACAGCTATAGGACATTTCTCTGCCCGTGGCTGCAGCTCTGCTGAGTCCAGAACTCTCCTCCCTGCTGCTCTCCCCCAGGATCAAGCCCTGGATACAAAACATCTTATTTTACAGACACCTTGAAGCCCAGAGAAGGATCCCAACGTACCATCTCTGGAGTTCCATCCCCTCCCTGCTAAGTGCCAGCCTCATTTATGAAAACTTCTGCTCTACTGCACTCGTTACAGAAAAACCTAATTACAGAGGTAGGGAGTTACCCTTGCAGACCCTGATGGCTTGACCTTTAAAGTCTGACTTCAAGGTCACACTTTAATTCCCCCAAAGTCCCCAAGATGATTATTCCACAGTGTACGCACTAATCAAAGCCGTGTTTCGGGATTTGGCACACAAGCTGTTCTGTCTATCAGAGTAACTCACAGATGGTATGTATGTGACACAACATATTCATCATCTTATATTCTTAGTATATGCAATTCTCCCCATTGCTATGCATTCAGCAAGGGCTGTAAGAAGCGGCTGGTGCCTTGGAAGAGATACCCTCCCAAACTTGGCAGCTTTAAGTTAACCGAATAAAGAAAGAAACCAAAGGTTGAAGAAACTCATTCTCCTGTGTAATCGTAAAACATATTGAAAATGAGTTTTTACTCTAGGTACGATTTTTAACTTCATTTTGTTGCTCATGTTTGTCTCTTCCGTTCATATATCGTACTTTCCTTCTACTTGATGTGTGCCATACGGTTTTAGCTTTTGCTCTTCTGCTTACTTATGACCACTTTTTGGACCAAAATCTCAACAAGATTTGCTTTAGGGGCATTTTTTTAAATCTTTTTTTCCAGGTAGTTGCATGCATAAGTGAACCATTAAAATTGAATCAGTTCAGTGAATCAAACTGAATGACAACAAACTAAAATGAGCAGAAATATGCCTAAAGCAACAAGCAGATTACTTATCTTACTTATTCTTAATGTTGCTTTTCTCCTCTATTTCCTCCATTTCCTCCACTTCTTCTGATGAAATACAGAACCACTTTTTCTTTTTTTTTTAAACATTGGAATGAGCTTTCAGTCCTGAATGCCATACAGATTATATAAAGGGAAATGCACAAAGGGAAGAAGCATCCTCACAAGATGGGTTTCTGGTGCTGGCCCAGCAGCCTGTTTCAAAGCTGCTGGTCTGGAGGAGTTAGCCAGCGAGCACGGGCAAGAGTTCACAAAAACAAAACTTCCCGCTCCCAATCCCTCTTACTCCCATTACATCTGTCTGTTGTTTCCTCCCACTCTGCTGTGTTTTACAGCCCCATGAACAAAAGTCACCTCTACCACCGATCTTTGTTTTGTGCACTCAGCCTGCTTGGATTAGTCCTCATTAAATACAGACAGCAGTTAAGAGAAAAATAAGAGCACACCAACAGCCAGCATGCAAGCCACCATGTTTTTTCATGGTTGTTTTGTTAGAGAATGATAAATGTCACTGCCACAGTCAGAATTTTTTGGTGGTTTTCAGTGTTTTAACTTATATGTTGAAAGCTAAGACGTTAATAAAGCGACTGAAGTGGTGGGCATATAAGTCCATGAATGTCAGTAGCAAGGTCTCACATGCCACTGAGCCATAATGAAAGACTTCATATGTAGGGCTACGACTGGATGTTACTATTTTTATTTTTTGTATGAGAAACTAAGGATGGGAATGCAAGCAAATGGAGGAGAAAAACGAAGGCATTTCCAATTAATCATTTTCCCCAGTGACATTTTAATGCATTATTGTTGCAATTATTCTAAAACGTCCTCAAAGGATCATCACACCAGCTTTTTCAGACTTCATTTTTCATTGAGTAAAACTTCAACAAGCAACCTTTGTGGGAAGTTTGTATCTTTGACGGGGCAACACCTCTCACTCCTCTTCCTTTGTGGGAAACAGGACTACTCCACACACTGAGATATGGCTGTTCTATCACACAGGGGCCTCTCTTAGATTTTCTCTGCTTTGATTCCTTTCTTATTCATTCCCCAATGATCTTTTTAAGCTCTGCATTTTAAGAAACCAACTTAGAATGTGGCTAGACAAAACATATCAGCCAAGGAGGAAGGATGTGGAGGAAGGATGAGAGGTTTTTTGTTTTTTTTTCAACTGCAGTTACTTTACTATTTTTCCATTTTACAACTTAGAAGTGAAATAACCTCTTTTGCCTCAGCATAATTAGTTCCCCAGTCCTGGCATGCCTACGAGCCTCATGTTGTTTGGGGTGCTGTTTGCCAGGGAACACTTAACATTCTCATCTATCACATGAATCAATAAAACACAACCCTGTTTTTCACAAGGTGGCAGGGTATGAGGAAGAGTCACGTGGTCGGAGTTAATTTAAAAGTAATAGACTGAAATTGTCCACATTACTTTTATTGAATCGACAGTGCAGGTCCAGTGCTACTAAGAAATTAATCCCATTTCATGGAATCACAGAGTGAGGCTGTAAAAGTTACTGGTTTATCTTCAAATATAATTTAAAAAAATAATTAAACTTGAACTCTCATTCTTACTTCCATAATATGGAGATTTTTAAAGACTATTCTGGAAATTAATAGGAAAATTAGAGTTATGCCAAACCAGCAAAATCCTGGGCTAAATCCTGCATCAGAAAAAAAATGGAAGTCCTTTGTTGATAACAAAAAAGTCAAAGCCTGAAAATTCTCTTCAGACACTTCTTTCAGTGAGAGTAAGCGAAAAGTCAGTAAATTCCTCCATGGAAGGAGACTCCTTCAGAGGGCAAGGGATGACTTTGGGAAGGTGCAAGTTATCACTGGTTGGAGAGGAAACATGGGTAGGAGAACTAATCTAGGGACCTTGGCTTGGTCCACTTACCTGAGCTGGTCCTACCTAGACAAAAAAGCAAAAAATACCTCAAAATCTCCCCCAAACAGAGAGCAAGCAGGATTCTCAGTACAATACCATGTAGGGGGTCTCCTGCCTGCAACGACAACTGTGTCTCTTTCCCCAGCTCTGTTCTGGGTCATTAATATAACATTTGTGCCTTAAACTGATTTGTCCTGTACAGATTTTTATAACAGGAGACTTAGGTATGGTGCCAGGGAGGTAGACAGAAGCATTACCAGGATGTGTAACACAAAACACATTTCAGCAGACGCGTCTGCAAAGCAGATTTCACCTTTGATAATACCTGTTTTTATCATTAGAGAATCCTGGATGGATCTACCAGGCAGGAAACCCTCACCACAGTATGTAGTGATGTGCTCATTACAGCTGCAACCCCACATGATGCCCTGAGATTTTGCCTCGTTTCCCTCAAAGTTTAGTCCAAAATTCCTTCAGATATGAAATTAAAATATTCAGCACCAAAATGATACGAGCATCCAAGGATACATGTCATTTCTCAGATCCTGCTATTTAAATCATTTGACTTTGAGTGAGATATGGGAGAAATTTAAGTTTCAGTACATTTTAGTCTCCATCATGTCAAATTTACAACCCTGGAGTAAATCACACTGCCAAGACAAATGTCTTCACTTAAATCAGATTTGTTGCTTCCTTCCATACTTCAGGACATTAATAAAATTGGAGTTCCAGTTCATAATAATAGTTTCATCCTTCCTGTGCCAGCAGAACCACAACCAGTTCACCCTCCACACTCACACCTCTCCAGGTTAAGCAATTATAGGCTCAGATTTCTATTAGCTATGTGAATGCGAATGCATCTGACTCAAATTCTTCCAAGTGTATCAGCATGTACTCAGCTGATCCACATATATACTAAGAATTTTCTTAAATATCTCCTCTAAATGCCATTCTTAGCTTCAGACTTCTTGGAGATTGAAGGCATTAAAACAACAAAAGAGCTCTCTGGGAAAGGGGCAAAGGCACCCAAATGCAAGCGAAATGGCAGGAATGTTTGCAGCTCACTGAAATTATCTGAAACGTCTCCCCTAAGTACAAGACATTTCTAACAACTGTTTTTCCCTGTCATCTGGCAACACCTTTGACATCCACTCTCTGAAGAACAATATTCCCCTCCCCTATTTCTGGATCCGACGCACAGTTATGAGCTGCTGCTGATAAGGATTACAGATACAGTCCCTCCAGTAAACGCAAAGGAGGTAACAGCTCTGTGTTCCCCCATTGCAGCACCAGCCTCATGCTCTACTGCTGTTGTATTTATGTGCAAGATTAAAAAGCAGACCTCCCAGTGAGGCAGATAGCAATGGGATGGGGACAGCAACATGAGTATTAATTGCAAACTTGTTGCAGCAGTTCACAGAGCAGAAATCTCAGCACATATTACAAAAGGATATCGCTTGAACCTCCTTTTTTGACTTACCACTTGCCTGATCATTACTCAAAAATGTAAAGACTAGTGTAGATAGGTGAATGACACAAACCTGGATTCCTAGCAAGGGATAAGGAACATGAATGTACCTTCCTCACTGCCACCCAGTGCAGCCCCTCTGACACATGTGGCTGCGGCACAGCACACTTGTCAGCAGCCCTCTGTGATGGGAGGCACATGTCAGAGGAATGTTGCTGGGAGCTCTGTGCGATTCAAATAGCTTACTGCAGCATTATTACAGTAATCTTTCAGCACACTTATACTCCCCAGCCTCTCCCCATTTCGACAAAACAATCCTAAGCTTGTATTAACAACAGGGTTTAATGAAAACCATACATTTCGTGATGAGTGTTTGGTCATGCATGGCAGATTTGTTTGGAATCAAGATCACTTCTCTCTACGAATATGACAAGAGATTAAATCATTAAAAATGTATAGTCTGTAATTAGTTTATCATTGCCAGAATTGTAGGAATATTTTCCAACATAAAACCGATGCCACCAGCAAGAGATCATTTTGAAAGATCAATGTTGCTGAGATATCAGAAAACAGAGTAATTAGGAGGCAGTGTGCACACTGCTCTCCTCTGTATTTTTTTTAATATAGAATAAGAATAGATGTGCAATAAAGTAACTTCTATAAAATCCAACCAGTGATGGGATGGATTTTGCGAGCCATGGACGTGAAATCAGGGATTGTCCTAAAAGACAAGGCAATGTGAGCTCATTCTGAAGCACCACCATCTTCGGAGCCTTCAGGGTTTACGCTGACTTCCTATTTGTGGAGAAAGCAGCGCAGAGCACCACAAACAAAGCCTTGGTATTAGTTAATTATGGCACTGCAATATTTTCACCGGAGGCGTTTCAGAACTGCAGTACAGTGATGCTGTTTGTATTGCAATAGTTAAGGTGGTTTCAGACCATAAATTATAAACCTCATTTTTCAGATTTTATGACAGGGCTATAAAAAAGGAACCAGCCTTAGCCAGTTTTCTTTTATGACATAAAAAAATTAGCTATTTGAAAGCTATACATTTATGTATGAGTTCAATGGTTTCAAATGATTTCCCCTTCCCACACTCTCCTGTTTTCTGTATGCACAAAGACATGGTCACATTTGATGGCCACTCTTCTCTTCCTCCATACTGTGCTCCATCCCCTTGCACATACTGCTGCTTAAAATCACTTTTGTTTTTCAGTAGGAATTACCAATCTTAAGCGAGTCAGCATCCCTGGACAACAATCTGTAAGTATTTAGTAAGGAAATATTAAAGCTGTCATTTTCAATATCAGGTTCTCAGATCCCTGGGGGACTAATTTAGAGGGGTCTGGAGAAGATAATTAAGAAGAGTCAATCTACTGTCAGTAGGCCTAAACTGACTGTAAATAGGCCTGCATTCACCAGAAAAGTGAGGAAAATCACAGCTAAAAAGCTTAAACACTATGATTGCAAGAGGCAAGCAGTTGCACTGGTGTTTGCAGCCTTTTTTTGGGGGAACGTGGGGAGCTGCCATGCATGGTGCTACCCAGTATCAGATCCACACGAGTCACTTTGCACCTGGGGCACAAGATGGTCCAAAGTCGCTTACGCGCTTTTGTACATTCTTCCCACTACTCATTAATATTGCCCAAGTGCTCCGTAATATTCAGTTAGAAAGCACTATAAATGCAAAATGTTCTCTGATAATCAAAGCAAGTCATAGCATACAATTTGGTTTCATACGTGCTTTTCATACTCATCGTTTTAAAGAGCTCTAGGTGGCAATTAGTTTGTTCAAGATAAAACAGTAGGTACCAGTAAAAATACAATCATTTCTCCTGACCCAAAAGCTGATAGCTAAAGAAAACCAATTTAGCTGACTGCTAGGCAACTCTTTTCTGCTGAAAAGGAATGAAACACAATACTTTCCCTTCCCCACTGTTACGCTCCCACAAATACCTACCCTTTGCTACAGCCTACCATGCCACCTGTGTACGTATGCACCCAGCAGTGCCTCAGCTGAAGCCTTTCATCATCACACCCAATACAGCCTCCTACGTGTGCTATTTCACCTCCAAAACAGCATCAGCAGAGGCAGGTGCTGCATATTCACCTTGCAACTGTAAGCAGACACCTCCCGTTAACCCTAATGAGGGTCACACGTGCTTTGAGGAAGGGTGAAGAACCCTTGAGCATCTGACAATATCCTACTGCTGTACAGAGACACACAGCTACAGAAACAGCAAAACTTACTGCCCCAGGCTGACACTGAATGTGTCACCACGACCTTCTGGGTGCACAAAACAATTTATGCATAATATAGATGTATGCATATATTAATGAGAGACAGTGTAGACAAGAAATGCTTATCAGCTATGAGTCAGAACTTCTCGAAAGGAATCTGATATTTCTGTTTGAACCGTGCTTTAAGTACTTTAAATTGAGATACCGAAACCTCTTCAACATCATTAACCTGGATTGAAAATAATCAATAAATAATCATTTCACGTGTAAGTATGAAAGGCAAATGTCTAATACATTAATTGTGAAACCCCATTCTGTACTAATGGTTGCCATAACCCAAGGAATCGATTCCATTATGGATATTTACACAGTGACCTATTAGGAATACACGGAAGTATCATTTTTTACATTGATTATCCATCCTTAAAACAGATAGTAATGTATACTTAAATGCATGGATTGCAAAAATCATTCTTAACCTTTATTACACACTCTTTGTTGAAAAGGAAATCGTTTGAGCATCGTGGTATGAAGGACACAGTTTCAACTTATGTCATGAGAACACAGGACAATTACGAAGGTATACAAGTAAAAAAAAAAAAAGATGCTATATTTAATAGTTGGGCAAGCAAGTGCTACCTAAAAGATGTATTTCTAATCAGAACCCAAGCAAACAATGCAGACATTGCCATGGAACCAGAAAAAAATACATATTAAGCCTTTACGAATTGTATCTCCCTTCTTTATTGCCAGGAGCAAAATCCCACTCCTGAATAGCTCCAACATAAACCAGCATAAGCTCTAATAAGTATTGCTGATGCTGGAGGCAGTGCTTTTTAATTTGACAGACTTGTCCTATGTCAAGCTTCTGCTAATACAGTAAATAGGAGATACTGGAACCTGTATGCAGCAACGGTTGTGCCACTGGAGAAGGAAAAAATCTCCTTGCCTGAAGGGCAAGGTAAGTCAACAGGGTACACAACCAGCAGGGGAAAAGCAGCAGGAAAGCAGAGCAACTCCATCAGAAACAGCTCCCTGTGAATCAAAGACTGCCAGCAGTGCTGGTGCTTTCCACCCAGAGGGCAATGGTGATGGAATACTACAGCACTGTCAAAGGCAAGTAAAGATGACAGGCCCAATGATGATGATCACCTTTATCTGGTCATATTGTACAAGCCAGGTCTGGTTGTCTTCAGGTTAGTTTTACAGCCAAAGAGGAGAAACGGCTTCTTTTATTTGGCAGTAACTCTGTGTACAGCTTCCACCGGGAAAAAGAGAAGGAAAAATAAACTAAAGCCTCCAAGTACATATAAAACAAGCTGTCACTGGGTTAACCAAGCCCCAAAGAAGATGCGTAGTACCGCTCTTAGCAAATTCACTTACTGATTATCAAATCAATTTAGTGATTCACTGAAGTGCCTGTCATTCCTCAGAGCTGTCGCCATACCTGTCAACAGAAACCAGGCTGCGACTGCTCCTAAGGACACTGCGTGCATCACACTGAAGGTCCTATTCAAATCCTGCCACTTCTGATCTCCTCCTCCATCTTCTAAGGCACAAACTGCTCAAATGAACAAAACCTACTGGGTTTGAGAGTGCTGAATACTTCCCACCCAGTGTTGCTGCTGTTGGATAAATAGGTCTTTGGCTTGAGCTTCACCCTCGATAGAGAAACACACACGTGGTGCAGTCAGGGACAGCACTGTCCCGCTGCGTATCTCCCATCCTTACAGCAACACTCATTGGCCACGAAACTTCTAACCCAGTTTAAATTCTTTTGAAATGCACACGTATAGGGAATCTGGTGAATCTATACAGAGAAAATACAGCTCTAAATATTCCTCTGTACTCACATATATTCACACATACTACTTATCTCCATGAGCATTATTTCAAGCACGCACATGCTATTTCTATGTCCTGGGTGTGCATCACAATCCCACAGATAATTCCAAATCATTCTCCAGGATCAAAAGAAAAGTGGACCCAGGAGATACATTAACAGAAAGAAGCAGTGCTGGGTTTAACCCAGCAACACTACAGCATTATTAGGGGTGTGAGAGCCTGGGCAGAATGTCAATGTACAAAAGCAAGACCTCTGCTGTGCCCAGCTCCCCACCACGAGGTCTGCAGAGCCAGCAACTCGAATTGCAGCTGAAACACCTCATGCACAAAATGCCTTGCCACTGTAAGCACTGCGAACTCTCCAACCTGTTCTGTATGAGGCTTGAGTTTAATCATTTGAGCATCCTATCTTTTTGGAGTATAAGCAGATTAAGCTTACTGAGCATCCTTCTCCAGCAATCATGGCAGCTACATTAAAATACAGTAAATGAAGGGCCGATAAGACTGTAATGAATGCATTATCTCAAATCCCAGATTGCTATAACTTTACAGAAGTAAAGAAATGCACCTAAGAATAGACTTAAAATACCATTTCAAGGATAAGGTATCGATGTATTGATCTTATGAGTGCCATTATCAGATGGCTATCTCCTGGTATCAGGTGAATTCATTCACTGCTAGGAAGACATGCCAGGTTGTCAACACCTGAAAGTTATTCTTGCTAATTATTTCTCTTCTACTGCCCTTTCCACTTCTGATTGCTGCCAAATGATTCCTTGCAGTGTTTCTATAACCAGCAATGTTTTCCATTTCTACCTTACTTCACCATGACTGGAAAACACCTGATCTGACTCTGCTAATAATGTAGAGACCACATTTAAGAGTTTGACTACCCTCGTGCTACAAAGAGAATAGAAATGGGAACATTTTATCAGAAAGCAACAGGAGGAATAGCCATTTTTAGTTTTGACCAGTTTGGGTCTTGGTCTTACAGCTACTAAATGGACAGATAAATCACCATATGGTTCAGTGGGAGGGCTAACAGACCTTTCATAAATGGCATGCCAGCAACAGCAGCATGTAGCTTTCAGCATTACTGAGTAAACAGCATGTGGTTTAACATCATGACTGATCGGACTGAAAGTATCTACTGTATTTCCTTGAGGTAAAGGTCTCTAAAATTTTCCTAGTTAAACCAAGAACAAGAGGAATAATAGACAAGGTTGAGGAAAAAGGCACAACTGTGGATTTGAGGATGGGTGACCCTATGTTCAGGAAATAATGGGTTTTATTTTTACTCTCTTGAAATTTCATCTTTTGAATGCAGCTCATTAATTGACCACTCACATTCCTGCCTCCCAAACAGAATGAGACCTCTCAAGCAAAGAATTTCAAATGAATCTTTTTAAAGATTCCTGTTATCTCCAGTCTCCTATTCTAAACTGGACATAATGACAATTTTTCTTTTCTTAAGGGATATTATGCTACATGCCACCATAAGATTAGAAGTGTCACTCACTGCTCAGCAAACCGCCCTCTCCGTGAGAGCACTACTACCTGCCCTAAGAGGCTCTGGACCTAACAGAAAAGAGACCAGAATTTCCTTTTCAACCATGCTGATAAGAAACTATGGAAAAGAGGTTTCATCTTCTTTTTGGATACTTTCTGCCCTTCTGGCTACTTATCCATGGCTAGTTTTGCATTTTAAAAAGTCAAATCTGCCACTCTTGGGGAACCGTATTGCCCTTGGCACAGGTGTAGAGCACTGAATTGATCTTAGCTGTAGGCATTGCCACCCTGAAGGAATGGAAGATCTTGATGTAGGAATAAAATCATCTGAGATCAACTGAAATCACCAATTACAGTAAACAGCAAACACAAGCAGTACTGCAGGTATTAACTTCAAAACACAGGATGCAGTTGAAGGCTCTATGAAGACAAAAATGACAAAATTCACGTAATTTAATCTATCCCTGCCACAATCACATCCCAAAGCTGTCTCTCCCTTCCATAACCAGACATGTGATAGATCTGATGCTAATGCAGATTTTTAACTCACTACCCAGGGTGAGAAGGAAGGGAGCTCTTGCTTTTCAACGTTTCAGTTGGCGTCTGAGAGTCTGTTCAAAAACTGAATCCCCTCCAGTCCCAGAAAAGAATGATTCATCCTTAACTCATTCAGGGGAGAGTTTCAAACATCTTTTCCTGCACAATTATAACAGCCCCCTCTGGAATTACTAACGCTGTTTTGGCAGATCAGGTTCCATTTTCTATGCTTGACTGAACTATTAACAAACTGTTAGCCCAATGCAGGGGGCAAAAGCTCTCTCCCTCCTGGTAATGCTATTTATAAACTCTGGCAGGAAGCCGAAATTCATATTTCTTACAAATGAGTAAATCAGGAGCTGTTTTATAAAAAATCAATGGTCAATGGACAACGATACCCAAGCCCTCTTTGAGAAAAACTATACCAAAGGTTTTCCTGCTGAGGGAATGAGTGAGCAAACTGTAGATAGTGCAAGCAGAAAGAGTGATGCATTTCCTGGAAATGAGGGCCCCCTTTACCTGCTTTCTACAGCAAGAGCACAGAGGAAGGCACCTCTGAGGACAGCCAATACAGATGGGATTGTGACAAAAAAAGACGTAATCTTTAGTGGCATGTGCTGAAAAACTCAACTAGTCAAACAACAAAGATTTTTGTTTATCAAGCTGGGTAGAAAAGTAGGGAATAAGAGGACACAGTTATTTGGGGATACGACTGTTTCACCCAAATTGCTTTTTCTCTGCAAAGAGATGAATGCTGTATGTTTCGAAGCATAAACAAACACATACCTTTCTCTTTTTCAATCAGTCAATTGTTATTTTATTTCTACCAGACAATAAACACTTGCGGTGTTTTAGATCCTTTTTCAACTTTGGTTAACCTTCCCATCCTGTCTGGAAAATACAATGCCTGTGAACAGGGGAAAATAACAAGGGCTACATTCATATTGCTGCCTGATCTCTTACATCATGTGAAGCTTTATCATAGAAAAAACAAAGCAATTCGTCCCTGCAAAGTCTGTGGTTATCGCAGTGGAAGAACACTGTATCCCAGAGCAGGAATTCCACTGGGGCAGGCAGTGCACGAACCCTGCAAAGAGACACTGTGGCCCAAGGGGCTTCAAACGCAACATATGAGAGGAGGGACCCATTTGGGAGGGTACCTGAGTGTAAGTAAGATAATAGCAATCAGCACAGTCTGCAGTGAATGCATTTCATGGCCAGAATTAAAAAGCTCTCAGTCACCCTCAATATTAAATCACTTTTAATGAAAACTTTTTCAGGGCTGTGAGTACCAAACAACAAGATGCATCTTTCCTCATGGCTGACGTGAGCTTTTGATCATCATCCCTGAGAAAACACTTCTTTAGTGTGGTGAAACAGAAGAAAGTAAAACCTGAATAAATGCACCAAGTTTCCTAACTGGGAAAAAAAATCAACAACCATCTGATGCAATGTATTCTCTTGGTATGAAATTACAGCAACTGTTTAGAATTCTACAGGAAAAGAAAACCCACAAAAATGCAATCAGTAAAGCACCAGTAAAAATGACAATTTAAATCATTTCCTGCTTACTTCCTTAAATCACAATTAACAATATCACAACTAAATTGGTGATATCTATTCCCACTGTTTGAGACCCAGTGAAAAGACTTCCATGGGAAAAACTGGCAGACAAGTTAGCAACCAGCCCACTAACTGCAGTAAGGTTTTGGTTTGGTTTGGTGTTTTTTTGAGTGCCAAGGAAACATTATCATTTCTGAACACATTTGTGCAACTTTTGTTTTTCATTTTTTTCCCAGATGTTATCTATCTTTGTTATTTCAAGGGGTCTTATTGGAATGACTTCAAAGAGCTATACACCTCTTGGGGAAGATGTTCCTAAGACCCAGGACTGTCAGACTCGCCTAAAGGAAGAGGTAACACTGAGCACTTACAGAGCCCATCGTGTCTTTAGCTGATGTCCTGGGACAAACAACCTGGCAGAGCACGAAATGCACACACAATCTGATCTGCTTAATTCAAATCCAGCCACAATGAAGGAAGAGGATGCTTGTGACCAAAATGCACTTGCACAGAGAGGGGCTGAGGCTCTAACCTGAGTTAGAAAGCTGTCATGCACAGCTCTCCTGCTTTCCTCTCATTGTCACCACTGGGGAAGTGACTGAGATGGACTTACTGAGGGGAATTCCTGCTAAATGCCCCTGTCAAAGTCTACCTGTCCCTTACATCCAGGGCCAAACGAAGTCACAGAAAACAAGACCTCCTCACCACGATGCCTTGCTTTTCCTCTGCAGATGTTCTCTGGTAGCCACTGAGCAGGGTGAAGCAGCAGAAATAGCCACCATCTGCTGCTCTGCTCCTTCCCCTTCATAATCTCATAACTCTTCCAGAAGAACAGAATACAGCAGGCTCCCACACATGCTTTTCTCACCACACCAAGCGCCTAGAGTGAATGACATTAAACACGGTGCCCTAAATACCCAACAAGCTCAGCACATAAAGCTCACCTTTAGAGCTAGGAAGAGACAGTCCTATTTTTCTAACTTAGACAATCCCACATTTCAAGTAACAATCCTATTGAATCTGCTACCTTTCATTAAAGTACCTCTTATAACTCTGTCAAATTCTCCAACCTTTGTATTGATTTTTCTCCTATTCAAAATAACTCTCCTTTACAACAGGAGCTGGCTGTCAGCCTCTTATCTCTTATTTTCCCCCCATCTGATCCTCCTTCTCCTTGTCACTGTTTCCTGATCCCAGTTAATCACGTTGAAAATCAGGGATTTATGCTCAGAGGAATGTACAACTCTTAACTCATCATTAACATACTGTAATTGCAGTGAGGTGCTACTAACTCAGAGCTTTTCAGCAAGAGAGCGGAAATCCTTTGGGAGAAGCAGGACATTCCTATCAAATATAGAAAGAACATCTATATCACGTTGTGGAATAGTTACTTTGAAATAAGAGTCTGGATGCATTGCAACATTTGCAACTGATTCCAGAAATCACAGGGGCCTGGTACACAGCAGGAAGACAGCCATAAAAACACAGGGCTGTTACGTCCCTGGTTTTGGTGCAGGTTTATACACAAACAGTCCCACAACATGCTCACCTTTGCACTTAAACATATTTTAATTTCAGACCATTCTCTCATGTTTCTTCTTAATTATCACAGGGCATTCACAAAAAAGATCAGCCAGATGGAGACTAAATATTTCACTATTGCAAGATGAAGCATTCTGCACTAAAATGGAACCTTGATTGCAATAAAGTCATTAATTAAAGCCTCCACTGATTCTCCTGTCAGTGTATGGGAGGCACTAAAGATAACTGTGAGGAGTCAATGCAACAGCTACAGTAAGGAAAATAAAACAGTAAAACGAACAGTTGTAAGATTATGTTTGATTGCACTGCTCAAAGTCTTTGCAGCACAACATGATACAAACTCAGCCATGTATTCAGCCAATATCCATCTATTTCGTGTTTTAAAATTACATCCCACTGATTTCCTGATGCTAAGAAACCTGAACAAGTTCTAAAGGTGCTGAAAAGTAAAGAGGAGTAAAGAGGTAAGGCAGAGCAACATCTTGGGGATCTTTAGTATCCTGTATTTTCAGATCATTTTACGGCTCTCCTAGAAGACTGTGGAGAAAGGGCAGATAAACAGTAGGAGAAGAGATTTAAAAATTCTGCAAATTGTCACTTTGGAACAAAAAAGAAAAAATAATGAAATTTGAAAATCCTCAAGCCATCTCCATGTCTGAATGATTAAGTCAGAGGTGCAGACAGAATAAGCAGTGCAAGCTAAATTCCCTTAGCACTCTACAGCCAAGACAGCGTGAGTATGGAGCCAAATCTGTACTCAGTTTCACCAGCACGTCTCCCATCAAAGTCACTGGGAGCTCTAAGAAACCCCATATAACTGAGGATTTGGTCCTCAGAGAGCATATTACAGTAAAACTACTTCAGACAGTCAACGTATCTCACTGTGATGTATTCCCAATGGCCCTCTTTAGGTCCTTCCATCATTTATTGACTTCTACTTTGCTACATCCTGCCAGATGGAAGCAAGGAAATTTGAAGAGCAACTACTAAACAAAATATAAGGGAATAAAACCAGTGCTGGCACCCTACTTCACAATCAGTCTTTACTTGTACTCAAAGCCAACACCAGAGATTTCTGCAAAATTACCAGAGATGCTGGATGCCAGAAATAATAAACCTAACTGCACCACAGCAGCGTAGGGTGCTACTTCTCTCCTGGATATCAAGAAAACATACTGCGATCTGTTCTCCTTTTAATATATTAAAGGAAAAAGTAGAAAGAACACCACACACAAACCCAAAAGAACTTAGAAATGCAGCAAGGGTGGAACTTGAAAAAAATTCATTAAAACTTAACAAGAAAGGACCCGACTCTAAGTAGCACATATCCCATCATCTACCAGAGGACGAAAGCCTGGAGAAATACAGTAGGTAACACTTTAGAGATCACAGAAAGAATTACCATTCAGGACGACCCCCAGAACACGAGCCGGTCTCAGTTCATATCCTGTAATAAAGGCTTTTGTGCACTGAGTACCACACATCTTTTCTACATTAACAACATTGATTATCTTCCGTCTGTGATAATATAAAACATGAGAATTTAACTGATATAATGAGAGGTAAGATAGTGAATGGTGATAACCTTTGGCAAGGAGATCTGAGCATTCAAATTAGAGCAACTAGCTGGAGATCTACAGCGCTGAAGTTAGTATGTATACTCAAGGGGAAAGGGAAGAAAATCAAAGAAATAGCAAGAACAAAGATACCATTAGAACCTGGAAGGTCTTCTAAGGAACATGCTTAAAGGAGAACAAAAATTATTAATGCAAATGATTGTTTATAATAATAATTTCATGAAATGAATCAATCATCGTAATGTAAAAGCTCGTTAATCAACATGAAAGAGTGCTAGCTCTTCATTTTCTGCTGGAATGCTTTGTGGGTTTGGTTTTCTTTTTCAGTTGTATATTTTGTTGTTGTTATTGTCTGCTTTAAATGAAGAACTAGTGATCTCCAAAAACATGCATGCTGGTGCTTGTGGGTACAACAAAATCACACTGCTTTCCAGAAGAAAAGCTGATGTTCCTATAACCAATCTGGCCTAGAAAGTGCAAGTTTGTTCATGTAAGATTAAAGAGATGAGGTCTCTGTGGCATATTGCAGTATGGTCCTTGGAATAAGATTCTCATTTACTAAATAAATTACTGTATATTACTACATAATGGTGTTCACATTATAACCGACAATTAGCGCCATTAAAGAGAAAGCTCATAAACAGCCAAAGCTCACATCAAATTAACACAGTCATGATTAAAATCACTCTTCTGATTTCTGCTCTTCACAGAAATAATCAGCATTTTGCATAAAAATGAGTACGAGGCAGCTCAGAATCCCAGCAATGCTGGGATGGCGGCAGCGAGCATCGCCAGTGCAGCGCTGCTGCGTCAGCTCCGAGCGCCGGGCTTCCCCCAGCAGGAGCCTGAGCCACCAGCACGGCCCGCAGCAGGCAGGGCTGGGAGCCAGGCAATGGCACGAGAGATGAAAGGGCTGCAATTATTCCTCTTGGCTCTAATGAGGGGAACCTGGGTTCTCTCCTGGCCTGAGGGAAACTGCTTCTTTACTGCAGTTTTGTCACTTCGCCATTTAAATGGTTTCTGGCGTTTGCATCTTTGTTTGTAGAGCCTCAAGTTCAGAAAGCAAAAGAAAAACTCGAGTAATTATAACGGAGAAGAACAACAACAAAATACAAAGGAGTCAGCAATTCATTAAAATTTAGAGACTGCGATGTCAAAAAACTTTTCTTGACTTGAGGAAAAAAAGGAGGGAGACTTTTTCTAAACTGGCACAGAGCCCGTATCCTCATTAGGATTCACGCTCCACTGGCACAGCAATGCACTAATGGTCTTGCTTTAATCTTCAGCATCGCAGCACTAGTTTTATTGACCTCACAGATGAGGATGCAAAAATGGCAAGGAAGAGGAAAAAAGAAACTCGAAGCCGATGCTGACCAGGCCTGGTGTCACGGACTGGCTTCTGATCATGGATAGAAGTTGGAGACATATGTTCATCTCCACTCGTAAATGATACTTCAGAGAAAGCCAAGTTCATAATGACTTCATAAGGATAAAGTATCGTCAAGGAAAATCTAATCAATAAATAAGCAATCAAGACCATATAATGAAGGAAACCATTTAGAATACCATTACATATGCCATGGTTTAAAAAGGAATCACAATATGCTACATATGCAAAAAAGTGCTGCAAGATAATACGCCTTTGATCCAACACGCCTTTAAAGTAGGAAACAAAAGGACGTTCTCATATATCTTACCAACTAATTTAACATATAAATCACAAAAAAATATGATCCAGATGGGCTTCAATGAAGGAAACCAATTAACGTAGACAGCCTTACCATCTGACACATTAGTTGTAATAATAAAAACCAAACAACATGGTCAAACAATAATGCTCTGTATTATATCTGACATTTCTAATTACTTTCTGTATCCTTTTCAAGAAAAAAAGACTATCAGCAAGCAGTTTGTTTCCCAGAGGAAAAAACCGTCCAAACTTCAGCGTACAGAGCAGAGTCTATGGAAGATGCTGATTTATCTGTGTTCCCTTGGGACGTGCTTTGGAACTGATGGATTTTGCATAGTCCACATCTGGTTTCTCAATTAGACTCAGAAAATGGTTGCTTTCAACTGCATTTCCACCATAACTGATGCAGACCTGGCACATCGATACCTGTGTGCACTCTTTAAAACCCTTACCTCTGCCCGGGGACTCAGAACAGTCAGACTGATTTGGGCTTTACTTTCTGTAGGATGGGATTTTGCTTTTTTCCTTTCCAAAGCCTACCTAGAAATGTTATTTCTGAAATGAAACACAGCATTTCTGGCACACATCTCCCAGCATCAGGCAGTTGCATGCTGAACTACAATTAGTGCTCCAAATTAAAAGCTGCACCATGCACACATGTACAGTTACTGCTTGAGAGGTAAAATCTCAGCTGTGAGAACTACTTTTGTGAGAAGAAAACAGTTTTATCACCTGCGACCTACTGGATATTTTGAGCACCTCTCAAAATCCACCCAGGAAAATCCTTTCCAGCACATGATTTAATGAAGTAGACAAAATTTGGAAATCTTAGAGAGGTGGTACATAGCAAAGCAATAAGGAAAGTCTTGCTTAGGAAAATGCTCTTCCCTTATAAAAACAGAAAAGAAAAATCTGTGGGAATCCTGCTGAATGCATTCATACTTTGAAAGGCCAGAGATCAGAGGCTCATGCTATAGCAATGAATACAAATCACTTGGAAAATTACATTTTCATTATAAGGATTAACACTAAACCTATCTGATATAGAAAATTGTTTTGCACAGCATTCATAAACAGTGACAGAATTCAGAAGGGCAAATTCTTCTTTTCCTTTTTCTTTTTTAATTTTAAAGCAGATAAAATAAGCATTCCAAACAGCTGAAAAGTAAATAAAGAATATTTAAACAAAAGGGAAATTATTTTTTAAGAATTTTCTTTTTTTTTTTTTTTTTTTCCTCCTCAAAGTAACTTCTATTGATCAAGCCAGCATCAGGATAGCTTCATAAGGAAGGGTTTGTGCAGTGGCAATACTATTTCTGATTCCAGAAAGAAGGCCCAGGCTCCTTTACCACCCTGACTCCCTCAAATTTCAGAAGAGGAGCTGACTGAAGGCTTCCACAGTGCTCCTTCCAGCACCCTAAGTGACAAACAGCAGCACTGCCAACTGAGGCAGACAGCAGCCCAACAGGCCCATGCTCTGGATATTTGAGGGGGGTAGCAGTCACCAAAAATCACAGCTGCATCAAGCCAGAAGCTGTTGAAAAAACCTTGCAATAAATAAACCAACCAATAAATCTCTGCCTTAGACCATCCAACCTACAGGCTCAGGTGCCAGCAGGAGGCAAAAAAAAGTTGTTCTAACTCACGCACTTGGACAGCTGCAGCAGAAAGATGTAAACTGCACTTTTTTAGGGTCTATTACAACCTCCCTTCGCGCTTTGGAATCCCATTTTCATGCTCTGAAAAAGGGACTTGGCTGAAGTCACAGGAGACACATTATGGCAAGTTGGGGCCTGAATCAAGTTCTGCCAAGGCCCAGCTCACAGGAAAACCACGTCTGTCCACGTGAGCCTTCTGGGCAAGCAGAGCACCCTACAGACTGCTCACGTCCACATGCCACAGCGGGACACGTCTTGCTTCGAAAGCACTCATCCGATTACCAACAAGAAGGAGTAATTCCAGATAAAGTCTGCTTTATTTCACCATGCAAAACCTTGAATGCAAGTAGAGGGCCACACGTATGCAAGAAGCAGTGTTGATGAAAGGCAGAAGCCGTGGCACAATGGCTCCCAAACCACTGCTAGCTGCTTGTTTGTAAGCATCCTGGGAAAGAAAGGATTTGGAGGGCAATGAAGTCACTTTGCAGATATTTGCAAGGAGATCCTCCCATACACAGAGGGGCTTATGGGAGAAACCAGAAAAGTGGCAGTTTGAAACAGCCCACGGGACGTGAGAGCTAGCAATGCGAGCAAAGCAGAGCTCGGAGCTGACATTGCAAAAGCACATAAGAGATGATAGATAGAGTGCTGCGAGGGCCAGAAGGGCCTTGAAAGTGATATGTTCACTGAAGGAAACATTGCCCTATTTCACAGCCGTCTCAAACTACAGCAATACATTCTGATTTTATTTTTTTTTTTGGAGAACAGAAGCACATGTCTTTCCACTCACCTCAACGGGGAACCTCTTGCCATTGATGCTGTGCTCAGAGCCTGCTGATCCATTGCTCTGACCCCAGTGGAACTCAACCTTCTCTGCCTTGAATCTGCCTGGCAACCCGGCGCCGCTGACAAAGTAATCGTCCTTCAGCAGGATAGCAACTGCACACACAGAACAAGGAGAAAGACCTTCTTAGCACAGTTTTTTGAAGCATTTACAGGTTTTGCTCATTATATTAGAATATTTCTTCTAATGCAAGTAAAACATGAGGTCATCATTATCCTCTTCACAGGGACTGGTAAAAAAAAAAAAAAAGCTACATTTAATGCTGGCTAATTATAGAAGTGATTATATAGGCTACAGAAAACCACCAAGTCCAAATTCTGCAAGCAGGTTTTACCATTGGGCTTTGATTAAGACTGAAACGACAAACTTCATCAAGAACCATTTAATGTCGTTGCAGGGACTAATGGCTGACCACATTGCTTGGCCTCGTGATTCACTGAAGGTGTGCAGATAACCAGTTAGAAGATCCTCTGTTTGTTGTATTTCCTCTAAGTTACCAGGGGAAAAAGGGCCTGGGTCCTGTCCCTCCCCTACTGCTGGACATGGCAGGTACGTTCCTCGACCCCCTTGCTCTTCCATTCTGTAAAACAGGGAGAGTGACAACAACTTTTTTGAAACCCACTCATGAGAAGCCCCCCATCAGAACTGTTTTGGTTCTTTTTTTACAGTAACTGATATTACTGTTACACAATTCAGTAAGGGTCAAAAGGATCTTCTTTGTAATTTCTTTTCCCTTCTGAAAAGCCTTTATATTTTATGCAACAATAAAAGCTGTAGGTCCAAACAGAGGGCAAAGTCATACGGTGGAAAATGGTACACGATACAGGGAGAACTACTGTCCCACCAAGAACTGAACCCAGCTTTCTGACATCCCTGTCCACTGCTCTCACTACACGATCACCCACCCTTCCAGCACCTCCCACCTTCAACACGCGTAACTCCTAATAATGACTCCTTACCAAATCCTTTCCCCTCATTTTCTGCAAAACTGGCACTTAAAAACAGAACTAAAATTAGCATTTTGTTCTTGTAAAAGCCACTGCAGACCGCTTGCTCTGCCCAGAATCCTGTGATTGAAGTTGTGCTGCTTGTTGTTCTTTTTTTTTTTTTTTTTTTTTTAAATGAGAAGAGCTCGACCCACAAGGATTTCTCTCTGTTCTCAATCCAGCTGTATCATCACAACAGGAACATTAATATAAATCCGCTTTTATTATGTAACGGAGAGGGTTTTATTCACTGCTGGAAAAAATCTAGAGGCTGGTTGTGAAACAGGAGCTACTTCTCTGCTGGTGAATCACTTCATGCTGCAGGCAGGGCTGTCTGCCATGGCAGGGCTGCTCCCTGCAAGTACAGACTGCGGGCTACAGCAGCTCCAGCTCAGGTGCAACTGTGCAACCAAGAAATGTCTAAGCATCAAATTGTTTATATTAAAACCACCTAAATGTTGATGTGCATGTGATGTTCAGGCCTTTATTCATTGCACCAGTGACACCACAGGGCTCTTCCGTGAGTTCTACTTCCTTCATATTAAAGCATTTGCGTGGGAAGTCTGGAGGCTGTAGGATACAGTATCGCCCAGGTACTGCTGCATCCTTACACCAACCCGAAACACAAGTGACAAAAAGCACCACTGCTTGCTCTCCTCTTCCTTTACAAAATCCTCAATGAGCTCAGCAGTATTTCAGGTACCAAACATCTCACTGGTTCAAAATTCCACAGACAAAATTGGAGGACTTAAAGAATACAGGAAAGCAGATATGCATGCGTCTGTTAAAAATCTCTGTGGGGATTCAGTTGCATCTAATAAATATTTGATAGTTCCTAAATCATTTATGGCTCTGTCAGGGGTCATTTTACTTGTTTCAGATGAATAATTAAAAGGATAATTAGGAGGATGTACAATCTGAAATGTTCATCTAATTGTTCATTTTACAGAATTCCTTACACTGCTGAGCTCTACAACGCGTGTTCTTAGCACCGTCCTATCTCAGCAGCACCTCCTCATTGCCATTAACTTGGAGGTTTCCCTTCCCTCCATGTGATTTCTGGTATTAGGGATTGGAGCAGCCAAACTGGGTTTTGGGATTCACTGCTTTTATCCAGTAAGTCATGCAGAGGGCACAGGAAGGAATTAGCCGTCCATAACTACTAGGCTTAAAATTAATGTATGATTGAGATTTCAAAAACAAAGCAGGTGGTGCACAACCACCAGGATCACCATCATTGATGCAATGTGCAGGACCAGGGCTGGAGCTGTGCATCCTCCACCTTCTCGAGAGCAAAACCAAGCCTGGATACAAAGCAGCTCTTCCCTTGTCTTATCAGAGCAGCTCTGACCCAGCCTGAGATGCACACAAGGTACAAAGAGTACCCAAACACACCTCTGGCACCAATGCCTGTGAGTTTATCAGAGTCATTAGAAGCTCTGAGTGATCCAAGGAGGGGTAAAACCGCAGTGCATGCACTGCTGCTGTGGGAACTGCTCCCACAGATGCTCCACTCCCACAGGGTAGTGCCCAGAAGCTCCATCAGCCTCAGGCCCAGCTGACACCAGCTAACACTTCATTAAAGGTGGCACAGGCAACAACAACCATGAAAGGTGCTTCTACTCTCCAAGTAATCTTTACCACTTGGGAACCAGCTTCTATGGTGATGAAATCAAACCCACATTAGTCAATGCAATCCAATGCAAAGCATTTCTGGCTGAGGCATTTGGCATAATGAATATATGTTCATTTTCTGAATGAAGTTCTGTGTCCTGTACATTGCTTGCCCTTTAGATGATATGAAGAGAAAGGAAAAAAGAGCACAACAAATCAAAATTTCTTTTTACCTTTTAATATTTAAAAGCACAAAAGTAACTAATTGGTCAATTCTAATAAACAAAAAATTAGCAGCTGAATAGCAATAACCCACACAATGCATTTCCTGCCAGTTAATGAGAATCAAAGTTAAGGGCCTTTGGTTTTTCCTCAGACCCCGATCTCCTTTAACCAGTCATTAATTGCAGTGAAATGCCCTCTACATCCATCACCATTGCACAAATTGAAATGCAGCTTACTGTCAGTCAGCAACAGGAAGGTCTCCTGTGGTCATCTACTCCAAGACTGCTGTCAACACACATCACAACCGGCACAACTTGCTGCTGCATTCTGCCCATAGGCCAAAACATCCTACCTGGTTTGCTGCTGTACCACTTACTACCTTAAAAACTAATCCCTGACAAGTTTCTTCCAAAGGTCAGTAAACCAAGGGAATGGAATGTGATAAATCAAGGGAGGAGTTAAGAGTTCAGCAGAAGACTCGGAGATGATAGCAGGGCAAAAAGAGTCTTTGCCTAACCTGCAAAATCTGTAAGTTACCCAAGAACAGCGATAGTTACTGTTGCCCTGAGAAGCAATAACTTGTCAGCAAAAATCCACACCCCAATGGGTGAGGAAATCAAATATAGTAGCGGTGCTAAAATCACCCAGCAGAGGAGACCGAAGATACAGCTTTCATTGCCAACTGCATGAAGACTGGAACATTCACCGTGCCGTTTTGGTTCTGCATGGTTTCCTATTATACGTGCAGCAATATGTTCCTATTATACTTACCATGTAGCATTAGCATTTCTCTTGGAAGAAAAGCACCATCGTTTTTTCTTGGTATTTCTAATTACGTTTACTGCCGATAACTACACTTGCTCTTTGCGACCAAAAGAGCAGGGTACGTAACACAAATAGATTAATTAAGCACCAAATTCCACAGCATTCAGCCTCCCCTGAACCTCATTTTGCTACGAAGGGCAACAAAGTCAGGATTTGAGAGCAAACAGGAGCATTTCTTAGCAAAGCTGGAAAAAAACCCTCAGTAATGCATTAAAAAAACAGTGGTTTACATTAACCAGATTTGCTTAGCGGTGAAAGAAAGCAGGATCCCGGCCTGTGTCCTCCTCAGCTGAGGGGCAATGCCTCCCAGTAAGTCCCTGGAACTGGGTCCAAAGCACCTGGTGGCTGACACCTAAAGGCCCGTGGGGGCAGTGGGTCAGGCTGTGGGCACAGCTGAATGCAAACTGCAGCAGGTCCATATCCGGGTTTGCCCACAAACCTCTGACGAGGAACCTGTTACCTAAAGCACTGCAGGCACACATGTCGAATGTTAATAAAGATAAAAATATACTTTGAATAAATAAAATTGAATTAATTAGTGGTTTAATCCAATTCCCTAAAAATATTTGACCTTGTCAAATGAAGAGGATGGCCTTATAATTTCTGATTTTTACATTTTTAGAATTAAAGAGTAATCAAATGCATGCAGCTTTGCATATAAATCAACCTTGACCTTTCGGTGAACTGTTTTGGTAAAAATAAGCAGTATTCTCACTGTTCTTTTCTCTGGAAGCCAGAACAGACAGAGCAGAAGAGGATTCAGTTCAGTGAAGAACACAGTGCTATAATCATATCAGAAACACATTCATAAGCTCCCACTACTCTGAGCGCTTATTGCTCTTTCTTCTCCAAAACCTCCCGATTTCTAAAACTTCCCCTTTCCTACAAAGTCTGAGCCTTGTATCTCAGCGCTCCTTTGGATTAGATGTTTCAGCCTCCCAAAGCTGATAACTCAAGGTTACACCTTGAAGCTCTCATACAGCCTTTTATTCTGAGGAACGACTCACTACCAAGAGAATTATTTTGTACGGGGAACTGAAAAAAAAAAAACACAAAAAAAAGCCCACAAAAAAAGCCTTAAAAAATGAACCTTAAAATCAATCTGCAGAAATCGCTTTGCACAGAATGCAAAGGCAGGGATGGGAGGCAGCTTCTGGAAAATTATATTTTCTTAAAAAAAAGCAAACCCCAAACAACAGAACAATGAAAGAGGAGGAGGATGGAACATGGCTTGAATTTCTAATTGACTGCAGGCAGGCTATGGAGACAAACAGAAGAGAACATACCCGTTTTTCCCGTGTTTTTCATCCAAGTCTTGTTAGAAGATTCATTGTCAAAACCATCGAGCTGCAGTTCCTGATACTCATCTCCAACATGAGCCTGATGGTCCACGATGTCTATGGGAGACTGGTGGGACCCCCCGCACTTCTCGCTGGAAGTAACCCAGTGCTCGGGACCATAGGTACCTGTTAACAAATACAAATCAAATTAACATTCCAGTGGCTCCTTAATTCTGGATTATGCTTAAGTAAGAGGATGAATCATTAGGCTCCCCAGGTAACATCACTGCTGCTACACCTCGTGCATCTGAAAGAGGTTAAGACTTGTAAACTTATGAAGAGATCAAAAACCATTAGCTTCATGCAGTACTCAAACTTTGCCTCTGGCAGTAACAAACAATACCTCTTTTTTTTTTTAATTACTATTCTATAAAACTGTCTGTAATTCCCTCATGCGTATGTTACGAATTAGCACGGGTTTACAGGAACTTTCCTAAAGCTTCAGCCATGATATATGAGTATGCATTTACCTTCTTAGAAGAGATACACAATGTACCAGCCAGGCATTAACTTGCTCTTCTACAATGCTCTAATTAGATAATACGATCTTTATTAATGATCTCATTTCTTCAGAAGGTTTTAAAGCCAGAAAAAATGAAAATGAAGAATTAGAGCAAATAGGACATTAGTAAATTTGAAGAAAACAGCAAAGGAAAAAAAGACATCTCTTGCTGGAGGAAGTGAAGACAACAGTGACCTGCCAGGAAAATGCTGTAACTTTTTGGTGTTCCTCTTACACAAATTTTCTATTTATTAGCCAGGAGGAGTTTAGGTTCTGGAAAGCAATCTGTGCATCTGTACGGGCGAGCCCATCGCTGGCTGCCACAGAGGGCAACAAGGGATGAGCTTCAGCTCTGAGGAGCAATGTCAGAGCAGCCTCTGTCCCCAGCACACCAGGTGTATGGCGGGTCCTGATGTACTCAGCATCATGCACTGAAGTGTTTCTAAGTGGTTTCTGAAGCAGCTGTTGTCACATCTGTACACCCAATTCACAAAGGACAGGAGGTGCAGAGTTTCTTTTTCTGTTCTGGAGCTTTCACCTGCCCCAGATTCCTTCTTGGTGTGTTAATCTTGGTCCCTAACCCCCATCCCTAACCCTGAACTGTTCAGCTAAACTTTGCAGTGGGATTGCCCTGGCCCCTCTGCCATGGGAAGGAAGGCAGTGATGCATCACAGAGTGGCACGGTGCTGTGAGAGGCAGTGGCACAACGCACTGCTCAGCCTGCAGAAGCTGCCTGCCCCCACCTGCACTCGCTCAGCCCATTCTATAGCTCTCCAGCAAGAACGGTCAATAAAAATAGCAAGTGGAAGGAAAAGGTTTCAGACAAAGACCTTGCCATTCCCAGCACACACCAGCTCCAGATGCAATACAACACCAGGAACCTCTGCACACAGAGGAGGATCTCCAGTGAATTTCACATTTTTCTTATGACCTCCTGCTCCAACTCTTAAATTGTATTAACAGAGACTAAGAGATTATGTTTCTGGGAGTGCAAACAGCAGTTTAAGCTCCTGAAATAACAGCACACAGTTCCTGCAAAGCGCTCCTCACTTACAGTTCCTGAAGAGCTTTGCAGCAGGGCTCCATTATTCTCATGCAAAGACAGGGAAATTGATGATGGGAAAGAAGAGGTTTCCCTCATCCACAACAGCCAAGTTACAGGGCAGGGCTGACCCCTGCTCCGCCAGCCCCTCAGATGCCACACCAGCTGTGCACCTCCTGAACCACCCAGTCACCATGTCTGCTCAACAGGCACGCAGCAGCAAACGATGCACCATTTATTACCCCAGCATCTGAGAAACACGCAATCTCAATTAGTGCCATCCAACCCCAGTGGTTGTGAAGGCCAGCTCCATTGGCGCAGGGTTCCAATGAGTGTCTGAGTGTGAGATGACTTTTCCCACTTTCCCTCGGGCCGCTGCAGGACACTCAATCAGTAATCAGATGTTGTGCAGTACCCATCACGTGCAAATGCTGAATGGGAACCAAAACGACATGAAAGTGTTTTATTTTCAACTACAATTAAGCAAAATTGCAACACCCTTTAAAAATCACTCACATTATTTGCCCAGGTTAAAAAAAGCTCAGTTTCATTTATCTCATTGTTCAACTTGTATTGTCAGCAAAAGCCACTTTCAGTTAATTTCCCAATGTACCGCAACTAAGGAGAACAAAATTATTAAAAGCCCTACGTGGGGAAAACTAAATGTGTTCCACTTGTACTCTTTTTTTTTTTCTTCCTGAATCAGAATGCTCTCAGCAATTGTTTTGCAGTGAATTAACTGGCAATTGAGATTTACTTTCCATACAACCATGCATTTATTCCATGAAATTTAGGAATTTGCTTTAAAATGTTCAGTAGCGCCCAAAATCATCAAACCTGCCAGCTCTCATTTTTGGCTTTGTTATAAACATAGGGTGAGCTTTTCAAAAGCACTCTGCTCGCAGAGGCTATCGCAGTGGTTTCAGCTGTGCTTTCAAAGGAAGCTGAGCACTCACATCCCTGTAAGCATTTCGGTGACCCTTCAGTCAATGGGGAGATTGCAATTTTGAATAAGCCAACCTATTTTAACAGGGATTGTAGGGTTACCTACATGCATCTTGTCACAAAGGTTTTTTTTTCTCTCTAAAGTGTAGCCAGCTCTCAGCCAATTTGCAGTGGAAACTGTCTTAGCAAAATGAATAAAACAAGCCATAAGGGTAAATAAGCAAACAAAGCACCATGGTGAGTTAAAACCTCAAGTGACTTAGGTACCTGCACTGACTCCTACTGAAATGTAATTTTTCCCAGCACTGACTTCTTCTATATGAAAGCTTTTATGTCTTTGTATCACTTAAAAAAACCTCAACAAACACATGCTCTTCTTTTTGCAATCTTTGTATCACTTAAACCCCCTTCCCCCCAAAAAACAGAACACACTGTCTTCTTTTTCCAATTTAACTTGTTGGAATTAGTTTAATACAGCAACACATCTCTTTCTATAAATACAGAATCTTCACTTGGTTCTAAATCTGTAATTTACCCCCAAAGCAGTGCTATCTGCTATCCTCATGTGCTAGCATTCGTTTCCATGCTTAAAATGTTTCCATACTGGTGCTGCATTATTAAAGGAAAATCGAATGCAATGAAACTCAGCAATTCATGGGGTTGAATTCAATTCAACCCCAACCAAGCACTGCAGCTGTGACTCCAAGTCCTGACATCCCAAATTACAGCCACAAGGCTAAGCTCTGATTTAGAGGTTCAAGACCTGCTAGTTAAAATCAGCACAGGATGTATAAACGGCCGCATTTTTCATTAATTTCTTTCAGAACTTTTTGATATGCAAAGCATTACATGCAGTATGACCCACACTGTTATGGCAGCGATTGCAGGCAGAAATAGAGGCCACAACCTCAGCAGCTCAACTCCAACAATTAGAGGGATGAAACAGGGCTGGGGAGGCAAGAAAGAAGGACATTTTTAGTTCTGAGTTTGAGACAGAAGTAAATGAACTCCTCCTCCTCCTACCCAGAGAAAATAAGCGCAACAAAACGTAATCAGGAAGAGTGCAGTGGGATTCATTTACTTGCTAGTAGCCATCATGCTTAAGCCTAACAGCCTGCTTTTTTCATGGACATTCAAGTGCAGTTTTAATTGAAACTGATCTTCCACTACGGATTTCAAATTAATTCTTCTTCCAAGTGTCTCATGCTCCAGACATCCTTGCCTTGCAAAAAACCCTATATCATTAGAGGAGGAAATAGAACACTTTTTCTAAGCTTGCAGGTATTGATTACCTATTCCTCCCATCAAAGCACAATTGCCATTCTGCACTGTATAAATCTCCTCAGTGTTAGACACTTTATAAAGTACCAAGAATTATATCATTAATCATTTGCAGTTGCACCTGTCTTGCTTTATTGAATTCTTTGTTTTTTAGAACTTTAAATAAATGCTTTTAAATAAATAAATTAAAACATGACACTAAATAAAGACTCTGTTTCACTTAAACCTAGCAAAAAAGCCCTTTCATTCTGTGCCTGACATTTACCCATCCGAGACACAGTAACTTACGGCTGTTTGCATTTCATTTTTCCAACTGTGAGCACGATGGCTTTAATCAAATAAAATTTGGAATGAGTTCGAATCGACCTTTGGAGAGTTGACAAATAACTCAGTTTTCAAAACCCGAGCAAGAGAAGAGACCTCATCAGCGCTAACACACAACGCGTGCTCCCACTGCCACGTGGGGACGACGTGCAAACAGAGGTGGACACAGCAGTGCCCCCGCAGAGCTGGGCCTACTGCTCACAACATGCAGATGGTGTCGCCCAGCCTCGTCCAAAGCAACACGACGCTCCCTGGATTCACCAATCTTTTCTCATGCAAAATCTTTCCCTAAATGACTGCAGAATTCTTTAATAGCTTTTTAATTCACAGGCTGCTCTTTAAATAGAATCCAAGATTCCTTTTCTCCTTCCTGTTGCTGTACAACCTAAACAGTGAGCAGTCTTCATTAAAGAAAGCCCATTAAAATAATGTTTTATGTATAAAATATAATTAAAGCTTTTATAAAAACTTACATATTTTTTTTCCTCCACAAATCTTTTGCTTAAACGATCTCTTATCATAACCAGTGGCATCTTCTTGATTTTAAATCACTTCCAGTTAATGGATGAGCTATATGGATACTGATGTGTAACAAATATCAACATCCAGATGTAGTTTGACAGACATTAGCTATTTATGAGTAATCTGATTTGGATCATTCATTTCCAAGCTTAGAAAAAGGCAGAAAAATGAACACTTCTTTTTCTTAATTTTACTTATTTTTAACACTGTCACAAAAATGCGACTTTAAACTTCATGTCTGGCATGAAAAGAGCCGGTCTTGTCTTTTTTTATTTTGATTTTTTTTAATTGATCTTCCTTAAAAAACAAAATTTTATCAGACAAATGTATTCGATACCTTTAAACTCCTTACGTTTGAGTTGCAAAGCAACCCAAATCCCTCACACTACTGTGATTAAGACAAATCAGCTTTTTAACTTCATGGGGGCATCCTACCCCATCGTGTTAATGCACGAGATCATTCATCAGCAGTTACCTGCAAGGCAGATAAGCAGAGAGCCATAAGGAAAATGGCACGGTGGAAAGGCTTACATCCATCCTCGCTTCTGGTCCTGCTTTGCCCTCACTGCCCCACCTGCGGGTGGCTCATGCTGCTCCCTCACACATTGCTATTTCCAATGCCAACAGAAGTCACCCTCATATGGAGACAGGAGCTCTGCTATGGGCAGCATACCTGGATTACACGTGAAGTAGCAGTGCTCTCTTTTGCCTGGCTCAGAAGGATGCAAGATTTATGTAAGCTCACCCAAAATAGGGCAGAAGATGCACTAAGCAGTGGCTTGGTAACTCCTTGAATGGCAATGACCTGCCCAACCAACTCGGCAACATTAAGGATGTAAACATCTAAAGATTTAAAGTGTTACTTGATGCCATAAACCAAGACCTCCTCGTTATTTTTGCCATTTAGAAATAACTGGAGGGGACCAAGGCAGGTCCTCCCACCATGTGAGCAGGCACAGAAAAGCCAGAGCAGCCTCCCCTCATGCTGTGACCTCCAGCTTCCCCCGAGGAAGAAAAAATAAGGAGAATCCTGTAGGATAAAGCCAATAGGCAGCACACAGATATAAGGAAGGAAATAATTATTTGAATGACTGGCCGGGCTCTTGCTCAGCAACTTACCATTAGGCTGCAGGGGTAAAGGTATAAAAATCAGGGACATCTTCCAGGGGCTTTCACATTGCAGAGAAAGCAATCAAGTTGCTGAATCATTCTATTAGGGGGAAAAGTTGCTGTAAAATGATGGCGTACCAAACTCAAAGAGATGGCAAAAGAGCACGCAGTTAGAGTTCACAGTGCTGTTTTGAACAAAGATTTCAGGATTTCCTACCCTGAGGGAAAAGGGTTTTTCATTTTATTACTCTCTGTCATCACTCTGTTTAACACCAGACACTCGTGCTTGCAGAAAATTCCAATTACTGCTTGAAAAATGAGCCTGAATTCAGAGAGCAAGGTCCTGAGGAGCTCGCTGAGGCCCAGACAGGTGTAAGCATCACCCAGCCTGCAAACACAGCACAGGATGGAGTGCACGAGGCAGGCAGAGCTGCAAGCAGCCAAGGACAGGATTTTGGAGAACTGAAAGAAGCTGAAAAATTTTCTCCAAGAACAATTTCTGATAAGGGATATCTTAACCGGCAGTTGTTGGAACATACACAAATGCAGGAAGACAGAACAAAAAGGGTTTGGATTTAGATAACCTTTGAGGAATCGCTAGCAGCAACATCAGAAGCTCCAGCCCCACTTCTGCTTTCTGCACCAGTGCCACCACACCTACAGAAATGTCCAGCCATGGGCTTTAAAAGCAAAGCTCATCTTCAGAACGGATTGTATCAGTGATACTGCCTCACTGCCAAAATGTGGCAGATGCAAAGAAAAAGAAAGGCTTTAAACCATGCTTCTAAAATAAACTGCCCTATAATGTCTGCAGCTCTAAAACCCAAAGAGACAGGTAGGCATTCTTCTAAATGCCCACAGATGCTCCAGTTATTGCTGGATTCTTTAATTAAACATTCTAACCCTTAATTATCTTTGGCAAACAGTTTTAGTGCACGTTTTCAAAACCTTTGCATTCCTCAGCATGTATGTGAACACCTGTATCACACAGTTACATTGGGCTTTTCACATACACCTCCACACATACATATGCATACTTTCTGGATCCTAATTTTGTTCCCCAGCAAAGCGAGGTTGCTATGAATGTTGCATGAAGCTCCCACCATCCCTCTCAGCCTGCCAGCGGCACAGCATATGATGAAGGCCCAACAGCAAGAAACCCCAGGATCTTAGGACAAATGTTGCAGGAAGCTCCCAATAAACTCGAGAAATTGTAATGACTAAAGCAAGATTCTTCCAGAGACATTAAAGTTTGCATTTGTGATGTGAATAGTTTCCCTCCACACAAAAAGTGAAAGAGAAATGAAGTTCAGCTGTGCTGGCAAAATAGTTTTGGGGTTTTTTAGTTTGTGTTGGATAACAAACCCTTGACAGACACTGCTAACGAGCTCCTGAGTTCCATAAGTTACGTTTCAAAAATGTTTACGTTATAGTGAACACAGAGCATCACAATATCAATGAAATTAATATGCAAAAGTCCCAGAGTGGGAGGATAAGCTCTGGTATAGGAGGTGCCTGCTGGTGGCAAGTGACTGAGACAATATATATCTACATCCTCTGCTTTTCCTAATTTTCATTTTTAATAAATGCATCTGACACCTCACACCATTCATTTCATAACTGTACTGCGGACTTTTTAAAGCTGCTCACCCCTGAGACATGTAATAAACGAGGTGATAACTAACATTATAAGGAGAAAACAGAAGATTAATTTATCTGAAGACACTGTAAATTAACTTCCCCCTGTTCCCATACTAGTTGAGTAAAACTCCAAGAAGGGCTAGGGACTGACATAAAAATAGATTTTTTCATAAATAAGATCTAAAAAAGTATAAATCCTAATGGAAATCCGTGAATGAAGATGCATTCCGAATCAGTGCAGCTGCTCGATGACAGCAGTTGGTGCTGCTGGGAGGAGGCCATGTTTCTGCAGTGGGTGCCTTGGACAAGTCACACCTCTCTCTGTGCTCCTTTCCCTTTACAGAGCAACAGCTGTGTGATGATCACTGACAGCAGAAATGCTTGTATTGCTGCAGTGCCCCAGAATGGCAGGAAGGAAGGAAGGGCCCCACTCCTCCATGCAACATGCAGGTCCTGGCTCAAAACCTTGCAGCTGATCAATGTAAGGTGAGTGGCAGCAGCCCAATGTGCAGCACCTCAGGCTTCAAAACATACATTTCTCCTGGGCTGCCTGAACCCACTGTGTAACAATCTTGCTTCTTCTCCTTCTTAGCTGTAAAACCCAGCAGCATATGCCCTACATCCCAATGGCGATCAGACTTCCTATGGGACAAGAAGGAAACGCTGCCAGATCATCCAAATAGCAAAAGATAAAAGGTGAAATAAGCCTGGTGTTTCACGGTATTAAATGGATCAAGAATAAACACAGCACATCCAACCTTGATGTAAGTCATGGTCCCATTTGGGCTACTCCAAGAAGAAAGCACAGCACAGGAAAAGCTCTGAGAAAATAGAGGAAATAAGAGAAAGACGCTGGGCAGGAACCTTCCCCACCCTAGATCTGTGTGATGGGGAGCTTCAAGAAGAATCTGTGGAAAGAAGAAGAGGACCCAAATTTGGCGTGGAGCTAATTGCAGCATCCCTGCCAGCAGGCGAAGGGCCCCAGCTTGCGGCTTGCCCCAGCAGTGCTGTGCATTCCCCCTTGCAGGCAGACCTTGGGTTGCAACAGTGAGGCATGAGGAGCACCCTTGCCAGGGATCATGGCTTGTTTGACAGCCTGACTTAGGCCCCGCTCAAACATCAATGCTCCTGCGCTGCCAAGCACAGCAGCTCAGGAGATGGATGCTGAATGACAGTGACAGTAATAAGCTGTGACATTTAAGTCAGGAAATCTCAAATTCCCATCTTGCTTCTCTGTCTCCTTCCTACCACCAGGAGCAACACGCTTCACTTCATCCCTATCCCTTAAAAAGGGAGAAGTTCACCTGTCTCATCAGAGCAAAGATTGTTCAAAACTTGGGAAGAGCTGCAGAGATCAAAATAAAATAAGCAAAAAAAAGTAACTGTTTGAGACTCAACTGCCCTGCTGCAGACCCCAGCACCAGGCTGCCTGCATTGCACTTGGGAAAGATGAAGTTCCAATTACTTCTCATCACACACTTGAAATCCTACTGCTTCTCAACAGTATCCTTAATAGCCTTGATCTCACCAAAGAAACTGCTAACGTAAATGATGCCTCACTGTAACTTAATTACCTCCAATTTAGGTGGGTACGGGAACAGAAAGTACCTTCTCTTGATTCCCATCTGTTCCTGCTAACCAACCAAAGGAGCCTTCCCCAGAGCTCTGTCTCTGAGAGCCAATGTGAAAAAAAATACAGGAGAAAAGCGAGGAAAAGAACTGTATATTTTTATTGAACTTTTGCAGGATGCTGCTTAATAAAACACCCACAGAGAGTACGGAACAATATAGAGAGTATAAAGGAAGGGAGGGCTGGTATCAATAAAGCCTATCCAGAGGCACTGGTGGAGTGGAAGTACTCTTGATTTCAATAGAAACCTGCTACTGAAATGATTTCCACTTGTTGCTGTGGCTCTAGTTAAAAATTCACGCACAAAAAAGTCCTAATAAAGACAGGAAGGTAAAATTATCCACTGCTGAAAGACAAGTCACCTTTGGCTTTCCAGTATCCCCTGTAGGTCCTTGCCTGACCCAAGGACGGCAGCTGCAGGAGGACTGCACTGTTTAATTGTATCACAGGCAGCACTGCGGCCCCTGAAATCATTCATTATGCTTTGACAAACACCTTTCTTTTTTTTTCTTCCGAGGTGAAAATCAACTTTTGACCAACCAAGTCATTAATGGCATCCCTTTTATAAGAGACTTCCCAATCCAGCTGTCCCTTTCACTAATATGCACCAGCAAAACAGCTCTCGGGAGAGGTTCTGGGAGATAGCCAGCTTTTACTTAACAACACATCATGAACCCTGCCCTCAGCCACCATTAACATTCAGTCTATGTTTCTACCATTAATTTAAGAGCATCAGGAGTGAGAATAAATATGAAGACAATAAACAGCCCTAACATCCATCTTGAGGTACTCTACTTACAGCAGCAGGGCTGCCTGCTAAGGCACAGAACAGTTTATTACCATTTCTTCTTGTTTTCTTTCCATACCCGCCATTTCCCATATGTTATGTTAAACAGCTGGGATAAGTGTGCTTTCCTCCAGCACCGCACGACCAGAGAGCATCCCTTTAGGGAAGGTCACCCAAAGGCTTTGTCACCAGGATGGCTCCTCCCCACCTGTCCCATCACCCACTTCTCTCTGCCACAGGATGCTCCCAGCCCCCATGCAGCGCTCCCTGCCCCGTTCAGCCCAACCCTGCACCATGTTTACTCACAGCAGCGCTTGGACAGCCCATGGTGACATATACCATAAAATGGAATTTGGAGTGCATCACTTAGCTGTGAAATCTGTAAGATATTGGATTTATATGGTGTTTGCAGAGCACATTAGGAGATCATCATCATCGTGTCTTTTCAAGACAGCCGTAATTATTCAGGCTGTTATTCTATCTCACTGGTGCTTTTGAAAAAACTATTTAATATTAGCAAACCCTCACTAAAAGCAATGTTTTGGTTGAGAGACTAATCTTCCTATCAGTACACAGCCATACCTGGTCTTATCTACATTACCAATTCCCTGCTGATTGAGCGGATTCATTAACAACACAATCTCTGGCGACTGAAATGAAGCCTCATTCTTCGTATCACTAGTGCCTTGCTGTTTGCTTTTCCTTCACAGTGTGCACACAAGTAATTAACTTACTATGCTCCGCTAGCTCCTGACACATTACTTGGCATAGAAAAATTCACCAGCAGGTAGTTAAGCATGCAAAATATTTTCAGTAAAATGAACTTTATAACAAAGCACTACTTAGAAGAAATGCTGCTCTTTCTGATACAGCGCTAACATGCAGCACGCCGCCCGCACCGACAGCAACTCTTCAAGTGCTGAGGAAATATATCACTTCTACCAATTTTGTTCAACGTGTAGGAAGCTTCTTTAGGGATTAAAGCTGGCAGGCTGTAAAAGGCGATCACTGAAAGGATGAGCGTGGAGATCAAGCCGATCAGTCCTTGGGAAAGCGTCACATAACAAGGACAGACAGAAGATCCATAAGGTACAGGAGAAAAAAAAGGGGCAACAGGAAACAAAGCAAAGAGGAGAATCACTTCAGTGCAGCACTACCGAGGCTACTGGTGTCTGCAAGTACAAAAGAACAATGCATTCCCACTTCTACATGAAATAAAGACAAGGATTTTGCTATTGTAAGCCTAGAGTGCAATGACAGTGAAATCTCCCTGAATAACAACGTGCAATTTATTAAACACCTCACCTAAATGACTCTGCTCAGGAACGGGACTTGAAATATTCGAGTAATCTCAGTAACATCAAGAATAAAACTGGAGTGAAATTACTTGTAAGGTTTTCTTTGCAGGACGGAAGCTCAGGGCACAAACTGCCATCACAGAACACGGCACTGCCCCAGTGCAATGCACAGTGGGATGAAATGTGGAAGGCAGCCTCTGCCCAAAGCAACAGCGCTGGCACTGACTTTCACAATACAAAAACACCACAGACTTTGTGGGGTGTTGCTCTGATCGGAACATGCTCTGAACTATGACTTAATAACCTTAATAATTGCTCTGTACCAGAGAATGGAAGCATGCAATCCTCATGCCACACCACTGCAGTCCGGATAGTGTCCTACTAAACAATTTGCCATTCGCTCTGCACAGACCCAGTCCTTCCTTTAAACCAAAAGTATCCAAATCTCTAAAATGCACATAAAAATACTTAAGAAGCAGCAGGAAACTTGGCTAGGATAAAGACCCATTCACAGCATTATTAACCACAACTTTGACCTTTTCTGACAAATTCCTGCTCAGAAATTCTACAAATGCATTGACCTAAAGTAGGGGAAATTGTGATCTTTAAGTTTTCCTTTCACACAAGGAAAAATCCTTCTGAAGTCCTGGAAAATAAAACTTTTCTTCTGCTCAGTTTAGTCCAGAAGACATGTATTTGTTCCTCCTCCTTTCATGCACCACAAGGCATGTGCCTTTGCCAGCCCCAGACCGTGGTTTCTACTCTCTTGGTCACAGAAGTTAGTTCCTCATGTGCTGCTGCAACAATTTGTGCTTGTGGCAGAAGAATTAGATCTGCGGAGGACAGAATTCACTGTGATTTGTGCATATCATTTTCCTCTATTCTTACACTGCTTTCAACGGCTCATTTAAATATAGCTCCTGTCATATCCATCATCTTCAGTTCACCTGCTAAGCAGAACCACACGCTCCACCTCCAACAGAGCCGGTCTTTTTCTAGGCTGTATAGTTTATACACATTTTAACTCTACCCCAAGCCTTAAATCCTAATTCAGTTACAATCTAGGTATTTGGCAAACAGCATTTCAATTTCCTTGACAGGAATATTAATGTACAGAATGGAAACCAGCTTCTGTTATTTCTAATTTCCAGCAAAAAGGAGCTCCTGTACTCAAGAGCTACCTCTATCTTCGAGTTACTCAGGTCTGTGAAGAGTTTACTCTATCAAGGAAAATCTTAACAACATCTCCAAAAGGCTGTTGAAACTTGCTGTGTTCCAGGGGATGGAATCTCAGGTTTTGTTTAGTTTTCCAGTACGTTCAGCAAGTAACCGATTTTCATGCCAGAAGAAACAGCTGGATAGCACATACTGACATGATGAGCAAGAGTCATTACTTTATAAAGTTACCTCTCCACAGAGCCTTAAAAACAGTCTTCACACCTTTCAAAAAACTATTCAGTGCTGTAGAAATCATGACTTCAGAAATCACTATTTGAGATTTCGTTTTTTAAAGGTTGTTTCGGCATTTAATTGCTCTCCAAGTTTCAATCTACTAAGGCCAGGTCATAAGCTTCCAGCCCAGCCTGCACTTTGCCTTCCCATGGTAGCTCACAAGAGGTCTTTGGGAGATAGCATTTCCTTGTTATGGAGATGCACACCTCTAAAGCAACATGCTCATACACTTCCATGGAATCCTAGTCTGTGTTTTACTGCTTTCAGATCTTCTCCAGCTTCCATCAAGCTTCTGGTGTCAGCCTTCAGCTCTCCCATCCATAAGCTGCTCAAAGAACACAGATCAGTTTTCTCCCACACTGTCACTCTCTCTGACTAAGAAACATAAATGTTCACAAACATTCTTTTTTCCCCCTCTTCTTTAAGTCAGTCCTTAATGGCCTCACCTACACAAATCTGGAAGCCAATTAAGCTTGTTATTATGTCACGATCAATTCCTACTACGCTCAACAGCGCTGCCCCACTGCACTGCTACACTGGTTTGTAGCTCTGCAGTAGCTATTATGTTACAACAAAGTGCTTTTTGAGAGGAAATTCTTTCAGATATTGTTTTGTTCAGAGGAAAATCCATGACTGGAAATTCTTGCAAGTCCAAATCTACAAGAACAAGTTAAGAGTATCCTGAGTATGAAAAGGTAATTGCAGAAACAGTGTTTGGCCCCACGGACCAAAATAGGTAATTAAATACAATCCTTCTAATTATCAAGCATGTCTTAGGTAATTTAATGCATTTATTAAAGATGTAGCTGGTGGACTTGAGAGCATGCAGTCTTGGCCTCGTGAGAGTGAACTACATCCAGCTTTCATAACCAGAAATTTTGCAGACTCCTTGACTTCAGTGGAAAGTCTGAAAATACGAAAGAAGAAAGGTGCAGGAGCCAGAAGGCAAACAAGGACATTAAAATTACCACCATTTTTCTGTCCCCTCAGATTTACTCTGGTCGGCCTCATTACTTCTGATCCTGGCTATACTCCCATGTACCTGAGTTTATTGACAAATACCAACAATCTACTTCCAGGCGAAATAACAGAAAGAACCCAAACCCATCAATACCAAGAGCAGGACTAATACAAGGGACTCATACAGGTGCCCAAACGCCAACTACCTTTCAGTGCTTGACTCAGACCCACTGCTATTAGCTTGCTAAAAAAGCACATTGCTTCAAGGATGCTTTTATTCTAAATAGCACCCGCATACTTCACACCACCTAGCAAGAAAAAAATTCTTCATTCTGAAGGAAATTCTGGATGTAAGCACTTATTCAAAGGAGCTAGTAAATCAGCAACAGAAGTTTATTAATTTAGTAGTTACTGAGACAGATCTTATCGATCTCCTTTACTCACACTCTGCCTCTGGAGTTTACCTCACAGCTCCAGTTTATACCTCGATTAAGCAGTTCAGAGAAGCCTTGCATTTTATAGCACGTACATCATGTAGCACAACGCTCGTGGTGTGACAACTTGCAAACGAAGTGGAGGATTTATTACCCTACAGGATGCCAGCTTTCCTCACCAGGGCAGCCAGCAGCAGTGGTTCTGACCCAACACCAGTTAGCCAGCCATCCCAGTTAGCTAGGTGCCATTACCAGCATTCACATGTTTCTATGAACATTTCTTTTTATAGGCTCTGACTCAGCGAAGTGCTTAAGCGCACACTTCGCTTTAAATGGCTGAATAATCCAATGTCTTTTTAGCAAATGTTTGACCCAAACTGTGTGAACAGTTCCAGCTGAAGGGCTCCTCATGCTTCAGACACTGGGCACTCACTTGGGTGCTCCATTCATTGCACAGATATAATATTATTCATGGGCTTCACGCTATGCATTTACTTAAGTGCTTTGCTAAACAAGGTCCAAAAAGCAAATATGCCACAGTCAGTTTATTTAATAACGCTTCTACAGATTCAGTTCTAAACTGTCGAGCATTTTAACGAGGAAAACTGTATAACCATAGGATTTACCACAATTTCTTTCACCTTGATTTAGCACTGACTACAAGTGTGGCAACAGGGTTCAATAGAAAACACTGTGATCTGCACCCCCTCCACTTCTCTCTTCCACAGAGGAAGGATGCTCTTGGAGAATGCATTTCTCCCTTCTCCAGCATCTCAAGTCCCACCACGCATTTCAGTCTCAAAAATCCCATATTTTACTACAAAATGACCAGAGAGTTCTCGGGGTCTTTTCACAGGAACTGCATTTTTTTCAAGTGAAGGAAACAGAGATTTTTGCATTCCTCTCTCACTGCAACATTTCAACATGGGAGCTGATTTTCTGCTCACTACAGAACTCCAGCATCTGTGGCTTTAAGAAAAACACCAAATCATGTGGGATTAACAATAAAACTAGCAGACTTGGCAGTGCTGCCTGCCCCCTTTGGGCCATTTCCATTGCGAGCAGCTCCCCGCTGACCCACACAATGCAAGGCTCCTTGCAAGTTCACTAGCTGCTGCTTCAGATGTTCCAAAATACCACGTTTTAAAAATTATTAGAAGACTTGAGGAAAAAAGGCTGCCAAGCGACCAACCTGAAAAGCCATCTCTGTAAATGTGATAGATAAAAAGGCAGAGAATGCAATTCACACCTAGCACACATCTGCCCGGCGAGCAGAATGCCTTCTGTGCGCAGCGTCAGGTGCCCTTGTTTCAGATGAAATCCCCATGGTGGGGCTGCAGGTGAGGGGTTCTGCTCAAGAGGTGGTTGGAGAAACCAAATTAAAAGGGGTAATAACATAAACAGAACCAGATGCACCTGAGAAAAAGAAAGTAAAATTGCCTTAAGAGAGAAACGGACTAAGCTCTTCTGACCAGTAGCTGTAAAAAGTGAAATAAATTTAGATATTCTTTTCTGAAGAAGGAAGAAAGCTATTTAATAAGTGTTATTAAGATAAAGCAGAATAACTATAATATAGAAAACTGCTCATTACTTGAGGCTTAATTGGTTTTATAGTTGGTGAAGAAGCGGTAATTACTACACCAAAAAAAGATTTATATTTAGAGATAATTTGTTTTTTGGCACAGAACAAGAATGCCACTTGGATATTAACCCAAAATTTTGCCAGAACACATGCAATGCCATCCGTTTGGAACTGAACACTGACAACTGCACAACTCCCTGTGAAAAGAAAAAATATTGATTATAGCAAGGAATGTAATTGTAGTGTGTTCTGAAGCAGAGCTTCGATACACTTATAGTTATTTATTCAATGCCCTCTCACTGTTTGCCTCGTTTGTTTATAAATATTTACCCTGCACTATCTTCATAAAACAATAATTATTCAATGTGCACAGCAACAAGAAGACATTAGAGATCTAGCTGTGTGTTTTTCCATTCTAATCTGTAGGACAATATTTTAACTTGGTTTTAAAAAGTCCTTACAGCCCAATGTCCTGAGCTGCCTTTGCATGCAAACATGTACCGAAAGGCAGCGCTTCTGCTCACAGGGTGCCAACCTGACATGGCACAGAAGAGCCCTGCTGCACATCACCGGCTCCTGTAGGAGCAGTGACATCTGAGGACGTTTTGGTGACATTACAGAGGACAGCAGTGGCTGCAGCAACATATTCAACCCCCACAAAGCACTCAGTAATCCTTTACATGGGTACTAAAGAGGCACTTAAAAGGTAGCTTCTAAATGCCGAGTTTACTTCCCAGATGTTACACAGTCATAAAGCTTCGTAAATACGCCTCATGGACATCACGCTTGTCCTGCCCACCCCTGTCCCACACTGCATCCAATTTCACCAGTGCTAAAAAGGAAAAGCAAGTGTTTTTTTTTGATTTATCACCAGAATCTGGCTGGGCTCAGAGGCACCAAGATGAAGCACCACCAATTTGGTGATATACGCATCACCTCATTCCCTCATAAATCGTGGTTATAAACAAATACCGGCAAGACAGCCGAGGTTAGAAACAATAAAAGGCTTGTAGGCCAATTTTTATTTAAGTTGATTGTATTTCAAGATAATATCCTTTAAACTCTGGGAAACATGCTCCATCTGCTCTCCAGAGCCTCGGCAGGCTTGCGATTTCCTTCCACGTGCAATTGCAGCTGTTCGCCAGGACCCCAGCAGGCCCCCATGACCCAGCCTCCTTGTTCTCGCTCCCTCAACAGCGCAGGTGATGCCTCCAGCAGCGCTGAAGGCCACGCAAAGCCCCAGGCACTGCAGCCAACATTTAAATGAGGTTTTAGCAGCAGAGCGTTTTTTGCATTCCTTGCTTGATGTGAGCAGATGAGATGAGCAGGTTGAGCACCCAGCCCGGATCCACAGCTCTCCTCCTTCAGGGAACGGAGCCAGAATAACCTTACAGGCATGGCTCAAGGCTTTGTCCTCCATGGAGACACATAAATAGGATTTACTGGCAGCTTGGGAAGAGAACTCGCATGAACATCATTCCCTGGAGTAGCTTTGGTAACTGACCCCATACAGGTGCCTTTTTGCCATCTTTTTTTTATTTTTCAAAACCTTGCACATATATTGAATCAACTGAAAACGACTCAATAAAAATGAAATGCAGGAGGTACACTCTGTGATGACATACGAAAACATATATGTATTATGTACCTTAAATTTACAATGTAGATTTTGTAATCCCTCCAAAAATAATAATAAAGAAAAATACCAACAACAAAGCTCTGATGAGCCCAGCTATGAATTTTAATTCCTCAGAGATCATTCTGATTACTAATTACTAATCTCTCTCTATTGCTCTGGTAAACTTAAGGGAAGGATATTCCAATGGAATGGAGAACTGCAGGGTAATTTGCCATTCTGTTTTCACAAAGCAGGAAGCATTTCTAGCTACATTCAGCATCCAAACTTGCATATAAATGAATTCAAGTCAAAACAGATTCTTAATATTGCTTTCAACTTCATATTGTTTGCATAAATCACGCTTATTCCTTTATAGAGATTTTTTTTTTTTTAAACAGAATCACCATTAATAGCATGACATATCAGATATTATTCCAAATTTAAATAAAATCTGTTCATCATTATGGTCATTAGCTAATGGTCTTATTTTCCTTTGGGACCATAGGAAACATTAAAATTCAATTTATTTAACATTTACTTCTCATAAAACAAAAAGAAACATCATTTTCTTGCTATAGTGACAAATTCTCCAGGTCACAAAACTCATGAGAATCAGTTTAAAAAAAAAAAACTACAGAAAAAACCCAAGCAGAACTTTTTGAAACTAATGAGGTACAGAAGAGGGACATAAATATACACAGGAGCTTTTCCATAGGTTCTGCAAGCTTAATCTTGCAGCCACTTATTTTCCTACTGCCACAATGCCCAGGGTCCTTCAACCCCTCAACCCTTTGGGTTTGCTCATGGCACAACAGCCACGACAATCATAATACTGAGCATTTCAGCCCAGCAGGAATCCACTTTTCTCTTCTTAGATATCATTCACAGACTCCTTACCAAAAAACCCCCCACATCCTGAAGGATTGACATGCCGGAACATGAGGCCAGCGCCTCAGAACCACCAGAGCACCACTGTACAGACTCCAGCATGTACTGTGTTCCTTACGAGGACTGCAAGTGTTAAACAGCTGCATGTAAACCTTGGTTTTCCCTCGATTTGCATTGTTTAATCAAACTGATAAATGCATCCTTTTCACTTAAATTGATTTTCTTTTCAAAGCTCTCTTTGTCAGCTGATTTGTTAAGCGCTGGAGGACTGCACATCTCACTGAGTGCTGCTCTCCTGGGTATTCGCTCTCTGTACACTTTCCCCTGCAGGACTACCATGATTTCACTGATTATTTTCCAGTAGACACTTTGTTAGACCACTTATAAACATACTGACCTAATTGCTTTTAATTATTCCAGCGGAGTCTGCTTTTACAGTGGCTATTTGCTTCCAAACAAATAGAGAAATACTACTGCAGAAAGGAGCAAAAAATCCATATCCCCGGTCTCTCTTTGAAGCCTAAATCAATCAGAAGTTTAGCACACACTGTAAATGTTTATGTTCATGTGTATCTATTGTGCATGTATGCGTGCACTCTATCAGCCTATTTTACATCTACACCCATCTGTATATCACATAAGCCAAATGGGGCTAGGAAGATAGCAAACCCATTTAAATCTCAGCTTCAGGGACAGAGTGTTTTCTTAGCAGCTCCATGAAGGAGCCAAGCAAACTTTAGTGTTTTTACTTTCTTTCCTAGCATGTTTAGAAAACTGTTTGATTCTTAGCTCTCCATCCAGCCTGTTGGTATGCACATCCCCATGCTCATATGATAGCCATATCAACAGCACTGCTTAGAAATGCCTGAGAGGAGAGCTAAACAGAAAGTCAGTTACTCTGCACCCACCCTTTTAGCAACAACACAACTGATTGCCTTAGAATCTACAACATCATACAACCAAGGATTGGTTGGAAGGTTAACTGAAGTCAATGGCTTCAAGGGAAACAGTTCGCCAACCCTGGTGAGAACGATGCTCTTTCACATGGGGAAAATGGTAAGGGACAAAACTGAAACATTTCCAATGGCACCTGGAAGTCCATCCCAAATCTGGTGCAGATTTAGCAGCAGGGAGACAGGAAGAGTCATCATGGCCACTTCGCCCATTTGGAACCACTGCTTGCTCATGAAGAACTTTCACCAAAACATACTGACTTATATTTGGGTTTTAAAACTTCGCCCAAGATGTAGAAATGTGAAAACATTAGTGGATGGCACTACTTTGCTACTAGCATTGCTAACTCTTTTCCTTTACCATCAGAGGACTGCACAGTACATGCAAGACCACAAGAGTGAATACCTACCGTGATAACTGTTTGCTGCCCATAAAACAGCAATATGAGAAAGAAAGCCTAAGCTTCCTCTAAATTTTACATTCAAAAGGAAAATTACATACACTACAGGAAAATTGATATTGTCCATGGATAGAAGCAAGCTCACTTTTCAGCATCTTTTTCAGCCAGAGACTTCAGTGAAATGAGCAGCTAGTGAGTTATTTCTACCATTCAGTTTAATATTTTTCAGCAAGAAAAAGAAAGAAAGAAGCAAAATGTTGCATTTCAATTAAAACAAACAAATCAAAACACCACACACAAGATGTCTGCGAAACTGTCCCTCTTGGTATAGAATAAGATAAGATTGAAACACTCTGCTAGCTAACATTTTTCTAAATCTCTATGTGTTTTACAAAATGCTTGCAACAAAGTTGATTCTTATCTGGACAATTACTAAAACATTTTCATAGTATTATAATTTTTAAATGATATTGTTCTGCTAAGAATCTTGCATTGAAGCTGCAAACATCTCAGCAGAGGCCAGTATCAACAGCCTGTCTGTTAAATTTGCCAGTGTGCCTCTTCCATGGACTGGGTTACTCCTTTCTGGTCCGCGTTCAACCCTGTTCCAAGCACAAAGCGCTCCAGAAATTTCCTGAAATCCAGCCAACACCACTTCACACACCTCCAGATAGAATAGCTGCAAGTGCTATTAAAAGGGATTTTCGCTATTTGCACAAACTATTTGGCAGCTTGTGGCAGCCACCTGGGCAGCTCTGTTAATGAAGATTCGAACCTTCACCTCCGACCAAGCATCTATAGTGAGGGCAGGGGATTTCTTGGAGGCAGTTTCTGAAAGGTTTGCCAAATACTTGAACTGGGGACTGAACATGGCCTGACCCCAATCCGCTCAGTAGACTGAATCCCACAGCACTCGAAGCACCTTGAAAAGCAGCTTTTGGCAGTCCTTTGCTTAAGGTCTTTGCCTCGGTCTCCAATTTTAGTGCCTGACATGATGTAAGACCAACTGAATGGAAAAAAGTTCCCCTTCAGCAGCAGTCAGGCTGCAGGAACGTAATTCACATTTAAGATGCAAAATGTGCTTTCTCATTAGTGCAACTTTTAGGTCTTCAGCCTTTCATAACTGCTGTTATCATACTATTGATCACCGCACAGCACTGTAATATATAGCGAGCCTTCAGATTTGAAGAAATGTATGTGCCAGTCAGGTTTATGAAGCTTATAAAACTTTTACAGTGCTTGTAGCATAACCAAAAAGAAAAAAAAAAAAGTCATCCATAAATTTAATTATTTCTGGCTCCTGTTCTTAGAGACATCCCTCCAGGGCACAGGCTGAGACTACTGAATACCACTCGGTTTCCTGGATCAAGGTGATACAAGTTTTTTAAAACCTTAATGGCAATTAACAGAAGAATTTCCTCCCCTCCGTGATCTTTTCCTAAACACGGTGCTGTTATTCCCTGACCCTGGCGTCAATGGCCATATTCACAGGTGGAAGAAATGCCAGCAAATTCTGCGGGGCTTCTCCATGGCTGGCTCTCATCACCGTCCGCTGCCTCTGCTAAGCCACTGGCAGACGGTGACGGATGCCTTATTTCGAGCAGTTTTTGCAACCCTGCTTCTAAGAGGGGAACAGATGGTTTGCTTTAACTGTAATATTTCCACCCTGCTACCAAAACCACGTCCATCTGGGCCCTGGATGTGCACGAGTTAGTCTGTGGACTTTGCTCACACGGAGGGTTTTCTTGCTTAAAAAGGCCAGTTTGAAATGGAGTCCAACAAACCTGATTCAAACTCTTCTAGCCTGCTGCTTTCAGATAAAAATATTAAATCTGAAAAGCTAACGTTCGCTTTGACCAGCCTTAAATTCAGTGTTGTACATGTGTTTTGAAGAACGATTTACTCTTGCACTGGAGCTACAATTTGGAAAAGGATTAGCAGTAACCTTTTAAAAACACTTTGCTCAGCTGACATGTTTTTGGCTTGTTTTACATTTTGCCACGAATAAACTGTATTCTTCCTGTAGGATCGATCCAAACAGTTCCTGTCTCCCACCTCCTCTCCCTTATTTTTCTGTTTGGCCACTGACTCAAGAAATGAACTACTGACCCAGCTATCCCGAGAAGAGATAATCCCAGCTGTAAAAATGTAGTCTAAAGACAGAGCCAGATAAAAGATTAGGGATCTTCATTCAAAAAAACAGCCCGTTGGGCATTATGAGGGCACGGCTTTGCTACATGGATTACAACGGATTCATTTTAAACAGTCTTAATGTTTGAAAAAAGAAGAAAAAAATCATAGGGCATCCATTTGTTAAAGCCAGGGATTACAGGACAGGAAGGCAGAGCAGAGACCGCCTGTTCCACAGTTTTCAACCTAAAAAAAATGAAGTTATTCTGGCTCACATTGAGTCTTTCTTTCTGTTCCTCAGAAACATTACCAATAGTTTAATCTCATTTCCTTAGAAATAATCACCAGGCTATTTAAATATTAACTAGAGGAAAATATTAACACACTGCTGGGGAAACAAGATGAAACCGATCCCACACCCAGCAGAACTTCCTCTGCTTGAACAATTCTAAACTCTTACACCCAAATTGGAATTCCGAGCTCAGGAAGACACTTGGAGGGCCGGTAAGCAATGTAGCAGAGCTCCTCCAACAGCTGGGCACCAGCACAAGAGATGGCCCTGTCCTCCTTCCTCCAGCCATGCTGTTTGCTCTCCTGCCCTCCTGGCACACGCATCCCCAATAACAGGAAGGAATTTCTGCTATTCTGTTGCATCAAGAACCTCATCATCCAAAATCCTTTTACAACATCAGCTCACTTAAGCTGCTGAAGTATTTTCGCAGATTAATTGAAACTGAATAAATTTCCTTGACGTTTTAATCCCAGGTGCTTCAGGTGGCAGACTGCCAGCACAGCCAGCCTGGATGAGCATCCCACCAGCGGTCAGCCAAGGTCTGCATGCTCCTCTGCAAGATTCCCCACAAAGCCAGCGGCTGTGAGAGCAGTGCTACTCCTCAGGCAGCCACCATGTGCTGCTGTCCAAAAGGAAAAAGAGCACACAGGCTTAGGGTGCAGGGCCAGCAGCAGGCAGCACAGCTGGGAGACAAACAGGGAGGGAGCCAGAGTGATGTGGCAGAAAGCCCTTCCTTTCTACAGCTGGGAAGAGCACCTGGAAACGGAGCAAAGGAGGTGATATCCACAGGTTGTCAGCCCTCTGGGAGCTGCATTATTGCCTGAGCTTTCCAATCCCCTTTTCTTCCTGCTTCTTCTCCAGCAATGATCATCTCACTCATATTAGTGGTTGAATTTTTCAGTCTCACACAGGTGGCACAATACTGTCACGTCTGGCTTAGGGAATGTGAGATATGGCCTTTTTTTACAATATAAACGCCACACGGGATTCTCGCTGAGAGGCTTCTGAGATGAATTTCCTCTCCACAGTCCAAGGGAAAAGCTTTCCTGACAACAGTGCAGCTTGTGTTTGCACGTGTGAGTAGGAGAGGGAAAGAAATCCCTTTGCAGACACAAGCATTATCTACTCTTGGCTTACATTTTCCCCACTAATAACTGCTCATGCCAATAATACCAGTATATGCTGGTATGAACAACTGTTACCTCTACCAGAGACAGGTTCATAGCAGAAGAAAAGCACACAGTCCAATACCTTGGAGCAGCACTCATACTTCAGGCGTCCAAAGGCTCACATAAAGCATTCCCACAAACTCTCACTAGCAATCCCAATTTTTTATTTTTTGTTTTCATTGAAAGGCATTTCTGACTTATTTTCAGGATCTTCTGAGACCCTGATGAGGGTGCTCACACAGCACCATCTAGTATTAAATCTCCAAAAAACCTCCCAGACTGTGTGCTGCAAAGCAAACATACACCAAGCTTGTGCTTCTAGGTATGTCTGCAGAGTAACTAAAAAAGCCTTATAATCTTCCAAAAACTGCTAGAGGTGCAGGAGAAGAGAAAGAGATGGGGACAGGATTGCTGGCTTTTGTTTCTGTGACTCCACCTTGCTCATCAGACACATTCAAGTCAGTGCATCTTTCTTTCCAGAGTAGAAATCTGTTTCTACAATTTTGCCAAAACTTTTATATATGGCAGTGGCCAGCTGGCTGCTGGGAGAGCCATGTGTCAGTGGTCCTGGCGAATGCTTAATGTGTGATATGGATCTGTGCAAACTGCAAGCACTTGGTTTGCAAACATTCTTGTTTTATGCATTTACAAAGCAGCTAGTGAAAGGAGAGGCTTCTTAAGCAAAGTCTTGCAACATGGCAGACAGTTTATATATTGAGGCAATTCCTCCATATACAAACTGGCTATGGCAAACCCTCCTTTGTCTTGGCATGTATTATCCCCTTGGACTGCAGTCACCTGTCTCACCCTACAAAATACAGCCACCTACTCCTTTACTGCCAGCATTTCCATGGAAACTCAACACCACCAGGGTTCCTACAATGAGACAAGATGTGGGAAACCTCTGCAGCCTCCTCCCAGCCCTGCTGGGCACGTGGCTTCCAGAGGTACAGTGCCAGCAGATGTGCCCATGTGAATCCCCTGTGATATCCAACTCCCTGCCCTTGGGCATGGCTGGAGATCTGTCTGCCCGACAAAGCAGACACCCATGCACAGACGGTCACTGAGTTGGTCTCCACAGCTGCAGGAATCACAGAGGGAAGTAATAAGGGAAGACAGAAGCATGGCTGAAGTCAATGTATTGCATCCTCCTGAGCTCACCATCCCAAAGACTAGGTAAGAAACACAGCAGCTGAGTTGGGCCTTAAAGAAAAAAGCTGAAGAAGCTGGCTATACTGAAGATGCCTAGAGCTCCATCCCCCAGGTATTTAAGAAGTACTCACTAATTTTAAGGCAAGCCATCTATTTGGGGATTTGTTAATACATCATCCCATGTGGTCCATAGGCCTGTGTACAAGAATATATATGGCTTATTGACTAACGTCAGGCAAAATAGACTTCCCAGCCTAGATTAACTTTATCACAATCTCTGCAATCACCTCAGTGAGAAAAAGCACAGGTGATAGATGAGCCTGCCACCGGCTGCTGAAAAGCCACCAGGGGAAGCTGGCTCCAGGCTCAGGCTGTGGGAATGGATCCTTCGGACCACTGAAAAGGGGCCTCCTGGTGCCCTCCTCTGCTCCTGGCCACAGCTGCACTCCCACCAGCCAGGACCCCCCAGCTACACAGCTCAAATACCACTGTTGGTCCCTAGGGATGGAGGGGACTCCAGGCTGGGCTCCGCATCACTGCCAGGACAGGCTGCATACAGCTGCAAACAGCTGCCAACAGCTACCCTCTGCACTCCTGCCCTGCCATCACATCTGGTGGATACGTGTTTACAGTTGGAGATGAATTTGGCAGATATCTTGACTGGGAAGTAGGAAGGGAGAGGCTGGAGTGGAATAAGGCTCCTCCTTTCCTTGCAAGCAGAATCAGTTGATTTCAATCTTTCAGGTGGAAATCATATTTCAGTTACAAAATCATAATGAAATCATGATCCAACACTGAAGCCAGAAGTTTGTCTCAACACTGCAACTCAGATCCAAGTTTCCATAATCTGTCCATCAATGCTGCTCATGTTTCCTGCTCAGTATTTGCAAAATCAGAATTGGGGAGACACTTCCAGTGGAACTCATAACTGTTTCCAAATCCACCCCTAAATCCAGTTAACTTTACATAAGAATGCAACAGTTAAGATATGGACACAGATTGGCAGTTCATATAAACTCAACGCAGTCCAGAAAAGAAAACAGAACGCTAACAGACATTGCATCAAAATTAATCTTGATTAAATGGGAAACCAATATGGGAAAGCAAGTAGGAAGAAATAGTGTTGTCCTCCAGGTTACCATTAAGTGCTTGCTACTAAATATCTGTTAGTCCTCAAAATTAAAACCAAGGAATCCTTTTTCTTTCATTACATTCCCTGAAAGCTTCTTAGTAGTCCCAGGAGTCAGTAAAGATAAAAATAGTGCTTAACAGGCAATTGCAATGAGTTTAAGAACTGTTAATAGATATACAAGAAATTTGGAAGAGGAACACTCATTCAAAGCCAATGTATTCACAAAAGTCACTTCCACACATAGTTGTCAGCCATACGAGCAAACATATCTGCTCCAAATCAATTATTACACAGAAAAAGCCATATGCTGAAAATTAAGATAAAAAACCCCTAACTACAACTTGAGGCTTGCAAAGCAAGAGTATCTAACAGCAAGATGGGATTTAAGTACCAAATCTAAACATTTTATTGTTCCCGTATTACAGCGGTGCAAATTCTGACTGATCCCACTGCAAAAGTCAACCTGATGAACACATCCAGCATGAATCCAGCCACAGTCTCCAGGGGAGCCGTAACTCACCGTGCTTATGAGTTGTATCTATCATGTGGCATTCTCACCAAAGCTGAAATAGAAATATATGCAGACGACCCAAAAGGAGGCTCCTGCAGATTAAAAATGACGCTCAGCAACACATGAGATGGGCTGTTAAGAACTGAGAAAAATGTAAGAATGAGCCACACAATAAAAAAGATCAACAGCGATGACACAGCCAGTGGGGATTACAGCTGTCTGCTCAGCCTGTGCTCCTACATCTGGTTAGTGTTATTTGCCCTATGGAGAAGAAAGAGAAAAAAGAAGTCTACATCTGATACAACTGCTTTGCCTGCTTAAGATTCAAAAGCTCCACTGAAAGCTTTCTCAGAGCTGAAGGGAGCATGATTTATACAAAGAGCCACAAGCCTTTTACAGTCCATTTGGAGCAGAATGGACATCAGTGCTACCTGCCTTTTGAGAATATTCTTTCTTATTCTATTTACCTTTGTTTTTCATTATGCTTTTAGAGTAACTTACCAATCCGGCCAATCAATTCAAACTATTTTGCAAGCATTTCAAGCCATTTCCTAGCATGGCCCTGTAGGCACTTGCTTCTGTGTAATTATAACCATTTTTCTGCAGAGATTTTCTTCATCCAAGTGCCTGTGCCAAGCAACAAGAAACAAAATAAAAAAAAAAACACATCTAAAATGGGAAAATAGGAATCCCACTATATCAAGCAGGGTCATCAGGAAGTGAGCAGAGGATAAATGTGTCTCCCCATGTCCTTCGTGTCTTTGCTGACAGCCTAAAAATAGTACTGTTCAATGTTTGATAGATAGGGCTCTATATGGCAGCTAAAAGTACTTCCCCAAAAAAATCTATCTTAAAATTCGGCATTCTCTACTCTTTTGGGGAGACCAGAAATAATCTGACAAGCTGGTTCTTTTTTTATGTTCCTTCTGTTGCAGAAACAAATGCATACACCCAATTCGATTTAGCTCTTTATGTAAAAAAATATTACAGAAGTAGTTCCTCTGGCATAAAAGCATTAAAATTTTGCCCTATCTGTCTGAAAATTGATCTCCTTCATTCATTTTAGCAGATATGGCAGCACCAGACTTAATGTGAGGGCACCGCTCCAGACCTGCTGCTCCCACACCTGACCAAGACACTGAAACGCAGTGATTTAACAACATAAGCCTGGAAAGGGCACTCAGAGGAAAGCTTCAAGATGAAGGTCCTAGAATCCCAATGATCACCTAGTAGAAACAGGAGATACTTCTGATACTGGCCTACTAAAAACCTCATCAATACCAGCAGCACCCCAGTATCACCTGCACCAGCCTTGTTGCTAGTTTTAGGGCTGCCTTAAATAAAAGCAAGTGGAGCACTTTGTAAAACTGAATAACCTCTCCCCTACCCAATATGTTGACGTGGTCACTAAATCCTGCTGGGTAATCTCCAGAATCCATCTGTTCCTTTTCATTCTCATCCTGAGAAGCCTCCCATAGCCCCTGATTATTTCTCAACTTGTCTGAAGACACATCCTGCCTTCTGGCTTCCCTGACACGCGCTTCACCCCCATCTCCCAGGAGGGCTGCTGAAAAAGGCAGCTGCAGATTATCCACCCCAGTATCATGCCCATGCTCTCTTCAAATCCCTCAAAGGAGGAGACATTTCTTTTAATGGGGAAAATGTTTTCAGTGAGGAGAACAAGTGTCTTTCGAAATGGACATACACAGAATCACAGAATGGCCAGGGTTGGAAGGGACCAAGGATCATGAATTTCCAACCCCCCTACCACATGCAGGGCCTCCCCATTTAATACTAGACAGGGCCCCATCCAATCATCTGGCCTTGAACACCTCCAGGGATGGGGCATCCACAACCTCTCTGGGCAGCTGTTCTAGAACCTCACCACTCTGGCATCTTCCAGTTTCATCCTGGAAGTAAGATCTAGCTACAGATACCTCGTAAGCAAGCTTCTTTCTAAAGCATGCTTAGCAGAAATGGAAATTAGAGAGTCCCATGATGGCCACATGTGGACTATCCATAGATGAGAGGACGGGGCCATGCACTGCACCACACGTTAACCAGCTGAGAGGTAAGGGCACATTCACCAAAGGTCATCATCAAATGGCAGATACAGGCATAAAAACTATGACATTTGCCTAATGACCACAAAGCAGCTAAAATTACAGGAATGCATATCTTCTCCTTTTTCAGGTCAATACAGCCAGCACGTCTGTGCGTTTAATGCACCCAGCGCAGCTGCAATGAACACTCTAAATGCTTCTCATTTAACTCAAGGGCTGTTAAAAGCAGTGGAAGAAAAGCACAACTCTCTATACTCGTGTTGATGTAGAAAATCAGAACACAAGAACCAAACCCCACAGAGGGTCTGAGATTTAATTGTTGAGTTGTATTTTGTTATTGCTTATTTGTAGCCCGAACCCCCCAGGACAGGAGCTCTTGTAATACTTACTGATTCCCACCAGCCCTCGACGTGCTCCCGCTCCCATCAAAGCTATCAAAAATCTAAACAGCAAACAGCCAGCTAGAGAAGCTTTATTGTTTCCTTACAATTTCAACAGTTCTGCTGCTCAAGTTTAATGCTAAGTTTTATGGGGATGTCAAAGGGTTAACTTTGCTTGAAATTTTCCTATTTATCGTCATTTGTTCCAAATTAGGCAAGTACTGAAGGAATTTATGATGCCCCACACTGACAGCCACTGACTGGCTAACAAATCTTCCCTTCTGTTTTCAAAATAGTTTTGTGTTAATCTCTCAGGTCACTATCAAAGACAGTTTAGCATCTAATTTATCACCTTTCGGGCAAGGATCCACACTGAAAAATTCACATCCAAACTGCAATTTGGTTCAGTTAATGGTCTTTTCTCAGAGGAACTGGACAATTAAAAACATATGGAAATGGAATAAGCTACTCACTTCTCAACTAAATGTTTGCTCTCTGTCTTGGGAAATAAATGTAGGATGAACAAGCTGAATTCAGTCAATGGATTACAAAGAGGATTGGACTACTGTTATAAATCAGTTCTCCTTTCACAACCCACACAGCAGTATTATTATTCTACTTCTTTTGAGCAGAACACGTCCAACAATGGTGAAAAACCTTCAAGAAACTGCAGGTTTAAATGGGATTTGTGCTACTTAAAAAAAAAAAGTTCTTTACGCCCTATAAACATTTGACATATTTAGGTACTGAGATAGCATAATCAGAAATGTCAGGTTAAAAAGAAAAGCATAAAGGCAAAAATAGTTTAAAACGTGTACATCAACATACACTGGCTTTCATTATAGTGGCAATCAATCACAGATTTTTGGTAGAACCATGACATTCTATTATGCCTGGAAAATATCATGGTACAGTTGATATGTTTAAAGAAACACAGAGCTTGGAAGCAAAGCTTCCTCCTCCTCTTTTCTTCTTGCAAGAAGCACCAATGCCAGTGCAACAATGCAAGTGACACAAGCCCTGACACGTGCATGTCCCATGGGATTAATGTGTGCTGGAGGAGGGCACGAGGAGAACATCAGTGCCACCGACCTTCCTTCACTGCCAGCTATTTCCCTCTGGCTGGGGCCTTGGAATGGCTGTTTCTGGCCATTAGGAAATTCAATGTGAATTCATTTGTTCATTTTGCACCTCAACATTAGGTACAAAATGTAATCCCAGTTCACTTCTTCAGGAGCATTTCAGAGCAGTAAAGCCTCCAGTTATACTCTAAACGAGTTCTGGGTCACACCTTCCATCCCACTTTAGCAATATATCTGCTTTTAGCCAACACCACACCCTGTGCTTTGCCACCTTCATTAGCAATCAAAGCCAGCCAGCAGAGCTCTCTGCAGCGGCCGTGGGGGATCTGTGGGCTGCAGGGTGAGGAGCACACAGCAGAGGTGAAGGTCTTGGGATCACACCTCACTGCAGCTGCACAGCCACCCTTACAACAGGAAAGAAACTGGGAAAATAAGTGATGTTATCATGCTGCTTTGCTTCCAAAGCTGTTCTGGCTGAAATCAAGGATTGAAATGGTGACTTCCAAAACCAAAATGGTTGCAGGCCTACATCCCAAGCCAAAGACCCAGTGCTTGCAGAGCACACCTATGGCCAGCCAAAGCTGTCTGGGGCAAGGCGAAGGGATCACTCCAGCACATGGGATGTGTTGCATTTTTCAATTAGAACCAGAAAATGCAGCCCTCAGCAACAACCGACAGAGGATGAAAGTAAAAACAAAGAAACAGTGCACACAAGAAGAGTGGAAGCCGCACCCTTGAAATGCCTTTTGATGTTAATGCACTGCAATGAGACTCAGCATAATCTGCTTCACGAAATACCAAAAGTAAACAAAAACCAGGAACACAAGCTTATCGCTCCCCAACGCTCAAGAACACCTACTGCCTTCAGTCTTCCTTACCACATTTCCTTTTTTTTTCTAATGAGCAGTGCAAAATTACCCTCAAATACCTTTATGAATTCTTCTCCTCAGTGAAGACTTGCTGATAAGATCAATTAAGTGAGATGAGAAACAAAACCACGCTGTTGGTTTAGTAAGTCATCTGCTTATTGTATATTTCATAAGGACCAAAAGGTTTGATGTTAATTTTCTGTGATGCATTTTCCAATAATCCATGAGGATGAGCTTGAGCACTGACAGAAAGCAGTGCTGTATTTCACAGCCGCACAGGAGCAGACAGTTTTAGGATCATTTATTTAATTATGCAAATACTACTCTTGTGACAACAAGAGACAGACTCAAGCTGAAACCATACATTTGATAATAAAGTTCATATCCAGCTGAAGATTCATTACCTGCTGCGTCAACTCCAGCTATTACCACATTATTATAGCTTATGCTACTGTGTATTTAAAGTTGAGCTAACACTTTCAATCTCAAATTCTACTTTTAGGACATTTTAAAGTAAGTGTTTGTTATACATGTTTTCTTTAATTGGCTTTTCTATGAGAGACTCTGATTGTATAAATTAAAAACAAAACCCAACCGCTGCTCTGAAGCTAATCACCACTGAATAAACAAAGAGGCTTTTTAATCAGCATAAACTTCCCTTCTTTCCTGCATTTTACAGCCTATATACCCAGCAGACAAGCAGTGCTTAGCCCAACTCTCACCAACAGGTGTACTGAAGCAACCCAAACGTATCATGTCAGCAGAAGTTCTGGGCATCTCCCAGTGCATGCACATATAGAAGCTGCTGGGCTCAGCTGATCCCATAGGGGCCTGAAACCTCTGAGCACTGTGAAAGCATGACCTTAAAGCAATTATATTGTAAAGTCTTCCCACTGAACAAAAAAGCTTTTGCATGTAATGGAATGTTCCCTCGCAGCAGATGAACCAACAGAGGATAGGGGGACACGTTTGACACTTAGGTGTTCAAGGCTTAAAAGCAAAGGCATTCAATCTCAGGGACAGCACATACCACAAGGCTGGGCAAAAAAACCCAACAATTTCCACAGCGAAATCAGGCTGTCCAAACTAAACAGCTACCTCTGGCCTCTTGAGCCACTTCATCTAAAAGATTCAGGGTTTCTCCAGCATGTAGACTTGACATCTTTCTCATTAGCATTTTAAAATACGTATTAAGACTGTAGTGCACAAATGCCACGCAGTAAATAGTTAACACATGGGGCTTTTTCTGCTTGCTTCGTCTTGTTTGTTTTAAATAGAAAAAAGGTTTTTATTGTCAAAGTGATGCTGGTAATACGCAGCCACTGCATGTCAAACACTGTGCGTGAAATACCCAGATCTTGGATAGGAAGATTAATGTGCTTACTGTTATTCCATGGACAAGTGCTTTGATGTCAGTGAGGAATACTGCAAACACTTAAATGCTAAGCACCACAAATTCTATCCCAGTCTACGTTCTTCAGGGCTGAAAACATTATTATATGCATGTATGTTTAGATGCACAGATCTAACGCACATAAAGAAAAACCTTTCAACAAGATGAATGATGTACAGAGCGCACATCTGATCTCCCTGCTTGAAAAATGCTCTCACTGCAGAACTCCCTTCCCCACGTTACGAGCTGATCATGTCACTGCACCCTGTAGCATTTAGCCCAGCTCAACAGCTGCTCAGGGTGCAAGTGCCCGGCTTCATGAAATCCAAAGGCAAGCAGATCCAAATCTCACCCCAGCTAATGGATTTGGTCCTTATCTCCTGTTGCTGAAGCATTCTGAGTGCCAAGAGACTTATCTGAGCGTGAGGAATCAATATTAATACTACGATGCAATATTCATGTATTACTCTCTCATCAGTATTTTAAATTATATGCAACACTTCAACACAGGCGCTCATTCATAGTATTTTTTCTTTCTTTTATCTTTATTACACTGTTCCTTCTGAATGAAAGCAAAAATATCTGCATTAGCTACGTCATCTGAGGCCAGCTTAGTGAAGAAAAGAGTTACATTTAACCCAAATCAGTTCAGGGCACAGCTCAAAACCTGGGCATGAGAGTGCAAGAACTGCACATGGCTGGGAATGGGGGGTAAGAACTACTCATATTCCTTTTATCATCAATAAATGCAAACAAAAAAACAGGGCCTAAAGCAGAGGGAAGCCCAGAGTGCAGGACAAGCACCCACTAACCCCAGATGTTATCTATAGCTGTGCTTTCCATGCACCTCTGTAGCTCAATCACAAGAGAGTGAGGGCGGCTGTGCGGCACACTCAGAGCTTAAACACTCTGTTTCATCCCAAGGTTCCAAAATGATAATAGACTTTATTCTAATTGGATTGTCTGCAATGAGCCAATTTAAGTGCTAAATGCTGCGAATTATTCAGCATGACATAGCAATGCAATGATCTGAGCCACTGCAGGGCAGGCGGCTTGCTGAAAGCAACACTTCCTGAAGCATAATAAGGAGATGCAAGGCTTCCCTGGCATGTCACCACCAACCGAATGCACACTGTTTCAACAGCTGCAGCGTGCCCACTAAACATTAAATAATGCTTTGACCTAGAACGTAACCACTGCCAGCCAGCACACCTGATTAGGAGATGATTTTGCAGAACACACCCTCACAGTCCATATTGCTCTAATTGCTGAGTTCACAGAGACTGAGTACCTACCATGTCCTACGTATGCTACACAGAGCTGGGAAGTATTGATCTAACCACCACAGCTTTAAAATATTAAAGAACTCAGACTGTACCTTTGTTAGTGGGGTACAAATGTCACTCTGACTTGCAAGGATTTAAGGGACAGGAGAAGACAGGCATTTAGAGCTTTTATTCCTGTGCAATTACAGCACTATGAATTACAAATGCAAATGAAGGGCTGCTGTGTTACCCACCACTCAGACCTACACATAATACACAGTTCAGAAGACGAGGGTTTTATCTGTGTGGAAAGCAGTAGTGCAACACTTAGCACAATTCTTCAAAGCAGAAGAGAACTATAGGATTCACTTCTGATTCAAAATCACAGATTTTATCAACGATCCCCCAAATGGGAATAAAAGCAGAACATCCCACAGCTTGAGGCTATTAAGCTTCCATCAAGCTCTAGACTCAGACAACACCAGGAACTCTTACAAGGTTGGAGTTCTTACACCTGATTTCTGGTCACCGAATTCTGAACCTGAAACGCTGGACTTGCAGTTCCCCAGCAGCGAGACAAGAGCTTTGGGACGGGAGAGAGCAGTCTGACATTTGCCTCTCAGTCTCCTTGGAAAGGATTTAGCAGCACTCATCCCTAGTGGAAATCAACTCCTCAGCTCCACAAGAACTCTTGGATACATGTTATCTGTCCCCAATGGTATAAAAATGATTGATTTTAATACCTTCTGTCCAATATAATGCCTAGCTGTCAGTGTGATGGTACGTAGTTAATCACCAGCTAATATGAATACATCATCTGATTTACCGAACAGAAATATTTATTAAAAATTTCTGCCCTAGCTTGACTTTGCTTCTTGGCTTCTGGATTTATTAGAACTAACGCCAGTAGATGAGCAGTTTACTGTATTTTATTTTCCCACATATTTTCTAATCCACAGAGGCACAGGAACATTAATTCAGAAATTGGCTGCAATTATTTTTTTTGCTATTCAGCTAGGGGCAGTAAATGCAAACAGAATTGGCTGCAGTTCAATGTCATTGCGTAAGATTTGCTCTATTGTTCCCTGAGATGCAGATGTTAGGGTATATAATGCTAAATCAAAATAGTGGCAGTGTCATCCCATGCAATCGCGAATGGGTTCCCATTGGGTTTGGTTTTCCTTTTACTGAAAAACAATCACAAAATTACGGAATTAAGACCACTTCTTCCATCATCAAAATTTTAAAAGGAATGAATCCCTCAGCTGTTCATTTCTCATATAAAGCTCACGGAACACTGCAAAATGAGGACTGCAAGCTTTGTGCACTCACCTTCATCATAAAAGCAGTGAAAAATGATAAGATAAATAAGAGATTTCCCACCGCTATTTAAACAATGATTCTTTCTCTTGCAAATGCCCACTCCTTTCATACTGGAAGTACCAGAGAAGATTGAAAAACTTGCGTGCTCATTGGGATTTCAGCGCTATTCTCCAGCTTCTCAAACCAACCACCAAGCAATACTCTCGCTCTCTGCAAATGCAGAGGGCAACAAAAAGCGAGCAGAGGCTGCCTCTCCTTTTCTGCATGTTCGTTCGAGATCATCGCTTTGTTGTTTAAAAGAAATGCACATGACACCACCACTGATGCTTTAATGGAGGCAGATTATCTGCAGATCGATTTTATTGCCATATACGGCACAAAAGCCTCTTCTCCAAGGAGTGAGCTGCGTGGGACAGAGCTGGGTTTGAACAGAGATTACGGGTCCTCTCTGCTGTAGATGCAGTCACAACTGAAAATACCAATTATCTTCCCAAACAAAGCTCCTCAGTAGCTGCAATAGCCCAGAGAGGGACATTACCACAACACCCCTGACGGCAGCCAGCCATCTTTCATCCATTTCTATTTGCTTGCTTTAAATGCTGGGGGAAAATTAAAGGATAAAATGATGAGATTAAAATACTCTTTTACTGCCTGCCCTTCCCACAGAAATGGAGATAAAAACAAACAAAATCCATCTATCTTCCCTCCACCGGGATGCTCCTGGCAGTGGTTATTAAAGCTCCCTGCTGGGAGCTCACTCTTTACCACCTTCTGAAGACTGTCACAGCCACAGGTTCCTATCAGATTAGCAGGAGGATTTCTCTGCCAAGTTTGTGTACAGCACAAGGTACGTGCAGCTCTTCACAGGCAGCCTGAGCACTGCAAGGCAGCTGCAAGCAGCCCAAGACGCATCCCCAATGTCAAAAATAAGCCCATGTAAAGAAGAGCACACTCAAGAGATAATGAGTTCCCCAGGGAGGAATTGAGCACGCTAGCTTGAAAGGGGCCCGCCAAGAATAAGTTTTTATTTACACTCGTTTTAAATGTCCACAGTTTTACTGCAGGAAGCTATAATCTTGATGTGCTCAGGTGTCGGCTCCCATCCTCCCAAGGCTTTTACTACTGACCTTCATTGGCTCTTTAATTGCGACTAGCATTCTTGATAAAATTAAAAGACACATTTTAATGGACCATTCTAGCTTTTTAAATTGAAGATAAAAAGCCATGCATTGCAATTGAGAATCGCAGTCTGGCTGCCTGGTCCGATCTTCTCAGTAGTTATTTTCCACTGCAGTAATGCAGGGAAAGCTAATGCTTGCAATAAAATTTCATTGCTATCCAGGCTGCTTTTTACTTAAACTTAAAACAAAAAAGGCAAAAATTGAGTCTGGAAAGGGCTGCAATCTAGGCACGGAGCCTGCTTGTCCTGCATCAGGTGGATGTGCAGGGTCATATGATGATGGCAGTGCATCATCAGGATGCATTAAGGATTAGACATCTCCATACAGAAAAAAAAATCTTCCATGTCTTTACAAGCTTAAAGGGCATAGCCCATCTCAGCACTCAAGTCCTGAATTCCCCCTACAGATTTCTGCAGCTCTGAATTACGCAGAAAGGAAAACCTGTTCACTATCTTGTAGCTCTGCCCTGAGCACAGGGAACATTGGGGCCCATGCATAGGAGGAAAACAAGCATCTGAGAGGAAATCACCAAATTCAGTAATGATGTTTCTGGATAAAAGTCAGGCTAACACAATTTACTTTATTACACTACATGAACACTTGCCAGAGTCTGCTTATTATAAGACTGGGAGACGAGAATCGCTTGTACACGACCGCTGGTCCACAGAACGTTTGTATCCAACAGTACAAATAGGTCCTTTTTTACTCTTCCTGGACACCCCTCCTGGTGACTGTAAGGGCTGTAAATATAACAATACCACAAAGCAGCTCACTTGCAGCCATTCAATACCTGGGTTTCCTCACAAATCACGCCCTGAATTTCAATGCATCCTGGTGGGGACCAAATGGATGAGGACCTCTTTTGTCAGGAGGGTTCTGCTGACACTAAGAAAGATCCCACCAAGATGGAAGAGAAACTGTAACAGCACAAAAAGGCTGAAAAAACAGCGTTAAAAAAAACCACAACACTATTTATTGAATAAGTGATAAAGCGAGGGAGAGCTTAGCTAAACATAATTTCAAGAGCAATCTGATCAATGCGGGACTCCCCTGTCTTCCTGCATTTTGTTCAACAGTATCCATTATGCACAGTATTTGCAGGAGTTCTAAATATACCCACTGCCAACTTCTGTAACGATTCAGAACTTTACAGACCTACGATGATTTCTTGAATAGAAAAACAGCATTTGTCTTTAATGCCTCTAGTCTTGGTTTAACATTAAGCATATGAACAAAAGAATGAAAATGGCTGTTTTACGTACAGTTCTAAGAGAAAATACTAACATCAAAGTGCCCTCCAATCTCACTGCTTTTCAGTACACGCACAAGTCAACGACAAAAATCTGTAACCTGAAATTAGAGGGCAACTGTTCTGTGCTTATGTGGAATTTATGGTTACAGTTTAATACTAAGAAAAATAGCACTAAAAGATGGCAAACTCTTGAATGAGAATCTGTAATTAAATTTTAATTAAATTGGAAGAGAGGGAAAAAAAAAGTGTACAAACCACTGATTTGCTGTACAGAAAAATACTGTTTTTAAGAACAGAAAATGGAGTATTTAGTTTCTCAGCAGCACAACAGTATCAGCACTTAAACACAATCGCTGCCTGGTGGATAGGTGGGAGCAGCATGACATTCTGCACTAAATGCTTCTCCATACCTCAGATAAAAACATCTCCATATTCCTCCTCTGAACATGCTTTCCAATGCTGAAGGAAACCTCTCGAAGAACATAACTATACAAATATGTAAGATTTATATGCCATTGGGTCAAAGGGTTAGTGTAATACAATATTAGTGTTACACTTTGCATTATTATCTTTATAGTTATGCTTGGTTTGCATTTCTACAGCATGTGAAATCAAATTAGTTTGCTCTTCTGCTAAGTGCACAGTTCCTGATGGCCACTAAATGTGACTTACAGGTCAGGAAGAACTTGGAATTTGGCAGATAGGTATCTCATTTCCACACACTGCTGGCACCTCTAAATCTGACTGAAAAAAGCAAAAGGGAGAAGAGCTCATTGTATTTTAAAGTTAAGCTACTGCCAGGCACGAAATTCGGAACTGCAGAGTTACTTGGAGCTGCTGGCTGAAAAAATAAAATAGACTCAAAGCATCAGAACCACTCCAGAAGGAGCACCTCTTGTTTAGCACTGCAGTGACATTATTTGGCAGATTTGCTAATGAGCTTTTTTTGCATGTTTTGTAAACAGAAGATGTACACTTCAAAAAGGGCTGATCCTGCAGGCTTTTCTGGTGAATAACCACAAATACAGAAGTCCACATGCAAGAGTCCTTGGACTATTCTGTCCCTACCTCCCCTGTCCAAGATGCGCAGATACAATGCTATGACCTCAAAACGAGTTTAGAATTCAGATCACACTGATATTGCTAACATTATTTTTATATCAGTATCATTCATTTTTAGGTAGATTAATTATAATAAATATGTGCTATATCAACAGACCTTTCATTATGGTCCATTTAACCTCATAAAACATAATTGATTCCTATTTGCTCTATCTGATCGATGCTTAGGGCTCATTGCTGAACTGTGTTAAGAAAAAAGACTAGGCAGAAAAGGACCATCTCTGTGTAGGATAAATAGCATGGCTCATATACTACACAGCTCAGACTGTCTGCATAAATATATGTCTATGCGCTTATGGAGAACACAGAAATTAATAGTGGGACTTTATTAACTCCAAAATTACATCCCAGTAATCTATAAATCTTTACTATTTATCAGCTTGCATCTTCAAGGCACAAGCACTAAAACTGGACTTCCCACATTACATAAAGCCATCATCATCGTACTGCTTAAAGAGCTCCTTCCTTTGGAATACATTTCCCCAAGTGCTTGGGATGATTGCTGGGACAAGGAGAGGAAGGAATCCATCTCCTCCTACTGTGCCAGGCCCCTTGATGCACGCAGCTGTGTTCTCAGTAACTGAAAAGATCCACGTTAATTTACAAATATAAGAATAATGACCACTGCTCTACATGGACCTGCGATTAAAAGCATCTGAAGACCACATGCATGAACGAATTGCAGCACTGGATTCCCAAAGACTGCATTCCTCAACTTCTTCCTTCCACACGTGGGTTTTTCAGCCATTAGATTCTGGGTCAATGCAGCGTAGGAGGGAGCAGAGCTCAAAACCTATTCTGAGTTAGGCAAAGCAGAAGGACATCACTTGCATTACCTGGATCACAGCCTAACTGATTTTTGAGAAAAAAAAAAAGACCTACAGAAATAGGTATACATTTTGTATTCTGAAAGAATATAATGGCACATTCCTTTGATTCCTTAATTACTCAAGACTATGTATAGAATTCAGCACTTCTGAACTGTTAGTAAATAACTGTACTGTATACTAATGCAATCTGCTGGAAGTAGAGCCTTCACCACAAAATATTTCACCACTAACAAACAAGATATTCACATCACTTAAGTTATTTTGATATTCAGCTCATCTCTTAAAAAAGCAAAAGCTTCAGATGAAAAACAGTATTTTTTCAAACAAAGACATTAGTATATTGCTCGTAGTAGTGGGTAAATATTTCACAGCCAGGTTCTTAATGTTCATGTTTCACTGTGTAAGAAGCCTGCTCAATATTTTTAGGAAGAAATAATATTTAACACAGCCAATTAAGTTACTTCTCGTTGCACAGAGGTTTAGTGTGACAGGCTGGAACAAACGAACAAAAAGATCAACAGAAGGGAGATTTCAGGACTGTGTTTCCAGTGGTTGTTCTCCATAATTATTTGAAAGCAGAAAGAAAGGAGGATGCGTATTTCTAGTACAAATGTTTAGAGAGAAGGTTTGCCCTTCGTGCACATGAATTCAAGTCAAACCTGGAACCATCATTAACTTGAACTTAGCTGAAGATGTATTACTGACACAGGCTTCCAGTTAAATTGGTACATCAACCAAATCATTCGGTCGGTTTTACTGTGTGAAAAAACTGCCTTCAAAAAGATATAAAATACACATAATGTTTCTGAGAAACCATCATCTGAAATCTCACCTGCCCTGCATTTCTCTTAATGGGTTTATCAATTTTTAGAACACCCAGGGTATAGTAATATTTAACACTACGTACTAAATGTTAACCAACATTTAAAAGCAATAAAAAAATGCCCAGAGACAGTTTATGATTTCAAGATGCCAGGCGTGTCCAGCCAGCTAATCAGCTCACAGCACAAGAAAAACAACAGGAAAACAGCTACAGCACCAGGACCTGGTGATTAATTTAACTCTTCCAGGTAAGCACTTCAGAAGGAGAAAAGTCTGAAGGCACAATTAAGGGATGCTGAAGCAGGATTTCTGAAGGATCCTTGCTGCGAGATGATGTCAGACCCAGAAGCTTTTAGTTCCCTCTCACTAAGGCGGAAGCAATCTCCTTTGATTAGGGACACTTGTCAGCCCCCTAGGTCACGATGAAAAATCTGTGGGATTTGTTCTTTTTTTTTTTCTGAAGAAATCTGACATGCCACTCGTGCCGTCAGCCTCTGTGAAGTCAGATCTGGCTGCTAACACAAAAATAGGCAGACACACAGCTGGCCAAATGCTCTTCAAAGGCAGGGTGTAGGCACAGTCAGCCTCTGCCCCTGCCAGTGCCTGGACAGCCCCTAAGAAACCATCGTGACATTTCCCAAGTCATTGGCAGAAAAGTAACAAAAAAAATCCTGCTGTTGCATAAAGCCTGGGCAGGATTCAGTCTCCATAGCTGGGAAGATGTTGAGGTTTGACCTGGCAGGTGGCTGAGCACCACGTGGACATTCGTTCCCTCCTTCCCAGTGGAGTGGGAAGAGAATAAAAAAAACCCAACAGATTAGAACTTGTGGGTTGAGATAAAACTATTTACTAGGACAGAGAAAGGGAGAAGGAAAACGGTTACGACTGTTTATATAAATATGTATATAGCAAGTGATGCAGAAGTAAATGCTTACCACTACCTGACTAATGCCATGCTCACCCCTTCAAAATTCCTTCCCCTTGATGTCATGTGCTATGGAATATTTCTGTGGCTGGTTGAAGCCAGCTGTCCTAATTCTGCTTTCTCCCATCTCCCTGGGCCCTTCACTGTGAATTTGCCTCAGCTCTACACAACACTGCTTAGCAGCAGCTATAAGCATTGCTGTGTTATCGACATCATTTTTCCCCTAGAACCAAAACAAAGCATCATACCACACATGGACAAAAACAATTCCATTCTAAGGCATCCCCCTCCAGCACAAGGTCCACAGGTACGTGCTATGGGCTTTACTAACTGCAGGAATGTACCACACATCTGCACATACACTTCACCCTTGACTGAAACGTGGATTTCATCATCTTACTTGAAAATCTGCAGTCTGAACAGAGTGGCGTTTCTTCAGCACGATGCCTCTCTGGTCACGAAAGGCCTCCTCAAAGCTCAGAAGGAGTTAGAAATTTCAGGTGTTAGGTGAACGAAAAAACACAATTATCTCTGCTCTCACTGTTCACCTGCTCCTGACCTTCAAGGCAAGCATTTTCCTGCTTCTTCAATTGCACACACAAATAAGTTGTCTGTAATGTGATTACTGAGATTTTCCCCCCCAGCTTCTCAGGCAGATAAGCACAGAAGGCACCCTGTGCTCCGGCACTGAATGAAAGTGGGAGAAGAGCCACAGGCTATTTGGGTGATTCCATTCAGTTCCACTATCAAGCAAACTACCACCCTCTGCTTACCCCAACAAAGCCACCAGCCAATTAAACATCACCCATGGCACAAAGCCATCTCACCCCATGGGTGCTGCTTGCTGGCTCTGCATGGGCTGTGCTCAGCACCTGCCATGCAGCACCCAGAGGTGTGGGCACCAATGTTGGAGCAGAAAGTCACCTCCCAGCATCATTTTCAAGCTGCACGAGGTCAGAAAGTAGTACAGCAGTATGTGGAGCCACAAAAGTGGTTTCCACCTGAATCTGCAGGGATTTCCATCTATATCTGCACAGCCTATTTGCTCTAATTGCAACACTGACTCAGAGAGATTCCAGCATTTTTCAATTTAAACAAAACTTTTAACATTGTTTGAATGTATCTAAATGCATTCAGGAATGTAATGAAGTCCCACTTCCCCCAGAAGTCTCTGTCTATTGCCCCTAAATAGTTCAGCTGAGGATTTATTTGAATTTATAGGCAGCAACCAAGACTTATATTGCCTCCTTAAATGTCTTATATAAGCAAAAATGCGTAACCGAGACATGAGGAGTTCAGCATAATAGCGAACCGATGCTTTATAAAATTACTGTTTTTTATAAAGCATCCTTCTAAAAAGAACCTTTTAAAATAGAATGCACTCTTTTCTTTTGTTGGATGATGTTTGGGACCAACCGCACACATTCCCTGAGCTGCTGCACTTCTCACAGGGCACTGTCTGGCCATTCCCTCTACCTTGCTGGGCACCCCATGGACCTGCCCTTAGAAATAATACAAAGTGCCACCGAGTCCAGAACTTAAAATTTAAAACATTTACTCTGTGTAATTTGCTGTCCAAAAAGCAAATTGCTACTGCTGTAACAAAAAGATGACTCACATCTATGCACATAAAAGGAAGAGGAAGCCACAGAAAATGCTTTAAATTTAATGTCTACAAAAAAGGAACAAAATACACAAACTTCTGGTAACTTTCCAAGGTCACGATAACTTGCAATACAAAAGAAATGGAGATGGTATTAGAAATCAAAATGGGACACTGAGCTTCACCAGCCTTCCCAAGATCAGCTGACGTAACACAACATTTTCCGGAGCTGATTTTTCATGCACCTGGATGCATCTCGTTTTTCTGAACACAGAACAAACCCCCCCCCTACCAACTCAGATAACAGCTTTAAAATTTTTAACAGACACACACACAGATGTGAGCAAGTTCCAACAAGGGCCTCTTCCTCTCTACAGCATGACATCCCTAGGGGATTAAAATGCTCTTAATCAACACTTGTTGATAATGATGTGCCACCTATCAAGATAAAAGTCTGAATGCAATAACATCTGTTACATTCCTTTGTTAGGAAACTGGTAACATGGTTTTTGAACACATACAATTTGACTTTTAATTACCCTCGTACACCTTCTGTTCAGTTATTAATCAGCATTAACCCTTGAGGCCATTTAAAATATTAAGTATAAAAATACATCCTATAATGTTTCAGCACGAACAAAACTGCATTAATTTTTTCCATATAAAATGTGTTCTCTGTTTTACAGTTTTTGAATCGAGTTATGACTCTCAATAGCACAGGATATCTTTCTGTGTTTTTCTTTAATATAAGTCACCTTTTGGAAACACATTCAATAAACAGAAACTTAACCACTAACTACACCATTACTGAGAGCACACACATTAGCCCAAGAAGATGGCATAGCACAACTTGCTTTTCCACCATGTGCAATTTTTGAAATACATACACACAGACACAAAACTTGCAGAGGCACACTGACGTTTAGATTGAAGGCATAAAAACATTCCAAGGAAAAGACTCAGAAGAACAAATACTTCCCACAAACACAGCACTGCCGTCACACTAGTGCTGTGGTAACGGGGCAGAAGTCACTGTGTTGGGTGGGGAACTGGTCACAGAGAGATCAAACTCCTGCTCTCCTGAAGTCCAGGTAATAAAGGTGTCCCACAGAAGTAAACTGCCTCTGCCTTGTTCCATTGACAGCAAGCCTGGTTCACTCTTCACTGCACTCAACCCAAGCTACTCAAGGGAGGTACAGCCATCAGCCAGCCAGGCTTCCTCCCTAACCTGCTGGGAGAAGCAGGAGCTGAGGGAATGCCTGGCTCTATTACCTTAGGTTTCCATCACTTTCTGCTAATAAAGCAACACATTAACGTTCAGCCCAACTGCAGTCAGCTCTAGTCATGGTTGTTGGCTATTTTCACACACTGATTACGTCCAGGACCTTACACTGGACAAAGTTGACCTCTATCAGTCTAAAGCACAGCAATGTATACGAAAATTGGAAATAAAAACTGAAGTGATTGATAAGGACCTGAATTATCTGTTTAACAGAAGTGGTGACAACACCACTACCACCCTCCCCTCCACACACAGTGCTTCTGTGTACTGATAGATGATAGCTCCTAGAACAGCACACTGCAGTTTCTAAAACTTCCTCCATGCTCCCAATCCCTCAGTGATTTCATGAAGGCACATTTTGACGTTATCGCGTGCCAGACAGGGAATGCATAAAGGAAACGTCTTCCACAAAAGCTGCAGAAAGCACTGCTGAGCTGCAGGGAATGCAGAGCCCACAGCCACCCAAAGGACCGACAGGAGCTGTGCAGCAAGATGAACCTCAGCATCATAAACACGAAATATTCTGAATGCATACAAAACAGCTGCTATTAATAATGCAAAACTAAACAAACAAACAAAAAAAACACAAATAAAACACAAAAACAAAAATAAACAAACAAAAAACCCCACATAATTATTAAAGCCATAATCCTTAGTTTGCATTTTTCCAAAAACTCACAGCAATCTCAGCAGCAGCAATGTACATTTTTAAATGTTAGAGAATTGCTGCTAAATCCCAATCACCAAATACTGCAATAGCCTAACGTCTCTAGAACGACACAGACCTTTAATCAAAGCTAAAGGAAGAAGGAGCATTGCTGTGAGATTATCGAAGGGCATAATTTATAAGTGTGCTGCAGTCATATTTCCAAGCAGGACAGAATGCTCCTATTCCTTTATGAAAAATGAAAGTTAGCATTCCCGTACAGTCACTTGACTGCATGGAAGTGAGAGGTTACATAAAACCAAGATTAAAAGCTACGTGCAGGTGAAGTGCTGTTACTGAAAGAGACAAATATGCTTACTGACTACATCTAGAAGGGCTGAGAGGGAGTCATCTGCTGAACTGCCCAACAAAGAACAGAGATAGAAATGAATATATTTACATTCATAAATTAATAACTGTGACTTTTTATGTTAGTTCTTACAGGGCACAGCTATTTTCAAGCAGTCTGTGGCTGCTTTCCACCATTCTCTAAGATTGCAACCTCCAGAATTGGAACACCTTCGCTGGAAACAATGATTTAAAAGTGTCACAAAGGAACAGCGAAGAGGTCGCTAACTTCTGCCTCACCATCTCTGCCAGCCTCTCTGCTGACTCCAGTTCCTGTATAAATCTCTAACAAAAGTAATCCCCTTGGGAGCTCAGTGGCTCGTGGCCAGCATGGGCCACATTACCAGCGAACATGACAACAGACACATTCTTCACCCTTACAATACACTTAAACTTGGGTTCCCAGTAATTTGGCCAAAGGAAGGCCTGCATTCATCCAACTTCTCAAGCAACTTCCCTGTCATTTTGGCACAAGCACCTTACAACTCAATTTACAAGAAAAGTGGCAATTTAGTTCCAGCTGCAAAGCTCCCAGAATAATATTAGGAAAATAGGAACCATATTTCACATTTTATTGGCAGGGTACACAAAGCACTTCATCAGTTTACTTAGCACCCAGGACACAGCAAAAACATGCACGTAAATGAACAAATAAAAGACCAGGAAATGGCAAAAAAAAGAAGCAGGCAATCACTTATTTACACTTAATTAAGCATAAAATAACTCCCCTCCTCCTTGGGGAAGTATATAGATTAAGTATGAATGGAAATAAAAGAGTGGCTGAGTAATCGCTGCAGTTCAAACAATATTTCACAAGCAAAACAAGTGTGATAAGATTCAGTAGCCTGTGGCAGGCGTTTGTTTGAGCTAACAACAAGATCGTATTTTCATACTTTTGGCCATCTCTGTAGTCCGAGGCAAGCCGCCAATTCCCACTCTCCACTGTCAACCCCCAGACCTAATGGAGATGAAAGGCAAAATATAGCTCCACTCCAACTGCATTATTGATTCCAGCAGGGCCAGATTCAGGCTGACAGGGCTGAGGTCATAATTTAGCCATTAGCACTAGGAACGGCAGGATTCGGCTACCCAGAACCGCAGGACTACGGGCCATGCTCTCCCTTTTATGTCGAATCAATATTATATTTTGCAGATGTCTGGCTGTGCTAATGGAAGAGCAGCCACAGACCCTGCTTTACGAACGGCTCTCACACAAGGCGAAGCACCAAGCCCTTACAGACCAGCCATTGGAAACCTTGGCCCACCTCTGCTTTCTGCTAGAAGCCCTGTGGCGCATTACACCCTGGCTCCTGTCTACAGCAATCCAAAAAGAGCACACAATATGCTAAGAAAAGAAAAGATGGCGCTACCAAGAACAGCTCTATCTACAGCTCACAATCCTCATACGTCAGTAATGTAATCAGAAGTTGTAAGCACGCAGGGATGCAGATTTTAAGCATCTACACCTCAATTTCTTTGTTTTGTTTTTAAAGTAACAATTCAGAGTGACCAGCATTATCCTGACTTCCAGACTGGTTGCTTCGTTCATTGCTCTTAATTATTTGATGAAGAGGAGGTCTCTAAATAGTGATTTATAAGATCCTTAAAAAATAATACATGGAAGGGTTTTATTAAATGCTGAAATATTTAGTTGAATTCAGTGACTCAGACAAATCTAGAGATTATAAATTCAAAGCAGTAACTTTATATATTAAGCAGCTGCCTTAGGGCTCCAATTTATTTAAAAATAGATTTTATTGATTTTTTTTTTTTTGCACATTTTGGAATTAAATGTTACTGTCAGCTCCACATATGCTCATCTCTGTAAAGATTTCTTATGAACTATGATATCAAATTAAATTCTAATCTATTTATATTAAATTGATACAAAGCCTGGTGAGAAGTCTTATGGAGAATGAACATAAATCTGTTCCCACTTAATCTAAGTTGTAACATTATAACCTACTTTTAACTAAAATAAGTACATTTTAGGTGGGGCACCATTAATTTATTAAAACAAATAAACATTCATATGGCATATTTAGTTGGTGCAATATAGGTTAAAAATAGGAAACAAACAGTGGCAATAAATAGTCAATATTAAGTTGACACTGAAGGGAATCTCTCTCAAGACAGATGCTTAACTCTTAACTGGGAAAAGGAGTAAAAGTAAAACATTTTTAAAAAAGAACACATTATTCAAGTTGCTTGTGGGTAATTTAAAAATAAACAAGTCTGGTGATCAGCAGACCTTGCTACTTGTACTGCACCAAAAATAAGAGTTGTACAAGGTTCTCACAGTGCTGCACAATAAATAGCAGATGAAATTCAATGACAATCAATGCCGAATCAACTCTAATTATATATACAATGACAGACTTGAAATTAGCAAGTAATATTCAGGGAAGACTTCAGAGCAATCACTCAGGCTGGCAACTCTCAGTGTGTCACCTCAGTGCTCCATATCGGTCTCAGTGAAAAGAAAACCATGAGGAACCACAACGAAAGTACTGGGGAAAGTGAAACACCATCAAAATCACCTTAGAAATGCATGTCACCAAATGCTGAGAGCCGTTCTGTAAACTTGTCCCAAACAAGATATAGGAGAGTCATTGGGAAAGGCAGCAAGGATGCCCACAGTAAATGATTTTTATAATAAGGGTGGGGAGGCACTGGCACAGGCTGCCCAGAGAGGTGGTGGTGCCCCATCCCCAGAGACACCCAAGATCAGGCTGGATGGGCTCTGAGCACCTGATGGAGCTGTAGGTGTCCCTGTGCATTGCAGGGTTGGAGAAGGAGGCCTGGAAGGGTCCCTTCCAACTCATATGATTCCATTACTCTATTATATGCAATGGCTTCGGCTTCAAAAGGGTAAAAAATATTCTAGACCTGAAAAAGAGAACATTCAGGGTGGAATGAGAAGAATATATTAGCAATCTTTAAAGATCTGGAATTATACATGGAAGATGAACACAGAACTACTATCTGTGCTTTCCAGAACCACAAAAGTTATGGAGGAACAGGTGCAACTATGAGTCAGTAATGGAAACAAAGAAGTTGTTGTGCAATGGGATCACACACTAAACATATCTCATATACTTCATCACCTGCATTGGCAAAAAGCAGATAGCATGTAGAACTGCTTTCAAGTCACGTGCTATTCATGCAAACCTTGCCATCTAAGCTCTTTAGGTATTACTTAAATAAATAACTAATTCATCTTCCACATACATCTTTCAGCTGTCTGAAGCAGCATCAATTACGTTGGTACTCTGGTACAAGTCAGAGGCCTAGCTGAGCCCAGGATCCAATTGTGTCCTGTCCAAACAGAAGAGGCAGTTCTTGCCTCAAAGAGCCTGCAAGTAACATGAAAAAATTATTAGGTGCATGATGTGGAGACTGGAAACAGAGATAAGCAAAACCTTCCTCCTCCAAACCACTGTGTCAGGAACAGAGCTCAGACAGGTTTTATTTGGTTGGTTTTTGTTGTCTCTAAGGCTGATGTCTGTATGTCTCTGCCAGGCTGTCTCAAATGCAGCAGAATGGGAAGTAAGCCTTTTATTTGCACAGCCACAGTCACTACAATGGAGATGCATTTTAGAATCTCATGCAGATAATGTGCTACATGTGAAGAAATCTGGTCCACAGAAATGCTTCTATTTATTTCACATGTGCATAAACCAAGATGGAGCAACTGAAGCCCTCCAATATATTTCAGGCAATTTAAATATAAAACCATGTCCATTAGTTCTGGGCTAGCACTGTGAAATCTCAAGAGATAGGAAACACAAGTTGGCATGAAAAAGTACAAGATGTATATGCAAAGACATTGGTACAGCTTTCTGAAATTTCAGACTTGAGCAATGTCAGCAGTGAACACAATACATTTCTGTATATTTCTGTACTCAAGGGGGCTGATTCTTCACTGGTTTTTGTTTGTTTGTTTGTTTGTTTTTTTAATCATATAACCTGTACTGTCCTGAGACTGTTGCATGCTAAAGGAAGAGGCGCTATCTGTTCTATCAATCTAAGAAGATCAGATTTTGGAAAGGAACAAAATATCCATTCCCAAAGGAAAAGAATGGGCTCTGCAGCAACGTCATTTGCCATTTTTCAAGAGGCTTTTTCCCTTCCCATCAGCTCGCTATTTACACAGCCATCACACACCTTCAGCAACAGACAACACATGGGGTCCCAATGGTGTAAGGAAACATGTAATTCTGCAAAGAATCAGCCTCAAACTTCACATACTATCTGCTTGGCTTTTGATATGCTTCAAACATTTTAGTTACAGCCTTTGACGTACAGTTTCAGTCTAGAAGTGACACGAAGCACCACTGTTAGAATTCCAATCTGAAAAGGAGAAGTACGAGATCTATCAGGATGACGCGGCCTAGCAGTGCTTTAATTGAGGTGACGATATAAATGAGTCACAGGTAATTGCCAGGTAAGATGAGGAATACAATTACCCTCTGCCAACAGTGCAGTCAGTCCTGCTGCCAGCTGCATACAGCAGAAAGAGCTTCTGCAGTGGTAAAAGGACTCAAAGAAGCAGAACAGAGATAATCAGAGTCAAGAATTCATTTTAAACATCAGTTTAATGAGGGAAAATCTTTGATGGAAGGATTTCATCAGTACAAGTAAGTCACGATAGTGTTCACTATAGAGGTTCCTCTTCTAATTAGAAGGACTAATTATTCTGCAGCTATCACCAGCAAAAATGAATATACACACAGACAAAAATATTCTCTGATGCTCTCAAGGCAGTACTAATTGCACACTGCTTTGTCCCACTTTGCTCTTAAAGATCTGCTATGCTGCAGACATACTTCAGAGCAAGGTGTGAAGGCCAGCTTCCAGAATTTGGTGGAAAGATGCATCAGTATCTCTTTAAATATTTAGTTTCCTGCCTAAAATTAATAGTGGAATATCAAAAAGAACTCTGTGACACCTTCAGTGAAAATTCTCTCATACCAGAGTCCAAATTTTAACAACAGAGATCTCAGGAACTACTTCTCTAACTTAATGAGCCTTGGCAGGCATTCAAATTAAACACTCTATTGTGCAAGGAGCTAATTATGCTGAGATTAAACCCGGAGAATGATAGGGACATTTACTGTACTTCTAGCAATTAGAAGAGCTCTCAGCATTGGAGAATACAGCTTGTATTTCATAATTCTGAAAGATGTCCCCACTAATCCAATAAGAAAAATGCATGTACATGCACACACAAGATTAATCTAATTTTAAAAACATTTTTCAGCTACTTCCACCACATATACATTCACAAATTATTATTTGTTTTGCCCTATTTCTCCTGGATCTGAACATCCATCCTGTATCCCACATATTCATCCATCATAATCCTCCACCATTTCTCTGATAGGCAATTAATGTTAAGTTATCTCTTTTCCTTGGAAAGCTTAAGTAATGACAGTAAAATATTTCCTCATTTCGTATTCTAATTAACTTTTCCAGTATCTTCGCTGATAATGCCCTTTTCTTTCCCAGAAAACTGAGTGGTCAGTTATCTTTTTCATTGCTACTCACAGAGACAATGCACACAGATATATGGAGCTCTCCTTCCTTGGCATAAGCAGGCAAAAGCACTTCAGAAATGTCATGACTAAAACCTGTCACGGGATGATTTCCCATGTTCTCTTCACTAATGCCTATTCAGAATTGCTTAGAAGAGGTTTGATTATGCACCATAAAATCTTTAAATACCTGGAAGAGCCAGGAGAGGCTGATGGCAAATAAATAGCAATGATCAGACTACGTCAGCTGGAGGTGCTCAGCATCCCACAGGAGCCCATCCCTGCACATGTGGGAGGTCAGGCAGCAGAACTAAGAGAAGTCAAATTTCCAGAGGACCTTGCAGCTTGTGATTAGCCCTGCTGATACCCAGCGATGGGCGTAATGTGATTTAAGGTTCCTCATCCCCAGCATCAAGGCACTCTCAGCAGCTGAGATCACAGTCCCAGCAGCAGCCTTAGAATCCCAAAGTTACTACGGTCAGAAAGAGCACTAAGAACATCCAGTTCAACCACCAATCCACCACTGCCATATCACTTTCATGGAGAGTCATAGAGACACTTTTCTACACCTTGGCCTCTGTTTCCAGGTAACTCATTCACCCATCTCCTAACCCCATTCTTCCTGCCCCATCATGTTCAGGGGCCACAAAGATTTCTGAGAGGACAGACAAGTGAACAGAAGATCTAGCCTGAAAAATTAAGCCACCTGATCTGCATCTCAGGTTGTGAAATTGGTCAAAAGCAATTTTCCAAGTTTTCACCAAAAAAAATAGTAACAATAAAAAGAAATCACCTAGCAGAAGGAAAGCAGTCCGTATTTCCTTGAAGCAGCAGGGAGATACCTGGAAGGAGCCTTTCCAGAAGTCTTGAGGCAAAGCTCTTACTGCCAAAGGGGAGACATCCATGCATAAATCCTTCAGTGGTTTATTTTTTAATTATTATTCATTCTTGCACAACATACTGTTTTGCTTAAGGATGGAAAACATAAATGTGAAAGGCCTGACCTGGAAAGGACCAAATGAGTGTGAATCAGAACACAAATGAGAGGCATTTACAAGTGATTATTACTTAGGCCAGTCTCTAGGGGACTGGAGGCAAAGCAAGGTTGCCATTATAATGTGAAGCTTCCTGTAAAACAAGATAAATCTGAAAGACAGTTACAGGTAATAATTAGTATGTTGTCACTGGTCAATCAACAAACTGCATTTAAGAAACTGCAGTAAAGTTATTTCATAATTAACTGCTCATCACCAATGCTTTCAGAGAGCATAGTAGGGATGAGCTAATTGTTCTAGCAAAAAAAAAAGAAGATATACAAGTTACAAGTGGCAAGAAACCGAGAGTACAGCAATACAGTGAATGAGTACAATTTCTGTGCTTGCACTTTGCTCTCTAGACAGCTTTGTTTCTGTTACAAAGCAAGCACACACAATGCAGCCACCAAATCTCATTGCGTTTATGAGAAACATTCGCACACAAGCATTCAGGAAGCAATCTCTGCATTTTCCCTACGGTGGTATTTTAACCCAAAGGCCATTTCACATTTGTTTTTACTTTCTTCCAGTTAACTTCTCCCCTGCTCAGTTCCCACAGTTCTGATGTCACGAGGCATTGGGAACAGAGCACAGACAACCAAACCCGAGCCGCACAACCCTATGCATGGTATCTCTCATCCTTCCAGCCTGGGGCTCTATGACAGGGGCTTCAGTCATTGCAGAAGCAGTATTTAGCCTACTATGCTAAGGGACAACTTCATGCATTAAACCTGGACCTTTCAATTCTCAGAAGAGGCCACAGTGGGCACACAGCCACTGCTGATGCCCCTCCTGCTCTGTCAACAGCCATCTCAGACCACACACTAAGAGTGACTGCAGTCCTTATTACATGCAAACAAGGCAGAGACTTATGTTGTAGAAAAACACAACAGTCTGAAAAGCTTTCAATTATGTAGACAAAAACTTTAAAAAAAAAAAAAAAAGAAAAAGAAAAAGAATAAATGTAAAAATTACAAAACTCTTACAGCTCACCATCCTCAGCGGTTGTTTCTTCTGCTGGGATGCAATGCCTGTGTTTGAGAACCTTTGTGTAACTTCTGAATTTTTCCACCTAGCTCCAGTGAGCTAACACCATCTGCCTACAGGGTCTTTTATGTCCCACTGCACACAGCTGTGGTGGACTGTGAAAGCTGCATGGAGATGGTTGTAAATTTTTATTTAATATTTAATCATGCCTTGGTTGAAGTTCACTCGTCCTCTCCAATCCCAGGTGTTAGCACATCAAATTTGTAACTTTTCAGCTAGCAGGAGATGTAATTTTACTGGTTTATTTCCCTCTGCAGCTGATACATTCTTATCTAAATATATTTCAATTATTCTTCTATTTCCCATCCCTTCCTTGGAGACTTGCAACCTTTTTGCATGATAGTTCTTAAATATATGTAGTTTCTCCTTGGACAGACAGGCTGTAACTTTCTTTTCTTCATATCACTACTCTACGTTCTTTGGTAATTACCTGGTAAAATACAGGCATTTCTGCTGTTGTGTGGACTTTCAGATAATTTTCCATTTGCTTTTTCTAACGCATTTATCTTTGAAAAAAAATTAAGTCCAACATCCGTATGCTATCAAAACCATACGCCAATAAAACTCATCTCTTCATCCATTCTCTGGTCTGCTGTAATTGAAGCACAGTTTCCCAGATTAATAGGTGCAATATCACTATTTAATCCTCTCCTCGGTGACAGGGTATAATGATCTGATGAACGTGCTACCTAATGGACTACCTGAAAGCATTCAAACCACGGTGATGAACATAGGCAAGAAAACTATAGAAAATATACAGATACAGAATGAGAATTAAGAAATGAATCAGCATGTAAGGACTAAGATTTATTTAGAGATGTATGGGACTTTTTCTTTCCCATAAGCATTTCTAGTTTTAAGTCTTTTATTTATATTTTTATTGTTCCCGCAGCTTCACATGAATGCATTGGGATTGTATGAGGAATAATCTAAATTATCTTGCAGAGTAAGGTTGATGTCTCCCACAAATTAATATTAGCTCAGTACTTTGGCAGATTGCACGTATAAATCACCAAAGATACACCGTGCCTCCTTGTTTCAGGATAAATACAATTCCCTGTGAATTTACTGCTTATATTAAAATGCACCATCGCACTGTAGCAATTATTTATTTGTGTTTAATTTCAATAGGGCAAAAATTAATTTGCCAGCTTCCAGGCTCCTTCAGCAATAGGTGGCCGAGGGCTGGGAGTGCTCCTGGAAGGTGCCTTCCTCCAGCACATCCAGCACCGTGGCTCCAACACCTCTCCATAGGGACAGGTTTTCCAAAGGCAGCAGGTGCCCAGCTTCTGCTCCATCCACACACACAGCCTTCTTCAAGCCCCAAAGATCACATAATCTTTCCACAGCTTTCTGGTTCCCTCCAACCTGTGAAGTTTTCATTGCAATCAACGAGGAACTGAAGATTGGGGCTTTGACCTCCAGTTTGAGGACTCTTCATTCCCATAAGAAAAGCAAATCACTTATTCCTACACTAAAAAAAATCTCAAACCAACATCTGCAGATCATTATTTTCATACACAGTCAAATTACTAAATCTGCAGATAATTAACACTTAGAAAACATATATAAAGAAACAAATTTAATAAACAGAGAAAAAACACCACCACAGGAAATGGGTATTTTGCAAGCAAAACTGGTATGTAAAATGACTAAAAATGTTCTCAAAGGAGCAAGCACTGTATGAAGTGATGTTTTTCTCAGAGAATTATTCTAAGTTGAATAATTTCAGTGCTTTATGGAACACAATGAATATAGATTTGCAGGTCAAACAAAGAATGAGAGGCTGCTTTGAAAAGCAGTGGTTTTGAGAGAGACTTTGGGTCACACGAATCCCCTGCACGGTGCTGTACCAGATGCTGACAAAGTCTTTGGAGGTATAAGCAGACAGCTAGCATTTAGGACAAAAACAGTGTTTTCACTGCTCAACATATGTTTGAGATTATTGCCAGGCTATTGTTGCTATTCCATTATCCAACCCCCCTCCCCCCTTTTTTTTTAGAAGGAAATTGAAAAAGGAGATGTTATACAAAAAGCACCATTGCATTGATGAAATGGGGTAAAAAAAAAATACAGGTTTCTCACAAAGCAGGTAGGATTTTGCCCCTTATCCTCCCCAGGATCCAAATGATCTTCTCATTCCTATCCTAGATTTGATGAGTCATTTTTTGATTTAACTTGATTCATGTAAGATCAGCATTAAGAACAACGGGAGGAGAGAGCTGCCACTCAGCAAAGAGACAAATCCAGTGGCTGGAACGTAAAATTATATCACATAAGGGCAGAAATTGGCACTAAACCAGCAGCAAGGAAGTGAACAATTGTGGCATTGTGGAGCTATTGCATAGCCAGCATGTAGGAAAAAAAAAGATGCAAAGGATGAAAGTTAGCAAGGAATTCTTGGCTCTGGAATCACTGGATAAGTTTCTATGCCTGTCCTACAATGCTACATAGTGCTTCCAGTATCCTCAGTGTTTAGGCAGACAGGAAGACAGAGGCAGCCAGTAACACCATTCTGCAGCGTTCACAAATACCTGCAACCTACTTACAACCTGCTCTTGAGGATCTTACCTCCTACATGCTGAAGCCAAAAGTACACTCATGTTGAAATTAGCTTATTAGAAGAAAACAAGCAAACAAAATAAAACTGAACAGCCACCAAGGATGTAAGATTCTTTCTGAAACCACCGCAAAATGCTGATGTAAACCAACCCCCCCAAACACCATGGTAGTAGGAAGTGTAGAAACACTGAATTACCAACATCTTTACATCTCAATCAAGTACCAAGTTGACTTTGTTTTTAATTACTCATGAGATTAAGACCATCAACACCGATTTAATATAAAAACCAGTGCAGAATCCCTTCATATTTTGATTGTTCCTGTACAAAATTACAAAAGAACATTAAAAAAAACCAAAGCCTTTACACCCAGATACTAATAGAAAACAGATGAGCGTTTGTGTAATGAAGATCAAATAATCAGAAACATTTTGTAAACCAGTCATACGAAAACCTTTTATTTTCTTTCACATACTGACAATTAGATGGTCAGTACATACACACACACACACTGCACTGTGCAGAGCTCCTATCCAAGGGCTGCTGAGGGTCTTTGCTTCTGATTCAGCCTCTACTTAACTGAAAGGAAAGATACCCCTCAATCTCAGCAGATACTGCATCACTTCCTATGTCTCTTATCCTTACACAGTTCAATTACAAAATATCAACTGCTTTCCCTCTGAAGCGCTCAGAGGACATAACAGAGATAAGTGAGAACCCATTTTACTGATATGAGAACCAAGGTGGGGAGCAAAGAGACTCAAGGTCCCAGCGCAGGAAGGAGTCTTATCCCTACTGACAAACGTGCCCCCACTGAGACACCGTGGTACACAGGGCACTGAAGCCTAACCCTTGATTCATCAACCCAAGTTAAACACTCTTCTATCATGCTTTTCAAAACAAAAAAGTACGAGGGGAAAAAAAATTGTTTTAAAAAGGCGGGCAAAATACTTTCAAGTCATAGCTCCTAAAGTTGCAAGTTTAAAAATGATATATAGATGACCTGCAATATGGGCCTGCAGTGAGTGAACAACCTGCACCTTAAAGCATTCAACTGAGAAACCTTTACTCGGCTAAAACAGGACATGCTTGTTACATCTATATGGTACTTCCTCACCATTATCTTAATTGTCCTGTTTCAGAAACTAAAACAAACCCACAAAATAAAAACCCACCCAATATCCACAGCAATGAAGGGCTGCTATCTTATTATTACTTCATCCTCTCTTCTCTATTAGATAGATATTTACATATTTGAAGAATCAAAATTTTGGCCAAGTTTATTAATAGAATAAAAACATGCTTTGCAATTTGTTTTTTTATTTTAGTAACTAAAACACGTAATTATACTAATTTACTTGCAAAAATGGAAACCGTAGTTGTTTCCAAATCCTTTGCTTATTAAAAATATCATAATCACTTCACAGCTTTAGAGTCATTTTGTTATAAATAACTGCATTCAGTTTATTTAGTAGATACACAGGCGATGATAAACCGCTTAAACACAGAGATGGGCACAAGGTTATTAAAAGTCACTGTCAATAAATGATCTGCAATATGATTCAATATGCATCGTCATGCTATGTGCAAACACACAGAGGGCAGAGATTAAGCTGTACAGCTGGCCTGGCATAAGATTTATCAATGATTAACAGCAAATGCTTGATGTGAACATGGGTGGGAACATATGATTACTCCATGTGTTCAGTGTCTGCATTACGAGGTGAAGTCAGAGCAACTAGGTTGTGTCCTAATGCAGAAACATAAGATGCATTACCATGAAAACATTAAGAAACACAGGAATTGTTTTTTGTCAGCCCATATATATTTGGTAAGTTAATGCTGTGATAACCCCTAGTTTTATCTCTAGTAACAGATGCAGCCTGAGGACAACAGTACAAGTTATCTTATGTCTCACTATGCCATCTACCAGTCTCCACACTGCTCTCTATCTGCTTGGCCTTCTCACTAAGGCTCTCTTTAGGTTTTAATTTGTACGTTTCAGTCAAGATTCTAGCAAGCAGACTGAGAAAATCCCAGACATGACCACTGGTTCGGGACCTGAGCAGTCCCACCAGACAGCCAGCCTTCTGGATTAGATAACCCAGAGCTACTGGTTAATACACAGACTTATTAACTCAAGAATCTCACAAACAAATGGTCCTAAATAGGAACTGAGTCCCTAAGACTGAAAAGAATTGAGAACACATACTCAGAACTGCTCTGCATTAAAATTGCTTAGGTAACCTCACAAAGTGCTCCCTAGATCTTCCATACCAGGCACATGGTATCCCCAGCAGTCATCCTTGGGTGCATTCATTAACAAAACACACATCCAGGACCTGGCAGCTCCTCCTGGGGAGAGAGCCTCAGAACTTGCAAACTTGAAGAATGTCCCACTGGGTCAGAACAGTGGTCCACCACTGTGAATCTTTTTTATTTGTGAGACTTTGGCCACTGAGCACAAGTTTTCATTGTACTTCTTACAGGTTAAGGTAGAAGAACTGCATCCACAGAAAATGTCTGCTTCTTCAGAAATGGGGCTAAACCATCACCCAGTTTCACATAAGTCACTGAAAATGTCAGAATGGTACAGCTATCATCAAGGCTAAAATTAGAAAGAAATTTGTGATTCCCATACAAAGGAAAAAAAATACTGTTATCATAGCCACCTAGGATCTTACGTTTCATTGTAAGACATCTGAACATACCTTATCAATACGTAACAGATCACATTAAGGTAACGAGTTTCAAACAATTCACATTTCCCATCTCATAAAAAAATGGCTCTATCACAAACGTCTTTTGATTAGAGAACAATGGTTTGAACAGAGGCAGCTTCCAGGGCTGTTTGTCCATGTAATTAGAAGACTGAAGTCAATTTTCAGTCAGCTGCATTTAATGACAAAACTTGTATCCTTGTTCAACTAGTTAATGACACAGATTATCTGCAAAAATATTCCGAACAAAGGTTGCTAATACATTAACCCACTCTGCAACATTTTATCTAATTGGTAACCCCAATAGCTCTGAGTATGACATGATACCATCCTTTGAAATCAGATGCAGAGACCTAGAGATAATTGGGATTGATTACAGTACTCAACAAAGTAGGAACAAAGAGACAAATTATGGTCAAAGAGGGAGAAAAAGGAAAAAAAAGAAAAAGCTTTTTCTCTCTAGACCATAAAGTCACACAGAAATGGGGAAAATTTTATCCTGGATGGATCGTATTTTTGTCTAAGAAGCATTTTCTGCTGTACAATGATCCAACTCTCTCTGAGGTACAGCAGTATCATTTTGTACCTATAGCAGGCATGCTACTTATTATATTTTATTGACCTGAATTTTATTTATTTTTACTCACACAGACTCTAAGCACAGCCAAGTGAGAAAAAGATACACGCATGCTTCCTCAGGAGATTCTCCAGGGTGCAGAACAGGTAACATTTAAACATTATCAGCCACGCTCAATAGCAAAAGGAAGGTATAAAGTAATGCAAGATAGTGGGCCAGGACAAACTCCAGCACATGATCTGTAATTACAGTACCATTTTTGGAGTACAAATCTACCATACATTACCAACTAGAGTACTTACTCTCCTGCACAATAATTTAAATGCATACATTGATCTTGAAAATGTCCCTAGAATGGGCTAAACTCAGTTTGACCTGTGTCTGGTCAGTTGAAAAGGTTAACTTGTACATCTTGAATTTAAGGCAGGAATAATTATTTCTCATTAACACCTTTCTATCCAGATTCCCAAGCACCTGCACTTCTGTGAAGCAAATAATGAAGCCCCACAAATAAGCAGAACAAAGAAAAAACCCATCTTCAGACAGTTTCACACAGCTACAGAGCAGCTCAGCGAGACACGTCTACCACTGCGAGTCCAGCACTCCTTCCATACAGTTACCATCTTCCTTCTGCCAAATTAAATTCTCGGGTGTAGCATTTCAGTTAAAAAAAGGAGGATCTGCTGAATTGTCAGAGATTTATAGCAGTTTAGCTACAGCGTAATTTTTGAGAGCGCAATGATTGAGAGCAGAAAAGCTGCTGGCACATTCTTCAGTTTGCTGGGCAGCATTCACCACGCCACAGGAGTAACACACTCAGAGGATCACCACAAGCCACAGACTGAGAGAGAAAGCAGTTACCAGGTTCCTTCAGCAACCCCAGAGGCATCAGGAGTCTGTATTTCAAGGATCATTTCAACAAAAGGGAGGCAGAAGTGAGGCACATAATCTGCCTGAGGATTTTGCACGTTGGGTGAGCCGACCAGAAGCTATCACTTTCTCTCTCTCTTGTCTGGTTGTTGAACTGAGCACTTTTGGAGACTCAAACCCGAGTCACCTGTTTCTGACTTAAGATATCAGAGATACCAGGCACATTTCATCCGTGCTGTATCACAAAGAACGTGGGCTGAAATGACAGAGATTGGGAAAAGAAACACAACTTAGGTTTCTAATGCTGGAAGCAGACCAATGAACTTACTGCAGATTTATAGCAGTATGACTACAAATGAAATTGGACCGTTATCTCTGGTTTTATAGCCACTGGAGTGGTGTAGGAGGTATAGGGCCAGCTGCCACAGACCATATTTGTTAGGTAGGGCTTATTTCCCTCATAAACCATACGGACAAAACACAATAGTCAGAAAATAATCGTATGGGTTTGCATCCTTAAGAAGCCTGTGGAAAAAAATGATAAGTTTGCTGTCAATTTAGAATCTGAGTCTATTGTTGTACTTTATTTTGCTCAGAGTATAAAGGCATTACATGACTAAAATTAAATAAAATGGTTTCCTTGAGAGCTGTTTGAAATATTCTAATGTATTTGTCTTACAGCTTCATTAATTCATTTCTAATTCATTCTGCAGGTTTACTCAACAGCTGCGCCTGATGGAAACTACAAATCTGGATAAAATTAAAGCTGCTAAACCACTAAATCACCTTATTTTCAAAGATTTCACATTTTCTGCTATTTCAGATCATAGTCTACCTATAGGCAAGGAAAAAATATCTTTTCAGAAGCAGAAAAACCATCAGCCACAAATACTAGATTTCAAGAGTGCAGTTAATTAATATCAATTACACAAAGTACTCTGTCCTACTCTTCCCTTTTTTAGGTGAAGATTAGTTTTCATTTTTAAGCTTCCATGTGTAGCATTGCCACACAACAGGAGCTACCACTTTGTTATTATTTAGAGTACTGTAGCAGCTATCACAACCTGTAGTTTATCTAAGAAGATGCTGGATTTCAAACAGCAGTGTAAGTCAGCTGCAACCAGTATGACTGATATCAAAGATGCTGCTTTGCTGTAACAAGCACCTATTCCTCTTCCTGCTTACAATAAAAAATTAATTAATTAAGGAGCCTTAGGTGTATAACATCTAAATAAAAGGAAACACTGACTTTCAAGCATTCATGAGGATTCTCGACACTGTAGTACTCAGAACAGAAAACCACTCATGACTCATCATTCAATTGTGCCTTGGGGTGCAAGTGCTCAAGTAATGAGTTAAGGTAGTTCATTAGAAATTGTATCTCTGCACTCTTCAGCCTCTGCTTTAGAATTACTGTATGGCAGATCTCCTTTCCAATTTAGGAAATGTTACACTAATTGAGTATGCAGGCTCATGCTCTCCCATCTCTGATTAATTAGCACCACTCTAGCTCTTCACATCAATCTTGTGAAAACCACTGTGACTGATCTTGTCTCACTTGGAGCTGAAAATTACTTTGCCAATAGCATAACATAATACTTGGGTATAAACAACAACAAAGACGGGACACTCTGATGGCCCCACGATCGCTCCTTTTATGCTGCGCATCTCTCCAGTGCTTTTGAAGACAAAGGACAAGACTTCATAAACAGCAGACAAATGCAAGTCAGAAAAATTAAGATAGCATACCACACGCCCTTTGTTTTTACAGTGGTGTTTCTAATCAACAGAAGCAAAAATTTTTGCAGTCCCTGCTTGACAAGGTCACTGCAAAGGTCACTTTGGGCTCTCCTCCCTTCCTTGCAAGGAAGAGAAGTCCCATTTAGGAAAGCATTCTGGAGCTTCAGGCATTCAAAAGTAACTCCTGGAAGATTACTGCTAACACTTGACACAGCCAGACTACACAGCATGACCCAGAGCCACTCTGTTGCACTTTCCCTTCTTAAACTTTGGAAAAGACTTTCTTTCTCTTGCCCAGCAGCCATTTCGAACACATGCAAAGGAACAACATGAAGTGCAAAATGTTTTTTCTCACATTGTCTTTTGCTACTGACAAGTCAAATGGTTGAGCCAAAAAATGTCAGCAAGACAGAGATGAAGGCTGATGATTTCAGGGCAGGAGTGAAGTTTCAGGCAGAATCTCCCAGTTGGGCCAGGCTGCTTTTATCACGTGAATCACAACTCCCATGCTCGCCTAAGGCTGAGCAGCTCAGCTCTGTGCCTCCCAGCTTCCAGCTCCGTTGTTTTACACTTGCAGCTTTCTCCCAGTCATCAGCCCAGATTTCACAGGCCAGACTGTCTCGCTCTGAATTCACTTACTAGTTTTAACCCTGAATTTACTACGCTCCTTAAGCAGTACGTTTCTGAACATACCTGCAAGAAAGGTTTTGCAGCTAATAACAGCCTTTCTCTAATCTCTTCAGAGCAGCACAGCCTTCCAGCTGAGTATCCTCCTATTACAGGCTTGTGCTCCAAGACACAAAATACAACAATTCAAAGGAGATGAGAGCTACCTCAGTTCCTTCCCCATCACGTTTTAGCAACGTTTCAGGAATTTCTGCATGGCTCCCTGCATGGACACAGGAAGGTATGCAGCAGACCAATGGGAACAACAGCAGCTCTTGCTGGTTCACAAGCACCAGGTGGTTTCTGTGCCAAGAGCCCCTTCACCCCCCTGGTGAAGCAACTCACATAGAGGAGAGAACGTGCACCCTGTGCTGCAAGGGCGAACAGAGCTCCTTCCCAAGGAAGTGGCCAGATCTCAGCAGCAAAGTCATCGCTGTGACCCTATCTGTGCTTTTTTTGGCTTTCTCTCTTGCCAAGAACTCGAAGAAAAGTCTTGCGTTTCTGTTATAGTTGTAGGAACAGGATGAGGAACAGATTTCCCATTAAGCTGAAAAGATTTTAAAACCAGCCATTACCAAAAGGTTTACAAAGGCTGAGATTTTAAAAGTGTCCTGAGGGAAGCAAAGAACCTCTTGGAAATTAATGGGAATTAAATGTCCAAAAGCCATGGGCAATTCTGAAAATCCTATCCAAGTATCTAATACTTCTATCTGCCAGAGACACTAACATTTAAAACAAAAGTGATTTTATCACCGGCTAAGAGCCAGTTTAAGTGAAAGAATTATAAAATATTAAACCAATTAGTCTGTTTGACAACTTGACATTGATTCTTCCCAGATGATGAGCAGGCTGCAGCATGGCAGGAAACAGCACGAGCACGATATAAAATGAGAAGCAACTTCTAAGAAGTCTCAGAAAACTGCAGGTCAGAACCCAGACCTGTGTCTGATGAAATAAGCATTTCTTCGTATTTGGCAAGTATAATGCAGGTATTTATTACCTAAGCGTAAGATTTATGATCCCCTTAACTACTCGTTAAATTGCTTCGACGTGCTCAGGTTTATAAATGACATGAATAGCTAAAGACTTCTTCTGCGCTTCTGTCTTCTTTTTTTGTCACCTAAAACAAAGGTCTCATATTTACATTAAGGATATTTCAGAGGAGCACAGACTAACCTTTCTCAGAGCCTTTTCTTACATAACTAGCTCCAGCAGATGACACAGATGGGGAAGGGAAACTGGCTCAGCCCAGGTAGAACCAAGCCATGCCAATTTGAGTGGTACACGAAAATTAAATTTAAGCTTCATTTTACGCTGAGAAAGAAACCCATAACCTTTGAGAGATTTAAAAGGTCATGGCAGTAAACAATGGGGACTCTGAGACACAACTGTTAAGCATTCCCTATGCAATACAGCACACTGTTTCTAAAAGAAAAGGAAAATATGGGGACATTAAGAAACACATTTTCCTGCTACTTCAAACACTGTGGTTAAAATCATCCTTGCTTTCTCACTTGACCTGTGAAATTAAGCGGTGTGCATCTCAGCCCACACGCACACATTTCCATACAGTCACTGCCCTGTTTGCTGTGCCTACAATTGGTTTCACTGGGACCCAAATTGGGATCATAACCAATCCCATCCGCCAAGGAGAAAACGCCGAAGCAGCACTTCACCACAATTCCCCAGACCTCTATTTTCGACGACTGTGACGTTGTAACTAAGAAGATTCAATTAAACAGATTCTTTAGGCTTACTCATCCAGCGTTTTATGAACCATCTCACCTCTTATCAGGCTAAACCAGATATTTATTATAACAATAAGGAGATTTCATACTAATGTCTCACATTCACTGAAGCCCAGAGATATTAAACAAGATCATTTACCGCTGTCTGCTGCCATTTAAAGAAGTACATTCAGAAAACGTGAGGTGTTCAAAGGTTAATTGGAATTAATGTCACTGGATTTTGCTTCCTTCTCCCAGTCTTTGGCACCCGTACTTCCTTCAAGACCTTTCAGCTCATGGGGAACAAAGCCTGGACACACATGGAAGCCAATTGACTGCTCTGAACGAAGACTAAGGGCTGCCCAGGCCGCATGGTTGAACACTGCAGGGTTCACAGAAAAGGCAAAGGATTTAAAGAATAATGCAGCACAGTTTTCCTCCACACTGAGCTAGCAATCATCTGCAAAGCTAACGAAGAGTATCAAGGCAAGGACCAAGAAACATGTGACAAAAAGATACCAGCAAAGAAATACAATCCGATTCCAAATAGGGAATGAATAACCAACTATGCAAATTGAAATATGGAGTTTATTTCTTTGTCTTTGGAGAAAGGTGAACTAACAATATATAGCAGGCCAGATAATGAGAATGCCAGATGGCTGAATCTTGTGGAATTTTGGAAATGAAAAACCAGAGTGCAGTACAGAAAGGGAAAGGCAATAGCATTTAAGAACTTCTGCAGAGGAAGACAGGACGTGTTAAAATCATGCGCCATTTCTTCTTATAGCAGCACCAGTCAGCAGGCCCTTGTATATATGCCCTGCTATATAAGTGGTAAGCACTACATTGCCACCCACTGCTCTAAGGTACCAAGTGCCCCTGCCATAAGAACACACTATTTGCATGTAAACCAATTGATATTTTCTATATATTTTCCTTTTCCTGCATTTTAATGTCACCGTTCCTTGCTACCAAAATAACACATAAGCATCCACACTATCATTTACCTCACTGTATCTTGTTTGTTAGCAGAGCTCCTGTTGGCACTGCAGTTATTTATGGGAAATACTACAGCCTCCTTTTTTTGTTCTCCAGCTGTTCAGCCCCAGCACTGCAAACAGAACTGCAGGAAGGATTTATTCACCAAAGTCAGCTTCAGTTTAAAAATAAGCCGCACTTTATTACCAGAGCACATAACCACTTCACAATGGGAATTAAATAGTGTATTTAATTAAAACAAAAAATAAAACAGAAGTATTTTCCTAAGTTGACACTGGAAATTCATGCATGTTTCTTCCATGAGACATATCCTACCTGCATTGGAGCATAAGATCATTGCCATCATCACTTCCTATCTCCCAAGCACACAAGATGAATCGCAACAGAGAGGTAACCACACAGCACCACGCTATGCCAACCCTGCAGGTGCAGCAGCACTACTGACAGTAGCAGGGAGCTCAAGTCTGGCTGGAAAGATGATTTCATAAACGATGAGTATAGCTGAGGAAGAGATTTCATGAGGAAGCTGGGGAAATACACAGGATTACTGTGGAGAGGTGCTACACAGCAGGGTGCAGAAAAGATGTGTTTGTCTGCCCAGTGCATAAATTGCTTTGGTGGCTCCTGAAGTGCTTAAACCATGGGAGTGTCCTCAGACAGCAATGCAAATTGCACTAGTATGCAAGCACTGTCCCACTGTGATGGCTACAAAAGAATTCATGCTCAAGCCCTTTTCCTGAGCTAATGAGCAGTGAAACAAGCCTCACTTCCAGAATAAATGGAAGGGAGAAAGCAGGCATTCAAGTCACTTATCTGGCTAAGAGGGTCATTCCATAGTACAGAAAACATGACAAAGATGTGGTAGCGAAACTGTATGGCATCAGTATTATTTGTATATTGTGACCTGTGTGCCTCCATCAGCTCTGAGATTCCATGGGCAAGGTGCTCTATGAACACGCAAGAGGAAAAACTGGTACAACAATAAACTCTGCAAAAGAAAGAGCAATTGTGACGGCAGACTGTAAGGTATTGTCTTCATCCAGCAGTGTTTGTCTTCTCAAAGGCAAGAAATGAACGACAAATTCAGAAAGAATCTAAAAAACAAAGTAAAAACAGATTCTCCATTCCAAAGCCTTTCTCTTCCCAATTCAGAAATAGTATTTGCTTCCTTCTCTCACAGAAAATCCAACGGTATAAATTTATGGCAGCAAGACAGCCTCAGCATCCTGGAAAGAACTCAGCCAGCACAGCAGCTCAACCACCATGTATTCCAATCCCATTATTTTTCATTTTTAACTTAACCATCAAATATTTTCCAATGCCAGAGAGCTATTTTCTGCTTTGTACTCATCATTCAGATGAACAAGAGAGGAAGAAAAGAAGAGGTTAGCATAAGGTTCTGGAACTGTAGCAAGAAAATGATACAGTTTCTTAAAACATGCTTATCTAAAATTCACGTAATACCTTTTAGTGGTTAGGTTTTCAGCTTGTTTTGCTTTTAGATTAGCAGAAAAAAGACCTTAATGAGTCTTCTGTGGAATAAGATGAACCAAGAACATACAGGAGGTAAAGTTCAAAAGATGACACTCACCCTGAAAGTGTTTTTAAGAAAGTCTTGGGCCCCAGCTAGATTCAGCTAACAACCTCTTCAATAAAACAACAATTTCTCCCAACTCTGCAGTCCTGAAGACTTTCAGTAATGGCACTTTTGTCTTCAAATTATTTGCTACATGTCCTGCAATACTGACCTCATGCTTTATCACCAAGGCATCCACTTTGACTAAAATTGCTAGTCTGAACTTGGCAGATATTAGGGATTTGGCTCCAATACTGCATCACATATTCTACTGCATGGGATGAGAAAAAAGGCACTGCAAAATTATTTGTCATCTACTGAATGAAAAGAGACATTTCAGTCTTGGTTTCTGCCCACTCATCTACAGCCCTCAGCACCAGAATGGTGAGAAGAAACAGGAGGTCCTCACAGCGCACACGACGCCAGCTGGCTATCAGCATTCATCAGCATGCATTACATGTTCTAAGTACTTAAGACTCCTCGTATGAAAACTATAGTTTTAAGAAGCTGTATAGACATTTATATCCTTTCTCATAGCACACTGCATGATTACACGTGCAAGAATGCTTTGATATTCTGTAAAGTTGTGGTGGTATTTCATCTGTGTTCCCGAAACCTTTTTTATTACCTACACTCATCAGCAGACAAAATGAAAAGATTCTGCAGAAAGTTCAAGATGCTTCTGCACAACAACGCAACTGTGAAGAATTTTTTCTTTAATTCCACCACTTCTTTTCATAAAAGCTGATGATATCACCCCTAACCAAAGATCTGGACTTCCTTCTAGCTAATGAATAAATTCATTACTCTCAACACTAAGTGTTGAGATCCACTCCCAGCCCTATTTCTTGGGAATGTTATTTTTAAGTAAGGAGTTGGTTGTCTCAGCCATTCTTCGCACCCAAAAAACCCCAGAAGTTCAAATAAGATGGATGCTCTGAAAATAATGCCTCCTATTTTATTATATTGGCTCATAACATCAAAGGTGAAAGCTGGTGATATAACAGTGGAAGTTGGACCTTCTCACCAGTATTCCATGACATTCTCTTGCTGTATCCATAACATCCATGACAGATGGCAACACAAGGCCAGCCTGACAAAATGGCGTCTGAAATGGAAGTGCATATGGAGCAAAAGATGTCACTGAATTTCTCCATTCAGAAAGAATAGCAGCCCCTGACATTCATCAACACTTGCTGAATGTTTATGGAGACCAGAAAGGGGAGGTGAGCACAGTGAGGCTGCAGGTGGTGCATTTCAGCAGCTCACCTCCACCGGTGCAGATTTCTAAGAGCACAGCATGCCCACTGCTGGTGAAGATGCATAGCAAGTGGTGGTGACTGTTGAAAAAGTGTTTTGTAGCTGAGAAGCTGCTCTTATCATGTAGTGTTTCTGATCTCTTTGTAACTCCTGCAGTTTCCACAGAAACAAATAAGATGCATTACTTTCAGAGCAACCTACGTAGCATACGTTCAATAGCAAACCTAAAACTGAACAGTGAACTGAGCTTATTCATACAGAAAAGGAAAAAAGGGTAGAACAACTTATAAATTACTATCATAATCTCAAATCATTAATTGAGCCTGGAACATTTATCTATTTTCATCCTGAAGAAATTTAGGATAAGCCATGGTTTCCTGTTTTAGGGTGGTGTCCAAAACTGTTCAGAGGTCTGCAAAAGCAATCTTCCTAGCTCTGTTTGAAAAGACATGCTTGGAGTTTTTCCCATTAAAAGAGGAAATGGGTTTGTCTGAAGTGCAAAACCTTTGTACTCTTCAAAGAATACAAACAACAAAACAAGGTAACTTTCAGGGGGAGTCAGAGGAGGAGAAGGGAAGTGCTCCTTAGAAGACTGGGTATTTATCTTGATGCCATAAAGTAGACTTAAATATGCAGTCTGACTAATATTTGTTTAACTCTGAGCTTCACTAAAGTAATTAGTTTAATATACAGCACATTTAGACGGGAGAACAGCAGGAATGTTCTGTTTTAAATACAACAATGAAATGAAACTTTCCCAAATAACTCCTAATCTTTAAAGATAAAACTGCTATTTAGGTTTACACTAGCAGAATACAAAATGGTTTCCTGAGATATTCTGCACATTAACTACATGTTATAAAGGAGCTGCAAGACAAGAGCCATTTTTTATTTTAAATTACTCCAACCAGTCACCTCTGCATTCTGAGGTTTCTCTGGTGGCTAATCATTCTTGTTTTAAACAACAGGTAGCTGTCATCACAATGCTGCTCTTTGGAAATACACTATGCTACAGCCTGGAATGGAGGATGACCACAAGCCTGAAAAGTGACCACCTCTGGGGCCCCAGAGAAACCTGTTGGTTAGGCACAAAAGGTCCATGGCCATAGGCATCTGAGACAGGATGGTCCTCAAAGGTCCTCAAAGGACCTGCTCACTTGGGAAGGGAAAAAGTTGTAGGATTTTGCCTTTTAGTACAAGCCCTAGGTTTGCAAGCACTGGTGTTGACACTTTGTGGGCACAAGCTAAAACGTTTTGGACTCTGACAGAAGCATATACCCAAAGGCTACGTGCTGCAAGATGATTCACGGTGCACTTCACATTTTTCATGAACTGTCCTCCCCAGCTCATGCTTCCCTCTTCATTAAGAAAAAGATACGTCTTCTACCAGTCAGCGTCTCACCCAAAGGATAAACAAAACTCCAACACAGCTACACTGGGGCTTTTGCAAAAAGCAAACAAACAAAATCACCAAAAAACAACAAAGTAGAAAAATCTCAGCAGAAGAAGCCTACCTCTGTAGGATGTAAAATGACTGATAGAAAAGCTAATGAGCACCCAGGATAAGGGCCAGCCATAGCTGAGAACTTTAATCTGGAATCTAGAATCAGGGAGACTTTTACTGCCAAGTCATGATGATCGCCTGTTCATTTATAGGAGCCAGCTAAAAAACACAATCCACTCATCCTGCAAACATTCTTCCAATAGCAATCTAGAGTCTGCAAATTGAAGGGATTATTCCATTTGCATGAAGACTGTGCTTGAAACAGCTATGGAAACCAGCAGCAATGAAATCCTCAGCTGCTAACATATTTACAACTGAAACATGGCTTACAAATATGAATTTGAGAACATTTGTAAATAGTCTTACAAAAAAGGACAACTGCATACGTTTCATACGATTTCATAGAGACACAGCCCCATATTAATGAATTGCAAAACTGGCAACAAAGACAACCAATTAGTTCATCATCTAAATTCCCTGCAATGGCAAGATTTGTCTCCAGAGTGCATTCAAAAGCACTGTTTAGATCTTAAGAAAATTAGTTAACCCTGCAATTCTGCGTGACGTAGCAAGAATAAGCAGTCTCTTGCACAGTAGCTGTTCAAACATTCAGAAAAAAAATAAAGATCTTGCCATGGATTTCTTTTTGTACCAAATCCCAAAATGCACAATTCTGAGATACTGTAGCTGCCAGGAAGTCTGTTTGTGTTGCAGAGCCAGACCGTCTCCACAAGGGTACAAGAAGCATGACAGAGGACACTGAGACTGATAAGGTCTTTGAAGGACTCCAGTAAATGGTGCATCTAAAATTCTCAGAGAGGAATACATTGAAAATTCTTTGTTTTAATCAAATGGTCAGATGGCTGTACCTAAGTTCAACCCATTATTCCCACTAGTTATTCATTTCACTAAATAACAACAATCTAAAACAATCCCTGTGCTGTATAATGGCCCTTCCTGACTCCTCGTCTGCAGAGGTTACACTCCCATCTCTACACCTGCAGGTTTTATTCTTCCACTCTGTGTGCCACTGTATTCTCTAAGGTGAACAAGACAAAGTACTACCACCATGTGAATTTCATTTCTGCCCCTCTGACCAACTCACTCATCTTCTTTGCACTACTTCAACTTCCCCTGCACTGCTATGCAAAAATCCCATGATCTAACAAATGCATCGGACAAGGTTTCTGTTCTCTAGTGACATACCCAGGCACCATGCCCTGCAAAGACGTGAGGCTCATTAGCCTTTGTGCTACTTCTCTAGCACATCCAGCTGAGGAGTCCTTTCAGCAGGACCCATGAGATTAATGAACTGCTGTTTGGAGCCCACAGCTCCTTCCTAAAGCAAAAGCTGAAAAGGAAGATGTCCAGCCCTGCTGAACTGCAGTGAATAGGAATGCAATTGCTTCATCAAGAGGGGATAAAGACAGGGCTAGATAAACTCTCATCAGTGTGTCTGCAACAGTGCTCTTATATGTCTTTACTGGCTTTCCCCACACAGAGAAATGATTTGGAGGATTCTGGCAATCCTGTAAACAAAGTATTTCCAACCTTCTGGCTTTTAGTGTGACAAAGCAAAGCTAGAAGACAGGCAGTTAAAAGAAGTTAAAGGTATTTACAAAAGAAGTATGCCTGGAATATTTATGTTGTCAGCTTTCAATTAAATCCCTAGACAGTGTTAAATAGCAGGCATTCCAGTATGTTAAAAAATACATACAGGATATGAATGTTTTTCCTAAGCATGTAGAGGGTTCACATACTCTTTCTTAAAAAGAACATTCTTGCTGTCTTTGATGTTGTAAATCTTATTATGTAAAACAGCCTCTTGTATAAAATAAATGATGGCGTGTGATCCAGCAAGAAGCTTAGTGCCCATAAGTCGTTTTAAAGCCAACAGGAATAAAGGCCAGTCAGCATCAAGCAAATTTCTACTGCGAATTTGTGTTGTCAGTTGGTGAATGAAAAACCTTTCGAGAGAATAAAAATTAATGTAAACACAATGTGACCAAATCAGAAAGTAGCGGGCTTTGTCAGACTTCTGTGTTCAGGAAAAATTGCACTGACTTTTACTTCTGCAGCAAAGATTCAAGCTACCAGTAGGACCACTCTTCTACAAACCTGATGCAGTATGAAACTGGCACACTGTTAGCTCTACAGTTTAATCCTTGAAGATCCCAATAAGAAGATGCGAGTCTGGTGAATGCACGCATTATGTGATGTCAATGGCGAAAGGAGCTCACAAGCTGAGTGAGCATGCTTTGACTTCATCAGTAGGTTTAATGACAAACATGACAGATCCAGAACTCCGTATGTATGGATGCCAGTGGCAAACTTCCATTGATGTACGGAGGACTGGTACCCCTCAGCTGGCTACCAGAAGAGCCTTTGAAGTGCTATATTGCCGTGCAAAGTGAAGGACTGATTTCACTTTCAGCTGATGCTGAGCTTACAAACTGTTGCATGGTATCCTTCCATCTGACTGGCCCACGATGTCCTCAGCATCAACCACTCCCCGAGACAGGAGAACAGTTAATTCTCTACGTTTTGCCAAACATGGTTTCTCTACAAAGTCTACAAAAAGCTGCAATTAGAGCAAATTGTTTTACCAGGAATTGGAGAAGAGCCATTAATTCATTTTTACTGTCCCCTCAGAGCCAGTACTGATAACAGCTGTCCCCCTTCTGCTACAGGTAAACCGATGGCCAAACGTGGGAAGACTACCTGAATAACCTACCAAATCATCCTGAGTTTTCTCTTTCCCCTTTAAGGGGACCCCAGACGCTTGCTGAAAAGATAAATACTGTGAATCTTCACCTTTCAATCTGGGCCACAGCAGGAGACCGTGACCCTGCCATGAGCAACAAGCTTGTATTTACCCTGCTCCATGGAAACGGCATATACCAAGCAGATCCTTATTTTAGCTGGTCACTTGGCATAAAAATGATCACACCGTGTTTATTTGCATTTTTAGCTTAATTACCTCTAGCCTCCTGTTATACTTGAGGGAGTTCTAATAAGATGTTAAGAAAGAAGCAGTTCTCAACGTATATTGCCTCAGGTTAGTTCAATGCCCCATTAGCCCATCTAACGGCTTCTCATCTGCAAGCTTTTGCACCAGCTTCCTGAAGTCAGCGTAAAGAAAAGCAGAGAGGCTGGGAGAATCACTCGTCCTCCTGGACCCTACCTATTCAGTCATGCATGCTTTAGCCATCAATAATATCGTTGGTTGCAGTTAAAACTTACCCTGATGAAGATATTAGCAGACATCAGCTACCCAGAGAGAGTCTAAAAAATTGCAGTCACTTTGGGGAAGAAAAAAACAAACAAAAAAAACAAAACATAACACTTATCTTAGTAGAAAATCTCTTTCTAAGTTGTTCTGCTAGTAGTAGAAATTATATTTTTATCACTTGAATTTTTATATGACAGTTTCATAGTATTATTCTCAGACACAACAAAAGTAGTGTGTGTTTTTTTTTTTCCATCACTTTTGCTATGGAAATCTTCTTTGGTTCCAGTGTGGTAACGGACCTCATGCTATGGTGCTTATAACCAAGACTAAGCTGTTTATAACTGATATTTCCCACAGAGAACCTCTGCAGGAATTCACTTTGTTTCTCATCTGTTCTTATAGCTCTGTGAAATAACTTGCAGTCCCTACCATCTTCCCACCTTTCTCTCTACAAACCAGGTAGGAATAGTTGAAAACATGGCATATTTAATGTCCACTGCCCAGCAGTGAATAACTTGTAAGTTCAGCTCAGGAACGAGAAATCAGAAGGTTGGTGATGAGAGCAGGGAATGAGAGCATCCTTAATGTTGCAAGGGAAAAAAAAGATCTGTGCTCACTGTTGTCTTTCTGCAAGGTTTAAGATGTTACTGTATGGCTCCTCGGCTGGATGTAGAAAGAAATGGCCTCAGGCTCATGAGTTGGCTGTTTAATGGCAAATATACAGTATGGCCACCACTCAAAGGCCAGGCTGGATGGACTCTGAGCAAACTGGTCTGTGGAAGGCATCCCTGTCCATTGCAGGGAGACTGAAACATGGCGATCTTTAAAGTCCCTTCCAACCCAAACCACTCTATGATTCTAAGATGTCTGCACTCCTTTCAGTGTGCATGCCATTCCAGAGAACCCAGCTCTTTTATTCCAGTGTTACGAGGAATCAACATGAGCAGCTCTGCTTTCTTTCATCCATTTGGAATAAAACTTATTTCCAGAGTTACATATTTAAACATCACTTGTAGGACAGCCCAGTTCATCTACATTAACTACTTAATAACTGCTGTTAAATCAACAGATTTATAGATTATGAATTCATTATTTATTCCACTATGAGAAAAACAACAATCAAAACACATTTAATAATCAAGATACATTATTCAAAGCATAATTACACACAGGGTGTGACCTTCATGCTTTATCTCCACATGGTTTGGGTATGAGCAGCTACATAAATCCATAACTATCCCAGTGATCCTAACTAGTAGCAGGAGGGCTCTCCCCTACCAAATAACCATTTTCCCTGCTACAATCACTTAGGAGAAATGAAATAAAGGCATTCAGCTAACATCATCCTGAGATTTGTAAATACACATTTAATTTGTAACATTCAAAATCATCTTTATAATTCCTAATTACTTCTAGTCCCAAAGTGCAAGGAATGAGGTGGCACCTACTTGTATTTATATTATTACAGAATGGCTTGGGTTGGAAGGGACCTCAAAGCCCATCCAGCTCCAACCCCGTGCCGTGGGCTGGCTGCCCACCAGCTCAGGCTGCCCAGGGCCCCATCCATGGCTGTGAGCACCTCCAGGGATGGGCACCCACAGCTCAGGGCAGCTGTGCTGCTGCCTCACCGCCATCTGAGTACAGAATTTCCTCCTAAAATCTAACCTAAATCTCTGCTAAATGTTTACCTCCTGAATGTTCCAATAAGTGTGAAGGGGTTCATATTATTTAAAAATTTTGTATACAAACATTAAAACGTTGAAAATAGAGCCTAGTAGCATCATCTAGATCATTTATTGAAAAGCAAGGCAAAAATTCCAAATAACAGTTACTCAAAGGGAAAGCAACTGAAGCATTAAAAGATATAATACTAAATACTTTGTCTTTCTTGGACTAGCTCTGCTGGGTATTTTAGGACTACTAGCAGCAATACAATTTAATTCTAAATGTGGCAATTTCTTTTGGAGAGGAGGGAAAATATAGGAAAAAAGGCTCTGTAGCCCTTGAGATGAAGACAGCGTAATACTATGGTTTTCTGCAACATCTAGCACAGAGAAGCTATAAGCATAATACAAAAATCACCACCTTAAACAGATGAAAGTAAAACAGCAGACTTGTTGAGGTTGGCTGAAATACGCACACATATAATATGAGCCAAAATCTGTCTTGTTTGGTTCCTGGGGGCTGGTCTGATATTTATGCTAATATAGAACAACCTTGAGTATCTGAATGTCATAGAGACACAGGATGTATGGCAAGTTGAGGTTTTGGATAACCGAGGTAATTTTCAGAGTAATTAACTAATGTCGGGAGACCCAATTGTGTTCCAAATAACAGGGAAGGTTAGATAATCGAACGCTGCTGTCTTACCACTTATCTCACTGAATACTGCAAAGGTTTTTATTGAAAAGCTTTTATTGAAAAGGAGTTCAAGATCAAATGAGCAGAGACCATTAATTTCACACGCAAAAAGTACTGCTACAAGGCATTTTGTGCCAAACCACATGCTGCTTGTCTGCCAGAAAACAGGAAAGAGGTTTGTATTTTGAGAACTCCTCCCTCTGAAGAATTTCTCCTGCAGCCCATCCCAGCAGCAGCAGCACCCCCAGCCCTCCAGCTTCCCCTTCCCTTTCCACCTCCAAAACCAAGCCTCTGAGTCACCAAAACTGCAACTGCCCAATTTGGCTGTCTCAGCCTCCTCCTGTCCTTTAGAAATTCCCCGCAGTGTCTGGAATTTGCTGGTCCAGGGCTGTGTAATTTACAATAGCAGCTTTCCAGGAACAAGCTGGGGATGCAGCCCTGCCAGCAGGGAGCTATCTGCTCTGTGCCACGCACAGCGCTGCAATGAGGCCTACAGACCAAAATTTTCCTGGTAATCTCTCCAATCCTACGCTGAAAGAAGCACGAGTGGCTCTGATAGTGGAGAAAACATTCCTAATCCATGTCTTCGTATTGCTGAAATGTTTTCTGTGGTTTGCAGTTTTTCACACAATACACATTGGACCAATGCTCCTCTGCTACAGCTTTCCTTGAGCTGTGCTTCATCTCTCCCTACTTTTGCTCAGCTACGTCTCTCCTCTTAGCATTTCTCAAACATTTTTAACAACAGCAGCATAACAGCACCTGCAACATCGTGCCTATTTTACACAGCAATAATCCACTTCCCAACTTGAGATAAACTACTAGGGGGAACAAGAGCTAGGTTATTGGCTTGTAAAACAGTGTGATGATAGTATTATTGTCTAAATTAATGTCATTTAACGCTTTACACCACAGTTCCAGAGGTCCCACCTCAAGCATTAATAATGCATTTTGCTTTTTAACATGCCATAGGGGAAAAGACTGACTTCTGATATCCAGGGATTGCATCAGTAAAACATAACTAATTGGTGCAATCTGCAAGAACTGAACAGGAGGTCTTGATTGTTTCTAACAACAGTTGTTACTTCCCTCCCCCTCCCCAACCTCTTTCCCTGCCCTCCCAATTACAGTCTTTCTGGTTCTTTACACTGTTCATTTCAGCAGCTAAAAATACAACTTATTCATACGCATTTTCTGCACTGGAAAGTACATGCATTACCTCCGAGCTATCTTGTTCTCATTCATACACTCTATCCCATTTATCAGTGTAAGAAACAGAAGCTTCACATAAGAACCACACAAAAAAAGGACAACAAAACAGGCCCAGCATTGCTAAGACAGCATATAAGCCCTTGGCTGATAAATTTGCTTATGACAATAATGGCAGTAACTTGATTCAAATTTCGGCAAAGTCGGTGTTGAACTATAGCAGCCATGGACAGAAAATAGCTGCAGTTCTCAGCTGTTAACCCCATCAGAGCTCCCTTTTTGAACCACAACGTAAGTCCGAGATATTTCCCAGGTGGTGCAGCTTAGAGCAGCGAGCAGTAAGTGAAGCATGATAAATAGCTGCTGCACTACACCCCCATCAGCCAAAGTCCGCACAGGTCTGGCTGTGGAAACAGAAAGGTCATTCATTACTCTGTGTGAACAAACAGGCGGCACATTTGTGATAAATAATAGCTATTACAGAGCTACGAAACACACTGAGGCTTTCTGCTCCATAGCTGTGCATGACTTCTACTGTATTAGTCTTTTAATATTAATTATTTAAAATCTGTTTTCTCAATAAAGGCCCCCATACCGTTGCAGATTAAACTCAGAAACCTAGTTATGAATATATGTATATACACATGCACATTTTTAAGCCTCTATTGGGTTATGAAAAGCAGGACAAATTCATGAGTCTCGTCTACTACAAAATAAACATGATGTAGATGGTGTCTCTGCCTTTATTTTCACTTCCCTCCATCGGTCACAGTATAGATCTCAGGACAGTAATAGAAACAGTAATTAGCAAGCCAACTTCTGCTCAGGAAAGTTTAAGTGTCACTTCTCAGTGGTTGCTTAAAGCATCCTATCAGGCAAGCTAACAGCCTGCTCAGGGCTTTTTTTTCCCCCACCACCATGACCAGAAAGGCAGGTTGTGCCAGCACAGCTTCCACTTGCTTATCAACCTTCTAAGTCGTATCACAGAATCACAGAATGGTTTAGGCTGGAAGGGGCCTTAAAAATATCTAATTCAAATAAATAAAACATCATTTCTGAAAAGTAGGAAAGGCTCTGATATTCGTTCAAACCTGGTACGTGCTGCAGGTGAAGAGTCCATCTGATGCTGACAATGGATGAATAGTCGTAATTAAAAAAAAATGAGCAGCTATTAAAGCAGTAATTTAAGAACTGAAGCTCACTGTAAAACACTGAAAAACACTGTACCTCTCTAATATTCCTATTAACATAAAGGTATTATCGGAGGTGTTTTTGTGGGGTAAATCACCCCACTAAAATACGTCTGCTTTTCATCTACTTTTGTCCAGGATAAAGTAACCACAAGCCCATGCAGTACCTGCTGCCCCTTATCCCTTGCTGGGGCACTAAGAAGGAAAGCTCCCCCACACAATGCAATTTCAGCTATAAATCTCCTCACTGTACTGGCCCTCCTGGCACCCAGCCTTGCTACATCTCACCTACCCATGCCACAACTGGAGTCTTCTGCAGGAACGCATAGCAGGACAACCACCTTTTTTCAAACCGTATGGTACTTATGGCTGGATGCATAGTATGGAATTATCTCCTCTTATCGACACCCCCAGTTGCACATGTGCATTCTCACAATGTTGCTGGTACATCAACAAGCATTATTTATAATCTTGCCATCTCTGCTGGCTTCCAGACCTGTACTGCTGCCTGCTTTCAGGTGAGGACAAGCCGACCTGCTCCTGAGGAGCACCAGCAGTCACAAAATTATAAGGGAAATGAGCAGACTGCTGCGAGAATGCCAGGACACAAACGCTTGAGTGCATGAATCTGATCACAGGAAGAGAGTCCAAGCGGCCGTGTGCTACAACACTCAGCAGGAAATTAACTCTCCTGCATTCCCATCCCAGGTCTCTGCTGAATACGCAGCAGCAGCAGCAATTAACTTCTACTGAGGTGGGGAGGGCGGAAGGAGGAGAAAAGAGAAAGTTTGGAACTTTCTCCCAAACTCACACCATTCATCACAATCTGTAAATCCCGACAAAGAGACCAAAGCAGCAAATGATTTCCTGTAAATTTAAATTCTTCATTTACATGGCAAACAGAAAACACAGGTCGTAACTCACAGCAACTGGAGTGCAAACTATCAAATTAGCCCAATAGAGTATGTCATTGTGCAGCTTTGGAAACAAACACCAGCCAGCAACGAAGCCTCCTGAAAGTCAGAGATATTCAACTGAGCATACTACACAGTGTGCTAGGATGAGTGTGGTGATTACTGGGAGTAATGACATGAATAGCAAAATGATACACAGCATTTATTTCAACCATGGAAATCAAGGAAGCCTGCAGCAATTTAAATTTTAGGCTTTACAGCTAAATGCAAAGCAAGCTCTATAAAAATTCCTAATGCACAAAGGAAACAAGAGCTGCTTGCTTTCCGTTATCTGTTTTTCTAGTTCTCCATGAAAATGGTGGAAGAAAAAGCTTTAATAACAACGTGCAATTACAAACTTTTGATAGCTATATGCAACATTTTTATCTATATGCAGCATCCACATGTTAGAAATAACATACATAACATCTCTGTGTATGTGTGTATACACAGACACACAAACATACACAACTGGTTTATTTTCATAATTTTGCCTTTTTTTTTTTTTCTTTTAAGCAAAGCACATGGCTTTGATGTGTGAATGGCAGAAAGACTTTCAAAAATTATTTTTCCTAGGGTATCTCCAAATGGTGCTGTAACAGCACATTAAAATAAACAGGATAATTTGCCCAAAACATGAAAAGCTGGCTAGGCTTCCAGCTTCACGTTCAGCCTTTGAAAATCCAGCCTTGTTGCATAGAAGGAAGCTATCACAGCATGCAACTTTAAAGCTCCTGAGCATCCATTTCCAGTACTATTTGTCCTGAAAAAAGGGATGGCTGCATCTGCAAGAGCTTCTGCTGTAGCTATCCAGGTTTTGCAGCAGCTCAAAGGCTCTAGACTCTTTTCACAGCTCACAATCTACAATGCCTACAGGAGAGTCAAAAGGCAAACAACACCTAGTTATCACAGGCAGCTGTTACCTCTTACCTGACACCTTAGCCCCCCTTGTTTCTGAGTGACAAGGAAATAAACACGTGGCACTTACCCTAGAGCATCCAAGTCAGATGAGCTGAAAGTCAGAAGGAACTGGCTGGATCCAGCCACAAGATAAGCTATTACCAGTGAGGCCATCCTTTCCAGCAGGACAAATCATACCAGCAAAAGATCAGAAGCTGAAAAACAGCTTCATGGACTTTAAATTCCACAGAAGGAGTCACTGAGACAATCACATTAACCTCTATCAAAAATACAACGCCCTCCCCAACTTGTAGGCACTCAAAAAACTGAAGGGTGCATTTAAAATTCTCCCCTTGAAACTCAGATTCCTTTAGCAAGAACTGAATTTCAGGAGGCTTTCTGCTTCCAGGCAAGGCCTGACCATCTCGCTCAATACGAGCAATTGCAGCTCTCTGTAGCTCAGACCCTCAAATGAGAAATCCCTCTCTATGTGCACTGATAAGCAAAGCCAGAACAAAAGATTTTGTAGGACAAATACATTGCTGCATTAAAAGCAGCTCTAAAAAATGCCTTCTCCCCCCCTACATGCTGATGGCCAAAAAAGCCATCAAATCAAAAACCCCCAAACTTTGAAAGTCTGGAAACTAATCTCCCATTCATTTAAGAATAACAAATCTCTCAACTATTAGTTTTAATGGCACTCATACAATACAGAATAAGGATTTATCTCTTTTCCTGATTTATATTTTTTGTCTGGTTGGCCCATGGAAAGAATCCTTGGAGGCTACAAAGGATCCTCTTTACATTTGCTTAAAAAATAAATCACAAGTAATGAGATGCAGTTCTGAGAGTCTCTTTGTGGACGATTCTCAGAGGTACAGAGCTGCAGCCCTGGTTCACGTTTTGCAACCCCATCGACTGCAGTAACCCTCACTCAGGGAGTAGCTGCTCAAAGTCTGGACCTTCGGGTATGGCTCTCATTTACATTAAGATCATTTAAAACCACTCCCAAGGGGCAGAGAGCAGCGCAAATGGCTGCTATGTAGGCGTAAATTACACACGTACAAAGGATCAAAACAAAGCCAACACCACACGTACAAAGGTAATACACCTTTTACTCGGGCTTTGAAATGACTAATCTCCACCTCGCATAAAATTCCTCACAACAGGACTTGTCCACACCCCACAGTAACTGCAGACATATTCCTGCACAAACCTCTCTTAACAAGCGTATTTTCACCAAGTTTTCAAATCTGTGCTACAAAATCGGAGCAGAAGCAATGCACAGAAGGTTTCCCACTGCTTGCTGGACGAAAAAGCTTCAGTTCAATGATCTTTCTGGATATTTCTGGGCACCACAGCCAAAGATGTGTTTTTAGACTTCAAAATACTTCAGTAATTTCCTACCCAATCTCTACATACTCCAGGTCTTACAAAGCTTTCAAGCTTTCACACTTTGTTTCACAAATCTGTATTTGTTAAGAGGTTGAACATCTCAGCTACGTTCTGCTTTAAAATAAACTGTTAGACAGAAATCCTAATGAAATTAATTTATTCAGTTACCCGGGTTTTAGTTAGCATGAGCGAAGCAGAGAGGACCGATTCCTCTGGCTGCCAATTCAGAGAAAGCCTTAAGCAGTCACTTCTCCAGCATGGACTGGAGCACCCCCAGAGTTCAACAGGACTGATGATCTTCAGAGAACTCCCACACAGCTGAAGATCAATCAATTCACTGACTTCAAAAGCCTGGGACAAATGCCCAAGTGAGGTGTAGATAATACACTGGAATTAAGTTCCGTCTTATTAGTCTGATCTTAATAGATACTTACACCAACACAAGCACAGAGTAGATAAATTGGACAAAAAAAATCCCCCAAAACAGCATGAGCTGATAACAAAAAACCCCCACAGTTTTCTCCAAAAAAGTTGTGTGATGTGAAATTTAAGTAGGTTAGAATTCCTATTCCTGAACTCTTCTTTCATTTAGGAAAAAAAAAATCTGGAAAAAAAATGCTGTTTTTTTTTTTTTTTTTTTTTTTCCCCTGTATTTTTGCCATTAAGGGGGTGGTTTGCTTTAGGAGCAAAATAAATGATGCTGTAGACAACGAGCTGGCACAGCACCAGCTCTTAATGGCAGTCTGGATGGCCAGCACACTTCCAGTTCAAGTCTCCCAATACTCCTTTTGGAGTTTGTTCACAGATTCTTTAACAAAAAAAAAAAAGTCAGAGGATTTTAGAAGTTTGCTATCTGAGTCATCTCTACATGAGTCTTTCATTTCCATTCCTTTTCAGAAATAAAACCTCCCTCCCTGAACGTGGCTCTATCTGGAGTGGGATTCGCTGTCAGATCAATGAGGGATGTAGATCCTACAACCAAACTGACTTTCTGCTTGGGGTAACCCAAAGTTCAAATCAGCACTCAAAGATGACAAAGTAAGGTGCAGAGGTGGAGTCTATTGGTTCAAGCACATGCCTGGGAGCCAGGCCTGCAACTGCCAGCATTGCTGGTGACTCTAAACCTGACATCACAGAGCATGTGCAACCTCTCAGGATGCAGATAAAATTATTTCACTCCTTGAAGAGGCTCACTGGTTCCAAGCCCAGATGCCTTGTAGTTGATTTAACTTCTCTGTACCCCAGGCTGTGGTGTACACACTATTTCATTTAATCTGTAATACAATTTGAGATCCCTGAATAAATATGCAATTCTCATAAATATTAATACTTTATTATTAAGTAAGTACTTCTTGCTTGTAACTGACCTAGTAAGTTCTGAAATATCTGTTGCTGACATCAGTGGGGAAATTTTTATATTTATATTAAAACCTGTTAGCAAGTTCAAAGGTATGAAAAATTCAATGCTTCACTCTTTTTACAGCAACTTTTTACTAGACTGGTGCAAAACACAGAAACATCCATTTTCCATGCTACACTTCCTCAATATCCTCAATGGCAATCCTGAAAACCAAATAGGCAGTAACAGCCCTAGTCCTCCTGCCCTCTTTTCTTACACGAACAGCTAAATCCATTGGCACTCCTCTCCTTCCTGCTCTGTCCAATACGTTCTGGGAATGTCCTGGGAATAAAACAGACCAACCGTATCGGCAGAGTCCTTCGTTCCCTTCACACAGATTTGCAGAACAGCAGAACACATTTGAGCAGCAGCTGGAGGGGTGCTGGATACAATGGCGCTTCACAAAACAGCATCTGACCTCCTGCACTCCTACCACTAGAATGCTCTTAATTAGCTCCAGCCTGGGAATGGTTGGAGATTCCTAAAATAGCCAGTTAATGAAGACTGACATGCTCCAAGCTAACAGCAAGGAGAGCAGTGAATATGGCAGCTAGCTCAGGATTAATGCATCGCATATGTGTAGGACTGCTATTAAAGCTCCAGCACTTCTCCTGAGCTGTACAAGTTCCATTTAAAAAATAAATAAACTGCCACACCAAAATAAAGTTTATTTTCTAATTTACTGTTGTGACATTAACAGTTTACGTTTAACGACTCACTGAGTGCACTGAAATCACTTACAGCATCTGTGTGCTTACATCACTCCTAGAAGCATGTTCATTGCCAGAGGTAACCATGAACCTTCCTATCTCAGTATCTATCACAACAACAGGAAGCATATTTAAACAGTACCAGCATAATCCACCACAGTCATCACAGCAAAGGCACAAAAATAAAAGAATTTAAGAACTTTTAAAACATAATTTAAAAAAGTCAATGGTCACATGACAGGTACTGCTCAGAAATTCCCACTGTGATTATTACAATTCAAGACGTGACACTACATAAAGGAAATATATAATTTCATAGTACTGCAACTGCAAAACGTTATTAACAAACACAGTTGATAATAAAAAAAGGTCTCTGTTATTAATCAGAATTCATATTTAAGAAACAGTGGTAGTTAAGTAACTCCTCTGAATCCTAATCACAACCAGGAAGGTATCAATTATTCTGCCTCTCTGTTACTACTCATTAATATCACGCTGAAATCTTATTTGGTTTCACAAGCTTTGAGGGATGGGGAGGGAAAGAAACTTTGAGGCTGGCTCTGGTGCTCCTTTTCATTTATTTATTTTGAACTGCTTCTGCACCCGAACCAGCCAGACCCACTGAGATCAGGCAATCAGGATACAAACACAAACCCACATCTGACTAATTGGAAGGTCAGGTAAACAAAGCTCTATTACCATAATAATAAGGTGTGCACTTTCTTGTGGAGTTGCCATTATTTTTATGCATACCTCACCCCTAGAATAAAAAAAAATCAACTCTAATGAACTGAAGGAAATATTATAAGATAGTTCCCTACGTATTACCTTATGAAAGGCTTCCCTACTACAAGACTGACCTAGTGCTTAATTAAAGCAACCCAGAACAGCAGTAAAAGATCTAAAGCTGCAAGCCAGCAACGGCTAGAAACTGCAAGATCTGGTTTTCAGAACGACAATAATCACTTATTGGCATAAGGTTAGAAAAAAACCCACACAAACAGGAGCTGTAATAATGGTCAAGGTGTGTTAACACACTTTGGGGAAAGCTTTTTGTTTTTCATATTAAGCCTTTGCAATTCTGGAAGGTAGCCAATGCATAATTCTGCCTCACTTGATTGACAAAGCCTGCTATACCTTTAATTAAATCTGTGACTCTGTGCCACCTTTCTCAGTACGAATAAGGAATTGAAAATTAATTTTCTAGAAGAAAAACCCCTTCTTCTCACAAACAGCACATATATTTTTAAATACATACACATATATAAGCATATATATACATATATAGCATGGTTAACTGAGATTGCATGTTTGGCATTTCCAGAATAAATCCAATCAGTGTTACCATGCATTCCACCACATCGTTCTATTTGCATTTTTTCTTGGAAGGCCTCCAAAAAAAGAGGAAAATCTGATAAGGAAGAGGCAAAATGTACTGACCATAGCATGAGGGAACACCTGGCAGGGAAGCACAGGCCAGAGCCTGATAGGTCTGACTCTTCCTTCACACTTCAAGCAAGACCTCCCCAGCTATTCCTCTGAGGTCACTACAGATGTAGGCAGATATGCTCAGGGTCTTGTGATTACAGCAGGATCTTAGCAGCTTCCTAACAGAAAATTGGGTGGGGGAAATAAAACCTTTCAGGTTTGACAGAACAGCTAAAGAAATGTCACCCAGAAACAACTACAAGGAAAACTCCAAAGAATCAGAGGATTATTTTTATTTCCTTCCTCTCAATAGCATGATTTTTAATCATCAGTCTCCTGATAGATTGGGCTTTTCACAGATTAGGGCTGAGAGAACTGGCAGCATCTGAATGCTTTCAGCCTTGCTGGAGAGATGGGTGAGATATCAGGGGGAGGAGGAAAAATTTTCAGGCATCTTTCACCTTCCTTATGGGATTATCAGGTCTACAACGATCCTTCTATTCCCATGACTACACAAGGGAATAAAGAAAGTATTGTCAGCAGCAATAAGCAGGACTTTATACTATCTAGACTGTCTCAGAAGAGGAAATAGGAGAAAGTCCAGAAGCAGCAGTCAAGGCCAGTAAAGAAGCAGGATAAAGGACTGTGCCATAAAAGATATAACACTAATTGCAGGTGCCCAAACCTGCAGCCTCAAAGACAGCATTCTCTGAAGCCTGAATTGCAGAGTTAAGTGGAAAACTATCATCTGCAGGCCCATCACACAATGCAGTGGGTCAAAGCACAACGGCCCTAGCAGCAGTGACAAGCACTCACCAAGTGACAAACACACTCATGAGGATCAAATACCACATTCAAAAGCTATGAAACACATCTTACATAAACTTTAAATAAGAAGCTCCCTAAGGCATATTCCAGAGACTCTGAGCATTATTTGTTAAATTTTAAATCAAAGCATTGCTCTGAGAAGCTTTAAATACAAACATGTACCTGCAAAACTGTTCTTACTGAGCAGCAACTCCATGTCTGCGTATTGCGGACAGCAGGGTTCAAAACCTCATGCAAAGTGAACCTTTCTAACTTAAATATTAAGTGCCAACCCTCCTTGCTAAAAGAGGCAGAACAGAGTAACATCTATTTTATCTATCCCTGTCACAGGCTCTGCTCCTGCAGATCAGTGTAGGATTTGCAGTGCAGACAAATGCACAAGAGATTATGAAGGCACTTCCCCCTTTTCTACCTTCAGCTCTATGCACGGTCCTCTTGGTGAAGGAGGAAGGAAAGGTCTGATTCAATTACTTTCTTGGCAATGGCAGACATATTTGAACAGTCACAAAGAATATCCTGAATAAGACAAGACTTCAGGTCTCTCCATTCTCCGTGAGCTTTTAAATATCATACAACAAATTCAGTTGCTGTAACTAAGCTTCTCACCAGGTAACTGCAGTGAACTAAACACATCCAGGTCCAGAGCACTTCTTAGAGTTTATCTGAGAAGCACAGTGCTCAACAGCTCAACAGAGAGGTGGATAGGAAAGGGGATGGGTCAGAGAGAAGAGGACAGCACATGGACATAAACAGCATGAACCACGGTTCAAAAATACAAGGAGTACAAGAGGTGAATCCTTTTTGGTCATAGGATGCCGAAGAACTTTGCAGGAGTTTGCTCATCAACTACATTCATCCGTCCACGTGCTTTTATAATCTACTATTTGTTCAGAGGTATTACTTTTTTCCTGTCACATCTTTTGATTTCTAGATATTATGCTATATTATTATTCTAATTCCTCAAGAAATCAGATACACCTTTATTTTGATTTTCTATGTAAATGCCCTCACTTCTTACAAAGCAAAGACAGTGTTTGTAGTAATTTCTACGTAACACAAAAACACGTGAATGAAGAAGCTAAAATCAGTTATCTCAAAATTAAAAACCTAATCACAGAAAGGGGGAAAAGAACCTTGGTTCTGTACATATTAACATCCATTCAACTACTTTCATTCATTGAGATTCTGCGCTAATTCTACCTGTGCTGATCCCATCACATTTCGTAGCTAAACAACAGTTTGTCACTGCTTATCAGTAAATTCTAAATGCCACTTACTTCCATCCTGACTACCTATCTCTCCACAAATATCTTTGATAAGAAAAAGGTGAGCTGCAGGGCACTGAAGTTCTGACCATCACCCACACGCGTTACTCTGAGATCCCATCAATTCACCCAGGTTCCTGCAATCCAGACTGTGACAGCTGAGTCCTCAGGCATTCAGAACAGCCTCAATGCAATAGGCAACTGTATTCATATAATTCTCAAATCGGATGTTGCCTAAAATCTAATAATCTGGACCTGCATATCTCACTTCCTCGAGGAACCAACAGTCCCATCTCCCAAATTACCTGACAGCCCACCTTAATATTAAATTCAACGTACTCCATGTAATTGAATTCACATCTCTGCTCTCTGGGGTGACTACGCTCATCTGCTGAAGCCTGCAAGGGTTTACGAACTACAGCAGGCAACTAAAAATTAAGGCTACTAACAGACCTGTTCTGGAAAATATTTTTATCTTAAGATAAGGAATTTGAGACCCTGCTTTCCATCCCTTTTCTGTGCTGGCAGCTGGCATCCTCTAGCATTGCCTCCCAAAGATGCAGTCTTCTGTTCACATAAATAACGAATCAATCCAACAAGCAACAATGACAAATACTAACTTGCTTCATTACCCAATTCACGTTTGTGAACTGGGCACATGCCACATTTGTGAGCCGTAATGGACATCCTATAACCACATCCAGGCTATTTCTGGCACTTCAAGATAGACAGAACATGGATGCACTGGTCAAAACCAAACATAAGAGAAGGACAGCTAGCCCCAATGCTCAGACTCCTCTATTACAACAAAACTAATGTCAGGACAACAAATAAAACAGAATCACGTTTTATGTATCTAATTTTTCAAACACATGCATGCACACATAATGCAGTCAACACAATTCACACTAAAAGTTGTGCAAACATGAACTGTTCCAGGACCATGCTCCCAGCTAGCAGTCTGCCCAGTTGAGATTTTCCACTCTCTGCTCATTTTCATTTTCCCTTTCCGTTCCACTCCCACAGGCTATGCATTTTTGCAGTATTTAAAGAGCAGAAGTGCCTCATCTTTCACTCTGCACATCACTACAATGACCTGCTATAAGCAAAGAGATTCTTCAAGCAGCTCAAACTGCCTTTTTCAAGAGGTTGGCAGAGTTTGATTTTTGAAATCAAACAATTAGGTTTCTACCAGAAGTTCTTTGCACACAGGAAGGCAGCCAGCAGGTCATTTAATTATTTATCTGCCAGAGGTCTTTTAAGGTGACTCCTGGAATATCTGAGTGTCTCCATTTGAGAAAGTATTGATTAAGACAAAGTCATTAACAAGTGAATGTGTAACTGCAGAAAGAACCTTGGCAGGTCTGTAGTACCCTCTCAGACACTTAGAGAGCTAAAGAATATTTTTAAACATGTAAACAAATGTAATTCTCTTTAAATACTTTTCAAAAAATTACATATATATATAGCCCAAAAATTGTTAATGACAACAATAAGGAGCTAAGAAGCTCCTTAGCATCAGGCCTCTGTTTGACAGTAATTGCTGAATATTATACACCATACTGTTAAGCATCCTGAGTGGTCTGAACTTGTCCTATGTTGTGTCTATGTGATTAGGAACTGATATTTGCTGGTATTTACTCAGATCAGTTTCCTCCCTGTTTCTTTAAAGGTAGTGATGAATTAAATGAAATGTATCTTCAAAGATGGGTCTGAGATATAAGTTAGGATACTGTTTTTCAGACCGCAAGACATCGTTTCTCTGAAGCTGAAAACTTTGTCCACTTAAAAACAATTCTGTACCACTTAAAACCAAAGAGCTGAACCAAGGAAAAGAAAAATGTCACTGAACAGAAAAGCAAAACAAGCAAACCAAAAACCCACCAAGGATTGAAACTGTGAAGTTATTTAATCAACTACTTATTTACATATTAACTGATGGAATACACAACTGATTTAGACTTCGGGGAACAGCAAGGAAAGAGCTACTACTTAACTTTCCAACACACTCTGTTTATTATCCCAGTAAATAAACACCTTTACAAACTTGAAGAAAACACTGCATCAAGCTTTGCACCAATCTATATTAGATGGGGCTGCTTTTTCATAAATCTTTGCCAACAAATCCTCACTTCTCAAGCATTAAGTGAATGGTGTAACTGTGCTCCTTCACTGTGACAACATAACCTTGACAACAACCATGAAAACCCAAGGAGACTACTTAGGATTTTTAAAAATGCAGTGACAATCTGACAACACACCAGTCTGAGACAGAAGAGGTCCTGTAACATGCCCAGATTTCCATCTGTGCATGAAAAGCCTATCAAGAAGTATCCAAAATGATACCTGTAGCATTTTGGCAAAATAACTGCCCTTGCAAGGTCTTCAGAGAATACTACAAAAGGGGGAAAAAACAAGAGTCTACAGTGACAAAACAAATATTTAACTCAACGTCTCTCTCTTTCACTTCCCCCAAACTTTGCTTTTTTGCTTCTTTCATGCCAGTTCACACCATCTGGCATGGCAGATGACCTCCACCAGAAGAAACCTGCTGAACTCTCCTTCTGCCTACCCCAGCAGCACATGCAGACAAAGGATTCAATCCTGCAGTGTGAACCGTAACTCACTGAAGCTCAGGCCAGAAGGTGAGGTCTGTCTGAACTCATCTGCTGTTCCTTCATTCTGTGTTGCCATTTCCTGGTAATCAGTGCTCTTCCCTTCTTTGTTTTAAGCCTTTCCTATTTGAAACAGGGACAGGTAGTGGGTGTGCTACGCAAAGGAACCATGCTGGGTACCCACCCATTAGTAAAGAGGCTTTTCATCGAGAACAGATTGTGATTACTGTCACATTTTGAAAGGTCCTCCCTTTCCACCCTAACAGCTTCCCTTGCAAATTGTGGGCATTCAAAAAAGATTCATCTCTCAGATTCACTGAACACTGCCACTTTAGCTGCCCAAGCAGACGCTCAGGGCTCAGGTGTGATGCCACACTTGTTACAGCTCACCTCCCGATGACTTAGCTCATGCTGCCACTCAACCAATATACCAGCATATCCTGCAGCCATCTCTTCGAGGGAGATGTATTACTGCCTCTTGACACACAGAGGCAGCATATATAAAGGTTAGAGAAGGAGACTGAAAGTCACCACTGCTGAGCTCCACCGGTAGCTTTGCTGCCTCTTCGGCAGCGGCTGGATTAGGCATTTAAACCAGTGGTTTTAAACTGTGGTCCGTGCAGAACCAATTGCAGAAGGAACATTTGCTGGTTGATGTTCTGAGAAATTGGCTGGCCGAATACCGCTGGCTCTTCTTGTTCTCACATATGTACGTGGGATTTATTGCCAAGGCAAAGGCAAAAAGACATCAGATATTTTCCTAATTATACTCCACATAAGCAGCCACTATTGTTTAAAAGAGTGTCCTGAAATGCCAAATGGCCAACGCCTGAAATATGGGACTTGTGAACTAATACATTCAGTCACTGGGGAAAAGATTACAATTCTCCCTCTAAAATATTCCAAGCTTCAATTTATTTGTACAGAAGAAAAGGGTACATTTTTGACATGCCTAATAGGAAGCTATCTTTCTTAATTGAGTTCTGTTTGCTCTACGCCTTGAAAACCACAGGGTTTGCAGAAAGAAAACAAGTGTTTTGTGACCATAAATGCCTTCCAAAAGCTGAACTGGGAAATAAAGCAAAGATTCGAGTAGGATTCTGCTGAGCTGATGTTACACAAGGGCTCATCTGCACTGATGTGTATCAGCAGAGCTCTATTGATTACATTGATTTTACACAGCTGAAGGTTTGACCCACAGTCAATGCAGAAGAGCTTGAGCTAAACAACCTCTAACTAACTAATACCAAACAGTAACTATCAAAGCAATAACTATCTTTAAGAAAGCAAAGAGGGATCAAAAACAATGACCATGCAGTAGCAACAGCACAGGAATAGAAAATACATGTGCCTCAACAAAACAGAGACACAAACCAGAACAGCTCTAAGCGAGGAGAAAATCGAATATTCAGAGAAAACATCGGAAAACTCCGACAAGAAAAAAAAGTGAAGAGAAGCAAAAGGCTGCCTAACACTGATCCTGAATCCACAGCATTTCATCTAATACTGAAGCATAACATGTATCCTCATTTTGTTTCTCATTCAAACCAGGAAATCAAGACTAGGATTATGGTCTTCAGAATCCTTTTTGATACATATTTTAAATCCCAAAATTACTTTCCATCTATCAAAACTTTTACCAGTATAAGCAACAGCCTGTACAGTTTACAGATATAACCATGTCCTTCCAGGACCCTGCCTTAGATGAAGCCTGTTTCTTCACAACCTCACCCACACCAGTGCTCAGGCTTTGTTCAAGCCAGGTTCTGGACCCCTGCGGTCACTTTGCAACAGCAGGGTTTAGCTCAGCTGTTCCTTCACTACCAGCATCTAACTGTGGCCCAATAAGTTGCTGAATATGAAGTAATTTGGTGAATTTTTTTTTTAATCCACAGGCCAGTTTACACACGCAAACATCAACAGCATAAGAATACTGGTCATGGATAGATATGGCAGGAATGCAGCTCTACATCTGCATGCAAGCAACTGCCCTTGCACCTGCTAAAACCCAAATGTTACAATCCATGCTGTTGGACTGTTGGGGAAAAAAATTAAAGAACCAAACAAAAATATCCACACTATTTGCATTTAATTTAATACAATAGAGCATCTAAAAGTACATCTATACAGAAAAAAAACCAACAGTTCCTATGAAGTGCTATGTATTGTTCTGAGCTGAACAACTTACTATACCCAGGTTCCATATCTACCCACAGAAAAAAAGGCCTATCAGTAAAATCAGCCAGTATGTTATGCTTCGTCAGCATGGAATGACATTGCCAGACACTTCTGCTGACCATACAACTGTATCTTCAAAAACACAGAGATGAAACAGATGATCAAAGCCGCCTAATGATTAAAGCTACATTTCTACCTACTGTTTTCTCTCATTAGGCTTTGGTCAAATTTAACTGTGACCAAGTTCCAGCACAACACCACACACTTCAATGGGCTGTGTGGGTCAGGCTGATGCCCAGCCTGCCTGCTGTTAACTGAACTCCAGCAGCAGTCACTGAAGGAACTCTTTTGGAAGTACACAAGTGTGTTGGATCAGGAACAGTAAAAGGCAGATCTCTGACAATTCCCATCAGCCCTTGTTCACAGGTGTTATATTAGCTTCTCCTTGAGGTGCAGAGACCAGAACTGAACAGAGAACACACGATACAGATGCACTAAGGTTTTATGTAACAACAATATGAAGTCAGTGCAGAGATACGTCTTTCCAAAACTTCCTAGGCTGCTCAGACTTCACTGTCATGAGATTATAATTACATTCACAGCATTACTATGCTACAATAACGTCAATTAACTCATGACTTTACCACTGCATGATGAAGATGACTGGCACAAGGAACTGTAACCACTTCATGCCCACTGTACCAACAATCCTCATCTTAAGAGGTCTCTGAGAACAGTCATTAACAGTTCCACAGGACAGCGATGCTGTATATTCTACCCATGAGCCAGATATTGAGGCATTACCATTAAGGATCACTGGAACTCTAAAGGCGCTGTTACGGTCCATGGTCTCGATGATCTGGCATTAGAGAGTTCCCAGACAGGCCTTAATATGAGCCTTTAATGAGCGCGTCACAGGTTGTTGTGTCATATTCTACTTGGGGACACTTTAGTTCATGGATCACTTAAGTGAAAGGCAGTAAAGACAACTCTCCCGAACTTCCATCAACCAGCCATCCATGCAAGAATGCCAGCTCCTTTAACCCACACAGAAAATTAAAACCCTCCCTTGCTATCCTTATTCTGCTGGTAGAGAAGGACCTATGCTACAAATGGAACATGACTTTCTCCACCTGTCCTTAAGCCACCAATAGCTGGCAAGAAAATAAAAATACCATTTATAATTGCTCACAGTAATTAACACCTTCACAGCCTTCTTACCAAGGAGAAATTGGCATACTTAAATACAGATAAACAAGGTGTTATTTACTTTAGGAAAATGAAAACATTAAAGCTTTACGTGAAAGAAAATTATCTATTACCTCTTGTGGCTCTCAAATGCATTTACAGCAGTGACTTTTCAGCCTGCTTTGAAAAAAAAACAAAAAAACACACAACTCCTTTTAAAATCCATTAGGAATCTGAAGTATTATCTACCACTTTGCTATGCTTTCCCTCCTGAAAGTGCCAGCAAGAAATTGACAAATTTGTTTTTCTGGGGGGCTTTATTTATTTATTTCACTGGCAGAGAAAAAGCATCAATTATACTCAGTGTTTTTAATGTCTCACAGGTGATGCGATCCTGTAGAGCTCACAGGTGCCTCACCAGCTACAAACAGCCAATTTAAGGCAGACCACTCAGTCTGCACTACAGGGAGGTAAGGATTGCATGGATGGGACAGGAACCTGGGGAACACCACTTGTGACTGGCTGCCAAGCAGATTGGACTCACAAGGACTCTTTGGGCCAGGACAGGCAGCCAGTTTTTACCCAGCTAACAGTAGATCTACCCAAGCCACGAGCAGCCAGTTTCTCTAGCAGAATTCTGTGGGAGAGCATCATAGGAGATCAGGTTAGTCAGGGTGGACATCTATTAACATTTAAGACAAAACAAGGAAAAGAAATGCCAGCACCTTACGTTCAAGGCTCGGCCAAGGCAATAAAAATGTCAAGGCATCCAAAACTCAAATATGAAACTTCTCAGTGCCTTCCCACAGAAGCATGTATGTCAGGGCCAGGGACACAGCTAAGTTGGCAAACCAGTGAGCCTTGGGCACTTCTTTTCTTACTTCTCCACAGGTCACCGAGAATCTCAAAGGAACATTTTAACAAACCTAACATCTTTGATTTTATTTTAATTCAGTCTTTGCTGTACAAGAAAACAGCCTTCGCAAAGAGAAAGATTTGTTTACGTAAATCCAGAAGATAAACCCCCAGAGATTATAATAATTTCAGTTGTTGTTTTTAGAGTAACTGACTGCATCTTTTTTGGAAAAGAAAACACCATCTTCCTCTATCTGTACACAAAATATAGGACATTCAGATAAATTTTTCAACATATTCATGCAAATAAAGTAATTCCACACAAGACCCAGTAATGGCATGAAAGCATAAAAACCTTCCCCCCCTACATACAGCTGCACAATTACGAGTGACAGGCATTTGATGATTATTCCAGCTACCTGTCAAACACCACAATGAGTTTTCCCATTTTTCATGAGTTAAAAGGGCTTACAAACTACAAAACTCTGCAAAATACAAAGTGCAAGGGAAAAAAAATCAATATCTATTTAGACATCCTCTTAAGGAAGCTTACTTTTGATTAATTTTCTTGACTGGTAAAAAAAAATCTCATATCAGGAAGAGAATTTAAAAAATGGTTTGTCTAACAAGTCTGAAGATTTTCTTTTCTTCTTTTTTCTTTTTCAGCTCATGTTTTGCATGTAAGTGCTCCGCTTCCTTTGCAAAAGATCCTCTACCATATGTTTCTGCAAAAGGTGTTCTTTTGAAAGCCAGCAAAAATAAGTCATTTCCTATCCAGACTACTACTTTTTCGTCAAGATAGCAGGCAGATGTCATGTTTCTAGCCTGGCAATGATCACATTAATGTGGTTTGCAATTTATCTATGGGAATTCTACTCTAAGACAAGGGATTTTAAAAGAGCCTCAAGACCTCCCATGTTCAATGACAGATTCTCAAAGGTCGTTGCCGTTTTGTTTTTTAATTAAAAAAAAAAAAATAATCAGCAATCATCCTTAGTAATATTCAATGTGAGTTCATACCTTTTGTCATGAATATTTAGAAATATTCCAAGAATAGAATAACAACACCAAAGCAAGATGACCCTTCTAACGCCACTTGAGCTCCTGTTTCAAGATTTCACTTCTACAGTTCTGGGCTTTGCTTGGGATACAAAGCAAAAGATGAAGTTCTCCTTCTGAAGCAGGATAGTAAAAAGACAGGTCCATCAAGCCAGATATGAGTTGAGTGTTTATCATTAATTCAGGTGCTAAGTCTACTTGATAAGCACTTCACACTGGCATTTGTACATAGATACTCATTTTGTTAATTTTTTCACCACGTAAAAACCTGCAGATGCAATTGCAGTCCTTCCTCTCTTTCTTTTCATCTAGAAATCACAGGATCTGAAGTGAATACCATGAATCATGAACTCAGCTTCTCCTATATTCTTACCTTTCATCTGTTTAGTGCAAGACATCCTTTCTTAAAACTAGCTGAGCAGATTGTCTTCATCCAGCTGATTGATAACAATGCATAGGGAACATACCACACATTTTCTTTCAAGTTAATAGAGGATATTTAAGGTTTTGAATGATGGAAAACACAAAAAATCCCCTATTCAGTCCACAGACCTCACAGAGGATGCTAGGAGTAGACAAGGTGAAATAGGAGACAATGAATCAGTATCCAAAAAACCCTCGCCAGCACAAAACAAAGTTCTGCCTTGCAGAACATCCATGCATGAAGTTTTGCTTCTCTGACCTAGCATAGTTGGATGCTGACCTGGTGTTATTGCTAGTGGATCCATACCTCATACATTACATTTGATTTGGTCCATCCATACTGAAGAGGTAGGAATCATTTTCAGAATTAAATTGAGAACTAAGCCCTAGAAACAAGTGATGTGTTTTCTCCTTTCCTAATTCACTGCTTTAAGAAGAATTTATTGTTTTTTTTAAAAAAAAACAACCTCATTACTCTGGTGTACCGAACCAGAACCTGCAAAAGGATGGTCCAGACAATTCTACCGAGGCAAGTATTGACAGTGGTTAATGCTTTAACAACAGAGATTGCTTTAGTCAGAATAGAATGATGATACATGACCTATCCTTTCAGTTGCCTCACTCACAAATTTTTCTATACATTATCTTCATGTAACACCATCTCTTTTTCTCTTATGTATTTGTCAGTGCACAAATGCATTTCTACCCTACACAGTTATGGCAGACAGCATCAACATGTTGATATATAGCACTGCTTTGGAACAAGGTATAAATACTGCATTAGCTGAGTGTCACTGTAGGGTTCTGACCTTCAACTATCCAATTTTCAACTCATTCATTTTCAAATATTAAACAGTTCACTCTCACATTACAGAAACTGATGGTGCGAAGCCAAGCTTTCCTGACCATGGTTACATCAGAACAAAGCCTAAGACATATGAGAAGAACCTGTTAACCTGGAAGCATTCTAGAGCCCATGGTCACAGTTTGATCCTCAGCAGCCAAGCAGAGATCACATCGTGTAGAACACATTCCAACACAACAAATGGCTGCAGGTCAGAAATCGCAGCCGTTCTGCCAGAGACTGAAACCTGATTGCCATTACCATTCCCAACTCCTGAGTGAAAATTTTTAATGTACGGGTATGCTGTGCTTTCAGACAAAATAAAAATAAATGAGATGAAGAATTAAGCCTTAATTAAGTATGGACAAGGTTTCACAAAACTTTTTTCAAATGCATTACTGGTAAACAGAAAGGATCAGGAGCTACAAAGGCCTTCTTTGCCAGTTTGCAGCACTCATTTCCCAGTAAGTTCCCAACCTGGAAGAGTATCTTCCCATGTACTCATTTTCCCCTTAGGAAAAATTAAAATTCATCAAAATTATTTCTTACAGAAGCAGAAATGCTCTTCTAGCATTTAGCTGTAAGTGGCTGTTTTATCTTTCTGAACTACAATACATGCGTTTAAAATGTTGACTCAGAACAGCAGCAACAGCTCGCTAGTAAGCAGCAGGGAAGCACTCAAGTCAGTCATCAGCAGTGTAAGTGTTAAAGAGGAAAGGAGCAGCAGCATCTCTATCTAATGCAGGGGGATGCACCAATACAGCATTTAAATGCAGCTATACATCCCTTTGGCTTCTCAAGCCCTCCTACCTGTGCAGGCCACCAAAGCTAACTGTTTAGCAACAGCAGGCTGCCACAGCACTGCACAGACATCACTAAAAAGCTGTGCAGGAGGCTTGCAAGAATATTTAGGTGTCATTTACAGAGGCATTTTGCCAAGATTTTTAATGTGCCTAAAATAGCCAGCACCTTCATCCACTGGAAGTTTAAAGAGTGAAAGTCTATTAAGAAAACTGGATGAAAAATGCAAGAGATTGGACAGAAAAGTGTGGCATAATGTGCTCTGACAAGAATCAGGAAAGTACTGAGAGACTAAAACAGATCTTTTTTTTTTTTTTTTTGCTTTTGTCTCACTTCCAGTCTCAAAAGGACTTAAAAGATGCACGTTCCAGGGAACAAGGCACAACTGCTTGCAGCAGTCTTCTAGATCTGATGACACTTCCCTCCTCTCAACAGTGCTTGAAAAGACAGAAATACGTCTGCTTGGGGACAGAAGCCATTATTTTTTCAAATCGATTACTGCTGAAACCTTTGAGCTCTAAACATGTCTTCACTAAAGTCCTATTGGCATCTAGATAAACAATTATCTTTTTACAAGTTCCAAAGACATACTAAAAGTAATAGCACCCCCTGGTTAACACGGAGCTAATTGATGCGAGAAAGTCAGGCCATAGGATTCTGGGATGTTTCTGTTCAAACTAAATCAGGCAGTCATCCTAACTTTGTTAGGGGTAAAGGCAAAGACATTCAAGGATTCTCTCGTAAGGAAGGTTAACAAAGGGAAATTTTATGAAATGCCAGTCCAGTGAAGATGGGCCAAATACAACGGAAAAGTCAGAGTAACTTTTCGTAATAAAAAGAGAAAAAAGGAACTGAGAACTGAAGTGAAAGATTTATCTGTAGGCACTCGTGTTTTAGAGAGCTCTAGTTGTCAGGCTGAGGCAGGTGGCCATTTTAATCAACCTGCTTAGCATTTGTTTTGTATCTGTATTAGAAGTATGAATTCTTAACTGCTTTCTAAAAAGTCCTTTTAATGCAGAGGCTGCCTCCTCTACAGTGTCTCCTCTCAAGAGTCCTAAGTCAGTGCCCCAGAATTACAGGGACCTAGGCTAAAAAACAACAAACTTCTACTTAATGCCTTTCCAAGAGCGCAGGACCTTCATCTCAAGTCAGAAAACAACAGTGATTATTGAACCTCAAACTACAGCAACATAAACTGATTGCTCAGCTGAAGATTTATCAGGCCCCAAACCCTCAAAACTACTTCCCTCAATCCACCCCTCTCTTTTTTAACATCTTCCTCAGATAACTCAGCTTCTTCCAATTTTTATAACCATTTTCTAAGGGGTCCTTATTTATGCCTAGAAAAACATTCTGTTAAATGGCATCATTAGACTCACATGATTTCTTGTGGTACTCCTGAAATTTTTGGCCTCCTGCATACTAAATAATCCTTACAAAGAAATTGTAAGCTGCTTTATTAGCTGAGGAAAAACAGCCCTCGATGAGCCATCCTTTGTTTGAAGGAAAGTAAATGGGTAAGTAAGGAGTACCTGAATAAGATCTGCAGATCAGGCACTGATTTCTTCACCGATGTACCTCAAACTTCTACCCAGTCACAGAAAATGGCCAGCAGCCCACTACCAGCCATAGGCTAACAGCTGTGTGACAACACCCACGTGCAGCCTGGTGACATCGGTCCATAAAGATCTGCAAGAAGCTCCCAAAGTTTAAGTAAAAGTCACTGAGGAGTTACTTGCATATGACATATGTTGAGTACCAGTGAAAATGGGAAAGAAGTGAGAAGTGGGAGCACAGAGGAAGGAACAGCTGGAAGCTGAATCATTACTTTGTTAGGAGACTGGAGGTGACAGCCAAGGAAGAAAAAGAAGTATTCTTTTTCTACCTCTTCTAAGCACAGAGGCACACATTTAGGGGAGCAGACCCAAACCGACCTGTAATATTCTTGCTGCCAAGGAAGGATGTTTTGAGAAACATTTAAACTTTTCTTTTCAGCAGGATTTGGGTCTGATCCAAAAGCCTGACACAGTCACTAGAAATGGTTATTGGATTAAATTCTTAGACAGCACAGAAAATAGCAGGCTGAAGAATCTTAGCAGACTTTCCAAGAGTATTCATTCATGTCTGGCTTGGGAAAAGTGTGCGAAGTGTCAGACAGAAGGAGAATTCTGCCAAGAAATGTCAAATCTGTGTTTGATCCGCAGAACAGCTGGCTGCAACAGTACTGCCCAGAGAGGTATCAAGCATACTGGTACTATAACCAGGAAAAAAAGAGACAAGTACACAAAACAATGCGAACAAAATGACTTTGTGTCACCTAAATAAACTTTCTCCATCACACATAACAAAGCAACAACTCGGAGGAACTTCTGAAAGGCAGAAATGTCAATTCAGCACCCTGCTCAGGCTGACCTTTAAGAAAGAGTTTTTCATTTTCACAACCATTTTGTACCAGAATAGAAAATCCCTTCCAAAGTCTCCACTTCTGAAGACTGCTGGGGAAGCACGTCCATGAGATGGCCCAGCAACCCCTGCAACTGCATGTTTCCATATCATCGAACTACTTCCAAGCTCCTTCAGTGATCTGGATAGAGGAAAGCGAGTCTCCCCATTCCTGGCCTTCCGTTCAGCTATTCCACTTTGAGCACCCACCCGGCATCACAGTGCGACTGAGCGCAGGCAGAACTCACCCCAGCACGTCACGTTTCCGCACAATTGCTAGCAAAGGGTGAAACAACGCCGGCTTTCAAAATTCCCATGGCAACAGCTCCTTTTCCCTGCAAACTCCGACTCTGCTGGCAGCTGTAATGCTGAACCCAGCAGCAGCCTGCAAAGGAGATGTGAAGCCTGTATTCAGGTGGCGTTGTTCTCATCTAATAAAACATTTACAAGCACTAACTACTGACCACAGCCAGAGAGATAACCTTGAACTATGGCACCTCATCAGTGCTCCGGTATAGAAACTCCTGTGTTCCTTCTATCTTTGCACTTACACACTTACCTAAAATATTGAAAATTGGCTTTTTAAGGTCTGTAGGAGACCTTTAAAAGCACTCCAAATAGAACTGAGGTCGTGACTATTTGTGGTCACTGATGTTATGGCAGTTTTTGTAGCAGGCTGTTAGTCCCAAGAACTTGACAATTTGTATTCCACAAATGACATTCAGTCCATTGAAAACTTTTAGAGTTCTAACTCTCCTTCCACAACCTCATCTGTTTTGTGCTGTTCCAAAGCACTGCTGAACATTTGTTTAATTTCACCGCAGAGCTGCCTGAAGAAATCTCAGTTGTGCACGGTGTGAACTCAGAACAGCACAGCATCAGTACTTTTCTAGTGAGACAGAAAATACCAGTTTTATTAATTATTATAATTTTTTAACACAACTGCATTTATAAAAGCAGCCAATTATTTCTCTCCCTAGAAGGAATATCTATCTCTCTCTCTCTCTCTCTATTTATATATATTCCATACAGTATTTAACTTTAAACTGGGAAAGGTCTGCTGTAACAAACAAAAAAAAAACAACTACAACCAACTACTGCATCAGTCATGACATCACTTGGGATAACCAATAACTTTGAAATAAAAGCTTGAAGAGAACTACAACAGTGTTCTCTGATTTCATGCACACTGGATGCCAGGGTCATGACACTACTAAAGGCACAGATGCAGTCTAATTTTTACACAGTTATTGATGTGAATTAAATTTTATGATTGCTCAAGAAGCTGCAAAATTTGAGCTTTCAAATTCATTCCATATAAATAGAATTCAAACCAAAGTCTGTGATTTTTTTTTTTTCCAAATTTAAATGCTTCTGTTCCGTAGCAAGAAAAACACCTTCGCAGCATGTGTTTGGCTGAGGGAAAAAAAAAGGTGTCCTCAGCACAGTTAGCAGCATCAGCTTGGGCATCTAATCTCTACATCGTGCTAAATATTTTCTTCTTTGAAGTGATAAAAATCCAACTGTCAAGCACCGCTTGATCTGACGTAACGCCCGGGGAAAGTTAATCAAAAGGAAGTCTTATAGATTCCCCCTACTGAAATCCACCCACCTGAATAAGCACAAGTTAGAATTTCTATGAGGTAAAGAAACTCTGCTGTCACAGCCCAGCGTTAATTGGCACAAAGGTTTGAGAATACCTTAGTTTTACTGAACTGCTTTGATTTCACGACATCTGAGCTGAATTTCTTTGCTTCTTTATAATCCCGTCTTAACTATCACCGAGTTTCAAGTGAGAAAGGAGCTTAGACAGATCTGTATCAGTGTTCATTCATGCCAGACAGACTATTGCATTTTCATGGGGTTTGAACGGGGTTTGAAAAAAGTTGAGATTGAGGGCAGAAGTAGCAGGGGGATCACTGGGAATGCTAATCCTGCTCCACACCTGTGCAAGTGACAGATGATGATTAGTCACAGGCCACCACGTCAACAGTCTCTTGTTTTCTTCTCTGCCTCTTTCAGATAAAGGAAAAAAGAAGTCTCATCTGTCCCCTCCTGTCTGGGTCTGCGAAGCAGATGCGACAGTAAGACAGCGTGCACTACACATCTTTGATGGATCTTCTCCCAGGACACTTCCTTCCCAACTGCTACATGAAGTAGGGACGTTAATGATTCAATGATGAAAGAAACCAAGTTCACTAAAAAGATGCTGCTCTGCTTTACTTTCACACCCAATTTTGTTGCAGTGGCTCATTATCTCATGCCTCGAGCCCTACAGCATTTCATTTACTGGTCGCAAAATGCCCTTTGCTGCTTCGTTTCCCGCTCACGCTGCTGGTACCTCAGAAGTCTGAATGTCCTCTGTTCTTAGCAGATGAAATTACCATCAAGACTGTTGAACTTAAATCATCACAGATCCCCACACTCTACTGAGAAATGAAATTTGAGAGGGAAAAGCAGGGTACATGCTATCAACTCAGAATAAAAATTTATAAAATGTCTGCTGGACAGTGATTTTAACAAGGGACCAAACACTTTCACAATGCTAGCTGCACTAATGTCTTCCAGTATTTTCTCAGAAACTTACCTAAAGAAAAACCTCAAAGATCATCCATGTTTTACATTACAGTACACAAACCTTAATCTTAACTTTTTCTTTGTAAGTACTCATGCTCTTTCCAGTGTAAAACAAACATTATGCCGTGTTGAAGATAACAAGCCATTCAACTCACTGAAGATTTTTATTAAGATTTCTCATAAATTCTCCCTTCCAGTAGTACTCATGCAAAATCATCTTCCTGTAAATGAAGTCCTTTGCCTTCTCTATACTAACTGTTTCTCTAGGAGATCCTGGTTTTGTTTTGGATTAAGCTAGTAAAAAGCTATAAAATCTACAGAATGTACTTATGTTATAAGGTCTTGAAAGCACATTCATAATCCAATGAAGACAAAACTCTCAATCCATTTTTGTGCAGCAGAATACATATTCCACTGTTCCATCTTTGCTCTCACATCCACATTCAGTGAACAAAAAAACCCACAGCAGAGTTCACGGACTTTTAGAAGAGAGTGATTATTAAAGAGGAGGTTAGAAATGCATTAAAAAATATATATTTTTTTCCCTCAAAGCATTTAAGACAAAACCTCATTTCACATTCATACAGCTTTGTTCATGGACCACCTGTACAACAAGAAACAAGACGAGGAGAGCACAAAACTAAACCAGCATGCTTTCACCAGCTGTGTATTTGGTGACTTCTGTGGCAATGTTACATTATGCTATCAACACCAATTAATCTAAAAGTAACCTTTTCCTGAATCCTCCCTTCAGTACTTTAAAGGAAAAGGTAAATCTTACAAAACAAGTTCTGGTTGTCCGAGAGGTCCGTATGCAATCAGGCTCTGCTTACAGAAGTTGCCTGCAGGCGCTGTTCTTCCTTTTCCTGCCCTGTTTCTGACAGTTCAACCTGCATGCTGTTTAAGCCTACGCTCTAACAGTTTCATATGAATCCTGCAGGGTTTCAGCTCAGGGTTTGGGTTTCTGCCCACCTACACGCAGCAGAGGGAGTAAAATAAACAAAATACTCTTACAGTGCATTTCAGCACAGCCCCGCAGCCCGGCCCACCATAAAACAATCTCCATCAGCAAACGCTGGCAGGCTGCACAGCTTTAAATCACAACAGGAAGCAGCCAGGACAGGTGGCTGCAAAAATTATAGGATCCCAGAGAGCAAAAACCTGATTTTTTGGAACTGATTTTGTTTAAGAAATAAACTTTCCCTGTCAGCCTCCAGGAATATAGTTTGTTTGAAAAACCCTCTCAGAGGCACTAGCTGGCAGGATGCAGTCAGATATTTCCACTGCTTTGGTTTGAAGACCCTACAGGAATGGCATTTAGAGTTCCACAGATTTAAAATAATTTGCCCTTCATTTAGTGAGACAATGTATTTGCATCAAGATAATGGGATCCAGTGTCTAAAAAGTCAGCAATACAACCTTTCGTGAAAGCAAGCCGAGGGGAGAAAGGGCACAATTATTCAAGAAAGTGTTTGCAGGAGGAACTGTGCCATGTGGCCATCTGAAGAGCTGTGCCTTATTATGGGTGTTTGAGGAAGGAAGATGTGTGGAAGCAAGGAAATGGAGGGTTGACAAGAACAGATAATGAGACCAAAGTCTATCACCTCTAGCTGAAACCTGACCTAATCTGAAACGAAGCAGAAACTACAGGCATGAAGTGCCTGGAAACAGAGGCCACCTGGCTGATGCTGCTAAGCACTCTCATCCCGAGACACGTCGACAAGCTCCAGGAGGCCTCCAGAACTCTGACCTGCCCCTCCTCCAGGTATGAAACCCCCAATTAGGATAGGGCCATCAGGTAATAGTCAATGGCCCTTACTCTGTGCAGAGAAGATTCTTATGCCCATTTTATTTTCTCCCCACTAGGACAACATGCTTTGTTTCAGAAGTGCAATCATCTGAATGGATGCTGTCTGCTTCACTCCAGCGCTGCTGCCCCAGAATGCAGAAGTCCTGCAAACAGCACATTATCATGTTTATTTAAGTAAATACTCTACTGCAAGAGGACACAGATCCAGCAGAAACACATGGGGACTCTGCCTTTGTACAGGCACCGGCACAAGGGGTCTATTTGCTTCCCCTACAAAAGGCAGAGGATGCTGATAAAGGCACAAGGCTTTTCCAGGGACAATAAAAAGAGTGTTTCATTTTTATTTTTTTAAGACTTGAACTATGAAAAACCTCAGGAGTGATTTAATGAAGAGGGATTCTGCAGAGCCTGACAAATGGTTTTTAGATAAAGGTATTAAAATTCCACGATTTGCAAAACACAGATTATTCTAAACTCTCCTGCAGAAGTGAAGGTTAAGTGTTTTGGAGCTTAAAGTTAAAAACAAAAAGATACAAAAATAGCCCAAAGCTACTGCAGTATTTTATTCAAAAAGCCAAGAGCTCTGAGTGCAAAGACAGCCCTGCCCTGCCTGCAGAGCCACCCTGGCTCTTTCCCCTCTCCCACTGCCAATGCTAACAGGCAGGTACCGTCCCCCGCCTGCCCTGCAGCTTCAATAAACACCACACTGCACAAATGGCAGCTCCTGATCCAGCTACCTGGGGTCCCACTGATGAGAAATGACATGAAGCACCTGCTGCCCTGCCTGACTCAGATGGGTGTGCTATCACTTAAAAAGGGATGATGCACATCTACAAACCTTGTTTTCAGTTCTCAGTCTTCCACATGGCTCGGGACACATAACTGCCTGAGCCTCTTCCATGTTCTACACACAGGGGGGAGAGGGAAGCCGTTGTATCACAGGAGTGCTACAAAGCAAGGATTTCTTAAACATTCCTTCAATGAAGTCAAAGTTGAACATAACAAACACGCTAGCCAAACTGAGCTCAGTGGGATTTTTCTGGCCCAGACCATACCCAAAGATGTGATGGTTAGAAACAAATGTTTTCCTTATGAAGAAGCACACTGGAAACAGAAGTAACGGATGCACTAGAGATCTTTAAAACAGCATTACTGTGTTCCAGACTAATCAGGCCCATACAATTTGGTAGAAAATTAGTCATCTAGGACTGAAGTAATAAAGTCTCCCTTGGATGCTGCATCTCTGCTTGGCACAGACCCAGGCATGCATACTATGTCAGATGGCTGAGAAAAAGAACCATGAGGAAGACACAGAAATAGGCATCTTCCCTACCCGGGTGCCTCAGGCATTCTCTCCATCACACCAAACAAGGAGTCTGAATGTCTCCCATCACAACTTTCCTGGATTAAGTATAGGTTCAAGACATCTTCCTGTCCTCTTTCAGTCATACAGCAATTGAAAGTTTTGTTATAATAATATATCAAATTCCTATCACAATTAACTTTATTTGCTCTTTGTTCTCGCTCCCAAAAGGCACACTTGATACTAAAATAGACAAGACCAGTCTGAAATAAAACATTAACTCTTATTGACTGAATAATTTTCTCATCGAGACTGAAATGAAAGCGAACAGCATGAAGTTAAGCAGTAATGACTTTTCTGCAAAACTTCTGGTAAATGAATATTGGTGCTGTTAATTGCTATTAATTCCAGCTTAGTTATAATTTGTGGTATGGGCTATCACAGTTCTTTTTACAAAACCACATCCAACTCAGACACGCCGTTTCCTGTTGATGCCACCCATGGTGGGGCTGTGGGCACAGAACAGAGGCAGCTGCTGGGCACTGCATGGGGCACGGTATGCATCTTGCAATGGGCACAGCCAGCACAGGGGTGGGCTGCTGAGGAAAAGTGCACTGCTGTCCCACTGTACCTCGTTAGCCCCATCCTGCTCCAGTGGGGATGCCAGAACGTCAGGAAGAAAATGCTCGGAGTTATTCTACTAGTAACAAAATATTGAGAAACAGAAAGGAGGGCAGTATCTGCACCTCCTTTTCTTCTTTTCAGCAGCAGGAACAGACACGGGCTAGTCCCAGCACTGCATGGTAATATAAAATCAATATAATCACAGTGAACTTTGTCACTTCTTCCTCAGATGAGCAGGTTTTTCATTTGGGTCTCTTGCAATTTTTCTCCTTGAAAGTAAGTTCTTCAGTTTCCAGTCTGCCTTGAAATGAAATAAAACCATCACTGGCCCCAGAGCAGCAGCTAAGCAGCTCTCAAGAGATGCAAGCTTCCACCCGCAGCTCATCCCTTCACTCTAACACAATGATTTCCATTAAATATTTAGGTCTCAAATATTTATTTCTAGTCAATTAAATTAAGCATTACTTATCCTCCAGGGAATTCCTCCTCTCCATCAACAGAGAAGAGAGCACCAAAGTGCATTTCCTATACCCACTAATAATGCAGTCACACCTAAGGCTATAAAGAAATCCTTCCAACTAGAAACAAAGGCCTTGGAAGCAAAACATACAAGTCTAGCATAGAGGAAAACATAAAAGATCCTTTTGCTAGCCAACATAAACAAATGACCTTCTGCGCCCCAAGGAGCTTACAGTAACTCTCCAAGAGACAGTAAAACGCAATGTGAGATGAGAAAAGACCTCTTCCATGCTGGACTGCGGGACCTGGTGATGTGACCCAGGCTCTCCAGCCATGCCTCAGGAAAGAAGCACTTCCAGGAGATTGTATCACTAGGTCCACACTGTAACGTGTATAGGAGGAGGATTTACAGCTAGCATTTTGTACAGAGGAAATCACCGGCCTTTTTAAATTGTGTTATCGTGTGAACTAATTCATACATCTCTCCTACAGCAAAACCTTTTTATTACAGAATTTCAAAAACCAATACTTAAATTTTAAACTTTAATATGAACTTACATTTTAAAACATTAAATTACCCAGCGAAGCGGACGAGAATGTGAAAAAGGCCATTTCCTCCATCATTCCATTAAATTTGAAAGTACTTATTTATTTTAATAAGTTGAGATGTCCATATGCCAGGAAATTAACATCAAAGAATGTTAAATATGCCCAGTATCACTTCTTAAAAGCCTATGGAGTATTATGCATTTTCAAAATTAGCATAACTCAGCAAAAAATACTTTCTCAACAGTTACTTTTTATTCTACATTCCAATACTACTTTGGGAAAAATACTTGAAATGTTTACTGTACTATGCAGGTCAGTTCATACAGAAACACCACGGAACGCAGCACTAAATCCCATCACTAGGTAACGCCACAACCATCTTCCCTTCTGTTAAAGACAAGCAGATGGTTCTCCAACTATGCACTCTTCCAATGGCTCCCGCACAGATGACCTTCACTGGCACGAAGGATCAGAGGCACAGGCACAAGTGAAAAGCTTGTATGGGCTTCAACAGATTCAAAAGACTCTGAAGAGCTTTATTTCATTTAGCACAACGCAGAACAGCCACTAACAATTTGATCACTTGAACCACTGAGACCTTCCTTAGATTTAAGCACCCATCTGCTGAAATTGCAGGGATCTCCTCATGAAAGCCCAGACCTAACTGGCACAATTCTGATAAAGCTACTCATGAAAGCCTGCAATTTTGAATAGAGGCCCATAGGAGATTAACAGCCCAGTTTCCTCAGGCTTACGCATCTGAGCCGTCAAAACACATTTGCTCTATCAACTGCTATTCCTCCCCCACCATTTTTGAACCCGCTGGTTAATTTTCACCAAACTGAAGAGAAGGTGGATCTTGGAGCATCACTACATTTGGGGACATGCGAGGAGTTGGACTTTATGGTCCTTTCCAACTCAGGACATTCTATGATTCTAAGAGCCAATTCTCCAGCTCACAGTCCTCATCTTGTTACATGCTGGCTTCAGCCATTTTTACATTTAACACCAAGACATTGCTCACAGTGTACATTTTCTGTACAATTTTTAAGGTTGGAATGACTTTTCTGTGTTTGCACTGAGAGCAAGGAAGCCCTAAAGGCATCTGGGGAGCTCTTCACAATATAAACAGCATCTGAATTACACACACCAAACAATTCTTTTCAGAAGTTGCATCAAATTCTCTGCAAACTGAACTTCATACATTAAATCCCCTTCCTCAGAGATCAATGTATGACAATACTGTATCACCCAGATAACTGTCTCAATCTCAAACCTCCAACAACCAAAATATAAGTTAAAAACACAATCTGAACTGTTGCAGAAGCTTGCAAGTTAGAATCTATCTGAAAAGTTCATGTCCCCTCTGGTTAGCAACAGATTAACATCTGGCATGTAAGATAGCTTTCTATACCCTAAAGGTGCAGAAGGCTTCAGCAGCAGCCCAAGACACAGCACCAATCTCTGGAGCAGGATGTAAAACTGTACGTGATCTAAACTCTGCCTGACTTCACTGCCAATATTACTGCATGGCAAGTCTTATTTCTGTACTTGAGAAACAAACAGATGCAAAGCAGGGAGCCTAATGTTAAATCCCTAATTCTCAATGCGTCCACCTACTGGTTTGTTGGGGCAGGAGCTCCACAGAAGGACTGAGCCTGGTGACACGAATATAGCCAAGGGGTCCTGCGTGGTACTGGTCCAGCACAGCTCAAGTGTATGGGATCAGCAGCACCCAAGTGACGTCTGTCATGTCTGCTCTAGCAGTACGTTTGTTACAGATGGGTTGGGAAAGGAGGCAAGAACATTTATTTCACTAATTCACACAGGAAAGAAAACAAAGCAGTCCATATGTCAGTACTGACCATTTTCAGGCATTCAACTGGGGGACATTTTCTTTGTTAGTTTTCAAGGAAACTTGCGCACCAAGACAGTTGAGAAAGTCTCAGAAGTGAATGAAGAATAAAGAAACCCAGATGAAACAGCTCCTCCTGAACTTCCTGGCAGCTAGACAACTTACACGTTGTCCTAAATTATAGCAAGGTAAAAGTGGTACCAGACAGCTTCAGAGAATTCAGCTAGCTCCAGTACTCTGCACAGCCACAGATGGGAGATCCAAGACACAGGGCTCAGCATCAGTCTAGTCTTTATGACCATGATCACAACACAACCCTACCTTACAGTAGCTATACCACTACAGATGTGAATCTGCAAGGCTGTGAGCCTGTAGCAGTATGGAGCAAACATGCATCAAGACCACATTCAGGCATGAATGCAGAGAAGGAAGGCTTTGCTTCAGCAGTACTTTCAGAAGAGTTTTGAGAAAAGACAGATCCTAACGTTCACAGCAAAGACTCCTTTGGCCAAGGGCTTGCTTGTTGTATAATTCAGTTCACCTAGAGATTTTAAAGCAACTACATACCTCAGAAGTATCACACCCTACTGAGAATTCAACCACAAGGACTACACAAGCCATCAATGCCTACCACCCCTTCCTACATCAGCTGAAATTGACATTTTCACCTCTGCAACAGGGACATAGGCCTTCTAATTCATCATGAATGAAATCAATCATCTCACTAACTGATCTGGAAGCACCACCAACCTACAGCCTATCTCACCTCACAGCCAGACAATTGATAGATGAGAGTGGGTGGGAGACATACTTTGGAGACCTTCATTCAGGCTTCAATTGAACTAAGCCCATTCGCTTTCCCAGCTCTACAGAAACAGCAGCTGCATACTCAGGTGCTCAGCAAGACCTGACATTCCTTTTATACCACAAAGTAACATGCCTCTTCAATAAATCATTCCAGTGCCAATACTTTTTGACTTGGTTTGGAAGGCTACCGAGATGACCCTTATGAGTCCTGAACAGAGAGTTAAAAACACTTCCAGAAAAATCATTCAAGTGCTGTTTAAAGATGTAATTTATATGCACATCTCCGCACTCCATTGCAGGATTTCATATTTATTTAATTTGATAGTTAAAAGTGTGCCCATCCAACTCCCTCAGCACACGCAGTCTTTAATAAAAACTTCATACTTTAAAGTCAAATGTTCAGTGCGTTGAATAGGAAAATAATGTCTTCTTACTCAAGCCCCAAAGTGTCCTAATCCCAGTGGAAGAGCCTGAAAGCACCAAGAGCCAGAATCATGCTCTGTGGCTGGATTGCCTCCAGGAGGGCCCCGTTCACTGAGGAGCCTCACATCGCCCATGCTGCTGACATGGCCTCCCCAGGAAGATGCAATCTCCCAGGCAACGCAGATCTCTTCAATCAGCATCTGATAAGGATGGATGCTTCCTGGAAGAAACAGCACAAAGCACTGGGATGATGCTGAACTTCCAATGCTGCTGTACGCAGAGTGGAGCCTATCAGAGAAGTTAAACTGCCCTGCCCCTTAGCTCCCAACACATAAGCACACCGACCGCAGAGATGTTACAAGCATTAGAACTATCTGCCACTAAGCACTCACACTGCAATACACCTAGGAACCTATACAGATGAGACTCTTCAACTCTGTATTTCTCTAACAGATGTGATGTAACATTCAGCCTAGAAGACAGGTCACCTCTATCCACATCTGGCTGAGCTGTCTGGAGCTGGGAACTGGCCCTTCATGGGCAAGGGCTGCTTTTTCAAGGGCCAAAATGAAAAAAACCTACAAGTCTTAGATGTGTTATAGAATAATATACGTTCTGGGTAAGAGAACAGATGGAGCAACTCCTGAGGCAGAGATACCAAAAGGAAAATCATCTTCTGGAGAGTGAATGGAATGACACGGAACAGCCATCTCAAAAAATCACCTCAAAAAAAAGAGAAGAAATAATTCTACAACTATCTAACGTGAACTACAAACAGTTCTAATATGAACTGCAATGCTGGTTTTGTTCTGTTCTTTCATGCAGAGGCTCCACTTCCATCCTCCACAGCTAAGATTCTGATTTATGCATTGATTATTTCATGCTTGGACCTTCACAAAAAAAATGTTTGCAACAACCATTTTTCCTTCCTTTAAAAAAAATAAAACATTCTCACTAGAGTTCTATTCAGAGATTCCCTGCTTGCAGTGTTGTTTCTCACTGCAGCATCTTTGCTCTTTGCGTATTTCTCCCCATTATTCTTCTCCTATGTGTTCAGTTACTTATTAAACCAAGATTGGAAATTCAATGTATTATTGCCATCATTTGATAATGACAAGGCAACAGCAGACTTCAACTTTCTGAGTATTATCCAGCACATCTGCTGAGCTTGTATCACAGCTGCTACTCAAATACTCCATCTTTTTTTTTTTTGTAGGTTTAAAACATAAGCCTTTCACTTCATTTTGTCTAAAGAAGAGCTGAAATATTTTATATTCCTTCCCATTTCAATGCCTCGAAATCAGTTAAAATGACACAAGTTTTTGCTGCACTGCAGCACATTTTCAGAATCGTGGAACAGTGCAGTAGTTGTTGTCTTTCCAGAGGTTTTCTACACTGTTCGCATTCAATGAAAACACAACAAAAAGCACAGTACATTAAGGAAGCGAGGGGTCCCCCCCTCCTCCAGCAAAAGCAGCTCTTTGAGCTTCATCATTTCATCACAGATAGCCAGAGATGTGTGAAGTAAGAATACTTTGATGTACTACTGAAACAATTGCATCTGAAACCCCAAAGACATCATCCAGCAGCTGTTGCAGTTATTTAATACTTTTGTGCTGTGGTAGGCAAAAACTTCATGAAAGTTGTTGAGGGAACGCCTGGTTCTTTGCACCTCGTATTTACATTTTTCAAAGCTGTCCAGCTGCCACTGGTCTCTCTACTGAAAAGCATTAAAGAAAAAAAAAATTAGAGCATTCAGAAATCAGGGATTTGCTTTAATGCATTTAAAGCATGAAAAACAATCAACTTTCAGAAAGAACTTTGCCAAGGAAGAAAAAAAGGCAAATTCACCATCACATCCAACATCTACAAATTCAGTCAACCATTTCATTACAGACTGGATACCAGGATTGACAGTGACAGTACTTGGAATGAACTGTAAGCGTTGCATGCAAGAAAAGGTAGCAAGAACAGAGAAAACAGTATTGCTGGCATTCAGTAAAGAAGTTGTATCTATGCAGTAGAATTGCTATCTTAGGGTTTCTTAGCACGTTACATAGAAACTTGCCCACAAACAAACACGACAAATGTCAGGGCTATGTTCCCCAGCAATGGATTACTGGAAGTGATTCCAGATTACATAGACTGCTTATGACAGGCAGGTTCTCCTACAAGGACTGCCCATGTTAAATATTCAGCATGGCTGTATTATTGTGAATTTTTATTTACAGTAGCTTAAGGTTTGGAAGATAAATTCTATTCTCAGGAATAAGAACTTGAAAATTTATTTCTTCATTCTCAAAAAAAAAAAAAAAAAAAAAAAAATTAAAAGTACTTCATAGTTGTTACTTCAAAACTCTGAAAAGCCAAAGAAAGAACCTAAAGCATTCTCCTCAACATCTCCCTGGTAAATGCACACTTGGTACAGATACCTCAGACAACTCTCTCTCTGGTGCATTTGTGCAGTGCCCAGCTCAGGGGTGCAAAGACCTGTGACCAAGTGCCATCAGAATACAGACAAAAAAACAGTGATGGTATTTTCTGTTTATTGGATAAATCACACAACAGCATACCACCTTAGCTGTGCACATTAAAAAAAATAAATCAAGATTCATGCTTAGATGGTAACAGTAAATCCTTAAGCTACAGTTTTCCACGTTTGTCTCACAAAGTACAGCATTGCTTTGGGGAACACCTGTTAGATACTCTAATAAGACTGCATATAAAAATGAATGCACCACAGCTGGCTTCTGCAGGGTTCAGTGAAGGCTACCATTTATCTATGACAAATGCAGATAAAATACTCAAAGATTAGTTTACTGATCAGACAATATTCTTCCTGGTTCTGTCAGCTTAGACCCCCTATATGAAGTCAGCTTCAAAGAGCAAAGGGAGAGAGGCAGAAACTGCTCATTTTGATCATGCTGCATTTAATGGAGATGAGTATCCTTACAGTGGGGTGATAACCATGTATGCAGTATGCCAAAGTTTTGCTCAATACCAAGATTTATTATCCCAAGAGATAGAAAGAGTGAAATACTGACCACAGTGAACAGGCCATTAGTTACCTCTTAGTTCAATAAAGTCTCAATGCTTTCCTTACTATCTGCTGATTATTTCCTGTCCAATTCACATTAGCAGCTTATTTAATGAGAACAATCTAAGCAAAGAGAGAAATTCACACATTTACAAAAGACATCACCGAGTTACATTTCATCACCATTTGCTATTATTTCAGGAAATAACTTTTACTGATCTTTCCCATTTTAATGCCAGCAAGCGCTTTTGCTAACACCACTTAGTTCTTATATTCACCACTGGTTATATTTTAAATAATAGCATCTTAAAAGGCAGCAATAACTGCCTAAGTGTTGTAGGACAAAGCACTCACACACTGATAGTGGCCACCAGCACGACGCTGTGGCCACAAGTCCTACTCTTACTGGACACTTCTTCCCCTCTCAAGGTCATCCCTACCCTTCTAAAGCCTCTTTTTCTTCTAATACTTCCTACTAATGTTCACAGTAGTTGTGTACTATCTTGAAGAGAAAGGGATCCAATGTTACAGATGGAAAAAACATCAGTAATATCAAGCATAAAAGACAGAAGCATTGTAAGTAGTGTGAATAATTTCACATTGAAAATGAGAGCCATCAAAAGCACAAAGAGGAAAAAAAAGATGCCTTGAAAACACCTTAAGATTAAAAAGAACTATGCATTTTCTATTAAAAAAATCTTTGCAAAGCCATAGTTAAATAAACAAGCAAAAAGAACACATACACATCCTTGGCTAGTGTCTACTTTTTTGTTCTCTAAAAAGTACAAATGGTTTTGATTACTTAGAAGGGAGTATTCCTTGAATGAGTCAGCTTGCAAGACCAGGGCTGAGCAGCAGAACAGACACCAAGAGAGCAGGGTGGCCCAGCCCTGCGGTACAAACACTGGGTACATCATTAAACTCCAGTGACAAAAGCACTGTCACCTGCAGCATCCTGCCTTCAGACAGCACAGCCCCCCAGTTCCACGCCCTGTGATCACACATGTTAGTGAAGTGAAGATGCATTAACGACTCAAGAGGAGCCTCCTGATCTGATAACAGAGGAAAGAGTGCTGTTTCCCTACAGTTACTTCTGGATTTATATAATCTCACTGCAGCAACAGTTACACTAATGTTGCATAACAGTTTTTCAGAAAAAAAAGACACGTATGAGTGTAGGTATATTTTTAGAGTGGCTATAGGTAGACCCTTTAGAGCTGCTAACTTAAGATACAAACATCTGACTCAGCATCTCATAACAGAATATCATCAATATCATCCTGAAGTCCTGACCCTCTCGCTAACCATTTTTGGGAGCTACTGCACAGCAAAATAGCATCTGTCAGGTCACTGGTAAAGTGTTTTCAGCACTGATAGACACAACACTTGACAGTTGAAAGTAATCTTCAAAAGCCTGAAATATTATGCTCTGTGCAACTGCACACAATGCACAGGGGAGGGCCAGCCAGAAAGCCCTGGATGCGGTACTTCCTGCTGCATGTTTCTGTAGGATTTCTTTTCATGTTTAAGGAATATTTTGTAGCTACAAAAACCTTTTTCTGCTGGCAGGAAGGCACCTCTACTGCTTGCTATCTGTTGCTGTTATGGATATTAGAAAGATGCTGAATTTTGTGGGAATAAAAGACTATGCTGAAAGCCATTTCAAACTTGTCCTTCATGCAGCGGCTAGCCTGATGGAAAAAGCAACAGTGAGAAGTCCTGAGGACTGCTGTGAGGCACATCCAGGATCCACACCTACTTCTCGCTTTGGCTCCACTGTGCCCATTTCACATTCCCATTACACTGCAAATAATGTGGTCAGTTGCAATTTAGGAAAGTCTCTGGCAAACCATAAGACACGCTCGTGGAATAAATGCTTTGCCAATATACATAAATACATGTGTGCACAGAAGTCTGCCTAGAAACATAGTTAGATTTCCTGAAAACTCCTAAAATCTAGGAGATCTCAGTCTCCATTCACTCCTGCAGCTCCTCTTGAGACAAGTCACTGTGCTCTGTTGTCAGTGGTTGCTCACTTCTGAATTTGGTTTAAAGAGCTCCTAGCGCAGACTTAATGAAGTTTCTTCTGAAAGGCCAATTGTATTTCCTTCTGTCTTCTTGACAAAACTCATTTAAAATGGGCCTTTCATTTCATTATCTGCTCTTCATTTTTGTGAGTTTTATTCCTCAGTTGGAGTAAATGTTACAGTTGGAATTGTGCCTGTAAACAAAGGGCTTATTTTACAAGGTTTCTGAATCCTATCTTTTACAATTGGACAGGGAAGGGAGAGCTCTGCAGTGCAGGCTCCAAGGCTTGCTGCAGGACACGTGCAGTGTGAGCATAAGGCACAGGAGTTCACAGGGTGAACGTGGGGACTACTCAGGCAGGTAAGTGCCTCATACAAACGTTAGACCTGAAATGTGCCTGACTCCTCATCAGTGGCTGAACTTAATTCTCTTTCAGCTCCTGTGCCTGAGAAGAATGACATCACAAGCAACACGTAGCAATCCCATAAGTACCTCATGGAACCAGGAAAATTCCCCATCTCTGGAGAATCAAAACAGCTTCTGAGCCACTTCTTCCCCCCCCCCCCCCCCCCCCCCCCAAGAGTGTGGAGCAGCAGCAGTGTTCTCAACATGCCACAGAGGAGTTCTATTCACTTAGTATCCTGTGGAAGATAAAGACCTGAGGGCTCTCCACAGCACAGCTGTGCCGTTTTGCACCCCCAGGCAGGGAAACCACAATCAGCTGCCTACTTCCACACCTCTCAGTCCTACCTCAAAATTTACTTTAGAGCATTTAAGACTGAAAATATGAAAACTCTGCAAAGGAGCCAGGCGCAGCCACAAATGTAAAGGGGCCTCACTGACTGTCAATCAGTAGAGCTCAACTGAAATCAATATAAAGCCACAGTTCAGCCTAACACAGAACCAGCAGAGACATGGGCATACTGGTCAACACTGAGCTCTACCTGTGGTCATATGCCAACAGCAAGCAGAAGCTGTCCCAGTCTTATTTAATCTAGTTGGCGACTTCCCCTAGAAGAGACTTAAATTCAGCAGCATACAGGCCAGCAGAGCTTTTTTCTCTGCCCATAACTGCCAGGGCTGGAGCCAGCAGCTGCTGTACAACTAGCTGGAAGAGAGCTGGTCTGAACATGTGAGGACAAGAAAGGGGAACAGCCTACTGGTTAACATCTATAGAAGAGCTTGGAAGCCACTGACACGGACTAATTGCTTACTGCAGAGTGAATTTCCCACTCTGTAAGCTCATTTGATATAAACTTCCTAGTTACATCCAAAACCCTTCCTGCAGGACTGATGTTAGTACATAAACTGCTTAGCCAAGCCCTGTTCAGTGTTCTGGGAAACACTCTGAGGAACCAGGATGCAAGAGAAAGGAATAGATAACTTGAGCATCCTCTTCAATGTGCCTGACTAGAAAAAAACGTCTGCTCGACATTTGGGCTCTGCTGTCCACCATTTATTCCTGAAATAACTGTGTCTTCCCCGTTTCTCGATTTGCCTTTTTCTTCCCAAATGCAACCCTGTTAACATTGCCTTCAGTACAGTATTCACCTTTGGCACATGACCATGCCATCCTGCTCTCATGCAGACCTACCAGCGCTCGCTGTGCAGCTCAGTGGGATAGAGCTGCTCCTCCCTGCAGCATGGGCTTCAAAAGGGCTCAGGAGGCTACCAGGCCTCCAACCTCTTCCATCGTGGCCTTGTTCTGATGTAGGTTACACAGAACCCACGCAGCCAGGTCATGCTGTACCTACACTGTTAGCTTACACTTGTATTTCGCGTCATGAAAGCTTCAACAAGAACTCATGTCTTGCAGCTGGAATAGCTGGTGCCAAACCACTTGCCCCCTGGAATGACATTTTAAGTTACTCAGATCAAATGGCAGCATGACTAAGCATGCTGAGAAAATATTAAATCTTCACCTGGCTTCTTGACAAGCACTGGTAAATACATCATTTCCATCTCTTCCATCTCCTAGTTTACTCCTTTTGTCAGCAACAGTGACAAAAAAAGGTTCTAATTAGACAGAGCTGATCAGGTGGAATGGCACACTATTGATGATCAAGAAGTCACTAACTTCTCTAAAAACAGATTGGCTATTTTTCTCATGGAAGCGGGAGATTTATCAATAGAGAAAAGGATGCAAAATCCAACAGGAAAGGTATAATTACACATCAGGACTATACGCTTTATTATGACACAAATGTAAAAGGATTAGTGGGTGGTAAAAGCTCTTCTGGAGGGGTGAACAAATGATGTTACTCATAAAGGAAGAACTGCACCAGTACAAAAATAGAATTAGGAAGAATGTTGTATGCATAAATGAGATTTTGTTACTTTTGGTGGGTAGGACTTATTTTTTTGTTTTGGTAGATTTGTTTCTGTGTGTATTTTCCTGTTTTTGTTTGTTTTTAAGGCAAAAGACTGGTTAAAAAGTCTAGTAACTCAAATAAACGAGTTATGACATATATGACAACTGATTAATTCCACTACTTTTGTTTTTCTCAAACATTTTGATTTAACTACCAGCAATGAAGATTCCAAATACAATTTTCAGCAACAGAAACAAAATAAACCTGCCAAGCAGCACTTAACTTACAATATTTTATTGCAAGACAACACATAAGAATAGCCCATTCATTTCAACACAAAAGTTATCTTCCACTGTTTGGAGGCTTAAAACCTAAATGAGTTGCTTTAAGCTGAAGCACAGAATTAACTCTTAAAATATCTGTGCATTTGATGATAACCTCAAAGTTCTAAACAGAAAGCAGAGCTTGTCCTACGTTACTAAAATGCTTAGAAGTATTTTACTTGTATGATCTCATTCACAAGTGAAGCAGCTTATATTCAGGATCTGATAAATAAAATGCAACATTGGTATTTTGTGTATTAGTGGAAAAAAGTTGCAACTTCACCTATAATCATTCACTTCCAGTGAAATTTCATGGTCTGCACAGAAGCGCAGTTCCTTAACATTTCACAAGAGCTCTTGTAAGAGCAACAGGACAAATAACGCAATGCCTCCTACATCTGACCTTCTCAGCATCACACACCCGGTGCATTACTGCACTGACAGTTCTCACTGTCCTTACTACACTCTATTGTGATAACACACATGCAGATAATTAACTGTAAAATTTCCAGTGTCTCGTCACCTGGATGTGTCAATCCAACCCTTACAGTTTTTCTACAAGATTCAGTGCAAGCAAACTGTAAACTTGGAAAGACTCTGTTTAGACAGAAAGTAAAGTTCATGGGAGTATGCCGCTGCAGGGCTATGTTAAGAGACTTAAAACAGGACACACAGAAGGAGCAGAGTTACAAGGAAAACTCTGGAGGTAACTGACAGAAACGCAGGAAAGGAATGGATTACTGTAGAGGAAGTCACAAGGAGGTCAGCAGAAAATACACTGTAAATTAAGGCTCAGAAATCCTATTTCTGAGCATAGTAGTAACAAAAAGCAAAGAAATTTTAGTTCTGGAGATATTTCATGTTTCACTGCTCTGAAGAATCCAACTCACCCGAGTATGCCCAGTAAGGATCCCCCGAAGCCTTTCGCCTCCGTATCTGCACAGAACTACCATGTCTGTTTTCATGCAGAGAGCCAACATAACCTTCAGTCAGAGCTGGGAAGAGAAAAGTAGGAATCATTAGGAAAGTGGTCTTTACTCCCTGGAAGTTTACATTGCAAAGCTTAAATCTTCACTGAGCAGAAACTACAAAGTTGGCACCGCAAAGAAAATTAGCAGGTGTGCTCCTCATCCATGGAGGCCCAATGCTCAAAGATGATTCAGAGAAGATAGGACTCACCAATGCCTTTATTCTTATCTAGCACGTACCAGTCTAACTTCAGTACTATCCATAAGGATATTCTGATATACACAAGTAAACAAAAGGCAAGATGTGTCTGATTTTCCTCTGACCTCAAGATGGCCATTCGGAAAACAAGCTACCAAACTAGTAAACCTACACAGAAATGACCAAGATCCTTGAAAGACTATAAATGCAGAAGCACGTTATCCTTACTATCACAACTTTGTTTTAAATCATTTAGAACAGCCTCATTCAGGAGGGAACAAATCTCTACATATAGCCTGCAGACCTGAGCCCACAGCACACGGGGTAACAGCCTGAACACAAGCAGGGCTCCAGAAACATCGCCTCACAGGATTCATCCAAGCAAAGCAGACACACAGTGCTGCCTTCCAGCCAGAGCAACGCTGCGTGTGTCAGATGAATATCCAGCATGCAACACCAACGCCTTCTGACATAAAAGGGAGAGGCCAGCAAAGAAGGAATCCTTGTAAAACTTCACAAGCTAGAAGGAATTAAATTTAGCAACCAAAACATAAAGAACACATCCTACACTGAAACCCATAATTTTTCTTGTGAAGAAATACGTAACTTTCACAAGGAAGTGCTTTTTTTTGTTGTTGTTGTTGTTTTTTGGGGGAGGGGAATGGGGGGAAGGGTGGGTGGTAAGGAGGGTTTGCATGCAAATTTTATTCAGTATTTCTGTACATCTCACGGAACCCAACGGGAGGTGCATGACTACACAAATGTCAATAACAAATCTACAATAAATTCAATCTTTCTCCAACATCACAACTGGAACTTGCCATGCTCTAATAAACACATCACCAAATAAACCCATATGCAAAATGTGAAGAACAGGTACACGCTACATGACTCAATGGCAATTTAAGTCCAACTGATCATTTATTTGATCAGTAACTAGTTGAATTATTGAAAGTAAAACTTTAGAAAACTGCCCAAAGCATCTCTACCCACATACAGTCACTGAGCTTCAGATTCCTGTCTGCTCCCAGGCCAACTACAACTGGTAGCAGATCTTTACCAAATGTCAAGCCCTGAGATCGCCAGAACTTTGCAGATGCTTCTGGTTAGCACACCCTTTGGTGCCACAGCAGCAGAGAACAAACTGCAGCCAACAGGTACTACATAGACAACCTGCAATCTTCAGCAAGGGTCATGCATTGCTGCAGGTTTTGGAATGCTGAAACGGTAAGAAAAGCCATGCAATCCCAGGAAAGGCACTGCAGGTCTGCTCTCATCAATTTCTTCCCTTGTGCGAACAAAGGCACTAATTGTGCCATTTATTGTGAGCCTCTGATTTGAATGAGTTTTCCAAATTTCTTGGCAACTTTCCAAATGCTAATTCACTCCAGGCTGAACTAGAAACACTGGAACATGCACTATGAGGGTTTGTAGGCAGCTCTATACCACATACCTTATTTTCTCTTCTGATTTACCCCAATATGCCTACCTGGTTGGGAGGCAACAGACATTTGCATCAACTGGAAGGAACAGATGAGAGATACAGAGACCCAAACTGTTTTGGCAAAACGAACAGACAAGCAAACACCACAGACCTTGAACAGCTAAGGAATGGAACACAGAACTAACCTGGGAGAGTGGCTGGAAAGGCTATCAGGAAAAACTAGCCCCGTTACTCAAGAAGAGAAAAATCTTGTATCCTGGGAAAAATATCTTAAGTCCCTCTTTACTACTAAAAGAGAGAAGCTACTCTTTCCTAAGCATCCTCTACACAGAGGGAGCACATAATTGTGGGTTCATCCCCCATCCCCCCCGCAAAAGCTATGATTCCTGCAGGTAGGAGGACGATATCACCCTGCCACCTCCAAGGAGGAAGCTGCTCCTGTGGCTCTGTCTCAGTGAGCCCTGCTGTGTGCTTTACCATCAAAAGAAAGGAACTCATTCAAATCATCTGCATGTGTTGAAAGGAGAAAGGCTTTGAGTCAGTGCAAAGCATCCAAAACTGTGAAGCCCTTTGTAATCCTGGCTTGCACTGTCAAAGAGCCATACGTCAACCATGGAACAAGTTATGAATCATACTGTTGATCTGCAGTATTTTCTGTGCAGAAAATTAAATTATGCAAATCCAGGCTTTTATGAATGCCTTACTTCAATGTGAAATTGAACATTTGCTTTAGTCAGCATTATATTTACACAATTAAAAACCTGGTATTCTAGTAAATATATGCATTTTCAGTTTTCTGTACGTATACAATAGATTTGAACCTTTATCTACACTCATAAATAGTGAAGGGTCATGTTATACACAGGTTTAATTATACCAAAGCACAAAGCAAAAGGACAGCTCAAGCACTTGTCAAGAGAACTGTAGATGAGAACTTGCTGGTTGTGCTGCTAAACATCTTCTGCAGGACTGAACATGAAACAAACTGGATCACACTGTTCTAAATAAAGCCCTGCAATGATGGTAGGCAGCCCAATGGTAATGACAACAGTCTCCTAATAGACGTGCAGTAATTCAGCAGCCATTAGCCATGTAGAGAAGATAGAGGTCGACTAGATAACTGCAGAAACTCTAGGAAAAGGATGACAGGTCAAGACCCTGGCCATGCAGTGAATTGGGAAGGTACTGGTGTCTTTGACATAGAAAACGCAATATTCTCCTCCCAGCTCCTCAGCCTGCCTGCAGTATGGCCATGTACCCTGCACAGGGCGACGTGAGCAAGGAGAAAACGCTGCAGGAACAAGCAGCTATTGTTGGCAATATCTCACGCTGATAAGGCTATCAGGAAAAGGCTCAATCTTGAGGAGCTTTTGTTGCTTGCTATCAGCTGGGGTCAGGGAGTGGGAGGTGTGAGGTATACAACAGAGCATGCAGGAGATTTTCAGATTCACCTGTTGTGGAAAAACTGAAAATACATTTGCCTGAACCCCAACTTGCCCTTCATTTCTACCTTAAACACCCAAAAGTTTGGAAGACAAGCATCACAATCAAATTACTAAAAAAATGCTTCTTTACATGTCAGACATTTTACTTTTTCCAGGTTTCGGGGGGCACCAGGAATGGACCTTTTGATCAAGGCAACCCAATGACACCAGTGAAAAAGTAACAGGCATTCAAGCACTGCTGAATCTTCCTCTTTCACTGGAGAAAACATCCAGCTAAAGGTTTTACTCCAGTCATTAGAATACATGCATTCATTTTTGTGCATCATTCCAATTCTACCCTTTCAGAAGTTATACGTGGAAATAATTGATGAACTCGACCGATATCTTTTGCTTGTATAATATGAGAACAAGTACTAGAAAAAGTACTTAAGAGTTAAGTTATTAATGCTCCTCACTGCGGGTTTCCATGAGACTTTCTCAGCTGGGAGACAGTTAACAGCTCAGGAACAGAGCAGCCAAGTGATTTCCTGCTCCACTCCCACAGAACTGGAGACTGGAGAACAGCCAGCAATTAGATGGGCTGGTCCAGCACGGAGCAAACACAAGGAGTCTCTGATCTTCTGGGAACCCTGCAAAAGTGGGGGAAGTGGAAATCGGGACAATAGGAGGGGAGGAACATGCTGTTGGAAGACTCAAAATGGAGCATCTAAACTAGATGGATGGGGAGGGGAGAGAAATACACAGCAGGAGACAGGAGGAAAAAGGAGAGCAGGAGACCTTACCCTGCAAGGTTTGATGTGATACAACGTGCCAGTGCTGCTGGCAGAGGAGCAGGGAATGCCACAATGTATGGTCTGAGACTTACAAATATACAGTTAAAAAAAAAGAAGGTGGATCGATCTGAGGCTCAGATACACAAGTGTGAAATTAAATCCCAAGCAAGTCCTCTGGCTGCTGGTGCAGCGCCGGTGCCCATGGCGTGTGACACCTTCAGATGGTGGGGCTGTGCGGGTGCCATCGCAGTGACTTCTGCAGGGAACAGGGGATCCTTCACAGCTAGCATGGAGAAATCTCTTGCACACAGTTTCATATAATTTTTATCGGTACTCAACGCTACATGATTTTAGATGATGTGCTAAATTAATCAAGCCTACTGCATATCTGCAGACAGCAAAGCAATGCGATGCTGGGACATTCCTTAGCATTCTGATCAGCTTCCCATTTGCACTGTCTCAATATATTAAGTTTCCAATAAAAATTATTTGATAAGTGCCCTCAAAGGCATGATTAGGTAATTCCTGCTTGAATACCTTACTGGTATTCATAGTTCACATGAACACACAAAATTTTATCCCCAATCTACCTTAAATATAAAGCTATTATGCTATTCACAGAGATTATACCCTGGGCATTAGTGTTTAAAAGGTATCAAGCCATGGGCTGTGTAAGAAAAACTCTTTTTAAGATCAATACTTCATTTCTGAATGGCAAAATCATTAGTTACGACAGTAGTTTAACAAGAGAGCGTGCCAGACTCAGATTCATTTAAGCCTTCTCTGAAGAAAAGGGTTGCACCCAAATTTGTTTTCAGCTGCTCTGATTACAGCAGTGCAGAGTCAATGGCACACACACAGCTCAGCTCATGCTCTGGCTGTGGGCTGCCCTGCAGCTGAGTCTGCCATAGCCCATGTCCATGATGGCGACACTTGGAGTGATGTGCTTCAACCTGGTCCTACTGCTGGAAAACTGGGATGTCTTTGGAGAAGGAGACTTGGAATCTGGAGAGCTGTTAACGCCTGAAAACTTAAGATGGGAGGGAAAAGTCTTGGTGGCATTTAGGCAAAAAGCACTAAAAAGTAAGGAATGCCAGCAATTAGTTCCTTATCAACTTGATTCTTATGAAAGAAACTTTTTCAAAAAACAAGAAAACAGGATTTTTTTTGTTGTTGTTTTGTTGGTTTACTTTTTTCTTGAAGACAGCACAACGATGTGTTTTAAAAGGGATGGAAGCACAGGAACATTACCTTAAGGGCTTTTATATCATCTCTGATATGGAGTTTAAGAGATCAGTGAGCCAAGACGCTTGGCCATCTGCAGACATAAAGCTTCAGGCAAACCTCACAGGGGGAGGAAAAAAAAGGCAAAATGCACAGCAGTAAAGGTGCTCTTAACAGCAGTGTGATAAAGAGAGGCAGGTAAGGTGAAGGTGCTGCAATGCCACACATTAACACGTGCACTGCTGACAATGGCTAAGGCTACTTGGCAGTTTCTTTAAATTACTGTTGTGAAGAGAGCCAGAAGGGGAAAAGATGGGGGAAAAATAATTGATAGGAAATACATCTATAATAGGAAACTTTTTTTTTTTTTTAATCAAATTAAATAATGGTCAGATTCACTTGCCTGGGCTTAGTGTAAAACTTGCTAAACAAAACTAGGCTATTTGCCTCATATTTTACCACTCTTTACAGAGAATTAATCTGTACATAATTCAGGCACTAATCCATTTTGATAGCGTCTTACTTTTAAAAGACTCTTCCGGCCTGGTTTCCCACATTTTAGGGTGATTACATCTTGCCAAAAAGATGGAAGTTAAAACAGCATATGGTGGTCAGACAGCATCAAATTATGTTCTGAATGAGACTTCTTCCTTTGATTCTGATGCAGAGATTTCTTCTGATTATCAGATAAAAGATACGGTTCATTCTCCCATGAATGCATACACAATCTTCACAAACAGCTTTCCATTAATGAAATACGGGAGCTACAACCACGAGTTTCTCATGTCTAAGTGAAACAACAGACATCCTAACGCTGCATCTGCCAAGCACTGTATATGCCTTTCCCAGATGACAGCCACCCTTAACTCCTATGTGAGCACAAGCTACAGGCCTATTCTCAAAAGCAACGTGGGACTTCTCACACCACTCATTCTGTTGTTCATGCACCAATACATGTGGGAACAACACAAACCTAAAGCAAGAATGTAAATCCAGCCTTTACAGGAACCAGCCAACAACGTAAAGATTAAAAACAGTGCAGGGAACACACTGTCAAATTGCATGGATGCAATTAACTACTGAAATTAAAAGCCCTCATCCCAAACACGAATACAGCAGTCACTAGGTGCATTAAACCTCAGTAGCCAGTGAGTTGTGTAATGCATTTTGTATTACTTCAATGTAACAATGCAGTATCAGTCCCAAAGCATTATAACTGATGTAGATAACTAAGAGAAAACATCTTCAGGCTGTTAAGGTGAAGCATAAGGCTTCACCTTATGCTGCAAGGGATGGAGTTTAAGGGTGACAGAAAAGCATCCTGCTTGAGACATCTGAGCCAAAACAGAACAAGGTCACACATCACACCAGCGATGCTCACAGAGCCAGCACCTCCCAGGGAACAGCCAATCCAAGTGTCTCCAGTCATGGCCAGATCTCACAGTCCTTCCTCAGCTTTACAGCAAAGCTCATTAGCAAGGCAGCCAGGGAACTTCAAGTTGCATCACCAGTGCCCCAATAAGAGGGCTCAGAAAAAGAAGCTTGGGAGGCCAGCAAGAGACAGATGCTGCCCACAGATTAGAAAGGGCTTGGGTTGGGATTTTCATGGCATCAGCTGTGTAAGACATGACATGGCGGGTGAACTGGGACCACTGATGTCAACTGGCATCACTGCAGTGCTTCTGCTAGGAGGCGGCAAAGTCAGACAGGCAACCAGCAGTGCCAACAGTCCCATCTCAAGACAAAAACACAGAAGTTAAACCAGCTGCAACACCACCACTTGCAGAAGGATGGTGCACCATGGCAGTTTCTGCCATCAGTTTTGCAAAGTATTCTCAGTCAAAAAATTCTCAGAATGCAGTACGAGCTCACGTTTACCGATATGTGAGCAATGCATCGGAATAAAGAAACAGTTTGCTACCTCTTCTCCAGAGAAGACACAGAACTGATGAGCAGAAAACACAGCCTGGCTAACTGAGGCAGCTCTGGGATGGGGGGCTGCTCAGGGCACACTGCAAGCAGCACGTGGTGCTGGCAGCTGAGACCCCGGATTTGGAACCAGTCATCCCACATCACTGGGAACTACAACTGCATGAAACCAAAGTCTCTGTCCTACTGAACTGTCCCTTGACGCTTTCTTGCATGTTGAAATACATTCAGTTTCTCTCTAAGACAGATATTTTATGCATCTGAGATACCTTAAAGACGACTAATGGACACTGCAAACTGGACTCCTTTTAAACATTTCTGATTTGGGTAGTCAGACAAAAGTAATTGGGACCTGACAACTTTAACCTAGAAAACTCTTGGCCCACGCATCCCATACACTTCCTCTGATTTCTGTTAACCATCATTATCTGCATTTCTTAAAAGGAAGAATCCTCATCCTTGTTCACTGCCTTTCCATGTGCCGCTTCAGAGGGGTCACGTCATTTATGAATTTTATTCATAACAATGCATTAGGCAAACAGAGATAAAACTTCACAGCACAGGCTCACAAGCAAGGCTGACCTGCACAGGAAAGCTGGTGCTCTCTGATTGAATCACAGCAGATAGCAGGGAGAGGACAGACTCCGTGCTCCTACACCTAGAACATCAGGGTCAGACTGAAGTAGGACAACAAACCACAAGGTATGAGGGCAAAATAACTGTTCTTCACAAAGTCAGCTCCAGTGACTCCACACTGCTTCCCCAAAGGCAAGATTGAAGCGAGCTGGAGCCCAGGGCCAGCTCCATGCCCTTGTGCAGAAGGGACACGAGTTCACCAGCACAGGCACACTGAGAACGAGCCAGCTGGGTCTCATTACTTTCAGCACAATTTATCTGGGAAACATGAGCCTTACATATATAATGGTGACCTGTTTGTAGGCTCAATTAACAATGGTTAAAAGGGGGAGGAGAGGGGGGGGTGTTGTTTCACTTCTTCCTCTACTGCAAGCACATAAACCTTGAGGGTTTTACAACAGAAAACATGGCAGGAAGCACCTGTCTCGCTCATTCTCCCATAATTAGGGGCTGCAGCACGCACAACATTAGAAGAACAACCTCTGAACAGCAAATAAATGTGACCTTAATGGAGCATTTTGTAGCTTCACTTCCTTGTTTAATGCAGAATGACACCAATTCTCTCATCACTAAAGCTAGTAATGCTCCCAGAAACGCACAAACTCATACAATATCACCAGTTTCACCTCTCAGCTCCGGAAACACAATTTGCTTGTATCCACTGCTGGTATTTGCCTTAGTGCAGCCTTCTGTTTTGAAAACCTATCTCCAGAAGTCATACACCAAGTACTACCTTGACAATCAAAATATCCAAAATAAGCACAGGCATGGTGATGTAGCCCCGGGCTGTGCAGTGGGGCTGCCGACTCACCAGGCACACTCATGCTTCCCCACAGGTAGCCTGCATTTCCATTTCCTCATCATCCCATAAAACCCACAAAGGTGTTACAGTGCAGACAAGCATACATTTAATCATCTCTGCTTTCACTACTCTCCTGACCACTGATACAAGATTACCACTGTAACCCCAGAACACCTCAAATGGCATCCTCTGCCCCTATACCTCCTAGCATTTAAATAAGGGCAACCCTACCAGGTACACAGGATATTAAAAGCCTGCTAGGTCAGATTGTGTTCTTGCATAAGGGGGTGCCAGATTTGTCCTGGTCGAGATCACAGCATGGGCACTGCCAGCAGCCCCCTTCCCAAGGCTGCCCACCAACCCCTCCGCCTCCAGTACAGTGGGAGCAGCGAGCTCAGTGCTCGCTCAGCACACAACACGGGGCACAACTCGTCTCATCCACGCTGGGAAAGGCAAAGCACTTATGAAGCCAACAGAGCTGCTCCCACTGCATGGCTCAAGATCAAACCTGCCCCATTATAAAGTCTTCAGAGACGGGGGCTCTGTCAGCTAATAAAAATCCCTCATTCTTTATACAAAATGATTTTTTTAACCCGTGTCCTTTGGCCCATTTAACAATTTATTGACCGTATGAAATAACGTGAGGCCACATCAATCTCTTCCTGGTTATTTGGTTCAGCTCTCAAATTAATGCAGAAGGTGGAAAGCTCAATAAAGAACTATTTAAGAAAAGAAAGGAGAAATGCTCAAGTCCCACTGTGAGATATCTCCCTCTCAGTTTGCAGTCAGGTCTTACCACTCAGGGCTGTGCAATCTCCTGCAGGAAAGATGGAAGAGCAGAAACAAGCATGTTCCCCTGAATTGAGCAGAAATAATTTTAGATTTGTATCACTCTGCACTGAAACAGATCTGCAGCACTCAGGTAGCCAGATTTAGTGCCTCCAGCATGTGACAGCAATTCCAGCCAGATCCACAGAAATTATTTTAGGATCAAACTTAAACTGAGTCAAGCCAAGCAAACAACCATCCATGTTTATTTGTGTAAAAATGTATTTAATTTGGCTTATGATCGACAAAATAGGGCTGTTGGATGATTTATTTTTTTTTAGATAAATCTTTTCACGCTGACAACTTGCATCAGATACAGATTTCATAGCAAAGGGTTTTATCCACATTTATTTCCCGAAGTACAAATCTGAAGTGGAAACTGAGATAAATGGAGACTTTTGTGCTGACTGAGCGAGCTCCTAATCAGGGATATATGCCCCAAAAACAGGACCTGCCATTTTGAGAACTTCCTCATTTCCTGCCAAGGGAGCTGCTTTGTTCAAAGTGAAAAGACTCAATAAATGCTACAGAGCTGATCTGCGAAGCAACTCAAACATCCATATGTACGTGGCAGTTCACCGTTTGTGTTTCACCCAGACAAGAAGTTTCCTGGACATCTCCCAGCAGGAAGGTCTGGTGGTGTTTTGTGTGCAAAACTAATTCTCTGTTCCTTGGTCATTTGTCCCCAGAGAATGCAGTAATGATTTCAACACAAAGTCCCAAACTACTGAGAGCAGGACTGCTAAGGCCTTGGCAGCAAGACCAGAAAAGCAGTAACTGTGCTCAGATGAAGCAAATAGGTAAGAATTGCTAGCAATGATGCACACTTTATAATCATACAGAGACAGCACGCAGCACAGCCTGAAAAGGCAAGCGGTCACTTCTTCCCTATGCAGCACCAATATAACCAGCTGGAGGACAATGCAAATGCCATGCTCAGTAAATGTAAGTGATGCTAAATCAAAAGAAAGGGAAGCAAGCAAAAAAATGCCTCAAAAATATTCAACTGCCTGGCAAGCTCAGCGAAATGGGCTGATGTAAGTGAGACATTCTACAGAAGATAGATGTAAGGCAATGCAGTTGGGGAGAAATAGTAATCAGTGCAGGAATGAAGTGAGAGACTGCTGTTTAGAAAGCAGTAATGCAGAGAGACTTGAGCATTAGGGTGGATAATGAATTAGATGAAAGTTCATGCTGCAATACCACTGCAGAAAAAGGCAATTGCTATCCTGGGGCACATGCACAGAGATACTGGAAGCAATAACTCAGATTTAGACAGTCTTTGGCAAGACTGTCACTGCAGTGCCACATGCTGTTTGAGGCCCATTACTCAAAAAAAAAGAAATAGAAAGCTGCTTTTTTTTTTTTTCCCCAACCAAAATCTAAAGGCAGTGGCCAGGGAGGATAGGAAATGAATCACAACAGCTTCAATACCAACCCTGAGCTCCAGTGCTGGTGGCATGGACAGCCCAGCCAAGGTTGCTCAGCCCCACCTGGCCTTGCACCTTCTTATGTCCCACTCCCCACTTTCTTGTCTCATGCAAGAATTTTCATAACAAGTCTCTTAAGATATTTCAGAGCACTCAGAACTGTTGATCTTCAGGCAAGAAGTGCTCTCACGGCCACAAGAGTGAAAGAGGAGGTGAAGAGACTGGTAATGAACAAAGGGATGCTTTCACCTTGGGGTGGGCACAGTAGGAACTCATACATCACCTCTGAACAAAGAGACAGCTTTGAGGGAAGATGCTCAGTTTGCACAAGGTTTGGCTCCACCACATGCTTTGCTTGAGTGGTCAGCAGAAACCACAGCACAAGTGTCACCAGCAGAGGCAAGCAGCATCCCCAGCCACTTCCAGCAGGTCCCACCTGCCAAGCCAACACAGAAAGCAGCTCCAGCAAGGGCTGGAGAAAATTGGGAGAGCAGCACTCTCAGCATCCCTTACAGAGCTCTTCCCAAGAAGGCCAAGGCCACAGAAGCTCACTGCCTTCCTACACAAGCCAACTCTGCAGCATTCCCTAGCTTCCAGTGTCACTAATCCTATAGTAATTACAAGCATTTAAATTATTAAAATGCACAACAAAAGCACTGTGCCCATGGAACACCACTTCAGTGAGAAGTTCACAGCCTGACAAACATCATTATTTTTAAGGATTTTAAGAACTCTCACAATGACTTCAGCCAAGCTGCAAAGCAAATTTGTTGACTGCTGCAGGTTTCTCACTTCCCAGGCAGGTTGGGTTGGCCATTTAAATTACAACACAATGCTCCACTTGACTCAGCCTCAGAATGGTCCTCTCTACCCACAGGAAGCTTAACTACTCAAGAAAGTAGCTCCCCCCAGGTGAGTTAACTCCAAAATACACGTGCTTCACAGCTGCTATTTCCGTATTTTGTGCTTCTTTTATGCTTTCATTGTGAACTGTAACAATATCTGTTCTTATATATCTGGTACCGACGTTAAAAACAAATTCATCCTTTTATACAGTGCTTGAAAGATTTCTTTCTGGCAATGTTCTATGTCCCAATTTGTCCACAAAAAGCAGATACTAATATCACAACAGGTATTCAGTCTTACTGTAAACATTTTAAAAATACATTGCAATAAGGAAGTGACTTATTAAATAACCAATGCATTAAACATTGACAGCACATCAGTGCTTGTTCTGTGACAGCATCGGTCCTATTTATTACAGGGATCTGCAAAGCTGCATCTTACCACTACACAGAACTGCCACCAATACTGCACAGACTATCAAAAGTGAGTTTTCCCTGAAAAAAAAAAAAAAAATAATAAAAAAAAAATTGCTCACCATTAAATACACTTTTATTGTTACTCTTTTTGACATTCTGCATATAACACAACACTCTTTGCTAGAGAAATCAGACTGTGCCATAAGAAAAACCTCAAGTATTCATCCGTCTTTTTTAACCCTAGAATCTTATTTTGTAAACAAGAAGCTCAAAGCAATCAGTTCCAGTCAGGCTTTTCAGCTTTGGATTTAAATCCTTTCATGACTACTTCAAAAAACACACATCAAAATTTCAGGGGGGGAGGGGGTGGGGAATGACAACTCTGGACACTGTAGTTTTCTCTGATGAACAATCTGATGCATGATAAAGAAGCATCTACTTACTCAAGCTACTTGCCAACTGACAACCAAACCCAGAGTGACCACAACACTTTAAATAGATACAAAATAAGTTAGCAACGATTAGCAAAATATTATTTGCTGTACGTGATTAGGTTTAAGTCAGCAGGAAAATAAAGAGCAATACTGAAACAAGGCAAAGCCATGTGGCAGCTGATTTTAGCCATTTTAGCCAACGCAGCAGGAACATACAAAGGTACACACAAACACCATCTTTGACAGAGTATATCCCTCATTACTGCACTGCTCTGAAAGAAACTAAAAGATACAAATAAGAGATAAGAAGATAGCTTACACACATCTTCAGCAATACCAAGGAACTGCCAGCAGCTAAGCTTCCAGCTACAGTCATTATCCTTTCAAGATAGATATGAAGAACCACTAGGATTTATGGATACAGGGATCTACCAGGATTTAGCAAGTCCAAAACACTCAAGACCTACAGAAATCCCCGCAAACAACCACCATTGGCTAAAGTAAAACACTGACAGAAAGCTGGAGAAACAGCAGCAAGACCCCACAGGTCATCTGGTCTGAAGTCTTCAGAAATGCCAGCAGCTCACCCCCCTCCCCAGAGGAACAGGAATTCTGGAGGTTTCCTCCATCCCGAGCCCAGCAGGGCAGCCCATGACAAAACATACTGCACATAGGGCCAGGGACAGCCATGCTGTCACCAAGCACTCTTCACAGAACTGGTGGTACTGATTACCTATCATTAATCAACTCCTCCAAAATTCAGATAACACCAGTAATGCAAAAGACAGAGCAGGAGGCCACCTTTGCAATTTTCAGCCACTCCACTGCAGCAGAGTTGTGTTAAGTGCAAACGAACCAAGCCCCAATTTAATTTAGAGACACTTCATTTGCAAATCTTAAGTGTAAATTTACTGCAGCACACTAAGCAACAAGAAATCAATAACTATTGGTTATTTTCTGTATGGGTAGGGAAAGGAAACAAGGCGCTTCTCAGGTCACTGTGTGACAATACATCAAGTTGGGAGGAAAGGAATTCTTGAAAAAGCTCCATTTTCTTAACTGCCACTGAGAGCCAATGCAGCTGAGATTTCTCACTATGCACTACATTCATGCACTTCCAGAGCTGTAGTGAGAAGGTGCTGCACTGTGTCATTCATAAATAAGGGCCCTGTGCTGATGCAAGTTTACTTGCACTATATAAAACCTAAGGAATGGTCAAATTAAGACTCATGGTAATTTGCTTCCTACATATAAAAAAAAGGGGGGAGGATGGAGAGAGAGAGATGCATTTTTTTAAGCATCTGAATAAATGTTAAATTAAATAGCTTTTAACAAAATCTAAAAACGCATAGCGGTGCCAGGATATGCTAGTAAAAGCTTGGTGCTAACAGAAATTAGACTTCAAAATATATCTACTTTAATTTCCTTTTTAAAAAATGATCATAAAATCCTACGGTTTCCAGACAGCTATGTTAATAATTTCAACTTGGTAAATTATTCTTTTTTAAAAGTTTCTAATAAAGTAGCACTTGCTGCATGTCTTTTAATAAGATTACATTTCTATTTATGATGTTATAATACAACGTATTAAAAACAAAAGAAAGGTTATCACAGGAGGAGCAGAGATGCCTGCCTTCATTTTAAAGTAGATGGAAAGGATTTTCTTTTTAAATTACTATTTCCTTCGCAGCAATATGAATCCTAGCTTATCCTAGCTACACCACTGAATGAGAAGCAGCAAAGGAAGTTTTAATGCTTTCACATAAACTCATAGAAAATGCAAAACTACACCTCAGTAAGCATCAGCAATGCTAGAAAGCCAAGGCTAAAGGCAAAACTCCCGAGTTATTCCTGCTAAAGCAGAGAAATAGGATAGAAATAGGGTCCACATTAATAAGGTTCTTATTATTACAGCCATCTGTATATGCCAGACCAAGTGCAGGGCAAGGGAACAAAAAAGTCATCCTCAAATGAATCAAGTCAGCCCAATGAGAAGCAGACTACCTTGCTTGCCCCTCCTGATGCCTCTTCCATCCTGAAGGCTCTCCTGGGATGCAGAGCCAGCAGAGGGAAGGAAGCCTCCTGTACCCATCGGATATTGGAATTCACTTACTGTGATGGATAAAAGCTATGGGAGCACCTTGAATCTTACAGACTGGCAGAAGGCCACAGGATCTGTGTGACTCAGGTTCTCAGCCAGCATTGAGAAGAACATGAAGCAGTCCAAGCAGCACTCCAAAACCCAACCATCCTTCTGCTGAAGAGATTGCTCACTGCTGTGTTCCACTCAACTCGCACTTCTCATACAGCAGAATGTCACTCCAATGCTCCCAGCAAGCCACACAGGTTTTCTACCACAACAAAATAAAACTGCTCTAACGTTCTACAGGTCTATGTAAGATACCATAGCTCTTTGCACAGGTGGTTAGCATTGGAAAAACAGATGCAAAGAAGTCATTGCTCAGTATCATCTCTGGGTTATCAGTCAAATCAGGATTAAAAGGCAGGATCAGATCTGAAAGCCAGTGGAGCATTCCATTTGAGTTGTCCTCCCATTGTTGGACACAGTGATCCAGAAGTTCAGGTGGCACCAGCTCAGAAGGTGCACCCAGCAATTCAGCCACGGAGGAAACAGAAGTTAGTACAAGAAACAAAGGAGTTTTGGTGGAAGAGTCAAAACCTCATGCTGCATGTGCTTGAGTAACGCTTTCTTATTAGCATTTCAAGGTATTTGATCTATTGCAAGAAACAACAAAGCCCCTTTTCTTCCACAACAGCTTCCAGTGGAATCTCCTAGCCCAGACTTGAAGCAAATCTGTGTCAGTCACTCAGAGGTAGAAGTACACACACTAAAATCTAAGGACTAAAGAACTGAAGGATGGCCTTTAAGAGGAAAAAAAAATTAGAAAATAATTAACAATACAGCTCCCCAGCTGACAATTGAGAAGAATTCCCAGAATAAAAATGTGAAAGTAAGCTCAGGAAATATTTGGTCACAATGTATTCTTGTTAAGAATAAAATAAAATAAATCAATACACCTGACCATGTGGATGATCTCTAAACAGCCACATCTTGGACAGCAGGCCACAACCAGACTTTAGAACCCAGGGGGGTGGGGGAGAGCAAAAAGAAGAAATGGGTTTTTCAGATAGGTCTTTACTGGGCCTTGACGGTCAACAAATTTATAACAGATGTGCCTCATTCTGAGTGTGGAGAAATGAGTGCTGGTAACTGTTATTGTCAGGACAAATCAATTGGAGCCATATGTCTGCAGCGGCTGACAGCATCATGAAAATCTCAAGTAACACACAGACATTAGGATGCTGCTGAAAATAAGAGCTTTCCCACCGTGTAAAGGGCCTCAGGGAGATGTCTCTCTTCAAGATGGGTTTGTGGGAATTAGCTTATGTATTTTGATTCTTCCTAATGCTTGATTGTATGCGAGACTTTGCCCTCTTACTGACTCCCCAGACAGTACGTTATAATTAACAGAAGGTAAAATACTACAAATTAATCATAGGACACATCTCATTAGGATTCTTATTTTATCTAGATAAAAGAGAAAACCGTCATGACAGAATGGAGAAGTTTCCTAACCTTCTCTGCTATCCCACACTCCCCAAACAAATGCCAGCCATTATTCCCAGTCATGGAACCCAAGAGGAATGCACAACTCACAGCAAAATCATAAACGATAATAAAAGAAAGGAATAAAATGTTAAGATCCCATTCTCATAAACTAAAGTCATGTTTTTTAGAGCATTTCCACCTACAGTGCATTTCCTAGATTTTTTTCAGAATTCAAAACAGTTAGTGGTTAGGAAATAACAGTACCGTCAAGTAGGAATAGAAATAGTGGAACTGATCCACAGCCCATTTTCTTGGCCAGTATTCTAGACCAAGGCAACGTAACATGCTTTACAAGAAACGGAAATAACTAACACTGTCAAGTCAGCAGGGTCTCACGTAGGTTAAAATATAATGTAAGATCAGTGCCGTAATTATCCACACCAAGCAATTTTTTAGTTTATTGACTACGCTGCAGTTCCTGAATTTATGTCTTGGGGCTTAAATTGCAAAATATTATTGCAATGTGGCAGATATTATAATCCAGATATTGGTAGCTGTGCAGGAATGCTTGGTATTTCTCTGAACAGCCAACTTTCTCCAAAACCGCTGCCTCTCTTTCACCAACATCCAGGAGCAAATCTGCCAGAATGCAAGCATGCTTTGCAGGGAAATACATACTGTATGCACACTGATAGAGAAAAAAACAAGACTCTCGAAGAAGAGCTGGTTTTCAGAACCATATCTAAGTCACAGACACTGATTTATACTGTGATGAGTAACAACTTCCAAGGTACAAAATCTTCACGTTGTCAGCTTCCCCCTGCTTTCCCCCATTCCCTCTCTACACTGTAAAGCTTCAAGGCTTCTCCCATTTAAGTCACCATTTCATATTCAGCTCTTGACCTGTCAGCCTCTAACATCAGATGGCTCTGTTACAACATTCGGAAATGAGTGGGGTTGATCTGCACTTGTTGGATGTCTCAGCAGGGAAGCCATGTGTGCTTCCACCCCTGCATCTCTGTAGGACCTCTTCAGCATTGCTTTTGGCAAGTGCAAGGTTCAGCAACACAAACAAGAAGTCCTCTTCCTGGGCTTCTCAAGAATAAGAAAGCAGCATGTAGGTTTCAACAGAAAAGCAGAAAACTGTTAGGGTAGGTCTTGGACACAAGGAAGTATGCAACCTGCATCCTTCCTAACATTTCAGCAGGAGGATGAGAAGGCACCAACCAGCCTTGTGCTCTCAAGTTAGTCTGAAACAAAATGCACACAAAAAACAGAGAAAATGAAGCCTAAAAGACTTCAATTAATAATAAAAAAATAAAAATCACAGCTCATCTTTGTTTTCCCTCCTGGAGAATCTCATTTTCCTTCCAAGTAACAGTGCCAGTTGCAGAGAAGGTTACCTGTTCCACCTCACAACCTGAAAACAGAACAGCTACCCAAGAGCCCACAAGGGACAAAAGCACCAAAGTGAGAAGGCCGTAACATTCAGTAGAGGAGCTTGAAAGCAGCTATAAAGATCTGTAAAAAAGAAATCAGCATTTTGCTCTTGACTATTCTCTGCAAGCAAGAAGAACATGCTCACACATCCCCAAGGAAAGCTTGCTGTAGCAATAGGTTTGAATGAATGCTAAATGCATTCTCAGCCTTCCAGATCTCTATCAGGGCAACTGGGACAAAATATACTGCAGTTATTCACCCTATCATTAAGAAGAGATGGGGTCAGAACGCTGCCTGCTGTATGCTGTAAAGCAGACCTGAAATTTGACGCATCTACAGTGGATACCTGACTTCAAAAGTCAGCCTAATAACATGGGAGCAACTGGCAGCATCCTCAGGTCTGTTTCTGTAGGAAGTCAGACCAGAGTTTAAATAATCCCTCAAGCTTTAAGTTGTTTTGTACTAAGATGGACACGTGGGGGATATATCATGTCTCAATCCTGCGAGGAAAAAAAACAAGGAGGGGGGGGGGGAGAATAATCAGAACACACTTCAGATATTCCTGAGGAATGAACCCACAAATAAACATTTGGCATGGGGAAAAGACCACATTCGCATCAAGAAAAACTCAGCTGCACATCTGCTACAAGCAAGCTTTCCTTTCTGTGGAGGTTTCCACCATTTTTGCTGGGAGCTGCTGACAAAGTTATCTTTCCTCGGTGTTTGTTGACACACAGTTTCAATGCTTTACTGCTGTATTAATCCTATTTTGTCTTTCAGATAATAAGGATATTGTTGTTACTAAGTGCTATGCTAATTGTTTTCGTCCAGTATTAAAAATGTTCTGTACTGCCTTATTCTAATTAACTTGAGATTATTATTGAAATAATGGTTTTATTATTTTACCACCGGCATTTCACTGCCTACAGCCTTCATTGTACTCAAGCTATTATGACTTAGTAGCAATTGACTAACTACAATTATTCTATTATCCAGCTACTAACATTTAATTGGGTGAGCGCAGAAAATAACTTCCCAGCCACAAGATCTCTGCATTTTGATCTATTAGAATTAACCTTCGATATACAGAATTTTCTATGAACAGAATTCAGACTCGGTTCATTTTTCCTCTTCTCAAGAAAATCCCATGAGGATCACCATGTAAGCTTCGTTTGGTTTAATTAGGAGCTAAAAAATTTAAAGTATATTATGAGATTTATATTGATGCCCTCCAGCATACATTCTTCATTTCACACTTTATGTAAAATTTCAATAGCCAATGCACTTGCCTCCTCCCCAAGTGAGAACGCACCGCAGGGCAGGACTGTTAAATGTCATTAACATGAACTATTTTTATATTGATTTTTGTTGCTCTATTTCTCCTCCATCCATTTGATGAGTTGCAGAGTTCAGATTTAAGTTTTAATTGAAATACTTGCAAGCCAGCATACCTCACCACACTGCATTTTTCTGGGTTCAAAAAATCCAAAATCAAAAATCCATCAGGTTTACAGAGCTACATAGGGACCAGCAGCAGCAACATCTGGCTCAGCAGCAATTTGAAGGTGCTTGCTGTTGTTTTTACTGATGGTAAGTATATATATGTATTCTAAGAGGCTCCAAAAGAGACTATGCAGCTCCGTGTGCTCTTACTCCCAGTGGAAAATGTGTTAAGCTACCAGCTGCTTTTTAAATCAAGGAGTAAGTGACCGGCATGCTCTGAGACAACTCAATCACCACCAATAAGGGCAGGGCAGGCAGTGGCTGCTGGCTGAAGCACTGGCGCAACAAGCGATGTGCACAGAAGGTGCCCAACCAGCAGCACAAATTGGCCAGGGAGATCAGAATAGCAAAACATTTGTGCACTGGCCAGTCTGAGGACATTTCTCAGTCTCTGATCTGTGAATAGCTGGTTCAGAATCTGGGCACAATGTGCACTTTTGCTTACAGACTGCTGCAATGTGTAGGGGGAGTAGAAATAAAGTCAGCAAGCAAACAAGTAAGACCAGTAAGACTGAAAGCTAAAGACTGCTACTCTTTGAACTCCTACACCCTCATTTCCTGGTTTTATTGGCATTAAGTTAGGTCATTAACATTTTATCAATATATTATGTGTATATAATGTTACTGAGATTAATGGACACAGGCAGTGCCTTTCTAAAGGCGATCAGAGGTCTGTAATAAGTTATATGCTTGCTCTTCCAACAAGCTGCTCAGAGGGTATGGATGCATGGATTATTAAACAGCTCAACGTTTAACGTGGAAGAATTAAAAGTGTGACTACACTGCAGAAGCAACCTTAAAGGAACAGATATCTTAGCCCAAATTTGTATGCTGCTCCTGACAACTGAAGTTTTGAAACCCAAGTAGTTCAGACTTCAGCATATGCTCTACGTCAATATGTATTGAACTCCAAGCCTCTGCTGCAGCTGATTAAGGACAAAGAAAGGACATGATACAATGCTACAGGAATCAAGGCAGTTCCTTTTTGAGCTCCCGAAGAAAGAACATCGCTCATTTTTATTAAGTCTTAAACTTTCTGCTATCTGGCTACCTAACACCAGGTATGTTTACTGCCCTTGTTCCTGGTTTTAAGCTTGAAGTGCCTCGCACCAATTGCCATTCTGCTCATCTGCTCTCATGAAACGTTCACATTAAGATACATTCAATTACACAGGTTTTATTAGAAGCCCAGACAAGAAAACACTGCCTTCCTCTTCCTCTTCCTCCCCATTGTCTGTCCTGCTGGTATAGGTATACTCCTATGAAGTGTTTTTAAGTTTTATCATTAGGTTAATTCACAAACCATTGGGACATCCTGCAGCTTAATATGCTGACGTCAAAGCAGTTAGCTATTAAAATCCCCACAGCAGCACTTACGATTTACATTACAGAAGAAAGACACGCTCCTATCTCCAGGTTAGCATCCAAGCTCCACCACAAAGGAAGGCAAAGCTCCACTCACTGTCAGGCAGAGCAGAAGGAATCTCACGGCACACTGTAACAGGTATCAGCATGAAAACCTCACAGACTCTTCTCCTTTGACCACAGTAGACAACCACAGAGACATTTTAACTCAAAACCACAGGGAAGGAGACCCACTATGCTACCAAAAATATTTACTTTGCATACGGGTCCAGAGCTGCAGTAAGTGGTGATTTTTCCCCACTGCCACAGTACTTGGGGACAGAAAGGATGAAGAGACTCTGGAGCCTCACAGAGAGCTGTTAAATCAAGGTTTCCTCAACACTCAGAGGCATTTTGCCCAGGGCAACCTGTGTCACTCCTCAGAAGCCCAGCTCATGCACGCTAAGGAAAGATGCTGATCCCATTTTCTTATGGCACTCGACAGTTACACAGCTCTGCGCAGCTACTTCTAAAGCTATCTCATCAATGTCAAACTTGTCTCCAACTTTGCCAGCTAACTTATTCACATTTTTCATCCACTGCTATGTACTACTACATGAGCAGGCAAGGAGAAGGAAGGACTCTCAGGCTAAAACTGTTGCATGGAAGATAAATCAGTACACTTTCCTCCTCATCCCCCAATACTCCACCACTGTTCTGACTCACAAGCTGCAATCCATACAATGAGTCACATCAGATAATAGAAGATCCCAGGCTGACTCAGCTATTTTGGAAGAGGTACTTCCCCCCCAGTTTTATTTTAAAGGCTGCTTTAAAATAGAAGTTCTATTTTTTAAACTTAGGATTACCATAGAGGTCTGAGAACACATTAACCACAGAATTGCTCGATTGTACCAAGGATATAACCTAACTCATATCACCACCATTCTCACTACTTCAAGGCAACTTTTCTTCCTATAAAGCATTGTGAAATACCAAAGTGGGTTTTAAAAGCCTGATGGGAAGTCTTTCCTGTATCATAAGAAGGAACCTCAAAAACACTATCCAATATCATGTTGATTTGAATAGATCTACACAGGGTGCTGCAGCAGCCAGCATGGTAATCTTGCCATCACTGTGACTCTCTGGTGATCTGTAGGTACTTCTCCCTTCCTTGGTTTCTGCAAGAACATAACTACTGCCCCTCACCACTCAGTTATGCACCTGGCATCCATGCAGTGGAGGGCTCATCACCAGCACCTGAACCCACAGCATAAATAGATTATTTTTCCACCTTGTCCATCATAACCCCTAGATTTCTTGCTATGAAAGAACAAGGAATAAGCAGAGGTAATCATTCAATGACAGTGCAAATGTATCTCCACTGTGATCATAATGACATAGCATCTAAATCTGTTCATCACTTCATAGGTGCATTAAAAATACGCACAGATGTGTCTTTCACACCACTACCAGCAAAATACTCCCCCTGTATTTGCTACATTACAAAATGATACCAATTTGCATTTATATTTTGATTACATCTGACAGAATTCTATAACATTCAGCAATTTGCAATGGATGAAATCTGACACCATCAAAGTGGAAGCTTTGCCATTGACTCCAACAAGGGTGCGATTTCATCTTAAGTGCTCTGATGAGCAGAGCTCTGAAAAAAAATAGGGGACCACAGCTCTTCTGAACCACACAATTGTGAATCAGAATAATCCTGCAGAAATCTACACATTTATACCAATAAGAGTGGAATTCCCCAAACCACTGTTACACTTCTGTTAAAGCTTATTGCATTGCAGCTGAACAGTATTTCATTGCTATGACTTCTTATTATGTGAAATGCCATAGACTCTAAGCGCAGCTGGGGGTTCCTTTCATACCTTCAGCCCCTCTGCATCTACCAATTTTCAAAGATCTTGGAGGATGTTGCATAAGATGCAGCTGAGTAAATGGGGGAGGGCAACATCAGTTTTTTTTAATTAACTAAACCTCGTATCCTGAGACCATCAATACACTACAGCCAAGGGCAATGCTGCTCTCCTCATATCTGCCTGAAAAGCTCCAGGTTAACTGTAATTCATTTTTAGAACATATTAGAAGCATGCTACCCTGATGTATCATCAACCACACCATGTAGGTCCAACACAGTTTTGAGTAGCTACACAGATCCTCTGGGATCCTGAGTCCAAGGTCAGGCAGACTAAGAGCACTCCTGGAACATCCCTGTTTAATTAAGAATTAAAAAAAGATTAAGATGGATAGCCTGCACCTCCTGTATCTCATGCTCCAGTAGAAGAGAAAGTTGACAGGCTTTTTCAGGATTATGTTCTTCAGTAATATACTGGGATCCCACGAGCTATCAGTTTACCTACCCAGGAGCTGGGATCACATAGTTACCAGCTTGCAAGAGTATCAGCTTTTTCAAACTCCCCTCTGCTATCCTTCTTGTATATATACACATACCTTACGTATATCATGTTCCCTTATCATCCTTTACAGTGCCCAGCAGTGCCTTAGGCAAAGGACAAAGACTTGAATAGTTTTTAAACTGTGCTTTGTTTTGCCTTTTTAACCTCAGAAGAGTTCTTCCCTTCACAAACAGACCCTCTACAAAAGCACTGCCTTAATGCCCCAGGCAGTAAGATCCATTAATGCCTTGCAACTGCTGGTCTTATGACTGAATCTACTTGTCAGGGAGAGAGCAGAAACTGCTCTTCTCTGACAGCCCAACACACCATCTCTGAAATACACGTACCACACTCTGAGACTCAAATCAATAACTGCCATCAAGCATTCACCACCATGTTGCACTGAGAAGCTCACCTCAACTCCACATCTGCTATCCCCAAGAGGCTGCTACTAATTCGGAAGTCAGCCAGGTTCACCATAGGTCTGATTACTCCTCCTCTGCTGAGTGCCCCACGCTGAACCCACCACCCTGCAGCCCTCCCTGGTACTCCTTCCATGGCCCCTAGCCTAAGTAATTCTGCATCATTTCCTATCCCTTTTTCCAGTGCATACACAAAGACCAAATCCACTGTTATAAGCACAGGGATTCCTGCTATTAGCCTTTTCCCAGATCTAAATCTAATTTTCTGATGCTTGGCCAAATTTCAGTTCTGAGCTGCGAGGTAAGAACACCGTGAAGCTTCAAACCTCCTGGAATATTTAACAAGGTGGGAGGCAGATATTGTGGAGAAGCTTAAAAAGCGATTAGAGGCAGAAACTGGACATCTGCTGGCACAGCAGTGCCTAAGTGAAGATGAAACAACTTTTCAACATAGTTTGGCAACACTATGGGGGTGACTATTTTCATTAATAAAAATAAAGTCAGACTTTGGGCTCACTCAGTTTCTGGGCACGCTGCGATTGTGTCGAAGGCAGAGAAAGTACACAGCATGCTCCTATAAGCTGTGGCGCCAGACTCATCCCCTGCAAGACACTGTGCTGAGGACGAGGGGCAGAAGGGCTGTCCTGCACTGCACAGAGGTCAGCATCTTCTCAGGAAGCTGCGCTGTGGTTGTTTAAGTTGGAGCAGCTCCTGGTTATCCTGGGACCACTGTTACCTCCCACGTGAATTCTTATTCTAGAATAATGCCATTTAAGTGGGATACTGGTAGAACAGCGTCAACATAAATAAACCAGGACAACTGTATTGTTTCCATTCCTTGAGAGGCCTTTAAAATGATAAAAGCCTTGTCGTCCTCCAGAAGACAAGAAGCTAGTGTCATTTTTTAATACATTATGTACACAGAGTATTTCTGTTTGGACACTTAAGACATGTAGAGAATGCCTATTTAAAAAAAGCTTCACCAGCTCAAACTCAATACATAGAACAGCTTTATTAAGTATGGAATATAAATCTGTTTCTCTAGTTAAGAAAACAGCATGTCAAATGCCCTTCTCTTGCAGGTAACAAACACATGGAAACCAAGGTACCTAATAGGGCTGAGACATCTGGGAAAAGCTTATCTGGAGAATAAGCGTGTTTATCAGAATAAAAATCTCACCAAGTATCTCAGCTAAGTTGGAGAGAAAATTAGGACAGCAGAAAAAAGCCACTGTTTTTTTTTTCCCCCTAAACAAATGGCTTCATCTTTCAAACAAGCACAGGAGACGCCGGCGGGGCTGGTGACAATCATCAGTGATGCGAATGATGGGATGTGTCAAGGAGAGAGAAATGTCATGTGGGAAATGTAATTAGCCACTATAGAAGGGGGGCTGATACCTCCCCACTTACTCACATGCCAAATAGCCAAGTCCCAAATTGCTTAGTACAGCTCCTATTTGCTCATTTGCTGTTTGATATTCTTGTACCAGACATTTATAAGCATATCAGCCTTTCTTGGAGAACTGCAGCATTCCAGTTAACTTCCAGTTCAGGAGCAGTCACTGTTCATTTTACCTAAAGACACTTAACCTAATGGGGAAAGGACACGAGCTGATCAATTGCTCCAAATTTGTTCAAGTAACTCTACAATAAATTAATTTCTTTCCTTACCAGGAGAGCTAAAAAGGCAAAGCGTTTCCAGAGCCCTAAAATTGAAGGGATGCAACAGTCTTTTAGAGTTAGCTGATGCTACCCACTCATTAGCAGTCAGTCCAAATAAGCATCTCCAACAGCAGCAAGTGATGGCACTTAACCTGTATTAAAAAACATCGGCCAAGTTTTGTTTTTTAAATGAAGATTCAACAAGTGTGTAGCCAGACACCAACCTAGCATACTTTTTTTCCCTATCTGTTCAAATCTATCTGATGTTCACAGGACATAGCTGAGAGTGGCATTGTTATATTTCCCTATTAGAGTGAAAGAGAAGAAAGTGGGGAGAGGTTAAGAAAAAGAAAAGGCATTGCCCTTTTAGGGAGCTGCCAGAGGTATCTGAAGAAGTTTTCCCCAAGATACCGGAATCATAAAGGCAGGCAGATAAAGCAAACATCTGCTGATATGACCTTATAGAAGAAGCTAAAGCAAGGACCCAGTGGCAGTCCATTGCAACTGTGCATCTGATATTTGTCACAAACTCTGTAATCCCTTGCCCTAAGCCAGTTTCCAGGCAAACCCAGAGCAATTTAACAGGTTGTGTAAAATCATCATCTCCAGCATCAAAAGAGGATTAGTTATCATCATCCTCTCTGCTTTCCCTTTCCTGATATACTGAAGGAAAATGAGGTCTGAACGATCTCCTGTGTCCCCCAGCAGGTAAGCAAGCCCTTAAGTCACCATAATACTGGTGCACTAAAATACCTGCCAACTTCCTTAAAGTGTCAGCTTTATTAACCCACTTCCTCCCTAATGCTGCTAAAATTTTTACTGCACAGGAGGCAATACACCTCTCCCCACCCAACTTCTTTCAGCAGAACCAAACTCCTCCCAAAAAGATATTCCTCATCAATAATCCTTAATCTCACTGATGTGCAGAAAAATATTCCTTTTTCACTAGATGCCATACAACAAACAGAAGGGGACACGTCCCACCTTCCCTAAGTCTACACTATGGGAGAATTTTGTACAGAGCCACCCAAAACCCACCCAGATTCTTCCACTTCTACTAAAGCACTTGAGGCACATTTTCACCCTTGAAATTCCACCCTCCTCAAGAGCACTTCATATTCAACAGGCACAGGAATGCACTTCTCTTACTGAAGTAAGGTCTGATTCACGTGTCAGTCATTTCCTAGACATCCCTACAAACAGAACAACCTCAGTGAAACACACTGCAGTGGCTCAGACACTGCAGCAGATGCTCCAACACAGCAGCTCAGACTCCTGAAAGCTGTGGATCTCCAGTGCAGAACTGCCTCTCCTGTGCCACATAATGAGAGGTATAAGAAAGAGGAAATCATGCATAGCCACTCTCAAATGTCACACAAGTAGGCTCCACTAGCACAAAGAAAAGTAATTCCAACAAAATTTGTTCTAGAAAGGTGCCTAAAGTCTTTTACCTCCAAAAAAACCTTGTGCAGAAATTATCTAAAATACTCTTTAAATGCTTCAGTGCTCCAGTGCTCGTGTAAATGGGGTAAAGGTGCAAGTGCTTAGCAACATCAATACACTGCCATTCAATCCTTTTTTTATTTGGAGATTTTAGACTATTGTTTCCGCAGCCTCCCTCTCCATTTTACTTTACCACTTCACTATCCGTGTTAGTTTATTCCTTCAAGTTTACTTATTTGTGGTTGTACTCATTTTTAAATAATGCAGGGGAAAATGACAATAAATAATGCCCTTGTAAATATATTTGCCAAGAAACTGATTTCATGCATCCATGAAACATGCATCCAGCCATAAAAACTAGCTCTAAAAATGACCCAAGGAGCTTGAAAAGATACACCCATTCTAAAATACAAAGTTTTAAAGTCATATAAGCCTAAATGCTCTGTTCAAGTCCTGCACTGTTATGTACTAAGCTGTCTTCTGGGCAGCTAGTTATTCAGCAGACATAAATGTGAGAAACTGCATGTCGAAATGCTGCATGTTCTGACAAGACCACAAGCAAATATACAGTCCCAAAAGATTCAGGGGCCTTTGCATACAATCCTATTAATCGCTAGAGGAAGGCAACCATATGGCAAGTCTACAGCACGCTCAATGAGTGCACAGCAGGAAACGTGTAGCTGACGGGGAACTTTAGAAAGGACAAAAGGAAAAAAGACAGAGGCTGCTAAACCTATAGATTATTCATTAGAAATGCATTTATAGACTAGAGCGTTTCTAATTACTGAGGTTCATTAAAGAACAGGGTTGCTTCTAGATAAACTAGAAAACTTTCATCCTTATCATTACAAGAATAATTGAAATCTTGTTTCCATTAAAGTTTAGATGGCTTTAAATATCTTTCTTCAAGACTATAACAGCATGTAATTTAATGCTTACATAAGCAAGAGAATACAAATTACGTGTTTGGTACTTGACAGAATGTAGCTGCATGCTACATACAGCTGCTGTTGCACACCTCAAGTTGAAAACTTACCACACTGTGCTCGAACATCTCCTATTGGTATGGGAGCACGTGGACTGCAGTTAGGCATATTTTTTCTGGCAAAAGTAAAAGTTCAGGCATCCTCCAAGCCTTTTCATTCCGTTCATTCCTACCCCTGCACAAAAAAACCCAGTTGGACTGGTGCAGCTGTCTGTGGCTTCAAGCAGGAAGCCATATTAAAGCAAACAAAAAAAAAGCCTCAGCAAAAAATAGCTTTCCTTAATGGTTACAACCAGCTCAGACCACTTCCTTGACTCAGGCCATCCCGTCAGGACCATAAATATAACACAGTGCCTAATGCAGCGCCAACACAACTGCAGAGGCACTGAAGGGCAGATACAGAAAACACGAACCCTCACAATCCAGTTGGGATCCCCAGGAAAAAGGCCCTGCGGCTCCTTGCCTCCCAGCCCCACACCTCAGCGAGTGCTGCTGACAAGTGGCTTCCTCACACAGCAAGGCTGCAACGCCGACTGTAACAAGGGATGCAGGGCACTGTGCTTCCCATGAAGCCTAACAGGCCACAGTAGCACAACAGTAAAGGCTGTCAGGTACCATGGCCTCTCAGACTACCCAGCTCATCTTTCACGCCTTACTGTTTGGCTTTTTGTCATATCTGACAATTAAATTGAAGCTTCTTGTATCAGCAACAAAGAGCACAGATTTCTCCTGATGCACCTCCTGGTACATCCTTTAGGTTGAGCAGAACCCAGCTCAGTCTCTTTAGTCATCCCACCTTCCTCCGTGAAGTGCAGAACCCCATACCAGCCCCAGTAACTAAACTTGGGTCCCAGCTCGAGGCAGAAGGATGATGCCAGGCAGAGCCATGGAGACTGCTGTATTTGTACAACAGGGAATTGTGATTTCTGTGAAAACAGTGTTTTCAGCAATGGCATTGCTGACTCACATTCAGTTTCACGTGCTGTAAATCCTGATTCTTTTTTGCAAGCCTTTTGCACGAGTCCAAGTGATTGTTCCTGTTTGCCTTCAATGAATCACATCCTTTTTTTCTTAATAGAAGATTATTTATCTGCTGTGCCATCCAACGTATTTATAATCCGTCCCAGCTTCACTTCATCTGCAGACTTAGTAAGCATCAACCTGATCATTATGAGAATAAAATACTGAACAGAAGTGTCATAAGGGCAGACCTTTTCCAAGCTGCACCCAAAACATTACCCCTTGCATTTTTGAAAATAAAACTTGTATGTAATCGCTCAACACTGCTCTCCAGCCAAGTTGGCATCCAACATCCACCAGCAGTTCCACAGCAAGACACCAAAAACAAGCTATGTAACTGCAGTCTCTCTTTTATCTGTAAGGGATATTATTCAACTGTTGAAACAATTAGATTGGCTTGGCAGAAGGCCGTAAAACTGAGCTATGACAACAGTAAATGGGTTGTGAAATTATGCTGAAAATTTAGGAGAGACAAATAGCCAAAGAAAGGCAGCTCAGCTCAAACTAGCTCACAGCATATCCTGAAGTCCCCCCCAAGTAGCCCAGGACACACAACTTCAGTTCATCTGCCTTGCTGTAAGGAAATACCACCTAACCTACCCTTCTCTTCTGTTCACAAAACTAGTGAAGGGCTGTATCAACAGGTCTACAGATCTGGAATAAATATCGGGGTCTCTTTCCAAGCAAAAGGATGAATTACACAAGTTTAGACCTGAGATTCAACTACCTACCATCAAGATCTCTCCACTTGCAGCATCACTCCTGACTCCAAGGGTAGAAAAGCTTGGTGTAAGCCTCAGACACACATTTCTGGTCCTGGTCATCATTTCTTGGTCTAATTACCTTGTTAACTTCAACATAAGACAAAAAACCCACACAGTAGGAGCAACATTTAAAGAGGAAAAGTAGCATCAGTGAGTTACTTTGAAAGCTTTCCATGATATATTTTCTCATTTCATAACAAAGTGGAGCTCACCGGAGTTTTAGAGGAATACTGAAGTTGGGTCCTGGCAAGTCTTCCCTATTTCAGGGAAATATAGTGAACACCGATTCATGCTCTACACTCAAATCTAGGCACACAAATATTCACCACAGGAAGCCTAAATGTCTAAGCATATGCAGGATCAGAGCTGCATTTCTGGAAATTCAGATAGCTTGCTATGTACCAATTGACAATGCTTTACAGTCCCAGGAACTATTCACCTGGCTGATATTCATTCATTACTTCATACAAAATGAAGGTAATCTTTCTCTTTCATATCCAATAATGAATATTTATAAACAATTTAAGAAATGAAAACAAAACACTAAATCTTACAGACTGCAAGAGCAAGACAGAGACTAAGTATGACATTTGCAGATTGGTGGCAAGCTCTGGTTTCCTGACAGCACGGGTGGCTCATAACTGCTTATCTCAAATGCAAACCATCTCCTCTCTGCTTGAAAGGAACAGTTTCCAACACTACTGCTTTACTGAGTCACTTTCTCCTGCCTTGTCTTTTGGCCTTAATTACCAACTGAAAACAGGTAATTAACAACATGAACTAATGGATACAATTCTCAGCAGAGAAAGAAAAATGGCAAAAAAATTGAGTACCCCAAAATTGGTTTGGGTCACTTTTCCACTTGGGTATCTGTTGCCTTCAACGTCTAAACAAGTTTTTGGATGTGTATGTGACCCAGGACACTGCCTTCAGAGCCCCTGGTGGGAAACAGAGGGTGACTTTGTTCTGGAGCCCACAAACCTCTCACCCCAAGCTTGCTACCACAGGATTTGAACCCTGCTGCAGAACAGAAACACCTCCGAGTCTGCTAAGCATGCTAACCTTATTTCCAGAGCCCCTTTCAAGTTGTTGCTTGCATGGAAATCCGTGCTCCCTTGTCATCAGTGCGACTCTTTGCTGTTCTGATGTTTTTCTCCCTTTGTTCTCTTTTTGTTTCAGTGAGTTAAGCTTATCTTTTGCTTTTGTTTCCCTACAGTAGTAAAACTCCATTATGATGCTTGGCAGACAATTTAAGCTACTGTGACAATCATCTTTGAAAAGGGAATCTGCTTTCACAAACCTTTTCTACATGACTAAATATTCATTTCTGAGCTAGCAGCAGGCAAAGATTCCACCCTCCTTCCTATCTAGCTCATATTTTAAAGCTACTTAAAATAAAAAGCAGCAGCAGCTGCTTGCAGATGAACATGCTGTTGTTGTTGCTTCCCCTCCAGAATACCATGTGCACAGTAGCCCCTCAAAAACACTTCACCTTAAAGGTCTTTGTTATCCTCCCCTCCTTTTTTCTTTTTGGAGAAGGGATGAAGTGCTACAATAAAATACACAAATCCACAGTGTTCGCCCCCTCTCACCTCCCGGTTTTACAGTACAGCTCAGACCTTTCACAAGCAGCACTGAATAGTCACAAGAGGATTTTTATTGTTGTGTGTTTTTATACAGAAATAATATATCATTTATCGTTTTTCCCATTCAGGTTTTGAACCTTTATCAGGTGACTTTTTTTTTTTTTTTATAAAGCTTTTCTGCAAAGCTTGAATGACCAAGGGATCTATTTTACAAAACAAAGAAAACCAGCTACAAAAGACCCAGACAGTCTTCTCAAAATCCCATGTCTCCAAGAACCAAGGCCTTCAGGGAAACAACACAACAGAATTCTGATTAAATATCACAAGACTCGACAAAACTAACACAAAGATGTCATGTCACAGCAGGTCATTAAATCCCCAGACCAGCTTCCTGCATCTCTCTCCACCCTCCTCATCCAAAAAGACCCACAGGAGAAGTGACACTAAGGAGCCTTCAGGAGAGCATGCGACAGTTGTGGCACCAAGGGTGGCCCAAACTTGTCTCCAGGATTGAGAACGAAGCAGCGGTAGCAAGATGTGGTAAATAAAGCAACACAAAAAGCAGAAGAGACTTAGTTTGACATAAGGGGATGGCACAAGGAAAACAGAAATGCATTGAATCCCTACTGGTAGCTTATCTTAGAAGAGATGGAAAGCTTTGTTTATTGCTGCACACAGCTGGCTGCTTGCAACCAGGACTTTCTTAATCTGACGGAGGAACAGCTGTGGGAGTACGGATGGGATGGCCAAAAAGAGAGAAACAACCCCAACATTAATGGCTTCTACCAAGTAGAGACTAAAGGTAGCAGATAAGGATGTACCAGAGCCATGAGAGGGGAGGGAAGGGGTCTTGAAATTTGCATCTCCTGCAGTCTAACTTAGGGTGCATACCACTCAAAAAGGTAAAAGTTACACTATAAGAGTATACACTAACAGTAATGAAACAAAGTTGATCATTAAAAAAAAAATAATTCATTGTAAAACTACTAAGAATTCCTTATGGGAGAGATTAATTATATACTGAAATATTCAATCTGTAGTGAAAAAAAAACACAGAAGGATCATCTGTTTTGTATCTTAGTATTAAGATCTTGCTACTAATTTTTGTTCTACCATTTTTCTCCTAATAATTTTATTAGCAGATAAAACACATTCTGATAATCATAGCTCACAAGCGCTGCCCCGAACCAGAAATCCACCAGGCTCAGCTTCGCACAGCTGGAGACAAGCAGGTGCCCTCCTAGGAGCTGTTAACCCACTCCAAAAGGAAAGGCAATAGGTGAGGATGCCAGCAGTGAGCAGGAAGGAGAACACATCGGGCACTTAAATAAGTGCTCAGCGTAGGTCAAGGAAGGGAAAAAGACGCAAAGACTTGCTGAAGGCTAAGATTCAGCAGCTGACACATTTGAAAGGGTGGTGTCACAGGCCACTGGAAGAAAAAACAGCTGCAACAAACTGTGCTACAAATCTGTTTGAGGCTTCTGCAAAAACCCCAGCTCTGTAATTACAGCATAGGATAAATTCCACTCTAAGTTTACAGAGCTGCTTCATAGAATTTCAGTAGACAACTAGTAGGACTGGACAGTGCTCACCAATTGCTCAAAAGCCTCAGTACCTTTAAGTCTTTACATATTTATTCAGCTATTCTTTCTCCCTGGAGTGAATATTATCCTGTCTTAAAGGTTTGATGTGAAATCAAACAGCATGTTGTTGGGCTTTGCTTTGGTCTGCTTTAAGACTGCTATTTCTCAAAAAGCCATTTCAAAACACAAATATTCCAAGGCATCTAAATATAACCGGCCCAACTTGGACATAAGTTCTCTTCACATCTGTCATCTCTCCCTCAGATCTTTTTAAATTGCACCTACTGGGTAATAAACTATGCTCTCCCGCCGCACAGAGGCACGTCTGATTTCTTCCCCCGGTTTGGCAGGAGGATCAGCCATAAGCTGTACAAAGCCTTGCTGCTGAGCGGATGCTCTATAACCGCTCCAGCAAACGCTTGCGTTAGTCAAAGTCAAAATTATGCTTCAACTCCTTCAGAAAGTCCCTTCAGCGTCACGGCTTTCTGGGCTCATCCTAAGCAGCAGCACCCAGCGCCAACAACCTGCAGCATGAAGCTGCCCACACTCTAAGCTGGGGGAGCAGCCCCACACTTGGGCTGGCTGCACCGCAGAACCCACATGTTGAGCCCAGTGCCTGCAGCAGGGAGAGCTGAACCCTCACCTTCCGGACAACCCGAGCTTCCCCACAGATGGCTTTCCCATTGCTCTGAGCACGCTTAACTTCTAAAGCCTCAGTACAATGCACAGGAACACCTGCTTTCTGCTCTGCACCAGAGATCTCTCAGAAAGACAGAAAAGCAACAAAGCAAACCTGAGAGCATTGAGAACTCATTGCCGGCCCTAGAAAGCAGTTTCTGATGCAGCTGCCTTTCAAACCTTAATAAAAAGTGAGACAAAATAGAACTATCTGAAGTCCCCAATCCTTGCTCTGTATCACAGGAAGCTTCACAGCCCAGTTCCCACACAGGCACGGAGTTGAACCTGGGATATTAACAGAACACCTTGAAACAGTTTCTGTAATACTTCAGTGTGTTGTATAAGCATGCTAAGTGCATGGGGAAAAAAACAGTTCAAATATTCTTATTGCTTACTAATGCTCTACCAAACAAGATTTCCTACATGCACTGACATAAGAATTCCTCTTGTCCTTATTGAAGTACTCTAATAAAAAAACATTACCAGTTTTTCATTATTTTTCATTCAAACATGGAAGCCTTACCAATTGAATCAAAGTTGCTGAACGCTTTCTGATGCTAAACAATTCTTGATTCCATTCACTTAAACTCCCTTTAAGGTCAAGTGACACTATCAGGGATCCAGAAGAAAAGCTGAGAATAGAAATGCAATGTGTTTTGCTTCTATTCTCTCAAAGAAGAGGGGGGAAAAAAAGGACAAAACTCCCAGTCGTTTACTAAGGCATCTGCTTCAGCTCTGTATAAATGAAACCGATTCTGGTTTCGACTCGAGACAAGGTTTAACTTGGGATTGGGAAATAGTTTGTTTAGAAAGAAAATTATTAGTTTAAATTCAAGAAGACAATGTTTCAAAGCTTGCCAGCTTTGATATCTCTTCCAATTTAACCAAGTCTACAGAATTAGACGTTTGTTCTGGGAAAGGTGTTTTTGTCTCTACCTATCACCTTCGACCCCCAAACATTCCAGACTTTGTATTAATTTCAGCCAAGATAAATAGATGGTCTTCAAAAGAAGAAAAGTTTTCAAATCTTTTTGATCTTACAGGAGATATATGCATTGCTTCAGCATCTTCTCACAGTGATTGATGAGTCTGAACCACTAATTTGAATTCAAGGATGTGCAGGAAGACTAATATGCTTACTGGTATATTGTGTTGTTTCCTGTAGCACTGCGAGTGAGAAGACTTCGGGACTTGTTTGTCCATAGAAGTACATGCTTATTTGCTGACAACTGTCTATATTCATCACCATTAACAGGCGGCAAGACAAACTGTTTCAATCCTTGAAGTCCAAGAGCAGAGCAGACTAGGCAGGGTGGAAAATAACACTTCACCCTTCAAAATAAGGCCCAAGTACACTTGCTATTCCCTTGTTACTTCTGTCTCTAATTGTGATACAGCCACTGGTCGGCCAGTGAACACTACATGGCTTCTGCACGAGGGGCTGCAGACAGCACCTGTGGTTACTGGGTACCAGCACAGACACTATTACCTTCATTATTTCATTACTATCCTAGCACTTCATTATTTATCACACCCCAGTCCCAAGGCGTGCCTCCTCAGAGCCACATTCAGAAGATGCTCCGCACCCTCCCAGCACTCCAGCTGCTGGAGAGCACATCTCCTGTGCTCACACCATCAGGAGCAGCTGCACTGACTGCTCTGCACTCAGTTGCTCAGGCTTACACAGAAGGCTCTTTCTTCTAAAGGAGGTCACTGCACTACAAGTGAGGGGACTTTCCTTTGCTGTGAAACATCAAGCCCTCAATCCAGGTGCACAGAGAAAAACAAAAGATAGGCACAATCCAGCAGGGGACAAGGGTGTCTTCCCATCTCCAAATTCTTGTTATTCTATCAGGAGAATGCATCCATTAATGTTGCACTGAACAGTCAGTGATGCCCCAAGGAAGACTTTGAAAAAACATTCTATTTAAAGACAAGCCTGTTAATGTGTCATCTGTAATATGCCTCTGTTACTCCTGGGAAATTTGCATGAAAACGGGATTGTTGTTTTTGCTCTGAAGTTCTGGTGCTCCTGATGCTTATTCCATGCTGCAAGAGAAATGCTATCCACCCTGTGGGATCAGCCCTGCCAACCCTGCGTACCCAGGCATCCACCAAGAGAAATCAGGAGGCAGTTCAGTGCCATCCCAGAGCAGCTTCAGCTCACATTCCTAAAGTCCCAGTTTTAGTAGCAGGGAATTTCACATGCCAAAGGAAACAGATGCCATAAAAGCTAATAAAAACAAATAAACATAAATAAATAACATTTTGTCACCATTAGTGAAGTTTTGTGATTATGCAAGTAACTCAATAGGAACAGATACTCTTCTAATGAGGAAAAAAAAAGTACCAACACAGATTAAATCCAACGGAATGAAATTGGAAAATCAGATAAAATGCCAGCTCACGCAAGGGGGTAACAGACAGCCATTTACAGCTAGCAGCTCCTGTGCACATGATTTCTTTGCCACAGTGCTGCCACACCTGAAGTTCTGGCTTGACAGGGAAAGAGCACAAAAACACCACCAGAATTTAAGGGGATTTACAAGGATGATGATAATCTACCAAAGCACTGTGGGTCAGCACTAACAGCAAGGTTCTATCCATTGTCATTGCATTCTGATCTCATTTTCACTCACATTACATATTAATTTCCTCTGCATTTTCAAAGACACATTTACAACAAAAAGAACTGCAGAAGGGTTTATTGTTTAAGGCTTCATTTGAAACAGACTGATAGCAACGTCAGTGCAGCTGCCTCATATGCAGCATCGCATCCTAAAAATCCTTATGACATTTCTCTTTAGACATGAATCAGCAGACTAACAGATGTCTCATTCACACCATGTTTGAGTTTCAGTTTTACTAATGAAATTAATTTAGGGCCAAACTGCATCTTGAGTCACACGCAGAACTCTTGTGGACTTGCACGTCAGCCAAATACGTGCATGGGAGAATGGAAATCCATCCTTAATTTTAATTTGATCTTTTTAACAGATTGCTAATTTAAAGAGACAGATTGCGATGTCCCTCACTTGTGTTACATTGTACCTTACATCACAAACAGTCCCACCACTGAACACGAGGTTTCTGAAGTACAATATACATCCAGCAGTGACAAGATGCCAGAAGCTGGCTGTTCCTAGTGCAGACTGCCTCTGAATCTTAAGAGGTACCAACACAGAGCTTCCCAAGCTCATTTATGCAAAGATGTGTGCAGCCATGGGAAGACTGCTGTGCATTGCTGGTTTTCATCGTGCAGTGGCACAGGCAGCAGCCCTTTGGAAGAGCAATGAAGCAGCAGTAGGGAAGTTTTCCCCACAGGTTGTTCTCAGTCTTTTGCAGGCAGATACAAACCTGTCTGGACCAGAAGCTGTGCAGTCACATTTGCCAAGCAGGGAGTATTCACATATGCCAACAATCCACTGCGTTACCTCTATGCTCACAGCTACCTCCTGGAGCTCCTTGTGCAGTTACACCTGTTCCAAGAACAGCTAGAACCCAACCCAACCTGAAAGCACACTCAGTGCCTGGCTGAAGTCATTTCTACCAGAGCTGCTGCTTCATGAGAAGCAAGCCATTGTACTGAGGAACTTGGGTTGTTTTTCTTTTGTTCGTTATAACATCCCAAAATTATCAACTACGCCCTTACCAGGTCTGCTAGTAATATTCAGTACAACATTCCTTCCACTTTCTCTAACTTGGTAGGCAATAAACTGCTCTGCATGTGACACCAGTGTTTGTTTGTTTGTTTTAAATACCTAATGACTATGGTAAGCATTGAGCAGTTCTCTCATGACCAACTTCAAAACACTGATCACATTTCTTTCCACAGTACTCCCAGCACACAGCCATGCTTGGAAGCCCCACACTGTCACTAGCAGTAACAGAATTGGAGCATCTGGAATCAGAAGTGTTTTCACATTGGAAAAAAAACTTGACTTTTCAGTTTAAGGACTCAGTCATTTTAACTTTAAGGACTCAGTCATGGAAAAAGCTGCTCACATTCCAAGAAAATATAAAACATTCCTCAACAGGCAGCATGCAACAAGAGCTGTGAACAAATTTTTACTCTTACTGAAAAATAAGCACTCAGAGTAATAGATTGTAACTACTGATATGACTGAAGATAAGAAGTAGTTAAAATACAAGGTCAGTGAGCTCTTCGCATTCAGCATCCTACATCTCCAACTTGCTAGGGAATATCTGTGGTTCTCTTTGCCTAAGATGGCAACCCAATGTTATTTCTGTACTTCTATACTAGGCCTACTGTTCTTATAAAGCTTCCCATCTAGCTAATGACCAATATTTACTCAGAAATGAGCTTCCCAGAACTGAAGATGCTTATCTTCTGAAAATCTGTCCCAAAAATCTAATACTGACATTAGCAACATTCAGAGTCATTCATGATTCATTTTCTCATCAACTTAGGCTGGCTCACTGGCATTACAGCCATTCAGTTATTCTCTCCTCCTGAAGAGATCACTGAACCATACTTACTGTTCCTTTTCCATAATATTCTCAGGCTGAATTCAACTATGACATTATGATAGATAGCTAAAAGCCAATGGCACCTTGAATTTGTGGGTGGGTTATCCATTTTCTTTACCAGATTCGTTTCTGCTATGATTACATAGTTTAGGAAGCAGAACATATTGTATGGCATTTGCCTTCCAGTCACTTTGTCATAGGCTATTTCCCTAAGCATATGTTTTTTACCATTTTAGAAAATTGTTCTTTATGCTACTTCACAAGTTGAGAATCAATGCTTTTGCAGAGTACAGGCTGTATTGTTACACCATGCAATTTGAGAACACCAAGCCAGAAGAAGAAAAAGGTAACAAAAGATCCCAGGAACAAGAAGATTAAAGGTGACATGAGAACTACTACAAATTCCCACATATGCCCAGTTTGCCTACCCATTTCATAGCACCCCTTCTTTCCTAGTCCATATTTCAATATATTATAATCTTCACATTGGTTTCATGTGCTATTTCTTATTAGGTTTGGAACTGTTGCAATTGTATTTAAAAAAAAAATAAATAAAAATCAGTCTTCAAATGCCTCCGTGTCCTAATGACCTAAATGACTGAACACACTGCCCAGATCAGCAGAGTATTCCTCTTTAGAAACTCCAACAGAACAAGAAAACAAACTTTAGCATTCAGCCAGTCTTAGGGACACCGCAAGTGAAATAAATCAGGAGACAGAAGTGACATATCTGAAGCATAACTCCTTGCATGAGCTGCACCAACTTTTCAGCCAAGTGCATCCTGCCATGAACATGTAACATCCTGAGGACACTGATTGGGATGGAATTCAGACTGAAAGCTTTTTTAGCTGTGTGGAAGGAAGCTGTAATTATAGAGCAAATAGCTTCAAGTTCTAAGCAGAACCACCCTGTCTAAGGCACAAATAGCTCACTACAGGGCAGCACAGATGCATGAAACCTGTAACATCCAACATTTTGCCACATTACATCACAGTCAATTAATTACTTCTCTCACCTACTTTTGAAAACGTGCTCCACATAACTACAATGGCCTCACTGCAGTAACTGCTGTTCTTACTGCTGACTGCAGAGAAGTTTGATCTTTATCACCGAGAAAGGAGCACTATTTACTCAGGGCCAGATTCCTCTCAAAATACACATAAGCTGTGCTTCAGGGGGTATTTGGGAGAGAAGTGGCTGTGACAGCAGCAAGCTGCAAACTCTCCAGTGGAACGATCCAGGTATCGTGCTGCAGCATCTACTTAGAAGCATAAGCACAGATTCACAGCCATAGCAAGAGCTAACAGGTTGGCTTCTAACACGTATTTGAGATGAGGCTGCATCACTTTGGTTCTTTACATTGTTTCACGTGTATGAAAACATGAGTTTATGAAAAGACATTGGGACTGCCTTCCCCAGGCCAGCAGCAGGAACGTGCCTCCATTTTACATAGCCGAACAGCGTGATCCAGCTATAAAAGCAGAAGAGATGCTGCTGTGTTATAAGCACTGAACTATAACATATAAATTTGTCTGTGAAGTTCCATGCATATGCCATAAACAGTTTCAAAACGTGCCCAATAAAAGTCAAATTTTCATTTACAGTTTAACGCTGTTAACAAATCATGATTTACCATATCTGTCAAACACTATACTACTCCCTTTCATATATTATAGGAGCTAAAAAAAAAAACCAAGTTTCTAATTAACTTTGTCATATGAATAAGAGTTGTTCTAGAACTTCTCTCTTCAAAGTACTGAGATTTAAAGTAATAAATATTCCTTCAGAAGTAGGCCAGCTTGGATTTAATATGCACCAAATAAATATTCCCTCAATTAGATGTGTGTAAGTAAAAAGCTTTATGTTATGGCTTATAGCAATTTCAGATAAAGAGCTTGTGTGATGGAGTGAATCCAGCTAAGAAATGATTGCAGCAGTGCAACATAATTTGTTGCACAGGACAGCACTCATCTTAAAAATAATTCTGAGGAATTCTTGCAATTTTGAGATCACGCTAAGTTTTGAGCAAGACTACCACGCTTAATAGATTTCATAAATTACTCCTAAAAAATTAATAAGGCAAATTAAGGGTCCTTGTAATGAATCATGTAACTTCTCATTTGGCAGAATTATACTCTTTTTCTTTTTGTGCAGGAATCGTAATCTTAGTTGTACTATTAGACACAAGGCTGATGAAAGAAAGTCACCCATGGCAGTGATAGCTTCTATGTCATCAATTTTTTGATATTCCCTCTCTGATATTTCCAACAACATTTCCACCCATCAATGTGATTGAAATCTAAGCCTGTCTTTGTGTCTATTGCTGAATCCCACTGCTGTTGCAGAACTGCCTTACTAGAGGACTTTGTTCATTTAAGCACGCAAGTTCAGAGAATACTTGGCTAAGAATCTTTAAATGAAATAAAAATCTAAGCTGAGACTTCTCACATCTCAATCCCCATTAAACTCCCTTACATCCTATAGCTAAAAGCTGACTACAAAATGTCAGGTAAAATTTGCACTAAGTTTGCTTCTAGAGAAGACTGCAAGTCATTTTTGTTTGAAGAGTTTTTGCTCTAGAAGAAAGAAAGCGCTGGGTGGAAGGTTTACACAGTCTGTGAAGTGCACATATCCAGGGCTCAGGGTCGTTGCAAGAGTGCAACGACCTGGGGAAGGTGCAGGCTTAGGGTCAGTGACATCACAGCTAGCCTGAGCAGGCTGCACTACAAACCAGGGAATCCAGCAACAGCTCCAGTCTTGTCAACGCATCTACAGGCACTGCCAAAAATGAGATCCTTTGCTGGAAAAAGTTTCTACGTTAGGAGAAAGACAATGGCAGAATCCCTCAAAGATCAGTAAAGAGTCTCTTCTAGAGCACAGTTACTCAAAAGAGAAGTGACCACTGCTTCAAGCTGTAAGAGTCAATATTCACCCTGCTGGTTTCAGCAGAGACATACTCATTTTCACAAGAGAGAAGACCAAGCAGTCCCCAGCCCACACACCCTCCGACACTTGCTGCAGGGAGCAACTGGGCATGATCCCCAGCCAAGATCTTAATTGCTGCAAGAGACTGAAAACATCTGGACAGACTTAACTGACCGAAAAGACAGTGAAAAAACACACCGTACCTCTTTGTTTTCCATCATTTTTCTCCAAGATCTGATATAGTAACTCAGATCATCTTCCCCCAGCAAGAGCTGATAATCAGTGTTGCATTGGGAAAACACAGCACTGAAACAATGTAGCTTTCAACTGGTTGTTTACCAATGTGTTGCTGACTGTCAAAGCATCCCTTCATTTTTATCCTGGTTCTGGTTTCAAAGCTATCACCTGAAGCCCCAAAGATAACTAGCTTCTATATACTGCAGCACAGCATCAAACAAGCACTAATAGTTTGTGTTTCCTTTAAGACAGCTTGGAGAAAAGCGCAGTTCTGTAAACTAGCAACAAATGAAAATAAAAACAAATGTCAACAGATAAGCTGAGGAAGTCATTTAGTGCTATCTGTCTGGTAATACTAGCAGGAGCAGGTCCACAGTCCACCCAAGGACTGCAGGACCCGGCCTTTCTCACTGCAACACCTGCAGATGCTGTCAACGTGGGCAGTGAGAACTACTGTCAGAGTTGCTCCAACTTCACAGAAATATCACTGGTGGTAAACATTCCTAAGCACACAGCCACCAGTACAGACTCCGCAGCGCTGACTCCGTTCCTCTTGTAGTACCTTTCTCAACTCACAGTTAATGCTGTTTCTTCAAACATCAGGAAACTTTTCGACACAGCACCCAGTGCTAGGTCTGAGCATGTCAGTGCAACAGCTGAAGTGAAAATGACAAGTAGCTTGGCCGTGACTTCAGACCAGGGCTCCTGGGTAAAGAAAGAAAATCATTCCCAGAAATTCATCTTCAGTCTTTCCAGAGCCCTCTGTTCTGGGGGATCATTGCCTGTTATTAGATTAATTCAAGAAACTCAGCTTTGTCTCATTTACTCTTAAATGATTTAAAATTCATCTTATAAATGGAGTATAGTCTGCTGCGATTCAGAGCTGCAAGTCTGCTTCTTTGACAGTAAGAAAGATATGACATCAAGTTCAATCTTAGGCCTGCTCATAGCTTCACTTTTTGTAAATTATTTACCATCTGTTCACAGCACTGTCTATTTAGATGATGATGATTCAGCCATCCATGCCAGGAGTTACAAGTGGAGAAGTCGTACCAAGTCAGACCGATTTCCACTTGAAGCATTACTGCTTTGTGGGTGCTGCCAGCAAGATGCCAACACGGCATTTTCCAAAAACCAATCTGAACCTTGACTTAGAGAATAGTCAAGAATTGGTACGCCTGTCAGCTCAGCTCCCTGAGCAGCACAACATTCACAGGTCTTTAAGAGGGACTCACAGGGCAGAAAGGATGGGCACATGAGCAGAACAGCACAGGCAGGTCATGAATTAACATATACGGAGCCACAGAGAATAAAGTGCAAAGATGGATCATGAAACATCTGACACACAAGTAGCAGAGCAGAAGTGACAAGAGACCTTGGAAAGCCTGGAAGTAAAGCTAAGTGGAGAAGGCCACTGTTATATATAGCTTTCAAGAGTGACAAAAAGTATCCATCAGATACAATAACCTGATGAGAAGTTTACAGGGGTTTCTAGGAAAAGAGTTACACGGACAAGTAGGTTAATGGAAGCGTTCTGAGCGGATCAACAGGAGTTTGACTGAGAAAACAGCTTTAGTGGTATATATTAATCAGAACAGGTTAGCTGAGAAAAGCTGGATGAGATAATACCCTGCAGGAATAGAGGAGCCAGAGGAGGTATTGAGGCTCATAACACTCCACTTTCATTGAAAAGGCATTTCTAAGGCACTGTACAGAAAGAAGCCAATAGGCAACACCAAAAAGCAGAAAGCAGGTTAGCAGAGGATAGGGAGAAGTTGTGGGTGTTGTTTTTTTTTTTAATGATGCCTTTGCACAAAGATAATAGCTTCTGCTATCATTAATTCAGTAATGAAATAACAAAATTACCTGAAGATCAAGGTGAAGAGCAAAAGGGTTGAAGAACAAAGACTTAATGGATATCTTCCCTCTCAAAATCACTGGAGAAAGTACCAGCTGAAAATGGCAACAGTTCAGCTTAAAAGAGAAAAGTGACAAGGACCAGACACTTGGCCACTCAAAAACAAGTCTATGATGACTTCTATTACAACACATTTAACTACCAAAATCAGATGCTCAGTCCTGTCAAGCACAACCCAACGTATGACAACTGTTCTCCCTGCCCTCCAAAAAAATAAATATCCCCACACCAAAGAGCAGACTTCCAAACACTCCGAACATCCTTCCTCCTGGAAGCATCATCCTGCTTTGTAACGTGACATCTCCCTCCCCTCTGCCAAGCTGAGGTATGTTATTACTAATCCCACTATTACTAATCCCCTGTTGTTGTGCTCCCTACAACAGCTCAGAGCCCGATAGAAGGAGATAACACACAGCCCCTGAAACACCGCATAATTTTCTCAAGGATTTGAGCTTATTTATCAAGTGTCCTTACACTGCTTGGGACAAGGCTACAGCTGCTATGAGCTGCTATGCTCACTCCAGATCTGACTTCTGCGTTGAAGCATATCTATCAGTTGCTGCAGTTTTTATAACAAAGCTCTGATAGAACTGTTTGTTCACATCCTAATTATTGTGCAGAGGACATTTCTAAGTAAAAGCAGATTATCCTGTCTATACATTATGGATGACAGTTGTGACCACCAACCCGGGTTTTCTGCAGGCGAAGAATAATCCTAGTTCAAGGAACCATTTCCACTCCAATATGGAAAAGAGACACACCAGACAGCTCCTTAAGGGCCTTGTAAATTCCTACCGCTGGACACAAAGACACCACCACCCATGCTGCCTCTCTACCAATACAAAGCATCAGGAGCCCACAGGCACAAAGGAGCCAACAAGTAGCAAAGCTGCAACTACACAGGAAAGCAGGATATAATGAACCACTGCGTAGTCTAGGTCCTCGGGGACACTGAGCAAATAATGAGATGTGGTATAGCAACAGGGAATTCTACCTTGGTGGAGAGCAAGTCACTACCAGCAAGATACTAAGCTCAATGCTCTGCTTTAACAATCACTGCCTAAAATAAAGCATAAAGACTTTTTCTATTGTGGGGAAAATCACAAGGAAAAGTTGAAAGTGACACTGAAAGAACAGAAAACTTCAGAAAGAGCAGCTTGCCATGCACTCATGTAAACAAAACAGGCAGGTAACCACATGTATATTGACAGGAGTTCCTGAATAGGGAAAGATAGCTGGAGTGGTAGCTAAAATTCTGCCTTGAGTTAGTGGCCTGCTGCCACCCAGAACCCATCAGCTGCAAATCAGAGAAGCAAGCTGGCTTGGTAGGAGATGCTGTTCTCATTTATGAAATGCTGATATCAGTACCAAAGTTAATAAAAATGAGCTATGGATGATGATATCCAATTTTGCTTATGTAGTACCCGAGCTGTGCCAGGTTCATTCTAAAACGCAGATGAAGATATTTCCTGTCTCCATCAGCACATAATACAGACTCTGCATGTCTAATGTGGGCACGCACATGAAATCAAGTAATTCCTCAACTCACAAGCCATTTGAGGTGCTCTGAGGCAATTGAGCGTGGCTTTAGAGGCTATCCCAGAAGAATTTGGGGATCCCATAGGTTCCAGATTGGAATTGCTGACCCTGTGCTCTTCCTTCAAATGCCCCACGCATACAGTACCTTTTGAAATGCTACACTTATGCAGTAGAAGCAAGCACAGAGAAATGATTAAACAGTGAGCACACAGCTTAGGACCAGCTTTGTAGAGCAAGTAAAGAGAAAACAGCCCCCCTACTTGATTCTTCCAACCAAAAATTCCAGAAGAAGCTGGAAGCCGAGCCAAGGTTACAAGGAGGATTCAGAGGTTATCACACAGGCTCCCAGCTAAGGCTGCACCTTCCACATCTCTTGGCATGCTAAACGAGTTGACCACAGCACTGCTCCTTGGGAAGCTTCTCAGCTGAACTGGCTCAGCGTTGAACTTTATCATTGTTCAGCAAGGATGAGAAGACAATATGCACAACTTTCAGCATATGGACCTGCTTTTGGGTAGGTGGTTTTGTGGGGTTTTTGTTTGGTTTTCCTTCTCTTAAGCTGGATTCAGCTTCAGAAGAGAGGAAATAACACCACAGAAGTAGGCAGGACTATTTACCTTTGAGTGAGAGGATTGCCTTGCGGCACACACACACCAGAGCCCTGCTGTACCAGGTGGGGAGCAATGTAGAGCAGCAGCACTTCCCTCCTGGCCCATGCAGGTCACAGTCCACAGGGCAGACAGGACAAGCTGGAGACTAAGCATGCAGACAGGTTAAGAGGTACTGGGAGGAGGAGGAAGCAATAAGATGAATAGCATCTAACAAAAGAAAAGAATAAATAAATATGAAGAAGAAAAAACCTCATAGCAGCAAGCGTTCAAATCTATTTCTGATCTTATTCAAAGCATGACAAATATTCTCAAGGGAAATAACAGTTCCTGACACCACACCCACACATCATTATGCTAAAGCTTTAGCATTTTCTGCCTGCTCAAAGTCACTCCAGTTTTAAAGAAACACAACCTGGGAAATTCAAAACAAATTGGAAGATTCTTGCACCGCTTATGCTGGCCCCAGCCAGTTCTCACATGTTAAAGTTATCTCATTCTAACTTCAAACGTCTTTAGCCACAGCTGGAGAAGCACAAATACTGCTCTAAGTGGACAGAGTGCAATGATCTATGTTCTTACTCAGTGTAACATTCTCATAAGAACATTAAATGAAACACAGCACCTAGACTGTAAATTGGTATCAGACTCCTGCATTTTATAGTACTGTTATAAACTATGATAACAAAATATTCTGTGACTAAAGGAACAAGCTAATGGCAGGCCACCCTGTGGTAGCAAGCCAGTCAAGTTTCAAAAGCTGAGCCCATAATCCTTCAAGCTTTACTTCGCTGCAATAACCAGATAGCAACCACTTGTTCCACAAATTGACCCAGCAGCCCAGCCTATTTCACAGATCACAGGACAGCAAAACTTCTAAGCGTCACATCTCACATCAGCCTCTGCCAAGGCACAGCATCTTCGCAGCAGCCAGTAGCTAGAAACGGCAGGATCCACATCGAGCCATAGCATCTAAACTTCCCATGCACCAATCTGTTCTCTTCCACACAGCAGAGAGGAGTCCTACAACAGAGCAGGGCTTCCTCAGTTCATCTCCACCAGCCACCCTGCTAAACACTGCAGTCTAGTTCACAGAACCAAGCAAATACCCAGTGTTTTCACCCAGATGCACACCTTTCATTAAGAAACATAAAAGAAAAGCCTGGGAGAATTCAGATTTGATATATTGGAAGCTATTGCTTAAAAACCAAAAACAAAAAAAAAAACACCTCAAAGTTGTTAACAATCAGAAAGCACTGTAATAACGATGTCAGCACAGTTCTATGCACAGATGAAGTAGACTACGTGCATTTCTCCTGTTCTATCCACTCTCATCCCACTCTCATCCCCCTTAAAGGCAAAACAAGTTCTCTAACATGCTGTGCTTAGACTTGAAATCTACTCTAAAGAAACAAAAAGCCTCCTGCATCCTAAAAAAAAAATAATTTCTAATGACTCAGTACAGTGCATTAGACTTTATACCCTATAACTTCCATGTAAATAAGGCGAACTTTATTATGGCTCTTGTGTTAGAATGCAAGTCTCTGAATACTTCATTACAGATGAAAATGGAGACAGCTTACAGATCCCATGCACACAGGTCTTTGGAACCTACTCAGAGAATATATTGTCACAGATCAGAGCTCTCTGTTTAAAAAAAATGCATACAGAGCTTGTCACAGTTTGGCCACAGTTCAACAAAGATGGAACTTACATTTAAGCATGTAGTTATAAGATGGAAAGAAATTCATCATTCTTGACAGGGTACTCTGTTTATTTGCTTGTTTTGTTTGGTTTTGTTTGCTTTAAAGGAAGCACTGATGTCCAAAAACCAAGTAAAGAAATCAGTCTTTTCTTAGAGATAGAACTGCACTACACCAGAACCATGTATTAATACAGCTATTTAGTAGTCTAAACTGCTGAACCATCTTTTTATCCTAAAAAGCAGGCTGAGGTAGAACGATAGTCTGCTGAAGTACTGGAAGGACAATCTCTGCTTTTCCTCTCTTGCTAGAGAGAGTCCCTTCTAAGAAAGGTCAGTTTTGCTCCACTGAGTCACAAAATAAAGCTTTCCATTTCATTTGTCACCACAAGAATATCCGGTAGACAAAACATAATAATCCAGAACAGGATTCTGGAGAGCTTCCCCCACTCTTGCACAAGTTTTCCACAGCAATTAACTTCAACTAAACAACATTCCTTAACTTAAAAAAGGTGTTCTTTTTGTAATTTTCATGCACTTTTTTCATTCACATAGAGTCCATGATAAACATATACTTACACTAAAGACAAGAATACAGCTTTGGGGAGGTGGAGGATTCCTACTCTCCTACACACCCCATTGCAGCTCTTATTTTAACAACTTGAAATCTCTCACATGCACTATCAGTAACTTGGCAGGTCAGATTTTCCAGTACACTCCATCTCTCTACCAAGCAATCATTTTTATTCCAGGGAAGCTATCCAAAAGTTATAACCACATCTCCTGCTGGGCTAGTATGTTCCACGTGAAAGCCCCAAGTACCAAAGTTCAGGCTTAGTGGCACATGTGGTAGCTACATCAGAGATAGAATGTAAAATGCCTGCACATACTGCAGTCCAGTTCTTCAACTGCAGCAAAAACACAGCTTTAGAACAGCGGTAGCTGATTCTCCGCACATCTGAAGAGCAGTTCCAGATACTTTCAGCAAGCTTCTGCATTTCTGGAGCAAATGAAGTTTTTGATTCAGTCTCAACTTTTAAGTCAAGAACTGAAAGGACTTTTTAAATTTAAAGTGGGAAATGTGTTGCTGCTGGCACATATCTGGAATCTCTGCTCAGTGCTGGCTTTAGCCAACGCCAACCGAGATTCCAGATGGGCTGCTGAGTGTTTTTAGTTTTTAAAAAACATGGCAGCCAATGCACCCATCTGGCTGCACACAGACACGATGCAGGAAAAGAGATCAAATTCTACCACTGTAATTGAGGCTGATAAATTGGGCGCTAAAATTGTGCACAGCAAGAAGAAATAAATGTATATAGAGAGAAGAGCAAGTACAATTTGTCTGCATCATTAGAGTAAGTATTACATTGAGTGATTGCCACCACATTATATACACTTGAGCTTGTTGAATCACTGCTCTTACTTGAACGGGGTTTTTAAACACTTGCAGTGGTACTGTACTAGTTTACAACAAGAGATTAGATGCTCAGACATGCAAAGTTCCTACAAAAGTCCAAAGCAGCAGACAGCACGGGTTCCTGAACTTATGCTCCAAGAGAAATCAGAGACCAAATTATCTTTGCACCTCGTGTTATTTTCCAATGGTGCTAAGCAAATATGAGACTTAAAAAAATTAAGCTAGCTTACGTTTATTCCAGGCAGCTGTTTTACTCACAAAGAAGTGAAAAAGCATCTGATAGTTTCTCAGTGCTAGCAGGCAAAATATTTGCAAGTAGACCAAAAGTCGTGCAGTGAAAGAAGAAATTAACTCACCCAGTTGGTGGAGGGGGCTCCCAGAAAGCAGCTTAGGTCCAAGAAATACCCTCCTTTCAGTGGTTGGCCCTTATATGAACCCAGGGGGCTCTACCCTTTCTGGTGAAATGAGGAGCACAGGTGCAAACAGTTTGCCTGTGCTCCCTGGGCCAGGCACACTCCTTCACCAGGTGCCCAATCACCAGTCCAAGCTGTGACCTAACAGTTTCTCTATAGCAGCTATGACCAATTCCAACCAGCATAACAGTGGAAGACCCAGCACACCCAGCCAAGGGTGCTTTAACCCACTGGCACAAGGGATGAAATCAAAGACCTCAAACCATACAGCCTGGTATTCGCATTCTCAAGCATGGCCAGACATTTTACAAAGCCACTGTAAAAAAGGCACTGAATGTATACTGTCATTAATGCAAACCCTCTTGGCTCCCTATTTCAAGATATTGGAAAACTCTTTATCCAAAGTTCCCCAAAGGTAAGGAAGGTGAGATTTATAAGTAGAGAGCAGGTCAACATCCACTTGCAGTATGTTTAACAAGGCCATGAGCGGAGTAAAGATGCTCACACAGTTCCTTCAAAGGTCTCTTCCTCAAGTCCTTGTCCTGACTGAACTCATATATTTTTCCATCAACAGGAAGAGCAGATTAAAAAAAAAAGTTCAGATTCATTTATTTACTTGAATCAAATGGCACAAGCCTAATTTACAGTGACATAAGCAAAAAGGCAAAAGAGAATGTCAAAAGTCTCTGGAGGAGACCAATGAAGTATATTCTTGGAAAGGTCTCTCAGGGTCTGAGTTCATCGTCAAGGCCCATGACTACCAGAATGTCACATTCCTCACAGGACAATTACCAGGTGACAGTTTAAATTATGTGGAGCTTGCTTGCTCCTCTCCTTTCCTTAAACAGCTCCTTGCAGCAGTGATATGAAAGGAAAAAGAAAAAAAAAAAAATAGGAATAGCTACCAGGACACAAAAGGAAAAAGCCAATCCACATTGAAATCCTTGGGAGTTCTGCCATCCAAACTGATAGAGCCAGAATTTCATGCATTGTCTCATTCTATTAATATTAAAGAAATAATGAGCACGGATTTACCCAGAAGGACATCTCTTTCAAATTCTCATATAACTGGCATCTCCTGAACAGCCAGACAGATGTTCCAGGAGCACATGTCCATTGCATCCCAAAGAAGGAGCCAAGCTACAGCATGCATTGAAGCATTAAGATAGAGGGATTCTGGCCATACTTAAACCAAGAACCAAAAGGCTTTCTCACTAAAATGGTAGCCTGGTTTGAGATTCACATCTATCTATAAAGCACTATTCTTCCTTTATAGTTTTTTAACTAAGCAAGGTGCCAAGAAACAAATGAAATATTGGATTCACAGAACGTAATAACAGAAGATCCTTTTTATATTACATTTTCCATCTAAGAAACATCTAAAGACTAGAAGTAATATATAACTTAGCTAGAACCATTAAAATCAGAATAAGATAAATGTTTGAGTGATAAGTAAAAATAACAGTATCATCAATCGTGGGTAGGAATACTGCTTTAGATTTCAGGTCTTTTGTTTGTTACTTCATCTCAACTATAAACAGTACACTGATTAGCAGGCCTTAACGCGCTCCATCTCTTCCTGCCTCGGTTTCAAGTTCCCTTAAGGACTAGGAGGCTGTGGCTTACCGCTTGACTTGAATACAAAGGCTTTGCTTCTTCTTCTAAAGAGTACTGCTGTTAACTAGAATTCAAGATTACTAAATATAAACTGTTGCTGCATAAACAGAGCCAAGGAAATGTTGAGTCTATCACCATTCTGACAACTGCAAACATCCTGCTTAGCTGAGACTGTCAGACCCAGAACTGCACAGCTGTACCCAGCTGAGGCTCAGCAGCCCTCTAGACAAAATGACTCTGCAACCCACTATACTCAGCCCAGTTCATTTTATTCTGCGTTAATAATATTTTAATATACTTTATCTTCAGCTGGGTCAGGGCACTAACAATCCCTTGTAGGTAGATATTATTTCCAGGAATTTCAGCAGATCTTGGTAAAGCATATTTCAGTATCAATATTTATCCAAGATGTAAATGGAATCAATCTGGCATCTCTGTGCCTTCTCCACTTTGAGGTCACAAATGGATATGCAGAGATGCAGATTTTCCTTTAATTGATTTTTAAGTTCCAAAAGCCTTAGCTGCTCCTTTGTAAAGCCACTAGACAATGAACAGCAGTTCAAAGGTGAGCTAGTAACTTTAAATGAAGCTGCTCCAGAAATAATGGAACTTCTGCCCCAAATCATTCCTTTTACTGAGAGGGTACAGCACGGTATATAGAGCATAAGGGGAAGGGTTAGAGATCACCTGATTCACAAGGAACCTCTGCTGGCACAAGAACTCACTACAGGTGCAACAGTTTTACCTGGTTCTTCAAAAAAAGAAGAGGCATAGGAAACTGTAATGAGGTACAATAATACCTATCACTCTGCTCACCTCCCCAGCGAGTATGGCAGGGAGAGGTCAGTGCTCCCATGAAGGAAGTGAGCTTTGCTCACTGTCTGTTGTGACTGCTGTGTATCACTCAAAACACCACACACACGGAAAATACCAGAAGGATCTCATAACACTTAAAAAAAAGAAATGTAATTATCACTGAAGTCTAATAAAAAGCAGCACAAAACAGTTGAGATACCTATCAGAGAAGAAAACCATTTCCACAATACCCCGTAAAATTTAGACATGCTTATGCACATGGAAGGTGACTAAACTCAGAAGCAGCTGGTGGACTACTCAGGCTTCTGTGAAGCACCTAGGAATTATGGTGCAAACAAAGTCAGCTCCTCAAATACACAACTGTTAATTGTCTAGCAGAAGCCTGAAACGTTGCTGGGAGCAAGCTGAGAAACAGCTGGGTTCTTGTGCTGCTCAGTACCTCAGTACATCCCCAGAATTCACAACTCCAGGAGCTAAATCCTGGTTTGATATTCAGAGGGCGTGAAAACAGACTCCCCCATACTAGCACTATTACCACAATGATCTGCTTTCACTGCCTTCATCTCAATGTCATCATCACACAGATTGCTTGAGGGGGGAAACAGAAATTCTGCTCAGTTACCAGCCAGTTCTCTCCCCACTACAGTAGTGTTGCTACCCTGTGATAAAAATCAAAGATAAGTGATATTAAGTAATTAGTATCAAAAAGAGAGCATTCTAAATAAAGCACATAGCTTATTTTACTCCTCTCCTGCAGAAGGCTAACTCTGCTAAAGGAGCTTCTTCTCAGCTCAGCTGCTAAAGGCGCATCCCTTGCTGCTGGCAGAGCTGCCACTCAGATGCTGGATAACGAGGCTGAAAACCAAAGGCTTTGTTCTCAGAGTGCTCTACACCACCGCTCACTTCTGGTGCTCTGAGAGACTCCAGTCCAGCCTTTCACTGCCAAACAATCCCAACTCAATCCCCAAAGGCATCTGTGGAAAACAAACAGCCTTCCCTGGGGTGAGCAGAGAAAGGCTCCTGCACCAGAGCAGCAAGCACAGAACTGAAACTCACAGCGAGAGGAACCGACCCAGCAGTGGGAGCTCAGCTTAACAATGCTTTTACAAATTGAGGGATGAAGAGCTAGAAGAGGCACATGTTAGACCACTGGGTCAACACAACAGCCAGAGAGCAGGCAATTTCACTGTAAGAAAAAAAAAAAAAAAAAAAAAAAAAAAAAAGAAATAAGGAGAACTGTTTTGGAGGTAAGATTTAGTAACATCTGGATCACACACTTCAAAAGAACAAAATCCATCTGGAAATTGCAAGCACATAGAATTTACCCACCAGATGAATAGGAAGCAAGGGACGTAGCACACCCTAAGTCTTTTAAGTGATTTATCTTTAACTGAGGCTACCAAAGCCATGCATCAAGCCATTCATTGACAATTATCAGGAAGCTCCCACATGATGGGAACTTACTGACATATTAAAAATGGTTACCAAGACAGATAAGAAACATCAGTTCTGTTTATGCTCACAGAAGATTGATGTATTCACAAACACATACATGACAATCTGAACGCAATTACAGTCACCGACATCACTTATAAACTCTGCTATTCGACATCCCAAACGTTACATTTGGGAGATGGGGGAGGAAGAAGCCTACAACCAGTCAGATTTAATCATAACATCTGCTACCAGCTCCCAGCCTTCGATTTAATTTCAACAAGAAGTAACCTTTAAGATGAACACCACAAAAACTGCACTCTGCTCAGGAAAAAAAAAAAAAAAAAAAAGAAAACCCTTGAAATATTTAATGTCAAGACACTGATAAATTTACTCAAAAAGGATGGATGTCTCAGTATCTATGTGAAGCATAGAAGCAATTGGAGCAAATTGCAGATTTACTGTGTCTGGACAGAGCTGGAGAATGCAGCATTAACAATAATCCAATGTGCTGCTTAAAAATCAAGAAAGCTTCTGGTATTATTTATGCCCTTCAGCTCGTGAAGGTCCTGCTCCCTGCTGAGGCCTGCCCTCACGCTGCCTCGCTCACCACTAACATACTGCACACTGACCAGACGTCGTGGTGAGATCAGGTCCCCTCAGCCTACACACAGCTTCACAATCATAGAATGGCTTGGGTTGGAAGGGACCCCAATGATCCAGTTCCAACCCTCCCTCCCACAGACAGGGCGCATCAACCTCCACATCTGGTACCAGACCAGAAACTCATCAATAACCCCAGCCAAATACACATGGGGCACCATTGACTCAAGTAATTAAGGGGCAGAAAGAAACGAGGACACTAAACTGAAAACAATGATTGCCCAGGTGGGTTTGGGCCCTGCCTGCACTACTCTCATGCCAACATTAATCACCTGTTTTTTTCCCCCAACCAAAAAAAAAAAAAACAAAACCAAAGAACTTCTCCTCTTTAAATTGTCCTTGGAGAAAGGGGAGGAAATGAGCTTAAAATTACAGAGGAAGGAAAGGTCTGCAGTCTGAGAACAGGTTTTTTTTTTCCCTCTTCTATAAAAAACACACAAAGAAGAAAGTATACAGCTCAAAAGTTTCATAACAGCTTGAACTCCACAAGCTTCCTTTCACCCCACTGCAAAGGGACATTCCTTTGACTGTAGCCTTTAGCAACAGAGCACCTCCACAATCTGGTCAAACTTCCACTACAAATATATCAGGATACACCGAGTTTATGAATTAACCATGAATTAGTGGTTTAACATGAAAATCCAATGTAGTCATTTAAATGGCAACACTTCCCATCTTCAGATGAGACGAGGTCTCCTGCAGTCACCATTAGGTCCCAGGTCAAACACCTTCAACCCAGACACAATGCAATGCCACCAGCACTTGGAAACCCTCAGAGAAGGCCTAATAAAGCTAGTACAGATTCATCTCCAAAACATGTCAGTTCCCACCCCCCTCCCCATCACCACATTAAAATTTCAGTTTAATTTTTGTTCAACAATATGCTTTACAGACTAAAACATTACACTTAACATTTGACACTAATGTGTTCCAACAAAGTTGACGCATTAAAAGGATTACACATTTACAGATTACTGAGCAGGTTCCTCCTGGATGCCTGCCCAAAAATCCTGCAAATATTCTGGCTCTAGGCTCTCTCGGTTACACCCAGCATTCATCTTGATGGGTTAGCGTAATCGGTTTGCATGCCACAGGATGATCTAAGGCAAGCAATCCGGCTGCCTTTTCCAGAGCCAAGCAAAGTTAAAGAACCTGAATAAATTAAAGAGGAGCTAATTCTGCTTGGCTAATTCTGCTCACAATGCGCTGCTGTTTATACTGGTGCTTTGTCAATTCAGTAATCCAGCAAAACCATATATATGACTGTTATCTTGTACGTGCAAGCAAGAGATTACTAGGAGGAAAAGGAATTTAAATTGTCTGTAATAACAAACCTTGAACACTCAGAGAGGGAAGAAAAAGGAAAAAAAATTAGCCGATAAATTTGGATGGCAAAACTGAAATCAAGGTTTCATGTTTGCTTAGCTTATTTCTAAGCAACAGAAATTCACACGTTCCAAAGCCAATTTATTGCAGCAGATTTAAGTATTGAAAATGCAGTGTGAGAAGTCATGCAGTAGAAGGGGCCGCACAGAAGCCTCAGATTGAAAACCCTCTTAAAGACAGCTCTGAATTACATACCTGCATACATATATATAAAACAAATCTCATGGGGGGATTTCTGCATTTCTATACTTGCTGTTTAGAACTTCCTGTGTTAATCTGAACTTCTACTTGCTTCGGGGGAAAAACAAGCATTTTGAAATAAGCCTTCAATCACATCAGGTTACCATCACATGTTCCACCAAAAATAAGTGTTTCTTTCAAAGCCCAGTTTAGGGGGTGGCTGCAGGGAAAGTATTGTTCTGTGTTAGTAATGCATCTGAGAAAGATTGATGAAATAGTTAAACTCATACACACCCTTCCTGCCTCTCTGGGAAAGGAAGAGTGCATTTATTTATATGTTCCATTCAGAAAGCTACATTTGAAAGCTATTTTAGGGCTGGAGATTGAAATGTTCAAGTGGCTACATGAAAGCAATATGGACAAAAAGGACTTCCCAGCCTACCGTATCTGCATGGTACCACAGCCTTTAAATTAATGATCAAATTATGTACTTTCAGAAGATTCATGCCACAATCAGTGCAAAGAGGAATGGGAGCACTGAAGACCACTACACCTTACACTGCCTATGAGTTTTGTACCTGCAAAAACAAATATTCTAGTAGGGCACACCAATGCAGTTTCAAGTTCTGCTATATTTTAGAAAGCTCATCCTTGGCAGACCTCAAGTTTCCACCTTTCAGTTAGTTTTGTGATCTTACTGGTTGAATACTGGCGTACATGTTACTTAAAAATACAAAATTTCTAAAGGAGATATCAGAAAGAATTTAAACCTCTGTGTTCGATGAAAACATCCCTACTGTGAAAATGACTCCTTTGTACAATCAGATGCAGTGAACCAGTCCATTTAAATGCTGAATAAATATTTCCTTCAGTGACTCATTTAGTTACCTTGGAAGATCCAACCAAGTGATTTTCTTTTGGATCTTAAACAGGAGACAAATTCCTATTTGACAATCTGTGAGCCCTTGGTTCATGGAAACACCCCAAATCCCACTTTCTTCATTCATTCCACCACCAGCTTCTTACCACATCCTTCAATTTTCAGCACTCCGTACCAAGCAGATTAAAAGAAGCCTTCTGAAACCCAACAGCTAATCACCTGCTTGTACTATTGATCAGGAACTTTCATGACCAATTACAGCTGAATGAGAAAACCACAGTAATGTAACACCTATAAGCTACGTTTAGATTTCTGCAAGCAAACACCTCCCACCAGTTTCCAGCAGTTAATGTTGCCCCATTCCAACCGAGCAGTTTGAACAGCTGTGCAATGCACCAGACAGAGAGCAATAGGTTCATCTTGGAAAAGAATGTGTTTCTAGAGATTCTGACATTTCCTTCCAAAAGCTGATCAGTGCTCTGATATGAGACTGCCCGTGCCAATTCAGCACAGAATGCTACCACACAGCTAAGAGCAAACAGCCAGCACTGGCCAGGGACCATCCATCCCCTTGTTTCCTTCCAAAGACAAAATGAATATACAGTCCTAACTACTGGAACCTGTTGATCAGAGGCTAAGTAGTAAACTTCAAGACTTCAGGGCATTCAACATCTGTGGGGGATTCTTGTTTGGTTGGGTTTATCTTGCTTCCTCAGAAGTTCTCAGTAGTTAGAAGCAGAGACTTTAATGGCTGCATTACCCACCACTGTCCAAGGACAGGAAGTTCCTAAGCATACAGCATTCACCACCTACCTTGAGACTAACAACATTAAAAAAAGAAAACCCCTTTTTCTACTTGCAGTTTTTATGGAGGACAAACACTTGAATACCTTCATGAAGTGTAAAAAAAAAAGAAAGTGCCATCACCTTCTCCTTCCTCTGGAGCAGCCTTTCATAGATACCACAGTGAGAACCCTATATATTAAAAAAAAAGAACCTGCAAAAAACAAACAGAATAAGTATTTGCATTTCCTAAAATGCGCAGTGGTTCTTCCTAGAGTCTCAAAAAACAGACAATATATTTGTACTCCATTTCCTAGCAATGTTGAAGTCTAAGCACGAATTTGTCAAACTGGTACCCAAAAGACTGGGCCCTAGGAGGGTCCATTTACAATGCCCCTATTTACAGACCCCTCAGGGCAGTAGCTGTCTTATACCTGGGCATCATTTATTTGAAATCAAGCAGTTTACCAATGAGGAACAAACTGCAAGCATTATTTTCCAGAATTAATAAGCCTAAAAAAATGCAGAAAGGCACACTTGGCAGACACAGATACCAAAACATGAAAGTCACAACAGAATTCAATCAACCGTGCGTCAGAAAAAGTATCACTTCATGTACCACTTGTTCCTCCAATAATGACCAAACAAATGTTGGTTTATGTATACATAGCAGGTAGGAAGCTACCGTTCAATATTAACGTACAACTGCAGCAGTGACTGCAAACAGCAGGCTCCGATGATTTAACAAACCATTAAATAATTAAAGCTAAGCGTCCACAGGAGGAAACGGCATTAGAGTGCTCTGCTAGAATATTTGTTTCTACAGGTTCTTGTAAAGATCTGGTTTGACAGGCTGCAGGAAGCAGAGCCCAGCATCGCACTGCATATTCAGGAAGGAGTCCGTGTACACTTTGCAAAGTATCTGCACTCCTATGAACCTTGTCCATTATAAACACAGGCTTTAGATATATTCTCAATTGGAGATAACTTACACAGTTGACTATTTGCAGGGCAAACGAATGCAATCAAACACTAAAGCTTCAAGGAGATTAGAGAGCTGCCAAGGTCTGAACTATATCAACAGCTTGAAGTCAGCTCATTCAATAAAGCTTTGACAGCATTACACTGGCAAAACAAACGGATGGTACTCGCATCGGACACAGCTTCCCATTGCACTGGCTCTTCCTGCTCATGTAAGGGGAAGAGCAGCATCTGTTCAAATGCCATTTCTAGAGGGAGAGTGGGATCTTAATGTCATAGGGACACTACAACAGTGCTGTTGGGCCAGCAACCCAACTCTGCTACAGCCCACTGGGGATACATGGATACACATTTTTGCTCCACTTCAGGACTGAATTCACCCAGCTGTAGCTGTTGCACCCCTTCCACCCCAACCTATTCTTCAAGTTAAACTGTCATGCAGACCTAAATCAAATGTCTTACAGGAATCAAAGTCTGTCATATCACTGCTCCAACCAAACTCAAAGCCTCACTGCAGACAGTGTGACTGCTTTGCACAGACCAGTGACAATCAGGGTGAGTTGTGCTACTGTCTTTTACTCACACCATCATTCACAAAGCTCAAATGTTTGGTTTCTCCCACCTCATTCTAAATATTTCTTCTCAGCTGACCAATAATTCCTCATTGACTCTTACCTTCCTTTATCAGTTGCTTTTACTGCTGCTGCTCTGCTTATAGATTTTGCCATAAGTTTTCCTTTTTTATTATTTCTGCTTTCTAGTTCACCCAGTCAGGACTTTAAATACACATTACTGTCTCTCTGAAAAGAACACTCAGTTTTGGAGGATGTATAACAAAGCATTCTAGATGTTTCCAACCGTATTTGTTTATAATTTTCTTCCCAATCAGCCAGTTCCTCAAGGCTTTTTAGAAATAAATGACCCTTCTAAAATCCGTGCATATTATTATACATTAGTGTATGCACACACTCATCATCCCTAACTTGGGTTAACATTTTGTTTGCACATGAACTCATTAGCTTTGAGATTTGAAATTAACATACAAGACTGGAGATGCTCTCATCAAATTTCTTTTGAAAGCTCCACGTATCCTGCAGATTTTCCGATTGCTGGAAGTCCGCATTCTATCTTCTACCTGTTTCACAGATCCTGTCTCCCTCATCTTTGTTCTTAGGGGCTAAAAAAAGAAGCTAGACAGAGCACCTCAGCTGCTCTCAAACACCAGACAGCACACAAGGATCAATACAAAGCATTCAACATCCTGAAATACAGCATTTCCACACAAACCTAAATTGTCTTTAAGCTCAGTTCTCATTCAGTACTCCTCAGCTTATTAATTTTATATACAAGAATCTGCTTAATGAAGTGTTGGAGATTTATGTGTTGGTGTCAAACCTTTATTTTAAGAGCTATCAGAAGAAAAGTGTAGGCATCAATACAAAACTTGGGGGCTGACGAAGCTCTGGCCGCATAGAAATAAGAGCAATCTGTTGAACAGCCATATTCTCCACACACTATAACAAGTCATTTTATTTTCTGCATAGAGAACATTTCTGTACTTGGGAAAAGGCAGAATCTCCATTTCTATACCTCATTAGTAATCAATTTTCATAGTTCATTAGTAAGCAAAAGGAATGTAAACTGACACCTTGAAAAATTGTTCTGTGCTTAATAATAAACTCCTATTCCTTTCCAGAGTTAAGGCAAATATGCACAGTACGTAGACTTCACATTTGCATTTCATGAATTTAACACTACTGTGGCAGAACAAAAATAGAACAGCTTTATTCTTCCACGGAAGAAAATGTATTATGTCTTCAGTACAAATGTATAACTTCCCGTAACTCGTTTTGGACATTTTAAGCACTTGAGAGCTAACACAACCGTGCTTCCTTCCTCTGGAAACACATAACCTACACAATACATGATCCCTTTCAGAAGAATTTCCATTCAGAGCATTCTGTGCAATTGCTGGCACAACAAGATTCAACTTCTGAGCATCCCTCCAAAGAATAAGAGATCTTGAGGTATCAATAGTGTCAGGCATGTCTAGTAGGCCACCCCCTATGGCCCATGCACATCCATAAGGAATTAAGAAACAAACAATGACCACCAAAAAAAGAACAAACAACACAACACAATTTAGGTAAAGAGTCTTCTATGCTTATGTTGTAACAAATTCACTTTTCTATGCAACTGTAATGGTTTGCACAGATTGGTTCAATCCCACGCTGCAACCAAAATGGTTTTTGGTCAGTAGAGAATACCATGAATGTTCATCCGTGCTCTTCATACAAATCCGGACACTTGGCACTATGGGCTCATACTTGCACATGGGACAAAAGCCATCCATCAGTCCCGAAGTAGTGAAGACACAGCTCCACCTGCTTCAGCGGCCTCATCCCTGTTTTGGCTGCACGTAAGCCCCATCAGTGCTCTGTATGCAGGCTCAGCATTTGAGCAGCTGCTCATTTTAGGCCTACCACCATGTTCACCAGGCAGTCATAAAGCCAGCTGCCCTTCAAAGTAGAGCAACATATACAGACACATTTCTCCCTTTCTTCCCCTTGCTTGAATCCAAGCCCACAGAATCACTGCTGTTAACACAACACACCCAGCAATCCTGTCACTTGCAGGAAGTGATTCATGGCAATCCATGGCTTTAGAACTGCTCATCTGTACCAGCTGAACCCAACAGTTTTTCTTCTACTATTTCCTAACAGTATTAATTACTATTTTAACATATTTCAATAATAAATTCTCATCTCCCCATCACTTAGAAATAATATTTCTACTTCTAATGTGCCTCTGAATCCTTAATCTCATCTTCAAGAACATTATATCTTCCATTAAGATGATGTGTGTGTATATACACACAAATAGTCGTGCAATCCATCATTATAATTTTAAGCTTATTATTCTACAGATGCTCCAGAAAGGCTCTTCCCATAGCTGAAATTTTCAGGTAAAGCAGTTTCTTGACAGCACAATACAACATGACCCCTTTGATGAAGCAGCCAAAGCGCTGAAGTCATTTACTTTCATAACACTGGTTAACATTGGAAGTCTCACTGAGATCAATTTTAATCTGCCATTTATTACTGCTTCAAGAACTCTACATGCCTTCAAGAGAATCTACAGTAAACCCTTGCCCTTTTTATCTCCTTCATACCTGAGATCACAGAACTAATATAAGTTACACGCTTTAAGAAGATATTGCTTTTCCTGTTGACTCAGATTGCTTTCAAGCAGCTTTGCACACAAAGGTATCACTGCATTACATCACACGGACCTTCCAAACTTTCAGAAAGAGGCAGCAATAAGGCATACAAAACAGCTGGAGAACAGGCTTCATTTCAGCAAGACATTTTGGCCATCATCTTCAGAGGAAAACCTTTGTCTTCCTGTGAATGGATTGCTACCATAAATGTTACATGAGCATAATGTTTTATGCAGATGCTAAGTAAGGAGAAGACAAAATTTACTCGCTCCTTCCATTAAAATTACCAAATCCTGAGCCATTGAATAAAAGCACTTAGAACAACATCTGCACCGATGCATGCAGAAAAAAAAGAAGAGTTTCAGTGATCAACCAGAACATTGTGGTTAACTCGACAACTTCATCTCATTAATACACTTAATCAGAATTCCTCGCAGCTGAGCTGTAGCAGCACAACCTCCACTGCATTGCAGGATGCTGATGACAGAAGACTGACCATATCAAAACAAGAAAGAAACTTCAATGAGTCTTATCCAAAAAAAAAAAACCAGAATTAATGACACTTTGATTCCTCTCTCTGCCCTCTGCAGTGAGCAAAGGAGTATTTGTGATGTACAAGCAGAGAATTATTAAAGCAAAACGCATATTTTACCCAAAACAGAATAGAAAACTAAGTAGTATAATGCTTCAGGAAGAAGATTTTGCTTGCATTCACTTAAAGAACAACAATCTACTTGTTTAGTGAGAAACTATTCACTTGCACTATTTCAGCTCCAATTTAGAAACATAATTGAAGAAATGCAAGAATTAACCTCATGTTTAAGCATGTTCCTGAGTGAAAACATGTTGTTGAGCCAACGCACAAGGCCAGAGCATGGCATTAAAACCAAGGGTCCTGTTGGCTGCAGCATAACACACCCAGCAGGGCAATCAGAGTATGAACGCGAGACCAGAAGCCACGAAGGATGAGTCAACTCCACAAACTGAGACCTCCAGCTCCTCCAACAACATCATGATTCCATCCACCTTTATTTGGTTGTGCCTTGAGCACAAACTCAAAACGTCACAAAGTCTACCTGTAGGTTTGTGTTACCTGACAGCTCTTATGGTTTCCATCAATGCCTGCAACTGCACTACTCCCAATAGACACCCATGAACCACATGTTGGATAGGTCAGGTGCCAGCAGCTGGAAAGCCTTTTACAACACTCGCTGCACTAAGATTTAAATAACTTTAGTCCAGCATTTCCCCTGAGACTATGTTTGTTTAAAGTGCAAATTACACAACAGCTCAGATAATTCTGGACCACTGCTTCACAAACACAAATTAGTCCATCATGAGGAACAGGCTTGTTTAGCAGTCAGTCCTATAGAGCTCTGAAACACTTAGTCCCACTCAAGTTGACTCAGAATGAAGTCCTTGCTTTAGGATACTTTGCAGCTCTTTTGCAAAGGGGAAGAGAGACTAAAGCGGCCCTGCATCATAAATACAGGGCATCTGACAGCAAACAGCCTTGCACAGAAGAAGGCTGAACTTCGATTAAGCTACATCTTATGTAGCTTACTCATTTCATAGCAGTCCTTAAGCAAGACGAATGATCTCCAGGTTTCATAGGGCACAGGACTGAAATAAACCTTATACAGAGAATAGTTTGGATTAAGCTTAATCCATTCTGTTTTGCCTGGATGATTCCAGGCATGGAAACCATTGTCGTGATATATAGGCTAAGGAAATCAACAGCCTGTTCTTATACCTTCCAAAAGGACCCATGAATTCCTGAAACTTCTATACAGGTTCATAAAGTAAATCATTAATAAACGACGAGGAAATAATCTCCAAAGACAAAGCTTGAAGTATTAATAAGTTAGAGGAACCAAAAGTTCAACTCTCACAGAAAATACACGGTATTCAAACTGATGTACAAGACATGATGTACGATGCAGTAATATTTTCAGTCATCAGAGGCAAATCAAACTTCACTCTAAAATTTGAGAATGCAGGTTCAGTGCTTAGCTACTCAGATCCAAAACAAAGTTGGTTGATTCTTTCAGCACTTATCCTTTAAGTGCTCACAGGGAGGAAAGACCCATCGCAGGTTTCTTTGAATCAAAAGTGACCATTAAAAAGCAACCAGCGTGCACTGGTATTTATGACTTTATCATTCTGTAAAAATGGACCAGAAAAATGGAACAGGAGAGAAAGCTGCAATCCTTGACAAAGGAAGGGAACAAGAGAACCATCCCTACATGCCATTTATATGGATGCAGCACTGGGAAGCTCTGCAAAGGTCTGTAAGTATGCTGACAGCAAAACAGCCTCTGCCCCAGGCAGTTTCCCCAGATGGGGTATGTCAGAACCCAGACAACATCAGCTTCGCTGTGTTCCCCAAGAAGACTGTCACTGTCAGACATCGGTAACTAAACAATCAGAACCCCCATCCACAGCCCCCCAAGCTGCACAACTTTCTGCCTTTAGCTTATCAGGATAGCAAAGCCAATTAAAATAAACAGACTCATGACGCTCAGAGCCTTCATGCATCAAGACCATCCGTGGAATGCTTTAAAAAAAAGCCCAACAAAAACACAAACCCTGCGAAAGCAGCCAGGCCTGCAGCCAAAATAGCTGAAGTTCCATTGCAGGAAATACTTCAGCCATCCTGCTCACAGCAGGCGGCTTCCTGCCCAGCATCAGCACGGCTCTGGGTGCCTGAGTTCCCCAGGGAGCCCCACAGTGAATGCAGCATAATCTGGGAGCACTAAGCCAACCTCTTCGTGGGGAGAGTTTGTGCTTTATCAGCGGTGAGAGGAAAAGAAGGGCAATGTTAACTACAGGTAAAGCATTGCTGGCTCTCCCCCACGCTTTCCCTTTTCCTTCTGCAGCTTGAGGAGCTTTACATTTACAAGGGCATGTGTGCACCTGAACTGCTGGCTGTACTGATTTTAAATAGAAAAATTTATACTGTGGAATACATTTATAAAGCCAGAATCTTTCCCCCCACCCCCCTATACTCCATTATTACTTCTATTCACACTTTTAAATTATATGTTCAACAAGGATTATATGCCAGTTAAAACAGAAGGCAGCCTGAGCATGCCATTGGCTGGTGTCTCCCCCAAAAAGCCAAACACCCACCCACCCAATTCAAACATCATTTTGCTGTCACCAGTTTGTTCTGCTCATGCAAACACCGACACATCTTTTCTCCCCCTCATTTTCACAGGACGGAACAAAGAGCTCCACTGGAACCTGACCAACAGGAGTTACCATAAGGCACATAAAACTGCAGCAAGGATATACGGCGGGCCCTGCAGCCCCTTGGCAGCCAGATGTAAATTCAGCCTCCAGTTTTGGGAAGCCAAGGAAGGAGAAGAGGTACACCTACAGCTTACAGGAATACAAGCACCAAATGCCACATCTCAATGTGCTGCACAGCAGTTTGATCTCAGACCACAGACTCTTAGGGACAAGGTCTGCCTTTAGCTAGATGCTATGCGAAGTGTGGTATGTTGTTGCACTGCATAAAGTATTCTCAAGAATGACAACAAATTCATGCATTTTTAAGAATTCCTGTCAAGATGCATGTTCTTTTGTATTACTCCCTGAATCTCAGAAAGAAGCACTACCCTGATCATTTCCTGCCCTCTTAGGGAAATAAATCACAACAACCCTTCCTTCAGCTAACAAAGTCTTTGGGAACAGGCTCAAGCTCAGACTACGCATACTTATTATTTGCCATTAGCTATTAACTCATACTCAGAGTGAACCTACAGTAGTTTCATAGTTACCTGCATAAACATGTTTTGTTAAGCCACAAATTTATGGAAAAAAAAATGAATGAATGACCATTACAGATCCATTTGGGCGACATCATTATCATTTCAGACTACAACCAAATCCCATTTTCCCTTCGCAAATTCAATTCCCATCAATAGCCCCATACATCAATGGCTGCTGCTGTTTGTGGCCTTATTTTTTACATTAAAAAAATTGAAAGATTACTGCCAGTGTATAATAGGCAAACTGCATTTCCAATTCCCAACACATGTGCTTCAGGGGAAAAAAAAAAGAAACACAAGGTAAAGGGAAGAAATGCAAATGAATGCACTGCTATCAGTTGTGTATTACCCTGGAGATATTGCCATCCTTCATATCTCTGGTTGGGTACTTCATAGGAAAAAAAATGGTTTGATGTCATTCAAGCAAATTACGTTATCATTTTACTGAATATTAGTTTACTTCTTAGATTCCTGCTTTCTATTTCTATTTTATTTACCCAAGGGGCAACAAAACTAAGCAGAAATGTTTCTTTCCACATATATAGTTTTTACCTACTGCGGTGACATTTCTCACAAGACCAAAATGGGTAACACAAGGCAGGTTTCAGTTAAAGTGCTTTTTTCCAAACGAGGAGGGGGAAAAAAATAAAAAGAAAAAGAAAACTTCTATACGCATTGAAAAGGTTACACAACTCTTTGGTATGCCAGTCCTTGTTTTGTGCCCGCTCCACAGAGCAGCACGGAGCAATGAAATTTGCAGGAATCAAAACTCTCAAGTTTACAGGAGAAAATTCGAGTATGTCTTTATTCCAGGCTGTGCTACCCAGCACCCTGAGCAACTCACATGAAAGCTCAGCACTGGCACTGCACGGATCACTCAAGCACACTAGCTGGTCTCCTGCTAAACGCTCGCTGTGCTGGTGATGTGCTGCAATGCAACAGGGCAGCTCTGCAGGGAATTAGAGCAGACAGGTAATCCCTGCCAATCACTTCGAGGGTCCGTTCTCACACCAACAGGCAGATGATTCAGACGCAACTCCAATTAGTGCTAATTGTACTTCTCTCCAAGTCCCTCTGCAGCCAGAGATGACAGCCTTCATACATGGTTCTTAATATAAGTGGCAACACTAATTTTGTTCACGTCAAAATCCTCTCTGGATGCAAATCTCTAAGCCTGGTAAGTTTACCAAGCTTTCTGGTAGCAGAAGGATCCTCCATTGCTAAGACTTCTCTAAAAATATTCTCTTCTGCAGGTGGCAAACCTACCTGAACAGGAAAGGTTTGCTTTATAGGTTTCATAACCTTGAATTTAGAGAAACACAGCAGGAAGTCTTAAAAGAGCGTGGCAAAGACTTAACAAGACAAAGCAGCCGTGCATGGAGAGGTTCAGTGGTGCCCACTCTCACACCCCACAGGGGCAGCATCTAAAGCTGCTCAGAACAGGCTGTGCTTCAAACCTCCTTAGGGATGCTTTGGGAGCAGAGTTTTTACACTGCAATTTCACACCAAACCTGCAAGCAGCAAAGTCCATCCACCAAAGGTGCTCCTAAGTCCATCTGTACAAACAGTGCCCCAAGCAATGACACGACCCAACTGCTCCCAATATTTCACACCTTATCATTGTATGGAAAACAGTCATTGGTGTCCGCAGACAACAAGCTTATAAACAAGAAATGGAAGAAAAACTTTAAGTTTTAACAATTAATTAAACCAGTTCTCATTACTTCAATTTCCATCTGCAATTATAATCATTTCCCATTTAAAATATCTACCACATTTTATTCTTAATTAAAAATTACATCCCTGCAATGATGTGCAATACGAATTAACAATTCAAATGTTATCTATGCAAATTTGCTAGTCCTTTGATTCCCCCCCTTATGCAAAGTCATATATAGGTCTATTTTTATTAAGCTTAACTTCACTCAGTGCCTTCTGCTCTGAACATACATCCAGTATTTCATTCCAAGGACAGAAGTAAGCTGTAAACAGTGCCATTTCTTTTCAAGCCTCATACCATTCATTTAATAATGAATACATATGTGAAGAGGTATATTTTCCACATGATTTGTAAAGAGTTTTAAAATTGCACAGATTAGACTTCTACACTTCCAATGACTTTATTTTACGCTTCCAATGACTTTAAGTCGTTTCTTCAGGCCCCAGCAATGGAGAAATTAACAAAGCCCAGTAAAAACCCGACTTCAAATCTGCTTTGTCTATATGTAGATTTATTGTGACTTGACTTTGCAGCATGACTCTGTACCCTCAGCACTCCCATGGACATATCTTATCCAATTTATTTTTACTTCTCTCTGCAGTGTTTTGAGCTTTCATCACAAATTTAAAATTTCTCCTTGCTTCATCGGCCAAAAGCAGTCCTGTCACAGATTCTCTGGCTCAACAAGCTCAACACAAAGCATTAATTCCTTCAAAGTATGCATCATCACTCACTCAACGTCTCCTGCTGATTTCAAAGCAGTTTACCAACAACGCAGCACTGCTCTGGTAGCTTCCTCCTTTATTCTGCTACGTGTTTTAGCTCCCATCTTCTACTGAATTTAAAATCCATCTAATAAACAACTGTCATTAGAACAGAATATTCATGATTACATACATGTTGTGCTGACGCATGTGATCACTGCCTTCATCAAAGCTGCTATGCTCCCGCAGCCCAGCAGGAAGCACACCTGCAGCAGAGAAGCAGCTGCACACCTGCATGCTGGGCTACTCCCAGCCAGCCCCCAACACACGGGCACTGTGACCACTGCCTGCTGCCCCCTGACACTGAGAAAAATTAAGGCATCATACAGCAGGTGTTATTCTGCTGCATGACAGCAGAATGAAGCTTTGTAGAATAGCAATTAGCCATATACTTCCAAGGAAGCAAGCAAAGGTGTCCAGCTGCTGCACAGATAAGATCCAGGCAGTGATCATCTCCACGGACCAGAAAGTGAATTTCTCAAGGTGCAGAGGGTGGTGCAGTGGCTTCAAATACATGCTGAGTATGTATTCATGAGGCAATTAGATGTGTCAATATGAGGCACAAGAAAAATACACAATATCAGAACATGATCAACAGTTTACCAAATTACAAGGACATATCTTCAAGTCAAATTACACAAACACAATTACATAAATTACTCTCTAACCTTCAAAGGAAGAGTTCTTCCTCATATTCTATTAACAAATCCTAGCAAGACAAAGTTTGAATTGGCACATATATTTAACTGGCTAGTTTGAAAACCTCTTTATTCAATGATGTTTTTCTGGCATAACCTCCATATCTAATTTAAGCAGAGCTCGTTCTTTTGCTATAGGTCTAATTTTCATTTAAGTTGCTATATCTTGTGCAAAAAGTAGTATGTCAGCTCAGTGCAATAGACAATATATTCTTCTGTGCTGTAACAGAGCAAAAAGTAGGCTGCTTATACACTCTAATATGAGGGCTGCTTTTTTTTTTCTTTTTAAATCTTTTCTTACATGGAAGGCTGGATGGCAGCAAGCACCAGATAGCACTCCTGCCTAGTGTGATGTGAAAGCTATCTGTGACTTGGCTCAAATACTGACTCCTTGCTTTACAGACCTACAAAAGACTGAGACCTGCAACTAAAAAGGACTAGGATGTCTGAAGGCTGCTCCCCAGCACCATCTCCTTATCCTTCTAATTTTGTTAGAAGTAAGCACATATAAAGTCTCTCTCTCTCTCACCCCCTCCAATCATGTTATTTGTCTTCTGCTAGCACTTCTGCACATGGAGGGTGAAAAAAAAAAAAAAAAAAAAAAAAAAAAATCCTTCTATCCAGTAACGTAATCAGAGGTGTCTTAAATAGATAATTTAACCTTGGGAGGATGTTCATTTTCACTGAGCATCTCTCTCCAGTCTCCAAAACTGGCAACACCTTCACCTGAGTGTGCCGTTCTCTAATTGTGACAGCACTGTCAGGTAATTCATTTCAAACAGTTGATCAACACAGGGGGAGTGTGAATGCCCAAATATTTAACAAGGATGCCTTTGAAAATGAGAACTCAAACTTGCCAACTTGGTTGTTGCATGATCAATAGCATACCAACGCTATCAACCAGAACAGTTTTTGCTTTCTTCACCAAAAAGAACTGCTTTTTCAGATGCTATTTGATGATTAGTGGATTTATCCTTTTTTTTCCCCCCCCTCTTTGCCACTGCACATGAGTTTATACCAGATGCTGGCCTCTCTTAGAGGAAAGCTATCTGATGAAAGGTGAATGGGGACACTACTTCTATTCGTCTTCTTTGAAGGTTACAAACGTTCCTCCAGCTCAGTATCGACACTGACTTCATGATTATGAAGTTCAAGAGTAAGACTTAGCCTGAAGAGAACACAATGTATGGGGACAGCAGTAGTGACTGCTTGGTCAGAAAGACATGAAAATGGAGATAGCGCTACAAAAAGGCTTCTTTTTGGAACTGCACGGTGGTTTTATAAACAGGTCTATCTAAAAAGCATTCAGGCTATAAAAGGAAAAAAATAAAAGGAAAGACTTCTCTGATGGCATGGCATCCATTGCCATTTCACTCCCACAGGCAGCTGAGCCCAGCTAAATGCAGCACAGGAGATGACTTCCTTTTTCATGACAGCAACTCATCCTTGATCACCTCTGCTGGGGCACAACCCCACCCCAGCATAGCAGCTCTTCAAAGCCCCATCAGTAAGCCTGCAAGCACCCAGTTGAGTCAGTCTGGAAGGGATGAAGCACAGCCACACCTCAGAGCTGCTAACCAGTGTGTACCAAAGCTCCCACGTTAACCAAACCCACAAGCCACGCTCACACTGCTGGAAGAACACAACAAGGAATCTCACAATACACTTCTGACCAAAACACCTCTGAATGCAAGGGAACAACAGGATGTCTTTGTGGTTGTCTCTTTTCCCTGCAGTCTTTTAAGTGCCACACGTAATACAGAAATACAAGGAGCCAGGAAAGACTACATACATGAGCACATTGTGCTGAACATGGCCCAAACCATTCATGTCTAATTACCTTTAACTGCATCTTCATCAGGAATTATTTGGGTCTAAGTAAAACAAAGGAGTTCAGTTTGCCAGTCACGGATGCAATGTCTTTGCCCTGGCCTTCATGACGAGGAAGGCAGGATATTGGGTTCAGCCTTTCTGTAGCTGTCAGCTCCAACTCCAGTAACAAAAGCGAGAGCAACTCAACCTGGCGCAACATCCTGGAAGTGATGAAAATGCAGACTGTCATCTGGAGAAGTGCTGGTTACACACAAGCCAACTTTAGAGGGTATTTTTAGTGTGTATGTCCAGCTTCGTCATTTCAAAAACAGCTACGGCCTTGTCCATTGGTGACCTTTGCAGGGATACTGGAACATCAGAAGACACTGGGGTCTGTAGGGCCAATGCAGCCCACAGCTCTTAAATTCCTACATTTCTTCAGAATCAAGTTCAACCCAGGACACCAGAAAGCCCCAGGACTGAAATCCTACAACACACTGCCCCCAAAAATCAGCTGATTTTTTGGCTTGCTTTTTTATTTGTGTTGTTGTCATTTTATCCTTCTTCAAAATTATCATCAGATTCCCTCAATTATTTATTTTATGCCTTTGGTAAATCACCTGTGATCTGCTCTATCATACCATGCAATTACCTTCTAACTGTCACTTGCAGAATTCTCATGTCGCACAGTGAAAATTCCAGGCTTCACAAATACTTCTGGCACAGAACTGAAAACAGCTGAAATGAGGAAGGAGTGGCGAAGAAAAATATAGCTGAAGTTTGTATTAAAATACATGCTAGAATTAAATTGGTTTTCAGAACATCAGGACGTGCGTAGGTTGCTCTGAAAGTAACACTTCCTATTTATTTTCCTGGAAACTGCAACAGATGCAAAGAGCACAATAACACTACTTGATAAAGCAAATTCTCACCTACAAAATGTTCTTTTCCAACATAGCCACCACCATCAGCTATGCATTCCCAGCAGGGATGAGCAAGAGCTTGTGTGCCGCCCTCACAGAAATTTGAATGGCCATCTGGAACATGGTTCATCTTCCACAGTCATCACCTGTGTTGAAATGCAACACCCACTGCCTCACTGTGCTCACATCCACCGCTTGGTCTCCACAGACTTTCAGTGGCCACTGATGACTGCCACTGGGTGCCATTTTCTCTGCTTGGAGGAATTCAGTAACACCCCTTCGCTCCACACGCGCTTCCACGTCAGACACCATTTTGTCACATTGCCCCTTTGCTTCCATCTGTCCCACGGCAACAACACAGGACAGGATATGGTTGGGAAGGTTCAGCCTCTGCTGCCATACCAGCAACATCCATCTCTAATGTTGTGGGCCAAAAAAACAAGATGGGAGGCCATCCTTGTATTGTACACATTCTTTTGCCACAGCTTCTATTGCTTCCTCAGTCTCTTTCTGAAAACACTGAGAAAATGAATAGTTGATAAAACAAAGCACAACCAGCAAGAGAGAGCAATCTGACTGCAAAAATGATTGCACAAATAGCTTGCTTCTTCACTGGTTTTAGTCATTAAAAAAAAAGTCTATAGGTACCAGTGTTTGAAAAGAAGCAATCTCCAGACATTTCCCCTCAATGACACAAACTGCCCAAACTGATGAAACAACACGTAAACAATGAAACATCAGTGCCACTGGAAGAAACTGCAATGAAATATCATTGTCCCTTACCAACATACCCGGTAGCAGATAGCCTTTTCTTCTCAACATTCCAGTAAATCACTCACTTATCAGATTTCATCCAACGTTGCACCATCGTGTTCAAAGTAGGAGCCCACACTGAAGGGAAGGCTTTGCAGACAAAAACCAACAGTCCTCTGTAAGTAATTACATGCAACTATACAACCTAGCTTTTCTCCATACTGGTTGAACTTTTTGTGTAATCTCAACAGGTGCTGGCAACCAGATGTCAGCATAATTATCACTTTCCGACTCAGCAAAGCAGCTTCATATGTTCTTTGAAGAAGACTGTTCTTCCAAAAAAAAAAAAAAAAAAAAAAAACCAAAAAAACCAACCCACTAAATTACATAATTTCATCTATAAGCACAATTCAGACACGTTGTCAGCTCCCAGTTCAAAATCAGTTCAAAATGTAGTAGAGTTCTACTCTACTACAGCATTTGCTGAATACTTCCTCTAATACACCCACTAACTACTTTAAGTGGAAAAAAATCTATTCAGGTATACAGATCCTGAGCTTAATTACTATTATGTCAAGTTTTAAAAGTAATAGTATTCATACACAAATATATTAGAAAGAAATTATTCACTCTAAGGATGATGAGGCACTGGCACAGGCTGCCCAGAGAGCTGCAGGGCTGTACAAGGCCAGGTTGGGTGGAGGTTTACACAATTTGATATGATGGGAGGCAACCCTGTTCAGGGCAGGGGGTTGGAACCGGGTCCCTTCCAGCCTTTCAAGACCTTCTATGATTCTCCAAAGCAGTACATAGCACCTTGAATGCTAAACTGGTAGCTGAGTCCTGGACAGTAAACCCTGCATAAGCATAAGGGCCCAGCTACTCCAGAGAGAGATGGGGCACAAAAAGGAGCCCCAATGGGAGCATTTGTGCAGATCAGAGGTAACTGCCTACAGCAAGGACAACACAGCAGGAAAGCAATCATTTGGTTCATGCTGGATTTTGCTGTTGCAGCAAGGAAGACGGCTCAGGATCTCCCAAGGCAAAGGCAATGAGAATAACCACAAAGAACTTTCAGTGGAAGACAGCAGAGAGGAATAAGCAAAGGAACACCAAAGCAGCGTTCTAAAGGTACTGTCAGTTCTAAGTAACAGCAACTTCTTCAGCCTAAGCTCCTTCTGAGGAGAAACTACAAGTATTAGAAACATTCACTGTAGTACCCTTACAGTCCACGTGAAACACTTCTGAAGCTTTTCTTCTGACATGCACAAAACCAAAATATTAACAGCTTCATAGCCAGCATGGTACTCCTGAAGCATCCTCCTGGAAGGTAAGACAACAAGAGTCAGGAAATGCCATCAGGTGAGCAGGCCTCTCATGCAGTGAACATGAAATGACAGCAAAGGCTTAAGCAGCAAAACAAATTCTTCACTTCATTTGCAAGCATGAAAACAAGCACAAGGGTCTACAACAATTTTTGCTGATGCTGCTTGAATCAATTGCAACAGAAGTCACTGAAAAGAACCAAGGGATGCAGTGAACAACTCATCACCTTCCTCCAGCAGACAGGAAGTGCTATTGTCTTGGATCTTTTATTTTGCTCAATATCATATGGCCCAGGTGGTCAATGAGAACAGAAATAGTGTTCTCTATTTCCAGCTCATCAAGACCACTCTCAGACAGGTCCACGAGCTTCAGTATTATTTCCAAGGACTGTAATCAAACGTAGCAGATTCCAGGACAGCCACTGTTTCAAGAACAGAAGCAAAAAGGCAAATTGAAACACGATTCTTGTCACTCACACTCAGTGTACATAGATTAAAAACATCCAGCTTCAAAAAGAAAGCGAGCACTGCCTTATTACAGTGGGTGCTCATCGTCTCTTCAGTTCAGCAGAAAGCTGAACTGTCAGGTAAAATTAAAAACCAAAGATCAGAACGGAATTATTTAGCAAGTGAACTTGTTACCAACAGAGTGCAAATGAGACAAGCCAGAGCTGTTACCCACTGACAGGACGCATCCTACAAGCCTCACATGTGCCTGGCACTGCGCACAGCCTACAGCCAAAGCATCAGCTGATAGCTCTCAAGTACAGAAACAAAGAGGGGAATGCAATATCAGACTACACAAATAAAGAGTATTTGATCACGACAGCAATCAAAATAGTAAAGTGTGAGGGCATAATCAGAACTACCATGAACATACATGGCTGCTCAGGCCCAATGAGGAAAAAAAAAAAAAGCTTTCTTCCTAGTGTTTCATCTTGAATACTAATTGTCAGAAAAGATCACACTGCTTAATGACACAAAATGCTTGATGTGAGGTATTAATCACCTTTTGACAGAGACCTGTTTGTGCTGTGACATTATCTGAGTGACAAACTCCACCCTGGAATTCACTTCTAACAGGTGTCACTAGTGTGTGAACTATTCACTTCTACCTTGCATTCCTGGATCACTGTGCACCAGGTCTGCTCCCATTTTTAAACACAGCTGGCTTCTTGGCATGTAAGCATAAATTCCTGCATGATTTTAAGTGATTAGTTAGATTAAAAAAGAAATCACTTGCTGTTTTGAAATCATATTCAAACAGTTCATGCACATATCTCAAGTTGCTTTCAAGGGTGAGGGAAACATGCTCTTCATCAGTGTCATGTAGTTATTAATTACGTTTTGTTCCTATAAAACATTGCTCTAGCAGCAACTTAAAGGAACAGACTCTCACTTTGATTGCCAGGGTAACCAGATCTGCCTCTTCATGCCTTTTGTTTGCCCTCTCATTGATTCATTAACATATCTCAGTGAAAGGAAGTGGAAGCAGAGGAAAATGAGGGAGAAAACCGAATGTGAGATTAAAGTAACAGGTAGACTCAATACTCAGGCGCTTCGAAGAAGGAAGGTTAAATGAGACTAAGGCCCTCTGAAAAGTTCTGGGATTTGGGATTAAGAATTTTAAGAATGCTTAAACTATAAGTGCTCTATAAACATTGGCCCAACAGCACCACGTACCCATCTTCACACCAAGAGGTTGAGCAAACACCAAAAGCTTCCACATAAAATCATCTTCTTTTCCATAGCAGGTGGCCAGTCCTTTCTGAGAATGCTTTTCCTTAAGACAAACTCATTCTTCCCATCTGATAGCAACAATGGTGTCAGCAAGCCTTGCCAGTGAAAGCTGAACCTCCATCAGCTGCCATCAAGGGCAACCATTACGCAGCAGTGTGCTCATCTCTGTCCATTCAGGAACCCCATGCTGCAGGCTGAACAGGACTGTTTTGTGCAGCCTGTGATCAACCTACCAGCACAGCAACACATCCTGTTTTGGACTCCTCATCACAGCATTACCTTCAGACTTTTACTCTAATTTTATGCTCTGGTTTACCATCGCTTTATCTGCGAAGTACCAACAGTGCTTCAGTCTCAATTCCATGCTGAATTTGACCCAGGTTAATTGTTATTGCTGGCAATCTGCTAGCTGTGTGGTAAAAGAGCCAGCTGACAACATGACAACAGCTTCTTACATGAATTAGTGAGATGCAGACACAACCAAGCCAAGGACTGAAGGCACAAAGATCCAGACTCCAGTTTTTCCACTGGAAGCCATCCCTGCAGAGTGCTGCCCAAGCACGCCAGGGGAAGGCTGTGCTGCCCTGCCAGTGCTGCTCTCCTGGGTCACAGCTACCCATTCAGCATAGCTTCCCAAGCATATGCTTCCTCTCCAGCTGGTTTTAAATTACTTCTAACTGCCAAATATTCTTTACTGCATTTACTTCCCAGCGATGATTTAAAATAAATGTTTATTTTTAAATCATATTTGACATTTTATTAGGTACACTGGAAAATAAACCCATTCCTACATATGCAAAAATTAGGAATTAATGAGATCTGGCAATTATCTTGATGGAATGAACCAAGTGACTTAGTTGCACATACAGAGTTTTACTAGAAAAAAAGCCTGCTCCAGTAGTTTAAAAACAAATGAAATTGCTTCTTATTGATTTTAATTTAGGTTGAAACACTAGCTGTCTCTCCAACAAAACCAGAAATGGAAACAACTATAAATGAGTACAAGACGCGATAAGATCGACAGATTCTCAGGCAATCTAGAATAGAGATGACCTCCAGCATAGATGGTAGTTAAAATATGACAGCATATGTATGGATCGATAAATAAGTTTGCATTTGTCTCAGCACCAAATGCTGTGGAGATGCATGTCTTTTTCTCTTTGTTACTCTAAAACGTTGTCCAATTAAGCTCTACTGGTTTTTTTACAGATCGGCTAGATTCTAATTTACAAATAAAATCAAGAGAAGCAATTAAATGTTAAGTACTATCAGCATGTTTCCCCAAGTGATGCACATGTGCAACAGAACAGAAGTAGTCCAATCTTGATACAGAAGGCCAGGTTACAAATTGAAATACATTTGTATTATCATTACTTGCAGGCTTCACGCTCTAGCAAGTAAGAACGCCGGGCACCACGCTCCCCTTCTGTGCACAGCAGAGGCTGACCAGGAGCTCACACAGCCTGCAGCAGATGCACATAAATGTTATTTCTGCAAGCACGGACTCAGAGTAGGAGCAGCCCAGTGCTCATGGTGAAGGAGCAACCAGGTGCTAAAGGGTGCACACAAAGAGCACTGACTGATGCTGGAAGGGGCTCCTGATGATGGCCATCACTTCTAATGTCAGTGAAAGCCTTGCTGGCAAGCTGCCCCACAACTCCTCCAGCTCCCAAGGCTGCACACAAGGCCAGGGCCTGGCCCACCCTACTCTCTTCCTGAAGCAGGGAGGACATATTGGCTACAATCAACAACAATCAAGTTTATGAACCTTTCATCATCCCAGAACTTGATCCAATATTAGCTGATAGCAATGGATCAGATCTTATCAGCAGATTTTGCTGAAGGCCCAAAGGTTGGAACATTGGACTCCCTGACTTACATCAGTCATAGACATCTCTCCCTTCACAGATGGGATCATATTAACAAGAGGAAAAGCGATCTACTCTCCCCGTCTGGTGCACAGTACAGCTTGCCCAAGACAACCAGGGGCAAAAGCTGAAAGCATCCAAGGAAGGACAGCTTAATGGAAAGAGAGTCATAGCAACAGGGCACCAGATCCTAACTCTCACAATGAGCTCAATACCTGCTTCCTCCCAGCCTACATCCACTGGAAGAAAATGAAGATATTAGAAGAAATGCTATTTCTACCAAAAACAGCAAGATGATTAACAATAAGGGGGCAAGGGAATGAATGGGGAAAAACACCTTCCTAAGCAATCCATCACCTCCTTAGGGTTACATCCAAATGGCCAGCTGTTCCTTGAGTTCCAGTTGAGGCTCAGTGGTATCTGCATCATTACGAGATGCACCAACATCTCCTCCCTTACAAATTGCTTAAGGGGGAAAAAAAAAACGAAAACAAAAACAACAACACACACAGGACAGAGCAAAAGACAAATTTAAGACATTAAGATCACAGAGTACTACTGTTAGAGTGGCCTGTCTTTGTAATGGTAAAGTTGCCTGTCTAGCTTTAATGAAGTCACTTTTAAAAAAAATACAGAGATCTATTCAGAGTTTATTAAAATGAAGATAAAAACAACAAGAATTAGCAATCCGGGCCACATCCAGTGAACAGCAGACTACTTTGTTCAGCACTGGCTCTGATAACCATCTAGAAGTCATGCTAGGCAAACAATCAACGTAAGCCTTCTTGCTGTGGCAGAAAAATAGGCCACTAGAAAACCTTGGACAAACAGAAAGGGCAGCAGCATTGTGCATACCAGATATGAGTAAGAGCCACACTTAGCTCTGGTGTACACCCTTCTAAAAATAAGTTGCATAAAAACCTGGAGAAAAGTAAAAAAAAAGTCTGTAAAAATTATTCAAAGGCTGGATAAAATCTGATAGCAAGAGGCTTGTGCAGCTCAGGTCACTGAGTTAATCAGAAGGACACTGCGATATGGATTGATTGCCGTAAGTACTTTCATGGGAAGAAAATACCAGAGGGCTCTTTCAACTGGTAGAAAAAAGTAGAAAAGATACAGAACAGTTATTAACACAGCTCTGTGCATGCAGGTTCAGCTTTGCACCTAGCATCCGCTCAGTTACTGCGGAATGATAATCACAAAATATTTGCAGTAACCACTTGTTTGGTGTATTCATTTTTGATGGCTGTTTTATTCAATGGAAAGAAGTTGGGTCAGGCTTCAAAACAGGCATAAAGCAAATAATCCCTATTACATAAAGGCATCTGTTGACAGCAAATCTCACACCTTCCTTTGCAACAGCCACAACTTTGGTCAAAGAACAGAGTACAGCCCACCACAATGACTCCAAAGGCTGCTGTGAAGACGAGCATCCCTCTAGAAAGGCAGGATTTTAACAGAAGGACTACACATCTCAGCTTCTCACCCAAAGAATCACACAGACGTGGTTCTACATTTCATCACACAGCAAAAGAAAGACCCCCCCATGAAGTACAGAGACTGTACCGAAACCATGCACCTTTGACAAAGGCAGCCGTGGAAATACTGTAAAGAACAAACAGCCATTTTTCAGAACAATCACAGGAGGGCTTTGGCAGAAATCCTCACCTGACAAAAACTGCCACAGAAACAGTAGCATCAATGGTGCTATTACAATTTGCAAAAGCTGAGGACCTACCATTATGTTAAGATAAAACACTGTAAGCTTGCAACATTTTACGCCCCAGGTTTACAAAGATAACAATGAATTAATTCACAGTAAACAAAAGAGAAGCATTTTACAATGCATAAACAAATTTGTAAGAAACCATTTAAAAAGTCACAGCTTCCAAGAGTACTGTCACCGAGCCTGTGTTCTTAACACTTACTTAAATAGCTAAAACTGCACAAAGGTGTTGCGCTGGAACACAAACAGATCTACAGAAGCCATATATAATCTGATGCAAAACCCTGGGGCAAAAGAAGAGAAGGAAAATAAACAACTAATTTTAGAACCTGAATACTCCATTAGCAATTCTCACCAATTAAAAGATGATGCAACTGCTGTCAACAGGCAAATTTTAGTTGTACGTTGTATTTAAATCGGTGTTTAAAATACAAAACACACAGGCTCCAGCACTGTAATAATAAGCTTTAGTTACTTGTAGCTTGAGACCAACAACCAGAAAAGTTCCACCCTACCTCTCATTCCATCTACAAATGGATGCAATGTTTCAGAGACAGTTATGCCACACAGACCTCATTTCCACTTTGACTGGAGCACGACCTTACTACAGACTCCAGGAAGCTGCAAGAACAGTAGGAATCTAAATACCAATGAAAGTCAATAGAAAAAAATCACGGTTAAACTCATATGTGATAGTAACATACATCTGTGCTTAATTATTTGAAAGCTACTGCCCATCTTTGCTGTTTGGGCTTGAAGTTTCCCACTGGAGTGAAGGAGGTAGAAAACATATCCAGCCACAGAGACTGAAGATGCAATAGGCATCAGAGGCAGCAGTCTCACACTGAGGTTCACAAAGCTGAGGCTGATTTGGACACCCATCCGCTGAAAACAAACAAACACCACACTAAACTTGCTCTAAGATGATGTGCAATTCAGATACTTTAAAATAGATAGATTCAATAGGAGAGCATCTTCTAAGCATACCAAACAGTGACTCAAAGAGCAGTGGTCCTCGGTGCTGCAGGGGTTTCTGCATGAACACCTTTCTGTTTTGGAAATCAAACAAGGCCCGAAGAAAGCAAGTACCAAGACAGAAGAGTTTCTGTGTACTTCTTCAGTAGAAAAACAGCCTATTGAGTGTGCAGGGTGCAATTGATTTTGCCTTCCTACCTTGCTTGCTTACTCATTTCTGCTTGCTGCAAAGGCCTCTTCCAGCCTGGGACAGCCAACCCAGCTTTCCTACCAGCCTGAGAGGAAACAGCCACTGAACTCCAGGTCTAAGACAGCAGGCTGCTAAAAAACAATCCAAATGGTAGATGCTTTTGCAGGAGCAAACAGCCAAGGCAGTGCTGTGAATAAAGCAGGTATTAGGTTATTTCAGGTTATTTTCAGTGTCGCTCCCAAGCCTCCTGCAAGGACAAAGGATGGAAGAAGCGAAGGAGGGAAAACTGAACAACTGCCCGCTTTGCTTGCGAGGGGTTATCAGATAGCTGCCCCTTAGCAGCAGCAGAATAAACCAGCTCCAACAGAAGAACTGTAACAGACACATTTTATTTCTAAAAAGAGAACAAAACAGCTGCCACAAGACCAAATAACATCCCATGTTCCGCTTCAAAATACCAACGCAGCTCTTCAGAGCTCAAGGTCTCATTCATTACCTATCTGCAAGCTGAGAAAAGGATTTTTCAAAGCAGCTTTCCTCAGCTAAGTATCCAAGTCTCAAAACACCTAGATTTTCTTTAGAAAGGCCTCCATGCTATGAATGCAAAGTCCCTCGAAGCAGACACTGGCACAGGATAAACATATTCAGGCATCACTGCAGCGTTTATGCATAGAAAAACTGCAACATCCACGTCAATTGAGATTTTGTGTGTCAGTTCTGCTGGCAGGTGCACGATGCGGTCAAGTTTCAGGTTCTAGAAAATGGTTCATCATTATTCAAATGACTTGATAATTAAGAACACTAGTACTTCAACTCCCAAGCAAGCTTAGAGATGCGTAATAAAACCACATTAAAAAACAACGAGGCCACGTACCAGCTGATTTTACTTCAACCATAGCTCTCTCAAAGACTAATTCAAATTGCTCAAAGGTGAGCCCATTCAGCGTAATAAAGACATATCTTACAGTGATTGCATCAATTATTTTTTTTTCCTGCCATGTTCTCCCCCCTCCCTCAATCAGATGTGGAGATTATTCTCCTCCACTGGTTCCCAAGAGTACTGCAAAGAACCAGAGAAAAGGAAAACCAAAACAGCAATACCCCCAGAAATATCTCAGTACCTTCACTGTTTTGCTCACATTCTTTGCCCCCATTCATCTGTTCATTTTCTGGGTGGGAAGTGTCTCTGCGTAGGCTACCAACATATTATAGCTCAAGGCAAAACAAACAAACAAAAACAAACAAACCAGAATCCACTGCACCCCAGCAGCTGTTCAAAAACAAGAAGTGTACACAGAAAGGCAAGTACCTCAAGGCACAGCCAGCGCAGCCCTGTTACCCAAGGATACACCTGTCCTCACTGCAGTGCAGTTAGGCTGCTCTGTGTGTGAGCAGTGCTGAGAGGGAAGGAAGGAAGGAGCCATGCTGACTTACCTTGGGTCAGGTACAGTAGGAATCTGGTAGGCTACATGGATTACAAGCCCCAGCATTACCACAAGCTACCATGTAATGGGAAAGGTAAAGGATGGGACAAGCGGGAACGGCTTTAAACTAAAAGAGGGGAAATTCAAGTTAGATGTTAGATAGAAATTCTGTACTCAGAGGGCGGTGAGGCAGCAGCACAGCTGCCCAGAGCTGTGGGTGCCCATCCTGGAGGTGCTCATGGCCATGGATGGGGCCCTGGGCAGCCTGAGCTGGTGGGGGCAGCCAGCCCATGGCACGGGGTTGGAGCTGGGTGGGCTTTGAGGTCCCTTCCAATCTAAGACATTCTATTATAGCTATTGCCATCCTCTTTCTCTGCTCTGCTTTCAAACACCCCACATCTCCACTAAGCCAACATAGGTTGATTCCCCATGGCAGTCCACGGAGTCGCATCCCTGCCAGCCCAGAGCAATACAACTTGGGCCTATAGGTTTCACTTGGAAGGAACATCAACAGGAGGTTATGAGGTAAATAAGGGAAATATCTGTAAATGTACATGGGTAGCTAAAGCAGTCTTCAGAAGAGATACGTAAAAGCACAGACTAACCTACACTGGGCACATCTACACCCTCAGATGCCTGAATACCTTTCAAGAATTTTTGTTTTCACATGAGATTCCACTTCCAAAAATAATTAAAGTTTGATTCTAGCCAACAGTTTAAGTACCACAGCACGTAAATGTAAATAATTACAGTTTGGTGAATGCACAGCAGCAACTCTGATCTTTAAAAATGGAAGGACAGCAACTTGGGCAAACAGAAGTAAGTATCATTTTTTCCGTAATTTCACAGATTAATGTGATATATTAGCTAAAGAACAGTACTATTACGGTACCCTTAGGCTTTAGATCACATCATGCCACATGTTCATTTGGCTGCTAAAGAGCAGCAACCAAATGATTAGCATTTTTTCCAAGGATAGTAGAGATTAATAGTCTGAAGTCATTTCTTTAACTTTACCGTGAAACCGAAACACTGAATTTAGAGCCAACTTTAATAACATTATTTCAGAAAATCCCAAGTTAGTCCTTGAGTGCTGATCAAGAGGTGAACAGGGTCCTCACTGTTATCTGGATTCGCTGTAATTGGATACAAACCCCAACCAAACTCGAGCATCTTGATAACAGCACAGCTTTAACTAAGGGCATACATATAACTAAAGACACCACTTCTCTTACTAAAGGAACAGAAGCTGTGAGCAAAGCCACCACCCTACTGAAATCAATAGGTGTTTTTCAGCAATTTCCCCAAATCTCCTTGTGCTTCTAGTTCTAGGTTTAAAAGGCGAGCGAAGAGCTTAACACTGGTTTCTTTTTTGAGCTGTACTAAAGCTCTTCGTTTCCCATCACTCAGCTGTTCCAGCTCTCAGGCAGAGGAGCAGAGGTGACAGGGTAACCCTTCACAGAGCTCAGCAGGCCCCATCTGCTCAGCAGAGATTCCCAGTGCGATACAGGAGGGACAGTGAACAACAAGATAACACCCACAGTAAGAGCCTCACTGCTCTGATCAGAACATACTTTTTCTTTTTTTAAATTTCAAAATCCTTCTTCCCCATTTCCTACATTTCCTAGTGAAAAAGGAGAAGAACTAGGGCATGAGATAACAGCCAGAGACACCCATGCATACAGGCATGAGCTTCCCTTCCTCTCCCAAGCACAGCAGCATCCCCAGCCTAAACATACACAAAGCAGAATCTCTTCAATGCCCAGATGTGACTAAATTCCAATTACCCCTTGCTTGCATTCATTTACTTTTTAGCAGTGCCTCCCCTCCTCGAGGCCTCTTGTTCCCTTCCCTAACTTCGGGGTTCTCTCGCTGCTCTCCGGCTGTCAGTGCAGGCAGCTCTTCTGACTGCCTGAGGACCCCGGAAAGCCACATCCTGGCTGTTAACCACAACTCAGCTCCTGCAGACTGCATGGACAGCCAAGCTCTTCCTGAGCTGCCCCCAGAAGTGTGCCAGCCGGCTCGGCTCACACAGCCTGGGAAGGCTCATTCCACATTCTTTATCTGCAAGGACTCCATTAGCGGCTTCCCGGAATGCAAAGTGTATTTTAAGAAGGAACTGAAAATAAGGGATAATTAAAATGTAAGAAGTGTCATCTTCATAAAAGCCACAGGACTAAATAAAGTCTTGGAGGGCCCTCTCCTGTACATTCCGTATTTCTCTACGTGCACAACACACCTTCCTCTGCAAAACCTTGAGCAAACAAAGGCAGTCCTCTCAGCACCTTGACAGAACAGCTAAAGTAGCATTTGATTAGTTCATAAGAAAAGCTCTGAGGCTATTTTTTCCTCCAGGCAGAAAATAGTTACAGGATTACCTCTCGACTTGGGAGTATGAAGATTCAAAAATCCAAAACCCATTTACAGACAAGCACCAGGAGGGCGACAATTTCATTCATTAAGACAGAGCTAATCTAGGTTTGTGCATCTTGTCAAAGGAAAAACCAACAATTATCACCCAGAGATGACAGGACTGTCACAGCAACAGCCACAGATGAACAAAGGTGCACTTTTTCCTTTACAAGAAAGTATTTATCTCTCAGCAGAGCACTGAGAAACTACATAGAAAGGTATCACAACAAGATTACTATTTACGTCTTACTGATTCTTGGTGCCGTGAATTTAGATTAATGAGCAAACAGACCCCATGGAAACCACCTCTTCTACCTTGTCTTGGTTTGATTTATTAAGCAATGCAATTACCAGTGACAAGCCCACAGAGAAATGCACTGAACTTAGCAGTTCAGGAACAGCAAAACCTTACCTATCTGTGTGCGCAAGGATGCTTCCTTCCTCTGAGTGCAACCAAAGGGACAGCAACACACGCACCTACCTACACAGTGAGCACTGACTGCAATCCTAATGAAAGAATACTGCAAAGGCTTGTTTGGAGAGTGGTTCGTTTATTTTTTTGAAGAAAAATTACCCTTTGTGCTTCTTCACAAAGTGAGTTAGAAGGGAGAAAGCAAACAGCAACTTCTTATATTTAATGAGAGCTGGATACAAAGAAGAGGGAGGAAAGGTGCTTGTTGCTTAGCATACAAAATAACAACACCTCAGCTCCTCGGGAAGCTGTATGAGAGGAACTGAAACACTTGCAGGAGACATGAAGTGGTTAATAACGGCTGGGATTCCCCGCCAACACAAATTCCAATGATTTGCCATTGGATGCTGTCAGCACCAATGTCCTGTTCCAGTCCACTGAGATCCTCCCTGCAGCTTCCCTGCCTCAGGCATCTCCCATGCATGATCAGAGTCCAGAGCGCATCTACGCCACACACACACACACTCACACACATACACACACACACACACAGGCACCCCAGGAATTGCTGCTTTTCAGAAGAAGGCATGAAAGAGCAGCAGAGTCACTGTGGTCTGACATGATGTTGTCTGGACGAGGAATAAATGCAATCTGCACAACAGCCTACTTCCCAAGCAAACCCTTAGCGATGGACAGCCCTGAGACAGCCCCAAGTATTACACAGCTGTTTTACAGCTCTGGCATTGAAGAGCTCACCTACACACAGCAAACAGCCACAGACCTGCTCCCCCTGATAATCAAACCACAATGCAAATATTAGCAGGCTCAAACACCGCTGATCAAAATCTGCAAGTCTCACAGTATTGTCACATTAAGCCTACATTGCAGCTTGTTTTCCTCAAGCGTGCCTACAGCCTGCCTTCTAGATGTAATTACTGTGCAATATATATCAGAACCAGAGAGAAAGGCTTCACTCTGAGGGCTGGAATTGAGAAGAAATCAATACAAAGGAGATAAATGTTTCTTCAAGAGCTGCAGAGGTATTAACCCTCTCTCCAGCTTATTTTCTTCTCGCTTCCAATCATTTTACCATCCGAGAAGCTGCTGGAAAGACCGGGATGTGGCAGCTCTACCTGCTCAGCTCTGCACTTGAGGTTAGAAAGAAATAAAAATGAAGTGTACTTAAAAATTTTAAAAAAAAAATGTGGAAGTTGCTGCGACGCTTTGAGAACTGCAGCCTCGCTCCCGCCGGCACACGCGGAGCAGCCCACAGCTGGGCAGCGGCAGCAGCACGCGGGAGGAGCTGCGGGGCCACGATCCACGGCCGGTCCCGTACCGAACACGAACACACGGCGGGGAGCGCAGCCCACCATGACCTCCACGGGAGGGTGGCGAAGCCGGGAAGAGAATAAAGAAACTACGTGGGGGAGAGAGGCTCGGGGTGGGGTTAAGGCGTTTTCAGGACGACCCTGAGGACTGGGGGCAGCCCGGCGTACGGGTACGCGCCCAGCAGCGCGCGGCGCGGAGCCGAGGGGGCCCGGCGGCTCAGCCCGAAACAGCGCGGCCCCGCGGGGGCAGCGGCGGCGACAGAGCGCCCCTGGTGGGGAGCGGCGGCACCACGGCCCGAGCCGCGAGCTCCCCCGGGCCGGGGGCGCTGCCGGGGCCGCGGATCCCGAAGCGGGGCGCGGAGAGGGAGCTGCGCTCGGGCGGGCGCGGAGCGCGGCCGCCGCGTTTCGGCGGAAGGCGCGGGGGAACAACGAAGAGCCGCCGAGAGCGCGAGGCGGGAACGCGCGGGAAGGCGCTGAGCTCCTCAGCCTGCGGCCCGCATAGCCGATTCCCGCGGGGCGCGCGGTGTCAGCCCCGGCGCGGAGCGGGAGCGCGGCTCCGCAACCCCGCCAAGGTCAGCGCGCGGCGCGAGCGGGGCAGCTCCGCGGACACGAGTGGGGCGGTTTGGGCTGCGCACCGCGCGGAGCGAAGTTTGCGGCGGGGGAGAGGAGGAATCGGGGCGCCGGTCCCGCGGCTCGACGGGAGCCCTCGGGCAGCCCTCCGAGAGCGGGGAATCGCCCGGGGACCCCCCCTCGGGCCGCCCCACGTCGCGGCGACCGCGCTGCAGCGGAGAGGGGAACGCGGCAGCGCGGAGCTCAGCCCCGGCGCTCGCGGGAGCGCTGCCCGCAGCACGGGGAACGCGGCCTCAGGGCTCCCGTCGGCACCGCGGGGGTCGCGGGCACCGGGATTCCCCCCTCACCGCCGGGCGCTCTCACTCACCGGGGAAGCACACCACATCATGGAGCACGGAGCTGGTGATTTTCAAGAAAAAGATCCACCAACACGGTTGCAGTAGCCTCCGCATGTCCAAAGCCGCACATCGAAAGAGGGGAGAGGGGCTAAAACAATTAACGCGCAGGGAAATTAAAAAAATAAAAATTAAAGGGGAAAAAAAAAAAACCGAAAAAAAGGGAGGGGAGAAGAACAACAAAAAAAAATTTAAAAAAAAAAAACTTGTTGAAAATAAGTTTCGACCCGCGCCCCGCGATCCTTCGGGAGAAAGCAGGGGGCTGCTGCTCGCCTCCTCAGCGCGGAGAGAAGCCCACGGCCGCGGGGCAGGCGGGCGGCGGCGCGCCGGAGGGCGCGGGGACCCCGCGCGGCGCAGCGCGGGGCGGGCGGCTCGGGGCGCTCAGGCGGGCGGCATGCCGCGGAGCGGGAGCTCACAGCCGCCTCCGCGCACGGGCGGGCGGGCGGCGGTCAGCCGGGGCCCCGGCGCGCTCCATCCTGCCGTACAGGAAGTGGCGGGCGAGCCCGGATCCTGGCGGAGACTTTAAAGCGGGGCGAGCGAAAGGGAGAGGGAGCGCGGCGCGGCGATGAGGAGAGGAGAGGCGAGGAGAGGCGGCGGCGGCGCGCCGGGCGCCCCGGAGGCGCGCCCCCGCCGCCCTTAAAGCGGCCGCGGTGGTGGTGCGGGGACGCGCTTGGCCGCGGGGCCCCGTTCGTGTGCGCGCCCCGCGGAGTGCGAGTGCTCTGGGGTGCGCGGAAGGGAACGGAGGCGGTTTGCCGTTTGCACTCTTACCCCGGCGGCGTCTGTTTGGAGTTACTCGTGCCATTACGCCGCTTTCCGTGCTCGCTGCAGGAGGCGGGGGTTCGGGATGGGTGTCCCCCCGGCACCCCTTCCTCCCTCTCCCCCCCACTGCTTTGTGCATTGGGGGTATCTCCGAGGGTGTCTGTCTCCCCGAAATCATGCAGCTCCCCTCCATTCCCCCTCAGTGCTGTACCGTACTGGGTATGCTCAGAGCCCCCCCCAAAAAAAATCCTACAGCATTTTTTTTCCCCATCTAACTCTGTGCTGTGTATTGCCAGCAATCCCCATCAAAATCACACGGCTTTTTTTTTTTCTTTTTTTCTTTTTTTTCTTCCCCATCACTCTGCATCATTCTGGGCATTGCCAGAGGTCAGCCACAAAATAAGACAACTTTTTGTTCCCTAGTTCTGTACTGGGCATTTTCAGAGAGCCCCCATCCCAAACAATCCTACACCCCCACTCTCACCTTCCCCCCCCCAAAAAAAAAAAGTTCCCACATTTTCGTTCACTCAGTAATATATATCGTTCTGGGAACTGACAGAAGTCCCCCACAAAATTACTCCTGTTCCTCCCAGTGCCCTACACATGAGGTATTTCCAGAGCCTCCCTCAAAAATGAGGCAGATTTTGCAACCAGGTGAAGCCTGCCCCCACGTGCTCCATATCCAAGCCCTGACCTGCAGCTCACCCCCAACAACAGATTCTGAACGACCGATAACTTTGTGCAGGAAACAGAAACAGAAAATGGTGTGAATTCAGGATGAAGAGATGGTTACTTGTGCTTGGTGTTTCCTGCCGCTGCTGTGGTCTGCTGGAGCTTAAATTTCATTCAGAAGTAGTTTTGTCTGTTTCTTTGGTAATTATTTCCATTAAAGAGATTGTGTTTCAGAAGGGAAAGGGTTTGGCAGGGGTTTATCAGTGCGTGCTGCGCTCAGCTCTGGCGCTGTCATTTGCTGTGACCGTCTCCTCTTCACTTACCTGAGAGCCTCCTGCATGCTGCATGCTCTGGTGTTCCAGAGATGGGGGCAGGAGGAGAAGCAGAGTAAGGAAATTCAGGAGTCGTGTTCGTTCAGTTCAATGGCAGTGATTTTCCCTCCCCCAGCCTCAACCAGAGCACAGCCAGCCAAGGCCCAAGTGTTTACGAGTGCTTTGCCCTGAGTTTTCTGGAGGAGACGATGGCCTTGTGTCCATCCAGGTTTGTCCCACGCCCGACAGGTTTACCCCATCAGGGGTTTACTGCAGCCCAAGGACCCCTAATTATGAAGCGCTGCATTTTCACAGGCTTTCTTCTGCCTTTCTCTCCGCAGCCCAGGTTGTGCCTGCCAAAAATCACGGAGAGTTAAGAATGCAGTCCTTAACTAAGGAAACCCTGTTTATCCCAATATGGATTTTAACAGAGTAACGATTTAAGAGTGCGATCACAGGTTTTCTGCCCTTCAGGGCACCACCCTTTGGGGTGTGCAAAGAGTGGAGAAGGCACTTGGGTAAGGGTTTATCTAAAACAGAGCAAAGGCTTTATAGGCCTCGAACCTTGATTTGCTCATTGGGCTGCTCTGCAAATTATTCCCCTTTCCCTGGTGTGCTCCTGAGTTTACTGACCTAAGGCAAGAGCGAGGCAGGCAGGCTCCCCTGCAGGGCTAAGAGTCACCTGGCATGTAAGAGGCACTCTTTCAACAGGTGTCATTAAATGTGAGAAGTTATTAAACACTATTGCAATCTCACTAAAGAAGAATAAAAGCAATGGAGTTTTTTCAAGGAGCTATTTGCGTCAGTATTTTTCTCCCTGCTTCAAGATCCTTTGAGAAAGCTATTAATTATACCATTTTATATTTCAAATATATTTTGTACGTTACTTTACAGTTTTCTATTCTGGAAAATTACCAATCTGAAGCTGCTTCCGTATCATAGAATTGGAGGAATTACGTTTCCCATCCTCAGAGCAAACATGCAAGTAAGATAGAGAATACATAAGCAGGAGAGTGTCTTCTGAGGAGCACAGATGACTTCAGTCCTCTATAAGCTGCTAAGAAAGGTTTTAGAATAGCAGCGTTCCCTTAAAAAAAAATAATAAAATTAAAGTGTTCAGGATGGATGTTCACTGCAGTCCCTTCACATCCAAACTTTTAAAGACAAATATATAAGACCCAGCTGTCAGCATGGACAGCTTGGCACGGCACGCTGTGGTACAACATGTACAACGACCCACCTTTCCCAAATCAATCACTGCATCATCATCACACATCAGTTTAGGAGCTGTGGTGACGGAAGTCGCTTTGTTTCACATTAGCAATTTGGGTGGGCAGAGAGACGGAAAGATGTACGATGGAGATCCAGGGAACAAAATTAAACACGGTCAAATGAGAATCCATTTCCTGCGGTATCTCTTTGCCTGTGGCACACCGTCTATCAACAACACACAGGTACAAATTGGCCTGGAGATGCAGCTTTAACTATCCAAACTGAGAAAGCTGCATTAGCAGCGTGCTGCTCTGCTGGCCAGCCCCACGTGCCTGGCAGGGTGTAGCTTACACGGGGCGCCTGCTTCCCTCACAGTGACTAAAGTACTCCAGTACTATTAAAATAACTGCTACTGTATGGAGAGATTGCAAAGGGATGTTACAACACAGTGCACTTAAACCAGATTGATGGTGTTCTGCAAATCTTGTAATATTTACTGTTAAACATGGTGGGCGCTGTCAAGGTGAAAGGAATAGGATCAGCACTCTGTCTGGTTTCATGGAACAGTGAATAACGTGAGATAACTTTTATCTTTTTTTTTTTCCCCCTCCTGTTTGAACAGGTAATATTTTTATACTGCCTTCATCAACATATGGGTATCACTCCTGGGAAAGGAATGAAAGTCTGTTAATTTATTTGATCAGACAAGAGAAATAATAGAAAACTGAAGCGAAGGCTCACATTTGTCATGTGTTTGAATTAGTGGAAAGCTGGAGAAAGCAGAAAAATGTTGTGAGGAGTTCAAAGATGAGAGGGTTTATTGAATTAGAAAAATATTAATAGCATTAATCATTTCCAAAACAGGCTTCTTAACATGTATAATGATTATATAAAGGATTGAGGAAATAAAAATGAAAGAAAAAAATCAGATACAGAAAGTTACATTTTTCTGTGTTTAGGAAAAAAAAAAGGATAAATTTCCACTGATTTACATCCATCCAATCTGACTGGAGTGAGGAAAACACCAGGTAAGGATCTGGCCCCCAAAGAATATATCAATATGAAGGATCTGAAGGAGCAGCCATAGTTCAGATTACAAGCCACGTGAGGCACAAACTTCCAGGTTAATTCAGCATATAGTTCCTATCTAGCTTTGTATAGGAAGGAAGAAAGGGACACTGAGCTTGTAGTTTCATAAATTATATTATTGCAGAGCTACTTGCTCATAGCCTCAGGACAGATACATTCTTCTTAGAGTGTGCAGTGAGGCTTTGAAAGCCTCACATGGTGTCTGAGAAGCTGCTGAGAAACAGAGGTGGAGGGCGAGCAAAATATCTGTGAGAGAAAAGGAGGCTTTGTTTTGATATAATCACAACAACTGCGTTGTTTGATTTATAAAGACACAAAAATAGACTAACCCAGAAAGGTGAGTAAAGCAAAATCTTTGGAAAATGCTGATGAGTGATGCAAACTCTGGGTAAAGGAGTAGGACACTTGCAGAGAGCACTGCAAAAGTCATCAGGCTGCACAGCCGTAGCACTGCCAGCATTGTTTGAATGAGGGTATCTGGGCACTGACTCAAGTAGTACTCCAGGATGTCCTGGTGGAGCAGTATGCTGCAGGGTTTGCAATAGCTTCTTTGGAAGATCGATGCATTTATTTCCTCATAATCTATGAAAGGAACCCCCACCTTAGGGTGCACTCAGGCTAAATCATTCAGAACAGGCCCTCAGTCACATGCTGAAATACCCACTTGAAAGTTTCATCCCAGTCTTTAAATCATACATCTCTTTTGTCTCCTGAAATGGCCTCAGAATGACTGCATTCTGCAGAAGTGTGCTAGCAACTGGTGCAGTGGAGGGTCAGGCTGATCAGCAATGAGTTTCTTTCTTTCAAAAGCAAATGTAGTTCAAAGTCCTGTGGTATGACCTTGCTAGGGCTATAAGTGTGTTTAATTCACAAATCCTCTCTTTTTAAAAGAGAAGAAAAAAGTCGACTACCAGTGTAGCAGTGAGCAGAGCCAAGCATGTTAATGAGTGTAACTGAGGGATGAGCATGGCAGACCCAGCCTCCCCTCCTGCCTGTCACTTACTTGCCAGTTCCCTTGCCAGCAGCACACCAAGAACACAGCAGCTCCCTAGGACTTAAGGTGAAAATTAACCAGACAAGAGACTTGTTAACTCCTGATATAAATAACAGTTGATAAATGTTTGTATGCTTCAGTACTATTTGAGTCCAATGTCAGTGTTGTGACCATCAGTTGTAGGGAAGCAAAAATCTTTTAACCACCCTGGGTGTTCTTAACACTACTGTGCAGCTCGCTGCTGAGATAACTGGAACTGTCAGTGGGTTTTTTTTTCCCCACAAAGTAGCTTTGACATGGGATGTGTCAAAATCCTGCCAGGGCAATAGATGGTTATGTTTGGTGTGTGGAGGTGCAGGGATGCAGCCTTGTCTTGTGTCCTGTGCAGAACCATCCGCACACAAAGCGCATTGTTACAAACTACTTGGAGGCATCTCTTACTTTGAGTCTGGAAGACTTTTTCACCTCCCCTGATCAGAAAATTCTTAAGAAGGGCTTAGGTGGGTTTGTATTTCCTATTAAGGCCTGAATGTGTTAATGCAGTAAATATAAAGTAATCTTTCTGTACATAATGGATGGATGAGCCTCTGTAAGGCCTCTGGTTTTCTCTGTTGGGCATTGCCATCGTTTAAATTTGATGAGGGCCCAAGGAAATGTCCTGAAAGCATCTTGAGAACATAAGAAAGTTGACTCAAGGACAGGCATGGCCTGCGGCAGCAGGAACTCAGGTTGAACAGAAGTTGCTATAAGGAATACAGCATGGCTGCAGGGTTCTATGTAGACACACTGTAGACACAGTTAATAGCTATCTTGCCTCTAATAATCTCAACCTCCAGATCCCTTGTGTTCCTGAGGGCTCCAGAAAGCTACTATCACAATAGGGTATTACTCTTTCAAAGGTCTCCTGCATTGCAACCAAAACATCAGACTTCAACTTTTCCCCTGCAGCTAAATCAGTGAGAACATATAAATCTGTTGAAGGTGGAATTTCTGCTGTTCTGTTCCCCTCTTCCATTTCAGTTCTGTTTTCTATCAAAGGAGTTAGTGCAACATGCTCCTGCCTTCCTGCATGGATGTCAAAAAGATTTGTCAGAATCTGCTTGTGAAAAGTAAAGTCACAGGCCTGCCACAGTCCCAAGAGAGTGAGGCAATAATGGCTCAGTAACAAGACATGACCTTCTAATATAAACACATCGCAAATGGTGTCCAAAACCAGGCTTCTGAAATTGCTCTACAATGAAGACCAATCAAGCAAAAAATGCTTTCCTAGGCAATCCCAGGAGAGCACTTTAAGTTAAAAAAATCTGTTCTGTAAATGGGAGAACCAGTCTCCAAATCTGTTTAAGAGAAGAAGAGTCAAAGAGGAACATTTGCCAATGCATCTTTGAGAGATACAGTCTTCTGAGTGTAGATATAAGAAAAGGTACAAGCTTGTGTGTCCTGGCTGCCTTTATTTAGCTGGTTATTACCTTATTACCTTACAACAGCATTTAGACATATCAATAATTACACTTCAGGCATGAATACAGCCCTTGATGAGTGTAGGAGAGGAAGGTCTTGATAGAATAAGGAAAGAAATAATATTTATGTATTATGGGTGCAAGTAACCTACTTTATTTTAGGCCCCGGGTGCTGCAGTAGAGAAATTCAGGTTGCAGATTGCAGCTCAATTCTGTCTTAGCCATTCTCTCTCACATATATGTTGGAATTTTTTTCTTACATCATCAGCTACTAGAGTATATGGTCTCTATGGGAAGCACTCCGGATTTGAGTGTGGACAGGCAGTACATTAGCTAATATGATTCCATTAAAAAGGGATTCCATAGCTAGTGCCCCAATTAAATGAAGAAGAGTCAATATTAATAAACCTTCCAAAGAAAGGGATAAAATCAAATATCCACAGTGACCCTATAGACATCAGTGCTAGTCAGATCAATACGTACCCATAAGCACTGATGGAAATAGCTAAATAACAAGAACATATCTAGGCCACTGAGATTTGGCAGTACAGCACGTCCACAGAGTATCCTTTGTTTTCTCTACATGGCTTTCCATTCCCATACTCTGCTGCCAAAGATCAGTGTCATGAACATGAACTGCCTGTCTGCAAACAGCCTTTTGCTGGAGTTTATCCCGTCTTCTCCTGGTGCCTTGTCTAAAACAGGTTTCTTGGAAGTGAAAAGATGCTGTTCAAAAAGCTGAATAACCAATAATCCATATCCTTGAAAGCTTACACCCCCTAATGCAACTGAAGTTATTTTCATTCGTCTTTCCAATTGTCATCAAATATATCCACCATAGCTGAGCACAGCTCCACTGACATAAGTAACTGGGCATTCATTTTGTTGGAACTGCACTTGGGTCTGAGACAAAATTTTGCCAATGCAAGGAGGGATATGACCAAATACCCCAGAAATGCAGTTGTCTGTGTTAATTTCTGGAGTGTTTTGTTACTCTGGAAGTGTTGTAAGACTGTACTCTTATCTTTTCCACCCAGATATCATGTTCATGACGCATATCTTTGTGCCATCAAGGTCTGGTGGTTACAATGCACTGTGCTCTCAGCTACTGTTTAGGAGGGTTTAAAACACTTTAGAATTTCAGCATCTGTTTTATGCTGATTTCAAGAGGAGAATGGGAGAAGAGGGTGCCAAGTTACTGAGAACAGCAAACACTTTGGGTCAAATTCTTCTCTCATCTGTGCTGGTGTAAATCTAATGTCTCTTCATCCAGCTGGAAAGTAGATTTAAGCCAGTATGATATAGGGCAGAGTCAAGCCCTTTAATTTGGAAGAACACAATTACTTCCTTTGGCTCAAGACCAAGAAAATATATTTATAAAATATACAATAGATAGGAGAAGAAATTTTGTTAACAGTTATTTTTATGTAGATAATGCATAAAAGCACTCTATTTAGGTCTGAAAACTAGGTTCTCAGATCTGAACCTAAAAGAAGAATGTTTATCATGAATGCTTGAAAGAGGACTACAATTAAAAGTTGCTTAGAACCTTAAACTGTTCTATTAATCAAAATGAACTTATAATTCCAGATTTTAAAATAGCTAATGGTGTACAAATGGATTTTAGCATATATTAAAGGTATCATCTTAAGAAATGTTGGGGGGAAAAAAATGTTGTAAGATTAATTATGGCAAAGAAATGTGACTTCATAACTCTTCCCAAGGCATCACAGTTAGTAAGATATTACACCTTTCTTTTTTCTTTTTTTTTTTCTATAGCAGGAACACAACAGAACAACATTTTTCTTGAGCGGTCAACATTAATTGCAATCGGATGCCACTTCTGAACGTGGGAGTCTTTGCAGGGCCACTTTTAATTATGTTAATGGCCCACACGTCAGCACGGCCGGCCGGCAGCCCGGCTGGTGGAGCCGCTGCAGTGGCATTGGCCGGAGCAGTCGAGCCACACGGGGGAGTCTCTCTGCATGCACAGGAAAGTTCCTCTGCTTCATAAATCACTCGTTTTGAAACCCGATTTCTCTGTACTGCAGCGTTGTCAGTTTGTCTGAGAGATAACACAAGAGCTGCAACACTTGGCAAGGTAAAACAAAGCCTGAACTGTGATGTTTCTATAAATGAATTGCTTATAAGTAAGGGAGAATAGGATTTTGTTGGTGGAGAAATGTGTGTCAAGCATGATTCTTGCCAACTTGCTGTTATTTCTGTATGAAATGCTAAGAAAAAGATTGAGCTATTTGAGCCATCAGCTAACAAAACACTTCAGATTTTATTTGATCTTTTAGAAAAACAGAGGATGTGGCACGTTCACTGCGTGGCATGGCATGGCAACACCTTATCTCAGCACAGTGAAAATGGAACGACAGTGCTGGGGCAGGATCAGGCCGTTTCCACGTTCCATTTTTCACTGCGAGGTGGCCTTCAGCTGCATCAGATCATCTTAATGAGCTTTCTCCTGGATTTTCATACATCATTCCTACGACCTTACAGTGCCACAGAGAAGACTTCCTTTGCCAGCTCATTGTTACCTGCTACAGATACAGACTGCAGCTAGCACAATGTACTATTATCCAGCAGAACAACCTGTACTGACAAACACTGTTTAGTGTATTGGTTGCCACTTTGAGAAAGCCAGGGTCACTGCAGAACAATACCAAAAGAGGTCTCACTAGCTTCTTCTCCCTCCTCCATTGAATGAGCTGTTAATAGCTGTTATAGAGAAAAAGAACTAAATACTTTACTAACTTACATTTGAAGGCCTCTGAATTGCATTAGCTGAGCCAGCTGAGTGAGAGCCAAGGCAATCTCACCATGATTGTAGGAATTGTGGCACTGAGGCATGTGGAGGCAAAGAAAGAATGACAGTGACCAGGTTTACAATATGCAAAGCTGGAATAATTATTGCTTTCTGTGGCACAGAGCTTTTAGCCAAACTAAAATAGGGAACGAGCAATTCCTTTAAACGCACAAGTGTGTGTGTTTGTGTGTATCTCTACCTCAAAACTTCCTCTCTTTTATGCAAACGTTAGTTTACAGCCCTAATGTAAACTCTCTGATGTTGACTGTTAATTTTCCACTTTGGGACATTTTCCCCTTCCAACCCCTCTTTCTCCACACTACAAGCCATTCTCAGTATGAGCCAGAGACTCAGATAACAGCTTATCTAGTCAACTTGATCTTTACTTGCTGAACTTTGTCTCAGAATCTGATTACTGCAGAGAAAACTTCCATTCATGTCAATATAGAGTACCAGCCATCCACTGCTTCCATCTGAAAGGAAAATATTGTTCTGTACTCAGAAATCCAACATCCCTGTACAGAGGGGAAAGATTTCTCTTGTTACTTTAAAGCCAATGGCAAAACTCACATTGACTTCAGAGGAGACAGAATTTCTTGCTGACTTATTAGATGCTTTCTCAGCTTCTAGTTCTGCAGTGACAACGTAGGTTAATCACTCTTGGAGCAATGTTCACCAGAGATCAGACCAGGTGGAGTTGTGTATTTTCAGGTCCTTGACTATGAACCTTCTGCAAATGCAAGGTTCACTTTTTTAGGACATGGCTTGCAGTCAATTAATTTCACAAGAATTTACCTTCATCAAAGTTGTGCTTCAGTATGCTTCAATATATCCTCTCTTCTTTTGTGTTTTTGGGAGCTAAATCCTGAAGTCCCATCTCAGTGCTAGCTGAGCAAAGTTGTCTTTAAAGACTTCAGTGAAACCATCATGTCAAGGGCAGTTTGCTTCAATGAAAGGCTCAGGATTTACGTAATGAAATCTTGGAATTATCCTCTTTTGTTTTGGTGGGTTGGTTTTCCTGAGCTGTTCAGTTTGCTCTCCTGTTAGATCCTTTCATTCAAGTTAGTAATTTCCTCAGGTTGGCTGATCTTTATTTCTGCTTTTAATATTCTGTATTGATTTTACTGTAGTGCACTTACACGCTGTTCAGCTGTCCCCTATTATCGAAGTAAAATGAAATAAATAACTTGGCTTTCTTTCTGAATTTAAAATCTTTGGCAGGAGCCATCTCCACTGCTAACTGAGCACGTGACAGTGGTACTGCATGTTTGTGAGGGCAGCTCAGGAGACGTGATGTCTCTCACATGTCGCTACTAGCCATGCTAGTTAGATCCAGCACCTTGGGGGCTGCTGGTATTACTGGCTCGTTTATCTAGCAAACATAGGTACCAGTAGCATCTGTGGGACATACAACTGGGTGGAACTGCCCTCTTAGGCACTGGCAGTAATAGCAGTGTTAATACATGCATCTGTGAGCAAACAAGATGTTGTTTACCTGCAGTACACGTAAAAGTCACCATTTTTCAGATCCAGTAGGTGTTATTCCTACCACTTACAGACTTTGGTTTAATTGATCACTTAAATAATAATGGTAAGGTACAGAACAAAGTTTCAACTTTCTTCCCAGTTGTGACTGCTCTTTGTAGGTGTTCCTCTGCCCTGGACTGTTCACTTGGCTCTCAGGGAAGCAAGCAGCAGAGTGTAAGCAGCTTGTAGAGAATTTGCAGCACTCACACTCCCTTCAGGCTCCTTGGTGTTCGTGCCATTATCAGCACAACCAGAGCTTGAAACAGCTTGCTTCTGAAGGGCTGGGGCAGCTCCTCAGGCAGATGCAGTTTGCTGTCAGTGCTCGTGGCTGTGTGTCTGCAGCACAGAGCAGCCCTCAGACTGCCGGTCTTGAATGGAGCCAGCCTCACGAGCAGACATTTACTGTAGCCAAATCTATCTAGTTTGAGTACTGATAGCAAGGCAGCTGATTTGAACTGCTTCAGTGAATGTCAGGCTCTGATGGAGGCTTGGCAGTCCCAGCATGGTGCCATCTTCATTGTTATTTTGCTCTGACCAAGACAGACTGGTCTGGGTGTTGCCTCTGTGAGCTCCTGAGGCTGATGGCACCAGGTCTGAGTGGCTCGGTGTTGCTGCCCTCTATCCCTGCAAAAGTTGAAGATTTCAGCCCTACTGCAGGTAGTGCTTCCTTATCTTAATGCCCTTTTATTCACACGTGCATTTTTTTCCTTTTTTATCTGAAGTTCAAAACTGGACAGAAGTTCAGATCATCAGTGCCAGTAGAGAGCTCTATTTGATCTCCATAAGTACCCACTCTCTTGCAGATGTGTCCTCCTGCTGTGATTTGCATGCCTGCAGCCAAACTAGCCTTAAAAACAGTCCTTTACATTGGGTACATTCACATCCAGATATGCTGCCCACATTTTTCACAGTGTCCCAAATTTTAAAAAGTTCATCATGAAGGTACTGGTTTTGACTTATTTTTAGTTAAATACACACCTAGGTTATAAGAAGACTTTATTCTTTAAAATTGTACTTCTGTTAGGTAATATGAGCAACTGTGAAAAGAGCTGCAGCATATCCTTGCAAATATATTGTGAAAACAAGTATTTTAAATCATCAAAATAATGAATAAAAATTGCATGACTTTAAGAAAGCACATAAGGAGTAATCAAGCTGAGTAAAACCAAATAAGGTTAATTTAAGTGAGAGACTCACATATATGGTGTATTGTATTCTTTGGGCTGAACAGAATTGCATGCTGTGAAAGGGTGTTCTGAACTCCATTAGCAACTAATCTTTGTACACAACAGTAGTGCTGTGCAAATAAATGTTGTGAGGCAAAATAAATAAGTTTTGAGAAATGAATGACTTTAGCAGTGGTTTGCCAATTAATTAGAACAAAGACAGAAGTCTATCAGACAACATGAAGAGATAACTAAGGAAGTGTTCAAGTTGCCGTAAGAGCTTTTGCTGTTCTGTTTCTCTTTTTTTTTTTCTCTTTTTTTTTTTCTCTTTCTCTTTTTGCTCATTCTTCTCACAAGTTTGTGGGATTTTCTATGGGAAGGGAAAGGTAGCCAAGAGGTTGTGGTAGCAATTTCACTCTTGAAATGCTGTCTTAGGGTCTTACCTAAAAAAAGGCTAATTGTGTGAACCAGAACAGAGAGTTAGAGCAGATTTAGCTAAGTTGTGTATGTTCTGCACAGCAAGGCCTACCACTGCAGCAGTTAAGCAATTAACCATGGATTGAGACTGGAGACAATACAGGACTATGTATACTAGGCTAACAGTCCCAATTCAACAAGGTAATGTTCATTTAAGCGAAATAAAAAGAACTAACATAGCAAGAGAAGCCAAATCTCCATGGATGAAAAAGGCAGAAGCCTGGGAGATCTGAAGGCGATAGCATCAGCTGCAAATGAGAAGTGAGCTGTGTCTGTATGAAAGCAAATCTTGTAACATGATAATATTAACTTGTAACATGATAAATATTATCACATTGCTGTGTATTGAACACCCTTTGGTTCACAATCTGGTTTAAGTACTATATTTGTTAATAAAACGTTCCGGCCTACTGGTTGCAGAATACAGGAGTAGGAATACATAGAAACCTATAAAGGCAAAAGCTATGAGAAAAGTTTGGAGAAACAGAGTTTGTTTCATTTACACGATTGAGGAGAGCATGATAACAGACTTCCAGTGTGTAAGAAGCTATTAAAAGAAGATAGTAATCCATTACCCATTGAGGACAGGGCAGGAAAAATTGCTTTAATTTCCAACAAAGGAGATTTAGGTTATCTTTCTAACTATAAACCTAGGTAAGCACTGGAAAAGGCTGCAAAAGCAGCTGTAGAATCTACATTACTTGAGGTTTTAAAGAAAAGATTAGATAAAACAGCTGTCAAGCTTGTTGGGTATACTTGATCAGCATACCTCAGCAGAGGTAGACTTAGACTGAACATCTTAGCTCCGTGCCAGCCCTGCATTCTGCAGTCCCTGAAATGCTGCAGTTGTGGTTTTATAGCATTATATACACCCTAATTTTCATTAAAAAACAAACAACCCAAAGGGAAAAAAAAAAGGAAATCTAAAAGAGAGGATCCTAGCATTTCAAAGATTAGAGGTAAGTAAAACAAATCAGCGTAGTTCTTTTCTGACAGATGATTCCAGAGTGTGCTGTGTCTTAATAGAGGCATAGGATTTACAGAAGGACTAGAGATGCAGAAGGTGGGGAAGGCAGGGAATAAGCAATACCTGTTCTGCTAAGAGACTGCCCTGCATCTTTGTCTCTGGGAAAAGCTGAGGAACTCTCAGTTCTGCTTTTTCTTGTCTCTGCTTTTGCGTTTCAGCATAGCTGGGAATTAGAGAAAGGGAGCAGGCACCATGCGATGTACGATTAAGAACTTTGTTGAAGCTGGAAGGAGCACAGAAAGGGTCTGTCTGAACACTGTGGCCAGCATGCCAATGTTCTTTTCCACCTTCTTTAAGGTGAAAAGAGCTCAAATAAGAGTCTATAGAGTAGCAGTGGAGGAAAGCAAGACCGTGGTCTTACTGATTTCTCCTCAGTGCTGAGGACCCATTCCCCACGCAGTGGTGTACTAACAGTGAAATTTGCAGGGACAAAAATGGCAGATTCAGCAAACGCTGGGGGGTAATTCAATATTGCTTCAGCTATCTTCAGGCACTATTTTTTTCTGTATGTTCAATTATGCTGCGGATTTGTTTATCAATAAATCAAGCCTCTACTTTCCATTTGCACACACAGTTGAGTTGCAGAATTTTAGAAATACATTCATCCAAGCATGTGAAATTCTCTTTGGTCTTTGAATCCTCTTGCAGGTGAATTACTTTTACTGTATTTATGGGGTACCAGCTTTTCAACACTTAGTTTATAATCCATAGCCCTCTGCCCTTTCGCAAATAACTTCTGTTTTGCCCTGAAAGGCAGTCTGTCTCAGCTCACAGAGCCTATGTGTTTGTGCCTGTCTGCATTATTTATAACTCCACTAAAGGCATTCCTCTTTTCCACATTCTTATATGGTGCCCACCATGTAATGTATGGATGGCTACTGGTTGCTGAGGATGAGAATTTGTCCACCGCTCCCACCTTTTTGGTACAAGCTTTCAGCATGCAGTTTTGAGTTGGTCAGAGTCCCAGTTGCATTATCTGAGCTCCACACAAAAGCAGATACCCATTCTCAGTGCTATCTGGCGATGTTTGGAGTTTGATCTCAGCTTTTCTGAATGATGCATTTTTATTTTACAAACTCACAGCATCGGTGTTTACTTTTAGGCCATCTTAGCTTTGTGGTCCCATCCAGACAAACATCAAAGATAAAGTCTACACTATATTTTCCTTGCCTATCCATATGAGAGGCTTGTAGGTGCTCTTTAAAGAAATTATAAGCAGTGATTCCTACCTGCAACTCTCTGATTACAAAATTACATATTTCTTAACTAAGGGCGGAAGAGAAAGACATCACTCACCTTTTTCTTCCTCACTGTATCCTGACCGTGACCAAATACGTCCATTCCCAATCCTCCCCATGCTGAGGCTCAGAGCAGTGCACCATGACATCAGGCCAGCCTTTACTCCCCATTTCCTCTCTGCTGTCAGCCCTTGGACAATAGCTTAATGCTGACGGCTAAGTGTACACATGAGAAAAACACAAGCCATGTTACTGATTAGACTGGCAGGAGGTGATAGCTCCAAGACCTTCTGGAGCCTTTTATTTTGTCATGCCCTGCAGAGAGATCATATTGTATTTTTATTTCTAGCTGCGTACCTTCCCGTGAGATACATATGCATTAAAGTATTGCCTGATCCCTGCAGTAGGATACACCTGGGAAAAATCCTAGGGCTGACAAAGGAAGACTCCTGGGTTTTCAATATCAATATTTCGGCAAGCTATACAACCCCAGAGGAGGTGTTTGCTCACCAGTTCAGTTTGTTGATACTTTTGTATGAACTAGCCAACTGCTTTTCACTGTCATTTGTAATCACACTGTATAAACATTTTATATTACATTAAAATCAAGTTTTAAAATATTTAAATTACTTGGGACTGGTGAATCAGATAACCCGGGATTTGAAAATGAGCCTTGTCTAGTCTTCCTTTCAGCTGCTTTTGAGCTGTAGCCCAACTCTCCCATTTGCTGTATAATAATCCAATACGAGATAATTGTACTTGTAAGATAGGAATGGTTTGATTTTTTTTCAGGTTGTTCAGTAATGTTTTTGTGTTTCCTTGCAGTTTTTTCAGCTAACTGAAACTGTGCTGAGTTCCCTTGAGGACTGAGGCTGCTAAGCACAATGTGAATTTGGATGGGTGGACAACACAGGGGATCTTCCTGAGCTTCCTTATGGTTACAATTGGGATTCATTTGCAAAATGGGAAGCTGTTGTGGTATATCCTATAGTCCTGTACGTGCTGTGTCCCATGCAGCACTCCCTGTATTCCTTAAATTCTGCTTCAGCAACAGAAGGATCCAGTGAATTTTCTGGAGATATCTTCTTCCATAGAGCGACCAAAGCAGGGCCTACAAAAGATGTTTCCAAAATGTGATATGTCATAGATACTGCAATTGCCAGTATGGCTAGGAAATGTGTCACATCTTACAGCGACTACTTGTAGGAATGATCCCACAGACCACATGCTCAAACTTAAGTTTTTATTTAGCATCAGATAAAGGGAACTGTAATAACTGAATTTTATTAGGGTAATATTTCATTTTACTACATGCTTGAGTAACTTCATGGAAGATTTTGGGTAGACTGAAATGATTTTGCGGGTCATTCATCAAGGAATAACCAGAGCAAGAGTTGAAATCTCTGAGAATTTTAGAAAAAGTAAATAAACCTGTTTAAAGTGTGATTTCTACACAGGACAACTCAGAAGCTCAGGATGTAGAAGGTGGGGAAAACTGCTATGCTTATCAGTTGTTTTTAGGAAGAATCCTCTTCTCAAAATGCCCAAACAATCTATTATTAACTAGGTCCTAGTCTGAATGTCAAACTGACATACTTCTTTTCAATGAAGTTCTCCTTTTGCCTTCCATCTTGTCCAGTGAGAGAATTTTTCAGGAGGAGAAGCGGAGAAGAAAGCAGTAATGGAGAAAGGTACATTCCATTACCATTACCATTATTATTATTCCAGCCCCCATACTGTTATTTGTTATTTATCTCTTATTCTTTTTATTGAGTAGTGCAAGGCAGTCTTTTAATAGAACACTGAGAATCTGAAGAATACAGAGCAACGGATAGCTTTCAAGTCTTAGTAGAGCTTAAGCAGCTGTAAGGCCAGTGCCTTGTCTCACACACTGGGACTCCTAGAAAAAAAGTGGAAGCTTTGGGCAAACGCATATTTGGGATCTTTCCCTCGAATCCAGATCTTGCACTAGATTATTACCTTGTGTATTTTTATCCATAGGCTGGAGAGAGCTACATTTTTCCTTGTCATCCCACTTAAACCCTAGAAATAGAGTTTATTTCACACACAGTGACTAGATGGGAACAGGGAACAGTGTGATTGATTTTTGCTGTGACAAAAGCCACCTGGTTCTGCAGGAGAGAAGACAGGGAGGAGGAATCAGACTTCCTTTTAGCTGAGCAAAGACCTGAGCTCTTCATCTGTTTCTGCTCTACTGAAAATTATCTAAGGTCATTTTTTCCCCATTTTGACTCTGTGCAAGTCATGCTTCATGTTCAAAGAAAACTTGTCCCAGGACTGTAATCATAGCATAAAAAGACCTACGTAGGGCCTCCCAGAATCTGCATTCACTGAAAAATCCCATACCCAGCGCCTCTACAAGGGACCATTCAACCAGCTGACTAAGTGCATAAAGCTTTTGAAAACACTAGCCTTATCTCCACACAAGTCGACAGCAAAATGTATGGCCACGCTGAAGCTTCTGGCAGTTCTAGAAATAGTGCCTGCTGAGCAAATAAGGTCAGAGTGGGTGGGTGAAAATAGATTGTTCTTAAAATTTGGCACATAAAACTTGAAAAGTGCTTTATGAACAGAAATCATTCTCTCGGGTCTCGATCCTGCAAAAGCTCCTGTGGGTAGATTTCTCAAGTTCATAAATTTTAAGATCTGTTTATACTTCAGAAGGGTGGGGTTGTGGCTGAATGAAAGAAGGTGGAACATTAGCCAAGGGAAATTTCACCTCCAAACAGAGGTAGATATCTGTGCCTTTCTGTTTATTGGTTTTCCTTGCAAGTAAAACACTTGACTAACACATTATTTTTCTTTGCCCACCCTTTCAAAACTTAGGCAGCAGCCCCTCTATGGCCCTTGTTTTGATTTTGTATCCACTTATGTATTCCAGGAACTCAAATCATTTGACATTTGTGTTAATAATATAAAATCTAAGTGATCTGAAACCTTTATATAATTAAGCAAAATAATACAGCTCCCTACATGGAACTAAAGTAGTTGGGGGAAATTCTCAGTGGAAATAAGGATGACTCATTCCTCAAGCAACAGCAACAATTAAGTGTACATAAGCTATTCATTCCCAATTGGAAAAAAAATGGGGACATTTATGTAAAAAGAACTTTCTTAGTCTGCATGGGAGGATGATAAGGTATTAATATCAGCTGAGATTGTGTCCAAGGATATGGTTAGCAGAGCTCAGATTTATTTTCAACAGCAACACCCAGTGAATAAGACCATTCTGGCAGTAATTTTAAGCCTCACATATCTGTAAAATCAGTATGCTGCCAGTCCCTTCTGATGGCAATCTGCATGTGATTTTTTATGTTGATTTGGGAATGAACAAAGGAGAAAATATTCTGCATGAGGTAAGAAATAACTACCAACGAAGAATTTAAATTTAGGCAAAATCCAGAGAAAGATAATCTAAAGAGAAAAGCAGTCTCAGGTGCTGTAAAATCATTCTTTTCTTGGTAGAGATGTCACAGCTTCAACTGAAGTCTAGTCACAACCACGTCATTGGATGCCTGTGCCAGGTGAGGAACATTGTAAGTGGAGACACAACCTTTGGGATACGTCAAGATTACCTCTGCCATTTGTTGGTGGTGTTTTGTTTGTTCTTTTTGCCCTTCCAGCTGCAGTGTGAGACTGTGAGATGCTACAGGGAAGGGACCACACGATGACCAGGGACTGGAACAATTTTGTAAGCTCCCCATTGCAATCATTGACATTCAAGAACTACTCAGCTGGTAACAGCTTCACAGAATCTGTGCTTTTGTGAACACCAGCACTTCATCTGCTCTTTCATCCTTCAGCTTTCCAGAGACAACTTGTCAGGAAGCACATTGTCTATAAACGTGTCTCTGCTTACACAATACACCCAGTTACACTGCTTCTTTCCTGAGGAGTGAGATGCTTCTTAAACTGATCCAGAATTTGATCCAGTGTGTTTATAGCACATATTGGACAAACCTTAATTTGCAGGAAGTCTTTACAAGTGGAAAACCTTGCTAAAACACATATTATTGAATGGATACCTTGCTGTGCTTGGATCAATGAAGCTTACACTGTGGCTTAAGCCTAATCTTAGGACAATTCAGCAATTGAATCCCCTTATGGTAGGCTACTGGCAACATTGCAGGACTCCTTCTGTATCTGCTCATTAACTGTGTTCAGTTTGTGCATAAAATGAAAAAGAAATCAATGACAACATTTAGGGAAATAAAATGGAAAAAGGCAGACATAGAAAAAAGCTAAAAAAAAATGGTCCCGGAGACTTTGTAGCAAGATGGCAGATCTCTGAAGTGATATCCCTTTCTTGGTGTCCTGGAACGATTCTTAGGTCACCACACTGAAAATTTAGTCTTTAAACATTTAGTGCTATAACTCTAAAAAAGAGCTGTGAATGTGTGGGGACTCTACATCGAACCACTGCAAAAAGTCCACTGGAAAGCCTTTGCTCAGCAGGCAGTGCTATGATGCTTGGTTACATGGCAAAGCAATGTTTTGGACTGCTTTCCTGGGACCAGGCAATTTTGGGGGTAGGAACAAGGACGAAGGGTTCTACCTCCTATGACTTTTATTCACAGGAGTATGTTCTAAAAGCAAAGAGATGATCCTAATGCTTTTGCTAAGGGAAAAACTTGCACCATGTCTCACTCGGATACTGGGAACTGCACAGAGACAGTAAGAAAACCAAGAGATGTTTGCTGTGGCTGCTCAGGGAAGCACTCATTCTGAATATAGAACTGAGAATTGAAGTCTCACTAGTTAAGCATTTCTGAAGTGATTTTCACTGTTGGATTCATCTACAAATGGGAAAAAATGTACACCTGGTAGCCTAGATTTTGATTTTGCAGACCATTCCCAAGGTATGTGGCTTGGTTCTTGCTAAGTGGTTTCATGCAGTAAGGGATAAATCTTAGAGTGTGTATTTAAAGATCTTGAAAGGTGCTTAGCTGAGAGCCTCAGAGGATGTTTCCTGGACATATTCTGCCTTCCAATATGTGCAAACTACTCCTTTGATGTCCAAGGATTGCCTTTGCTTATGAGAAATGTAGGCATCTTTCTCAAATTTCATTTCTGTTTCTACCCTACTACTTCAGCATACTGGCAGCCCATAACCATCTCCATTTTAACAATCACTTCTAATTCCTACCTGATTCTTACATGACTGATCAGAAAAGCACCTACTGAATGTCAGCACTGGAACTGCAGCTAAATGCTACATCAGTTCATTACTTTTCTTTAGACTCACCTCAGCATTCCTGATGATTTCTAGCATTCTCATTCAAATGCCTCTACTGAGTACATAACTCTCTATTTGTGTGTTCTTATATCTTGATCTACTGAAGAATCACCTCTGTTGTGTGTTCTGATACTTACATATTCTCCACTCTTCTCCAAATGCTTCTGATCTGCTACGTTCCTGTTTTCAGAATATTGCTGCATCTCAGGGATTTGAATTTGCTTCAGTTTCATTGATTTTTGGCCATCTATTTTTGTCAGCACCTAGATTTCCAGCTCCACTGGCTCCCACAGTGCCACTGAGGGTGAGCTTGAGTGAAAAATCAGCAGACATCTAGAGCTGCAGACTATCATTTGGTGTCAGGTCTTGGCATCAGTCTTGCTTGCTGACCCCAGACATATGCTGATAGCTCATTCAGGTGCCACAGGAGATGTGGGGCAGGCAGAAGTCATGTGAGTCGGATGGGGAAGCAGCACCAAGCTCCTTGCTTCTCCAACAAAAGCAGAAGGTGCAGCTTTACTTTGCACAGATTTCTCCCTGCTCCTCAATCCCAGCTTTTTTTTCTGCAGAAGAGCAAAAATCAGTTTTGCTCACACTTCTGAGAAACCAGAGCTTTCTCCCTAATGCCATCAGATTGAAGTATTGTCTGTTCTACACTTTTCCTAACACGCTCCTATCCCCTTTCATTCCGATTGCTCAGGCTTTGTCATGATTTGAATCATCTGCTCATTGACAGTAATCAGATTAAAATATTAGGATTCTACTTTTGAGATTTCCTTTCCTGACACTCAAAGAAAAGAAATGCAAGATGAGGTGGTTCCTCAAAAATTGCTATTCTGAAAGTTCTATATTTACTCAAACAAAGCTGAAGTTCAGATTCTCTGTACTTTAAGTATCACTTCCATAGATTATTTAAAATTACTCTTAAAAGACAATGGCAAGTTTTTCTCATGCTGTACTGATTTTCTATTTTCTTTTCTATTTTAATTTAAGCTGAAAGCTAACCGCTGATTTCCCATTGTTCAATCTATTATTTCTCTGTTAGGGAATCATCTTCTGCAAATGTTGCATTTGTGGTTTAAGAACACACAAATCAGAACTGAACTGCTGGTTTTTAGACTTATGCCCAATGGTTAATAACTGCAGGTTTGTCGTGCCAGGTGCTTTTCTCTGTGATGTCACTGTTAGCATTCCAGCAAATCCTGCTTTGGGATTGCTGCTGGGAAAAAATGAGCTAACTCCAAGTGAAAATCATACTAAATCCATACAAGTGCTAATGTGCTGAGGAACTTGTTGAGTCTTAGAGGAGATGAAAAACGGCTCCTATTTCTTAAGAAATATAGATGAAGGTGAAAAAGATGAATAGAATTCCCTGGATGAAATGGAAAATAAAGATATTTCTCTTGTTTCCAATAATGTGCCACTAGAGGGTTTCCCAGGAGACTCCTGTCAGTTCTTCCATTTTAGATTCTTTAAGTTTTGCTGTTTCTCCACAAAAATAATGAAATAATATAAACTGATGCCACATCATATCCTTTTCTGAGGTATCAGCTAGTTGCCTGAAGTCTTTTGTTTTGACCAAGGTACTACATCTCATTATTTGTAGCTTAGTTTGGGTTCACTGCCCATCGCAGAACTAATGGATTCGTTCAGGCTTGCAAGACTGAGTGAGCTGGGCAGGTGAGAGCTGGCAGTCACCCCTGGCAGATATCCCTGACACGGGTACAGTGCAGCAGCTCTCTTCTGGTTTAATTCTGAGCCTGTAGAAGCTCATTCTTCAATAACAGATTAGAGCATTGTATACTTAGTGTAATACCGTACAAACTCTGATTAACAATTACTTCTCTATCAGTAAATGTAGCTGCATGTACACAAAGCTGTTTATACATTAAGCAGTGCTGACACGGACTTGATTATATAAGTGCATGTGCCTTTCCTTTAGTGCATAAAGAGTAATTTTTATTGTGGTTAACTGCAACAGCCAATTTTTTATTAATTGGTTATAAATTCCCTTAATACAAGACTACTCAATTATTATTAATTGTTCTTATCCTGGAAGAAATAAGCCCATTAGGTTCCAGAGTGCTGTCTCGTTACCACTGTACATCTGTGCATAGATGGAAGCTGGGGAATGACTCAGCAGCACTCAGATGACAGCTGCAGTCAGCCAGGCTGCTCCTCTGTGGTGATATTTCTAACCCAAAAGCCAACAGTGGAAAAGTAAAAGGGTAACAGAAGCTTTCCTCCGTGGCAGCATCCAAACCCTAAGCAAGTAGATGGTGGGGCGTCCCTCCCCACTTCAGCAAACAGCTGCTCCGTGGATCTTGAATCACGCGTGGCCATTTTACACCAGTGAGCTGTGCAAAGTGGTGGCTGGGCTGCAGCCACACCTCCTGCACTGCTGAGGAACACGCCTGTGCAATAAGGTGAGGGTGTCTGACCCCTCCTTGTGTGTCACAGATACGGGTGGTGTTGAGTGCAGACTGGGAAATGCAATTGCTCGTGCACCCTAGTGCTTGTGAAGCCTACAGGTTTCCGGCTGCCCTGCAGCGTGTCATTCCCAGCTCTTGTGTGTACAAGCTACCATTACCCACGCCACGCTGTGCTACTTTGTATCGTGGAGATGCAGCAAATAGGGCTCAGATTCCCTGTGCAATGTGTAGCAAGTGCTGAACAGACATACAGCTATTAATCCCAGAGATCATCATTTCAGAAAGTAGCTGCTTCACAAGCAAGAAGCACTCCTGAAATTTTGGAATTAAGTTTAAATGATTTCATGTGATTTGCCCCTTTCAACTACCTGCTTTCAACTTTGCCCTTTCTTCTTCTCAGTTGCTCTTCCTCATGTAGGAATTCAGAAAACATTAAAAGCAACCTTTTCCTAACGTTACAAGATATCACGAGGGTTGTCTGCCTGAGTAATGGAAGCTTTTAATTTGAAGGCGGGGAAGTTATCAGCTGACTAATACAAAGGAAAAGAATTATGTCTAGAGGCAAGGTCCCTGGACTGGGACTCGGGGATTGTCTTCCTGTCTCCACTGTGTGAATTTCTTTCTGCTCTCTTTTCTCTTTTAAGCTTTCTCTATCTCATCTACTTAAGCTTTAAGTTCCGTAGGATAGAGGCTTTAGCATGCATCAGTGCAGTAACTGAAACTACAGGCCCCTGAATTTTAATTGGAATGTCTGTAATGTTCTAAATGAAGAAAAGAAATAGTAACAATGGCTGGTAAAAACTAGTTCTCCTAAAACACCGTGCTTTTACCTCCAGTCAGCAGCTGGGTGTGAGATAGAGATGAGCTGTGTATGCCTCAATGGAGGTAGCTAGTGTAGGTATACAACACTCTGCATCAATGGAAATGCTTAACATTACTGAAGCTCTATGGAGAAGGTATGAGGGCTTCCATAGAAGATACAGCCTCTCTGGGGCAGCATGAGCCAAAGAGAAGTCCCAGCCCAGCAGACCTATCTGGGCAGAGCACACATTCCTGGGGCTGAGTGGGACAGGATGCATTGGTGAGCAAGGCTGACCACACATAACTGTACAAAAATAAGGCATGTAATCGTCCTTCCAAACTGCAAAACTGCTGTCAGACAGCTACCATGCTTCCACAGCAACCAGTCTGAAGAGATTTAATTGCTTTAGTTTTAGAATTGAGTAATTATAGCTGGTCAAAGTGTTTCAGCTCTGAAGTAATAATTAACCCTGTAGTGCATTGGTTCTCCTGACAGCCTTGCAGTCAGTCTTTGCAAAGCTGATTTCCTCCTTCTCCACTAATACAAATTCAAAACAACATCTATATCACTGACCTTAAGTCTTAATGACCATATGAGCATAGGGAAAGATGCAACTCAGAAAGCCCAGAGGTTTAATGTATTTAGTTGCATAGCAAGGGAACCCAAAGCAAACCAAAGCAAACCAAAAACCACACAACCAAATAAAAACATTTGGTCTGGAAACTAATCTCAGTTTACTTTGAAAAAGAAAAATCTTCCTTACATGAGATGATTTTTAAGTGCCAAGGTCATGTATTAAAAAAAAAGCAAAACCAAAAAACTCCTGAAAAGGACTTTGCATTTCTGATTTCCTATTCGGTTCCCTTTATAAAACTTCAGGTGAAAACCCTTCATTTCAATTTCAGATTTCCAAAATACTCTTTCAGAGCTGTAACAACAGATCCCTGTGAAGAAATTAATAGTGTAAACCAGGACATTCATCATTTCTTCCAAGGACAGTGCACTACCTAACTTCATCATTTTTTCGTATTAGGTGGAAGTTTTCATGGACTCAATCCCCTGAGTCTTGAAAGATGCAGCAAGAACATTAGGTGGATGCAGAGTGATGGTAATGCTGAGTAGCATTCACTTTGAGAGAACAAGAAGAAAGAGAAACAGAAGTAAAGGCAGAGTCAATGAAGCTGCCTGTCTATTTCAGACAAATCCTGCAGACACAACATATCTATGAGATGCTTTATTGTTGCACTGTGGTAGACCTGTAGTTAAGCTCAATTCAATCAAATAGCCAGGATCTGAATCACTTAGAATACCTTCAACAACAGAACAGGGCCAATCTCAACATATTTCTGGTATTTTTGTGTCTCTAGAAACTTGTAATAGGGCATTTTTTCCTATTTCAGCAAGTAAAACACCACTGAAACCTTAAGCCAGGAAAGGACTAAGCAGTGCATCCAGGAGCTGAAACTTTTTCTGCAGGGTAACCTGTGGTTGCTCATATCACTAATAGCTTGCTCTCCTGTAGCAGTTCAGTGTCTTCAGGGTGGTGTTCATAATGTTGTTGCCACTGACAAAGATAAGCTATTAAAGTTTGCTTTATACATGTGGTTGCATTCAGTGCAACAACACCAACTAAAGAGAATTGAATGATTTGAAGCCTTCTGGAAGCTCCTTCTGGAAAATATAAGGTGAAGGACAAAATGTGTAGCTTATAGGAGTCATAACAAGTGATACCTCCTCTGATAATTGACTGGAATATTTGATACAAAATATCTATCTCCTAATGAAATGGTTCCCCAAAATAATGATGACATGATGCTTCGGGAAATATTTAGATCTAATTTAGCTTTATTGCTAGTGTTCTAGGTTAATGAAGAGCATTCCCTATGCAGCTCCATATTGCCTGCTGTGTTCTTTTCCTTACTGCATTTCTCATGGCACGAGCTATAAGAATATTAAAAAATACATGCTGCAGGGTTATGGTGCACTTCCAAGCTGGTGGAACAGTGCTGGCACAGAGCAGTTCCTCTCTGATATCTGTGGCATTAGCAGCAGAAAAGAAGTGCAATGATGTGTGAAACATCATCTGTATTCTTCATTTAAGAAAGGAAAGAAAAACAGTGAGGCAACCCAACTAAAGTGCTGAAGCACTGGAGAGCCTTTGACCACCACCACTCCTTCCTAATGGAGACTTTTTTTTTGCTTGAAATACTGCAGAGTGCATTATATCTTTGCACTTTTTAAAGAACACCAGCAAAGGTATCTGTAATGCAAAGGAATAGCCATTGATATGGTAATCAAATGTAAATGTCATAGTAGGTTACCCGAGATTATGTATTTTACAACACAATTACATTTCCATTAAATTAATAGAGGAATCTTGCATTAGCAAGTCACACTCGGTAGCAAATACCTACTAAGTGGTTGTCTGTAACAGTGCAGAAAAATGCAAATCTTGACTAGTGTTGAAATTCATGACCATATTTTAACAGACAAACAATACAACTCTAGCTGATCTAATTCTGAGTGTTTTATGGGTTTATTTTTTCCATATCTAATTTCTGATTTTACAGCCTGGGTCCCCAATACACTGACCGTATTTCCATTTGTGGTTCTGCATTCCATTTTTAGTTGGAATTCCTACTACCAAAAAAAAAAGAGAGAGAAAAAAAACCAAAACTAATCACTGAGAGAATGTATAAATTTTTTTCGTAGCAATTTCATGTCCAAAGCAGAAATGTTCAAATGACTTATGTTTCTAATAATATGCCCTCTTTATCTTCAAGCACATACCTCCAAGTAACAAGCTGAAGTGGTTTCCTGAGTTAGCACTTTGTGCTGAAAATGTAAAAGTAGAACTTCCTATTGTACTGTTTGCTGTCTTGAGCTACCACTTGGAATGCTATAAGCTTCCCTATGTTAATGATTCATTGCTTCCAGCAGTGGGTAGACCCAATGGGTATAGACCCAAGAGCACTTGACAGTGAATATACCACCTACACTGGCTAACTTGATATAAAGGGCTGGAATCTCTTTCACTTTTGTCTGACTGCAGCAATCAAAATCTCTACTTTGAACTTCCTGACTTGAGAAGAAAGATGGGAAAACTTCCCATCTAAGAACTCCAAGAGGAATAAGAAGTCCAAGAGGAATAAGCATCATAAGGCATTTCCAGGGCACTCCGGGACAGATCAGTTGTTTGTTTACACTCCTTACATCTGTCTGGGTTTTTTGATGCTTTGGGAGACATCCTCATTGCCTGACCTTAAGAGTTTTCAGAAGACATGCTGTATATTTGTACCTTTTGCCAGTGACTGCAGAGAGACTGCTGAAAGTCATGGAGGCCACTGCAAAATGGGATGGAAAGCTGAGGACATTTCTGTCTGCTGTAGCTCAGAGCAACTTTCCTAATACTGTTGCATTTAATTACTCTGAGGAGAAAATCTTGGTCAATACCTTCATCAGCCTTCCCAAGGAATAAAATCTTCATTGCCTATAACACAGCCCTCATGGTGGCATGCTGCAGAATTAACTCCAGCCATGAAAACAGCACTGATCAGTCACTGAAGTAAAAAGCCTTCTTACTTACAAAGAAAGACTTGCAGAGCATATGCACAAATCATAGACTGAGTCAGGAGAGCATCTCTTGCTGCTGTTGTCAAAGGCAATGAAATAAAGTATTTGTATAGATTCCATTCTCATTGTAGATAAGAATGCATCAGAGTTCTTTTGGGATTTCTTTCTATAATAAACATTAGCTCAGTCCTTAATCTAATGATTAGGTCTCATGCTTAGAAAAAAGTTGGTCATGTAGCATTTGCAGCTGGCTGCAGAGGAATCAGTGCAGAACATTCATTTCTGCTTGGCTTATTGGTGGTGCCACTCAAACCTTCTGTATCAAAATGACTGCATCTCAGATAAAAAGGGCCAAACCTGAATGGTATTTGGACAGAGTATAAAGCCTCATACCCTGACCAGGGTATGTTCCTAAGACACTGTGTCTTCATCAACCAACCATCTATTAATTAAAGATGAAGACCTTGGGAAGCTATGCACAGCAAATGCAGATGAGTTTTAACTATAATATATGCTAACTATGGTTGTTTTTTTCCTACTGTTTGCACACACAAGGCAGGTAAGATGAATTTATATCAATTCTCTGTGGGAGCAGGAATTGCACACTTATCTAATGAAAGAAACTATACTCTTTCAAATTCAGTTTGCTGGGAATTTAACTAAATTCATTTCTGAGGAACAGAAAGTATTTTCATATATATATACACATGAATTTTTGTTCAAAAAATAAGCAAGCCTTGTCACAGCCCAACCTAGGAGCTCCATTATATGAGCCAACTAGTAGCAAAAAGCATACATTTAATGAAAAACTGAGAGGTGATGTCCTTGTATGTCAAAGACCAAAAGCCGAAGATGAGTAAGATGATAAGAAAGAGAAAAGTTTTAAGGTCTCCTCTGGAACTGAAATGAGAATTGCTGAGAAAGATGTGAAACAGAAGGAAAATATGAAAGCTGCCTCATGCAGTAACTAACAGTAGCTGTGATCTACATTTTAAGAGCAGCTTCAGAAAGAATCAAGTCAAAACAAGGATTATCAGTACAAAGGAGTCATCAATAAGGATAGAATTTTATGGGCCTCCTTCCATGCTGAGACAAAGAGAAATAAACTTCTAAGTAGGAGGCTAAGAGAAGATTATGACACTAAATGGAATAATTATTCTTTTATTTCCACACGAAATCAAATGGAGAAACAGAATCAAGTCAGATTCAAAAAATTCTTCCTTCTTTTCTTCTTCTGAGAAGGAAATTACAAATTTACAAATGATTAAAATAATAATTCACATGTTACTTCCATCAGAGCTGCTGTACAGAACTGCTATTTGTGCAGGTTTTGTGAACATCTGGAACAAGGCTGGATTTGTGAACAAGCATAAAGGACCTCCACTTAAAGAAATGAGAATCTATGAAGAATGACTGCAAGAAGGATAGAATACATGTACCAACCATCATTCATGAAAACCACAATTCAGGGATGAAAGTAGATCTGTAGTTATTGTGACAGTGACCATTGCAACTCTCATCTTTCCCCAAATACTGCTTTTAACCTGATCTTTGTTTCAAATGCCATTGCCCATAAAGCTCTGACCAAATACATGAAGGTGATGTTGGAATGTTTTGGCTCTTTTATCCACCTGCTTTTGATATGTGTACGTGAAATCATTCGTAACTATTGATAACAAAGAACTTGTATCTTTATACTCTTTATCTTTTTAAGCCACTTATACTTTTACTAATAGTATATGACTAACATCTTTCAATTTTTATTAAGCACTTTATTTAAATAGCTGTTTAGTGTATCAAGCTATTGTAAGTTAACAGAAGAAGCATTTACATTATAATGAGGATGCAGCTATTTCAACCTGATTGACCTTGTTACAGCTTGTCTTTTAATTTCTCAATTAAAAAGATGCAATATTGTTTCTATAAAGCACCTAAGGAAGATGAAATTCCTAGCCAAAATTAAACTAAACCTCTCCTGGAATTTATTTAAAAACAAATCTCTTATCATATTCCAATGTGAAAGGTCACTGATTCACTGCCTCTGATTAATTATATTTAATTTGGAAAACAGAATGTTTCTTACCCTCATTAATATTTTCTGTTACTACAGGCATAGAGAAGTTTGCCAACTGGACAAAACCAGAAAGGTCATCAATGTAGAAGATTGTTCCTTTTCTCTTTTGAAAACCTACTTAAGTCCTCAGAGAGGCAAGGTATTTAAGAACATGCTTAAATGTTTCTCTGTCAGTGAAGCAACTCAGCACATTATTCTCTCTGCTTGGATATTCATGTATCTTTTTACTGTGCCTGGTAGAGCAGAGGAGTCTTTCTAAATTCAGAGATAGAGCACAATTTGTACTGCAAGAAAACAGGATGTAAACACACATTCCAGCTTCCTCATAAAAGGGAATCTTATTAGCTATTTGTTGTCTCCATTCAGCAGGGGTGAAAATAAAACCATTCATATGTATTTGCAAAATGACAAATGTGGTGGGGACTGCTTGAAATGCCCACCTTTGCCTGATGGACTGTCCTTCAGACAGCTGAACTACATGAGAAGCTCCACTGTTAAAGAAGACAGTAAGCATTGGAAAGAAGCTGCCAGGCTTCTTATCAAACAGTAATGAATTCAACATTTCCAAGAGCAGAGAATATGCTACAAATGGTTTATCTAATCCAGCCAAGCCCAGCACTGTTAAGTAGCTGTAGCCAAAATAGATTGTTTAATGTTTTAGATCTTGTGACCAGTTTAATTGTTAAAGTTCTACTACATTCAACGTCTTTTTATAGACAGTTTTCAAAAAGTAGCACAAGACTAATTCAAGCACTGCCTTTGTGGTTTGAACATAGGGTAAGGACTGTAAATGTGTGTCTACTATTAACACAATCACCACTGCAAAGCAAGGACAAGCAAGTGTACTGTTACCTGCATATGACACTACAGATCTGAGTCAGAGCTCTTCCAAATCAATGGCACTAAGTCTGTTCAACTTGCTGCATATTAAACAAATGCATTTATTCTGGAAAGTATTTTTGTCTGTTTTCTACTGGAAAGTGTTGTGGCACTTCTATTTTTTTTTCCAGAATCCAAATAAAAATGAAAGAGGAAGGACTTCTTGATCAATTTACATCTTCTTGATCTAAGATGATTATAGATTTGACTAGTTGATGCTTTTCTGAATGGCAGTAGTTAAAAGAATGCCAATCACTGTTTGAAATTCGCTTTTGACTATTTTTCTGTGAATAGTTAACAGCCAAGATGGATGACAGAAGATGAAGACCATGTGGCAAGAAGCACCACAGTCCTGTGGAACTTGTTTGCAAGGAAAGTTTCTGTTGCACAGCCCATTCCATGGGCCATAAGCAAGAGTGATTTTCTGCAGAGCACAAACCTGGGCAGTGACTGTGTGATGGTGCTGCACAGAGCAAAGATGAGAGCTTTTGAACAGCATGAATCTATTTCCAGTAAGGGGGCACTTTGTCAACCACTTTTGCTGAATGACACTGAATGACGTCTAATTCATCCTTGCCACTAGATGACAGCACAGCAACACACATCCATGAAGAAATCAGTATTTTGCTATGGGTTAAGAATTCCTGGAGAAACAGGACTCGGGAATTGTAGGATTAGCCCCATAGCAAGAAGAGAAAATGTGAAATTTCCATGTCCTACAGAGTCTTCAGACGTCATCATCTAATATGAACATTGAGAAGAAACTGGCTTGAGTTGCATGACTGCTGTGCTGGAGCAGGTGAAAAAGCCTCACACACAACTAAGAGCAGTTCTGGGCAGTTCCTCGTGTCTGTACAAATGAAGTGACAAGTATGAGATTGTGATGTCTAGCAACTCTTAATGCCAAAACACAAACATGACCACCAAATTCAAACAATTAAGGATAGCACTTAATATGTGAAGGAATGACATGCATACTTTTGAGATGACTTCCAACGTGTTAGTTTAACAAGACTTTTCTCAGTGCAGTTCTGGTGACTCCAATGATACAGGAGGCTTGCATTCTGCATACCAAGAGACTAGAGAACTCTGGTGCTGATGGATGCTTTTGACTGGAAAAAAAACACAATTCTGCCATTATTTCATGCATGCTTCTTGGCAAAGGCAGAACATTTGATAAAATCCTTCACATCTGTCAGTTGTCCTGAGGAGAAATAAAGAATGAGAAGGGAAATATCCAAGGCTTCAGTGTCACATTACTTTTGGATAGTTTATCCAATCCAAGTTATGCCATTCTTCCAAAATAAGTAGTTTTCAACACAGGAAAGAGCAATCACACAAACAGGTTCCTTCTCCAAACTGCTGTAATTGAGTCTACTCACTGTGTGCTCAATGCAGAATATAGAATCTATCAAGTTGCTTTCCAATTCTGTTTTTCTTTCTTAAGTCATTGTAATCCTTGAGTTTGGATTAATACAACATTTAGCTATGTTAATCCTTCACTCCCAAAGGAGGATGATCCAAGAGTAAGTCAATATTCCCGCATCACAAGATAGAGCTCAACACCAGATTGTAATGAGGAAAGTCTTTCATGGTGGAATAACCTAGAAGTAATTAACTGCTCCTTCAAGTGAAACCTTGGATTGTTCTCCCACACTTTTGTAAGCGCTTTATCTCCAAGTTATTCTGGAGCCATAAGGTCTTTTCCCCCTCCTTCCACTTTTTTGACAAAATTTGTGAGCCCAGGATATTAAGTTTTGATGGTAAAAAAAATACAGCGCTTTTGACAAACCATTGTTTTTCAAGAAATGCTCCTTTGCTTCCCAATCTTTTCCAATCAACAGCCGGAGAGAAGGTTTATGGTTTTCTCTGGAGCACTAAAAAGAACTGTGGATTTAATTTGAATGTAATGCATTAAAACCTCAGTTAAAAATTTGTTTATCCTCCCTATCTGTCCTTCTGAAAACATGTCAAATACTCAATGAAAATAATATTTGCTCCAGCTTACCTCCACTTTCAGTCAATGTTCCTGATAATTAGTTCTACTGCATATGTGTGTTCGCCACATGCAGGTTGTGACAAAACAGGTAAGTTATTAGCATTTTGTGACCAACCTTAAACATGTTTACAACTTCCTTCATAATTCTACTTTCTTTCAAAGGGCAAGGAGAAATTACAGCCTACTGGGAAGAGGAGGAGAGAATAGCTGTGTGTGGGCAGGGAATAAGGATTTTATGGCTCTTTCTTTCATCTACTTCTTTCTATTTGATGATGCAATTGGTAGATGCCATACAGGGAGTACTTTAACACTGGCAAAAAATGTGTAGGAGAAAAATAAAAACAAGCATGCCATTAATTGCTTATAAATATATGCTCTCAACCCTAGCAATCAGACTTCAGGATTTCTAACCTCTAAGTTCAATTCAACTCCATCATTTGAATAAAATTATCAGCTTGTATCTTTTTCAACATGATTAAACACGTTGCTTACAGGCAGATTATGACTGAAAGGGGAAGATTTGCATTTTATGAAATGCAGTCTGTGCTTCTTGCTCTGAAGGTGTGCCTTTGTGTATACGTGCACCCCTATAGATATATGTGCATACATGTATGTATATAGATGTGTGTGTATGCCTGAATATATGTGGGGGAGCAGGAGAAGAATAACAGCAAGAAAAAACAAAGCCAAGCTAGACAGTTTCATCAAGATGTTAATGCTAGATTTCTTCTAGCATCTGCACCCAGTTGCATCCACTGTGACATTTGTAAGATTTTGGTCCTGGATTTCTTGGGGAAGTTTAACACCTGAGATGCTGAGCCTTTCATACTCTTTCCAACCACACAGCTTAAGGAGCTCAGCTGGAGGTTGTTATTGCTTTACTAGAAGACCCGTGTTTTAAAAGCAAGGAGAAAGAAAAAAGCTCTCTCAGCTTGCTGAAAGCTTTTCCTTCACACAATCATGCCTTGCATGCAAATGGTTGCAGCACCTGCAAACTCTATAGGCACATTTGTGCAGGCCTGCTGAAAATCTGGCCGTAAATGTAATTTTCCCCAAAGCCTTGACTATAAAAAAAAATTCCTTACCAAAATGTTATGTTCTTTTAAATCTGTTTTTATTTTCCTTACTTATTATTTACTGTCATTCCTCCTCCCAGCCACAAAGTACCAAGCAACCGAAACAGCTGTGCTTGCAAAGAGACATAAACATTCTCTCGTGTTATGATGTGACACTGTAATGTGTTCTGATATTGCAATAATAAATGAGAAAATTAAGTGCCTATAATACAAGATATCAGTGTACGACAGGAAAAAGCCACACAAGTGATGGCAGAAAGGGAACTAGTTCACGTGTGCTAAATGGTAATTGAGGCTGAGGTGAGCACTTCTGCTGATCATATGTCTGCCTGTGGCAACTGACTCCGAACTTCATTTTTCTACTGCTTGGATGGTTTAACACTGATACAACTACACTGTGGAATTATGGCCAACTGACACAGGTACAAGCGAGAGAAAAATCCGGCCTCTTCTGATTACATATCTTTCAGTTCAACTTCTTTTCCTCGCAGTCCTGAGCGCTCCTCTACCTGTGGCCAGACAGCTCGTCCTTATAGGGCAGAACACTCAGTGTGCAGTTGCTGTTGATCTTGCAGCTACAAAGGTCAGTCAGTTGCAAGAGCTACGTAGGTCCCATAGGGCCAAAGTGCAGACAGATTGCATGTTATCATTTTCACTTGCAGTCTTCCATCATGAGAATCAGGAGTTGTTAATAACACTATGGTAAGAAAAATTTTGTCAAGGCATGACAGATTCTAATGCCAGAGGACACATGCTGTTAGACAGTAAAGCTTTCCTCTTATTTATTCATTCGTGGATTTGCATGACATCACTGCTGAGAGACTTCATTGCTACTGTACTCCTTGGCACAGAAGCTTGCAATCTACATAGACAGGACAGACCAAAGATAGGGAAAAGCAGAATTGCTGTTACATGCAGACAGACCTTCTGGGTCTCTGTGAGAGTAAATGATCTGCCCAGGGCCATACAAGTGTCTGTGGCAGCACCAACTTTCCATATTTCATACAGCCTTTTGAAAACTCCTGTGCTATGCAGTCAGCACATTTTCAAGTTGCCTTGTGACCTGTCTTTCCTGCTGTGATTTTATATTTCCAAATTGGGCCATGACTACAATAGCAAGCAGAAATTTAAAATAGCCCTTAGCATTATACCTAGACATTATAATTCTTTTTGCCAGATTCTCAATAGAACAAGTTCTTATTTAATTCCTGCGCAATGCAAGAAAATAATTTCAAGTGATCTCTAAAATGAAGCAATTTCTCAGAATTTCTTTAGTTTCAATAAGGTTCACTCTCTAAACAAGGAGCAATCAATTTTTCATACTTTTTTAGTAATACACAACTAATGTAGCTTTAACAGAAGCATGAATATTTTTAAAGCAAATTTATCAGCTGAGATGCATATTATTATGTAAGCATGGTTAATTTTAAGTTCAAACTGGTATCTACGATCAGAAGTTTTCTCCCTCCATAGTGATGAACTACTATTGAACATTTGGTTTTCACCCATCAGTCTGAAAGCTACTGTATGACTCTCCAGCAAACTATGTCATATATGCTAATAGGTTGTATGAAATACAGTGTTCTGCATTATGTAAAACGCCATTGCCGACTTGATGCTTAATTTAATCTCAGTAAGTAGGACAAGTTTTCCTTGCTCAGTGATTATGTCTCTTTCGGATCGATGATACGGCTAGCTTAGATGGTTTTCACAATACTTCCCAAACCTGGGAATACCAGGCAGCTTTGTGTCCTCATTCAGGCTCCCTCATAATTTTGTTCCCCTGGACAGCAGCACAACAGTGGTATATTATCAGTTTACCTCCTGAGCATCTCATTCATCCACTCTCCCCCTGGCTTTGCAACCTATTGGTGCAAACGTACCGTTCCTGTGATCTGCACCATTCATCAGCAGTCAATGATCTATTCAGCTTCATAAATCATAAAGATTTCAGCAAAGCGACACATACTGCAACATTGCTGATTTCAGAAAAAATGTGCCAAACAAATTTGACCCATTCATTTTTTTTCTTTATGTGAGGCATAAAGGATGCTCAGAAAGAAGACAGACAGAAAGGAAACAAACAATCACAGATCATTCAGATAAAAGGAGCTGAGCTGGTACAACAGATCTTCAGCTGATTAGGATGTAGAAATGGCTGTAGTTGGTTGAGAAAATAAATCCAGACTTATTTGGGTACTTGCATGGATTGTATTTAAAATGTTTGGGAATGGCATCCATAAGGTGCTAAAATTCTTTAATAAACCAAATGTGTATTTGGGTATGGTGGAAAATCAGTTGAAAGGACTTAGAAAAGGTGGTTACACATATGGGCCAATACTAGCATGACAGATGGTATTTGTTTTATTTATGTCTTCACAACTGTTCTTTTAAGAAGCCTGGCTGGGTGGAGCCTTGCAGAGAGGGTGAGCAGGCTCCTTCCTCAGGGAAGCTGTTGAGTATATTCAAACAGAAATGCTGTCATTCTCCATGTGATGGGCAAAGGAGACACAGTATGAAGAAAAGGGCTTCGAGTTCAAGCTCTGAGGTATGGGCACAGTGAACTCAGGGCTGTAGTTGACTCACTGTCAGAAGCCAGAACTTAAAACATGTTAATAACCTCACTTAATGCAAAAGCTTATAAAATATTGCTAAATATCCTTCAACTATCTATGAAAATAGAAAGCACTACAGTTCTTCTAGAGATAATGAATCTATAAACCATTATTTGGATTCTGAAACTGTTGGTCAAGAACAATGGATTTTATTTGAAAAAGCATCTCCAGTACATGCTGTGCTTCAGGACGACTTATGCTTTCCTAACAGAAGTTTTGCCAGATGTTTTTAGGAAGCACTCATTTGACTCAATTGAATTTCTTCTTAGCGCATATTCTCATCTCCAGGTAAATCCTTGGAGCGGGTCTCTAGAACAGTGTTTATTTCTGTCAGCTCCTCAGATACAGACCAACTACTTCAGCTGCTTTTTGGCAACTGCAAAATAAAACTCCTCTATGGTGAAAAGATTTTATACTTCAGGCCAATCCCAAGAGAGCTGGATCATTCAGCTGTCAGTTTCTGTTAGGTAAGCAGCAGATCTTGGACCTTAGTGCAGAAGTCTCTCTTTGCTACTACCACATACAGCATAATGCAAGCAATTTATACTTCCCATTTATGTTAATAGTGATTTATTAAAAATTCATCAGAACAACTGAAGCTGGCAGGATCCCTCAGAATTACTAAATAATTAATAAGTCTTCCACAAAGGTGACCTAAGCTTGGCATGTAATACCTATTTTTTGGCTCACAATTGGAATTTCTTGTTCCCTACTGGAATAGATAACTAGTCTCCCTGTGCCAATGCCAGGGAAAAAGTAGGAATCTTTCAAAGTGAGGTTGTTAAATAAGATACTACGATACCTAATATAACTGGGCTCACTATTTCTCTTTATTTTGCATTTTTTTCAGTAACATTCACTTTTGACATGCAAAGTGCCACGAATTCAAGATGAGTAACGTCTCTCAGAATACCTAATAATTGGGTTTCGAGGAAAAGAAAATGGAATTTGCAGGATCAAGTCTTCAAGAAATGAGAATTCAGTGTGGATTGTCCTTACCTTCAACTTGTGCATTTTTGAATTTCAGCAAATTTGATGCTGAACTGGCAGAAGGCATTTCTGTTCATGCTTCATTACTGGTAGAGAAGTTTTAAGTTTACAGGCTTTAGATGGTAACTGAACAGTGAATCTGAGGATTCGATGTCGTATGAGTGTCTGAAGTCGCAAATAGAAACTTTACTCCAGGTGAGTGCTTTAGAAGATTTTGTTCTCACTCAATTGTTATTGAGAGAATAATTAGGGCTTTAAAAAGATGGAATTCTGTGCCTTCTATGCTCTCATCTATGGGTAACTTCAATAACTGTCATTGATGAAAGAGAGGCACCTTCTTTTCTGTTCTATAGCATGTGAATGATAAATTATTTGCCTTTTAAATATTTTATATTATGATTGTAACAATGACAGAAAAATACAATCTTTTCAATGAGTGGTGAAGGTCTGGAGTTTGTTACACCTACCCACGTGAAACTACTTTTAAGTAGTTAAGCTAAGGTATCTTTTAAGATATATTTTTTATTCTATAAAATATGTTTCCAGTATAATCCTTTAGAGTGATTCTAAAAAGGAACTTTAAATGTATACCTCCTTCCAAGAGGTCTGAATTAGCAATTGTGTTGGTTTACCAGTAAAGTAATGACTAAGCAACTCAGGAAGTGCTGAATTTGAGCTTTCCAAACAGTTTTTTGGACTGCCAGACAAATCAGTCTGAACAAACTACATTCATTTCCACATTTCCATGAACACATCAGAAGATGAAATGATCTATGCTCTGCACATAAGTCCCATTCTCCCATTATGCCTGGAGGAATAACTTGTATATCCCTAGGTAACTGAAATCAGGTGTTTAAGACTTTCAAATTTTGCAATTATATTTCCATAGCACAGTGGATTTAGCAATCTATTGTATATTAAGATAGATAAGAGTAAGTCTAGTCTTTATATTGAGGAGATTTGTCTCATTGCATCACTAAATGACTCCTAATTAGGAAATTGAGGCCAGATTGCAGAGAACTGTGCAAGACAAGATGTGTATATAGGCAAGGAGGATGAGAACAGTAAATGAAAACTTTTGTTGCTCAGATGACCTGCTTCTTACATCCATCTGTGATGTTTCTATCACCCAGACTTGCACCTAAATATGAATCACAACAAGAAAAGGTAACATAGAAGTTTAATAGTGTGCTGTTCCTGTGATTAGTTTTGTGTCACCTTGAATTCAGTTGTATTAAAGTGTTCTTGATATTTCCCAGAGAAAACAAGCCTAACTATTCATAATTGCTTTGTATTAAAGTCTCAGAATCTGGAACCATCCTATCTCCCAGCACTGCACCCTTCCAGGACTGATGGCGTTCCACACGTGATAAGGTAATCAAAGCTGACAGCAACACACTGCAGATGGAACTAGGTTTTATACTTCAGTAATACTGTATCTTTTCAGTAGTATTCTCTGTCTCCATATTTTCCTCTTTCTGTTGATGCATTTTAACAAGTGTGGGGTTTTCTCTCCAATTCACTGGCATGATAACATCAAGGGCTTACTGACAATAGCCCTTATATATTCTTTTTCAGCTCACTAATCTGCACAACTTTTCTATTTAATAAGTACTTTCTACTCTCTTACACAAGCCCAAATTACCTACATTGTTGAAGACTCTGAATGTCAGTTGCTTCTAATTCAAATACAGTGTATATCCCTTAGTAAAAGGCACAGAATGCCCCTGAAGTTACAAAGCAACATAGCCTTCCATCATGTGCCCATTGATTCATAAGAATCATGCATCCTGATACATCTGGTTGATGAGCAAGGAGACAAAGAGGAAATCATCTTCCTTTGTCAGCCAATGTTTAAGCCCATGTGTTGTTATTACTGAGCCTGCATTTTTTCTCCTTTGCTGGGGGAGGCAATTTTTTTCTTTAAAGAAACTAGCATCTAAATAGATTAGATAAAGAACTGAGAAAGGAATAATATATTACCCATTTTATAGATAAGTAACTAAGGTAGAGGGAAAATAAGATAGATTCCTATGGCCACACAGGAGGCCTTTGGCACAGGCATGTTCCAAACAAAGTCTTTGGTGAGGAGTTTATGAGCTGTGAGTTGCAAGGATGTTAAAGCTCTTTTGTTAAATCATATTTCTCTTTCAAGGAACATAAAGCAGGGTTTCTATGGGAATCTTCTGTGATGTTCTAACTAATGTGTTCAGATATACCACTGGAATTTGGTTGGTTGGGTTTTCTTGCGTGTATGATGAAACCCCACTCAGATTCCACCAGATGCTTTGTTTTGTTTGCATCAAGCTCCACTGTCCTCCTGTCACTGGCCAATATCCTTGGTTATATTAATGCCATCTTGTCTATGCATGCAGCAGGTACCTGAGACAAGTAACTGGCCTGTGTATATACTAAGTATTCAGTAGTTTGTGGAGCCCACTGACTGCATCTGCAGCAAAATCTGGGATAAAGTGAGAGTGTGAGGCTGGTTAGTTTACCTCTGAAACTCCGTATGGCACAACAGGATAAACACTTGTTGCAGACTGTGCTGTATCTATTCACTGTTACACTGCTCTTTAAGCTGTATTGGAGTCTCTCTGTTCATGGAATAAATTGCTTTAGTCCAGAATGGGCTCCGGCAAGAAACTAGCATGGCCATAGAAGGGACAACTGGGAGTCTTCGACTTAGAAAGAAACAAGTAAATCAACAGAGCACTGTAACAACGAGCTACGCTCACTGAGGCTTTCCACTCAGCACAGGGATTACTTATGTCTGAGTCTAACATGGCCTTTTCCTGAGATCTTCACAGATGTCTTGTCAGCAGAAAGGATTACTAGAGGACAAGTACAGAAATCTCTCCGATGCCGCCATTCCTCTTGTATTCATTTTTCAGTCTGCCTCAGCTTTAGAGAATGGCCCAAAAACTACCATTAGGCAATACAAAAAAATGTTCAAAATACTCAGGAAATATGGTGACTTAACTAATTTGCACTGTTGGACATCATCTAAGTCTCCAGGGATCCCAAAGGCCACAGCTAACAGGATGTGTCTGGAGTGCTGCTGGAGAACAACAAGGACGTGCTTCAGAACACAATTCTATCTGGGAACAGTGAGAATCAGGGACAAGTGGCAACACATAGTAAGAAAGACACAAAAGCACTTATGGCTGTGCTCTTCTGAGGAGCAGTTTTTGTCCTGGAGTTAAGGTTAAAAATGGAACATTTGCATGTGTGCTTATGATCCCAAGAGTAGGTCAGAGCTTCTCTGTTCTACAGAAGCAGAGAACAGAAAAGCAGCCACAAAAAGTCTACATAAGAGACAGAAATTACTTTTCTGTTCCAGGATTAAGTGTATTCATCACATCATCATAGCTAGAATTTTTGTGGCTTGGTTTCCTTTGTTTGGTTGCTTTGCATTAATATTAAAGGATGATTTTGCAAGGGGGGGGGAGGGATGGGGAAAAGAAAGAATGTCTCTTGAGAAACAGAGATGCAAAGGAAAAAAATCCTTTTGTTTGCAAGTGCATCAGACCTTGTAAAAGTATATAATCCATGGATCATTGGCACGATCAACTATAATGGCTCCAAAAGAGCCATTGTGTTAATGTTGCCTATGAGCACGAGTACTGCCTCTGCATACTAAAAAACCTCATGAAAATTTTAACAACATGTAGGTAGTGGGTAAGTGCAGCATGTAGTAGGCTTTAAAACTGAGAACACAGTACTGTAAGTTTCATCAAAATGCAGAAGAAAAATTAAACTGAAATATAACCGCCAGCAAGATGTAACTGCTCAGGAACGTCTGATATTTTTCTCACGGATAAAGTAACAGATTTTTGACAAAGGAAATGAAGTAAGTCTCATTTATCTGGACTTCATAAAGGCTTTTGATATAATACCATTTGGGAAATTACTGGTTAAGCAAGAGAAGTTGGGGAATAGCACAAGAAATCTAAAGTAGGCAAGGAAATATCTAAAGAAGAGATTACAATTTAAAGGGAAAATACTGCAGTGGAAGGAGCATGCTAATGGAGTTCTTCAAAGACTGATTTCGTATTTCCATTAATAAGCATGACACAGAAAAGAAAAGTGTGGTAATGAAATTTCCTGAAAACAGAAATTTGGAAGATACCATCAACACAGAAAAGGACCAGAACAACATCATGTGGGACAATTTAGACAACTGATGATCTCAGAAATACAAATAGAATGGCATTTAATATTGCATACTGCAAAGACATGGGTTCAAAGACAAACAGAAGAATTTTTACTTTCAGTTGGTAGAAACCCATAAAAGGAGCCTCAATCAACTTCAAAATTGTTCTACAGACCAACATAAAGGAGTAATGAGAGTAATCCTATATAAGGATGCTAGTAGAGTTAGGGAAATAGTACTGCAAACCTGATCTTTGATGTGATAGACGTTTCGGGCACCAACAAGAAAGATTAATTCATAGTGACTAAAATGAGTAAAGAAAACGTAGAGAATTTGACTTATTTATCTAGTAAAATAATTCAGCAATGATTAATACTGAATGACATTAATCAAAAAGAGAGATGGACAAGGATAATAAATTTACAGTCTCATAAGAGTGGATTGCTACTTGCATCAAATGATGCACAATTATGTATTTACTATTGCATTTTGCATAGTAGGGAATGATGGCAACTTGCATGAAATTCTCCTTCTTTCACATTTTCCCCCTTTCTGAAATTCATTCTTCCTCAATCCTTTGGTGCCTAACCTTTTTCCATGAGGTCGGAGAGATGTCTATTAGATCCTTCTCAGCCAGTTTCTTCAGATTCTTTGGTTGAATATGATTTGGACTTTCTGAATCATAAATGTTTAAATTATCTAAATATTCCTTTACCTGCTTCTTATTAATCTTCTGGAAGATATTCCCAAAGCCTCATTAATATTTATCTCACCGAGCTCCATGCTTTGTTCCTCTTTTATGATAAAGACTGAAAAAAAAGCAGATTTTGAGCAATTCTTTTTTCTTTCTGGCCAGTATCAGCTGACCTTTCTTTTCATTCAGGATAATCTTTATTTTCTTTTATCCACAGTGTATTTATTTTCTTCATCTCTTCTCACAGTTTACGCCCTCAACTTGATTTTTGTTTTGCCCTCTTTCTTCCTTATTATTATCTTTATATTATTTTCATTGTTCTGTATCACAGAAGTAGTTGCTTGTACTTATAGTTCTCATCCACTATACGTCCTTTTCCTTTCTTTTCTGAAAATGGAATGTGTTGTCACATTTATGATTAAGGGGTGTTTCTATGTAGAACTCATATATTAAAATGTGACAGCTTGATAAAAATATTAAAATATGTACTTGACATATTTTTCATATATAGAGGCAAATAACAATAATCTCTATTTGATTTTGATAATCTAAAATTTGAAATAGTAATGAAAGGAGGGTTGTTAGATGCAAATGTTTGAATATGAACTCTGCATGAACAAACGTTGGCATTGCTGAAGCCTGTGACAATTTTGCCATTTGTTTCACTCAGATTAGGATTTTATTTTGGTTATGCACTTACACATAAATTTAACATTTAATTAACATAAATTTAATTTTTAAATTGAAGTAGGCCCACAACCTTAGTAGAAGCTGTAATGCAATATATTATTCCTATGCCTAAGAGGAATTCTGAATTCCCTAAAAATGAAAGTTAATATGGAAAACAACAGACATGAATGACATTAATGCCACAGAAGACAAAGTTTGTTATAAATAAAGTGGGTCCAGTTGTAGCTTCTTTAATTACAAAAAGCATTTCATTCAGAATCAGTGATAAATAAAACAAGAACTTCAGACTCTACATAAAAGAACTATTGGTAGACTACACTTCAAAGACTCAGCTACTCTTACAGGTTATTAATATGGATTGCTATTACTGTACTTCCATAATGCAGTTTCCATCTGGATTTAGCTTATGTTGTAGAAAATGCATGTTTGGAGAGAGATCTTGAGAATCTGTCTTACTGCTAGAATTTGTAGTTCCAGAAGAACGTGAAAACTGACATTCTATGAAGTCTGATAAGTAGAGATGCAATAGCACGAAAATTATGCTTATAAATAAAATATCATCAAAACCATTATTTTTTATATTGTTTATATTATCACCGTGCACAGTTTTCCACTGTTGCTTACTCCCAGCTTGTGAGATTCTTCACAGTAAAATAATTGATACTTTCAAGTCAGGAGTATCAGCAATTGTTCAATTGTTCAACAGGCAGTTGTATGAGAGATGGCCGTAACAGTGAGCTGAAGCTGTTCATCTGGGATTTTTTATTTATTTTGATCTCTTGCCAGTGTTTGCATAGAATAAAATATATTAGCCAGTTTGTAGCATGGAAATAAATATAAACATCTATGATTGCACTGTCTGCATCTTTTCCCAAATGCTGGTGTGCCAGCAGGACACTTTCCAATTTGCTTGTCTTCTTTCTTATGTATGTAAAATCCCTTATCGACCAAGGATGACTAAAGTAATAGAGATATTATTAGGGTCCAATTAAATATAAAATGAAGATCCCTAAATATTTATGAAAAGATTGTTGAAAAATGCCAGTGATATTTAAGTAAATCAACAATTGTGGCTGTCAGCATTAAAAAATAAACACGTATGAGAAATGGGCCAGCTTATCACTATTTCTCCACTGTTGTGCAGCCGTAACTTCAGCAGTGTCTCTAGTGCAGTAAAGCATTACTGTGACCCACCAGGTGTAATACTGAGGTAAATACAACAATGGCTCAGAGCCTACTTCTTTCTACCAGACTTTTATGTGGCACAGTCAGTACTATCATTGAATATGTGAATGTATCAGCTAAAAGTCATATATTACAGCTGCTATCATCAGAAGCTATCAGAAAATGCTTCCTTCACAGCCTTTTTTTCCCCACTGGTTTTATGCTGGCACACCCTCACAGAGTGAGCAATAATCTATGCAAGGTAAAGCCAGCTGAAGTTCAAGCCCACCAGCTGCCAGAGGTGCTCTGCTGCTGTAAGAGGAGAGAGAGGAAACAGGTATGCCTGCAATTACTGGGTGCTACTCGGTCTCTATCCCAGCCTCTTTGTTAAAGCACAATGTTTAAGAAGACCTCTGATCAAACACTGTGCTCCATTTCTCAGCCATTATTTCTTCACCGCATTCTCCTCCATGTCTCTGGAAAGTGGGATGTCTTTGTCATGCAAAGAGGAAAGGACGTGATCTAGGTTAGTTCTTACAAATCATCTCTTGCAGACCCACACTGTATCTTACTGAATATTAAATACAAAACAGATACAATTTATGGTGTGCTGCAAAAATGCACCACCCACCATAATGGACATAAAATTTATTTATATTTGTTTGGAAGTGAAATATTTCACCATGATAACAGTACTCTATTATTTAATAGCATTCATGTTTGATTACAGGAACAGTGTATTGACTTCCAGAGTTAAAACCCCTGCTGCATTTGGGTTGTTATGCTCAGTTTTTTACAGTGATACTGTATGCAACATACTTCCTGCTGCTTAAGATTATGAAAATCTCCTTTCCTGCAAGAAGTTCTTTGAGATTTCTAAGCCACAGATGACCACATTGGATACTTCAGAGAAAGGAGATTTTCTAAAGGGGGCTGTAATGTACACTTCAGAAGGCTTCCATATATTCTAAGAACAAATATAAAAAAATTAATCAAACTCAAATCTAACATGGAAATCTCAGGTTAAAATTACCACTCAGCCTCTAGTGATATCTTTTCCAATGAAATGTTTTCCAAAGAAGGAGTACAAGTATTTGAACTTACTCTTGACATTCTTCAGGTATTCTCATGCACAGCATTTGAGTGCAACATCTGCACTTTTTGTTATACCCGCACACAGACAGGACTTCTATCGTATGCTAAATATATTAAAATTCAAATTATATTTTAAGGGAAAGAGACCGAAATGAGTTTATTAAACCTGTTTATTAAACATCCTATAAAAAATTAGAGCACTTGGGGCTAGATTCTACCCCTTGTAAATCACAGTGAAGAGTAGAAGTGAGAAAGTAGGCAGCAGGAAAAAACACAGGGACTTCTTTTTTCAGCACAAGAATTTGGTTATGATTCCTTCTCAGTGCCCAAGGATTAGGATGCACACATTTGAACATTATAAATTCAGAACAGAGTATTCTTTTACTGAGGTTGGTTTCTCTCATTCCCATTGCCTTCGTACTCCATGTATCATGTTATGGTGTTACCTTATCAAGCTGCAAGCCCCTCTCTTAAAAGTATGGATTAGCTATCTGTGCATTCTACAGATTTAGAGAAGAACAGAGAATCCTTCTGCATCTTATACCAGCTAGGACTTGTCTACTTGTAGCCTAAGCAGAATGCCAGTCCAGGCTTAAAATCTGCCTACAGCTTTTAGCCATTTTTCTCAGTGTCAGACTGGGCAATATTCAACTCTACCAAAATAACACAGATAGATTTTTGCACCACTTATTTAGGGAAGAATGCTAAATTTCATTTAAATCTTCCCATGTGGCCTGATGGTTGCAAAACAGGAATTTATCTGAATGTTTTTGTTGTCATTCTGTTGGCAATCAGTCTAGGCTTGCTGTCTTGCCAACTAAGTGATCTTAAAAGTACTATCTGTTTCCTGAGTAGCACCATTTTTCTCTGTAATTCTCTACTTGCTTCCCATGTTAATTTCACTCTGCTTAGAAGCTTCCTATGAAAGCTATGCAGTTTCGCTTTGTAGTCTAATCTTTTTGTGCAAAAGGTATGAAAGCAAAAGCTCAATTTACTTTGAAGGCCTGTGAATTTCTCTACTTAATCATTACATTATAGAAGGTGAATAACTTCCTAGTGGATCCAGTCAGGAAGTTTATAAAAGATTGACTCTAATCCTTACACATCTTGGCCTTCCTCTTGAATTCAGCGATACCATTTCTGATTATACAGACTGGATTTTTAATAAGGTTAGTTTTCAGTTGGCTTAGCTTACTCCTGCACAATTGCTGGGGAACATACAGCAGCAAAGAGTACTGATAAGAGCACAGTGCCAGCTATGGCTAATTACTGTGAATTACTGTGAATGTAACACTGTAAAACAATATACCTTGAGATTCCCCTCACCTCCAACCAGCAATAGGGGCAGCTTCCTTTGATATCCCAGTTTGAATTCCGCTCTAATCTCCAAAGGAAAATGGGAGAGAATAACATGACAAGACTGAAATGAGACTGTGACTGTGACATGTGCTGCAAATTTTTGTTCTGGAATCTCACTCTTCGCATAGGGCTCTGCTGCTAATACATCCTTTCTGTATGCAGAAAACAGTCCCAGATTAATGCCAGATGTGAGAACCCCATACTAACAGAGAAGACTGGTCAGGGTGTTCTGTTAATCACAGAACATATAAGCAAAGCTCCACAGGTTTCTTATTGAAAGAAATATTAGACAATTTGATGTGCCTTATTGAAATACACAACCATAAACAAGATAACATATTACCAGAACTGTTGTTAACAATAAATTATTATTAATATCAATAAAACTAACAGAAATCTCTACAGACAAATCGAAAGCAAATAGATACCTCAAAGCAGTCACTCAATAAATGACTGTTGGGATGGAGTTCAATTACTCAATTTATTATTCTTCAAGTGATAATTCCTAAACATCCTGAAAAGGAGTTGAGAATGCTGTTTCATTATAGATGCCAAAGAGATAATTTACCAGTTGACTCATATCTGTGATTTATACTGGTTAGGAATGGCACAAAACCCACGTTTCTTCAAGTCTGAATCTTAATCCTGACACCAGGTGTACAGGTTCCTCCTGCAGAACTCAGCTTCTACAAAGTCTGTACTCACACCCTGTATCTGTACTGTTATACTTCTACTCCAGAAGCATAATCTTCCCTCTCAGCAGTGATACTGTGATACAGATCACAGAGACAGTCTGGAGGATGGAAAGCAGAGGACTACTGCTCCCAGTTTGACACTGCCATATCTGGTACAAGTAAGGAATTTGGATTGGGAACAAACTATATGGATACAACTGTCTTTGCAACCATTCAGAACAATCTTGAGAAACGAGCGCTGGTTCCCATTTACCAAAAATTACAGTAATATCATCAGTTCCTCAGAGGTCAGAACATGTAATAAAATAGACTACAAGACAGTGTTTTACTACTGGTTAAAATCCGTTACTACATTTTTTTTTCCCTAGGATATTTCCTTTGTTGAGTGTATATGTGCTCACAAAGGTATGTGAATATAAAGTTTACAAAGCCTACATTCACTCCCAAACACCCTCCTGCCATACAAAAATAAACCACCAGAGGAATCAAAAGAAGAAGAAATTTAAAAGTATTGGAATATCCCTTATCTACTAAAATTGGAACATTAAAAAATAAAAGCTTGAAACATCTAAATTATCCAGGGTTTGGGAAGTCTTCAATTTTCTTAGTTTTCTGTGCTCTGATCAAATAAGATTGGAAATGCATCTAAGTGGCTGCTGGCACAGCTATTTTCACCTCAAAACCTTTTTCACAAGCACTGAGAATTGTCAAAGGCTGAGTTATACCTTTGTTGATCTTTTATTATATTGTACTCAAGGTAAATTCTTCTCAAGTGACTTGTGGATTTAAAGCACAAGTTCTATATTGGACTAGTAGAACACATTAAAAAAAAAAAGAAAAAACCCACAGATTGTGTTAAATCAGTGTTATTTATAAAAAAAAGGTCACCAACAAAATGGAGATTTTATAAAAGTGAATTTTAGGAAAGTGAATCCAAACCAATAAGCAGTCCTTCAACATTAGCTCACCTGCTAATTTAAAATAAATTTTAACTACCCTATAATGATAGTTATAGATAGGTAGTTTTGTCACTTCCAGTGAGATGCTTATATGAGAAATTCAGAGCACTTTCCTAGGTAAAACAGAGCTAGAAGCTGACTTAACATCTGGAATCTTCAAGAGGAAAATATAATTTAAGGCTTATCAAGATGAAAGCACTTTATATAAGAAATCTGAGATTTTATCTAAGTCCATATGAGCCATTCTCCTCACACAAAGCCTGTGTGTGAAGACCAGAGGTAACCTGCAAAAGAACAAAGATTGTATCAGTGCTTACCTATGTGCCTTCAGTGCTCAGTATCCTGCCACTTTGCTGCCTTTTGTTTCTTCCTTCCTAGTAAAGCACAGAACTTCATGAATAATAGACTTTGTACGATTTGAAAACATTATCTAAATTCTTTTGACATGCCATGTTATGCCATGTGCCAAAACAAAAGTAATTTTCCCTTCATCTTTCAAGTACTCCACTTTGATATATATGCCCCTTATAGCACCATGATATGAATGGTTTTTCTATTAATATCCACAACCGATGTTTAACAACTTTTGAAGTTAACATACATGCTGTCCAGCCTTTACTTCTATATTTAATTATATATGTTTTAGTTGCAGTGGTTCCTCACAGACTTGCCCAGCAGATTTTGAAGACTAAATGACTCTTCTGTAATGTATGAGATCTTCCTCACCTTTCTTTTTTTGACGAAGATCGAGCTCATTTTGTATTAAAAGGATTTTGCTTAAAGTTGTATTACTTACAAAGGCATGATGTACATTTTAATTTCTTTTACAAGCCTTGCTGAAAGAACTAAAATAAAACCTGAAACAAACAGAAAAATGTTCTTGTTGTTTTTAAAAAGAGGTAAGGAAATACTACAAGAGTTAGGAAAATAATAAAGTATTTACAAAGCCATTTCTTTTTCCATCTTTCACAGTTATTGTTCACTCTGTTATTTGCAGTCACTGAGGATATTAATCACTTATCTGTGATACCACATTTATGTTATCTTTGGAAAAGCCTCTTTGCGCACTCAGGCAAGCAGCATTCTGAAGAACCATCATGTCTGAAATATGTACAATTCCTATACCTGTGATACAGCTCACTCAGTGTGTCCTTTTCCAGTAGCCTATGTTTGCAACACGGGCTGAATGCTACAGTTATAAAGGTCACTGAATAATGCGAACAATCAATAGGTGTTCCTTTAAACCAGCGCGTCAGTATAAGCCTTTCTTCATTTCTTTAATATGATCCTTGGAATTACAAGCCAGTTACCTTTCTGAGCTGTGCTTTTTCTCAAAACTGAATGCCAACACAACAGCTCTTTATGAATATTACGTACTTCTATAGTACATAGCTCTACAGCACTAAATTCATCCAGTCGAGATCTTTTGAGGAAGGAATGAAGTGTGAGAAAACTAATCCTTTGTGGCTGTCCTCCATTTATGTCACGAGGGCAGTTTTAACTCCTGCTATCTGTATTTTCAGGCTAGAAACATATTCCAAAGTGGGAAAACCCTTATTGACCACGTGTTCAACACACTAACTAAACACAGCACATCTCAGTTTTCCATATGAAGAAACATGTTTTCAAGGTCTTAATCTTTTAGTGTCTTGCACTTCTTATTATTTTCATGTCCTGGATTTCTCAGATCTGACCTGGCTAAGATATCTGCTTGAAATAATTAAGAACAGAATGAAAGAAGATGAAGAAAGATGATGAGAACCCAAGTCTGGACACAGACCTTACAACACTTATGCAGCTGTTGTATGCAACAGTATGCAACAGTTACACAGCATTTATGTAAACTGAGTATCTTCACTTACTGGAAATACTTGGGTAAAGCAATCATGCACTAAGGAATGTCATTGTTCTTTAGTTTCAAACCACAAAATCAGCAGATTTGAAAGAGAAGTTTCCAAGTGTCAGTAAGCTAGGACTGCTCTTTGCTCATTCAAAGTTCATTGTTAGCTATCTAAAGAATTAGATCCTTTATTTAGTCTGTACTGATTAACTTCATTCTTGATGAAGGCAGCTGCTACTGCATGTGATGACAAACCAGACTCCCTGCTGTGCTGCAAAGTTCTCTGACTAAGGGCTGGTTTCCTGCTAGCCTCAATGGCCACACAGAACGAAAACAAGAACAGATAAGAAAGAGCCTTTGTGAGATTGAAAAATATTAACAGTTCTCCAAATCTGTCATTTTTCCTTATCAGTTATCCAAATTATTGCCATTTAGGGCTTATTTTGTGTTTTTTGTTGTTGCTGTTGTTGTTCAGCGTTGGTTTTACTTTTTGGTTGTTGTTCCTAAAATTTATATACATTATCCAGCTGTGCTGATTTGAAAATTGGCATTTATATTTTAGTTATTGTTTGTATAGTAAAACACATGCCTATGACCCCACATCAATAAACCAGTTTATTTTTCAAGACAGGAGTGTTGTTTCAATTATCCTTTTGAAATGTTATACGTGGCATGCTGTAATTATACCTTGCCCGTATATTTTGTAAAGTTTCCCATTGAACTGAGAAACTGCATTGTGCTCACAAAAACCAGTTTGTTGTGTTCACCGCATTAAGCATGCTGTGAAAGCTTGTCCCTTGTGCTCAAAATGTAAATTGGACATAGCTAATTGCATCTACCGCTGATGATCATGTTCAGCGAGTGCAGATTTCTGGAGGGAAATGTGCCCACGCTTCTCCTCATGCTTAGATATAAGTGTGAGTCCTCCTTCAGATATGCTTTGTTGTTGGCAAGGTTAGACTTCACTGCCAGCACTTCTTATGAAAAACAAAAACATTTTGTACTCTACTTGTTGATATAAGCCTGGAAACGTTTTGGGTTTTTTTTTCTGTATCGGATGTAGAATACTTCTCATTACATTTTGTACAAAACCCACTTGCTGAAATCTTAAGTGATGAAACCCTATCCCTAAAGTAGAAGTCACACTATTTTCTTATGCTGTTTGTAGATTCCTTCAATCAAGACAGAGGTAAAAGGTGTAACTTAAAGAGAGGTTGCAGTTCTGTGGTCAGCAGCTGCAACAGCTGAGGTAGTGAAGAGGAAAGTCCATAAAAGGGTGGGGTGCTCTTATTGAAAAGACAGCATCATTTGTAGAAGCTTTGTGGGTCCAGCCACGGGAAATGCTCAGGACGTAAACTGAGCAGACATCTGGTGATGACAAGCTACCAGGGAGGAATTAAGGACTGGCTTCACAGAAGGGGCTGTTTTGGTTAGATGTTGTATCATTCTTACTCTGCCAAAACCATGAATATGGCTCCCATTTTTGACTAAAAGAGAAATGACTAATAGTGAGTTAGATAAAACAGCCAATTGGTCTTAAAGAAGTAGATGTTGACCAGCAGTTTCAAGAAAATACCTAGTAAGAACAAATCTGCATCAGTAATGAAGAAGGAACCAGGGGGCTTCTGCTGCTCAGGATGTGACGGGGAATTGGTCAGCAGTTGTTCAGCAACTGCAATGTGCACCACTTGTTTTGTACGTTCTTCTATTATTACTATTATTATTATTCCCTTCCTTTTCTATCCTATTAAACTGTCTTTACCTCAGCCCACAAGGTTTAGCTTTTTTCCAGTTCTCTCTCCCATCCTACTGAGGGGGAGGGAACGAAGGGCTGTGTGGTACTTGCTGCCTGAAGTGCTGCCTGACTGGTTAAAAACAAAAATGAAGAATGATGAAACTTCAAGATATTGATTCACTAATTTTAATTACTATCAACATCGTTACTCCTTCAGAACTACAATGTTCCTATTTCTTGCATACACAACAAATGTTAAGGATTAAGACGAAGGACAGCTTGTTTGAAAATAAGTGGTTTGTAACATCATAGCTTTAGGACGTGTAGTTTAAGATAAAAGTAGTTTCAAAGTGGAAGCAACAGAATTCAGTGAAAAATAAACTACAGTTTCTGCGCAGCACAGAGCCAGAGAGGCTCTCATGTATCACTGTGCAGGTAGAACAGCTGTTATAAGGGCTTGACTTACTGAAGCTGCAAGATTGGGAAGATATTAAGGGCTCCTTCTGCTATGGATTAGAGGGAGAAAAAAAGTTTTGTTTCTGGTTAAGTATAAAGGAGCTCAGTCTAAATGAAGAAAGCACTCTGTCCCATAGAACAAATAAGCAGTAGTGAGCTGAAAGAAAGTTTTCCTGGGATCTCTACTCATTTTTTAGTCAAGAGATTTCATGCTCAGTTGAATGTTAAGAGGCAGATTATCTAGAAACACACTTCACTTTTGCTTATGTATTGCATTTGTTTTTTTTCTGTTAATAGCAGAATATTAAAGCTATTTTTTTGGTAAGCAAAAGCTTCTGCTCCAGCAGAAACCCACCTCTTCATCTGCTTTTTACATATTTTAGCAGTTGCACATATTTATGTAACATATAATCTCTGGTTACAGACAGATTGCAATGGTAGAAATTGAGAATTATGCCTAGAGCTCTTTGAAGAGATTAGGATTTGCAGTTTGTTTTCAACACTGTAGAAAAATATTCAGGGCTCTTCCTTCTTTTGTTAGTTTTAAAACTTCCTGACAAACTTAATCTGATTTTCTGACGTGCTGCTTTACTGAAGGTTAATTTCTATTCAGCATATGCTTCAGTACAGTGTTTGTGTTCACAGCATTGCCTGGGACAGCAAAACAGTCTTAAATCTTTATCTTTGCTTGCTTGCAAGTTCTCAAAAGAGAGAATATATTTGATCAGTGCTTTAAAATACTGTGTAGAAAATGAGAGGCAACATGCATAAAAATATAAATGAGCACGTTTTCATCAGGGCTGATGAGCACATCATCTCACACACTACCTCTTGATTTGAATGGTATTCCACTTGACAATGGCAGTGAAACTGTCTATGTAGAGGTTAAGAACGACAGTATTTGCTTTTACCAGTGATACAGTCTCCTTAACAATTAATGGCAGTAGAGCATATCACAAAGGGAAATGTAAGATCCTTGCAAGGTGGGATGACCAGAAAAGTCAAATAACTTAAAGGAAGGCAGTGAGGTGATTCTGATTAAGCTGTTGAAGTGACTGACTTCACTTTATTTGTTTTCCTTTATGACAAATTGAGTCAATTTGGAGAAATAGAATCTCTGCTATTTGCCTGCTGTATATATTAACTTAGTTGAGTGAGATCAATAAGACACGAAGAAAACTATCAAATCAGTGCAAGGTAATAAAATCAACGCACAACTGTAATGTCATTAACAACACTAGGAACTCTTGTTAGGACTTCTAGAAAGTACACAGTAATCTTCAGAGAGTCAAAATTTACTACATAGAAATTAGAATTTGTGATAACCACATAACTTGTGGGAAAGAGCTGTATGTCATCCAGGCTCTAAGTGCAGAAGATAATCATTAACAATTGTACAAAAGCAATCCAGTACCAGCAAAATACTTGTACCAGATATGGGAATGGTATACACAGCTTTTGTAAACAAAATAAATACTTAGTATGTTTCTCAGAACCAAGTAGATATACGTCAAGAAAAACTGCAAGCAGTGGATTATCAGTTGGATTATCCTACAAGACAGGTGTATGCACTGTAAAAGGGACATATCTGGGGTAGCTTTGCTGGCAGTCGACACAAGGGAGCTGTCACTGCACCATCATGAAGGGCTAGCAAAATGTGTAACAGCAGGGGGAATTAATACTGTCATTTCTGCATGCAGTGACTTTGGGGATTAGGCAGGGAATTCCTTGCTATATGGAAGTACAGATATTGAGGCACCATTCATGACAGTAGCATCAAAGGGGAATCTTGGGTCTCCTGGTATTAATGATAAGGACACTTGGCATCACACGTATGGGTAGGTGACAACATTGTCTTCAGCGTAAGTAAAACACAAAGCTATGATGATACTTGGAATACTGGCCATTAATACTGTACTGTCTCCAGCAAATATATTGAATTTATCTTCTATTGGTTCTACTCATTTCCTTTGGAATATAAAATAAAGTTCAAGGTTTTGGGCTTGAGGCCAGCATATCTGATTGTCCAAAGCGCTGCCATTTGACAGTAATGTTCAGCAGCTTCATTCATCTACAATTCATATACATGAAATTATCTGTCTAAGAAAGAGAACTTTCTCAGACACCGGGCTGAAGACCAATTCTACAGACCAAAGCAACTTTGCTTTATGCTGTAAGGCCTTGTCTTCACTACAAACACCCAGATCAAGAGAAACAAAGACAGCTATTGACCAGGTTTCTTCCCTTTAGGAAAAGGTTGGTGGGACAACTCCTTTACAGCAGAGCTGATCGCAGAGCTGGAGGCTCTGCTCCGCAGTGGGCTGCTGCTGCTGGCTGTCTTTTGTGGCTCCGATGCACAACTGAAGAGTACTGAAATTCAGCTGGGAAATCAGCGCTGCCTGCACGGAGCCTTACTATCACTGCAAAGACCGCCAGCAGAAAGGAAAACCGACAGCATTTCAACACAACCTAAGCTATCCCCAGCGTGCACCAAAAGCAGGGAATCGGCAACACCAGCAGGCGCGCGCTGTGACGCTCGTTTCTATACCCGCAACGGCGGGGCTCCGAGAAGTCAAGAGCGGCACCCACGCACCTTGAGGGAATCTTTACACACAAACAGCTCCGCGCGCAGCTGAGTCCCAGGCGGGCACGAGGCGGTGGGCACGAGGCTGCCACCCGGTCAGGCTGACGGACCGCGCACCGCCCAAACACCACACGCGGCGGCCGCCGAGTACCGACCCGCCCCTCAGCTGCTGCGAGCCGCCGTCGGCACACCCCTTTCCGCCGGAGTGACGCATGCGTGCTAGGAGACGGAGTGTAAGTCTCCATTTTGTGTTAATTTCCTTCCGGGTGCCGCTGGGTTTTCCAGCGAGAGGAGGAAGAGGAGGGGGCGGCTGCTGTTGGGAGCTGGGTGGGAAGCGCCGTGCTGTTCTGTGTGCCGTTCCTCTCAGGGCTGAGCGCTGCACGTGCGGCGTTACCCGCCCCACGCTGCAGGCTGTCTCTCCGCTCCCTTGTTCTCCCCCTTTTTCCTTCGAGCTGGGCACTCTGAAATTTTTTGGATGTGTTTCGCACTGGTTTCCTGGCTGGGAAATCTCAGGTGTCTGGGCACGGCCCCTCGCGTGGGGCGGCTGGGGTGGGTGAGGTGCGTGCAGCCCCTCGTGCTCCAGAGGATGGCACGTGGCTGAGGCACGGCTCTGCAAGTTCGTGATGAACCCCTGAAGAAACGACTGGAATCTTAACGGGAGATGGGAGGACAAAGTAGTTTAGTTGCCTTTTGTAGGAGGAAAAAAAAAAAAAAAAAAAAAATACTGTGAGAGGTGTTCAGCTCAGGGTGGTCAGCTGCAAGCTGCGCTTGCTCTGAAGAAAGGAGAAAACTGCTTTAAATGACCCGTTTGGGAATGTTTGTAGATAACTTTAAATGATGATGATGTTAAAAAGAGGAGAATATGAAGTACAATTCGAAGAGCTGCACACAGTATGTTATCTGAAGCCAGGTTTCTCATTAACTTATTTCCGAATGCTGGATGTCAGTGATTCAAATAAAACATTCTGGAATACGTCCTGAGATCTCGGCTGCTTAATTTGAAATTGAGTCACAGAAATGCCTAGTAGAAAAAGTGCATGAAACACTTAACCTTTTTCCTCAGGGCAGGATGTCTGTTATCTCCAGCACATAGGAGCTGCCTTGATTTCATAACCTGAGTTTGTATTTCCCCTCAAATGCATTTTTAATTTTTCTGAGTGTTCTTAAATCTTTGAGTGATGGTGGGGAACCATTTCTGCTTTTAAAAGTTGCATTCTGTGTGCTGGAAAATGCATGCACATTGCTTTGCTGCCTTTGAGTGCTAGGTGTGGTGTGCTCATAAAGCTGCATTCGGTTCACTTGTCAATTCTGGCACTTAATAGGAGACCTTCAGCTGTGTTCCTTTGGTTTGTGTGTGTTTTTTTCCCCCTGCTTTTGAAGATGGGTTGGTAATGTTTGGGCAGAACCGCTGTTAATTTCATTTAATATCTGCTGTATAGCACTTCTTTAGTCAGTTCTTACTAAAGCTCTTCAAAACATGCAGTTTGTATGAATGCTATATTGTTATTATAATCTTGGGGAATCCCAGAAGAGACAGCAACACCCGAAAACTGTAGAGCCTACCTGTTCTGTTTTTATTTCTTACACAAAAGCTTTTTTAGTTGAGTCCATTTTTCAGGCATTCAACTTTCTGTCATTCTGTTAGCACCATTAGGTGTGTATCTCTAGGTGAGTTGCAGTGAGAAGAGTGTTGAAGTAAAGCTGTTGTAGTAGTCAAAATTTAGGTTGATAGCCTTGGAATTTTATGCTTGCAGCTTCTGTTGACTTTATTAGTGACCAAGTTAATGCTTCTACGTTTTGGGAAAATTGGCAGATACAGGAATGATAGTGGAAACAATGGCTTGGGTCAACTCATATAATTTCAGGTTGGGAATAGGATTATCCCCTTGTCTTGCATATTATAACTGTGTGTGTACTTTATAGGATTTGCAGTTTCACAGTTACAGTGTATAATCCTGTCATATTCATTTTGTCATCTGTCACACGAATCCTTTTGTGCACTTGCAGTAAATAGAATTACTGAATTTTGTGAATGTCATTCTTTCTTCTCTGCTGTGATAACAGATTTATTTATTTCCATTACAAATACATAAAATTACACACGTAGATGTAACTGCCTTTCTCAGAAAGTTGAAAATATTGCTACTTTTCAGCCTTGTCAGCTGATCTGTGTATAGAATGTGTGCATATTAACAGCTTCAAACAAATCAGGAATGTTTACTGCTAAGTGGCCCAAGTATTGATTATTAAGTTGGTGACGAAACTTGTGTTGACTTCTACAGCTCAAGTTGTAATATTACAATTATTCTTAAATAGGAGCTTCTTATTCCCAATGAATTTGGTGCCAGTCTATAAGCAATGTTTTTATTTTGTGCATTATGGTTCATTCTTTTACCTGATTTTAATTTGTATTCCCAATATCATCCGTATTATCATCATCTTTTTTGTTTTAATTATAGCTTAAACATCTTGTTTATCTTAGCATGGATTCGTTGCACTTACATTTCAACTATTCTTAGAAGGTTGCATATTTTTGTTGCTTTGCTATTCCCATTAGCAGTAGGAGAAGATGCACACCTTAGAGAAGTTTTTAATGAATTATATTTGGTCATCCAAAGTAAGTATAAAATGAGGATATAAGGAACTGCTTCACAACCTTCATCAGTTTTAAGTTTTACTAGTAAAACTGCAACTTGCTTTAGTTGAACTTGATTCCCATGCTTTTGTTGTTTGTCTCTGCAAGTTGGAACTGGTCCTGTTTATGGCTCTCCAGCTGATGTGGTTTTACTGGTGAGTAAAGGCAGTTTTCTTGCTGTCTCAGAGGCCAGTATATTAATGACGCAGCAGCTGAAAGAGCTTCTGCAGCAGTCCTTAATGAAGGAGGATGGGGTGGGGTGAATCAGGAGTAGATTTAACAGCTGTGTATTTTGACTGTGTGCCTACAAGGAACAGATTGGACACTTGCTGCTTAAAAGAAGTCTCCTCTTCGTAATTCAGGCACTTACAAGGGAAGTCCTGTACCATAAATGGATCCTAAGGGCATATTCAGTAAAATGTAATACTTCAGTGAATTGTGTTGGACCAATACTTCAGTATTGGACCAGGAGGGCTGAGGTTATCTTCCTAAAGGGTAGGTAGGTTCCTGCAGGTGGTTCAGGATGGCAGTAAAGACTGTTTTTGAGTAGGTAAAGGAGCTGTTTGTAATCTTGTGGTCCAAAATAGAGAAAATGTTTATTTACGTCTCGCAATTAGAAGTTTTTGATGTTAATCAGAATATGTTTTTCTCCCAGTGATACCTAATACTCCTGTTACAGCTCACCAAACTTGCAATGTAATGCATCTAGTTGAGGAGCTCCTTTCATCTAACAATATTCCAAAGTATAGATTTTCTGTATTTGCGCAGTAGTGCTGCCTGTTATTGGATCAAAATAAGACTGTGACTTAGGATAGCAATAGTCAAAAGCATTTAAATTAATTCTTCTGAAGATTTTTTTTCATTTATTTTTTTTTATCCTTAGCATTTGCACAGATTTGTGAAGGCTTTAAGTTTCTAAGGATCTGATATTGGCCTTGGAAGGTATTAGGAAATCACTGCATACTGACTTATTTGTCCTGTTCACTTTAATGGCATTATGCAAGTACTGAAAATTAGGTACCATCTTAACTGGTGTGCTGGATTAATGTGCAAGTCTTATCTGAAAAACAGAGACAATGAATGCATGTTAGAAAGCACTAGGTAACATACAAGGCTCAAATTTTCATTCAGTTTATATTAAGACTGGAAATCGGTGTTCTGTTAATAAGAACAGTGTTGTGATGCCCTGGACTGATGGTGTGTGAAGTATTTGATAGTTTTTTTGGTTGGGGCAATCAGTTTTAAATGACATTTATGCTTTATTGTTGTTCTTAATGGTCGCTAAAATGAAATGGTGCTGGATGTTCTGTGGTTTCTTTTTGTCATTATTTTGTTCTGTTTGATGCTGTACCTGATTTGTACTGCCTTCTTGATATTCCACCTTCAAAAACATTCATTAATTTCATATGCTTTACCCATGATCTTTGGCATCTCAATGAATCAAAACCGGTACCTTCATTACACGCTTATTTAATATACAGCAGCAGAGTAACCAAGCTGACAAGTCTTTAGATTCTTATGTGAAAGGATTTTGAAATTACACTTGCAGGGAAATACATGCCTCCCTTTTATTGTGCGAGGACATCTAATGATTTCAGGCTTCCAGTCTCTTTTTAGTGTATGTATTGTTATTAAATATTTAAGAATGATACAGTTGTGATGCATACTATTTCAGAATAGCAGAATTTTATTCATTATGGAGGAGTTTTCAGGTCAAATTTTACTTGAAAACATCCAGTTTTGGGAGGAAATAGGAGGAGAGGACATAAAGGAGCTTGTCCAAATCTAAGGTTTAAATATCTCTTCCATCAGCTTTGTTTAGGGAGGTGCTTTGCTGAGGAAAATATGCATTCATATTTGAGACATTAGGTGTGTGTATTTATGGGGAAGTCAAAATACAAACGTGCACATCTTAAATCAAGTGTTAATAGCCTCCCCAGCATTCGGTAGAAAACTTCATGACCTTAGACCACAGTCTATGCCAGCTTTCACTGAAGAGATACTTAATTTATCCTGTAGCAGCAGTGATATTACTTCATGAAATTATTGCTTTTTTGGACTGTTGCTGTATGTAGATTGACTACTATTTTTGGTTCAGTTACCATTACACATTTGTATGAGAGTAGCCATTTGTTTATTAGGTAAGAACTATTATACAATAAACTAATAAATATTCTAAAGCTATTAATTATAATGGATGTTGACTGTATTATATAGTAAGTATTGAGATTTTTCAAATGATAAATAATTATAGATGTATTGTATTTGCTGTGTACTGACTTTGGGAAGGAGGTGTTCTTGGCAGTTGGACTGTAATCCTTTGTTCATTGTATGTAGGTCATTCTGAAAGTAACGCCTCCTATTTATTTTCCTGGAAATGGCAACAGATACAAAAAGCACAATAACACTGTTTGATAGAGCAAATCCTCAGCTGCAAATGACTGTTTTTCAGTATAGTCACTAACGTTGGCTTTGTGCATTCTGCAGTGATGAACAAGAGCCTGCACGCTTATGGGTGGAAGGGTGCAACCCGTACTGCTGCCCCACCAAAATCTGTCTGCAATGTCCTGGGCCTCCATAACAAAATAGGAGGCATTACTTCTGGAGCAGTCTACAGTTACTATCTGTGACTGTAACAAAATGAGAGTTAGTCTTTTCATCTGTTACATAAAAGTGTTGGATTTAAATAGGAAACATTTAACTGTGGTTGGATGTTCATGAGGCAGAGTGCAAAAAATCTTCCTGCGTTTTCTGAAGTCAGGTTGCTGCACTTCAACACAGACTAAGTAGGGCATTTTAGTATGGCTGTTTTTAAAGGAACAGGCAAATAAAGGGAAGGAGCTTTCTTAGGAAAACAAATATTTTTAGAGTACTTGTATGCCTAAAGACAGGCAGGTGTTTTGAAATTTGCCAATGTGCAAAGAGGTTTATTTCTATGAATTTGGAGGTGTTTTCTTGTATTTTTTTTAGTGCAATGCTCACTGTTGAGGTACGCTTGGAATGCATTTAAACATTCTTTGCCAGTGCACTGAAATACAGATGTGAAGGTAATATTAGAAAAAAATAAAAGCTTTAAAGCTCTTTCATGCCTGCATGGGTGTTTACAAGGACTGGAGAAACAAGTGGAAGTTGCTTGAGTTAGGTGAATCTCCGTACAGCTCAGAAAATTGTGCTAGGGAACTTGGGAGAGCTGGGAGTTCCTCTTATCCTCTGAACTGGGTGTACGCAGTAGAGCAGAGAAAGTGCTGCTTTGCTCAGGCACTGTTCTAGCAGAAGTGATGAGGCCTTCTAGCTTAACTGTACCTGTGTGTGTGCTTCCCTTAGATCAGCACGTTCATTTAAATGAGTATGACTGTGATCCCAAGTGGACTGCATACAAATTCAATCTCTTGCTCAGTTTCTATACTGAGAGTTGGCAGCTTCATAGCTCTCAACAACAGTTGAAATACTTGTGGTCTGTTGTAGAGAAGCTGAAATGCTGCCATTTCTCTATAGGCACTTTTTGCAGACTTCTCACCATATGCATACTGCATCAAAACTGGCTTTATTCAACACTAGCATCAAACTGGGTTGTGGTCATGTAAAGGATCAGCAGTTTTCTTGCTTTACAATATGGAAGTGTTTGCTTTATACTTTTTACTCTGTGGAACAGTATAAAACTTCCCTGTTCTTTGCAGTTCTGAACCCATTGATGTTTTTAATTCTGAAAGGTTCAAAGTAATGCATTTTTAAAATGTTGGAGAAGAGAAACCATTAATGTTCCAATATTTTGTAAAAGTGTTTTCCAGAAAATTCATGATTTTCTCTGACCCCCAGACTTCAGTTGTTTGTCCATATACAAGAAGAGTGCATGTTGACCTCAAAAAATGGTCTACACACAGGGATAGACAACATACCAACAGCTAAGTTTGGTTCTGCCTAACAAATGACCAGAGACAGATCTTTTGCAAGTACTGGAGCTCAGAATAAAACTATTTTATTAGCAGTCGTTACTGATAGGCTATACAATTTCTGTGTTGTAAGCTTAACTAGTTAGGTGGATTATGGACAGAACTGTGGCCTAAACTGTGAGTGAATAAACAGTTTTTCTTCAGTATGCTTTTTGAATTGCCCTGTCTAAAAGTCTATTAAAGTACACACAACTGTAAATATTCAATCTTCCTAAAAGAAGCCTCTTATTTGAAACTTCTAGAAAATTTAGGAGAATTTATTGTGACACGGAATTGGAATGAATCTATATAGTGTGTATACAGTCAAGTGTATTTCTCTTAATTTTTTTCATTAGGTAGGTGTTACTGTTAATGTTGCTTCCTCATAAAATCAATGCCTAATTGGTTTTTCTTATTTTTCTAAGGATGTTACAAATCAGCAGAGGTTGGGGCTTCAGTCACTTTCACCATAGATGTAAAAATCAAGACCAACAGAAAAACAGGCCTGGAGAGAGCATTTCATCTCTTTGCATCTTTTTACAGAAACTTCTTTCCTTTAATGATGTGAATGATTGAAGTAACCTTTTTTCCCTCAAACTCTAATGAGCATTTTATAAATTGGAGCTTTCCTAGGTGGAAACTGTAATAATTAGTAATACCTGCAAGTTTGTGGTACAGGGCTTCCTTCTACTCCAAACAGAACAAAACTGAGAACAAAACTTTAATGAGAAATGAGATTTCATTGCATGTTAATCAGTTGCAATGCAACAACAGCCATAAGTTATTTCAATGGCTGTATAGAATTTTTTCAGCTTATTCTAATTTAAGTGAAGCTCTCTGGAAATCGGCCCTTACTCAAGTTTCATTTTCTTTAATGTGCTTTTCGAGGTGCTGTGTCCTGTATGCCTCTGCAAGGTCAGAATGCTTTACACTGTCAGACTGGGTAAGTGTCTGTACACAGTGATCAGCTCCCTTCTCAGCCTTTGTGATAAGCTAAATAAATTAAACTCCTTATTAGGAACAGATGAGAAAATCAGATAGCTGTGGCGAAAGACAAGCTGTACGATAAAATCCACTGTGAACAAAGGAGATAAAAGAACACCGAAACAGTTGGCAGAAGAGGAATATGATTGTAGCCGTAGAATAGATTTGGTTGGCATTCAGCAAAATCAAATAATGAATCAGCAACAGAGAGAAATGGCAGAATCCATTTCTGGAGGACTGCTTTATGCATGATCCGGCCTTAATGTCTCTTAGTTCTCAGTAACACCTGTTTCAAATGTTTATAAACTCTGTTCTGCTGCTTACCCTCTCAGAGGCAGTGTCAGATGTTAGACTGTTCACTTTTGAAGATCTGAGCGTGGATGAAGTGACCCAGCACACCAGTTTGAGGTTGCTGCTGGTAGATAGATAGCCCTGCGGTAGTGCTGCTTCTGGAGGGAAGCATCTGCTCTATCAGTTACAAATTCATGCAGTTAGAAGGGCTTTCTGGTACTTTTTTTCATGATTCTTCTAAGATGTAAGTGCTTTGTTAAACTGAATAATTCCTTGTGAATGCAAAGTTAAGCTTTAAAGACAAGTAGTACAGAATCAGAACTGGTGCTGTTGAAATGCATGATTTGAAACGAACAAAAACCTCTATCCTTGAGCAAATGCAGTTTAGTTTTGGGTAACTACTAAGTTAAGGAGGTTCTCTATTTTACTCACTTTTGTTCTTTTGTCAAAATTAAAGTCAGACCTCAGTTGTCCAAAACCGCCTTTGTTGGTTGTATTAGACTTCATTGCTGTGGTTGCCAGCTTGAATGGAACCTTGTCACCATCAGTGCAGAATGACTGCTGATGGAGCTTATGTGTTCTGAATCTGAACAGATTTGTAGCTTTCCATATGAATGCTTCATTTTGAAGTCACATAAATAACTTGAGGTAAGTTTAAGGTTTGCAAGAAGTGCGGTGCTTCTTTGTTTAATTTTCCAAATGCTGGTAAGTCAGTTGTTTGCAACTCTTGTAACGTTTATCTGTCCACAAACGAAAGTATTGTCAGCTAGCTTCACCTAAAGCTAAATTGTGTTTGGTTCTGAGAATGTGGTCTTTGTAAGTAGGGGTTTTTCTAACTTGTCAGCGCTACTCACTAGGTTATTATTGTCACTGTGGATTTTGATTTTGCTCCTCAGCTCTGAAAACCAAAGCTAATCAGCCAGAGATGTTTGAACTGCCTCCTGTATACTAAGTGGTCTGGGGGAACTATTGGCCACTCTGATCAAAACCAATATTTTTATATGGTTGTGTAACTTACATTTTTTTCTTTAACCTGTGAATTATTGTCAGTTTTCTGTCCTTCGATTTATCTGACAGAAAGTTTAACTGTCAGAAAGGGCTTTTGTCTCTAGAGCTGAATTGAGCGCCTCTGGCTGGAGACTCAGGGGAATGCACAGGAATCTTTCCTGATTCTGAGATTCTTAAGATTGTCTATCTCCAGAAAAAAAGTTAAAGATATCATGATTGTGGTTATATGTTGTCTTTTTTCCTTAACTAGTTATTTTTCTTATCTGCGTTGTTACCAAAAAACTGAGACTGCCGTTGTGCAAATCTGATTAAAATTATCTGCGCTGTTTCAAAGGTCAGGTGCATTCAGTGAATTTGCTTTCAAATTACTTTGTTTATTCTGTGTACGTATGCATCTTGAGCTTTAGAAAGGTCAGGAGAAGAGATTCTTTTTGGAATTTAAAGAAGGTAGTTTTTTCTGCTGCTAACCCTTGTTAGCTTCATTTGAACTAACAAAAATTGTTTTCCTTTGTTTCTTTTTTTTATTGCCATCAGTTTTATTTTTGTAGTGAAGCTCACTTATTACCAAGATCCATTTTAAAATAAAATCACAGTGCATTAATGTAATTATGTTTTGTTTAAAATTAGATAATGCTTGCACTATTTTAGCTAGTTTTGTTTTGGTTTCTTGACTTCATATGACAGAGTAACTTTTCCTCTCTGGTGTAGCACACTTACAGAATACACATAATTTAACTTTTGCCACAAATAAAAAAACAAAATAGAGTGATGGTGCAATCCCTTGGAATTTGTAAGGCTTGCTTATTAATGGCCATGTTGAACAATATAACCACAGAAGGTTTCATATGTGACTCAGTGGAGCATAACTAAATGCAGTTTTCAGTCAAGAACCAATAGCAATCAGTAAGGAAGTGGGCTCTGTTAAGTGTATATTTCTAGACGTTTAGAGGAGGAAGAGTCTTACATCTGTAAGGTGTCTAAACTTTGTCCTGTGTGCCCAATTTTGGTAAACTCGAGTCCTAGTCCAGCTGAGTGTTACGGCAGTGCAGAGAAACAAGGGTGACGGGAAGCAGGAAAGAGTAGAGTGAGAAAATATTTTTCTTTGGAAGGAGACTAATCATACTTAGCCTTTATGAGGATGGTGTATAAGACCTGATGTTGCACTTAATCAGAATTAGAAATGGGTGATTATCCACAGCATGTGGTTTATGTAAATACCTTGCTTAATTCTTAGAATCTAAAAAAACCTGAATACTTATTTCCTTATCTTTTCCCAAGTTGTACTGTAGTGTAGAACTCAATTCATATTAACATCTATAGCTTTATGCATAATCCAACTCTGATACTAGTGAGAAATTGTCCAATTTTCTGATGTATAACAGCACTGAATATTTGTTCTTGTTTGTAGGTTCCAGTTCTCTTGGGTTCTGAGTGTGCTGTGAGACACACCAGAAGTCCTGTAACTGGGGATGCTTAGCTCTCTTGATTTTTTTTTTTTTGTTATTATTTCCAACGGAGACAAGAGCAACTGCTTCTCCATGTGTGAAAATCTGGTGTACGTGTGCGTACTCAAATGTTCTGAATTCTGTAGCAGACAAGGTATAATCGTGCACTTCACTGCTGGTGTGTGTTTATGGTACTATCATTCAGAAACTTCTAATGGATACTTCTGTGTGATTTCTAGATAGAATGCAGTAATAGGTAGCTTCAAATTGGTGTGGCTTTATCTCAGAATTTTTGTGAATAATAATAATAAATTTTAAAATGTTGCATTTGTTCTTAAAGATTTAATTTGGAAATAGCAATGAACCTAGAAGGTAAGAACAGTAACAGACGCACAGTAATTGACTGCTCCTAATAGAGGATAAATCCATGTGCCAGTGCAGCACATGTGAATGAGTGGGTGGCACTGCTTGGTTACCATTGATGCTTATGCGAGGTCATTTCTGTCCTTCAGCCAAAATGATATTTCAGGAAAAGGTCATTTCAGTTTCTCAGAGAAATGAGAATTACTGGAGCTGACTTCATGAATGCTTACTTCTGAAGAAGCATTGTTTCTTTGAATGGTATTTCATATCTTCATTATCTTTGCATACATAGTGAAGGTAGCACAGGACTGCTTTGCCAAAGTTACTTCTAGTGTAGATCAGCATTTGGATTGGGTGTTTGTAACTTGCAGTGCATGTACAACAGATATATCGCTCAGGACACTCCTGCTTTCAACTTCTGGTTTGTATATAATGCTATCAGGTGAAACAAAACAGGAACACAACTTTATTTTTTTTATTGCCAAGAGGGCAAGTAGCTATCAGTTTGTGTGTGTTATTCTTAGTGCGCCTGTGATGCTCCTGTGAGTGGCTGGTGTGGTGTTCTGGCGACAGTAGTGTGATTTTGGGCCCAAAGCAAATTCTTTAAGCTGAAGAGTTGAGGTTGTGGTGTTCTTTGTAGCTTCAGAGATGTTCCATCATAAGCATAAATAATATATGTAAAACATGGAAGTAAATTATACTCTGAGTATGAGCATTATTCATTCTGTCCACATATATAATGTGTTTCTGCTGTTTTATCCATTAAGGATTCTGTGCTTATCATTGACAGAAATAGTTATGCATTTATTGAGCTCTGCTTTGTTTTGAAATATGTAAACTATGGTTTCAGGAAGCTCGAAGAAAACACTGGAGAATACAAAGAATCGAGTATTGTCAGTATTGATGAAAAACCTAAATCAGGAAAAACCTGTCTGATAGCATTGTTTAAAAAGCTTCTCATAAATGCGTAAGATTCTCGTTAGTCCAACATCAGAAGACTAATGAATATTAATGAATGAGATCAAAGATATATTTAAAAATCAAAGCAAGTAAACAGCAATTATTTTTAAAAATTATGTAAGTTTAGAACTACACAGAAATATGTATCTTTGAGGAGCTCCATGATAAGTTTTCCTTGGAAGTATTTTTCCTGAAATAAGTTTGTGCAGAACTAGATGGGCATTTATGGAATATAAGCAAAACAGAGATATTTCAGATGTTGCTGCATATATTTTATATACAAATATTTCAATGCAATGTATTCAATACAACTTCAGCTGTGGGCTTCAGCAGGCTGGGAATTGGAGCTTAAGCAGAGTCCATCGTTTGAGCTTGACTTGGGCTGCCTTTTGTGTCAATGCGAATTAGTGAAATACCAAGAAGGAAGTTACTTTTGGTGCCCCAGACTTCTGCTGTTCCCTTTCAAATGTCCTGGAATTTCTGGACAACAGTTACATTATGTATATATTTCAGCTCAAGTCATTCAGTTGAAGAGCTTGTATGTGACTCAACAAAAATTCTAAAGATTGATGTGAGAGTAATGTCAAGAATCATCTTCACTTTACCATTTGCTTTTATAAACATACATCTATGGCATGAACTCTGTGCTGCAGTTGTTTAGAGTTTGAAATGTGCACATGGTAGTGTTACATGGAGAAAATATTGCATTGTTGCAACACAGTACAAATTGACTTCAAAGGTGCATGGAAATAATTTGAATGGGCTGTTAAGTAGTACTTGTCCTCTTTAAATACATATATTTGAGTAACACGTTTTCTATTCCACTGGAGTGGAAGAAAATAAACAACAAAGTGATTCATTTCTGGCTTGGACTACATAATAGGTATAGGCATGAGCTGGGATACCTGTTGTTTTTACCTTTCTATTCCTTTTTTTTTTTTTCTAAATTTTGTCTGTTTGATCTTCAAAATTCTGTAAGGATTTTAATCCACTTAATCTATGAAGCCATAATGTAAGTATTGTTTCAAAGGCACGGATCTCCTGGTGTAACACAGCGCAGTGTCCTGGTCCCAAAGTGCTCCATCCCCATGGGCAGCAGTGAACGTTATTTGGCAGTTTGTGATTCCTGCAAGCTTTAATGGCGATGCAGGGTTCACGAGAGGCTTCTTGAAATACTGTCAAAGTAACGGTTTCATTTTGAACCTAGATATAAAGCTAATGGTATCTAACAGCTTTTAGTGTCACTGAATCAAATTTCTCAAGTAGAAAGAGTATTTGACATTCTGTTTTAAAGTGACCGTATGTTTGACCCAGTTCTGCGATTGTGGTGTCATCACAATTGTATCTCACTGCTGTAGGCTCTTGGAGGCTGACAAGCGGAACAAGTTGCTTTAGCTCACATAGCTCATCTGTCACACTGAGCAGCCTTCAGATTTCTATTAGCTGAATGAAATGGGGAGAAAGTACTCCCTGTGCTCCCTGCTTATCTGTGTACTGGGCAGCATGCTTGCACTCGTAACAGAATGAAACAAAATGCTGGAGAAACAGGGGTTAACTGTATTTCTGGAGATGCAAGTGTAAGCTGCATCTAATAATTAAAAGGTGTGTGATTTAAAAAAAAAAAAACAGAATCCCCAGGTACAGATAGAAAAGGATTTGGATGACATGGGAAGTTAATTTCCAAGGAAGACTTGTGATTACCTTATCTGAAAGGAAAAATGAAATTCTTCTAGTTGTCCTCAGCATTGTACATTAGAGATACAATTTTATGGTTCAGCAGGGCAGTGACAGTCATCTGCATCTTCATGGTGAGCACTTCCTTAGCATTTGAAATGGGTGAACTGTGGAGATGTTGTTATATTTTCCCAAAATAGCATAGCTGAGAATTTTGTATGCTGTAGGGCAAATAATCTTAGCGTAATCTCAACGCAAAGCTCTTTGAAGTTTCTCTGAGAGCGATGTTATGGCATTGATTTTGTGCAGGTTGCTCTTTGAAGTTTATATGTGAGCAACCTGACTGCTGTACTCTTGCACTGACCAATTAGCATTCTTCATTTTGAGAGTATTGGCAAAAGAAGCACTAAACGTGATGGTTAGTAAATGTTGCTGAAACTTTTTCCCATATCAAACTGGATATGGGATATTTCTTTTCTAGTCTTTCAAATTTATGATAGGTTTTTTAAAATGCTTTTTTCCAGAGTAACTGTCAAATGGTCTTATTCAGCTTGAGAGACAGTAATCAGTAGTAACACTCCATTTAGGGTAATTAAATTGAATGCTATAGGAAAATACATAATGCTTCAATTTGTGTTCACTTGAATTTGGCTATTCAACTTTGATGGGAATTCCATTGAACTAAATATTTCATTTTACAGTAATACACCGCTTAACTCTTATCTGAGTAAAATTTGGAAAGTGAGTGTTTCATCGATCCTTGTATTTGTCTATAGAAACCACTTAAGGCTTTTCTGGTCGTGATTTTGCATTCTGAATTAGCAGATTTCTTTTTTCTTAGTCTTTAAAGTACTGAATGCTGCTTTTTGATTGAATTTTTTCCTGCAGGAACACTGAAGATAAATATATTTAACTTTGAATATTGATAATAAATACACATCCTTAAAATCTGTCTGGTAGCTCACATATTTTAAAATAATTGATGATATTAAGTATTTGGGGAAAATATGGGTTGAATTTTAAAATACATTAAGCTATGGTATAGTAGTCATAAAATACTTTTTTTTTTTTTTTAGTAATTTCAGGTCCTACAATAATGAGATGATTCATGTAGTTACATTTTTTTTTTTTTAAAACAAAACTTTCTGCTTTGGCCTACTTTTCTCCTACATTAAGATGTCATTCCTCTAAATACATTCAAAAATATATAGCTCCTCAGTACAGCTGATATTAGTAACTGTAATGACAAAATGTGCACGTTCAAAGGTATGTTTGCAAGGTTGTGACTTCTTAGAGAGAAGAAATATCCTTGGGTTATTTTACATTTCTTTTTTTTTAGATACCGCTGTGAATTGCCTTTTGAAATTTACATCAACTTGCATCTAATTAGATGTGTGTTTGCCTGATATTTAAGAATAACTCAAACTAATTTAAGTGCAAAACTGACTGCAAGTATAATTTTAATATGGAAAACTAATCGTGCCATGCTGGTATGGATTTTGTTTTACTCTTGGAGTTAGTTTATTTTTTTTGAGTCAGTAGTCTCAGCAGACTGGCTCTGTATGAAATGCTGAGGCTGCTGGGTGTAGTATTTTGAGTTGAAGTACCTGTGAAGTTGTTCTATGACTTTATTTAGAAGAGCATGCTGATGATTTGGTTATCTATTGCTGCCATAAACACAGCACCTTACCCATGACTATGCTGCGTGTCTTAAAACGTCCCTGTATGGATAAAAGGTATACTTTCTTTGTCATGAGAGTAAAAAGCTTCATTGATGGTGGACACCAAGGGTTGCTTAGAAAACAGACAATTACCAGAACTGATGGTGATTTGAGGCATCAGTGTAGAAACATGGTGTTAAAAGGCAGGTGGTCACATTCTGGCTTTAGCAAGGAACAACCACAGCTAGGCTTGTTTTCTTGTTTTTTTTTTCTATGAAGAATAATTGTGACAGGCCTCAAATAAAATAGTGTCTGTGTGGCACTTAACAGAAATACGCTCTGATGTTTAAGAATGAAGTACGCTGCACTGGGGGAGAAGCCTGTTATTAATACTGAGTTTATTCAAAGCGATGCTGTGCAAAATTACTCAAAAGGAATACACTACTAATACTTTCATGGAGGAATCATCATAAACTAATAAAAGGGCTCTGGAAGGTATGATGTGTGAATTAGAAAAATATGAATACATGGGCTTCACAACTGCAGAAGTGTAGAAGCGTCATCCTGTGGTAGTGGATACATGGTGAATTGCACAAGATCTGAAACAGTGAGGACTGCATTTGTCATATCTAAGGGGAAAGTCAAAGTGTGTATCTGTCCAGAACCCTATCGCTGATGAAATGATTACAGTATGCCTTTGGGAGATACCAATCAATATGACTATCATAGAGTAGAAAGGCTGATGCCATTCCAGCTGATGAGCTCTGTGAGTAGCTTGGAAAGCTGTGAAAAAAACACACAAAAAAATCTTTGTACTCAGAAAATGTGTGGAAAATGTGAAAATAAGACTAATAAAAATGAGATGGGATACCATGTCCTGGGTTTGAAAAATGAGATGAGGGCATTCAGCTGAATTACTTTCACCTGGTCTTTATAGATGGCAGCCACACAATTGAGAACATTAACAAAGCACCAGCATGGCTGTTGGTCATCTTGAAGGCTGGGAATGTAATAACTGCCCACAGGGCAGTTTGTTGATGAAACTTGTTGCTAGCCTATTTAATAATAAGTGACATCATCTGTATAATTTAAAGGCCCACTGGTTTGGTCAAAAGTCACTTCAGTTTAATCTGTTTGATAACCCTTTTCTAGCTTACGTTTTGCTTGTACAAATTGATCTTTTTGGCTCTGCTTAGTTGTCTCACTGACAAAGGTACGGGATACTTCCCCTGTAACTTCTCTTTTTATTGATACATAAGTAATTACTTCCAAATATTTATTTTGTAAGCCTTTGTAGCCTCAGAGTGCAGGAAGGAGAAGATACTGTGAAGATAAGGGCATTTGTTGTGTTGTGTTGACAAACATTGCCACACATCCTTTGCTGTTATATTCACAGATCTAAAGTTCTTGGATTAAAGATAAAGCTGACAGGACAACTTCTTTAGCCACCTGGCATTCCTATCATACAAAACTGCTGAGCAGTGGTTAGAGGGAAAGTGTAAAGAAAGTTGATGTGCTGAGGGTGGCCGAATCTTTAAGGGAATGATTGCTGACTTTGGCTTTGTTCACAGTAGTTGAGGTATTCTGGTGTAGTTATGTTTGCAAAGATTCATGCTAGGTGTATTTAAAAATAAATGCACTGGTTTTGCTTCTGGTCATTAGTACAATAGTGCTGGGTAGGGAAAAAATGTTAAAAGTGGTATTTTCTGTGGTTCTTCTGAATTTACACGAGGTTTGCCTCTATAGTAGCATTTCTACAGGAAGCTGAAGATAAGATATATAATATTGCAGAGATCTCATTCCCCCTCCTTGCCCCACTCTGTACTTGATAATTTCTATGAATAAATCGCTGAAATTTAAGTAACTCAGGATGATAGTGAAATACATACTAAGTGTCTTGGTAACTTTAGTATCTGAAGAGAATTTAGCATTCTGTGGAGAATTAGTTGTTCTTTGGTTTGTATTTAAAATGGAAATATATGGGTTGTTTGGTTTTTTTCCTTTTAGGAAAAAAGAAGAGTGTATAATGCATTAAGCACTGTGGCAAAGACTCATTTTCATCCCGTGATCTCACCTCTGGTTTCAATAAGTTCTTCCTTTCATTTTGATATTTTTCAGATGTCAGCTTAGGAAAAGTTGAACTTTGATATCACAGTTCAGTGATAGCAATTCCAGTATCCCAGAAAAGAACTGTGATAATTAAAGGAGTCTGCAGCACGAAAGGATGATTTAGAAATGAGAGGCAGTCACATTATGCAGTGAAATTTAAACTAGTATAGACGTGTGTTGTCATGAATTGTAACTAACTGATCTACTGCTGAAACGTTTGTTAAACAACAGATTTGTGTGATACAGAAGAAATGAATGTGTTGTATGGGTTTGATAGTTTTCTGTGCCTGTTTTTATTTAATGACACGGTAAATTGATTTTTAATGTTTGTATGCACAGTTAAGCTGTTTATAGGTAGATGAATGTGCAAAAAAAAAAAAATTGGAACAGATTTTTGTGGTATTTTCAAAGGAAAACTTTTGAGGTGCAAAGAAGTATTCTTGTATGTGTCAGGAGTGGTGTGTAGGTTTATAGCTGTTCGTACCTGCTTCATCTTCTGTTTGATTATAGTTATTAACAGGCACTCACCTGTTGCATTGCATGTGATAGGTGACCTGTAAATTAAATGTGCATGTGTTAATCCTTACTGTGTTCAGCTTAGAGTCTTGGCTTCCATTTCTCTGTCCCTGGTTCCCTTTATCTGCTTTTTATTTCAGTAAAGATTCCTTTCAGTGTCTGCATCCTTTACATGATTGCAGTACTTTGAAGATGCTTTTTTTTCCCAGATGACCTCCCTCATGTACCTGATTTTCCTAGGGAAATTGTCTGTGGTAAAGTATTTGCGTATGTATCTGTGCATGCATAAGTACGTATACATACACACACATATGTATGTATACACATGCACTTCTATAAATATGATTGCATGGAAGCACACTGGTTGAATTTTGGTGTGTAGATTTTCTGAATTTGGAAGTAGCTGACTTTGGAAACTTCCTGTAAAACACAGCATTAATTTGTCCTTTTAATTTACATATAGAAGCTATTTATGTAGAAAATACTTACAGAATAACAGCCATATTATTGACACATTGTGTGCAAGTGTCATCAAATATAGGCTTCCTTTTACCAAACACGATTGGTAAGTCCTTAGCAATCCCCTGATAAACACTTCTGCTTTAAGGTCAGTCCAGACCTCGTGGACTGCTTTTGCTTTCTTTGATAAAAGCAGAAGCAAGCATGCCAAATTGCTTTCCTCCAGCTTAACCCTAGCACCGTTTGAATTCATAAATGCTACAAAAGGGAAGCTTATAAATGTGTGCAACACTGAAGTGGAAAAATGTCATGCCTAACTAATCTATTTCCTGGGAAGAGGGGAAAATCTTTTTATTCCTTTTATTCCTCAAGTCTCAGTAAATATGAGTTTTGAATCTTTTGCTTAAATCAAGCATTGTCTTTCATATTTTCAATGGCTATAAAGCCAACATTTTCTGCCTTTGATATATTGTCTCTGAAATGAGACAGTAAAGGAGTCTTTCTTTTGCTGTACTGAATCAGAAAGGCAAGCTTTTACATTTTTTTCACTTTTTCTGTACTTGTTTATTTAGTACCTGTTAAATGGGTGTTTTTCTGAAGCTTTTGGTTTCAAGATAAAGTATTCAAGTGGTAGCACACCATTTAGCAGATGAAACAAAATAATGCTGCACAAGGGCTCTCTATGGTGTCTGGTTTACAGAAGCATTAGAAATGGGTAAATAGGAGTTTTGCTGTGCTTTGATAACAAATACATAGTTTTAAATAACTGGGACAGAAAGAAAATGATCTTAAGATACAGCGCTTGAGAGAGAAGAAGGTTTTCACACTGCAAACAGTGTTGTTCCTAAAGGTGGGGAGGGAACGTGATATTTCTCTCAAGTTTTTGTGTATCTTTTTAGCTCAGCACCAACTTAGCAGCAGTGACTCTGCAGTGGGTGTCTTTTCAGAGTTGAGGAAGATGAATTCTTACAAAAGGAAGTGGAAATGAAGTAGTAGTGGCTAAGCTTTAGTGCTTGTGTTGGCTACTGCACGTTTTTGTATGCCTAAGTTGAATAGCTGAATGGAGTCATTTTTCATTTGCTTGTGTTGTCTTAGATACTTCACATATAGCTGAGGTGATATTGTTTTTAATTTCTTGTTCACAGATTATGACTGGTGAGTTCTGAGTCTTGTCTTGAGCTGTAGATAGTATGGAAAAATGGCTTTTGTCAAGGACACTATTAGGTTATATATGTTGTTCCTTTTCAAAAACACAGCAAAGAATTTTTACCAAGAGTGAAATATAGGTGCCTGTAAGCCTGTACGGATATTTCTTTGTACTTCACATGCACTACAGGGATTTTAAATACGTATTGTGATTTTTTTTTTTTTTTTTTTAAAGCATCCATGAGTGCTGGTGGTTTTTATCATTTTATGGAGGAGCTAATTCAGATCTCTGAATGTTGGTACAGAAAAAGCGCTTGGAAAAATTTTGATTGCTCATATTTACCAGTAAATTTGCTGCAAGAATCCAGCAGGGCACTGTCCTTAAAATTTCCAAAGATTGTTTTGAGCACCTTGAAAATGAGGATTATACCTTTCTGGCTGCATGCCATGAGCTGTACAGGTTTTCTACCCAGTAGCTGCTAAATTTGTGTTTGGATTTAGGTATGGATTACTTAATGTGGTAGCGTGTTTTCCTGGAGGGTGCATGGTATGACATAAAAATTCCCTATATCATAATAGGAAAAAAATACAACGGCTTTATACTACCCGAAATGTGAACTTTACCAAAATTAAAATTCTGTAATGCTTCTTTCTGATCTAGGGGATTCAGAGGATACTCGACATTGCCATTGTTTCAGAATTAGTCTTCCATTGTTATACCAGTATTTCTTGTGTAAGATGGAAACATTTTGTAGTAATCAGTCAGAACTGTTTTTTGTGAGTGAAATAAAACAGTTAACCTTTGTAAGCTATTATCATTGGAAATATTTTTTGCTTTCCTGAAGATGGTTTAATGCTGTTATAAACTGCTAACTTGAATCAGGTGAATCTACAAGCACAACTTAAGGAATAATGTGTTCCTCGGGTTTTGAAGATGTGTAACTAATATTTTGTGTCTTATCAATGAGTTTTACTTTGTCTCATCATAAACATTGTAATTTAAAATAATGTAGTTATAAAGTTGAAATTCTACACCTAATAGATGCTGGATTATTCTGCTTTGAAAGATGCTACTTAAACCCAAGTGCCAGTCTTTTCTCAGGGAGCAGCTCGTTGTAGTGCCAAACCTTAAATAAGACAGGTAATTCTTAAGCTAAAATCACCTTATCACCTTCCTTCCAAATGTCTTTTTTTTAAAGAACTGATAACAAGACCATTTCAGTTGATACTCTGTCAACCAAGTGAGAGATCAGCAGAACTTCATAGAATGCAGATGGCACAGAAAGATGTAGTATTTCAGTGCTAGCACACATTTTTCATTATCTGTCTGGTGACAATCTGGTTATTAGGTTGTTATGTTTCTCACAAATTGGAGCATGTGGCTAATAATTAGATTGCTTTAAAGCCCGTTCAAAATGCTGATGTATTTCTCATAATCCTTTTGCCCTGGGTTGCATTTGCTGAGGGCTAACTTCTTAGACTTGTGGGGAAAAAAAAAAAAACACCAAAAAACAACAGGAACAACAAAACTTGTTCATTGGGCTAAACATGAAAAATGCAGTTATGCCTGACTTTCTAGAGAGAATATAATGTGCAAAGAATTCTCTCTGTGCCATACTCTTGAAGCCTTAGCTTCTGAGCAGAAATGGAGAAAGAAGTTCAGATTACACTTAAAGGGATTCCACTTAGTCATAGTTGATCTGAAATTAAACTTTAATCATTGAATTCATTATTTTAGCCTGGTTTTTTTTTTTTTTTTTTTTTTTTTTTTTTTTTTTTTTTTTTAAGCACTTGAAGATCAGCAGCAACATTCATTGGTCTGGTTAAGTATGTTCTGCTTACACTACAAAACAGATGGCTCTTTGCATCAGCATATGGAGGATTTTGTAAAGGAATTGTTTGTATTTATGTTAGTTACATCACATTGTAATTGTTTATTTTTTATGTACTTCACAATTGTCCACTATGAAATCTATATGATCAAGTCTTCATCCAAAGGAAATAGTCCAGACCCATCTGGATGCCTGCCTGTGCATATTGTAGGATACCTGCTTTAGCAGGAGTATTGGACTTGATGGTCTCTTGAGGCCCTTTGCAACCCCTGTGATTCAGGGGCTTATTGAAAGGTTCATAAAACTAACTGGAAAGAATTCAAGTCACTGGGAACCTCTTCTGATGCTAAGATTTAGCAAAGGGCTTTGAATATTTAATAGGGAAACTTGACATGTTAAAACCACTCCCTGTGTGGTACCCTCAGGATAAAGATGAAGGTAATGTGTAGAACCTTTCAGCTGTCTTTTGAGCAGATGCAAGCTCAAACCTGGAATCAAAAGGCTGGGCATTGAGGCCAGGCTATCAGAAAAATTTAAGGAGAGACTTATTTCATTTAACTATGCTTCCACCCACCGAGGGTAAATATTTCTGCAAGAATAATCATTGAAATACATCATCACCCTGGCAAGAGAATTCTTAGGATCGTTAGGATTAGCAACAGGGAAAGTACATGTCACTGCAGATGTTAGACATCCTTTAAACTAATTCAATTAGGTAGGCTGACAAAAGGTTAATGCAAATCAATGTTAAAAAAGGACATTCTTTATCATGCGCTTAAATTGCTGTTTTGAACTCCGAATAGAAATCAAATGAAGACTAATTTTGTATCTCGTACTATATACTGTCAACATAAAAAGCTGGCTTAATTCAATGAGATTTTCAATTTATAGCTAAAGTGTAATTTTCATAACTTATGCAGCACTTCACCATTATTCCAGCTCATCCATTCTGGATGTGATGCCATTTTTGTATAATGGCAAAGTTTAATATCTAAATAATCATACTATGGCAGTATTGTAAGTTATAGTATTTCAGATTTAAAAGCAGAAAATTACAGACATTTAAATCAAAGCTGCAATGCTTTGTTATCCCTAAAATTCAGTGACTATTCAGCAACACTACAGTAATACTGTAAATTCCTTTTCATTGAATAGTTTTCCAGAAACCTTTTATCATCTCTAAGCTTACATCACACTTCTGTGTCTTTAATTATTGTCTTTCCCCCTCATTTTCAAATGAAAGGAGAGTTTGTTGGAATCTATGCTAATCTTCTTAGTAGACTGAGATGAGTAAAGAAGGCAGAAACTTAGCAGTTTGTTCCTGCTGCTTTCCCACAAGGCTGTCCCTCTGTGCCCAGAGGACTTTGCTCAGGTAGGCTGAGGTTTCCGTGAGGTGGAGTGCTGAGGAGTGCCTTCATTGTGGTGAATATCACGCTTGGATTCAGTGCTACAAAGCGAGGATGGCTTTTTGCCATGCCCTTGTTATGAAATGTCATCGTTTTTCACCTCTCAAATGTGCTGTCATTAATGGTTAGAACTAAGTTACAGTACCTAATTGATTCTTCTTTTTACTGATCTCAGTATTCTGTGCTCAGCTTGAGAGTGTATAAATTCCTTCCCTGATTCACATATGTGATTTAAAATATAAGTAAACCTTCTTACTTTCATTACTATAAAAATGACATATTCAGATTACCAGTATTTTGCTTAGCTAATCAATATTTTATATAAATCGGAGTTTTAGAAATGCATACGTAGGTGTATCGAGTGGTGGACACAAATTTGGACAACAAAATCAAGTCTGACGTTTGATTTGGCTTTTGGAGAAATAAATATGAATTTCTGCTTCAATTTCAGCATTTCCATCTTAAATTTTTAATACTTTTTATTTTTGCTTCAGGTTGACTTATGCTTCTTGAAATGAAGGTGCATGTCAATACTAACTGAAGGCAAATACTCTTTGTTTGAAGGACTGGCATAAATTCACATCTATTTCAGGTGGTATTGGATATACTCTGAAGTTCCATTAAAATTCTTACAGTGTTTGGGAGTCAGGATGCAAAGAAAATATCTCACTTCGATTTATACTGCTTTTTACTACAGCACTGCTTTAGTTTGGCTTTTTTTTTTTTTTTTTCCCCCTTTAATTTTTGGCTAGTTTTACAAGCTAGAAGATGGGAATAAGAGAGATGAAAAGGGGTAACAATACAGAACGCATTTGAAGAGATTTTTTTATTGCATTAACAGTGTTTTTCAGTGTTTGGCTAGGCACAAATAGGTAGAAGGAACAGAGGCAGGTAGAGTTACTATCTTCAGCATTAAGATGAACTGAAGTTAATAATGTATTGCTATACATCAACAACTTGAGAATTTTTTCAGAAGACATTTTGATGAGTTCAGAAAGAAGTTGGTGGTATCATTAAATAAGTTGGCAACTTCTGTAACCAGCTTTTTGTATTATAGCTCAAGGGAAAGTCAATAAGCTTTGATTCCTAGGATTAATGTAATTATTTTGTGGTTTTTTTTTTTCTTGGCTCCTTCTGAGGAAGGCTGCAGTAATATAATATCAGATGGCCAAAAGCAATTCAGAAAGCCAACGTCCCATAGGATGACGTACAAACGTAGGAAGACTGGGGGTGGAATAAATCATTTTCTGTGATCTTGTTAGCAATTAAATTATTACAGAGAAGCAAATGTACAGGCAGTGCTAATGCCAGAATATTCTGAGAGGAAGAGAAGCATAAGCTTCTTTGATTACAAAGTGCTATTTTTGAAGTGTTTTTTCCTTCCTCTCACCTACAGTATTTTCCTTACACAATGCACAAGTGTTCGCCTTGCCATTTGTTTTGGTCATTTTAACAGGCTACTTTAGGTCAGCTCCTGCTCTTCCATCTATGATGTCTGTATCTGTGAGTGTACTTAGTCTTAGGAGGGAAAATAGTTTGTTAAAACAAAATATCCTGGAAGCATATATGTGTATATATATAAATATGTATATATATATTTTTTCTTTAGTCTTATTAGCAGGACTGAAGAAGCAAAAATTACATCCTGAAAACAGTGGATTTTGAGGTGTTCTAAGCATTTTTTCCTTTTTTTTTTTTTTTTTTTTTCTAACTTGGATGCCCAATACAAGAGAACAGTTTTAAATACCTAAGCTTTCTCCATGGAACTCCATGCACAGAACTCCAGTAGTAGTTCTGTATCTAAGCATAAAATGTAATAGATTTGGCACACATAAAGAGAAATTTTGCCAACTCCAAGCAGAGAATGCTGTAAGGTGTTATTCTGACTGTATCACCTCTGTATGTCTCATTTTGTGCCACTTGAAAGTGCATCCTGTCCCAGAACAGTGCTCTCTCTGGAGATGATGCTGGAGGAAGTCCCTTGGGGTTCAGTAGACACTTCCAGAACCAGTTTCATTAGGTGTCTGCTGGAAACCACCTTTGGCAAGCCCTGCTATTCTGTTCCCACCTGAGAACTACAGTATCTATGGGAAGCTTTTCCTTCCCCCAGTCAGGCAGGCTTTGACACAGAAGTCTTTGCTCTTCATCTCTTCTTCTGCAGGCACTAGTGTGAATTATGAAAGTGCAGCAGAGGCTGTACTCCAGAAGCACTTTACGTGAAGTGAGATGTGAAGTCTGGAACATCCTATTGGGATCGAGTTATTTTCACAGCTTTTTACAAGAGGCTGTAAGTTGAAATCATAGCAACTGTTATTTAAAACTGGCCAACTTCATTCTGTTTGAAGTGTCCTGTGCAGCAGTAGAGTTGGCGGGGTGTTATTTAGAAGCTGTGGTCACAGAGATCCCCTTCCACAGTCACTTGAGTAGTTAGCAATTAGCAGCCATCATAGAAGGTTAACTTCAGTGCTAGTCTCACTGCAAGCCTGTCCTGAAGTGTCAAACCTTAAAAGCTGTAACTACACAAATACAATTCCATGTAAATCTAGCTTTCATAATCCAGGATTTGATGTGCAATGTTTTCTAGTTAGAATCTGAAATCATTTGGAAGTTGTCTGTTACTGTTAAGAATAATGTTCTGAGTGGTTAAACTTAAGGGTAGTTTTTTCAGATGCACTGAACTGACTGAAGAGCGTAAGCCCGATTTTGCAAGAGCTTTGTCTTTTGTTAAGGTTACACTTCTTAACTTGATGAATTCAGTGAATTAAATTCCATTGAATTAACTGCTTAGTGGCTTCTCTATGGTCATTCCCTTGGTAAACATTTGTAGTTCACGCTAATGTAGGATGCCATTGTGTGATGTACCACCTTACAGCTACAAATTGAGAGACATCCAGCAAATTAGGAGCTTGTAGAATGATTATTCTACCTTTACCACACAATAACCTCCCTAGACTACTAGGAGCCTCACAAAGCAATTACAGCTTCCAATGACACAGCTAAGCATGTTTTATGAATTCCACTATGTGCATTATTAGATGTATGAGAACTTGTTGACCTGCAAAGTGATTAAATTGTGAGTTCTTCAAAACAAGGATAAGACTTGCAGGTCACTCAGGTGCTTTGGAAAATGGTATTTTGTGATGTTTATCTGGTACAGCTGATATTTTGTGGCATTTAATGGGGAAACTTTCTGACTACGTGTAAAGCTGAACCTGAATGGTGTAGTCTGAGTGTTCTTTCCTTGTAGTTTGTTCTTATTTTTCTTAATTGTCTGTTGGTAGGAACTAATCAGAAGAGCAGACTATTGTCTGCTGAATGTTGTCTTGTGTAGCTGCAAGGAACGTTACACTTGGAAATGCTGACGGGCCTTGCATAAACCATGATCTTGTTTTCCTTGCCTTCTGGGGTTGTTGTGGTCCTTGACAATTGAGGCAGGCTCTTCTGTTGTGTAACTAAAGCTCCACAGTGTTGTTCTTCAATTCTATGTTTGTGTGTTTGATAGTGCCAAGGCAATCCCGTGATTCTTTGCTGCACAGGTTCGGTGCTCTGACTCACGAGTGCATCTACCCAACAAGACAGGAGAAAATAGGATTTTTCATAACTAAGGAAGGCATGAATGTTGAAAGAATAGATGTTCAGTGAAGGCAAAGAAATGATTTTCTCAATTGTTTGTTTTACTAATTACATGGTTGTTATCCTGCTGAAGTCCTGCAGGTAATGCAACAGCTTGTGTTAAACTCCTTTGTTTTGTCACTATTAGAATACTTTTTAAAAAATTATTATTTCCTGAAGACACAATCTTTCTCAAACATTTATTTTGCATTTTGAAGGGATCTTTAGAGGATACCCTTTGAAATATATCATATTGGAGCATTAGCAGTGCTGTTGAGTCCTTGGAAAATGTGGAAGTTATGGGCACATGAGGCTTGCCTAGAGTAGAGTGTTTGTAGTAGACAGTATTATTATTATTATCATTAATTTTGGAACCTTGAGTGGTAGCATCTGTCATTAATCTTTACTCCAGTAAAACCAAGGTATTGCATATGGAATATGTCATAAAGATAGTATGTAAGTAGTATTCTGAATAAAAATAATGCTCATTAGCAGATAGCAAAGATGTGAAACATATTGTGAAGCATCCTGTATACTTCATTCTTGTAACAGCAGACACTAGTTGATATAGAGGTAATTAATGGACTTAATGACTTTTTGCATGCTTACTTCAAAATTAAAATGGGAAGTTGTAATTAAATGGTAGCATCAAAATATTGTTTTTACTTAATGTTCTTTTTTCATAGGTGTTTGTGTACATACCCATAAACTCCTATTCATGGTGCAAATGTTTGTGTAAGAATTAAGTTCAAAACCCTGAATGACCAAGCAAATTTGATAGTTTGAAGTAATCTTCCACAGGCAGTTGGCTGTATGACTAATAGAATTATGTATGCGTAAAATTGCTTTTACTGTAGAAGCCAAAATGCAGAATAATAGCTTGTCAAACTGTCATTTGCAAGTGAGATCATAGATTTCATTGTCCAAATTAGGTTGTGTTCTCTTTCTTTTGTCAGGTCACATTCTAATAACCATATTGTGCATTAAACCCTGTGATTATCTGAACACTTGACAGATGGTAGGCTGTTAATTTATATGTAAGAGACAGTGATTGCCTGTGCAGTAATGGTATTCAACAAAATATGAAATGTCAAAATTGACTATTTTGTTATGTTTTTATTTGACTTATTTCAGATAGGTAATTCTAGCAGAGTAATTTTTTTCATAGCTAAACATATGCTTCATTTACTAGTGCTAATGCTTTGGGCTTTGAAGTCTTACATTGAGAGTTGTTTATTTGTTGGTCAAGAGTACATTAACATTGTACAGTGAAAATGACAAGTGTAATTATATCTATTAATCTGATGATTTAAATATGTATTACTTGATTTAAAGGAAAATAGGTTAATTTTAGATGACTTAAGGTTTCATATCTTTCTGACGAGTTAGATCTATGTAAATGTAACTGTTCTAGCTTTATATCAGAAGTCTGTTAAATTACTGAAGTGAGTAGGTAGATTCTCCTAACAACTTCAGTGATCATTTTAACTCGCTCTAACGATGTTGCAGAAAACAATCCATCCAAGTCCCAGGGATTTTGCTCTGATGGATTTGGCAGGTGCTTGGGCTTCTAATATACAGCTGTGGGTAAAAACAGTCAAAAATAGTGCAATTTAGTAACACACACTGCTGCAAACTACCTGAATGTCATGGATGTGCCTCCCAACTTTTAGTTTGTCTTCATCAAAGTAATGTTTTAGAAACCTCTTTGGTAACAGTTGTTTCAAGGAGTTAAAGATTTGATGAAGAGAACTTGAAAGAGTATTCCAGGCATATTGAGAAGCATGAAAGAGAGAAAAGGAGTGGAAAGAACACTGTCATATTTTCCGTAGCAATTAACATCAACAGATTGATCTCTCCATGGAGAGCAGGCTCCTTCACAAACAGTGTGACTGCTAGTTGCTATTAGTTTGTAGATGAAAACAACTAATAGAAATCTGACTGAGAAGTCAAAGATTTATTCTTACTTTTGTGGTTCAGTTGATTCTTTTACTTTTTCAAGAAGGTACTTTTATTTAGTTTTCTTCAAATAAACGCAAAAATACAAAGTCACCACCCGTTTGACATGCTTCTGAACTCTCAAGCTACATCTGTAGCCTTAATGATATACTTCTGTAGTTCAGTTGTCTTTGCCGTTTAATTATTGTGCATTTATAATCATCCGCTGTTGTGTTGAGGTATTCAGTAACACAGAGGAATAAATTCCATGCTAAAATTCTTTAACCACTAATAACATTATTTTTCTATAAATTATGTTTCAGCAGGCAAAAAAAAAAAAGTTGCCATGCTGTAAAGAATGGTAATCACTTCATTTGTCTTTCTAGTGTCTAGCATTGTTTTGTTACTGTTGTTGGGTGATGGTGCTGGTGGGAGTTCTAAATGCTATACATTGCTTTTACGGAAACACCTTTTACAGAAGATAATTTTTATTGAGCGTGTGAATTATGGAAAATTTTGTTGCCTTCCACGCCTGGGGAGAAAAGGGGTTACCATTAGTGTAGTTAATGTGTATTATTACGCAGTTGCTGTAAACATACTGGTCCTGAACCATAATGCTGTTTAGGAAGGGGCTTATGCACAAGAATTTCAGAAATAAAAACTCTTGCAGTCATCTTCAAAGATGAATGTTTTTACATGTAAATACTATCTCTTAAGCATGAGGAATATATGTTCAGTCCTGGATGCTTGTGACATTCTGAAAAGACTGTAGAACGGCATAGTATACATTGAACTTTGTTATAATGATATTTCATGTAAATGTTACCAAAATAGAAAAACAACAGTGCTCTCCAATCTGTTGGGCATACATACATATGCTTGGGACATTGTTCCAACTACGTCCTACTCAAGAGAAATTTAAACTGAAGTAACAGCTTTGTTGTAGCCATTCAGGTTTAGGTTTTTTTTTTTCAGTTTTATCTTTCGATTTACACAGCCTGAATTATTTATAAACTGTAACTTTTAAGATGTAGCACTGTTTCTTACAGTAGTCCATTAAAGTATAGCAAAAGTATATGTTAAAGCATATATTACATAGGAAAATTATTTGCAATACTAAATAATAGGCCACAGATCTATCAGGCCTGTCTATAAAGTCAAGCTGCTCCTTTTTATATCTTTAAAACATATCGTCCTTATCTTTGTAGTAAGGTAGTATCAGCTTCCTTGATAATTTATTTATTAATCTTCTGTTGTGGTCTTATGATTGGGCTTAGGATGGTTGGCACGCAGTCGTGCTTACAGTTGTTGGAAGAATTTCCCTATACTTCAGAAGTGCTTGAAATTTTTCCCTGAATTATGGTACTTTCATTCAATAGGCAATTAAAATAACTTTATAAAAACTTGCTGGAGAGCACTAGGAGAAAACAGTGCACGTTGTATAGTAAAGGGTGACTATGAAATGTATTACTGGAGCCTTAAACAAAGATGTGGTTTTAACAATGTTTGCTAAATATTCTTTTTTTTTTTTTTAACAGTGTTGCATCTGTGTTTTTTTTTTTGTTTTGTTTTCTGCAAGATTGAGGAACTTCAGGAGCTTTTTTGTTTTAACAACAGCAGTTGTTATTTTTGGTCTTGTAGTGTTGTTGCTCTTGATTTAACAAATTTGTCTGTATACTTGTGGCAAAGTATTGCCATGAGCAGTACTGTTGTTGGCATTGAAACTTCCAATAGTTGCAATTATTATAAGATTCAAATTGTTAACAGAGGCTAAATAATGAAGTTCCCAAGGAGTCTCCTTTTAGAGAGAAAACTTTCAAAACACGTTTGTTTTGTTTTTCAGTAGTGAATCATTCTAGATTGGCTTTTCTTTATATGCCGTTATTTTCCGTTAGATTAACTTTGGTAAGGATGTCAAATGAAGCATTAAAAATGCACTGAATGACCCACATGCAATGTTTGTATTAGCAACTCTCTTTAGGGGGTGGGAAATAGGCACGCTTAGTGGATTATAGGTATTTTTTCAGACCTTAAATATGCTGGAGATTGTGGAGGCTCAGTGGAACAGTAAAGTTGTTGAAATATAACGTGCTATGCAGCAACAGCTTATTGTTATGCAATAAAGGAGATAAAAATCATTGTATTTTACTGGTAATATAAAAGGAAACAAACCAAATAGCAAGTAAATGCATACATTAATGACTCCAGAAGTGGACGAGCGTACGCTGATTTAAGGGAGGAGGCAGTCCAAATGGAATGATTTAGAGATTTTTATTTTTTTTATCCAGCTAATGATCTCTCAGCATTCCATAAGCATTAATGAATTAAGCCTTACTGTAAGGTAGGTATTATCCCAATTTCATGTACCACAGGGAAATTAATTCATTTGTCCAATTTCATCACCAATCACTGAATGGCTCTGTTTTCTATTTCAAAATGTCTGGATTTGCAGCTGTATTGAATTGATACAGAGGCTTTGGTAGGTGCATCTGACCAGTTTTTGGATCACTTAGGAAAGTCACAAGCTGGTGATAAGAAAGCAGTAACTTGAAAAGTCATTTGGTGTTGCATTCTGCTGTTTCCAATTATTTAAGTTCTATAAACATCACTCCTAATTAAAATAAATGCTTCCTGTTATGTGTTTTTACTCTGAGTATCAGAAGATATAATTTCAGTTGAAGAAACTTGTTAGTAGAATTTCTGGGAGAATTTCTCTCTAGTTTTACTGCCTTGGCAGCAAAGTAACATGGGACTAAATGCCTTTGCTTGTTTCATAAGGCAGATTCCCTTGCTATTATACCCAAGTGTTCAGATCTAGTAGTCAAAGTGATGCTTGGGTCTGAAGAAACCTGTCATTTCTTCTGACCCCCACTGTTGATTCTTTTTGTGTTTTGACAGGTTGTTACAACTTATTTTAAGATAGCTTCTGGATTTACAACATTGGTGCAATACTTAGAAAATGTTTTGACACTTTAAATTGGTTACAATCAGGACAGTATCATCTTTATTAGAAGAGTGTTGAAGATTTTCAAAATAAAGTAGCCTTCAAACTCAAAACTCAGTCTAGTAAATTGAAGTTAAATGCAATTTAACTGTTGTTTTATTAATTATGCCAGGTTTCATCTCTCTATCTCTTAATTAGCAGCACTTGACATTAAGCTCCAAAATACCTGATTTGAAAGCTGATATTTCGTCACAGTTAAAAATATATTTATTTTAGGGGATAAAAGTTTTTTGAAATGTCATGCAAATTTATTGTTGTGATTGCTCAGTATCAGTAGTGTAGCACCTGTACAGAGCCCATCATCGTGGTACTGCCTGATCTTTCGCTGGAGCACTGCTGCTGTTAAGGTCATGCAATAAGCATGTAACTGAGTGCTAAAGTTATAAATGGGGAAATCATGTGACGTGGCATTCTCAGCTAATTTGAACAGACTTTTATAGCTTCAAGTGCTGTAAAGTTTTAACATCCAGATTAATACATTCAGAGAGTTCACCTTTCCCTCCCCCTACAAATAAGGAGAACAATGACTCTTTCAGTACTTTCTTTTTCTTGTCTGTACTTGCTCATACCTTGTTTCTGCAAGATGGCAAACACATCTCAAGTTCTGTACTGTTGTACCAACTCCGTACTGTTGTTTTCTAGGCTTGTATGTTTCCCCTTAACTTTGCCCAAGCATTGAGTTCTAAGATTATTCCACAGAAACGAGTGATCCCTTAGTGCTCCTTGTAAGAACTTGAATTCTGTCTTTTCACTAACATATGAGTAAAACTGTGGCCTGCAGGTGCAATGAATACAGTAAGCCAAGCAGGAAAAACAGTAGGAGTTGCATAAATGTTCCTCCAAAAGACTGCATATTATAATTACTTGGGGATTCAGAATAGGCACAGCTGTAATATGCCTATTGTTGAAGTTGAGATTTTCCACTAATACACTTGATAGATTACTGTTCGGTTTAGATTTCCTTCAAGTTCCCTTCTCTGCATTGTGCACATATACTGATGCTTTTAAAATTAATTTTGCGTTTTTTTTTTTTTCCTGTTTTCTCGTGATGTATTCAGAGTATGTTCATAACACTCCCTTAATGTTAATGAGAATTGTATGCTTGATTCCAATCCTATGTCACCCATTATTTGTGGATAAGTTTCTAAGCTTGTTCAATTTTTTAAGTCATCAGCCCTAAATAAGGGAGGCAGGCAAGTACCTCTAGAAAAGAAGCATTCAGACTTTGTTTAATTTTATGTACAGGGAACTATTTCAACAAACCTGAGCCCACGTTGTCTCAAAAACAACAATGTCTTTCCATCAAGTTCTAGCGGCTTTGGATCAAGGCCACTAGAACCTGCTTATCTACATGAAGTGACTTTTTTTTTTTCTTTAAAAGGGGAAGAACATTTTTGGGTATGCAGTCTATTGGAGAAGTGACAGCAGAGTAATGCATGTACCAAAGCATTTGGTAGGTAAAACTTCTAAAGCTGCAGAGCACCTAAAGCAGCAGTGCATTTGGTGGTACGTTTTCAATGTGAGGATACCTGTATTTTAGATTATCTCGTGTGTCTCCTACACTGTGCCCTAGAGTTACCTGCATTTATTGATTTGGGCCATGTGCCCATCTCTAATTGTTTCTTTCAAATAGCATTTGTTCAGAGCGCTGACTCCATTCTAGTAATTCGTACCCTTCACACTAAGCTGTGCTTTGCCATATTCTGCCAATCTCCCTGAGTAGCTGAGAAGCGTGTATTTGATCACTCCCAGATTTTGTCCTGCCAGCTGAGTTCTGTCTTTCATACTTCAAGCACTTTGAAACTACTTTCCTAGTTACTGGCACTTGTATTCTTTTTACGTTTCTTTTTACATTTTACTCTATGTAGCTATACTGTAGACGTGACTCACGTCTTCTAAAAGTCTTCAGTACCTATGTCAGATGGAAGCATTCTGTACATCACATCTGAATCCTCTTGCGTACTGTTTTCTTTTGCAGTCTAACAGTCCCTCACTTTTCTGGACAGATTTATGCAGTTTTTTTTCCCTGGAGGAACTTTTAGTTATGGTTCATACTGAGTACTTTTCTCATCACCCAGCCCCCAAACCCAAACAAACCACTTTCTGCAAGACTGTTTTCCCTTCTTGCAATTCAGACTTTTTCTGTTTTCATTCTGATTTTCATTCTATTTTATTTCTTATTTATAACTAGTTGTTCTGAATTGCACACAGAAGCTTTGACTGTATTTTCCATCAAGAATATCACAATGTGCAAGATATACAGCATGTTGTATAGATCGTGAAAGAAAGACGACCTAAACAAAAAAATGTATTTTTAATGCTTTTTAGAAGAATCATAGAATGTACTGTATGTTGAACTGGGAAACAACCTTGAAGATTGAAGATGAGTGTATAAATTATGCAATTTTAAAGGGTGGAGGATGTGTGTATATGTGTTGGCTTTTTCATTTTCAGTACTGGACCTTGCCAGAATCACCTCTGTTGTGCTTGTACGCAAACTTTTCCAAATAAATGTGTTTTCCAAGAAATTATTAATAGAAAAATCACCACAAATTATACAAAATATAAGTTTTTACAAGACTTACTGATTATTTACAACTAGTTAATGTGTATAAGGGAGGATATATTTGCTTTATTTCATACATGTGCTCTGTATTTGTTGTACATACATATATGCTGTGCCTGTGGTTTGGAAACAGTTACACGAGTTGTACAAATCTGGTTTGCTGTGCACAGAGTTTGCTGTTTGTTTTTCTACTCTTAATCAGTGCTGACTTTGTTCTTGGTTGAATGGATTTTTTTTTAATTTTGATTGGCTTCTTTAGAGGATAAGAAACTTCCTGCTCAGACCTTTTAATCATTACTTTGAGAAGAGACACAACTTTATGCTCAAAGCTATCTTACAAACCAAGTTTAAATTTATAAACTTTTTGCCCTGTGTGAAAGGGGAACTGTGAAAGCTGCTTAGAGAGAATTAAACTGTACCACTAAAAATTAATCAAGTATTTCATAGTATGTCTTTCCCATTAACGTGATTGGATATTGAAGTTATTTTTTCTGTTCTAAATCTGATGCAACCTTCTCACAGAGGTTTTAACTCTGCTGCAGAGAAATTTCTTTTTTAAGTCTAACCTGGATTCTAGAATACATGTCTCTAAGCAAATTGATGGATGGCTATTTTAGGAGTAGGAATATTTCTAGCCCTTCATGTGGTCATGGAGTTGCAAATACCACAATGGGGCTAAAGGAAAGGTTGGGGTGAAAGTAATGGTTTTAAGTTCAGCAGATAGGAGCTCTGTTCCTGGCTCCCGTTCTGAGTGACTTCCAACTTGGGACTGGAGAACTCATTTCAGTTTTGTCCAGTATTTTGAGGTTTTTAAATCTCAATGATTTTCAAAGGAACATAGATGTCAAAGTAGATACTTTGAAAACGATGCCTTTCTTTCTCTGTTACCTTTTATGAGACGGATGATGATAATTTCATGAACTCTTTTTCTATATTTGCATTATGCTCACTGGAGAGAGGAACTCTACCCCTGCACATGAGCAGTGACCAATAGTAGGACTGAGACTGTTTGAGACTTAGAGAACTTGTAAAGCTACAGGGGATTGATTCATGACAAACGGGAAATGCGTTGTGTTAGGCTAAAAACTGTTTGAGATACAAGAACTGCAAGTGAAAGGCATTTTATTATTATTATTGAAGTGTATTGGTACAGAGTAGTACTGAATGTATTAGTGCAGTGCAATGGAAGTTATTCTGTCAGCAGAGGTTTTGAAGGTGTTTTGAACAATAATCTAGTTGAAGAAAACAAAGCAGAATGTAATACAGATTTTTGGTGGATATTAACTATTTGTGTGGAGTTTCCTTGCAGTCTGTTTAGTTTGTCCTGGCAACTGCGTTCTCTGTGTGAAAATTTCACGCAGAAAAGCTTTGTTTTAGCTGTCTGATAGAAAATTAAAATGGCAAAATACAAACTAGCAGCAAGAACTCAACTGTGGATTCACAAAGTACAAGGAGAGTTTTTATAAGTGGTTGGTTATCTTAATGTCCTGCCAGCGAGCTAGCCAGAATTGGATTTCGGTCACAGTTAATGGCAGAACTGATAATAAAAACTCTCAGTAAGGAACAATAAGAATAATAACTCTCTTGCCTTGGTACGTCAAGAATTCTGGGAAATGCTGTCTTTTCCTGAGACATCACGACTCCTACAGTCTTCAGGAAATGTATTTGGTGTCTTCAAAAAACAGAGAGGTTCAAATCAGAATGACTTGATAATTAAAGATTAATTTAAAGATAATTTAAAGATAATTAAAGATGCGTCAAAGAAACTGGAGGCTGAAGTAGACAGCTGGTTGTGCCAGTCAGAATGGTATGGCACTCAACCCTGGACCCAGCCATCAGCTCTTCTGATCCAACATGTCTTCTCATCTCTTTCATATCTTTAATCCAAAATAGATGTGTGCTTTGGACTCGCATGAATTTATTCTTCAGTGTAAGAGCTATTAAAATTAGGTAAGAAGGTTTCTAATAATAATAAAAGAGATTTTAAATACTAAGGATTTTAGTAGTGAATTCAGAAGGGGGTTTATTTATGGTGCTCCACAACATTCTTTATGTTCATCTTACGTCGGCTGTTTCTTAAAAATTCTAACGTTTAGGATGCAGTTGTTGTCTGGATTATGCATGTATGCAAAACTTATCTGTGGTTCTGGATAATATTAAATCCTCTTGGTAAGAAATCTGAAAAGACTATTCAAGAATTTTTAAAATGGGAACAGTTGTTATGTGGCCAGGCAATGAAATAATTGTAGTAATTTCAGGAATCATGTATTGATAGTAGTGTTGGAAACATTTCTTCATTGAATCTTGTTCAAACTTGTAAAATACTATGGAGACCAAAAAAGCAAATGTTAGGAAGTTTATTTTTTGTTTTTCTGGAGGCTTGGGTAGAATGAGTAAACCAAAATTCAACTGAAATAGTGTGTATAGATTCCTTCCCCCCTCCCTTAATTATTATATACAGTGGACAATTAAACAGGTTGCACTAGATACGCAGCTTTGCTGCCTGATTTATTGCCCATTTAATTTAATTCACTGAAGGTGACCTTTTTGTATTTCACTACAGAGACAAAAACTTTGCTGGGCCTGGTTAGCCATGCTCATGTTGGAAATTACCCTTGTAAAATGGGCTTGACAATTGTACCCACATGACAGTATGTGAACATTTGAACGTTTGCTTACTGGCCTGTCACTTTTGTCAGTTCCCAGCTAGAGCTGCTCAGTTTAGGGGCTTGACAGAATTCTTATTTCTCAACAGAGTTTTTACCTGTTGCACTCAAATTGCTTATGTAAGTTAACAGATTCAGCACAGTACAAAAGCCTTTTAGACCATTAAGTTGGTGAGAATGCAGGACAGTCAGTGTTGTACTCCTGATGTTTGTTTCGGTCTCTGAGCTACAGTGAGATTAGTTTTTGATATATATTCATAGCTTTGAATAGCTAATATGAAACCTATTCTCTCAGGAGAAATGTTACAGAGGAATGATGACTTGGAAGAGGCAATCCCTGAGTGTGCTCTATGGGTAAGTTTATAAAGCTGCATGTTAGCTATTTGAACAGGGGAGTGAGGATTGATGAGAAGCACCCGTGCCTTTTGCTGTAATTACTTCTGGGGTGGTGATGGTGTCTGTTGTTGTCTTTTGCCAAACTTGAGTCTCTGGAAGACCTGGGGACTGACCGCACGAGAAGTTTTCGCAAGCTGCAGAAATGTAGGCATTGCCTAAACAAGGAGGACAAGGCTTCTCTCTTTTTGTCCTCTGCCTCGCATTCGTACTTAAGGATGCAAGGCAAAAAGGAATGACTGATAGGCCTTTCATCTGGACCTCTGTGATCATCTGTGTAACTCTAGGTTTTCTTTGGTCTTCCTGCAACTCTCAGGTCTTAAGGTGTTTCTTTTCCTTTGAAAGGCTTAACCTGTACAACTTTGAATTGCTTTTTCTCATACTACTGACTTCCAAAAATAAATCTAGTTCACTACCATGAAATACAATATTTTTATTCTGCCTCTGTTTTTTTTGTCCAAGCAAGACATCATAGTATAGCAATAATTTTGTTCTGTGTTTTGCTCTGAGTTTAGATGCATTCCATCTAATTGATATATTTCAGTTTTCCAATAGAAATTTGACTTTATTTTGATGTTTAGACACAAGCTGAATATTGTCTTTGCATATTAACAAGTTTTCTGGAAAGGTATCTGACTTTCATAGCAATAAATTATAACAATGGCAATTTCTACAGTGTTGGTGATAACAAAACTCATAGGTAAAAGTCACTTGTTGGAGAGAAGTTTGTCCTTTTCTGCTTATAATAACTTCAGCCATTTATTTTGCCCTCAAGTAAAAGTAAATTTGTGTGTGAGGTAGCAATGACCCTAGCATTAGTAGGTTTTGGTATTACAGAAGATGTGAGGAGATGCTTTCACTCACATTGGTTTGGTTACTTAGATTTGTAGCTTGTTATAAATAGACATCTCCGAGTATAAAAAATGAAGTGTAAAAGCAGCTTTCTTCTAATTTTTGGAGAGTGCTGCTTTTATAACTGGTACACGTAAGCGTATCCTGCCCAAAGATACCCAGGAAGCATAGCAGTAACCTGCATTAAATTCTGGGAAATGCCAGAGATGAAAGTTTTAGAACGTTGCTGTGCATGTTTGCACTACAAAATCCACCCATGGGAGAAAAACAATAACAGCCCCCCCCCATCCAGCTTCATCCCCCCTCACACCAAAACCACCACTGATCATTCTCTTGAGCTTGAGGTTTTGTTCATGCTTCTGTGTGCTGCAGATGAATGGCATTAGCTCTCTGGTAGTACAGCCACCTGCAGGTGAGCTCTGTCACCTGCGTTCATCTGCTTTATTCCTGTGTTTTTAAGAAATATATACTAATATTTGAAGTGGTAGCAAATAGGAAATATTATCCAAGTTTCATTTCCTGAGAATGTTATTCATGGTGAGCCTCTATTACTCAGTCTACAGAGCATAACAGATTTTTGTCCTGTCTGTGAAGAAAAAAATTATAGTGCAAGCTCACCTGAACAGGGGAAAGGTTGTAAATAGGGTTTAATCTTCTCCTTCAAATCCACATGAAATAGAAATGACTGTAAGGAATGGAAGTGACCCTAGGGGAGAGAAGTAGAAGGCAGACAGTTGGGAACTGTGCACCTCTGCATAATGACACTCCTCACAGTATTTCTTTGGAACAGCAGTTGCAGATTTTCTCAGCCACAGCAGCACCTTCTCTTCTATGTTATGGGAATTCCTCAAGTCCAATGGTTTCCCAGGTAGGGGGAAGAGAAAATCCCAAATGGTTGTTAGGACAGCAAGCAAGGTGACTCTTGAAGGGTTTTTTCTAGTACCTGTAATCTCTGTTGTGTCTTGGCTAAATCACATCTCTCTTACCTGTGTGACTGCAAGTGCAATATAAAGGCAACTGTGGATTGGAATTGGATCCTGCATCAGTTGCCAAGGCTGGGAATATGTATGGCTTTCTCAGAGGATGTGTGTTCTGGAAATAAAGTACTCAGTGGGCAACACTGAAATAATGCTCATTTTAAAATAGTGAGCCAAAATAAATGAATAATTAATAGTTGCCCCAATTTGCAGTTTCCTATCCTACCCGCATGTAAGATTAATAAGAAAAGAGTATGTGAATAGCTTATTTTTCAAATAGCTTTAAAAAAAATGTTACATTGAAGCTATGCATTTTTTTTGTATGAAAAAAATGTAGATTTAGATTTTTCTCGTATGTAAACAAAGTATTTCTCATATTTAAATTAAATACCTATATTTCTTAAATACATGCTGAATTTCAACAAGAAGGTAGAATTCCTCATGTTTAAAATGGGGAAGGGTGTAACTTGATCACTGCTGGGAACTTTGAACTTATAGTAGTTGTAGGCTCCAAATTCAAAGATCCCTAAGTCTGCTCTGAGTTGCCCGAAGCACAGATTTCTTACTACCCGCTGAGAAAGATGTTTACAATTACAACTTCACTTACAAGTGTTTTTGTTTTTTAAGCCTGACACTCGTGTAGCTTTGTGAGCAGGAAGATGTAGTCCTGTGTAAGCTTGTATTACTTGCACTGAATTTTTTGGTTATGTGATTAAAATCATATGCACCTTAATGTATAATTTTTCACTGTGAGTACAGAAGCATGGATTGAAGATTAATCTAAAATTAAAGACTTAGTTCTTGGCTCAAGTCTTAGAAATGTTTTAGAGTATTTATTGATTTGCTTTTTTTACAGTGTTTTAGAAGATACGGTGAAACTGCCTCATTTCTAGGCTTGGTAGAATTAGTCCTATCATATTTCAGAAACTTTGTTTTAATTTCAGGAAGTTTTTACTAGTTGGTTTGGAAAGTAAACCTGGAGACTTAACATCCAGTGTCCAAGGAAAACTTTTGTCCTAAAATAGGAAAGTACTATAAGTCCTATGACTGCTATTTTCAAATTTCTATATTGAAGTCTGTGGGTACATTGGGAAATGGTGTCAGTATTTGAAGGAGATTTAGCCATTCCATCTCCAGTCAGCTCTTCTTCCATTTCCTTTCCCTTCTTTAAATTTCCTCTCTCTCCACAATAATGTCAGAGAAGCTGATGTAATTGTCCAGTCTTTACTTCGTAATGTTAGAGTGGAGAGCAGTCACCTTAGTGTATGTATTTTCAAATGAGGGGTGTTAGGGATTGTGAAATGCATCACCAAGGCTGAATTAAGTATATTTATCTGAAAAGAAGCCTTATGGAAACAAGGCAAGAAGTAAGCATGAGAGTTGTAACTTATGCAGAAGAAGTTAGTTGTCTTTTCCAGTTTAATTGAAGAGGAAGCATGTTTGATGAGTTGTTATCCTTGTCTCACTATTTCTTTAAATCAGAAATTCTTGAGACTATAATAGCATCTTAAAAAACATGTAAACTAAAACCTCTGGATAACTGCTGACAGGGCTGTATTATTTCAGATCTTATTAGTACAGTTAGAAGAGATGTGTATTTTAAAAACAAACAAACAAAAAAAAAACCCACCAAAATGCACGTTTTGGATTTTGCATTGAGGGACATGATTTAGTACTATTGGTGATAAATGGGTGGTTGGACTGGATGATCTTGAAGGTCTTTTCCAACCTTGGCGATTCTGTGATTTTGTGATTCTGTGATTCTGTTTGAACAACAAGGAGCAGAATAAGCCAAGTAGAATTTTTTCCTCACTGGTACTGTTCAGCTTCCAGAAATACTTGACTAGCTTAGGAGTTGTGTTATTCAGGAACTGGCACACTGTCCTTTGGCTTGGCAGTTAGCTAAGTTCTGGGATGCAGGTATTCTGCCAGGAGAAAACGATCATAGAATGGCTTGGGTTGAAAGTGACCTTGCAGATCATCTACTTCCAATCCTCTGCCATGGGCAGGATTGCCAACTGCTAAATCAGACACCAGATCAGGTTGACCAGGGCCCCATCCAACCTGGCCTTGAATGCCTCCAGGGATGGGGCATCCACACTTCTCTGGGCAGCCTCTGAGTGAAAAAATTCCCAATCTAATCTACCCTCTTTTAGTGTAGAACTTCCTCCTTGGCCTCCACCCTGATCAGGTAATAATTGGTCTCCCTCTTGTTTATAAACACATTTTAAGTACTGAGAGGTAGCAGTGAGGTCTCTCATCATCTCCAGGCCAAATACTGTCAGCTCCCTCAACCTTTCTTCTTGGAGAGATGCTCCAGAGGATTCCCAACCTGTACGGGTCTTAGCTTGCTGTGACCCAAGTGCAGCACCTTGCATTTTGCCTTGTTGAACCTCTTTAGGTTCACGTGCGATTATGTGAGTCAGCTGGTTCGTTGATCACTGGCTACTGTTCCTTGACCACTTCTTTGGGGGTTGGAGCTGCATGATCCTTGGGGTCCCTTCCAACCCAGGTGATTCTGTGATTCTTAATAAAATATGAAGACTTCCTTCTCTAGCTGGGAGTGTAACAACTTTAGTAAGGAAATCCTTGCATACAGTTTCCAGATCTGGCTTTAAGTCCCATGTTCTTCTCCCCTATAATTTTTAATATATAATATATTTTTAATATAATAATTTTTGGCCTTAAAAGCTTTCTTATTCTGACACCTGCATAAAGCATAAGGGGCTATTAAACCAGTAAAATGCCCCAGGTTTTGCAAACAAACACTTCTGCCATTTAAATCTTGGTTATTTTCTGTGAATAACTTCTACCATTGGCTTTTACAAATGATTCAGTGACTTGCTAAGCAGCTTCTGTTGTTTCAACTATGTGAGTGTATTAATGAGCACTTTTATCACTTAGCAGGGGAAAAAAAAAGGTTTAATAAATTAATAAAAAAATAATCAAGTCAGCAAATTACGTGAGTTATTTGACTGTCTACGTGGTTGGTCTATTTTTGGAAAAAGCCTCAGAATCTTTTAGAAAGATATTTGGAGAGAGAGGGAAAATAATTTTCAGAAGGAAATAAAAATGGTAATTTTCATAATTTGTTTTAAGATTTATACTGAGAATAAATTATTCTATGGTAGCTTAATCTTTGCAGAGATGAAGATCTAAAATTGTTATTGTGGGTATGGCATATGTTAAAAGCATTTCATTCAAGGATTTCTTCGTGGTTTTTGTTCAAAATGTAGACTGACATACCTTGTCCACTGTTATGGCTAAATTAAATTTCACTTTGACAGCTGACCACAAAGTCACTCTTCTGGGGACTGTTTTGTTCTTGGAGTGAATGTGACATGAGGAAAATGGTTTGTCTGTGAATATAATTCCTCGTAGATTTTTTTGTTCTTACAAATACGCTTTAAAGGGCTTCAAGAATTTTGAGAAAACTGCTTTTTTTTGTCATTCTCTTGACTTTTTCGTTCCTGTGTGAAAGCTGTGAAGTGCTGAAAGGATAGATTTTCCTTGATTAATGTAGCCTTTGAGGTTCTTAGCTTCTTGATGCCATATCCCTAAAGATTCTTTTCTTTCTTTCCCCTTTCCTCTCTTTTTTCTTTTTTTTTTCTTTTTGTTCCCCTCCATGATACAGGAATAAATAGGTACATGCTTCCTAAGAAAAAGAGATGCCCCAAAATAGCAAGGCTAACATGTCCCCAGCTTCAAAAAAAAAGGTTTATCTCTTCTCTCTCTCTATTCCTTTTCACTCACACATTTTAAAGGACTATTTACTTGTTAACAGAAGAGATTAATTGCTTATAATGAGCATGTATCAGGGAAATAGGATGATGACTCTTGCCTGGGTAGAGCTCTGTTGTAGGAAAAATCTCAGAAGTAGGAAGAAAAGCTGAGAGGTACCGATGCTGAAATGTTCGTAAAATAATGTATTTGTTTACTATGGGATACTCTGGTTTTGCAAATGTAAGAAATACCAGATCCATGAAGACAGTATGATATAATTATAGAAACTTTATTAAGTGTAGCAGCACTTTTCTCTATTTAGCTTTCTGAATCGCCTATAGACCTTTGCATTTAGAATGGCTTTAAAAATGAATTAACTCCATTGAATCAAAAACATGGAGGTTTTTTTTCTATTGCTTTATACTGAAAAAGTAAAAACATATCTAATCTTTTTTGCATTTGGAATAATATGAACAACATCAAGTAAAATAATGAAGACTATCACTATTAATTTTTTTTAACTGACTTCAGTGCTGGAAAGGCATTTAAATTTCCAGTTTTCACTTCATGCTCTTGACAGTAGGAATGCCTGCTGTTAACTATGTAAGTGTACAAAGGTACTTGCAAGGTCATGGAGTAAACTTTGCAAGATTAAATCTCCTTGCTTAAAAATATAGTAAGTAAGCGATAGTATTTAGTCTGAGCTGTGGGTTTGCAGAGCTCCTTGCTAAGAGATGTATGTCTAAAGCTGATGAGGGAATGTGAGCCCCTCTATTGAACCACTAATAAAAATAACTCTTACCTATTGTTGCAGGATTACTTCAGCTTGTTTGATAGCATATATCACTGCTATCCTGCAGCTGGAGCTGATGTGGTTTCTGTTGTGCTGATAGTGATAAGTCTAGTAAACGTGACTAAGAATTTAATTGTATACGGTACCGAATTTAATTAGCCAATAAATTTGCTTTGATAGTGTCTTCCTTCATAAGTACAAAGATGCTATTTATATGTCTGATCTATGTCCTGAGTTTTCTCCCATATTCCTTGTCTCTGAAACATAAATTCTCCAAGTACTGCCTTTGTGTAGGTGAATGCACTTCTTATGCAGAATTAATCTTACATTCAGATGTCCTTACAAGATAGAGGGGGTTAGCAGCAGTTTGAACCTAAGCCAGGATCTAGACCTTCTCAGGGCTATTGCTGTGTACAGACATGTAGAAAGCCCCTGATATCAGTACCAAAGCAGATGTAATGTCTGTCTTTTTCACTGTATTTTCAAAGCAACATCATTTTTACACAAAGAGAAGGTTTCAGATTAAAAGCTTTCAATACTTGGAATAGGATCTCTGTTGTAGGTAATCTAAGCTGGTTGCAAAGGTGTCTGCGAGACTCCTTTGGATTGATCTTAACCATGTTGGAATAAGATCACATTGCTCCTCAATACTGCCCAATTTTTAAATGGTCAGAGAGCACAAATAAGGAGGTTTCCACTCAGGGATCTCCCTTTCTTGCTCCTTGAGTAGTTGAAACAGAATGTGGCAATGGGCCTTCTCTGGCAGCTCTCTGATGTTGTATGCAAAGCTCATTTCTGATATGAGGAGTGCAGTCGTGGGTCTTTAAGCTTAGTTCTTTCCTTTATCTTTTTTTTTTTTTCTCTGCTTCGGGTAGTCAGTGAACCTGTCTTCAAGAATGTGCAGCTGTCCTAGCATGAGGTTCTTGCAAATGAATTTGGTGTTGCACAGCTCAGCAGCAGAACAGGAGACGTGCTTCTTGCAAGGCTAAAGATATATTCAAATAAGGAAGCTGCCTTTTCTCATGGTACTGCTCAGGCTTTGTCTAGAATGCAATTATCACAGTTTTGATCTCTGGATTGATTTAGTTTTATAGTTAAAACCTTTCTCAGTCAGGTATATTTGTGCTTGGTTTTGCTTTGTCTTATTACTGTCTGTTGACTAAATAATGACCATTTCTTTTGCTATTACAATCGGTAGCTCACTGCAGAGGAAAAAGCTGCAGCTATCAGGTAGACATTAAAGAAATGTTTCTCGGTTTAATGTTCAACTTGTCAAGCCTTTTTTCTCATGGGGTCAAAAGCTTCCTTTGTTCTTTTGCACATTTCAGGAATTGGGCTCCATAGCAATGACACTTGCTGCTGAAGGTGGGCTTACCTGACTGCAGCTGTCCCTGGAGTAGAACTCACTGAGGACATGAATAAATGAGGAGGCTTTTCATATCTGCAAGAAACTTACAAAGCAGCTTGCACTTACTGACAGTCGTTGCTTAATTGGTTGAAATTTAACTCTAACCCTAACCCTAAGACAACATTTATTCAAGCTTTTTCTTCCCAGTTTTTATCTGAGAGTTTTCTATCATTAATAATGTTCTGAAATACAAGCCCGTGTATGTACATATCTAAGGAAGCAAGTGAGAAAAATGCTTGTTTAAATGAAATCTAACAAAACGGGGAATTAAGTTTGCTTGGAATTCTATCAGTTGTGGTTTTATTAGGGGGCAGTTGAGGGCTTGGAGTCCAGCTGCGCTTTATAATTCTGGGGCTGTTATCTCATATCTGCCTGTCTTTAAAACAGATTTTTTTTTCTTCATCTCTGTTACATATATGATTTTTTTTTTAATAGTAAGGAGTATACCAGTGTGTTAGGAAATGCCTTTCTTTCCTTTGTTGGAGTCTGGTGAGATTAGCTTTGTTTGTAGCTATACTTTGTAGCTATACTCTGGTGATTCCATTTCCTCAATATAGAGCCTTATGAGGGAAATAAACTCTTAGAAATCATTTCTGGAGGAGGGAAAAGAATTTCAGCGATGGCTTGGAACAGATTTTTTGGTCTGAGGTGCATTGTGCTTCATTTTAAATGACTTACTGGTGCTTCTTCACTGATGGTGGATCTTAGTTTCCTGTGCACCCACAGCGCTCATTTCTCAGCCACCTGCATGCTTTCTGTTGATCAAGCCACCTTCTGCATACTCATCAGATAATTAAGCTGCCATGAATGTCTCCTGGTCTGGTGGCTTTTCTTCTGTTAGGAAGTTTCTGGACTAGGCAACTGCTTCCAGGTATAAAAGAGTTTAAAAAAGATGAGTTAGATGTTCCACACACTACATTTCTCAGGCTTTGGATAACGCTGCTGCTGATGGATAGGTTTTTTTTCTTGTCAAAACAACACTCCTTTCTTGGTCCCATTCCAACGTGGGACAATAACAAAACTAATTCATCATTTCTCTACTTATTTCCAGTAATCTGTTATTAATACTTGCATTCAAGTAAATATAAGTGGAGATGACAGATGTAGAAACTGTTGCATTCAAATCCCAATGGAGTAGTGAAGTGTAGAAAAATGGCTAGGAACTGTAAAGTATAGCCTTTTGCTAAACCTAATGACAGCATCTAACTTGCTGATGAAAACACATTATTGTGAATGTCAGTGCACAAAGTATTGTTTAGACAGTCTGCAGTGGTGATTGCTAAGGAAATATCGAAAGCAATAACATATAGAACAAAAATCTTCCATTGGTTTTGATTCAAATATGTTATCACTTGTGTAGTATCATTCCACACAGAGAATCTCATTCGGTATGGCAGGCTTGCTTTCACTTCTAATGTCTTAAATACTATGGATCCTGGACGTATGTTTTGAGTCTAAAACCCAATATTATGGCAGTATGAAGTGGAAGAATCTTTGAATTAGTTAAGTTGCAGGTTTTTATTTTAATTTTTTTTTTTTTTTTGGTAGGTGGAGTTTATAAGGCTCCATCTATCTTTTAATTACTGGTGAAAGTTCCTGTTCTGAGGAGCATTACTTTAGACAGTAATAATAATTAGTGGAAGCATTTAATTAAATGGAGTGTCTGGTTGAATCCTTTTTACCTCTGGAAATCAAGCAAGTCAAAGGAGGCTGCTTTGTCTTGATCACTAATTTTAAAAAAAAAAACAAAACATTAGTAACTTCTTCAGGATGGATTTTATAATCCTGTTTAAGATCTGTTAAAGTACTGTTTATCTGTAAAATCTTTAAAAAACTATACAGTACTGTATGGTATAACTGTTATTTTAAAAAAGAGAAGGATAGCAACTGTTAATGTTTTATTTATTTATTTAAAATAAGTTTTACTTGTAAGAATTGCATTTAGCAATGGTGTTATGGTGGAATGGTAGAAGAAATAATGGGGACTCTGGGCCAACCAGATTTTATGAGGTTAAAATAGCATAACTGTGCACTGTTATTTGTGACATGGACTTGGTCAGAGTGGACTGGACCAAGCTTTCACAATGCTGGACCCGTGCAGAAACAGAGATGGCTGTGGAAAAGATAAAGAACCCAGTGTTTTACCAGTTTTTTCTCTCTTCAGCAAAAGAGCTCGTTCACACACACACAGAATCACACAGAATCACAAGGTTGGAAACGACCTGCAAGGTCATCTAGTCCAACCACCCTCCCATTCCTATCAGTGCCACAAGCTACTAAACCATCTCTCATAGCTCCTCATCCAGGCGCCTCTTGAACACTGCCAGGGATGGCGACTCCACCACCTCCCTGGGCAGCCATTCCAGTGCCTGACCACCCTCTGAGAGAAAAAGTTTCTCCTAATATCCAACCTAAACCTCCTCTGGTATAACTTCTTGCCATTTCCTCGGGTCCTACTATTTGCCTGGGAGAAGAGGCCAGACCGTTTTGCACCACAACCTCCCTTCAGAAGGTTGTAGAGTGCAATGAGGTCTCCCCTGAGCCTCCTCTTCTCCAGAATGAACAATCCCAGCTCCTTCAGCCGCTCCTCATAAGACTTGTGCTCCAGACCCCTCACCAGTTTCGCTGCCCTTCTCTGGACACGCTCCAGGGCCTCAATGTCTTTCTTGTAGGACAGTTCAGTTCCTTGTTCAGTTCCTTAGCTGCCTGAGCACAAACACATAAAGCAAGAAGAAACAGTGCAAGAAAGAAAATGCTGTATAGGATTTCGTCTAATAAAATAGAACAAATCACCCCCATCCTCTGCCCCACCCCTGCAAAGCCAAAAGGAAATTAAACAGTAACAAACAAACTAACAATTCTTAGATGAGCTCTTACAATGGATATGTTGTGTGCTGCTAGGATGAATTTTTTTGAAACGTTAAACTTCGATAACTAAGTCATGCACAGTGCTCTTTTCTGTCATTTTGAATTTGCGTTCCTCTTTGGTTCAGTAAGCCCTTCAAAGTGCTATCAAATGTGAGGAAGTATTGGGAATTTTTTTGTGAGAATATTAAAACCTCAAGTTGTTGGTTTTATTTTCATGCTTCACTGTTCATTTGGAGCATCTGTTATACACAGATCTGCTGTTTTATATTACTTTTACTGTGATAAACATAATGGATGAAATACCTTAAATCCAGCCAACCTGAATATTGCTGGTGAAGTTATCTTTTGTTCTCTGTTCTCTCTCCTTGACTCCTCCACCTTGCTTGCAGTGGATAGCTCACTTTTTTCCAGATCAATTTTGCATTACAACAAAGTCAAAATTTTTATTTTGTCTACATCACTGATGCCACGTCTTTTCCCACATGTCCTGCAAAGCCACCTCTTCCTACGGAGGCAGAGGAAGGGTTCTGAAGTTAAGACACAAAAGTGATCAGAAATAAATGCTTTGAAAATTTCATGTTCTTTATGTGGCAAAATAGTCTGTTAGCAGAAAGAGGTGATGTATTTTTTCTGTCTTGAAAGAGCAGAACAAAGGGTAATAGAGGAAGAGGAGAGCTGAGGCTGCCATATTTCTTCTGCTGCTCTATTTAAAAGCAGTAGTGACCTCTAATGCTTAATCCTGGCGTGGCTAAACACTGACCATTCTCTGCTTTGCTGGAGGGTACTTCCTTCACTTCCAATTTGTTTTGACTAGGGAGTACGTAATATAGATGTAAGGATTTGCACTGAAACAGGGGCAAGGAAGGTGGTAGATGTTTGGTGGCTGTATGACTAGTAGACTTTATTCAGTGGCTTTATGAGGTGGTATCAACCTTTCTATTTTCTGAATTCATGGGTGGTTAACTCAAGTAATGCTTAAATGTGGGTACTTGTGATGTGTTCTTTCAGCAGTAAAGGCATGCTTAAATAAAAATGAATTATTTGTCTCTAAACCCATAACACAGACAAATCCATATAATCCACATAGTGCTCCAGCACAATTTTTCCATATTCCTTTTAATGCTTTCAGAGAACAGCCTTGTGCATCTTCAAATGTGCTACTGGATTGGTAATAATTATCTGCAAGCATGTAGTGTTCTTAAATGCTATTCTTTCTTGGAAATACAAACCCAGGAGAATGTCATTTGTATGCAACCACAAGATTATATGCAAATACTCTGCACTTGGACCTGGTTGTGGTGATCCCTCACCTTGTAACATCTGGTATTCGCTTTTGTAATCTTTTGCTTTTAGGTGTGAAGGGGAATCCTGCAAAGTGCTGAACACAGCAGCCAGCTGTCTCAACAGCAGAAATTATTAGGAACGTGAAACCTCAATCAGCATTTCTCTTCTCTGCTTCCTCTGCGAATATTTTAATGCCTGTGTCCTATTTTGTAGGCTCATGTGCAACTCTGGACCTTAATATTCAAAAGTCTTTGTTTATGTAAATCATTATCTTTATTGACATCTCTTTCTGCTGGCCATCAGCTGGTAAATGAAGATTCATTGTAAACACCAAGCCAAATTTTTGCTCTGTTACAAAACCTTTCTGATTTTCCATTTTTTATCTTCATTATTTTTTTGAAAAACAAAACCAAAACAACACAGTAAACTATCTGGCTCCTGCTGATAAGGTCAGAAATGATCGCTATCACACAAAGGAAGAGATTGAATATTGTTGAAGTCAGAGAGCTTACATGATGAGAGAAAAGGCTGTGATTACAAAGGTGCAATGATGGAGACTTGCCAGGCTTTAGAATTGAAGAAAAGGTTCTTGGAGGTAGGCCTGGTAGAAGAGTATGTAAGCTACCCAGCTGTAGGCAATGAGAAATAGGGGTACCATGGAAACTAGAGCGTATTAAAAGCTATGAAAGAAAGATGATAAAATGTTAGAGTGCAGGGATGATGATATACTTCTGTTATTTCTAATAAGTAACCTGTGCTTGCATTCATTTTTGGATCTGTAATCTTTAAAAATCAAAGCTTTCTTTAATAGAGTTCAGAAATAGCTGATTCTGTAGTTAATAGTGTATCTGGTCACTGAACTGCCAAATATATGCTGAGCTTAGTAGTTACACTGTGATTTCTTTTCCTGTAATGGAAAGAGCAGGAATGGCTTTCATAAAAACTTTTTTTGTATTGTTTTTCTTATTTGTGACAAACATGGCCTTTGGCATTCACAACTTGGGCTTTCCATGAATACAATTCATTGGTGAAGTTAAAAGTTCTGATATTTGTAGGAATTAGGATGGTGTCGTGTGAAAAAAATGTTTTTTGGATAAAAACATCAGATTTTTTTGGATTGCAATGGAAATACTTCATTTTGGAAGTCTAATTTTTATTTGATAGGCTAACAGTGTGATGTGCTTTCTTCTGCGTGAGCTTCCTGCTGAAATTGGGATTAGGGTGTTAGTTCAATGATGCAATGCACAATGAACCCTGCTCAGTGTATTTGGAAGGCTAAAATGTGTCTTGGCTTTTATCCAGCAAAATAGAGTCCGCTTGATTTTAAACCACCATAAATGGTATTTGCAAGAAATTATTGCATAGATTTAGGTACTTGCAGTATTATAAATTAATTATAAGTACATTGTTATAGCTTTCAAAAATTTTATTAAATTGCTGTGTTCTGTTGTCATTATTCCAAAGGAATGAATATATTATATGCATCTGCTTTGTTCACTAATAATATACAAGCAACTCCAAGTGATGCTGTGGCTATTATTCATTTCTACCAGGTGCTTGAGGTTAGAATGGTATAAAGCTTTCATTTAAGATACTGAAATCAAGGGCTGGATATTTGTCATGCTTAAGGATCTCTATCTTGATCTGCAGTCAAGTTCTATCTTTTAAATAAATATTGGCAATATAAACTTTCCAAAGAAATATTAGATATCTGCCATAGTAAGCTTGAGATGTGCATACTGAAAATAATGTATTTTACATTTCTTGAATTACAGAGTAAGGATAATGGAAAAGAGGGAGGAAGGTTACTTATTTTGTTCTGTATTTGGAGAGGTTTATCTTGATTACTGTGATCGTGGGTGCGGGAAGCAGAGATACCTACTCGGATGTTTTAGACAGTTTGTTTTAAATGGATATTCTTCTTTCTTGACTCATTGTGGTTTTTTTGTGGTGTGTTGTGGTTTGTTTTTTTTTTTTTTTAATCCTGTTAAATATTTTACGTGAGATCTAAAATGTTAACTTACAAATAATGATACTCCATTCTAGGGGAAGATTGCTGTCCCTGCTGAGTAGACTGCATAAAATAGGGGACATATAACACTTTTTAGAATGGAATTCCAGTAGTGCAGAGATTGTTTTACCTCTGGACTCAATAATAAAGGAATAATTTTAAATAAATCGGTGTTCTGTTCATATGGATCACCAGGTGAGAACAATGGGACACTTAATGCACAATAGTGACAGGTGATCGTTATGATGCTGCTAAAGAATTTGTGCTTCAATATCCATGAGAATCACAGAGGAGAAGGCACATTCAGGTTTGTTCCAAGGAAAACAATTGCCAAACAAAAAAAAAACAAAAAAAAAAACCAAAAAAAAAACAACAACCCACACCTGTGATCAAAAATAGTTAAATATTAGGAGACAAATAGGATGGGGAAGAGAATGGACTGGAAGAAATACCAAACTAGAAGACCAGCAGCAGGGAACTAGAAATGTGGACTAGAGATATAGGCCTGCTATGGGACAGGAGATGCTTGTTTTGATTGTAGTAATTAGCAATTGTGTGACTGATAGCAGAGCTTACTTTTGTACATTTTACAAACATATGGGATTATTATTTTTTTTTTTAAACAAGAAGTTTTGCAGTGGTACAATGCTGTAGCCAAGAATTCTTCACATTTCTTTCATCAGAAAACTTTGATACTAACATAGAAATATAACCTAACAGTAACTACTGAACAACCCTCTCTGCAGCATGTGAGAAGGTAACATGAAATAAGATGGTCTTGGATTTAATACACATTGTCTGTTATGACGTATGCAAAATCTGCAATATGATTAACTGCAGTGAGATGGGATGTAATTGGATTTATTTAGATGGTTGTCCAGTGATAATTAATTAAATTTTGTATCGGAATTCTGTTACAGGTTTCGCTGTGAGATTTGAATTTATTAATTCTATTTTAAGTACCAAGTTTTGGTGATGGTCATTGCTGACATGCAAGTCCCTGGCTGAAGTCTGTGCTTTTTTATTTTTTGCTTTAGTTCTTGTTTCGTTAATTACAGCAGTATGGCAGCCTCATGAAATTACATTTAATGAAACTGTGTTCCTAACAATAGCATTACTTTAATTGGACGTGAAACTTCTGTTTAAAAGTGACTGGGTGGTGTGGTGTGGAGATTGATATCTCAGTTGTTTAATAATTTGTTTGGCTTTGCATTGGTTAACCAATGAATAGAAACGTTCATTCTAAATGTTTATTTGCATAAGACTGATGTTATAGGTTTGCAATGGAGATGAGAAGTATATTTTTCTGAAGAAAGCTTTGTGGAAAACTTTCAATTTTTGGAAAGCTTTATAGGAGTAAGGTATTTTTTTTTGGTGGTTGTTTCTTTTATTTGGCTACACAGAAATTATTTTCATAATGTGTTTGAACTCCAAATAAAGGACAGAGAGCAACTGCATCAATGGAAGAAGCATCTGAAAGAAATATCAGCCAATGGCAATGAATTTTACAGGCTTTATGCACTGTATTGAGCCAGCCTACAAAATTCGTTTTCATTTTCCTATCTCTTCCATCCTGTTCCCCCACTCCTCTCCATTAGTATTGCTTTGAAGTATATAATGTATTTGAACATATACCTTTTTGTGTAAGAGAATGAGATGCTGGATATCAGTGTAGCGGAAAGAGCAGAAAATGGGGTTGGCCAGCTTCTTCGATTGGTGTTCTAAACATCTGGTGTGAAAGAAGGAAATCTGAAAAATGAACTAGCAAACAGTGTGGATGAGAATATTTAACATTATTGTATTGAAGTTGTTTAACTTTCTGTCTTATATATAGAAACGCCTGATTTATTTTTCTGTATTTCTAAATCTTCCTCCCTTCTCAATTTCTCTCGCCTTCTAAAAATCTCATTTACAAGGTTTTTAAATGACATCCTGAATCCTCTGCTTGTATTGACACCAGTAAGGCCTTAACAGCTATTGACTATTAAAATATACTTCAATTTTAAATACTCTGTTTTAGGATAAATCTACTGAGTGAAATAAATACTCAGATTCCTTCCCTAATTCCTTCCCATAATTAATAATTTTGTCGTGTGCCTTCTGTGTGTCTTTTCAGTAACCACGGCTCACCTTAATACCAGTGTTTGACATTAGAATCCTCTCTAGAGGGGAAGAAAATCATTCAGAAATGAGCTGGATAAAGGTTATTAAACCAACGCTTAAAATTCTAGTCCTGCACGTTTTCCTTTACCCCCTAATTAAATGCCAAGAACAGTAATGTGAAATTTTCAGTGTATGCATATAATGAATATACCTTTATCAAAGGGAAAAATAGCTAGAGAGAAGTGAAACTTTTCTTTCCAGCACTCATATCCTCTTGCTTGTATGTGTTCAGAATGTTGTTCTTCAAAGATAGGGAAAGAAATCTTGGCGTCAAAGTCATCTAAAACTGCATCGTGAAGTCCATGATTCTTTTCTAACTGTGTTTTGTGAGTCAGGTTTTCAGTTGAAGTCATCTTACTGACTTTGGTAGTATTTGTATAAGTAAAGGCAAAGTGCATAAGTAAAGTTTGTAAGGTTGGGTCGATACTGTGTGCATACATCACCACTTACAAGCCTCTCATTTGTCATCTCTTGGAATACTGTGGAGTATTTGAGTATCAATATGAATGATATGTGGAACAGCTTATTTCCTTCATGGCGGAGGTCTCTGAAGTGCAGCTCGCAGTTCCTGGGAGGTGGTTGTCCCGTTCTGCTCTGCTCTTGTGAGACTGAGCTGCAGTGCTGGTTTCAGCTCTGAGCTCCAGCCTGAATGGAGCAGGTTGGAGGAGGGCTGTGAGCGTAATCACAGGGCTGCAGCACCTCTCCTGCAGAGAAAGAATGAGAGTGTTGGATTTGTTCAGGCAGGAGAGGGCTCCAGAGGGAGATCTTACATAGTGGCCTTCCAGTGCTTCGAGGGGGCCTACAGGGAAGGTGAGGATGGAGTCATTGTTAGGGAGTGACAGGACAAGAGGTAATAGCTTTACAGTACAAGAAGGTGTGGTTATATTAGACAATAGGAAGAAATTATTTGTGCTGAGGAATTTAATTCTGAAGGAAAAGACTGCACACAGCAGCATTTTGCCTTACCTTACTTATCCCCACCTGTTTCTAAAGCTTCTAAAACACCATATATATTGGTGGGAAATAAACTAAATTTTAATCAATAGAATTTAATGTGCTTAGTCCTGTTCTCTTTACAAGTAGGAGATGCTGACATCTGCGAAGCAGTGATAATTTGCAGTGTTATCGTTCTCACTTGCAGTGCATGATCCTGATAAGGTCAGGTCCTTTCAATTAGCAAAATGATGGTGTTAAATCCTTCATTATTATGCTCTTTTTGCCAGACTCTGCTGTCAATTTGTAGAATATTATATAAGTTGGCCATTAAAGCCTAATTCCATCTGTAAAAATTTAACACAAACTTATTTTCCCAATTGAGAAAACCATCTGCATCTTCTTTCTAACCCATTTTCTCAACTTCATGTGTACCAAATTAATACTTTGTAGAAGTATAAAAGGTCTCTGGATCTTTGGTCTCTTGTGTGGCTTTTTCAGTGAACTTTGCATAATCTTTTATTAAATGATTTAACTCTCAGAAGTGGTGCACAGCTAGTTCAACTTAGCTGAGTACAGGTGCTGTTTTGGATATTTAGTGCTTACTGGAAATTTTTCAAATAATTATAACATCTCTAAAAGCTTTAGAATCCCCAGAGTGCAATTATACTGCACTATTACTTGTCCATGGTAACCAATACTCTTTGCTACTTACAGGCTAACTTGTAACAACCATGGACCAATCAGTTCAGTGGAGATCACTTAATGTTGGTGCTTTTTCTGCCTACTCCATTCTGTAATACTGCAATGTAAAGAAAAAGTTTTTTATTATTAAATTCTAGGAAGTGTTGTTCTAATGCAGAGAACCATGTTTGATGATGAACAGTTTATTCTCTATCAGCCATTCGAGAGCTCTGTTGCATGTTAAGGGTTGCATGTTAATGCATGTTTTATTTTCGTAAGAGCAGTTTTCTGCACAATCTCTGGTGAGATGCTTTCTTTCAATGACATTAAAAAAAAAAAAAGCCACCAACCAAAAATAAGTCTGCTAGGTGCCAGCAATCACAAAACAAGCAGGATCTGAGTTCACGTGGCTTGTCATCATATAAAAAGGGCTGTAGCTCCAGAAGTTAGTCATATTCTTATTATGCTTTTTTCTTCTATGATCTTTGTCCTTGCATTTCAGTTGTTTCTTGACCTCATCCCTCTGCTGCTCCTTCTCCATATCTCCATGCCCTAAAGTTTTCTTGCTTGTCTGCTATGATTCCTATATAATCTTCGCTTCTGTTATTTTTGTCTTTGTGTCATTGTTGGTCTCTGACCATCAAATCTTTCTGACAGGCTGTTAATTCATTGCTTTCCTAAAAGGAAAAGAGGGCAGTAAGAAAAGTTCCACTTGGAATAACGGACAAATATCTGTGAGTAGTTGGTGTGCTGTTATGAAAAGAGAAATGGAACAAAAGAAAAAAAGGCAGGAGCTGTCACATCTAAGATCTATACCTAAAGGAGAATTCCTACAATCAAGATATTACTGCTTCGAATCTCAAAGACAAGGAGGAGCAGACTGGCCAAAGAGATATTCTTGAATATTTTTGCAGTGGGATTTGGGCAAAATTAAAGCTTCTATTAGTACTGAATGGAGAAGAGAAAGGAAAATTAATCTTGTGTACTGAGTCCATCAGTAGGTTTGTAGCAAATTTTTAAAAACCTTTAGTCAGAGAAAGAAGGAAGGCAGTTTGTTAATTTTGACATTTTATAGAAATTTTGTGTTATTTCACTGGCTTTTGATCTAAAACAAGTTAAGGTAATGCACAGACTTTAGGAGTAGAAGATAATAGTCTCCTAACGGGGATCATTTTCAAGTGCTACTCATGAGTCCATCTCTGATTATGTAGAACTGCTGTTCATTGCTGTTGTCGTGGAGTTCTTGTAGTTTAGGTCCAGGAGCACGTCTGGAGGGTACACTGTGGATCAGAGGGCAAGCAACCATAGGAGTAAGCTGCCATATGAACTTCCTCTGTACAGCTTTATGCTGAGATGCAAATGTCTCTGATGGTGCCAACTTCTATCCCGCACATGCTTAATGCTCTTCTTTTAACCTAATCAATTACCTAGTCCAGAAGTTATTGAAAGAAATGGATGTTCAAATTTTTATGAGTGAATCTATGTTTGCCTAAAGAAATGTAAGGCTTTTGTAAGGCTAAAGAAATGTATTTCCCTTTATGCACTAGGAATGCACTCAGCTGCAAGCAGTCCTCTCCAGTCACCTCTTAGCTTGAAAACTTGTCAATTAAATGCTCTAAGAATGCTCCTTCATGCACTTATTTTGATTACATTCTTGGGTTTTGCCCCTGTCTCATCAGCATGTGCTTTTGTTTCATTGAAATGTAATTTTGAACATGGCTCAATAAATACCAACTATACTATCACACCTACTGATGTCCCCAGGAAACTGCTGTGATGTTATTGCTATGGCTTCTTTACGCTCCTGAGCTTCAAGTTGTTCTGTACAAAGATACATAATTATACCTAAATTGATCCTGATTGTCAGCTCAGCTTTTACATTCTCTAGTTTTACTGAAACTTATGCTACTGTGTAAAATTAAGTTTACTGGTAAGCATCTTTTGTGATTTCTGCCATGCTGCCATTTACGCTTTGGAGTGGTTCCCGTTAAATGAATCTACACCTACTGAATTACCTATATTGAAATTTGTCTGAATCCTGTTAGCTTGTTAGTTGTCTTAGAACTCTTAATATCACATATTAAGCTTGAGGTTTGCTAATGCTGCTGCTTGTCTGCAGCAATTATATTATTTCAGTGCTTCCATTACGCTTCTCATCTGCCTTTTGCAGTCTCAGCTGAGGTATGCTGTATTGTTCCATACTTATCAAGAATCTGACATAGCAAGTTTAGTTCCCAAAGGCAAATTTTAGCCAGAATGACAGGTCTTCTTATTAAGAGACTGTTTTCAAAGAGCACAGAAAACAATTATAGAAAAAAAAGTTGACAGTTAAGAAAATCTAGAGTTTTTGTTTGCTTTGTTTTTCCCCATAAGCATGGTATTTAGCAATAACCAATTGAAATACTAAGTTAAACTCACACTCTACATGGATAAATCAGATGAAGAGACAGGTCTTGTAGAATGTAGACTGTATGTGTGCTGCTTTTGTATTCAGTTAAATGTTTTTCAAACTGATAAATTGGATAGGAAAAATTTGAGGAGTCATGCTGTATTTCTTTCCTAGTTTAACATCTACGAATATAAAAGCTCAAATTTTATTTTCTTAACTAAGTATACAGAATTTTGCATTCTGAACCTTGAACTTTAAAGGTTTATCTATTTCTTCATTTTAAGAATAGCTTGTTTCCTTTCTGCATGCAGCATATTGTAATACTAATTTTTGAATCATCCTTTACCCAAGACTTTACACAAGTGTTGTTACAATGTTCTGCCCTTTTTGTCATTATCATTGTTTGGTGCAGCAGGAAAGGTGCCATTTTTACTACTGCTTTTTGTCTGTTTAAATTTACATCCTCTGCTTAGAATCAGCTTCCAAGGTGCACAAGAATTGACAGAATCTGTCCTGCTTTTCAATATTTGAATGTGTGCCTATATTCATATTGTTCTGCTTTGTGATCAAATGAAGAAAAAGCTCCACTGCACTGTCACTGCTGTTGATATCTTAGGAGCGTTAAAGATGAAAAACTGAGAAATGACTTTTCTTTAAAAGCATATTACTTATACAAATTACTTATACAATGTAAAATTTGAGAAAGGCTCTGATCCTGCAAGAAGTGCTTATTTTTATTGCACTGATATCTGTATTAATTTCCAATGTTCTGTCTGCTTTCACATTCAAACTAAGAAGCAGCTCTCCTTAGTATTTCTCTGCTTCCTACTAGATGTTTGTTGGATTAACAGAAGGTATTTAATTGCATGCAAAGCCTATCTGCCTTGTTCTAAATCTTTTTATTATAACATTCTTTGTTAGCGTTAAGAAAAAAAAGCTGCAAACATTGATTATAAAACATCAATAAAGTGATCTCTTAATATGATGAGTGAGAGGTAAAGTAACGAAGTGTGGAGGTATGGTACAGTTCTCATAACTACACTTCCAATTTTGCTCAATTCTTACAGTAAGGAGGATGGTGCATACAACTGTACGTTGTGCATCTTTCACAGTAACCACCAGGTGTAAATACCTCATGTGTTTTCCTTAATATGGATTAAGGCATACAGAGTAAATCAGTTTAAAACAGTACTGAATCATTTTTATAAAGAAAAGCTGGTCCTCTTAATTTTTATTGTTAAATACAGCGTGCACCATGCACTGAATGCTCGTCTCCCTTCCTTGGATGGCAGTGGTAATGTTAAATTAATAGGCATTCTGGACAAGATATGGAGTCGAATTTACATAATTAGTGTGCGCGGTTGCTTTGAGCTTTTTTTGCAAAGGAAACCTGTTAGTAATGAAGGTCTGTTCTGGTCATGTAGAGAACATCTTAGCCTTCTAATAATTTTAATTCCTTTACCTTCCCTCCCCTTTCCATCTTTCAGTGTAATAATGTCCATTTGGTTACAGAGATAGTGTTCCATTAAAACTAGCTGTTTTAAAGCTATAAGTATGACTGGTACTTGTATCCAGTTTCAGTAAAGCAGCAAATTAATTTAATTTTCAAAATCAATATGTTTCTACCAACCTGTCTCATGTGAGTACTGCAGAGATTGTCTTCAAGTAGTTTCAGGAATCTTCTTCAGTGTGTAGCAGTGGAACTGAAGCAACCTAATGCTTATGGCAGAATGGGGGTATAGAAGTCCTATGCTAGGCAACAGGGATGTCAGCTAGTTTTAAAACCATTGGTGATAGCAAGTAATTGAGGGAAAAGATGAACTAAAAAGGGAATTACAATTTTATTTTCCTCAAAGCATCATTTAATGGAATATCAAATCATGCCTATGCTTTGAAAGTGAATGTTAAAGCTTTGTATTGTATTGCTTACCAAGAAGTATTGAGTATGGTGTTTTGTGTGTTACAGGTTACTTACCGAAATAACGTGGTGAGAAGTCAAGCCCCAAGGAATTGTTAAAAGGAAAGATGTAAGTTTTGACCGTCGTGTTATTTACTTCCTGGTTTCTGAGTGCTTAACCTGATGGATTTCAACTTTCAGATTTTACTCTGAATGAAAAAAAAAAAACAAAAAAACTTATTTTTAAGACTGAAAATATTTTAAAAACTCTTTGGGTATGTGATGTTTAAGATAGATATCAAATCCTGCACTCTGCAGTATCTCTCTGAGTACAATTCAAATTTCACAATATTGTGAAGTAGTTATGACATTCTTATGAAGAAAATGATAAAAGTAGGCTATATTATCTCTGTTTTTGTCTTTATCACTCAAATAAATAACTCTAAAATATATGTTGGTTTGCTGACTCACGAGACTTCAATGATGGTTTCCATTGTGTAAGCTGCTAGTAGGTCAGAGGTATCTCATATCTTGTATGGAGTTACGAAATTTTCTGAGTTTATTACCCTATTAAAATTCTTTTTAAATGCCAAAGTTTCTAATTTGTACCAGGAAACTTAATTTAGGAGCATCCTCAATGTAGTAGATATTCTTCTCTTTGAGCATCAAGAATCAGATTTTAAAAAAAAGTCATTTGGAGGTTAATCAGAAAGTGCTTTGCCTTCTTGAGAAATTTAACTGTTATGTTCCTCACCAAAACTAATAGTTTTGATGCTTACATCTCAGCAGAGATCTAGTGATACTGGTTCTGACAATAGATAATGTAGAGCTAAATATGGTGGCTGCGCGACAAATAGAGAAGTTTTTGTCAGTAGTCATCTACAGCAGCATAGAAGAAACACCTGAGAGCTTTTTACGTCCCAGAATGAATTTTGTGTGAAACAAATAATAGTGGTTGGAGTCTGCATCGTGTCTGAGCACATGAAACATTCATCAGATTCTCTTTGTTACTATAACTGCAGCAGTGCTTACACTCGCAATCCATGTTGGTGTTATCATTTTCGGAGGTGCTAGCCTGCCCGCAGTACTTGAGGTTCTTGAATAGCTGTGCCTATACAGGTCTATACTAGATGTTAGACATCTACATGCCAAAAACCTTGTTAAAACAGTTTTATATTGCTTATTTAAAAAAAAAAAAAAAAAAAAAGGTTGAGGGGGATGATGCTGTCAGTAATAAAACGGATTTAGTCACTGAATTTTCAAGATATGAATATCAAAAGCCTTGATTGTGTTACATGTTCATTTAGAATGTAAGTCATTGATTTATTCAGCCACTTAAATGTTAGTCTTCACAAGTGAGCGGGTTCCTCTTTGAGCAACTGTTTAAATATACTACTCTTGATTTCTTGTGACCTCAGAGGAAGGAGAAAGAGGAAAGAATTTCATTCTGTAATGTGAAGAAGAATGCAAACTAACTTAAATTTAAGTATTGATGTAAGAGGAGTTAATATTGGGAAACTGAATGTCTTTCATGTGCTCCAAATGTGGGTTTCAGGACAGTTAATTTCAGAATGGCATATCTCAGCAGATGTGTAGAATTTATAATAGAATTCATCTTCACTACGAGCCATAATATATAGTTAGATAAAAATTCTAGAAATGCTGTCAAGAAGAGGTGGAAAAAATCTCAATGCAAATCAATAACAATTTAGCTGCATTGTATTCTGCAGTTCGTAATTTTTCAATGAATAGACAAAAATGTTCTACATATGATTGTAATTTCTTTTTATATTGACTCATCTTAATAGTTCTTTCCAGTTATTAGCATTGCTATTATTTGTCTGATAGTACCACCTAGTGAATGTGGCTGTTGCCATAAGCTCTAGTTTAATTTCTGCTTGCACATACAACACACCCTGCCATTAATACCAAAAGTGAGACAGAATATTATCTCCTTTCTACAGATGGTTTGCTTAATGAGCTTTGCTTTACCTGTTGGTTTGCTTATTGATGGTTTGCTTTACCTGAGCTTCTGGGCAAAACTGTATAGTTCATACTAAAACCTCTGCTACCACAACTACACTGTCATTGGGACTTGCATTAGTAGATTTGAAGCCATTTAGTTTATATATTTGTAAGCTGCAAAACCATCTCTGGCTTTCAGTTGTAGGTATGCTCTGATATAATATGCCTCTAAGGTGTAACGTCATCTGTCATCAACCTTGTGCTGTTAAGAGGTGAAGAAGTAAGAGTCTTTCAAGTTAATTTTTACCATCCATTCAAAACAACTCATGTATTTGGATAGGTAGAACCTGTAGGAGGTTAACATATTCAGGATCTCTTGCATTAAACTCCAAAAAAAAAAAAGTTGAGTGGTTAGACCAGGAACTACTGCAGAAGCCTTGCTCCTAATTGTTGGAATATCTCTTATTTCCGTCTTCTCAAGCTTCTTTCTGATGTTTCTTTTCCCACTGATTTTGCTTATGAATCCAGTTGCTCTTCTCTTTATTCAGCTCCGGAAGTCTGTCTTCTTTTAGGCTTGTGAATTCATAAGAGTGTGTAATGAGATAACTAAACTCATATGGAAGGACAGTCTCTTTTTTAATTTAAAAGCTCCTTGGAAAATAACTGCCTTTTTCATTCATCAGAATCAAAACTATCAAAAATAGTTCTGAATGAATGGAAAATATGTATAGCTCATATGTTCTGTTACATATTGTTTGGTATGCTTAGCTACTAGGGATGATCTTCAAGTGGACATCTTTGTTGTTGAGTTGGATAACTATCTACAGCTCTCCTACTTCGTGATTGTATTTGTGGTATTAAGTAGCCTGTTTCTTTCTATACGTCCCCAATTCTGTCTCTTGCTCATCCACATAAAGATTTTTGTTCTAACATCATTCAAGTTGTTGAATTAAAAGCAATCTTGATAAAAGTAGAATATAATAATAAAGAATGTTCTGGTTCTTCAAGTCACTGCTGTGCTCCCCTGAATTTCACTGATGCAAGTAATTGCGTCTTGATATTGAAGGATGTGCTACCTGAAATGACAGATTATTTTGGTTTGTTCAATTTGTGTATTTTTAATATTGTTTAATGTAGGTACTGTTGAGTGAGCACATATACTCTTAGGGGTGACACAAATTAATTCCACTCCCATCATGAAATTTCTCCATGGATTTATCACAAATTGCTGCAGCTCTGAGTGATTCCACTCTCATGAGAAGCCTGAGATTAAATTCCGTCACTACTGTACTATTTTTAATTAATTTAACCTCCAAACGAATCACTTCCCAGTGCCTGTTTCTCTCTCTTTGGTCAGTAGATTACTTAGCTAATGTCAAATTAATTAGTTAATGCAGTTAATGTTTAAAAGCTTTATAAGAGTGATAAGAATTCTGGAACTGCTATGGAAGTAGGGGCTCATGCTTTTAACTGAAAGCAGAAGTTGCATTTTCATGTTAATAGCTTGACTACTACTATTGGTTTTAATATGGAACATGCTCAGCTACAACAGCAAAGGTTGAAGGTTTAAAAACTGTAGCACCACTAGCTCAATATATATTCTAATAATTTCGAGAATAACAAAGGAAAATAGGAATAAATGTCAGAGAGAAAAGACTCTAACTGCACTGCATGTTAAGGAAGAAATATCCTATTTCATTCACAACAGGAGTTGGGTGTCTCAAAAATAATTTTGATGTTTTTAAATGGTGGTTGAATTTTACAGTGTTATCTCCTTGAAAAAAGTGTAGGTCAAGTTATGGAGTGTAGCCAGTAGCAAAAACCAGCAGGATCTATATTATGTCTTTCTAGTAGTATCTGTGTTCTGGAGCAGAATGATTACAACCTGGTACTGATGGAATATAGAAGATGTCTACCCAGGAGTTTCATACGTCAGCAATATCAGTAACTGTAGGAAAGAGTGCAAGCACCTCTGCTTTTGGTGGTTTAAGTGTGCTTTACTTTAAACAAATGTCTCCTCTACAACAGGCCTCTACAACAGGTAGTCTTTCATATACCTGTATAGCTGGCTTTGCTTACTGTGATGGCTGGAACCTAGGGCTCATAACACAGACACATTAGATTATTAGATCCCTTCAAAGAAGCCCAAACTGAGTCTGAGTGCTGGGAGGAGAAAAAAAAAAAAAAAAAAAGAGGCATGAAAAAGAAAGACTGAAACTCCTCCTTAAGCAGGGAGTGTTGGAAAATGTGATCTCAGGATGTCCGGTCCAACTTCAGCTGTTCTGTGACTCCATGAAAACTACTACTTTATGAAAAGAAACATTTCTAAAGGCTGTTCTACTTTTGCACTGTCCAGTTAATATCTGTATGATCTCCAAATGTCTACAAAGCTATAAAGTATGTGAATAATTGTACTTTCTGCTGTTATCTTTACTTGAAAATATTGCTTCTGTGATTTACTGTAATTTCTGGGAAGATGCCAAACTTAAAATACATGTCAGAAGCAAATTTTTTCTATGTCTCTTAAGTGTTTAAATTAAGCGTAATAGAATAGGCGTTCTCTCTGGTAAATTTGCAGTACTCTGAGGACCCTCAAGATTAATTTTGTGCAAAATGATTATCTCCACCATCAGCAGTGCTCTTAACTACCCAAGTATTTTGCATTAGCAAAACCAGGGTAATGAAACATAATGCAGACTGATTTTAATAAAGGAAGTAATGTCTGGAAATTTCCATGATAACAGGTTTCTTCTGGGTTATAAATAACAAGAAAACGAGTGGAAGTGTGATAACCTCAGAGCTCTATTTGCTAATCCTCACTAAGGAATAAGAAAATTGGGAGGAGGGGGAAAGACACGGACAGAAAATGTACTTCAGCAGCGCATGTTAGTTGCTTTTGTATATAGATCATCTTAAATTGAGAACCATAACCTGTGATAGGTGTTGCAGAACTAGAGATAAACTCTGGTGCAAACATGAATATACTTTTGACAAACCATTTGGGTATAAACTAATTGCTTATACACTGCACTTTGAAGCTGGAAGCTGTGAGGTCCTTTGTTCGTCTAAATATCTTAGAAACCTTTCTCTGAACCTGTCCTGTAATAAATATTGGTCTTAAATCTCTTCTGTTGTTTGCAATTGATAGGCTCCTAAGTTGCTTTGCTACAGGTCCCTGTGTGTACAACTTAATGTTTTACTGTATATTTTTTTATCCTATTTGCTTTTTCCAGACCTCAGAAGTATTTGATTTTGTGTAAACTGATTATCATCTCTACTGACAGAGTTGACCAATAGATCAATTCAAAAACTTTTGTTAAAAAGAAAAATAAACTTCAACCTGATAAATCTCCTTTCAACAATATTTATATTCTTTGAGCTGTCGACTTACCCGTATGTAGTTTGAGTTTGCCCTTTCCCTTTCTCTGTAAAGCTGTTAGGTCTTCATCTCATGGGAAAAACAAAGTGTTTACGCAAGTGATTATAAGGTGGGATGGAAGGACTCTGTTCTACTGGAATATAGGTAATGAAGAGAAAAGAGATTCCCCCTGCCTCCACCCCCCCCCCCCCTTTTTTTTTTTTTTTTTTACACTAGCCAGTTGATTCTTCAGGAACAAAATGTTTTGAGGAAGTTTTGATGAACTGACTGTTACCTGGGATCATATATTAGGTACTCATGTTCCCACTAGACAACCTGAGTCTTTGTCTATAAATGTGTGGGAAAACTGCATGTTGTTAAATTAGTTTTCAATCTAAGGAATGATTTGAATGAAATGGTTTTTTTTTGTTTTTTTTTTAAAGTCAGATATAAATGGCAAAAACAGCTGAAGATGTTCAAATAGGAGACAGCAACAACTATTTAAATGATTAATACATAGGTAATGGAATTATTTAGAGTGGCTGAATCCTTGCCAATTAAATGGGTGTCAGAACATATAATGGTTAACATGATTGGAAAAAAAGTAATTTCTTTAAAATACAGTGGCTCATCTAAAGCAATTATGTATACAAACAAGTCAGTACCAATTTTCGAAAACAATCTCCTGTTATGCTGCATTTAATTAAACTGGTTTAATGTTTATGCCATTGCTTACATGAATGCGGAAAGCTCTGAAATTGTAGAGCTTTGTGATGGAGCATGATGTTGATGTTCTCTAATGATGACAATTTTAATGAAACCTTTAACTCTACTTCATATTTTAAAGTAAAAAAAATGGTTAAAAACTATACTCTGCAGTTTGCAGTACATGAAAAGGGTGCCGTGAAAGTGAAAATGAGGCACACATTTTATCTGAGCATTCTTTAAGTGTTTGGGTGAAGTGAGTTCTAAACTCAGTTGTTTGTGCAATATTTGTACATTGACAAGTTATGATTACTTTTTATTTCTGTATTGAAGGGAATTGTGTTCAATTTCTTGCTGACTTGCGGTGCGAAGTGACCCACATATGTTTAGTCATGAGTGTTGAACTGATTAGTCTGAAGAAGCCAGGTGAAGAGAGAGGATGAATCTTTTGTGCTTCGAGATTTTAATTGTCTTGGTATCTTTCTAGTCTTACAACTAAGAATGCAGAATTTGCTATTTTGAATGCTTCTCTCTTAATACTTAATGGAGTCTGCTAAGATAAAATTTGTGGTGATTGCCTCTATCGTCACTGAATTTATTCTCAAAACTTATTCTCAGTGATGAAATTCCCAATCTGCTTAGGTAATTTTTGAGCCTCTGAAAAAAATACTTCCCAGTGCTTGAATACCCACATTGTTAGAACAGCATTTTCAAGTTTCAGATATTAAAGGTAGTGCAGAAGCTCAAAATACTGAATGCCATGTTGCCAGCTGGGGAACATCTTCACTGAATGCTTGATTTGCATAAGTGCTTTGCATGCTGTAGGGGATATAATTTGAGATGTATACTCTATTGGTTCTATGTGTGGCCAGTCCTGCTGCAGTTTGTGTTGAATACTTTGTGGCATATTGTTTGTATCTGACCTCAGTTTGTATAGTTCAGATGCCTAAACACCTGGTTTGAGGTGCAGTAATGCTGCTTCCTATTCAGTTCTTCTTGTTCTTACATGTAGCAGAAATGTTAAGTCAGGGCTTGAAGCAGTGATGGAGCACCTGGTGGGAAGGCAGGGCCAAGCCAGGAGGCTCAGCTGTAAGCAATGTAACTAAGTGACCCGAAAGGGCTGGAGTCAGGATCCACCCCTTCCCAAACCTCATTTAAGGGCAGTGGAGGCGAAGGTATCTCTCTGGAGATCCCTGCATACCCTGGGCCTTCCAAAAGTAGGCAGATTTGCTTTCTTTGTTTCTGTATCCACAGCTGCTGCATTTGGGCTTATCCTCGCTTGTTGTGGCCCAGGACTTTGCTACCCCACTATCATTGCTGTGCTTTCCATCACATTATGGTGTTATACTGTCGCATTCTAGTGTCACATACATTTTTCTATCTTAGTGCTTATTTTTTACGCTATTGCATTTTAGGGAGATACTAAAATGTCTTTAGCTTTTTTGAAAATTAACATGTATTTATCCGGTTCAGAAAATGTATCTCCGTTTGGTTTTTGTGCTAGTTTTATCCAATCATTATTCTTCATGGCATGCTGTGAATTTACTGCATTTTCCAACATGTTACACTCCCTTGACCTGAATTTTGATTAATTACACTGAATGGTAATACCAGTGTTTCTAGTACTCAGGCTCTTTGTTATATCAACAGAAGACATAAAATGTCAGATTAACCGTTCAGAAGAAAGAAAAACCCACTGAAGTGTTCCAGAAGGGAGAATAATGACCTTACAGAATCAGACAAAATCATGTACAATACCATGAGACCTATATATAGGCAGTACAGTATATTAGTGCTGATGTTCAGAAACGTTGTGTAAATTTCTCAGCCCTTTATAAGGCATAACAAAAAATAACATTATAGAATAACTTGTAATTTTTTTCTCTGCCTAACAGCAGCTGTTATACCCTCAGGTATAATAAAACAGGTATTTGACATATTCTGTGGACTATGGAGTGCGATCAGATTATTTTCTTACACCAGAGGACTGCGTTTACAAGTTACTGCAAGATATTGCTTCTCTGTGATTTTCTCTGGCCTTTTGGACTATGTCCACAACTCAGCAGGATTAGTGAGAGCCGTGCTTTCCGCTATAGCTAGTGCCAGTGAAGCTAAGTGGCATAGAAATAAGTTCAGAAAGCTGCAAGAGTTAATTGCACACCACTGTTATTTAACATAATTCAGTGTCTTTAGTCTGCTGCATTTACTATAACTGGTTAGGGAAATAAATAATTTTATGCTGTGATTTGTAAATACATTAACAATAACTTCTGGAACGATATTTTCAGCAGTTACCTGCTTTTATAACAATTGTGAAAATACAGATTACACCACACTAAAGGAACTTGAGTATTTATGAGGAACAAAAGGTATTAGAGCTCTTAATAGCTGTAACTTGATTGCACTGGCAGTAAATGGGGATATTCTGAAAATAACGCAGAATTAGAAACTAGGCAGGAGCAGAAATTGCTGGCGGGTTATTTTTCGCGCAGCAAAAGTTGTCTGTTTCCATTTTGTTTGCTTTGTTTATATATGTACCTTTGCTTTGTTACATATGTAAAATACATCGAAGTTTGGGATATAGTGAATAGCCTCTTGTTTGAATTTTTGCAATTCAGGCCATCAGTTAAAGGTAAGCAGTCTTTTAGACCTTGTTTAGCTTTAGTAGCCTTCACAGTGATGTTAACAGAACTCTTGTCAGCACCTTTGCTGTGTTCAAGTGCTGACACAAAGGAAGCTTGAGCTAGATCAAATATGGATTTTTTTCTTTCAAAACTGCTGTTCTCTTGTTTCTATCATACTTTGATCATTACAATCAAATAGTTTCAAACGTATTCTTTTTCAGTGAGTTACTAATTTTTCTTTCAGATACGGTGAGTTCAGTTATGCTATATAGTAAAAGATGGACTGAGTAACTTTTTTCTCTGTCCATTGAATCTACCAAAGTACTTTAGATCCTCCTCAACTTGCACTGTGCATTGAAATCTTCAGCTTCTTTTGCTGCCTTGATGCCAGTGCAGATGCATCACCTTTATTCAATACCATGGCACAGGACCTGGAATTCTGTGATCTCTGAGATCCATTCCATCCCAAACCTTTCCAATGTTTCTATTATTCTAAGTACCACAACTGGGCAACCACCAGGTAGTCCAGTGAGACTGTTGAATTTCCTAATTGCAATCTCTGAAGGATTTTTCCTCATGTACTCAGAATTTTTCTTGCTATACCTTGTCTGTTGCTTTTGGTTTGTCTGTCTTCACATCAGAGTTGTGCAGTTGCTTATTGTTGTTATCATGACCACATGAAGGAATCCATAAGAGTAGAATACTGTTAATTTGCACAGATTATTCTGTTCCTGTACGTTCTGCAGTATGAGGTAAATATCAGCAGAGATACCAAGTATGACCTAGTTGTTTGCTAACTGAATCATGAACTTTGCTAAGTTACCCTAGCTCAGGAAGAAGTACAAGGCATGGATTTATTCTTGCCTATTTTCTACTTGTATTTGAAATAATATCATGTAACTCTTGAGCAGTTTTTCAGTATCTGACAGGCCAAGATCTATCTTTCCTTCAATTTCAGTGGGCTTTCACTGAAGCCTCCATTGGTACGAACTTTTTTGTTCTGACTATACTTGATCCCATGTTTTTTGGTATGCATCTTCAGGAGTGTATGCTTTTTCTTCCCTTGCCTTTCTGCTGTGTTTTTTCAGATAATTTTAATATATTTGTGTGCTGAAATTATAAGAGTACTCATTTACTGTGTTATCTCAATGATTCTCATTTTCTCTCTTAATCTGAAGTGAGCAAATGAACAGTCTGGTATTAGTTGAAACAGAGCAGATGTTTTTAATTGATGATGCTTGTTAGCATCTAAGCAGAAGTTGACAGTATGTAGGCAGATAGGTTCTACTAATGAATTCTAACCAACGTACAAACTCCATCTATCAGCCTGGATAAATTAGTATGATTTTTTTGTGTGTTCATTCTCTACCTGTTGAAACCTTCTGATACACTGCCTCACTACAAGGTATCGCTCCATCTGGAAACGTGATGGAAAACAATAACAGCAAAGAAAATGCAAGTTTCCCTTACGGCAATAACTTCTGCTTTTTATTTAGCAGCCATTTTCTGACAGGTCACAGAACTTTCAAGTTCCTTATGCATTTTTTTCAAGTGATTCCACATGATCCATGCAAGGCATCTGGAGGCATTTATGCTTTTTTCTTCTTTGTTAAAGCATTCCCTTAGAGGAATTGCTGCCTTACTCTGTGTGACACTTCTACTTGGCTTACTGTGTATGGAATTACAGAGACTGGGGAAGGATTTGGGAGATGTCAGTGCTGCTAATTTTTCAACAGCAGCAAAAAATTGTGTTATCTCAAGTATTCCATACTTATGCAGACTTGAAAGCAAAAAATATTAGTACAGTTTCTTGTATGTGGGCTCTTAGAAGCATCTATTTTAAAAATAGTAAATACTTATTAGGTCAAAAGCCTTGAAAAACATTAACATATAAATAAAAATAATCTACAATCTGATACTTAGAAATGTATATTTATCTGAAGTAGTCTTCAGAGTTGTATAGAAATGAGTTATTCGTGATCTTTGCAATATCAACTTGGAAAACCATCCATGAGAATATCTGTGAAAGATTTTCTTTCCTTTGACGTAATTTTAACAAGGTGGAGGGAATGTCACTGCCAGTAGCAATAGGCCTCCACTCTGTTTTTAAGACAAATAAGAAGACAGTGCTACTTAAAGTAGTTTTACATATATTGTTTAAAGGAAGCTTGACTTTCCCATATTTATTTTCATATTGTGCTCCCAGTAAAGGCTACCAGTAAGGATTTGAATGTTATGAATGTATGCGAGTGGGAAAATGGCAGAATGGTGCTTCAAGAAAAAAAAAAAAAAAAGATTAAAAACATTAGTAATAAACTTTGGGTTTTTTACCAACAGATTTTTTTTATCATGGTTCTCAGGCCCTTGTGACACAGGAAGCTCTTGAATGGTGTTGAAAAATGCATCAGTCGATGTGACATTTTTTGCTGTTTTGCCTTGCTCTACAAGAGAACAAAAAGGAGGTATTTGAAGCTTATTTTTGAGACAGCTTCTTTGCTTTCCTTAGGGAACACAGGAAATGCTTTTAGGCTGATCTCTCTTTGAAACCCTAATTTTCAGTGTTCAAATAGTAAAGAAATCCATCCCATTTATGAGAGATGGATCTAGGCCAATGCTACTTTTCTTCTCAAAGCAAGTTTCTCTAGACTGAGGAGATGTGTGACACTGGTGTGGTGGTTTCAGGACTGACTTTCCGTTGTAAGCTTCCAGCATCAGCTTGAACAGAGTCACAATAGGGGTTTGAAAATTAGAACAACATTTAAAGAAAATCAGACTGCTGCTTCCATATATAACAATTTAAAATACGTGCAAGAGCAAAACCTATCCAAAACTAAGAAATCAGCAGTATTCAGCCGAAAAGACGCACCTTCTGAATTTTAATACAGTGGGTTTATGTATCTCATAAAATTACTGGCTTGGAGGTTTGTTTTTTAAAATGGATAGAAATAACTTGTAAACTCTGCCTATGGCCACAGATATGTTAAAATCCTATTTGGTAAATCGATTTCAGTACTTTGGGTGAAGGCATGTAAGTGATTCCAGGTTAAGAGTTTGACTGATTTCCATTGCCATGCCTTGGGCTAAAAGCTTTCATCATCTTTTAAAGAAATAAAATCTATCTGTGGGTCCTTTTCAGAAATAAGCAAACAAAGTAAATCCAATGTAGACATAATTTAATTTGTGAATTATTCATTTATACCTGAATAAGAGAAATGCTAATTGTTAGTGAGAAGGTTCCCTAGGCGAAGTGGCCAACTATGGGACTTTTTTTAATTTGTGAATTTAAATACTTATCACCTTTAGAAGATGAAAAAATACAAAATGTGGCCAGTATATTACAAAAATATCACAATCATGATATAACAAAATGTGTAATGAAAATTCACCGAGCAATAAAATATATATTGCAACATGGTTTTATTTAAGACAGTTAGCATATGATATCATGGAAAAATGAAAGAGTAGCATTTTGTGATACTGATAAACAACTCCTTTGAGAAACCTGAAGCATCTCATTATATGGGGTTATTACTTCCACTGTATTGAAATACACATTTTTTACAACTTTCCTTTTTTTCTTAGGCGCTTCAACTGCAACTGTCAGACTGGTTTAAGCACAACAGCCATATATACCTGTAAGATTAAATACTTAAATGTTTGCTTGAAATCCACGGTGTAATAATTATGTAACAATCATCTTTGAAACATTTGGACTGAGAGAATATCTGAGAGAAAATCCTGACTCAAGAAACTCATGCATGGGGGCTTCTGAAGTTTTTGCCATGATTTCACATGTGAAATATTGCAAGATATCAATATGTCTCTTCTAAAAAATCTATTCATTAACAGATTCTCATTTTTGTATATCTTGTTGGAAAATGCTAATTACTTAGTAGAAGTCAACAAAATAATGAAGATAAAATCAATGTTCCTCCAACTGCACCACTATAAGTCTTGCACAGGTTCACTGAAAGGCTAATTAGACATTAGGTTAAGTGTGCATGTCACGAGAATACTTCAAAAATGTGATTACCAAACTTCTGCAAAACCTCAAATTATTCACTGTTGCTGATGGAGCTGAAGAGTAGCAGAGTATCTGCTTGCCAAGAATTAGGTATGTCTAGCAGTAGTTACAAGGACTTTTACCTGCTGTGCTTTTCCTGTAGAAAATACAGCATGAATGCTGAACAAGTGCAACAGATAAAAATATATAAACATGTAAAAGAAAAAATTACCCTGCATTTTTTTACAGAGCAGAATCTTGAGGTTTGAATTTTAGACATTCTACATCTGCAATTGGACAGAGAGAGACCTGGTTTGAAAGACAGTTTGCTTTCCTTCAGTTCAGAGATGAATTGGAGCTGATTTCTTGACCTCCCGTTGGCTTCTGAAAGCAAGTTCAGGTAGAAGAATGAGTGGTGAAGTGGTAGCTTTTTCCTGGTTCATTAATTTGCTCACATGATCTGTAGGATGTACACTTCCCCATTTGTTCAGTGTTCTTAATGTAGGTAATTTGTAGCGTAAGGTAAGGTGGTGCTTTACTAGCATTGCTGCTATTCACTATAGTAGTAAAGGTGCTTTATAAATAAATAACCACCAGGACATTCAAACAGTTCATAGTGTCTTGCATAGAACCTAGTTACTAAAGAGCAACTGGCTCTTCGACTTGCAGTATTTTGCTAGTAATTTATAGGAGAAATTTGGAAATTTAATCCAGTCTTGTTCTAGCCTCCCAGTCTTTCTCATCTCATCTTTGGTTATCATATGATCTTTGCTTTACTCATCTTTGGAATGTGTGATGGATATGCAATGAGTTCAGAGTGATTGTCAGGCTTTGAGCTTATTTTGGATAAAAATCATGCTTTCCAACACTTCAAATTATTTTTTTTTCAAACTACAAATAACAGCAATAAAAAGGCTCATTAAATAGTTTGCAAATGCATAGCACCAGATCATGCTGACTTGCTACCCACAGGATGTCATTTTCATCTAAAACTAGCTAGGAGTCTTGAGTAAATTACAATTTTGTCTTCTTTATTTTAATTAATATAGTCCATATTTAATGTGTCTCACCATGGCTTTGCCATGAAATGACCTCCTTAATACACTGTGCTACTGGTAAAGGAGTTCAGTTCTTCACAGGATGTCTGCCTTAGCAACATGCTTTTAATTTGCTCATTTTCATTCTCTTGTTCATGAGTGATAGACTTCTGAAATATTTTGGTATTTATAATAATGTGCTTTTCTTTGATTTTTAACGTAAGAAAGGTTTCTCAGCTGATGAGGTAGGCCACACTTCAGTGAGACAAGTGTGTTACAAGTGAGACTGCAGTGAAAATGAAGTAAGCCAGCTCTTTGCTGCTTCAGTGCAGAACTAGTGAGATTGATCCAGTCCCCCGTGCTGGTAGATATGTGATGTGGAGGTAAGCATCGAGTCTCTGAGTGAAGTTAATGTGGTCTGAAAGTGTGGCTGCAGTGCTAACCACTGCTGGAGCCTGCTGTGAGAAACAGAGGCAGCTTGAGTTCATCTTAAGGGAAAAGGGTGTGAGGAATTACAACTGGTTCCGTGGACTGGGAAACAAGCCAGGAAGCTCTGGTCTGTGCTGAAGATGGATGTGGTAACTAGCAGTAACCTGTGGCACTTGTGGATTGAGGTAGGGTCCTGAAAGCTTAATCATGTCTTCAGTGGCTGCTCATGTACATCATTTTGTATTTATAAAGACTGTAAGGATCAGATCATAGTCCTGACATTTATGATAGATTTGGGAAGTCATCTGCCTCTAAGAAATAAAAATAATTGTTAGTGACTTTTGGTTCTGTTGTGGCACATTTGTCTCTTTGTGAGGTGTTTATTAAAAGGAAGATTGGTACTCAAGCTTTTCTTGTATAGTGGTGTAAATGAACCTGCTGTTCTCTTAGACTACATGTTTTCATGTGTGAGAATATGTAACTAAGAATTATGTTCTGCTTGGGATACTCAGTGTCAATTCAGAGGTATCTTACTACTGGGTGTTTTTGAATCTATTTATAAAATAAATGGTACAGATAATTCAGAGGTGGTGCTAATGTAGTTCAAGTAGATGAGTAGGATGTCTCTTCTCTGTGCGAATATTGTCTCGCTCAGTAGGTGGTAATACAGCTTTTTGCTCAATGATCCTTTTTGTTGCATGTATACCCCAGCTATTTTTTACAATCATTTGAAAAAAAAAAAAAAGAAAACACCTGACAATTAACCACCTTCACATGAGTTCTTAACATCTTGTTCTTACAACGGATGCTTATTTTTTAATGCATAATATAATGGCCATAATAGATTATCTTTGTTACTTGTTCACTTAACGTACTTTCATAAATACAAAGTTTACAATTTACGCAATGTTGATTCGCAGCAATGACCAGCTTAAATATGCATGTGGAGAATGAACTCCATTTAAACTTGTGAAATTTTGTCCAAGACCCAAACAACAAACACTAGCAAAATTTTTTTGTGTAATCTGTGCAGTTTAGATTGATGGTTCGCTTACTTCTATAAAATTTCCTTAGATGACTCAGGAAATATTAAACTTGGATTTTGTTGCACTGGAATGAATCAGTTGCCAGTTCAGTAGCTGCATAATTATTTGAAAGTTTGTATACGTTTTTTCAGGTCTATAATATTAGAATTAACAACATAGTTTATTTTGTTTTTTACATTAGTATGGCAGGTTAGGGTATGCTGTTTATTTTTGTCATCTTTGCGTCCAAAGCCCCATAAATTCTCAAGCATGCATTCAAGCTTTTTTTTTTTTTTTTTTGAAGACACATAGACTCACAGTCATCAATGCAAATCATATTTTACTTCATATGTTATATGGTTCTGAAAAAGATTATTTGCAATTATGGTCTGAGTTTGCAAGTTGCTGGAATGTTCCCATGTAGTAGTGAACTGGGAACATCCCCTTCTTTACTTTACCCTTTCCTTATTGAGCTGTCCTTAAAAATTAGCCCTGAGGCCTGTGAGAAAGCAAAATACTGACCTCAGGTAAAATGAATCTCAGTGCAGCAATTAGATGGTAACATCAAGCTGTGTGAATAAGGTCGAGAAAGGAATTGTCTGTGAAGTGTAAACTACATAAAATAAACTTTGTTGTTTTATAGGCTTTTTTAAAACAAGTTTCTAAGCAGTTTTACAATTATCATCAGTTAATGTAGATTCACTACTATTTGAATTGCTTTATATGGAAGGAGGCAGCTCAGAAAGCAAAATTCTCCAGGGACGCTCTTTAAGAAGCAGGAAGCTTTTGTTTGTTTTCTTTTGCTTTGTGGTGTTTGTGTTGTTATCTTCCTTGTGTTTGTAGAAGACCTAGATCTTTACTTTTTGACATTACGTAAAGGAATTAAAAAATTGAAACCTTGGAGCAGTCACTGGGGAGACTGTAATTTATATTTAAGGTAACTGGAAGGTGGTAGAAGAGAGCGTTAAACAACTCCACGCCACTGCTTGTGTTCTCAGGCTACCTGCTGACTGCTGATGACTGCTACTTCGTTGAGATTATTGGTTGTAGCTTTTACTGCAAGACTTCTAAAGCTATTTATAAATAATGTATAAACAAATGAAATGGCAGCATACCTGTGTCTGCTTAGTTAGCAAACAAGTTTATGAAAATAAACTGATGCTGTAAGCTTACGGTACTTTAGATCAGTCATTAATTACAGTGCTTGCAACAAATTTATTGCATTATTTTGTCCTTAAAGTATAGGTGTATTCTCTTGTGAATGAGATTGCAGTGGGAAGCTTTGCATGTAGAGAATGGGATAAGGCAACAATTTCCAAATTCTAGAGGTGTTTTTTTTTTTTCTAACTCAGTTCTTGACAAGTGAATTTTATTTCATTTTCCTGCAATTTGTACTCAACCTGAAATTCCTGTACTTTTTGGTTAGATGTGCATACCATGCAAGAACATCACTTGGGTTTGTGACTGGAAACTCAGTAAAAAGCTTTTGAGGACTATGACAAAAGGAGCTGGATAGTTTAGTATGTACATTAGTATATAGGGGATAAGCAAGCTAAAATTCCAAATGTTTTTGCTACTTGTAAGTCTGGTGAATAAGATGTATTTTTCAAAAGTCTTCAGCCTTGGTTTTCTGCTTCAGTAGCTCTTACGTTCAATAAGAGGAGTAATACATTGTGTAATTCTATACCTTCAGCTCCTTCATGTTTGTTTTTCTACTTCTGCTTGACTAGGGTAAGGTTTAGATCTTTCCCACAGTGGAGTAAACCACATTAATTTTTTTTTCCAGATATGGGTTCCCACATATAGTCATGTTATTTGCTTCAGATACAAATCCATTGGTTTCATAAAATGTGAACTACTCCTCAGCAATTAAACATGTTGGATCACTTTAGGGTCTTTTCCCCTTACTTGGAAGAGTCTATTAAGTTTCAGATCTATTTTTTAAATGCTGCGTAACTCTCCAGCTTATTCATGTATTTAATTCCATGTCTTGCTGAAATGCCTAGGATTCAATTGTGTGGAATTTGTTTTGTTTTTGAGTTGCATTCTGAGAAGTGTATAACTCCCCTTTGTCATCTCTACTCCCCATTCTCAAAGCTACCAAAAACAAATCCTAAGCTCTCAAGAAGATAAAATTTCTTCGGACTTGAGAAAAATCATATAACCTAAGAACTTAGTGTCATACAACATAATAATTTAGTACCTTCTTTAGAAGTTATGTGCAATCACCTGTAATGTATTATCTCCTATCTGCCTACTGCACAGTTGCGCTGATGTGGAAATACCTGATGGAAAAGAAATTCAAAATTGTTGTCTTTTTACTTCACTGAAAATTATCTGGACTTTTATAAAGCTCTCAGAAAATTATTTGCAGTCCATTTAGGGAAGCTGGCTGAGCTATCAGATAAGTCGGGTCTCTGCTCATCTGAGGTGTCCTTGAAAATACAGCGTGTGGAAGTCTGAATTTTCAACTTGAATATAACAGCTACACTTGTTCCAGAGTGAACATTGAAAAAAATATTGCATATTTCTCTCCAGATATTTTTTTGCTGAAATGTTAATGAGGACTGCTGGAGGCATTTATTTTTGATAATATAGAATGATAATTCAACTTTCAGGTAATGCACTCTTTTAAGGACTGTTCCATAGTTTGTGTTCTCCTTAGCTTCTCCACCACAGAACTATTAATCTTTTCAGCATTTCACTGTTAAGGACAAATGTTGCCTTGCTACCTTTCTGATTAGTGATTAGGTCCTATATTCCCTGTATTCCTTCCCCACTCTGGGGTAGCGTGTGTGTTCATGTAATTCTGTATGTTTTGATGTGCCTTATTCTCACTCAAAGACCCATTATCCAAGTGTGAGAGAGAGATGTTATGAGAAAGGGAAGCTTTTATTTATTTTTTTTTGCGCTGCAATAATCTTGCAGGCATGATTCCTCATTTTTAAGTGTGAGAGGCATAAATGAACTTCCAAATCCCAGATAAAGCTTTCAAATGATTTCAGATTCATCGACGACAGCTTTTAAGCTGTATGGATTAAACTTTGCATTCTGTTGGTAAAACCTACAATAAGCTGTGGTCCTCAACTCAGTTTTAGCAGGGCATGACAAAGGCTCTTCCACATGGATCCTGGTCTCTTATAGCAAACAGTTACCCAGATGCTGTTCTGAGTAAAAGAAAGGTGTGGTTTCTATTGGGGCTGTGATGTGGAAATTATTTGACTTCTTGAGTTTCTGAAAAAAATTCTATTTGAATTTAGCTTCGGGTTTTATCTGCTCAAAAGGAGAGTCAGGCGTGGAATCTATGATATGAACTATTACACATTTCCATAAAGGTTTTGTCTTTGGTTAGACAAGCACTAAATATGTTTTAGCTGAGATTCACTCAAATATCTGATAATTGCTTTCCTCTGTTCACTTTTTCTCCTGTCTCATCCCTTTTCAAGTTCCCTGTTAAACTTTTAACGTAGCTAAGTTTGGTAAGCTTTTTCTATCTTCTAGCTCTAGTTTTAATTCAGCTATTCCTCGTTTGCTTCATTAGCTTTTTGCCCACTGAATACAGTTTTATAATTTTCTTTTTCCTGGTTCACAGTTATTTCCCCTTCTTTATTTTGTGTGGTATGGATTTTATTAGACGGTTGTTGTGCCCTCATTAGACCCTAGCTTCTTCTCATGGGCAATTTCTCATCAGCTATTATGGTATTTACTGGGCTAATGGCTTTTTAAAGGCTCCAGATTTCACTAATGTTCAGAGATGTATCTGAGGCTGAGGTGATAGAAACTGTTTTTCTTTTCCTTTCCTGTCATACAGATCTCATAGTTGAGTGAAAGGTAAAAGGGGGAAGGACTGTAATCTCACTAAAACCTCCCACATTCTTGTGGAGTTCCAAAAATAAAGGAAGGACCTTAACAGTACAGAATCATTAAAGATATGGATTATTCTGCTATTCTGAAGCTTTTGGAGTAGATGAGATGTCTTGAAGGATGGAGTATAACAGTTGGAGTATTTTACACGTCACCTGGTTTTTAAGTACAGGTTGGATAATTGTGTCCTCTGACTGCTTTACAGTTTGTCATGTTAAATTGACCTACTGATGCTATTTTGTGTACATTTCATCTTTGTAAGAAAAAGAAGGACCAAGGATCTAATAGAAGCTGAGCCTTTTTGCTCTTTCAACTGCTCTTCATTTGAGGTGTTACTTCCATAAATCTGGAGGTATCTTTTTGTGTTCAGCTGCTGGACGTTTTACTCACGTTTGCTCTCCTGTTTTTGCTGGATTTTGTTTTTTTTATTAGTTCCTCCCATACTTTTCTTCCTGCTGTCCTATTTCAAGATATGAAATATTTAATGATTTCTAAAGGCAACTTTGATTGGCATAATCAATGCAGAGTGCTAACAAAGTTCAGAAGAGTTTGGGAATGGTAAAGAAAACAAAACAAAACAGAAAAAAAAAAACCCACAAAAACCCAAAACACTCTGCAATGTATGTTATTAAAACTTTTTTTTTGGGGGGGAAGGAGGGGAGGTATTAAAAGAAACTGGGTTTTTTGGAATATCTCTGGTATTGGAAGTATGACAGGTTGGAGGGAGGAGGTTTCTTGCTCCAATTTCCTTTATAAGGTTAATGTAATATCACCTCTTATTTCTGGGTTTGTGGTCAGTGGGAAAAGATGACTCCTCCTAGAAGTCCTCAATCTACAGTTATTATTCTGTTTCTGATATATATTCCAGTATCTTTTCTCTTCCATTTGTAAGCATGAGTAAGATGAACATAGACTTTGAGAAGAAGCATACATTATTTAAAAAATCACTCGTGATAAAATATCTTTCTGGCAATTTGTGTTCCAGTAGATTAGCGTTATTGATCACCTTCTCCTCACGTACTCTACAGATGATTTTATAAATCTGAAACTATTATTCTTTTCTTGTCTAATGTAATTACCAGCAAGAAATAATCTAATTAGAAGACAACAAGGATGCATTCTAATTGTTCTAATAAATTATGCTAATGCTTTATGTTTGCAGTCAGATTTAGTAAGAAATCACTTGACAGAGTAACAGCTTATCTTATACAGCTAGCAATGTGAATTCAGTTTTCTGACTGAAGCTTTAGACTGGTAGCAGAAACTTGAAACCCTGCATTACGTGGACTTGGGCTTGCCATATCACTCTTTCAACTGTCTCATGATGTTTCAATTAATTTCTTCTTGCTAAAACAGTTATTTCCGGTCATTTAAATCTGGTAGGTGATCTCTTTTTCTCCAGGAAGAGATGGAGTATCCAGTTCTCATGGAAGTAACTGATCTCTGCGTTAATTCTTAATTAGATGAAATACTGAAGATGGTGGTACTTTTTTTTTTAGCATTATTATGTCTCTAGAGATGAGTGCTTGCTTGATCAATGATTAATGGCATTAATGGACTCTTATTTTCTTTCTAATTATTGCCAACAAAGGGTAACAAGAACTTAAACTGTTAATAAATGCTTTATGTTAAAATTCAGAAATCTTTTCCCTAGACATCTGCTCTATTTTTTTTTTTTTTAAATGGATTTAAGCCAGAATTGAGCTGTTTAGGCTTAGAAAATATGGAAGTAATGTTTTAGAGTTAGATGCTAGCAACTGAGATTTCTTTTGCTGGGTTTGTAAGAGGTTGTTGAGGGAGACAGAAAGGCTTGGTAGCGGCGACCAGCAGAGACTTGTAGGCGACTTTTTGGAGGTTGAACTTCTTTCTAAACCTTCCATGTCCAAGCTTTAAACTTTACAGTTTGAAATTCCATGATTGATCAGCAAAACAATTTTTTTTTAACCACACTTCAGTAAATCTGTATGTAAGATGATGAAAATTGGATTACCTACAGTCCTTACTTACTGTTATCCCACACCAGGTTAGTTCCATGGATTAGCTGTGAGACACTTCTAAGTATAACAGGAAGATGTAAGAAGATGTAATTTAAATATTAAGTAAAAACCATATTGGTAAAAGTTGCATCTGTCTAGCAAGATGAAATTGCATTGGGTTACTGCCCATCTCTGTAAGCTGTAAGGCATTCTGCCATTAAGTATTCTTCCTAACTGTGTATGAAGAAATACCTTGCCCTTCATTTGCTTAATCTAAAATTTAAATGCTCATTGCAGTGTGCAACTGCATTAGGAGTACTTAGACAAATTAAATGATTCAGGATGGTAGCTTTGAAAAATCTAATTTCAATGTGGGGAATGATTTTTATCATCTGGCAAGATGACAAAATAGAAATTTTTACATTGGCTGCTTTTTTGGTCATGATTATTTTGTATGGGGTTTGCTTTATTGTTAAGTGTCAGTCTGAACCCAAAGCAAGGGCCTGTTTGTTTAGCTCACAGATGCATAACTAATGCTTCATAATGCACATGCAGATATTTCCCTGTTTGCTATGTTCTGGCCTCTTTTCCATACAGGTTACAGTGAGATTTGCTGGAGATTTGCTTCTACTCATGCAGTTCTCAAGGAGGATTTTTACCTAAATGTTTCTTCAGTGCCGTTACTGTTTGTGCCACATTTATGCATGTATGACATTTGGAATATGCATGTGGTGCATATGGTACCTGCAAGATACTCCTGATGTATTTAGTTTGCCACTGACTTATTTTTGTTCTTATTTTTGTTTTTTTTTTCTTCTGTTGCTGTGACTAAATGAGAGTAATTTATTTCTTGAGGAGCTTTAGTCTATTTCCAATAATGAAGCAGACTTTTGATAACAACTAGGTGATGTTTATGAGCGTCAGGCATTTTGGAATAAACTTAGGAAAAAAATAAAAGATATCTGTTTATCAGCAACTTACACAAGGGTAATGACAAGTCAAGTTTGGTGAAGCTGCTTCTAGAGTTTAAGTTAATCCTGTGTATGGCTGCTAGCAGGTCACTGCCTCAGGCTCCTTTGGTGGAATGAACATAAGCTTTTACAACACTTCTGAAGGAAAGCTGCAGAGAGCTGCTGGTAAAAGAACTTTCTCCTTTGTTCATATTTTCTGTCTAACCTTGAGAACCTCAGATGTCGTTCTTTTATTGCATTCCTTTTGGACAAATTTGGGCTGCTTTGAAGTTAACAGCAGCTTTGTCAGTGATTCTAGGAGATCTGCAATTCATTGCTATGTATGGCTTAGTTCATGAATTTAGATTGCAGAGCAGCTTTTTTTTTTTCTTTTTTTTTCTTCCAATTATAATAGGGCTAAGGAGAAAATAGCTAAACCAACTCTGCATAAGGCAGCTATCAATCTAGTATTTCGCAGGCATGCAGGGAGGTGATCAATGCTGCCACATGCTGCCAACAACCTGTTGTAAATCCTTTATAGGCTCTTAGAAAGCTAGTGCATAATTAACCTTTGCTTGAAAATATTCTCTTAACCAGAGAAGAAACCTCCCCAGACAAGCATGAAATGTATGATAGATGTGTCTAGATTTCTCTTTCCTGCACATTTTGTGGTTCATTCCCAAGTAACACTGAGAACTGCTAGGGTTACAGCAGCAGCCTGCTCTGGAAGGCAACATGGCTGATGGGTGTCTTTGAGAGCTTGGGCTTACAGTACAGCTTTAGATTTCACAAGGCCAGAAGAGCCTGTGTGGCTTTATAGCATGCAGCCAAACACAGTTGGAAAGCTGTAACGGTGACCCAGACATGCTCTTAGCTGGAGAAAGGTTTGTTTGCAGTGGAGGAAAAGGAAAGAAAGTCAAAGTCCAGTAACCCGGAGTGGAGTTAAAGAGAGGATGAGGAGGGAACTCATGGTGACATAAGCTCCTGTGTCTGAGATAATCAGCTCAAGCAGTTAAGTGGACATTTCAGTTGTAGCCTTTGGGCAAATATTTGTTCAAAAGCAAACCTTTTGTTGGATTTGCTTCCTTCTAGCTGACTCTAATCCCTAGTTTTCTTCACATGAGTGCATTAGCATTTTGAGGTGTTTTTGCCCTTGCCTATGGAGTTATTGGCAACCATCCTAGATAGAGCAGAAAGAGACTTGAAGTTTTTGCCTTATTTGGCCAGGATTCTGAGTGTTAGTCTTGTTCAAAATCTCCACTTCTCTCTGGTAGTTGAAATATGGGTGGTAACTCATTTATCTTGCTGGAAAGACTCTTGGGACCTGCAGGTATAAAGTTCAGCCTGTAAAGCTGTGGGTGGGAAGCTGATTCCTGTGTTGAAGGCATATGCTCGGGGATGCAGTGTGTGTTTTCTGTTGATGTTTTCTGTCTTTAAAATAACAGCAACAAGCATTGAAGGTGCTGAGAGAATAGGCAGAGGAACTATTTTTCAAGTGAATGAAATTCTAGGCTTTTCACATGATAAATGAGGTATACCCCCAAAACTGGGGGATGATAAACAAATTGGGAGTGAAAGATTCATCATCTTGAGAACATTCTGATTTTTTTGTTCTTTAATATGTTCTCTGGCTTCTGGCCTTGCAGCAAATCTGAGGATACAAGTATGCATTGCATATTTTATCCATCTTTTTTTTTTTTTTTTTTTTTTTTTTTTAAATACTCTGTGCAAATAAGCCTTCTTAGAGTTGCTGCAGCAGGATAGTCTGCCTATGAGGAAAATAATGGTTTGGGGAACACAAGTTCAAAGTTCTGCCTTCCTATAAGCAAAAGGGAAGTTGTGACTGTTTTGGCAGACCAAGCTTTGCATCTTTCTTATAACTGAATGCTGTATGTTTAGTGGAATTATTTTCCCCAGTGTTGCTGTTTCCTTTTTACTGAATCTTCTGAAATACAAGATTTTTAGATAAAAACATAGAAGAACTGTGCCATGATGAAAGCAATAACCAGTTCATTGTCCTGATGTTTGGTGACAGTTTTCCAGATTTGCTGTGTTCTTGTTCAGTATTTCCACGCTATTTGGCACCAGCTGAATATCTCAAAGATTTCACTGTTGTGTGTTACAACAACGTCCAACTTTGTCTTCAGTGGTTTTTTTAATGAAATCATTATCATGTTCTCCTCTGGAAGAACATAAAAAGAGGGAAAAGATGCTGAAAAAATTGGAACTAATGAAAAAAAAAAAAAGCCACCAACAAATAACAGTATGAACATTAAACACACTTCCATCTTTTGCCTGGTGGCCTTCTATGGATCTTAAGTCTGAAGGTTCAGAACACACAATTATCCAAAACTTGGTGCTGTTGAGGTGTTCTCACCCTTTTTATGTTCCCTAAACAGTGTATTTCAAAAATCCTTTTATTACCTTCATAATTCAGAATTCCAGGTTTCGTGGTGACCATACAGTGGTTGTGTTATAAAGAGACTTCTTTTCAAGCATGATGATTTATAATTGTTAGGTTCTTCCAAATGATTTTGAAACTTGTGTCTTGCACCTTTCTGATGTTTTACCCTCGGATTCTGATAAACACAGTATTTCAAGCAGGTCTACTAAGCTATGTGAGCACTAAATTCAGAAGAATGTAAATTACACTCAGTATGCTTTAATGTTCTCATGGTGCTCTTCTCCTGTAGACTCAGTAGACTTTTTTACCTTGGTAAGTCTCATTTACTATTGGACTAGAATTAGCTCCATGTTTAAAAAAAAAAATAAAAAAATTCCATAGAAACTTTTCACATGCTGCTTTGTGATCTTTTCACTGACTTGTGTTTTATAGATTTCATTTCACCAGACCATGACAATAGCTGTTAAATAAAGTATCCATCCTGAAGTCTGCTCTAGAGGAAGTTCCTCTAATCCTGTTCTATTGGCAGATGCCACTTAGGGGTTAATGACGAAATACCTTAAATACCCCAGATTTTCATTTTTTAAATAATCTATATTTTAAATTTGCTTTTTGGAAAAAGTTCTCTGACCCAGAATGTGTAGGGCAGGCATCTGGAAGGCTGCAGATAGTCAGAACGGATAGGTGGGAGTACAGAAGCACAGAAATGAGGTGTTGGTCAGCACACCAGGCTGCTGTCTGAAATGCTCAAGCCCTTATCTGCCACTCAGCTTTTTGTAGGTGTAATATATGTGCCATGCGAAATGACAAGACACAGAAGAGGATTTTTTTTTATGCTATTAAGCAGCTCTCATCTCTGAATTGCGCTATATTGCTTGGATACTGGGCAGCTAATTCTCTCCTTTTATGACTTGCGGGCATCACCTGAACAGAAATGAAGGTTAAATCCTTTCTGACTAGTTTAACTAAGGCAGACCCATTAGCTGTCACAGGTTTCTATGATTAGCCTCCAGTTTAGCAATGTTAAATGTTAAATACTCCCATTTGACTTTACAGAGTGAAAGAAATTCAAGATGGCTTTGAGGAGTTTTCTGCTTGCTAGTGTTCCATTAGAAGAATCTAGTTTTGCATACCTATAAAAGAGCAAACCCCATCATTAATAAAATGAGAAAAGCATCCAGTAAAATTGCCTCTGCAAGTCGTATTTGGATTTTTGTAGGGTGAGCTACAATTGTCTTTTCTTGGAAATGAAACACTGAAAGATCTCTGACTAAATTTAAACCTTCTGGCTGACATCTTTGCCATGCATGAGGTTGCTGCTCTGAATAGATATCCCAGAAAGGTTCAAAAAGTTTCTTGGCTTTCCCCTTCCAGTTAAGAATGTCTATCTGGGGTGGGGAGAGGGTGATGTTGTTACTACTGGCAGTACATTGGTTGACATGTTTTGATGCAAGATGTAGTGCTAAATTAGTGACAAGTTCGAAAGACTGGAATGCATTGTGAAATACTTAATAAATCAGAAAAGAAATCCATCTTCGCCAGGTAGCATGACATGCTTTCAGAACAGCTTTTAGCTTTTAGACTCTTGTCTCGGGTAATGTTGCACATGTTTTTCAGCATTGTGGAGCTGTATTCATTCTTGCTGGGACTTAATGAAAAAGGATGCACCAATGTCAATATTAATGAAAATCAGTTTGCATTGAAATTCAGATATCCCAGCTAGTCCATACATCTTGCTGTAAGTCACTCGCAGTAGTGTGTTAAAGACATGTCCAGCAATGGAAATATGTTAATTTTTCAGATGTACAGTGCTTTATGTAAACAAATCCTCTTTATTACTCCATTTTTTAAAATGATGGAATATGATTAGTCCCTTTATGTAGACACGCTAATGTAACAGCTTATAAATATACATAAAACCCTTCCTAGACAGTGGTTTTAGTAACTTACTCAGATGCCGAATTTGGGAGAAAAAATCACAAGCTCTGACAAATGAATTTCTCCTCTCTTCAACGTTTCAAATGCCAAATCCATCTTAAAAATGTCTTAATAGGTTTATGAAGTTTTACTTTCCGCATTGGTTTTGTGCATTTAATTGTTATGTTGAATGAAGCTTTGTGATTATTAGATGGCTAGAATTTCTGTTAATGTATATGTATACTAAATGTGTGTGTGTGTATGTAATATATAAAAGAGCAGGTTTCTGAAGTTACCATCATGCTGTCAAATTGCTTAACTGCAAAAATACATGGATGTTGTTTTGTGGGATAATATATGGGAAGTTTTTAATGGGATTAGTAAGGAAGATGAAATATTTTGGTATTTTATGTGTTCAAAAGAATTTCTGAAAAGATGTCTTTTAATAGTTTGGGTTCTATAATTGTAGTGCCTTTCAAAGTGACAGCATTAAATCAGCAAATCATGAATGGTCAGGAATAGAAAAGCAAATTATAAATTCCTGGAAATACAAGTGAAAGCAGCAATGGATGTATCATTGCTCCAGTGAAGTTGATCAGAATGTGCTCGTAGCAGTGAATTTTATCCTTCCGAATTCTATTAGCCAGAGGCTCTTTGCTTTGTAGTAAAAGTAGTCTTTGCTGTAGCTTAAAAGAGAACAGAATGTACATAGTACTCTCTCTAGAGACCCGAGACCCCTTGCATCAATGGCTTTTAGATACCCTCTTCCAGTTGAGAAAAAGGGAATCAGCATTTATTTTCTTTTCTTTGTTCGTGATTACATGAATACTAAAAGCTGCATGTGAGCCACTGTTGGCCCTTAAATTTAGGCCATGTGGGCTCAGGGTAGGGGATGTGAACTGTTCTGTGCTTAGAGAATATTTGAGCTAGGAGAATTCATTCTCACATCCTTAACCAGCACTGTTTTCTAAAGAGCAAATCTAAATAGCAAAAGCAAGTAGTTACTCCAGTTGTTAGTGCTGTATGATGTAATGTTTAAGTTTTGCTCATGAGAGGCCCTTCTCAATCTCAGTGGGTCTGTCCATTGTGATATGATGTCTCTTCATGGTGGTTTCATATTCACACTTGGAGAAAACATGCGACCAGTTTACAGTCATGTGGATTATCGCTTATACTTGTTTCCTAAGCACTGGCTTATTTCTTAAATCAGGCTCATATTTCCCAGTAACTCATTGTCAAATCATATGTGTAATTAGACAAGAATGCAGTCATAGGCTTGATATTACTCATGATCTTCACTAGATAATAAGAGGCTGCTGCATATCTCTTGTGCGTGACTGGGATGGTTAATCTCTATTCTCCAATACTATGCTGGTCTAATTGAGTTAAATGCATGGGGTTATACTGTCTCTTCCTTGCACACTGAGATATATGTTTTATGGATTTACTTCTTTGTATCTAAAATATTTGTAGTTAAAACAGATCTTAACAGGGATCTGCTAACATTGTATGAAAATGAGAAATACCTTTGCTTTTTCCAATGTGTGACGATTTCCTCTGTAGAAGTTGGAGTTTAATGTTTTAATTTCGTGTAACAATTTCAGAAGATTGATTAGCTCAAGCTAGACTGTCTGTAAGGATAACAAATTATGACTTGTTCAAAGCAGCACATCTAATTAAAACTCAGAATTCGTAGTCTTTGGGAGCTTAGAGGAAAACATGAATTAAAAAAAATGCTGAAGTTTCTTGCCAAATAAATATTAGATCTGTGAAGGTTTTGCAATGTGGCAAAATTTGTTTAATGATTATCCTAAATAAATAGTAATGCTTTTCAATCTTCTTGCTCGCAAAACTTACATCTTAAGATTGGAACTTTTAACAGGTAGCCAACAATTGATGCTCTAAACAATGATCATTGAAAATTTTTATTTTGATGACTTTATAGGGTGAAAATATTTATCATAAAGCAATGTACACAATGTAATTGTAAGGAAAAAAAAAAAGTCAAATGGAAACTGAGTTCCCCACACTAAGCTGTTGTATTCAGTCAAATTGATTATTGAGTTCAGTAAGATTCCAATGGAGAACGCATGTCTTCCCCTCCAATGAGCAATTATGGATGAGTTGTTCTATTAAATAATTCTGTGCCTCTCTATTAAATATGTCTAAATCACATTTTCATTTTTCTGATAGAAGATTAATGCATAGAAAAGAACCTGCAGCCTCCTAATGAAAGCCTGTATTTCCCACATGAATATACTTCTCTGTTCACTGAGACATGAGACTTACCAGTAATGTAGCAGGAATCTCTCTGAATCTCTAAATCTGTAAGCTTCCCCTCTGAACTGGGAACACAATCTTGTGCATCAGAATGTGCTAGAAAGAAACAGAGGGATTAAAATAGAGCTGGTAATGCAAAATAGCTTTTGGTACTCAGAACACAGACTGTATGTAAGACTCTATGTTTGAAGAAGCAATTACACTTGAGGGTCCAGCCCCAGTAGACAGAGCTGGGGTGAGGGTTATTTCATTATCTGCGATAGAGCTTATTTTTGGAAGAGACAAAGGAATGTTTTAATCCAATCATTAAAGCAGATTATAGGAAGCCAAGAGGCTTGGCAATGGTAAAGCAGTATCTAGCTGCACATCCTAACCTCTGAAGAGATGTTGCCTTTCTGTTAAAATCTCTTGTAATGTACACTCAAGTTTAAACCTTCTGCCACTGTCTTCTGCTTCCTTCTGTTATGAGGAGAATATAATTATAGAATATAATCTTGCAGTGTGGAAGTATAGCAATGGGCCTTTCAGTGCTATATGCATGGCAGGGGCAAAAATACGTCCTTTCCACCAAATTTTCCAAAATAGTTGTTCCTTTCCTTCTAATCTGCCTGTAGCCTTCTGTGTTCTAATCGTCCACCAGGCTAAAGTTATTTAATGGTGAACTGAATCATGATGAAATGCCAGCGCAAATTCTAAAATAGATATTTAGTCAAACTAGAGTATCACCAGGTATTAAAGACTTCTGTCTTTTCCATTCAAATATGTGTGGCCATAGTAGGGCATGAAGTGGTCATGCTTCTGAGCTGTTAATCCCTAAAGAAGTTACACAGTGGAATCAAGACCTTGATTTCAGAATGTAACTCTTAGTCTTGCAGAGATTGAAAACATGACTAGTTTTAAGGCTGGAAGAAAATCTCAATATGAACCTATCCTCGCTTCTTTTAAGGAGCTACAATGATGCTTCTGATTTGGAAAGCAAAGGAGGTTTCTGCATTTGGGTTTTGTCTATTTTGTCTATCTTACCTGGTGCTTCTCCTTGATTGGATTTTGAGTTTGCAGTAGAGTACATCTAAATGATGCTGGTTGTGTACTCTGCTGGTACTCAATTGCTGGGTATATGATCAATTAAATATTAATGATGTCAATGACTGAAGGTGGGGAAGCGTATTATTTTAAATCAATTTCTTGGTTAGTATGTAACTTACCTTACCTAGCTAGTGTCACTTGATTTGCCGTTTCCTGAGTACTATTTAGGCTCTGAACTAAGAAAAAAAAAGAAAAATGTGGTAGTTCAGCCAAAGGAAAGAGAAGAAAAAATACAGATACATATGTGTGTTGAAGCTTATTTCCCCGAGAACCAAGACCACCACTGCAAAGAGGGAAAGTGCTCTGTTTTCTTGGCCCACCATCTATCATGGAAAAAAATGAAACTTAAAGTTTCAAGTTAAATAAGAAATACATTAAGGCTTGTTAAGAATGCAAATGAGTCAGAAATGTAATGATCTTCCCATTATGTATATAAACAGGTAAAGATAAAACATTTGTCAGACTATGTTATGGCTCTTAGGTTGTTTGGTCTTCTTGGCTGATAAAATAGCTAATACAGCAATGGGCTTATTCTGCCATGGGGTGGAAATATGAACTAGGTAATATCCTGAGATATCTGCCTGTCCTTTTGTTCTCTGATTGGCTTGTCATGAACATGCTGCAGCGGAGTTGGATATCAAATCCCTCTCTTTTGTATTTTTGTGAAGACAAAGAATTATCAGCCAGCTTAAGAATAAACCCATTATTAAATGTGTAATGTGAAAGGAAAGATGGTTCATTTGAAAAGCAATGGATAGATTTTGATTAATTGTTAAATGTTACGTAAAAATTATTTTGAAATTACTTCTTGTGCAGCAGTTTAGCAATGAAAAGAGCAACTCAAGTAATTGATGTATTGGCAGATGCTTAACTAGTAAATGAGTTATAAATTACTCACTAATAAACAGCAACTATCGCATATGTTGATATTTATCCTTTTTTCCTTGTGTAATGCCTACAATGTTCTATCATCACCACTTCTTGGAAGTAACTTCTTTTTGGTGTTGAGAAGTTACTTCATTTTGTGCTTCATTCAAGGAATTTCTGCTTTGTTAACTATAATTGAGAATTGCTGCATGTTTTCTGTATTAAACAGGTCAGTTGCAAAAGAGAAACATAATTAAAGGTTGTACTCCTTATTAGTCATGTTTTCTTCTAGTTTTCCTTTCATAAGCTGTGCTTTGCTTTAAAGAAACCTGGTCTTGTCTGGTGGAGGGTTACTCAAAGCTGACCAGATGACAGAAGGCTACTTTTTCAAGACAGAAACATTAAAGAGTGTCTCGCCCAATCCCAACTTTGCAATTATAGAAAGAAAGAGGTAGAAGCTAGAAACTGAACCTGTTAGAGGCAACTAGCTCCCCAGAGGAGACGAAAAGAGGTAACTGAATACTGAGACTTGTTTTTGTCTCCTCTCTCTCATGTTAGTTTGAAAGGGTCTAAAAGTTTATGTGCGTATTGTCTTGCATAAAATATTCACCAAATTTCAGACAGTCAAGTATAGTGTTTCTAGTCTCAGTTTCATCTGCATGGATATGATTTTTCAAATGTATTGACTTAGTTATGATCCATTCAGATGGTTTTCTTTAATTCTCTTGATCTGCAGAATGTTCTGGACAGGTGAGAAATGTTCAACTCCACATCTTTTCTTTTCCCCTTCTGAATTTCTTGGATATATTTATATTAAAATCTTTTATTTATTTATTTATTTATTTTACAAAACCAAGTTTTGTTGAGAGGGTGTTCTGTGGTATAAGCTAAAACTCATCTGGTTCTGATGAAGTACAAGGACATGAGAGCTGACACTCACCTTTCTGACTGCTTGGACACTGAGCTAAGTAATCAGCTTAGCAGTACTTATATTCAGTTTGGTCTTTGTCATGTCTTTCTGTCTCATTTTCTGAGGCTGGCTTTTTTCCTTTCATGCACCTGAGAACTGCTTGTATCTATGCAACCTCATAGGTTGAATTGATTTTGGAAGATAAGCAACAACATTGTCTTGTTTTTAATTGTGCCCTGCTGCAGAGCAGGTTGCAAGCATCTGTTAATTTTTTTTTTTTTTTTTTTTTTTTTGCCTTCTTTGCCTTCATATCAGAGAAGGGGTTGATTTAATAATAATCACACAGAATTCAGTTTTGTGCTGCACAGGTTTTGTGAGAAAACTATCCTAAAGGTTTGTAAGATAATCATATTATCTTTACAATTCCATAGAAGTCATATGGAAGAGTCTTCCTAAGATTCTGTTGTTTATTATGAATATGTAATGGTTTTCAATGGATAGAACTTCTTAGTTTTGCCTTATAATAATAAAAATAGTTGAAAACATTTTTTTATAATGTAGGGGGAATTTCACTTTTGAGGTCATAGTCTGTAATTTTTTTCAGTTCTGATGTCCCTAGCTTTAAACTGCTTTTCTGCCTTTGCTCAGAGACAGATAGCTGGTAGTCCTTCTGAGCTGAACAGCCTGCGAATACGAAATATTAATAAACCAGAAACACACAGTTCCAAGACAAGCAATTTTAAAAAATCGCATTATGTATACTTAATGCCTAACTGACCTTTTCTGCTGTTTCTTAAATCTTTTTAAATTCATCTAATTTCAAAGCCGGAGTATTAGCCCATTTATATGTAAATTGCCTTTAATTCATGCATTGATTTGAAAGACTAATCCAAAAGACCCTTTACCACAGGTGACCTTTTTGACACTGTACTTCTGGGAAGACTGTAAAGTGGTTTCTTATGACCTCACATCCACCTGTAGCATAACATATGCCTACTTCAGTATGTATAAATCAGTCATAAGAGAATGGTTTTCAAACAACAGTGAATTATTAACACTATAACTGCCCCAGTTACTCTTTGAGTTAAAATACCTCTCACTTAAACCAGTGATTATTTCATGTTGACTTTCTTCCCTGTTTTAGATGATTGATGCAGTTAAGATGTCTACTGATTATGCCCCTTGAAAAACATATAATCTAGTTCTAAAATGATAGTCTGCTAATACTGTAAATTTTTTTAAAAAATCAATATTATTACCCATAATTTCATGTCACCAAGTTGTTGCTGGAAAAAATATGTTAATTTTGACTTGGCCATTTCCTATGGTAAAGTTGAAACCTTTCCCTTTTCACAAGATACTGGACAAATTGAGATAATTATTTATTAGGGAATATAAATTTATATGTTTGTCCATTGATTTTTCTGAATACACCACTGGAACATCTGCTTTAATGTATATTTTGTTGTGAAGAGTGAAGAATCACATGGCTTAATAGACAGTATTATTTACTATATTCTCAGTGTTGCAGGTTATTACTAGGAGTATGCATACTAATTCTATTGAATTGCTGCAGTTTCCTGGTGCTGATATTTAATCTTGAGTAAAATAATTGCTTTTTTTGTTTTATTCTCTTTTCAAATGAACTTTATTTTTTCAATCAATTACAGCTTCAGAAGAAACACAATACAAATATCTGGTGTTGAAGATTGATATCTATTTCCATGGTCATCAGTAAGATGAAAAATGGTCTGATTCTCATATTTTAGCTCAGTTATGATGACTTTTGTGCACAAAGAAAAACAAAGTCTGCTTTTTAAAATCCATTTAAGCAATGCAGTATACCAGACAGTGGTGCATTGCATTATACAACAAGCAAAGATTATTTTTGTGTTGTATGCTTATAAGGGAAGACAACCTTCTTTATGCTGTGAGTTATAATAAAGAAGTAATGTATGCCAAGTTGCTTGCAGTTGTGGGGAAAAATGAGAAAAAGACGCATAAATCTGTAGTAATAAAAGCAGAAAACAGGGTACAAAGCATGAGCTCTGAACTGGTCTGTGTCTATAACTATCACATCTTTTCTCAGTCATGTCAAAATAAATTTGTATTAATAGTCCTTGTGGGAGGATAAGCCTGTCTAATTTCTTTTGACTAAAGAGCTCAGAAGAGTTGAGAACAAGATGGCTTCAGAAGTGCTGTTTTGTCATTTGTTGCAGGGGGAGAAAAAAGAAAACTTACTAGCCAGCATTATTTGCAAAATATAAATTGTGATCTTTGAAGACCTCATCTGGTTTTAAAAGTAGAGTAATGCAGTATGAGCTAATGGAACTTTAAAGATATGATAAAACCACACGATATTGGTGCTGTGAAATAAGGACATTCCTTGAAAGACAGCCTTCATAGATCAATTATCCTTTTGCTTCCTATTTTAGCTAGAAGTTATTTATATCCTAATAGTTTGTTTTCCTTCTGAAACAGTAACGCTGCCTGGAGTAAGTAGTGTTACTTCTGCAAAGAAGGATGAAGAGGGCTGTGTAATGTAAGTAAGGGTCAGGAACACTGGAAGAGCACAGTGAGGAAAAAAATTGCCATTTTAATTAGGTTTGAAAAGATGTAAATTCAAATTGTGGGGAAAAAAAAAAATGGCTGTGGGAGGAGATCCTAATGATTTGGCTTTGTATTGAAGGCCTGAGAAGAGCTGAACTTGAATGGCTGTAGCAGTGAAAATCACATGCGTAAGGACATCAATTTGCATCTTTGTCTGGTTTGCTTATGCTTATTATTTCCCTTGTTATTTGCTATGGCAATACAGTTGTCTGTTCAAAAATTAGAGCTAACTGGGTAATTAAAGAAATAGATGTAGTAAAAGCTACCAAAAATTAGCGGTGCTTGTAGCTGTGCCAGGACCAAGAACTGATCTGTCTTATGTGAGACTGATCATTCTGAAAATTTCTCTGGGTTTGAAGACACTCATGGAAAGCTTAAAATGATAGCAATGGATTTCATTAGAAAACCCAGAGGATAGTGTCCATGTAGAGGTTATCTTGTTTTGCTTCTATCACCATATGGTATGATGAAGGCAAGGACAATATTACTGTTAAGGAATTTGTCAGCTCTAAGGTAGAGGTGAATGAAAATAAATATTTCAGTTTGTCTTGCATTGGTGTTAACAGAGGCATAAATATGGCTATTTATTTCTTTATATATCTACGCTTGTTTTACAGGCAGCAAGAGTAGTAGAGAGCCATTTTTAATTTGGAACTTGAGAAAGATGAAGGAAAAACACGAAGCCATCAAATTTTGAGTGTTTTTTGAATTAGTGGAAAACATTTTGCACTATTGTGAGAGAGGAGTGATGAAATCTATTGCATGTAGATACAGTTTATTACAGCAAAGAAATCTGTCCCGGTGACTACACCCTTGCTGAAAGCCATACTCCTTACATTCCTGCACCCCTGGACTGCAGTTATGTTCAGCTGATAATGAACAATGGTGAAGCATTTTTGTGTTGAGTACTGATACAGAGAAAAGATTTGAATTTTCAGATGTTTTTGATTGAAAGGATTCAGATTCGTGTTTGTTTGCATACCAATGTTTGAAATGTCTAACACTTGTAAGACAAGAATTTGTGCATATTTACTGTATGTAAGTACACAAAATTAAGAACTTCATTTTTTTCTGCAACAATTTCATTGCTATTTCTGCCTGAGTGTAAGAGGTGTTCCAGTTATAGAAGTTATGCTGATCTAAATACCACTTAGTATACATGTGCAGTATTAGCTGCAGCGTCTGGAGTCCATGACTCAAATTCACTGCATTCCTATTTAACTGTTGTGTAATGGCTCTCCTTACCATGGTAAACAACAAACATCTCTCTCAGAAGACCTACTTTCAAGTAAAGCTTCTGCTGCAGCACGTATTATTTGATGGGGTGGGACTTTATCGAAGTCAATACCTGAGAGATGAATGTATGTACAAATCTGGGAAGATCAGGGAGATTGATAATGATATATTCACAGGGTAAGTGTCACAGGAGACAAGACTGCAATACCAGGGAGAAATGGAGATCTTGGCTCAGCAAGATAATACTTCACAGAATGACAGCAAAAATAATATGACAGAAAAGATTTATATTGATCAAAAGAAATACTAGCCTTGGGCTAAAGGAATAAAGGGATTAACAAAGAGTGATGCAATTGGCACTCAATGACTAAACTCTGACATGATTCAGTGGGCACACCTTGGAAAACCTGTGAAGTCATGTGTCAGGGCGAGGGTTTGATAGCTGCATTAGTGCTGAAGTATTCCTCAGCAGGATGTAAACACTAAAGAAAAAGGAGAAAAGAAAGCAGCATGTAAAGAAGCATGGTATGTTACATATTCAACTTCTTTCTAGTTTTTTCTCAGACAGACTACTGTAAAGGTATCAGTGCTTCAAGGTAGGAGAGAGCTGTGTGAACTGTTCAGTGCAGTGGAGATAGCTTTCTTGACTGACAGCATGACTTACTGCTTACCAAACAGATAACTGGAATTGTCTTCATAAAAGAGGTTCTAGTTCACCAAGTTTTATGTTCTTTTGTTAGTGCACTCATCTTTTATGAGAGTTAAGCATGGTTACAAGGAGAATTAGGACCTTTTCTATAAAGATGCATGGATGACCACTCTTCTTTCTGTAATTTTGATGTCTTGTGTTGTATTGCAATAGTGATACATAAATAAAGCACGAAAAGAAATTCCTGTTGAACAAAAGGAGAAATTGCATCCTTTTGCCTCACCTAGACTTTTAGTGATATGGTGCCTTGACATATATGTTAGCTGTTCAGTGATGGGTTCACTGCTCCCTGCAGTCATCTAGTAAATTAAGTATCTGTGCTTTTCATGTTTCTGAAACAAGGGGCTCAAGACTCTGTAAAGCGTTCCGCCTGACTTATGCTGTGTCTCAGAGGAGCAACAAACAGCACTATGGTAAATAAGCATATCAAAGACTATGGTCAATTCTGAAGGGTGAGATGATGAACAGCCCTTTCAGGGCTGTGGGTAACCAAGGCTGAAGTGTGACAAGGAGCACAGTAATGTGGGGATGATGAGAAAGTGGGCAAGTGTTTGAAGTAATCTTACCTTGCTCAAAGGGTGCTCTGAAGGTTTTTGGATTGTATCAATTAACAAATTATAGACTATGAGATTTGTTTGTAAACTTCTACTGCACTGAAATTCTGTCCTTTTTCAGTAGGGTTTTGAAGATGTGCTTGGGACCACTAACTTGTTGGAGGTTTTTCTTTGCCTATCATTTTTAAACAACAAAAGGACCTACATGGCTCTGAGCAGCCTGGTCTAATGATTGGTGACCCCGACCATGACAGGGGGGTTGAGACTAGATGATCTTTGACATCCTTTTCAATCCAGGTGATTCTGTGATTCTATCTAAGTCAGAATTTGGTTGGGTTTGGTAACTAAATTTTGTGATTTTCTATGTCCATTTCAGTAGTGATAAATGATTGAAATGATGTAAGCATTGTCTGCACGTCTAGCAGAGGGGAAATCTTGTGACGTTCAAATATTCTGTGTTAGTTTTGCTTGTCTATCGGGCAAGAGGCACAAAGAGATGGGAATATAGAATGGAGCTTACCCATGGCTTCCTGAGGTGGTTGTCTTCTGTGAGTACCTTTTCTAGGCCTGAAGTGAGAGAGGATGTGATGGGTATTATCAGATTTCTAAACATAGTTTAGAAATAAGATGACAAATTTGACTAAGACTTTTTTGTGTGAAAACTGTTTTATGCTTTAATTTTTCCCCTTTCTCTATTTATTTCCCTTCAGAGTATTTAAATTGGAAATGTCCCTTCTGAGCAATATCTTTTTCATTTTCAGCTTCCAGGTTTTTCAATATTGATTTTGTTTTACTCAGTTTTTTTCTTCAGCACATTCTTTTTTTTTTTGTTCTAAAAGAATCATGGAGGATCTTAACTAGGAATTGTAGCTAATTATTTCTTAGCCCACATTAAAAGATGACTGATATTCTGGTACTCCCAGTCTTTGCTGAGTATTTGTCTACAGAAAAGAATTAGTGAAAGGTTATCTCTCTAGATTATGGTCTCAGAAGCTGCATATCTTCCATTTCTTTTCCCATTTACATTTTGGTGTGAGAGAAATTGCACTGTTTTTTGATGACGTTCAATTTAGAGCCTCTTACTGTTCTTCAGAAACTTTGTGACAAGAGACCAAGATATTCAAGATATTTAAGTGTTTTTTTTCTTGCCTCTTGATATAATAGATAATCCAGATACCACAGAATATTGGGAGGACACATTTTAGTTTTCTGCAAATAACATTTCCTTGTGTGAATTCTGCAAAGCAAATTGTTTTACTTGTCCAATTTGTCTTATGTAATATGTAGTTAAAGTTTAAGGGTCATCTGTTCTTCCCATCTGTGGCCCATTTCATAGTCTAGATATACTACCTAGTTTGGGGCTAATTCTCAGTACGTGCATAGCTTGAAGCAAGAGGCGTTATCCGTGTCTGATTCTTAAGTTCAGTTTCATTTTTCTTTGTGAAAATGAAGCAAAAGGGAACGCTTGTTTTGTGTTCATACCTCTACTTAATTATTTTCATCTTTCTTTCATTTGTGCTCTAGCAATGGACTGCTGCCGTGGTTTTGCCCAAATTACTAAAAGCAAAAAACTTCCAAGATTGCATATTAACATCTAATTATTGTTGTTTTTTTTTAATATGGAAAATCTGGTGCTCATATTTTTAAAAAGCTAATTTCATTTTTTTAAAACTGTAGGTCAATTTAATTTCACACTATTCACTTAAGAAGAAACCTCTGATTTTTGTCACTAAAATTAATCACTATTTCCTGCTATTTAAGCTGTTGCTGAGCAGATAAAATTGTATATCTATTTTTCTATTTTTTTTACATTGACAGCAATTTCATTGTATTGTTATCTTGTATTCTATTCATAATCCTCTCAGTATCACGATTATACGACTTCATTGTGTAACTTCTGCGTATCTCCTTTTTCCTTCAGCTTTGCAATTCTAATATTTTCTTGCTATTGTATTACAGAAGGATTGAGGAAGAAGGTATTTGCATGAAGGACATTTTAAATTCTAATGTCAAGGGTCATTAATCATTTTTGTTGTTATACTTACAAAGCTCAGTTTCTGCATACAGAAGAGACTGCGGGATAGGAATCCATTTTGGAAATAAATCTTTCAGATTACCTTTTCATTTTCAGTGAGTTGCCAACTACAAATTTAAAAGAATACCAAGCCAAAATAGGTGACAAATTTGAGTGTTTTGTATCAATGGTTTTTTGTTGTCATTAACATATGCCACAAATTATATGCCTTTTATTTTTGCGATATTGTTCCCCTCTTTGTAATTAACTTGTTTGGCTTAATTATATCTTGATTTGTTTGCTTGTTTTTCTTTGTTTTTGATCTTGTGAAGGCGGAATTGTATTTGTTCTAAAATGAGGGTAGGCATTACTGCTTGTGGCTAAAACCATCATTACTTTTTTATTAATAAAACCAACAAAAACTGCAGTCAATTTTTCAATGGCATGAATAGTTGGAGATTTTGATGCTTTGACTACTGTTACAGTTAATAAACTTTGCTTTTCTTAAGAAGGCTGTAGTATGATCTCAAATGCGTTTGACGTTGGCTGGAAACAAGTGCTGTGGATTCCTCCTGCATAATGCCATTAAAGATTGTGGCGTTTAAGTGATAGGATTTTGTGATGGGACTTGGTAGGTCAGGATGATGGTTGGACTTAATGATCTTTAACATCTTTTCCAACCTAGATAATTCTATAATAAAAAGGTGAACCTGCCTTTTTGTTCAGTTATTTACCTACATGCTTAATTGCTTCTGGTGAGGACTCAGTGAATTCATTACAATTTTCATGTTAACAGAATAATGCTGATGCAGTGTGATGTTTTGAGTGAAGAGCTAAGTTTCATATCAGTGTTTGGTTGTCAGCTTGGAACATTGCTCTTGTTGTGGATTGGAAGGCAAAAATGCAATTTTGTTGAAAATTGGACAAAATTACATGGAGACAGTATGAATGCATTTTCAACTAATTGGTGGAAAGTGTATCTAAGAACCCACCGGCAGAATGAAACCCAGGGTTTCATTTACTAATTTGGGAAAAATATTTGAGATAGGGATAATATGAATATGCTGTAAATAAATCCATACTCGACTGCGTTTGCTTCAAGGTATTTCCTTGCTACTTTGCCTGTGTCTTGTAGAGTTAACAAAGCTTTTCTTCATTCTGTAGACTAATGTGTTTTAGGAAGACACCACAACTTGCTTATTCCAGAGTGCCAGAAGATAATGGGAAGCTTTCTCCTTCCATATAATTTTACTACATGGGAAAATTCTCACTGTAGACTCACCAAGTTAAATTAACCCTTCCCGTTTCCTCACAGCAGTTCGTTTAGCAAAATACCCATCTATACAGCTTCCTCTTTGGGAATTTCTCCTTTAAAATGTTGGTCTCAGATCTTAGTCTGTAGAAAGACCATTGATATTTACTCCTGCATAGGGGAAGCCCTGCATTGTGATGTTTAAGTGCTTAGTACGTAAATTAGTAATAACCTATTTTAATATCACACTTTTTCTCTTTACTAAGAGAAGCACCAAGTGCACTGTGATTTGGTGAAAGGCTGGACTTTTGCATAGAAATTTTTTTTCCTGAGCTGAAAAGTCTTACCAGAAAACATATCTGCTTTCTTGGTGTATGGAGCGCAGGAAGACTATTTTCATATCAGTTAGGTTTTTTTCCTTCCTTGTAACCAATTATGATTTTTTTTTTCTTGAAAGAGGCCATCATAAACTTTGCCATTTGTTTGTCACTGAAACATTTATGTTTCTCAGATTACCCCTTTCCAGAGGATTCTTCAGAGCACTTTTGAAAATCCACAGCTAATCACTTACGTAGTATTCTTGCAATAAGCGTGTTGTAAATAATGGCACATGTGGAAATTTTATTGACTTAGAAGTAAATTAAAATAAGTAAATTCAACATAACATTCCCTTTGTAAATGTAACTTTTTCTGCTTTATTTCAGTCTCCTTTGGTTGGTTTATTTTGAAATCCACGGACTTCAAACAAAACATTATTTCCCTTTCATCTCTTCTTTTCTTCTGTCTAAAATGTTCCTTTCCTCCATTCCTGATGATCCTCCAGTGGCTTTATATATATCCCAATCCTACTTGAGCAAAGTCCGGTGAATCTCTTAGTTCTGCTTAGGGAAATTTTATCAGCATCAGTATAATATTAAGAGGAGGAATCAAGCAATTAATTTCTTTCAAGGTAAGATCAGCATATCTGACTAGATATTATATTACTGTGTGTAGCAAAATTTCAAAGTTAATTTAGATTATATGAAGTAAAGTCATCCATTTTCAAATGCATGAGAAGAGATGATTAAATTCCAGATTCCAGTGTAAATTAGCTTCTAAACATAGAGGTTTGTAGCTTGAATTGAATCAGAGAGTGTTTCAGAGGTTCAGAGTGTTAACTATTTGCTGATGGCTTTGCTTGATTCATTTCTGGAAATGGTATCTCACTGGAGTTGTCCAATTCACAGTATATAATGGATTAATGGCTTGGAACTTTATCTATAATTCTTTGGCTTTATGTTTAAACAGTTCATAAACTCTTGATGTCCCTTTTCCCCTCTTGAGTTCATTAAGAAAATAACATAAAGTAAAGCTAGCACTTTCTTTGTATTTTATTATTTAGAAAAACACATTATGTTAATATTCTAAACCACTGTAATTTAGTAATTTAAGGACTCTGGGGAGAAAAAAAAAAAAAAAAGATTTTTTTTTCTGTCCCTTCTATTAAGAAGAGAGAGATTGGAAAGAAATTCATCAAATGCCTGAAGGATAGGGTGGCTTCTCTTTCAAGACTTAAAACATTGTCCTTCCTATTTGGTAGCTCAGTAATACTGTTACCATGGATGTGGCAGCTGCCTGAATGCAATAGAGAGCATCTCATTCAAGCCAAGGAGACAGAAGGTCAATTTCGGTAGCTCCATGTTCCTAGATGCTCTTGCAAGGCAATAGTTTTTGGTTTAGTAATGCCAAGTATGAACTACTTATTAGCTGTTCTGATCTTAGTTTTAAATTATGGAAATTATATTTTGGCATAGAATCATATTATGTTCAGAGAAGAAACGAGCTATGTTTATCTTCATTCCAAATTAATAATCATATATTTATGTAAATTCTCTATTCAGAGATATCTGCATTTCACCAAAAAATTTTTTAGTCTTTACTCAAATGCAGTCTAACTTATCTTTCTTTTTCTCTTGAAATTCTGAGCTGCTGGGAAGCAATGTGAATAATTGATACCTCTTATTACTCATTGTTCATTGCTCTTGCATAAAGAAGAAAAAAAAGCTTATATAGTTTGCTCTCTTGTGTACTAAACTGGCTTTAGGCAAGCAAAAAATAGCAGTTATAGAGACTACTATTTCTGAGGAGGATTTTCATTTTCTGAGTAGCTTGGTGAAGCTGTGCTTCTAATTAAAAAGTCAACAAGCACTAGTGTGGTAGCAGTAGAGCTTAGGTGAAACATAGCCAGTCAAATCCATAGTTTATGTAAAACCACTTTAATGAGTGAAATTACTCCAGAGATTAATATATCTTGATATAAAATGGAAGTGCAAAGAAAAACAACGTCTGTTTTACTTTCCTTGGGAAAATACATCTGTTTTCCTTCCGTGGTGTTTTATAGACAGGATTTAGATGTTACTGCTCTCCACACTGGGACATATTTGAGGTTTCTATCTAGCACAGAGCCGGTGTTGGATGAAATCTAAAATAGAACAGTGCAATTTCTTCTTTCAAATATATTCTCCCAAGATTTGAGCCCAGATATGTTTCTGTAAGAAGACCGAGGAATTTGTTTTGCAGGCCAGCTTGACATCTGCTACAAGCTGACAATGAAGATTTTGAAGACTGCTGCCACAGTGCTGCTAATATATGTTAATTTTTTTTTCCATAGGACAAAGATACTCTAATGCCAGTAGGCTTTGTATTTTTGTGTGAGTAGTAGGATAAAAGTGAAGCTGCGTAGCCTTGGAAGTAGGATAAGGAGCAGGATGTCATATCTAAATGTTGTCTCCAGCTTTGTCACTGTTAAGACTTGCTGTGTTATTTATCCTTTTGTGCCATGTCTACTCAGAAAGGGATAATGACACCTCTTTAGTACTGTGAAACGTTTTCAAAATGAGAAAAGCTTAATAACACAGGCCTATCACTTTTGTAAATGATTTACTGGTAGACCTCGGTTCTGAAAACAACTTTGATCTTTTGGGAGAGAACGCTCCCAAATCTGTATCCTGCATGCAAAGCTTGGGGAGCCGTTATATTTTGATGAGAGCCCTGCTTTAAATGTGTTGTTACCAGAAGAGCAGAGGGTGATGTCTTAGCATTTCATCACAGTGAATTAGTGAATGCTCTAATTTTTTTGTAAAGCTTTTCAAGTGTGTTCTTTAGTTACTTGTCTTTTCCCTCGTATGTATTGTTCAGATAAAATGCTTTTAGCAGAGAATGAGGTGGAAGCAGAAAACATAAAAATATTTGAAGTGTCTCAGGCTATGGTGACTGCACCCAGCATCAGCATAATTCTGTAAAATATTATTCCTAATGTTAATTGAACAACAAGTGTTTTGATAAAAAAAGACATAGCCACTACAATATATCTTTATATCTTTGTCTTTATATATATTGTATATATATAAATATATATATGATATCATACATGTCTTTATTAATTGTAATATTAATATTTGACTGTGGAGGAACAAAGACTGTAGTATAGTACTTCAGTGTATTCCCGAAGTGGTAGAAATTGAAAGCAAGGAAATGTAATTTATTATTATAATTATTGTAATTATTAAACACAGCAGAATTCATGCAGTACTATTTTGGACAGTGTATCCTTTGAGTAACCTTTTCCATTTCGTAGTTCACGCTGCCAGCCTCAGTATTGTAAGTTCCTTTTCATCTGGGCGTTCTCAAACATTGGACATGTGAGGCCTTGGACATCTCTAGAGCTGTCCCTCCCAATTCATATTTCTCTTTTTTTGGTGCTGTAGAAATGGAATTGTGTCCAAATAAATAACATTCTTTGAGCCTCAGTGTTTACAATGTTTGTACTTCTGTTCAGTGCCTACAGACAAACTTTATTAGAATCAATAAACAGAATAAAAAGCAGAACCTCATGAATGATTTGTTTTGTGGAATAATTAAAACCCAGATGCTCAACTACCATGCAGCAAAAGGTGCGTCCACGTCTCCGAAAGGAGAACCAACCAACTTAATGGAGAGGCACAATATCGTCCTCATCCCATAGTGAGTGTTCTCATGTCCTGGACTTGGCTGATTCACTCTTGTCATGGAGCACAATGCTGCTATCAAATTCCCTGACCTTCTTTCCCGAATATCTCAAGTTTGTTATTCTCTATTCAGATATTTAGAAACTGAATTGATCAATGCTATTTCATTGTGAAATAGAATGACTGGAGTGAGGGAAAATGGTGATATTTTTAATGTTGTATGACTCTTAATTCTTTTTTTACAGTATGCCAGCAATTGCATATGCTAAGTGGAACACTAATTACATTTTGCATTTTCGTATAACAGTGTAGCAGTTTTGTCAGCATAATTTATCTGCATAATGTACACAGCACAGAATATGGTACAGTAATAAAATCATCTGTTTAATTTGCTATTAATCTACAAAATAGAGTGATACTAGTATTTTCAGAACAAGCAGTAAAATACAAACAATTTGCATGTCATCCTATGTGGCTGCTGTATTTATTTGTAGATATTGGTTAGAAATTGTTTGTGTGTAAAATTCCTTGTAGTGGAACGTGCTTGAGTCAAACTGTCTTGATTTTGGCTGAGAAATGTGCTTTGTTTGGGAGCTTGCACTAAACTGGAGTGGTGGAGGTGTTTCAGGTTCATGTGTGACTGGGTTTTTGTTTTTGCTTTTTGTTTTGTTTCTTCTAACGGATAAGTAGTGAGAAGAAGACTAAAGAGAATATGTGAGGCTGATTCTTCTCATGTGCTTGAAACAGTTTTTTCATCTACTTCCTTGCTATAAAACAGATCAGGTTTGAAATATGGTGATTTATCAAAGCTCATTTCTCTTGTGTCTCCTTATGAAGAATTTTGCTGTCATAAAGGCACCATGTTTCTGGCAGTGCTGCAGTTCAGCAGTTTACTTCTTTTCATCACTGCTTCTGTGGGAGGGGTGAATGGAAGTGGGTCCTGAAAACCCAAATATTTGGCAAATTTAACATAGGGCTAAATTGTCCAGTCACTGTTTGTGTGTTAGGAAGAGAAGCTGGGTGCTATTAAGAGTAGCAGTGTAAACCTCTCTCTCTGTTTCATCGCTGTCTTAGTGCATAATAAACCATGATAGAGAGGTGAGAATTATTCGCTTGTGCCCAAAGCTTTGTTCTGCAAATGTAGCTGAGATCAGGTCATCAATATAATTGTTATCATGTTAAGAAAAGAGGATTCCTGGTTAGGTGTTTGTTGCAGAGGAAAAAATTGTTTCTAACCATAGTGGGGTAAAAAAGTAGTTTTAAGGCTGAAGTTCAGTTGTGTCTCTTGTAAACAAATGGTGAATCATCTCACTGAAATGTGCTCTTGTCCCAGTTTCAGTAGACATTACTTTCATTATAATTTCAAAATTCCCATTGTTGTCATATATCTATTAACCATTCTGTCGTTCCCTGTTGGTGGTCATCCTCGGTAAATATTAGTAAGGCTGTGAAACAAGGGAGTTTTCTTCTCATCTTTTGCATTTAAGTGGCTCTTTATCTTACTATTTTAAAACTAGATTGTACTGACAATAAATGTATAACCCAGATAATGACTTCCCTAGAAGAATCCAAGTACCTAAACTGGCAAGCTGTTTGTGTGTCTGCTTCTTTGTTGATAATTAGATACTTGATTTCTGAAGTTTTATATTCTGTGCTGGGCTACTTACATTTCTGTTTCCTCTGGACTGAACAGTCACAGTCAATAAGCCTTCAGTCTCTGCCTGTCCTGGCCTCAAAGGGGTAATATTTCATGCTTTTGCTGTCTCTGCTCCTAGGGATACTGGAAATTTAGAATAAACTGATTACTTAGTAGGCCTGATGGGGAATTGCTCAACATTTTCATCTTTTGATAGCTGAAAAAAGAGAGCAGAAATAAACCAATGTAGCCTGGTAGTGGAAATGATAAGAAAATTGTAGATAGAAAGCCAGTGTGCATCCATGTCCTCTCAAGGGACAAACATCGCTTGCCTTTACTGCTACCTATACTTCAGCCATTCTAAAATTGATAAACTTTTCTGATCTAAGTCTTTTGCTTTCCTTTTCTTTTTGCTTCAAAATATACTCGTGGCTGGAAATCTTGAAGATTATCAAACAATCTGAAATGTTGCACCTTAAATTTTTGTAAGCTCTTTAAAGGGAACGCATACCCATGTTTTTTTCAGCGTTGTCGGACATATACTGTCCATGTCCATAATGCCTTACATCTATCAGGAAGAATATGTGGCAGTACAGGAAAGAACCATTAATCTTAATATTCCTTTCCCTATGATCAGTCAGCAGTTATTCCTGGGCTTAGCTCCCTCTTAAAGAAGTTAGTAAGCAACAAAATCAGATATTGTGATTCTTTGTCTGCCGCCTTGCTCCGTTATCATTTACTGGTCATTTTTTTCCTTGTTTGTTATATTGGAGGAGAGCTTCAGTAGCTTGGCTATTTTAATTTATCTTCACGTGGAAACATATATTTGAGGGGAGATGAACGAGACACTGAAAACTGTGCCCGTGCCCCTGCTTTGTTTTTGATTCATACCAGTTCTAACGTGTAATTGTGCTGAAATTGTACTTCACTTGACTCAGAATTTAGATAACTTGGCTGAAATTGCTTTATTTTTCCACCATGTTGCTTGTCCTCCATTTAAAAAAAAAAAAAAAAAAAAAAAAAAAGTCAAGCCAAAAAACTGTTGCTGCTGAAATCTGCACACTTTCTGTTGAGCCACATGAATCCACAAAATCTTTTTGCTAAGATTTGAAAAGCCAGACATTTGTGGAAATTGGAGAGAAGATACAGGCTGGTCAGCAGAAGATTTATCCAATTCCAGCTCATAGTTAGGCTTAATAGGTTTCATGTCTGCTTCTCTGGAAACAGATGCTGCAATTTCTTTTTATCAGCCGTGGCTTTGGACTCGCAAGGTACGCGTGTTAACCAAGAAAATGAGATATCTGCAGTTTACTAGTTTAATCTGAATTTTGAAAAATGTTTTGATATATTTCTTCTGGCAGAACTAACATCTCATTTTCAGTCTATCACGCATCTTCTGCTCAACCCAAATACATGTAGGAAAATACATGTAGGAGTGTCTTTGTAAGTGTGTATGTGTACACATATGCATGTAAATACATTGTAATAAAAAGTACACTACTCCAACTCTTCAAAGAAGGAACCTGGTAGGGAATCCTAATAGTTTGCTGGAAGTCATAATTAGTTTTTGTTGCCTTCAGCAAAGATTTGATTGTATCATTTTTTTTCCTTTGCCTTTAGTTATTGTTTTTTTCTTTTCCTGGGGTGTATACATCTTGTTCAAAAAATAGTGGTAAGATTAACATTTTGCTATGAGGGGTTTCTCTTGAAGCAAAAGCTCTCATCATAGCCAAGGCAAAGTGAAAAATGTGTAGTAAATCTAGATACTTGGGTTTATTCAAGAATAAACAGTATTTCTTTGCTTATCTCACTCGTTCCCTGCTAGAATTATGCTCTGGTGGTCTTGACATCCCCTCCCAGCCAAGACATCACTGCTGCTCAAAGAAGGTCTGTGTCTATCAACATTTACAATCAGTTCATACTAGTTGCCATTAGGAAGTAGCATGTTGGCAGTTCACAGGTTCAATTTTGGACATTCACTCTACAAACATATACAGTCAATTATCTGCCTTACAGTGTTCACAGTGTAAGTTACTTTCTCCGTATTTCCCAAAAGCAAGCTAGCCTTGCTGATTTTATTGTTTTTGTTGTAGTTTTCTGTTCCAGAAGTGCATGTCTCAGTGTGTTGCATTATTTTCCTAATTTTCTAGCAGACTGTAATGAGAGGAAAAACTGTTGCATCCATACTACCTGATGGTTTCTATGAATGAGTGATGCAACACCTATGCAAATGCCATTTTGTTATCGGGGCATGGGTGACATGGGAGGTTTGCATAATTTTAGCCCCGAGGTTGCAACAAGAGGAGTATTAACTACTCTGATCCAGGTTGCTTGTATAAAATTAGTTTTTCACTTTGTGAATAAAACACTAATATTTGTATTTAAGAAAAGGGGCTTATGAAGTGCTGTCTTAGAACAACACGACCCTGATATAGCCTGTATCTAACTACTTAATGTTCCATCTTAGCATCTCATTAGCATTGCAAGCTTGTTTTGTACTTGGTTTCCCAGGAAATAGGAAGTTTAATGTTGAAAGACTTCAGGTCTACTGGTTCTGTCCTCTGGAGAGCTTAGAAATTACGTTTTTTCTGGGGACTGACTCCTTTCAAGGTCCGTGATACTGGTACAGTGATAACTACTCAGAGAAAGCTTGCTTTTCCTTCAGACATCAAAGGCAATTTAACCTAACTTATTTTTTGAGGATTTGACTTGGAAATACAGATGACCAACTTGAAATGTAAGAGCATTTTCAGTTTCATCAGAGCTGTCCTGTATTAGTCCTCAAGAAATGAGACGTTGAAATATAAATTTAAAATGGCCATACCAGAAATTAATATTAAACAGTTATTAACAGAAGTACTCCAATATCCAAATAGTCTGAAATTTCCACTTGGGCTGCTTGCAGTGAATCTGTGAGATTCAACTGCAGTTTCAGTGAATGGATTTGACATTATGATGTGGATGAAAGTCACCACTAAAAGTAAATGTTCTAGGATTCTTATAAATTTTTTAACTTGCTTAATTTTCCTAAGTGTTTTACCCTATAGGTTGAAATCTGGCATCCGTAATATCCTCTGAAAATGTCTTTCTAGAGAATTCTTTTGCAGTTTTTTCTTCAACCTCATAAGCAGGCAGAATTTGTGAAGTACAAGCAGGTTAATATTCAGGTTAATAAGCCCCTCCCCCCAAAAAACAAGTCAACAAGGGAAAAACAATGGTATGCTTTTTAATTGAGATTGATGCCTTCCTTGTTTGGGAGTTTAGTATAACAGAAATTGTTTGTCATGTAGGTAAATGCTGGTTCATGGAGAATCTCAGATCTGAAAATGATTCACTGCTGGGGAGTCAGGTCTTCCCTTTCCTGGAACCTCAATTAGGTACTTCAGTGGTAACCATAGAGCAGCTGATTTTCAACTTGGGTCCACAGTCAGAAGAGCATGGGCTTCAGCTTTGTAGAAACCTTGAGTCAGCCTGTATGACCTATTTCCAGCAGCTAAATTTCATTAGAGTGTGGACAAATTGCATTCAGTATTCTCCTAAAATTACTATCAATACAAGTAGTTACGCTTGCAAGTTTATTATATACAGGAGAGGGCTGTGTTTGCTGCTTAAGTAATGACAATTTAAAAATAAATAGACTATTTGTATTCTTGATTATTGTTTCTTGCATTAGGTGCTGTCAAGCTATCCGTGTCTCAGGTGTTGTCTTGTAAAATAAATGCTTTACTATAATGTTCTACAGTAGTCGTCAATTGACCATGACACCATAAGATTATAGAATAAGAACCTTCCTGTTTTCAAGCAAGTAACTTTTTCAGCTCAGAAAGTTTGATGTGGCTGTGAGAGAAGCTGTATGTTTTAAAGCAGCTGACAGTAAGTCCTGGTCTGAGGATTTTGTTCTCACTGGGAGAGATGCAGTGGGATCTCCTCCTGGCTGGAGTGAGGAGGTGTGGGGATAGAGGATGGATGGGAGGGAGAGGTTCTACCAACTACGGAGAGAAGTGGTGTAAATGCAGGGAGCTCTGCTTTGCAGTAGGTGAGGGGCTTGTTGATAACTTACAGGTAAATAACTCACAATAAAATGATTAGTAAAAGTCATTCTCTTTTACAGTGTTATAGAGTAGCGAGGAATGGTAGTGCATCAGTAACTGAACCTTTTGCCTTCCTCACTCAGACTGGAGAGCTTGAAAGGAGGTATACCATTGTGTTATGAAGTATTTACATATAACATTGAGCAACTTGCATACTAGAATTTTGAAAATTAAGGTATTACTTGTGACCTGACCTGGCTTGGTACTAAATAGGGAAGGAAAAGAAATCAAATTTTTCTAGTGGGAGGTGTTTGTCCTCGCCTATAGAATAGAGGTTGGAACTAGATGATCTTAAAGTTCCCTTCCAACTTAAATCATTCTGTGAAATAATAGAGATGGGGTAGTGCAGATGGGATTATAAACAGGAGAGATGGCTGGAAATAAATTAGAACGGTTGTCCTATTTTATAAGCTTTTTTTTTTTTAATTGTATGTTGAAGGAGGCAAATAAGCATGCAGAGTGAACATCTGATGGAAAGCCAACAAGTAAATGACTTCATAGAAGCCCAAATTCCTCTCTGAACTCCTGCTGTCTTGAACTGAGAGGAAACATATTGGGGGATTATATGAGAGATATGCTTTGCCTAGATTTGAAAAGGGTTCTGTAGGATGAACGTTCTTATTAAAAGCAGTGGTGAACAGCTCCTTAGGGATGATAACTAGTTATTAGCTAAATAGTAGCTAAGAGCTCAATAGTGCTTTTTTCCCTCCTCCTTGGTTTTGGCCGATGCTTTTAACCTCAGATGTACAAAAAAACTAGAACAACACTGTCATTGGAAAGAAAGGATGTTTGATGTATGTGATGTCACAGCACACAGAGTAGCAGGGTTAATTTTTGATAACATGACGTAACAGGGTTTGCTACATTGCAGGTAGGTATGTAATTTATGACAACCAATTTGGCAGTGTTTTCTGATACATAAACAGATAATAGTAAAGTTCATGCAATACAAGTTGCAGGTCGAATTTTCAGAAACACTGTATAGAAACACTCATGGTCTCTAAATTGATATTGAAAAGTAGCACACTGGTTGCTGATCAAGAAAAAGCAAGTTATTAATTATTTTTTCAGAGTAAGGTTCTAGACATCCTCAGACGTAAGCTGTGAAGGTAGACCATGGCACTACAGATGTATTTTCTTTTTTACTAGTTATGAAGATGAGGGGAAGCAGAAAGTGATATTTTTTTGTTTTTTTTAAAGTTAAATTTTAAATTAAAAAAAAAAACCAAAAACATCTCCTGTGTGCTTCTACTAGCAGAATGTAATTTTCGGATGTTTAGTATCCAGTGATTGTCATCAATGTTCATACACATATTTAAAAAATAAAATAAAAGAAGAAAGATAATCTATATCCAGAGTGCAGCAAGCTGGCATTGTAATAGATTTTTAGCATGTTCTTTTCTAAAGAGATGTACTTATTTTATCAAAATAAGCAAAACAGAAGAATAAATAGAGGCACAGCTCTTAAAAGAAACATCAGGCCTGCCTGATAATAAAGAACTGTTCAAGAGCAGTTCATCCTTGGGAAACAATTTACCTCTATCATCTAGCCAAGGTCAGCAGCGCATCTAGTTAATAGCTACATCAAAGACAGAGGCATAAATTAAGGCAATACTGTAGCTTAGTTTGGGCAGAACGTGAAAAAAGTTCAGAGTTTGTTGGGTCTCTCTCAAATTTATTTTATTTTCTTATTTTTTTTTATAATATTATGTGGCCTTTTTACATGATAATTTTCACTATTTATAATACTTCTCTCTCAGATTACTGTCTGGAAATCTCAAGCCACAGCCAATGTTTATGCATATGTGAAGATACCAATTTTATTTGTCTTAAATACAAACGTTGTTAAAGCCTCTAGTTGTGCTTGGTATTAGCTGGGCAACGAAGAAGCTGATTGTGAGGGAAGTTCTTTAGAAACTGACTGTAAGCTTAAGGATTTAAATGCTCCCTGCTCCTTTTGTGCCACTGCCCGGCAGACTGCTGGAAGCCCTTCCCACAGCTTGTCCAGAAGCTTGATTTTTATGTGATGCAATTATTTTGTCACATGGCTTTTGCTAACTTAAAGAAGCCTACAGAATATACACTACAGTGGTACAGCTAAGTTGGCAAACAGTTGGCTGAGACAAGATGGTATGATTTTAAAGCTGTCTGTCCCTGCTTGCTGTAATAGTAATAAAAAAAAGTGGCAACAAAGAATTTGAGATGAGCCTGAATGATCTTACAAGATGATACTGTTACCACATGAGAAACCTCATTTTCTGTCACTTGGGACAGTTGGGAATGTTCTTTCTGTCTGTAGGCTTTAAAAGAAGATAATAATCATGATGGCAATGTTTTGTTTTCTTCCACATGCCTGTGTGCTGTCCCCTTGCCCATCAGTTGCATCTTTTCAGATTGGAGACTGACTGGGGCAAAGTCATGCTGCTTTTCCTGTCTGTCCATGGGCACCAGGTCCAGCACTGCTGCAGAAACAGTACTTGAAATAATGCTGAATAGACAGCATAGACAAGGGCTTCTTCCTGGCTGTAGAGACATCCAATTTATGTGCCATAAATATTAGGGGATAAAGTTCCCCTAATATTTTTTGATTCCCACAATGCACGGCACTTTCTTGCGTAGTTGGGTTTCAGAAGTTTTATGAAGTTTACAAAATCAAATGAGGATTTATTTATTTTTTAAATTATGGTGGATGTGATATAGGAACAGGAAGGCAATGTGGCTATGTTGATCAAAGTTGTCAGTTCTTGTCACTGGAGCACTTTTGGTATCAATTTTTAAAGGGTTTAATAAAACATAGGGGCTGTTTCTGTTCTTTGTAGTCATCTGGCTTCCCTGAATTGAGGAAGCTACTTTTCATGTGCACCACAGTAATGAGAAGAGATCTGTAGATTCTCTTCTGCTGAGGATTTCAGCATCTGATAAGCTGTTGTGTTTTTTTTTTCCTCTACATTGAGAAATCTGCAGTAGGCAATGGCCTCTGCTTAAACTTCTTGAGGCACTGTTTGCAGCTTTTTCTGGCTAGGACAGTGGACTTCTTTGATATGAATTTGAGGCCAAATTCTTTGCTCTTGTATTTCTGTGGATGAGGTACAACTCCATTCTGATCTGCTTGTTTAAGGATCGAGAGGATAATTTGTCTCTTGGTTTTATTACATATTCTCCTTTTGTAATTCTCTACATGCATATTAAAACAAAGCAAGACTGCTTGATTCTTCATGAGGCTAGGAAATAAAACAGTGCTATCCTTTCAAACCTCTTAAGTCTCTGTTGTGTGCTAAATGTGTAGGTAGATCTGCTGGGTTTCTGAGATGCAGTCCTTCCTGGGGTGTGCTTAATATAATTAAGGCAGCCGTGTAGGGCTTGGGAAACAAGCAAGAATATCTCGTTGAATTGAAATGGAAATGAGGAGAGTGCACCCCAGCAGACTTAGGCTGTCTGATTGCTGTAACTGCACTAGGGAAGGGAACTCAGCTGTTATTGTGGATGAAAAGTAAAACTTGTTTTGCCATGGTTCTGTAAGGGAAGATGTTGAATACAGTCACTTCTGTTAAAATTAGTGCTGACAACTTTTCAGGAAGAAATAGAAAAGTGTTTACAAGAACCATTTTAAAACTAATTAGAATGGAAAGCATTTTCTAGGTCTGACACAGAAAAATGGTCGTCTGAACTTTTTTTTTCCCTTCTCCCATTTATCAAAGAGATTTTTTCATCATATTGTGCATCTGTAGCCTTCAGAACGAATTCTGGCAAGAGCACTCAGCGTCACCATGAGGAAGAGCCTTAGATATTTCCCCAGGATAGAAAAAAGCCAGCCCCTATTCATTCCCATTTCTCAGACAGAGTGTTGCCTTTAACACTGTAACGAAAGTTTTTATATGTGAGAGGGGATTACCAACATCAGTCTCTATTGTTCTTTGATGTGCCCCAGAAATATTACAGCAGAAGTTAACAAAGAATAAGTGGCAGGAACTGAGTGGCCCTGCCAGCTTTGTTTGTCTGGTCACCCTCAGTCAATTTGTAGCAGGGTGAATTCCCTCATACAGTGGAGTTCTTGAGTTTCTATGCAACTTTCTGTGTTTCTTTTTAATTTTACATGTTAGTCTCTTGTATATTGGTGATTTTTTTTTGTTTTACATCCATGATTACTATTTCACAATATAAGAGTATGAATTAAACTGGTAACCAAGCTGCATCAAGTACCTCCATAGACGGGCAATAATGCTTCTCAGTCCTTTAGGTGCAACAGGATGGTTGGCATGTGGCTGCTTTTCTGAGTGCCTCTGAACTGTTAACCATGGAAAAATCACTGGATGTAAACCTTTAGGTAGCAGCCATCAGAGTGTCCAGGGTTATTTGCCTGAGGTTTGATCAGATGCAGGAAAGCCAAGGTGTGCGCCTCAGTGCACATCGTTCCTCTACCCACAGAATTGTTTGTCTATGAATATGTATATTCTAAAATAGTACCATGATGCCATGAACAGGGAATTGATACATTGACTGCAGGTCTCTAATGCGGGCATGGATGCAAAGCTCAGATCTGATACAATTACGTTTCAGAATAGTTCAAGTCCTAGGAATGAATGCTCTCCATTAGGAAACCTCATATCTTTCTAATTCTTAGCAGTGTGGATATAGCAATTAGAGCTCCCTCTTAAGCTTTTCCTAATGTTTTGATTCCTGCTTTGCGATAGATAAGGTCAAATTTCAAGCCTTGCCTAAAGTGCTGCTAATTTGTTCTTCATTTCTTTGCCTCCTTGCAGGAGGCTAGATGATGGCTATGAGCCTGATGGGTTTCTGAGTTGTTTCTTTCCTTGCTTCTGAATCTGTAAGGAATACAGAGCCTCCTGCCAAGACTTTTTTATATTCAGTCTTGTAGTAAAAAGCCGTGTTTTAGTTAAGAATGGAGTTTTCAAACATGAAGATGTACCATGAGCAGAAGTACAACACTGGTATTGTTATTATAACGGTTCTCTTTAGGTAAAGTGAGACATTGTAACAGGGTCTTTTCATATTCAAAACTCTGGGATGATTAGAAGAGAGCATAATAATGTTCAATTTTAAATCCTAAAGAGCTATTTTAGGAGTTTTTTTTGTTGCTGTTTCCAGTGAGAGTTCGTAGTTTTAGGAGTCACTACTCTCTTCCTATTTCACAACCAAATGTGGAGAACACATTTCTGCTGCTCTCCGAAGACCTCACCTGTACTTGCACTGAAGTGGTATTTGGCACTGGCCGTGTCATCTCTTACTCTTTGGCCGCTGCTTTTTAGTCCATCTCTTAATGCTGTGTTAGATTGCAAATTCTTTTTCTGGAGTTCATGCTGAAGTTGCTGTCTAGCATTCCTGATTTGGCTAGGACCTTAATTTGGTGTAATTCCACATCTTAATGAAAAGAGCATAAAGAAAGTGGGGGTGGGAGGCGGGAGGAGTGTATAAGTGTGTAAGAAACATCACTTTGCACAGAGAAACAGAGTAATATATGGTGGTAGTAGTGGCAGCTGAATCTTTGGGAAATTTGGAACTGTATTTTGTGGAGTTTGTTGGGAATCTAATCTTGAGAAAGAGCACTGGAGATGAAAGGCCACTGCTGCCTGAGCTAGTTGATACAACTCCCCAAGGATTAATTAATTTTTCTGGTACGGATGGTGAGTAAGTGTACCCAGCAGTAATTTGGTAGCTGGTGAGTTGATGGTGTTCCAAACAGTGTGGATGGGTAACCATCTGCCTTCTTTACTTCCATTTCAACATGCTTTGCCCAGTTAAAACAAAAAAAAAAGCAACAAAAAAAAACATTGGAAGAGGAGACTGAAGGGAGAAAGCCAAACGTTTGCTTTCTTATTTACAAAGCAAAACAGTTGTTACTGAGAACTGTTTGTGCTATAATATTTTAATATAATAATATCTTTTAAATTTAGTTTTATACCCGATTGCAAATAAAGGCATGTAAAATTACCAACGGCCAACCTTTCAACAGTCACCCTAAGATCTCCAAGTTAAAATTTGAAAGTAAATATAAAGTATTGTTTTTCTCCTTGTGGTGCCAGACTTTTTTGGGAGTGAGAGAAGAGACTGCATAGCAAGTTTTTTAAAAAAGTGCAGAGATAATGTTGATTAATGTGAGTTATTATGAAAGTAGTGGCCTAGCATTCATAATAGAATCAAAGGTGTAACAGAAATTAAACTTGCATTTAATTTTAATTACAAATTACCTCATTTAATCATAGTGCCCTACCATACCTGCCTCCCCAGTGGTCGTTAACATGCAATTAAAAGTACCAAAATGTTGGTGTACTTGGCATATACAGCAGAAAGACTGCTTTGAAAGCATTATTTTCCACTGGTGTCACCAGCTAGCCTGGCTTCCGCAGTCATGGGGATGAGGCCAAACAAGTTCCTCAGATGAATTCACAGTCAAATTATATCTTTCAGAAGAGTGTCTTAACTTGATTTGTTAAAAATTACTCTTCATGGAAAATCTACTGCTCTTAGCAATTTATTCAAATATAAATTAACCTCAAGGAAAGGAAAAATATAAAGAAGAGAAACACAAAACATGCTTAATTTCTAATCTGATCTTTTTAATAGTCTTCCATCATTAGCTTTTAGTCTTTATAGATTTTGAAGACCTCTATTAGGAAACGTATGCTGCTTACAGCTGCCTTTACCCTCAAGTCAATCCTCAAGATTTCCTTCAGTAACTGGGATAGAAGGAGTTCTGCTGCCTTTTACAAAGTAATGTGTTCTAATTGATTGTATTTGTCTTTCCCCAAATGTTTTCCAACATATTTACCTGATTAAAAAAAAATAATATCCTGCAATAGGGCACTGTTCCATCTGTTGATGCAGCAGTGCCAAGTTCAGAAAGCAGTTTAACATCCATTTCTTTGCTTGAGATTTCCGTGTGTGTACAGCCAATGGTGGTGTTGACCTTTGCTGCAACATCTATGCGATTAATTCTCCTGACTGTCACTTCTAAGCAACTGATTCTGTGTAGTTTCCCAATATCTGAATACAAGACTATATGTCTTCTAAGCTCAATATTGAGCCCAGTCTGTATGTCTCTGCTCAGCCTTCCCAGCAGATCCATTTTCTTGCTTACTGTCAATGTCCTCCTGTGTTTTAAAGTGTTCTTCAGCAAACTTTATCTGCAGTACTGTTTATTTCAAATTACCAGTAATGCTAATATGGTTTTAAGAGCCAAATTCTGCAGTGTTTAGCTAAAAGCAGATCACTGTTATTTATGATTATTTATCAATGTCTATAACTGATTTCTCTTCACAAAAGTTCATTTTACATATTTCATGGTAAATTCATGTAATTCTACTTAATGAAAACGTCATGGGCTGCTAAGTCGTTCTGTGGAAGTATTTGTATTGTTTTGAAGACACAGTATTTTCTATCAATCAAGATTTCAAATGAATTTAAGACATAAAATAAACTAGATTCCAGCTAACTTGATTTGTATTAAATCCATATCGACAAGAAGAAATTGTACTTTATTTGGTCTTGTTCTTCTCATGCATTTTATGCTATAAAACTAACACTACGCTACAGGAGCAATCACATTTTACGTATGTACTGCTGGTGGTGCCTCAGATAGTATAGTCAGATGGTACCAGTCAGTGTGTGGTTACTTCTGATTATAGAAATCAATTCTTGCCCTGAATAAGCAGTTCAAACAAACTGGGCAAATAGAAGATGAGTTAACAGACTGAATTAGAAGGGGATTATTAATTGATGCCCTGCATTCATGTGAGGAATGTGGAGGAGTTATATATACTAGATAAGAATTATATTTTTCAGTTTGTGTCTCCTTTCATGTTATTCTGGAGATGAAGAAAGAATAGGATGAATCTCAGATATTCTTGAGTGGAATGAGTGTATCCATTTATGATTCACTGTTTTCTTCTTCAAGTCTGGTGAACTTTATGATACAAAAATCAAAAATCTAAGTAAAATAATAGTCTTACATCCAGGGGAGCCATACAGTCGGCTGCAGAGAGAGGCTATAACTTATCTCAAATAGTAAAATAAATTATGAGTAATTTACCTAGTTTAACTTTGTATAACCAAAATGGCACTAAATTACATCAGAAGATATTAGATCTACAATATTGATGGATAAATGGTATTTCTTAGATCCTGTCTGTTGATTACAGTGTGATCAGAATTTTCCCTTGCTGTTAGTAGGAATTTGGATTACGCCTTTAGTGAATGACACTGAAATATAGATGTTTACTTATGAACAGTGTTGATCTGAGAAATAATTACGTATTGCAATACTTACATCTAGTACATCCAGTAATTGTTTCCAAATACATATTGCGCTTAGGCATACCTGGTTATTTACATACTATTTATTCAACAGTCATATTTTAAATGCCTTTACATGTAAACCGCTGCTGAGGTTTGATTGCTGATTTGAGATAATACTTCACTTGTGTTTGGAAAATAAATTCCTCAGGGGAAATCAATATTTGTCATGTCAGATTCCATACCTGTTGAGGGAAAGGGTTGCCTCTGGGGAAGAGCTGATCGTTCATATGCTACTGTATTAGCAAGATCTATTTGCAGAATAAAGGATGGCTCAGTCCAGATCCATCTATCATCCTGCACTCTCCTGTCTTTTCCCTGAATGCTCTGCATGAGGGTGGGTAAATTCTGCATTCTGAACATGAGAAAATAACAGTTGTAGCTTCTGGTGCCTTGGCTTGTTTTCTACGTGCCCAATGAATGTTTGAGTATTAGTCTGTTTATGTTAGGCGGGGTTTGGGAATAGAAATATAGGTAAGAAAAAAGGGGGAGTGTAACCAGCTGGGGGGATGTGCTCTGCTGAGTTTCCTCTAGTGTAGAAACAGTGACAATATCTCTGCAGTAGAGCTGCCTCTTTCAGCTGCCTCAGCTGTTGGGTCCAGGCGTGTATGTGTGTGCATCTACTGTTTATAAATAAAAAAAAGAAATACTAATAACGTGCTCTGATTTTTGTCTTCAGAACTCTCCCATAAATTAATGTCCTCCAAATAATTCATATTTCTTCATTAAATAAACTTTATTATTTATTAAATAAAAAATCCCCATTAAATATACATATTTCTTCATTAAATAAAAGGCAGTTTTGCAAACTTTATCCAGACTTTTTTAATAGATGTGTGTAGAGTGGGAATACAAATTTGCAGTTCCCAATGATACTGTCCCCATCCAACTGAAGAGGATGGGCACCAGCATGGATTTCCCTCGCTGTTCCTTTCTGAATGGGCTCCCTCCAGGTGTCATTGTTGGGATCTTTGGTCCTGTTTGTCTCTGTGCACAGGACTGCCAGAAGGGAAGTGTGGCTGCATAGCAGAAATAGCTGCTCCTTGCACTAGTTTTGGGTTTCAAAGATCACTTCTCAAGAGAAGCAAGAATAGCTTCAGGGACTTCCTGTCCCTGGAAGATGATGTGACTTTCCTCTTAGCTCTCAGATCCCAGATTGCTAATTTTGCAGAGTAGTTTCTTTATCTGTAATGCAAAGATTCCAAAAGTGCACTTCCCTACAAATGTCCAGGGCACAGGTATAAACAGGAAAGCTACTTCTAGGGATGTAGTGTGCTCTGCATTCTGCTGAGATACAGGTAGAAGTGAGCATTCGGTGTAAACTATTCAAATGTTGGAATGCAGATTAGCCATTGCTATAGCAACCTGTAAAGTCTTCAGTTAAAACAATGGATTACAAAATCAGTCCTGCATCTTAAAGGATATTAAGGAATTTGAAGAATGAAGCTTCAGGCTTTAAAGTTACCACACTGATCAATCATAGCCTGGAACTTACCTGCTGAATGTAGAACAGAGGTATTTTTCTTTATGTTGCTATCTAATTGTTTATCTTTACATGTAGTGAAATGCGTTGAAAGTGTTTTATGTGCAGGCAAAAAGCAACGACAAAATATCCAAGTGTTTCTGCTGTATTCAGGAAATGTTCAGCTTTGTCGGTTTCTGTGCTTTAATGCTATGCCAATAAGAAGCTGGAAAGTGAATTTGTGTTATTTACTTGTGGAGCAGATCTGAAGGGAGCGTATGGAGAGCGTGTGGAGTTTCTAGAAGGGAGAAGCTTCATTCGACTACTGTAATTCAAAGTTAATGACCACATTTTAAAATAAAAATCATTAGTTGAGATTAATACTAAAGAACCTGGATTAACTCAGGCTAGGTTGTTAGTACAATTGCTTCAGAGAGCACAAGAACAAGGTTTATTTGCTAACACCTATAGAGCACACTGCTCCATAAGGCTCGTGAAGCCATCATCCTCTGTGCTCAAGTCTGTGAGGCCATGCCTTGAGTGCTGTGTTCAATGTTGGTTCCTCGCTCCAAGACATCGACACTCTGGAAGCAGAGTTCCTGCAGCCGTGGAGGAACTCTCCGTGTTTCTATGGATCATAACCTTGAAATGCATTGTTCGGTTTAAGACAACAAATTTGAGATGTCAATGTTTCTGTACTGCTCTTTTTTTTTTTTTTCAACGCAGTGTTCATATGCTTGTGTTTTGTTGCTGTTTGCTTAAATTGGTTTCTTAGTGAATAAGTACCTCTTCAGCAGAGAGGGAAAATGAGAAAGCTTTCTGTGGATTTTTTTTCTTTACTTTTTTTCCCCCTGAAAGCTCATAAAGTGAGAAATGCATGTGCTTTATATTAATTCTGTGATTAAATTGTAGGCTTTACAGTTTGTTTGCTAGAAAATGTGAAATCATTTAAAAGACTTCTGGTTTCTGGATGAATTTTTAGCTGCTATGGCTTAGGTTTCTCAGCTACATTTTTCCCCTTTGCCATGAAAAGAAATTGTGTGACCCTGTACTTCAGTATATTCTAACAGATTTTAAATGAACCTTTTCTAAATTAGTAAAAGAAAATTAGAAAATTTCCAGGGGAATCCAGGGGAATCCCTTGCTAGATAGCACATCTGTCAGTGCATTTCAAGCTGTAGTAGTTTTCATCAGCTTCCATCAGCAGTTTTGTTCAAAACTCAAATTGTTTGCTAAGGGCAAATACAATTATTTTAGAGCGTATCTCAAACTTTGGTCAAGTACCAAATATTTTACTGCTACAAAAGTAATGTCCCAAACTTATATCAACAATGAACTAGTTAAATAAAAGAAAAAATAGCAGAAGCATCTGAAATGATGCACAGTAGTGTGAAAATCTCCTGAGGCGTTCTGTAAGCAAAGTGAAACAGAGATGACTACACCTTCAAGTATTGATAGTACGCAGAGATGTTTGTCTTCATCACTAGATGACAATGTGCCATATCGTTATGTAAATTTGAGTTTACTCCTAATTAAATATTTAACAATTGTTATCTTTTTGTTGCCCTTTTGAGAAGATGGTATATTCTAGGTACAATGTCTTATGGTTTGATATTACTATAAACATTGCTTTATATGTGTAAAATCTGTTGACAAAGTGTAGTAAAACACTGTTGACTTGAACAAATAATGTCTTCCAAGTACTCTCTGAAGACAGATATCTTAGCTGGAATATAATAGATTTCACTTTCCTTGATCTAGTAGGTGGTCAAGGCAATTGATAATTTTACACAGATTAGATTAAATGTGAGTGTTATTTTCTTACTTATTTGTTTTGTTAATTATTAAAGAGTTGGGCAATTAGTCTCTGAGAAATCTATTTTTTCACTTTTTTTTTTCTTTCAAATGATCAGTTAGCGTGTGATCACCTTCAAGTGATGGTATAGCCACAAATTTTATCGTAATTTGAAGCATGTGATGCTGTCTGAGAGCTTGAGTATTCTTTGAGCTGAAACAGGTAGGATCTGGTTCTGGTCTTCTGTTGCTGGGTGTTACTCTTGCATTTGATGAACAATTCGTATGTCATCGAAAAGAAATCAGGACTAGAAGCTCTCCGGCTTCTTAGAGTTTACTACCACGAGTCTGATGGTGGGACTGTTAGCATGGAGCATTTTGGTAAGTTCCACCCCACTGTTGGCATGGGGTGTTGCAGTGGTACCCAACACTCCCACAAGGTGCAGAAGGGCTTTTTGGGGAAAGGAAGGTACTGGAGAGCATCCGGGGCAATGCTGTTTCTCTCTGGCTCTCATGCATGCCTCTGGTTTGATTTCTACCTATTTTCACAGGAGCAAGCGAAGGGAACGTGTCAGTTGGTGTTACTGTTGAAGTTAGAAATGGAATGCCTGTGATAAAAATTAAAAGGACAGTCATCCAATACATTCTCCCCTTCCCAGTCTCGTATGGTATTACATAGTGCATGCTAAAAGAAGCAGCGCTTGGACTGTTCTGAGCAGTTCCAGAGAGAAGGCTCGGAAGGAGCCCTGCTGAATTTACTAAGCCTCGCCAAGCTCAGTATTTTATTTCTCTAATGGAAATCTTTTTAACCAGCTTTTGTTCATTACCAGTTGTGCACGGAAATCAGAGAGCTTTGCAATGAGATCATAATTCATTCTTTGTGTATAAATGTTAAGCATACAAACTGTGTGGAAGGAGTATGATTAATAATGCAAAAGGGAACAGTCAGAAGAGGATGTGAGCATTAAGGTTGGCATTGCAACCTAAATTCAGCTTCTCCTCTGCATATGCATTATGAGAAAGTCTTGTATGAACACTTAGTACTTTTTCCAGAAGACCTCTTCCTTATTCAGTGTACGTGATGGACAGTACTGTTAATGAGTGGCTATTAACGATGTTGTTTTATCCTCACTGTTTGATGTGTGGCCTTGAGCATTATTTACAGCACATCATTCAGGCCCTGCTCAGACATCAGAATTATTAATTTCCTCATACACTTTTCTATGCTGCTCATCACTACAGTATCCAAGTGCTTCACAGGTTTTAAATTAAATTTATCTCCACAAAGCCCCAGTGAGGGAAATGGTATTATCTCTGTTTTACAGATGGGGAACTGACAGAGATTAAGGTCAGAAAAATTCACCAAATTTGGATGCGCATTTTAAGACTTAAGTTTGGATTTATGGTGCACTTCAGATTGCACAGTGCTTACTGTGTTCAGCTTCAGGTGTATTTTCCTTGTGTCTAGAAAGCTACCCCAGCATCCCCAGTGTAAACTGAAGATTGACGTGACATTGTTGATTGTTAATAGGAAGTGTGTATTTCATATCTTGTGTAGCATCACAGAGTAACTCAGCCTTTTCTGAAAGTGATGAAACATCAGAGTCATCTGCAGAGCAGGAGAGGCAGTGGCTCCTGGGGAAAAAATCCTGTAGGATTTTAATATTGGTCTGTTTCTTAATGTTTGCACATGAGTTGGGGTTACACAAGCCATCTGAGTTCTCATACTTTTTGCTTGGTTTTTGCACTGTAGAAAGATTAATTGGGAATATTGAAATCTGTGATCCAGGTAATTTGGTGAACAATTATTGAGAAACCACATTCCTTAAAACTTACCTGCTTTTTTTCTAGTGTATATATTCAGGGGGTCCTTCCAAATTTACTTTGATTCTTATTCATAGTGTATTTGGATTTCTTTCCTCTCTGAAGGGGTTTTACATCCCAAAAGATTCAAGAGTGGATCCAGCAAAATGATATTCCTTTCTTTAGGAAAAATTTAGTTGGCAGCTTGTATGTCTTGCTTCCTCATTTTGGATAGAAAACATGTTTACGTGGTTCAGTAAGTGTTTTCGCCTGTATTTTCTGCGTTGGCAATTTGCTTTACACCAGCTCTTGTTTTAGGCTTGCTGGCTGCTGAAAAAGTAGGAGAGAGAATTGAAGATAAGTTTGCAGTCCTTTACAGTCTCTCAATACCAGGTAGTATGGATTTGACCCAAGGCTAAATATTAGTGATCTGGGAGCTAACTTCAGAGGATTTGAATTTGATTAGATTGACTAAGGAAAAAAAGATTTTCCTTTATCCCTTTCTGGCAATCTGTGCTCTGTAAAGACTCTCTGCTTTGTTTTCCCATTTGTAATATATCTATATACTTTTCAAAAGTTCTTTGAAATCTTTGGCTGATTAGAGGAGTGAAATGTTTCTTTCCAGCAGAGCAATGGCTATGTGTGTAGCAATTGCTGGACTAGTTAGAAAAGCTGTTTCTTTAAATGCCTATTTGGCATTAGCCTACGTGTCACTTATTATTAGACTTCATTCACCCTGCTGTGTCAAGTGTGCAGATTTTGTGAAATGGGAAGGCTAGGATATGTAGGAAGTCCGGATGTTTTGTCATGTCTGGGAAATGCCAATCAGTTTCTTGCAACAAGAGAAAATGAATTTTTCAGTAGGCTCAGTCTCATGTTTAAGTCTGTAACCACTTCTTGCTACTGGGAAAAAATAAAAGTTATTGAGAACTTGGCTTTACTGAATAGAATCACCTACTGGGTAGCTTGTGTAGTCCGTATGGATCATGGAAATGATCTTTTAAATAATAAAGGCAATGCAAATTAAATCCATTATTTAAGAGGTGCAGTGGTAGTCCAAATCCTTCATTAGAAATAACCAATTTATGCCCACTTTCTGTAAAATATTTGATCTTGATACTCAAGCAGTCAGGGCTGTATTGGAAAGCTGTGGAAATGAGCTGGCGGTCTCTTTTTGAGTTATCTGTCCAGAAGAAACCAGTGCAGTCTGAGAAATTCACAAATAAATCAAAGCTTCAGCTTTGACAAATGTCAGCCAAATTCTTGGACCTACTGAGGGACCTCTGGCACAGCTCTCTGCCAGTTTGCAGAGCTTCAGCCTAGACATTCATCCTGCAGATTGTAGATTAAGATTTAATCATGTCTATAGATTTCTAATTACTCATGAATATCTTATTAGAAAGCCTTGCTGGCAAGGAACTCCAAAGCACTTTCAGTAGATTATACAGAAATTTGTTCCCGAATTAGTTGCAGAGCAGTCATCTGGCACCCAGCTCTTCTTTAAAATGTTATCAAGTTTACTGACAAATGAGAACATAATACTGTTTCAGTTATTCCAGTTCATCGTGTGACCATAAATATTTTGTGTTGCTTTTCTTTCTTTAGTCTTGAAAAGTTAAGAAGTGTAACACTTAAATGTTTTTGATCATGTCTGTAGTGATCTGGAGTTGGAAGGGAAGGCAGAAATGCAGCAAAAACATATAAAATTATTTGCCTGGTTGTAGCTTCATTACATGACTCATGCAATTCTGTACAGAGAAAGTTGGTCCAGGAATAATCACTGAGAATGCCTAAAAGGAAACAAATTCAGGAACCTTAGGGTGCTTATAGGCAGACTCAGTTGCATGCTTTTCTGGATATTTGGAAACTGTAAATAAAAAGCAAGCTGGAGAATGGTGTGCATAGAGTTACAGTTCTAATTAGTAAATACTGTGACATAATTATGATATAAGACCATAAATATCCTCATAATAAAGTGATTTCAGGTGGACATGTTGAAATATAAAATATTTTGGGAGATGCATGTGACAGCAATTGCTGTTTCAGTGGTAGCATAGTTTTCATCATCTTGCTCTAAATAAGGCTTACTGTTGCTTGAAGGGGTTGCACAGCTCCTATTTTATATCTCCATTCTCCATTATTTCAGTTTGATACACCAACTTTCACAGTTGTTGTATTGGGTAACCATACTGTGGCCCATAGTTGTTTGTGGATAGATAACCTGTAGTTACTATGTATACAAAAAGCATGAGTTGTGGAAAATCAGAGAAAACACGGGCAAAGAGAGAAAGCAAAACCTAGGGAAGTGTACTGCCTCTTTCTCAGACTAATTCCTTTACCTACAACCACCCTTCTTCACAGCAGTTCACTAAATTGTGCAGTCTGTATTTTTGAAAGATTTGCGAGCTGTTTTCTATGTTTACAGCAATTTCTTCTATTCTCTTTCTACTGTTGTTTGCGTGCAGTTTGCAATCCTACTGGTTTAAATGAAGCAGAAATAGTAAGGAAGCCATGCACATTTGCATTTTGCTTGTGAATGTTGTATAAACCTTTAGAAAAGAATTCAACAGTTCATCTTTTAATTGTGTAGTGTATAATCAGTTATGTGTGTGTGCCATGGTAATAGTTATAGAATTAGACTGTACATTTAGAACAGTCTGTTTTGCTGTTGCACATCCTTCTCCTACTCATTGAGGTGGGAGTGCCTTTATCCTCCCAGCTGTTACACGCAGGGTTTGGCAGCAGGCAGCATGCACCTCTGGGCTGGCTACTCATCACCTGCAGAAGCCTGCATTAACCACAGCACTGCTGTCACTTACCTGACCGGGATGCTGTAAAAGGCAATGGAGAAGGACTTATTTTAGTGGGGGGAACAAAGAGACTTATGGCAAAAAGAGCGACATAAATCCTTTGAAACTAGACTTTATTAATTCCAGTGTATATGGAATAACATGGTTTAAATGGCTTTATTTTGGAATGCATGTGCATATATAAGATAATAAAGTAAAAGGTAATGGGTATCTTAAAGATTCCAACATCTAGCATTAAATGCAGATGCACCACACATAAATGTAAAGAGCCCATTATCTAGTTTTAGCTATATATAAATATAAATCTGGCAATGCATTTTCATTAAATGACTCTTCATCTGTATTCCTGAGAAACTGTTAAATGAAGTACAGTGCCTGCCCTTTCCTCTAAATGTTTGTATTGGGTTTATTAATTCAATAAGATAAAAAGCTTGAAGAGACCCTTGGACATTGCAGGAACTGTCTGTTTATGATGCTGTTAGTGTTGCTGGGACTGTGCTGAGCTCAGGGTTGGGTGCTGCTTGGTCAGTCAGCCTTGCAGGTATTCTTAGGTCCCCTGGTGTAATACAAAAGCTACAAACAGGCAGTTGGAGATGAAGGGGAGGAAGGGGCAGTTCTTATAGAGGTCATGGTCACACCCCCGAAAAATCTGCTCTAGCAGTACTAGAGCTTGCAAGTGCATCACTGTGAGGCCAACAGTATGAGAGCAGAATGGAAAAACACAGCCCCAAAGGACTTGGAAAAAGTTCTGCTGCAGCTTGGGTGAAAGGGAACAGAGCTGTGAGTGGAAGGCATGCTATGGGATTGCAAATGGATGGTCTTTAGCATCATATATATTATGGTACTTTGGTAGTATGCAACAGACCACAGTTTATTTTCATCTTACATGTAGATAATTTAGCTTGATTGACCATGCTGAGAAAATGGCAATGTATTTAAAAAGTAATAATTTTGATGTTTTCTTTGCTGCTAGATTAAGCAGGTGAAGCCACATGTAGTGGATTCAGGTCCATCATAATCTGTGTATGACGTGAGAAATCAGTACTTGTCAACACCAGGACTGGCTGCATGCATCACATTTAATGGGCTTTCTGTTTGGTAGCTTCTGTGGGTGGTGAAAATGGAAAATAATCATTCAAGCTTCTTCTTTCAGTGCTATGTGTAGAGCTTTAAGTACCAACCTCACTGACAGAAATTAGGCTATGGCTGTCACCCCTTTGCTAATTTTACAATAATTCTTGTTTTTTCAGAACAGAAATAGCAGCAGAATGCTATATTTTGGCTCAAAATACATAGTTAAATCTTCTACAAGGGTAGGAGTAGAGGATGTTGAGAGATGTAGCCACTCCAGGGACAAAGGGACAGTATAAAGCAGACTAATTTCAGAATAATATGCTTTCATTTTGTTACTATTTTAAAGTAGTCTTTGATCAAAATGGCAAACTCTGACTGCTTAAAATAAGAAAATCATTGCTAGTGCCAAGTAATACTCTGAGTTACATGGATTGCATCCTCGCAAAGAGGCAGCAAGGGGAGGGAATGACTTCACAAAACAGGAAAGCATTACAAGACATGAGATAGCAATTCTTCATTGTCTGTCATTCATCCAATATAATGCAGAATTCAGGTGTGCAAGTACAGACAGCCCATTCCACACAATCAAACTTTAGAAAAATGCCAGATATGCCTTTACTGTTGTAATTGAGGAAGATAAAGGACAGTTTAGAAAATACCATAGAAAAATCTGAAGTTAATCTCAAGCATTATTTGTTAAAGAATTACTTTTTTCCCTTAAATAGTGTGTGGTGCAAGTTATCTTGTCTTGTAGATATTTGTATAAGGCTTTTAAAATATTTTGCCCTTTTGCTGTGTTTTTACAGTGAAACTGAGTAGCAGAATACGGAGCATCAAAATTAATGAGAAGGTGACGTTAATACTGGCAAACTTTAAAATATACTCAGATTGTTTCTGAAATATTAATTTACATTGGAACAGCAACAGTGGCAATATAATTGGCTTTTTTGCTAAATGTGCACTTGAAGTTAGCAGCCCATTTTGCATTGTTGTGTGTTCTGTCTTCACAACCAGATTTGTTGTTCCTTAGGATAGTGTTCATGTGATTGCTCAGTGAAAGCATCAAGCCTGGTTCCCAGCAAGCAGTGATCTCAACCCCTATCTAAGGGCAAGTAACTGTACAATACAATAAAAGGGTGTTGTGGAGTACCACCACTGCCTCTATTAAACACCCTGCTGGTCTGTAAAGGCAAGAAGGCAGCCTGAAAAATTAGTGCCATCACCCCTTGTGGGCAGTAGAGTCATTTGATACGATATTGTTCTTTACTACGGAGGTGCCGTGTGAAAAGTATTCACCCATCTTGTGTATTTCACATCGATTCTGCAGCCTCCATGATTTCTAGCTCAGGTTGGATGGGACATAAAGCATCCTGATCTAGTGGAAGATATTCAGGTCTTGCCTGGACACCGACCTGTGCGACCGGTGCAGGGAACCTGCTTTGGCGGGGGGCTGGTCTCGATGATCTCTAGAGGTCCTTTCCTACCCCTACGATTCTGTGAAGATGTCGCTGCCCATGGTGAAGGGGATCAGAAGCAGGTGATCCTTAAAGGTCCTTTCTGACTCAAACCATTCTATGATTAGAAAAGCACAAAACAAAACTCCCAACCCCTGAAATCAAACATACTTGGAGAATTGGAGCATATGTTTAGATCTCAAAATGATGATAAATGCATGAGTAGCATTTGAATATATGGCAGTGAATCTCAACATTTTGCTTAATTTTAGCACTCTTTTCTGGATGTGAAGTACAGTGCCAGTATAAATCTGTGGTTTGTTTTGTTTTCTAGTAGAGATTATGCAGATCTCAGATCTGCTGTGGCTGTAAAATTAGTCTACTTGCAACATTAGCCTTTAGTACTGTATTCCCACCTACAACTGCAAGAACACAGCTTGAAGGAAATTTAATTAGGAAAATGAGGCAGATAAAATAGGCAGTGTAATGTATATGTGCAATATGAGGAAGAGTAAATACACTTTTCATCTGAATAGTCAGAACAGAAACTATGTTAAACTGGCCTGAAATTTTCTTTTATCAGAAATGGATTTCTTTCATTTTCTAACATTACTACCTAATTGTCCTCCTTATTACTGGGATTAGAAAGACTACTATCATTAAAGAAGAAACATCTTTTACCAATTATATTTAGATTTTGGTTCCACCTGGCAATGACCTCCTCATTATGAGAAGAATTGAATTCCTTGGAGGAGCAGACTTAGTGAGGTGATTGCAATCAGCTGGGAAACCCTGTGCATACACTATTTGCATCTCGTGACCTGCATGCCTACACCTGTGCTGCATCAATTTCTGCTTGTTTGCAGGTCATTCAGGCAATGAGCAGGTAGGATTCAGATGACTGAGAAGCTGCTCTGCTGGAAGCATTTTCCTGCCTCACTGCACTCTGGAAAATTCTCTCCTTTTTGCAGTGTACTGCTGCACAATTGTGGGTTTTTCCGTTTCACCCATTACTCATTTCCCTAATGCTTTTTTTAATATCTGTATTGATATCAACTAGAGGCAATCTTACTTTACAGAAAAAAATGCAGAGGATAACTAGGGTAGAAAGCAGCTTACGTGTGCCTAATAGATAATGAGTAATTGTTCAAGGAAAAACTCCCATAATCTCCTAATTTGAGAGAAAAGTGCTGAGAGGTCTGCAGTATTGTATAGTGCAACCAGCACAAGTTTGAAATGCTGAATTTACTTAGTCTGAATCAAGAGAAAGACAGACACATTATTACATGGTATTATAAAGTAAGCAAATATATGTATATATCCAAAGAAGGCAGTGAAAGAAGTTAAAAATGCATATAGTAGGTGTACAACAAATACGTGGTATTCTTGATCTAAATTCTATAGTCAAATCCTGTGTATGGATCCTTTCAAAATTTGGTGAAAAATTATATCTTTATTGTTACTGAAAGCATTGAAAAGATTTGTCAGCAAAAGAGCAAAACTCTTTGCCTAATAGAGCTGTGTATGTTTACTTTAGCATATGTCTTGGATGTATTCATGCAGGATGTTGGCTCAACGTGTTAAAATCTTAAGAGCCATGTCTTTTATTATATATTTATATAAATATTCTAACCAAAATGAGAAACCCTCCATGGTGAGGTTGCTGATGGGCTGCTTTAAGAGAAAAGAGGAAGATTGATTGCAGACTCTGATATTGCTTTTTTCAGACATCAGTATGGGATAGCAGGTGTTTCCTATGGTAAGGGATTCTTCTGGTATCTAAAGAGACTTGATTTTGTATCTTGGCAAGTTCTGAGTTTAATATCCAGTAAAGAAAACATCTTCTCAGACTCTTCTATTAATTTATGGGAAAAATGTATTTTTAGGATGTTTTCAGGTCTTTGGAAATGGGGATGACTACACTTTCTACTTGCCCTTGGTCTCCTAGAGCATTGTGATTTTCAAAATAAAAATAGACGTGCTTCCTCAGAGAATATGTATTACTTGAATGTACAGCCACATGATCAGTTTTTGTATCTTGTACAAGGTTTTATTTTGTGATGTAATGCCTGACTAGAGCATCTCCCTAACTTATATTTAATTTAGTTAAGTTCTTTCATGGAATCAGTTGAAAAAGCCAGAATTTCCATCCAAAGGACAAACGTATTTCACTTTCTAAATTCACTTTCACAGTCTGTGCACTTACAGCTTACTTAGGTACCTGTGCCTTTAGCTGGAGCAGACACAAGGATGGGACACTAAGTAAGAATAAATATTTTAGATTAAGAGCCATGAAAATGGAATCCATACCGAGGATATCCAGCACTTTGGGTCTAGTAAGCACAATAGGTTTGCAAGAAAAGAACAGCAGCAAAGGACGCCATTTGACTCTTAATAGTGTCTTTTCCAATCGAACACAAGTATAAAACTGAATTTTCTGGTTAGTCATTTGGTTCAAGCAATGCTTTTGATGTGTCTGAAGTATTGTGTCACATAAAATTCTGCATTTCTTTGTATTTTGACCTGCAGCATTTTGGATATTTCTGATTGAATTAAATACTTTAAATACTCTAGGGCTTAAGGACCTAAAATAGATACTGTGGAGGTTGCACCTTAGCTATTCAAGAAGGATTTCCATTCTCGCCAAAAGGAGAGAAAGTTTTAGTGAATGAAAATGGGAATCTTTGGCTTTCTGTATAAGAGAAAATGTTGCATGCAGGTATTGATCTTCACATTTCGCTTGTTCAAACTGGAAAGCCTGGACAGAATATGACTAATATCTTTTCCTTAGTCACTGATATTTCTTCAGTTGAGATATTTAGATATTTATTTAGGAGACACTGTTTTAGAAGGTGTAGTTTCTGTATTTTCTAAGTTCTTGTGTGCGTTGGCTCATGTTGTGCAAAGGGCTTGTGAAATATCATTTGTCCTTTTCCAAGCACATATGACTCAAAACGTATGTAATACCAAACAAATGACAATGGGAAGAAGTTACATCCTGTCCAGAGTTTAGCAGCTCAGCCAAGATGAAGAGAAAAGGGTTTAAGGTGTCCATGTAAAGTTTTTGCTTTGGAAGGAAGTCACACCACCCTTTAAGATTTCAGAAGGCTGGATTAGACTTTCTGCAGACCAGGTACCTCGATAAGCACAGGAGACGCTTTCTTTTCAGGATGAACTCTGACAATCTGGCTGTCTTATTCCCGTTGTCCAGAAAAGCAAAGTTTGTGCTCCAGTCATCCCAACTGTTGTCTCTTTCAGACCCAGAGGATAACGTCTATCATGCTGCGGTTTGGCCAGCACCTCATCAAGCCCTCCGTGGTCTTCCTGAAGACCGAACTTTCCTTTGCTCTCGTGAACCGCAAGCCGGTGGTCCCGGGCCGTATCCTTCTGACCAGTGCCTTGACCATGGGCACCTGCATGTCTTGGGAGAAGCAGGGAAGCTCTGTGTGCTCCTCAGGCCAGGTAGGAGGCTGCGCGGATTTATTCTGAAACCAGGCGGTAGAACCTGACACACTTGGTTGGTGATGCAGAACTGCCGAAAACAGTTGCTTAGCAACTGTGACCTTAGAGGTGAATTTCTATTGACCTTTTCACCACAGAAGATGTATAAACAGCCAGGTGCTACTAAAAGCATTTTAAAGTGTATCTGAGGGCTACTGTTTAAGTTCCGTGTTATGCTAAGTAACACATCTTCAATAATATCACGTATTTTTAGCGGTGGTAACTTCTTTATGGAGAATGTTCAAGTTCATGTAGCTAAGTGTATGCAATTTGTCAAATGGCAGCAGAATCCAGTATGAAGGCTATTATTTTGTTGGGGGGGAAGGGGAGGCGGGGATGCAGATTGCTTTATTAATTTAGGTGAGAATGGATTAAATAAACCATCTGTGTAGCAAACGTGCTTTCTGAGGAAAAAAATGCCCTGTGTTATAGGTAAAACTCTGTTTAGAAACATTATGGGAAAATGACTATGCATGAATGGTAAATGCCTATTTTTATTTTGTAGTGTGGCATGTTATTTCATGGTCAGAACTAAGTAACTTGCACTCATTTCAGTGGCTAGAATTGAACTTTTCAGAAACATTCACAAGTGATCAGTCCATTTCCATAGAGTTTTATGGTAACATTTTCACGGGAACTCAGTGAGGCAGTGGCTGGATGCATGTTGAAAACACATCTGGAGTTCAATTAAAGCCTTCTTGTTCTTCTGAGTTTTTATGTTTTTTTTCTTTCACAGTTTAACATATAATTTACTGATTCTGATATGTATTTTTTAATCTATAAATGTATTTTATTTCTTCCTGAGGTGTTGAATCTCCTCCCATCATTCCTGTCTATTGCAATTCTTCAGCATAGAACTTCTGTGCACCTGTTTTGAATGCTTCTGTTCATTCCAGAAGGCAGATTGTTTGGTTATAAATGTATGACAAAGATGCAAAAATTTCCTAGAAATGTTAAACATGTTACTGCCTCACTGACATGTTTTAATTAATTAAATGAGCTGCTCTTCTCAGTTAAAAGTTCGTAAAGTATCTGATGTAAATCAAAATGATTTACAATGTCTTAATAATTTTAGGGAAAATATTTTCAAAGCTATTGAAAGAGTGTATTGCATTGGTCACTGTCAGCCTGTAAATGCCTTACATGTTGGTTTATGCATTGTCCAGGCCAGAGAGTAAACAAAACATTTCTTGTGCTGGAATGGGAAGCTTATAAAGGAATAATGATTTTGTTAGTTAGTTAAGTGAACAACTTCATTTGGTTGTTAAGCAAAGAACAGAGATTTCAGCTGGAAGAGACTTCTTTTTTTTTTTTTTAAGTTTTGTGAGCATCTAGAAGTGTCAATTTAAGGAGCCTGTAAAACTTAATTATTACAAGCTTCTTTCCTTCTTAAATAATTAAAGATTATAAACTCTAGTTGTGTAGTTATTGCTGACTGTTTGGCAGATACATTTATTTGCTCAGATTTAGCTTTGTTATCCTGTAATGAGTATTGCAGCGTATTTTAGAGTATCACATTGTTTTAATAGCTTGTGCATTGTAATATATAATATAGTCTTTGTTTCTCTGTTGAATAAATGTTCAGGTAATAAAGCCCTGACACTTTCTTCCTCATTACGGGAAAAAAAATAAATAGAAAAGATCTTGATGCAAAGGCTGGAATATAGTATGTAAAATAGAGCAATTTGCAGTTGAAAGCTTATAAAATGTCTGTGTAATGCAGCATTTGTCTCAAGACCTGGCAGTGACAAGTGTATCTTCTTTGTTTCATTGCAATAATTTTATCTGCCTTGTCTTTGGCATACTTGTGGCATTCCTTTCTTTCTTTCTCTTTCTTTCTTTCTTTCTTTCTTTCTTTCTTTTTTTTTTTTTCAGTAGAAAATAAAATATTAATGCATGTGCATTAGAGAGACAAAGGAAATCAGTTTGAAGCCAGCTCACTCCAGGTGGTGGCTTTAATTAACTTGTACAGTTGAAATTCCCTCTTGAAACAGAACGTAGGATTGGAGTAGTGTATTTGCTGTAATAGTTTCAAAATACAGTTGTTGTATTCTGAGAAATTTCAGAAAAATGGTCATGTGGAGTTCTGGGTTTTGTGATTTGAGCAGTGCCAAAGCATACTTGCCCAGTTAACAAATTAAACGTTTCTTTCTAGCTGTCAATCGTGTGAATTCATCTTGACATTTGAAAATCAGACTGTGCTAATAGTAACCAGGAGTTATCATTCCTGGTAAGGAAAGAGAAGTCCTGTACCTTGAGAGAGATGCCTTATCTGATTCAGGATTAGGCTTCTTTCTAATGGCTGCACAGTAGTTCATGGGTGTACAAACCTCTTTGTCGTGTACTGATCATTGCAGATTGTTGAGTAGGAAGTAACTGGTACCTTAATATTGAGTAGGGGGTCTGACATTAAACTGCAATCTCTGCTGTCCAAGCTGAAGTCTGTTCATGCAATTGAGACTTGTAGCAAAATCATTCAACTCTTGTGGCATAACCTAATAGGGAAAGCTGCACATAACCCAGCATGCAGGGTTAGTGTCTACTCCCCTTTGAATGTCCAGTCCCATTGCTGTCACCCAAAGGAAACACATTTAAGGCTCAAGAGGTGCTTATTCTCAGTCTCCACAAATCAGTTAAGTCTCACAATGACACGAGGAATACATACATGCTTTGTTCACCCCTATATTTCAAAGTGAAAGATGGCTCTTCCCTTTTCTTGTCTGTCTTATTTCAGAGCAGCCAGGCACATTGTTCTGGGGCCTGTCTTGCTGAATGAGCTTTTGTTTCAGGGTGCATTTTTTTCCCTATTCTGTACAAAAGTGCTGTGACACTGTTTCAGCAGCCCCTGTGGATTCTTATGGAGCCAGGAGTTTAGCTGGGAATACTACATGCGGCACATACCTCAGCAGTTTGGCAGTTGCCTGTTGTATATACCCACCAAGCTTACACAGATATCAATACCATTTTTGAAGGAAATGCTCTACGAAAATGGATTGTGAAAAGCCATCTGTGGCTGTCTTGAACAGCTTTTAGATGTATTAGAGAAGATAGCTTTCAGTAGCTGGAATAGTGCAGGGGATGTGTCTGTCGTCAGCAGATTCAGTCCTTCCTTCACTTAGAATGCACAAGTCAAGAAGTGGATCAGGTCATGCAGCTGGCAGGAACTATTTCTCCCTGCCTTCTCAGTTCATTTCATTCATAGCACTGCTGCTTCCATGGTTCAGAGCACAACTTTAGAATCTTCTTTAAGAAAATCCATCTGTTCTTTGCCATGATTTTTGTGTGGCTACAAATACTTTGTGAGTGGCTTACTATTTTATAGATCCTTTCCTAGCCAAACACCATGGTTACATGGTTTCGCTTTCAGTATAAGTGAGGTGTGTTTTTTTATCACTTTCTCACTGAGTTGTGCAGATACTTGCTTCCATTTTGTGTTAAACATGAGAAATGATTTTGAGCATTAGCAGAATCCACTTTGGGGCTAGGACTTTTATTGTAAATAAAATTATTCATTTGTTATGTCCCACATTTTTTCAGCAGACAAGATATTGATCTTTGGATTTCTGTTCAGGATGCCGTAAGGAAAACTAGCACAACAGGAACACAGCAACATTTGTAAATTGATTGAATGCAGAATGTAATGACAGAGACAAACATCAGATCTATGGCAATACTATATTATACAAAGCATTTTTCAACAGCTTATTGAATTGGCTATTAAAAAAAACAAAACAACACACTTTCCATCTGGGAAATATGAGATAAGGGTTATCAGGACCAAGCAACTTTAGAGTACTTCATAGTGGACGTGCACATGTGTGTGCATGTAATAAATGAAACACTTTACAATTATTTTTCATCTGGAATTGATTATGAAAGAGGTTTTCCATTCAGGGAAAAAAAAAAACAAACAACAAAACACTTAAACTGTAATCTACTAAGTGGTTCTGGGCTACTTAGTATAACTTTCCATAGAGATCTGCTGTCTTCTTACAGAAGGTATTGTAATTGTAGGGATTATAAGAAATAGAGCATATATAAAAATCTACCATACAAAGTTGGTGGTCTTTTTTTTTTGTTGCTGAGGCAGCTTGCTGTGCTGTGAATTACTGTGGCTTGTTCCTTTGTTAATGACTAGAGAAAACATTAGTTGAACCAGATGCTCCTTCAAAGATCTGATAACACCCAGAGCTGCAGTGTAATTGTTCTGGGTCTGTTTCATGGGTGGGATGGGACCTTGGGTCATCTACTGTAAGAATAGCATCTGGTCTGCTGTACAATTTATATGTTTATAAGCTGCACTGTCATATGTTAGCAGAAGTGCTGTATTATTTGAGATTAACATATTCTGCACTATGACAATGTAGTTGATGCTTTTATTAATGTATTTGCAGTTAAAAAACCTATTAATCAGCACTGTGTGATAATATATATTAAATGTAATTTTTGATTTTGTTAAGTTCTGATAGATTTTTCCTTTGCAGGAAATCAGAAAGAACAGAAATCTGCTGTCTCTAGGCAGACAGGTTCTTTCACAAGTTGGGCTGAAAACCATGGTGTTCAGCTTGAAAACCAGTGTTTAGCATGTGTGCAAAGTTTTAATTCTTCCTGAAGTTACAGAGCTGCTGTTAACTGTGATTTAGTTGGCTTGTACATCGCACATATATCACATCTGTATTTATGCTATATAATTATGATTTTTATGTTTTTTAGCCCAAAGAAGTGTTAATATTTGCTATAAAACTAAGCTTCAGCAAATAAAAACCAGTTATTGCAGAATATAAATATTTGCATTTGCATATTGCAGTAATGTACCCTGCACCATTACAACTACACATTAAACATATCCAGCCCTGTGGGAAAGTACTCTTTTAGTGCTGGTTACAGAAGCTACATATGCATTACTGTTATTAGCTCACATTAGTGCAATGCTGAAGAGCAGTTCTGAATCAGTACCATGGTGCGTCAGTTCACTTTCAAGCAAAGAGCTAAAAACAGCTTCTGGTTCTGTGAAGGCTTTGCAATCTAAGTGGGCCCTTAGAGATATTGTGGACTCGGAATCATAGGAGGGTTGGGTTGGAAGAGACCTCAGAGATCATCTCATTCCAGCCTCGCTGCAGTGTGCAGGGCTGCCAACCGCTAAAGCACATTGAGACAGCTGCTGTCCCTTGTTACGATGAGTTCATGTCATCTTAGTTTCAGCTGGAAGTGAAACTCTGTTTTCTTCGGAGTATCTGGTATGATGCTAAGTTGTGGGTCTATGAGAAAAACAATGTTGATAACACACTGATGTTCATAGTTGCTGCTAAGCAGTGTTATACAGAGCCAAGGCCATTTGAAGTGAGGGCTCAAGGAGTTGGGATGGAACAGAATTAGGACAGCTGACTTAAAGATGCCAAAGGGATATTCCGTGCTATATGACATCAAGCAGAAGGAGTTTTGAAGGAGATAGGAGTTCCTCTCACTGTTCAGCTGCTCAGCGGCTAGCTGAGCTTCATTCAGGAAGTGGTGAGCAATTGCCTGTGCATCACTTGTTTTTTGTGTATGTATATCTGTCATAAATATTATTCTTTATCTGAGTAAATAGTTTTATTTCAACCCACAAGTTCTACTTTATCTCAGTTCTCTCCCCATCACGTAGGGAAAGGAAAAGTGAGCAAACAACCATGTGGTGCTCAGCCACCACTGGCCTAAACTGCAACAGGAGAAACCTGGAATTCCTTGAATTTCTCAATTTTTCTTGGTACTCTGGAAGAAGACATTAGTTGGAAGAGGGGTGCAGTAGCTTTGCTGGCATAATAAAAATATTCTGTGAGTGAGAAGAATAGATATAAGTAATGGATCTTGTGTGAAAATATGGGGGAAATAGAGAGTATGTTTCATTAGCAGGAATGAAAAAGAGATTTGGAATTACTGTCTGTACTGGCAGTATTTGGTAATTTCTTTTTTGAGAAAATATCTCCAAACAAAACTGTTCAGTGACTCTTCCCTATTTGAGCAGTCTTGAGTCTTTTATCAAATGAGAATAAGGAAAACAAGTCCTATGCTTATTGTTTTTCAGCTGAATTGAGCTACCTTATACAAAAGGCAGGTGGGACTGTACCCCTGGCATTAGCAAGTCAGTAGGTCAGCTTTGTTGTATTCACAGCCTACCTTCTGGGAAAAAATGCTCTGTTCAAACAGCCCAAAGAACGACTGCTCAGCTCTGTGTATGCAAGCCACTTGAATTTAGTGGTGATAGAGAGACCAGTTAATTATGTCAGGGCTGGAGTCATTTTGTTTGCAGACTACAAACAAAGGGATAATGTTTGACTCACATTAGGAAATGCTGTTTCAGAAGATAATAGATTCAGGATTCTGTGTGCAAAAGCTCATCTGACGGTCTGCCTGCCTATCTGCCTCTCTGTGTTCTTGTTTATTTTCCAACTGCATCATTTAGCCTAATAAGAATACTTTCTCTCCTTTCAAATTTTGTCTCACTTGAAAAGTGCTCACTGTAGAAGGGGACAAACTTCATGATAAGGATTTAACCATCCTGTTTGCGTAGTTGTGTTTACATTAATGTGGTGGTGTTCATGAAATGCTCTGTGCTGCAATTTCAGAAAGAAAAAAGAACTGGAAGTAATGAAATCAAACATATTTTTTTGCTAATTTGCAAATGGAGTAATTTACTAACCAGATTGCTCATTTATGTGCATTTAGGAAGATAATAATAAGAATTTCTTGGGATGTGGAAAAAAATGTACCTTAAAACCATGTGTGGGAGAGACAGTAGCTCCCAGGGTAGAATCTGGTTCTTGATATAAAGTCCATCTTACCAGATGCCGTAAAGGGATGAACAGTCTCTTCTTAGTGATGTGTTCAACTGACTTTAAAGCCTTGCTCATAGAGTCATCAGATCTCAGAAAGATAGGTTTAGGGAAAAAATAAGCTGTGTATCACAATGGATCAGATTCTAGGCTACACTGTTAACATATGCTGAAATTCATTTTGGTTTATTCCCTCATTCACCCGCTAACTGTCATTGTTGTTTAGGCCTTATAAATTGCTTAACCTCAGGCCCAACATGTTACGCTTACACTTGCTATGAGTAGTTCAGGGGCATGCAGTGTACACTTTTGAAGGTGTGTTACTGATATATGTCCTCTAAAAGTGGCAGTTTGTCCTTGCATACTCCAGGAACTTGCAGAAGAATTTTTGAAGCTAGTCTGTGAGTCCTCACTGCTGTGGTACCTATTATGCGCACTTGCACCATGCCCATAAAGCAATGAACAGTGTGGAAAGCCTGTTCTTGTCATCATGAAAAAATGTGGTACTTGAACATTTTAAATAAGTTGGCTGCTGATAGCTGTGGAAGGTCACATTTCATAGCAGCTCCCTATTGTCTTCCCCATGTTGTGATTTTTATGTTTTATATTATAATTTTTAAGATCCAGTTTTATATGAAGGCAGTGTATTTTTGAAGGTTAAAAGTATTGGATTCACTTTCCTATTTAAAAGGATTTCACTGTTAGCTTTGTTGCAGCCTCCCATTTTCTCTTGTTTACTGTCATTAACAATTAACAGAGCAGCTTAGCGTTTCCGTATCAGCTTGTATCTGTAGATTGCATATCTGTATTGTGAGATTTCTGTCATTGTGGTGGCTGAGATCATCTGAAAAAAAAAAAAAATCACCTACTTGTATTTTAGTACAGCAAAAGACAAGGCTAAATCATAGAATCACCAATTTGGAGTGAGAAAAGCCTCCTCCCAATGAGCTGTAAGAAGTTTAAAAGACAGAGAAGCGAAGCTGTAAGGATGAAAGTAAAACTTAGAGGTAGCAAAGTTTTGTCTGAAAAATGGCAGGGAAACTGAGGTTGGATTCAGAACAGATAAAATGAATTTTCCCTTTGAATTTTAACCCATAATTGGCATTCCTGTTATTGAAAAAGCTGTGAAGTTCTGTTCATAGATAATGAATACTTTTAGTCCAGCAGTTATTTTCTAGTCTAGTAGAGAGCAAATTTATAATTGGAGTAGTTATTGAGCAAACCTGTAATTTTATACTTTTTATCGCGTCAGTAAACCCAAACAAATTCATCAGCCATAAACAGTCAATGGATAGCAAACACAAAAGATGAGTGTGCTGCCATTGCATTTGTACCACTACTTAAGCTCAAGTCCACTTAAATTTGGGTTTCTTCAGTTCTTTAAGAACCCTAAAGTCTGCTACTTAATTTCCTGCATCAACTTGCAGAGATCCACGTGCTTTGCTTTACATTTGGGCACCTATTACTTTGTAAAAGAAAAGAATAAAAAGTTTTTAATTTTCTTATCACATAACTAGATTTAAATTCAGGTGTTTGTTTGTTTGTTTGTTTTTGAATCAGTTTCTGGCTAATGAAGGAGATGACAATTACAACACTGTTACTGTTACAGTTTGTGCACATCTTGAACGTCAGCCCTCAGCACAGCCATCAGAATGTGGTATACAGCACACACAGAGTTAACAATCTGGGTAAGGTACTGCATGGCTTGCTCTTATGGTGGAACATAATTAAAAGAGATGATTGGAATACATGGTTATTCATAATAGATGTCACACAATTACCATAAGTAATGCAATACATGCAAAATCTCCATTTGTAATGAAAACAGATTTGCTGGAAGTCAATTGAAAATTTCATTTATTCCTTATTATTTCTAGCATATTGGAATATTTTGTGCTATTCGGTGTGATACAACACTCGATGTTTTCCTCAAGTATAGATTTCTCAGAGGTATCTGACACGAATTTCCTGTTGCAACAGCCAAAACAGCATCTTAGAGATACAGTGTTAAACTGTTGTCTCTTCTCTGCTCTGAACCTACAGGTTTTGCCACAAAATATTCCTTTATGGAACATAATTATAAAACAAAGTAGACATTTTGCCAATAATAATCTTTTATTTATATTCAGGGACATCCAGCAGACAGGAAGGGAGAAAAAGGCATGCCATGTAGAGGGAAAAGTGTTCAGGAGTGTTCTCTAAACAGGCAGAAGTGAAGTAGTTCTCTGTGCTGTGTGATTCCAGTACTTTCTCCAGGGCAAAAAGTAACAATAACTATTGCCATAGCCTAATCTCTCCCAACTACAGGGTGTAGACGTCAATCCTTGGAGGGTTAATCCAACGTTTACTGTATCCTAATTTCCTGAGAGACAACTTACTGGTTAGCAAAAGGAATAGTTTGAATACAATAGCTTTACTCTGCAGCAGTACTACATAACTGAGTGCAAAATAATGAAGCTCTGAAATGCGAGACCCCAAAGACTTCATCCCTTCTGGTATCTATTGCTTTTGATGTTGGACCAAGTCCTTTCCTCCCTCTCTTCTGCCTTGCCACCCCTACAGTGCAGTGAACTCCTGCCCAGCAGCGTGCTTTCCATCGCTGCCCATTCAGGAAGGCAGCACAGATGGTCTCTCCTGTGTTACTGTGTGCCCAGAGCCTCTCAGTTTGCTGCTTCGTTTGTTTAGGAAATGCTTTCTTCTGTTAGTTTGAACTGGCAGGTGAGAATATCAAAACAGTGATTCTAAATGGCCCTATAATTGCTTTGCAGAGCTTCAGCTGAGGGTCGAGCTCCTTCTCTGAGCAAGATAATTGGGTAAATTATGTTTTAATAAGTTGTCTCTTACAAAGTTAGATATGAACATAAAACACTATGGAAGCTTTGCTATAACATGAGACTACAGTAGAAAATGGAGCACCTGATTCATGTGTACAGAGGTATTTTGCTCTATCACTTACACCATACCTAAGTTTCCAAGGTTTTATGAGTAGTGAACGGTCTACTAATGCATGTTTATTATTCATTTTGTATTTTACTGTTCCTTATACCCTGCTGAATCTGTTTCTGATAAAAATACTAACTGTAGCACTCTCACAGTGAGCTCACTTGAGCAGATGTTCATGTCATACAATGAGAGATTCAAAATTCCCTTATCGGTAGTCTTCACTTTAACATCTGCATTCAGAGCACTGACCTCTACCAAAACTACCTAAGAGCAGTTAATTGTCCATCAGTACCCATTTTTGTTTCTCTCTCTCTTTTTAATGATACATTTTGATATGGTTATGGTTACCAGGACATCTTCAAATTTCAAAGTTTTAGTTCAGGGTTTGTTATCTCTGTCTATTAATTGGTGGAAATGCATTGAGATAACATTGCTATTTCCATCGTAAAATTGCAAGTTGTGTGTAACAAGTATGGATTTAAATAGGTGAATTTGGAAGCACTGCTATTTTATGCAGTCTTTTCTGATGGACTTGACATAGGTGAGTAGGAGCTTTTGCTTTGATCTGCATGAAAAAATGTAACTATGAATGCTGTTGTACAAATGTGTCATTGCATTTTTTTTCTCTCCCATGGCAGATATGCCTGGTTGCAAGAAAAGAATGTCATACATACAACATGTTACGTATTTATATTATGTCAGTATAAAAATAAATGTTGCCAGAATTCATCCACTGCAGTTTAATCACTACGAGCACACATTTCGGTGTTGTTTTAGGATCAGTTTTGCTATTGATGATTCAAGCCATTCAGAGCCTTGCTCACCTGATAGGTAGTGCACTTTGCTACATTCATGCTCCAAGGATAAAGTTACCAAACAGAAATTGCTAAGGGCATAGTTCTTTTGTGGCACACTTGTTAAATTTCCTTTGTTTTAGAGAGGAAGTGAGGAGAGTGGGGAGTGAGAGTAGTGTTTGAGGCCTTGGTGTCACATCTTGAAGAACCTTTAAGAGCTCAAAATCTAGCAAGACTTGTGATTGTATTGCACGAACACAAGAAAAGTAGCCAGAGTGCAACATTTTGCCTGAGAAAATTAGAAAATCACTTGATCATACCTGCCTATATGGAAACACCATAGCGAAATTGAATTGCTTTGAACTGCACCTGACAACTAGCTGGAGCTTTGGGGTGTTCATTTTGCCTTTCCATAATGATTTAGCATGATGAATGCTTTAGGGACTGCCATTAGTACTGAAAACAGTCTTAACACTTTCTAGTTAGAACCAAAAGCCCTGTGTTTCAATGTACTGTAAAGTTTGTTAGCAGGAAGTACACCTATCGTATTTACAAAATGAAATTACATGTTTCTCCTCTCCACACCCCTTATAATTTAGTTCCAGATAGCACAAATAAAAGACAAAATGAAGACAAACAATTTTACATACTGTATTTTGCAGAGCTCCTTTGGGGGGGACGTAAATTAACCTTTATACTTTATAATCACTTTGAAGTAAGATCAATATATTGTCAAATGGCTCTCCTTTAAAATTTTAGTGAGAGACATCAGATGTGGCTGCTTTTGCTGAGTTGCCAAAGAAGTAAAGTACTTGAAGAAGATTATTTGGATGTTTTTTTTTTCTTCTGTAATTTGCAGTGCATATAAAGCATGGATTTGCCACAGTTAGGTAGCAGGAAGGCTTGAAAACAACACAAAAAAAGCCTCACACCTAATTAGTACCTAGTCATGTAGAAGGGTGCTTATAGCATCTCTGCCCAATCAAAGTTTCCCCCCTATGACCCTATCATATTAAGAAAATAATGTATACTTTCTTGTCTGTCAAAACCAAAATCACAAAAATCTGAACGTGACGTAATTGTATTTTTATCTTAATGTGAATGCAGCAGCATTAATGGAATGCTGCTGACTGAGCAAAATGTTGTGATGAAGTTACTTTCACTTAAAAAACAGTGAAAGCGTCCTCTCCAGTTCCTCAACAAAATAAGATAGAAATACACTTAATATGGATTATGTATTTTTTTTTTAATAAATATATACACATATCTATAAACTCAGTGGTGTTGAATCATCTTTTGCACTTCTGGAGAAACATGCTTATTACGTGAAAATAAGGTATTACCTGAAAGAATCTGATGCAGTCAGATATTTCCAGAAAGCAAAACCACAGAAACAGCTTACTGTAGCATTTATATGTTCAATTAACACAAAAAATGGGGTAGAATTTTCAACTAAACTGAACTACTTTCCTTAATGCTTGCAACAGTTCAGTTTTGATTGTGTTGTTCAAGTTGTCATCTGTTGGTTAATGGTTCTTGAGCTTTGCACGGTTGAAAATTGGAGGCAATCTTTTATTTTCTTGACAATGATGGAGTTGGTGTAGATTCTATTTAAACTTGAGCACTAGATAGAGAACAAATTACGCAGTTAAAAAGTCTATCAGGCTCAGGTTGGTCTCTGAAGATGTTTTGCAAGGAACTACTGAGCATTATAAAGGGGCTGCAGGGCTGTAAAGCTACGTACAGACATGTATTTCTGTGCTGTGCTCTGTCAACTACCTGCAGAGTTATCTCCATGTGATGATTGTTTTTATAGCATTTGTTACAGCGGAAGCCTTTCAATATAAAGCTTAAACTTGTTTGACTCATTTTTAACCTATACAGACACAAGATGTCACGATGAGATTTCTATTTATGTATATGTGGGTGATATACTTAATCCAAAGCTCCAGTGAGTGTCCAGGTCAGACTTTATTCACTTCTTAAAAAGCAAAAAATTGGATCCATTTATATGGCATTCACAGCAATGTTGTTTGTGATGGCCTCATACGTAGTTTGGGTTCTTTATTCATCTGATCATTTCTATACATACAGCACTTGAAGAATATAGAATAGTCTGTTTAATTGGCTGCTAACACTGGGGGTTCTCTTGTGTACAAATCGAATCAGTGATACTTAGTTCAGAATTAGGAATGTTGTATGTGGTGTTTGTTCAGAAATATAATAAGTTTTGATCCTTCTGAACTAACAGGATGTATAATAATAAGTGTTTTGATATGGAATGAATACGAGGAGTCCAGTGCTGCTAAATGAAAGAGAATAAATTCGTAGTTTAAGCAACCAATAGAAATGTAATGGTCCTTCCATGCCATGGTTGAATTGCCATCGTGTCCCAAAAACTACTGCTTTTCTTCTTCAGTTTTTGCCTACATGTATGTGATCAGGGATAGGAGAGCACTGAGCAGTCAAGATTTGTCTGAGATTTTCTCAGATTGTCCTTGATCTTAAACTGTCGCATTGTACCTGTGTGAAGTTAACTTTGTGCAGCAGCTAACGTGCTGGTCATAAGGGATTGCTTAAAATTGCTTACAAGATTTCAGCATAAAGAATATCATGTGATTTGATGATTGTGTTCTCTCGTGATTGAAAAGGCACAGGGAAATGCTCTATTTGTCTTTTTAAATAATAAAAATTTGATCAAGATTGTCATCTGATCTGTCAAAGGATTCAACAGCAATAACTACTGCCTTTCATCTCGTTATTTCCTTTTCCCTTCTGAAAGTTTTTAATCTTAGCTTGAAAAATTGTCAGCTATTGTAGATCTTGAGTGCTTATTGTGCACACTTACTGCACAACTGCAGGATGATCCCTGAGGTCCCTTCCAGCCCAGGCCATTCTATGATTCTGTGATACGTCCTTGCTTTTCAAACCACAGAACTGGTAATGTTTATGAGATTACATAATTCTCAGTTGTCACAGAGATCCACTACATTCCTTACCTTGCTGGAGAAAAATAACAACTTATCCAATCTCATTATGGTTTTAGTTCGTGTAGTTGAAAATAGTGTCGAAGGTCTTTGTTCAGGTACACATGATCTAAATATTGTGTATATATAAAGACATATATTTAAAAATGCTTCATTTAAAAACTAAAAATGCCAATAGAAATACTAGAAAGAAAAGGAAGAGAAAGAATGTGAAGGTATAATAGAGTTTTTTGTTTTTCTCAGGAGATCGAGGGGTGCTTGACTCTCCTCATTGTTAAATCATTTAAGTATCTCCTGTGTAACCTAATTGTTGGCAGGACAGATGGACAGAAAGAAAAATGAACATGTGCAAAATAATGCTGAATTGTATTTTTATACATTTGTCAAAGCATTTTCAGAGCATTTTCAGTGTGAGTTGCACACTAGAAGAAAGTCTACCTATGTTTAATGACTTTGAATCACACTGCTCTGTGCTGATAGTTTCAATTTGCTTTAATTTGTGAATACCATCCCCCAAAACAGAATGAAAGTAGTTCCAAATTAAGAAGCCAAATTATTATCCATTTATTTCTCTTACTTTACACGTACATGACTCTGTGTGTGATGAAGAATTATCCGTGGTGATAAAATACTATTCTTTGAATAGATAAGAATGTAAGACAACCACTTGGTATCATCAAAATGGAAGTAGCATACTTTGTAACTTTTTAAATCCAATTGCTCATATTTCTAAATTGAGTTACTGCTACCCTTATAAAAACTAAATGTTAACAATCATTATTTTCTTTATAAAATAATAAACTGATGAAAGAAAAATCCATTTTAATGTATGAAACATTTGGTTCATTCTGAAGAGGATGGCAGATCTAAATGCAATGCTAATGTACTCTCAATCAACTGCAGTGCTGTGTTTATAATAACTAGAATCAAAAGCCAGACCTATGCAGTTATTAACGCGGTGATTGCGTTTTTAATTTTAATTCAGCACATTCCTGTGGCAGTGATGAACCATACCTATTTCCATAGATTTGAAACTTACAGCTTGACAAGAAGTGTTTCTGGAACCTGGAACGAAAGAAGACAAGTTCTGACCTGTCTGTTTTTCATTCTCTTTTTGGAAGGTTCTTGAGTTTGTGACACTAATAGTTTTCCGTTAATGAGCCATCATTACCAGGTGCCTGAAGAGCTGAGCTGGAAGAAGCTCAGGTTTTAGAAGTATCGCTGCTCATCTTGTTGGGCTGAGGAGGTTCCCCATGGTTTCCTTGTCCCATAGAATTGGAGTGCAGTGAAAGCCAGCAGACTCATAAACTTAATGTTATTCCACATCTTGAATCTAATTTTTGTTCATTGTCAGTTGGGCTGCTGTACTCTGCAAAGCATCTGCTGTCAGAGTCACAGAATTCTGAATATCTGTTTAAGAAGATCCTTTGTGACTTGCTAATTATATTTCATGACAGTCCTGCTTTCTTTAGAATAATAATGAAACAGAAAAGTCTCAAATTTAGTTTTAATAGAAACAAAATATATTCAGTGCAGTGATAAACCTTGAAAAATTGCCATTCACATGGAGTAATTATATATCATTACCTTACTTACTACTGGATTCTCTGTATTTTGCCTGTTAAGTAAAGGAAAGCACAAATGTGCTGCATATACAGAAAACAATTCAATTTGCCCAATTAGCAAAGTTTGATTGATTTCAGGGACGTGCTTTTTTTCATTTAATACTAGTTGTCTGATGCTTCTTGATGTAAAAATGTATTTCCTTTTCTGTATTATTGAAACTTAATTGAATTCAAAAACTTTCTATGCAGATTCAATTGAAAATTGCTTAAAATACTCATCCCATGAAAAAAGGGTAAGGCAGTCCTGTTAACTTTCCATCATGCTCCTTGAGATTAGTCGTGCTTGCTGCAGTAAATACTGGGGTTCCAATGCTGTGTGCAACTTTCTCCTTCAAGACTGCAAGGTCTTGAAATTGCTCTGTTAAAAACTGATGCTGAGGGCTGGTTTTCACCACTGTTAGCATTTGGTAATAGGGATGTGAGAGCACATTTGACATTGACAAAAGGAAGTAGAAGAGTAATTAATTGGGTTTGACTCTGCGGATGACAGTGTAGCTCAGCTCACTTTAAAATATGAAAATACCATGAATTATGGGCATTTGGAAGTAGTCTCCAATAACTTGAAAATGTCATTTATTGAAGCAGTAAGGAATAACTCCAAACCTGGGGCTTTTTTCCCAATTCCCTCCAATATCTTTTGGCAGCTGTGAGAGATTTAGAATAGCGAATGAACAGATAATCTGAACAAAAGCAATATTTTTCCCAGTTCTTCTCGAAGAAAAGAAATGTAGTTTAACGAAAGAGAAATAATTTTAATGCTTGTTTCTCCTAAGACTGGGAAGGTCTCTATGGCAGCAGTTATTAATTATTATGCCTCAGTTTGTTTTCCAAAACTGCATTGGTTAGGATATTTCAACTGTATTTCTATAAATTAGATGTGCCAACATACATGTATTGTCCTATAAGCAAGAGTAAGCCAATATTAAAAAGCAAACTCTATTATTTTCTTTAGGTCTCGTTCAACAGAAATTTTGCTGAAGTAATGATTCAAACAAAATCATTTTGCGAGAATAAGCAAAACTGACCTTTCAAATATGATTTTCACCTATGTAGCCATCAGACTTAGGTCATGAATGCAATATGTGGGGGAATATATGATAGTGGTGAAAAACCTTTGTATGTCACTGAGTTCATTTTGGTTGCTTAAAATCACATTACCCATCAGTGATTCATGACAGATAAAGAACTGAATAACTCAGCTGGTGCCTGCTGTAATGTAATGAACTAGCTTCTTTTGCATGCATAAAAGAACATAATGAAGAAAATCTGATGAAAAGCTCGAGTTGGTCATTTCAGACTCAAAGACTAGTAATGGTTTAGTCTGAAATTGATTTGTAGCTAAGAGGAAAGTAGTATTTTAATAAACCTTTTGTAAGGTCATAAAAATATCTTGTCCCTACTCATATTTTTAGTGAATTTTAAACACATTCTTCTATGTACTCGTCTTTCCATTTCTCTGGGTATTGTGTGTGTCTCATTTATGAGATCATATGAGAGTGGAAATGCTCAGTACAATCACAAAGGCTATGATTTCTTTAAAGTCTTCTTAAATCAATACATAGCTTCTGACGGCTTCTTAATGGCTGCCTCAGAGCACCTTACTTTTTCTTGACCAGCAAAATGATTTTCATGGGGATGGGAAAAACGGATTCATGCAAAAGTTATCGTTTAGATTCCTTGCAAGAGTAGTTTGTTAGAAAATAATTACAATGATAACTTGGCATGATTATAATGGTTTTGGAATATTAAGTATTATTAAAATAATACGCTTTATAACCACAGTTCAGTATGCCTCTTTCTTTTTATTATATGATTTTGGTTGCCAGAGTAGGTTTTCAGTGCTTCTGTTGAGTTGTACTTAGAAAGTTAATGTGGACATTGCTGACAACAAAATTTCCCTTCTGTTATCCTGTCTTCATATCTTTCATAAATATTATATTATATTATCATTTGTATTGCTCTAGTCAGTAATCATTTTCCTATATCAATTATGATTCTGTTTTTGAGCCCTTATTAGAATCACAGCAAGTAACCCATAATAACAGAGTAGAAAGTATGATAAACTTTCTTAGACAATGAAGAACTCTCTTTCAGGTGTAAACTCATTTTACATCAGGATTTGATAGTGCTTAAAAACTATTGTTAGAAGTTTCATTCTGACCAATGAATATTCAAAATCATGATCCTTCTTTTAAATGGAGATGCATCACATAGACTCTAAAATCAAAATGATATGTGGTAGTTTCATTTGGAAGTATAATTAAGGTGTATAATGTCATTTAACTGTTTAATGAACTCTGCATAATGTAATAGAATACAAATATTTGACCTTCCTGACAGTGACTGATGGATTGAAGTTGCATAGCATGATATCATTAGAATGTCAAATAACATCATTATTCATGATTATCAGGAATTATTCAGGTGAAATGGCAAATGTAATGGAAAGCTATTATTTGTGTGTGGGCTGCAGATTGACTTTCTTTGTCAGTGCCATTCTCTTGATGATACAGGGGGAAGATACTCAGATTTATTGAGCTACAAAGAATTAATGTCATAGGTTAAATAAATGTCAATAATATCAGGAAGGGATTTTCAGTAGGTCAGGTCATGTACTAAACATCTAAGAGTAACTACTTGTGATAATATTTTATCTTCAATTCTACTTTGATTTGCTCTAAATATTGAAAACATCTTTAGATACGGGGATTGGTAGCATGAGGATATATCAATGTGAACTGTTTTCTGGGTGACATTTTACATGGGAGCAAAAGAAAAACACAATTCAGATTGAGTGCAGTAGAACTGAAATTTCATCCTCTACTCTCAGTAGCCTAAATGCAGAATGTAAACTTTTTTCCAAGAGGTGTGATTCATATATTCATGTGATCATGATACTATCAAGCACATGCATTACCACTGCTGATTCTCAGAACAAATGCTCTCTTACAATTTAGCTGATTCCATTCTCAGGATAGTTTGTTGCTGTAGTCCAAGAGCTTGTGCATATGTTATCTTGCTTGATGAGATGCGGAAAATTGAAATGGATGAAAATGAATTTTAATGAATTATAATTACCTGTATTCATAACATATATTGAAGTAGAAATAGCTTTGTGGGCCATTAGAATTACACTAGCAGATATGAATTCTGTGAAGGTACAAAGATTTATAGTTAGCTCAAACTGAATGAGAAGAGAAAACTGTGGTGATATGGCAAACAAGCATGAGATTTAGGTTTAGTCTTTTATCCTTTCAAGTGCAAATGACTCAGGTTTTTCTTGTGACTTTGCATTTAATGTAGACAAAACAAATTGTGCCCCAGTGTTTTACCAGATGTTCTTTATCTCTTTTTGGCTAGGTTTTTTTTGTTTGTTTGTTTTTTCCTTTGGCTTTATGTGTATTAGATTGGCACTGGAAGCAGAGAGGATAGCCTTATCCTCATGATGACGTGCTTTCCTCAAATAGGCAGAATGGAAATGGCATCTCATCATGTTTTGTGGATTTTGTTAGTCAGGCATATTCAGCATGTACTTTCTACTTTAGTTTTTAGCAGCTCTAGAGTTTAGAAGGTTTATAAGTTTATATATGCTTATGAGTAGAATGGGTATTTCCCACTACAGTGTATGTTTTTCAGAAAAATTAGCTTGTGGGTGAAATGCCCTTTTTAAGGTTAGTAAGCCAACTTGATTAGAAGGAGATTTGTTGTTTATCTATTGCTGATCACAATCATTTTTTTATTTTGGATTGCTACCATTTTGAAGGAGCTCTTGTAGCAGAAAAGCGATCTAGATATATCTGTTTAAAAAAAAAAAGATAAAAATGACAGAACCCGGTATATCTTGATACCACTTTCAGATGGTGAATTCCATGAACCCTTGTCCTCAAGGGTGTTGTTTCAATATTTTTTTTTATTTTTTTTTTTTAATGGATGTGTATCCTGTGTTTAGCTGGATCCAGTCTTCTCTGGAACTTGAATTTGTCACGTCCTTATTTTGTGGATTCATCCCATCTTGAGGTGTCAGTCTTCTCTGCTGTCCTTCAAGGACTCTCAAGTCTTTCACAATGAATTCAACTGAACTGAGTAGTTGCTTTGATCTAAAAGGTGCTGTTTTCCTATCTCCTGTAATTTGCTTTCTTTAGTTTGCCTCTCTGCCCTACCATGTGTCCATGTAGAAGGTTCAGATACTACACGGCTGTTTATGTTCATGACTGGTGGTTTGTTTCAAAATAAACTTTTGAGTAATTCCTTCAGTAAAATAGAGTAAAAAAGCTTTAAGCAAATTAATTGTTTTGATGTAAATGCGGCATAAGGACTGCTTCACTTCGATGAAACTAGTGTTTGAATTCAACCTTTATTGTTTTTTTTTAGTCCTAAGAAAATGTTGAATTTTCAGTAGTGTAGAGCCTTGCATTGTAATCATAAAGAAATATTAGAAAGACTGTACTAGTAGTACTTCTCATAAACACCTTGTTAGTCTAGTTTCAGCTTTAAAGCAAATTCTGTTGTAATGGCACATGTAGTTCCACTCCTGTTGTAGTAAATTTTAAGGAAATCAATAAAAGCATAAAGACAGAATTAGTAGCTAACTCAAATGAGTCTCCATGAGAATGTAAAGGCTGTCTTATCTGTAAGGAGCTGATGGCCATAAAATGAAATGTATTTAAATACATTGCTAAAGATAATTAAAATATCATACAGGACCAAAGCACTTCAGCTGTAGATATTCATTAAATTGACCATTAATAACTTGTTATATAAAGGAATATTACTGTGTTCATAAATTTTGTATGCAGATTTTATTAAGCTGGCATGTTATATGGATTGATTCCCTGACATCTCCTGGCTGTGGCTGTATAGATAATAGTGTGTTGTATGAGTTTTCTATAATCCAGGAATTCTGACTGACATTTTCTAGCTTGAAATTAAATTTTTGTTCTGTATGGTAATTCTTACAACCAGTTGGCAATCAAAAAACATAATTATGTTGTTGTGATTGGAATGGCCTTATTGTTATGTCATCACTTTTTTCACAGTTTTCTTTTTTCCAAGACTTTAACTTGGGCATTACAATATGGTCGGAGTTAACAATTACAATTTTAATGTTTTTTTTACCTGCTGATTAATCTTTCTTCCTTCCATTCTTTCCTATTTCCTATCTTTCCTCATTCAAATATGGGATTTAATTCTCTACATATAATTTATTAATTATACAATTAATCCGTCAGCCCCCTTATTGGTAAAAAGTAAAACTACGTTTCTCTCATATATTACTATTTAAATGCTGTTATATTTTAGGAAAGAACATGAGGAAGCAAGTCAGATTTTATAGGGATTTATTAATCAAAGATATGAGTAGACTGACAACAGTGGAGTGTGCCATAATAATAATTTGACCGCAGTAAAGGGGAATAAATCAGATGAGCACCATGGAGATTCCATGACTTTTTGTACAAAAATTCAGTGATTACTGTTGCAGATATCTATATAATCTCATTTTTTAATGGGAAATGCTATTAAGTCAAGGTAGCTGGAGGATGAAAAGTAGAGAGTTGTTTATTAGCAGTCCACAGTTTAGGAATCTCTGTTCCAAAGAAAAACAGAAGTATAAACCAAAGTCCTCAACTTTAGATAGTTATAAATGTACTCAGAAGGTGTGTACCTCCGTTTTTAGATCCTTAATGTGCTATTTTTGAGAATTTTTTCTTTACTTTTTGCTTGAAAAGAAATTATAAACTGTAGAGCCAAAATTATGCTAGTCTAAACAACTCAGTATTCCCCATGGCAAAAAGGTTTTTAATGTCTAACTGGAATCCCTCTCATTGAATCTACAGAGAATCTTAGACTCTTTTATGAACTTAATCTTGATGTCTTCATTTGATCATTTTTTACATTAATCCATAAATCAGAGTTATTTAGAAGAAGCAATTATCATGTGAACCTTCCCTTTCTGTTTATTATTCACATAATAGAAATGTAGGTAGGGTTCTGGCAACTAAAGGTGCAAGAAGTTTGCTTTCACAAGCATTGAGGCTTAATTTTCTCAAAAGTGTGCCTTAAAATGGGAATTACAGTGAGGATATCTGCAGCCATAAATCCTTGATTTTTACCAGCAAAAAAGTACTTTCTGGCACACGTCTGCTCATAACTGCAGTTGAATTATCTTTGTAAAAATACAGACCTGTGAACCTGACCATGACACAGTGTGTGTCCAAACAGGTCTCTCTGTGATGACAGTAAATGCATTTTCAGCAAGGTCCACAGAGCTCTTGCAAAAATCTGTTTATTTGAGAAGCTGCGCTATAACAAAGATTGGATAAGAAAGCATCAGAGCATCTATGCCAACTTATTACTAGCAATATTACCTGATTTGTTTTCATTTAAATGGGAGATATTTTGTTGTAATGCAAACTGAAAATTATAAGATGCTAACTGTCCATTAACAAGAAAATGTCCCAGTTTTTCAAAGTGAGTTTTTTAGGCTTTTAACTGGAAGTATGTTACTTAGTGTGGTATTGTAGAGTGAACTGTTTGTGTTTAGTCTGAGGGTGAAATGTACTTCTCTATAATAATGTTTACAAGGCAGCTTTCGTGTGGTGAAAGTAATTAAATGTAATTGATATCAGTGGGATTGGCAAGTTTGGGGAAGAAATTGAGAGAGAGACTTTTGGAACACAGCATCAAAATGTTTTAGATTTGATTGAGTTAAGTCAGGATGTTTCACATGTAGCTGTAAGAGAAAGCAGGAAGGGCTTTGTTCGTTAAAGAGTTGCGTGCTGCTGCCCATGCTTGACCTTTTCACAAGAGAAAAATGAATTAAAAGCTGAAAATAGGACTACTGTACCCGCTTCTTTTTTTTTAACCTATTGTTAAAACGCCTATCTCACCAGGCTGCTTCCAACAAAATGAGCTTTCCTTTGGTTATTATAGCTGCTCAGAGAAGTGGGTGAGCTCCAGGCTTTAATTATTGACTCTCACTCCCTGAAAATAAATAGAGAAGCCATTTTTTATTAGTCAGGACTTTATTGCCTTAGTGGTATCAGGATTTCCTATGAATTTTGTAATTAGACTGGAAACATTATGTTCCAGAGAGCATAGACCTGAAAAGGACATGTTATACCACTTAGTGGGATCAGAAAGGTGTGTGTTAAAATGTGATCTCAAGCATTCGGAAAGAAGATGCAACTTTTGCAAGGCAAACAGAGGAGCGAAGCACAAGAAACTGTACTCATTTCATGGTCACAGTTGTATGTTTACATTCTTCTGGCGGACGTGTAGAAATTTCATTTGTGATGCACCTTCTGTTCTCCCTGACGTGGAGTCCTTTCAGCTCTGTGCTATGCAAGGTAGGTTTTTCAGTACCGCTGTTGATAGCAGCGTGTTCGCTCCGGCATGCTCTGGGGTGTTTTTCAGAACTGTTCCTTCAATCTGTCTTTTCCAAATGTTGGATAAGTTCCAAAGAAACAAACAAAAGCTTAATATAATAGCTGAAATCATTTTGACTTGAAAAACTGTGTGTCTACGTCCATGTGCACACATTTACATATAGGCAGAAAAATAACACTTGTATTATTCAGAGAGTTCACAGTACTTACCCTGAGTAGCTGGGTCTTTGGTGACACTTCTTGCTTACAGCAAGCAGACATACTGATTTATAAAATAGAAAATATCTTCATAATATGATGATTTTGGTGTAAAATGCTGTTAATGTGGATAGGGAAAAATCTTCAGGGAAAATAAAAATACAATGCTATAGTAAGTTCTGCTCGTTATCTAAGGAAAAGAACAGCAGCAAGTTGTTGGAAGGAAATCATAAGGAAAAGCCCACATCTGAAAATTCTGCCACAGGAACGCTAGGTTGTGGTATGAAAGTATCTCCTGGTGATGAAGTTTATATTTCATATGAAGTATCAGTGTTATTCAACTGTGATATGGTTGAGTTTTTAGAAGTACTAAAATAAAAAGAACCAAAATGAAAAATCTGAAGAGTGTAGTAAGGTAAGAATTCATTGAGATACTGTTCAAACCAACCTGTTCCTGCACGATGTTTCCATTTTGATACAGCTCCTTTTTTAAATAGAAAGTAAGCTTGTCAACAAAATAAAATTGCACAGGTTTGCTTAGAAATAGCAGATTGCCAGGAAGTTGTTGAGGAAGCTCCAGTCCTTGTCAAAAGGCCGTGTTTTCAGTTTGTGTGGGAATTTTCTGCTCCATGTTTGCAGTGGGGACGTACTACAGGAAAACTTGTATGTTGCAAGGCAGTGTTTATGCATCCAGACTCAAAGGTGATATATAAATGCATTTCAAATCAGAATTGTGACACACTACAGGTGCGTTTTCAATAGAGGAAACAAAAGCTTCAGCAAGTCAGGAAAGGAATCTTTATACATATGAGCAATTTAAAAGTAGGTTTTAATTATTTTTTGGTTTCTTACGTTAGTACTAGAGACTGATGGCTGCTTTACATGTGCCTGGTGTTATCACTTACAACATATTGGTGGTTTCTCAGCACGTGCCACACAATTGGAAGCAGAAGTCATCCTTGGGTGCTCTGGTTGAATATGCTGATATAATTCTCTTGACTTTATACATCAGTTGTTCAGAGGTGTAAGATGCTTAGAGAAATTAAAAAATATATTACTACCGCCAAACTGCCTTGCATAATTTGACTGTGGGCTGCAGGCTTTTTCTCCAAGCTTCTTTAACCTAAGATAGACTGAACCTCCCTATCTGCTTGCTTTGCTCAATACAGAATTTTTTGACACCTGGTACACGCAGAGGAACACTGAGAGACAAATTGCCATGACAACCCCAGAGTCACCTCTCAACTTTATGCTGCTTTTCTGTCCATCTCTCTCACAGTAGTATCACCAAGGAATAAAATGAGAAGCAAAAGAGTTTCTCTGTGTTTAGCAAGTAATTTGTGTAGCACAGCAGTGCTATAAGAAATCTGGTGGACTCTTATGATTTATAAATTAAAATATGTTAAATTGCAATCATTTGGTGAGTTGTATGAAAGGAGCTAACAGACCATTGGAAGGGTGTGCCTTGGGCGGTGCGTCAGTAGTGCAGGGGAAGTTGTCCAGGGCTGGTATGCCTGGGATGCTGAATTGCATTCACTCACCTTTTTGCATTGCTGAATGTTAATCAAGAAATGGATGGGTTATGAAGGCTTCCAACTAGTGTAAGAGACACATGTGTGTCAGATTAAGTTGATAAATATTACAAGATGGCTGTAACTTTTCATTTCCCTTTGATGTGCCAGAATGCTTCCTGCGATACAACTTATCTTTGATATATTGAACTGATGTTTGAAAGTCATATGCCTAATCCTTTCCTTCATGTCCGAATTTGCAAGTGAAACACTGAATTCAAACTAGCTCTTTTATACCCTCTTAAAAACAAAGCCACATCTCACTAGTTGATTAGAAATCACATTTTTGCAAATCAAATTGATGCTTTCCTTCCATTTTTTTATCATAAACAAACCATACTGTTGTCACAAAGTAAAAATATGCATTTTTTAATGATCTTTTTTTTGTTGAGTATGTTTTACAATTTTGTACGCGTATGCATGAAAACATTTGGTTGCCTGTCACCAGGGTAGGGTATTCTCTTGCTTATTTTCGCTAGTTCAGCTTGCCCTCTGACACTCTGTAGTCCTTTGAAAAGACCAAAAAGCCAGGAAATATGGGATATGAAGAAGGACCTGCACAGAGAATCTTGCTGACTGCAAAATTCAGGAGCTAATAAGATAGATAATAGCAAAATTCTGCTCAAATTTTTGAAAGTAATATTGAGTGTTGGTCTTAACAATCATAAGCATCCAGAGCTGCTTAAGGTAGTTGAAATCCCAGTTTCCTATATATAATTAATTCCTTTTGTTTCCTGTTGAGAATTGAATGAAAAGAAATGGAAGTTAAAATTTTTCGTTAGGCAATGTTTTCCAAACATTTATTTCTATTCTATCATAAAGGTTTGTTATGTTCTTAAGCATATAATGACATTTAAAGTATTATCAGAAATATAATTTCTTATTTAGAAAACAGCTACAGACAGCTATTGAAACAGTTATTTCTGAAACTTTGTTTTGTTTGTGAACAATATGTTAGTGCATCTTTTTTTGTCCCAGCTAATTTTCCTTTCAGTAAACTTTCCATTTTCATGGGAACATTTTTACCACTCTCTTTTGCTGACAGACTTCTCCAGCCATTCATCTGGTCTGAATTTCTATAGCATTCGTTTCCGTAAATGTCTGTCTTCATTCCCACTGCTGTTACATCTGTTCTGGAGAGACTATAAGAACATTTCCCCATGTGCTCCTGTAGATACAGGACAGGAAGAAAAAAAAGCAAAAAAAGAAATCCTATACATCTGTTCTTTTGGAGCAGTAGGGGAAAACACGAGCTTTCTTTTCCCATGCAACAGCCATATTCTCCATTATCTTTCCTGAAGCCCAGTTGTGTAAAAGAAATGCATTTTCTATATGATGGAAGGGGCAGCTTGTCTTCAGTACAGCAGAATTCTAGGAAAGAAATTGCTGTCTTTCTTCCTAACCAATTCATAATGCTCAGAGTGCATCTTTCAGCCTTCCAGCTGGAGGAGCATGTTTGAGTATCATTAAGCTGAATTGTGCTAAATCTGTTGTTGCCTCCCAACAGAGAGGAGAAGGCTTTTTGGTAAATTTGTCCAACATCACTCTGTATGCTTCCAGCAGGCTGTTACATGGCTTTGATAGATAGAATACAGGTAGGAAAAATCACCATAACATCTGGGAAAGCAAGAATACAGGCAGTGATGTTCTTCTGGAAAAGGTGACCACCTAGAGGTAATGGCAGATGGTGAATAAACAAACTTGTCATGTGATTTGATCAACTAATTATGGTTTTGGACTGCACAGTGCAGTGATACCAAGCCAACAACAATCTACATTTGGTGTATATTGGCATATTGACTCAACGTAATCTACAGGGTGTAACTTCTTCCACCTCAGCAGTCATTTCAGAGGAGAATGCTGTTCAGTTTTAGATACTTGTCTTAAATACTGTCACGAAGAATGTCAAAGTGAACGCCGTCCTCTAAGAAGAAAATGAAGTAGTTCTTTGAAGCAAGGTGTGTATTACAACCTCCTGACAGAATGCGATGGACTGTTGTGGAAGGTTTAAATACAAACAAGCATTTTATCAAAATAAAAGAAAATAAAAAAAAGAAGATAAAAGATAAAAAAGAAAGTATAATGAGTTAGAAAAAGAATAATCAGAAATCTTGAATATCCAAAAAGTTGGAGTCTAAGATGTCTGCTTTGTAGGTTTCAAATTTAAGTGTTAAAAACAACACTGAGACATAATAGGAAAAGAGTTCTGCACTTGTGGAGAAGTTCCATGAGATGATTTGATAAGCAGTTTTTAAATTCTCAGGAGTCATTGACATCTGGGAAATTAAGGCCGAACAGTCTCCTTCCTGAGACCTTGAATTCTAACAAGTATTCAGCTTATTTTTTTTAGTATTTGGCATATGATAATGATTTAGAATTAATAACTCTGATTTATCTACTTTTCTGTAAAATGCAGGAATGTTGACTGAGGTTTTTCTAATATGCACCTATTGTTAATGACACTTGATCTATGTAGGATAACACTAAGGCAAAAAGAACCACTTTCTCTTGTTGACTGCAGCATTCACTGAGACAGATGTTACTTACCTCTTTTTTTTTTTTTCTTTTTCCTTTTTGAAGCAAATACTTTTATTCAAACCACTTGATTTTCCTGCAATTTATGAGATACGATAATTGCAGCAATTTTAAGATCAAAAAGCTATTCCTATTCATTTGAACACTAATGTCTTTGGGGATTTTGGGACATTATATTAATCCAAAATATACAAAGGCTTAAAAAAAAATCCCCAAATTTTGTAATATGTTTGAAGGAGTGCATGAAATGTGGTGATTCTCTATGTAGAATGAATATCATGGAGAGTTTAGTCAGTAGGGGAGAGTCAAAGCACTAGAAATCCATCAGTTGCCAATATTGGAAGAAAAATATCTGTGCTGTGTTTCAGTATAATGCCTCTACAATGGAGAAGATATGGAGAAGATGTATACATATACAAAAATGCAGTTAGGGATTAAAAAAAGCTATTATAAGAAGAAAAAAATCATAAGAAAGTTTCTAATTCTAATGAATGAACTCTTTAACATGCTGGTAATGATACTTCATTGAAATTGAAAAGATGGTATGAAAAGAATATTCCCAAAGCTATCTCCATGGACTAGAAATAAATGTAGTCAGCAGTAGGGCTGTACTTTCATCTTTGTATTTTCAAGAATCTCCCTTTTAGAATGTCTCTTCATTGCGGGTGTCATACAGACATCCTGTTGCTATATGCTGCAAAGGAAGGAAAGCGTGGATGGTTTTTCTGCAGTAAGGAGATGTGTTGGCAGACTTTCCATGGGTAAGTTGCTGTGCCTTGTGAGGTACTGGGTGAGGGCATGCTGGTCACACTTACACTGTCTGGCTTGGTGACAATAACAGTGAAAAATGCTTCTTCCTCTAGCTGGTTCTGAAGTTTTATCAAGCTGTGACTTGTGGCTCAGGACAGCTTATTGCTAGCTGCTCAGCGCATCCTCCTTCGCCTGCTACCTGAATTGTTTTAATGCTGAGATTGATCCCTTCTCTCTGTTACTTGCTTGGCGTGAGATCTGTTGCTTGCTCCTCGGTCGTTCAGCCAGGACAAAACAAACAGATCGTCCTGGGTGCACAACTTGATCAGCGTTGTGTGGCTTCCTGACGCCTTCCAAAGGATATGTAGAGCAGTGACAGTCTCAGACTTTCTGAGGTCGTGGTGCTTCCCTTCAGAAATTATTTCATTATGGATTAGGTCCATAGGCTGTTATCCTAGGTGCTAAGCTTGTTAATGTTCAGTTGTGATGATCTAGAAAACATGCCCTGCTTAGTACAACCAGATTATAGATTAAAACAATAATCAGACAAGAGTTAATGTGCATCTATGTCCTTGTACAGTGGTGGCACCAACTTTAGCTGGCACTGCAGTCATTCGCAAAGTGAGCAAGTTCGAACATGACAAATTAGTAACCTGAATTTCTAAGTTGATCACAGTTAACTACAAATTTTCCAGAGTATTTCCTCATTCCCATCTGCCTATTTGCTAGTATATTAGAATATCAATTGTGTGCAATCTATACCATAATTTTCTGGTGTCCTTAAACAGGAAGAATACAGAACTGAAATGCCATTCATCGTTCCTTTGAAAAGAGAACTCTTAATTTTTTATAATAAACCCAAAAAGGTCTTCTAGGATGAATAGCATGAGAAAATTAAGCTTGGAATTGGCTAGTAAAGGAAACAATACAAAAGTGTGCCTTCCAGTCTAATGATAGCATAGGACCCCGGTAATTTTATGTACCAAAATATTTAAATATGCATGGTGTTACCTTTTGCAGGTAACTTGAAGTGTCTTTTAAAACCATAAAATCAAGGGGAAATGTTCTGTGGAAAAAAAAGAAAAGCAACCTAGAAGTAAGGGAAACGTATTTGCTAGGCAATTGCAGAGGCTTCCTACAGAGAAGCAACGTCTGGTAGGTGTCATACTTCTGATGAATTTTCTAGGAAGCTGTGTCAGAGCAAAGCAATAGCAAATAGGGTTTCTTAGGTGTAAGAACTTCCTTTCCAGTGTGAGATAAAATCTTGCACTCCAAACTGAAGCAAAAGCAACTGGCAAGGTTTAAAACTTGGTTAGTGTAGAAACTTGGAGGAAGGGCTGGGGTGAGCTCCCAGACAGCACATCTATGCAGTGTTGACGCTATGTAATGCTTCATTTCTGGAGCACATGTGGTGATTTCTAGAACATATTTTAATTCTTCTCCATGTCAGTTATTTCATGCTTCTGTCATATTTATGTTTTGTAATCTGAAGCTATTGGTCCATGTGTCTGTAGTCAGTGTGAGTTAAGAGGCTTCACCCAATAGGTTTCTTGCTTTCTCTGTCCCCTTGGAGCACACAGCTAAAAAGTAGAAAAATTAAGTCCAGGAGATGCATTGGCACTAGCAACAGAAAATACAAAATAATAACACCTTCCCTAAGGCTCTTTAACAAATGTGTGATCACATTGAGGCTGTGCTGCAGGGTGTGAAGAAATGAAGGAGCAATGGTATCAGGAGATAAGTCACAACCTAGATTTCTCACTGCCTGGTGGTTTGCTTGCATGCCTGTTGTCAGTGGATTCCTGCACAGATACTGAACTGAAAAACTGCGGGAATATAAACCACATAATAGTTTCTGTAGTTTTTGAAATTGAAAAACATTTACGTGACGTAACGTAATAAAAGTCAGATTTGTTGTGTTCTGCTTTTCAGTTAGTATGCATTTCTGTAATGCCACATAAATATTTGAAAAATATCAAGTACAAGCAATGAAGTACAAGCACTTGACTTTAAGAAAGTGTTGTTTCTAGAAGTTGAAAATAGCTGATCACTGTTATGAGCTCAATTTTGTTCCTCAAAGATCTTATGTTCCCTATTATCCGTGTGGAAATAAGGGTATGTGGGTTGTGCCTGCATGAGGACCTCATGCCAAATTCAGTCTAGGACTTAGTCCCTGAAGCTCAGCACTGGCTATTCACAATATTTATCTAGGGAGGCAAGAAAATATGGAACAGCTGGTGGTCTCAGATTGATTCCTGCTCTCAGGAAGGTTACGCATTCTCTGTGCAGTTTCTTTACAGGCCATTGCCTTTTTTTTTTTTTTTTTTTTTTTTTTTTTTCATTATTAATTAAAAGCACAAGAACAGATTATTAAATTACTCTTAATATCTTCACATTTTAATTTTCCTTAATCTTTCTTATAAATTTCATGGGTTACAGATGTCACACATTCACAAAGTGTGCTGATGTAGCTGTAGGAAGGGAAGAGTCTGGAAATTTTGGTATTGGGGATTTTGAAAGATATTTCAGTCTTTTTTGTTTTGTTTCTAATCTGTGTGTCTGTTGGCAAAATATATGATGTCGGTGTGTTGGAATTCTCTAACATTTTTTTTCCCCTCTGTTTTCTTTAAGCAGCAGAGTATATTTGTATCAGCAAAAATGGAATTTTTTCAAGAGCAATTTCCAATTGCATTTTGATACAGTGCTCACAGAGCAGTAGATGACTAGAATTAGCAAAGCAGTAACTGTAGCGGGGGGATGAATACCTTGCATGGGCAAGCAGTCTTAAATCTGAAAATTCATGTGAATTCACGTGATTCAAAATAAAATGTAGAAATGTTTAATTTCATAAGAGAGACTTCCATAAAAAGAGTAGTTCCTTTGTGAGTAGAATTGAAGATACCTTCTTCTCTCTCTAACAGAGCAAGGAGTGACCAGGATTCCTGGGATGTAAGACCATGGCCTAGGAGATCTGTATTTGTATCTCTAAGAAAAAGTAAAATATAATTTATTTTAGTCTTCTCTTAAGAGTTTCATTTAAGCTTTTATTTTCTTGAAGGAGCCTACTAGTAGAGTGGAATCATTTGCTGTGAAACTGGCATTTGACAAAGTGCCAAATATTTTGCTTCAAAACATACACAATTGGTGTTTTTCTTTCTATGTGTTTAGACATGAAATAACAAACGCGTATTGGGAACTCATGCAACATCTTAAAATGTACCACATTTCTCAAAATAAACAAGCACCAAGAAAATCCCCACAAATTCTGGTTATCTAACTTGGAGGATTGAATTCCCATATTTCGCAGTACTTATTTTGATGAAATGCTTTGGATAGCAAAATACACATTTTAGTGCTGTGAATAGTCTGGTATCAAAATACACAGCACATTGGATTTAGTCCATGTCATTTTTAATAATTGCTATTGGCTTTAGTATTGAAATTAAAGCAAACAAACAGGACAGCAGTTTGAGCACTAATGCTCAGTTGGTCAGTGAATTGTATTGCTTATGGAATTAATAGGTATTGGGGAAAGCATTGGTTTGGTTAATTGTGTGGAATGTAACACATTTTGTGTCAAAACACCATTAGTTTGCTACTGTTTCCCTACAGCGGAAATATGAGGAGCTCACTTTTTCGTATAGATTGTTGTTTAGCTTCTGTTGTCATCTTGCTGTTCATTGCAAAAGTGCTTAAAGCATTATTACCATTCAAAGCACAACTGTTGTATTACTGCAGAGAAGGAAATAATCTGAGAAAGTGATGGTCTCATTGTAAAGGCAACCGATAAGGTCTTCAGAAGGCTGGATTCTCTTCCCAGCTTCACCAGTAACTTTCATGATGTCTTATTGCTGTCTCAGGAAATCAGGAATTGCAGTGCTGTTCTCACAAGGCTGCGTAGATACTTTCTGATACCAGAATGTTTGTCATTTGATATCTCAAATGGCACAGAAACATTTGTGCTTTTAAGATGCTCTGAGATGCTCTTTACTAACTGTGACGTTGTTCTTCATTACTGGGAAAGAGTATATCCATTTAAAAATAGCATGGCACAGTTAAACAGGAAATATGAATGTATGATGAATCCATTCTTTAGCCAAAACGAAATCAGAGAGAGAAGCAGATCGTGATCTACCTTATGATTCACCCCCAAAGACTAACATTAATAGTTCCTATGTTACGTGATTTCTTCCAAGTTTTCTTCTAGAGAAGAGGAAATATAGACGTGGGCTGCAGAACTCTGCTTTGTGTTGGTGTGGCTGGGTCATTTCTTATTCTTAGATCCATATGGTACTCTTTAAATATTAAAAATATTCCTGAAGAATAACTTTTAGAATAAACTTTCACAGATGGGCTTTGGTAAGATGTCAACAAACATGACCTTTCAATCTCTAGTGCAAATGGCAATAAAAACCTAGCCCATATAATCTGCCTGCAAATAGCTGTAGCTTCACTGATCTAGTCTAATCAAAGGAACAAGCCCACAGGGGTTTAAAGGATTTCTTGCTGTTGCTGCAGCCATTAATTTAATTGCTAGAGTACAGTGAACTCGCAGAGTACAGTAAATGTTTGGATCTGCAGGGAGATAAACAGCTGAACTCTTGGAAAAAAGTCTAAGGCAAATAGGGTTTTCTCTGCAATTAGTGTTGTCTTAAAATATGTTTTAAAAGTAGACCCGAGTAGATCTGACACAAGTTATCATCTGCAGTTCCATGTAATGTCCCACTGCTTATTCCATCGTGTCCTGCAGTATCTCCAGTGAATGAGTGGAAACCTCCCAACAGAATGTTGAGAACTTGTTTGTGGGTGGGGATGAATTCCATTGCTGGCCTTATTGCTGCCATCTTCCTCTTTTTAAACCTACAGTTTGAATTTTGATGTGTTTTTCCACCCAAGGATGTATTTTTTCATAGTAGTGGTGCACTTCTAACTGCATTTAAAACTAATTACATGTGGCAATAGCAATGGAGTTATAAGGTATCTTTTTGTTTTAGTCAAGATTAAAAAAATTAATGATGTTTTCAAAAAAAAAATGATTCCTTGGTAAAAGCCTTTGAGCAATTTACTGGTCAGTGAAGTTGGGCACTTTCCCTTTTGGCAGAGCACATTTGCACACATGGAATGATGAAACCATTTCATTTAATAACGAGAATTGGCTTGACGCAAAGCCAAACTTTGAATCATACAAAAAGAAACTCTTATTGGGTTAGAGTTTAAATTGTCCTCTGCCTGCTCTCTGTCACTGTTCCAACGCATTCTCATTTTGTTTGACCTCCTGCTGGTAGCTGTAGGACTTGGGATAGCCACTGTCAAGTCTGAATATTTCTCCTGATAGAGATGGGCTGTGTGAGCCAGTTCACTGCCACAGGAGTGGATGTGTAAGTAGGTGGAGATCTCCACTGTGGTTGTAAATTGTTAGCTTAGCACTGAGGGGTAGCTCTGATTTTTGGACAGTTAGATGAACGAGGAATTATTTTTACTGTATGAAAATCATTATGAATTCTAATTAATTAATGAGCTAAGCATACTGCAGACATAATTGTAGCTTGCAGTGCTGCAAAATATTTAGGAGGAACAGCACTTGTGATATCCTTTTAATAAGGGTACAAACATGTTAAGGCATTAATGTGGCTGCTTGTTAATAAAAAGTTGAAGGCTGCCTTTGTTTTCCCTTTCTCACCCATATACTCCACTGGCTTTTTGTCATAATAAGGGACAGCCAGCTTAGTGCTCCATTCCAGCTGTGCAGTGTGGTGCAGTTTGTTCTTTGCTGTCTCATGTACAGTAGCCAATCTTATGAAATTATTTCTCCCTGGGCTCAGTTAATGCACTGCAAGCACTAATGAAAAGATTAAAAAATAATAATAATAATAAAAAATGATCTTCAAGTTCATTTGTAGATTGAAGATGACTACCAAAATGCAGGCAAATTCTAGGAAAATCCGTTATTGCCAGACTCTTAACAACACGGACCAAATTACAATCTTTTACAAATGCCCATTTGCAGCAACTACTTTGCCAACAGAACGTTACAGCACATAATGCTGTGGGAACCCTCTACCAAATGATGCATGTTTTTCTTTGAGATAAATGACATTACGGTTTAGTTATTCGACAAGCAGCATTGCATCGGTGTGTCTCAATATGGGGTTGGGAACTATGTTTTTGGTCCATAAGGAAATATGCTTTGTGTGTCAGAAATGCTTTTTGTTTGTTTGTTTGTTTTTTCTATATGTTGACATTGTAATCTAGGAATATATTATGGATACAGACATTCAGAAAAGTAGAAAATTGCAGCACTGCCCTCAGATTAAAAATAAAATAAAAATAGCTTGCTCAGGCATACAGTAATTAAACTGTTCATGACTGCATGTAATTACATCATCATGTACACAGTCCTGTTTCTGTAATTTGGATCATTGGAGGCTAAAGTGTCAAAATCTCTGTAATGATGTTTAATTCCATTTTAACATTTCCCAGGGGAATTGCTTTGAGTTCATTTTCAAACCTTAAAACTTAGAAAACCTCTTGAAGTTTGGGTGAACTATGTAAGTTACAGCTATTCTAAATCAATTTGATAATGCAATGATTAGTTTGCCATTTCTTTTGATCTCTCTCTCTGATTCTAATAAACAGGCAGGAGTTACAGTAACCTAGTTCTTTTAGATTTACTAAATCTAAATTTTAGATTTTAGCAGCCAAAGTGTGGAGCAAAGTTATTTCATTTTTCACATGAATACATGCTTCTACAGTCTGTAGTCAGCGTGCAGAAATTGTGAGTGTTGGGAAAAGCTTTTTTCTTTGAAATACATTCTGAGAAGTCCCATTTGACTCTATTCAAGTCTCTACAACAGTCTAATAGATTTTATTGTCCATTCTATGCTTTCATTTATTTGGATTTTAAAAAGTAAGAGGGTCTTAAGAAAAATGGTGATGTGCCTTGGTAGTTATAAATATACGTGTGGGGCTTTCCCTGATCGTTAAGATTTTTTCATTTTATACAGATGTTTTTAAAAGTAATTCTATTCCTGGAATGATAATAGTGAAGGCTTATGTTTAACTACTACTGTGTTATATTTGAAACCATAACCTATTTAAAGATCCCATTTGATTTAGTTGTGTTAATCATATGAAATGAGTAACTGTGTGGTATTTTTTGTATAAGATTTAATCTTTGTTGCTCACAAGACTCTGGCTGCTGTCTTCAGTAAGCTTTGAGTCGAGATGTAAACTAGGGGTAAAAGCTGCACTGGATCATACTAGACATGAAGTCAAGTTGGAGGTCTTTCACCAACAATCTTTGACCCTGAAGTGATTTTTGCCTTTTCCTGCCTCATTTTCTCAGTTTTAGCATTAGTATGATGACAATCACTGGCAGTAGAAGTTCCAAGAACTCCAAATTCTCTTATAGTTTGAAATGATGCGGTGGAAGTAGTGCCAATTTTCCCACAGATAGCATGAGCCTAAGCAGCAGGATTTCTAATTAGACTGAATCTAACCCTTCTATGTCTCAGTTTCTCCATATACCATAACAGAATAATTGTTTTGCTTCCCTCCCATGTTTTTTAAAATGTACTCATTAAATGGTAAGCTTTTTGAGACAGATACCCCCTTATTATGTATGAAGCATAAAGGCATCCATGATGAGCTTTTTATATAAATTAATAACTAATTTGAATTTAAAGGATGAGTAAGACCAGTTAATTTCTTTGGAAGGCACATGCTTTCTGTGAAAACCAGAGGGATTGTTTAAAGTTAGTATACAAAGATTTTATGTTTCAAACAGCATAAAATACAGGATGCAGTTAACTCATCAAAAAGAAAAACAAACCAATGAGTCAAAATTCCTGTTAACATTGATTCCTTCAAGAATTCTGGTAGCTACTCATATCTCTGTCTGTAATTGACCTCTTGAGATAGCTTTTTTGTTGTTTGTATAGTGGACAAGGGGAATGTGATGCTAAAATATCAATAAGTAGAACCAGCCAGCAGACTAATAGCATTAAAAATAAATCATAAAAAATCATAAAAAATAAAAATCATCAAAAATAAAGTTGTTTCTTTTCACATACTTAGTAACAGTATGTGTTCATTGTATGTTAGCTCCGAGGGACACAGCCTGGAAATCAGGAATGCTATTATAGTAATTGGAATGTAGACACGTAACAGAAGATGTCCCAAGAAGAGGAGAGTCCAAAGTATTTGCCAATTTTATACAGTTCCTTTAATAGTGGTGTAGATGAACAATAAGTGCCTGTTGTCCTTTGACCTTTTTATATATGGGGCTTTGCCCATGCCAACTACCTTCTGCCACTGTCAGAAGGTAGGGACAGGCCAGTGCTTATGGAAAGGCAAGTTGTAATCTAAGTGTCAAGAAGATGTCTACATTTACTAGCACACGACATCGAAGTGGATAAGAGATACTACAGGAAAAACAAAGCCTTTCAGGTTCCTGGTAAGCATCCTGTAAGATGTCCTTGGAACTTTTTAGGTGAGAGAGGACTGTGGGTTTCAGGTGCCAAGAAGTCACTGAAATGCCTATTGACTTAGAGGAAGGAAAAAGAGATAACATAAGCTTTTTTGGCTGCCAGGCTTAGAAGAATGAAAGACTTTATTTCATAGTGAAAATACTAGTCATAGAAGAAGGCAAGGAAGCTTACAAAGACTTCATAAGGAATGTTTAGTACAAGAATGAGGAGTAGATGAGCCAAGTATCCCAGGAAGAGAATAATTAGAAGAAAGCCAGCAGTCTAAAGACAAACAATTAGAAACAGGCATGCATCCAGTTGCCATAAAGTCAGGTTATTCTAGGGCAAGCAGTATACCTCTGTATACTGAAATTACAGGCAGCTTATCTTAAGCAGCAGCTTGTATCCAGACTGTGTGTGGTGTTCTGTTCTGAACAAACAGAAACTCTATCTCTCCAGCAGAAGAATCGAAGATAAATTCATACGCAAAGGTGCCACTCGTTAGGAATTATGCATTTCAGCAACAAATTCTTCAGGGTGCTGATAGCATATGTGTGGAGAGAGAATTTTGTTGTTCAAGAAACACCATAATCTTATGCAGTTACTTCAAGAATGTACTTTGTAAAATGTGGAACTGGCCTACGAGAGGAGAGCTTATTTTCTGTGGTTTTACCTGGTAGCCACAGAGCACTGAGTTGGGGGCAGGCAGAAGCTGGCAGTTTCTCCTGTACTTAATGAAATATGTACTTTCAGTTCTCTCATACAAGAGCTCATTTTTCATTTGAAGGAAAGGTTCAACAATACAAAAGTACCTCTGATCCCTTCATGCTGCTTCTAGAGATAATTTCTGGAGCAACGCTTCCAAACATATATTAGGTCTTTGACCTCAAAGCTGAGGCATACATTGCTAATCATACTATCAAGAACCTTCTTACATGGCTGTGGGGAGATGCAAAATGTAGTTTCATTCTGTGGTACAGATAACACAAGCTAAAATAGTGATCTGGAAGTTTCAGTGTTTTGTAGGCTTTTTCCAATGTATTTTTTCAACTCTTAAATATAAACATTCCTTTTAAATAGAGAAGGGTGACTGAAATGATCAAGGTGGCAAAGGAGCTGCCTAGCTGTGAGTCTAAAACCAAAGGGACATTGCATTCTGGAGAGGAGGACAAAGGAGTGTGATTATTTACAGTGTTATAAGGGCAGTTGTTTTTATTAAGATATATATATTAAAAGCATTCTGTTCTGTTCCCTTTTTGCTGAATATCCTTGTGCACAGCCCTTCCTCTAGAACAGAACCTGGATGCTCTTACATGGTGCTCCCAGAAGTTATCTCAACATGATATTTCAGATTATTAATAATTTACAGCACCAGTTTTTTGCCTAGTTCATCCTCCCCCAGCTTTGCCTTTCTGTTTCCCTTTGTGCATGTAACTTTCAGCCAAATCTTTTACAGAGGGATCCAAAATGATACTGTTGAGTGGCTGTGCTCCTAATCCCTTGCCCTCCCTGCAGTTGCTGTCTGCAAAGCCTATCCAAGAGCAACAAACTTGCTGTCAGTTACCAACATTTCCTCTTTGTAGCCATAAGCAGCACATGTTGGAAAAGCAGGTGGCTACATCTCCGGAATGCCTTTCCGTGGGGCTAGCTAAAGTCTACTTGAGCATGTATGAGCTTGGTTTTCATTCTTGCTGTGATTTCTACATCTACTATGAAGTACTTAAAGGAAATACTTTAAAATGTAACACACAATTCCCAGCAACCACTCCTTATTTTTTTAAACACTCTGTATTTAAGAGTGTTTCATTTAAATACAACAATCTATCATTATTTTCCTAAAACAACAACCACTTAGAATTCCTCTTACACTCGTGTCGACTTTGAAAGCTTTAATTATGATCTCAGCAGCAATGATCTTGTTCCAATACACTTGATGCAAGTGCGTCTGTTGTCCTGTAAATAAATTCAATAACAGTGGCTTTTTTTTTGTTTAGAATAAGTTAGGCTATTATTATTGCCAGAAAAATAACACAGCACTTATTTGCTGGATGTAGCTTGTCATACTGTATGAAATCCAGCCACAACTAATGCAGTCTGCTAGGAATAGGAGTGTTCTCCTTTTTTTCCCCTTGCACATGTGTGCCATTTCTAATTTCTCAATCACACTTTCTCTAAGATCTCTGCATCACTCAGTGTGCTGGAAGAATGGTGCTAGCTTCAGAAACAGCTTTTGAGAGCTTTGCCTCTCTGCATGGCTTTGTATACAGCCCCAGTTTGTATGCATTATGCCCTATGCTGGATTGGCTGCAGAATTTGTGGTGGCTTTGTGGTGTTTTCTGTGACACTTATAGCACCTGTGTATATGAACTTCACAATCATAATGAACTCCTGTTCACACTGCATCTACTGGGAGCTGATGTGATGGTATTTATCCTCATTTATGCAAGTGGAGCAGGGAAACTCGTAGAAATAGGCATTGGCTAATTTGAGGAGCCCAATTTGAGGCAACTTAGATGTGATTTTTCAGAACTCTGTTTTATATAGCTTTATACTTACAAAGATCACCTTTCCTTATGAGGAAGGAGCAGTTTTATGAATCAGGACCACTGGTAAAGCAGCCATCAAAGTGAATACTCGATGAGGGAAAAAGCTGAAGGAATTTTGCATCACACTCTGTGATTCCTGTTTCCATTGCCGATTATCCATTGCAGATAATCCACAATCCTCCCATTTCATTCACTTTAAATAATTATCTTTTCTCCCAACCAAACTTGTTTTCCTCACTCGATCCCTATGGAAATCCCCATGTTTAACTTATTGATGTCCCTCTTTTCCCTTTTTCCACTACTCTCTTGGTCTCTGAGCTCTTAGCAGGACAAAGAAGCTGAAATGTGTTGGGTTTCTTGGCCAGGTGGTTGCTTTTTCTCACTGCAGTCCTCATCTGAAGGTAGACCTCTACCAACTGTTCCTTCCCACTTATGCTTAAGGTGCAGGAGGGCAATCAAGAAAAAGGTCACCAAACTGTTTTAAGTACAAGAAAATTATCCACCACAAAGCATATTCACCAAAATAGATAAAAAGATTGGTTAAATGCCAGCTTCTTGGAAACAATGAGGTAAGGAGTTAACTGAGAATTTAGCTGGGTAATGGTTCCCATGCAGAAGTGCAGCATGTTTCTAAGAGCTCTTTGTGGAAGAGTAAATTTTCAGATTCTTTTAAAAGCTGTTTTTTACAGTGGGGTGTGAGGGGAAAGCAATTTGTTTGGAGTGGAGCCTGGAAAGATCAGGATCCACTAATTCTGGGACTTACCATATGAAGAACTGTACTTCTGGTGAGGTGTTAGAATACTACAATTCAATATTTTATTGTAGAGTAAAATCTAGAAATTGGTAGTTTAAGCAATATGACTAAATCTTGAAAAATTTTGTGTAGGCTTAGTACTATAAACATTAATTTATTAAAAGGTGATGGCATTTTTGTAAGCACAGTTTATCTGAGTGCACTGTGTGTAATAATGTAATTGTACATGCTCCTTTAGAATTGGTATGTGAATCATATTTACTAGTAGAATAACAATAATTTAGTGAGTGAATGCATACAAATAGTCCATTTTGCAAAACAGTATATGCAACAATGAAATTTGGCTTTAATCTCTTTGTTGCAGTAAGCATATTCTAGTATTGTCTGTATATATTGGACAGTAAATCAATCTTCAGCAAAGATCCGTTTGGGATTTTTTCCCTAGTAAGTTCCTGCAGTCACTGTGATATTTAACACCTAGTGTGGGGAAAGCAGACAGCCAGAGTAATCTGATTTGGGCATCTGCTAACTTTCTCTGTAACCCTTCGTGAGTTGCAGTGCAAGCTGATGTGTTTGTGGGCATCTGTGTGCATGTCTGTGGGTAGGGGGATGTGTGAGTAAGAGAGCTCAGAACACCATGCAGCAAACTGGCAGCAGTGTTATTTTGATGGGGAAGAAACATTGCTAGAAAAATACCAGTTGCCTGTTTGTGCAAAAGGTACAGAAGATCCTTTCCATTCTGTAAGGTCCATCCAGTATGTTTGTAATGGTTGAGGCATCTTGTTGCTTGCTTGTAAGTTAATTGAGTCACTGCTAGATATGGAAAATAAAAACTTAAATTTTAGTTTCTGATTACATTAACAATGCAGGAAGAAAAGTGACACTGGATATTGAAGGAGTGAGACTATTTAAAATAAACCTGATGTAAAACCATTGATCTTGAGTGTAAAACACCTAGCAAAAAGAGGTTAAATTTCTAGACATTACTGCATAAGCAAGATGTGCTATTGTATCAGTAGCAATGGAAAGACACTTTCACTCAAAACCAAGGTTCTGCATTTCCATTTGTCCCTTTTCCTCTGTTCTTGCCTATTTTAAAAGCAAGTGACCAGAGGACTCATTTCATTAGACTATTTCGTTAGACAGTAATTAGGACATCATTGTCTCTTTATTTTTGTTTACCTGGTGCAAGAAATGGGATCATAATCAAATATGTGTATTTTTGCAATTGACCATTCTCATAATGGGAATACTGAAGAAAGATCAGGTTTTGGGAATAAATTTAGGTGATAAATCAAGTGCATGCTCATTCTGTGTCCCCTAGCCCATTGTCTAAGTGATTCTGTATTCTTTTTTTATTTTTAAATGAGGTAGGATTGTTTTTACTGCTTCTGCAGATGAGATCATCTTTGAGAGGAGCATCTGCATTTATTTCTTACACATTGCTAGTCACAAATTTTTATCTGCTGCTGTAGTTTTGCATATAAACAACTTTGTTTTTTCTATAAAAATACAGTAACACATGATGCTACTTGTCAAGTTGTATTGTTGTATTTGTTTGTGAGGTTCAAACAGGACAAGCTAAATAAAATTATTCTGTCTTGAGGAATGTTAAGAGACAATCTTAACTGCATTTGCAGAATGCTGCAGGACTGTTTTCAAGTTCTGCTGTCTTCGAGTGCCCCAAACTCTGATGAGCTGCGCGTAAAAATGTTGCTTTTAAAATTGGTCAGTTATTAAATTTACCTTCATTTGAACAAATGGAGAGATGCAGGTCAGGTATTAGTCTCCTAGTTCTACAACTTGGTTTAGCAAAAAAAAAAAAGAAAACAAACAAAAAAAAAACCAAACTATGTAGTTAAATGTTGTCTATAGTGCAGCATTTTCCCCGTATTTTCTGAGTTAGGTCTTCTTTGTCCATATAAATATCATTTTTTCTTTTTTTTTTTATGTTTAAGAAGATACATATTTATATAATTGTTGATTCTCAAGTTCTCCATTCATGGCAGAAAAATACTAAATAATTCCATAGAAAGCAACATTTTACTTTATTAAAGAAAGTCTTTTTGAAAGTCGCTGTAGGATAAGTTTGCAGCATTGTATAGCTGCAGTGTTTGGGATCATTGCAGGGAGCAGTTCTGCCAGACTGCTGCAAGAAGAGCCCAAGTCTCTGCCTTGGGCTGAGTACAGTAATGATTGAGCTGAAGTTTTCTTCCACTTAGGTAAACAGTGTAACTCTCTGAGCATCTTTGGTTCCTTCTAGAGATGCTTTCTTTGGCATGAAATAGAGAAGTAATGATTTATAAAAAAGATCTCCTTAATCTATGGAAATTTAGTGAAGTACCTTACTCTTCTTCACTGCATGCAAAACAGCATTAACTGTGGGACTGAAAACTCTCTCCCAGCAGTCATCCAAAATACATCTCCAGGCAGGTAAAGTGGGATATGTGGATCACAACACACAAAACAAGGAGGAAAATGAGCACAGATTTCTAGGCTCATGGAGGGGCATCTTAAGTTGAAGTGTACCATTAATAGGGAACTGGCTCTACCCACTTTCTAGTTTTGTGAAGCATGTTCTTGTTTTCCCTTTGCTTTTCTTAGAGATACCCACAATAAATATTTTATGCCAGGTTGAATTAGCCGTCTTGTGCTGAAGTGAGAAAATCTTGTGCTGTTTCCTTGCAGTCTGATGGGGAAAAAACAAGATAAATAATGGAATAGCTTAATCAAAAGCAGTTTGGGCTTCTTTAGTTTCTTTGGTTTGGTTTCGTTTGGTTTGTGAGGTTTTGATTTATTTTGTTTTGTTCTGTATTTGTCTTTCTCCCAGCTTCAATGTTCACCCAGAGAGTCAATTATTCACACTATTCCTCTTGTTATCAAATCAGGAACTGGTTCACAACCCACCTTACCTTTGAGGAATCCACTCACAGTGGTGTGCTGCACAACAACGTCCTGCAGCTTGCTTGTGCCACAAGTAACACAATGGGAGAGAAAGCAGGTACCACACTTAGCCATTGTCTTCAGTTTGATGTAGTGTTGGTATATTTTCTGAGGGAAATGGGGTCTTCTTTTATCCTCTGTCTGTTTATTCAAACTGTTAGTTGCAATACAGAAACCAAAGATGGTACCAGAACCAGCGCATATCTACTTTTATTCAGCACTGTAGCCAGATAGTATCAAAGACATTAAAATGAAAAGAAAGTAAGAAACAAAATGAAGCATAAACACAGTGGATGGGAAGTGGAACTTGTATGTTGACCATATTAAGGTCTGTTGCAATCAGAAAAAATGACACGAAAACATAATTACCTCGGTGTATGAGGATGTAGTCACCCAATATACTTCAAAGACATCCTCTATATCTTCATTTATCATCATTGTAAAGTGTTTCCAAGAGAGTGAATTTGCCTTTATCAACTTACGAATGGCATTTGCCTTCATGCATCCTTACCCATGTAAATTAAAATGTTTGTTTACTTCGATATTCTGAGTTGTACACGTGCATTATTCTTTATAAAAGTTTAAATGACAAAGTATGGATGCCGTTTTTTAAGCTAAAAATAAAATGCATAAAGCACAAATGAAGGTTTTGAATAAAGATAGTAGAGGGAAGTAAAGAAAGAAAAGGGAAGAAAGTAAAGGGAAAAAAATAAATATTGAACATGGCACGTTAAATGCAGAATAGCAGTTCTGTATGCACATGAGTTTTGCATAAAAAAGGATGCATATATAGCTTTTGAATAATCTGCACAGTTCAAAAAGGTATTTTTAGTAAAGTCAGTATCCAGAGCCCCAGCAGGTATAAATAATTAAACTGGAAATATTCACATCATTTGACACCATGGAGACTGGCGGCCTTGGCTGTGGCAGGAGGGTTGGAGCTTGATGATCTTTGAGGTCCCTTCCATCCCAAGCCATTCTATGATTCTGTGAAGGAGCTGGTCTCAAGCAGATAGATTTTTAAAACAAGACTTGGAAGTGTTGCAGATAATCTCTAAAGCTATGCAGAATTTTCAGTATGAGTACAGTTTTCCTGAAATTGTTTAACCTACCAGTTTTACCCTAACATCCATCAAAATGTAAGGAGAGGGTTTTCAATCCTCTTGGACACGTTCCTTTGTGCTGTGTGTTAAGCTTGGTGTTAAGTAGCAGAAGGTGTTTGTGGTTTATGTGTCAATCTCTTGTGGGCCTGGCAAGCATACAAGCTGGTGCACACTGAGCTTCAACGGAAGTGATAGAATCAAAATAAACTAAAAACGGCTCTGTCTGCACAGGCAGCTTCTCCATACAGAAAACAAGTGATAAGTGGTGATACTTCCGATCATTACGTTTTTGCATTAATACCATTGATTAAGACTAGGCACAGATGTTAGGACAGGTACAGAGTAAATCACCTGTTCTCACATCTTGATGATGCCTGTGGGCACCGGAGAACATTTTGTGTTTTTCAGCTTGATTTCTCTCTTGTGTCTTGTTTAATGTAAATTGCAATTGCAGAGTGAAGATGCTGTTAGGTGAGCAGGTACATCTTCTAGTAAGTGCTAGAAGTTTAAAGTGAGCAAGCTGGATTACACGAATTAGCTCTCTTTTGGTGATAACTGCAATGACATAACCTGATTCTAATACCCTATTCAATGTGTTACTAGTTTTGTTTTCTTTTATCTTCATACACATCTCTGCCACATTGAGTCTCTGTGACTTTTCTAACTTTGTGTTCCATTCCATTTCTCTACACCCACTGTTGTTTGCAGTCCATTTTAGTCTTATTTTTCTACATCTTTCTTTGCTCTATTTTCTGTAAGACAAAATTAGCCCCTCCAATAGCTTTCTTTACAGCTAGAGGGTTCCTATTCTGCTGTAAGGCTCAGACATGAGACAAACTGTGCTCTGAACAACTGTTGGCATTTCCTTTTCCTGCCAAAATGAGTTGGATAGATTTGACATTACATAAAGGATGACTTTCAGAGTTGTGAAGAGAAATGAGAGCTCTTTTTCTGAAAATAAAAAAAAAAAAACAACAAAACAAAACACAAAAATAATGGTAGCATTCAGTTCTTTTTCATAGACTCATAGAATGGCCTGGGTTGAAAAGGACCTCAAAGATCATCTAGTTTCAACCCCCTGCTATGTGCAGGTCACCAACCAGCAGACCAGGCTGCCTAGAGCCACATCCAGCCTGGCCTTGAATGCCTTCAGGGATGGGGCATCCACAGCCTCCTTGGGCAACCTGTTCAGTGCATCACCACTCTCCATGTAAAAATCTTCCTCCTAACGGTTCTTGTCAGCATTAAAAATAATCTTTTTTTTTTTTCCTATTGTTATCTTTCTTGCTTTATGAGTACATGCATTTACTAATGAACTGTTTTTCATTCTAGTAGTTCTGTCTTCCAACTAAATCAGCATGATCCTTATTATTTCTTTGAAAGCAACATTGTTATTCCAGTTTCTTGTTCTCTCTTTGTTGTGTCACATCTAAAAGTGCATTTAAAACATTTTTAGAAAGAAGTTTCTTTTTCTCTCTTTTTTAAAATCAAAATGTCTTTATCTCGTGTAAATTGGAAAGGTAAACTCAAGGATTACAAGACAACTTTTAAGCCGTGACCAAATCTCACTTGTTTCTGCTATGGATTCATGGAAGAGATTGATCATTAAATTACATTCTGCTTTTTTTTTTCTCCATAGAGACATAATAATGAGCAAAATGAGCTCTCTTGATTTTACTATTATCTCTGTAGACTATTTCACGCCTCTGTATTTATAGAGATGTGTATGCTGCGTAACAATAAATGTTTCCATAAACACGAGGGTAATAGAAGTGTTTCTCATGATTCAGAAACAAGGGTAATGACCAAATGCCTGGCAACTTTTCAAGTTTTTCTTAAAGAAACAAATGAAAGAAGGAGGATAACAAATGTGATGATGTCTTTGTCAGGCTCGCAAACACATGCATTTTGAAACTGAACCTGGTGGTAGGAGGTAAAATAAAAGGTGACATTTAGAATGGTGACATGATAATTTCACTCCTGCCCCTAGAGCTTGAAGCTGCATCTTTTCATGTATTTATGATTCACTGCTTGTGAAAGAAACACGTCTTGGAGTATCATATTTTGTCAGGAAACTGTTGCTGTAGGTGTGAAATGAATGTGTGTTATGTCTGTATTTACAGTAAGACTATAAAATAATTCTTCCCTTTTTTAATAGGGAGTTGGAAGCACTAGAGAAAATGCTTAGTTTTTGGAGAGGCAGCAAATATTACGTAATTGATAGCTAATATGTGACAAAAACTGGGTCTGAGATATTAAATCACCATTTTACCTGTTGAAGTGATACTAGAAAGGGAAAATTAGAAATGTGCTTTAGTAAGGGTGTTGCTTATAAAGAGAGTAATAATAAGAACGAGAGACACAAGTGATCTGAAGAGTTTATTATCATATATATGTAAAGCAATATGGAAAAGCAAAAAAAAAAAAAAGAAGAAAAGAAATAGGAACAGGATGCTAAACTGAAATGATCCTGTGAAGAAAGACAGAAAAATATTTCAGATTTTAACAGTGGCTGCCATTAAGTCTAGAAGAAATGCAAAACCACGGCTTTCTGATAGTAGTGTGATTTGTTTCCTGTGTTATGTCTTTTCATTTGCAGTTCTTTCAGAAAAGAAAAAAAAAGCCAAAAAAAGGAATGGCTTTGAATTATAGAAGAAATCTTCATTCTTTAACCATTCTCAACCAATTTACCTGGCATTTAAAAAGCATAAACAAGAAAAGAAAGCAAAGACAAGTTCATGCCCCAAACTCTATAACTCTATAATTTCAGAAAATTCAGAAGTAAAAATAATTATGGATATTGGTACTTTTTTTCTTTTTCTTTTTTATTTTTTTTTTATTTTTTATTTTTTTACTCTTCTTACGGTCCATCTTAACCTGTTATTTTGTGCCTTGAGAACTGCACTCAGGGCATGAAAAAAAGGAATAACAGTCCTGAGAGTAGCTGGATCAATTCTAGTGTGTCAAGGGAATGGAATACATAAAAGGAGTAAGAACAGGTAAAAGTGATTGGTTGTGACATTTAGGATACGAAAGAAATGCTAGAATAGTCATAAGCAATGTAATGGTGGAAAGTAATAGTATCTTTCATTAGATCAGCTGGCATTGCTGGGAAGAAAAAGATACATTTTGAGACAAAAGTGCTTTTTCAGTGTATATATCCTGATCTACATAGTGTGATCTTATTCAGAGTATTTTGTGCAGTATCTTCTACCTTTTATTTTTTCTGGAGACTCTTCATTCCATCTTTGGAAATGTGATGAGTGGTTGTAATAAATAGCTAATTACAAAGTAAAGTAGCTGCTTGTTACCAGATTTTGTAGATTCTGTTCCATACACTTTGAGTGTCTTGTCTTAAAATTCATTTGAGCAGACAGAGAAGGTGCATGGAGAAATTTCATCTGTTGTTAGGATGAGCTAGGGTTCTTGTCTTCAGAGTTTTTGTGGCCCATTAAGTCTAAATGATACTAATAATGTAGTTTTGAATATCTCACTTCCTTATGGGGTGCAGTTGTACAGCATGCTATTGTAACATCAGTACTGTAACGTGTCAGTTTTGCTAAAAGGCAGCAACTGTTAGAAGCACAGAGGGAATATTGTGGCTTCTGAAAATTACTGTGTTTTTTCACTCTTGTGAGTATGATCTAAAACTACCATGTCTGCTTTCGGTTAGTGACTTGTACAGATGACAAAATGTCTGCAAAATAATGTTTTCTTTGCTCAGAGACTGAATAAAGAGAATGCACTAAGCGTAAGTTTCTTGCCAAGTCGCTGTGAGGCTTAGTATAATTATAAGGGAAGAATTGCAAGAGGTGCAGCAAGTCAGGATAATCTAATCTACAGCAGGGACTTTCTCTGAAGTTTCCCTAAATTGCCCAAAGGAAAAGCATGTACACTGCTGTTAGTCAGCTTTAAATTTAGAGCGTCACTGCTGATTTTAGTGCATGGTGACCCACTGCTTTTAAAAATGCAACTGTGGTAGGCTTGCATGTGAAATCAGGCACTTGCACTTATAAGGCTGGTACCCAGATACATTTTTTGATTTTGGATCCGAACTTTAAGCAAAATAACCCTACAGTTTGAAAGAATTCAGATACAAACATTTGTACACACTCTGAGGAAACATATGCCTTTGGGGTTCTCTCATTCAATGTTTACACTTTTGAAAATTATTCTGATAGGAAATCAGTTCATGCCCAAACACAGAATTATGAATCTGAAGTTAAACATTTTTATGTTTAGCTGCCATGACATTTGTTTCAGCTGCTGCAATGCACATGGCTATAGTTTATGTGCACTGTTCAGAGACTTTAAATTGCAGGGCAGCTGTGTATTTTGAGCATTTCAAGTCCTGTTATAAAGCTCTCCATGCAAATATACATCTGAAACTATACATAGTTATATACATAGGTCACTCCAAAAGTAACACGTCCTGTTTATTTCCATGGAAACTACAACAGGTACAAAGTGCACAACACTCTTTGATAGAGCAAGTTCTCAGCTACATAACACTATTTTTCAACACAGTCACCACAATTAGCTATGCATTATTGCCAGCAATGAACAAGAGCCTGTGTGCTGAGCTCATTAAAATCTGAATGGCTATCCAGAATGTGGCTTGACCTTCATGTTGCTGTTGCCACTGCTGAAACACACCACCCACTGGGCCAGCACCCACTGTTTGGTCTCCATAAACATTAAGCAAGTGTCAATGAATGTCAATGGGTGCAATTTTTTCTGCATGGAGGGTCTGAATTCCACCCCTTGCTTCATACTTCCATGTCAAATGTCATTTTGTCAGGCTGTCCCTCTGCTGCCAGCTGTTGCATGGCAACAAAATGTAATGGAATATGGATGGGAAGGTTCAACTTCTGCCATTTCACCAACATCTGCCTCTGATATCTTGGGCCAATGTAATAGAAGGTATTATTTTCAGCATAGCCCTTATAGATTGTATGGGTGCCAATGGTATTCTAACTGAAGGGCTTTTATTATTTCCTGGAAGGCATTTTTGTTGATGCTAAACTGAGACCTTGTGAAAGGAGACAAACATATGTAAATGAAGTCAACTTCTCAGACCTCTGGGATCTGTTACAGCTTGAGTTACTCTTAACAGATAATTAGCTGGGGCTGTTAATCAAGTTTAGCAGGTGTTGAGTAATGAACCAAGACAGGGCATCTGCTGTGGCCAGCCTCTCACTCTAATCTGGTTAGAGAACCCCATGCCAGTCAGAGCCTAGAATGCTTTATTCAGAGATACAGCAGTGCATTTAACTGAGTTTTCATCAGTCTTGTGATCATCGAAGAAGGATGACATTTACAACAGGAACACATAAAGGAATCAGTCCGAAGTTCCCAAAGTGGAAACTACTAATGAACACATGTTCTACAAAGACTGTTCTTATAAAAATCTATGAAGGTCTTCTAGAATTGAAAGCTTTTCACAGGTTAAGTTGAATGAGTTGTAACTGCTGACCATGTAAAATGTATGTAAAAATCTATTTGCTTTAAAAAAAAGCCACCATAACAAAATAAGTTTTAGAGATCTGCATAACTAGGATTTGTAGAGAGGACTGCTGTGAAAGTAGCATGTAAAGATACTTTTACTATGTAATTTCCAAACCATTGTTGCAACCTAAAACTTTGCAACTTCCTACTATATTCTGTGTTAAATGACTTTACCTAGGAGTTCCATGCCTCATGATTCATCATCAGCAACTAACAACTTCAGCACTTTCACCACTATATAAAGGTTAGCCGGTTACTTTGCCTGTTAGGTGTGTGGTTTTCCCACTAATCTGCTTGCAAATTGATTGGTGCGAGTTTTTAAGGATATTTCCAGGTCTGAGCTTGGTGCCTGGTCTGGTGCTGTCTAACAGGGCTGCTTGTCAGAACACTCTTTGGGGCCTCACTTTGGTCAGTCAGGCAGTTTGCACAGGGAGGGATCCAGCATTGCTGAGAGTGCTCTGAGAGACACATGCAATATGGATAGGTCCCAGCACACTTTGTCTGACCAAAGTGCCTGTCTTTCTGTATGTGCACGACCAGATATTCTGTCATATCTGCCTCTGCCCTTATGATTTTCTCATGACTGATGTGAGATAGACAAGAAGCCCCAGTGTCCTTCCCAGACGAGCGTTGACAAGGGCTGTCGTACAGGTGAGTGAGATGTGTATGCTGTCTGAATAGGGAATGAGTTCCCATGGCTTCATGTTTTGATAGCCCTTTTCTCAGATGTAGTTGATGTAGCCTTTACCTCTTATCCAACCTCTACCAAAAATGAAAAAGTAAGCCAAATATTCATTTAATTCCTCTTAGCTTAATCAGAGCTTCTTCAAGCAGAAGTTAAATCTGAGTCACATTGTGGATATTACAGTTCTACAATTCTAAAAAAGTCTGAGGCTTTTAGATGATGATGATGATTATTGTTATTACTGTGATTATTAAGTGAGTTTGTACCTGTGGCTATTTTACTCCAGGGGTTTTCTATAAATTGCTTGGGGCAATTATGTGATCAAATTCATAGATGTTTCCAGCTATTCATTTGTTAGCAAAAGATGGACTTGTTTATCCAGTAATTATTAGCATCATGGATTCCAACTGTGTGTCCAGTGTTTGTGGAAGAAGATTCAGCAATGCTTTCTGTTACTGGTGTTTGCCAAGTGTCTTTTGGTTATTGTGAGATACTATGGTGGTGTTCTTTATATAAGATTTAAAGTAGGAGGTACTGATCATGGATCTCTGATTGGATCACAGGATTAGGAAGTCCTCTTCAATGTGTCCCTGCACAAAACATAAAATTTTGACCCAGTGGAGTCAGCAGCTAATTCCTATTGACCTCAAGAGATTTAGACTATTACCCAGAAAGCCTGGAGAAACCCAATCCATTGATATAAGAAAACAAATGAGGTTAGAAAATAAGTACATGAGAATTCAGAATGAGGAAAACGGAGGTTTCTCACAGCTACAGAGAGAACAGGAAGAAAATTGGGTACAATCAGAAATTGCAAGGAAGAGAAGAGGGATCACATGTGCTGCAAACCTCAGGCAACCATTGCTTAGAGAAAGTCAGGAGAGGTGTGCTGACCAGCTAGTAACGTGGGGGGGTGAGACAGCTGTCCCACTGGAGGTAGTGAAGATGCAGAAGCAAGAGAATCCAGAGCTTGCTGCTTTCTGTTCAGTAACAGGATCGCAAACTGTGTGATTTTTAATTGTGTCATCCATAACGTTTCAATATTGAGTGGTGCATGGCTGTTTTATTAGGTAGATATCTTTCTATAAGTTTTTATTAAGGACATATATTTTTTTCCTAATGTGCTATTGCTGTCCATTTTGTACATTAAAGAGTATGGTACAATTTCTTGGGAGAGCTCCTAATATGCATGCAAACTAGCCATAATTCCAAGTAGCCATAACTCAAAGCTGACAATTGAGACTTTTTTTCCCCTACCCTCAAAAGTATGGAAAGTGATTAGACATTATTATGGACTTATTGCTTGCCAAATTTCATTTTAAAAAGCTTAGTTTGCAATGCAGTGATCTACTACAAGACCCTGGGGGAATATGCGTGTAATCTCATGACAGGTGTGTTATTAACCTGTGTCACTATTGCAAGTTACAATTTATAGAGCTACTAGGGGGGAGGGACAGGGAGAGGGGGTTCTGTAGATCTTTTTTTCTTGTTTCTTGTTTTTTTTTTTTTTTTTTTCCCTTCCTTTTTTCACTTTATCTGGAGATGTAGTTGCTCCCTTCTGTCCTATGTAAGCTCAAGGGATGATGGTTCTGCATAACTGTCATTTTAAACCATCTGGATAACCCCACATTCCTATCCTTCTACTAATAACACACCGTTCACCTTAACTGTTAGGAATCATACCAAAAATTATTTGCTATTCGTGGATTAAAAACTTGGGAATACATGTTGAAACTTGGAATCTCTTTACTGTGATGTTATTTTTTGTCTGCATAGGTGGTACAGGCTCTGCTGACTTATTTCCTGCATTCAGAATTAACCCATCTACTCTTCTGAGCTTCTAACCAAAAGATAGATCACTTGACTGGTAAACAGCTGAAAATACTTTTCTATCACATCCCTCTGCCACCCCAGCAATGCCTTCTGTACAAGTGCTTTCATTAAGTAAAGTAGGTCAGTGATTCTTTAGCCATTCGTAAATGGGAAGTTACCAGTGCCATTTTCTTTCCCTTTTCATTTTTTTTGCACTTCAGATTTCTGTTGTTTTCTGAGTGCTTTAATAACAGACAGTGACAAAGGATTACATGGTTTTGAATTTCTATGACTGCATATTGAAATCACTTTTGGAAGAAGACGTAGTGTGTATTTTCCATCTTACAAGCATCAGTTCTTTAGAGTTAAATGGAATGGTGTGCTGTTTCACTGGAAGCAATGTAGGTTCCAGAAAGTAATTTTTATTGTCCAGTGGTTGCTATGAATTAACTTGCTGATGGAGTAGAATCCCTAATGCTGTATTTTTCCCTTTTATTCATAAAGGAGGAGGTAGCTATAGCTGTCATTCGTTTCCTTCAAATTCTGAGTTTTTAGTGGCAAAGATGGAGCTGTACAGACATCTACAAGTTTCTCTACAAGGGCTTTCACTTCTCTTCTGGATTTAATTAGTTTGACTTTGAAATATCTCAGAGAAGAAATATGTGGTAGACTTGGTACAAACTGGAGATGTGTCGTTCTCCCAGCCACACACGCAAACTGCAGTGTACATAAGGATAGCACCTTGGCCTGTCAAGACTGAGAACAAATTTTAAGTTTGTTTTATTTTCCTCTGAATTTCTGTAACATATTTTTAATGGCGCCAATTCTAAAAGGGAGTCTAAATGATCACAAAAAACTCAATGCTAAAAATGCTTCCACATAATTTTTTCAAATACTATTTAAATAATTTTATGGATGTTTCACTCTTCCCACTCCTTTTGGAGGTACACAGCTGGCCAGTCCCATGAAATGAGTAAGAGGAGCAATACAAATATGTTAACTGCATTATTTCAGTCAACAATTACAGCATGGTATAAATCCCATGTAAGTTTTTCTTCAGAAATTGCTAAGCTGATATTGGCATCTCTATAAAGTAGGAGTGCAAAGCTCAACCAACCAAGAAAATCACTCTCTTGTTTTAAACTGCTATCTGTTCCTGAAACAGTTTTCACTCATTTGCCTCTAAGTGGAAGAGCTCAAAATACTTTTCTGTAGGAAAGGTTTCTGTGTTAAAAGTTATTTCTTCACTCCATCACTTACAATAGGAGTATGGGCTGATTTGCATGGCTCAGGCTAAAACATGTGCGTTGTCCTGGTTGTGTTGAGTGTCTGAACAAACTGAAGCAGAAGAACTAGAAAGTATTCTTTCTGGCAATTGGTTTTGGAAGGAGAGTGTCTATATCCTGGTTTGAATGCTGCTTTTAAGACTCTGGAAATGCATCCTTTTCAATTAAATTGAATTAGAGCAAGAAGGTGGGTTTTTCCATACGTAAGTTGATGTATACCTGACATGCATGAACTTGAAAGCTGGGATAAAGCTGTAAAAGCTTATTTTGGGTTTTTGGGGAAAGGAATTTTTGAAACCAACATTGGTTATGGAAATAATAGTTTTGGTGTTTCAAGCAGACTTGAGAACTTGCAGGGCTTGAAGAACAAATATTGGAGGTAGCATGGATTGCTTTGCTGAGCCTACTTTGGAGTAACTAGTATCATCACAGGAATGCTGACAAGTACTGTAGATATCAGGAAGATGCTTCCATTCTTTCCCTGTTTGCTATTTAGCAATGCACTTTGATTCTGAAGAATTTATTTCAGACTCATTTGCTGGACTCCCTTGAACTCAATGCGTGCAGCCTCAGAATTTGTCTGGCTCTGTTCCTACATAGTTGTATGGAACTGAGTGTTGTGCTGTTCCACAGATTGTATACCTACAGTGACATTTTCCTCACACTTTTACCTGCTTACCAAAATGATTTTAGAGTAACCTTGTTTTTTTCCCTTCCCATTCTACTCCCTCTGATCCCACAAATCACTTAGTTGGAAGCCAAGTGAAATAATTAATATTTTAAAATAATTCACATTCCAATATTTTGAGACCTGGTTCAGATTGGGAGAAGTGAAATTTAGGTTGCAATGAATACTGTTAATGACTGCAATATTAATGTGGGTTTGTTTGATCTTTTTCCGTGGTAAATTTTGTTTTGTTTTAGTGAAACAAACTGTATTATATTTTTCTGCAGGAAGGAAGTTTCCATTTGTCTTGGTTTTCGTAGTTCTTATAACAGCATCAAGCTGAACATGCTTACAGAAGAGACATCTGTTTTTCACAGTCCCTTCGGTAGGAAGAGACTTTGTTTTGTTTTGAAATTCTTATTTCCTGTATTTTAGCAGACGATCATGTTTAATCCAGATTCTGATTGTCACCAGTATGTATCTGGAAATAGCTCAGTTTATTTCATTTAATTTCTCACATTCGCTGTTAGTGTAAAGGAAAACTGAACCCAGTGAACTGGCTGTTCTATTTCTGTCTTTGTGTTGACAAGCATTATTATTATTTTAAGAGAAATGAGAAAATGCAATTACATATGGCTCAGAAGTTTTCAGTGTTTTGACAGCGTGTTAGATTTTGTTTTACTGCTTGAAAGAGTGACTAGGAGGTTTCATTTCAGAATGAGAAATGGCATGTGGGATTTCGGCTGTTTGCATGAAGCCCCGAGCATGTCAGTACACTCATAGAATCCAACGTGATTAAAAGCAAAGCAAAACGCAACTATAATATTTGAGTCTAGTCCCTATGTTGTATTTATTCTCTCTGATGATCAGTTCCTTATGGAATTTTTAAAACATTCAGGTTTTGGTGCTAGGTGGAGAAAACCCACTTTCTGGCATGCTGCAGCTGCTGCAGTGGTTTTCCTAAGACATATGGATATTGGTTGTGTTTCTAAAGTGACAGCATGGAGCAATGCGTGAACTCTTGCAAATAAACTTAAATCTGTGCAAGCAAGTTTTGACTTCTGAACTTCTTCAAGGCAAATTTGAGAGGTTTCACTGCATCTTGCAAGGTTTCGGTGTGAGGAAATGGAAGTATTTATCCGACTAAGTTGGGCTCAGATTGATCTATTTTTCTTTCCAGTTTTATTTAGCTCTTACAACAGAAATAGATGACCTCAGTAAATTCTGAAGCTTTTATAGCTCCAGTTTTATCTCAGACAAATTATTGGAAAATGCACAATGCCACTGATCTGACTAGAAACAACACGAGTTTTAAATAGCAAAGAAAATAAGAAAATGCTAAAAACCTCTTCCTCTCTTCTCCTGTCCCTTCCTTCCCAAAAACATAAGCAATGGGGGCTAATAACTGCCATAGATTTATTTGAAGTGCTGCCTGTCTCTCTCACTTTTGTTCTGAATAGCTGAGAGTCTGTGGCAGCTCTGGCTCCAGATGTCTGAGAGACAAGCTATAATATGTTTCAGAAAGTCCCTGTTTGATTGCATGTCTGGGGGAAAAATGGAGTACGCTTTGTCTTTGCTACAACAGTGCTTAGCTCCTGAGTGCATCCTCTAAAGGAAGAAGGACGTTTCTGAAATGAAATTAACAGTTAACCTGCTAGTTAATATCTCTTTAGCTGTATCTTTTTACTGCAAATGCTGAAGCAATATAGCAGAAAGCAGGAATCTGTTCTCAAGTCTGTGACTTGAAGAGCTGTCTGTCCCAAACACACTGTGTAAGAGCTGTGATGTTTTGCTCTGATGGAGTAAATATTTTCAGCATGAAATACTTGGTGTGTTGGCCTCATTATGGATGTAAGTATTCTTGTGAACTGCTCCCATCTGCCTTGGACATATCCTCGCATATTTCATTACAACAGAAAACACTTAAAGCCAAAACTGAAGGTGCTCCCGTCTTGTATTTTCATTTCAGTTTGTACAGTTCTTTGCTGAAACTACTAAATGAACTTTTGAGGATATATATTTATATATTTGTCAGCTACAGTGGTCAATAGTTCAGTTCCAAGTATGCATGCATAATTGAAACAGAATGTAAGAACATAATACCCAGTAGTGGCTGCTCTTGGATGGGCTACAAGAGATGACTCAATAGAGTGGTGTTTCCTCCTTAGTATAGTATATACTGCAGCTTTGAACAACCAATGACTTACGTCCCTAATTATTCTACCCTATACCTTCTGTGTGCCTCCTCAGGGGCTTACCAAAGGACTTGTTAGAATTTTCCAAATTAGTGAAATTAGCCCTTGATATCACCAGTGCTTTCTTGGTCTCTTCTTTATTGAGGGAGATTTGCTGTCTACTATTCTGGAACCTAGGGCCATTTTCTTGATGTTTTTTTCTTTTTCACTCTAGACAATGGTTTGTATTGAATGTAGGTAGTGAGGAAAAATAAAATTGTAAGAGGAAAATGGTGTGTTTCAAACCCTGATCTTTGCTGGAAGTGAAATACTGCGGAATAGACCAAACCAACGCTTCAGGAAGCAACATATGGGAGTGAAGGACTTTCCTGGCTTGTAAAATATCGAAGGAAGTAAACAAATGTATTCTGTTTTCCTTGCTATTGAAAACCAGAATGTCCTTTTTCTATCAAGAGCATTTTGCTATTCTTTCAGAAATCTCTTTTAATTAAGGCTGTATAATATGTTTCCAAGGATATGAAAGAAATAATTCACCATGACTCCAACAACTGCTGTCATTTTCTGATGGAGAAACACAAATTCTTCTTATCACTTGGAGAGGCAGCAGTGATTAGAAATACAGTATAGCTAAGAATCAAGTATTCAGCAGTTTCAAAATATTAGTGACTCTTTTTTTCTGTTTATTCAGTAGCATGGTGTTATTGTACTAAGGCATTATGATCCTCCCTCTGCTGGGACATCTCTGGCAGTAGCTCTTCAGCATGTAAACTAATAGAGGTTTGACTGAACCCTTTTAAATATTTGTGTTGCTACAGGCATGTTTGCAACATCAACACAGCAGTCAGTGTGGTCCATTTGACACAGAGGAAGGGCATCCAAACAGGAGCAGGTTAATGCTACCTCCCCAACGCATGTAGCTGCTCACTAGCCCGGTATTGGTATGCTTTTATCAGAAATGAATAAAACCCCGTTTCTACGCTGTCAGATGAAGAAAGAGGAATATTTTAAGAGCTTCCTGTAGTCACACAGGGCTTGCTCAGAGTCATTCTTGTATAGTTCTTGTCCCGCAAAGAGTAGAAGGTGAAGTAAGAGTCTTGACCACTGCCACAGCTTGCCCCAGTGACCTTGAAACTGAAGAGGAAGCTCATGTGCACTGCTCAGAAGTATAGCAGGGTTTCTGCTTCTGCTCCAGGAGCTGTAAATGCCCTTTCAGGGCTCTCATTGAATCTTCTCCATACATCACCCTCATAACCTGACCTGAATTCCTCTGTCTGCTTTTTGATGATTATCTTAGTCTCCTTCATAAAATAGGTTCATCAAAGGGGAAAATTGCCTGAGAAGAGGGAAGACAAACAGCTAAGTATGACAGTGCTAGAAAGTCAAACAAAAAGAACCTTTCTGAATTGCAAAGGGTGACGTCCTTGTAAAAGGCTTCAGTCTGCTTTTTGTTAAATATTTCTATGAAGAACTGTCCGTCTCATTCACTTTCTCACTGCTTACAAAAAAGAGCAATGACAGCACTGGCTCCAGGTGTCTGTCAGGAGAGCAATAAAAGTTTCAGCCATACCCAGCATGATTGTGTTTGATAGGTAAAAACAGACAGATGCTAATTTCAAAACTTGACTTTCAAGTAGACACTTTCTCTGTATGTCAGGTTAAGGAAAAGAGGATGTATGTGGCTTATCAGAAACAACTCACTGAGATTTTATGTGATTAAAGGATTAAATTAATCTTTCACTTTATATTGCTGGTCAGAGTTCCTACCAATAAAACTACATGCATTTATTTTTACGTTCTGCCTTCAGAACAGAAATGTGGAAAATGGTCAAACGTGACTCATTGTACGTAGCTACCTCTGAAATGACACTAATGGCTACAGGAGCAGGATGTGTCTGGTATCATCGACTCTATAGGCAGAGGAGTTAAAGTACATGTAATCCTCGATACAGTGCTGCCTTCTTCTCTTTTTCTTCTCTCACTCCAGCTATTCTTCCTTTTACGTTTTGGTTTAACCTGCATTTTACATGCATTTTGAAGCTTCTTTTATAAATGAGGCAGTAATCCCTAAGGCTGCAGGTTTGTCACAGAATGAATGCCAGTCCCCAGCTGCCGCTTGCTCTTTTGGTCTCCAGGAAAATATCTGTAAGAAATTGGCTTTTGGTGAAAAATGGCTGGATCAGATGGAATTCAACAACTGCTTGGTATGAATGTGGCAGCAAGTGTAATGTTTGAGCTCCTTAACTTGTAATATAAGTAGTAAATATGATCAGAGCACATTCAGGAGCCAGAATGAGCTGGCCTTCAAGTTCTCTGTGGATCAACATTAAAGGTGAAAAACAATGAAATTAAAATGTCTCAACATGTAAGTAAATGGCTTGCATTATAAGTAGCTGAAAAACATATTGCTTACATTACCCTTAGCGATGTTAAGAATTAGATATGAAATAAAACAGAGCAGTATTTTTTTCCAGAATGTACATTTATTTCCATGCACTAGGCAAAATGAAATTATTTTCAATACGCTCTTCTGTGTCATGTAATTGAGTGAAAATTTCAAGTTGATAACGCGCAATTATATTGATTCCCTTTTTGTTCCTTGGATATTCTTCAAAGTGACAGTGCTTGTGGCAAATGTCACTTTATCAACAGTTACACAGCACCTTATTTCCAGTTAAAAAGCACTACGAAAGTGTTCAGAGAAGTAGATACAAAGCTCTGAAGTCTTGTTACAATGGACAACTATGACACCATCACCATCAAAATCACCTTAAATTCATTTTAAAATCTAGGTATTTTAATTAGCTGGTGAAATAAATGGGGACATATGTTGCCAGAGGAAAGTAGCAGGAGATGACAATCCATTAAATCCTGACAGGTATTGTAGGCTGGAGAATGAATAATGAAAAAAGTGACAGTAATTAAAACATGTTTACTTAAGGTGACAATTACTTGAAATATGGTTGCATAGTAAAGACCTCATTATGATCCAGACGCTGTACATAGAAAAGATACTTATGCCAAGGGGTAATTAATTTGCTGTTGTAGGTGAGCCGATAGGTCACTTGTGATTCTGTCTCACTTGTTTACTTTTGATGGTTCCAGTGATGGAGATGGTTTGTGCTTGGAACTCTTTCGTGCTTTTAGCTTCAACATGATTGTTTTGTTTCTGATTTTAGATGAAGTATCTTTAACTCTTGTAATCAGATACATGGTGAAGACTTGAAAAATATATAGACTATCAAAGAATCTGTTCTTTGGCATAAGTTAGATTTTGTATGGCTGAAACAGTCGTTGCAGTCTATTTGCAACTTCTGTCTTTCAGGAGATTTGTTTCTATTTATTTATTTATTTATTGCAAAGTGTGGAACCACAAAATGTAGTTGGACTAATAGAAACAGTTTCAAGAAAACAATGGTTTGAGTGAGACAACAAACATCCAAGAAAAGCAGTCAAAATGTTTTATCTCCCCTTGTCAGACAGTTCAGATTATCCTTGTACTCAGAGTTGATTTTCAATGAAGTGTAAATACTAGGAGGCATGTCCAAGGCTTTTGGAATCTCTGGTCATGTAACATTTCCCTGTGCTCTCGCAGTCTGAGGAGTAATAATGAACTTTTTTTTTTTTTTTTTTTAATTCCCAAGAGTTCAAACGTTTTGGCAGTGTGACTTCAGCATTTTAAAAGCCTTGTCTGAGGGAGATGGTGAAGAGATTTAGGTCTGTGAAGAACCTCAGAAGAAGAGCTGAAGATTTTGAACGTTTTTCTTTTGGTGACGTTTTGTTTTCTTTTCCCATTATTAGTAGGTGCTCAGAAGAAAAGGCAGGCAGCTGCTTCATTTCCCCTCTTCTCCCTTTCCCCACCTGCCATCCATTCTGCTGCTGTTCAACTCAACTCTAAGAGTGGCAGTGTACAAAAATTGAACCTCATTAAGAAACTCTAAGTGACTTCAAATTTTTTCATCACATTTTAAATACGTTGTGCGTAAGACAATGCAGTACAATCTAATGGCAATATATGTAGAGAGCACAACATAATGATACAATAATTACATAGTGTTCATGTGTTTAAAATTTTGGGAACTCTACAAAGATTTAATGTGGTTGATGTTGCAATATACTGATGCAGTTTGACGAATGTACTGATGTGACTGGGAGCTGTTACCTCAGTGATGCATTCTGACAACAAAATTAATTCCTGTTGGTGAAAGCTTCCCTTTTTTTATCATTTAACTTTTAGCATAGTTTCTATAAGAGTATCTGTTGCTAATATAATATGTCCTCTATTCCAAATGATTACAGTATTTCTTGCTTTGAGATGCCAAACTGGTATCGGAAACATCTTTCCTGTGTATAATGTTGTCTCATTTCTCTTGCATGCATTAATTGTTAATCAGTCAATGTTGTGTGAAGTCTGATAAACAATTGTACTTTATTGCTGCGACTAAGAGCTAACAGATCCTTTTAATACACCTTGGGAAGGTAAAAATTGCTTCACAGTATCACGATAGTGATCTGTCTTGTCCATTATCCTGTTTCTGTAACACTGTTTAAAATCAAATGCCGACAGGAAAATGAAACAATCCATCTGTTCTAGTATTACAAAGTGACATGCTCCTTGGTAGAGGTTGGCAAGAGAAATTTTAACATTGCTGGCTTATAGCCATTAGAATGTGTGTGTACAGTCCTCCCTCTTCTTACTGTCTTTTCAGTGTCCTTTAGAAATATACAGCCTGGCGTTTATTTCTGTCAAGGTGCTGTTCCAATATTTTCAGACCCCATCTTCTACATTCTTGTGCACAAATAGAAGGAAGGGCAATGGGTGTCTCAGGAAGTTCTCTTCTAACAATTTTTAAATTCAGTGCTCCATTTTAATGAGAAGAATTCACTTGCATTATCTGAGTTACATGTTACTACTTCTCACTTTCATTTTAATTAGTGTCATCTTAATTAATGTCTATACTGTTTTAATCCATTTTTGGCCAAAGATTGTACTTCTCATCTCTCAGTACTTATTTTCCTTAATAGTCATTCATTTGGCACATTGAGGAAGAAACATATTTTTAAATAATTCTTTCAATCCATGTTGCTTCATGCTAGTAGCTGTCTTTCAAAGACAGCATGTTAGTAATGTATTTCTAGATGTGTTTTTTCTAACACAGGAGTAACTGTGACTTGATAAACAGATGTAATTGCCCCATGACTTCCATCAATAAAAAATTTAAACTGTGAATTGTTCCATTCAGACTTTTGATTCCTTCTTTTATTCTGTACTTTTTCAATCATTGCAAGGAGGAACAGACTTTTCCTTCAAATTCTCTGCTGTCTGAAGCAGTTTCTAGCTCCTAAATTGAAAGGCAAAATTGATCCTGGGATAAAAGATAACACCCAATGTTTCCAGGTCTCTGAAACTAACTGTAGAAGGAGGGGTGGAAGAATGTTGTCTCCTTTTTATCTCTTCAGTCAGGTGCACAAAATAAGGGAGTAGGAATAGGGGCAAACTGAAACTGCTGGAAACAGAAGTTAGATTTTTAGTTCTAAAATATAGATGATAAATTTAAGCATTTCTTCAACCTAAAATATTGACCTAGCCTTCAATATAAGCTTTTCCATCAAGTGTCAGATTATTTGACATGTCTGCTTGCTGACCAGGTGTTTCTATTTTAGCCCATTCTTTCCATGTTTATATTTTAGGCTCAAAGAAAAGATAGCATGTATATATACATATGTATACATGCTATATATGCACTCATATCTGTGTATCAGTAGTAGTTTAGCTAATGAAATTATCTCCAATAATGTATGTTAATTTTTAGTACTTTGTTGTCTGCTTTTGGAAAAGTTTTCTTTCTAAATTATTATTTATTTGATAGAATTGTATTCTTCCTCCTCAAAATGACAAATGTTGCAAAGACGAAGCCCACTATATTAATATAAAAATGGAACAATATTTTGTTTAATATAATGACATTTTTTCCAATATGTTTTTAGTAATGTGGATCATGAACAGCTAATATGGATGGCATTGATCAGGTTTGTGGCAAATTTCCTATTACCTTCCATAAATTAAAGCTGAAATTTAGTAGAGCTGTCTCGATACTGATTGCACATACTGTGGTCATTACTTCCCTATTTTTACATCCACTCCTATTGATTTAAGTCATTTAGTTCAGAGAGATTTTGAATTCCCAGAATTAATCCTTGACCTGCTTTTGAAGAATAGAGTGAATTTGTCCTGGCAACACAGAGATGGAGTTTCTTAAATACCTGTTAGCTTTAGGTTTTTCCTCATTTTACTTAGACACACATACACACAGAGAATAATTAGTTCACTGTTGGCTTACGTTTTCCAGAACACTTTTAAAAACCTCCTTATAGAAAGCAAATACTTATTACTATCTCAGTAATTCCCCACCAAGGTCTAATTGATTGGCTTGTAGTCCCCAAGTCTGCACTGTGGAAGGTTTTCTCCTATTAGAAATCATTCCATTTTCTAGGTGGCAGTACAACTAGCAAATTGCTTAATTCCCAGTGCATGAAAGAGAAAACTGTCCTTGATGAAAGTCGAATTCTTAATTGTGAGACATGCAAACCTGAATTTAATAGGAGATTTATCTGCTAGGGACATTGTTCTTAGCTTTAAATAACTGAAGTCCTACTGTAGGAAAAATCAGACATTTGCCCCACAGTAGAATTTTGCTGTTTTCAGGGTGATTCTTTATCACTTTCACAGATGGAGCATGGCTTCTTGGGGAGTCTAGAGAAAGCTGGAAACAGTTACTCTGTGTTTTCATGAAGTTAAAATAGAAATTTGAGATAAAATTGGCACAGTGTGTGCTTTTAATTCACCAGTTTTAAAGATAGTAAGGTTAGGTTCTGACTTTTTTCCTCGAGCCATACCAGTCATTTAAATTTCTTATTTGAATAAAGACTCTCAGGGGCACATACAGATCTCACTCTGCATTTGAGATTCCCACTGACAGCAGTGGGAGATCTGTGTGTGTGAGCCAACAGTGGTTTATGGACCATAGTTATTTTGTGCCTTAAAGGCACAATATACTTCTGCCACTTAACATTTCATTTACATATTCATAGTAGACAGGGTTATTTAATTCTTTCCTGTAATAGTTCTTCAAGGCATGCAGGAGAGCAGAATAGCTGCTGTTATAGTGCCCTCTTGACCAAATCTACAGAATGTCTTAGACCTGGTGATACTAAATGGACACAGTGCCTAGTTGGTCTTTGGACTTGGTGCTAAGCTAATATTCAGGTTCTGATGGTGTAATGTGGAAGAGTGGAACATAACAGCCACTACCTTCATGACCAGGTCTCATTCATACTGAGCTCTGAAGAAGTGTTTAAATCCTGCTCTGGGCACTTTAATATGTGCTAGGTAATGTTCTTACTCCTGACTGAGAATCTCAGGCTAAAACCTCTCGTGTTAAGTTCTCATTTCATTAAAAGTAGAAATGGGAATGCTCCTCTCTTAGAAGGAAACTTGAAGAGATAGCAATAGTCTTCAACAAGTAGATGATGAGGATCCCTGGGGATGTCAGGTTTTGTCAAGCTAGTCCATGCTCAGATCCTGTCTCTTTGGAAAGGTCTTTGTTTAGTAGGACAGCGTCTGTTCTGCCTTGAAGGCATGCTTCACCCTTCCAGGTGAATCTGTGTCTTTTGCAGAGGAAGAAAAGAAGTGAGGATGTGTCTATACATTTATAAATATTTGCAAGCTGAAGTCAACTAGAGAGAGAGAGAAGAGAAGGCTGATGCTGAAGTCAAAAGATTAGGGAACTTAGTTATGGCCCCAGGATCCAGTCTGCACTCCAAGGACTGCCTATGCATTTTACATTAAATGGGCATTGCAGAAATTGAAATTTCAAGTGATATTTCCTATAATTGTTAGCAGCATCTGATTTTGCTGATTCATAGGGATTTCACTGATGTATTTCAAAATTGCTTTGAGGTAGAAAAATCTGCATGGAATAGGAGCGCTGTATTTATTAAACAGATATTTGTGGGTAGCTTCACATAATGGGCTCCCAGTTCTGCAAATATTATTCAGAACTGCTCTAAAATGATAAAGTGCCATTTTTATCTTAGCACTGACTTTGAGATATCCAAAATATCCCATCCAGACATCTTGATTTCATTTGCTTGTAGGTTCTCAGGATATTGCCCTTAGGACTAGGACCCTTTCATGCATGATGCAGACACATTTTGGATCTTAAGCTGAATGGTTTAATTGTGTTTTTGGCCTTTTATTTCATTAGATTGCAAAATTTAGTGACAGTGCTAGTCAATGACATTATGAAGAATATATTTTTATATGCTCTAGTGACATTTCCTTTGAAAAATTTTTTAGAGGTGGTGGAATTCTGTTACCAAGTTGCATTAGCTGAGGGAAGCTCTTCTCACTGATGAAAGTTCTAGAGTAGCAAAAAGCACATCAGAAAGCTGTTTGAGTTTTCAGATTGTTCTATTTTGTTGTTGATTAGTTTTATTTTGTATTTCCGTGCAATTTCATGTGTTTTCAAACTCTCCTTTTAAAATAAATTTCTGAACTCAAGTGTTGCTTCTGTGGACAGTCATTAGAGAGAGAAAAAAGCTAGTTAATGGATTTGGCTGTGAAAGTCACAGAATTATGGAAAACAGAAATATTTATAGACAGACCTGCCAGAGAAATTGTTAAATAATAATGGAAAATTACAGACAGCAAGGTGATCTTGTTATCTTTGGTGCAGAATTAAATCAAGCAGCCGGCAAAATTTGTTTAACCTTTGCATGAAATTGTGCTGAATTGCCTCAGACAGCAGCAATAACTCTTCAAACCCTGTTTTTATTACCTAGTTCACCAAGTTGCTGGTGAAGTTTCATGCAGACTGGAAGTACAGTTATTTAAATGATTGACCAACATGGTTAAAAAACTGAATTAATTTTTCTCTTCCTATTTTGATTATGTGAGCCTTAGTAAGACAGAAAGTATCTCCTTAGTACTGCAACTTAGCAGGCACTCCTTTTGTGGAAGAAAAACACAAAGAAAACCATATAAATTAGTGCATGGTTTCTTTTTAGCGCAGCAAAATTTTTGTGAGACAATCCCCAGTTCATGGAAGAATCATTATCCACGACAAGTTTCCTCATGCTAGGGCAGCCTACTCAGATTCCAGCTGTAGCATCTCCTTTGAAAGAGAAGAGGAGCTGCAGAACTCGATATTAGGAGCAGCCATTCTGCCTGCTCTTGGGGAGAAATGGCTAGGCACCAACTTTCCTAGACTTTAGCTGTTTTTAAACTGTAGATAGGAACACTGCAGGCTCTCTGTGAAGCCCTGGGGAGCTCTTGGGTCTGTGTCATTCTTTCTTTAAATCTTGTGCTGTGCACTTTGTCAGAAGGCTGACTTTGAAACAACGATTTGATAAGAGCACTTGTGCTTGGGATCCATTTCTGGAAGTGTTTGCATTAGTCCTGCTCTTTCAGGTGATGTTTATTTACCTCTAATGATCAACTTCAGGGACAGTGGGTCCTGAACCCTCCAGAGCTGCAAAGCCTGAACACAGAGCCCACCTCAGGTAAAATACACAGTGTAAAGGCAAAAACCCAAAGCAAAAAATGGAATCAAAGACTGGGAATGTGATTACATCTTTGGTTGAGGCATTTCTTAAAGCCCTTGGGGAAGTGAGACTTGTGAAAAGCAATAAGCTTTTACTATACAGTAAGTCTTTGCTTCTATTAAGCATCCAGTCTAATGCTGAGGATGTGATTTTTGACTGCTGCTTGGCTAGTTTTCAAGAGATAACTATTGCATGTGTCTATTCTGATAAACAGCATTTATATTTCTTTGACTGTGACATATTCAGCTGCTGCCAGACTGTAGATGAGGGAATATAAGTCTTGTTTTAGCCTCCCACTATGGCCTAAAGTGCAGTGCACTGAATTCATGCCACTCAGTGCAGCCCGGATAAAATATAAGAACAGTGAATGCATGTTAAAACAAAATATGTTTACAGCCAGTATTATTTGAGGCAAAACTTGTCACTGACATAAACCTTCTCTCTGAGATGTCTTTTATCCAGCCCTTTCATCTTGTAAAATATAGTTCAGTGTTTTCTTTTTTCCTAGTGAACAGATGATTGCATTAATTTAGAGAATAGCAGTTGGCAAACCAGACATGCAAATGGGGCAAGTCTTTGCAGATGAAATAGGGAGAACTGATCAGATCAGTTAAAAGAACTTGATTTCATCCAGTTAAGAAACTGCATTCCATTCACTGAATACAATCTTGTAACCACAGGTACTGTGTCTTCCATTCTCTTCCGTACCAGTGTGCTCACAGATGGCTCGGGGCTGTGCTTCTGTAATGTCTGAGGTTGTCTTCAGTGCTGTAGAAAGACATATATTATTCAACAAAGTGGAAAGCTTTCAACTTACTTTTATTTTATGTAATCGCTGCCTGGAATGAACACAGTTTAATGAGGACTGCATATCATACTGGTCCAGGTCACAGAATCACTTGGAATCACTGCAAGGGTCCTCAAGAGGTCATTGAGTCCAACCTCCTTGCTATAGCAGATATCCTACAATGGGTCACACAGGTGGGCATCCAGACTGGACAAATTGACAGGTTTTACTAATTTTCCTGGGAAAAATTAGTGCACTTAGAATATGCCTTTTTTATTATTTTTTTTTTATTTTATTTTTTAACCCTCCTTTAAACATTTTGCTTATTCAAAGAAAAATCTACATTTTGTGGGATCATCACCATGGTAAGTGTTTATAGTAGAAGGAATATCCTGCTGGGGACACATCTGTTGGCTAAATAAGAAAGCAGATATACAGTGATGCCTATTCTACTGCAGCATACTGTAAACATATAACAGAGTTAACAATTAAAGCTAATTAGTTGTATTTTATTCGTAGGTTATCAGAAAGCATAGAAACCTGAAATTATCAAAAGCTCAATAACAAACTTATTAAGAAAGAATATTTGTAACAAAGAACATCATTTGTATCTGATCTTTTTCTTCCTTTTCCCGTTCTGCAAAAGAAGAAGATAATTCCTTGGTCATTGTGAAGCACAATGAGACTCGCCAGCTGAAGCTGTTGTTACTGCTGTGGTTCCACGGAGTAACTATTGTCACCTGAAGTTGTTTGAGTGCTGGTGGTGAACAGTGGGAGTGGATGTATTTATTAAATATCTCATTCATCACCTTCTGAACTCTTTAGAAATAATGAAGGAGAGGCAGAGGTGGGGGTTGTTCAGCTTGAAGGAGGGCAGCAGGCAAAGAAGGGAATCCTGTTGTTGTCCTCTGCTACTTTTATGGGGCTCAAGAGAAGACGGAGCTTTTCTTGGAGAAGCAGAATGTAGGGACAAGGGGCAAAAAGGACAAGCTGCAGCAACAGAAATTTTGATTTGAAGTCAGGAAAAATAACTTCCTCTGTAGCAGTGATTATGAACTGGAACTGGGGCGTGGAAATATTGCTGAGAGATTTTCATTCAAGGTGTGGGAGGGCTCTGAGCCTTGATCCCATGTTTTACTGTTGCTGCTTTCACCTAATATTTGCTTGAAAAAAGATTAATCAGCTATTGGCAGCTTCTATGGGCAGCTTCTGTTTGCTATATGAAATTAGGAGAAATGTAGCTATTGTAAGTTTGTAATTGAAATCTGTATGCAGTGCATATGTGGAAGGTGTTCAGTTTAGAAGTTCTGACTGTTATTTTCTCATATAAGAGTGTTTCACTTTGTCTTCTTTGTGCTCTGAGGTACTTTTCAGCAAACTCGTGTACATTATGATGAGAAGGGTTTTTCAGCTCATACTGGGGAAATGAGATCGAACTGTGTAATTCCTCTGGTTTAGAATATTACAGACAATCTTCCAAACTCTTTAATTCATTCAGGTGTGAGTAATTTTGTTTGCTGTAAAGCCCAGCTCTCTGAGTCTTTGTGCCTGGTTGATGACAGTGCGCTGATTAAACAAAAGAGCCATAAAGATTACAAAGATGAGGCAAAATTTTCAGTAAAGTGAAGTGCTTAAATAATTACCACAATTCACAAGTAGATTTAAAGCAACAGACCTGAGTCACACCTGTGTATTAAATAATTATCTACATCACTTAGCAATCACTGCAACTTTTTGCCAGTAGTGCTTTGTGTAAAGAAAATGAGTGCTAAGAACAACCATAAATAGGGCCCTAATGCATCCTAATTGATAACCATTTTTGAAGTTCAATAACCTCCTTTCAGAATTGTGATAATTTCGCACTCTGCTTTGTAAACTCCTTGAGTTTATAACTTATGAGTAATTTCATTTCAGTTGTAAGGTGTTTAAAAAAAACACAAAGAAAACAACAAGAAATTACACAGCTTTCATATTTGACAAAATCAATGTGTAGCTGTTGGAATATTTGTGGGAATTAAATGCTTTTCCTTTTTTTTTTGCGTAACACCATCTGTTTAGTAAACATCAGAGATTGATTGATATGAATCTTAGAAAGTTCATAATGGCAACAAAAAAACGCATGACAGATTAGATAAGAACAAGTCATTAAAATGGCCTATAAAAGGACAACCATCTGTAGCACTAAAATAATCTTTCTATTGATGATGGCATTAAATTTCTGTCAGTGACAATTCTGGATTTACAGCATAAGTCGTAATCATGTCAGCCAAATAATTGAAATGTATTTTTTGTAGTTAGGGAGTATTCCTTTTTCTCTATTACCCTTGTGAAGAAACATAATTTACACAAAATATATGTGCATATACTTAAAATTGACTTGTATATTATCTCCCAAGCCCACAAAAAGTTCATTAAAAATTATATGCAACTCTGAGCCTGGGGAAAATAAATTTTATGTTTATAGAGGAGGTATCTAATGCTCTTTGTTACTGTGAAAATCTTAACAGTAGGCCTGCAGAGTCCAGAATGCTGAGGACGCAGTTGCAGGTAGAGATGTAATATCATAGAATCGCATAATTGAATCGTATCATAGAATCATAGAATGGCCTTAGTTGAAAAGGACCACAATGATTATTTAGTTTCAGCCCCCCTGTTATTTGCAGGGTCACCAACCAGCAGACCAGGCTGCCCAGAGCCACATCCAGCCTGGCCTTGAATGCCTCCAGGGATGGGGCATCCACAACCTCCTTGGACAACCTGTTCCAGTGCGTCATCGCCCTCTGAGTGAAAAACTTCCTCCTAATATGCAAGCTAAACCTCCCCGTCTTAGTTTAAAACCATTCCCCCTTTTCCTATCACTATCTTTGAGAGGCCAGTGGATATTTTTGGGGCTCCTTAATGGCTGCATGGAGACATCTGCTCCACATGGTACCCTGTATGCTGCAGGAGGACAGTCTGCTCCCCAGTGGGTCTCTCCTGAGCTGCAGGGACCTGCTGCTTGGCACCTAGAGCACCTCCTGCCCCCTTCCTGCACTGACCTTGGGGGCTGCAGTGACTGCTTCTGCAGCTGCCGCACTGCTGACACCTCACCAATGCACCAGGATGGTGGGGTCACCTTGTTTGATTTGTGTCTTTCTGGAGTTGTCCCATCCCTATAAGATCAGTCCTGCTGGGAGTTGATTTAATTCCTTGTAGGTGAAAATTTATGTTCTTAAACTTAAAGCAACCCTTGCAATTCATGTTGATGCAAAAAGGAGTTCACTGAATAGAAAGCATTACCTTTACCTCTTTTATTAGGCATATAGTTAAGCTTTTCATCTCCAAAGTACTTTAAAAATGCTAATTAACCTTCACAAAACTTCCCTCCCCTTAATGGTAGGTGGCACATGAATGACTCTCTGCAACATTATAATCCGACCGTTTTAGTAATTAGTTTTGAAGTATAGCACAGTAACTAATTAGAAAATTCTGCAACTACTGGGCACCTGTTGGCTACAAAAACCTGGGAACTATCCAAAAATGTCACATAATTTCAAGTGATGTTGTATTTGTGTACCTCATGGAGCAATTGATTCTTCTTACGCCCTGACACAGGTCTCTGGGAGTCAGTAATGCTGAAAGAGATTCTTGAAAGGGTTTGGTGTTTTTTTTTCTTTTTTTCCCCCTAGGGCTTTGTTTTCTTGTTGAAAAGCTTTAAGGCTGTGGAACTGGAGGGCTGTGCCAAGCAGCAGTGGATTTTATTAATTGCATGTATTGTACACAAGGAAGGCCGTGGACTGACTGAGAGAATGAGCTAGCATCACAACCAGTCACCAGTCAGTCTTCTTGCTTGTCCTGATCTGTATCACATACTTGTTTTTTCTGTTTTTTTGTTTTTCATTTTTCCCCAAACAAAATAGCTTGGTGAATCTTGGAACAAATAGTGAGTATATAGAGAATGTGCATATCTGTATGCACGTGTATATTAGCATATGAAAAAGTACTTCTGTACCCTGTTCATTCCTGCTACTGAGCATACTCTTTGCTTCTGAAATGAAGTTCCTTGGTATTTTTCAAATCATGCATTCTTGCCAAACCACTGAGCTATGATTTCTGTAGGTCAGAAGTCCATTTGAACTGATTAATCAATATCCCTCTTTATGTGACATAAGCTTAGTAAAGGAAAAAAAACTCAGATCAAATAATTCTAGCTCTATAATATATCACAAACAACCATTCATGTATGTATGTATGTTATTTATCTATCTGTGTATTTGAGGGAGGAGGTCTTTAAAGAGAGTAGACTTTTCAATTGTCCTTTTTATGTTTTCTGTTCCCTGTGCAACCAAGAAAAGAACTACCCTAACCTGGAAATCAGGTGTTTCACTTCATCAAATGGGTGTTCTGCAGTGTCACATTTCTTCTGTCTTTTTGACAATTATAGAGTCAGTGATGCTGTGATTTTTAATAGGTTCCCTTTGTATAGCAGGCTTGTAATGGTTTATCAAACACACTCTATTGTGCGGATAAGCATAGGTGAATTCCTGTTACTTCCCATGGCGGGGTGATGAAATTGGTTGCATTTACCCACGTTATGGTATTGCATTGAGTCACTGCCTCAAGAAAGGGTGAGACTGTTTATGGTTCTTACAAATATGTGACAAGATGTATGGCACTGTAAGGCACTGGAAGAAGTTGCCTAGTGATGTGGTTGATGCCCCATCCTTCGGGACTTTCAAGATGAGGCTGGATTAAGGCCCTGGGCAACCTGATGTAGCTGTGGTGTCCCTGTTCACTGCAGAGGAGTTGGACAAGATGGCCCTCAGAGATCTCTGCCAACTCTAAGGATTCTATGATCCCAAATGAGATTGTTATATATATATATATATATTTTTTTTTAATCTGAGATAAAGTTTCACTGCTGCCTCTTACTTAGTTTCCTTTGAAAAAATACCAAATTTCCTCGACTTTCAATTTAAACAATTTTTTGAAATTATGTTTGTAATTCTATGTTACTTTGATAAGTGAATGTACAGTTGTTTGTCACTTCTACCCTTCTGGCATTTCCCTTTTCTCCACTGTCCCAACATCTCCCCAAAACTCCATTGACAAAAACAAAGTGATATAAAATATGGTTTTCTTCTAAAACCAAAATAATTGCCGTTTCACTGAAGACAGAAAGCTAAACTGTTGAGGATTTGTTTTTGAGAATCTGTCATGGTTCTATGTTTTTTTTTGTTTTTATTTTTGTTTTTGGGTTTCAGTATTCCACATCAAAACATCATGTAGTGTACGGGGCATTAAAGTGTCACTGCCCCAATTCCAAGTACCTATCCCTGTACATTACAGAAGTCACGGGATCTGTCCCTTCCGGGTGGGGGGGGCGCTCTCTTGCTGCCTTGCAGTGGGTGCTGGAGGGTGCTTTCCTAGCCGTTCCAAGCTTTTCAGGTTTGAATCGGTCCCGGGAACTCTCTCTCTCTCATCTTGTCTGATTTATTAATCTCAATTGCAATTAAATTGTATCTATTGTGTTATCTTGTATTCCAATATTATAGTAAAATAAGTTTTCCTCCATAGATTGTTGCCGCTGCTCTTTTCCTCCCTTCCTTCCTTCCCATTTTTGTGGGACTGGGGTGGGGGGGGGGGGGAGGGCAGAGGCCTGTCGCCCCTGTCACGGACATAGATTGATCTGGTCAAATCCGTGACAGATTTTTGGCGCCCAACGTGGGGCTCGACTGCTTTTTAACTTTTTGAACGAATCTCTTTTTCTCTCTGCTCTTAGAGAGCTTCGTTAGGGAGCATTATCAGTAGTTCAGGTTTCTGTGCTGGAAAACCTGACCTTGAAAGATTAGGCGTACTGCCAGTGTTCTGGGATATTTGTAAACTTTGAGCACTACTTAGTCTGGGTAGTGCCTTTTTTCTTTTTTTTCCCCTCCTCTTGTTAGCTTCAATTCATTAACCCTTTTTTTAGCAAGCACCAGCGATGAACCCACTCGTTATCGTGGGGGTGCTTGGTAAAGGATTTAAAGCAATGGTGTTAGTCACAACCTACTGGCCAATAATCCATCTCATACTTACGTGTTGTGGAATTGCATTCATATATAACTACCTAAGGGCACTGATGGAGACACCTATGTTTTACCTATTTGCAATGTGGTATGATTTGAACTTTGACATCTACATCCCAGAAGGAATGGCTAATTTCTCAAACAACTACATCCCAGAAGGAATGGCTAATTTCACAAACAACTACATCCCAAATGGAATAGCTAATTTTACAAACAACACGATGTTCAGACCAGTCTCCGGGTTTTCTTCTCGGTTTGTCAAACGTTTTTTGAGTCCTGAATTAATAGTCATGTTGGTGTGCGTGTCATCAATTCTCCTGAATGTATTCCAATTCATTTGTAATAAGGGGAAGGAGTCTTCTCCAAAACTAGAGAATGATGACTGGCAGGGGATATGGAGAGGTTTAGGAAAGGTCTTAGAAGCATGGGGACCCGCAGTGTCATGGGATTTTACTCTTGAACACCTGTGGGATCCTGAGAAACTAAGCCAGTATTTGAATCAGGGACTATGCGGCTTACATAAATCTAAGGAGGTACAACTTATTTGGGGTTTGGCTTGTGCTTACCGTGCCCTATATAATACCATTCGGGAGAGAGAGAGTTTCCGAGCTGAGGTTCAAGCCAAAGGGGAAAATCCCCAAGTCAAATCTAATCAATCAAAGGAGACACCAGTAACAATACCGGTTGCTCCTGTGGAGGGCAAGAAATGGAAACGAGTGTCTTCGCGTCTTGAACGAAAAAGAGAAGAGGAGGAGGAGGAGGAAGATCCAGGCGAGGGGCCCTCCTCAGAACCACCACCATCGCGAAAGGCAAAAGCGAAAACTAAGAGACATGCAGAAGAGAGTGATGAAGAGGAAGTCTCTATTACTACTCGCCGGCCTCTAAAGATGACTGAAATCCAAGGTTCAAGAAAGGAGTTCACACGGCGCCTGAATGAAAGTATTGTTTCCTGGTTGGTTCGCTGTTGGGACAGTGGGGCCCATAGCTTGTCTCTGGATGGTAATGAAGCTCGCCAACTAGGTGCCATTGCCAGAGATCCAGCTATTGATAGAGGAATTAGTCGGTGTTCGGATGAGGCTGCCTCCCTCTGGGAACGAGTGTTAACAGCTGTGAAGGAAAAGTATCCCTTCAAAAATAGCTTGAAGATTGCAATGAAAAAATGGGATACAGTTGAAAAGGGTATCCAGTATTTGAGGGAAATAGGCGTGGTGGAAATGCTGTATGACCCTGACTTTGTTCCTAACCACCCACAACAAAACCGCGACCCTGAAAGAGTGAGGACAACGCCTGAGATATGGCAGAAAATCGTGACAACAGCACCGGACAAATATGCCGCTACACTAACGTCAGCGTGTGACAGATACCAAGAACAACAGAGAACACCCTTAATTTATGAATTAATTGTTACGCTCCAAAACTACGAACAATTGCTGTCCCCAATTCATTCTGCCGTTGCTGCAATATCAAGAATGACGGAGCAAGTGTCTCAACTGATTAACCGTGACAAACCTGTAACAGTATCAGAGACGCTGGATGAAGATCAGGATAATCAAATAAGTCTAGCGAAGGAGGTGAAGGAGATGATGAAATTTTGGCGAGCCCACCTAACTAAAGACGATGAACCTTCCTTCTTACGTGCACGATCAAAAATCTCAGCTGTTAGAGGCAGACGCTCTCCGGCTCAAGTAAGGAATAATACACCGCGAATTACCTTATGGTATTACCTACGTGACCATGGAGAAGACATGGGGAAGTGGCACGGTCAGCCTACTCCTGTACTACGAGCCCGGGTGAAAGAATTACAAGGCAGATCTACCACCAGTGCAGTTGCTCCAGTTACCACAGGTAATGAATAGAGGGGCCCTGCCCTCAGTCAGGGGGGGGAAAGGGATAATAGAGTATATTGGACTGTGTGGATTCGATGGCCTGGCACGTCAGAACCACTGAAATATAAGGCCCTGGTGGACACTGGTGCACAGTGCACTCTGATGCCCTCGAGTCATGAAGGGACAGAATCAATCCATATTTCTGGAGTGACCGGGGGCTCTCAAGAATTGACTGTGTTGGAGGCCGAGATAAGCCTCACTGGTAAGGACTGGCAAAAACATCCTATTGTGACAGGCCCAGGGGCTCCATGTATACTAGGTATTGATTATCTCAGAAGGGGGCATTTCAAGGATCCTAAGGGGTATCGATGGGCCTTTGGAATAGCTGCTGTGGACACAGACAACATTAAGCAGCTGTCTGTTTTGCCTGGCCTGTCAGAAGATCCATCTGTTGTGGGGCTGCTGCGAGTAAAAGAGCAACAGGTACCAATTGCTACAAAAGTGGTGCACAGGCGTCAGTACCGCACCAACAGGGATTCTTTGCTCCCCATTCATAAGTTAATTCGTCAACTAGAGAGCCAGGGAGTGATCAGCAAAACTCACTCGCCTTTTAACAGCCCCATATGGCCAGTGCGTAAAGCCAGTGGAGAATGGAGGCTGACGGTGGACTACCGTGGCCTGAATGAAGTCACACCCCCACTGAGTGCTGCTGTGCCGGACATGTTAGAACTCCAGTATGAACTGGAGTCAAAAGCGGCCAAATGGTATGCCACCATTGACATTGCTAATGCCTTCTTTTCCATCCCTTTGGCCAAAGAATGTAAGCCACAGTTTGCTTTCACATGGAGGGGCATTCAGTATACCTGGAACCGTTTGCCCCAGGGGTGGAAACACAGCCCGACCATCTGCCATGGGTTGATTCAAACTGTATTGGAACAGGGCAGTGCTCCTGAGCACCTGCAGTACATTGATGACATCATTGTGTGGGGCGATACAGCAGAAGAAGTCTTTACAAAAGGAGAGCGAATGATCCAAATTCTTCTGAGTGCTGGTTTTGCTATTAAGCGAAGCAAAGTGAAAGGACCTGCCCAGGAGATTCAGTTCCTAGGTATAAAGTGGCAAGATGGCCGTCGTCACATCCCGACAGATGTGATCGACAAAATCACTGCTATGTCTCCACCCACTAGCAAAAGAGAGACACAATCTTTTCTGGGTGCAGTGGGCTTTTGGAGAATGCATGTTCCAAACTACAGCCTCATTGTCAGCCCCCTTTATTATGTGACGCGAATGAGAAATGAGTTTACATGGGGCCCTGAGCAGCAGCAGGCTTTTGAACAGATTAAACAGGAGATAGCCCGTGCCGTGGCCCTAGGGCCAGTACGAACGGGACAGGGTATAAAGAACATCCTCTACACTGCTGCTGGAGAGAACGGTCCCACTTGGAGTTTGTGGCAAAGAGCCTCAGGAGAGACCAGAGGCCGACCCCTGGGATTCTGGAGTCGGGCATACAGAGGGTCTGAAGAGCACTACACTCCAACTGAGAAGGAGATCTTAGCCGCTTATGAAGGGGTTCGGGCTGCTTCTGAAGTAGTCGGTACTGAAACACAGCTCCTTCTGGCACCTCGACTGCCAGTGCTGAACTGGATGTTTAAAGGAAAGGTTCCCTCCACCCATCATGCTACTGATGCCACGTGGAGTAAGTGGATTGCACTGATTACACAACGAGCACGGATGGGGAACCTCAGCCGTCCAGGAATCCTAGAAGTCATCATGGACTGGCCTGAAGGTAAAAAGTTTGGAACACCACCGGGAGAAGAAGTATCACGTGCTAAAGAAGCCCCACCATACAATGAACTACCAGAGAATGAAAAGAAATATGCCCTGTTCACAGATGGATCGTGTCGTATTGTGGGAAAGCATCGCAGATGGAAATCTGCTGTGTGGAGCCCCACACGACAAGTTGCAGAGGCCACTGAAGGGAAAGGCGAATCAAGCCAATTTGCAGAGGTAAAGGCTGTCCAACTGGCCTTAGATGTCGCTGAACGGGAGAGGTGGCCAATGCTCTATCTTTACACTGACTCATGGATGGTAGCAAATGCCTTATGGGGGTGGTTACAGCAGTGGGAGCAAAATAACTGGCAAAGAAGGGGTAAACCTATTTGGGCTGCTGAACTGTGGAAAGACATTGCTGCCCGAACAAAGACTATGGTTGTAAAGGTGCGCCATGTAGATGCTCATGTGCCCAAGAGTCGGGCTACTGAAGAACAGCAAAATAACCATCGGGTAGACCGAGCTGCCAGAATTGAGGTGGCTCAAATAGACCTGGACTGGCAGAACAAGGGTGAATTATTTCTGGCTCGGTGGGCCCATGAGACCTCAGGTCATCAAGGGAGAGATGCAACATACAAATGGGCTAGAGACCGAGGGGTGGACTTAACTATGGATGCCATTGCACAGGTCATTCATAACTGTGAAACATGTGCCATCATCAAACAAGCCAAGAGGATGAAACCTCTGTGGGAAGAAGGGCGATGGCAAAAGTACAAATATGGGGAGGCATGGCAGGTTGATTATATCACCTTGCCACGATCTCGCAATGGTAAGCATTATGTGCTTACTATGGTGGAGGCAACCACTGGGTGGCTTGAAACATATGCAGTACCCCATGCTACCGCCCGAAACACCATACTGGGTCTTGAGAAACAAGTCCTGTGGCGACATGGCACCCCAGAAAGGATTGAATCAGATAATGGGACTCATTTCAAAAATTCTCTTGTAAATACTTGGGCCAAAGATCACGGCATCGAGTGGATTTACCATATTCCCTATCATGCACCAGCCTCTGGTAAAATTGAACGATACAATGGATTGTTAAAAACGATGCTAAAAGCACTGGGTGGCGGAACATTTAAGCACTGGGAGAAGCATTTGGCAGAAGCCACCTGGTTAGTCAATACCAGAGGATCTATTAATCGTGATGGTCCTAACCAATCCAGTTCCCTACATACTGTAGAGGGAGATAAAGTCCCTGTTGTACATGTAAAGAACATGTTAGGAAAGTCAGTTTGGGTTCTTCCAGCTTCTGGAAAGGGCAAACCTCTCCGTGGTACAGTTTTTGCCCAGGGACCAGGATCCACTTGGTGGGTAATGCAGAAGAATGGGGATGTCCAGTGTGTACCACAAGGAAACTTGATGCCGGGGGAGTGCAGTTACTAATTCTATGTATATGTATATAGCCATGTGTGCATTTTAATCATTTTTTGTTTGTTTGTATATATGTATATATATTTTAAGCATGATGTAACGATGTAGAATAAGGGGTGGAATGTCATGGTTCTATGTTTTTTTTTGTTTTTATTTTTGTTTTTGGGTTTCAGTATTCCACATCAAAACATCATGTAGTGTACGGGGCATTAAAGTGTCACTGCCCCAATTCCAAGTACCTATCCCTGTACATTACAGAAGTCACGGGATCTGTCCCTTCCGGGTGGGGGGGGCGCTCTCTTGCTGCCTTGCAGTGGGTGCTGGAGGGTGCTTTCCTAGCCGTTCCAAGCTTTTCAGGTTTGAATCGGTCCCGGGAACTCTCTCTCTCTCATCTTGTCTGATTTATTAATCTCAATTGCAATTAAATTGTATCTATTGTGTTATCTTGTATTCCAATATTATAGTAAAATAAGTTTTCCTCCATAGATTGTTGCCGCTGCTCTTTTCCTCCCTTCCTTCCTTCCCATTTTTGTGGGACTGGGGTGGGGGGGGGGGGGAGGGCAGAGGCCTGTCGCCCCTGTCACGGACATAGATTGATCTGGTCAAATCCGTGACAGAATCTTTCCTTAAATTTTCAACAAATTTGTTTAATAGTTTTCAGGGATAACATGAACTGGCAAAATTTGTGCATCAGTGAAGCAAATGATGTATCATTTCAAACAATTTTTTCAAAGGATGACAGAATTTATTAACGAAGTTTGTGTATGTAATGAAGGCAGAATCCCTGTTCTGTACTGACAGAATTCCATTGATGTCTTTAGAAGAGGTTCAGTTGTGCAGCAGAATATGAATTGAACATAATCTGCCAGGTAACATAAAAATGTTTTGTTCTCCTGAAATTCTCTATGTCATACAGCATTTTGGCTATTCCTCTACCCTCTAACATCTCTTCCCATGACAAACAACAGCAGAAGTTTCTGGGTTTCAGCCTTTTTCAAAACTGGTGACATCATGCCTGGAACAGTTTGCCTTTTGACTGCAAGCATTTTGCTGTCACTGTCATCCGGTTTTGTTTTTCTCAGTTAAAATAATTTTCTAAAATGGTGGTTCTCCTACCTGCAGAGACTGAGATTTCTTGTAATTTTACATAAAGTTAATAAAAAACCTAGCTCTTATGACTTGATGTTTCTGTGCTTTTTGTCTCCATGTCTTCAAAGGAGAACAGTTTTTTGCTAGAAACTAGTGGTGGCGCTCTCATCTGCATCCTCATTAATCATTTGCTCTTAACTTTGCTCCCCAAATCTGCTCACTTTCTCAAGAAGTCAAAGGGTCAAAGTAAGTGGAGATAAGTTTCTAAAATGAGAAAATGCAGTTACTCTCATGTAGCTGTATATATCCACACATCAAATTCCTTCTGATGTTTTGAGTGCCATCACATTTTTACTGACCTCGATGAGAGAATTCCCGTTGGTCAGTGTGTTTGAAATATCTCTTGCTGAGGTAGGCATTAACTAATATATAGTAAAATTTTTATTTGGTATGTTTTTTTAATTTGTGTATACCCATAGTAAGCTATGAAGTGAATGGGAGACATATAACACAAAATAAATAGTTTGTTGTGTTTTTCCTTGCTTAGTTAGTTTAGTAACCAAAGTCTTTAGTTCTCACCTACTATGACTATGCTAATTTAATGCTGTTGAATTGTGGTTGATAACAGTAAAGTTTTGCATAGAATTTAGTGCTTTAATATTATTAATGAATTCAGTGTTGGATTTTTCTAAGCACTCACTGGGTGAGCGAGCCAATAAATCAAGAGCTGGTTAGTGTAGTTCTCTGGCACTGGCTTTTTGAAGGGTTCACTGGAGGTGATTTTTAGAGAAGAGTTTAGAGCAGGTAAGGAAGATTCTTTTCCTTTCTTGTTTCTCTCCTTCCTTCGACAAGCTGAATTATTTAGGAAGTTGGCCAAAGAGGACAGGATGGCAGCAGTAGCTCTTCTTCAAGAAAATAAATAATTTGAAAATCTGTGACATCAACTGGAACCACTGTTAATTCAGAACATAAATTCTCACAGTACCCTCACGATACAGGAATATCTTATTTTTTTAATGCCATTTTTTTCTATTCATTCGTAAGTTTCAGTTATGACTGTGATAGAATTGACTTTTAAATTTATTTTGTATTGTTTTGTAATCTAGATTAAGCTATTATAATACCTCCTGAAGGGAGGTTGTGGTGAAGAGGGATTTGGCCTCTTCTCCCAGGCAACGAGCAGGGCACAGGGTAATGGCCGCAAGTTGTATCAGAGGAGGTTTAGATTGGACATAAGGAAGAACTTTTTCTCTCAGAGTGGTCAGGCACTGCAATGGCTGCCCAGGGAGGTGGTGGAGTTGCTGTTCCTGGCAGTGTTCAAGAGGGTTCTGGATGACGTGCTGCATGATGTGGTTTAGTGCTTGTGGTGGCAGTGGTGATGAGGAGACAGTTGGACTAGATGATCTGACAGGTCGTTTCCAACTTTGTGATTCTATGATTCTATGATCTAAAATTGTTGTGGTTAATTAATTTTGCCAGATGACAACTACATTTTTGAAAAAAATGAGTTTAATTTCTTGAGAATCTGCATCCTGTCAGTGATAGGATCAATCATCTTAATCGATTTATTTGCATGATAATCTGGTCTAATTTAAAAATCTATATGATCCATAAATTAGCTCATATAATGCTGGTGGGTCCCAGTTCTTTTTTTTTTTTTAAATTTTGTAAATGATGCTTAGTTATATCCTGCCATATTTACAGTACTAGCAATGGAGGTAGTACTTGCTGGCACCTGCAGACAGTTTGCTCAGCCTGTAATCTCTGTAATCTCAGATCATATATGAAAATTTCTCATGTTTTGTGTGAAGTGATTTCCACAGTGTTCTCTTTGACAGGATCACAGATATATCTGATATGGTAGATCTTGAAAGGGCAACAGCCTGAATTGGCTGATTCTTGTCTGATAAGTAATCCTGTTGCATTTATGAGTAAAAATAAAAGTGCTTCTTATTAATTCACAGCTGGTGGTATATTTACAAATCTGAAGCTTATTATATTTTAATTAATTGTTTTGGTGATGTGTAAGTTAACGGAAAATTATGTATTTGTTTTCCAGCAATGAGCCTGTAACTCTAATCAAACAATTCATGACATTCCTCATCTGTTTTTTCCACAACTTTTTGTGGAGCTCTGCAGGCTCTTAATTTGTTTTTCCAAATGTGTGCAATCCTTTCTCTGCAGAGATGTGCCCAGAGGTCACTGTGACCTGTGCTCCATCCTGCCCTGCATTTGCTTGCTTTAGACACTGGTATCTGTGCAAATATGCAGGTGCTGACACTCTGCATGTCTGTGAGAACTTTATTTTCCTTTATTATGTTATTCAGAGGAAAGGAATAATCTGCATTGGCCTGAGGGCAAATTTACTGAAAAGGGTGTGATCAAAATGGGTCACTTGCTTGCTTGCTTCTTTCATATTTTTCTAGTTTTATTTATATAAACACCCTGGAGCATTCCTGCACAGGCTGAGACTCCAGATGTACCCACCAGTTGTCTTGAGACAACGAACATCAGGACTGAAATCTGATGGGGATTGCCTCAGGCAGTTGCATGCAAACCTGGCAGTGCTGAGCAGGGCTTTCCTCGCCCCAGGCAGATCCTGCCCTCACCTACAGCATAGCCTAGCCCTGCATCATGGGATAGTGGGTTTATTCCTGGCTGTTGTTGTTTCCCAAAGATGTAGACGTAGCGGGTTGAATTCTTACAGCTTAATTTCAAACAAACAAACAGCCCCTTCATGGGTTTATGGCAGGGTGGGTATGAAGAGTGAAAGTTTGCATCATCCCTAACACAGTGGGGCAGTTCTCTTGCTGGTAGCAAAATCAGTGTTTGATTTGCTGGGCTAATGTGGGTTCATAAGGAACTTTTATACATGTCATGAAAATTTCAGAAAGTGCTGTCTTAAGCTCAGGCTTCATTGATTTGTTTGGGTAACACTCTAGTTGTTTGAACTCAGCTACAAGACTTTTCCAGTCTGGAGACCTCTTTGGATTTAAAAACATCAATTCCATGAACTCTTATAAAATTTGTTGTTTTGCAATTTTAAGTGAATCCAAATTGTTGTACTACTTTTAGAAAGCCTGTAACTTTTCTGCAACAGTACACAGCTATGTCTTAGGAACACCAATGCCTTCTTCAGCAAACAGATTTTTGTGCTTGCTCTATAGGAAGGTTTCTGTTACTTATTAAGCATTTTTCTGATTTGGGTATCTTGGGTATCTTTTTATATATATATATATATATATATATATATATATATATATATATATATATATATATATTTCTTTCAACTTGTTAGTGCACACTCATGCATGCAGCAAATCTTACCAAAGTAAGTGGCAAGAATCCCAGACATGTACGATTGACCCAAACTGTCCACAGCAAGGATACATAGACGTCCAATTAAGTTCTGTTGCTTATCACAGTGTCTAATGAGTGCTCATCTGCTCAAGAAGCGTTAGGTATGGTGTGAGGCTGCTAGATGTAAAGGTGTAGGAGAAAGGTTATAGATATTTATTACTTTTAAAGTGATAATGGGTCTAAAGAATGTGACAAGCATTTTTGAATCATGGCAATATTTTAACAGAATGGAACAGAAAGCCATTTAAATTTTCTATTTTGTTTTCAGAGTAAATATGACAATTTTTTAGCTGAACACCTTTTCCAATCTAGCTCTGATTATAAGACTACTGAAAGAGAGCTTTGAAATGGGAATTGATTGCAGCTTTAACTCCAGAGCCGTTATTTCCTCCCCTTATGTCTGTGCTCCTTCCTTCAGTATACTCTTTATTAAATCATTCCATCATGCTTTTTGTTTGATTCGGGCACAGTTTTGCAACTGCTGGCCTATAGTAAAACAGTTGCAGCACAGGTGATTTTGGGAGCACAAGAGTTCCTCTCTGACAGTCAGCTGCTCTGTGTTCTGAAGACTGGAGGACAGCTTTCTTAATTTCATTGGCTATGAGGTGGTCCAGAAAATTAAAGGCACTGACAATTCTAAGCAGCTGATTACAGGCTAGAGTTATTAGTCCTTGTAGTTTCATGACAGCAACAATTGTTTACATTTTTTAAAGATTTGGAAGAACAACGATAATCCAGGTAGAGCACGTAGTAGATAATGAAATGAGAAAAGATTTTATGCAAATAATATTCTTTATTCCTTTTTCCCCTAGTTAGACTAAATTAGATTTAAAAATCATCATGCAAAGCAATAATCACAGTCCCTTTGTAGAGAAAAGGAATATATCAAGATGGAATGGAACTACTATCATTATGTTCTGCAAATCTCATTCTGCTTTTTTGAAGCCAAGCACACACACAGTAGAGCAGGAAAGACCAACTGTCTCAAGAAGGACAGGCTAAGATGCTGTTTATTTCTTGCCTTACTGTCTGATCAGCCATCCGACCTGATGAATGGGTACAGAATTTGGACTAATGAAGGCACAAGTTTTAGCTGCATTTCTCATTCTGTCTTTTCTAACAGAGCTGCAAAAGATGTTTTGGCTGCTTAAACCTGAGATGCAAGCAAAGAGTAAGATTGTAGGAGATGCAAAAGGGAATGGGAATAGCTATTGCAGTAAATAAATATAATCCGCAAGAATGGTTATTCATGTTTCTAGAAATGAATTTGCCATAGGGGCAGACTCTCAGTGTGTTTCTGTACCCTTTGTCTGGTGTACTGGAAATGCTTTGTTTTTCTATGGAAGTTTGTTTGTTCCTGCAGTGCTGCGTGTTTTGTTGGTTGTTTTTTTTTTTTTGTTGTTGTTGTTCATTTGTTTGTTGGTTTTTTAAAAATGTTTTTATTTTGCTTTCTTCTGTTTCTTTACACAAAATGCCCATGGCTTTCTGTCCTTAGTTTAAGCCACTCTTACGCGTAACCTTGTCTTTACACTCTGTTATGAACTTCTTTATGCTGTGTGCTGAGGCACAGTTTGTTGACCACAAGTCTGAGGACACCTGAGTCAAAAGAATCAGATACAGCAGTCTCTAAGCTTCATTCCTGCTTTTGTTATGGATGTAATATATTTGTAAACATGTTTCTTAACTTACTTCAAAACATGTTTGTTCTGCCTCATTTATTTGCAGATAACTTACTGTCTGTTGGATCTTTAGCTTCTTGTTCTAATGATTGCTTTGAAATATTATTTTAATGAACCTATGAAACATCATTGTTTTTGTTGTTGTTGTTGTTTTGTGGTTGGACTGCTAATGATACTCATCCATTAAGTAAATGGTTTTGTAAGCAATGCAAATGTAATAAATAAAGTTAGTCAGTTCCTTTTTACCACTTTTCTGCTGATAGGCATACCACATGCTGGGAAGGTAATGTCTCATGACCAAAATGCTTCGGTTTGTAGGAGGACCGGGAATCATCATATTTAGATTCATTCGAAGAGCTTCAAAGAACATTGTGAACCATAACTTACATACACTGGTGTTTAAAATTTTTAATCTGATTGCAATATAAGTTTAAATTTAGTAGTATCTGGAGCATCGTGGTTGGTTTAGGTCTCATATTAACTAGTCTTTGGTGGAAATACTGGAACTGAATTATAGATATAAATATATATATAATATATATATTCTATATAATATATATTTTTATATTATATTTATATATTTATATATTTTTATATATATATATATATATAGTATATATTATCAGAAGACCTCATTGTTGTCGTTTAATATTTGAAGGGAATGTATAAACGGGAGGGGGAATGACTGTTTGCAAGGGTGGATAGTGATAGGACAAGCAGTATGTTTTTAAACTAAGACAGGCAAGGTTTAGGTTGGATATTAGGAGGGAGTTTTTCACACAGAGAGTGGTGATGCACTGGGACAGGTTGCCCAAGGAGGTTGTGGATGCCCCATCCCTGGAGGCATTCAAGGCCAGGCTGGATGTGGCTCTGGGCAGCCTGGTCTGCTGGTTGGTGACCCTGCACACAGCAGGGGATTGAAACTAGATGATCATTGTGGTCCTTTACGAGCCAGCCCATTCTATGATTATATATGTATAATTATATTGTGTAGCTTGAAGGCATCTCTGAGAAGAGATACTCCAGCTACTGAATCTGAGGGCTCTGAAATGTGGGAGGCATTTCGTGCCTCGAGTGAACAGGAAGGGCTGTGTGAGTGGAAGAAGTACGTGCAATGAGAAACTGCCATATTTGCCACAGGCAAATTTGAAACCATATTTTCCAACAGTAAATAATGATGGTGGCTTTTTGCCTCACAGGTGAGATTGGAGCTTATTTCATTAATGCTGTCAAGTGGCAAATATGGACAACAACTATTGTTTAAGTAAATTACTTAGTAAGATTGTATACTTAAAAGAATAAAAAGTGTACTCATACCAAGGAGGTTTGCAAGATAGATAAAGGTACCAATGTCAATGGTTACTGCCCATCTTGAACTGCTGAAAATGAATCAGACCTTCACTGGCGGATGCCAACAGTCTTACTTCAGCATGTGGCATTGGTTCTTACTCTTTCCTCTGAAGCATCTGGGTGGGGGTCATTGATGCAAATTACATACTGGAAGGATGGTGAAACAGAGACAACCTGGCATATTCTCATTCCACACCTTACAAATGGGTATAAATAACATCACTTCTTTTGGCTCACAAGAGTTAGCATTACAGCTATGGGTAATTCTGTTTAAAATAAATAAGCAAGCAATAGCAATCTAGTTACAAAAGGATTCAAATGATTCTAGTTTTCCAGTGCCTTATTTTACTATTTCTAACAGGAGGACTCAAGGTAGAAGGTGGAGATGAGTATTTAGAGCAGAACCATAGCCACTGCCATCCTAAATAGGGAATTTTTTTTAGTGGAGAGAGGTTTTTTTTAATTCATAAGAGATCAATAGGAAATGTCACTGTGCAAAGCTTTTAGGGTTGTGCCAAGAGCATAAAAAATCAAACTGGTTATAACTCATAAATTAGACATTTGCTTGAACTACTACAGATGATTCCCTAATGAGATTCATGTCTCGTTTTATTTTTCATATATTTTAATTCTCCAAGGATATCAGAAATATGTAACTTACAGATCTGAAATATAATCAAACTTTGCCATGAGAAGGCCAGGTTTAGCCACACATATGGAAATGCCATAATATTTTTGCAGGTAATTATAACTAGATAATTTAGGTTGAAGGGATAGGTCAGAAGTCTTCTCTGAAATGTTATTAATTCACTGAAAAAATGAGAGTTAATATAAAAATTATTATTTTATCTCCCTCTGAGTAGTGCCTTTACACTGCTCTAAGTGGTTCATGAAGACTTTTGCCAGGCAGCACAAGGGAGGGTTCACTTCCACCACGAATTTGGAGACAGCTGCCACTAAGGATAAAAGACGAATTTACTACTGTTTTATAAGTTCTTCCACAATCACTGCTAATTTGAGGCAGATAATGGCAACCATTGCCAGCAAGCATGCTTCTACTGCCCCAGCTTTTTTTCTTTTTTTCCTAGCTTTTTAAAATGATTGCCTCAGGCATTTATTCAGAGAGGGAAGTACAGAGGTGATAGAAAATGGAGATTTTCATATGACTTCGACACATTAAGATGATTTGGGAAAATTATCCCATTTTCTAAATGTCCCACCATCATGAAATGCACAAAAGATTAGGATTTACTTTGATTGAATGGCATTTTTCTTAGGCTTTCACTGTGTTCTGAACTCTACTGTCTGCTTGACTGGGGACTGAAGTACAGTGCAGGCTGTGGTTGCTAGGTTGACGTTTTTGGTTTATGAAGAATTCATTTTTCAAACATCCTTCTTCAATGCAAAGCAGTAGATATTGGCTTAATAAAGCAATGTACTGGTTCAAAGTGTTATTTTCACTTGTTTTCTACAAGCTAATTAGGTTAATATGCTGTTCTGGAATGTCTGTATTTCAGTAGAGAAAGAAAATTAAGTGAGGTTAAAATAGATTCAATAGTTTTCTTGCATACAGCAAGGAGATGTTAGGTCCTGGATAGGAAGTTCTGTACCAACATGTGGAAGAACTTTCTGGTAAGAGTGACGGAGCAATGGAACAGGCTGCCCATAAAGGTTGTGGACTGTCCTTCCATAGAGACATTCAAGACCCATCTGGATGCCCACCTGTGCGACCTGTTGTATGGTATCTGTTTAGCAGGGGATTTGGACTAGAAGGTCTCTTGAGGTCCTTTCCAACCCCTGTGATTCTTGATTCTATATCCTGATAGGAAGGAGAAATCATTCAGGGTTGTTCTTAAGGTACACAGCTACAGAAAAAAATCATACTGCAGAAGATTTTGACTGCTTAAGAGATGTTTGGGTTCACTTGGAAAGCAGTGTTATCCCAGGTGCTGCCTTAATAACTGAGAAGTGTCCAAATCACTGGATGCGGGAATCATTCTGGATTCAAACATCTCTGTAAAGAAATATGAATTAGAGAATGTTGAGATACCACCGATCACTTTTTGCTTTAGCTTTTAGAATGACCGTATTCTTCTGAATCGATGTAAATACAGGTGCATGGCTGCAGAAGTTCACTGTTTGCTAATAAACTGGTATGCATGAATAGAACATAATGAACACACTTCACTGATGACCTTTCCTAAATGATGATTAATTACTCTTGTAAAGGATTTTTTTCTAGAGATATGCTGAACTACTCAGCAGTGATTTGAAGTTGGCAGACCATGGACTCTTTCCTGTCTACCCTTCTGCTGCTGGCCAGCTTTTGTTGGAACGTTGCAGTTATTCCATTTGGAAACGAAATGGGAAATGTTGTCCTTTGAATTTTAGCTGTCGTATCAAATTAGGTCAGACTTTATAGCATGTTATAACACAAAGTGATGCAGCATGTTATAAACACGGCCTGGTAATGGTGAATGCATTACATTGCCAGTTGTACATTATTTGAGAATGAAAGCGACTTTCTTCTTATAAATCTTCATTGGATTCATAGCTCCCCTGAAAAGACAAGCAGTGGGAATTACTGTGTTCTGCAATGTTGCAAATCACTTGTGTTGTTTGACTTTTCTGTTGAAAAATCTACTGCAGTCAACAGCACCAGTTTTCTAAAGAGGACTGAGGTCTGCACAGAGCATGAATCACTTCATAGAACAATTCTTGTGCGGCAAGGTTAGCCATAACACTGTTGGAAAACCCAGAAATGTTGTAGGCCGTTTTACTGGTTTACAGACTTTCAAAAATAACAAATTTTTTTCAAATGGGTAAAGAAAAGGTAGGCTTTTGTCTTGCTTGTTCACAGAAGGTAGTGCAGGAGAACTCCATCCACTACACAAACTGAGATATTGTATTAACAGTCTGTTAGACCAATCTGCCAGGCATGCTGGCAGGAGAAACACATAATACTGCACTTCTCAGGCTGCCAGTTTTGCAGAAGTCATTCAGTGTGACAAATCTGGACAAAGGAATTTATGGGAAAATATGTTATATATAACATATATACATATAACACACACATATATGTAACATATTTATATATGTGTGTTTATAAATGTGTATTCTCTCCTTTAAGCATTCATCAGAGAAACAGATCTATGTTTAGTATCTAGAAATATTTTTACTGTTCTACACAGAAGACTATTATACAGGTGATCATGGGGAAGAAAGTATTGTTGAAGTGTGAAATCCATATTAAAAAAAAAGGGTGTAAATGACATGCAGTACTTGAATCACACTATACTGATACTAGTCTTCTGCTAGATTTGAGAGATCACTAGATGTAATTGTCGTTCTTGTTTTATTAGCTGGGGGTCTTTGTTAAAGACCAGACACCATGCTACAAAATTGCAGGTATTTTCTGCCATCATCAGCTGACCAGGAGTACAGTGCAAGAGGCAACAACTAAACAGAGGTTTACAAAGAAGTACCAAGAGCAGTGGGAGAGGATCTGTCAGCATGGTTGCTGATGCTCTCAGTGTACCTAAAATCTGGTGTGTATAACACTGTGAGTCCAAAAAAAAATCGAATGAATGGTTGAGCTTCATCTGATCCATCTTGGGTGCTTCCAGATGCCCATCCACGCATACTTTCTGTTTCGTGTCTGGCAGTGAACAGCACAGTGCTCTGGATTAAGCTGTTTGAGGTGTAGCTCAAAATTGAAAGCGTGTTTTCTTGTGTGTCATGGTAGTTTAGATAAATTTGAAAGATATTGTGACAGGATTCAGAGAAAGACCAGATAAAGAGGTTCTAGTTAACAGCCTCTTTATCACTTAATCCTGTGATAAACCAGCAACTTGATTTTCACGGCTGTAGGTCAGATTGCTGAGTGTGTAACTGCTGCTCTGGTTGGTTGGCTACAACAGGCACTTTACTGTAGCTGCTGCTCAAATGGGTCCATGGCTAGTGTTACTGCTAATGGGGAATGCAAACGAGTGCTTATGAATCAGGAAACCTGTATGTGTGCACCTGTGTTCTGTGCTTTGTCCACAGTGTTCATCCACAATGGACTAGAAACTGCGTAACATTTTCCATTTATTTTAAACTTTGCATTATAACAGCAGAGTATATGCTCTCTTTTCCTCTTTAGCCCAGTTATAAAATGAAGAAGCCACCCAGTGAAATGCCTATTATTATTTGCATTATGTTAAAGTAAAATGGTCCAAAGCAGATGTTTGTTTCATCGTATTTAAACGCCTAAAAGGAGGTTAGGTCCTGGTTTGAAAATTGTACAATCTCAAAAGACAAAATCCACAAAGACTGTGAGAGGAAAAGGCAAATCTAAAGAGTGAGCAAACTTGGTCAGTGCTAAAAAGCAGATTCAAGACCTTCATGACTTAAGTTAAAGGAAATTTCTTCACTCAAAGCCTTGAATTTAATGAATTTATTTTGCAAATCAAAGGAATTAGAAGCAATATTTGCTTGAACTCAACTTGCTTGGTTCATGTGCTTGGTTCTTGATTGTTGTTTCCACTGACATTTCAGTTTCTTACACAGTGAACAGCCTCCATGGGCAATCCTGAGATCTTCATTCTCTCGGGAAACTTTAGTTCTTGATGACTTGTAAACCTCGTATAAGAGACTGGAAATTTTTCTTTGCTCTCACCCACTGAGGAAGGAATTGAACCTTGGTGACCCTGTCCAAGCTGAATAACTTGACTACTGGGCTGTTCATTGAAAGAAATTGCAAGTTGATCATTTAGCAGTTTTGTGCTTTTAGCTTTGAGGAGTTTTTCTGCAGGTGATATTATTAGAAATGTTTTATCTCTCTGTGCAAAAGATGTGGCAGCAATTCAAACGATGTTGCTCAGTGAACTCCCCAAAATTAATTCTCTCTGGCTCTAGTTTTTACAAGATCTGACTCATACATAGGACAGACAAGTTGGAAAGATAACAGTGTGCAAGTCAGCTTAGGCTGTAAGGTACATTTCTGTATTTATTTCAAACGGTTGAAAATTTCTAGCATTTGTCCTACTGAGATTTCCAAGTGGATTCACTCCCTTTTGTAGCTTTGCATATCAATGTGTTCCTTAGTAGAATCAGTGATGAACAAGCGAAGAGCCTTATCATGTCTGTGGATCCATGTTAAGATAAATATGCATAATCCAAAAAAGCCAATACTTAAAAGATTTTGAAACAAGTGAAATTGTGCATGATCTACAATTGAAATATTTGTGTGAAAAATCACCACAAGGAGTGTAACCCATCTGGTTAGACTATGCTTGCCTCAGCTGATTGGCAGTGAGCTGCTATGTTTTTCTGTCTGTTTTTTGTTGCTGTTGTTGTTTTTAATGAGAAAAATATCTGCTAATCGTAGTGAAATCCGTTCTTAGACATTCCACATGGTGTAACAATTTACCAAAGTTAAGAGCAATAATGAGTAGTAAGGAGAAATGGAACATCCTGATTTCTTGGGGAAGCTATCAGTGGATGGTAGCAAAGATCCAGGGGCCATCCTGGGCACATCTGCTCAGCAGCACAGTTAATTTCAGTTCTTCACACTTTGACTTACAGCTGTTAAGAAACAGAGAATCATCTTTTGCTGTGTTGGTTACACAGTTGTGCTGTTGTTTTTTTTTTTCTTTTTTTCTTCATGCTGAGAGGATTTTTCTTCTTACTGTGAGCCACTAAGAGAAGGAAGAACATGCTAAGAAGCTATGGAGATTTGATACAGGCTGTTAAGAGAGTTTTTGTTGTGCTGTGGTGCTTGGGTAGACCTGAATGTTGAGGGAGTCACAGAGCTTCTAGAGGACAAACGCTGCAAAACAAGCTGCACTTGGAGAGAAGGTGTCTAACTGTAAGGCTGAAAATGTTTGGGATGTTACAGGATGCAGACAGAGCACAGGACTTAGCAGGGCTTGTAATTCAATGTCTTGAATGCCTGTTAGGGAGATCATGAGTACATTTTTGTCTCCTACTATAGGGAAAGGTCATTGAAAATATGAGATAGGCTTAAATGCACCTATATTTACTGTCCAAATATAATGACCCTGTAGAATATTTGCTTTAAAACCATTGCAGACTTAATCCTGACTTAGATTCTCTGATTTTCCACTGAGATGCTTTACCTGCTCCTGGACTATTTACTCTTCTAGGACATTCTCCCCCTGTGGCTGTCTGAGCTGTTAGTTGGGAAGGAAGGATTTAAGAGAACTGCTTTGGCTTGTATTGTTTCCTCTTTTCAGTTTTTTGTTCTAATACAGCATTTGTGTGAATTACCAGGAGGAAGCAATGCATGGCAAGCTGCCAGCTCCACACAGCCAAGTTTCTAAACTTTTGTAAAAGATCTTGCTTTTTTTTTTTTTTCTTTTTTTCTCTTCCGGAGACACAAAAGAGAGAAAAGCAGCAGAATCTGGCAGTTCTGGGAGAGAGCCAGCAGAAGCTCCAGGGAAGGGTTTTGCTCATCTTTCATTGCATTCTACAATGCTGCTTTTGCTTTCTCTTGACATTAGTTTATTTTTCTTTGGTTAATTCATGCTGGCCCTAAGCAAGAGTTTATCACTCAATGTGATCAGACCTTTTATGAGCAATATTACTCACAAGCCAGAGCTATATGCCCTACGTGCATGAGCAGTACCAAGCCAAACTCGATCCATGCTATTTTTTCCACAAATAAAAAGCATTTTGCGCTCTTTCCGAGCCCAGAATCGGTGTCATAGTCCAAAGCGAATATCTCAACATAATTATTACTTTTTTAATCTGTTCCATTTATCATATTATGAGGCCACAAACTGGTTCAAAACTTAATCATCACTAAAGTCTGCTGCCCTGGAGAATTTATAGATCACCACATATGCAAATAGTGAGTCCAGGAAAAAATACACTTTCCTTTCTATCTCCCCTGGATCTGAGATATAGCTATGCTGTGTGTTTCTGAGCCTGAAATGAACATAAAATAGAATTAGAGGTGTTTAAAAAGCACATCTGAACTCTACTGAGTAGGAGGGAAAAAGCCAGAAGACCGTTTTTGCCCTCCAACATCTGGTGTCAGGGATTTATAGGATGGCATTATCCAATTAGGTAGCTGTCAGGAAAGGCTGTACTCGTACATGCAGCTTGTGAACAGAATCCTGTAATGCCCCAAAATTATTAAAGCCCCTTTTAAAAACTCTGAGTTTCATAAGGGGAATGATGCCCTTTGTCATACATTCAGTCCAAAGCGTTTTAATCAAGGTTGAGAAATCCAACCCTCTCAGAATAAGAAAATGGAAAGGGCAACATGAAGATTTAATAATTCCTGGAGTTGCTCATGTCGTTTAGTTACCAATGGAAGCATTTATATGTGTGATATTTTATTTGGAACTTAGTTTAAAACTGAACTACATCCCTATAAATGTTGCACTACATGCCCCATTCAGAGTATCTATCAATAAAGATGCCAAAGAGTTTCCAGCTGGAAGACATTCCCTGTTTCTACCACGTTTTTAGTGCAGATACAAATGCACAGATTGCTGCTGATTTAAAGCATGTGGAAGAAGCCCATGGAGATTTATATTTCTTTCATGATTGAATGCTGGTACTTGGTGTTATGTGGAAAAACAGTCACTTGGTTTAATAGTTGCACAGCTGGTGTTATCTGAAAAATAATCATTATGATAGAAAGCACACATTTTTCATGTTTTCTGTCAGGTCTGTCAGAATATGTTCTGCACTAAGTCTGCACACTTCATCCAACATTCCTTAAATTAATATCTTAACATATAATACTTTTAAGATTGTCAAAGTTATAAAATGTGACTGTAATTGAAAATAGAACAAATTATGGCTCTGTAAAACAAAGCAATTTGCAGGACGCATAAAGTGAGAAAGTCACTCTGATTCGTGTTTAGAAACAACATGACATTATTGTCTGGAAAGCAAGTGACAAATTGCAAGAATTAAAATTATGCATAACCAAGTCAGCTTAGTAATATATGCTGATTTGAACATCTTTAAATTGCAGTGAATATGAAAATATTGATTTGAAGTGCAAAACAGCTTGATTACAAAGCTGAGTTTCTCTTAGCTTCTCTGTACCTTTTCAGACCTTGTAAGCGAGCGAGGAAAGACAGATCAATGAAGTCTTTAAATGAACATGTAATCTCACTTCTGAGGATCTGGATACTAGTTGGATGTCTGTTATTTCTGTCTGCAGTACATGGACAGTTGATCTTTTCATATTCTTGCTGCTAGAGGCAGAGGTCTGATAGGGAAAGAATGGATTATTCTCTGTCCTCTCTCTTGATCGCTTGGTAGTGGACGACCCACCCTTACAGAATTCCTGCGGCCAAGAGGAAGAGTGAGGAAAAGGCAGAGTGTGAATGCAAACTGATCGGAGCAGCAACTGGTAATGTTAAAGGTAGTTCCTAGGTTTGTTGCTTTGTTAGGTGCCAGAGGTATCATCTTCCAAATAAGGGGATTGTAGGATATCTAGAAGGATTTTTTTGTCAGTTTTAAATTTGAACCCTCCTAATCTCATGAGCTGGAATTTGAGCAGCTTCTTCCTGAATTGAAACTTCCCATTGTAACAGACAATTCTGTGTGAAGAAAGGAAGCTTGCAGATAAGGTTCCATTTTGCTCAGTCTTATTGGGCATTTCCCACATACAGTTTCTGCTGGAAACTTTTGAAGATTTTGTGAAAAGAGTGGACTAGTGGGTAGTATGGTAATTCTGAGCTCAGAAAGACCTATAGAATTTACCCGAAGCATAACCCTTAATGTGTAAATGATACTGAACGTAATCTGTTACTAGCAGAAAATCCAAAGATTTGACTTATGAGAACTCATAATATTTATATAGCTTGCTTTTGCATTGCCATGACATTTTAAAACTCTTCTTCTCAGTATTTAAAAGCTTAACCCCATACTAAAGAGGTTGCATTTTTACCATGAATATTTCATATCAAAGAAGAGTACAGTAAGCTCAATTCAAATAGAAAAATTCAGGATTTATATGGACGTGCTCCAGCATATGTTATTGTTCTAGTTTAGTTAGCTGCTTTAGTAAAAATCCTGTAGAAAAATCACCTTTTGTGACATTAGGAGAAGTTTCCGTGCACACATAGCTAAGGTTTATTCAGTGAAGGAAAGCAGCTGTAGCTACCACTGCTAGTTTTCATACAGGCAGAAAAAAATTAAGGACAATGGCATAAAATAGAACTTTCAAGTCTCAAAGCTGCCAACCATCTTTATTTCCCCAGTGCAGTGAGGAAAGAAAAGGTATTTTCTTGATACAAAATGGAGGAACTCTTGAATATGTCCTTAATATTGAAGACAGATGTACCCATTCAAACAGTGCATTCAAGGAGTGCAGTTCACAGATTGTTCTTTTATTTCAGTAAGGGTTTCTTTGTAAAGATAAATAGCATTCTGCCCTACTAAAAAATGCTTGGCGTTCTGTTGCCATGGTGGCTTTAATTTTGAAGCCAGATAGTAAAAGGCTGACTGTTTGCAAATATAACTCTCTGCTCTCTCCTTGCCCTTGCTCCACTACTTGCAGATTTTTGATGTGAATCCAAATCTTGAGCTAATTGCTAATTTCATCTTAGGTATTCTACATCATATATGGTTTACCCTCATAGACAATATGGATGTGTATAGTATGGTTTGAAAGAGGGAAAAGTCATCAGAATTAATTCTGATCCATTTAAGTTGTCCTTGTGTCAGGAGTTCTCTCTTCTATTGTTCTGGCTTTATTCACTGGTTTGCCACTTTGTGACAATTTCCAGTGCCCTTTGTACCCATTTTCTTAAGAGTATAGTCTTAATTGCTAGACATCAAGTCAGGGAGAACCTGTGCAACTTCTCTGAGAGAAAGAGATGTTCTAATCCAGCAAGATTTGTCCAAGATGTTGCTGTGGTTGTGCTTGTCATTGATTCTGATCTTCGCTTTTTGGGAACGGAGATAAATTGACACCACTGCTTAAATGATCTGCACTCTGGTAAGCCCTCCTATAGTCACAGGTTTATTCCTGTGAACTCCAAAAAGAAGCCTATAGGAGCTGATGGCAAGCAAAATGCAAGTGTGATAATAAACATTCCTGTATTGCACAAGAAATACAAAGCTAACAGACAATGCCTGAATAAATTGATGGTTTTAAAAAGCTGCTTCACTCCCATACTTATTTTAAAGTTTACATTTTAAAATCTTACTAGTTTTCTTGTGTTTTTGCAACACAGCAATATCCTGCTATACATGGATCAATCTGAAATATCTTTATTAGTCAAGAGAAATGTAATTTGCTTATGAAAAGAAATTTGTAAACTCAATATGCTGTTTTTCTATTCAATTATAAGTTTACTAAATACTCCCAGGTGACACAATGAAGTGCAGGTTCATTATTAGTATTGCAGGAAAATCCCAAGCCAAAAAATTTTGGTCCTTTCCTTTTCACTACCCTTAAGAGCACTGGGAACTCAAATACTCAGAAAATCCAGACTCACTGGTGTGATTTCATATGATAAATAATTGGTGTCAGGAAAATTAACCCTTAGGAGGAAGATATTTTAAAATGACCGTAGTACCTAATATTGTCTTTTAGAATTTTGCTCACTAAAACGGGAGGAATCTGTGCTTTTCATCTTTCCAGTTGTTCACAGCTGGCATGGATCTGGGTAGCTAGTTGCTCTTGCTTGTTACCTGCAAGAATTCAAGGGAAGACGCTTCCCAAGAAATGTTGCCTAGTTACTTTGCAAGAGCATTGTCTCCTCAGCCCTCCTCGTTGCCTGTTTTGCACAGCAATGCTAGGCTCCCTTCTCACCCACTTCCTCTATAACCTTGGGCATCCTTTTGATCATAGCATTGGGTATGTACTAGTGCTTTTCATGCTTTTGAAGTGAAAGCTTGTTTTTTTCCCCCACTGTGTTTGGGGCCTTACACACGTGAGAGAAAGTGCAGAATTTTGCCCTTTTATTTTTGTATGATGGATCTTCTCTTCCTAAATCCCAAATCACTTCACAAAACTCATAGGCTGGAAGAGACCTTGAGAATTTATCCAGTTTATCCCTCTGCCAAGGAGATGCTCAGCTGAGCTTAGGTTATAACTGATAGATACTTGTCCATCTTAGACTTCTGCAACACTTCTAGGCTCCTTATCGAACCACAGTTACAGCTCTTTATAAGTCTGAATCTTTTTATTATTGATATTTCTTGTTATTTTGTTTTGCTTTGTTATTTTTTCTGAGTTTGGGTGGAGATGTTTGTTGTAAGGATAATCTTTCTCCTACCTATGCAGTTTCAGGAAATGTAGTTCCAGACCAAAAGAGAACTGCATACTCAGATTTGTTCTTACAGTAGTTAATTCCCAGTAAGCTAGGTTACACTTCGAGCAGATAAGTCAATCCAAAACTTCTGAACTTTGCTGGACAGGGCTTTAATATCCAATATTACAGTTCTTTTCAGTGGTTATTAAATTTTTAGTTGTATATGATTAAGTGTATATCATTTTCAGAGCTTTCTGGCATGGTTGCTATGTATGTAATGCATTATTATCTATTATTAAATAAGGTCACTGAATCTGTTCACACTAATCTATCTGGAGAATTATAAAAAAAGGTTTTGGATTGCTTTGGGGTTATGTTTTGTTTTGCATACAGGTGTTTTTTTTGTTTGTTTGTTTTTAAATTATTTTTCATAAATATAGGGGATTAGGAACACAAACAGATTGATTTTCAGTCCTACTTAGTTATGGGTATTGATCAGATCCAAGGTCTTTGAAGAAAAGCGTCAAGAAGTTTAGGAACAGGAAGGCTTGGAAATAAAAGCCCTGGCCACGTGAGCATCATTTCTCTTTATTTTGCTGCTAATATTAGTGATGAATACTGAGCTCAAGCAGCTTATTATTGGAGTTTAAAATAATAAACTCCGTTATTGAAATACAGCTTCCGATTTGGTTTATCCTGCTAAATGGTGCTTTGATTTCTGCTTTAATATTCTGAAATATAGTCGTGAGATTTTCAACTTAAAGTTTTACATTAATAAACTATATTCTATCCACCTGCTATGTAGAAGTAGATGAATGTCTTTTATGTGTTCCTGAATTTTCTGACAAATGTGCGTTGTGAGGGAAGTTTGATTTAGAATGGAAGCAATAGGAATAACTTGCCCATGCCAGACAGAGAGAAGTCTAAGGTCTCTAAAATGCATTTGTGTGACTTGTAGTGTGTAAAGGGAACTGATGGGTGCTAAACGTGGCTCTCTGATGTGTAAGCAGTTTTAAGCTCCTTGGAGTGCCAGCCATCCCTGAGGGAGAGCAGGCAGAAATGATGTCCAAGCTTTTCTGGGGGGAGCAGGGATGTAGACAGCAGATGGATCAGCTGAGCCGTAGATCCCTGGTAATTGCAAAAGATGTGGGGCTGTGTACTTTAACTGGCCTTCCTGAAGACTAGGTGCAAAGGCAAAGACTTTTTCAGTGGTTTGCCTCAATGCAACCCTGGATACATCAGCACCAAAATCTGCCAGAAAGTCAGGAGAAAACTAGCAGATAGCTTATGGGCTTGAGCTAGAGCTTGATCTTGAGTGCTGAAACTGCAAGGACCAGAACCAGCTGGAGAGCTGGCAAGCTCAATTAGATAGTGGAATAAAACACCTGCTTTATATCACATTAAGAAAGTCACACTCAACCATCCACCTATGCATGTGCACCTAAATGAGTGGGGAGCTTGTTCAGCTGAATAATGAATTTCACATGTTCAGCTGCAGTCTAAAACTGAAAAACATTAGTTGTTTACTACAAGTCAAAGATTTTGTCCTAGATTAGATTTGGGGCTGTACAAATGTACTGCGGTTGTACAATGGGAAAGGGAGCATGCCCCCTTCCTTTGCCTCTGCTAAGCTTTGAGTGGAAGGTTTTATAAAGCCAGTCAAGTCCAATGTTAGATTATTAAGATCCTTTTCTAATACATAACAACATTTTCTTTCTTTCGTTCTTTCTTTTCTTTGCATAAGAGCATAATCAGATATGAAAACAGTACAATAAAAACGTTGTGTTCCGGGCTGCTGGGATTGTGTTGGGTTTTTATTTCAAGCTTGCAGTGTATTATGGCTGTCTTGGTTGTATGCCAGGTTATCTGAACAGTTGCAAAAGCAAATGTTGTGAGTTATTCCGAGCATTCATGTATGTTTGAAGACTAGTTTCTTTTCTGTGTACTTAAAATGAGGACTTTGAATCGTGACCTAGCTTTCCATAGTTCAGGAGTACTCTGCTACCCCCGCATTTCCCATGCTCTGAAACTGATTACTCTGGCACACCTTTCTTCTCACTTGTCTTCAAGCTGACTTGTCTTGAGAGGCTTAGACCCCAATGGCAATGCTTGAATTCAGCACCCAGGTTTGAAAATCTAAGTCTGCATTGCAAAGCGGCCATAATGTAAGAACCACCAGCAGAGTTTTGAGACAGTCTTAAATTACCATCGCAGCAGTTATGATTAATATATTTGTCTCTTTAGGGTTTTTGTGGCACTGATAATATTTGCTGTTCTCACTAAGACTCGATTAAATGAGTGCCTAAGACTGACGGGGAGTTTGTCTGTAATGACAAGTGCTTGACTGTAGCAGAAAATGATGAGCTGCCCCAGGGAGACATCACCACCCACTTGAGCGAGATCCATGAAGGGTTTATGACCCGTTTGAATCCTGATTGAGCATCACTGTCTTGACCCTCAGGGAGCCAATTGTCTGGAATACTTGCTCTGTCAGTCTAAACGATGTGCTCAGAATCCCTCTGAAACCTGTACAGCTTGATTGTGTGTAATACAGTGAATTATCAAAACAGTATAAAGATTGGGAAATATTTTATCATCGAGTGTCAGTATGTCATGTTTAGAAGCGTCCTGTTTTACTTGTCAAGTAAAACATACTGTGAGCTTAACCCTTTCAGGAAGAAGTTATTTCAGATCTGACATTCAGCAGCAACATTCCCTTCGTCCCTTTCCACTGCAATTCCCCAAAAGCAGAAAACATCTCAAGACGAGAAATAGGGGGGAAAAAGCCAACAATCCCCCCCTCCAGAACACACAAACTTTCTCCTTTATTTTAGAGTTAGTATTTCACAGTTAGCCAATCTTTATTATTATGGCTGTTGAAGCAATTAAACAGATTAAACAGGATTAACTGTTGCTTTTCTACTAACATAAAGATGGCCTCTTAATTTCTAATGCTCTTTTTCCCATGTAAATTGCACTTTCATACCTAATTAGGAGAAAATTGTGGTGGGCTGTGAGTTTATGTCTATGTGGGTTTATTGCTGGTAGCAACATTTTAAAAAATGACCAACTTGCATGTGCAACTAAAACCATGTTAAAAAAAAAAACTCATTAAACGTTAAAGGTGGTTAGATAAATTAAAGGAAGTGGTAGCAGAACTCTTGTATAACTCAGTACAAGAGAACATCAATATTGCTCATTGAACAGTCTATTCTTCTAATTTGAAAAGAACAACTATTTGTCATAGTTCCTGTCCTTGGGCTGGCAGTTATCTAATTAAATGCATATGAAATTCAAAAGCCTTCACTGAGGGACAGTAATTTTCCTCGGTTGTTTTTAAAGTCACCAAGATGAAAGAAGAATTACATAGAATAGATAATAGATGAATTCCTCCATTGTGCATTAAGGTTTTGAATTGACTAATCATCCCATGGTTATTAATCAATGTGTTATCGTATAGTTTGAAATTAAAGGTTCTATTCTCATTATTGCTGACTCTAGGTAACAATACTTCCAGTCCTTGATTGCCATGACACTGCAATGTACTGCTTCACAAAATACCACAAAACTAATCAAAATAGATCAGATCTACAAAGAGCATTCCCAGTGCATTACATTTACATGACTCTTCAGCCAAGTATTTTTTTTAATTTAGTCTTTTCAAAATGCCCTCTATAATGTTTTTCACATTTATGTGTGTATGGCCCTTTTTTTAACACCCAAACACACCACGGTGATTTGCATTTGCTGATACTAAAAGATAGAGACATTGTCCAAGACTTGTGCTTAAAGGATATTATTCCCCTGGCCGTGCCAGAATAATTGCAAGTAGTGGATTTTTCCAAGTGCCCACTGACTGCATATAAAGAGGAAAAAAAAGACATTACAGCAGCAGATATGAGGATGGATTAATGGGAGAGTTTTGTTACTTCCAGCCCCTTAGCTGCTGGATTCTTATTGCATTCCTGTCTCTTGCCCTTTCTTTCTGAGGTAAGGATAGAGGTCCTATGAATCTTGAGGCTTAGTGCACTTGAGGATCTTCTGTTGCATGGCTCTAAGTGAAGTTATTGTAATTAGAAAGCAAAATAGTCCCTGATTTGGTAATTGAAGATTTTAGGGGCATTACACGAATGCAAAGATTTGACTATTCATGTGCAGCTGCGAAACTGGTATCTTAGAGAGTGAGATATTATGGTTAATTGCATCTGGAAATAGTATGTGCAAAAGGAAAACAGCAACAGTAATAAAGAACTGTATCAAATTCTTAATTTTGACCTAAAAAAATCAAGATAAACAAGTCTTGATCTTTTGTATAATTACAGTGAACAATTCAGAGGGTGACGTTGGTTTGTTAGGAGATCTGTGAGATGCTGCACCTTAAATACAGCATTAAAATACAATGCAAAACATTTGTCATCGAATTCTTCAAGCTCAGTGTGCTCTTTGAAGGATCAGATGCTGCTTCTAACCTAGATTATCATTTAGTGAGAAGCCAATAATGATCTCCGCTCAGGAACGTTCTTATATTGAACCCTTCTCATGGAAGAATAATGCTGCTGTTAATGGACTCCTGCTCCTATTTTTGGCTTTGTCTACATCAGTGTCATGTTCAAAAGCAGTTAAACAGTCATAGTTCCTGGGGTTGTTGGTGTGAATGCTCACTTCCACACCTTATTTAAATCCTGGGAAATGGCATTCAGAAGTCTTTGATGGGTAGTGAATGTGCTTTAAATCGAAACGTTTTAGAACTATAGCTTTCAGCAGAGCTGAATAATGGTAGACATCAAATTAAGAAAATAAAATATCCATTGTATTGAAGGAGACTGGAAAGAGCGAGTCATTATGCACAGTCAGATGAAAGTCTGTCTGCAGTGTGCTTGGTTTCATAAAATCTACTTCGGTAGATAACGTAACAGGTATCACCTATTAATCAGTTATTTGCTGTAATTAAATCTCAGAAAGCACTCAGTCCCCTGATTTCAGTTATTTTTCACTTGCTTATATCCTGGCTGTGCTTGAGCCAACAGAAGCACAGAAAAAGCTGAACTCTTCAAATGAAAATATCCCCCAACATGTCAGAACGAGAAACTCCACAGCATTAAAATTATACTCTGCTGGAGTCTATAATGTCCTAGAGAGATTTCATTATGTTTTGTGCATTGAAGTTGTACCAAACTCCAGCATAAGGTTCACACACCTGATAAAATATTAAAGAAGGACAAATGTAGGGCTTGCTAAGCTGAGCTGCTGTAAACCTGTCCGTGCATATTTGGCCTTTCATGACTTATTGTGCATCTTTATTTATTGTTTCTGAACAAAGCATATTGTCATGAAAATGACATTGTACTTGGAAAAATCCTATCAGGCAAAGTCAACTCCTAAAATAAGTGTTATAATAAATATGCAGAAATGTCATTCTTTACATTAGCCCAAAGGTTTTGTATAGCTTAAGGATATGTGCAGTAAGCTAACTATAAAAATAGAAGCTTGACAGTGGGGATGAATGTGTGTGTCAAAATAATATTACTCTTTCTGGGAGGATGGCAGAAAAAATGACACTACATCCACCAGCATGATTTTTATAGATCTGCCTCTTTGCCAGATGTCACCTTTTATAAACTACTTTATAAAAACATGACAGCGTAGTGAAGTAGTGTGTTTATAGCTTGATAAACTTTTGTAATAAAGTTAGGATTGGCTGAAAATTAAAGCCTTAGAGACTACTCATTAAGCATTTGGGAAGCTGGCTCTAACTTAAAAAGCAAAAGATTAAAGAAATATGCAGAACGAGTTACTAGTAGTAAGTGGCCTTTTTCAAGAGTGTATGTCTTCTGGCAGCGCTTACCAGTATACCACGCAATAACCTATCCAGATATATTACTAGGAGTTTAGAGAATAAAGTTTGCATTACTTTAAATGTAAACACACAGACAAAATATACAGTGTGCATTAAATTATATGTTTCCAAAGAGTACTGTGAGGACATACAGGATTATGCCATAAATATCTCCCCAGCACACAATTGTTTTATTACATAATAAAGGTCTGTATATTATCCTCTGCTGCACTACGTAACACATAATTCAGATTTCTCATGACATGTCTAATTTATACCAGTCTCTGACTCTAGAAATCATACAGGAATAATATCTTAAACTGTTACTACCCTGAGAGACTTCAGCCTCCGCTGTGGCAGAGCAATTCCAGTGTTACTCTGTGGAGCCTGGGGTTGCTGCTCCACGTGCTCAGGGAAAAATCCCCTCTGGTCTCTGGGAAGGTTTGATGGACACTTTAAAGGCAGAGATGCAAAGACCTCACGTGTACCTTCCTACCTCTTGGAGAATTCCTGTTATACCTCCTTCTTTCCTTCTTTGCTTGAAGAAACTTTAAAAAATTATTCTACCAAACTTCTGTGCATAAATATTAATAGCTGGTGAGGAGAGGCCATTCGCAATGCAGGCAGCTGTGTTTTGTGCATCAGCTGCTGTGATGTGGAGGCTCTCATGAAACCAAATAAGGTGAAATATTTTGCTTACAAGTGGTTTGCTCATAACTGGTTGTACTGGTGCACTGAGAAGTAGAAATGTGACTGCTTGAAAGAACCCATGCTATTTGCTCTGCTTCATTCTTTTGACAGAAGCAACTTGACATAAAAATCAGCTTGTAACATACAGGATCTTGTGTGTGAGATGAACCAAAAGCTTTTTCACAAGTTATATCTAAGAGTTGTGCATCAATGTGAAACATATTCAAACCTGTGTTAGAAAATCTGACTATCCTCTTGGTTGTATTTGAAGTTCGTAACCTTTCCCATTTCCACCCAGCCAGACATACTTTCTTTTATATCTTGAAATCAAAACACTTTCTTTCTCCTGGGCTATGTAGGTTTGCCTTTTGTGGAGAAGAACACACACAAGCACAATTTAGAATCACAGAGAAATAGGCTTGAAGGTCTCTCAGAAGGTATTTATGTGTGCCCTGCTATCCCAGGGCAGTATCAGCCTGTGTTGGGTTATGCTGATGCTCTGCTTCTCTGATGTTTGTTTAACCTTTTCCATAGATCTCTGGTGATGGAGGCTCCAAAGCAGCACTACACAAATCTATTTTGTTATATTAATGTTTATTTGTGACTACATTGCAAGAAAGCTTTTTTTTCCTTTAGTGTCTAACCTGACTGTCTTGTCAATTCTCCAGAACCTATCTGTATTTATTTTTCTTTAAATAAGCAGCTAAAATAGAAAATTGTATTACCAGGTTTTGCTACTGCGTCTACTTACCCTGAGAAAATAAGCAGTGCAGCAGCTAAAGCATGAATTTGCTAAACAGCTTCAAGCTTAAGTTTACTCCAGTATTTAGTATTAAAAAAAGAATCTAAAGCAACTTTTTGTTTTATAATGAGCAGACAGCCAAATATGTCCCTAAAGCATGTTTTACTTAAACATTTTGCTGTGCAGTAGTAAGGATCTAAATTCCTTAAATTGTCTTTTCTCTGTATAACTTGACTGCACAGATTTTGATAATGGTAATAGATTCACAGGGAAGATACCTAGCTGTTTGGGCCCCATGTTCCTTGTATCTCTGTATACGTTCCATTATGTGTGCAGTGTGCTAGCTGCTCATTGGAAATAATACAGTTCCTGCCTTAAAGAGGCAAGTGTCTACAGTAATGAAGGAATATGAGGAGCTCTGGTGATACCTAGGTTGTCATTAATGGTTTGAATGGAAATGGAGGAAAATGATGTTATGGTCTTAAAGTGAGTTAGGCATTGGGATATAATTTTAACGTTGTGAGGATCAGTTCTGTTCCCGTAAGACTTCACATAGCTTTAAACAGTTGATCTTGGGAAACATTTCCTCTAACCACCGATTCTCCAAAACTGCTGGGAAGTGTTAAGGCTAGTTATGAATCAGTCTTTTAGCTCTTAGTGAGAGCCACGCTAGAATTATAAACATGGCTTGTCCTTGATTCTCTCTTGTTCCTGGGATCCAAGCAGAATAAATTATGATGCTCTGGAAGCTGCGTGCACTGAGTGAGGCCTCAGTGTCCAGGTATTGTGGCAGTTTGGGAGCTGTACTGAATGAACACTGATGTCTAGCTGCAATTGGCCAAGGGGATTCCAGTGTTCCCCTAGCCATGTGGTCAGCACACTGGAAGTGTTCAAAAAAGGTAGTTTAAGTACGTCAACAGCATGATGCATTGTAGATGCAAGTAGAGTTTTTCTGGGAATATTAACAGTAAACTTTTTAGATTAACTTTTTTTTAATAAAACTGACAATGTTCTTCTAAGAAGTGGATGGATTTTTTTATTTTATTTATTTATTTTTTTAAGAGCATTTAGTCCTTTGTGGCAATAAGCTATTACTTGAAAAAATCCTGTCAAAAAAAGAAGGATATTGTGGTAGCAGGAATGCTTTTACATGTGATTCAATTACTCTTTTTTTTTTTTTTTCTATTTTTTAAAATTCTACTTGTATAGTTATGAAAGTGATCCCAGTCTAATGTTCTTTTATTCACAATTTAAGCAACTGTTGTAGAGATGATCACAGTACTAGCATTTATTATGCAGCATGGTTTCTCACTAGTTTAGTAAATAATATTTAATGGTACATAATAATGAAAAATACAGCTAGCAAAATACCTCATATTTGCATCTTAAATGTAGTTGAAATAATTAATCCTTGTCTGTACATTAAAAAGATTTAGGGTCTTTTGTTTCTGCGGTTTTTGGCAGCTATGCACTAAGCTTACTTTCGAATAAAACTACTTTAAAGAAAGAAATAATTGCCCTAGAATGTTTTAAAAAACCCAACATCTCAATCATTACCATTTACTATTTGAAAATGTGTAGTTCATGACTTAAGATGACTTATTTTGACTTTCCAATTGATCTTTGCTTGTTCACCTGGCTGTGTTTTCATAGTTTTTTATTTTTATTTTAACAAAGAAAATTTTGTACAAAATATAGAAGTACAGATTTTCTTTACTTTTGTTGTAGTGACTGTCCCCAAATGATGATTGATGTATGCATTTTAACAGCTCTTAGTGGAAGGATCCAGTTAACTGCATCTGTTTTTTGTGATACAACACATCAAGACAATCTTTTTCTTATATCTATAATCTGACAGTTCTGGAGAAACAAACAAACAAAAAAAACAATCCTTAAAATTGCAGTGGTTTCTAATAGTGGCCATATTAAATCTATTCAAAAATGTTAATGGTGGACGTATCAGAGCTTTTCACCTGAATATTTAGAGGACTGAATGCTACTCCTGTGTTCCATGCTTTAAATTAAACATTTCTGCAGCTTGCAGCCATCTTGGATCTTTCATGACATAGAAGAACATAATTGTTTTCCACGATTCAATTTACTGATGTTATAATTGTTTTCTGTTAATGTTATCAGGATTGGTGAGAAATATTTTGCTCATGGAAGTGTGCTGTTCCTAAGTAACAGTGACTCTATTCCTTTAAAAATAGAAGTAGCAAACTATTCCAGTGTCTTCATGGGCTTTAAATGAGAGCAACAGAGAACAGTTTGTGCAGTTATTGTTGTAATTTCAGGAATGTCAGTTACTGAAATTAATTTTTAGATAAGCCCAAAAGAAATATAGACAGAAGGAAACTTTCTAACTTATTTAAAGAAAGGAAAGTTTGTAGTTCGTGTCCATGATAAGAAACTAGGTAACCTGCTTGTCAGAACTCTTAAAAAGGAATTCAAGTTCAGGTTTTGATTAAGGGACATTTATTTGCCCTGCAGTTTGAGTAACCATGTGTGTAAGAGCCTTGGAAATCCATTGCTAACAGGTTTGGAAGGGAAAGTATAACAGCCTCTGTTTCAACCTTAGACAGAATGTATCTTAATCATGACGAACTCCTGCCATTAGGGCTGCAGTAAGTGATAAACAGCCTCTCAGAGGTCCCTATCCAGCCTTTTTCCTTTTTATCTTTGGTACTGCAACATGTTCAGTTTCCAATTCTTTCTGATGAGCAGTGAGACCATAAATAATCTGTTCACTTAAGTGGAGTTCATAATAATTATATTGACAGCAAAGCCAAGTATCTTAATTTCACGCTATTGATCAGTGAATTCTTTGGAAGTCTATAGGGCTGAGAGAGCTTTCTGTTGGACTTGGTTTTCATGCTGAAGGTCTCTAAAGTTGCTATATATTCATCTTTTGTTGTCCTCCATACATGATCTTAAGTTCTTGTTTGATAGATGCTTTGTGCATTGACTAAGAGTGCTATATGAGTTTGTCCATGTAGGGGGTCAATTTGTTAGGCACAAAATAGAAAAGAGCCTGTTTATTTCAACCTCTCACGTAAGCCAAAATCTCAAGAGAGCACTGCAGCTGACCGTGTTTGAAACACTGTGGAGGAAGCTCCAGAAATCATCACAGCTGCACGAGTAGCAGACTTCCTTTCCTGAAGGTAGAAGGCTTTGAAATATCCCATTGTTAGCAAAGTTAATTCTTGGTTTATTTGTAATTAATCATGTACTGTTGTCTGACAGTACATAATGGAACTACAAAACAATCACTTAGAACAGGAAACAACTGTCAATTAATGCACTAATGAATCAAATTTGCCAAAGGTTAAGCAACTTAGACTCCCAGTAGAAAAGTATTAAATACATAGCTTCTGTGCACAGAACATTTATAATTTTCAGATCTATTTTGTTTTGTTTTCAAGGCATGGTTCCTCATTATTCTTGTGGTTTTCACTTTGGTACATGCTGATGCTGTACTTGCACGTGCTTATACTATCAAAACATGATTTAATCATTCCTCTGCAGCACAGAAAGCCTGGGCATTTATTTACACAGAAACACGAGAAGGGACTGAAACCAGGTCGGGGCTTCATTCAGCCATGACTTTAATATTAGTCAGTTGTATATCCATTGTTGTTTCAATAGGGTGACTCACATAAGAAATGTGGTGCCATCATGACGTGGGCATGCTAGACAGATCTATTTTTTTGTTGCTGTTTAAATTTGACAATCCACTGGTACCTTGCAAATGGAGTATGAAGTCTGAAGTGTACGCGGATACTTTAGTTTGCAGTTCAGTGTACCTGCCACAAGCAGGTGGAAAGCAAAGTCCAAGATTCTTCTGTTTAGAAAAGTCTCTTGGCAGTTTGGTGTTGTGCCACATGACTTCACTAACCTGCTGGTCAGATTGTTGTATGCTCTGTGGCGTTACTTCTTGCTACTTTTGTTTCCCAGTCAAAACACAACTACAAAAAATACTTGCAGCCTTAAAGGTGTCCCTGGAGTAAAAGTTGACAAATGTCAGCTTTTTACTGGTGCCTAGACATGGAGCCTTACGTTCTATGTTTCAGAAGAGTTGGAATCAGATGTATTGTAATTGTGATGCAAACACTGAATCTATGAAGGTTATTTTAGGGGAACCATTAGGTCACAGCTTGCACTGATGATTGAGCACCTGGTGAAGGGGTGTGCCTGGCCCAGGGAACATGGGCAAACTGTTTGCACCTGTGCTCCCTGCTTAACCAGAAGGGGTGGAGGCCCCCTGGGCTCAGATAAGGGCTAGGCACTGAAGGGAAAGTGTTTATTGAACTTGGACCTAGGTTGCTTCCTGAGAAGAAGTACTGTGTAACCAGAGAGCCCCTTCATCATCTGGGTGAGTTCATTTCTTCTTTTTCTGTGTGCCTGTTGGCCTATCTGAAAATACTTTGCCTGCTGTCACAAAACTGGGTCTGCTGATATTTTCTATTTCCACAAAGGGAGTCAAGCTGTGAAATGCCACATATTCCCATTAACCAAAGTAGTTTTGCATTCGTTAGTTTTAGTTTGAAGACTGCTATGAACCTACTGGACTGTTTTAAACTTAGGTGACTAGCATTCGCTCAGCATTGTGGTTTTTCTGTTTCACTCTCGTATTCAGATTAGTGCATTACTTGCACAACGGATCTCCGTGCTAAAGCCTGGGCAGTTGTATTGCAACTTCACGCATCTTTACTTTGCTGCTTGCATTGGCCTGCAAGTTACCTGTGTTTCCTATTTCACTGTTGATGTAATCTGACTGCCTGATGCTCTTTTTAAAGTTCAGCGTGTGTCTCATGCAGCTTGTTTTAAATGTAGGAGAAACAAAGTGTTGTATCTTCAACTGGATGAGTAAATAAAAGAGGTCCTTGAACAAGCACTTGGAGTGCCTGCAGGAAGCTGTACAAGAAGAAAGTGTGTGCATTTTGTAGGCAAACTATTTTGATAATTTCAGCATCTTGGGAACTTAGGCTGGTGTAAGAGAACACCATAAGAGTTAGGCTACTACTGTTAGCCAGCTGTGGAGACAGTGGTCAGCCCTGAAACCTAGGCTGTGTTGTTTTATCAACCCATTCTAATTGTGGTTTTATTTCCATTTCACTTAAGTAATAGATGTATTAGTTATATCTGAGTTTTGGGGTACCTACCATTTTTGTGCAAAGTAACTTTCAAACGTGTGTAATTATATTATATGTAAAAATGGCAACTGGGGAAAGAACAGACAGCCTTTTAAATGTGCTTTTAATGTTATTGCAGTAAGTGATCTTCTGTGGGCTTCACTTAGGAAAATGATGCATGGTTTTAGAGGTGTGCTTGTTTGATAATCTTAGTAAACTGGCTTCTTGCAAACTGATGTTGCGTGTATTAAGAATGCTTGGAATTAGCTTTCAATTTGTCTTTGGAAAAAACAGCTATTTTTGAATAGTATCTCATTCATATTGTACTTCGTACTTGCTTGAGAAATAGCAAGGGCAGGGAAAACTTTTTTAATATAGAAGTTTGTTTAACAATCTATGCCTGAGCAAGTTGATAACAGAGCATAAATAGCAAGCAGTGTTGCTTTTACTGTAAAATATATGTAAGAAGCCTTGGGTTTCTGCTGCTGCAGTCATTTGTCCATTTATTTCTCATTTCCAGAAGATTTCAAGAGGTAAATTTCTTAATATCCAAAAAAGGCAGGGGTGCAAGATGTTATTTTGAAGCTCCAAGATGAATGGGCAGCTGGAGACATTGTTCCTTTAAAGCACCAGCTGGGAGATGCTATTAAGTGTGTGGCAGCAGCACGTGGACCCACACAGAGCACAACAGCAGAGGAGAGAGCTGCAGTCTGAAATATTGTTATGGGCAGGTTTCTGAATAATTTCACAAAGGCACCCCAGGCCAGGAATCTTGTTAGTGGAACCCGGTCTCACTTCAGTCTTTATATCTCCAGCATGTAAAACTCAGTTGTATCCTCTAAAGACTCAGTCTTATTTTTTTATTCAATTCACTCGCTGTGATTGACAAGGACCTCTTCATGAATATGTTAAGAAAGAACTGTTTCCTGGATATTATGTCCTTTCATATCTGTCATAACTAGAATATTCATGATGCTGTTTTTAACAGGCCTCCTATTGTAAAAGAAATATCACGGAAGCATGTTCTAGTTTTTATAAAGTCCAGGGAAAAATGAATGCCTTAGGGGCTGATAGGTAAGGTTTTTTTAACAATTTAGGAAATGCGGTGTGACAGCTAGCAGAATATATATCAGCAAGCAGAAAGCTCTTAAATATCACAGTCACAACTCTAGAACTGATATAGTGGTGGGCATTTTATATGTATTTTTGTTTTTCTCTGGCAGTAGCTTTGCAACTTATTATACATTTCTCCACTTAAAAATGCAATTATGAAATCAGATTTGCTACTGCGTTTTTTTTATTTCTGGACACAGTCTTTTTTCAGTCAAATCCTGCCGCAGCTCAGATGTGCACAAGCATACATCTTTGTTGTATGGGAATGCTGGGCTGGTTAATGCCAACTGCTCTTTGATAGTTCAGTGCTGGCAGCTCTGACAGTGAGGTGTATATTGCAGAGGAGAGGGCAGCAAAGTGGGGAAGTTGAAGAGCAGCCTCTTCTGTGCCAAATCAACTCGATGTGAAAAAATACACCTAGTGTTAGAGCAGGTTGAGTTACGTGTGGAAGACATTTTCTACACTGAAAACATGATACTGTCAAAACAATTTTTCCATTTAGTGGAAAATAATTATTTGATCAAAATACTTATTTCTATAATAAGTACCAAGGAGTATTTTGAACTAATTTAACATTGACTTGCCGTGTACTTTAAAGCAGTTTTGAAGATTGAAATACAGAATAAGATCATATTTATTGTCATAATTGCAGTTCTGTCTTAAAATGCCGTATGTCTTTGACTTTAAAATTAAGCATGTTAGTTTTACTGGTTAGTTAAATAGTTACACTGGACAAATTTATAATTTTTTTTTTTTCCCTTTAAAAAGATGCAGTAACTTCTAGGTAAAAGGAATTTTTCTTCCAGCTGATTCTAGTTGTTTCTGAATTCTCCTGGGCTGCAGAAGTGGTGAAGGCCCTGAGCTTATCCAGTGAAGTTATATCTGTCACCACAACATATAACAAATGGGACAGCCCTGATGCCTTTTGTTGTTTGTTTGTTTTTTTCTTAAATAGGAATAAACCTGAGTACAGCACTGTATTTCCCATATGTTCACTGTGCAACTCATCTTGATGTTTGGTCAGCAGAAGGTGGCTTCTCCCAGGACTTGAGCACTCTTGTCCTCTGCTGAGTGCCCTGAGCAGCTCCTGGTGCCTGTGGGAGCCAAGGGTGGCTGCTGCAGAGCTCATGGTTTGTTGCCAGATCGACTTCATAAGCTGGGGGAGAATGCAGAAGATGCCTACATCTACACCTACAGGTGATAGGCGTTGTATCTTATTAGCAATCTTAGTATCATAGAATCCTCCAAAGTAAATCGCTCCTGATCATAAGGCATGAAAGCAGCTCTTCCTAGAAGCATGTATGATCAGCATGCTTAGGAAGGTCTTTCTTATGTGTCTGGAGTAGCGAGTCTTGCTGGATAATTTTGCTGCCACAACTAAAGCCATGTATTCTTCAAGGAGGAGTAAGACTTATGCACCCTTGCCATTTTGGGTTGCGATCAGATGTCTTCTCAAAACTCTAGTTTTCATAGAACAGCTTTATGGTAGATAGAAGAGGTTCCAGTTTGCTTTGATAACACATTGATCACTGGGTGTAAGAGATTGTTCTTTTACATCATTGTCTCGAAGCTTCCTGGGGTCACAGATGGGCAGTGAGAACTGCTCTAGGAAGTAAGTTTGTTTTTTTTAAACCTCCAAACAAGTTTCTGATAGGTTTATACTTAACACCAGCTTTGTACCATAAGTTGCTGAGGATTCACTTCGCATGCTTCAATCCAAGCAACACAAGGGAAATCATAGGTGCTTATTTCTACTATGCTTTCTACCTGAGCAGGTTTTGCACCCTGCTCACGTTCAGCAGGTTTTGTACAGGCATAAGCTATATGAGGTTGACCCAAGGCCTGCAATATGCTGTGCATGTCCTAAGGATACTTGTATTGGAGGTATTAATGCTTTATTTCCGATAGGTAATAGGCTCTTAAAGACTTCAGGAACACTTTACTTCTTTAAGTCACTGGCTTTGCATCATAAGTCACTGCTGATTCATTGAGATCTCAACGTAGGTTCACAGGATTTTTCCACAGGCATCATTGAACTAAATACTAAATTACCTTGGTCTTTGTAACCTCTGTCTCTAGCTCTAATGGCTAAAGGGGAAATGGCAAAGCAGAGCCTGGTGAGTTAAATCTGGATGCTGTCTGTCTAAAACATGATTAAGTAGGAAAAAAAAAAAAAGGGAAAGCAATCAAAGTGGTGTTTTAATGCCAAAAGCAGTGACTAAAGAATGCTGCTGGCTTCTGTCTTAATCCATAAAAATCCCACAGCCAGAATGTATATGGAATAATCCTATATGAAAGAAACACAGGAAGCCACGTTGGCTTATAACAATCCATGGGTGTTAAGCCATGCTTGTCAGCATTATAAAACTAAACAAACAAACAGAAAAAAACAACAGGTTATGACTTGCAGTACTGTATATGTGGATTTCTCCTTAGGTGTATGTGACTGTGTTTCCCGGATCTAGCAAAATTCAGATAAATCAAAAGAACTGTGAACTTACTTTTGCTTATCATAACATTTGAGTTAGGAATTTTCTCCTGATTTGAATAATGTGTGTAAGCTAGTGTTAAATGAGTAGTAATTAAAGAAGCAATAATGGTCAGGATCTATGTATGTTTGTGCAGAGGTTCTGCACTGCTGTTAAAGTTCCATCATTTAGGCATTGAGTGGTTTTAAAGGTGCAAGAATAGAACAGTTTGACCAGTTCTGACAATAATTCGAAAGCCCAGCCAACATGGGCAAACGCTCTTTCACTGTGTCTGAAATTCACAACAATGTGTATATGGAATATCAGTCCTCTAGGATTTCTACTTAATTCTTCTTGGATGTACAGTTCTCTGAAGCTGCAGACACCATGGTGATGCATTTATACGAGGAAACTTGAGCTAAAAAGTCAGACAGTTCTGTGTTTGAAAGTATGCACAGCCTGGGCAGTTGGGAAGTGCTGGTGTGAAGGATGAGAAAAGAAGAAAAGTGACAGCTGGAACAGGAGAGAGTTGAGCAGTTTCACTGAAACAGCAAAATGGTGGGAGAGGCGAATTGTGAGTTGGGAAGAAAAGAAATGGCACTGAGAGCTTTTGGGCAGAAGGTGAAAGCAAAAGCGTATTCAAAGAATGTTGAAAGTTAAATCTGGAATGACTTCTTGAGGTAGTGACTATTTTACTGTGTAGCACCACTTAGAGCATCATGGAGAACCAATTAGGCCACGGCCTGGTGCTGCTTCCATGGGGACCCTTAACTGTGGTGTGGGCAATGTGGAGATGGTTGGTGCATTTACAACAGATGCTGCTTTTCCTTTTCTAGCTGAAGGAACTACCCTCAGTGGTGACAGGGTAGTGCTGCTCACTGTGCCCATCTGTCTATTGGATATAAAGCAAGTAGTTTTGAATGACCTGTGCCTTGCAGCTAGGTCAGATGGGCCTTAGTTCCTGATGAAATCTTGGTGTCTGACTAAGCCTGACTGCAGGGAGTATTTTAGTGCTATATTTCTGAAAACATACGGGAACTTTTTTTTAGTGTACTGCAGCATTCTCCTAAGAAATAATTGTGAGATGAGTAGGGCAGTGTGAGCAGTCAGTTTAAATTGAATGTAGCATAAGGTGATATCTTCCCTGTTGTCTCTGAAAAGAAAACAGGAAAACATCTGGCCGAATAGATTTCACAGCGAATGAAGCAGCTCATCATCTATAATAACTGTTCCATGAAGTGTTCACCTAAGTCTATGTTTTGCTAGCCACCATTTTAGCAGATGTTAAAGAAAGAACACTGTGGATCTTTTGTACAGCACCTCTAATTCTGAGTAATTAGAATGGAAAGACTTTCAAGTTGGCTTCAAGTTTTAGGTTGTTATATAAATAAGTTCACAGGAATCTGAAATGCTTTACATAAATCTGACAGCAACTATAAAAGGCTTTTGAACATTTTTGTTGCCAAAGTCCCAGGGATTGCTGGAATCTTAAATAGCCTGTTTTAAGCTTCAATTCAGAAGCTTTTTGTCATGTTTAATAATGTGGTGAATAATTCCTCTTCTGTTAGTAGTTTCCACTTTTATAATCCACAAGGATCTTTGAGGCATGGAATGGATCTATTCCAGAGCCATAAATGTTAGGGGTCTTTCCTACCCCAAACTCAAAACAGGTGTTTTAAGTTCTCTTTTTATTTGTCTGCCTGTCTTTTATGCCTAGCATATTCTAAAGAGCTGTCATTAGAAGATGCTGGATTGAAAAGTTGTCAGTTATCTGAGGAAACTGTATTTGAAATATCAAAGTATCATACTAACCTCAAGGATAAGTACATCTTAGAACCAAGCTTGTGACACCTAACTTTATTAGTGAGAAGTCGGCAACAGGAAAATGGTGGGATACATGGCTCAGACACTGCCCAGGGTGTCTGGTTAAATGAGGGGCACCCATATGTTTTTAGGGGATCTTGTGTTGCAGAGTAATAGTTAAAAGCTGAATTCATCTTGGAAAGGCGAAGCATGAAGTCTGTTTGCAGAGCTCAGAAATACATGTGCCTGTTGTCTGTAGGTGATATGGGATGTTGTTGCTGTGGTCACTGCCAGGCTGGTAGTTCTTAGAGCTGCTCATTCAGAACTTCATTTCAATTTAATAGAAATGAGTGAAGCCTTGCCTGCTTTACATTTTGTTGCATTTTGTGATGTCATTCTTAATACGAGTAATGCTGTTCCTGTACCCCATGCAGGTCAGTTTTTCAAATTGGTTTTGTGCTAGCTATTATAGTTCTGCTGGGATTTTTTTTTTTTTTTATGCTCTTAAATTGCACTGATGTGTGTTTGTTGCAGTTCTGAAGCAGGCTGCAAGAAATCAGCTTTCATAGGTAAACAGGTAGGTTCTCTATTCAGTACGCTTGTTGAGATTTGATTTGCAAGGATGGGAATGTTTGAATGTGCTTAACTTTGTGCTTTGTGAATAAGTCTTGGGAGTATTAGGATTTAAGAGAGTGTTTATGAAAATACATCTCTATTGGAGTTAAACAGTTTTTCTTAGAAGTTCTTTGAGTTTCTTCCTCTTCATTGCCACCGTGAAGCAGCATTAATTCCCGGTTGTGCTGTGGAGGACTCATTTGGTAGCAAAATCATTTCAGAAAGTATCTTGCTGTATAAATATTGGAATGGTAAATGCTCTTTTTAGGGCTGCACATATCAAATGGTATTTATGTTGTTTATTTCTGATAGCTGAGGTCCACACTAGAGCTTTTGGGAAATAATCATTCTAGGATATGTGAGTATTCTGAATAAGTGCCTAAGATCCCAAATCACGGAATTCGACACGGATTCATTTTCTAATAAGAACAACTTTAAAGTATTTTAGAATAATGAATCATATGTTTTCGAATCACTCTAAAAATGAAGCTTGCTTAATTAGAAAACATAGTATAAATGGAATTTTCACTTTCTGATTGAATAAAAGGTTTATCTATGTATTTTGAAACCTATTACTGAATCTACTTCTGTGATATCAATGCCTTGCATTGTTGAGCTCTCATCAGAAGACACAATAAAATTGTTTTCTTTTCATGAATAGATCTGCTGTTTTGCAATCAAATGTCTCTGCCATATATTTTTGTTCACCACTTTCCAGTGTTTTCTCTTTAATCAGGTTCTTTTATTTGCTGTTATACGCTTTCTGTGAGTAATTTTTCCAATCCAGGGAAACTTTTCCATTCCAGTTTATTTAGTTTTCTTTAATCTCCTTATACAACTCTACAGACTAGCAAGCTAGGCTGTTTCCTCCCCCTACACGCTCTTTATTGTATGGCCTTCTCATTACACAATTTCCAGTATCTTATGGCACACTCTTCTACCTCACTTTGCTATTATTTCCAACAGATTTAACATTCAGCTGTCCACATCCTCTTTATGGATATATGTGTAATGTATGGTTGACAGTACCATCCCATTAATTTTTAATAAATTGGCTCTTTATCCAGTGTTATCTAATAAAGATAATCATCAGAGTGCAGTGTCATACTGTAGTGCCCAAGTAATTTTTAATATTCCTTACTTCATGTGCAGATTATCTTTTTTTCTACTGTAGTGTACTGTCCTAACCACATTTCCATTACGGTGTTGAAAATCCACTCATTTCACTCCTAATACCTTGCAGCTTAGGATGGGCAGTAAATGGCACAGGAGTCTGAAGACATTCTTGAAATTTCTAGCCATCACTGGCCACTCAAGCTCCTGTTTTATTCTCATCTTTTTTTTTTTTTTTTTTTTTTTTAAGAGCAGCTAATTACTAAATCAAACTGTAAAATAAACCAAACCAGCTCATCTTTGCTGATCCATTGAAGTCTTGGTGTTTCTAATTGCTTGTCTTTCATAATGGTGTTTGCTCAGTGTCTACTCAGTAAGTGGAAGATCTCTCACAGGCTAGTTTTCTTTTTCTTAGGGAAGTGATATTTTAACTTCTTGAAGTGTATAACCTCTTTGTGCTGTGAATAATGCTGCTTCCCACTTATGCTCTAAGCCATGCAAGTGTAGATTTAGCGCTTTTAAAAGATGGGAATGAATGGATTTAGTGGAGGAAGTGTCAGTGCAGCCACAGAACCAGGCAGCATAACTACTGACTCTCCATATGCACCTTTCATTTTCTTTCCAGAGCCAGTTTCTGTAAATCTTACTCAGCTGAGAGCTGCCAGAATGGCCAGCAATCATGCTATGTTGTAGAGAACATGGGGTGGAATAAGGAGTGTTCCTCACAGGGGTTTTCTTTACCCCAGTGGTTGCAGCCTTCAGCCAGTCCTGGTTGAAACAGGAGGACAGGAATGGAAGCATTACTGAGCAAACACTTGATTTCTGATAATGCAGAGGTGCAAATGGTAAATCTTTATTTTCATATTGAGTATAGATTGCCTTTTAAAACTGAAATTGCAACTTCTGTATTAAAATGGGCTTCCGTTCAAGTCCTTGAGTTTGGTCTTCTGTCCCAGCCTTGCTCGCTCCTCTGATTTTGGTGAAGACAATAAATACCTTCCACTCTAAATATTTAGTATGCAGTTAAATGTTAACCATCTGCTGCATCACCTTCTAGCCTGTCCATACACTGGTGTCTCTCACAGGCTTCATTTCCCAGCTTATCCCCATGGCTGCTCCAGAGGCAGTATCTACTCGTGCCTTCCTGTGCTACCCAGCCTATTACCTACGTTGCTGAGGCACCTTGTGCTTACTTGCCAAGGCAAACCTAGCAGGGTCCTGACCCTCCACTGTTGCAGCACCTCAAGCATGTCCCACTCTTTGCCCCCAGTGGAGGAGCAGGGCCCTGGGACACAGTGCTGTGATTTAAAGGTTTTCTCTGACCTGTGTGGGCCTGTCAGAGCAGTAGTTTGATTTTTATTACTGGAAAGTGTAGATGTAATCATGATCTGATAGGCATGTGTTTTGTAATTGATCTTCAGATACAGGCAGTTCTCTGGGGAATAGAAATATGAAATTGCCAGTTGGATTCTGAATACTTCTGAAAGAGATTTGTCTATTTCTTTTGTAAGAACTAAAGTGCCATCTGTATATCAGTGTATATATGAAGTCCCTTCCTGATAAGTAAGTGGCTCTTAAAACTCAGGAGATAACATTATTTTAATTGCTGTCTTGAACGGATGCTGACTGTCTTCATTATTAATGCTAGCTGGATTTGTGTTACTGTTTGATTTATCAGAGGGCAGAGTTTTTGTGCTGAAACAAAGGCATTTCAGTTTTGAGTTGCTAAAATGCTTCATAAAATCAAGATTTATTTTAGAAGAAAATAGTGATTAAAAGAAAATCACTGGTAGATTTCTCATGACAAAAGTGTCCCTATCAGATCCTTCTAAAGCTGGAGACAAAGATAGTGATGTTCCACACACACGGTCTGTGGGGAAGCCTTGGTAGCTTTTCAGACTGTAAGAATTTGGCTTGTGGTTTGATGTCATGTTTTCAGAGGGCTTTGTGCTTTTTCAAGACCTTAAGATAATTTGAAATATCGCTGATGTTTTTTGATGTCCTTCAAACAGAGATTGCAGAGTAATATTCAGCTACAAAGAACATCGTTGTCACCTAATCTGACTGAGGGAATGAGACAATACTGACTGAAACAGGAAAAACAGTTGATGGATTTCTGGCTGAAGAGCTGTGCTATTTGTCTGGGTGCATCTGCGCTGTAGGTGGGGGCAGTTCTTGTAGTGGTGCTGAATCACAACTGTTTCTAAATTCAGTACCCATCCAGCAACTGGAATTTAAGAGCTAGTCTAAAATCTTCAATTTTATCTACAGTTCATTTTAGTTATTTTAGAATGAAAAAGAACAACCACGGCTCTTAGATATTGGCTGCTTCACAGAGAAATGGTTCTTTCCTGCAAAGGAGATAAGACATCTCCCCAAGCCCACTGGAATACATCTTGTGCTCCTTAACGAAGCCATGCCGTCGTTATCCTTTATTTCCCATTTTGCCTGGAAATGTATCTGTATTTTTTTAATATTACTAAAAAAAAAAAAAAGAATGTCATATGCTGTAACATTAAAATATTAGAAATAATTTGAAATGAAATGACTTGGTGGTATGTTACAGTGAGTGCACTCCTTTTAAGACAGCGCTCTTGCTTTGTAATTTTGCTTCACTGGCCCAAAAGCTAGCAGCTGGAAAGGCTGAGATGATAGGGAAGTTCTGGTCATACCACCACTGACTTAAGTGGGACGAGGGTGTCACTCCTAGAAATAATTTGGTTGTAATTGTTAAAATGGGGTGAACACATAACATTCTCCTGCTGAGTATAGAACTTTATTTTTAGAGCTTTGATTGGAAGTTTATGATATTCTGAGAAATACGTGGCATTAGTTCTGTTTCAGAGCAATCTGCTTGCTAAGTAGCTGCTGTCTGGTTTGTGCAGGATTTCTGCTTCCTAAAGTTATCCCATTAGCTTAACTGTTATCCCATCAGAAGGAAAAGAAGGGCAGTTATTGTAAGAAGCTGCGCAGATGCTTTATCTCATTTTAGCCAAGAAAGCAGTATTGAGTGAGAATGGGAGCAAAATCCCTGAGAATACATAGCAGCTATTTCTGTATGCTGTCCCCAGGGGCAGAAGCCTTTATCCATTTCAAGTCCTTTTAACTCTCTCCTGTAGGCCGCGTTTACCTTGTGAAAGAATTTAGTAATTACTTGTGTCACCAGCTTGATGTGCTTCAAAGTGAAGATAGATGATTTTACAAGAGATGTTAAAATCTCAGTTGCATGTGCTGATGATTTCTGTGGCTGATGCCTTCCATCTTGTCCTCCCCACTCCCATATCTCCATCATCACTGCTGGTGCTTTCCCAGGCATTGCTACTGTGGCACTTCTGTTATGGTAAAAAAAAAAACAACAACAACAAAGAAAAAACCACAGCATCCTCTATTGTTTTTCTCTAAAGCTGTCTGTAGAAAAACAGTAACAGGTCAGTAACAGGTCACAAATTCATTTCTGAAAGAAGTAAAGTGTTTGGAAAAGTTGACTCGAAATAAAAGAAATATGATTACTTTGTGCACTATTTGCACTCACAGAGGCTATTTTTGTGTGAGAATGTGCTATTTGCCCTGCTGTGCATGCAGTCAGCAGTGCCTGTTAGACTTTTAACTCAAATGTGAAAACTGCAAATCCAACCACGTGCTCTAATGAGAGCATCAGCAGGGGCTGTGGTGTGGTTGTACCAAGTTTTGTCCCTGGCTCTGAAGGTCTGTGCAGGTCCTTGGGGTGCGGACTTTTGGTTTGTGGTTCAGGGATGTTGAAAATGGCTGCCTGCATGCATCAGCTTGTGCTGTTCCAGTCTTCAAATGAGCTGTTATTTGATATGAGCAACTGTGATTTTTTTTTTTTCATTTTCCTTTTAGTATGTACAGATATTTATGTATGCTCTGGAACTTTGATTTAGTTTGTACATTCTCAGGAGGCAAACAAACCCAGAAACTTCCAGAGCGAGGATTTGTTGAACCAGAAGAAGACAGGACCTGCAGATTTGAGAAACAGAATCTTTCTCTTGATAAAAACTGAAGCCCTGGGGCATACACATATGTACACAATAAATATCAATGCACAAAGCTTTTCACCAGAGAATTCATTTTGGGAACAAAGATCTGCAAGTCTGTAATAAAAATTATGTAATAAAAGGGAAAAGGCAGAGAATGAATGTGAAAACATACTGTACTCTGGCCCGTCTCCATTCCAAACCCCCGTGACAACCAAAAGTGAGGTTAACTGGCTTTTACATTTCAAGCACCGTGGAGGCAAGTTGAACTGTAACTTGGTCATACTACCTCTGTTTTTCAGTCTGTTTGCATTTTATGAATAACAAATCATCTTACTGAAGGAAAGCCATCTCTGAGCCTGGAAATATTGCAAACCAGTAACTAGCACTACGGTAAAAATAACGTTCAGTTTCTCTGGCAGGCAGGTACCTTCAGCAGTATGCTAGGCTTTAATTCAGTTGTGCTGCGTGTTATAAAATCATGGCACATCTGCTATCATGATCTCCAATGGTATTATTTATAATTTGCGTGAAATTGAAGATTTGACAGATGCTTTATGAACAAGTGCATTGACATGGTTGCAGCCACAGGTAGCTTATCATGCAAAGCTGATACAGAAATTGAAGCAAGGGAATTCAGGTGGTATTTGCCTTTAGTTTCTTCGACCTAAATTGCTAGGTTTATTACTTGAAACAGGGAAGAGGTCTAGCCAGATTCCTTAAAGTAGAAGGATTTTCTCTTAGGGTGAGGGAAAAAGCCTATAAACAAATGTTTAGGAAAAAAGGTGAGGCATGAATTGGAGAGAGTGAACCTTCATTAATGAGGTTGGGATAATAGGCTCTGAGAGAAGTGTGAAGGGAAGGAGGTGGTACCTGAGGAAGCACACTGAGAAAATGAAATATTTAGTGATTATGTTTTGACTAGAGGGGAGGTGAGTATATATGTGGGAAGTGACAGGTATGCTTGAAAGCTCAGAGACTGAAACATGCAATGTTTGTTATGGAATTGGTTAAAAAAAAGTGTGTGTGTGTGTATATATATATGTGTGTGTGTGAAATGAAGATTACAAAAGGCTGAGACTGAGGACAAAACTAAGGTATTGTGCTGATATTTGTCCAACAGGAGGTATTTATTTGCAGGTGAACTTAACCTGATCTTCTGCCTTAATGGAGTTTCTTTTCAGCTATCAAAGGGTCAGTTTGTGATTTAGGAACAGAGATGCATTAGAGGGGTTCCCCTTTTAATGCCAAACTCCTGACATGTTAGCCTAGTTTTTCTCATGGATAATGAGCTTGCAAATTGAAAAGGCTTTCATAAACATCCTGGCTTTGCCAGTGGCAGAATTGGCCACAGTGGACAGGTTTGCTTGGCATAGTCCCCCTCTTCATCCCTTGTGGCTTTCATTTGGGAAAAATAATAAACTTCCTTAAAAATAAAGCTCTCTTGGATTTGCATGCTATTTTAGATATGTGCTTTTTTGATTGGGTGAGCCAAAATGTTAAACCAATTACAAAGGCCTTCTGCAGTGGTATCACTTATCAGTTCTCTTCTGCTGGCTGCCTTCTCTGTGACCAGAATCTGTGCGTGGCTCTAGCACGTCCTCGCTAAGCTTTGCACTGACTATCTGCGCAGCACTGGCTTTACAGAGGAAACTAGGGTTCTGCCCTATTTAAGCACTTTCCTATCAGTAAAGTATAATCAAAGATCAAACATAGCCTGATTCAGGATTTCTTGTGGTCACTGTAGCCCGAGATTAAAGCTAATTACTTGATAGTATCAGTCAGTCAATCCAAAAGCCTTGTAAAAATCAATACAGCTCGTAACATAATAATATCCTTTGTCCAGGCTCTTTATACATCATCTGCCACCTTAATTGGTGCTGATGTAGAGCCACACAATGGTTTGAATCAGTCTAGATTTGTTTAAGCAGTGACACTTTACGTTGCTAATGCAGGGTGGTTAATGTCGTTCCTCCAGTTACTGACCTTGGAGCAGCTGCTCCTAGATTTCTTATGAAAATTGTCATTACCCTTTGGTTGTTTTCATTCTCCTGCTTTTCTTTCTGGATTACTCTTGACAAGAAGAGTCCTGAGCTAAGTCTTAACTGATTGCTGAGCTTATTTTTGTAGCTGAATCTGAATTATTTTGCAGCAATGAAGTTCTTATGGTAGCAAAGCAAAATTAAATTTCTTGAGTGTGTGACCTCCAGAATGATGATACTACACATCATAAAGCTTACAGATCAGCAGTAAGTACCTAAAAGAAGCCTTCTCCTTAACTTATTCACATCTTGTTCCCTATAATGCATATTAATACAGAATCTGAAAGTAGTGGTGCTGGCCTTTCAGAAGCGTGGAGGATGAATTGTTTTTTGGTTTTTTTTTGGTTTTTTTTTGTTTAATCCTCATGAAGCCATTTGGATTAACCAGCTCACTGTCACTCAGTGCATCGGGCAGCTGCTCACACTGCAGCAATAGCATCCTCCAAACTTTCCTGAGCCTGAGAAATTTATCAACGCTGTCACATTTAGAAATTTTCTCTTCCTGCAGTATGAGCTACAGGGATTTACAAACTTAGTGGAAGCTTTGCAAATAAATGGGATAAATTCCCTGGGCCAAATCCAGGTCTTGTTGAAATCAAAGGATATGGTGAAAGTGATTTTTTTGGAGATGAAAATGTGGTTTAGCAGGCAGCTATGTTTACCTTGGAAGCTGATGGCTACTGGAAGTAAATACAGAACCTGAAATGAGATTTCACACTTGGTCAAAACTCGTTGCTAATTGACACTTAATGCAAGGTGCCATGATAACCATGTTAACAGACAAAAAATTGCATATTCTGTGTATTAGCTGAGTGTATTTGGTTTAGTTATGCTAAATGATCTTGCAGACAGCCCATTGCTATAGTCAGTACAGCCTTCTGGTAGCATTTCAGGGCTGCTGATGACAACAAGCTGCTGCTGTGGGTACTGGATGGCACATTCTGTGTTTCCAGCTCTTGGGTTCCTAGTCTTTATCAAAGATGGCTTTGTATTCTGCACTTAGCTGGGGGGGTTTTGGTCTGTGACTTGAGCTCCCATTTGCTGTGGTAATGTGAGTGATACTGGTGATGGTGATCTTGGGGCTGTCAGTTCAGTGCCTCACCAGTCCCTTCACCTTTGAAATGGGTGGAGTTAGAACCAGCTAACCTCCTCCTGAGGGTTATCAGCACAGAATCCTGCAGGAATGTGGTGAGCTCTCTAGTGCTGCTCTCTGTGAATGCTGTCAGGTTGCGTTAGGGTCTCTCTTTTCCTCCTTAGGCTCAGAGAGCCATAGTGAGGGTTTTCTTGTTGTTCACAATAAAAGGATTAAAAACTACAGTAGTGAAAAGATGGCCACTGTCCGTCCTGTGTGTTTATTTTCTGGAAGAAATGAAGAGATTCTTTTCTCTTTAGTTATGCGCAGTATAATCACAGGACTTAATCAGGAGGCATAAGAGGAAAAAAAATTTCAGTAGATCCAAATCCAAGGGAACACAGCTATCTTACTTCATCAAGGTCTATTAACAAGGTGCAATTTACAAGCTTTGATAGAAAAGTAAATATATCTGCTATTAGTTTAGCATTTAGCTGACTTAGGTAAAGAAAAACAACCTCAAAATAACCTTCCTTTAAGTCTCTTCAGGCTTGTCTACCACATCTCATTCTCATATTTACACAGGATGGGGAAAAAAAAAGCCTGAAACGGAATATTGCAGTGATTCAAAACCTTTCATCTGAGTGTCTCCCAGCGTGTTATTCACCATATCACAACAGAGCTGATCACACCCTTCAGATTTAATTGGCAAATCTCATTGTTATGAGGCCTCAACATATACTGAAGTGTCTCTGTTTTCCAGTGAGCTTGCAATGTGCTATTCTCTGATGAACACAATGAATATTTATGTTATTCCTATCTTCTCTGAGAGATTCAGAACCGTTTTGTGGTAGCTGCATCCTTCAGGACTTTTCCCTTTGTTTTCTATTTCAAGCCTTAATATTTTTAGTGGTTGTAAAATGGATCTCACCAGTTCCTTCTGTCACTGCTAGGTCTGGGTTCCTGGCCAGATGCTTATGGTATTTTCCTTGGGGGAAAAAAACAAAACAAAACAACACAACTATTGTTGCTCATCAAAATGATAAACTGGAAAGTGAACATTGGCAACAAAGGCTATCTTCATTAATTTCCATAATATAGCACAAAAAGCAAAAGTTTATTTCTGCGCTAAGGATATTGCTGCCTCCTGCTAACCTTCCCATAATGATTTTCACAGAAGTTCCACAGCATAAGGGTAAGTTAGAATCTTGTTACCAGTGTGCAATTTGTGAAGTCCTTTTGGTAGAGGAGGTGCTAACAGAAGATCCACATTTTGTCTTAAAACTAATCCAAAACTGTTTAATTTTCCTTTACTAATGGGAGGAAAAAAGTGTTATCATGCAGGAAATATTCACAATAGTCAATTACATCTTTAATGAACGTCCGTATTGTGCTTGAGAATATAAGATTAACTGAGATATCATGTTAAATACTGTACAAGTGCTAGAATAATCCCAAAGCTATCTGCAACAGACAATTCCAATTTTATTTAAATTCCTATTTTCTTGTAGATATCATTGTCCTTTCCAAGGGATACAAGGTTTTACTATTGATTTTACAGGGGGTTGTCAAGAGTATTTGTGAAGCTTGAATTGATTTAATGTCAAAGTCCAAATACCACATTACCCCTCTGGAAATCTAATTAATTGAAATATATGCCATTTTAGCATATTTGTAGTGAATGCTGTTAACCAACACCTGTAACAAACAGTTTAGCTGCATTTCCCAGGGTAGCAGAAATGAGGTTATCTTGGTAACTATAAAGAGCAGGGTTTGCAGTGGATGCGAGTTTTATTCTTATGATTTCCTATTGATTGAATTACATCTGGATGTGAGATGTGACTTATACCTAGCATCTCTTTTCATATGGGCTGTGCAATGTATATACAACTTGTGTAGTAAACTTGTTCTTCTATTAACTAGAATAAATGCAGCAAGATAGTAATTTGTGTTTAGATTTGATAAAGCAAATTCTGTAGGGGAAAAAAAGAGGAAAAATATAAGATAGTTGGCAGGGGTCAGTGGCTCAGCATTACTGTCGTGGAAACTTACAATAAGGGTCAGAAAGCTTGTTTGAATTATGGCCAACTCTCTATAGGTTATTACATAAATGTGTTGCCTAAATATATCATAGGGACTTGGATTTTGAGACTTAATAGAGTAAAAAGCACAGTAAGACTTCATTTATCTGAACTCCTGTTCCAAAGAAAAATCTGGAAATTAGTGCCTCAGCCGAAACTTCAAGCCTGAGAATTCTGGTGATGGTAGCTTTCTATAGGTATTTAGTGTGTAATAATAGCATGGTTAGAAACTGAAATGAAAATTTTTGAGACTCATTCTCCTGGAACTATTTCACATCGTAGTCTTTCTGTCAATGTACTTTCCCAAGTATCAGGGCTGATCTTTTAGATGATTTTAGCTTTAGTCATTCAGATAAGTGTTATTTTCTTCTGCCACAAAAGAAGTTATTTGTAAGCAGATCTTTAATTACTCTGAAGAATGTAATTTGAACTGCTCTGAGGTAGGATGCACAATGCTTAAAAATAATAAAACATTTAAAAGATTCAGTCATTTTTTTTCAGACTGTTGCATCTAAGTGACATGACAAAATCCTACAGGCAATTAATGATATTGTCTGCCTGCTTCCCAAGGGATGCTTTCAGAATGTACACCTCTGGCATAACGATGCAGAGATACAATAGCATGCTGTCATCATCAATAATATTTATTTTTCTTTCAGAATTTGATCATACATACTGACAATCTAATGATTTTGCTTGAAGATTTCGGACTGGTAGAAACTATGCATATATTGTTTAGTTACCTAATTTGGAAGATGGTTGCATGCATCAATATTTATTATCATGAATGCAGAGGACACCCTATATTAGCTTTTGTTGGGGAGAAAAAAAATAGATCTTTTCTTTCTTTTGACCAACATAAATTACCATACAGTCCTCAGAGGGGGCACTGGAGTGAGGAAAAATAATTAGTCACAATGTAGTTACCTTGAGATGAATACTCAAACATGACAATGGTCTGAAATGCGTTTCTGAAATTCTCAGCTGTAACTGGTGCTAATTGCCTACAAGCTGACTGGTGAGAATGGGGCTGCACTGCTCATCATCACTGCTGCAGCAGTTGGTGAACAAGTCACTCAGCTGATGCTTTTACTTAGGGCCAACGGAAAACTTATGAACCAGCTTTTCTCTTTCCAGTTAACAAACAATAGAGTAAAAACAGCTGAAACACATCTTTTCTGTTTGCAAAAGAAAAGTGACTTTTAATATGACGTGCCACATCTTTTTGTTTCTTTGTGGTTTTTAATCTTTTTTTTTTTTTTTTAATAACATCATCAGGCTCATCAAAATCTTCTGATTTTCTCCATATTGAAACAAGGTGGCTTTAAAATAGTGCGTATGGAATTTCAAATGAAATGTAGATCTCATTTCCATATCACTGTTTTCTTTACTCTTTTTTTCATCAGAAAACAGTCAAGGAGTCATTATATTTTCCAGCAAGCTGTCTTGTACACCCTGAAGGGAATATTATAAGATTAAATGCAGAGTAGCATTCCTCTAGCAAGGTGAATGTTTCTCATTACAGAGATCCCTAGTTGATCTCCTAAATATAATTCCCTGTAATAATGTGAAACTTCTGAATTATTTATTGTTTCATATTAGATCAGGAGTATAATTTCTGAAAATAAATTTATTGTCATGAGCAAATCAGCTTATGAAGGTTATCTGTAACCATGGAATGAAAGAGAACAGATGCTGTATTTTGAGAGACTATCTATTGTCGCTTCTCTTTGGCTTTTAGGAGGAAGCTCTAAATGTGGATTTAAAAATTGATGAACCGTGATTCTGTTAATGCGTGAGCTTTTAGTTGTAGCACTCGGTGTCTTTATTTTATTCATTCAAATAGAAATATCTCTTGGAGTGAAGATCTGTGATTGTGTCCTTCCCTGCGTGCCCATGATACCAAGAATGGCCTGGGCACTCCAAAGTGTGGGTGGCAGCACCATGTAGCACATCTTAGCTCAGTGCTTCGAATGCACGAGCCACAGAAAACACCATCTGTGCTCTACAGGTGAACTTTTAATTTAGTCTCTTTGGAAATTAACTGCCTTCACTGCTATGCCAGGTGGCTTTCATTTTGTGCAGTCCCCACTCCTTCAGTGGATGGATGTGTCCCAAGTTTCCAGCTGTATCAGCAGTTTTGTTGCCTGTACTGATGCAACTTCAGTGAGGGTCCTTCAAGTGATCTTTCCCAAGGGGGTTCAGTGCTGGATGTTCAAGTTCAGTTGAAATAACAAGGTGGACATAGGGAACATAGAGACATAGGCATAGCTGAACGTAAAGGTGTGCATAGAGGGCGTGAGGGTCCTGATAGAGATGGAGGTTCCCATTGATGCAGTGGTTACTGCAGCCATGGTGTTTAGGGGGAGCTGGGTGTTGGAGGTAGAGGAAAGCATTTCAAGGTGGTGCAGACTTCTCTCTTGCTTCTTCCCTGATATATTCTCTCTTTCTGTGTTCTGAGGTATATTTCCACAAACTGGAGAAGTGGATGAGCAGTAAACTGCATGTCTCTCTCCTGATTGCAGAGAGAGGGCAGAGCTTTTGAGTTCTCTTGGCAGAAATAGGGCCGTCTTTCTGTATGCACTGGCAAGCAGCTGGCGTTGCCATCTCAGGGCATTCCTTGAAAGTGTTTAATAGCCCCTTGTTAGCAAATTAGAAATACAACTGTTTTTCAGCCCATTATTAAAATAAAGCTATAAGAAATCCTCCAAAGAATGACTTTTCCCCCAGATCTTGGCTGCCTTGCAGATCAAGCCTTTACTGTTATATATCTGATCAGACACGCACACACACAAAAAGTGAGCCATGTTAGACTGAAGGACCCAGCAGGTGAAGTGTCAGTCTTCTGTCTGGGACAGAGGTTTAAGTCACAGTTGAAGTTTCAATTAACAGGACCTCGTGGTTTCCTGTTGTGACTCTAATGGATAACGGTTCGCATTAAAGACATCTAAATGTAATTTAGCACATTTTGGTGCAGATGGCTGTCTGTGTTGAGGAGATGGCCACCTGGTGACTGTATTATTTTTCACCCCTGAAGAATGGTTGCTGAGGTCAAGTCTTCAATCATTGGCAGGGCTGTGGAGAGGCACTTGTGCTGTGACTCCGCATGCCACCTGGCCTCTCTAATTAAGAACTACCATTTTCTGCTTTGATAGCCTCTCTGCCTTGATATAAACAGAATCCAGTATGATTGCAAACATTTGAAAATAATGAACGCTTTCTGGATCAGAGAAGGCAGAATTGGATGATTTTTAGTTTTGCTCTTTCTGTTTTGTAATTAAAAATACAAAAGTAAGGGAAAAAATGTTTTGTTGTGCTCCTGCCTTGTAGTGTACTTTTGGGAACTGATCTGAAGTTGAAATCATGCCTAAATCATTGCAGCTGATCAACAGCAAGCAATTGCAGAACTCCTGTGTGCTGCAGTTTCCTTAGCTGGCTTTTAAGTTGGGAAAGATACTTCCAGGCCATTTGTGCAAGAATTTTGTTACAAAATGTTTTAATTATGAACAATTAAGTAGTTAGCTGAGAGTCAGAAAATGCATTTCTTCTATTCTAGTGCATCTGATTATTCAGACTGGTGAAGCTTTTGAGTACAAATTCCAATAGAGTTTACATAATGCATGTGAAAGACCTTCCTTTTAAATATTAAAATACAAAATTATAATTTCAGCATCAAGCTGGGAAATGATTCATTATTTGGATAATCAGAGAAACAAAGATGTGCTGGCTCAGATGTAATATGATCCTTTTGTGAGATTCATTAAATGGAGCCCTTGACTTCTGGAATCCATATCACTGTTCTCTGTCTTAGGGGGATTAAATTCCGTTATAGATTATATTTCGTTCAACCATAGTGGATTAGTTGCAGTTTCTACCTTTTAATTAAACAGCTGCTGTAACTAAACACAAATTTGAATTATTTAAGAGTCCACAGTATTTTAGTCAACTCGCAGTACTTGGATTTTTTAATTATATGAAGCTATACATTTTTTATGATGAAGGCTTTAGTCAGATCAATCGACAGCCACTAATAACATATCCTTCCTGGAAGGCTGAAACATTTTACCAGAGCATGAAAGAAGCAAGAGTAAATCAAAAGCCAAGGCTATCAAAGATGATGTCTGTCACCTAATTTTGCTTTGTGGCTTTTGACAAACTATTTTTGTTTTCAAAGTATTCTTTCAAAGTATTGTTGAAAGTATTGTTTTGCTTTCAAAGTATTCTAGTGCCCTAGTGTATTGTCCAATTTCTGGTATCTGTCTCATTATATCCAAGTGTAAACACCACAGTAATGTTAAAAAGGTGGTAATTGTGCTAAATTAATGAGCATCAAAACTCGTATCAAAAAACGACACTGGGAATGTGTCAAAATGAATCTACAGTTAGGAGTTTTGCTGAGTAAGAATCGCTCCAGTGAATGCTCAGAATATTTCTTTATCACATATATTTAAAGTAAATCAATCTGTCAAGTATTTGTTATCAGTGAGAATCTTTGGTTGACATAATTCTTTATACATGGTTGAGGTTTATGTCTAAGACCCTTCTTTTCTTCTCTTGGAAATAATGCTCAGAAATAGTCCTCAGGCAGGTATCTTGAAAATGAAGAGCCTAACAATAAGTAACAAGCTACAGGTGGGTATGTATGAGCTTGTCCAAAGGCAGAGTGGATTCTCATCAGAACCAGCTGTGTATGTTTGAGTGAGAATGGGCACACAACAGGAGCAGTCCCTGACCTTTGTTGCTGGGGGTCTGATCTCACAGGAGCTGGACGCAGGCTTTTCCCTGTTGAAACCTTATTAATGTCACTGGATAGTCAAATATTTATCCAAGGTCTGCAACTTCATCACGCAGATCTTTTATCTTTTATTGCTGCTAAAAAAGCTTTTTGTGTCAACGCAAAACAAAAAGGCTACAAAAATAGCCAATGTTTGCCTCTGTTACGTTTTTTATATGCTTTTATTGCTTAATGAGTAGTTTTTGCCCTTTTACTTACTCTGATTATTCTACTTAAAGTGAATATGTTTGCTTTAGTAGGATATCACGAAGTAATGACTGAGATGTCTGGCACTAAAATAACTTAATTTCACATTTAAAAAATTTCCTTCATCAACCTAGAGGACAGTTTTCTTTTCTTTTCCTTTTTTTTTTTTTTCCTCTCTAGCATGTAGAAGAAAAGAAAATAGCAGATGTGACTGATAAAATGAATTATGTTCTTGCAAAAGCTTAGTGCTAGTTAGTAAATATCATGGAACAGCCTGAAATAGCAACTAAATATTCTTTTGTCCTAAATATCCTAAATGTCCACCTTGGGCAAGACAAATCTAGAGCTTGTTGGGGTTTTGTTGTTTGTGGCTTTTTAAATAGCATTTCTGTCAGACTGAAATACTTCTTATTGAGTTGTGTTGTGGAAAGGAAGATTTCCACCTAAATTTCAAATTTCTCCAAAGTGGATTTCATGGTAAGATTATTCTGAAGTCTAATGGTTTCAATTTCTAGCATCCCATGCCCTCAGTCTTGTTAATCAAGATGCTCTGCTGGTGTCTGCACCATTGAAGGCCCTGGAGAATCCAGCCTCTGGTCTGAGTCACACAAATAGTATGTCCTGTCTCCTTACCTTCAAAGAATTGTACAGCCACATTTATCCCACCACTTCAAAATATGAGATGAACGTGAAATATTAGTGACACATCACTGCTTTTGTCTCCTCTTACTGTGGTCCTTTTTTAATTCCTTTGGTCTGTTGAACTCAAATACTCTCTAAGGCTCCAGTAAAGTTCAGTTCTTTCATCTGTCAGAGATTGTGTTATTTTTCATTTTCCTTGTTCATATAGTAGAACTTCTAAGAAGGCAAATTAAAAAATGCTTTGGGACAAAAATAAATAGGGAAGCTCTTTAGGGCTTCTGCCAGAGGACAATGACTTCAACTGAGAGTAGAGAAATGATTGCTCCAGGCTTGGTTACCTGGGTTTTGGACTGCTCAGTGCATGATACATCTAAAAAGAAGTTTGAAATCCTACAAGGGCAGACTTAGAAACATGTGCAATTTTTTACTAAGAAGTAATTTTCTAAAGAGAAAACTTCCTATCTGATATTCCCAGAAGTCCCAAATGTTTTTTCATGTTAGTTTGCAGATCAGAAAGTAAATGCAGAGCTCTCGTAAGTCAACACAGAAATTAATTTTATTAAAATAAGTTTAAATTTCCGGCAGAAGCAACAAAAATCAATAAATACTTGAAATATTAGAATTAAAATGTTCATAATTTTCACTTGAAGTTATTTTCTGGTTGAGAAGAGGAAAGAGCCTGGAGTTTGAAGGAAGACTTTGAGGGCTATGTAATTTATTGGATTTCCTGGTGGTTCTTTGTTAACTTGTAATAATAGGCAAATATTTCAAAAATGGGATTTGAAACCAAAGATCCTAAGACTGAACTGAGATGTTTCAATTCACATTGTCTTAGCATGAGATGAATCTGCACACTTGGAAATTACTGACTTCCAAGCTCAAGAACTTCAACCCATAGGTGGCCTATTACAGAAAGGTGAAGTTCAGTGCTTGGATTTTGGAGTTTTCTCATGTTGAAAAATGAGTACAACTGAGAATGCAAAGAGTGTAAAAATGGCTCTTATATCTTTTTTTTATCTACCAAAAGGATTTCCATTTTCCATAAAACTAAAGAGAAGGAAGTGACTGACCACTTGAAATGTATGTCTTCCTTTCCAACTCAGAAGGATCATTACTGAAGGATAAGAATGTGATTATTTTTTTTAATTTTTATTTTTTTTAAAGTGCTTTGGTGAGGGTGAATGTGAAGTGAATTGAACCAACCTCTCTTTTTGGGAGTCTGTCCTCTGATGCAGACATTACTTGGCGGAGGTACATCAGTTGTGACAAAACAAGATTAATCTAGTTTCTGTGGCTTTCTTATGCAACGTTTGATGTTCGTTTACTCTTTTCTGTCCGAGAATGTGTGTCTCCAACCCGATGTCATGCTGCTGAAAAGCTATTCAGAGTAGGAGTGTCCTTCAGAGTTTGGGCTCATTTTGCCTTGGTGTGTATTTCAGCTGAACAGCTTGTTTAGGCTTTGGGAAAGTAGAGTTTCTCTGAATGTAATGTTTTATACTGAATATGAAAAGGTAGCACGAGTTCTTGTGTTAGCACTTTTGGATAAAAATCCCCACAGAATACAAACAGTGGGCATTGTCTGGAAGTTGCTGTTGTCTTCCTAGTTTGTTTGCTTTCAATAAATACGTGCTTAAGAAAACAAACAAACAGTAAAACAAACAGTGTGGAGATCATCTTCAGCCCTGTAAAGGCTGCAGCAGCTGATGCCCAAGCTAGTTATTCAGTAATGCCCCTAGGATTAACATAGTGCATTACCACGACAAGCTTATTTTGAGAAGAATGCAAGAAAGAAAAACAAGAAAGATGACTAAATATTGTTGGCACTTGAATAACACAAAAAATACAGAGTAATAATTTCCTTAGTCCCTGCAGTCATTCTTGAATTTTTAATATTGCTCTGTTTATTGTACCTTTACATTGCAGTCATGTTGTTTACCAAATAATTTCAGGCCATTGTAGTTAGAGAATGATGGCTTCCCAGAGTCACATTTTCCAAACGTCGATACGTGGTAGAGGCTTCTGGCTGGGTTCTGTTCATGGCTGATTCATTTGATTGTAGGCTGTCAAGTTCAGAAGATTTTTAAATAATTTTTTTGATTGTGAGGCTACAAATGAGTCACTCTAAAATGTTTCTCTTTTGCTGTTTTTAATGTCTGGGAAAAGAACATCTAAAAAGATCTTTGTGCTTTTTTCTTACTCCTTTTATTACCAGTCCTTACAAGTGAAAGCCCCTTTGCAATTACATTTAAGTTGTCATTAAGGCTGTGTAAATACATTTAATCAAAATTTTTAGAAACTGTATGAAGGACAAGCTGTACAAATGTTTCAAAGACGATATCATATTATAAAGTTTTGGTTGTACTCCCCTATTTTGGCAGCAGGCCCCACAGAAGCTCATTTTAGTCTCTCTTCTAAGGGAGCATAAATGACCTAGTACAGCAGTTGCAGATCCATCTGCCTTCATTATGAAAGGGGCCAGCAGAACAGGGCAAGTAAATAGGTTTGCCAACAACACTTATCAGCTTCCATCACGGATGGATCTTTCTTTAATATGGTTACTGAGTTGTGTATTTGGATGAGAAAACAATATGGACCATATACCATGGCTCTAGAAAAAGGGGAGGATTGCATGCACAAGTTTGCAGTAGGTGATTCTTAAACAGAGTCATTTTATTTTTGATTTGGCTTCATTTTCTTGATTGGAGCCATGTTTCCACTTGTCTATAGAGGACGCTGTTTTCACTTAGCTGGTATTGGCACAGTCTTGTACATTTAATATGTACAGTATGTGTAGACTTTATGCTTCTGCTGCAGCATCTTTTGCTAAGAGAAATCCAAGCTCTGTGATTGGAGATGGATAGCAGAAATCTGTAATCTCATTGTAGCTTGCTGCACCCTGTGACTTGTATACCAGGTCCTGTGTTCCTTGCTCAATTTTTGGTCTTTACAAAAGCAATTTTTGTTTGACCTATATAGGTGTTTTCTTGAGAAAAAGGAGTTCATGTGGCATATTTGGCTCACTTGTGTCTGAGATGAAAAATATACTAGGAATACTGTTACACCTTTGGTTCTTGTATGGGAAAGGTAGATTCTAGTTCTGTTAACGTATTTAATTTGTATGTAGTCATCTAATTTTCAGATGAATAGTTATACGTTAACTACACAGAAAGTGACAGCTAATACATCTGTTTATTATAGTGAGAGTAGATGGCTATTCTAAGACCACAGTTGATTTTTTCTTTTTTTTTTTTTTTTTTTTTTTGTAATATATGTGTATTTATTTTTTTCATACTGGGTAGAGCCTTTAAGATAAGGTAGTCTGGCCTTTCCTGTAACAGAGGGAGTGGATGGATCTGTGTGTTGCCAATGGAAGCCCCTTCAAACAGAAATTGTTTGATCTTTGTTTTCTAGGTTGGAGCATGGTACAAAGCATCTATTTTGAAAGGCTTTAGGCAATTTCTATTTAAACTTTTGTGAAAGAAATTATGCATGCAACTAGAAATCTATACGCTATGCCTGTGTAATTGGAACAGTAACATAAATTTACATTAAAGGAGGAAATTTGCTATCGTGCAGTATAATCAGGTACTGTAGCCTCCTGATCATTACTTTAAACATTTAAGAAGAAGAAATCATAGTTCAGGAAGAGACATAGAATGAGTAATCTCAGAACTTAAAAGTGCTTGCAAATGATTTTACACAAAGAATGAATCATTCCTCAAAAGATACTGTACATAAAGTGAGCTCTATAAAGGAATGGTGGACAACAACCAGACACGTAACCATTATGAATCCTCATGATAGCAAAGAATCAACTCCCAAAAGAACCTCAAAGGTTGTTGATAAGATCTTAGAAATCAATTTTTTTTTTAGCAACATGGGGCAACTGAAAGAAAATCAAAGCTTACCTAATATGCTGAGGTTGCTTAATACTTGATAAGGCTGTTGCACCTGAATATAAAGTATGCTAAAACCTGACTGAGGAATATTCCTGTAAACCTGCGAATGCATATTTAATAATCAAGACATGATGTTGTACATCTATCGTATGAACAAACAGCTGCCACATAATGTCCTCAGTATTGCTGAAGGGAGCCTCTGAATTCTTCTTCATCTGTCTGATTAGAGTGAAACCAGACATAGTCATTATAACTGTCTGCAAATGAATGCTTTCAAATATGCCTGTTTCTTCTCTGGCTGAGATGCTCTCTGGCTTATTTTAATCCTTATCCATATTTTGGTCAGGCAGAATAGAGATATTTCCCCCCTCCCCTTGCTGTGACGGCTCACAGGTAGTGGGAAAAGTTTCAGCTTAAATAGGAAAAGCTGGCCTAGTTTGTAGGATGTTATTTATTTCTAAGAGGTTTCTCGATATGTATTATCTGCTATATTTCTGAGAATTTTGATGTAGAGGCTGAGCTTTGCTCTGAAGTCACAAAAGAAGTGAAGTGGTTATCGTTAAGGGAATTATTGGAACTGGTGTTCTTGTGAATAACAGGTAGTTAGCAGTACAATAACAAATATTGGACCTAGCAGGGTACTTGAAGACTGTAGAGACCCACTGAGAGGAAGAATTATCTGTCTAAACATTAAGCCTTGCTTCATCAATTCAGACTCTGAATATAGGTAACTTTCAGGTAGAAGAGGACCAGTCACTTAAAAAGCATAAGCAGTATTTTGCATTCCTTGCTTTTATGTATTTTATGTGCTTTATGTGCAGTAGAAATTCACATAAAGACTTTCATTTGGCTCCAAATACAAACAATTTTAAAATTGGAAGTGAAAGTGATTTATGATTTGCTTTATCTTTACACTTGAAATTGAAATGCAAGGAGGAGGAACAGATAGAATCAAGTATTGTACTTAAGATTCTCCAATTTACTTTTCAGAACTTGATCCCTCTTGTTTTGAGTCGAATCTCACAGTATTTTAGGTAACTGCTTTCCAAGAATAAATTTGTATTGGGTCCAGCTGATGCAATACCTCACATCTGATTCTGTGCATCCCCATATTGTTTCAGAGAATGGTGCCTTTGAGTTGCCTTGATGTAATCCCTCTTAACTCATTTTATGATCTGTGGAATTTTAAATGAGTCTGAAATTTTGTCACCAATAACTCTTTTGGTTGTCCCTGTTAGGCTTATAGTTAATCACAGTCTCAGAAAAGCACAGACTAAATTACTATTTTGATTACGTCTAGTGGAAGCATTGCCTGACTTCATGCAATGGGGCAACGGAACCAGTGCAGCGTGTCTGCCAGCAGGAGAGCCATACTGCTCTGAGAAGCTTCGCTGAGTGTCCTGCAGGGTGGTGGGCAGGGCAAATGCCTGGGGAGACAGATGGGACAGAATTGGGGTTGTACCATACGGATTGTTTTCTTTTAGCACATATGCTCAGAAAGAGGCAATACTTGGGCAGGAAGCTTCTTGTAGCTCACATCCTGCTTGAGCTGTGCACACGCAGGGAGTTTGATCCTGGGAGAACTTGTTACCGTTTGCCTGCCCAAGCATCAAAGCTGTTGATGGTTAATGAAATGCAGTGTCAGCAGCACCTTTTGGAATTGGAAGTTTAGAAACAACAGGACTCTACTGATGCATGTTCTGTTGCTCTTGTCAGCTGAAAAAAATTACCTCAGATGAATGATGGTTATGGAGGAATGAAGTATGTCCGTTTTTCACATAATTCCTTAAAGACTGTGTCTTGTGGAGGTCACACCTGTAGAACTATGGAGGTTGTCAGCACTTTGATAACTTCAGAAACACCATTCATCTCAGAAAACTGTTAATACTGGAATCACTTATTCAGTCTTTGTTCCTCGTTCTGTACAAGTCCTCAAGCATGATACAGGAGGGGTTAAATAGAAAAAAAAAAAAAAAATTGTCCATTTGCATATATAATAAAGGCAAATAAATTCTGCATTTCTTTCACCTGTAACCCTATAAAGGAATGCTAGCCATAATTCATCTCTAGCTGCCACATAAAATATCTCCAGCAAATATAGTGTTAGCTTCCCAAGAAAAGACTAATCTATAAGACAAACAATGAAAGGGCAAAGAAAAGAGAGAGGATGGTTGATATATGAGTAATGTGCAGTATCTTGTGTCTGCTGTGTTTAAAAAAAAAAAAAAAAAAAAAAAACAGTAATCAGAAAGTCATATGTACCCAAGGCAAGAATTTCAGGAGTAGGAAGCGAAATCTTCTTGGGACCTCAGTGTATGCTAATAATTGCTTTGTGCTTCTGAAAATCAGGCAGGTGTCTGATCGAAGTTTAAAAACAATGTTCAGTTTTCATCTCTTCAGTTATCATCTGCATAATTTTGCACATGACTGTCTTGCTGCTGCTGAGGAGAATCGGCACTCAGAATTTGAGTTCAGCTCTGTTAAGAGCTTGTTGTGGTCGTGGCCAATCTGACTCTTGTAAATTGGATGGAAGTGCCTGACAAAGCACCTATGAAAGTCTCTTTTTCAGAGATAGGATGATAATGAAAAGAACAATTAGAAAAAGAGCTGGGCTGGTGTACTGCATAATACCAGGGTAACTCTGTGCCAGATTGAACTTACCTCCAGGAAAATGTCCAGGCATTTGTAATTGCTCTCAGAAATAAATATGTGGTCTGAGCAGCTTAGCTAGGCAGTAGTATGCATGCTTAGTGTATGTTATGTCCATTCTTTTTCTTTTGAAGTATCATAGCTTCAGCATGCCTTTAGCATTATTTTTTTCTGGTGAAATTTGTTGCCAATTCTGTTCTGTGGTTCAGCACATTGTTGTAATTTGTCTTCTCATCCTCTTCATTAATGATAGATTTCAGAGGTTTTAGGTATTTTCTCCCTTTCGTTTGCTCAACTTGGTGCCTTCTGTATACTTGGAATTGTTGAAAAGAATCTCTACAGTAAACCTTTTGACAAGTTACTTTCTTGGAGAGGTTGACCTGATGCAACCAAGATATATCATGCTAGTAAGCTGTGCAGGCAAAATCTATATGTAGGATGAGTATTTATTTGTTACGTTTGAGGTATTTAGTTATCCAATTTTGAATGCAGTCATTTGTCTCCCAAATATGTAATTCTAATGCAAGATAGTGACCTCAAGGTGCTGTGAATAAAGCCATTTGAAAATACCAAGCCAGAAAGATTTTGGCAACCAAATGAAGGTGTAATACTCTAGAGTTTTTAACTACTTACATAGAAATTGAAATGATTTTAGGCCCAGTAGGGTTTACTGCGTGTTTGTAGAAGTGCACGTGGACTCAATACACCTCCTTCAGGCACTGTGGATGGAAAGCACCTGGCAAGAGGAATTTAGGAACTGTTAACTAATACATGGTTTTGAAGGTATTTTTCTGCTCTGTTACCTGTAACTTTCCTGATTAATTTAGCTATTTTAGTTTCAGGTTTGGGTTTTATTTCAGATTATGAAGGATTTGACTTCCGGAGTTGTGCCTAATGCTACTTCTTCACTATGTGTAGATAGAAATGTTTTGTTTTTAAAGGAGAAGTCTAATAATTTTACTGCAGGAATTTGAAAGGTAATTGAGTTGTCTCCCGTAAACTAATGTCTCTTATTCACTTCTGTTGAAAGACCACAAATCTTTATTCAGCGTGAGCGAGTCCTTATGTAAATTGTAGTAAATAATATATGAATGTATATGCCAGCTAATGTAGTACTATACAGTGTTTGGTTTTGAAGAACTGTGTGGACTTCCCAATGCAAAGGTACAAAGGAAGAGGGAGGAGCAGTTAGTATTTCATATCCATGCATTGCATAAAATAAAAGTTACAGCTCTAGTAAAATTCATATGCTAGACAAGTGTAGAGCTGAAGAGACAGAGAATCCCAGAGGGTTAACTCCTCCTCACCTAAGCAAAGTAAATTATTTGACTTTTTGAAATGTCTTCTGAAATGTAATAAAATCTGAAGGGGGTAAGGATCTTCATCTCATTAATACAGGGTCCCAGCAAATGTCATTTTCTAAGCTGCTTTGGGAAATGGGATTCTTTTCAGATTTCGGCGAATAGTTCGCAGTCACAGTGCATTACTTTAGCAGCACATTTCTCTTCCTTACACATTGCATGCTGCACAGTTTAAACAGTAGAGTGAGCTTATTTTGGCTTCATTTCTTTATATGAACAGAGAGAATTTTGATTTGCTATATATTTCACTGCTACTGTAGATTCCTTCTCCATCTTAAATGGTAGTTTATTAAGATTAAGTGCTTTCTTATGTAGATGTATTGAAAGGACCTTTGATTTGGTTTAAATTAAATTTGATTCAATTAAAATGTAAGATAGATTGAAGCACTTTCATGAAGAGAAAATGAAAAAGGCTCTCTGAAAGAGAACCGAAGCTACAATAGACATGGAATCAGAAGATCGCTATCAGGTAGGCAGGTTTTGAGGACTGGATACCAGAAACACTACTTTCAATGGAAGGTGTAACCTTGTGGTATCTAGGGGGAGTACACAAAGAGTGAATCACGTGGCTCATACCCCAAGAAATTATCCAAAGTGACTAACTGGCTGGGTCAGATCTTGTATTGCCTTGTTAGCATTCAGCACCACTGCTCTGGCACAAAGAGAGAAAGAAGAAAAGAGCAACATGAAAGGAGAGATTAAAGGAGGGGAATGAGACAGGAAAAAAGAGGGATTTGTGAAAGTACTGTGAACCCACTTCTTTTTTTTTTCCTTTGTACTCTCCTCAGCCCACATTAAATCCATATAGCAGACTACTAGGATGTCCTTTGGACAGGGCAAAGGGACTTTGTTTTGTCATCTGTGCTAAAATCACTACTAGAGGCCTCAGAAGGACTGCACTTGGTACTGGACCTTTAAATGGTTGCACCCTTATGTTGTGGGGTTTGTGAGCTGCCAGTAGATTTCAGATGCATTATAAACCATGAGTCTGGAGCCCAAGCATTTCACTAAAACATCTGCTTAGTCCTGGAGCTGATGAGTATGGCTTTGGGCTATGGCTTGTGGTCAGTAGAGCAGGTAATGCTCTAACTGCTCCTAGATGTTGTTTGAGCAAGAGGGAGAGCCTAGACTTCTTTACTTTGGTATCCTTTCCTGAGCTGACTCTGCTTATGGCACTATCGTAATATTCTGGCAGAGCCAGCAAAACCAATATGGGCTTTGTTATCAACTGTATACGATCTGAGCTGAGACAACGTCTGTTTGTATTGACATACAGTCTTTTCATGAAGTAAGAGCTAACCAGTAATTAGGAAAAGACTGACGGAGGCATTAAGGCATGGCTTTTATCAGTTATGTTGCTCTACAGGGCACAGACGGTGTCCAGCTCTGGCCTTCTAGCAGTTTGCCGTACAGCACTGAGACAAAAAGATGAGTAAGTTGACTGAATCTCAGTGTTCCCATGTGGATGGGATTTGGTCTTGGAATTGGTATCCAGATCTCATAAGGACATATGAAACAAATTTGAATATGCAATAACCACAGGAAGGAAAGGTTGCATTCTCTTCTCTGACTAAGAAGAGATTTATTATTAGGATTGACCAGCCCGGGCAGTGTTGTATTATAGCACAGAGAAAGGACTTGCAACTCTCCTGTGCCTTTGGCCCTGACTTTAAGCCCTGGCAAGGAAAAGTTTGAGTGTGGGAGTCCATATCCACTGCTGCAAAGCCACCAATTGTCTCCATAAAGACAAAATCAGGTTTAAGGAGATTGGTCATTTCTAACACAAGCTGAATTTAAATCAGCAGTATTGAAAATATGAAGTGTTTTATTATATTTTTAACAGCTCTAATTGCTTAGACCTCTGCAAAAAGTTTAGTAAACTTTTTTTTTGTTCCTTTGACAAATGTGTGCTTCATTCAAATCTGAAAGTATTTAAATGCCTTTGCATACAGTGGCATAATGTATATTGCTTCTTTAGGGTTGAGTCATCATATTGTTATAAACATTTTTTTCAAACCTCCAAAGTTAAAAGTTTGTATTTGCAGCACTGCTTTAAATACTTTTTCTTTTTTTTTTTTTTTTTTTTTTGTTTGTTTGAGGGGAAATTTGCAAAGATAGTGTAATGTTAAAACACTGGTTTCTGGAAACATTGATCTCTGTCTCTTTCAGTGTTTTGTCTTAATCCAGTGAATTGTATTTAAACACTTTTGTCTGTCTAGTCGCACTGAACGTAAATTGACAGCTTTCATACTTGTGAAGTTATCTGAACTTGTACAAGGGTTTTCTCTGTACTGCTTGGTTAATAAGGATTTGCCTCTTGTTTGCCTGTAAGCGTTGGTTTACTGCTGTGGTTTAGAAAGTATATTTTAAAAGCAAAACAGTTGGATTCTGAGTTGAATGGTGGAAGGGAACAAAATAGTGGTTTTTTTTGTTGTTTTTTTTTTTTGTGTTGTTTTTTTTCAAAGGGGCCACTATAGCTTCTAGATACAGCTATACATATACATGCACAGTTCCTGGAATAACTGCACAGATGCATGCAATTCTTAAGAATACTCACAGTATGTTTTCTGAGTGTACATGAGAAAGAATAAGCAGACTGTGGGAAAGTGTACTAGATACTATATAGGCTCATAATATATACAGTGTATTTCTGTTAATTGATGCAGCCCATGTACGGCGTAATAGCTGCAGAGGAGCAGTTATGGTGCATGCTGTGAAGGCATATTAAAACAGTACACAAAAGTCATTTAAATTCTAATAAGTCTTTTAACATACAGCAGTTTTTGATCCCACAGTGTATCTATGATTTTCCAGTCTCACTGAGACCCATTGTATTTTATTTCTGCAATATTGGTAGAAAAGAAATTATGAGCTAGTAGTGATGCTGTGGACTATGTTATGCCTACAGAGATTGCTTTGGTGGCTGGTAATATAAGTTTACTGTAGGTTAAGGCAGATTATTCAATCTTTGTGCTTTTAGTATGATCATCGAAGCAACATTTTCTGATAGTACAGTGCTTTTAATTACTTCAAAGAAGCTTTGCTGGGTAAAAAAGTAGTTGTATACGATTCTTTTAAGTGGCTGACCCTCTACTCGCTCATGTAATTCAGTGCACTTCAAGAATGTGAGATGTGTAAAGCTTTTGACCTCAATAAGTGCAACAACATTGGATAAAGAATTTTTCCATTGCTAAAACCGAAACTTGGTGGCTAGCATGAAGTCAGACAGTATCTTTGGCACAAAAGAAAAAAATGAAGAGAAGTTAATAAACAGGATGAATACAAATGATGCTATTTCCCTCATAATCCTCATTGTGTATCTACACAATGTGGACACAATGCCGAAAAACAGTGATCACAATTTAATCAACTATCACCTGAAGAAGAAGACTAGGGCTAAAAAGATAATAAAGGTTGGGGTTGTTTTTAAAGAAGTTGTTTGTCAAATGGAATGCAGCAATAAAATTAAAGATGGAGTCTTTTAAAAGCTGCAACAAGTTCATATCTCACAAAGAAACCCTGTGATGTTTCTTCTGTAATTCATATATTAAAAAAACTCCCTGTAGGTATTTTTAAGCTTTAAAACCAGAGAACTAATCCTTTAACAGCAACACCGTAAAGAAGACCACCTAATCCAGTTACTGTATCAGTTCAGAATCTTTTGACAAGTCTCATGCAGCCAGACTTGGAACAAGAGTCTTGGAAATCTTGAAACAAGTCTTAGAAAAGCTGCATTTTCAGTATGAAACAGTGCATAGACTCTTAGAAAGTTCAACTAATGTATCTCATTTTATACTGAAGAACCATTGCTACTTAGCTGTCACCTCCCATTTGTCTTGATTGTACCACAACAAGACCGAACATTCAAAGGTGTGCATCCGAATTTAGAGCAGTGATAATTCTTGGAGGTAGTCCTGAAGGCAAAGCTTACAAATGTGCCTTCTGGATCTCTATTTGCATATTCTTCAAATAATTAATAATTAGATATGTTGTCTGTGAAAAGCTTAACTTGAGAATTACTTGTGCAGCAGGTGATCTTTCCTGCAGTTGATGTCATGCTTTTACTCAGTGGAAAGAGTTGAGTTAGTTGGATTAGCTTTAGGCGGACAAAGGTGGTTTGTGCTGGACTCTGAGACCAATCCAAGGTGACATTTTCAAAATCATTCTCTGAAAATACAATCCACCCATCTCCATTTGATTTCTCAGAAAAAGTGGTCTACTTCTGATTGGTAGCAAGCCTGGGCAAGAAATTTGCCTGTCTTGAATGAACTGTTTTTCAGACTCTGATACTGGCTTCAGTCTAGAAAATTTGGGAGAAAACCTTCCTCTGCTGTCACTTCCCCTGGTGTATCTTGTCTTTCTTCCTACCATCTTTCTTAACTTGTGATAGGAATGTATGCAAATTATTGACCAAGAAAGTCTTATGTGTACATAAACAATTGTTTGCATTGCCTTTTCTACTTCAGCCTTGAGGGTAATAATCAAAACAGGGCTTCTTGGTCATATTATGAGTAAACTCTATTTTGCTTGTCCCTCTTCTCTGATGGAGCTTTTCTGCTTTATGCTGCCCTGCTGATATGCAAGCTGCCAAGCATTACCACCTCTGTCTCTAAAAAGGAGCTGATATCACATATGAGGGAGAACAGGCAAGTGCTTTCTACCCAGCAAGCAGTAGAATGGAAAAGGGATCACCATGGCAGCAGTGTTATTAAGTGCAAAGCCTCTTTTCAATCATTTTCATTATATACCAACTCCCCAACTGTATTCTTTTTCCCTAAAGGCGGAAACTGTATTGCAAGCTGGCTGCAAGGCACAGATGCCAGCTTCAGAAATGCATTACAGAGTTAGCTTTGAACCCAATAAAAAAAATGATCTCATAGGATCCCTGCTACGGTCTTCAGTCTGGTGCATGTAAACTCTGTTTGTGGCACTGGTGTCAGTTCTCGCTTCTTCTTTGGCTTTGGTTTTGCTTTCTTATTCAGGTGATGAAGAACATAGATATTTCTTTCCTTCCCGTCCAGTGATTGTCAGCATTTCTTTTTCTCAGTGAGACACAGCAAGAAATAAGGTTATGGGTGAAACACTTTAGGAGGTAGCTACGTGAAGCACACTTAGATTTGTCATAAAGTCCTCGAATTGCAATAGGTTTGAGATAATTACACCAATATTATGCTTGATTGCTTAAATATACTTTAAGAATTCATAAACAAGCATAGACTGCTCATGAAATAATAATGAAATAAGCATAGAAGGTGCATATTTCCATTTCAAATTTAGATGAGGTGTCTAAGTTCAGTTCATCGTTAATTTTCTTAACACAGTGTATGTAATTTGGCTATTTAGATGCCTACTCTGTATACACTGCATGAACATCATGCTCACTCGCCCCTGTTCTCCACATATCACTTTATATTTCAGGAAGACTGCTGTGTGTGTACAAAAGTTATGCTGCTGTTTCTTGGTTACTATTGAGCATTTTCTTGGCTCAGACTTTAGACTGAAGCAGCTGTGCAACCTTAAGGATATATGCTACCAAGTCCACAGGAAAGTGATTGATCCGTACTTTCTCACTGTTGAGTCTTTGCCAGAAAGAAAAGCAACGGGCTGTTTAGCTGCATCCCTTGGTGTAATAAACTTTTTAAAATTTCAGTTCAAATAATAAAAGAGTAAAAGGAACGAGTTTCCTTTGTTATCTTCTGATGTTTTCTCAAATTCTACTACTTCTACTGATTTTCTACAAATTCTACTTCTTCCTCTACTTCTTTTTCTTCTATAGTAGTGTGTGCAGTAAATAATGACAGGGATCTAATTTTGACACAGCTTTTTGAAGGAGAGGAGTTACTTCTCCCTAGTGTTTGGTAGTGTATATATACAATGCCCTTTCTGTTTTTTTCTTTTTTTTCTTTTTTTTTTATGCTAGGAATACCGTGTCATCTGTGGGTTTGGATGCATCTTCTACCTAATTCAGGGACTTAAACTGTATTGTTCTCCCTACTTTGATAGAGGAGGTGATACCATTTAGAGGAAAATGGGCAGGAAACTTCATAGTAACAGCATCACGAGGAAAGTGCTCAAGAGTGGTTAATGAAAACCTGAATTAGGCAGTGTGCAGTGTGACTATTTTTAATACTGGAACTGATGCAGCAAAAAAGAGGAAAATATTCTGTTTTCATTTAAAAATAAATGTTAACTCTCAATACCACTGTAAATATTCCTTTTTATTTCAAGGAAGAAACAGCTGTAGTAACCAAATGTGATAACACCTGATAAATGCTGTTTGCTCAAACAGTAAATAAGAAAATAAGAAGTTTCTCAATGAGCCAACTGAAATTGACCTGTTCCTCTAACAAGTTCGCTGCGTATCAGTGAGCGGAACTACTTACTGGTTGAAATTTCCTACAAAAATCACGGCGATGGAATCAGCACGCATCCATCACTAGTAAGATATTTAAGTAGCTCAGAATACATTGCTTCTGTCAGAAGCATGAGGCATGGAGCTCACCTGGGGATTCTTTAGAATTACCAGTGCTTGAGAACAAAAATTACAGACAATTTTCCTTTCATCTCTTCTTCCCCATTTATATTTCAAGGTCATCATCCTCCCCTTAAAATCAGGACCCCTCCCTATAGCAACATGCTAAGATTACTCTTATTTTCTTGAAGGTAATGCTATGAAATTACCTACGGTCTTCTGGTAATCTACTCAGTCGTGGATGAAATCATATTGTTCCTAGATGCATTGCTATCCATCCCAAGTCTGCTTTTCTGCCATGTAGCACAAAGTTTACTCTGCAGACAATTTCTTAATGTGCAATAAATGTTTTTAATGTGTTTTTATGCACATAATGCACAGTGTTTAATTATCAAGTATCATGGACTACTTTGTCCAGTACGGACTGAGAGGTTATGGGAAAAAGTTACTACAGGATTAAAGAAAGGGAGGAGTGGGTAAGAAAACCACTATACTTTTTTAGTAAAATTATCCAACTTTAAGATGCAAAATTAATAGAACAATTACAGCTAGGCTTTTACACTCTTGATCAAAACAAATGGGTTGATGCCGGTATTCACCTGGCAAATGTTCATGCAGCAGTTACAAAATGCTGGAGAAGGCACTCCTCTGGTTAACAGTACTCCTTGTTCTACTGGAGCGAAGAAAACATTATCCTTTGGACAATACATTCTACATCTATCTACTTTCATAGTTCTTAATTGTATTTATTCCTTGCTTTGCTTTTCTTCCTTCCCAATTTCCAGCACTAATTTCAGGAGAAGTATGTATATCCTTGTGAATAATCGTGTTAAAAAGTGTCATGAGGGTATGTATAACACCAGACAGCATGAAATTCTTCTAACAGGAAAGGTTAATGAAGGCATTGAGGAACGAATTTATTTACTCAATGTCACTCAGCTAAATTTATGACAGAGGAAGAAGTTGAAATAAGAGTACTTCACTTCTGCCAAATATCTTAATCACAGGATTATCTCTTTTGGGAGGTGAAATAGCACATGTTGAATTAACATTTTTAGGTATTGACTTTTAGGTCATTAAACACAGAACAGTCCATATTTTTGAAAGGGCAAATCTAAAAGCACTCAGGCAGGTCGTTTTCATCCTCAATGAGACACAGCCTAATGCCGATAGATGCAATTGGAAATGATCTTGTTTAGATGTAAAGAAACATGCAATCCAAATTATTTTGATTTTCTGCCCACTGGGAGTTGTATATCATCCTCCATTCAAAAAAAATGCCAAAACTTTGCAGAGAGGCTACCTAATCACGTTACTGTGGGCAACAGAGCTGAGTTCTGCTGAGTGAAAATCAATTGCGCTTTGTTACTTTCTTATTTTTATGTTAATAATCCATGGCACAGATTGACATTGATTCCCACTAGTTGGTGTATCCCCATTCTCTCTCTTTCTCTTACATGTGCACACATACATTCTATTGTTATCTCACTCCTTGTTCCCAGGCTTCTCCCTTCTTGCAGGTAGCAAGGTGCAAATGGATTTTATGATGGTCTAATTACCTGTTTTTGAGGTCCTTCTCTATTTTGCCAGCCTGCCTATTGCAGGAAATTGCTGTGGATGGAAACTACTGTGATTCCATATAGACCTTCTTTGTCAGTCCAGGCAGAAAGAAGACATGCTGCTTCTGTTTAGCATGCTGACCCTGTAAATTTAGGGATGGAAGAGGCTTGGAATAACTGAACCATAATGGATGGGAGAGAAGGGAATGTTAAACACAGTGGTAGCAGCTTCCCATGCTGCTACGGGTGGGCTTTCCCCAGATTTGATGTAAATGGATGTAAGGAGGCAGGAGGTTCTCTTTTGACTCTTCTAAAGACCTCCCCTTTTTTTCCTCAGCAGACAATGTTAAGGCCCTATTTCAGTTTTTGATGCCCTTTGTAATGCATAAATAGTGGTCTATAGAGGTTCACGCAGAATGTTCTCTAAGTTTTTTTTTTTTTTTTTTTAGCTCTTACTGCTTATTAATACCTACTGAACCTATTCAAATAACCCTTTTGGACTTTTACTCTATGCTAACATTTAATTTTTAAGTGAGTTTACAAGTAAAGTTGGGTGGTTCCAGGGTGCCCTTGGCTCACCTCACACTTTGCAAGCCATCAAAAAGAACTAGTAAGTTTCAGCAGTGAAATACAGGCACTTATGAGTGCCTGTATATTTAAACAAACAAACAAAAGTAATTAAAATGGTTAGCGATTTTCTCAAAGCACCCTGAATTTTTTTGACTTAGCATTTTTCATGGTAACACATTGGGCTGTCTCATTGTATCAATCATGCAGATTCAATGTAAATAGATCCTGAAAGATTTATCAAATGTAATCATATCTCTTAAAATGTATAATTTTATAGCTATAGTTCAGCAGAATGTGTGTGTTAACACATCTTCACACATTTATATGTACAAAAAAAAATATATAAAAGTTACGTTGCCATGGTTGGAAACTTTGGGAATTGCCTATTATGAGCAATCTCCATTTGTTTTCCTTTGGAGCCTTTTGCACCTTTACAGTCTACTCTGAAAACACAGCTTGTTGCTGCTCCTATCCTGTTAACAAATATTGTGTGAAAGGAAGCTGACAGAACTAATTTGGGTCTTTTCCCTAAAAGCTGTAAACTGGCAATCTTTGTTTAAATACTGTTATTCCATGAATATTCTTAATCTTGGTCATTATTTCCACTTGAAATGTTAAAATTTGGGTGTACAACTTTGAAATACTTCTCATACAGAAACAAAGATTAGGTCTGTATCAACGGTAGTCATACTGGCTTATAAACTGCTATGGGACTTGTAAAGCAGTTGAAATTCTGCATGGTTAATAACCACATGGATTTTTCATCTGGATCATGGATGAACAGCACTGGACATAAATATACATAATATACACTATCAGTGTAATTTGTCCTTGGTAGATAAAATTCAGTCAGACCAGGTAGTGATTGTACTGCTTTGCCTGTCTTCCTAGCAGTTTTAGGAGGATATATTTTCCATTGTCATAGAAATATCTAAGTCTTTCACATGAGATTCATAGCAGCAGTGAAGTCCATGTTCGCACTTAACACTTACAATGGAAATTGAGTATTGCAGAGGTCCTGCAGTGTATTTTTACAGAGGCATGAATTTTCATCTTGTGTCTAGTTCATGTAATGGTGTAAGCAAAGATTAATTTGACATGTCAGAAGTGGAAAGGATTGCTACATTTAGGGCTATAGTCTTCTCTTATAACATATTAATGACAGTTTTATATCTCTGTCAAAAGGAAAATGTACCTCTTAATACTCTTACTAGTGGAGTATATTTTATTTATTTTATTAGGAAGACTAAGAACACAAGTTGTGAATTGGCATTTCAGCCAATTGTCTTAAAATTACGTAGTGTAAGGGTATAATTGTTGCCTTCAAAAAGCTAGCTGGAATTCTTAATGATGCCTAAAGGTTGCTGTGCCACTTGAAGCTATTATGACTGTGTCTTTTACTGCTGCCCTTTAGCATTAATGTAGCAAGAGGCCTAACTGCAAAAGGCAGGAAAAAATATCAGCAGATTAAATAGCCTATTTCTTCAGTTGTAACAACTAGGGATTTAACTGCTTTATTTACTTTACATGACACTGTGACTTCAAGGCCAGTCAGAATAACCACAGGCTTTCATTTCCTTGTTGGAAATCCTTGCTTTTCTGTATTAGCTCAACCTCATACAATAGGTGGTAAAGGTGGAATGGTGAGATAAAATCACTTGTTTAAAAAAAATATCTTTACTTAGCACCTTAATGAAGCAATCCGTATTTGAATATTTTAGATCAAAGCTTTTTGAGAAGATTAATCTCAAATTGCCTTCAAGGTTTCTGAGAAGGCCGAAGGCAATTTCACTTTCTTTTTTTGAATGAAATCTTGAAGAATGCTAATATGGCTGGCTGGAAGACACCAATTCCGAGGTGCACAAAAACCTGATACTGTGAAATCAGTTTCATTTTCATTGGGATGAAAAGAAAGGCCTTTGAAAGGTTTTGCAAAAATACATGAGCAAGTAACCGGCTGCACTTCAAAGTTACTAAGGGCTTAAGGCATTCATTTGGCATGAACCAGATACCAGCCAGTGAGAGATGCAGAGCAGAGATTTGAAGTTGGGTTTTCTGCCTCCTAGATGAGTGCTTTTTGTTTCAAAAAGTATATTGGTCTTTTTTCTTCCTTTCCTTTTCTCTCCATGTAAATCGTCATCTTATTAACAGGTTTTTTTCTGTATGCTGAGTGTAAGCAATAAGGATGTAGTTGCTTCTTGTTGTGCTTTGGTAAAAGTAAAATAAGTTTTCAAAATGAATCAGAATGAGATATTACAGGTACTCACTCCATTTCAAGGCTTTTCAAACTTATTTTAATTAGGAAGCTGTAATTCCAGCAATATAACATGATAGCCATGTGTTCATTATTACAGGGCTCATAAGAACGCATGGGCTTTGCTGAGACATGGATTCCCATTAGCTTCTTTGGCTTCCTCGAAGTCTCTCTAGGCCAGATTTTCACAGGTGGTTGTAATTCAATGGTGATGAGTTGGTTTGTCTTTTTTCTTCTTTCTTTGACCTACTGACTCATGTGAGAGAAGATGGCGTCAGAAGTGTCCCTTGTAAATGCATGTTTTAAAATGCTGTGTCTTGTTCAGTCCCTAAAAAAAAAAAAGTCAGAACACTTGTATTTGAGGCTTTCTAGACCTAAAGATTTCCCCACGTTGCAAGTTGGCATAGTTTGGTGGTCAATTATACTACAAATTTTTGCAGTGCATAACTTAGAAGGGCTGCTCCAAAAGCAATGCCTTCTATTTTATTATGTTGGCCCGTGACATGGGAAGCAGATGTTTGTGATTTCTCAGTAGAGGTTTAACATTCTCACCAGTATCCCCTTAGATTCTGTGCTGTGTGACAGATGGCAGCAGAAAGGACAGTTTGACAGAATGGCACCTGACATGAAATGTGTATGAAGCAAAGGTATGGCGTTGAATTCCTCCACATGGAGAAAATGGCACCCACTGACATTCACTGGCACTTGCTGAATGTTTGAGACCAGCCAGTGGATGCGAGCACAGTGAGGTGGTGAATGATGTATTTCTGCAGTGCTGACAGTGACAGTGGTCAATTTCAGTGGTTCAGATTTTTGGCTGCAGCATGCAGGTTCTTGTTCATCATTGGCATACCTAATGGTTTATGTTGGAAAAACAATGTTTTGTAGCTGAGTTTGCAATATCAAGTAGTGTTACTGTGCTCTTGCTTTCTGTTATAGTTTCCATGGAAATAAATAGGAGGTATTACTTCCAGACCAACCTGGATATAACAGAGAAAATCTGTTCTATGATGGTACACAATCATATAGGTGCTGCCCGTGGCTGCCACATCTATCTCACGGCTATACCACTCCAGTTAATTTTCAACTCCTAGTAATTTTATATTTGGTGCATGAAATGCTGATAGCTGAGAAATTCTCAAGTTGTTTTTGTTTTGCTTCACTTTTCTGTGCTATTTTTTTTTTTTTTTTTTTTTTTTGCTTTGAGGATGAAGGAACAATAAGTCAGTAAACATAAGGTTGGACCAAATGACATTGCCTGAATGAGGTAGTGTCAAGCTTATTGGCTGCAAAAGAGATGATGGGGTGTTGCACAAAAGCACAGTGCCAACATGGGCACGATTTGGCACAATGTCTGTGCATCACTGCGTTTGGAAAAGACATACGGCGCATGAATGGCAGATTCCAAATACATTTGGGCATCCTGACAGCCACACTAACCTGCTGTCCCCTTCATTGCATTGCTTCTGAAAATATCTTGTTCTGAAAAATGACTGTAGGTGCAAACTGAAGAAACCTATGCCAAGCTAGATGTTTCATTTTATTTTCATTTATTATTCAGGAAACACATTTTGCAGAAAAATGTCTCAATGATGGTAATATTCATTGCAAGCACTATGTGCTGTAGGATTCTCATTCTGAGCAGAGAAATACTGTGCTTGCAACTTGGATCATTATTCTAGTAAGCAACGAACTTAAGTCAGGCTCTGAATTGAATATTTGTCATTACAAATATGTTTGCAAGTGGAAGAGGTCATGTAAACAAAAAAGGTTTTCTTTGTGCAGGACTGATGATGCCAGTAAAGTCTAAATATTCAGCATTATTGCTCCAAGTTCTTCTGATTACAGTAACACCTGCTAAGATTGTATTTGATTCTGATTTTATGATATCTTTTTTTGAATTAATTGCTTATCTGAAATTGGCCAACCATGGCTGCTGTTTATAAGCAACATCTCCTTTGCTGCTTTGAAAAAGTGAATTAATGCCAATTAATTTCCAGTTATATTATTAAAGACACAGAAAGATAATTGTGGTAGCAGTATCTCTCACTGTCTTTATGAGTAGTCTCCTGAGATCCTTCATGTCCAAGGAATTAAAAAAAGAAATGTAGCAGAATGGATGAGTACAATGTCATGCTGTCTGCAAAATGGTGGCTTGTCGATGTGTGCCTTTCTCAGGAAAGAAAACTGTAATGCTGGATATTAGGGGAAGAATTCAAAGCTGTCATCTTGGGAGGAGAGCTGGAAAGTAAATATGGATTTACACAAACTGGCAAAGGCTTTCTCTTAAGAATGTGGTTACATTAATAGTTGCACAATCATGCTGTTTCTTATTACAGGTGACCTCTACTTATCCAAATGTTTTAGATATTTTTTGCTTTTTCCATATGGAAATAGGTTAAAAACTGGTGAATTGCAGGGATTTTTTTCCTATCAGGAGGTTGCTCCATTTGCAGAACTACTTGTTGCTGCTTCAGAATAAACATGGAGTTTTAAATGGGGCAGTTTCTACCTAATAAGTCCAAAATGTGACCTGTTTTGGCAAAGCTGGGTGTTGGAAGAAGACACAGTGCTGCAGGAGACAGCCAAAAATAATAGGGCTGTGAGGGGATGGCTTTACTTAGGTTACAGCCAGGATAAGGAGAGGAGAATCGTGTTGGTTTGGCTGTGCTAGGAATGCTAATGCAGGAGGAAATAGAGGGGGCTTGGGTTGGGGAGGGAATTTGATAAGGAACAAAGCCTTACTGCTGAGCTTTAAAGAGGCTGCAATAATAATGGAAAGTGACACCACAAGGTAATGAAAAGGAATGTATATGTACACGTGTGAGTGTGTGTATATATGTATATATACACAATTATAAAAAGCCTCATTAAAGGTGCTGGAATTTATTATTGTGCTAAAAAGCACATTTAGAATTCAAAACAGTCATTTTGCCAGCAGAAACAAACTGTTTTTTGGAACAACGTAAACACTGTTGTGTTTAGAATTTACAAGGCTGAATGACGCTGCAAAAGGTAATGCTTTAGCCATCTTCCTTTTGGTAGGTTGGTCTAATAGCTGGTTGTGTGTGTGTGTGTGTATGTGTATATGTTAGGTTGTTTTGTTTTTTTTAGGGGAGTAAATACAAACTGACAAGCTTGTTCTGTAAATGCTGCTTTCCAGATGTGCAGCTCACAAACTCTTTCATACTGTTGTCCATGAAGATCTCTAAAACTGGAGAAACACTGGTATCGTCCTCTGAGCTCACTGATGAGTTATGCGGGGTTTGTTCCTTTGGGGACATCTCCTTTCCAGACATCACAGAGGATTCTGCGTTCACCTCTTATTCTCATAAACATTATGTGTACCCTTTAATCTTCTAAATATGTTGTGGAAAGTTTTCTATATAAATTTGTGGAAATATGTTCTGGACACTTGTAAAGTGTTCAGAAATGTAAGTTTGAACAGAAATAATGTATAAAAACACGTAAAAATGCAGATTTATTTCTTGGGCCATGAGAGTAAATAGACTCCTGTTCATTATTACAGTCGAGGACGAAAGAATGTAGCAAGTTTTCCTCTGGAAAAGAAGAGGAAGTATAAGGAGAAGGGACTGAAAGAAATTGTAGGATAAGACTGATGTTCTTTCAGGCTCACATTTAAAACAAAAATAGTGCTCAAGAAACCAAGTTTGAACTGATCCACTTTGTGACTGTTGTGTAAGAGAATTGTGTGGTGTTTTTTTTTACTCATAAGTAATAAATTATTCCTGTAATATTTTGAGTTTCAATACAATGTGTCCAAATTTTCCCCCCACACCATTCAGGTGTTTTGAGTTTTGTAGAGCTTCTTTATTTTTAATTAGTGTTTGTTTGTGTATTTTTCTATGCTTATACCTTCACAGGTATGTTTCCTGACTTATTGGCAAGGTATTTTTTTCATCAGCCTCTGGTATGCTGACACATATGTATCTCTTGCTCCGTGCACCAGCTGAGTTGTTCTATCTAAATGTAAAGAGTTTTCCTGGCAAGAATACAGTGTACAGGATAAGCTAAGTCTCCTGGGTCTTGCTCACAATCATAAGCTGACACTGATAGCATTTTGCAGATGGTACTTGGATGGACAAAAGAAGTGAACACATACTGATCTAATGAATGCGCTGAATTGGTTTCTGTTCAGCATTTCTCACTGGACTACCAGAGAAGGGAAATTAAATCAACTCACGACAGCTATCTTGCACATCTCACCTGGGAAGGTATGCATGAGGTAGGACAGGCACTGCTTAACATTAATCAGTCTCCTGAAGTCATTACATTCATGAGGAAATGTAATTCACATGTGATTACTTTTTAATTTACTCTGTAATCACATTCCAAGTGAACAGGGCAAGCTTAAAATGAAATTTAAAAGTCAAATAGTGCTTTGTATTAAGAATTCACAATTTTTATACGCACTTAGGTTAATAAAGATTTTACAATAACCATTTGTGACTGAACGTATAATTTTTTGACAGAAGCTGGTGCCATACTTGGGATAAAATGTATTTTATTTTTGTCCAAGCACTGTGGTGTACTCTAGGAGCTTAAGGGCCTGTGTTTCATGCACCATTTTCATTTTGTTTGAAATTTTTTAATCATACAACAAAACAAAATGGCCATATCCTAGCTCTTAGTTTGCATGAATTAATGCATTTTTCAGTTTTTTGCTTTTCCTCTGCGGGTCACCATGTATTTATGCCCATCATCAAAAAAGGAGGTGAGATGTCATAATAACAGAACTGAGTTTATACATGAGAAATGTGAACAAACAGAATTTTCATAGTTCTTCAACCTCTGTGCTGATCCTAGTTTCAGTGAAGTAGTTATCAGTCATAGAATGGTTTGGGTTGGAAGGCACCTTTAAGATTATCTAGTTCCAGTGCCCCTGCTAAATTTATATATAATTGGAAAGCTTTCTGAATCACTAAAATAATTCACTGTTTCAGGGTTTAGTCTTTCTTGAATCTGTGCTCATCATTTCTACAGTGCTGCCATCAACAAGAAGTGACCAGAAGACAAGATGTTTAGTGTTACTGTATCTGAGTATTGAATGCTAGGGCATGTCTGAAATAAATGAAGTATTGGTTTAGTTTAAAAGCCAAAGCGAGTTCTTTCATTTAATATGAAGGCTTTTCATTTCGTTGATACAAATCTAGCCCTCTGCTCCAGGCAACCCCGATTGCAGTATCGGTGACTTTGCTATGCTTGTGCAGAATGTTATGGAATGTCACAGAGAGCCCAGGTCACGTTTCTTCTGTGTATTGTAGGGATTATGTCAGCAACAGAGGGAGGATAGAAACCATGAACTTGCATCTACATGCTCAGGGAGCTGAGGACTGAGAGCCAGAGCTCACTGACAGCCGCTGTGGGTTTTGGTCCAGAAAGTGTAAAGGGTCACGCTGTTTTGAGTTGGAGTATTGCAGCTGTGGGCGAGGAGTGGCTTGAAAGAATGCTTACTCTGGGAAGAGGATTGCAATTATTTTGTTCTTATTGTGTCCCCTAAAGGAATTAGAACAAAATGTCTTTTTTTTTCTTCGCAGTTGGCTCTGTGAAAGTGATGATTTTATACATATGTTCTCACTGATCTCTTGGCAATAAAACACTGCACTTTAAAAGGTAGCATCCACCTACATACAAATATGTGTGGCATAGGGTTTTAGTTCAGTTGTTTACTACTAAACAAATGAATTCTCCTCGCACTCTTTATTTCTGCATAGAGGAAAAGGCAGGTTATGAATTTAACTGGAGAAATTTCTAAAATGCATAAAAATGGTGCCTCCACCACTCATAATGCAAGAAAAGATGTTTTGCTTGTACAGCTCATGGACCGAGTTTGTGAAGGCCTCGTGTCCATTGTTCTGCTTGGCAGCATCTTCTAGAATGAGAACTACCTGATGAATAAACCTTATCCTGTAGGCCCTTGTTGCTGAAGTCCTAATGTTCAGAATTCACTAAGTCTCTCACCATTCCACTGGGCAGTTTGCAAGCTTGGTATCATATCTGACTATGACTTACATACTTCTGCCTTCATGTGTGCAGCTTGTGAGGGAGTTATCAGATTGGTCAGGGAGAGAACTATAACCATGGTTGCATGACTTCTTAAACTCTCTAAGTCTTCACTTAATGTCTGACAAGTTGAAGTCGTGGTAGATGAGCTTTCAGGTCAAATTCTATGCCTAACCTCCTTGAGAAGTACTGCTTTCAGAACAGAAATAGTTTTAATCGGACCCTTTGCTGTATACAGTCATTAACTATTCCTGACTATATGCATGTCTGAATGCGATCATGATGCATTACAAGCATCAGTACTGAAAAACTTCAATAGAAGGACAAGAAGAGATGTTATGTATTTCTAAAGCAGATAACCTTCATAAATAAGGGCATGGAGCATGTAGTTGCTAAATTACTTTGAAAATATGGTGGGATATTTGGAATTAAGTTTCTTACGTACTTGATCTGTGTCTAGCTCTTTGTATGGGTTTATGGACCATGAATAATGAAAGGGATTTTGTACATTAACATCTGGAAAGTCATAAAAGAATATTTATCTCCACCCAAGACAGCAAACCTAAAAATGCTACAGACTTTGTGTGAGTTGCAGTAGTAACTAAGGAAGTCAGTTTAATTGATTAAAAACTCTCAAGAGTATCTTCTGAGCTATGCCTCTTGTCAGACTATTAAAATTGCAATGGCAGTCAAGATAATTCTTTTAGGGTCTTTGCTTTCAAGGACTGGATGAAGCACAGGTCATTTTCTGCCAGTCCTAGGACAGCCTCTCAACAGATGTAACTTCGATGTGAGCTAGGAGTTGAATAGTAGCTGTTTTACTCATCCTTCCTAAAAAGGAGATGAAAAACTTTTAGCAAGGCCCATTAATATGTAAGAGTTGAAAAAAAAAAATCAGCTTTCCTATTCAAAATAAAGGAGTTGTGATCAAAATGTAATTGAAAATCACAGTGGCAAGATCTCCATCCCTGAATGTATATTAACTACTATAGGAATTACGAACAGGAATTCTTCTGGTCCTTTTTTTGTTGTTGTTGTTCTAAATCTTGTACTGAGACTCTTCAACACCAACCTTTCTGTGCAGTGACCTCTTACCTCTATAACTTCTCAGAGGGAAAAACAATCATGCTCTGAATCACTAGGGCTGAATCACATTACCAGTGCCTTGCCAGCCTTGGTACCATTGAGCTGGAAACATGTCTTGGGATTCCTCCTATTCCTACATATCCATTTCTTCCTATTCTTACATATGTTTCATCTTGTGGAAGTCTTTTTCCACAATTAATTAAGAGACAAAAGTAAGAACAGTTTCTTGCCACCCTGAAGATACCCGGTCGACTCAGTTTGTTTGTGGTTGAGTTTTTTCCACGCAAATAACTTGAGTGTTTAAAACAGTCAATGAAAAAAATGTTACTGTGGTTGGTTTGCACAGCTGTAGGAAAATACCCCATTTGACAAGTTAAAAAGAAATGATTTTGATTTTTGTTCCAGGGTAGCATTTTCTGAAATCAGTCTGATTTAATTAAGCAAGTTCTATGCACATACAGCATCCCACACTGGAAATTATCTCTTAGATTTTTTTTTTTCCCTCTTGCTTAACCAGTGATTTATGAGAGCTATTATTTGACAGCTCTAGACCATCCTTTCCTGTTTATTTTCTTGAGGAATAAATAGCAGAGCAGATGAATGTGAATATCAGCATTTTCTCTAAGAATTTCTCCGTCATTCATAAGCAACGTGTCCAAGTGTTGCTTTTCTGTTTCCTTTGGCCCACTCAGAGTTGTGCCAGCTGAGTTGTGCTCTTTCCAGTGAGATGAAGTAACTGCATTTCTTGTGGGGCAGAACACGGTATTCTATTATATTCTAATAACTCACATCTGGTGTAGCTGAAGGATCAGTCACTAGCTGACCTAAATATAGGTTGGAATTACTCCTGAGGGGGCACTTCTTCCTCTGGTCCTTTTGATCTTGAAGTGCTTGGAAGAGGCAGCCCCACTCTGTAAGCAGCTCCTACTCCTAATGAACAGTTCTACCTGCAGATGCAGAAGCATATAGACTTTAGTAAGTGTTAAGTGAGACTGCTTTGTGTTTACCTTTCATTAGGCCTGTCTGTTCCCTTCACGGAAACCCTCTTCTTTAAGGGAACAGTCACAACTAAATGTCAGGTTTTTAAGGAAAAACTTTCTCCTTGCTGTTAAATTTAATTAACCCAAATATGCTCTGAAGTACCGTTTTCAGCGATTACTCTGTAACTTGGCAAGGTGTTCCTAGCAATAGGCCTCTCCCAGCAGTGTAACACTGCTGAATCCAAGTGGATTTACATGCAACCTGTTTATATGGGCTCTGGAACAGAGAGGGGAAGCAAAGTTGCGCTGCTCAGCAAAACTGTCCAGAACTGGGAAACAAAAGCTGAAGTGATTGATTGTGTGAAGATCTCCGCAAATGATACCAAAATTAAAACATTAAGCTAATGACTTTAAAGAAAATTACATTGCCGTGTGCAATTTGTTCAACAGAGAGAAAGCAAATGTGGTTTTACTAAAAACACAAAAGACACCAAAATCAAATTGTGCAAGAGAACCTTATTTCTCTCCTTCTCTCCAATTTCCCTCTCTCTGGAGCTTCAAAACTGAGCAGCTGTCAGAATTTTTCATCTGTTTGACCTGTCACAGGAAAGGTCAGCACTGATCAGTGCCTATACTTTTTAACAGACAGAGGACTGTAATTGAGAATAATTCCTCTGCAATTTGGTAGGCAGGGGTTGTTTCAAAGTGGCTTTCAAAGGCACTGCCAGGGTAGAAACGGTAGAAACTCTGTAAGTGAATCAGGCTTTATTCAGGGCTGCAGATTTCTATTTCTGTTTTGGTTTGATTTATTTTTCCCCTAATGAAACAACTGCAAAATTGAACTGCTCACATTTTTAAACAGTAGTGTTCCTTCCAGAAATGGCTTGACATGTAATCAGATTCTAACATCTCCTGGGGTGCCATGAGGCTAGCATGAGAAGGAGCCCAGAAGCACAGAATTTGCTGGGGGTGGTGATACACTGGGTGAGAGGGCTCAGATGCTCTGGGCTGGACATGTGGCACAGACAGCTGATGTGCTAATGCATGAGCAGCTGCAATACCATGGGCTCATGCTTGGCAAGGGAAGGCATGGCTGCCAAAGGGAGAATTCCAGGGCTTCTCTGAAGTGGTGCTGGGAATAAACGAATTTATCAGTTTAGTCCTGGGAGGTTTTGGTGAGAAGCTGCAGTAGGGAGCCCAGACAGAGCTAGTCCTGGTGCTTTTGAGGAACAAAAACAGGAGGGATAAACATGTTTGCAACATGGAGGGAGCTCTGAGACTTTGTGGAAGATGGTGCTTCTGTGCTGGCTCTTCTTGAGTGCGGTGGAGCCAATGGGCACAGGTCAAAGTGCCCTAACCAAAGAACTGTAAGAATTTCAAGTGCAATACAAATGTTAGTTGTTATGTGAGCAAGCAAAGTCCAAGCACAGAAGGCAGACAGCATTTGTGCTTGGAGATTCATAGTGACTCACAGGAAACCCAGCTCTGTGCTCCCTTGGACTTCCCTGCGCTGTGTTCCATTCTCTTAGACAGGACGACTCTTGCTCAGGCACACTGTGTCTGAACTGGTCCTCTGTGCCCCTCGGCTGGCATCTTCAGCCAAGTACTGCCAGTTTCAGGGGTCTGGGAGAACACTGATGTGATTTTGGGATGAAGTTTTAGAATGTGAGTTTATAGTATCTGCAAGGATTCTAAGGTACTTCTTCTGTTAAACACTTATCTATGGATGCTTCTCTTTCTGAAAAATGAAGTTGGTCCTTTTATCCAGAAATCTACAAGACTCCAATGAATATAAGCATTGAGGTTACTCAATAATGCAATGACTCTGGAGTCTTCTGTTTTTCTCTTGAAGTATTGAAGTATTGATTTAGTTTGTATATGGGGTTTTACAGCTGCTTACTTCCCACTGAGAATTTACTTCTGCATGGTCATATATACTGAGATGAATTTTCATTAGGCACTGTGTGATCAGACACAAAGAAATAAAAGGTAAAAATTAGCGTTTGGTCCTCTTTAATCTTCCACCCAATTCTCTGCTATTCAGCAAAACAATCCCCGTTTTGTTGACACTGTTTTTAAAACTGAAGTTTTAAAACTTCAGGTCACTCTGAATATAACTGCAGATTCTGAGTATGGGATATGTTTGTGCTACAGGTACATACCTTTACTGTACTTAGGCGTGATTATGTAAATTAATACATTCAACTTGATTATGTAAATTGAGTTGATGAAGATCATAGCTTAGGCTGAGTACAATGACTATCTGGGTTTATTTGGCACAATACAGTATTATTCCTTTCCTCTCCCTTGGATATGACTGCATACTCCCAACAGGCCAAAGTGCAATTAATTTAGAAACATGATCAAATTCAGCAATCATTACTGGATGTTGTCCACAGTCTCTAGAGACCTCTGATAAGAACAACAATAGACTAAGACATGGTAGTCCTCTCATCCAAAGTCTAATTACAAAGTTATATACTCCAGTTCTCAAAGGACAGCCTTTTAGCAGAACTTCAGCATCTTTAGATTTTCCTTTTGCGTTATCTCAGTAATTTTATCCATCTTTCTTCCACAAAGCATGGAAAACAGGGCTAGATGTTTAATATGTTGAATCCAGCGTGACGATATTATGGGCCTTATCACTGATGGATTTACTCTGGAGTGATTTCTGCAAGTGTAGGAGTGACTGGGAAATCTTTTATCATTTGTAAACAGAGAGGACAGGGAAGCAGTTCAACATTCTCACCACTTCATTCCCAGTGGAGCCCTCAGGACAGAAAAACATTTATTTGACCTTGCTTTGGATTTACTTGCTTCTAGCCGATTCTAATTAAGATCACTTTCATTTTTTTATTTAAAAAAAAAAAGTCTGAGCTCTTGGGCAGATATGGACCAATGAGATGCAAAATGATGACATATCTTAAATAAGAGTAGAAGTTTTACTCTTAGAATTTGATAAATTAGCTGATAGTATGATTTAATCATGGCAGTATTTTGTTACTTTAAAGGTATCAATATGATGAAATCACATTTAGTTTAAATCACAGTGTTCAGAATATAATATAGCTTTTTTTATTATTATTTGCTACCTTCGTATTGCCAGATGGTAATTTATAGCAAACTTTCTCCCCATCTTCGGTATCACTGGATACACTAGCCTTCCTCCTGGCAGACTAATGATTTGGAAAACAACATGAACGAGGATGTTCTTAGTTCTGCTTTTTTAGATCTGTGACCTTGGGGTGGGAAGAAGTGGTTTATGTGTTCAGAATTTTAATATACTTAAAAGTCGGAGATCTTACATGAACTGGGCTTGTCACAGCAGCAGAGGTATCTAACAAATATTAATACTGCCTGACTTGAGCCTAATCTGCCTCGGTTATCAGATAGGACTCTTTCAGTTATCTACAGCACTTCACTGGTGTTTTTCCATAGCAAAATTCTAATGATTCATCCCAAAGAACCAGACAGTAAAGGAAGTAGCTGAGCTAGCCATTATGAATATATTAAGCTGGTTTTAGAGGATCATAGAATCATAGAATGACTTGGGTTGGAAGTGACATGAAAAATTATCTGGTTCTTAATCCTCTCTAACAGAATCTAATGTAACAGATTGACTCCTAGCAAGTTGACCTATATGAGATTAGTTTGCTGTTCTTACACTGGAATTGTACTTCAAAATTATTTCTATTTTTAAATTGATGGAAGACAGTAAACAGGGTGAAAAATAACATGATTTTGTTTTCATTGTGAAAGTAAAATTGATTCACTTATTTGATTTCATTTTCTCATTGTTTTCCCTTTTTTTTCCCCTAATGAAACTTTAGACAGAATTATACTGTGCTATGTGAGGAGACATCCCAGTCAGTCTTGAGCATTCACAGAAGTTCTTTTGGTAATGCACACATTTTGATCAATGTGTGTGCAGAAGCAGTTGGGCTACTTGAAGTACAGACCAAATGGAACAGAGATGAACTTCATTTGACATATATACCATTTTTTTGAATTATTCATTTTTGTCATTAAAAAAAAAAAAGAAAACTATCAAGTTCTGAAACATTCAGTTTTATCACTTTTGTCTAAAGTAACTTTACTGAATGTTTTTCTTTCAAACCATTTCCTTACACGTTACTCTTCTTTTTCTTTAATTTGAGGCTGAAACATAAAATTTCAGGTTTTCAAAAAAAAAAAAGTGATGTATTTTCCCATTGGTGTTCTGTCAGTAAATTTTAATTGTTGTTTTCAGTTTCAACTGGAATGAAATTTTGTCTTATAAAAAAGTGTTCTCAACATCTGTTTGTTTTTCCCTCTGATTTCTAATGTGTGAGAGTTTAATTTAGTATACATGCAAAGGATATTCATTCTAATTAAGTTCTCTCAATGGATTTGAGAGAGAAACTTTTCCTTCTAGGGTGTATGTAAACAGAGACCCCGTGGGATCCTGGTTCTGAGGTCCTGCTGTCATGGGAAAAACATTGGTAAATATATAACGTACCATTTGGCCCATCAGTATCTCCAGAAGGCAGTGAGAGAAATGTGTGGGATGTCAAATCATCCTTGGGATTTTGCATTGCATCTTTAGCTAAAGCTGTATGACTTGTTTTAAGTATTTTTATTGGTAAAGTTGTGCACAGAAGTTTTATTTAGACTTTTATCATCTTTGTGCTGAAGTGCATCAAGGCCATGAGAATTTTTGTGGATCTCCATTAAAAAAAAAAATAAAAAAAAAATTAGCCTGCATGGACGTATCTCTGATCTGATTTTGGTGAACAGATTTAGTTTCATTATTGCATTTTCCTACATATCCTTCCCATGAAAAGAGGGATTAGGAAGATCTGTCAGATTCTTCTTGTTGGTAGCTGTATCCTGAAGGAGATCAGAGTATTCTGAAAATAAATATTTCTTTTTCATTTTTCTTTTGTTGGCTTTTACAGACAAATGTTTTAGGGAAGAAATCTGCTGAAGTCCCATTGCTGCTCAATTGACTTTGCAAGTAATGTGAAAAAGAACTCAGGGTACCACTTGAGCCATAAGTGCAGTCACTCTGGTGATGCTATTACAAAGTCTCCACCTAAAGAAACCCACTGATGCACTATATTCTAATTTACAGTTCTGTGACTCACATTTGTAGTTATCAGCACCAGCTGTGCCAACACAGTCAAATAAATTCCAGCAATTCAGGGCGTACTGATTTATGATAAGATCCCTTAGGAGGATGCTCAGGAAAATGGATACTGGAAAAAAAAATTGTTACTGTATTTTGCAAAATGATCTTGTGTTCATTCTGTTTTCCAAATAAGATTACCAAATAGACAGTAAAATTATGTTGAGATCATCTGCATTAAAATGTCTATTAAAAGTTAAGGGTGTTAAAGTATCTTCTGTAATTTTCCCTGCTGTTTATAACAGCACCCTATGAGGCTTGAAATTGGAATTGGATCGTCACTGGAAATGCTGCTGTCTTCTTGTCGTTGTGCTTATGAGTGCTGTTGCTGAGAATTATGTTGAAAAAGACATATTGCTTTAAAATCTGCTCCTTTTCCATAATGTGAGGGAGGCAAGGGCGATACAATAAGGTACAATAATAAAAAAAAGGTACTATATCTCTTCCTGTTGTGATTTGTTTTGAAGATGCTCATCAGGTGGGTCTGTTACTGATCTCCCTGGGTCAGTAAAACCAAGGAACTAATTGTTACAATTACAAATTTGACCAAATTTTAGTCTTGTAATACAGTCATTATAAAATTGTTTTCTGTGTGCATGTGGAGAACAAGGGAAAAATGGGAGGTCACAGAAAAGTTGGGTATACAGGGGAGAGATGTTCTGAGAAGGGGCAGGGTAAAGGGAAGCTGGGAACAGGACTGCAGGCCACCTTGTTTTGCACTTGAAAGATTTTCTTGCACTGATTAACCTTTGTTTCTTTTAACGCTGGTACTTGTAGTGATGAGGTGACCTGAATACTGAAGGGTTTGTGCATATGAGGGTGGAGTCCAGGTGAAACAGTCTTGCAGTGTTTGTTGTGTTTGGTTTGGTGTGGGCGCAGCACCCTATGTGAGGAGGTGCAGAACGTTCGTTCATTGCTGGGATGCTCTTGAGATGGAGGAGTCAGGGCAGCTTTTTTCCTCTGCCCTCTCCATACCCCAAATCAATAACCTGTTCTCATGGTGCTGTATGGATAAAATTAAAATATGTAGTTTTAGACTGCCATGTTTTAGACATTTTGCTCATTGTAAGTTGTTTCCAGATTAAATCCGTTCTCTGGTGGCTTGTTTTCATGAGATAGACTGTGATCATTTTGAAATAGTGATTACTGAATGAATACGAGTCTGCAGTACATTCAATGTTGGCAAAAATTGACTTCAGCCATATTTACTGCTGCTGGGTAGCTTACTATAGTTCCCCTGGTTCTATCAGGATGCAACTTAGGATGCAACTTTGTTGTATCGAACAGGAGAACTAATTGATGTTTCCACATTTTATGCTGGGAAACTACTGTACTGGTGTATGGGATTAAAGAGTATGTATGGGAAAGCCTTTTCAGTACAGCTCTCCCAATTGACAGCTATCTGCTGCCATCAGTATTGACAGTAAACAATTGCTGCATTACGGACCCACGTTCATGGGTCTAATTCTTCAGAAATAGATGATCTAGCGATGCAAACTGTGATAGTGTCAGCGTTCACCACCTTTGACTCAATGGTAAATAGATTAATGCCATTAAGCTATCTGTGGCCTAACCTGTAACAGAGAGGTTACACATTTGGGAGTATTTGCAGGATCGGATTTTGTGTTTGTGCTCTGAAGTAATAAATCTCCTCGGGAAGAGTGTCGTATTTACATGATGTTTTAGACATAAAATCTGTTTGATGTTTGGGGTAGAAAATTTGATTAAAAATCGGGAATTAAAAATTTTATCACCTCATAATTTGATGTTACCTGTCAAATTCCAGCCTAAGCTATGCATTTCAAATTCATGGGATGTTTACTTGAAAATAAATGGCAAAATTATATACTGTGGGTGTTGTTTTTTTTTTAACTTTAGAATGTAGGTTTTATATCCCTTTATGGAATATTTTTGCCAGCTCTTGATAACCATCAAAAGTAGATTTGTGTGTAATTGGTTTAACTGAAAAATAATGCAAGAAGATGGAGATGGCTTTCTGTTAGGTCGCTTTGAGTTATTCCTGGTATTTACAGAGTACTTCAAAACCATCTACCTGACTCTGATTTCTAAAGCCATTTTTTTCTTTTTATCCTACGTGCATCATAAACATTTAAAGTCTATTTGGTGCTTTGTGAACTAACGCTAATATTTTGCCTTTTGCAGAAGATAGCTGTAAGGCTACTTACTTTTCCCCCTTTAAAATCTTCTGCAGGTTTTTTTTTTTTTTTTTACTTTTGCAGTCTTAGAATGTTTCCCTTGTTTTGTCTACCACTAAAATGATCTGCATCCCGTCTGAAAGCTTTTAAGCTCACCTGGGCTGTTTTCCCTTTATTTTGCAAGAAAACATACTTGTTTTCCGCTGCAGTTCATAATACACTGGTGGTACCAAGCAGCAGTAAAAGATTTTAGTACACTTAATGACACTAAAACATCCCCGCCATCCACCATTAGCAGTACTGATCTCAACATCATTCAACACACTGCATCACAACAGGGTCCACGTGGAGTAATTTCAGCTGCAAAACTGCCCTTGAGCTTTCCCAGACAGAAGCAGTTGTCCTGACTGTCCTGCACTGCTGCTGGGGTAAAGAACGCTCATCCTTCCCAAAAGGGAAATCATGTGAAAATGCAGATTGGGGCAGATTGCAGCAGGAAATTTCTGCTCCTTTTGTAAGGGAAATTCTGAGTGTGTTCAGGCTCTCCCAGTGCAAACCATAGCAGGGTGCCCTAAGATGTACCAGAAAGGTTTTTGTTCCTTAAGGTGCCCAGTGTGTCTCAACAGAACGACTGCATCTTGCAGCTGGACAAACTGCCTGGGGAAGAAAAAGTGAGGCAAAGAGTTCAGCAGTGCTGGGGTGATGCTGAAGATGTCACCTACAATTATTATTGTTTTTAAAGCTGCTGTATAGGTAGACTTTCAAGCAGTGTAACCCAGTGCTCACGATTAACAGGGTAGTAGAAATTCTTATAAGCCCAGTCAATCGCTGCTTTATTTTTGCCTTGCTTCTGCAAATCTTTCTCAAATGTTTTCTCAGGAAACACAATAGAAAAGGAATAAGGAATGGAGCAAATGTCTCCTTAACTCACACAACCCAAAATGTCTGGTGTCATTTTGCGATAATTCCACAGCAGGTGCAAGGCAGAAGGATCTATTTTATTTTATTATTTTATCAGCATCCCCCCCTTCCAGCTGTACTTTATGCACCATTTCCTTTCCTTGTTACTTAGCTGGTCTAACAATGTTCTCTATCTTTAATTAAAAATTAGAATTAATCTTTTTGAATTAAGCCTTTTAACTGATAACAATGTGACGCAGCTGCAGTTAAGCTTCTCCTGCTGCTTTTAGCTCATGATTGCTTCTGAGTGACTTAATTTATGTGTAACTGAGTGCATGCTCTATCAGGAAAGGCCTAGTAATTTGGTTTGGTCACTGCATTTCTGGCATGTCCCATTTTATCACCTCTGTAAATTCCTCTGTGAGGCTTTGTATTGATTATATATGTATTGTGGATACAGCGCACACTGTGGCATTGCTTTTTAACCCACCAGCTAAGATCAATTAAAACACACCCTGAAAAAAAGGAGAAATAATCATAAACATTAATGTATCTCATCTCCCAAATCTGTGAGCAGTTGCTCTCCTGCTGTCTTACATGCTCACGGCGTAATCGGAGTAATCTTTTTGGCTTTTCAGCCCATTTTTAGTGTGCTGTTTGTTTTGCATTTATCTACATAACAAGTGTGGTAGACTATATAGAAGAGAGGAATGGAGTGCCTTGACCTACATCGACTTGAGGCTGGGTAGCAGCAGCATTTTGGATTTGATCAGACAACACCTGTTTGAATTGCTGCATTATCTATCCTGGCTATTACCTTTTGAGATGATGTTCCGTGATCTTCTCTACATGTTTCTCCTCTTCCAAATTTCAGTTGCTCAGGTCATTTTTTTTCTGTTGGAGATAGCGGGGGTCTGCTCAGGTTTGTGATCCTTCCCCAGGATAGGTAGAAAGGGCTTTTGGCTGATCATATGCAGAAATCATTTCCTTTCTCAAGCAGTAGTTCCACCTATTTAAAATCCTGTTCTGTTTTTGCATGAACTGTTGCTGAGCCTAGGACAAAGAGGAAAAGCTGCAGAGCTCCGGCTGCTGTCCTTGTTCTCATAGAACAGATCTCTTTACTGCATGGGCTGGAGGACAGATGTGTGCCTCCTTCTGGATTCTTCATGTCTCTTTAACCTTTTCTGATGAAACTAACTGATACTAAGTGTTTTCCCCACTACTCAGAAGCTGTCCTTTAGCCAGCCAAGCCTTTGGTTATGCTAGTCACTCATAGCTTGCTTTGGAGGGCTGAGAATGTGCATGTTAGCTCTGCTAGAACTCTAATGTAGTTGAGCTTAATGCTGAGAAGAGTGACAGTGTCATCAGTCTGCTGGATGGACCATGGTCCTAGAAAAGGGTAAGATATAGGCAAATAGCTGAGAGTATAAGTGGATTCTTTCCATCAGGGACAAGATACAGATTTCTAGCTCTGAGGAATGACCAGGTTGTAAGCACTACCCTTTGAAAATAAAGCTCTCCTTTTCTTCTCAGAGTGTTTAAATAGACAATGTGTCAATCTTAATCTTGGCCTGGTTTAGCTTTATTTGCCTTAACCATGTTTGATTTGCGTGAATGGGCTGTTTATTGCTCTTAGATAAGATAAGGGTAGCATCTGCCTTGTGTTGGCATATCCATGTACCTTTGACTTTTAAAATGTGCATAGTTTGTTTTTATAAAGCTTGTATGTTTTGGGCACTACTGTAAATATAAACACTGTACAGTGCATCATATCACTTCAACACTCTCCTACACAGTGTAAAATACCATTCCATCTTAACCATCTTAATCAGCTCTCCTCCTCGTTGCACAGCCTGCACCTACGACTGCAGCAATATAGATCAGCCATCTAGTTGATGTGGTCCTGGAGACTGCATGAAGGAGTGGGTTTCAACTTTTGGTCCTTTACTGTGTATACTCATGAACTTTCTTTACTCTTTGGAAAAAGTACGCAAAGTTTCTCTTCCAGCCTCTCTTCTCTCCATGTTTCTACTACGTATCTCCTTGTCTGTTCTTTGGTTTCCAGATCAATTCATCCTCCCCAGCTTTCTGCGCATTTTTCTTCTTTCTACTTGTGTGACAGCACCTAAATCCTCTGAACGTATGTCTTTGTGAATCTTTTCCCTACGAACCTGTCCTTCCACTGATGTTTTGCTCCTATTTCTTGCACATCATTCTGTATCTCTGTGCTCTACCCTCCTACATGTCTCTGATCTGTGTAGTGAAAAATCGAGTGCTTCCATTTCTATGGATAATCGTTAAAAGGACTGAAAACTATGGAGAGATGGTATGACAAATGTTGGGATCCTCCTTGCTAGACTTGATCTGCTGCCATTTGCTGGTCCAATGGTCTTTGCCAGGACTGATAGCCTCGGTACTGACATAAATAAATGCAATTTCTATAGTGCTTACTGCAGTGCTTCTGTACTTTGAGCCATGCCATGATGTGTCTCTTCAAGATAGCTTAATTTCGGACTGCCTGAATATAAGTTACAGCTTGTGTCTTCATAATAACAGCACATATTCTATACACCCTGCATTCTCCACTTCTTGCCCACAGATGCACAATGTCCAATATGGCCTTAAGCAGCTCCCTTTGCAGATGTTTCTTCTTTCGAGATGCATTGTAATCCTGTGCACACTGCTGATTGTCAAATGGCTGTCTGAGCCTGGGGACTTCAGTATAAGTCAGCATTATTTTCTGTTCAGCTATTATGTTTTGGGAAATTTCAGTGCTTTTGTTCACTCCCTGTTGGTTTTGTCAAGGATCACCTTTGGGTTCTCTAATAATTTCTGTCACAAGCTCGTCCTCGTGTCTTCTGGATAGGCTACGTGGACTGTCTGTGAATATGGTAATCACCGTGCTGGCCCAGCCTGCATTGTGTTTAAACTGTTGTGCAATCCCTAGTAGCTTAGGGCTATGTGAGTCTTGCTGCTGCAGCTTCTTGAAAGATTTGTTACTGAGACTGTCAACTGCTCTCAAACTTTTAATGAGACTGTAGAGCGTGGGGTTCTTCACCCTGCAAATTTCCAGCCCAATGTTCCTTACTATATTATCCTCAGTGCAGCCTATGAAAGGGTTTCTGTATATTAAATCCAGTCCCCCTGATCTGAGCTATGCTGTGTAATTTCACTAATGTTGCAGTCAGATTCTCTAACGTACACTTAAGGTGATTAGAAATAGTTTAGTGTTCTTTCTGAGTCTCTCACCCTCTTTATTTTTTCTATCACTGATACCCAGAGGAATGAAAAGCAGAAACTGTATGGAAACATTTCCCTTGTTACATCATTGCTTCACATCTTCCAATTCCTTCTATAACGTAGTCAATACTCTGTAATTAGTCCCTCTGTAACAGTAGGAACACACTTTTGGTAATTCCAATCCTCCCTTTCACCACTAAAGTAACATTAGTTTTGTATTTAATATGACAGTATATCTAAGTTTAGTGTATCTCACAGTTTTACAACACTGGCATTCAGTGTACTGAGATTATCCATTTTCAAATGCTGCATATTAATGTTGGCTTTGTGTATGCGAACTTTTGTTTTATAAACACGCTGCAATGCACTGTGCTGGAATTTGTAGATAGGCATAACATAGCATTTTGGCTATATGAGATAAAATTTGAGAGCGTAGTAATAGCACAGCTTTCTGACAAGTGTAAATGCTGCTTTGGGAGAGGGCAACAGAAAAGCTGAGGAGACAACCAGGAAGATTTCTCCTGGCTGTAAGAGGAGGGCAGCAGAAGTCTTAAGCTTTGTGTTATATGCTGACACTTTTTGCCAGCTAAAAAAATTGCAGAGAGTGGGTGCATCTGATGAGACTCTTGTATAGGCTGGCAAATATTCAACCCAAACCCAATGGAGTAACAATTATCCTGTGATATTGCTTTTCAGTGAAAGGTAGTAAATCTCCCTGCTTTGCAGCATCAACCTAGCGGAGTCCAGTCTATGGGGGGAATGCATGGCTATCGTTAGAAACAGTGGGATGTAGGAGGAGTAAACATGCCTGGGGCTTCATTTCAGGGTCTAAACATCACTGATTTTCTTCACCATTTGTTTTCTTAGAAAGCACCTTAACAGTCTTTCATATGTGCGGTGACTGTTGCAGAATGCTGAGAACTCAAAGCTTATCCAGGGTTTTCAGTCTAATAGAGACTGAATGAAGACCTCCTGCATTCCTCTAATTCATGAAAATTACCTTGCTCTTTGCTAAGCCTGCTGAACATTATGTATTAAATCTGATATCCTGGCTAAATTACAAGCTTCAGGATTAAATTCTATATTATCTATATTCCTCCTCCTGCACTGTAATCATCATATTTTCTTCTGCTTCCCTCCTGAAAATATAGACACTGTCTTTTTTTGGTCCTGGTACTGAACGTTTGCAGCCACCCTCAGTGAGGTTATGTGAGCTCAGTAATAGTTATCCATTCTGACCTTAGAGCTTGCTGAATTTTAGCTTGTGGATGCTGGTTCTTCTGTGCACACTCTGTAGAGCACTTAAATTTAAAGGCATTATGGAAACCTAATGTTCTGCTCAGAAATCCAAGCGTGCCTCTAAGACTAATACAGTTTTATTTTTCAGTTAATCGATACTCAGTATTTTTTTTCTCCACCTCTGTTTTTCACTAATGGCTCTTGTGGAGCACTACTGCTGGAGGACTAAAAGAAAAAAACAAAACAAAACACAAAAACGAAACAAAAAAAGAAAGCAACATCTTTGCCATCGACCACTTCATACTGGTGCTATCTTGACTACCAGCCTAATGGCATACACTAGACATGTTCCTTACCTTTCTTGTACAGAAGTGGTCTTTGACATTTCTAAAGGTTTTCAACTACTTTTCCCACTCAAGTGAATTGCATCGCTTTGGGGTGGAAATAAACCTTTGAAAAAATAAATTGTAAAATTTGATTGACAGTGCTTCCTTTCACAATCCCCGTATTTCCAACTCCTCCTCTGCAGGAAGCAATTGTAAAGAACAATCTCTACCTGGCACTTAAAGACCTAGAAGCTATGTTTTCACCCTGGCTGTAATTTCCAATCCAGGTTGCTTTGTGGGATCTTCGAGTCACATTGTGAAGACTTAGATCACATTGGCTAAGCTCAAGGATGTTCGGCTGCCACAGCAGTTGATTTAACAATTTTTCAAACATCTTCCTGATGCTGGCCTCCTACTAGAGAGAAAATGACATCTGTTCCTTATTAAGTCTGTACATTGCCTTCCTTATCTCTTTCCCCTTTCTGCCTAAATGCATTGTCTTCACATCGACATGTGCAATGGATTAAGCTGTTTTTCCAATACAGCCACTAGGCTGTTTGCTGCTTAGGTCATATGCATGCTCTTACCTGATGCTATACAGCATCCTGGCACATAGCTCCAAGTGCTGTCTGAGAGCTTGAAGACTGATGAAGTTTGCTTCATGAATCCCAGTGTGTCAAGTTGGTATTTCTAGTTTGATTTCTGCAGGTCTTTCAGTGCTGTTCCTTCAGAGTTTTAAAAAGGAGCAAGAGAACGTAACTGTTCAAGCTCAAGTGTTTTTTTTTTTTTTACAATATCAATTGTTGAAGAAGCATTTTCTGACCTATAAACTTCAAGTGACTTTGTATACAATTCCACTGAGTCACTAAAGAGTATAGATGCACAGAAGTTGAACACAAATACTATTTTCAGTAATGAACACAGCGGTTATTTTGCTTTATTTTCCATTGTTCTCCTTACTTTTTTTTTTTTTAACTGAACAGTCAACAGTTATAACTACTACTACCAGAATATGTTTTATTAGGAAAAAGGAAAATTTTGGGTAGGGAGAAAGTATTGTTGGATGAATGACTGGCGTTGGAATACTTCTTTAGTAGAAGTTGCTTTGTGTAATGCAGGTGGATTTGGACACAGTACTTGGAAAGCATTTCATGCTTGGAATTGTGGTCGTTCTCTGGGTATCACTTTCTCATCAGTCCTTCTATTTTATAGTGAAGAACATCAATTGTGGGAACTCCATAAAGTTTGTCCATGTCCAGAGAGCTTGAAAAAGATGTTTTAAAACAGCTAAACTCAAAGGCAAAAGTGATTTCCCGATGCATATAAATAGCTGCAAACATTAATTTTTAAAGACTCTTAGCAGTAAGGTCAAACAAGGTTTCTTTCTCTGTGTTTTGATTGTCCTCTATGTTGTCAGTTCAGACAAAGGAAAAAGGCAGCTGAAAATGAGAGGAAACAAAAAGCAGATTTCATCTCAGCTCACAGCCATTAAAATGAAAGGCACGCATCCTGCAAAGGGAAGCTGAGCTCTGCTCCTGCCTCACATACTGAAGTAAGTTAGCAGCAAACATCACTAAAGAATGTTTACTCACTGCTGGCTTGCAGGGAGCTCTCTGGAGGACTTTCTGTACAAGGTGTAAAAATCCAGGCAATATGACCTTCCCAGCGACATGCTCACAGTACACTCTTCAGTATAAGCTTCTAAAGGCAAAATAAATAAATTAAAGAAATCCCCTAACATAAGCATTTTCATAACAGCTAAATCATCCACTACGTCCCTCCAGGGCACAAGTGTTGATGTGCATTATCATGTCTATCAACAGGAGTACCTGAGACCTTTGCATGTTTTCATCTTGAATTAAAGCTAGCTGAGTCATGTCACCACGTGTGTTTGTAAACATCTTTTTAAGTGTATTTGCAGGTATGTTGAACACCTAATACTTGCAATAGCTGCTTAGCATCAAAAAGCTGCTTCATATTCAGGTCTTTGCAATTCGATTGTATTAAATGGACCCTAGTGGCACACTCTATTAGAAATCAGGAGATCCAGCGTGGTGTTTATTAGCTTTGCATTTGTTATCTCAAAAATTTGAAGATAAAATAAATAGAGAGCATGGCTCTGAACTTTCATATCTCCTTTCCTCTGCACACATACTGCAGTAACACTGGGATGATGTTTCTCTGAAGGTGGGCCCTTTTTTGAAGCTAATAGAGATGCTCTGAGTTCAGCAACTCACAAGCAATTACCTGACTCAGTAATGTCTGATTTCTGAGGTTCATGGAGCTGAATCCCAGTGGTCAGTGAATTGGTCCTATAGAAATCTATGGAGGAGACTGCAAATATGGGAGTCTGCATTTGTGCTTCTTTATGAGGAGAGTGCTGTCCTTTGGAGTTTGTGCTGGATTCATGTGTTGTGCCTGAAGGTAGATGGGAACCAGGCTGTGAGCCTGGTTTTATAGTAGTTTCTGTTGGTCTGTGCAGGATATGCTTGCAGCTTGAAGCTCTCTCAGGACACAGGGAGCAACAGAGGTCCTGCCTGGAGAAACAGAACAAAGCTTGCCTAAAGCAGAAGTTCAAACATGTTCAGACTGAAATTGTTTGGTTCCCCAAAGAATGCAGTCAGGTTTGAAATGTTACTCAGTTTGTTTAAATGCCTTGAACAGGGGGGGGAAAAACACTTTGTGTTTATCCACTATTTGGTTATAGCTCTGTGCAGGTTGTGTTTTGCTGTACCTTCTGAAAGAATGCTTCCTTTCAAGCAAATGGGCAAGAATATAGACTGGTTGTGTGTGGAAGTGATCTATTCTGATACGTTTGGTTTTCCATGTTATATCTCTGAAGCTATAGTTCCTTAGCAACTTGGTTTTTCATTTAGTCACTACCCTCAACTTTTGGTACTTTTATTTGGAGTAGTTGGCAGTGTGTACTCTGGGTTGCACTGCCACATGAGCTCACATGCATACATGACAATGAGCAGCGTTGTCTGAGCACTGTCAAAAACATGGCTCCCAGTTTTGGTTTCAGGTGTTTTCGAGAGCTGCGGAAATAAAGGATGAGGAGCATTTGAGTCACCTGAGTCAAGGAGCAGAGAAAGGAAAGGTATTAGCTAGGCAATCTTCCACCCTACTCTTCAGACAGAATGGGGCATGAGAAGCCAGTCCAAGCTCTACAAGGAGCTGCATGGATTCTATGCTTTGTCAGCAAAAATGTTAATTAGGTTTCTCCCTGTTTGTAATTTGCAGTGACCTATTTCTATCTTGGCATTATTATGCATTTTTCAGAATCCATAAGCAGGATATTTTTTTTTCCCTGTTGTTCAGTGTATCTGTGCTCGATTGTATCTCACGAGGTGAAGAGCCATACGTGTTTCCCCAAAATGTTGATTCATTTTTTTCTGACATACTTAAAGGTCAACATTTTTGTAGGAGAGTTACATAAAGTCATACAAACCATTAAGCCCTTCTCCTTCCCTAGCAGCTAAGCCTAACAGAGAGAGAAAACAATGAGAAGGACTTGTGTTGTGACTGTGTGTATTAAATCCAGCCTGGAGCAAATTAGTGTAGTTTAACTGTGAATCATTGTAAACCGAGACTTGTCATAGTAGCAGTGAAACAGCCCTAGCTGTGAAAAAGAAGCACAGTTTCATTAATAGAAGGCAGAGCAGTTGAGCCAATGAATCAAGGTCAAAATAGGCTCTTTTTTCTGGGTCTTTACTTTTGGTAACTGAAAAATGCAGAGATGAAACACAACATATGTGACTGAGAGCACCTTTATCCTGAATAATTAACATGACATTTACAAGGTGGTTTGCTTACTCCTTTTTTTTTTCCTTTTTTTTTTTTTTACCAATTACTTCCAGTAATGATAGCAAGTATTTTTCTCCTCCTGAGTTAGTGATTACAGTGTCAGAGGGCCTCGTGTAATGTCTTCTGTGTCTTAATAAACCTGTCAGCTGAGGTTATGTTGCTTTCTAAGTTTCACCAGTGTAACATGCCACTGCACAGCTGGGGAGAAATGGCAGACCCCAGAGCACAGCCCACTGTTGTTGTATTTTACATTACTGTAAGACTGTGCTGATCAAAGCATGCAAAATGGTTTGGTTTTAAGCGTGCAGATTGGCTCTCTGCTTTCAACATAGTCTGCTGCTGTCTTTTTGTGTCCTTTGTTTCATTTGATATGTGCTGCCTGCCTTTTGCTTTTTTACTTTTTTGGATTCTTTGATGGTGCCTCATGCAGAATATAAATTCTACTTGCCACAAACAATTAGTGATTAATAGTAATAGCAGCTAGGAAATCCTAATGAATTACTACAGAATGCATATCCCTAGTTGGTTTCCTTGCTATCTTTGCATGCCTGATGTTTTAGAGCAAACTAAAACCAATTGAGGGCAGGGAATCCCCAGCTCTGCAGATGGCTGGAGAGAGCATCTCATTAGCTGGGCGGCTGCAGTGGGAGCATTAGATGAATGGTTGCACGGTTTGTGTTCAGTCCCTTATATTTGCTGTACCTAATGATTTGCTTATACGTAAGTGGGGCCTTGCCAAGTGGTCTGTGGAGACAGCACATTCAGATAATTGCTATTTCTGCCAAGCAACTCTCCCTTTTACTGCAGTTTCCAGAAGAATCACGAGGGAACGTTCAGCGGGGGACCTTAGGAAACTGTTTTCCAGGTTTTCTGCACTGGTGCAATGGTTGCATTTTCAACTTTGTGTTTTAGAAGCATCTTTGAAGGAGGTAAGGCCTATTCTTGAAATTGTTTGGCTCCCCTTGCTGAGAATACAGCATGGCCAGAACAGTAGCTTTCTTCCTCAATCATGGGCTGCTGTGTGTGGAGAAGAGCTGGCCTCTTCAAGGTGCACACAAGTGTTGTCTTTGAGGCCTGTGATAGCAATCATTTGTAGAGAGTCCCTGACTGAAGCCCCTTCTCCATCCCCCCCCCGACACCTCTCAAAACTAATTCTTAAGAGCAGAAACCATCATTTTGGTCTGGGTATTAGGTAGTGCAGCCTTGGGCTGCAAGTGAGATGCTGGGTTGTTGTAAAGGGAGATGCTAGTCAGGGTAAAGTCACCTGTCCTGAACAGGGGCTGTGCACCACAGGATCAGATTCATCTTGCTGTTACTAAGTCTCAGCCATCTTGCTCAAGCAGCTGGTGTGTATCAGTTATTTGTGACAAATGTGAGAAATTTTTCTCTCTTTTTATTACATTTTCAAATTTGTGTGGTGCAGAGCTAATCAATTATTAAGAGCAGTTCAAAATCTTCTTGAGCCATATGGGGATTATTGGCATCTGTGTGTTTAAGCAAGCAGGTATTTTACAACTTGAAAATAGCATATGCCTAAGATTTTAATGTAACAATTTAGCTTTGAAGAGCTGCAGCAGCAACACAAGTGCCTATAACTCACCTACCATATGCTGTGGTGTGAGGGGACAGCAACAAACACCAATGTGTTATATATCCTGTTTCTTTGCTGGAGTTATATCAGAACACGTGTTGAAATGTGTTTGGGTTTTTATGGGAAATATCCACTTAAAATATTATAATACAAATAATAATTTTAGTGCAATGATTTTAGTATGGAACTGAAAATCATTGTGAAGTGTACTGTATGAGCTGCTTCTGTACTCAGAGCATAAAATCCAGTGGATGCCACCAGACTTCTGTCCTTGGTCACCAAAGCACTAGTGGCAATTCCATCTGTAAGCCATTATTCCAGTTTCCACATTTTTCAGGGTTTGCGAGTTTGCACACATCGATCATGATTTAAAGCATTTGTCCTTTATTTAGTTAACAAGAAGACACAGCTGTTTGCTTGATTCTCTCACCAATCTCTTGCAGCATTGTTGTCTCAGAGGATGAACTTACCTTGAGAGTCTCTAGTTGCGTAATTCACCGTATGGTTCAGGAAGACATTTTCCCAAGCACTTCTGACATGTGTCTTTCTCCTAATTTTGAAAAGCAGGGTATGCCCCTTCAATAAGGCATGCGGGCATTTAGGATTTAATTGTGTCCAAACTTCCCAGGTTGATTAACATGTTGAAGGCAAATTTGCCCACTTTTGACTTGGAACCTGAATTTAAGATTTATATGATGCCACTCGTATTTTGGTAATTACTTCATTCATTTTGTGTAACTTTTTTTAGAGAATGTAAAGGGTATTGGCCCAAATCCTCAGCTTAGCTGTGACTGTAATTGTCCTTTGAGATGAACACTGGCTGACAAGGCTGCTAGCGTGTCACCTTCTAATAATCTGATAATTATAAATGATGGGAACAGAAGCGTGGGATAGTTGAACAGCAGCACACAGCAGGCATTGCCTGCCTGATGATTACAGTGCAGAAGGGTGGGAGATTGTATACTGCAAGTCCAAAGGCCAAGGTACTTTAACCACCTGAGGCATGCTTTAATTGCCCTGAGAGGCGCAGCCTGTCATGTTCCGTTGCTATTATGAGTATATTATGGGAATAAGGTGTTATTTATAATCTACGGCAAGCTCTCTGATGTGTATTTTGTCTCTTATGATTTTAGGAAAGAGGTTGAGTTTCGTCAGTAAATCTGGCATTCCATTCTTTCAGGGGAAAAAGTATAATTTGTACTTTAATTAACATTTTTTTTTTCTAGATTGCAGCCTGTTTTGTGACTAAGAGAGTGTTATTGGTTTGGAATTGATTTTGGTGTCATATGTTGTCATTTGACAAAAAACAGTTTTACTAAGCTGTTTGACATTAGAACAGCTGGTAATGTCACTTTTGTTAATGTCTTTAACCACATTTTTAACAAAACAGCAGATGCTCATCACAAAAGCCATTTTCCTCTTCCATCCAAATGTGTAAAATCAGCTAACTTACTGCTTCAATTAAAACCAAGCTTTCTAAACAAGGGAACTGACCTGAAAACAGACAAGAATTTTAGGAATACCCTTTAGATATATGTCTGATTGGAATAAAGATTGCCCTCACACACATGAAATTTCTCTTTGGAGCCTGATGTTCTCTAATTTATACAACTGATTGCAAGGAACCACTGCATTTTTACCTCTGAATTTGAGGGATCATTTTAATGCAAGAATACTCAGCAGCTGCAGAAAAAAATGCAATTACTGTCTATACAGAACTATGCTGTTGTAGCGTTGTGACCTATTTATTAATATAAACATATTTAACTGACTAGTTCATAGCTAAGATGAACTATAATCTAGGATGCTATATATGATGTACATCAGGTTTTAACTCATATTATAATATTTTTATAAAAATATGAACACATTTCATTAGTCACATAAAATGATTCCTATCCAGAGCTGCTTGTAAGTGGTTGCTAACAAGTAAGAACTTCCCAAAATCTGATGTTTCTTTTGGTGAGTGCAAATTTCACATGTACATGATTTACAGTGGGGGAAAGAAAAGCGATATGCATTTAGCAATTGTGGTCCACGTGGTCCATTTTTAAATGTTTCTTTGAAGCTTCTCAGACATTTTAAGTCCACTTACATTAGATTTGAATTTGGCTTTTGCTGACAGGGTGGCACTCATCCACAGTGTCACATTTTAGAAACACTGCATAAGATCTCAGTTTGTGTGGTGAAATGGGGAATGGCTTGGAGGGGGGGGATTATTTAACCCTTTCAAACCAGTTAGTTGGAGGAAATTAAAATAAACACAAATGGTAGCATGGTAAATTAATAATCTTTTTTCTAATGTTTCTCTTCCTCTTTTTTCTTTTTCTTTCTTAATATATTTACTTAATTTTAGCTGAAGGTCAATTCCAGTTCTGTACCTGTTAGCAAGCAACAATTAAAAATGCTGCCTCTATGGCTTTTGAACACTATTCAGTTTGCACTTGCTTACTATAAAAAATGATTGTATTCTTTCTGTATATGTGTTGATAGCAGAGAAGATGTATGCCTCATGACCATGAAATGTGTCATTTATATTCTGAAATCCATCTATTAAAAATCTCTGAATCTGGAGCAATTGCTGATACAAATTTGTTAAACTTTCTAATAAATTGCTATTGACATGAAATAGTGAAATAATCAGTGTCACAAGTGTGCTGAAAACCTTTTTCTAATTTATCATTCTCATGATAGTCGTATAGACTCAACAGCACTGCCCTCGAGCTGGAGCTTGGCTCCATTTTGCCCCCAAAATTTCTGCATTTGTTTTCTTCTATTTTTAACCAAGTTTGCTTTGGCAACCTGCCTTCTTTGCTTATTAACTTTCCATATGATTAGTTTAACAAACACATGTGCTAGGCAGGTTAGCTGTAGGAGTGAATGCTTAGCAGCTAAGGTACAATACTTAGATGGAAACTTACATTCTTAATTGTGATGATTCAGTCCCTGTGCCAGATTACAACACATACATATCTTAGCTAAAAAACAGAATTGTAAGGCGGCCATCAACGAGGTGACCAGTTGTAACAAACTGAACCCAAATTTCAAGTTCTGCTCGGTTACTACAAACTACAATGCAAACCATCGGCGAGCAGCCCTGGATGCTGACTGGCTTTTTCAGCTCAGCAGAGATATCGTGTTCCTTTAATACCTTTGTTTTTCACACATCCCACTAAAATGAATAGGTTTTCATTTTCCATCAGGCTTTCTGTCCATGGAATTCACTCTCTTGTTCTTGAAGCCTTACCAATAGCTGTTTTCCTCTGCTACTTTCATTCATTTGAAATATAGGACTATCTCGGAGTTTTCAGCCCATCTCCAATAAAAGTTTCTTGTTGCATGAATTGAAGTTCCAAAAACTTGTCAAATGATGCTGTGGTGTATGCAGCAGCTCTCACTGCTTCCAGCTCCTGCTATGTGAAGGAGCTTAGTCTGACCATTCTTTTGGCCCCAGTAATGGACAGTCAGACCAGGCAGCAGAGAATTGTTTCAAGGGAACCTTTCAAGTTTTTTCTCCAGTAATTTAAGGCTCCACACATTTCAAACACACAGTGCACACCACAGACCTATTCAGCGATGGCTAGATAGGGATGTTCATGCATTATAATTATTTTACTATACTTTCAGAAGTACATTCACTCGCTAGAGAGCATAACCTAAGGGTTATTAACTATTCTTGCAGTGACTTCAGCTTGAGTCAGATCAATTCCCAATCATTATCTATATGTTAGAAAATGATCTGATTGAGTTTACTGATGGGGTTTAATTTCAGTATCAGTATTTTCCTTAAGACCTGTGAATAAATGATATTTGAAAGTGGAAATGAAATCCCTAAAATACCTTCTCCAAAGTAGTCAGTTATTAGTATCATCCATCTCTCAGTAATAATAGTAGCTCAGAAGTCATAAAATACTGAAGATTAGTAGGGCCAAGACGACCTTGAATAATGTGTTAGTGCTATTCAGGGTGGTTATTGAATGCAAGCTGACAAGAAGTCAAGGTGAAATTTGCTATAAAGGATTGCCAACCATTTCTTTTGTTTTCAGAAAGTGTATCTTACTGTTGGAAGTTGAAATTCATGGAAGTTGTTTTACTAAATGATAATTCCTTTTTTGAAAAATAGTTACTCGAAGATAATTTGGGTAAATAACTGTTAAGTGCCTAGAAAAAAAAGCAATCGTTTCTGTAAATTATAATGTATATGCAAACTGTTGGTAATTACCAGTAACCACTGTCCTTCTGAGTGATTACCTGTGCCTAAGTAAAGTTGCATTATTGAACTATTAACATATGTCAAGCATTAAATGCATGAACTTCGTTTTAAAAATATTCTTGCCTTTTACATAGCGCATAAAATGATTTTTAAAGTACATACCAAAGAAGCAAAGTGGAGTTGAGAAATTCTCAAGTGAAGATTGTGCAATTAGGTGGAAAAGGCTTCTTTCTTGTCACTGCTCAGATCCACGTGTTGGAAGCAATGGCACTGACAGTGTAGGCAGTCCCATTTTCCTTCCATTTGGATGCAGCCAGACATGGCACATTGTGCTGAGGTGCTGCTGCTGGACGTGATGTCACACTATCAGGTTGCCGTTGCAGAGTTTGTAATGGATTAAGCTGTAATGAAAATACCTAATGTACAAAGCGTTGACCTGATCCAGGTTCATAAATATCTAAGGTGTGAATGGCGTGAAGCAGAATGGCGTGGCCAGACTCTTTTCAATGGTGAGTGGAGTGGTGAGTGGAGACAGGACAAGGGGAACTGCAGCATAGGAAGTTCCACACAAACATGCGCAAGAACTTCTTTACAGTGAGGTGACGGAGCACTGGAACAGGCTGCCCAGGGAGGTAGTGGAGTCTCCTTCTCTGGAGATGTTCGAGACCTGCCTGGATGCCGACCTGTGCGACCTGCTGTAGGGAACCTGCTTTGGCAGGGGGGTTGGACACAATGATCTCTGGAGGTCCCTTCCAACCCCTACAATTCTGTGATTCTGTGAATCACCTGGAACAAACCAGGTGGTTACCACAAGGTGTTAATTTTGTTGCTTAATGTGCTGCTCTGGTCTGTTACAGGAGCAAGAATTATATACAAAGGGAAACAAATAGCATAAATGACCATGGGCTATGATTTTAAAGAAGTTAAGGAGTCCAGAGGGGAACAACTGCCTATATTGAAGACTATAGAGTAAAATGTGTAATGACTGCTGTTTAGGAAGTAAAAAGTTAAAAAAAAAAATCAATTTTCTGATCAAGTGTGAATATTTGCATTATTCTGCAGAAAATGGCAGATCTCGGATGAGATTTTACTAGTTACCTCAGATAAACTGTTGTATATTACAGTTGAAACCTCCCAGACACTACAAGCACAGTATTGTCATGCAGATATACCTTATCATCATTAACTGCATGGTAGGCCTGATTAATCTCAATGGTTTTATGTCTGTGTTACAACCTTGGTTACGTGAGTACATACTAATGTGAGTCTTTGGTGAATGACATCTCAAATAGCTTCTTTAGCAGCTTGCATAACCAAGCTATGCTTGCTTTCTAAATACTTGGAGTTTAATTCAAAGTATTTTGATGGATTTAACTGGTAATTCATCTTCCAAATGCTCTTTGCTGAAAGGCAGCTTCTCTTTCATTGTACTCCTTACACAGTTAGAAGTATTGGCAACTACCTGCTATCCTGTAGTTCAGAAAAATCAAATTGCATACGTGTGTTTTTTCAAGCCAAAGTTTTCCTTGATCTTAGTAAATTTAGAGTTATTCTGTGAAATGACAAAGTTGAACCAGAAAATACTGGTTCATTTAGCTGAGTGTGTTTCAGCTGAAACCTTCCTGGCTCAGTGAACTTTTCTATACGTGCAGTGCCACTGGAACTGTCTGATCTGGACCAAAAAAATGTTAACACCAATTTTCCACCCCAGTTGCCCATGAACTACAATTTCTTTGCTAGCTCTAGTGTAGATCGACGTCACATAGAATCAGAGACTGATTGAGGTTGTGAGGCATGTCAGATCTTCAGTGAGACTTCAATTTGTCTAAGCTTTAATGAGAGTTCATCCCTTATTGGCCTGCAGAGATCCAGAGGTAGTAGGAAGCAGGAAAGGATGTTTGTCATTTGTTCTGCTGCTCATTGCATGCATTGGAAATTTGTGGCTGTCTTTTTGCTTTTATCTAAAAACTGTGACTATAAGCACTAAAGAGAATAAAAGACACCCTACAATAACAAGAAATTGAGGGATCCTGAAGGTGAAGAAAGTATGTGCATGCTCAGAGGTGGTGTGGAATTGGAGACTAAGAGGTCCTAGGGTGGGCTGGAAGTTGATGAATGCTGAGAAATGAACATTGTTTTGTAACAAGGGAGAGAATAGGAAGCCCTCCCTGGTGGCAAAGAGAAATATAAAGATGGAACAGAATCCTTGAAAGGAGAAAAAGAAAACTGAAAAGGCAGAAGGTGCGAGAGGGTGTTAGGGACGTGAGCTGGCTCTGTCTGGAGAAGAAATAGAGAATTGGATACAAACTGTTCCTCAGCTGCGGAGTGGGTGCTGTGGCCTTCAGGCATTCCTGATGGTGTGGGGAAGGAAGAAGTGACTAGCTATGAGGTAAGCAGTGAGCAAGGGAAGGGAGCATGGAGGAAGCTCTTGACTTCAGCAGTGAACTCATTCTTCAGAGCCAAGAACCACTTATAATAACTGTACTGATAGTCCTAACTCCTTGGTATTGTTGGGTGAAGCCTAATGTACCATTTGTTATATTGAACAGAAATCTCTGAAGAATTTGACTTCTCACTACAACCAAAACTGTAGTCATATTTTGCTCAAATAGCACATAAGATGTTTTTACATAATGCAGCTTTCTTGTTCCAACCTTTCAGCTAAATACTGCAAATAATGACAAGAAGAAAATAGTTTCTGCAGTAATGCAGAAGTATTTGATGACAAAAGCAGCATTTGGAGTAACATTCTAGAGAAGCAGAGACACTTTTTTCCCCCTTGTCATTCTCATTAAGGCTCTGAGATACTTTTTTGTACTGAGACTCACTGTTGGAATACCTGTCTCCAAACAGCTTTCTGTAGTGGAAAATCCAATTTAATCTTAAACAGTTTTATCAGTTCTGCACTATTTTTTTCTCCTATTGGAAAATAAAAAGATTGTATGTCAACTTGATTACAAGGTGTAAAGCTTCTGAGTTTGCATTAATAAATTTATGCATCAATTATATGTTTGCACATTCATGTATGTGTAGCTGAAGGCAGCTTTTTTGTGAGCTGGGGTTTATTTATGCTGCACAGAATATATTCTTCCAATTTTCTAACATTCATGAAAGGCAGATTTTTTCCAGAGATTGTCCAGCTTTCAGGTCTTCATGAGATGAAACTTAATTTCTTCTTCAGGGATAAGGAAGCTGAGAAATTAAATAAAATATCTATCTAGGAAATTCAATAAGCATTTGATGACTTTAATTCAAATGTTAACTCATTTTTTTTGGTGCGACTGTGTGCTCCTGTTTATGCAGAGGGGTTGCATGTGCTTATTCATGCTGTGCTTCCTACAAACTAGGGTGGATTTGGGGAGCCCAAAGGAAGGGCTTACTGAAGCTCTTTTTTTTTCTTTGTTTAATCTCTGTGATTCAGAACATGTTTAAAGAAGGGGAGCTGAAAGTCACTACCTCCCACTGCTTGCTGCATTGGACACACAGACATCCCTGCCAAGGCTCATGCATCCATGTGCAGGTTTTGTCAAATAGTGTTTAACTGTTCTCAGGAGCCTTGCCTGGAGTCTCCATGTATGTCCCACACGCCCTCAGCTCCTTGTTTTGAGGGATCCGTTATATTCAACATGAGTTGTGCTGCGGGTTTGTCTCCAGCTCTGCCTCCTAGGTGAACATTTGCTGTATGGCCAAGATGCAGTCTGGCGCAGCCCTGTTTGAGTTCTCTGCATGCATTTTGGCTTATTGCTTGTTGCCCCTGTGGATAGCTGGTAAAATCTGGAAGCAGCACCTATCTCTCCTGCTGTCTAAGTGATGTGAGTGAGGGTGAAGGAACTGCTCCCCAGTGGTTAAATCAGCTTAGCTCCAGAAGCTGGTTCCTGGCACCTTTCTGCCTTGAGGCAGCACTGGACCAGCTGCAGATTTTGTATCCCTCTCTTTGGATCAGTTAGGTCTGTGGGTTTCCCTACAGCAGCCCTTACATCTGTGTGCAGGGAACATACTGTGGAAGGCTGGAGGGGCTGCCTTGGGGCAAGGCCCTGTTGTGGCTGCTCCTGGCGTGGTTTAAGGGCAGCTCTGTCACCTCTAGTGTCGGAAGATCAATTCTCATCAGTGTGAACTTAACAAGGAAGGACAGGCTGGAAAAAGAAACTATCTGCTTTTCAAAGAGCAGCTGTGTAGTTGTACCCATAGGAGAAAGTGCTTACCTTGGCTGTGAAATAATGCCCATAGCTAAAAAGCTTTCAGCATTGTAAATGATCACACATTTCATTTCAAGGTATTTTCTCTTTCCTTCGGGCAGTATTGTACAGCTCTATTCCTCAAAACATGACACTATTTAATACTGCATCAAACACTTGAAAATAACACTAATGCAGCACTATGAATGAAAAGCACCCCAAAGTCAGGAGATAGCAAGGGCCTTGCTCATTCTGGAGCTGTTCCCTTTGCTGGTCTGGATATTCTTACATATTTTATGATGTACTGAGGCAGCACGCTACTACTGCAGCTAGCATGTTTGACAAGGCCTGTTGATGAGGGAAGGAGGAACCGCAAAAAGCATGTGAGGCTTTGGATCAAACTTACCCTACTGGGATTTGTCAGTTCTTATCTTGCCCAAGACTAGGTTGTTTTTACCTGTGAGCACCTGTATGTAAGTGGGTACCAAGCTCTCTCTTTTTTTTTTTTCTCTCCTGTCGTGGGGGAGCCCTGATATCTTTGTGTGGAGCCTTTTCAAAGGGGAAAGGCAGACTTGCCTGGAAATGGCACGCTGTGGATCACATTTGCAGACGAGGAGAATCCCATATAGCAGTTGCTAGGAATGAAAGCCTTCAGCTGAATGAAGGTGTTATGTTATGTTATTTTCACTTGGATATTAAGTGATAATTAGTATTCTGTGTGGCCATACCTGCAACATGGGATGTACTCCATTTGCTGAGAATACTCAAAAGCTCTAGTGGTCTTTTGCTGCATAGTCTGTGATACATCTGAGATAAAGCGTTGTTTGCTTGCATTGTAGATGTATATATCCTTCCTCTGCTTTTTATAAATTTAATTTGTAATGATCTACTGCTGGTTATTATCATGTATAATGTGTTCCTTTGTGGAAAATCATTAGAATAATGTATTAGGGTTACATATGAGTCTTCTTGATAATGTGTATGTGGGTGTGCAGTTTATCATTGGTTTTGATAGAAAGGAAAAAAGGAGGTTAAAGCAGTAATGCTGATGATATAGGCAAAAATATTGAGCAAAGCTAGGCTGAATTTTGAAATTATTGTTATTAAACGGTGCTGTAAAGCACACTGCATGTGTGAGCTAGTTTGTTTTGTTTCACTGAAAACTGTGTGCTGCCTGATTTAAGAAACTTGGATGGGAGAGTGTGCCATGCAGAAGGCCATCTGAAACAAACACTGGTGATGGATAGACTTGTAGCTTTAATGGCAGGTCTACTTTGTTGTGGCAAATGCTGCATTTGTTAATGACCAGCGCCAGGGGGCTTGCAATATAAAAGCACTTCATAACTGTTTTAAGGGTGATCTGAACATGCAGGCTGTTTGAAACATGACTTAAGATATGATTGATTGAGGACGAAGCAGAAAAGCATCCCTTGTAGTCCCTCAATAATATGATTATTCTTCTGCTAATAATATGCTTGATTTCTGAGTGTCAGTGGAACTCGTATTTTGTTTTGACTTACACAGCAGAAGTGAAAAGCAACCATTGATGTGGATGACATCAGTTTGTTCAGCTGTTGCACCTAACAAATTGGCATCCAAATCAAATGAAGGGCCTTAGTTCCATGAAATGCATCTGTGTGCATCTATAGAAAACTTATATATAACTCAGCTTCCACCTACTCCTTTGGCCTTCCCTGCCCTATTGACTTCTGCAAACTTAAGCCACGATCCCACACCTTTTCTTGGTGGTAGGATTATGGAAAAAACAATGCTGAAGGGGCGGCTCAGAAACCAGAGTGAGAACTCTTGGTGCATCACTGTTGTACAGCAGACCTTACTACTTGCTCTCTTCCTTTTGTTTCCAGATTATAAATATTCACTTGTTTAACTGAAGCTACACTCTAACCGGGCAATTGGCACCTACCATTGTAATGCTATTTAGAGTTATTTAAATAAACTTATTAGATACTTAGGTCAGAGAAACAGCGACTTCCTTTTCTGTGTAAGGAGTTGGTATCTTTCCCTCTTTTAACCTTATAAACATTCAATGTGTTGGGAAATGTATACACTTCAGTGCTTAGGAACATCAAAAGAGATGTTGTATTCGCATCAGTGATCTGCACTGAGTATCAAGCAGTATTTGGGAAAGAATCTGGCATATCCCTCTGTGACTTATCTGGAAAGTGTGAATGGCATTTAATAAAACAGATTTTCCAGCAAATGACAGACCTGTGCCTTGAAGCAAAAAGTACTTCTGCCCTGTGCCAATCATTCACTTTCTTCCAGCTCAGTGATTTATCCAACGTAAAATGTTCTTGTATTTAAAACTGGTCCACACTGCAGCAATGCTAAGCTGTCAAATTCTTCCCCCAAAAAAGAGTATAAAATATGAAAACTTGAACATTAACCAGCATTAGGTTGTTTGCATGACCTGACTGCCTTAATTATCAGCAGGCATTAAGAATACTTCTTGATGAGATGCTGCTTTGTCTTTTTCTTAGGAAAATAATGTGGGTGTGTATGGGTGTGCTTTATAAATGTGAACTTCTACTCTGATCTTCTGTGTAATGGTGACACCTTGTTGGTGTCAAGGGATTATACAGTCATGGAAACACTTCCTTGGAAAACTAAACAAACCATAACTGCAGTAACACAGAACTTGTGATAATTTTTCCTGTTGCTGTTTGATCTGCTTTGAGTATATCTTTCACCTCCGGGATTTCTTTGAATGAGATTTTCTCTCTTTACTTGCATTCTCATAAAAATAAAATAAGAAAATTCCTAACCAACCCAAATGCATCTCTATACCTTTGTGTCCCCATGCGCTTTCCCTGTTTTTAGCTCTTGTGTTTTGATTTCATTTCACTTGCCACATTCTTCCTTATATTAATCCTAGTAACGGTAAGCTTTGAAGCTGAACTAGGCAACAAGCTGAAATGATCATGTAGGAGATCCTTTTGAATTTTAATACTGTGTGCCCAAAAAGGCATTAGTATTCTGTGTGCTGTTTGCTTCAAGTAATTATGTTAAAATATTTGAAATTATATTAAAACCATAGTTTGTCTTATCTAACCTAAATTTTAACGTATTCTGTATCTATTAACAAACACATTCCTTTTTCTTCTCTCTCCAAAATTGTTGTTCGTAGGAGATACTGCTGACTACCTCTTAATTAAATGGGAAGTCACACACCCTATTTTAGCTGCCTTTTTGATATAACCCTGAATGTGAATATTGTTCTAAACACCTCTTCAGAGTTTAAATTGCACCGCTGGTTACAGCAGCATGCTCCATCACAGGAAACATGGCGTTATTCTCCCGAGGTCCTACGTTGTTGTGTGTTGTATTTTACAGATCACATTGATTTTCCATGAAAAAGTAATGCACTGCAGAATATTGTGACATTAAGCAAGTTCAGTTGTGTTTTGCAGTTGTTAATTACCCTTACAAGGTGGATAAGAAATCTGTGGGGAATTCCTTAAAAGAGAAGTACTTTGCCCTTGGGATGTGTATTACCATATGGAAAGCAGGCTTATGTTCTTAGTTAATTATCTTTGTTGTTTCAGTTCATTTAAAGGAAATGTAATAATTTGTTGATTGTTAGTACCTGTGTATTTTAAAATGGGAAATTGTTAGAATAATAAAGACCCCAAGGGGATGCTTACGGTACTCCAGAAAGACGCCTTCAATTATTCTCTCCCAAGGCATTAATTTTTCTAAGTGGAACTGACAAAATATTACAAAGGTGATATACAACATCTTTGGAAAAGAGTGTTTCATTACTATTACTGTTTTCTTGCAGATGGTTTGAGACTTCTCCCAGCAATAATCACATTCCTCCTTTCTGCAAGACTGGAATAGCAAAGAATTTGATAGCTTTGAGCAGCAAAATATCAAAGCAATAATTGGAAGATAAGGGTGACTGTACTTAGTCTTGTCTTATGGAAATGTGAAGGTCATGGAAACAGGCAAGGGAGAAGCTCAGTGTTATAATGAACCAATGGGTATGGGTATGATCCTATTGAACACAGAGCCTAGGATTATTCCACCTGGCTGGTGACAGGATACTGCTGTCATGGTGAAGTAGTGTTCTTTGCTTTATAAGGTATTAGGAAGCTCTTTGTTCAGAGGGCAGTGTACATCCTGCAGAGCTGTGTGGGAAGACAGAGATTTGACTTTTCTGAAAGGCTTGTGTCTGTGCTCAGGGCTGAAGCTATTCTTGTTTTGCTGTTCCTGTAATTATTGCTGCTCAGTTCCATTGACTTCTGGCAACGTTGGGAACAGCTTTACACTTCAGTGTAATATTAGGGTAATTGTACTAAACTAAAATTGTAGATTATTATTTATAATTTGTAACTTTTGTTAGCCAAGTAATTCTGTAGAAGCTTATGAAAACAAAGGCTGAAATTGAAGAGGTTATTCTACTGATTTCAAGTGGTTGCTTTGTATTTACCTGCATGTGACTGACAGCAAGAAGTATCATCTAAGTAAAAGAGCAATCACTTCCAAAGCACTTAAAAAATTATGAGGCTTATTGTTTTGTTCTCTAGAAAACCAAATCTAAGCACTTCATTTGTAGGCATTGCCTTGGGAAGCCATTATGATGCTCTGGAGCTGAAGTCAGAAGCGGTTGGAGACTTGCTACATAGGTCCAAGATTTGGACCTACGTAAGCAACCACATAGGTGATATTTAGAAGGAGAGGAATGGAACAGCTGGCATCTGCAGCTTCCATGAGCATTAGCAGTCTCTGACCAAGATATTTTGAAATGAAAATAAGAGCTGAAGGGGAATTTAAACTGAATTCCTTCCTGTATAACTTACTGAACAAGTATATCAGCACTATGCACTCTTTAGGGCATAGTCAGTTCCCCTGTGCTGAGTCCTGGAAAATCAAATAGCCCCGTCTCTCACTGTTTTCAGCCATGAGTAAACATGTTCAGGTATGTTCCCAGAGGATTTCTATGGGGTTTGGAATGGACATCATCTAAAAATCCCTGCCTATACTGTCTTCAAATTGCAGCAATTTTTTTCCTCCTCTTTCTGGAAATCGCTTACTACAGACCTTGCTTAAAAGTTAAAATAGATCAGAAAAAACAGCCTAGGAATATCTCCTTCTGTGCCAAGAATCCAGCCTCGTGTGTATTTTGATCCACATGTGCTGTCTTTGTCACATCTGTGCTTGCTTTGTATTCCAGTTAGCCCCTCAGAGCCAGGATGGCACAAGCTTAATTGAGGGCAAGATTTGGTCAGGAGAATCTTGTTGCTGCTGCTGCCTCGGGGCATGAACCAGAAAGAACACAGCTTGACTTTCATATGTCTGAGGTTGAGTTTGCAGAAAACAGAGCAAACTTGCTCTGGAAATGCCAGTCACCCTCCAGAGGAGGATTGTGATTTAATGTGGTGAAGGGGTTAGTTCTGACAGTATTAAGTAGCTTGGGTCAGCTGATGTCTAAAGCCAACGTCTCCTAGGTAGCTTGCAGTAGCTGTTGTCATTAGGAAACTGTGCCCTGTCCTGTGGCCAACAGTGTTACTCTGGTTATAATTGACTTTTTTTTTTTTTGTGGAGATGCTTCCCTTTTATATTAATATAGCCCCACTCTGATTAAGGAAGCTTTAAAGTGGGTTGAGTATGAATGTTTCGCTATAGGTATGAGTGCTAAGGCATCTTCAGCAAAATGTGCTTTATTTTGTGTTTTTCCTCTCTAATAATTTATCACATCAGACTATTAATATCATTCAGAACAAAAGAATGCAAATACGTATTATGTGGAACGGAGCTCATTCTGCTGTCTTTGGGGAAATGCTTTGAATGTGTGTGTGGGAGTATAGATTTCTCTCACGTTTTTCATGTTCTTAAATCCACGACTGCTTCATCAAACCAAGATTTTTGCCAGACTTGTGGGACAGGCATGGAAACACAGTATCTGAAAATAGAAGCATCTGGTTCTGAATTGTGGTTTTCATCTAGTCTTTTAATTAAGTGCCTTTACACGCCAAGAAGCATCCTGACTTAGGTTGAGAAGCTGTTACCTGCATGATTATATTGCTGCTTGATTTCTGTAATATCTGCTCCTAAAAGTCAATTGAATGTAAAATTATGCTGGTAATACAGACATACAATTCTCAGATGCTATGAGCTCTGATTGGAGATTGACTGGTGGTCAGTTTGCAGTGCTGCCCAGGTGAGATGGCAAAGGGTGTGTGCATCTCCTGAGCTGCTCTTTTAAGTAAGTAGTTACAAATAAGACTGACAGTAGTTTGCAGTTTAAGATTTTTGCATGATGACCAAGTACAGGTTGAGGTTAAACTCCGGTTTGCCTCGGAGAGAGCAGTATATTTCAACTTAATACAGGATTTTCTAAGCATTATCTAACTAGTTATTAGACAGAGGCTGGTTTGGTTGTATTTTAATTCTTATTCCTCATTTAGGAGACTTTGTGTGAACAAATTGAACACTTGGAATAGGCCAGAAGTTGTAAATAGGCAGTGTATGAGCTTTGTTCGAGCCCTTCCTGCAGCGCTGAGGCCAGGCTAAAGGCTGAACAATGCATGGTGTTGTTTAGACTGGCGCTGGAATCTCTCTGTGTGGTGTTGAAGGCAGCAGACAAAATTAGCCATAAAGCCTTTGTCAGTTTTGCCCACAGTTGAGTTCAAAGAGTGAGATGGAGAAAATAACTGCTGTTCAGAGCCATCTGGTTATTCAGCCATGTTGACTGGGAGTGTGTGAGGATGTCTTTGCTGCATGCTCTGCTGCCTGACCGACCACCTGCAGGTTTCTCACTTCAGAGCGAAAACTGCAGCAGCAGCAGCAGCACCAGGAATTAATACTTGAGAATTTGTTTTTTTCCATATGTCCCACTCTGCCTTATTTTTTTATTTTTTATTTTGTCTATAGACGAGGGAAGATATAAGACAAAACATTTATTTGAGATGTTAAGCTGTGTCACTGGGAGATGAGCAGGAAAATACCCCAAAAGCTGCATGAGGAACTTGAAGGACACTAAGCTGGAGAGAAGCTGCAGCACGTTCTGAATACAGAGCACAGTCAAGATGAAGAAATACAATGTGTTAGGCTTTAATGAGTGTTATACAAGATCCTCCTAAAGTATTGATTAACTAGGCATCAGGGCTTTTGAACCTTACATGTCTGCAAAAGCATGCAGGGTTTAGAAGAGTTATTGCTACTCTACAGAATAGAAGAGAGGTTCTGGGTAAAAATGATTGAATACGGCAAAGTCTTGGTACAGCTATTTTGGGCTACAAAGAGCCTTTGAGTGCTCAACAATAGCATCAGTGTTGGAAGCCCAAGAACAAAAAAGAACAGAAAAGCCATATATTCTGAATATCATCTATGTGGCATTTAAGCTTGGCTAGGAAGCGGTGAAAAGATTCAGATAAAGCATGGAGCTACACAGAAGGAGGCTTTCAAATTTACATCTCACCTCCTGTTTGGAAAGACTTTTTAGAAACTATGGCCATGAGAAGGAAGAAACATAATGAACAACACATACGTTTATTTCAGATGTCAGTACTTTCATGTATTTGGTGCTGTGAAACATTTCCATAAGCTGATAGTAATTTAACTAACATTGGTGCAGATAAGTTTGCAACGTTTCACCCAAGGCAGTAGCCCTGAGCATCCTTAGCAATGATAGTTCCTACTGCTACAAACTCATGTTTGGTGATGATTGGGTTGTAGGTTTTTAAGGCAGTCAGACAGGATGAGATGCAGCAACAGTCAAGATGATAAATTTATATCTGTGGCATTTTAAGCATTTGAGCCATTAACTGTTTTCAGATGTCTTCATCCTTGAAAGCTCATAAAAACAAGGGAGCTATAATCAGATAATTTAAGGTGAATGGTGAGTCCTGCAGTTCAGAAATTCATGGTTATGCATAGAAGTACATACATAGTTATACTAAGAAGTAGGAAAAAACTACAGTGTGTGTAAAAACTAGGTATTGTGAACAAATCCATGACAACTTGGCCAAAGACAAGCATCAAAGATAGATCAACACTATTTAACCATCTGAACACAATGAAGCAGTCTTTCTTTTTCTTCTAATATTCCCTTGACACCTATTCTATTTAGAAATGCTCAAAGGGCTGAAATAAAAGATAGAAGTTTGAGGTTATAGAAAAAAAATATCCCTATCACATGAAAAAAGTAAGCATGTGTGTCTGTTGGCAGCAATAGAGATGAAACCAGCAATCCTAAACATATCAGTAAAATTCTGAAAAAAGAGAAGTTAAAGCAGTGGAAACACCTGCATCTGACAGAGTTGGTCTGTGCAGTCCAAGAGAGCTTTGAAATGCTTCAAATCTTGCAGGACGTGCTCACTTTAACAAAGAGCTGCTGGTAATGACTTGGGATGGGCTCCACACTGGGATGAGTGATGCTGGGATAAAGGGTGCTTGAAGCCACAGTTTACATGATTAGTGTGTTTATGATCTTTATATAAGCAGCAAATTGTCAGTGCAAATCTCGTGGGTATGTTTGCTGCTTCTAAACACTTCAGAAAAAATCTTATTGGTGGCTGAATCTGGTTGATCTGCTATTTCACCATTGATTAATTTTGCCCAAGATGCATATGTATTTGATTAAAACATAGCATTTTTGCAGGTACCTATGATGCTATGGTGAGAAGAGACATGCTTTTGATTAATTACAGATTAAGCAAAAGCAATTAAACTTCTTTTTTTTTTCTTATTTCTGTCTCCTCAGCACTGTGCTGAGCATTCAAAGTTTCACTTTGAGAAAGCTTTTTCACCTGTGAGTAACTTTGTAGATTAAGCATCAGATAGTCCAGAAAAGCACTAGGAAAACATATCCATGCCTCCATGTCTTGTAAATGTCCTTTTTCTTGTGTGGTTTCCAAGGAAGGAAAGTGTGAATGGGGCAGTGCTGCTGATGTTGGGGTAAATGTGATTAACAGCTTTCACAGTTAGCTTCCAACCTTATCTTTCTGTAACACTTAATCATCTGCAGAAGTCATTTTTTCATTTGTGCTTTCTATTATGAATGTTATCCTTTAAATGTAAACAAGCAGAAGTGAATTACTAGTGGTAGAGAAACTCACTGCAGCAAATCAAAAAGGGCATACATATTCAAAGGTTTCACTTAACAAGGTTTGTTCATCTTTGTACCAGACCTCCTACATTTCAGCCATGCTGACTTTCTCCTGGGAGCTTTTGAATCCATTGTCAATCTGTAAAATTAGAAAGAAGATTGAATTATAACCTATGCAGATGCTAGAATTTCCCTATTGCAAATCTTCTCTGCCATATACATCCATTGCCAAATATTCTGAGACCTTTTCATCCTGTCACGATTTTCTCCTAATACTTCCTCAGTGCATTTGACAACTGGGAAGCTTGCTTGAACAGTGCTACATATGGGAAAGTAAATTCTCACGGAAGAGATGGAGAAGAAATGAAATGGGTGAAGATGGTGCATCTAAGATGTGCAAAATATTGGTGTGCAGATTGAATTCCTTCCTAAATAAACAAGTGACTAAAAGAGAAAGTGAACAGGACACTTCGGCAGATAATTACCTGATTATGATATTTGAAGAATAAAGACCATAATACTCTGTTATTTTTCTGCACATTTAAGTCTGTCACATTTCCCTTACACGAGGGGGTATTTGGGAAGACGTGTGTACAGGAATATGTCTGTTATTAAAGGCCAGATCCTGCAACACAACCCAGCATTAGGCCTGCAGTTTGTTAGAACAAGACAAAATCTTTCCTTTAAGGATGTAAATTGTTTCATGAAAAGGGGTAACAGAGTAGCTCAACAATCCTTTTCCTTTAAGTACCAGTCTGGATTAGTTACAGCATGCGACAGAGGGTAGAAACAAGTAAAGCTCTGTAGAGGTGGGAAATTAAAACATCAGACCTTTACTGGAGTCTATTTATGAGGATGATTTCTAAAGAGGAACCTGGTGGGCCAGAACTGTAAACCTTCCAGTAAACCATACCGCTGGGACTCGTGCTGCCAGTATTTTAACAAGGGCTGGACTATCACAATAGGATGAATAAATAATAAATAACCCCTAGGGTGCTGTGAGATGAACATTGAGGTGGTGAGGTATTGATTTGATTCGTTTCCTAATTAAACAAAAATTACTGCGAATAACTACCACCAAGGAAAGAGGCAGCAGACATAGAGAATGGAGAAGTGCAAAATGTCAGAGGATATATGACAATGGCATTGAATGTGCCAAGGACGCTACAGGGCATTCATTCAGTCTCACTGATGTCCTGTTCATGGGAGGTGGAAGGGGGAGATGTCGGGGACAGGGCAAGGAAAGAGTAAATTTTGCTTACTCTTAATCCTCAGCAAAATAATGATGGACCTACAAGAGTATTTTTCCCAAATTTTTATGGCAAGGCTGCTCAGCAGGAACACCACAACGGCACTGAGAACATGCTGTTAATTTGGATAGTAGTTACTTCAGATGTACACACAAAAAATGTCTTCCAGATCTTTATTCGTTCATTTAAGGTGACTTGTTTGTTAACCAGCTAGGCTATTTAAAGCGATGATCAAGCAATTAATTATCCCTTCTTACAATATGTTGGACTTTCTATTAATCAGGTATTAAGTAGTGTCATCAGGGAAGCAACAGTTTCTGCTGCTTAGCATTTCTTTGGGGGCTGTAATGCTTGAGTAATGCAGGTGTTCTAAAGTAAGACTGCTCTTTTCCATCTCAAATTGTGCAGTGCGAGAATCAGGAAGTGTCACCTCCTGGTTCATACTCTGATGCACACTTGCTGTTGCATTTTGCATGAATAAAAGCAGTATTGAACGCGTATGCACAGGGGAAGTGAGAGGGTAGCCCTTTTTGCACATGGGTTTGCTATGGAAGATGGTTTGCACTCATTTTCTATTCTCGCTCTGGCATGCTGGAGGCATTATTTCTAACCATAAGTGTGGATTTTCTGTTCTGCTGGCATATAGCGTGGCAGCTCTGCCACAATCTGCCTGAAATTTCTTAGGACATGGTAGGTATTTTCTTATCAAAAGATAATTCAAGTGTGTTATTAAGACAATGGATTTGACTTTTCAATGAGTTTGTCTTTAAGAACAGTTTTCAGAGAATGAGTCAGCCATATGTTAAATCAAATTTAACATCCATTATGAAACACTGAATCATACTTTATATCTCTGTAATGATAATAAATGATCATCTCTCCCATGTTCCCCTCATTTGTACTACTACTCATCAATCTTGCTAATATCACAAAGATTTATTAAATGAATAATCTTCAAACTATAACTGTTTTAATATTAATAGTTCCATTTTATGTTGTTTCTCTTATGATAATTCCATTTGTGTTTAAGCATGCTGACTTAAAAAGTAATAATGCTCTTTATAGTGAAATTTAATGAATAGAAAACCAGTAAATCAATAATCAAGTCCTCCTTAATGAGATTTTGTAATTATACCAATGCATTACAACATACAGTAAATTTCCAAATGCCCTTCAAATGTAGGAGAACCATAGAAGCAGCAACTACAGAATGAGAACTGAGGAGGTGTTTGTATGAAAGAGATATTGAGATACCACTGAGAGTACATGTGGTTCAATAAATACTTTTTGTCACTGCTTAAAAGTATTCAAAGGCTCTTGTGTGATGCTTAGTGAGTTGTGGCTCAACTCTGTAATGCAACAGCTCTATATTAAAAATAAGCTTTAGATACTTTTTCCATAGTGACTCTGTTAACAAGTCCTCACTGAGGTCTAATTTGTCCCATTTTTATTCTCCATGAGTATTCAGTATGTCTCTGCATTACATTTCTATGCAGACTGAAAGTAGCTGTGCGATCTCTTTTTAACCACAACGCCAGGACATGGGAGTGCAACTGAACCAAAGCACCTGTATCTCAGGCCCAACTGATATGAAACTGCTGTGAGCAGCTGTGTTCACTGGATCCATAGCTGAGTCCAACAGGGAGGAGTAGCTGCAGCCACCTGCTAATGGTGTAAGTGTTCAGGGGCGTATTTTAACCTTACAGTTGAGTAATATCTTAAGCTCTTGGTTGGTTAGTAAATTAATTCACGTTACATAAATACACTGGCTTTAATATCAAATTTGTCATTTTATTTTAATAGATCTAATCCTAGAGTAGGGAGCTGGGGAATCCAGGTGGTCTGGGTGACATCCAGGAGAATTCGGAAAGCACAGCTGGGAACTTTTCCTTTGACAAAGTAAATAATGCTGAAGAAATGAAGAGTGGATCTGTTGGTTAAATTTGGCAGAAGAATCCCTCGGATCTGAGACAGCTGGAAGGCAAACTTGTTCTCCCTACAATCCCCTGATGTATACAGCACCACACAGTGCTCAGGAAGTCCTCAGCCTCTGTGTGCTCCATCACTAACAGCAATAGAGAGGGACCAAATCTATTTATTGGGCTCACCCCTGGTGCAGGTGGGGAAAACTATTATTAGAGGTGGGGTTGGGATAACAGAAATGCAGTTTGATGCCTTACCTGTGGTTCTTGTTAAGCTCTCAGCATGGCTGCTGTGGGCCGTGCTCGCTGACAGCTACTTAATCCCTCCAGCTTCAATATTTTTGCTGTGTTGCAGCTTCTGAAGTGCCTGGTCCGGAAGGCCTGGGAACAATATGTTTCAGTAATCCAGCTGAGATGTAATGAAAGCATGAATGACAGCCTGGCACCATCCTGAGACAGCCTTGGTTGTAGCCTTACTTACTATCCTCTGTAGGTGTAGAAGTTTTTGTCACGTAGCTAAACTGATAATCAAAAGATGGGCTGATATCAAAGATGACCTCGAGGTCGTGAACCTTCAAATGAGATGCTATAAAACTTCCTTTAAATGGAGCTGCAAATCGTGAAGTGCCATTCAAAAAGTAACAGGTACTAGCCAATATAAGCTCAACATTCTTTAAATTTAATCACAGGGCATGTTTTTCTGATACCCACAGCTACATGTCATTTAGGTGTCTCATCAAACAGGAAATTACTTCCCTTGGATCACCTGTAATAGGAAAATAAGCTGTGGCATTATCAGTATAACAATAGTTTCAAATTATGCCTCTTGGTCATACTCCCTAGTAAAATCCCAGGAGCACGCGGCAGACACTTGCAAATTTAGATTTGAAAGTCACCATTGCACATTTTGGGAGGAAAAAAAAATCTGATTTTGTTTGTATCAGTGAAACACCAGGTAGATAGCGTGCAAAAGTGAAGTCTTTGGTGCATAGAGAGGAGTGGTGAGGGTAAAACTGAGGAGGGGACTCAAAGCCAGATTCAGTTTCCTAATATCTTATAGATGACACATGACTTAAAGCCTCTGCCATCTTTACTTTTGCCTTTCCTTTTCAATTCATATTTTAATGAGCAAGTAAAACCAGATATTGTGTGACTTTTATTCTATCTGAGACCTTCCAGATCTACTATGTATAATTGAAATATAAATTGCTCTGTTAGTCATATTCTTTTAGCTTTATGTGCTTCCCAGATTAAAAAAAAAAAAATCCTCATGAAAGTAGGCATTTTTCCCTTAAAAAGGTCCTTATCTTAGTTCATCTATCTTTACATTGCTTTACTCTGAGCTTTATCAGACAAACTGCATTCCTAAGAATTGGGAGAATGAAATTATGGTATCATAGAAGTAAATGCTGTGGTGGTGGCTTTTTGTTTTGTTTTAAAGCAAGATCTAATGGATCATTTTGTCTACAGCTGACCTTACAGGAGACATAGTGAACAATCACAGACTGTGTCTAAAAGCTCAAAAGCTGCTGCTTACCAAAATGAACTGCAGTGTATGAAGCCCCTTGAGGTGCTGCACTGTATGCATTAAGCACTACATCTCCTCACTTGGCCCTTCTGCTGTTTCCCAAGCTTCTCTGATTTCCTGAAATCAGACATTGTGGATGATGTTGGCCTCTAAGGCTCTCATATTTTAAGAAATAATCTTTCCCTTCTGGACCTCAGAACCACCTACTGGAAATCTTATCATCCATTTAGTTTAGTATGTATTAAAGTTTCGCAATTAATTATCTGCAGTTCTAATCCAGTGAGTCTGTGCAATTAACATCTGGGATTCAGCACATTCTTTTGCTGACTTATTAATTTAAGGACTTGGGAGGCAATAGATTCCCTCTAAGATGAAATGAGTAAAATTTAATATGTACTCGAAATTCTGATTGGTTTCCTGTCTTTGAACCAATCCTGTTATTCATTGACTCTCCAGTACATTGGTCAGTGGTTGTTGTTGATGATATTTAAACATGTGGCAGCAAACTTTGGTGAGGTGAGGTGAGCTGAAGCAGAAACAGAATGTAGTAAGAGGGATTTCTGGGCTCTGTACTGTTTCTTGTAACATGCAACCAGTTGACATTGTTTTATTTCGTCCTGTAGTAAAATAATCTGAACATTGTTCCCATCCCTGAGGTGACAGACTTACTTGATACACTTATTCCAAAACCGTTTCAAAGGATACTGCAATGGTGAAAATAGCCTGACTATCAAAGTTAACAAAAGCTTTTCCTCAACCCTGCTTACAAAGCTTAGTTTATTCATTTGACAATCAGGGCCTTTCTGCTTTTGGGAAGACAAACAACAGAGACCTATTCCATGGATGGTGCTCAACCTGGGAAAAAAAGGAGTCCCAGTTTCTAGTAAATGGTGGAGAAAAATGATTATCTGTTTTGTAATAAAACAGAAAATTATGTCTGCAACTATTTCCAGGAAGGACTATTGTGGAAATCATTCTGTAAATTCTTGAACAATTGGTAACTTGGCTGTACTTTATCCTGCTCATAGGGCAAAATCCTGCCCCTTCACCTTTTCTAAAGGCGAGAGCACTACTTAGAGCATCCCCCTGGTTTTGCTTTATCAAAAAAGCACTTTCTGCCTTACATACATTGAAGTCAAAATGGACATTGATCCTTCCTTCAGCAGGTACCAAGATGCAAATTTCACCTGTTACTTAAAATCCTGTCATTTTCTCACAGTACCTACAATTCAGAAATCCCTTATTATTCAGCTCTCTGAAGTGCAGTGACAACAAAGTGTCATTTACAAAATGACACAGTTATATTCTCTTAGTAGGAGTCAGGGAGAATGGCTCAGGTTTCTCAGAGTCAGATTATATTAGTTAACTTATCAATGTAATGTGTCTTTATTTTGGAAAAGAAGTTATTTAATTTCAGCTGTGTATTTGCAGAAATTTGCAAGTTATTGTTATGCATCAGGTACAGACATTTTTTTTTTCCTTCACCTACGTCACTTGAACTATTTTTTACACACTACATCTGTTTTTGCAGTGTTTAGCATTCAGGATAGATTTGAGGCAAACTATTTGTGCGGGTGAGAACTGCAAAGTTTCTGTTTTGCAATACCATTTCCTCTTCTTGCCTGGAATATTCCTGAGCACAGTGGGAAGACCTTGTCAGAATATGTAAAGGCATAAGTCAATCAGCCTTCACATTGTACATGTATATGCCATGGACTGAAATATATATGTATATATAAACACACACACACACATACACATTCATATATATATAAATTGGAACAGGAAAACTACTTCAGGCATTTGATGTTTTACAGGAGGATATCTAGAAGCTAAAATATTATGTAAAAAGTGTTGATAAAATATTGAAGAGTTAAGAGAGAAACTGTCTTTAGCATCCTCTCTGCTTGGCTGCAGGCATATGGGTAATGCAAGGGATGACAAACTGCCGTGGTTGTGAGGTTTCCTATGACTAATCTACGTGGTTAAAAATCCAGCACTTCCTTAAATCAGTGTAGAAGAGAGTTTGACTGCACATTGGACTGAGGTGCAGTGCATGCAGGCTCCCAGGTGGATCTATACTGTGCTCTGTGTCAACACACACACCTACTGGCTTGGAAGGCTTCCCATTGCTGGGGTATCCCAGTATGAAAAGGGAACTGAACGGTAGCCAGGAAATGGTCTCTTAAGGCACCTACCTGTGCAATCAATTCATAACTCTTATACAGAGTGCAAGAAATAGCAGAGTACTCTTTGTAACCAGTGTGTTCAGGTCTCTAGTTAACTGGAGAAGTGCCCTTTCTTGGTCAGAAAAACTCCTTAGTTCAGGATGAGATAATTACTGTGCAGAAGTGAGATCCCCAAGCTGTTATCAGGCTGGCTTAGTAGTGGGTATTACTGCCTTTAGGTTTTCAGGACTCAGGAGCTGGCCTTCTAAAATGATAGAAGTGACTTAATAAAATAAGAGATTAACAGGCAAGAGAGAGACTAACCTTGGACTTACTATTGTTTGCCTTTTAGTTTCTGAAAAAATTGGGTACATTTAGACACACTTTAAGGCTTTTTTGATCTATCAGGAGGATGTAAGAACTGCTCTGTGCTTTCAGTAGAAATGTTCCCGAAAGCCCTCGCTTCCAGCAATCAAGCTAAAATCCAGCTGTTGAAACAGTTAGTAGCACTTGGGGAAGGTCAAGCATGCAACCTAAACATTCCTTGAGACTTGCTGTATGAGTGGTCCAAAATGGATTTGACTCGGGAAATATATATGTAAAAAGTAGGATTGGTGCCACTAAAACAAAATCCTTTACAGGAGACAATGGAAATCTTACGATCATTGATGGATGCTTCTGCCACACAAGTATGGAGAAATAACCTCCTTGTAAAAGCCTAAAGAATGCTGTCATCTGGCTCATTGCTTGTTCTGTTTATTTTGCCTTGCACCTTTTGTATTCTAATTAGCTCCTTTTTCTTCTCTTGTGATCTAGTTTACATGCTGGTGAAACACTCATTTTAATATTTGTGACAGCATGATATGCATGCAAATAATACTTGGGTAGATAATATTTATTCTGCAATGGTAGGTGTAACCCATTTTCTCATCTTAATAAGTTTTGAGCAAATAGATATGTGAAATGATTTACGAAAATAGCAACAGAACCATTGTTCTATTAGAAAGGCAGACATATTTCAAAACCAAAAGCTTAAACCATGGGCCCCATGAGGTAATGATCCTTGCTTCTTTCCTGGCTGTATTATGTTGTGTATTTTTGCAGTGCAACATGGAAAAGGAAACCTGTCTCTTGAGAAAGGGCTCTGTGATTGAGTTGTAGCACCTTCTGCTTTTGCATGGCTGCACGTTATCAAGGACTGAGCATGAGGTGCAGCTGTTAAAACTAGAAACATAAGGGGTATCTGAATTGCATTTGCTTTGAGATTTAAGACTGGAACCTTCAGAATTACAGCAGGCTAAATGCAGCATCTCACCTAGTTCCTTGCTTTAACTATTCACCTGACACCAGTGTGATAGTGTAAGCATTTTTTCCCCTCTCCTTTTCCCCAGATGTTAGCGTTTGTGAGCCATCTTTAGTATTTACCTTTGTTTGGACTACCTGGAGTACATGGAGAAACAAAAGGAGCTTGAACTGAGGTCAAGAGCAAACACTGTCAGCATCCATTTCTATAATGGTACCAACATTGAAGAGAAGAAAGTTTAGCTTGTAGAAAGAGGATGTTCAATTTAGCTTTGAGTCCATGTAGAGAAAGGCAGTAGTTTCCATAGCATCACCAGAAGCGCTTATCTAAATACAGAATAGAGTGTTTAACTATGTTTAAGGCTTGGGCTTTGTCTGGCTTAGCGGGCACAGAGTGGAAGCACCTCAGTGCAGAAGGCTTTTCCTGTAAGCTGTGGGGACACAGAGGTGCTTCTTCCAGATGGTGACATGTCTCCTTCAGACTACTGAGGGACTCTGCATTGTCATCATCTTTGACATTAGCAGTCTGTGTGAGTAGTTCTGATTACTCTCTTTGCACTTCTGCTCATGTTCTTCAGAACTTTCAGAAAGGATTGGAATATCTTTTCAATCTCAAATGACTTGTTCTCTGTAAATCTCTGCTCAAAGGCATGTTGTGAATGCCACTTAATCTCATATTTCCTTCTGGCTGGCATGTTTTAATTATAAAAGGCAGAGCACTGGAAGATGTTTGAGGATAACTGATTAAAGGATATTTCTGTGTGCCGTAGCTACCATTAGATGAGCAGTAGGGCATAATTTTGGAGTGTCACATCCTTTTACACTTCATCTGAAGTGTGATGACTTGTGCAGATAATAAAGTTCCCATAAGCTTTGACTTCTTGCAATTCTAAATGCAAGAGCCACCACTCAAGTGCCTTTGTTCTGGACCTTTAGATAAAAGATCAGCTCTTAGGTGAGCTATGGTTATCTCAGCAGTGCTGCATCAGACTGCTGCACTTGTGAGCACTGCTGGAAGAGAGAAATCCTACGGAGCCAGAGGGAGCTGAGGGTACACAGAGCACAGCATCAATGTAGCTGTATGATAGAAAAAGCACCAGGCTGGAGGAGGGTGCTGCTGAGGGAGATAGCTTTCTGGAGATGCTACAGATTATTTCAGCCTAAAAGTTATGTTTTCTGAATATTTCCTTGTTACACTACAAAATCATGCAGATTGTTGCAGTCTATGCCATGGAGAATGTGACATTATTGACTGCAGCGCAGGTGAGGATGAGGCTGACCAATATGTATGTATAGGAGGAGGCACTCGGCTTGCAAACTGCGTGGCAAGGACTGGTTTTTGTTTTGTGTGCAACAGGCATGGTAAGCCTTTTTTTTTTTTTTTTTTTTTTTTTTTTTTTTTTTTTCTTTTTTTTTTTTACAATTTTTTTTTTTAGTGAGCTAAAAAAGTGAGCTAGCTCAGAAGTTTCCAGAAAAAAAAAAAAATAAAAAAAAAATTAGTAAATAGCAATTCTAATTTTGCTTCTAGTCTTTAAATCCTGCCAGCAGCAGAGGCTCAAAGAGCCTTTGGGAATTGACCACTGTTGATAACTTTGTCCCTTTCAAATTGCTTGTGGTAGGGGTCAAGCCTGAGGTCCCAAACCTTACTTATCTTCGGGGTCCCTTTGCAGAAGCAGGCGATGCTGAGCCCTGCTGCTGGCCCCTCTGGCAAGAGAGAGTGGGTAGCAGGTTGCTGAATCACTTAACTGGGGAAGGAGGGAAAAAAAAGAAACTGTATATACACTGATGTGTGCGTGTAGGTGATGTCAATGCACAAGTGCACACAGTAAGTTAGTCTTGTGTTGGGTGTTACTCTGTGGCCTTTCATAAATTAATATTCATTTAATATTTTGCTTTCTGTCAAAAATCTTAGATTTGTTTTCCTAAGATTAATTTTTAATTTATCACGTAAATGAACAAATAAACAGAGAAGATGCATTACTAATGTAGAACACTTATTGTGTAAGTCACTGAAAGTCACAGATGTGTCACAAAAATAGATGGCAATCAATAATCACAGGAAGATGTTACTTTTTTTCTTGCAAAGCTGTAGCTATGAATTCCCCTTCCTGCTGGTAGGAGTGGCATTGCCAAAGCACTACATAAGTATTTGATATGGAATCTTTCACAATTGTAAAGAAATCAGCTTCAAAAAGCAGACTCTCAAGCAAATACAGGGCAGTCTTATGTTGTAGAATAGGGCTATTTAAAAATGAACAAGAAAATTATGATTGGGCTCTTAAAGGAAAATAATTTTTTTCCACATGGAAATAAGTGATTCTTTTACATAATGTATTTACATCTTGTAGTTATTGTTTTTATTATTTTTCTCATATAAACATGGTGAATAGTAAGAGCGGGAAGTAGATTTGCTAGAGGTTATTTATTGCTATAAAGCCAAAACTCATTATAGTAAGTTTGCCAGCCAAAGGATGTGAATGGTATTTAAGTTATTCTATAACTGCATCATTTGATAACATCAATAACATTCAGCAAGCTCTGCTGTGTTAAAGTCACTTCACTTTAATTACAAAGAACAGATATTACAGTAATCTCCTTTAGAAAGAAGTTGTCAGTACCACAGTACTGGACCTCTTTTCTTCCTGTGCTTGTGGAACCTATCTGCAGTTTTGAAACTCTCCAGCATTTTCCTGTTTTACCCAGCTTTGGTTCCCTAGATCAGTTACTGCACTGATAAGACCTCCCATAATGCATTAACCACATGTATTGGTAAGCATATTGACTTGGCTCGGTTGATACCTCTTTCTCTTCTTAAACAGTTCTGTTGGTTTGTGCTGGTGTATCACCAGTTTCTTTGTAAATAAAATGGAGCTCAGACTTGCATTGTGTATTGGGAGGCATGGAAAACAGGTGAGAAGGGGAACCTGTGGAGTAGCTGCAAGGGTGACAACAGGTATGTGTTGAGCTGGGGTACTGATTTGGTCAGACTTATACCACTTTCTTCTGCCATCCGTAGCAGGGAAGGTTATTCCCACATGTGGGATTTTGCAGTATTCTAAAGCATGCATAGTTTGACCCAATCCAGTTCTCTGCTAAACAAGGCTTTGGCATGTAGCAGTCACCACGTTTTCATAAAAACACTGTTTCTCTGACTTATAAATCCTGATGTATGAAAATGGAAAACTCTGTTGTGATGTGCTTTTGGCATCTTATTTCTTTTCATGGGTCCCTTATTACATTTTGACAGATGTCTGACACAAGAAGCTGTCAATACTGTGATTTAACCTTGGTGTGCCACCTCCAATTTCAGTGCCTAGGACTGTGAAACAATAGGTTTGATCTTAGCAGTTTGAACTTCAGTAAAGTTACGTTCAGTATTTTTTTTGCTTATTGAGTGGGAACATTTTTTCCTCGTATTCAAGATAGAGGCCCAGTGTGTTCACAATTGCTTGATTTGTGGGTTATCTTCCATGAGAATTATTCTTAGAAAAGTCAGCTCACACTAGCCTGTAATTTTGCAGAAAACTCAGTATGAAAGAGACAGTTGTTTTGCTACTTCCTCATGCAACAATAGTTTAATTCATTGTAAATATCTAAGCTGCTAATACAGAAAAATATTAGAAAAGTTACATGGATGAATAAGAAGCAATCAGTTCAATGCTGTTGGGTTTTTTTTTTTTTTTTGTTTTGTTTTTTTTCTTCTTTTTTTCTTTCTAAGACAAAATAATCCCTCAGAAATATGGAGTGAGTCAACTCCAGTCTACCTGGGGAGCATGGTAGTGCCTGGCGATCTTGTCTCTGGAGATCTGTATGGTGCTGTGCAGAACTGCCTGTGCAACACAGGGCAGATAATATTTAGGAAGGACTTGGCACCTTCCTTTGCAATGAAGTGTCCCTATTATCATTGGCTGTGAAACAGGTCTGGAGGCTTTTCCATAGCCAAAGCCTGGTGATTTGAGGCTGAGTCCAAACCCAAGTGTTAGACTTGGATCTCCGACCCAGTTTCCAGCATTATTGCTCGAGGTCTTCTGTGCTGATAGATGAGCACCCAGTACAAGTCATTAGTGTTCCTGAAAATGTGATATCTGCCAAACTGAAGTCAGGTACTTCAAAAAGATGTTGCCCTGTGTCAACTCTAAAGTATCAAAGATGATGTTGTTGTCACCCGGCAGTGCTGGTAGGTGTTGTAGAAGGGGCTGTCATTTGGGCTTCATTGATCACACTAAGCAGCTTCTTTACTTTCAATTACTCATGGATGTCAGGAGGAAAAAGAGAACACTAGAGAGGTGTTATATGTAGTGGCACTTCAAAGGTGATTACTCTTTCTTCCTATCAATCATGTTAAGAAAATTCTCCTAGTGCAGTTGATAATCCTATTTTCCTTTGTAGAAAAGAAAGAGGCTTGATTCTAAACTAGCCATAGAATTAACAGTGTCATTACACATTTTTGAACTCATTAGAGAGTACTTAGCATGCCTGAGATGTAATAAATTTGAAAAGCAATTTCTCCAATGATGATATGAAGTGGATAACAGAATTTTTTCCAAAACAAATTGCAGATCAACTCATCAAGCTTTTTTTCCTAGATGCCTATGTACAAATCCTTCACTGTTGTCTAATTGTGTGACTACTGAGGAGTTGAAATTCATTTACAGAAATAATACATGGACGCAGTGTAGCGAATAACATACAAACTGTTCATTTTGTTTGAATGCAAATTTCTCAAGTTGATTTCCTAACCTGTTGTTATAGTAAAATCTTCTCTTGCTTAGATTTTGGTATGAGCACATTTCCATTACATTCAGGATCAATGTGCAGCCAATCCATACAAAGTTTTGTTTGTTTTGCAATCACTAGATTCACTAAGTGTAGGGTAGAGCAAGATTTGGATCTTAATAAACATCAGTTCTTAACAGAATATGGCCTTTCTCCTGACACTTTCCAGGCAAATTGTTTATTGAGGGGGAAAAAGAAAGCCTGACTTGTCTGTTGCTAGAGCACTCAGATGATACATGTGGAACAGACTGAAAAAGCTTTGCAGATGAGTAAATATTCAGATCTGCTTGGTCTATTCTTCAAGCAAATATCAGCAGAAATTGCTAGATTTGTTGCAAAAACTGGGGTGCCTCCAGTAGACCTCCTCAATCATATGTTCCAACTTCCCTCTTCATTGCTTTTTTTTTTTTAAAGAGCTCCACAGCTCTTTCCAGATTTATTTTACAGATCTCTAAAACATCAGAAAAGGAGCCCCTTGGGCTTTGTAGAGACCAGTAATGACTGTGTAAACAAGCCCATCTGATCTTCCCCTAGGTTTGGTTATACACCTGCACAAAAAACAAACAAACAAACAAAAATAAAAACCACAGACCAACAGACAAGCCAGAGAGCTTCAAACAAATTGCCCCACCACCCAGGCAAAGCATGTCAGCAGTATTCTGGGATGAAAGAAGGGAAAGGGATGGCTTGGTTTGAGAAATTTTTGTTGTTAGTTCTTTCCCAGGCTCTGCAAGGTTTGGATCTTTTACTAAAAGTATTTTAGTTTTGTCTGGGTGCAGCTGCTGAGAAACATTTCTTATTCTTGCCTCAAGGCATCAGTGAGATGATGTAAAATGCAGCTGACTGCTCTGCAATATGACCAGGATCACCAAGATCAGTAGATAGACTGGAATACCTAATCTGTCATAAACCTCTCTCTGATTTACATAACTCAGTTATCTGTAGGGAGGTGCCACCCACCTGGTCCTTCATTTCCAAAGTTCCTGTTCCACTTGCCTGTGTGAGAGGGGGTATTAGTATGTCAGACTGACAGTTGAGGATGCTGAGACACAGAGATTAAATCATTTTCCTAGTGTAAAGGTTGCAAATATCACTGAGTGCCTCTGATTGCTAGATAGAAAGGCCTAAACAAGGGACAGTGTATGGAGAAATTCATTTGAGCCAATGTTCTTGACAGCTTTTAGCTGCAACACGTTGAACTGTTATAACACAAGCACGTCACACCAGTTGGGCAGAAGTGTGAGCGTGAGATCTGCAGAAAGTTGCAAATGTTCTCAGTGTATCACAATTATAGCCATCGCAGTGCTAAACAACGCCGTGAAACTGCAGAGTTGCATAACCTGAAAGTTTTCACATCTCCCCTCTGCTGGGGTAGTCAGGGGGTGAAAATAGGACAGCACCAGATAAAATGAAAGGATTTAGATCACTGTTTTCTCTCTTTGTGCTGTAGTCAGCTGAGGGCAGTCAGGAGCAAGGCGCAAGCTCTTGTCTTTGGCTCTTTGGTGAAATGCCCTAATGACTTTCTGAAGCATCCTCTGAATATCTGAAACCCAGGGCTTTTTTCAGACTTGTCACTGCCTGCAGTTTCTGGGAGCTGCCCCTCCTCCACTCTGTCCGAAGTGGAGTAGGGTGCTGCCAGCAGTGCCCAATGTAAATGTTTGATGAGTTCTTTTGTGCTCTTCTCCCTCTCTGTGCCCAGAGGAAGAAAAAACCACCTCATTTTTCCATGGTTTGATAAACACTGATTGAATCTAGTGGAACTCTTAATAAAAAAGATGGCACTGAAGGTCAGTGGGGTTTAGTTGATAGCCTGCCATGCCAGTCTGCGGGAGGTCTGTGCTCTACCACTTGCAGGAAGCAGTGGAGGTTGATGAAGGTCCTTGACTTGAGATTCATTTGTCCCTATGCCATATCCTGTATTAGTAGACCACTGTTTTATTCAAGGTGGTTATTCCTAGTTTGAGTATTAGGGAGCAGGGAGTCAGACTTTTGGCAGGATGGATGTGCCCTAGAGGACCACTCAAACATTTAGACGTTTCAGATTTTTTTTTTATTAGAGACATTCAAGCATGCTTAAATCTTACATATAGTTCTGTGAAGCCATGCTGGGGAAAAAAGATAAAATAATTTTATCACGAGTTTATACTGAAGGAGTATGTATTGGAAGTAATTCATCAAGTCTTTCCAAGGGCAAGTTCATCTCTCCAATGCAAAGGCAGATAATTTTTGTAATATCCCATTTGTATGCCTTGGTAGGTAAATTCCTATCCTGAAACACAAGGTACCTCTGTTTATCTGTGGCATGCATTTAAATTTTTTAGACATTTATGTAGATATTAACTATGAAAGCGTAAGACTGAAGCAGCTAAAACTACCTATCTGAAAGCAAAGCAGTTACGATAGCCAAGCTAATAAACCTCCCATCTTGCCCTAGAGCAATTACTTAAATAATTTGTGGACAGTGAACCTACAGAGGTCTCCTTACTTCTGTAGCAGCCCAGAGATACCCAATTAGAGAGTGTGGAGGAGCAAGTGAGTACTTCATAGAATCATAGAATGGCTTGGGTTGGAAGGGACCTCAAGGATCATGAAGCTCCAAACCCTCTTCAACATGCAGGGCCACCAATCTCCATATCTAACACTAGACCAGGCTGCCCAGTGCCCCATCCAACCTGGTTTTGAACACCTCCAGAAATGGGGCTCATGTGGTCTATCGTCAAGTTGTGGGTTGTGTTGGAGTCGTTGCCTCCAGTCAAGTATATAAGAAAATCTTCTGATTCAGGTGGAACTTCACAGGTAACAATTACTTGCTAATTGTAGGCCAATAGCCTACAGGAGGAAATATAAAAGCTGTTTAAAGTATCAAATGTTTAATAGTGCTTAAAATGATGGGGAACATGCGTGATCAGAATTATGTATTTTGCTTCCACTTTGTTATGCTTTGATGTCCTAACACCTTTGAGACAGGCATACAGAAGTATGTCTATTTTCTTCTTCTGTGCCAGCACTGAATACACAGCTGACAGTTTGCCCTCTCTCAGCAAAAGATGAGAGATGCCTTAAAAGAAAGCACTTAACCACATCCCTTACTATACAAAATACTGTATTTTCACTCCTCTTTGGCTTTTTCCCCCTACTAAAATAACAGAGATTACAATTGGGTTGGGACAACTGTTTCTGGAATAATTATAGTTGCTACCTTTGCTGGTGCTACCTTTGCTGGTAAATGACTGCTTTCTCTGAACCTGTGACTATAGTTGTTTCTGGTTTAGGGTTAATGAGAAAATGCATTTTAAAAATATCAGTGTGTCTTTTTCTCCCTAGATTTCACATTTGGGAATTAACCCAAATTGTATTATCAACATAATATATCATTAAAATAATGACACTAAATGATAGTTTACAATGTTCAGTACACACTGAAGTGGAAAAATATAATTAGCACATCTCTACTGCAACTCTTTATTAGTTGGTATAGCACCAGCATAGATTCTAGTAAGGACTCTGGCTCTGGAGTCCTGCTGCCAGTAGATGGTTGCAGCTCCTAGATGGGAATTATCAAGTTTTCTGTGGCACTTGCTTTTCCCATCCTCATAATCCAAGGTTATAGTTTACCGTGACTCCCATATGACTGTAAGTACTGCAGGATTCAGGGGAACCAGAGAACTGAGTTATAAACTACAGCAGCAACAATTTTCAGCGTTTTTCCATGTCTTTCCCTTTTCCTTCTTAGCTCTTTTTGCCCTTGAATTAGTGCTTATCCAAAAAGGTGGTAGTGAGGTGAGAGGGTGGGTGTCTGGGATGAGACAAAATTGACAGATGACAGCAGAGAAATAGATGAGAGATGGAGTCGAAGTCTGAATGGACAGAAAGGTTCTGTAAAGACAGAAGAAAGAAAAGGAATGGAAGCAGAAGGAAGAAGACAGGAAGGTGTCTTCAAAGGCTTTAAAAACGAAATGAAATAAGGCCTCCTGCCCCCATCAGCCTCGTGGTGCCCCGAGCTGCCAGCCTTGTGTTGTGATTTTACAGAGCTTATTTGTGTGACAGGATTCACAAGTACGGGTCAGACCCTCGTCCTGCAGGAAGCAGCAGATTTGCCAATGAGCTTGGTAGGATCAGTGCTTGCCTGGGTGGTGGATAAAGAGAATGCATTTAAAAAGACATTACCTTGCAGCTTGTGTTTATGCATGAAAGTGACGTTTCTCATTCCTTATATAAATAACAACTTGATACGGAACAGAAGGAAATTACTTGTGAGAATACATTTTCTTCCTTTATTTTGTGCAGTTGTCATTATGCAGTGAGGTACTTAAGCACAACGCCTAGGCTTAAAAATAGCTGTAGGCATAAATCAGTACCACAGCATCTTCTGGCTGGAGCAAGTAGCCAGCATTCTGAGTCTGGCAGATGGTTTTGAAACTGATGATGCTGTCTGATACTTCTTTGCTACTCTCAAGTTTACTTACTAAGAGAGCACCTTATGACCCATCTCCCCAGACACATTAAGCAGCAGCTAACAAGGCTACTTTCTTTGTCTGTGGGGCCATGCCTCTTTCAGTTTTGCTTCAACGCTCCCTTTGCTGTCTTGCACAGCAACTTTCCCAGTTCTGTTTGTATTGTATAACTTTTGGAATTTTTTTTTTTTTTCTTTCTCTAGTGCTTAGAAGATTCAAAGTGTTTCTGCTCTCTTTCTGTTTTCTACATGTGCACATCCTTCATTACAGTAATATATTGTTCCTGTCCTCGTAGTCCTATTCTTAAGTTACCTTTCCTGAGGTTTGTGTTTGGGTGGATAGATCAGTATTGTTTCAATTATTCTGTCTCCTACTTTCATTCTAAATTAAATGAAGCAGCCAAACCCCTCTGCTTCAAACAGATTTCACCGATAACAATAGCTTGCTGACCCACTGATAGGGTTACTGTGTAGATGTTTGGCATTTTTCTGGGAAAAAAATGCAAGAAGTAGAAAACCCATTACAGTGAGAAATGAATATAAGAGTACTAATTTCAAAGTGTAGTACTTAAAAGCACTCCTTCAAGTGGCCCTACTTTTGTAATGCATTTAGTAAAAACCAAACCAAAGAAACAAAAACATAAAACTAGGATGGTGCTGTGGTTTGTAGAACATTATTTCTGGCATTGAGAAGCCCACCTGTGTCTTCCATCATGAAGATTAGGATACAAAGCTGTATTAGTTCAGGTATTGCTGTGTTATAATGTGATTTTGCTTTATGCATGTATGACCTGGTCAAATCTCTGGTTTTGATGACACGTGCGATGATGCCTTTTATTCATTTTGAGACAATGCAGAAAGAGATGAGACGAAGCACAAGAACTGGCTGCTGCTGTAGTTACAGGCCTGGGCTATGCCTCTGCTAAACTTTCTCCTCTGCAAATCAATCCACTTATTTCCTATTCCTCTTTCTGTATTCCCGTATCTCCTAGAAACCACTGAAGTGGAAATTTGTTCCTTCCATGTTACTGGTGTCACAATGATAGCACAATTACAAGGTGTATTTTAGCTGTGGTTGGGCATTTCTGATTTAGCCGAGGTTATTTTCATGGCTCATTAAGACAGCATGGGAAAAGAGGGATCCTAGAACCAAGCATAAACACTTATATTCAAATCAATACTGGTTCTTCACGTTCACAGTAAATATGTTGTTCCTAATAAGATGACCCTGGCTCTTCAGAAATGAGCTGGAATTGTACAGCCTCGTTTTCTGTATGTAATAATGGGCTAGAAAGCAAATATATTATTTGAGTCTTTTTCTGCAGCTTGATCGCATCAGATGGTCTTTCTTATTTTCCCTTTTGCATCACAGAAAACTAATTCAAAATATAATTATGTTGCTGCTGGATATCAGCGTGGCTGTTTGGCTGCCTATGAGCACAGTGATCACCATTTGCTAGGTGACATTGTGTGATATTATCTCCTCATCTATCACAGTCTCTTCCTCTCTCATAGTTGTACAATCCAAGCTAATATCCCAGCATCTGTGTAGTGAGGCTACATGGCTAATGATAGCTGCATGTTTATGCTTGTTTTGTTTGGTGTTGGCTTGTTTCTTTTCATCCCAGATCAGTAACAATTGTGGTGCTACTTTAATACATGGGAAAAAACAAAACAAAACAAAACCCACAAAGGTTTATAATCAACCTGTGGTTTTATCAGTGCAGAAATAGGAATGCTTTTTTCCCCCACAATGCTTTTAATATTTTATAGAAAGGACCTTTTTTTTAAAAGGTCACCTGAAAACGAAGGCTGACTTTTTTTTTTTTTTTCTTTTTTCCTTTTTAAAAAGAGTAATGCTAGCATTGACAGAGGAGTGTGCTTTAATGAGAATGGTTCAGTGAGGGCTGCCTGCTTTTTTGTGCTGTATTGTCTGAGGATTTGAACCCATTTCAGTCAGTGGGGACATCACTTACTGGGTATGCTAAAAAATATACTCTTTGTTTTAAAAGAATAGGACTTTGTGACATCTGTCTATGTCTTGATGTTTTTCTTACCTTGTTACACATAAGCCTTGATATTGTAGAGTTTTTTTGTTTTGGAATTCAGCATTCCATGGCAGGAGTTGGTACGAGGAGCACTTGCAGCACTGAGACTGTGGTGCACAAAAACACAGCTGGCTGGAACTGTGCAGGGACAAGTGCTGTGAATCCAGGGAATGTATTCCCACATGGAGTTCCCCTCTTCAGTTTCCAGGGTTTCCTGAGAAAAACAAGAGACATTTTCACTTGAAATGCCACCTGTTGTGTGTCCATGCCTCTGCTTGAGGAGATTCTGGCTGATTCCATATAAGTAATTGGCGCTGGGTTTAAGATCTTTAAATAAAGGCAACTTTCTTCTTCTCCCCAGGAGATGAAAGTCATGCCTGAATGCTGTGTCTCTGAAAATGAGTTTCTGCTGATGATGGGTTGCGTAGTGTGGATACCTTATGAACCAGCCAAGCCTGTGCTATAGGCTAAAATTATTCCTTTTTGAAGTTTGAGAAGTATGTCAATACGTATACTAAATCTTGCAGTTGGAAGAAAACAGCCTGCTATTTTAAGCCTTCCTGGGCCTCTGGGGAAAAAGAAATACAAGACCAAAATCTCAGATAAAATCATAGGGAAGTCTGTAGCATCTGCTCTCCTCTCAGCTGAACAGCATTAGCTGTTTCAGCAGCATTGTACGCAGTGTGCCCAGTGGGAAGATCCTACCTGGGCCTCATTGCCACTGATGTCAATTTCTGTAGCCAGTTGCTCCAAATTATGATTTGTTCGATGGAAAAATGAAACATCGTTCCTTAGAATTCCACTTCTCCTCCGCACCTTCTGTTATGGAGAGCTCATCCACTCCCTGCCCTTGTATAGGAACATCCAACCAGTTTTTTCAAATGTTACAATTTACACCTCATGATAACTGCAACATGCTCTTGTGTCAGAATTAGATGAAAGTCTGCACGTATTTCAGAAGGAGAATTTCAGAAGTTGCTTTAATGCTTTCCCTGTCCCAGGGCAGAGTCACCCATGCCTTTGTTATAAGTATAAATGCAGGCTCTTTGGACACATCTATCCCAGAGCTTCAAAGGTCATCTTGTAATACAAAGATACTTCTTTTAGCACTGGCCTCTTTGCCACAGCTTAAACTAGTTATGTTTTCTGACCATTAGGGACAGGGAGAACAAGGAGTTCTTTCTTTGCAAAAGACATGTTTATATTTCATGATTGCTACATTCCAATATTTTCTTCTGTAGCTTTCTGTAGCCCATTAATGGTGATAGCATTTAGTATTTTAATCTAAAGCCTCCAGCACCCTCCTTAGGCAGAAGATGTCTAAAGAGATCAGTGGTCACTGACGTGTGAATGCTCATCATAAATGAACATCATCAATCTAGGTGTTGTATGTGCTGCCCCAAACCTGCTAAAAAGGAGAAGATTCATTTTTGGCTTTATTTATTGTAGCCTTTTTCCTTCCTCCACACTCTAAAGACTTAAATATTCACATCTTCTAGACCTTCTTTCGTACAGCATGAAAGAAGTAGTTGCCCTCGTTGCAGTTTCTTTGCCAAGTGAGATTAAAGACATGCAAGATGTCTTTAATTTTGCAATAAAATCTTTCTGAGCTCATTATGTCCTTTTGTGAACAGTTGATCTGTGTCAGTTGCTTCAGCTGTGCCTCCATTAGCAGATTTGTGAGTTAAGAGACCTTTTTCCACTATTGTGTGTATTCCTGTCTCCTGCTTATAGGATATCATGCTTACATCAGATATGCCACAGAAAATCTTTCCTACCTCAAAAAACAGGTGTACCAGACTGTTTTATGGCACTTCCTTCTTGCTGTTTCAGTAACAGTGACTTAATATTTTAACTTGCATTCTGTCAGCTGCTGCATTTCTTGGTGCTACCATCAAAGTGGTTTTCCTTTTTTTTTTTTTTTTCCTTCCCTGAGTGTCAAGAGGGGATAATGTGCTGTCCTTACTGTTCTTGCCTACAGCAGAGTAATTTCAATATGCCATTCTTCTTTTGGCAGAAAAGGAACTGATGACACCCATAAAATAGATCTCTGCATTAGTCCTGAGCCCTTCCACCACATCCCTGGCACCAGTAAGATTTATTATTCTTCTAAATTTCTCCTGGCAGGCTACTCTGAATGTTGTAAAAATAATAAAAGATTTCAGGCTGAGCACAAACAGCATACTTCACTGCTCAGAAAGAGTGGTCAACTATATTCTCCTGCCTGTTTCCTGGCAGAAACGCTAAGCAGATGTATTGCAGTTATGGATAAACCAGATGTTGTGTGGACCCTAAGGGACGACCAATGCTCCCAACTGAACTGGCCAGCAAACCAGGTGTCTTAAATTAGTGTAGGATCTCTACACTTCATAGTTATTACTAACGGTCTCATCACAACATCTCTGGAGGTGGAAGCTACACATGGAGCCTGAGGGGACCGTTTTTGGGACAAATATATAGTGTGCTGTGGTATTTAGTGCTGATCTGCTGTTTCTGATAGTGCTTCAACCATGAGACTTCTCTCTACCCTTACTGTGCTGCTCTCTTAGTAAGATTAAGTTATTACATACTGAGATGTTATTTCTATATATTAGGAAGATAACTACCAATCTAGGAAGCATCTAGACTTTCTTTGGGAACAAGTAACCAAAAATACTCTTAGAGACTTCTGCGTACATAATCTAGAGCATCTGGAGTAAAATCTGAAGTTTGTCTTGCCAGCTATTTCTCTTGATGTAGATATGGTAATTCTGCTTTTTATTGCCTTGATTTTACAATGTTGTTACAGCTTACGATCTCCAGGGGTAATTGCGTTTAGACTTGGAGACAGGTGCTTGATCCTGTGGATCCTTTGATCCATTGCAGATCACTCACATTAGAAAAAGCTATGCTAGTCTGCACTGAATGAATCAGCTAGAAATAATTTTGCTGCTTCCAGTGCTATGACCCCCCAGATTTGTCCTTGTGCTTCAGGACTGCTGGGCTGAACTGTTTTCCTTTTAATCCTTTTCTGACTTCTTTTACATGTGTAACCAGAAACTTTAATAATATTCAGAAAATGATTTTTTATTTGGGTTGAGCTGTATTCAACTGGAACCTCATATGGTTTTTCCTCCTGAGTCTGTGAGTGATCTCAGTAATCTCCCACTATATCCTAAATGAAGGGCACCTATTACGGTCATCAGTCACAGAGAGTTTCCCCAAAGCTAATAGGTTGCACTCTAATAGGTTATTTTCAGTACCAGTGATACAACTTTGAGTTAATACATTAATTTTATGGGAGCCCTGAGGGAAATGAGGTGTTGAGAAAAACGTCTGCAAATATGGCAGTATGTGGGTTCCCACTAGTTAACCTCTTTTGGCTAATAGTATTAGAAACTCTAATATACTCCCTGCTGAAATAAAACAACTTTCTTGATTTTGGCTGTGCATCCTAAAGAGCTGATGTAGCTGGGCAAGCTGACCAGCACCGGCTTGTAGGCCAGAGAGTATCTGCTCTGCTCTCGGGTGTTTGTTCAAGAATGCTGCAAAATGCAGGGCTCTCTTTTTTTGACAGCGTGAAGGAAACTAGCTGATACAGTACTGTCTGCAATTCAGTGCTGATAAAATAGATTTTCAAGAACCATGCAAATATCATCACCTTTATATGCCAACCTTCCAGACAGGCAAACAAGTATCATAAGCGACCAGCCAGATGTTTACTTCACACTGCAGGCTCCCTGGCAGATATGATTAATGGTTCCAGCTTCACACATTTCTTTCAGTCGTGTCATTGCAAGAGAAATCATAAAGCGAATGAGAGAGGTCCTTTCTTTTCCTGACGTTCCTAATTAGAGAGTGACTGTTGCTTCCAGGTTTGAGGGAAGACATGTGCCTTGTTCAGAGAAGTACTGCAGTGTGTTGCCTACTGCACGCTGCCTGTTTGCCCAGAGAATTTGGATGTTCCCCCTTTCCCAGTGGCCTTGGAAGTTTCTCTGTGCATCTTCAGGCTATCTAGGTTAGTGGCAGCACTCTAAGCACGGATGTTAGCTTCTCCCAACCTCCTTTTGCATTCTGACCCCCTAAATCATGTGCTTCTCAGACGAGCCGTCTGCTCACAAATGGAATAATACATGGTGCACACATCCCAACAGGTGTCTTCTGACATCCCAAATGTGCCTGCAAGCCACGCAGCCCAGTGTGTCTGACAGCTCTCAGCTGCTGGATGTCCCTAGCCATTCTCAAAGTGCTGTTTCTCCAGCCTTCTGCCTGCTGATTCCCTTGAAATATCTGAGTTTTTATGCTGAGACCTTTCCCAGCTATGGAATGTCTCCAGAAGTAATTCAGCAGAAATAACTTATGTGCTGCCATCTGCTAAACTCCCCTTCTCTAATAAGGAGGCATGGACAATTACCAGACAATTGAGACACTGAACAGGACCTTGCATTAGGGCCCACTTGTACCTGTTTCCCAGTTGGCACTTACTCTTTGCAAAGGATCCAGTGCTTTACCTCCCAAGAAAGCTGATGCAGAATGTGTCATGCCTTTTGTGATACCTTAATAATTACGGAAGAAAAAAAGGAAAAAGTAAATAAAAGTAAATGAAAATAAGTAAAATCAAAGTGAACAGCTTCTGTTGCCTGCGTTTGCCCCTTTCAGTAGCTGTTGCTTTCCTTGGAGCAACCTGCTTTCCTTGGTGAATATCACCGTGGCTTGTTTGCAGCTGGGCTGAAGTCAGTGGCGTGGTGGTATGGAGAACGTGCTGGAAAGCTTTGCTGTGTACTTTTAAAATGCATGACAGATATTACTGTTTAGGATGGAAGGAAATGACAGAATAGAGCAAAGCAACTATGGCACATTAGTCATAGTTACACTCCTTCATTACTGCTTCAAATTGAAAAATGCCAACCACTGCACAGCTCACTGAAGTAAGTTCAGGGAGAACTGCACACATTCAAAGGTCAGAAAAAGGAAAATTATAAACCATATTGTTTTACTGCCTCCACATAATGATTTATTTTTTGTCTTCCTTTCAAAGTTGAAAAGATAGAGGGATTGTGCTGGGGAATTAAATTTTAGAAGTTAAATTTACTTGCAATGCAACAGCTTTTTTATTTGAGTGGAAAGCTTGTCAAGCAAGACTGTATTTATAGGCATCCTTTGGGAGCTGTGCCTCGCAAGGTGAGATTTGAGAAGCTTTGGCGGCTGATTTCTGGATATAAGGCAGGATAATTTAGCAGGATAGTGGGAGTATCTGCCTTCCCAAACTGCCTAATTTAATTTACCGTTTCTTAAAATTAGCCATAAAGCACTTTCATTTTATGTTTTATATGATTTATATGTTGTGGGAAGTCATTATTCTGCATACTTGAAACTTTCCTAATTCTTTTTATTAGGAAATGAACAAATAATATGTTTCAAAATGTCAGTATCCAGATATTGTTTGGACTTCTTGGACTGCTTGAAAGTGTTTTTCCTGGTTTTGATGCACATTCTACTATGTGCCTGTGTGCTCTGGGATCTCGTGTACTTTAATGTGTGCAACCTGTATGGCTAAAAGCATTCACGTGTTAAACATTCATTTGCTGTTTTGCTTTCTTAAGCGTTAAGTTCTTGTATTGCAAATGTCTTTGTTTGCACAGGCTTCATAGCTAATGGGTCTCAACACAGGAATTTGTTATAGCGATGGGTTTCTTTGCATACAAAAATAGAAAAATGTCGAATACACATGAAATGTCATCTCTGTTCTTGGCTGAGGCTCTTGTAATAATCAGAACTGTGGTGTGGCCTTCACTTTGGCTGTTCCGACTGATGCCAAGTAGATGATTAAAACATGCTAACATGCTGATGATGTACCCATGAAAATAACACATAACTGGTGGTTTAGGGCTTTTGTGGAAGGAACTCCTGTGGAAAAGTGGTTTGATGTATCTTTCTAAGGTACTTGCTATTTCTACAAATGTGGTGGATTTTGAGACGAAAGTGTTTCTGAAAGTGTGAGTAATTAAAGTACCCTCTGTTATGAGAAGGCTCTCAGGTGGATTTAAGCAATCTGTGCCCAATTCTTTCATCCCAGGCCTTTCAGAGCTGGGCAAGACTGGGCCTTGCTTTGGCAGTGCAAAACTGTACGCTCTGTAGAGGCATGGCCACTTTCTGGAGAATGCAGCTTGGTTAAATTGAATATTAATAGCAAAAAAAGCATCATCTTTACCAGATTAACCCCATTTCGTGTTTTTAAAGTTAAGGTGCAAAACCAAGAGGAAAAATATGTTCTAGCTTTATACACCTTACTGACATGAATTGAGATGCAGTGGGTTTTGTTGCTGTTTTTTGGTGTTTTGTTTTGCTGTTGGTGGTGTTTTTTGTTTTTTATTGTGTAGTGTAGTTAGTCACTGAAAAGAGGCTGCAAACCACAAATACAATGTAATCTGGCTACAGGGTTTGTAGCAGAAAACAAACTCCAGAGAATTGCCTCTGCAGAGTAGAAAGGCATAACAAAAACTTTCCAAGGAATTTCTTTGCCTGATTTTCATTTTAAAATATACTCCACGTTAGGAAAAGTTGTAGAGAACTACTGAGCATCAGAGCCCCAGACAGACTGAAATGAGATAACAAGGAAGCAAGCACGCATTTCATTTCCAGTTTAAAACATGAAACCTATGAATTTTGCAACAACAAGCTTTTATCTGTAAGACAACTTTAAGTCCTCATATAATTCATTCAGCACTGAATTTTAAGCAGTACAGTTTGTTGATTCTTACTGTGTAAATTTGTAAAAATAACAAATAATTGTGTGCTGCATTGCAAAAGGACGGTGTTTTGGTGGATCAATAATGGAGGATTCAGTGATCTTTAGTTAATCTCTAGATATTGATTCTGTGATCTAAATTCATTTTAAGTTGATTTTTCTCAGGCTATACTGGAGTGCAGTCTCCTGAAATCTGGGCTCTACTCTTCATTTATTATATTAATAACTTGCATTAAAGGTACATCAAATAAATCAAGCTATTTAAGTGACACTTGATAGTTGTTTGGCTTAGGGTGGTGATTTTTTCCTTCTAATCATAATAATGAATTGGCTGTGAAGGTTCATTTTTTTATCACTCAAACAAGGTATAGATGTTCCAAGAGTTATGTTGCAATTTCTTGTTGCCAGTGTCTGTAATCTGTAAATAATTGTCTTGATGTTTTTCTTTACACATCTAGATAAGTTGCCTAGTGGAGCAGAGAATGCCAGTTTAACACTATCTAGGAAGGTATTATGAAGTATGTCTCGAGCCATGAGTTATCGCTTAGGAGATGCCAGTGGAAAGCTAAGTTCAAAAAAGTTGTGCATAAGAAGGTATATTTCTTAAATGCAGTCTCTGTGTATTGATCAGTTGGGTACAAAATGAAATAATTATATTTCTTTGTGTCTTTTTAACAAAGCAGACATTTTCCATGTGCTTAATGGCTTTGACTGAAATGTGGATAGGAGCATATCCAGTTACCGGGCCCCACAAAAATAGTGAGAGCTCCTGGGTTCCCTCTAAAGTCTGCCTGAAAGCAACTAAGAAAGAATCAAAGGTTGGTCCCAGTCCAACACTGATATTAAGTGGATATGTCTTATCTCCCCGTGTGAGTGGAATTTAATTAAACCACATAGAGATTTTTTGGCCAAGCATATTTGAAACTGTATTTTAAATCAGACTTTGCTTCATGGGCGGTATCTCTGATAAAGATTTTGAGGAGTGTCTCAAGACTAGTGGACCAATAAGGGATGCGAAGCTCCTGCTTTCAGACACTTCCCAAATCAAAGCTGTTTAAAATTTGCTCACTCTAGTATGCAGACAAAAAGACAGAAGAGCTATTCTGCTTTTTATTCAATTGTAATGGAGAGCTGTCTGCACCCAAAATTGTTGCCTTTTTTTATATTATTGTTATTATTTGCTGGAAACATTGCTTTTACAGAATGTTACCAGTATAGTTCTTGTTGCTGCAATGACAGTCAATGAAGCGTTAGGCACACGTAAGGAAATAGATTACATAAATATACCATTAAAATGGAATATGTACTATTTAAAAATAGTTTATCTAATTTATATTTTATGTGATATCCACAGTTAAGTTATTCAGATTCGGCTGTTTTGCTCGAGGCAGAGATTATGAGCAGCTCAGCTGTTGTTTGTTATGTGTATATTATTTATATCCTCCATCTTGTGTCATGTTATCTGCCTCGATCGTGTAAATTTGCAGGATTTTAAAATTATTTAAGATATTCTCTCTCCTGCCTCTGAAAATCAGTAGGTTACAATTGCATAGTGAATGTGTGACTCGCTGTCAGTTGTTTTCCTGGTACTTAGAACCTGGAACTGTGCTATGCTTTTATTGAGAAGGCTTCATCTGACCAGAAACAGGCAATTCCTTGAAAACCTTTCCACTGGCTTTGCAGAAGCCTTTTCAGAAACCTGTACATATGGATGTGCAGGGATCTCACTGGAAATGAAAGAAATGAAAGAGTAGTAAGAGAAATCAAGTGGCCTGGGGCAGTCAGGAAAGCCACGGCAGTCCAAGTCATAACACTGCATTGACGATTGTGCACTAGGCATCTGATGAGCATTGCTTGTTTAGTTCTGATTAGGGAAGACATTGGAATGGTATTTGGCTGCACTTTCTCACTTCTGTGTAAATATAGTGGAGTATCAGGAAAAAAAACCAACTGCTTTTGGGCCCACTTCCTATTTTTGTGTAGTCGTTCCCCAACTCTGTGAAGTCAGCTTTGAGACCCAGTACTCCAACTAGAGAAGTACAGTAAGCTGATCATCGCTGAAAAGGCACCACAGAAAGTGAAATGAAGTGAAATTTCATTGCAAATGGTTTCTAGAAATTCAGTACCTTAGTCTATAAGTTCAAATCGGTGTCATATGTTATCAGTTCATATTCTGTTGGTCCGGCTAAGTTTTTACCAAACTGTCTTTTTAACAGGGAATAAAGAAAAAAATGTCTGATTTTGAGTAACTCATCTCTAAGTCTGCTGAGGAAAAGGTGATGTCACCTGTTCTTGACTTCCAGGGTGTCCCATTTTCCTCAGCTATGGATCCAATGTCTTGGGATACAAACAAGTCACTACCACCACACTACAAACAGTAATTAAACAAATTACCTTTCAAGTCACGTCTGGATTTGGAGAGATGGAGATCACACTGTTTTTTTCAGATGTTGTACAGGCCTCTAATGCTCCTGCAGTCTCACTATCTCACCAAGTGGAATTTTTTGCAAATTCTTTGAACCTACTCAAATCCATTACTAAAATATCTCACTTTGCTTTCACACCTGAAGCCAAACATCATTCAACACTCCATGGAGTTACAGGTGATTGAGCTTAGAGTGTATTTTCTTAGTCACCGGAGGCAATTTTGTGCTGGCTTGAAGAAGAATGGAGAACAGGGCATGTTCAGGGACACCTGCCTGTCAATGGATATGTTAGGGAGGATATCTATCTGTTCTGCTCTATTCATTACAGACTCCAACAGTGTATGAATCCCAAACGTTCCTGGCAGGCACTAATGTTGCTCTATATTTTTATCCCACTAATTCTTTTTCATTGTATAAAATCCTAAGCTGTGTAATAGTTTCACTTTTTTTTCTCGTCAACTTCAATTTGGATTTTAGAGCTTCTGCTTCACTTCTAATTCACAAGCGATGGTGCTGGAATCGTGAGATGGGATGTGGCACCACTGAACCTCTGTCTGAGCAAGGAGGAATGCTATCTGTGTCAGAGGCTGGATTCACAGGTGGTGAAGCGGAGGGGAAATTATTCTCCTCAGTCACCTTTGAGAGTTGGGAAGAAGCCGAGGCTGCTGCTGCTGCTGGCACCACCTCATTCCTCCATCTACCAGCAGAAGTGTTTCATGGCTGGTCACTGGCAGCTGTTCCTTCCCTGGGGCAGCAGCACACTGCTTGATATTCTCCACTCTTCCTTCTACTGCAAGGGAAGGCACTGAGGATCTGAGCCTTTTTCTGTGACAGTGAAGGGCTACTGAGCTTCTTGTATTCTGGTATCTGACATGCAGCTCCCAGCTGAGCCGGTTAGTGAAGTTTCCTTCACTGCCTGGCATAGCTCTGCACGGGGCCTGATTTTGGCTGGGGTAGTTAATTTGCCTTGTAGAGGCTTGTTAAAACATGATGCTATGTTTTAGTTTATAGTTTTTTTGTTGTTTTTTAATGAAAACAGTGGTGATAGCACACTGTTGTTTTAAGTGTCGCAGAGCAGTGCTTACACAGAGACAGCACTTCTCACACTTCTTATGTGATCAGCATTGGGCTGGAAGTGCACAAGAGCTTGAGAAGGGACACAGCCAGGACAGCTGACCCAGATGGGCCACCAGGGCATCTCAGAAAACATGGCATCACTCTCAGCAATAAAAGCTGGGGGAAAAAAGGGGGAAAGGGGACATTTGTAATGATGAAATTTGTTTCCCCCAGAAAACATTACATATAATGACTCTGCTTTGCTGGAAGAAGCTCAGCATCAGTCAGCCAATGGGATGTAGGAAATGAATTCCTTCCTTTGCTTAGCTTGTGTGCTTTGGCTTTGGCTTTACGTGGTAAACTGTCTGTATGCCAGCCCATGAGTTCTCATGCTTTTGCCTCTCCAATTATTTGCTCCATCCCACCTGATGAAATGAGTGCATGGCTGCTTGGGTGCTAAGCTGTCTCCTGGGTTAAACCATGACAGCATGCTGCATTTGGGTACAGTCCACCAGTTTTCCTTCCTGGGGATAGTACAGGAGGTTATGAATGTAGTGGAAGGCCAAGCAGGCAATTCTGCAAATCTCCCATACTTTGTGTGTGACATGCACATCCCGGGCCTGAAGCTGCCTTTAAGTGACTTTCCCAGTCAATTTGCTAATCGATATTTATAGCCATGTTGTTATTCTATCCGTCTCCAGCCTGCCATTCGGTATGACTGAGCTCCCTGAATCCTAAGGTAGGATTTACTAGGGAAGTTCTAATTTATGTTTGTGACCCTTTTTGAGGTCCCTATTTTTCTGAGCATCTTTTCCTATGCAGAGAGGGACAGCAGGCGTAATAGATGCAGTATGAGGACACACCTGCTATTTAGTGCATAATGCAGATATAGGAGAGCTAGAATGACTGTGTTGCAGGCTTTAGTATCTAGCATTAGTATTCTCACCACTGACAGCAATACACCACTGGGTCTCTGCTGGCTGAACAGGAGGGAGAGACGGCTTTGGTCTCTGTTGCTTCTTATAACAGGCTGATCCTCAGTCTTGCTATGTTGTCATGTGCTTTCTTTTTTTTTTTTTTTCTATTTTTACTTTTTCTTAGGGTTTCATACTTCCTCACATCAGGATTTTTTTCTTGAGTCCTAGAGCAGCTAATGATTATCGACTCAACAGTTACACTTTTTTTTTTTTCTTTTCTTATCTTGCAAGGCTTAGCTCATAATGTCTATCACAGCTCAGCAACAGTTTTCAGAGTAAAGCTACAGCAAGGTTACCCAGCAGTGTTGCACCAAACCGAACTCCTCCTCGACCACAAGCTGTCCAAGCCCCAGCCTTGAGCTACACCTTTGGCTGTAAGAAATGTTGGGATGGTTGGCTGGTTAGGCATGTTCTGTGTGGGAGCAGATCCCTTCATGGTCATGTAGTTAAAGTATCTCCAGTTAGAAGAGCTGCTGTTCTCCAACGTTCAGTTCCTCTTTCTGGGATGCTCAGAAGTACCTGTAAAGGAGACTGCCTATGAGCACTGAGAACATGCAGATGTGTTATTGGAGAAGGGTGTGCAGAGTCTGGGGTGCACAATGGGTCAAGAGTGGCATTAGAAAGGCTTAAGTATAAACAGCAGTTTCTCCTGGGGTTGACCTGTCAGCTTCTCAGTTTCTTTCTTAGTGAAATGGGTTTACTAATACATTTTACAAAGTAGACAGTGAGGATTATGTGATTAATGTTCCGCGTGGTATTTTGTGAATGCAAAGTGCCATCTATCTTCTAGATGAAACTGTTAGCAGGAATATAAAACCTGAAATGTAAGGATACTGTTACAAATTTGGTATTAGCCCTGGTCTGAACACTTTAATTCAAAAAGTAAAACTGACTGTATATGGAATTCTCTTCTGTTTGTTTTATTTTTTTCTTTAAAAAGCGTAGATCTTACCATGTCATGCTGCCAATCATTTAAGTTTAAGAGTATGTTCCAATCATGTAATATCTGGCTCGATTACATTTTTCCATCAAGTTTGTGTTTTTATTTTCAAATGTAAGAAGCATCCCCCTTGCTGTCAAAACATTGGCTTTGTATTCTTTGTCTGTTCAATGTGAAAGCAAGCGTGGAACTTGTAGAATTTCCCCTACAAGGAAAAGCATTTTTAAACCCCCTCCAATTTTTAAAAAAAGACTTAAATACATGTGACAGCAGAGATGACCTCTCTCCCTGTGACTGACAGTTGTACCTGCACATGTGGGCACAGCAGGCCCATGCAGGATTGCTTTCTGAATACTGGGTGCACTGCTCTCAGTGCTGCTTGGTGTGGAAGGTAGCCAGTTGGCACTGGGAGCAGATCCTGGTTTGTGTGCTGGCCATAAGGTATTTTAAAGCCAAAAGATGTGACTGGGTAACAGAAGCCTTCTTTGGACCAGAGTGAGAGAGATTCAATCAACCAACTAGTTTATTTCCTTGCAGTTTGCCCTAGGATTTAGGGAACTAAAAGCTTATTCCCTTGTTATCATGTTTGTATTTCCTGGGTGTTTTTGGACTTATGCCATGTGTAGCTCTTACCTTGAGTACTTTCATAGGGTTTTACTTGTTCACAGATGTCTCAGTTATTCTTTGGGTAGGTTTCTTAAGCAGCTTCTTTTACTATAGCTATGGAGGAAGAGAAGGCTTCATTGTAATACTGCTGGGTTTCAAGATTCATAATCAATGTGGAATATCATTGTGCGCTGCCAAACAGGTATCTCATCGCCTTCTCTGGTTAAAAGATTTGGTTTTAAAATGTTCTTTTCCATCTAGAGACTCATGTATCTAGGAGAGTGTTTGACAGGCTTTTTTTTATTTTGTGCTAAGGAAGGGTAAAGTGACAGGGAGATGCACACTAGAGATGTCAGTTCATAGCATCCTGAACCTGGAATTGCTAATGAAGTCTCTTCTGTGCTTCATAGATGATATGCCAGTGCATTTCAGCTTCAAGAGAATAGAAGTACAAAGCAGTCAAGGGTACCTTCCTTATCACATAAAAAGAGAGGTTAAAAACACAAAAGAATAAGACTGTAATTCTGAATGGGAATGTTCTATTATTCATAAAGTATTTTGTTTCTGTAGAGAATGATATTAAAATATGACATTCAGATCTTATTACTCTTTTTGTTACTGTTGTGCTATGCAGCTGTTCTGCAATAGGGGGCTTCTCCATTTGCTTAGCAGAACAATCCCTCTTTCGTATTTATTCCTAGTTTCTGGGTGTGGTAACAGAAGAAAGCTTGTGCTTTCTTCAGGTTTTTTGGCTATTTAAAAAAACGCGTTGTTTCTTGCTGCATCACTAACCAATATGTTTGGATATAGGAAGGTGTAACAACTGGTGTACAAAAGTAGAAGTTAGTATTAAAATATATATATATTTTTTTCCTTGAGAGTGGTGATGTGCTATGAATATGTAGGACTCTTCACATGCCATTGTTGTATCATTCTCCCATCCTAACTGGTTCCTCTTTAGAGAATTTGTGATCCAAACGGAGTACAGAAGTTGCACAATTGTATGATGGTAATTGTGGCTTCCAGTTAGGAAGAAGGGTTTTTCTTCAAGCAGTTTCTCATTTTCTGTTTTATCTTATTTGTTCCTTTTCAATCTGACACCGTGATTGCCCTCTGTGTGGCTGATTAAAGATTTGGAGAAATTCTTTTGTGCTATGGTGCACTGCAAGTCAATACAAAAAATGCATAATGGTCAATGGAGATAACTGATTTAGGTTCTTTAAGGGGAAAAACGTACCTAAAATATTTGTCTCTAATGCATCAATCAGCATTTGTAGCAGAGCTATCTTCAGCAAATTTATTACGTGATACTTGCTGGAAAGCTGCAAGTTCATTATCAGTGCCAGTGAATGGAAATCAATCAGTCTTAGGCATAATTTCCTTCACTGAAAGGAAAGATGTAACTCTGTCCATTTTGTCTGAGCTTAATGAATTCACCATAAAGGGTCAAGAACTGCAATGCATGTGGTTGAGCAGAGGCTGGCGTAGGTGGAAATAGTATCTTCAGCTTCTCAATGCCACTTTCTTTTTCTGCAGAGAAAGCTTTTATTATCCTCCCACCAGTATGCTGGTTGGATGAAAGCAGGCAATATTTTAAATACGTGATTATGGATACAAAATTCTGTAGATGAGAGCATTAAGGATTTAAGGCAGGAAATCAAGGTGCTGGAAAACAGTGCTCCTATGAGTGCTCCCTCACATATGCAAACACACAGATTGTCCCAAACCCCAAAATTTGGTCACATAAGCTAACTGTGATCTCTATTTGACATGAAATCATCAATACTTACGGTTTATCAGGCTATCAGAAGGGGCATCTTACACGTGGATTTCAATCTTGTAAAAGATAGCATGTGTAATTGGCAGATTTTGGGTGCAGGAATGCTTTGGTACCAAAGTCTGATGTTTGAAACGAGGAAGTAACTTCATGAGCAGGTAAGAGGTCAAGTAGTAAATGCAGCACATGTTTTGGCATGGATGCTTCTTCCTTTAAGTACTTCAAATATTTCAATTTATTTTTTCAATGTACACGAGTGTTTCCAGGATCGAAGTCCAAAGTAGTACAGAAAGAGAAGTATGCATTTTTTCTGAGTCCTTATGATCTCTATTAATAGCTCTTATCCCCAGTGATTGTAGAGATTTACATAACAGAGACGAATTGTACAAGAATCTCTGAATAAGAGCACAATATCCCAAATCTCCAGCTGAAAACTTCATTCCAAAATAACAGACAATAGACAAAACAAGATTTTACTGCATGTGGTGGGCCACAGGACCCTTGTTGTTTGCCACAGTGTTTAATCTGTTTCTTTCCATCTTTTTGGATGATAATTGGAATACCCAGCCTATGACTTCTAATAAGCTGCCAGTCCCAAGGTTAATAACAGACTACGTTCTATAGATGCTTTGACTTTTTGTGTTTGGAATAAATAGTCTGCAATAGAAAATGTAGATCAAGACCTCAGAAATCAAATTGAGTAATTTTAGAAAGAAACGAGAGCAACAGAGACTGTTATTTACAATTACTGTTTCTCTTTGCACATTTTATCTCTGTTTCTTTTGTTAGATAAATGGCCATGGAGACAGATATATTTATCAATTGAGACATATATGTGCTTTCTACAAATATATCTGCCATTCTGCGTGCTTGCATGCTCTCTCCCTGCTAAGCTATGTATCCTAGCAATCCAAAATATAGCTATGGCTGGCTTTGTGTCTTTAATGTTTTGGATTTTTTGAATTTAATTATTTTCTAAAATCAAATTAGAAAAAAATTATGGCCCGTGATAAAATAACTGGGAACAAAAATAGCAACCAAATTCACAACCTGTCTTATAATTTCATGAAACTTTAAATGAAGCCCCAAATGCTCAGCATTTTGATGTAAGTCAGGAACTGGGGCTTGTGGAAATGTACTGGGGGAAGGGCAGGGACAGAAAGAAAGCTTTGTATTGTTATCAGTGAACTTTCACATGAAAATAGTTGGTAAGGAATTATAGTTCAGTAAATTAAAATGTTGCAAAATAGTTTTGTAAATGAGCAAAAGCCAGACATGATTTTTCTATTTTTGGTTGTTACATGTAACGTGGTCAGGTAGCTCACATTCATGAGCTTTTAAAAAACTGAGTTGTATTCATAATCAATGTCACTAGCAAAAGAATGTGCAATTTCCAGGGGACCAGAGCAAAACTAATGTAGCACTGCTTAAAAATTACCGTTTTGACTTTTGTGACAAAATAGAAGTGTCTGATGTAAGATACAGTTTATATTACTTATCAAATAAAAGGAAGGTAATGCAGAAAATCATATTTATGAGGCTGGATGGGCTTTGATTCTAAATCGTGCTGGTAAAGCAAATAATACTGGTGTAAGATTTCTGTGTATCCATTAACTTGGTATCACGTGTCACTGTGAGTTGTCATTGGTCAGGATGAAACACTGGACCGTTGACAATCAGCTTTGCAGATGATACAGCCCACAGAGACAGGAAGGACAGTTTGCTAACACTGAGCACTCTGGGCACAGTACCTAATTCAAGTGTTAGAAATCAGGTCTGGCTCCTGGAATTGGCACTGCTTCCACAGTTTGCCTGCCTGGCTGCTGTCCCATTCCTCTACACTATAATTCAGCATGAGCTCCTGACATTGCCACCTTTTTCTGCTTTCTGCTTTCCTCTGTTGCCCCACTGCTGCTTGCTGAAGGCAGGAATTGATGGCTTCGCCGTTCATCTGGAGTCTGTCAGGCCTGGATCTGTGGGTCTTTAAAAGCCTGAGGCAGCCTGTTCTTTCTTGATCAGAGAGCAGTTCTAGCGATAACACCAGGAACCGAGCAGGGTACCCTTGTTTTCTGAGACAAGTAAAAATCTTTGTTCTGTGCTTTTAGGGAAACCCGACTATGCCATCGCCCAGCCCTTTATTTCACACAGGTCAGGCCTGGTCGTTGGCAGTCGTCGAGGCTGAGAAAAATGCGTAATTCCAGGAGGCAATTTATCCTGGTTATTCAAGACAGCTGCCATAGGACAGGGAAATTGCATTCTGGAGAAGTCTTTCTCTTTCCCCTGGGGACAGGTTTAAACTAGATTTGAACACATTTAAACTACCCTAATGTTTAGCTGGCTAAAGTTGGGTGAAGCAATCCTAAGAAATAGCAAGAAACGTGGGGGGAGCTTTATGACTCTCATGCTATCTCATCTAAAAGTGCATTTTCCCTTGGCTCGCCCTACAGCATCTCTTGAATGAGATTTCTCTTTTTCAGCATCTTGAGAACTTTTGTCCGCAGGAAGCTTCCTGGGCTGTTGCTGCGGTTTGAAACAACTGCTCTCAGTTCCTTCCCCCACAGATAGCAGTGAGACTTTCCCTTCCATGTGCCAGGAGCTCAGCAATAGCTCTCGGCCCTCTCATTGACTGTGAGAACAGCGTTATCTGAGAGGAATATACGTTGCTCAAATCCTGAGATGCAAATAGCAATTCCTAAACAATTGAGGTCTACATGGCTCCACAGGGATGTTTAAAGAAGACAAAGGAAAAAAACAGTTCCCCCACTTGTGAAGTTGTGGGCTGCTGTCAAGTAGTGTCTAAAATCCACTGTCAGGTTTTATGATCAACTGTTGGGACCCCGAAGATATGGCAAGGCAGCCTGCTGTTATCTATCAGAGTGAGGTGCCCAGCTTCTTCACGTGCCTGCCCACACACACCGCTTTGCTCCAGAGTAACTGCTTGCCCTGGTGAAGGCACTGCACACCTTACGTGTTTGTATCATCAAACACAGGGAGCGTGTTACAAATAAAGTGGTGGCTAAGAAGCCTTTGATAGAGATCTGTACTTGTGAGTTATAATTTTCTCTCTGATCCCCATGCCATTTAATCTGAAGTCATTATGTAAAGAAACTGCTGACTTTCTGTCAGGAAGGCGGCTGTGAGGAGCGCTCATTAGAATAGCAGAAGGAGCAGTGACACCCAGGGTGTTTGCTGCCCTCCTCCTTTCCTCCCATGGAGAGGCAGAGCAAGCGTGCCTGTGGCTGGCTCGTACCTTATGCTGCTTCAAAGGAGATTCTTTGAAAGTCTCTTATGCCAGACTTCTGTAGAGAGCTGGATATGCAGATAAAAGTTAACTGAGAGCACTGTGTGACACTGGGCTCTGATAGGTGTTTATTTTAAAAATGCAGAAGCTCCTGGAAAGCAGCACCTAATGGAGGTGAAGCTCTGACAGCCAGGTCAGAGGGCAGCAGCTGCTCTGAAATCTGGATGGATGCATGGCCCCAAGTTCCTGCAGATCAGCTGAGATGTGTTAGCTTACCCCCACGAGTCATTCCAGCCATATGAGTTTTTAATTATTTGCTATTTGTATGTTTTAGGTGCTCAATGAGCAAATGTTGCATGGGGCAAGGTGTAAATGTTTTTTTAAAAACTGTGTTTAGTTGGTCCTTGATGCTCAGTAGTCAGGCAATCCAAGTAGCAGTCAGGTAGAGAGGTGGCAAGTTATGCTGCCCTAGAGCCGTGCAGACTTATGTGAAAACGTCCTACTTATGCAAATGGATCATAAAAAAAGGACGGAGTCTGGCCTCTGGCGCATTTAATAGCATTCTTAGACTTTGCCAGGCAAGTGTTGCTTCCTGCCTCATGCTTTTGATAGATGGAAAGTTACTGCTAATGCATTTTTAACTCTGAGTATTGTAGTGAAAATGTCAGCGGCTGAAATGCATTCCCTCTTCCACGCATGTTGGCTCCTTTAACATGTCAAATGCTGCTGAGTAGATAAAACGAGTGTCTGCAATGAGATGAATCTACTCATAGCATCCCTTTATGGACTCGGTTCTTTCAGCGTCCAGCATTTCTGATACCTAGTGATCCATTGTGGTTCACATCCTCAGTGCTCTGCCGGGCTCTTTGAAGGCCAGAGGTGACCCAGGTTCAAGGCTGGCAATAACCTATTCCTCTTCCACTTGACTCCAGGCTGCGATTGGTGCTTTGGCTCCCAGACTCCTCCAGATTATGCAAAACTGCAGTGAATCTCTGCTCTTGGTGATGGCGAAGCATCAGCACAGCAATGCACGTAGTCAACAGCAGCTTTTAACAACAGACTTCTGCTGTCTTGGTGTTGCTTAGAGTTTCCTATGGCACTGCCTAGGATGGGTTAGAATTGTAGCTGTGACACGAAATGGCCCAGGCAGATTTGGAGGCCAGCCTGATGCCTTTAGGTGTAATTTGGACTTGAAAATCCCATACAGTGAAAGATTGGGTCATAAGTCGAAATATTAAAATGTGCCATTACAGCATGGCAAATATTTGTGAAATACTATAGAAACATAAGGAGCAATTTATCTTTCTGTATTATGACTGTACAGACTTCTAAGTTTTGGAGAATATATGTAATCTTGGATTTGGCGTTATTTAGGAGCTGTGTGAAGCTCCAGGGGCCCCAGGAAGAACTACTGTGGCACTGGTGAAGCAGGAGCAGGTGTCACCTCCCTCCCACTGTGCCATACTGCTGCCCTCTCTGCTGCTATGTGGCTCAGTGTGGGCAGGCATCCCAGCTCCCATGTGAAGCAGTCCATGCTCTTGAGGAGCAGTGCTCTGCTTTGCTTGCACCAGCAGTGATCCGTGTCTGTGTGCTTTCCTTCGTGCTGTGTGTGCTCTGCTCAGCGCGCCTCGCTTTGTGAAGATGTGGGCCTTGTTATTCAAAGCAGACAGACGTGTTCCTAAATGCATTTGTTATTAAAGATCTCCATGGGGATTATTTAAAATCCTACCCATCAAAGACCTGTTTATCTCCTCTCTTGAGCAAATGTTACACTTGATTTTTCTGCGTACCTGTAATGTGGCGTATTTTCTGCTGTCTGCCCTTTTCCTGCTCAAGTCCTCACTCATGTATTACTTAGAAAAATGTTTCATTTATGAAAATGAGTTCCTTACATCCTTGGTTTAGAGCAGACATTGCTCTGCAGACATTCCTGGATTCACAGCACTGCCTGCTTTTGATTTAGCTGGAGTTAAATCAGTAGTCTTATCTACTGGCTTGTGCTGTGACACGGGGCCTTGTGGGGAGCAGCAGTGGGGAGAGAAGGCTGACGTGTAAATATTCCAACTTAAGCATTCACTGAAGCATTTTCTTGATTCAGAGCCCTCCAATCTCATAGTATGTGATCTGTGTGCTGAAGTTGTGCCAACCAAATATTTACTGTTACTCTGCAGCAACTTGGAAAATGTAAAAAATTCACACATATTGTGAGAAGTAGCATTTTTTTTAGAACACCCATCACTGAAAGCCGTGCTCTATTAGTAAAGTGCTACATTTTGCACTGTTGTAATTGGGATTCAGCTCAGAGAGCATTTTCTCAGTAGTCCCGTGTCATTGGAATGGCTCACCTAATATTCTAAACTCAGCTTTAGTCCCATCAATGTATAAACCTTTCATGAAAACACATTTCACAATGTCAATATTTTAAAAATAATACAGTTTTCCTTTCTTTTTACTGATTTTTAAATATCCTCCTGCTTTTCTGGCAGCCTTTGTTTAGATGTAGAGCACAGAGTGACATAGCGCATTTCTGGCACAACTGTCCAATGTAAAAAAGATGAACTTTGGTACTGAGTTGCTTTCTTGCTCTTTTAAGAAGAGTGCACATGGATAAGGTTTACGTTACAAGTGCCATTGGTTGTATTCATTTGTCTGCAACCTGCTTTGCTAAATTAGATTATGACATATTCTCAGTAGAGTTTCCTTAGGGAATAATATTTGTGTGGTACACCTCTTCTTTGAACGTGTTTTATTTCCCCTTCTTCCCTGTTCCTGTCCCTTGTCCACCGTGTGCAACTTTGGAGCAGGGGCTGCTCCTTGTTCTGTCTGTGCAGAACCTGGCACCTTGCTGCTGGTTTTGCTCTTGGGGCCTGAAGGGCTCTGTATTTTCTAGCACAGATGAAAAATAACTGATTTTGATGATGAACCATTCTGTCCACCTTCGAGCTGAGGGAGAAATTGGATTCAGATCCAAACATCCCCTGGAGCCTGCATACTCTTTGACGCTATTAACCAACGCTGATGGGAAAGTGATTTCAAGCAGTGAGAAGGGATGGGGGGGATATTGTGCTCTTGGTACCTGGATGGAGAAGTTTGGGTGCAGGAGGCAGACTCTAAATGTTTTCCCTCCCTTTCTCTGTCTTTACACCAGTGAACTGTGGAGTCCTTAGGAGTGGAGACCAGCACTCCTCAGGAGACTGGAATTGGCCTTGCAAAGGCCATTGCTCATTGAGATGCAATGCGGGAAGCAGCCTGCTCCTGTCCAGGCCAACATTTGGGGAAGAACATTTCCTCCTTATGAGGAAAAAAGATCATTTTAGTAATCTTTACAGAAAGCCCTTTTACCTCATCCTGTAATTCCATGATAATCAGTACTTTGGAGGAGGATCTAACCTTTCAGTGAAAACAACCCTGTAATAATTTTTTAGGAACGGCACATACTCACTGAATTGTGAAAATATGGATATTACTCTGTAGCTCTTAAACCTTAAGGAAATATTTGGGAGTTGTATAGGCAGCTTAATCTAATCTAAAGTGTGAGCATGGTTCTAAATGTATTTTCTAGTGATCTCTGTCCTCTTAGAAGCTGTAGAGAAAATTGCTTGACAAGCTAATGGGATTAGCCAACCACATTCAAAGGGTTGCAGTCCACTATGGAGTAGCTAATCGAGTAAGATGGATATTTCTAATATTCATTGCTTTAATTTTTATTTTATTAAGTATGTAAAACTCAGTGGCTGCTTGGAAGAGAGCTTGAGGGCCTCCTGAGGGAAGGATTTTTTAGGGTATAAGAAGCCACAAAAACAAAGAGAAAAAAAAGTGTCTTGAGAGTTTTTATCGCACTATACGTATTTAGGCATGTAAATACATTACTCAGCTAGACAGTGCTATCTAACTGGGATGGTGTCACTGAAGGAGGTGACAACAGTTACTTAGGAGGCTAGCTGTTGAAATAGGAATCATAATTAAAATTATCTCAAAATACAGCTGTTTTCTAAATTTGCAACTGTGCTGCTGAGAAGACACCAGGTATGCAGACTGCAAACTGAATTTTCTTACAATGCTTCTGGCAGTGTGAGAAGTAGCTAGTGTATACCTTCTGCCCCATCTTTCTCTCCACCCTGTCTTCTCCATGGCCTTGGTGTCTGAACAGAGTGGAGGTATCAGTCCATCTCTGTGTCCACATGAGCATCGATTCTCAGTCTAGGTGAAAGTGTCAGTATTTCTCTGCAGGGCATGAGATTGTTGTACTGCCTGAAGTGTATTGAACCAGCTGAAAAAGACTGGCCTTGGCCAAGGCATAATGTACAGCAGTAATTGATACCAGCCTGATAGCAAGTTCTGAACTAACAAGCCTCAAGTCTGAATTATTTCAAATCTTTTTACAGTTTAGTAAGCTATCATAGTTAACAGCCGCTTGTTCAGGGCTAGCAGTGAGTGTAAAGAAGAAAACCCCAGGTGCCAAACATTTTTTCTTCCTGATGTCATGAATGAACCTTTCCCATGTGTGCAGTGTGGATAGGCAGAGCTGCGGGATGTCATGGCAAGCATGTAAGATAAAAGAACTTCCCTACAAGTAGTTGCCTCTGTTCCTTCCCAAAGCTCTGGGTGGGGAAAACACCTGTGGCTGAGTGAGATGGAGGCCCATGTTTGCGCTGAGGCACTTCCCACTGGGCACTGAACTGGGAAGGCTCCCAGCAAGGTCGAGGGTAGCTGAAAATGAACATTCATTCTTCATGGGAGATGTTACCTGTGCAAGTAAGAATTGAAACAGACATGCAACAAGCTTTAGGAAAAAGAAAGCAGATTTAAAGAGTCTTGAAGGGGCACAAAGGCATAAGATGTCATCCTGATAATGAAATACCAACATTTCCAAAGATGGTGGGGAATTAACCCCATTAACCTGAAGGAAGGAAGCACGTGTTGATAAATATTTACTCTCCTTCTGGTATTTAAATATGTTCTTATTTGCATAGCCAACTGAAAGCTGTTCTGTGGGGATTTTGTAGCAGTCATATTAATATTAACTTCGTGTCTTTGTTGCTTTATTTTATTTCTTTGAAACAAGTAGTAAATTTACCATTGCAAAATTGAGATTTTTTTTCAGTTGTAAAATTTATCTCAACTCATTTGTCATGAAAATTTGCCCCTTAGGACTAGTTTGAACAGTATCCCAGGTGTTTAATGTTGTTCACCTAATGAAGGCACAACTCATGAAAACAACTATTGAACTGTGGTACACTTCATGAATACTGAGGAGACATTCAAATTTAAAATGCATGTAGTAGTAACTGGGTCTATAAACTGCTTCTCCTGAAGCCTTGATGCTCTATGCATATTTTTCCATGTGCACATTTTTTCACTTGCATGTTTTCCCATTTTCAAAGACAGTTTGTATGTCTCCATTTAGCTTCATCAAGCTGGAGAGAGTGCGGTTATAATTAGTTTGGCCATGGAGGGGTTGGCAGATTATTTGAGAAATACTGTAGTTCATAACATGCCTTACTAGTCACATTTCTGTACTTTTTTAAATCAGAGGAGATGGATCATAGTGGGATGCAAATAATATAGTAGAAGAGGTAAAGAGCAAAGAAAGGCTTTTACATCCAGGTGCTTGGGCTGCTGTGCAGTAGTTACATGGAGATGAGGTGTGAATGTGGGTGGATTAGGAGAAAATGGCTGAAAAATGGGTAAAAGGAAACTTCAGAAAAGCCTGATGTGGTTGCACCTCAGAGAGGGGAAGGGAACCAAATAGAGGGGTCTGTGCTGTCAGCCCATAACTGGGAGAACAGTTTCTGCACAAATGCACTGAAGGGATGATCCAGCAGAGCCATATGGGCTGGTGTACCTACCCGAAAGATGTCTTGATGTCTTGGAGTCTGCCTTTAAAATATGATGTCCCCTGTACCGCAGGGGAGCTCTGCTAGTCAGAGCCAAAAAAACAAAGTCCAGGTTACTGGAATGAAATACATGAAGTTGCCTGCCACCCTGATGACAAACCCCTGTTGTTATTGTGCCATTTTTTTTTTCTTTTACAGCTTCATTTTATTGTATCTGGCCCATATGCAGGAGTTTTTCTGCTCTCTTTGCCATGCTGATGTTGCTTAGCTCTGCTAAAAATATGCATCAGTATTTGCCAGGCACAAATCATTGTTCTTGTCAGGTTATGCAACTTGATTGGAAAAATCCAACTTTTTTCTAATTTCTTTTCTGGTTGAAATTTAAAACAGAAGTTTGCAACAGAGTGAGAAGCATTGGCAATCTCATTTAATTCTCAGAATAGCTACTATTAGACTTAGAAATTTAGACTGACCAGGAAATAAGAGCTCTGTTCTGGGGGAAAAACAAAACAAAACAAAACAAAAACAGCAGAAGGTGATGTCCTTCTACTTGGTGCTCCTGAAGTGGATGTTGAATTTCTCATTAAAAATCCCTGTGAGCATGTAATGGAGCACAGAGCAGTCAGAGTACTCCAAACAGGAGAGAGGTGTCCGTGCAGAACTACCGCACTCCAAATGCGTGCTCTAATCCCCAAACTGCTGCCTGCTCTAAGATTGCTCAGACTCTGGAGTTCTTTTATAATTTATGTGTGCACGCTTTAAACCAGGAATTGTCTTGTAACCCTTACAAATCTTTTATTATATTTTATTTTTTAGAAAAGCAATATTTGCCCGTGAATGAACACTGACTACAGGAGAAAAATAAAAAGGAATGCCAGATAGCTCTACTTTTCAACTTTTGGTGTATCCCGAAATAGCTTCAGACCTCATTCTGGTCTGAGATCTGCAGTGCACATCTCCGCTCTGATATGCTGCTCTCTCTGTACATCCTTTATTTTTAGTGAAATCAGTGGGAGGTCAGAGTATGTGGGACTGCAGAATCCTCCATCTTGCTCGCTGATCTGAGACTTGGATTTTTTTTCTGTTTGAAATGGATGTCCTGCTGCAATATTAAAAATCGCTGTGGAAAAAAGAGAAAAAAATGTTTTTGCAATCTAGTGGTCGATGTTTTGCATTTGGCTCTCTTTATTGCTGCCTGATTGACAAGTAATGATGAGCTCCTGATTCTAGTTGGGTTTTTTTTGGTGCTTTTTCATTTCTGTGTTGAGGATCATCATATATGAACACTGCACGTTGTGCCACCCATGCCATGATCCCTTTGGCTGAGGTACAAGCAGATTTTTTTTTTTTAAATTTACGGGGTCCCAACTATTAAATTGCAGATCCTGTGGGCAATCCTAAGAATTTTGTGCCACATATGTTGCAGTGGTGGAATGCAAAATGAAGTTAGTTAAGAAATCTTATTTGCAGATCGAATTTCTTAGGTATTATGTTTGAAAGTCAGACACTTAACATCATTTTAATGCAGTTTTTGTGTCTGAATTAATATAATAAATGTCAGTGTTGAATAGAATAAGGTCACATTTTACTACTTTGACCAAAAGTGTAATCTTCCAAGACTCAGTTTTATTACTATTATAACAGTCATGCTGGATAAGGTCACCAATATTTCTTTCACTATGAAGTAATATATGAAAACATAGTTTATACCAACTTTATTCTCTGCAGTGTGGATTTGTGCTGAGATGTATTGACAAAGATCTACCTTGGGTATATTTGCATTTAGCTCTGGGGCTGGTGTTGCTGTAATAGTGTGTTGGTTAGTTTATGCTCATTAGGGCCTTAGTCACTGCAAAGAAATGAGCCTTTGAGGTTTGTACTCCTTTACTTCAAAGGAAAAAAGGGCATTTTCTTCAGCAGCATAGATATTTAGTCTGAAAGGCACAGCTATATACTGCACAGCATGATGAAAATGATCTAGCTTTTGCATACGTACACTTTGCTTGAATAACAACAGTCGCCAACAGCGCCAGATTTCAAAGGTAAATACATCAAGCATACATATCAAAATCTATGTGTGCCCTGTCTGCTTAAACAGTGATATACTGCGCCGATCTTTAAAGCTGAAGTAATTGGACACCTACCTGCATATTTACATTGCCTGACATGGTGTTACAACTGCTTTTTTTGTGGCTTCCAAACTGCATCTGTAGAAGAAGCAAGAGGCACCCTTCATTTCCCATCTGAGCGAGGGACTGTGCTCGAAGGAGACCTTCTCTATTGCTCTCTGTTGAAACTGTAGCTCTAATGATTTTCTTCTGTTGGGATTTCTTCTTGTTTGTAAAGAATTCCTTATGAATTTTTATTATGTGGTGTGGTGATGAAATGCTACTCGATTTGTTATCTTGTATACCTGATTTCCTTAGAGAAAAGTCACCAGTTTTTTTTTTGGAAAGTGAGAGTGAAAAAATGCGGGGGTTAAAAGGTTATGCAACACCCAGTGCTCTACTAAATTATGTAAGGCAAGAATATTAAATAATAATCTATTCCTTATTGTATGCAGTCCAGAGAGTATATGGAGCACGGATGGAAGGATTCCAAGTTTCATTCTCTACTTTTTGTTGTTTTCTTTTAAGCATTCTTTTAGGAAAAGAAAAAAGTTGATATCTTACTATTGCAGAACTTTTTTGCTGTTTTTTTAATGTCAAGGGTTAGCATTTCTGAATTGTAAAACAATTTTATAAAGCTGAAGTACCAGCATCACTTCTGCTTTCAGCAGATCTGTTTGCAAAGCAAACAGCATTAGTGTGCATCTCTTGCCCTCAGTCAGGGTCTCCTTTAGCTATCAGAGGAGATTTGTGTGCCCCGTGCCAAAGAAATTGGGCTTCAAATCCTGTCTCACATCTGTAAAGGGACTTGGATCCATGCAGACATCTACTTCTTTGGTTAAATATATGTAAGGTAGCATGTAGCCATACTTGGTGTTCTCTTTGCATGTGCCAAAGGCAGGATGAGTGATCCAGACACATTGTCACCTGCCTAGCTGCACTGTGGGAGAAGGGTGCTGCCAGTGCCCCAGCTGTCCAGCTGGCCCATCCACATTAAGCTCTGCTTTGGAAAAACAGTTTGTGAGAGCCTTCTGCTTGAGGAGAATGAATCAAAGTAAAACCATTTTCCTGACATCAGCTCCTGCAATGCTTTACTTGCTGTTATGTGCAGATTTATTCTTCTGCATTGTGCTTGCAGTCGTGGGAGCATTTTGTTCTCTGATGTATTCAAAACGCCATTTAATGAACTTAAACTTCACCTTTTGGGACTCATGTTTCTGGAAAATCTTTAAAGCATGCAAACTGGAAGTAGGTATGGACGTGAAGACATGCAACCCAGAGAGAGTTCTCTGGTTATTGGAAAGTTTTTTTGATGTATCTGTGGCAGTTTTGGAAATACTGTCCCTAAAGCACAGTTGTTTTGTGACTACAGGTGTCAAGGCAGAAAAATAATTTTTTAAAACAGTATTTTAAGGAGATATTCACTTTTCCAGTAATCAGAGAATCATAGAATGGCTCAGTTGGAAGGAACCTTAAAGATCACAGGGCTCCAATCCCATGCCAGGGGCTGGCTGCCCCCACCAGCTCAGGCTGCCCAGTGCCCCATCCATGGCCTTGAGCACCGCCAGGAATGGGCACCCACAGCTCTGGGCAGTTGTGCCAGTGATCTCCTGCTTTGTTAAAAGTGGATTACTTTTGTGCTGTAGGTTGTCCTACAGTGCACTTGGGAGATTGTAGATGTTCTGATACCTGAGTTCTGAACAAGGAAGGACGCTTTGTGTTTCAATGCACGTACACATCTATATATCTATAGCCTACACAAGTTTAAAGGAAATCAATTAGCAATTGACTATTGCAGAGCAATGGTGATAGCATCTGGAAGTGTGGAGAGTTTCTGACATTTGAGGAAATCTTCCGCCTTCTCCAGTACTTGTTGAGGTCAAAATGAGTGGGAGAGGAGAAGGGTCCTATTTAGAGGGTTTCATTGTTTTGGGATTAAAAATGCAGTTTGTGTAATTAAGAGGAGCAGAGGGCTTATGAAATATTTCCTTATCTAAGATCTGAAAAAGGCAGAGCTACTGACAAGGCATCCTCTGGGTAGGCCCCATGGCTTCAAGCTCTGCTCCTTTTGACCTTCAGCAGTACTGGAAACTCAGCCCTTCCATGGGGCCTGGGAGCAAGGCTGCTGGAGCAGCTCCAAGTGGTGCTTCTCTGCCTGGGCCCTGCTGACTGGAAGGTTCCAGTTGAAATCAACTAAGAGGTCCAAGGGCAAACACACTCTTGAACAACCTGAAGGAAGATTTAAAACATGTAAAACTACACAAATTTGACCATCCTTTTTCTGCAGCGGATCGAGCTGCTTATTTTATTCAAACGTTGGCTCTGCACTCCTTTCATTGGAAAACATTAAATTATTCTAAGTAATATATGAGTGTTTCATGCATTTTGTAATACTTTGGGTCATGAAGGTTGCCAGAAAGGCTGGTGTTTTACTTTCAAATTTAGGCCTCTGGATGTCTTAGCTGCTGCCATGGGACGTTTAGGTGTCAAAGTTGTGCTGCACGTGCAGTGTCAGCTCTCTTCCTCTGAGCGTAGGCTGGAGCTCCATCTTCCATCCTTTTAATTGGTATTAAAGGAGACAGCAGCAGTCTCACAGCTGGCATCTCATTTCATCAAAGCAGTGATAAACTTTATATTCAAAAACTTCTCTCACTTCAAAATCCTGTAGGTTTGGTGACAAATGTTGGGATATATTTGCATACAAATCACTTTCTTCCAGGAAAAGTCTGGGTTTTTTTTTTATTTATTTTTTTTTATGCTTTCTAAACATAGTTTGTCTGAAAGTTTTATGAGCCAGTTCTTTGTTTTCATACTCAGTCTGATGAGCTTCTTCTGGAAGAGAAGAGATTGAAACAGCATTAAATTGCCTTTTGGTTCCTGTTCTGAGAACATCCTGAGTGTGTTTTGCTACAGAATAATTCCAATTCCCTCTTACAATTTTTTGGCTTCTTTTCTCTTTCAGTAATTTTGCTTATCCTGCACTTACAAGTAAGTAGTAGAAGCATAATTGGGTCTGGCGTCATGACTGCAAGGCTTTTTTAGAATTGTTCGCTGTTGGTTTAAGATTTTTTTTTAATTTGTTTCAAAAGGTTTGGTTTTTACTCAGTAATTTTCCATACTAATCAAATGTCTTAAGAAAGAGATAGTAAAATAGAAATTTTATTTTATCTTTCTTTTTCTCTTTTTTCTTTTTTCTTTTTTTTTAATAGGAAATCTGGCTTAAAAGAGTTTAATATTCTCCGACTTAAAATCCTTCATATAGGCACACTTTTATCTCTAGATGGCTAGTTGTAGAAACATCTCACCCTGATCTATTGCATTCTTGGACACCATTTTATCTCCTCTGCAATTGACTTTGTCTGTAGTGGAACCAACGTTCTTTTTATCACCCATGGTCTGATCTTCAAGCTTTCACCTTCAAAAGCACAAGCATCCTTTGGCTGGCTGGTAGCTTGAAATGATTTATAACTGAGGAGAACTTTGAAGTTTCTATAAACAACCAAAAAGCGGGTTGTATTTTTTTCCCCTGCCTGCCTTAGTTATACTGCTGTTAGTTTGCTGCTTCCACTTATGCATCTCTTGTGCCTTCCGCTCTGTATCACTGATATGCAGCCTGGAATGATTCTGCCACCAGTTCCTGACTGGCCTGTTGAGAAGCCTGAGACAATCATGCAAAGCCGAGAGAAAATGATTTGCAAGTGTTTTTCATACCAGTGGCAAGTACTGGCACAGGATTGCATGTGAATTGTAGGCAGGCAAATTCAAGAGAATTCTGCAGAGATGGTGTGTTTCATTTCCAGAACAACCTGCATGTGCCTGGCTTTTATAAGACCATTTTGTAGCAGTATTTGCAGCCATCCCTGCCATGTGGCAAGGTCACTGGGTGATTCACATCCAGCAGCTTAACAAGAGGAAGCTGAACAAATGACAGAGGAGATGCTTTCATGTGGAGGAGTACCAAATGTTCCTGCTCTTTAAGCCCCTAGATACGGGATAGCTACTTTGTGACCTTTGGAAAGAGAAAGACATCCACTTTTCTCAGCAAGACCCCTTTGATGGTGATCATAAACCCCCATGAAACTCTGTGTGCTTCTAATTTAAGAAAGAAGCACTTGGATTATAAAATGTATTTGCTGAAACAAAGTTCATGATACCAAATTCAACACTGTTTTTCTCCATTGCATCCAGGATGAGGTTGAAGTACCGTCATCTTTCTTTGTTGTTCTTTCTTTTTTTCTTTTTTTTTTTTTTTTTTTTTTTTTTTTTTTAACATTGATAACATGTCAGGTTTAAACTGTGTTTTCTTCACTTCAAGGAACTGTCTGCTAGGAACATATGCTTGTAACATATTGTTACGATCAACTTGTATTATGGTAACATGGAGAGGTCCAAAGCATAGATCAGAGCCCAGATCTTGGCAGGTATGTAGACTTGCAGTGATACATTAGTAGCACACCTTGTTCCAGTGAGATTTCTTGGCCTGTGATTCCACATTGTTTCTAACACTAGCAGAGGAAACACCCTTTAAAGAGGACGAGATGAGGGTAAAGGGATAGGGGCCATAAATCAGGAACTTGCATTGAGGAACCTTGTGATAAAGCACCTGGTAACTTTGAACCCTGTCCTTGCACTGTGTGCAGACTCATGGGGAGCTTCATTTGGAGTGGGGGGATCATAGAGTTTCCATTTGAGCCTACTCAACTGGGGCTGGACAGATTGGAGAGGAGCAGGGATTGGGAGGGAGGAGAGCAGGCTCTGGTCTCTTTACTGAGTAGAGAGACCTACAGGAAGAGACAGAGGGCATCTTACCTCTGCAAGCAGCTTTTCATATCCCTTTTTCAGTTGATTTTGCATTGATCTCACAGCTACAAAACATACAGGGTTTCCCCTTGTAAGTTTGGTGACACTCAGCCTTGCAGGAATTTTTGTCATACTGCATCTGATGGGGTTCAGTGCTTGTGTGAGAAGGCAGGTAGGTGGGAGGACATGTCCTCTCCCCCTCTTCCTTGAGCTAAGCATGCTCTGGTTTTGGATTTGCAAATCATTATAATGACAGACCGTGACAATAAGAAGAGCCATGAAAATAGATCATGCAAAGAAGGCCTGGATTAAGGAATCCCCTGGTACTCTGGGACATGATAAAACCCCACTAAGTCAATAATCTGTGCATTAAGAACTGCTCTGGTTATGTAAAGGAACTAACACAGTCTGTTTTTCTGAGTGAGCCAGAAGAATTGGTAGCTTTGCTGTGTAATGACGTGATAAAGAGGGCTTGCTCTTTGGTAGCCCTCACAGTCTAACTTGATTTACAGATCAGATCTCTGTTGATGACAGTAGAGAGACTGTAATGGTGCCAACGACCGTGTCTGAGAGAGTCTCAGTTGTGTCTTTATTTCAAGTCCACAGAAAGGAAATAATAAAAACAGATAATCACATTAAAGTAATGGTTTCAGATGACACTCGCACAAAATAAGGTTATTCAGAGTTAAACTGCTACTTTGTCTTCCTGATTCTCATGTGCTTGAATATTGCAGGAGTCCTGAATGAGGGTATGAATTTATGTACCGTGCATGCTGAAATGCTTAGCTATGATGCTCTGAGCTGGGAACAATGAGCATTAACAAGAAAAGCATCTACTGAGGCTATCATGATGCAGAGTTCTGTTGTCCTTATCAAAGAGGGTGTATTATGTGAGTGAAAACCAAGAGGGAAACTTCCTTTCTGATTCTCTCCTCTCTTATAGCATTCATCATCTCGGGTGCTTTACCATCTCTGCTTGAGTTTTATGTTGTATTTAAAAGGAGTGTTTTGCACACTCTAAATCTGCTTTACATTTTCTCAGTTTTAAAGTATGACATCCAAAACTGACTCTTCTGGCAAGTGAGGGAAAATGTATCTTTGGGAGCATTTTGCCCTTACAAATGCATTTTTTGCGAACATTCTTGTAGACATCAAGCTTTTTCTGTTCATATCAAGCAGATATGAAATAAATTGTCAAAATTAAGCAGCTAAGGGTTTGTGGCTTAAAATAATTTCTTTCAGTGGTGGATTTCCTCTGAATCTCAAGTGTTACACAGGGTCTTTGATATTTTCACCCCACATTTCCCTTTACGGCAGCAGAGTGAAAGCTGATTCCCTACTTTGCATCGCTAGCTGTTGTAAACCTCATATATATAAACTACAGAAGAGGCTATTGTTATAACCCTCTTTATTTTGAAATATCTCCACTAGACCCTAATTTAATTTCCCTTATTTACCATTTCTATGTTTCCCAAGTGTTAACGTATCTAAGGGTGACCTTCTGTTTCCTGAAGGCATGGGGGAGTGTGTACATACTCCTGTGCTTCATTGGTGAGTAATGTGAGACTCCTTGGGATGACAGTAACACTATTTTCCATAGGCTCTTCTAAACAGCAAAGTAGTAGTAACCTTTACAAAACAATAATAGACCCTGCTACTTTGCAGAGTCGTTTCTGTTATGCCCATTTCAACTGCATGTTAGCCTATGTGGAAAAAAATTCATCTGGATTCCTTATTGTGGACTAAGTAATTATTAGCATTCAAAGAAACTGATTGAAAGGCACTGGCAGTTATATTTAGGTGCAATAGCAAAGATGAACACACGATCTTGCAAAGACAAGGGATTGCCTTTCTGACTTGCAAGCGCGCTAAACAATTCTTTCATAAAGCTGATAGAAAGGTCTCTTGTTTTTTCAAAATGTTTCTGCAGGTGCTGATGTTCTGAATGCTGAAACATTCTTGCAAGAGACATAGAAAACTCTGTTTCTTTGTTTGAAGTTTGTTTCTCCCCTTTGTATTTTAAGCTTATTCTAATCTCCTGGAATTATCCAGAACAGCATAGCCTATTCTGTTGCTCTATAGCAATATCAATAACATTGCCTGTAAAATATGCCATGAGAGCTTTCAGTTTAAGAAGACACACAATTCTCCATTGACTTTAATTCAAGCTCCTCAACAGAACTAGGTAGAAAAACACTTCTGAGAAATTAATGGGAATCAGTTGTCTTATTCCTTTCAAAAACTTTGAAAATCCCAGCATACATCACAATATTCTTTGAGGAATACATTTACTGTAAGATAGTCTGAATTATCCAAATTCAGTTTTCCAAAACTCCCTGTTATTCATGTTCCTCATTATCTATCAATTACATTCAAAATTACCTTCATTATTTGAATCCTTGATTATCCAAGCCTATTCTTTGTCCCCAGTGGTACTCCAGTAATTGGTCTTGTACTGCATTCCTCCCGCTGATGCTTCACTGGCTATGAAATGAAGGTACTGTTGGTCTGGCATGTGCTACCAGAAGCATGTCTTTCTGCATGCTGTTCAGCATAGAGTTAGTGCAGCATTGCAAAGAGTATGTGTAAGTGGTGTCTTACTAGTGCTGTAACTGGAACAGGTTGCCCAAGGCTGTTGTGGATGCCCCATCCCTGCAGGCATTCAAGGCCGGGCTGGATGTGGCTCTGGGCAGCCTGGTCTAGTGGTTGACGACTCTGCACATAGCACTAGGGTTGAAACTAGATGATCATTATGGTCCTTTTCAACCCATTCTATGATTCTGTGGCTGTTTTTCCAGTCATCTTGTACATTTATAGATGATATACATGCATGGATAGCTCTGTCTAACTATGAGTGGTTTTGTAATTTATTTAGAAGCAGGGTATATCAGCTAAGAGCAGTATAGACATAGTCATTATCTGGTATGAGTTGTGCAATAGTGTGTCATTACAGGAGAGTTTCAGCAGTTGCAATTGCAGATGAAGTGGTCTCATACTGGGCTTCTACTTCCCCAGTGTGGCCACTGGTTATTGCTTTTGTACCTTCAAAGTTCAAGTGCTTAATGTGATTCTAGAATGTGGTTATGATTCCCCATACTACAAGTTTAGTTCTGCAATAAATTGGCACCAAATGAAACTTGGATCAGATGCATGTTTCTGAGCCACAACCTCCTGTTGCTGTTCTTGCTGCGGTTCCACTTCAGCACCCGCTATTGCCCGAGGCTGCCCTTGGGGTCAGTCACTAGCAGAAAGGGAGGAATCCTACAGTAAGATACCACTCACTATGAAGAACTGAGCTCTTTGTGACCTACTTGACATACCCTAAAGGCATGTAAAGGGAAATCAAATACCTGAAAGGCTTGTTTAAAATGAAAAGTTAACACTCGGAATCTCACATTTCCCTGCTGCAGCTCTCTGTCTCATGGAGTCACTCTGCTTTGAGTAGCAGTCCTTTGTACTTTGTGTGCTATCTGACATCTGCATTTAAATAAGATGTACTGACTTATACTGCAGAAAGTAAAATAATACTGTTAATTTCTTGCAACTAGCTCTCCTTCTATTGACCTGAATTATTTTAAGTATCTGCAGTAGGGTGAAAAGATCAGGCAGAGTAAAAAACAAAAACAAAACCCCAAACCTACATGAAAGCTGCAGTGTGGTCTTAAAACAGTTCTCTTATCATGGTGCACAGAGCTCTGTGTCAACGATTTACACTGATTACTTTTTGTTCCATTGAAACCACTAATTTTTTTTTTTACTGCTTCAATCTGGCCTTCTGTATTAATGTAAATGTGTACTGAGCTGCCTTATCAAAATCAGTTGTGTTTAGATAATTTGTTTTATCTTAATGACTTTTTCTTATTAATGCGGTGAAGTGGCATAGCAGATCAGAAAAATGTGTGTTACTTTAATAGTCTGAAACAATGTTATAATTTCTTACTGTAATTTTATTTCATTTTTATTTGGCCTTATTCGTCTTTGTTGTTTATATATATATTTTCTCCCAAACTGACAAGTTCTCATTACCAGAGCATCCTTCTAAAATATATTTAAATCCAATTCTATGTATAAAACCTGCTGAAGTGTTCCTTCACCTTTTCCTGTTATGAAGTGCTCAGTTTTAATCCACATAGCTTTTACAGATTCCCTTCTAGAAGTGAGTCACACAGTCTTGCTGAATAAGAACTATCCTGCATCAGTTCTTGCATTACTTGTGCACATTCAGTGGGTTAAGTGGGGCTGAAGTGATGCATTGAGCTATTGTACTAATGCAGGAGAACGTGTATTAGGTTCATTTTTTAAAGACCTTTTCCATGCTACATTGATACAGCTTTTGTGTGCCTGTAATTGTGTACATAACTGCGCTTTTCCAGTTGTCTTTGCTTCCTTCATCCCTCTTCCTATGCGCAGCGCCTGTGAAACCATTATTGTTTTTTTTTGCAGAGGAATTGCTCCTGTAGCTTTCAAAATGTGCAAAATTGTTCAAGGACAGGGCAGAATAAGACAAATGACTAGCGGCTGTTTTCCAGCTATATTAATTTTATTAGTCATGCACTCTCCTGGTATTTATTTTTTTTTTTCCCCTGAGCTGTGGGACTGATTTCTGTTAGCAATTAGAGTTTTTGAACAAAGAAAACTTGTGCTAAGATGCAGTGATGAATTCAATACCCCTGCCTACAGTCCCCTGTCGAATGTGGGGACAACGTTGTGGTGAGTTTTAATACTCAAAGCTTCATCTGAATGATTCTCTGTGCTTGGGGCACTTGATGCAAATTCATGTAAAAGAGAGTAAGAAAAGAATAATCCCTCTCCCAGCTCCCCACAGCCCATTATTTCAACATTCCCATCAGCTTGCTTATGGATGTGCAGAAGGGTTATTTTATACAGATGCATGAGATGGTTATAAATAATCATTTGCTGCAGTCTTCTCCAGCTGGTTCTTCTCACCCCTGAGCTCCCAGCAGCCACATCCAGGTCCCGTCCCCCCACCCTGGGGAGGTCTGGGCTGCCTGCCGAGCAGTGCCATGCTCAAAGGGCACAATTCCTGCACCTCTCTCAAATGCCTTCTCCTCTTAGAAAGATACGGTATGCGTGGTGCTGCAGTCTGTATTGCAAACTGATTAGTCAGAGTCAAAATATTAATGATAAAATCATTTTTCATGAGTTTTCCAAGCATAAATTATTAATGAAAAATTATAAGAGTTTTAAGAAGGTTTGAAACGTTCTAAGTTTTCAAAACTTGAATATTTTTCCTACTTTTCTCCTTTAAAATATCTGGGAGTTTTTGATATTTTTGAGTCTTCTGCTGTTATTAGAGGGAAAACTTTTATTTTTTGAACTCTTTTTAAGGTTTCCAGTACAACAATAGTATTTCTATCTCAGTACCATCTGTGAATTCCTGACCACACTGAAAATCGTTTTCCTAACTTAAAATCCTTTGTAGCAAATGGTTTAGAAAACTAACAGCCTTGGCCAAACCCAGTATATTCATAAAGAAGCAGATACCCTTCCAGTTTTAGGCATTCCACCTTTTTCTCCAAGTATTTTGTTCTTCTAAATCCTTGTGTTAGGAAAACTTGTCAGTTTTTAGTGTTTTTAACTGTCTCCTCAAAATAAAAAAGAAAGAAGAAAACCGACTTTACTCCTATTATTAAAATGTCTGTACCTGCAGATCTTTTTTTTTTTTTTTTTTTTTTTTTTTTTTTCCCTTTATGAAGCTTTGAATTGTTCTGTTTGAAAATTGAAGTCAGAAAACAGAAGTCTAAATTAAAAATACGTTTTCTATATAGCGGAATGGAAACATCCAGGAAAAAGCTGTTTAGTTCTAAAGCTTCTTACATAAAAGAAGTTTTAGTCTCTTATGTTTTCCTTTTTGGTGTTTTGTTTCTTTGGTTGGTTGGTTGGTTTGGTTTGCTCTTTTCTTTTTTTTACCCATCAGGTCAAAGATTCAGAACTACAGAATGTGTATAACTGCATAGTAGTGTGTGAAAATTTATCATAGGGGTCTTTATGGGGCTGATCAGAATCCCACTAAAGGGAGTATGGAGTCTGGATTAGACCCTAGATACAGAATTGCAGTAATTTGGACTTCAAAGTTGTTATCCAGATAGAGCCAATGGAATTGACTACTATGCCTTTGAGTTTTGGTCTCCAATCTGTCTGCTAGGAAAAGGAAAAGTGCCTTTAAAATGGGGGTGCGTTTTAAAATGGGCCTTGTGTTTTACATTTCTTCTAGAATCTGAAGCGTTTTCTGTGTGATCAACTCAGTCATTGTGTGGTTAGCAAATGATTGCTTTTCATTAGAGACCCATTGTCTCCTATGCAAATGCATCCTTAAATGCATAGAAGTGGATGGGGAAATTGTGCTTGGCAAAACTGAGCATAGTTTTGGCTGTGTCCGGCCAGGTACCATTGCAGTAAATCCTTGTGAATGCCAGTCTCCAAGGGCTCCAGTTACTGTGGTCTAAGAAGTCGATGAAATAGTGAAAGAGATTTACAGAAATGTGTGCAACCTTGATGTTGAGTGCTGAGAGCTGTCATGTTTCCTCATCCTGGCTCTGCTGGTGTGTAGAGACTTGTTGAACTGTGCTTTCTTGGCCTTGAGTCTGAGCTTTTCTGAACAGGTTACCATCTTAATTATACAAACACTGGGAAAAAGGCAAAGGCTGTTAATTTGAATTATGGAGGAGGTTTTCAGGCTTTAGTGCATTGAACAATCTCCTCAAGGTTATGTGGGGAGTGGGCTGCTGTGCGTGGTATGTAAGGACAAGCTGTTTTGTTGAGGTCGCAGGTCATCCTTGGTTTTCAGCTCAATTTGAGGTTAGTGGTTTGAGGGTAGTGCATCTGACCCACTGTTGTTTTACTGCTACTTCATGTTTCCACACTTCCACTAATACAGCTGGAGCTTTAGCCCTGTCTATTGCCAGTTTATGGAAAATACTGACATTCCTAATTGTTTAATAAATCATTAATGAAGCTTTTAGTGTGTGAGAGGGTGTGCATATTGATTTTGTGTATGCATATTTAGGTATTGGGACAAGAAAGTAAGGCTGCTGAGAGACTCCTGAGAGATCTAGAGAGAGGAACATGCACAAATTATAATGAGGTATAAAGGTTTTCCATTCCTTAGGATGGAGAAGTTGACATATTAAATCGCACACACTCTAATGACTGACTCAGAGAATTTGAAGGAAATAACAGCTGTGCACATTAAAGCTTAGAAATAGAAACTTCATCAGGCAGTAGCAGTTCAGAGTGAATGGAGAAATCATGAAATTATTAATTATGGTTTTTAGAGAAAGGAAACATAAAGTCCCAACTCTCCAAAGGCAGAACGCTGCCTTCAGTGTCTGCCAGGAATCAGCCCCTCGTCCTGCTGGGCTGCTCTGTAGAGATGGAAGCTTTTGCCCAACCGCAGGCACCTGCTGCCATTTTCGATGCCTTAAGCCAACGCAGCCATCCCCCTGGCTAGCAGATGCGACACAGGGCATAGGGAAAGGCTCCTGTCCTTCTGCAGCAGCAGCTGGATGCCCTGAGGCATCTCGGATGGCAGCAGCTGCTGCTGTTGGAGGACTGATCTCACGCACGCGGAGGCACGGACTCGCTCTCGCATCATTAATACACAGTCACCTGAAGCATCTCAGTAGTTCACAGCAGTGTTTGCAGAGGGTAATTGCAGAAAGCAATGAACAGTTTATCTGATTTGAAATTCAGGGGAATTTTTGAGATGAATAGAAGGCTTATTTAGATTAAAATCTGACCGTGATACAATGTTATAAACTCTCCCTGTGCTGGAAACTGTAGTTAAAATCTATGACTCAAAGTTGCAGTGAATGGTTGTTTTCCTAATGACCTCAAATCCATGAAATGATTCTAACATTTGCCTTTTTATATATTCATAGTTAAATATAACTTGAATGTTGTCCTAATTACATTCTCATGTTAATTTAGCTCTGATTCAGAATTTCTATCATTATTCTTTGTAGAATTATTTTGAAATGATGGAAAGTTCAGTAACGATGCTCCAGTGTGTGATTGTGCCTTTGAATTATTTATCACATTCAAAGACAGAAATATGGTTAAATCTAGTTTGAGTTGTAAATGAGCCTTAGTAATGTAAGGAGGAAGTGAAACTCCTCTTTGCAGAAGGACGTGGTTTATGGGAGCATCATTTGATAATGCAGGAGCATCACGCGGCCCCACGTCAGCAGAGAGCCTCATAAGAAAACATCCATCGCACCAACTGGCAAATGCTATCTGAGCAGATAAGGCAGATAAAGAGTGGAGGAGGAGAGAGAGATACATAGACAACTTGCACAAATGACAGAACAGATTAGTGATGGAATTAAGAAGAGAAAACAGATGTCTTGCCTTGGTCAGCAGCAGAATTCACACGGCTCGTGCTCTCTTTACTGCATGCTTTGGGAGTGAGCTCTCACAAGGGTGTTTAGCCCTTGGTTTTTACAATGCATCACAGTGACAAGTAGTCCAGTGTTAATACATGGCTGTAGAAACTATGATTAATGCAAAAAAATCATACCTGTGGCCCTGAGCCAGGTAGAGAACAAACAATTGCTGGTGAGGCGTGAGCAGGGCTGAGGGGGAGTGAGGAATTCTGGAGGAGGAAAGGAAATTGTCTTAATGTAAGCAGCAGTTTTGCTAGAGGTAAGTGAGGGGAAATTCTTCATTTATAAATGGTTCGTTGACCCATGATAATAAAGCAGTGCTGCAGAAGAAGGATAATTATCTACTTAAGTATCAGATGCCCTAAGGGTAAAAGCTTCCCTTCTCTCCTTTTGAAAAATGAACTCAGATTAAACGAATGTCCTTTTTCCTGTTTTACTGTTGACATGGATTTCCTTTTTATGAGTAGAATTAATTAGTTTTTCTATTCCTTTATTCCTGGTATGGAAATCAGGTCTGCCAAGCAAGTTTCCAGCTCTTCCCTTGGGCCCTGAGTTCAGCCAATAGCATCCTTTGTGAAGATGCTTTGTACAGTGTGCTGGGAAGGCACAAATAAATTACAGGAGCTCTATTATGCCCTGTAGCTCACCAGGAGAAACAGCTTCCTAAAACTAAAAATCCACAAAATGAGACTTCTTTCCCTAATCAAGATTGGTTCATTTCTACGTATGTTTGCTAAATATGTATTTCTCCTTCCTTAAAGTATTTTAATGTCATGAGTTATAAAAAGAGGAAATGAGTAGTGGTGGCATAGCTGCTGTTGTACTGAGTGAGGAAGGGCCAAGTTCTCAAAGCAGATTAATGTCCACAGCTGAGGCCGGGCCTCTCCTGTTGAGAGCAGAGAGAGCTGCTAGCTGTGGAGCTTGCTGGAAAAATCTGCTCCCAGTTAAGCAAATATCTATTGCAAGATTGTCTGTCCTCATCTGGACTCTAAAAAATTATCAAAACCTGCCCCTACTTCTTTGCAACCAGAAAATGTCTGCTCTCCCCCTCCGGTCAGAATTTTAATTGAGATTCCAATAATATGAAGCTTGATGAATGCAAACATATTTCTCTGTTTTTGGAAATAAAACATTGTTTGCATGCGTTAGTCATTTTTTGTTTCAAATGTCTCCTGAGGTTCTTGAGGCATCTTAACTCATGTCAGTGTAACCTCTGTGTGAACCTGTTACAACTACAGAGCATCTCCTAGTTGCATTTCTTGGAACATGATGAATGTTCCTCAATACCTGCAGGCTTTAAGATGCAGTAAAAATAAATATTACTGTAATACAATGGCACGGAGCTTAATTTTCTTCCAATAGTCCTTTGAGCACTCGTTTTAATACTGAAAAAACAAGAAGTTGTTGATTTTCCTTGCCTTTGGTCAGGAGAGTTCAACTGCCATTGAAGGTGATTGTAAGAGCCCAATACAAACACAAACTGTAAATCAGAAAAAAATTCCTGTCTGCAGGGAACAGAAATTAGAAGCGAGTCCCAAGTGCTTTCTTGTCTGATTTACACAACTGAAGCTCTGCAAAGAATTCTGAACATTATTAATAATGTTACAAAACTGACTTTCAAGTGAGGAACCATAGCAATTATTAATTTCTGTGAACGCAGCAAGGCAGGGGGCTGTGAATAGCATCTGTGCTTTTTGTTGTTTACTTTATAGTTTCATTTCACTGTATCATGAAGCACTGTTACCAAGGTAGGATGAAATCAAAGTATTTGGAGTGTTGTGAACAGAGTGCTTAACAGGGAAAAGTCTGAAATATCTTACTGTGTTTCTAACATCATATAGTATTTATGACAGGTGAGCACTTATAGAATCATAAATCATTTAGGTTGGAAAAGACCATGAAGGCCCTTAATCCCAACCTACCTCCATCATGCCCACTGCCAAACATCCCTCAGAGCCACATCTCCAGTTCTTGAGTGTCTCTGGGATCGATGACTCCACCACTCCCTGGGCAGTATGTGCCACTGCCTCCCTACTCTTCCTGAGAAGAAATTTTTCCTAAAGATTCCTTGCTATTATAGCATAGTGTCAGTTCCTCACATTTAGATAAGTAAAATTTAGAGGTGTTTGATCAAGATTTTTAAACGACTCAGGTCACAAACCCAAACCCATCTTAAAATCCTTTGGCTTTCACCCATTTTTAAACACAAAAAGGAATGTCTGTTACATACAAAGATGCTGCATTCCAACAGTTCTGTATGTAGCTCGAAATCCTAACTTTGAGCTTTTGAAAATTTTGCTTTCCTTTAGGTGTGTTAATAGTGGCACATGAACCTTGCTTCAGTCATCGGAGGGGCTTGAGGAAACTTCTGAGCCAAGCATCATATGATTGAATGTATTTAGCCACGTGTTTTAATTGCTGTAACCCTCAGAGCAGGAGGAGCCTGTGTAATTCAGAGGTGATCAGAAACATGTTACGAACTGGGGGGTGAGATACTTGTCCTGCCGAGTCACTCAGATATGTGTGTGTGCCTTGACAATCCCACCTTCAGATGTTCTCGTTTGCCCTCTGCGGCCGGCGGAGCGTTTCCGTGACCTGTGTCCTGAGGAGGTGGCTGATTTATTTCGTACGGCTCAAAGGGTTGGCAATGCAGTGGAGAAACACTTCTGTGCCACCTCGCTCACCATCACAATTCAGGTTTGTGAACCAAACTTCCAAACTTCTTCCCTAGGCCCATGACAAAAGGCCATTCAAATCTTTAGGGGGCAATAAATGCACAATAATAACTAAAGGAAGTGGGCAGAGGGGAAGCACGGTAATGTTAGAGGATTGACCTTCTGGAGAAGGTAACCCACCGCTTGGGATGGAAAAAGGGAATTCCTGCTCTCCTGCTTGCCCCTGTTCATATGCAGGTAGATAGAAGTGGCCATCTAAATATGCTATCAATTCAGACCTTTCAGATTTGTGTTGGGTTTGTATTCCAAAAAAGAACTCTATTTAAAACTATTTCAGGGACCAAGCCTTTTTTTATCAGAATAAGACTTTAAGAAAGTGTGCTTTGACTAAATTCTCACGCATCTGATTTTATATTCACGAGGATCAGAAACCTATTGCTAGCTATTCAAAAATACAATCTGAAAGCATGAAAATTAACAACTGTGGTTTTTGTGGTCCAAGATGCAGCTTCTCAATTTGCTGTGGCCTGATGTGGAAAGGCACAAGTCTGAAAACTTTGGGTGGAAGGGTCCCCTGGAGAATATGCTAAATTACCATGCAGTGAAATTGGATGTAGATGATTAATGAGTGATATTTCTGAATCCCTGTGTGTGATCCTTGTTAGTTCCTCTAACCTGAGACTTCTCCCTTTGCTTACAGGATGGCCCTGAAGCTGGACAAACGGTGAAGGTGAGTGCTTATTTTGCAGAATACAAATTAAGAGACAATTAGAAGAACTAATAAAAAATCAAAGCTAGTCATCTGCAGACCATTGCTGTACCATTATGTTATCTTGAGATCAAAAGATCCCAAGTGTGCAATAGCTGTAAATGCTTTTTATTGAAACTGCACAGGAAGATATTTACAAGTTTTTTTTTTCTAGACTAAATTTTTCAGCGATGAAAATATCTTTTCCAAACTACTGGGTGTATTTATACAAAGAAAGCCATAAAAAGTGGCATCTTTTCAAGTTTCTTCTTTGTTTTATGGAGGAAAATGTTGCCCTTCCGTTCATCATCTCTTTGTTTGTCTTTTTATTGCCTAATGAATTGTAGCTAATTATAGGAACAGTTAAGCTAAACCATGTTATGAAAATACACCTTTTGTCTATGCTCTCTCTCTAAATATTCATATCACATTCTTGTTACAGAAGTTCAGATGTAATGGAGCCAGTGAAGCTTAAAAACAGATTTTAAGTGTACTTCTGAAAAAAAGGTGGGGGATGGAGGGGAAAAGGATTTATGACTATACTCTCTACTTGAGTAATAACATAGATAACATCCAAGATGGGCTCTCCAGCCATGTTTCACTGTCTCTTATTGCAAATGCATGTGTAGTTAGATTGTATGCCTAAACATTAGATAAAGGCTATTTTTTACGTTTGGAATCAAAGGAAAGTCAAATATGGCTATGGTTTAGTGCTTTGTAAAATCAGATTAGATGGCTCAAAGAAGCTGCTTGGGTTGATTAAGATAACTCTAACAACCAAATAGCGTATAGAAACATTCCAATTTGCTGCATTGGCCTTATTTTTCCTGTGCCTTTTTGTTGTCTGCTTTGAATATTTAGCAGGGAGGTGATAGGGAGAGAAAAAAAGAAATTAGAAAATCCCCACGCTTTGGAAAGCTGAGCAGTGATAAAGGAGTGTAATAGAATTTACTGCAGTACTGCAATAAAATAGATTCTTCAGGTCATGGCTTAGAGTGTATTGGGTGGGTTTCACTGGGAATGCTTTTTGATGGGTGAAAATGTCATGGTTTAAATACTTCCCTGAATAAGTTTCATTATTAAACACCAACATGTCTTAGCAAATGGATCACAGGATTTCTTTTACTATCTTGGACAAGTATTTTTTCTGCATAAAAAAGAGTTTATGGGGATGAGTATATTAAAATGTGAGAAAATTTGCTGAATGAACACAACCAGATGCAAAAATCCCCATCTTGTGTGACTGTGAACAATAACAGATGTTTCTGTAAGTCTTAGGAGGGGAAGAGATTCTGTATAATTCTGTATTCATGTTGAATTCAAGACAATACAATTCATGTTGTATTCAAGACCATTAGTCTGTCCAGTACCCTGCAAATGATACCCACCCTTAGCACTTCCATCTCACACTTTTAATGAGCAGTGAGATGAAAATGACCCACTCTTACAGCTGTGTACCCCAGACTCCATAATAAAGTCTGTGTGCTCCTAAACTGGATGTTAACAGTTTGCTTTTCTCTACTTTTCTGCATCATTGGGCAACACTGTAATTCATCATCATCACTTTAGGATGTTTATCATCTGAAACTGCCAACAACTATTTTCTTCAGAGAACTTAGAGCTTTCAAAACTGGAATTGGGAAGAAATTACTATGATCAAGATCTTCTATAAAGTGAACAATAGGGAGGGTACATAAATAGCTGGTTATGCTTAAATTCCTTTGAATCAAGAAGTTTGAAAAAGCACCTATATGATCTATGAGTAATTTATGAACTCTGAATTCAGTGGGCCATGTGTTTATGAATGTGTTTTTTTCTTCACTGTTATTCTGTTTTCCTCTAAGGGAACTTGTAATTAAAATTTCTGGAACAGACTTAATATTAGAAAAACATTCTAATAGTAAGAATAGCAGAGCATCAGAATAAGTATCCAAGGGAGTTTGTGGAGCTCTGTTTCAATAGGGTAGGCAAGCATGTGTCAGGAGCTAATTAGGTATAGTTGATCTAGCTTTGAATGGAGGCACATACCAGATGGCTTCAGGAGTCTTTTCTATTTGTGTTTTGTATAATTCCATATACCTGTATAAATGTGGGCTGCTGCATGTGTTCCTCAGGAATTGAATTACAGGAAATAAAAAGAGTACTGGCTGTTAAGCTGATAGTTGCAAAACTCCACTACAAAATGGAATGAGCTATCAGCTCAGCAGAAAACAAAAGCTGACTGAGAAAGTTTATCTGAAAAAGATTAAGAAATTCTTTTTCATCAAGGAGGTATGGTTGGACCTCAGTTTGAGTACATCTCAGGTCTTTCTTTGCTATGGAGATGGCTGAAATTATATGTCTATGCACCAGGTTTAAAGGAGATTACTTTTCAGTGTGATTTTTGGATAGAATCAACGGTAAGATATTGTTTGCCAGTGTTAGATCTTTGCTGTGATAGTGTGAAACCTGCTGGTGTGTGCAGCTTCCAGAGAGACATACTGTAATGTCAGATACTTCAGTGGTGCCTGTACTGAAACCTTACTAGTTATCTAAATGGAACCTGTTCATCTTCTAACAGGTAGCTCTGCAATTGTTGTGCTCCTTTCTTTGTAGATACCATCTGCCTTTGAATTTAAGATATCAGAGCCTGCAGAATGGTATTTCAGGAAAGCTCATGGTCCTTCCAAATTCTCCCGTTAATGAGATCTGTGTGTTTGTCTTTGGAATAAACGCTATTGCCGATCTTCAGCTCACCTTTACTTTGGAAGTGTAGATGGCTCTTTTCTCAGGCTTTTGCAATTGGAAGGAATACATTTGCTAGGGAATCACATTGCAGGTTTCAGACCGTAAAGAAATACAAAGTGTTGTTTTGTGATCTTTTCCACAGCTGCCCAAGGGTTGCACGCAGTCTAACCTCATCACCTATTCATGGCAAGGACAGATGGCTCTCTGAAGGTGCTCACAGACTTGCACACTTAGTGCTTTATTGTAAGAAGTTCTTGTACCAACACACAACAGAGAACCTGAGTATCTCTTGGGTCAGCAAGCATAACCATCTTCCAGGATTAAATGCTTTCTGAATTCTTATTTCTTCCGACTTGAGAAAAGGAGGAAATTGTATGGAAGTCCTATCTTAAAGAATATCTACATCTGCAATTTTGAGCTCTGTCTTTCTTAGTGAATGCAAAACCTACAGTGTCCTTCTGCCAGGAGTGGAGGATGAGTTTCACACTGGTTCTGTCTGAGAATGCCTTAAATATCCAGGCAATTTCATGGATCAGGGAAATCATCTCTGCATCTTAATGCAGAGCTCTTATTGCTATGTCAAGTGAGTGACGTTTCAAGATTTTCCCTGGTGTATTTTATAGCCTTCTTTCCAACATCAAGTCAGCAAATGCTCTAGCTGCCTTGGTGGATGTATAGCGTAGCACAGAATAAACTCTCAGGTTTACCTTTTATGTGAGATTCAATCACAAGAAATTCTGTACACTCTGTGCTCTGTAAAGGCTAAACAAATCAAGCTGGCAGGAGCATGATGCAACTAATTTATCTGTAGAGACAAGATAATATTGCACAGCAAGTATCCATTGTGCTAACACATATGAACACACACTCTATTTTGCAGCTGTGTCAAAGTCTCTGTCAGCTCAGCACCTCCACTATTATCCATGGCCTGTTTGCCAATTACAAGTTCACCTAAAGAAATGAGAAATTGAGGCTGATGGTGGCAGTGTAGGAATACGTGCGTAAATTTTTGTGTGTTGCACATTCCACTAATTATTTTACACTGAGAAGATTGCCTAACCATTATTTTTTGATGTGCATGTTTTTCTTTCCCAGATGTTTTTTAATGCTGTGTTAAATCAATCCACCTGGCTTTCATTCCTTAGAAATCTTCACCAGAACTGTGGAGCGTAGGGTTTATTTAAGCCCACAGGAGCTCTTCTGTACTATTTGTCTACTTGTCCCTGAATGTGGAGTACTGGACTTCAGGTCTGAGTCGTTAAATGTAATCAGATCACATTGCAGCCTGATTGCATCAGAAGGATTAAATTCACCAACTGCGGTACTCCTGATGCCTCAGCCTGCTTTCCCTGCAGGCTGGCAGATGTGAGTCTCTGTTCAGTGGATTATTGGAGGCTACCTTTTTCTCCCTTAAAACAACAGGAAAAAAAAAAAATACTGGCATTTGAGAAATGCAAAAATGTCTTCCCTCTAAATGAATGTAAAATTTCAAGTAGAAAACACATGGAAGAAAGAGCAAGCTTTAGGAAAACATTCTGCACTGAAGCATGAGCAAATGGTCTTGTTTGCTTTACTCTTAAGAACCATGATTTTTGTGAAAGCTTATGGGATACCCAGAAATGATCTGATGCAGTACAGCAATCTCTTGAAAGTGCTTTGAGAACCACACTAATATTTGGTTGGAGCGTGTGTAGCATTGCAGCAAATTCAGTAGTTCTAAGGCTGTATATCTGTTTTCAGATAAACATTTTCTTTCTATTATGGTACTGTATTTAGGTTAGAGTGAAGCTTGTAGGATGTTAATGCTGATTGTTTGCAAAACTAGGATTGTAGTGGCCTTTAACAGCAGCTGGAAAGCAGCTGGGGCATCTAGATTATTTGACTCATGCCAACCACCACTTAAAGCCCTTTATTAGCTTTTGCTTCCTACTCACTCTAAATAATAATTCTTGCTCTCTCCTTCAAAAATCTATTCAAAATCAGCCTTGTGTTTTTCTAATGTTCCTTACAGTCCTTTAGCCAGGACTGTGTTTTCTATGACACAACTAACAGATGCAGCCCTAGTGTCCCTTTTTTAAATTATTTTTTTTAATATATATCAGGACCTCACTTGTGTTCATTACATACATCATATTGCTTTTTGTTTTTTGTGTTCACAGCCCCAAAAGGCACTGGTTCCAGATGTACCTTTAAACCTGCCTTTAATACACACATAGATTGCTCTGAAAGTAATGCCTCCTATTTATTTCTGTGGAAACTACAACAGGTACAAAGAGCTCAGTAACACCCATGTGCAGTTGCTGAGGTTTTTTGAAGGTTGAAAGAGATGAAAGAAAACTGGGAATGTGGAAACAGCCCAGTGATTGATGGACGTGACACCATTCTGACTGAGAGTATCAAAGGCTCCAAGGCGCTGATAAATGGAAATGAAGACCTGGGTAATGAAGTCTGAGCTAGAAATATGAGGTGGTGAAGTTCTGTGAAGGGATGGGGACAGAAGTTGTGGAAAAATTCTCTTTAGTAGTGAATTAATGCTAAATTCACCACTCAGAATCTGAATGATTTTGAATTTCCAGTAGTGAATGTCACGACATAACTTGAAAAGTAGTACCGTTCTCTGTCTGTAGGTAGACAGAATATCTGTGTGGACTAGAGTAATTATAAGTAAACAGATAATTTTTTAAAAACCTACCTACATAGGATTTTAAAAGTAAGGCTATAAATGTGGAAAGCAAGAGAATTTTTGAAAGATCTAGCTTAAAGAATGGTAACAAAGTAAGACTGTACTATGCTATGGTAGCAATTCTTCCTTCCTTTCTTACCATATGGATTTCTTAGATGAATATTCTCTTCGGGTAGTTTAATTCCAAAAATACCCCCAGAGCTAGTCAGAGTTATTGACACTGTCTAAATTGAACTATAATAAGGAAGTAAGTGGGCTCGAATGTTTGCTTAATTTGCCTTAATGTACTCTTAGATATTAAAAGTCATGCAGCTCAGTTGGCTACAGCCAGCATCTTGCTCATCCCTTGCTGGGCATGACTGCCTTCTGCTGCAGACCTGCAGAGTGCTGCCTGCTGGCTTCTCTGTTTTCCCAAAGGACAACAAATGAGAGCTAAGCTGCAGGGAATGTGTGCCCTGTTTGTGTTTGGACACTGCCTCGTTCTGCCCAAGCAACCCGGTGGGTTCCTGCAAGTGAACGTTAAATCCTGCAAGGGTTCTCTATGCTCTGCCCTTCCACCTTTATCCCCATGAGAGCCTGTGGCTGCTTTAACACAGATGCTTTTAATATACCTTCTTGTTTGTTGTTGTTTTTTTCTTCCTGGAGTGTGTTCATGTATTCACAATTTTTGTGTCAGAAGAATTTTGAACAAATAATTCAGAAGGGTTTATTTGAGAGTTTGAAAGATCTTCAATCTTTTTTTCTTTTTTTTTTTCCCCCTCCAATAAACAGAGTTACAATTCAAATGAGAAAGTATTTCTGGCTGAAAGGTGGGGAAGTTTTCCTCTGCAAGTGTTTTAAGAGGATATTTTGAAAACATCAAAGTATTTTCTTCATGGAAAGAAAATATTTTTTTGCAAGTGCTTTCTGTTTTACTGAATTGGCATTTTCTGCCGACAGAAAGAAAAACAAACACAAGGTGGAGAGGAATGTTGAGATAATTTGTGAATTGTGATAGATGCTGCTTTTCATTTGCCCCCACAATGACTGAGATTAGGATCAAAAATCCTATGTTTTAATTAGGAAGTGTCTTTCACTTCTTTGTTCTCATGTTACAGCAATATGTTTTGCATTTAAATCATTCTCTGTCCCAGAGAATGTACAATCAATCAACTGCCACTCTTGAGTACAGGTCCTACAAACTCCTATTGTGCTGCAAATGGAAAACCTCTTGAAATCCCAGACAATGCAAGAGGTCTACGATCATTAATAGCATAGTCAAGGATGTCTGATTAATTTTTGTGTGGTTAGTGTATGATTTTCTTTCCAGGCTCCATCTTAATAATGCTTCTGCTCTGTATTAAGCTGGTATCTTATAAACCTCTTCGTTTAACAAGGGGGGAAAGCTTGCTTCTTTCTTGTTCCCTTTTCATATTTTTTTCGTTACAAATCATTGCATTCTGCAAGAATGTAGCTCTCCAACAAATGTGCAACATCTTACCTGTTAAAGCATTCCTATTTGATTCAGACATACAACTTGATGCTGTTCCTTGTTTTGTATTAGGTGAAAATTGTTTATTGAGAAAGTGTTGCAAGGTTTATTTCAGTTTATTAGGTTTCTGAATAACTCTTTCTAAAAATTAATGTAATGATTTATAACACAGTACTGTGTCCCAGTGCTCTGACTTCATGATTTTGCACATAGAATCATAGACTAACTTGAGTTGGAAAGGACCTTAAAGCCCACCCAGCTCCAACCCTGTGGGCTGGCTGCCATCCACCAGCTCATGCTGCCCAGGGCCCCATCCATGGCCTTGAGCACCTCCAGGGATGGGCACCCACAGCTTCTCAGGCTCCAGCTTCCTTTGTGTTTGCATTCTAACCTAACAGGGACTGCTGTTATATTCTCCTAAGACCCACGTAAAAATATTTGTGTGCTTACCACAGATTCAGAAGGCCTGCTAGGAGGTCATGAGTGAAATAGAAAGCTTTTCTCTTTCCATTGCATGCCTTCTATAAGTAGGCACTTAGCCACTTTGAGTGGTTGAGTTTACTGGGTGTTTTTACCCCCAAAGTGTTTTCACTTTACTGATCTGTGTTAAACTTTGGTGCCTCGGTTGTGTGGCTGATGCTGTGACATCTGAGTCTCTCAAGGGAAGGGGAGAATAGTTACTTCTCTTATGTTAATGACCCGATTTCAGCCAGAAGAGGGCTGAAATTTATTAGAACTCAGGCTGCCTTGCCAGTGCAAGAATGAAGAAAATATTAAGCTGGATCAGTTTCCCCTTGAAGTCTCCTCCTCTTCTAAAAAAGAACAAGCTGTCTACCTAACACTTTCTGCAGCCCCCTAGAGAGCCTGCACAGCTTGAATGAGTTTGTTGCTTAACAATTTCAAGTAAACAGGGGGAGCACATGTAATGTTTTTGCATGTGGTAGCACGGGAATTGAGATCTTTCCTAACTCTATTCCTAGAAAGGTTTTATCACATCAAAGAGTAGGTGGTTACACTGCCCTAGGACCTATTGAAAATCTAAGCACATCTGAGATGTAAGCACGTCTGATGCAGGGCATGCATTTTCATCTGTTCTGGCAGCACCATGTTAGCCCATGGAGGACTTTATTTTAGAAAAAGAAAAGCCTCTGCTAGAAATGATTTAGAAATGGAAAATCAGGGTTAAAATAATAGAACATAACTTGCTCGGTAAGCTCCAGACAGTATGAGAAGGTGAAGGGTATGTAATATTTTTACTGTTTAAATAAAAATAACATAAAGTATTCTGGACACTTCAGCAGTTCTTGTATCATGCTTGCTGCAAGCCAGGCTGGATTAGCCCAGAGCATTCAGCAAAAAGAAAGCAAACCCCTCTCTCAAGCCTCATTCCTCTCATGCTTCCTGAATGCTGCTTCTGTGCACTCTGACAAGACCTCTCATAGGCAGGGTCACTGCTTGCTCTGTAAAGCCAAGCTGAAGTTTGGAAAAATATGAACTATACCTTTAAAAACCAGCCTCTAGGAGCTTTATCAAATGGCCCCTCCTCATTTGATTAGAGGTAGAAAAAGCCCAAGCTGGCTGGTGGTGGAGACGTTGCTGGAATAACATGTTCTAAGGTTAAATAAGAATGGATGTAAGGGCACCTCATGTGGTGCCCTTTTTTTTTTGCCTTTTCCTTTCACTTTCTCATAGTGATGGGAGTGAAAACGTGCAGCTTATCCTATGTTGCTCATGTGATGACTCCACATGGCAGTACCTGGATTAGTTGTGGTTCTCAGAGGTCTGCAATTCCCTGTTGTATTTTCTACGTTGTTTACTGTTTTGATGACAGCTATCAAGCAATGCTCTGCTGTTTGCACCACGGTGCTTTCTTTTTAAGCAATTGAGTGCACCATGCCCTTTTCCCTTCTGCAGAAAATTGAACAAGTAAAGTATGAGGAGAGAAGCTTAGATTCCCTGCTTTAACAGTTACCTTCTTCGAAGAGAGACTGCTTTCAGAGAGGAAAATTCACTTTATAATAATTAGCCACGTGAGTAAAATTGATCCTGAGGCTTTTTCTTTTACCACTGGGTCCCACCACAAATCCATTTCTAGCCATACCCATATGCTGTACCAGGGCTAGGTGAGGTGTGTGCTTCACATCTCCTGTAAACAAATCCTGCCCAGTAGTGCAGAGCCAGGCTGTACTGCTAGAGACAACGATGTTTTTACCTAGTACTAAAGGCTGAGTATTGGAAAGGCATCTTGCATTTGCCAAATTGCTCAGGTCTTTTGAAGGAGAAAAAAATGGTTTCTCCTTTGGTAATCTCCTAGCTTATTACCTCTGAAGAATCAAACCATTTTCTTTTCATTTTCATTTATGCTTTTTGTGAGTTACCTCCTCCATTGCTGCCTTAGACAACATAAAATGAAGTTGTTTGCCTGACATCACTGATCCAAATTCTTTTTGTGAGAAGCTGGAAGAAAATAAACTAGATCAGATGGAAAGTGCTTGTGTGAATTATTGTCTTGATCTTGCTGTTAGAGATGTTGCAATCTGAAGTGGTGAATTTCTCTACTTGATTTCATGAATGTTGAATTTGTCTGTCTAATTTCAAGTCTAGTTTTTAGTATTCAAAAGAACGGTAATACCCAAACATAGCACTCTCTCTCTCTCTCTTATTTATTTAATTTTTAATTCTTCTGATCCATGAATGAGCTGTATTAGTTTTCCATTGAGAAGGTGCAGAATAGGCAGTTAGACTGTGAAGGCTGTTGTGTTTTCCCACTCAGCCTCCAAGCCTGTCTCAGGTCTTCTGGAGAGAAATTACCATTAGGAGGCAGGCTTTCTGCCCAGATTAAAGAATGGATCCATTCAGACTGTATACAATAGATGCTTCATATCTGTAAATTAACTTTGAACACAACCTAAAACATTATTTCAGTTGGATCTTTTGGTGAAGCCAGTCTGGATGAGTTTAAAATAATGGAGGGAAGGGTGGACTTGGTGATCTCCAGAGGTCCTTTCCAACCTCTACAATTCTGAAAGTCCATATCACATGTTCAATTCTCTAAGTTCCAGATAAACAGGATAACCTTGGTGTTGAAGGTGAGATTCTCTGATACAAATGATTTAGTTCACTTGTGAAAATACATGTGCTGAATCAGTGGAGCTTTTGCCATTTCCGTACATTTTTTACCCTATTTGTGTAAGCAATTCTTTTCGATTCATGTAATTTATAATTTGAATCTAAAATTATTAATCATATTTATGCAAAGCAGCATTTTAAGAAAGCAACCTACGAAGCAAATTTTGATGTAGTGTTTTTATTTTTTAAGTATTTTCTATTTCACCTAAAATAGTTCAATGCTGTAGTAACTATCAAGTAAAACAAAGACTGAATAAAATAAAGGAAAATCCCTGAATTTATTAGGTTCTAATAAACTCCCCCTCAGTGCACATACATTTAGAATCGTTCATTAACATTAATGAGAGTTATGCATACATCGTGGGGAGAATAGGCCCTGTTGTTTTATTTCTTTTCCTTGTTTTCAGTATTAAATCTTATCCTGCACCCAGTTCTATAGGGCATACATGCATTCCTGCTGCGCAGTTATTTGCTCTACTTAATATATACAGTTTGAGCACTTCTTGTTGCATAGCAAAGGTGGAAAGTTCATAAATTAAAAAACAGATAAATCTGTTCAACAGAATTTGTGGACATACATAAAAGCAAAGGCTTTGCAAATTAATGAATTAATAGATTACTATTGATTACCACCAGAGCCTAATTAAATAATAAATTTTCCCCCACACAATTACTTGTTTCATGCATGTTATTAAATGATTAAATTCTTAACTAGTTTTGAAGCTCTTAGACTTGAATGAGGTGCTCAGGAGAGCAAAGCTATGCTTGGTACAAAGGGGCAGAAGCGGGGACTAGTTACACAGATTTATAATTTAATTTGCTGTGTGATCTTGTTTAATGTAAATATGGAGTTGTTTAAAAAAAAAACACCCAACACCTTGGTAGATTTTTTGGACAAAAATAAATACGAAATGCAGGATAGTTTATTAATTATCTGTACCAGATTGGGAAGAGTGACTCGTGTCTATTGCTGCAGCTGAAGTAACTTTCCTCCCTCATTTCTGTGCTCCCAGCCATGTCTCACTGCAGTCAGGCCCCAATCCAGGTGTAGCGTGTGAAAAAGATCCAAACGGTGGAGGAAATCAAACTTATTTCTATCAGAAATTTAATTTATTCTATAGCTTTGTCATACCTCATTTCTGAGGTAGCCATCAATATTTCTTGGAAAGCGTTAAGAATAATAAACATAGGAAGGTCCTCGGAAGAAGGTGTGCTGCAGAAGGAAAATAAGCAAATAACACTCCTCAGTTTGACATACTTTCACGTATTTGGGAGTTCTAAGAGCAGATTGTGGGAGAAGGAAATGAGTCTTTCCCTTATTCCCAAATTCTCTTCTGCGTAAAAAATGCCATGTGCCAAAACACTGCTGTCCCAGGTGAGAAAATTCCTTGGGTGCAATTCCTCAGCGCAGTGCTGTGCTGCAGCAATACCCGGATGGCAGCTGGGCCTCAGGCACTGCCTTCCTGCTTGGCTCTCTAATTAACAGCAGCTTGCAAAATGAGCAGTGGCATCACGGTCATTAGCGGTTGGGGCTGTGTTTTGTTTGTGTTTGCTGGGTTTGCCTGGCAGCTGATTGAAGCTGGTAGACAGATTGCTAGCTGGGTTATAGGACACGCCAAGTCTACCTACACAAGCAGTGCCCACTTAAGAGAGATGTGGCTTCACTGAAAGTTCTCTCAACTCAAAAAGGAATTCATCATTTCAATGGTTTTTAAATAGTCATGCATCAAATTTGCTGGGGTTTTCCTTTCCTGAGAACTGAGTTTTCTTTGCTCGTTCCTTGCACAAAATATGGGCAGGTATTTTTAAAACACCTCTTCCAGTTCTTTCCATTTTCTGATGGTTAATCTGTTGAATTTCCATACTAACATTTTGGACTGCTTATTGAACATGTGAACATAAGAAAAAAGGTTGTGTGCCTGATTGATGCTATAATTAAGCAGCAGATTGCAATGAATGATATCCTGTTCCTCAATTTTGGGCTGTGTTTAGCTTTTGTTGGGTTGATTTGACCTCAGCAAGACTAGGCTGGCAAGCAGATGTCAGCTCTGTTGAGCAGAACACCTTCTGGTCACTCCAGTAGAACAGGAGAAGTGCATGTCTGTGTGTATAGAAGTGAAAGGCAGAGTGTTTGCAGTTATTCTTGAGTGGAATATGCAAACAAAATTTCAATAGGCAGGGAAAGAAACGCTGCAAACCCTATTGGAAAATGATAAATTGCTGTTAAATGTTGTAATTATCCCATGATGTTCAAGACTGAAACTTAACTAAATTTTGCTGAAAATATTAAAAAAAAAAAAAAAAAAAAGTGAGAGGTAATGTGATTTAATATATTAGCCACAGAGTAAGTGAAAAAAATGAGAACCCAGCAGAAAATTAATATTTATCTCTTACCAGTATGTAACAAGCTTTGTTAAAAATGTCTGAAAGCAAAGAAGAGTTTGTTAGACAAATTATAATTTTAATTGCAGACGTAATTGATTATACTCAGCATGCTCATTAGGTTAAGGGAGAATATGAGTCAACTCTCAAGGTCATTACAGTAATAGATATTGTAGGCATGTAATTTGTGATAAGCTGGTTCGTGAACATCTAATTGCTCATTCATGGCAGCATGTCTGGCACTTCTACTCCCCAAACACCTCTTTGTCCAATTTATTTAACACCCCTTAATATTCCAGGGTCAAATTTACTATGGGAGACATCAAGCAGTGAATTTTCAACCTCCAAATTATTGCACCACTTCACCCTTTTTGTGCCTCAAAGACAGAGCCTGCGTTACCAAAAATTAGTGGTCTGACAGTAGGCAGGGTACATCACAAATAGAAATACTAACCCACAGAGACAAGCTAGAATTTCTCATTGAAAACAGCTGTTCTCTGCCCTCCCCAATGGCAGTCTTATATTGTAATAGGATGCCAAAAGAGATGTTCTTTTTAAAAAATGCTCTATTTAATCAGAACATTGTCTTCCTATTGTTCCTAGGGAGAACACACAATCACAGTATTTTGTTAACTCTTTCGTTATTGTTTCTTTTCAAGACATTGACAGAGTGTCTTTAATATTAGCTTTCTCTTTGTCTGAAAATCAATTGAAATGTCACACATCAATTCTTACCAACCAGACAAAACAGAAAGGACTGCTTACAGTATCAGCTACAAGTAACAACTGTACTTCCCTCTGATATAATACCTTGTTTTTATGGATCCCAGAAAAGCAAATGTCTTGTCTAGGGCATGGCGTGGCACTGGGAGAGGAAAGCAGGTATTGCATATTGTCTTTTTCTACCTCCTTTCTCTGGTCATTTGGTCTTAACTCAGGTTTATACTGTTCTGATTTATAAATCAGTACTGACGCATTGCGTAGCTTTGCAGAGTGTTGGTTGAAGCAAGAGAACCAAAGCAATTCCCACTAGACTGAAAAGTTTGATTCAGTCTGCAGTGCAGCAGGGTGGAAATGTAACATTCCATTCAAATATCTTCATCTCTGTTCTAGGAATCAAGGATTCTGAGGTTTGTTTTGGATTTGCTTTTTTGTTGTTTTTGCTTTCTTGCAGAAGAAGAAAGGAAGAAATAGCTAGCATGTGTCTCAGAGGAGCATGGCTTTCCTTTGCAATAATTTTCATTATTTGCAACTTTTGCAAGTTATTATTTTTAGTTGATGTGAGATAGTAATTTTTCCACTCGTGGTGGAAAAGTGCAATAGGTACTGCTGTAGTCATTTAATTATATACCAAATTAATTCCAATTTTATTTAATAGTAAATCTTTTAATATTTTTGGGAGATTCAGAAGTCTCAAGTTTTTTTTCAGAAAATTATTCTATGTAGAAGACTCTATTTTTATGTATGGGCTCTAGTCCAATCTTAGTCCTTGACAGTACAGTTTCGCTGTTAAAAGCATTGTCTCCAATGATATGTGTCTCCTTTCCAGTGTAGAAGTTAATTTGTTGGTGCTGATTATCTGCTCCATATTACCAAAAAAGTCCTACTGCTTAATCATATATATCAATCTCTTAACCACCTTGTAGAATGACCTGCTGAAAAAAATTGTAATGCAAACACACTGCCATCTGTTGTGTAGTTATTCTTCAGTAATAGTACATAAACTGGAGATATGTCGAAGTAATTTAGTAAGTCAACAAATGTAAAATGAGACTTGGTAAATACAGTGTTTTATACTGAGTTTTATTAATCATTGTCATCTGCAAGATTATAGCAGATATACCGATCTATTCAAAGTCCAGTTTGTTTTGTTTCATCTATTGAATGCTGATATCAGAGCTAGTGATAAGGAACATGATGCCGATTATAATAATTAATTACTTGAAAAATAAGGATTTTTGAATGCTGAAGTTGGTACAAAGCCCACTGGAAAAAATGGAAAGAATCAAGTGACGCAGAGGAATGTCAAGAAGTCCTAAGTACCTTAATTTAATCAATTCACAGTATACATTTGCATTTGTACTGGTGGTCACACTATCTGTTTTAAAAAGTATATGTGGAGTTATTAGTCACTTCAGAAGTGGAGCTAATGGTATCCAAATAAAATGGGTATCTCCTGGAAGCAGGGGCTAAGTTTTAAGCATAGTATTACAGTATAGACTACAGAAGAATAAAGAATATATGTAAGCTGGATTCTTTTTCTGTAAGTATAGTTCTAAAAATGGTGTTTAGACATCCTAATAATTAATGAAGAGGTTTCAGATGAAGAATTTTCCAGTATCCTATCCTTTTGCTAATTTCCTTTTTTCATTAAGAAAAGATAAATTGTATCCAATTATTGAAAATTATGTAGGTCATTATCATGAATGAAACTGCAATTAAACTCAGTTTTCACAAAAAAAGAAGAGGTTATCTTGTCACAACGTAGGTGTTACTGTGCCTTGCTTGGCTCATATTCCTGCCTTCAGGCCAGGATTGTATTGAGGTGAAGTCCTACATCAGACTGAAGTACTATATTTGCAGTAAGACTGTGCTAAGAGATTTTCAAGTGCCCTAGAATCAGAATTCAGATCCTACTGGTGGCCATTCAAGTGATTGTTCAGTGTCTTGTTGCAGTTCTTGTTCAGTTGCTTGGTAGGGGATAGCCTTGTTATCCCAAGCAGAGATTACCCCTTCCCATGTAGAGCAATCAAAAGCAGCTGGTGGTGCATCAGTGTGGTGCAGACCCAGGCTGGTCTGTTCCCCAGTGCTGGCAGCTCCTCAGAAAGCTGGGGGATCCAGAGGCAGCCTCTCATCTGAGGTTTTGTCCCAAAGAACCAATAATTTCACTGCTCAGTGCAGTGTGCAGAAGGGTGGGAAGCTTCTGGCCTTGAAGGAGGAGAGGAAACCCTGCAGTGATTTGTGGCAGGGGGGAAATAATTGCCCTTGAGTAGAAAAACTGAGAGAAAGGGACAGGGATAAGCAAAGACCCCAAAGAGCAAACTAAGCATGATTCTTCTGTGCTTGCCAGCTGTTAACACCAATCGAAAACAATTTAAATAAAATAACAGCAACACCAAAACCTCAGTGTCACCACAGTGATACTGGCTTGAAAGCAGTTGTGGGTGAACTGGTGCTGGTCTATCAACAGGACAAGGAGCGGAATGTATGGCCTGCGGGACCCAGCTCATGTGGTCCCACATTGTGCCCACCAGCTCAGATCTTGGCTCTCATTGGAGCCATGTTTGTGCTCTCCGGCTCCTGCGGCATTGGCACGTTTGTGTTCTTCACAGATCAGGTGGATTTTATCAAGTGAATAAAGAAGGACTACAGGGATGACATTATATAACCACTGACGTTACTCAGAATGCTGTACCTGAGGAAATGTAAATAATCAAGATTTATTCTATTTTCTACCCAAATTTAATAAGCTAATCTAACCCTGTAACTTATGTTGAACTAAATTACAGTTCTTGTATTACTTTCACCTTAGATTTCACTCTGATTATTATAGGCTTGGCTGCAATCACTGGCAATTACAGCTTCCCATCCTTTTCTAGGAATATACAACATGAAGTGTTTTGCACTTTACACTTTTTTCTATTTATTGTTCACATCCAGTTGGATGTACTAATAAGCATTAACATGCAAATAATTATAATCAAGATTTGATATCCGTAGAGAACAAATGCTAATACAGTTAATACATCAAATATGAAAGAGGCTTTTAATTCAAGAAAGAAAAAAAGATTAAAAATATTAGCTTTTTATATGAAAAGCATTTGCAATGATTATAAATTCTATTGAGCTGGCAGAAATCTGAGCTTCGAGCTTTCAGTATCTCTCATTAACGTTTAGCCTCAAGAATGAGTTTATAATAAAGGGACTTATGCAGACAACAGATAAATAGAAATGATACAGCCAAGAGGGCTGAAGAGCCCTGGGTATGTTTGTTGTCGTCTTACCACACTGATTTCCATCAGAGGTGCTGAATATGCTAAGAGTTGTGTAGAAGATGAAGTGAAATGCAATATGTGTTGATAACGGCTAAGGCTAGAATGTCAGGAAATTATTTTCCTTTGATTTTCCTCTAAGTTTCTTTTCCTTATTATTACTTCCTATGGGATGGAAAAGGTTAGCTTCGATCTTGCAAAGTCAGCTGGTTGGACTAAACCTGCAGATCTCAGTGGAATGATAATTGGGAGAAGCCTAATGTGCTGTAAAACAGAGGTCAGTGTGGGTAATATAGTGACCTGGCAGGTTCTGAAAGCTGAGCATCTCCTGTGGATTCAAAGGAAATTTTATCTGTGTAGGCATCATGCACCTCCACGGTGCTTCTTTTCACGGGACTATGGATCCCATGTGAGAGCGGGACCTGAATGTAGAAGAAGGATAGAAGCAAGCCATCAGTTTCTAGTGGGACAGAATGAGCTGAGTGGTTTCCTCTGAAGTAGAAAAGCCAAAGAGAGAACCTCTCTCTCCTGCAGCAAGCAGGCACTACTGAAGTAAGAAGCAGGGAATGGTGTAGGCTGAGGACATCTTAAAGAGGGACACGGAGTTGAGGTTAGGTGGGAAAGGCTGGCATGCATATGTCTACAGATTGAGTTGGAAACTCAGCAGGGAACAGAGGAGATAGAGCTATGTTATTTGGGCAAGGTGCACTACTGTTTTAAGCAAAATCCTTAGGTAAACAGGTCTGGGGTGATGGGACTTGGAAATGCTGTGTATGTATAAGCTGAATGGAATATTCCTCCCTAAACAAAGTCTGCTAAAAGCAGTCATCAGATGAAAAATGAAAATGCACCAAAACTAAGAGCAATATCAGCACTTTGCTTTCACAGTGTTTGCAATGAATGCTTTGAGTGTTCTGAGTCTCAACTGGAAGCTGTTTTCTAAATGGATTTCTTGTATAGCCCAGTCAATAAATGTGAGTAACCTCAATCTCTTATCCTAAGCACTGTTATATTTTATGATTTTTTCATAAAAATTAATCACTTAAATATTTAAGTCTTAATTAATTAATGGGAAATTTACACCCAGTGCAGTGTGATGTCTGTTGGAAAAACGACTTAATAGGCTTTCAGTCCTGCCATTGTTCTGGCTTGTCAATGAATTACTTAAGTGTCATTTGTTATACAAGTTGAGTCAATAAAGTCCTTTAGTTGTTTTTCAGAGAGTGAACATTATTTTCAGATAATGTATATCTAATTCTCTTTTCCCTTTAGTCTGTCTGCATTGGTTAGTGTGGGTTATTATTAATTAGCCCTTCATAGCAGATTAGGCAGGAAGGATCATGATGCAGTAATAAATAAAGGTTCACAGAGACAAAATTCTCTAATTAGAGAGTATGGCTTAGTGGTGAGCAGTGTCTTCAAATGGATTGCCATCTGTGAAATTAAAGCTGATTTCCTTCATTTGCTTATATAATATTTCTAAAGAAAGTGGCTCTTCTTTATTTATGGAAATTATATATTCTCTTTCATTATTTTCTCTTAATTGATTCTACATTCCTGTAATTACTAAGCAATGAAAACATACAGTGCAGGAGAAGAACCACGGTAATGGACAACATGACCCCATAGTATTTGCTGTGTGAATTGTGGAATATCATTCTGCTTTAACACATTCCTTTTGATGTATTTAGATGAAATGAATGTAAATACAAATTCCTCTTTCCGGGGGAATAAACTGCATCAGTTTGTGTTCTTTTTTCACATCGGATGTAGAAACTGGAGTAGGTTTAGGTATGTCAGTTTTTGCTTTTTAGACTCTTTGGATAGAAGACAAAGATTCTTGCTTTCCCATCCTTTCAAAACTTTGGTTTGTAAATGGTGAAATATTTAATCCAGAGTTATACAAATAAGCACAATCTATCGAGGGTCAACATAGTCATGAGGTTTTTTTGTTGAAGTAACTAGTCTCCATGAAAAAATGCCAGTTATCCAAGGACATGCTAAAAATCCTGGACACCTTTGAGACCCAACGCTTTGAGGGTTTTTTCTTTTGCACTAGAAACTGATGAAATAAAAAGATCTAGAAAAAAAAAAAAAAAGATAATTGAAACTGGATATTTTTCATCTTTCACTGATTCTTTTTATAGGGAACACTCTCTGGTCTCCAACTAAGAGTTTGTTGAGGGAAGGTAGTTAACGGGATGCTTTTGATAAATGGCAACGTGGCAACATTAGCAGTGCAGACACACCCTTGTTTTCTGCAAAAGGAAAATACTGATGTTTTTGTCAGCGACTTCAGTAATGAACTTTAAAGTTCAGATCTGGTGTTTGGTAGCTGTTGTTTGAAGAATAACCTCTGTGGTTTCATTAGACAAGTTATGAATTACAGCTAAGTCAAAGATTATAACTCTTGAGTTCTGCACCTATTGATTGCCATGTGGAGATAAGAAAAAAAAAATAATAAATCTTTTTTCCTCCCCTGGATAATATAGATAATTAGAGGTACTGTTAAGAGACATTCCCCTTCTTGTGCAGCATCTGGTTGTTGCCAGTCCCACAGCAGGAGATCGGCCCTGATGGATGACTTGACGGGGCTGGGCGGTGCTGGTACTTGTGCTGCTGGAGACGTCACAGGCAGTGCCTTTCAGAGAGCTGCTGTTAGGCTGGGTGTGCTGGATTTCTCTCAGAGATGTGGAGGAAAAGTGAACTGAATTAGAGCTTACCTTTTGCTAAAAAATTCCCCAAAGCCTATTCCACCATCTATCTGAGGGTTTCAAGTAGGCTTTCCAGTGCAACCTAACTGTGATAGTTCATGCGTTACGTATTGAGAAATCGATCAGTGAAAAACGTAGAAGCAGAATTAATCAAATGTTCACTTTATTTATGAACGTGTTTTCCATGTTACATTTCCACCAGGATACCTAATGAAACTGTGTCAGGAAAAGGGTGGTTCCTGTCATGCTCTCCCTTCTCTGATTTTACTTAGGAAGAAAAGTTGTTTCTAGTTTTTCTTCATAGTAAGGTAATAAGTAAAGTTGTAACAAGCAAGTTTGAATGTGCACAGAAGACTGCCACAGATGACTCTGCAGAACTCACATTTTCTTCAGCAAAAAGTTTAAAAGTATCAGAAGGAAAAAAATCTTAGAGATTTTCATATAAAAACTAGTAATTCTGTCCCTAAAGATGCCCCCAAGAAAATAAAGGAATTGCTCAGTAAAGCAACTGCTGTATTGCAGTGTAAAAATCCACTTTTAAGTCATCTCACCACAACAGGGTCTTTACACTGAAATGGAGAAATTTGATCTCTTACAAATTATGAACAATGCATGAATTGCAATTTATTTTTTTTTCAGTGATGTTTTTGCAAGTGGGCCCAGAACAGTGTAAACATACTTCTGTCTCTGCTTACAGTTAATGTATGTCCTGTGACAGCCAATAGAAAGAATGCATAAATGTACGCGTGTCTTCTCTAATATTTTCTTCTCAGTTCCAAACACCCTTTGACTTTGAAATAAGCAAGTAGATCTAGAAAGAAAATATACCGTAATTTCCTTCTAATAGGTCCAAACTCCTGAAAATGCAGCAGAAGCAACTCAGCAATTTTAGTGCCAGATGGATGAAAAAAAAATTGCATATTAAGCTTTCTTCATTAATTAAAAAGTGAATACCGTGGCTTAGCTTTACAAATATCTCTAAACAGGTTTGCATCTTGGGACAGGGTGCTGCTAAAGCACTAAATATTGGCCTTGGATATTGTTTTGCTTGAATGTTAACAAGGTAGGAATCACACTGATGGCATACCAGAATTAAAAAAAGGTAAAACAGGAATGGGTGAAAAAGCATTTCAGAGAACATCACAGGGAGCAGTGCTGGAGGCAGAGGGGTTTGGACAAAATGGACTGAGACTTTTGTCCTAGCTTTGATGCTTGAGCTTTCCTAGTTAAAGTCCATTGCATTTATGTCAATTTAATGATGCTTAAGCATAGCACCCCAAGCAAGAGCTAAACTAAAAGTGCTTGCACGTACACAGAAAGAAATTCAATTAGGCTCCTGTCTACAGTCCACAGCCCAACACATCCTAGAAGGCAAAATCTCTGTAGGATTTGCATGTGCTCATCTCTGCATAAATGATGTAGGTATGGGCTGCAATGCTTCACTGATGCTCTTCATTTTTCTCCTCTGGGCCCAAATGTTCAAAGTGTCAGAAGTCAGAGCTGCCTGTTTGCTGCATCTCAGATAAGAAGGGGAAGGTGTTTGATCAGAAGAACAACTCTTACCATGACACACCACTTGTTCCATTTCTCTTATAGCTCTTGAAAATCCCTCAGCAGCTTTTCATTCAAGGCATTCAGTTTTTTTTCAATGCAAACACATCTGCTGAGAATTAGCAGATTGGGCCCGCGTGCAGAACTCACTACATTGGTTTCAGTTTTAATATTGTCCTCTGCATGGGGTTGAAGAGAGCGAATAGTGAGAGGGCAGTATCTGGCCTTACTCTTACAGATTTATTGATAAATGTGAAAATAATATCTGATTAGTATGGCATAGTGCTGTACCAGTTCTGTGCTAGCTGCTTTTTCTATGCTGCAGATGAGTGACAGTAGCTGAGAGGTTTTGCTTACACTGCTGCTGCTCCCAGGTGATGGCTGTGCTACCACCCGGCAAGCTGAACAGAGAAGTGACTGCAACAGATTGCTTGTTACCACACTCTAACTGACAGAGAGCAGTGGATTACGCTGTTTTTGGAATAAATTAGGATAAAAGCCACACTGTAATTTTAGAGGGCAAAATCTGGGGTTAAATTTTGCTGCTAAAGGAAGTGCGTGGTAATTCCCACTAAGTTATGCTGTATAACAGGAATGAGAAATGAACATCTGTCACATGGAAAAAGAAGTAATGCACAGTTATTATTCCATAATACAAATTCAGTGGATAGAGATTGACAGTATTTTATCTTCTGCCTGTCTCACGTTCCCGTGTGCGTAGCTCATGTCATTTTGACCTTTTGAAAATGTTGGCAGGAACTGATTTTTGACAAAATCAGTTGACTAAAGTACAACCATTTGCTTTACTTAAAAAGCAAAACAAAGCTATTACTAAGCATTGCCTGTTGTGGCAGAAGTCTTACGATTGTGCTTGCAATTAAACAAATGTTGTCTTAGCTTGAAATAAGAGACATTACAGTCAAATAGAATGAGAGAGGTGATAAGGGGAGTCAGAACTGGTGATAAAGGAAGATCTCTTGATTTTAGTCTTCGGAGGTGAGGTTGTAGTGGGTCTTGAATGGGAAAACAGTTTCATGTAGATTAAAGATCATGTTAGTGCAAGGAGATGCAGGATAGGTGTAGGACTACTGAAATACCAGGCTAAGATCTTTTCAGACTTTGAGGATAGGTGTAAGTGGAAGACATTTGATTTGTCACGGTGTCAGATGATATCCCTGACCCAGCAAGGCAGGCAGCAGTCATAGTCAGTGCAGAAGGGAACGTTATGGGGTGAGAGTGGGAAGCTGAGCCAGTGTGCACAGGAAGGAAGTGATGGCACTGTCAGAGCTGTGAAGAAGAAGAAATGACAGGGAAAATGGAAAATGAAAGTTTTTCTAAGGGAGCACTGAGAGAAAGATCAGAAAGTAGAAAGCAAACAAAGGGAAGGCTGACTTAGAGTGGCAAGGGAAAGACAAGATTTCAAAGAGAGATTTACAGGCTGGGACAGATATTTTATTAGTAAAAGATGGCTAGAAATACAAGACGCACACTTTCTCATCCAACAACTCTTTGCATTATCATATTTATGTAACAATAAACTGTTTATGGCCAAAGGGCTTGTTAGATATCCAGCTACTCTGTAGGTTTGCTGAGATCTGATTTTTGCAGATAGCTAAATGTCCCTGAGTGCTGCATTTCTCCCATAGTGTCTTAAACACTTTCTCTAGAGGAGCCGTCACGATGCATGTCAGAAAACCAACCACACTAGAATGTTTTTAGCTTTACATAAGAAAATGTGCTCCTTGTTTTTGCTGAACATGAAAACAAAAGACTGTAGTAAAAGAAGGAGAAAAAGAAATCCATGAATTATTTAAAAAGGAAATCATAACAAAGGAACTTATTTGACAACACTGCTAACTTAATTTGTTATCAGGTAGAAACAATTCAAAATCTTTCACTCTGCTCCCTCTAGATGTTGCACTACAAAAAGTACTTTTTTTTTTTTTTTTTTTTTAATGCATTGCTCCTTATAATTGTCATCTGTAGAACTTTTCTGTACAGGTATTTTATTTTTAGATTACAATTGTGAAAATGTAAAATTCAATGAAATAAGTAATATGTTCCGGGTTGTCTAGCAGAGAATATCCTTGGTGGCTTGTTTTCCTTCACACCAATATTTCCAAGGTGACTGTGAGAGAAGTCTGTCTAAATAGTCAATTTCTTGTTTCATCTTGTCAGTAGAAAGACCTGCAATGATCTCTAGTACTAAGTGCTACCTATTCACAGTAGATTTTGTGTCAACTAATTTTAATAGTAGAGCAATCAATACTTTTTTTGTTGTTGTTTTGCTGATCTTGCAAAAACTTCACACTACTGAACAGATACCTACAAACCTTGTGGGATGTTAATGCATGCCTTCAATAACAGCATGCATATACAAGGCTTTCATGGTCAGCTGTGATCTTCTAGTTTTTTACTTTATGGATTTTTAAATTAATGTCATCTATTTGTGTCTATTTGAAACATGCATTTCACATGAGCTTTATCCAAGTACCCAGTTCCCATGATTTGCCAACTTCATGGGAGACCTTACAATTAATTTCCAGTGTAAAGCAGTCAAAAAAAATAAAACCACAAAAGCCTTGAAATTTTTCCACTTTTCCACACTTTCCTTTGTTTAGGAAAAACAGAAACAAACGTCCGTCTGTGCTGTGAAGTTGTTTTGTCAGTGCTGTGGGAATTATGTGAAATCTTTGCTCCAAAATTCTCCGTTAGTTTGTTCATAGATTCTTAAGTCAGCATGGTACATAGGAGGAGCATGGTAGTGTGAATAGCAATGTTGGCTTACACCATTTATTTTTTATTATTATTCAAGTACTTTGTCACTAACAATGGCAGTCTCATGTGTTTCAAGTTGAAGCCCTACTGTGGGTAATAATATGACAACTACCTCTTTAGATTGCTCTTTGATTTTGGCTTAAGTCAGTGGTATGAATGTTACTACTATAGCTCTTATTAAATTCATATGGAATCTGTGGGGTTGAATTGTGGGATATTTTTTGTTTGTTCTTTTTTTTTTAATATTGAAATTCACCTAATATTACTCTTAATATTAAAGGGCTGTAAACAACTTTCAGGTTGGGATTTCAAACGAGACTGAAAGAGCGAGGTGCCCCGCTCTCATTGGTAGGGTTCACTGAGAATCTTGGTGTTAATAGATAACAGTAGGTTGAGAGTTACACCATAGAATCATAGAATCATAGAATCACCAAGGTTGGAAAAGACCTAAAAGATCATCCAGTCCAACTGTTCACCTATCACCAATAGCTCCCACTAAACCATGTCCCTCAACACAACATCCAGTATTTCCTTGAACACCCCCAGGGTTGGTGACTCCACCACTCTTGTGGACAGATTGTGATCAGCTAGTGTAGTACATGTTCACATGGAATGGTTAAATTTGTTTCTTCTCTGTCCTGCACTTAACCTTGTGATATCCCATTACTTGATTTATTTACCCTCTGTTAGAGTAGATTTCTCTGGTATAGGTAGTAATATTTGAGGATAGGAGTACCAAGAGAGGTCTGGATGCTGTGTTGGTAGCAAGCAACTATGGGGCAGTATTAGTTTTGTCCTCTGGTTGCTTACCAGGAAGATTAAAACAGCCTGGCATCCAGCAACCATTATGCTGTCTGCTGTATCCTTGCATTCCTTGGGAAACAGGAAGCACTAAGTGACACTCGAGTGATTATTCTATTGCAGTGATGTAGTTGTGCTGTATGGCTCTTCATCTGCCCTGTATTTTAATTATGCTGCAAAGCTTCCCAGTGAGGCAGGTAAAACAATATTTAAGATTGTTCTATCTGCCAGAAAATGCAGCTACATCTCCAAAAATATACAGTGCCATTATTTAAGGCAGCTTGTGAAAATGTGGTAAGAGAAATCTGATGGGATGGAAATTGTTAGGTAGGATCTTGCTTCTCCCATTACAGTTTGTGCAGTATGTTATTGCTAACCTGTCTGCTTATAAAGAAAAGTCCAGTGATCTAATCCAAGATGATCAGCAGTCAGCACATCAGACTTATGGCTTTGGTGGTAAGGGTTTTCTAAGTTTCCCTAACTGAAAGGTGCAACTGTGAAGCCTTACATCATTCACTTAATTAGATGTGCATACAAATCTCTGGGTGGAGAACTGAGTAATAAACAAGTCTCTAGTTCTGCAGAAAGCTGTGTGTGACAGATGTTTCACTTCCAGTCACACTGCAATCGATGGGCTTCTCCCACTCATTTCCATTTTTTAGATTTTTTTTTTTTTTAAATTTTTTTGGGTAATTTCTTGTAGCTTATGAGTGCCATATGTAATCTCTGGGGATGCATAGCAGCCCTTCAACTCTCTCACCATCCTTTTTTGGGGGGTGAATTAACGCTGTTCTGCATGTGCAGATGAACCTAATGAGCCTGACTCTTTCAGAAGTGGTGAAGGTGATCGAGCTGTTCTCCATGCTCTGTTCTTTAATCACTGCAGACTTCCACATTCAATCCCCATAAGCAGTAATTGCTCCTTGTGCCACTGAGACAGGCATGAATAAATAAACATATTCTCAGCCCTGCCCAGGCAAACTTACAGTGTAGTAGTTCTGTGAGAGATCCCAATAAATCAGTTCTGCCTGGAGTGACGCATATGGAAGCTGGAGGTATTGGGCATCTCACAGAAGGAACCTGTGCTGCTGATTCCCAGCTGTGGCAGCATATACTCCATCCTCAAGTCCAGTAACTTCTCCTCAGTGTCTCAGTGCAGAAGTATTTCAGATGTGATGAACTGTGCAGCTGCTTTATAAGATCATTTGGGGCAATGTCTGTGAAAGGGCAACTGTTGTCAAAGCACTCTGTACTCCAGGGGCCGAGCTGGGGAGTGCAGCTCTTTGCAGCGATCCCATTGACCGGATTTCTGTTCTTGGACTTAACAGTGGCTTGCTGCGTGTCCTCAATATGTCAGTGGTTAGCAGTGTGACTGGGCAAGCCATTTCACCTTGTTCCTTCCTCTCCCACCCTTTGTCTGTCTTGTCTGTTTAGGCAGTAAATAAAATGTTTCTTAAGGACAGCAACTGTCTCTTAGGATGTATTTGTTCAGCAAGTACAAATAAGATCAGGGCCCCATGGCGGGGGTTTCTCTGTGCTCTCACAACATGAATAATAAATAATAGCAGAGGTAAATTTATTGTGTTTGTATCATTTATGTGCAGAGGTATTATTGGATGAGACAACAAAGGAATACAATAGGAACGTTTCTGAGTGTTGCAGTAGACAATGATGATTTTAATGTAATTTTTTATTTATTTATTTATGGAGCAAATGTTTGTGTGCAATTGACGTAAAGAGTGCTCTTCTTACTGCATGTGCTAACAGCAGTGTGTCTAATCTCATATATGGAAATTCTATTGTTACTTTTTTAGCAAAAGTAAAAGAAAATAGGCTTCTCTTCTTGAGATAAACACAAGAGGATTTCCTGCTGTCCAAGAGGGTTTGGCATAGTCAAGATATAAACCTTTGAGTATTGTGAGTGCTATCTGCTTGCACAGAAAGACTGCCTTGTTTCCCTCTGGGATTTCCCATACCAGCCACATGCTTCTTTAAACTATACATGGTTGGATGTTAATGTTGCTGTGTACAGCCTTTGAAGTGATTGAACTCCCACCAGAACTTAGATTTTAATCATCACTTTGATCTGGGGCTGTGCTACAGAATCAGTTACAAATGTGTCTCCAGTCTCTAAATCTAAAATTGTGCAAGACTTCTCCTGTCACATTTCAGAAAGTGCAAATGATGGTATTTGTGAATCAAAGTAAAGTCTGAGGGGAGATGTGGAACATTACTGGCGGCTCTTAAATATTCCCTAATCTATTTGTTCTGTATAGTTTCTTAGGCTAGAAATAAGAAAACTCTAAAGACATTGTCAGTGTTCTACTTGATTACTTTCAAATTAAGAGAGAAAAATATAGTTTCTCACAGGACAGCTGTCAAAGCATTGATATTGTTGCATATATTTATACTTGATAGAATAAGGATTTTTTCAAGTATTTATCATCAGCTTTTGTCCATTCAGCTGTCTTCTACTGTCAGATTGTCAGCAGTAACTGAACAAGCTAAATTAGTTCAGTACCGATCAACTACAGAAGTAAATAATGAAAGATTATGTGCTCAAGGTACTTCTACCTACACAGATAAAACTAGGACAAGTACATATTTTTCATAGAACTTTTGTTAGTTATAGTAAGCATTGGGATTGCTTAAATCTTGAACAAAAAGAAATATTTAAAGCGGATCTTTCAAAGTAATTATTTCCTTGGAAAATTGATATTTTTTTATCCTAACTGATCATGTTTGTGTTGCAAACAAAAATATCATTAATGTGCAAAAGAACTTTCAAATGTTTGGTAGAATTAAGGTGTAAAGATGTGAAGAACACGTACAGCAAAGTGATGATGTTGTTCGTGTTTTGGAAGTGCTTTGAGGCATGGACCTGAAACCATTCTGGATGATAGGCAGTGCTTGCAATGCCTGCCTGCACTGTGTAGTGCCATGCAGCGTAACATTTAAAGAGATTCATTTCTGCGTTCCTGAACTTTGTAGTCAAAATCTATCAAACAGGTAGAGATGTTAAACATTATGGTTTTTTGTAAAAGATTTGGTGTATCACTGGGGTGTAAGAAATAAGCATGAACAGAAAAAGGAGACTGGATGTTATTTGTGTCTGTGTAATACATCTGGCTTGTACTTTAAAGGAGCTGAGTGACTTCCATGAGAAATCAGTAGCAGAATCCCAGATGGCTGTCACTGAGTCCTGATTCACTGCTTCTTTTCAAGATAGGAACTCTGACGTGGTGTCTGCCTGTTCTTCTGCCTCCTATTTTATGACATGTTTTGTATCTTTTGTCCCTATCTTAGTACTTCTGGCATTCCTTTAGTTCCAACTTCCATGTTTTATTTTGCTAAATTCTATTTTAAGGTTAACCACGTCACCTTGGTTGCCCAAGGGATGAGAAGATAATTATGAGCAAATCCACTTGTCTGATTTTAAGGAGAATGTAGTACTGCTGTTTCTTTCTTCACTCAAAAACAAAACAAAACAAAACAAAAACCGAAGAGAAAAACCACAGGAGAAACATGATACTATAATATGACAGAATAATTGACTTCAGAAGATGGTTTCTCTCAGCTGTGATGTTATATGTCACTGTCTTACATTATTCATTTCTTTACTCAATATGTTCATCACAGATTTTTTCTTTCAAACTTCATTATTAAGTGACTTTAAAATGAATTTTTCACTCTGTTATAATACTAGAAAAAGTAATAAGTATGAACCTGATCATATTAATATTTCTGTTATCATCTTCAAGTACAACTTGCTTTGTTATTAAATAAATTATTAATATTAACATATTAATATTGCAGTAGCAATTGACAACAGTGCATGTGCTGTTCAGACAGCCTCAATTCTTTTGAATGCTCTGCTCCCATGTTGGGAAGAACCTCGAAGAAGTGCGTAGATATACTTAGTGGTAGAATAGACCTTAAGCAGGCAAAGGAGGCTCTGTACTCTTACTCTATCTGAACTTGAAACCAGTTGATATTTTTGAAGATCTGGGAAGTTTTGACATCCTTTCCAGATTCATGCCCTTTTCACCACCAAAAAAAAAAAAAGTCAGTAAGATTTGTCACGTGCACTTCTGTGGTACTGACTTCACTTCAAGTGTCTACTGTTGACTCAGAGAGCCTCCTAAGTGAGGATACTGGGTAACCATAGATGTGAGAACCGCTCCTGATACCTGTCCCACCTCACTGCATCAAAAAGGCTTTTGCTGCCCTTAGACCCCAGCACCTCTGTGCTGCTGCAGGCAGCAAGTGGGAGCTCTGACTTTTCATCTCTGGAAATTGGAATCCTGCAGCGGGCAACACCAACAATTGTGATAAACTGTGCTCTGTTTCTATTGTAAACACAGCAGGAGGATGGTCTTGGCTGTTGTTAGCGCTGACATCATTTTGTTCTTTTCCACAGATCCATACAGAAGGCCAAAGGGCTTATCTTAGGAAGGTGAAAGGTTCACTGTTCTTATTAGGCACTGAAAAAGAAAGCCTGTAAGTTTGGCTACTTTGGTTCAAATGTTTTTTCAAAAAAGCATTATCTCTACCATGAAACTGTCAGTAGAAATAAGAATTCAGAGGGTCTTTATCTTCCATAATTTAATTTTATTGTGTTTGTGGACTATAAAGTGGATTCTGGCTGCCAAAGATTGAAAAGGATTGCTCTAAACTTCATATAGTGAGTTCATGGAGCCTTTCAAAGAAAACAAATACCAGCACAAAAAAAAAAAAAAAAAAAAAAAAAAAAAAAAAAAATAATATAGTTTAAAGGTTAGGATTTCTTCTCTATTTCTGGGTTTCTTTGTATCTTTACCCAGGAATGATTGTCTTCCCAGGTGACAGTGTTTACTCCCCAGATACTCCACTCCAATGAAAACACCTGGCCTCCTTTAGCTGAAGTGCCATTTCACAGATTTAGGTTTGATAGGTCTGCATGAAATTGCAGAATCTCTGTGCAACTGTGGAAAGCAGGAAATATCAGGAGGCATTTCAGAACATAAAAACATATAGCATCTTGCTCATTTGGACTATGGTGATAAACTCTCTCCACTTTCTCTCTCAAATAGATGCAGGTTCACTGGATGGCATGCTGGAAAAAAGCAACAAAGAAGTTGCTACCAAATGCTCAGCTGTAAGCCAAGCCTTTAAAGTAAGAATGCAGCTGTACGTGACAGGGTAAATTTGTTCACCTGTCATGGAGTCAGTAGCAGTTTCCCATCCTATTCTAATACCAGAACAAGTTACTTGCATTCGTATTCAGTCAAATACGATCAATAGACATCTGTTTGTACATGAATGACTGTACACTGGTACCTGTTTACTCCTAATTAAGCATCATTAGTGATTAGTTTGTCTTCAGAAAGGGAAAAAACCTTCCATAATTAAGAGCTAGCATGTTATGTGGTCCTATATTTTCCCTTCTCAGAACCTGCATTCTAACAGGACCATTAGTTTGCAGTACATTTGTCTGTATTTAAATGAAACTACATTCCCTTGAAAAGACCATCTGTTCATAAAGACCATCTTTTTCATGCTCCCTGCAGTAAACTTTAGAGAGTGGTAGAATTAGCAAAGGACTGTATTTAAATGAAAATATATGTGGATTGAAGCTAGGTAAAGCTGTTCTGTACACATTAAAATGGTTCTGCACTGGAAAGATTGCAATTATCTTCCTTCTTTATTTTACGGATTTCTTTATGTGCTCTGAATTCTGCCACCTTTGACTGAGTGATTTTATTCTTTCTACCTCCACCTGAATGGAATGTACCAAGTAGCAAATTACTTGAGCTGTGATTGTGGTGAAGCTGGTTTTACTTTGTAAAAAATGAAGCACTTACATTTTCATTTTTCTTGGATTGATCATAAATAGCCACATTAAAAAGCTTCAGTGTAAAGGTCTGGATTCTACTCGACCTAAGTAACACTGAGTGCTTCTTTATTCCATGAATTGTCCTATTGTGGAGTGAGGTGCTATTCAGGTTTAGAGTGGCCTGGATGAACAGCAGGTTGGTTCCTTTAAATAAACAGTTCTGTTCAATTTAATCCCATGCATAAACTGAAAGACCAGGCTAAACTGAATGTCAATGAGACAGAACACCACTACCATAAAGATATTCATGAAAGAACAAGAATAACCCCCATTGAGGTTAGAAATACAAAAAAAAAAAAAGCACAGAAGTGCCACAAATGGAGTTGTAACATTCTGATATTACACAAAGCAGATGAAGTATTCCTGCTACTTTAATGGAGATTGTGAGAGCAGAGCCCTTCATGACCTGCACAGACATAATCATGGTAGTACAGAGCAAACAAGATAACGTTCTTATCCAGAATTCAGACAAGAGGATAAATGTTAACTCCATACAAGAGTTGAGATATTTTTTTTTCTTAATAGATTATTTCTTATGCCAACTAATGCACATATTGTGGGCTTTCTTTGAAACCTAGGCAAAACATAGAATAAACAAGCAATAATGAACTCACCAATGCTGAAGTACTCAAAACATGATTATTTTTTTTCCAAAGATGAAGGGATGATTACAAAGGAAATTCTTGTCATTAGCTAATAGCTTCTTCTGAAGCAGTAAAATCAGTGTAACCAACAGTAAGAGAATCCTCTGGCCATTATCTCTATTGAATTGTCTCACAGAAGTAAATTACTGTATATCAGACATAAGTCACTGCTGTATGGAGCGTGTAAGTGACAGCTCTGTACTGTGGGAGTTACCGAAACTTCAGTATCAATATGACCTGCTGTATACTCTTATCAAAAGCATATGCATCTCTTCTGTGATAAGGTACCTCTGTATGTCAGAGAGACTGCTGAACAATTTTATTGTCTCTGTTTTCCACATATTGTTCTCCAGAGGAGCTTCACATGGAAGAATGTTATGCATAAATGCAAAAAGAGTTTCCATTTTATTGGGAATTATTTCTTCCAACAAAATATGCAGGCTGAATGAGAAAAAGACCTGGGAGAACTTATTCACAAATGCTGTATCTTGTCAGATTTTAGATGGATCGTGATTTTACAGGCCCTTTGTATTCAGGTTTTTCAGAATATTAATACAGTTGTGACTTTACTTGTAAAAACAAAAGGCATTATTATTATGAAATCTGACCCAAAGCTCTGATACGATGTCCAATGGTATGCACTGATTTGTCAGTTTTATGTTTAGGGACTGTGGGGGAGGAAGTATTTTCCCTGGTTCAAACAAGGATTATTTTTCAAGAATTCTTTTTCTGCAGGTGGGCTGATAGGCTATGGAGTGTGGTAACAAGAGAGTTAATGTGATGCTGTGTTGCTGTGTTAGGCAAGAAGGACAACCATAACCAATATCATCTATCTGTCTGCCAGTAATATGGCAAGAATGCAAGAAACATGCATTACAGAAACAGAACTAACGTCCCTGGATTTGTTCAGTTTTCATTTTTCTATCTTGAAGATACGTGAACAAAGCCATGAAAATTGAAAATGGTTGGTTAGTGGTATGTTTTTTGGTTTTGTTTGTTAGCTTGTGGGTGTTTTTGTTTGCTCTTTTTTTAACGATATAGATGTGCATAGTACGGAGCAGGGTAGTGTTAGGCATGCAAGTGTATTTACTGCTTCTTAAAAAGTTTGTGCCTGACTATACAGCTCCAAGTACCGTGGAGTAGCCAAAATCAAGAAATGCACCTTTTTTGAAAATTCAGTGAATGATGAAGTTAGCATAGCTGACTGTGTGTGTTCAGGCTATGTCTGCAGAGTGTGTTTAAAAAAAAGGTTCAGTAGAGAGATGTCCTTGAGCTTTCTTCTGATTGCTTAGTGTTACTACAAGCCATATCACTTTTCTGGCACAAATTGCAAAATCTAAGTGCTTGAAGCAAACTACACATCTATTTTTTAAGCTACTAAATTGTCTATCTGTTTCTCTAGTCATGCTGGAGAAGGTCTTGAGAGCATTTTCAGTGGTGACTTTTGCCAGTGTTTGGTGCCTTCTTTGTTCTTCAGACTCAGAGGCAGCATTTGCTTAGTGCTTTTGAAGTCCTCCATCAAGTAGCTTTGCCCACAGCTGCAAAAATGATTTAGTCAAAGATTGTTTCACACTTGAGCTACCACAGTTCCCTTCTCAGAAGCCCCCTCCCCCCCCCCGTTTTTTTTGTACCTTGCCCCAGTAGGCTGCTCAATTTACACAGCTGATATTCCTACCACTCACATGGTCTCCTGTTATTCAATTAGTCTGTCCATTTAACTCAAGTCTAATTTTAACAGCTTGCAGCTGATTCTTAATACCCACTAGATAGTGGAAACACCCTACTTCTGTGTTCTCATTTGCAGATATTCATTTCATTTGTGAGACAGGTTCTTATCAGCCACTATATTCTTTATTTTTTTCCTGTTAGACAGAACCTGTCACAAAACTGAAGTAAGAGCACGTCATAGTTACTGAAATGAATGCTTGTAACTTCTGTGGTTGGAACCTGTTTCTGAGTGGAAATGCTTAGTTACAGCCTGAGGCACTGATTGAGCACCTGGTGGGAAGGCAGGGCCAACCCAAGGAAGCTCAGGTGCATACAATGGCCCTGATTGACCAGAAGGGGTGAAGCCAGGATCCACCCCCTTCCAGTCCTCATTTAAAAGTTGGCAGTGGTGGTGAGGGTGTTTTGTTGGAGATTCATGTACGTTTGAGGCCTTCTGAAGGTAAGAATCTTCTTTGTTTCTGTGTTCATGGCTGTGCCTCTTGTTGTAGCCTGGAACCTTGCTGCTCTGCTGGTATTGCTGCACTTTCCATCGTAATACAAAGAGTAAATTAATAATTGAAGGTAATTGCTAAGTGTGTAGTAGCCAAAGGTTTATTTGTGTTGGTTAGAGTTGGTCTTCATTTTGTATTTTGGTAACTGGCATTGGTGGTAATTTCCTACTCAGTTCACTGAATACTGTAAAGGTCTCTTGAGTTCTTGTTGAAGAAGCTCTCCTTGTGATCGTTTATTAGCACTGTTTAATGAAGGTAAGAAACATGGAGATTGTTTTGTGCAAATATGTTTCAGGAAAAACCCTGCCTGCATTCTAGCCTCTTACTGTCCCTGCAGGGTCCTCCATCTTATGGCAGCTTTGTGCTTAGGTGAGAATTGCAATTGCATGCCTCAAGAAGTCCCCTGTGTTCAACAAAGTCAATCTTATACTCTCTACATATGCCTCTCTGTTGCCATTTGTATAAACTGTTCCCCCTTCCTTTGTCCCTACCAAACTTCTACCTGTTTATTGTTTTGTCTGTGTACTGGCAGTGGTGTTTCTCAGAAAACTTTGCCTGTAATAGGAAAAGAAATCAATACAATTGCTATCAATGCTATTATTATTAGACTTAGCTTTTTAAAGCTAGCATGAAATTAACTGAAACAAATCTGAAAGCTCATAGTTTGATGTTGATGTCCTAAATCAAATTAAAATTGAGCTAGAATCTAGCCTGGCATGAAATCTTATTTATACAAGTTACACATTGAGTTAAGTCTTATCTCATTAGAATAATCTTACTTGATGCAACCTTTAAAATTTCTAATTCTACAAAAGTTTTCAGTGATCTTATTTAATGAATATAGCGATTAAAATTAGTGCTATGTTATTCATGGGATCATTTCATTGTAACTTACTGTGCTTGTATGCTGGGTGTAAATCTTTCTTGATCAGAATGGGTAAATGGTTACTGATGTGTGAAAAGTTAGGGCTATAAAATTCAACTCTGAAGGATTAGGAAAAGGCAGAATTAAGACTACTTGTGTATCTTTGATCTGGATGTGATATAATCTTAAACACTTGATCACAAGCTGCTGCTTTATTCTTTGCACAGGGTGGGCAAATCAAGTGTTTATCATTTAGTGTGCCTTTTCAATGCTAAGATGCTATCCAAACTCTGCTATGACTACAAGGTTATTAATGTCGTCTTAGCTTTCATACAGGCACTCTCAGCAGAATTTCTCAAAGTCTCCAAAGTATTGATACGCATTTTCAGCAATATTCATTCTGCTTGAGTGGCAACTTAGGGTTTTTTTTGTGTATGTGTACTTAACAACTTAAATGTCAGATTTAGCTCATTGCTCATAGAGAGTACAGTTGCACTTGTCATTGCTGAACATTTCTGCAGTCCAGGCCAGCATGTTTCATGCGGATGCCCATAAAGTGACCAACTGTGTGATGTTCTGGCTGAGGTGACTTTCCTAGCAATACGAAATTGAGATAGAGAAAAGGATAGGCTCAGTTCTGTATGGTGGTATTACTTTATCTACAGATTAATTCCTAACATTTTTTTCTTTTTTTCATCTAATAGTTGCATAGAATTTACTCTTTCTCAAATGTCTCTACCTGGTAGAGCAGGGACCACACATCTCAGAAAGCACTGCTTAGTCTCAGTCTGCTCCTAGAATTTTCTCCTGAGGTTTACATATTATCACTTTCTTAAAACATGTTTACACTGTTTTTGCTTTTGACTAAATGCTTTCAGCTATAATTAAGTATCTGTACTGTATTGCTTATCATTGGATAGACTAGTGAAAATTTAATCTTCCCAAGTAAACCTTGTGCAGAAGCCATGGGGGCTTTTCTAGTAAGCAGGGTTCCTGTGGTCTCTGTAGGACCACCAGCACCAGAATCCCTACTCCAGACAGCTGTCTGCAAGGTGTCTCTGAGCCTGCTGCATTCTCTGGCAACGTGATTTTGCAAGCTCTTTGTTTGTGTCTTGTGCTTTTTGGGAGGACAAGATTCTTCTGTCTTGCTTCCCTGCCTGGCTGTGATGTAGGGGTGTTGTTGGCAAATATAATCTATTGGGACACACCTTATTTTTGTATTTTGAAGGCCAGCAGTAATACAGTTAAAATTTCCTTGTGCACTCTAGCAATTGAGGAAGAAAAAACCTGAGTGTTGTGTTTGAGAAGTCTTGGGATTAAATTATGTCACTTAAGAAGTCATTAGTCTGTCTTTCAAGTGCATGCACTTTGCGGAATAATCATCTTTTCCTGCTTTGCCATTGAGTTGCTTGTGTGTCATATCTGTCATCCCTAGGAACTGCAGCTGTATGGCACTTTGGATTGGATAAACCTCTTAGCTCTGAAATGTTAAATCCTTCAATTATCCTGAGTCGAAGACTAAAGGCTAAATGTTTCAAATAATGGGTACCTGAAACCTACAGGAGCTGCAGGCATTCATCACCTCTGAAAAACAAGCCAAATGTTTAGGAAGCTAAATTTAGATGCAGGTATCTTGGTGAACAAACTGGGTTGGCACAAGCAAGTCCTTTAGTTTTAGTTTGGACAATGTGATCGTTCCTTGCCCTTTGCACTTCTGTTTTCTTTTCAGGGCTAGGACTGGAAGTTTTGTTTAGATGTCCATGTAGCAGAGTCATCCTGACTTCCTTAGTGAGTTTTGCTCTTGTTCCAAAGTGCTAAAAATATTAGGCTTAAAATGGAAGCAAGTATTTTTAAGCATTGCCTAAGAAGGCTTCCATTAACTAATGGTTGTCAAATGCTAGTCTTCCATTGTTTGGTCCATATTTTTAATCCTTTTCTGCAGAACAAGTTTTATGAGCAACTGGCACTACAAAAGCTTCAAAGTAACATAAGACTGAGAAATATCATTTTGGAATGTCTTTTAAGAGCCACTCTGACTAATTAAATAGTGCTGTTGTGGGTTTTTTTGCTGCTGTTTCTTAAATCAATGGGAATAGGATAGGAATCTAAGAATACTTGAAATGTTTCAGTGCTTTGTTAAATCTATTACCCTACTGATACATTTTGAGTTAATCTGTGTTTTTGAAGGAGAGTAGAACCAAGTGTGAATTGCAGAATTTGGGGACCTGCTTTTAATTTTACATACATGTGGACTGATTTCATTCACTGATTCACTGACATAGTGAGGTAGCAGGAAGAGTATAAGCAAATAAGCAACGGTGGCTTGTTGAGTAGACACCCACCCAAAGAAGGAAATCCTCGAGTGAAGGGAATTTCTAGAGATTTGTATTCATAAGATGAAAAGCTTCTGAAAGAATGTAACAACTCGGGGACTAAACTGCCTTTCCATTGCCATGATCTTCTACTTTTGCTGATTGTGAATGCTGAAGTCTGCTCTGCTTCCCCAGGGCTCTGATACAAAATTCATTGTCAGAACTGGAAAAGCATAAAACTAGCAAAGACAAAATCTAAAACAAACAAAAATCTTAAACAAGGAGAGGAGATCACTTTGTTATAGCTGCACCCCAAGCAGATGTTAACAAGTCTATTTAAACCTTTTCAGACTGAAACCGCCTGCTGGCCTAATGTAACTTGCCATTTCCCTGATCAGTTAGTTTATTGCAACCTGATTAGCATTTCAGAAATGCACAGGTTTTGTCAAACACAGCTTCGGAAGCTGTTTTGAAATACCTCTTTGGTTGGCTGTGGGTTTTGTGTTGATTTCATTTTTTGGGAGCTGCTAATTACAAAGGATGGTTTCCAAACGTACTCCAGTTTCATGCAGTATCCCCCCAACACCTTCTGCCAAAAGTCATTGCTCACAGTAGTTCTTCTTGGACAACATATTCCTGTCATTCAAACCTCACCTAATAAGAGCATATTTTGCTGGAGTTATCAACATTTTCTTTTTTTTTTTACCATATCTTGCTTTCTTCTGTTTTTCTGTTGCAGTAGCAAGAGGATATTTATTTGCTTGACTGAGCTTGGTAGAAAAACAGAGGTAAATATTCCTAGCAGCTATGTTACTGTAGTGGAAGTCTGCATAGTTCTATTTTTAAATGTGAGCTTGACTTCATTTTACTTTCCTGGGATTAATGCTATGTGATTCTACAAGATTTTGTGATAAACAGGCATGCTAGGGTTAATTCTAGTTTTGTATGGATTGAACAGGAAAATAACTTGCTGTGCAAAGGACTTTGACGTGCTTCCAAAATAGTTCAACTTAGAAAAGCTTCTGAAGTGCCTAAGCACCATTTTGGAAAGACATGTGGGTAGACGTTTTCGTGGAGGCTTAACATAGATGAAACACGGTTTTCTAAACTGGCCACAATGTAGGTGGCAAGTTCTTAGAATTGTACTGAAATGGTTTGAAAATCTGACAAGAAGCATCAATGTCATAGTTGCTGCTGGTTGTAGAATGACTTCAGAAATCTGACTTAAATTTTTCATGTCTATAGATCTGGCCCAAGAGCAACAGTTACCAGAGAAGCAAATAAACAAGCTTCTTTTCACAGGAAGTATGTGAAGAATAGCTCTCAAGTAAACATTACTTATATCTGAATTTGTGCTTTAGTTGTTAGGATATGTAGTTGCTGTCTAATTGTCACTCTGTACACCCTTGGTTACAAGCTAGTTTGGGTCATGTTCAGTAAATTCTGAGGTGGCAGGAATGTGTCAGTGGCCTTTCTCATAGCTTTCACCTCAGGTTCCTTGATTCAAATTTTAAGCTGAAATTCAGGTTTATTTTCATGTATACCATCTGAACTATGAAGAATTATTTACTGCATTGCTATTCTGCTGAGGTGCTGTGGGATTGCCATGATGTGATTCACAGAACTGGGCTTTAGCTCACCTGACAATGTCAAAATAATTGCAACAAAGATCAAGCTCACTCCAATGGTTTTTCTGGAAGGGAGAACCATTCTTCTGAGAACCTCCTTAGTTGCATCCCTATGCAACTCTGCTGCTGCTTACAGAAGAATGAAAACTCATGCTTTCAGAATAGCATCCTAGGAGTGTTATTCTACTTTCTAGAAAACTGGCCTGAAGTGCGAGTGTTGTGGTGTAAAAGACACTCAGCTCTGATGTGTGGTCTTGCAGGGGTTATTCTGGTATCTGAATACAAGGAAGCATTGAGCTTCAGACACTAAAGAGAGACACAAGTTGTCAGTGCTTCTTGAAGCTGGGCCCTTATGCTTAGTAGGCTGAAAGAAACTTAAGGATGGCAGTCTGATGTAGGGAATGTTCAGATTCTTGGAAGTCACAGAAAGTTGGGAGGAAAGTTTGGATCAAGTCCTCTTTTATCTGACCTGATTTGCTAATTCCTGGATGGCTCATATTGCTCTGAACATAGCTTGTTAGGCTTGTGGGCAACATATCTGTAGCAGCTACTTCACTCTGTACAATTAGCATATCTTTTTTTAAAAAAAAAAAACTTGTAGATGGCCTAAAGTTGGAGTGGCTAACTCTAATTACTTGAAACTCTTTAATATGTTGCTGGAGATGTTAAACAAATGGACCTGCATTAAATATGCTGTGCTTATGAAAATGTAGCACACAGATTGCAAGTTCTAAAATTTATCAGGCAGACTAATTATTTAAATGTGAGCTGTAGGTTACATAAATAAATAGCTCTCTTGCAGTAAATGGCAAGGTGTCAGGGTGTTAGCCACGTGCCACCATGGCAAAGTAAAATTAATGTTAAAACTTCTGTAGCTTTCTCTCTCTGATTAGTAATTCCTTCAATGTTGGTAGATGAGCTGAATTTATGAAAGTTTTGCCTGCCCTCTAGGTCTCTGTTTTGTATTCTTCGTGCATTGCAGTCTGCTTCTCACTCTGGCAGTGATGCTGGATACTAAACCCATGAACAGCTCAGCTCCCCGCTCAGTTTGTGGAGTGAGGCAGATCCAAACCTGTGGTCTCCCCTGGGGCACAAGCTGTGCTCTCCCAGGTCCCGTAACTTGGTCCTCTGGACACAGAAGCAGCCCACTGGTGATTAGCAGCTTGTATATCATTATATTATGGGGCAGTGGCATAGGCAGATCACTGTGGTAATGAATAAATGATTTCCCAAGGCGTCCTTGCGTTTTGCTGTTACATGTATGCTGCAGAAAAGATGCATGTGTGTTCAGAGAGATGCACAAAGTGACAATATGCTGCCTGTCACTTCTTTGGGAGCGCGGAGTTATGAAAGCTTAAAAAATCCTATATGAGGAAAGCTGCTTTAACTACTCAGGGAGTTTCATTAAAGTTTCCTGCTATTATTAGTTTTAAATTTGCTTATGTCTGCTTCAGTCTTATTTCCAGAGGCACTGTGGTGGTTTTTGGCAGCAGTGTTGTGGAGGGTGAGGAGTGCTAAGTGACAGGTTGCACATTCCTTGGTCTCCTAAAAGAGGCCTTTTTCTCTAGTTGTGCTAATTTACATGCAGTTATAAATGAAACATCCTCCTTTTCCTTCTCTCCTTGCCTCATTTCCTGCTTTTTCTGTTAAACCCCATCAAAATCATAGTCACAGAATTGTTAATGTTGGAAAAGACCTCTAAATCATCTAGTCCAGCCATTTGCCCACCACTAATATTGCCCATTAACCACATCCCCTGATCCTGCATCTGTAACACTTCTTGGACACCTGTGGGGATGATGCCTCCATGGGCAGCCTGCTTTGGTGCCTGACTGCTCTTCCAGAGGAGTTTTCCCAATATCAAATCTTAAATGCAGCCCAATTGCCTGGTTTCATGGCTTTAAGTCCAGGTAAGTGTTTCACTTACCATTCACGTAAGGGGAGTTTGGAGCTCTGACTTGAAGGACTGATACTGCCACATGCAATGCAAACAGGAGGAAAGGTGCTCAGCACTTAAAGGGATGTGCTCATCCTTCTGCAGACTCTCAGCCTGGGTGCTGCCATACCCCTGCAGAACTACATCATGAAGAGACTCAAGCCCATCCCTTTCGAGGTGTTTTTAGGAGAATGAACCCACTTTCATGACAGTTGCTCAGCTGTGCTGTCTGTGTTAGGCCTGGTGGAAGCAATTGGATCAGCTCAGTCAGTGCAAGGGATTAAAAGAGACCAGCTGCTGTCTTAATGGTCAAGCGTAAGGCAAACTTGCAAACCTGTCCTTTTGGGGTAATGGAAAGCAGTTTAGTTCAGGTTCAGCTTAGAAGATTGAGAATGAAATTGTCTATTAGTCTCAAGCCAGGCTGACGGCACCCACACTGAGCTGGCAGATGCTCTGTGCCCACCAGGCAAAGTTAACCCAGCAGTGTGGGCTCCTGCTCGTAGCCTGGCTGTGGCTCACACAGCCAGTGGTCACTGAGCTGCTTCCCCCAGGGCCTGTGCTCAGCATGGCTTACAGCTGAGCAGCGCAAGGCCTGCACAGCCCAAACCAGGCTGTGGAGCTGCTACCCTGCCCTGTCCCTCTGACACTGGGCTGGTGAGCAGCAGGGCAGGATTTGGTCACCTTAGCAACTCCTTGGCCAGTGCTTCTGGATGATACGTTGCAGCAGGTTTAGGCCAACCAAATCCTTTTCCCAGTCCCCGGAGGAAGGAGAAAGAGGGAGGCATCTGTGAGCCTGTTATAAGCTGCTTTCAGCTCTGATCCCAGGACAGCAGATCTGTGTGCAGAGGCTGATGACACAACTGTTCTGTAACCCTTTGAGGTACCCTCTGTTCAGTGAAAGCTAAGCTTGCTTTGCTGGTCTTTTCTTAGTCCGCAGAAAGGGATCAGGAACAAACAGCAGCTTCAGCTCCTGCTTTCTTCTGCCATCTAAAATGTTTCTGTGAACAGAGCCACTGGTGAACTGCGGAAGCAAGTTCCAATTTCAAGCCCTTCATATAGTTGCATTGTTCAAAATTATCTACATTCCTTCACTACTGTATCTTTCAAGCACATCATTTTTTGTCTTTTGTTTTCTGAGCACCTCTTCTTATTGCCAAGGTGTTTAGCTGCAAGCACGAAAGGCCGAGCAAATATGACCAAGCCAGCTGCACAGATTTTGCATGCTTTAATTAAGTTGTAGGGCTTCAAATGAATTTGGCTCCAGTTTCTGATGCTTCCAGTCCCTGTATTCTGTTCCAGTGTGGATGTTAAATCGTGCAGAAATGGAGTGTGACCTAACTTTCATGTCAGTTGATCTGGCAGTAGCTGTTTTTGTGTAACTAATTTAAAAAGATTGATTGTTGGTTAATTACATTAATGAACTGAACCAACATGGGCACAGACCAGAGCTCAGCAGTCTCCTAAACAGTCATTAGGAACAGACATCTATCTTTTCACCTGCTTGTACAGCCTCCTGTTGGGTGGTAGAGTGTGCAGAATTGTAATTCTGAAGGTTAAATGACTTAGGTAAGTAATCACAAACTGTTCACCTCTGCTACTCTTCGGCCCATATGGCCTGCTAGTCACAGTCGAAGTCCATTTGGACAAACTGTCTGTTGAAAGGTCTCCAGGACAGCAAGTCTGGTGTTTTCAGCTGGGTTCCTGGCAAATGCCAGTGTGAATCATAAATTGCCAAAGACCTCTGCCTGAAAGGAATTTGTGGATTTACGCAATTTTGAAAGAGCTCCTTTTCCAACAAAGGTAATTTTTGCATACTAAAGTGAAAGTGTACTAAGCAGAACACTTTGCTGTTCTCTCTAGCTGGCTTATGAATATGAAGAAAGATTAAATCAATATACATTTCTGTAATTGAATTTCTAAGTTAAAATACCTGAGTTCTTGTTTTGGCAAACACTGGGTGGAAGATGAGTTTCTTTGTGTTTGCTATCAGCACTGCTCTTGTTGCCATTCACTAGAGCTACTAGGTGGATGATGTGTTTGATGCCATGCAAAACCTTATAAAAAATACTTTACATGTAAAATAAAGTCAGTATCCTTGTCTCAAACACCTTTTCTAATCTGATATCAAATTACACGCTGAATAAAGACTGTGAAAAGCACTTTATTTTGTAGGTTTGTAGTATTGCATATACTTTGCCATTTTTAACTCCTCTCTTTGACGGGTTTCTTCAAATAATGGACTTAACCTGAAGTTAGGAGTTTTGCCACTCGTTTGAGCAGAAAAGTGCCTGGGAAATCAAGAATGAAAATACTTTTGCACTGCTAGCCTGGGATAATATCATATTAACTTGCATAGGTTGTTAGAATATTCAAAGGTGACTTGTGTTGATGCTGATACTGCCCTATTCCGCAAGGGTTGACCCAGTAGCTTCTGAGACTGTGAGGTCATTACAGGGATTTCAGTACCGTTGAGTAATAGGATAGGTGACCTAGGAAGTATTGTTTTTTCAGAGAGGCTATTTACTTCCACAAAACCATTTTGTATCCCAAATTCAACAGTGCTAGGAGGAAGTAAGTCAATGAAAAATAAAATTGTCTTGGAGTCATATGGTCAATCGTCAAAACTTGCTTTCTTGATTCTAAGCTCCTCACTGAATATACAATCAAAATGATTTGAGATTACAAGAGGAAGGACTTGCAGACTGGTTCTGCTTCCTCTGTCATCTCAGAGACTTCAGTGGACCATTGAGGGGGGGGAATGGCTGAGTAGCGGCATTAGAGATTGCAGGAATCGGTTATCAACAGCTTAAGAATATATTAAGTGTGAGGTGAATTTGGGGATGACACACATGCAAATTGCATTGAATTATGGTTTTATCTAAGATCTTCTGTTTCAAGCTAATTGAAAGACAGAGGCCACTGCTGCAGGAGGAAAATATAAAAAGAAAGCTGTAAGGAAACATAAAAGTTTCTGATCAAGTAAAATTCTGTTTCTGTTGAATGTTTTATTTTGTTCCAGTCACATAAATTACCATCTTTGAAATACTAAAACTCCCACAATCAGCTTTTTGTAACAAAATAATTTACATTTAAAAGGTTTAACTGAAGCAGCTAAGCCTTAGAGATGAATGTGCGTATTTGGCAGTAAAATGGGAAAACAGCCGTGTTTTGGAATCCAGACCTGCTATGTGTAATTTTAATATTATAAATAACTAAATACAGTCTTGTGTATACTGTATGTATACACAGATAAATGCTTGTTCTTGGGGAATGTGTCCTTTAGGGTATTATAGTGCCTCAGTATTAACACGGAGCTTCAGAAATCTCCCTTAACACTGATAGATGTGGTGATGGAAAGCGCCCTGGCCTGAATACATTTCATCCTTCACAGGGTGTTAGGAGGCTTGGTCTCTATTGTTATTGGAAACCTTTTCTTTCTCCTTACATTAGCATCTTTCTTCTACCTTTAGTTCATGAAAGGGAGACAGTGTGTTAATTCTGCAGGAAACATTTCATGATCCTAGAATGGGGCTGCAACAGTTGTCTAAAAGGACAATAACCACACAAATTAGAATCATTTCCCACTCAGAGTAAGAAACTAGTATGTAAAGCTTTCCTTCCCTCCTCTTTCCCCCCATCACATCCGTTTCTGATTTATTGTCTCTCATTTTTCCTCCAAGTTCTTCCCTGCCCCCTGCTTTAAAGGAGGAGTAGGCCATTACTGCTGCAGTGCTGTTATTCCCTGCTAGCGGAGAGAAGATATATTTCAGTTTTATGGTCTCTTCAAATGTACTCAGGCACATGGAAGAAATACCTTACAGGTGCTTGTATCATTGCAGGTACGCTGGAGAACTGAAAACCCAGTGTATTCCAACAATAATATTTCCCTAGACCTCTATGTACTTTATATCTCACCCAGGGCACAGAGCCCTGCAGTTACTGGAGTCGGTGAGAAAATGGGTTGAAGTTTCTGCAAAAATGGGCTGGGGCTCTGGGTGTTAAGCACGCAGCAGTAGGGCTGACATTTTGGGACAAACTGTACAGAGATGCACACAGCTACATGCAGCCCCCTGCTTCCTCCAAGGGGCTCAACCTTTCTTGGTATCTGCAAGGTCTGGCTGGGGGTTTCCAAACCTCACTCTTATTTATTTGAGAAACTGAAGTAGTATTATACTTCCCTTCAAATCAGACTTTTCCAGGGTCTCCCATCCTTTTCATTTAGACTGGATCTCTGAGGGAAAAACACAGTAATAATGCACTGCAGCAGCGTGATAATTACTAAGTAGATTCTATGTGATTATAATGTTAGCATCTCACAGGGAAAATGAAAGCTTGTACTGTCCCTTTAACGGGACAATTTGATAATCCTCTTAACATTTTCTCTTTTGGCTGATAATATTTCACAGAATTTTACTTTGTAAAATATTCCTAAAGGAAGGCTTAAGCAATAATGCACAGATTATGGAAATGACTCTCATTAACTATAGGGAGAGACTTCAGCAAAGCCATGAACTGCTTCAAAACATGTAACCCCCATTAGGAGCTTCATTTAAATGTTTATTCACAGAGCAGTAAATGTTTATTATGGAACATTTTATTGAAACATAAAGAACCCTAATTATATGTATCACAAGTGTTAAAACAATATGCGTTTATCAAGACTTAACTAAATATCAGAGGTGAAGGGAAATACAATTGCTATTTCATTTGCATCTGAACAACAACAAATTTGCAACAAAACACCTGGGCAAAGTGACCCTAAAGGAAGATGAAGGAGCAGAACAGCAAGGCAGGTGCTCACCAGCTGTTCCCAACCCTGTGGCACCTTCATTGGTATGTGCCTCAGCCTTCCCATCTACAAAATGGAAGTAATATTTTCTGCAGGGGCTGCCAGGGCTTAGGGTTGTTTCTGTAGTTCTCTAGCATTTTAGAACAGATGCTGCTGTGCAGGTCTTACAGTGTTATGGTCTTATTATTGCTGACGTGATTGCGTGGCAGTTTCAGTGTCCTTGATTGGGTCAGTATGTAGTTCTTCCTATTGGTTCTCAGGGCAGTGTTTGAAGTTGCAGCTGCTGGGCATGTGGGAAAGAACTGGTGGTGGTGGTCCTTGGCCTGACCTTCCTACCAACACGTGGGGACTGTCATTCCTGGAATTAGAGACTGGCTTAGGGGTCAGAAAATACCAGTCCAGAAGCATCATTCCACCTTTATTTCCATTTCATTATATACTGCCTTTCAGGAAATTATTTGGTGCACCACTTCCAATGAAAAGACTATTTATCATCTTTATTGTGCCAGTTGGCTTAGCCTTGGGGCTGGAGGGACAGGCTGGCAGTTCTCACGTAAATGGTAAAGTTGCCTTCAGCTGTGGAAGTTATAACCTCAGATCTCACGAGGCTTTAAAAATCTTCCTGCGCATGTTTGCATTGGGTCTAGGTCTCTCTTCAGCTCATTCACAGCTCATTTCTTTAAAACTTTGTGGTTGACAGATACATTATTTATTGAGGATGCTGAATCTGCACATTCCTCAGTCTGTGTGTTTGAAGATGTACTTTGTTGCTAGTCCCCCTCTTGGTTTGGTTTCTGATATATTCACAAATTCTTTCTGTTATGCTGCTTTCCCAAGTACTTGTTCTCAGCACTGAACAAGTATCTTGATATAATCCAAAAGACAAACCCATGGCAAAAGCATTGGTGATGATCATTGCAAAGCTGCTTCTACTCCCTCCTAGGTTATATGTACAGTGCTGTGCCACACAGAGGTACACATGTGGATCCCAAAAGGCTCCTTTGTGTGTCAGCCTGGTGGTGTCTGGTCTGCCTGTCTGTATTGCTCCTTTCTGTCTGTATCGTATCCTTACATTACTTGTGCTGGTAGAAAAGCAGGATTTGGTTTTGTGCTTTAATAAACTGGAGCCATAGCAAACGTGTTGTGAGAGAACATAACTCTGTGCAGTGTTCTTGGGTTTATAGCAACCCTTACCACCAGAATGCTTTAGCTGCTGTTCTGGTAGAAGGCAGCACATGTGTGCATCTTGTGTGCAGCCTACTGCAGTAAAGGAAGATGACAATTCCGAAGAACTGGACATTTTTGTAGGGAAGTGTTTCAAGTAGTTTCCTGTTATCTTTTGATTTTTTTATAGTAGGTCTTTCAAAGTGGTCTTGCGTTATGTAACTTATAACTTCTGAATATGCAGGAAGAATTTATGCTGGCAATAATATTGGAGGCTGTGAAAACTGAATATTTTGATACAAACTGTTTTGTATTTAATTTTTAAAAGCGTTGAATAGGACTTGTTTTTTTCCATATGTTTTTCCATCCCAACCAACTTGGGAATAGGAAAAATATCAAGAACTCAAAAATATTCACTGAACAAAAGTTGCTTCACCATGAAGATGTCCTTTCCAGGGTCTGCAAGTCAAGGACCATAGAAATTGGCTTACAAAACAAAGAAAAAGCAATTGTACCAAGTCTGCTAGCATCTGGGTGATGTGATATATTTTTGCAGACAGCAGAGGGAGTGCTTTCTGTTAATGAGCTGTGGATATACAGGCAGGGCTTTCTGCAGAATAATTTTCTAACAGGGATAATTGAGCAGTTAATCAAGAATAGCAAACAAGGGCTCCATAGAAGCCCAGTTTACAGAAAGGACAAAATTGCCCTATTTTTCATGTGGCTATCTCAGTATTATGGTTGATTTTCTTTATCACCCACTGACAGCCTTACTTGGAGAATGGTTATTAGTTTGGAATTTCTACAGTTAATCTGGTAGTTTAGAAGAAGCATTATCTCAGCCTCCTGTATGAAGCCCATGTCTCTGCAACGGACAGGGGACTTTCTGCAGCAAATAAGGTGTTATCTGTATGCCTCAGTACTTTTTCCCTGTGAACCAGCTGACTGGGGGGGAGGGGGGGAGTTCTGTGGCCAGCCCATGTTGCAGCCTGCCATCACTGGTGTCCTTCCTTCCCTTCCTCCTGCTTGTGCAAGGGGGCTCACTCTTTCTGATCTCCCCTGAAAGGCCCCACATTACTGCCTTTCCTGATGTTGCTTTACCACAGAACTACGGAAACCCACATGTTTTCTCTGTTATGAAAACCAAAAAGTGACAAGGGAATGGCTCGAGCTGATGAAAGGCATCTGGTTTTGCTGCTTGAAGACACAGCTCAGCCATGTGCTGCCTTTGCAGCTGAGGGAAGTCAGTCCTTTTGCCAGCATTTTGGCAACCCCCTGTGCTCAGCATTATGTGATCCACCACCAGACTTTATGCATTCATCCTATAGCAACATGTATTGCTAATAGTCCCAGGGTGAGTGCTGGGGAGCTCTTATGAAGGCTATTATCTTGCTTTCTGTTGGAAGCAGAGCTTTGTTGCTTCACTAATCAGCACAGCAGCTGAATGAACACAACATAATATTCATGAATTATTGCAGGTGATCTCCATGTTCTCCCCTGTGGTGTGTGGCATGGTCATCTGATCTTCACCATTCTGGTCTACTCAGGAAATCTTTCATTGTCTATCTTTGCCTGATATTTTTGCTTTACATCTAGCACAGTGGTGACACATTGATTATTCGACCATAATTCAGTGTATAAAAACAGCCATAACTAAGAACATTGCTTTCTCTATGGCCTTGAGTGCTGAAGCAAAACTCACATGATGTGAATGTGTGGCGTTTGTTTGTCTTCCAACAAAACAGCCTGCAGAGATTTTTTTTTTTGTCAAGATTTCTATGAGTGTTTTGCAACTCTGACTCATTGGAAATCAACTTTAGATGTGAAGTCCCACCAATGCTTGTGTTGCTGCTAGATTTCAGCAGTGTTGGGAGCAGCGGCCTCAAGCGCCCCTGCCTCACTGGGAATGTGGGGATCTCTGGCTCGAGAGCACCTCTTTGCACTGCAGATTTGCTCCTCGAATTACTTTTTCTAATTCTCTGTCCAGTCTGGGTGTAAAGATCTTGAAAGTTCTTCTCCCATAAGTTCTTCTTCCTAGGTATTAGAAGCAGCCAGTGGGACTCAGGTGTATTTGACCACCCAATGTCAAAATACGTGTGCCTGATGTACCACCTGGGTGCATCATGCCATGTCCCTGTGTTGTGACATCCAGTATGCCTGTCTCCTGTAGTGGTGCACAGCTTTCTCCATCAGTGTCTGACAAGAGGAGGGAATGGCAGCTAACGTGTTAGGCAATGCAAACACGTGTCTGCATGTTTTTTACACATATTGATTGGTCTGTTAATGTGAATGTTTTGGTTGTTGTGTGTCACTTTTCTTGCTTATTAATCAAAACAATGCAAAATGTGGGGAAAGCAGTTCCTAGGAGAGGGAAAAGGAGTACAATCAACAGTGACTGAATACAGCCTGCTGGAATGCTGCTCACCAGTCATGAGGGTATCTGCAATAACAGGGAAGAGCTGAAATGCTTTATTTTGACATTTTATATAGACAGTGTTTGGATTTTTCTTCTCCAAATAGTGTTTTGAGTGAAGATTTGCCTAAATCTGTTTGTTCAGTTAAACGAAATATATACAGCCAAATGTTTAGTTTGTATCTACTGACACATTTCAGTCAACTGCAAATGTCTCTTGGACTTGCAGGTTTTTGTTTTGTCTGGCTTCAGCCGTAAAAAAAAAATAACAGTGAAGAGCAAAATGATCAATTAAAGAACAATGTCAGCACCCCAAGCTGGGGAAGCCACCAGCTGAATGGCAAATGAGTGGTTCCCACATGGGAACCATTGCTCTGCTCTGTTCTTCTTTCTTCTCCTAAAGCTGAGGAGAGGGAATCTCCTTGAGACATAATTGCTATTCATGGCGTTTTTCTATTATATAAATGATAGGAAGAATTCAGATTTGTGTATATCCCATGAACAATATTAAGAAAAATAATTAGAATGTCCAGAAAAATTTGCTCTCTGATAACTGATTGTAGTTACCTCAGACCTGGAAATACCGATTTTTCTGATACAGTTGACAGATTTATCTGAGCAGCTGAGTGTTGTGTAAGAACATAATGCATGTAGTAAAGGTGACAAACCCTGAGAATGTCCCCAGTGATGCCAAGTGGCCCATATGCTCTCATAAGCGCTTTCTCTTCTCCTTTTTTCATGCTGATCACATGAGCCCATTTGGGGCAGAAGCTCACATTAGGCTCATTTGTTACCTGCTGTGCTGCTCTGTGCGTCTGCAGTACAGCATCTCTGCTTTAAGCTTTGAGCCACATCCTGTTTGCTTTTCCTGTGTGTACCCTGAAACATTTTGCCACAAAGGTAAAAATGACTCTAAGTGCATGTAAGTTTTGGAACATAATAGTTGTTGATATCTGACGTTAGGCTGTCTCCATATATATCAAGAGAAAATCCTGAGAAGTAGTATTTGTAGCCATGGTATCAAATCCTTGTACAAGAAGAGGAAAAAAACCTGATAATTCTGTAGTTTTATACATAAATTTTAAATCTAAATCTGTTTAAATTTAGGTGGGGCGTGCTGGTGAAATTTCACATTGTTGGTACAAACCATAATCTTCACTACTGTTTTTCTTGGAAGCTTCTCTTTGTCCTAAAGCCAAATTCGAAGCCTGGGGCTTCGAAGATCATCTTTAAACTTACCTTGTGATTTTGAGTCATTTGTCATGAGGAGCAGTGATGTTCAGATGATACATTGCACTAATACATCACAAGAACGCTATCGCTCTCATGATATATTAGTATAATACACTATCAGAACACTATCATTGATGTATTACTCAAAAACAGTTTTTAACCCTCAAGAAGCATCCTCATCTCTAGGCTGCATGTGCTGAAAGCTGTGGATAATGGTATGTTTAAGGAGTAGCATATTTGGTTTCTTTAGGATAAGCTAAGAAAAACAAGTGGTATTCAGACTATTTCATTAAGTGAAACATCCTTGTGATTTCATTTTATTCACTGAACAAATGTTCTTGTAGATGAAGGTAGCATGATATAGGTGTGTTTAGATTTTTTTTTTTTACAAATAGACTAAGTTTTTTGGTCAAGGTTTTTTTTTTTTGTCTTTATTAGACTTGAGCTGTAATTTGAGAACGTTTTAGCAGGATTCATGGATTTCAATTGATTCCAACTCACCAAGTTGAATCAGATGCAAGCTATCTAAATTCAGTTTATTGTGTATACAGAGAATAGAAGGGGAAAAGATAAAAAAAAAAAAAAAATATTTACAGTTTTGTAGCTGAAGTCACTGCAGAGCAGCAGAGCAGCATTTCTTTGATTTCTCAGGGATTCTTTTAAAATCATAGTAGATTTTGAGTCACAAAAAATCTTGAATTGTGTAATTCCTATCTGGCATGAAGAGGTCTGTAATCTCTTAAGAAAAAAAAAAGATAGTAGTAGTAACAAACATCAAAGTGACATGTTTGCTTGCTTGTTGTTATTTTTGTTCCTCTTCCCCATATCTCATCAGCATTTGTGAGAAAATACGTTGTCCCTTACATAACCCCCATGCTGGAAAGCAAAGCTACCTGTGCCACTTATCTCCCTTAGCGCTGCTACACTGAGCAATGGCTTTGCCATCAGGAGAGTGATGCTTATGCTTCAGGCTCTGTAAATCTGGACCTTTAGTTCTCTTGCCCTGCAGGTTTGGGGCCACACGGTGCACCACTGGATATGTTATGTTTGGGCTACAGTTTCCTGGGAGGAAAAGCAAAATATTAAGCTCTTTCTGATCTTGCAAAAGATGTTGTAATGGAAGTGCTGTACAGCCCAGAATGTGTCTTCTGATAGCCATTCTACCTGCATGGTCTCTGTAATATACTAGTGGTTCCTTCATCCACTGTCCTGAACATCTTTTATGATCTCTGAAGGGTTAAGGTGCTTTTATGGAACATGTGGAATTCTGTGGACTTCTATTCAGTTACTGGTACAAGTGGAGGATAATGCTGATAATCTGGAAAAGAAAGTCACGATCTTGGCAATAACCATTATTTGTTTTCACACTTCTAGCATGTTCATGTCCATGTCCTTCCAAGGAGGTCAGGAGACTTCAGCAGGAACGATGATGTCTACAAGGAGGTAAGGGCTGTTTTCTATCACTTGTTTAAAGTGGTTTTCACAGTTAGAAGCTTACACATCAGAGATACAAGCCTTGCTTTTAGAGGAATTATTTAACAGGCTCCCTGCATCTTTATTGGTTGCAGAAAGCCTGTGCTGAACACCAAGCCCAGTACTGAAAACTCACAGTTTGCCTTCTGGCCTGTTTTCTGCATGATTCTGCCCAGGCTCTGGGCACATCGTACTGCAGCCCCAAAAATAAAATTTGAAGAGCAACTTTGCTTATAGATGTAATATCTATATATGTGCAGATTGTATGACAGAGTTGGGGACATAAGCTGTGACTGAACTACTGGCTTTTGTTTAAGTGCACAATTGTTTTGGTATTAATAAAAAATTCTTCCCAGCTTGACAGCTGTCACAATGAGTTGATGGAAAAAATCTCACTATTGTTAGATTTATGTGGTTCTCAGTGAGCTTGGTAGGATCCTCCATCTCAAATGTGACATCTCCTTTTCTTTTTAAAAGTAATTAATGTAAACATGTTCAGTGCTTTTGCAATACCATATGCTTGAAGAAGAATTAATGACATTTTATGCTTCTGTATTGTTTCCTTTGTGATATATCCATGATGACAACTCGCCACTCTCAAAAAATATGTATATTTTGAAGTTTTATAATGACTTCAGGGGATGTTGAGGTTGGATATTAGGAAAGCAAGTTCTTATCAGAAAGAGTGATGAGGCACTGGCAGAGGCTGCCCAGGGAGGTGGTGCAGTCACTGTCCATGGGGGTGTTCAAGTAATGTGGAGATGTGGCACAGAGGGACATGGGCAGTGGGCACAGTGGGGGTGGGATGATGGTTGGACTTGGTGATCTCAGTGGTCTTTTCTGACCTTAGTGATTCTATGATTCTCTGACTTGATTCAAAGGTGGTGAAAACATGTTTACTTTTGACATGAAAGACAGAGATTGAGAACCCTTCTAACATAACCTCATAATGAGACTGCTGAGCAAGCAGATCAAATGTCAGGACGTGATGGCCATCCTATGCAGTGCTGTACTTAACAGCATTAAAGTGAGGCAACTTGGAAGTTAATGTTTTTTTCTTTTTAAATGTGTTAAGTGGTTTTCGATTCTGCACCAACCCACAAATTCTGTTTCCATTTTTGTCATTTTTCCAATGCCGTTTTATTATTTTTAACGTGCTTATTTCTCATTACATGTAAATACGAAAAAGCAAAAATGTTAATGAAATAGGCTATACATTTAGTGTTTTTAAATGCAAAAGGCATGACAAATTGGTGGAAATTATTTTTATCTTGTCATTTTCAGCTGTAGCAATTGTAGATGTTACTTGTAGCAGACATAGGAAGCAAAAATATTTAGACACAGATGTGATAATATATCTTTCAGTGGAACAACATAGCCTCAGAGTCTAAACAGCTACTCTTGAATACCAAAGAGTGAACATATGCTTTTGTAAAGACTGCATCTGACCACAGATTTCACTGTACAGTTAGGTTATCAGGAAAAAAACCTACAGCATTTGATACTGTAGAAATTTGATGCCAAATTCTGTCGCTCACTGGACTGGGAGGGTAGAAGGCCTTAAGCAGTATGCTGTCATAAGGGTGGTGAATAAATCTGTATTAAAATATAAAAAATGGACGGATTATTGAAAATATAGCTGAGAAATTATTTGGAGATAATTGCAGTAAGGCAAAAGGTTTTTTTTATGATTCATTTGTGTTGTACCAAGATACATCTCTTAGTCAAGACTTCTTAAAATGTTGAGGAAGTTTTTGTAGGTCATGGTGGAGCAACAGACTGAAAATCTATAAGCAGTAGAATACCATTAGGTGAGATATAGGTGCAGGAAAGACCTTTAAATCCATCATCCATGAAATTTGTGCTTAGGACAATCTGTTCATTTACCTGTTTGTAAATGAAGCTTTCATTCTGAATATTTTAGTGATAGACAAAGTTGTGGTTTAGGCAGCAGACATCTTTCCTCTTCTTCATATTGTGTGGCACTGAGGCTGCTAGCATCTCTGGAACAATATTTGTAATTGCAAAGCACACCTGGCCTGAATTTTGCATGTCATGGTGTCTGGTTTAATTACTGCAGGTAGAAATTGTACTGCAGTTGTGTATAATTTTCACAGATTCTGGGTCTCTGTCCTAGTTCAACACATCTATCTCAATTCCCTATCTATCTATAAATGCCCTTGAGCTCTCCAAACTCTGCAGTTGTCATCTGTATATGCTGAGCAGATTGTTGACAAATCCCATTGCTCAGTAGTGTTTGACAGGAAGAAGAATGCCCAGATGTTGAGATATCAGTCCTCTTAGGAGACTTCTACAGTTGAGACAGCTAGAAAATACTCACAGGCTCTTGCCATGTGATTTACTTGTCCCATTTTGGATTGAGAGTGACCATTCTGCTGGCTGAAAAGACAGAAAAAGAAACTGTGTGGTTGATCCCTGCTTAGTAAAGTGTTTACTGGGCTCTGGTATCTTCAGGCTTTTCACAATAAAGCTCCAAGACAGCTTCATCTAGAACTGTAACGTGTAAAGGGTATTCTTAAAGGTAAGGTATATCTTTAGCACTTGGTTTGTGATAAGGCTGCTGACGGACACAAATGCCATCCGACTAGTTTCTGAATATATTTTTAGATCTTCAATACTGGGACATTAATTGGAAAAGAAATGAAAGGGGTCCTAAACCTGTTCAATGACACCTTCTCTGACACAGTTCTTGGAATACATCCCTTAGTCTTTTAGATCTCAATACATTGATGCATATGAAAGAAGTCACCGGATGATTTTCCTAATAGACCAAGAGAGCAGCTAACAGTAAAAAAGACCACATCAAATATTTTTAATTTATTTCCTTGCCATCTTTGCAGGGCTATTCCTTGGGAAGCTATTTCCTAGGGAGTGTTAGCTATCCACCCTCTGGGCTCACCATAACGAAAAGTTAAAGGCATGGTTTTTCAGGTCTTACATTTTTTTTTTTTGCAATTATGTGAAGCTAATCCTGCAAGTGCACAAGTCCAAGTTAAATTGGTCTGATATTTTATTTCATAGGTTCAGGTTCTTCATATTTTCTTGTTGGATCACTTTTCTCATCTACACCTTGAGTAATCCTTATTTATAAATTTTTCTTATATGACAAAACTGACGGCTAAATATTAGGAAAACTTAATCAGAATCTCTTTCCTCTCTTTTCTGTTTCATTTGAAATATAATTTTTTTTTAATTTATCAATTGAAGAATTTAAAAGTCTTCTCATCAAGGAGTTGCATGTTTTAAGAAAATGAGGGATTTTTTGCTTTTGGAAGGGCACGTCACAATAACTGATAAACATGTTATTTATGAATATCTTTACTGTAGGACAGCACCCTGTGTTGTAGCAGCTCCACAGCACTTGTGCTGACTGCTGGGGGTCACCGTGTCCAAAGCATTCAAGAACATTACCCTGAAGTGTTTCAGCACTTTAATACACTCAGCCATCTGTGGGCTGTTCCCATTCCGTGCGTGTTTGAAAAGTCCATAGCACAGCCTGTCCCCAGTCTCCATGGAGTGGTTAGCCATTACTGCAATATAAATAACATTCATCATCCTTTAGGTTGGCAGGTAATAGCCATACTGGGCAGAGAGTATTGGGCCTTCTCAGAGAGGAAGAGTGAATCAAGTCTGCAATACTGCTGTTATGAGTACTGACCTCAATAAGTTAATTCGGAGGCTGACAGAGTTGGATGGGTGAGAGCAGCCCAGCCTCTCAGCAGAACACTGAGTGCCCTGCTATGTAGCACTGCATTTTGTGGTGCCAGGCCATGTTCCTTCCCAAAGCCCATGTTTCTCTTGGTGGTTGCAGCCTGCTGTAATGTAGGTAATGCCTACAACAGCAATAACACATCCAGGGCTATGCTTTCAAGGCAAAGAGTGCTGTTTTCTCACAGCTTTGTTTCATGCCTACCTGTTTTTCTTGCCCATCTTTATTTCCCAACCTAGACTCTAAATGCTCTAAAAGGGAAAAGTTTGATTAAGAGAGGCTGACCTGAACCCTCGTTCCCCATCCCCTGCTGCCTGCCAGGCAGATGTGCTTCATTGGGCCTCTTGTAATGAATCTGGGTGAAACTTCCTAATGTGAATTCTGTGGTAACTTGGAGGTTTTGTTAAATGCAAAAGCCTGCAAAAGAATTCAGTTCATGCTGTCCTTTCCCTCTAGCATTCAGGCACACAGTAAGAGAATCACTTAGAGAAAGATATTTGGACTTAGTGATCTCATTCAGCACATTATGTTAAATCATTTCAGCAAGAATACCTATTAGTAATCATTTCCAGTTCCAGAGAGGATGAAGCAGGCGTTTTGGCACATGACTCAAGAACCTGCAGGGTTGCTTTTCAGCCTGGCAAAACTGGGGAGTTTTGTTGAATTGAGAAGTTTAGTCAGACAAGCCTGAAGTTTAATTCTTCATGAGTGGCTTTGACTGTGACATGCCTTCACTCTGACCTGTAGACAGCATCTCATGTGCTGCCGGGCACAGAGCCTAGTGAAGGGCTTGAAATGTGCAGAGCTGCACTAAACTGCTAGGACTGCTTCACAATTAAAGATAAGGTATAGAATGAAAAGATAAATAAGCCCTAATCCCGGCCCTGCTAGACAAAATGGAAAGATGCCCAACAGCTTCTGTGAGCATTGGATTGAACTGTTCATGAAAATTAATAGCATGCAGAGCTAATAGGCTGTTCCTTGGCCTCAGAATTACATTGCACCTTCTGGGAACATATTGTAGCCTGCTGGTAGATCAGTCTGCTGTATCTGAACTCCCTTGGGGCCAGACTCTGCTTTCTTTGAGCCCTGCATGAGTAAGCTCATGGAAAAGGAGGGAAGCAGCACAGAATCTAAATTGGATTTTAAAAAAAAAAAAAAGCCTCTCTTTTCCCCAGGTGCAAGTCTACTTCCCTATCTTCTTCTGATGCAGCAGCAAATAAATTCTTTTTCATTCTTTCTCAGGCTGTGGATTTTATCCTGGTCTTGCCAATGTTGCTCTTTCTGACTGACAGAGCATCAGAGGAGCTTCTGGTAGCCAAGGAGCATAAGCCTTTCCCAGTTGTTTCATGTCTCTTGTGATATTGCAGCGACTCCAGCTGGGCAAGTCAGATTAACTGTGCATGAATGTTTCCAACTGAGAATACTGTGGTAGAAGCTAGAGCTGTGCGAATAATTATGTTTTGAATTTGATACCTGAATTGACAAAAAGTCATTTTGAGTTGACCTTAAAGGAATTATTTTTCCAACAAATGAATTTCCTTTTTGAGTCAAACAAGATGATTGGATTTGTGGGCCATGAGATTTTATGTGATTATAATTTGAAATCCCCTGGAGACTGCTAGTACTCCCTGCATGCACCCAACCTGCATTAAACAAAAATAAGTTCATCAGCAGGATCTAGCAGGAATACCGGAAGACGGCCTGTCATCATGCATGTCTCCCTAGATGGAAATTCTACGGTTTGTGGTATCTTCTACTCTTTTCAACCTTGTAAAGCATTTCTTATTTTGATAGTTGAAATCTCTGAGACCTTCCTATATGCCACGTGTGCTGCAGCACATATCTTAAGATGGCAGGAAAGCACAGTCAAATCTGAGGGAGAATCATTTCATTCTCTGATATCTTCCCTCAGATCTAAAGAAGTGGAATCAGTCCAGCTATAGGAACATATTAGGAGTGGATAGAAGGTTCCCAGTTAGGCAGCCATTCCTCATGATTATACACATGCCCTTTATACCTAGACTTTATCTGGAAGGTAGTATAGATTTGGCATTTTTTGTATCATTGCGTAGTCTTGTCCTCCAGCCCAACTTTCTCTCTCCATTTCATCACTTCTCTTGCTGGTTCCTACCATTTCCTGCCGCAAGGTCTCCTCATAGGTAGAAAATACCAGCATCCAGAAGTCACTTACATTTAGCTTATAATGTAACAGACAAATTATTGTGCGCGTTACTGAGGAGCTCTTGGCTCCTACTATGGCATATTTACTGTGTTTAGCTTGTGGAGTATTTGATCTTTTGTGTCCTTGATAGTACTTCCTTGGCCAGCTACTTAGTGATGTAGAGCCTCCAACCAAAGACAAGCTGTTGATAAGGGGATTAAACTGAACACGGTCTCTCAGGCCCATTCGCTCTGTCAGTGCTTGGACTTGCTTAGCTGCTCAGGTGCTTCTCTTCAACTCCCAGTCCCCGAGGTAAAGCTGTCTCCAGACATCTGGTTATCACCTGATGCACGAGCTGAATTCTTGCTGGTGGGGAGAACATGCCCCATTAGTATGCTACATACTCAGCTTTTTGGAATTGATATGATGCAAAGTAAACAAAACTATCAGAGAGATGGCAGTTTCCAAAAAGGGATTTTTCTTCTCTGAACTGAAATGATGCCATAAACTTAGAAATGAAATACTCCCTTGCATTCTGCTTAAGGGTCAGAACATGGGAGCAGCTATTTGGTAACCTCTAGATGAAACTGCACAGAAATCTGATGCATCAGATTACTTCTTCAACTTGTTCTGCTAAGAGCAGAAAATTGGAGAGTACCTTCTCCGTAGGACTGTATTTTGTGGCTAAACAGGATCCAATGTTCTGACCGCATGCATGTACTTAAAGATACTATGGTGTTAAACTGTGATCCCCAAGAAAAGATCACTTTGTTTGCTCTCTTCCAAATGCAGATCGCTGCCCTGAGGGATCAGATTGATTTAAAACAGGTTCAAGGACCACGTAGCTAGAAGTGACACCATCTGAGCTGGTTGTTGCTGACAGTTTCATTGACCTGCCCAGCACTAAATCAACAGCTTCAGTGATTCAGATCTGACGCTATCCCTCACTTTCTAAATATGGCTTTTCTGAATGAAGGTGGAGGTATATTAACGGACCCAAGCATTCTTCCTTGGTGAGAAAGTAAATAAAAGTCTGATGGGATGAGTTTACCAATATCTGCAAGGTCAAGTTAATTTATCTTTTGACTCAAAAGAGTGAAAAAATATATATCTATAAGAAATAAGCTTTCCAGATATGTGCTCACATTCTGCTTTTGTTTGTTCTGTGGGGAAAAAAAAAGTGTGCTTTTTCCTTTATGTATTTGCCCACTGTTTTCCATTATCTTTTTTTTCTTCTGCAAGAATAAAGATACAAAAGGAAGCTGAACTTAAAGGGAGTTAGAAAAATACTGCCTAAAATGGAGTCCTAAAATATCAAATGGAGAACAGAATGTTCATGGTTTCCAAAACTGAAATGGCAACTTGGCAGTTTGAGTTGCAATAAGGTTCCCCAGACACTTATTTAGATACTTCTAAATAAATACATGTTTATGGAAATAAAAGTGAAAATTATGAATATTGAAGAAAAGTACTTTTTAAAGTGGTGGTGAAGTGATAAGGATATCTATTAAAAAAAAAAAAGCATTGTGAATCTCCTGGGGTACGCTGGCTTTGCGGAAGACTACTACACACAAGTTTGCTTAGCTTTGCAATAAATCAGTGTCTCATCTCTGTGTGATTGGCTTCCTGCACACTTGGGTAGCAAAGTTTCCTCTCAGGTAACAGAGCTATCTAGATCTTATTCACAAATATAGTGTTTGTGGGAAATTCTAGGCCTCCTTTTTCTGCACAGAAGTGCATGGCATGCGGCTAAATCAAGATGTGATTATGTCATACATTTGCTCAGTATTTCTGGTACAGTAATCAGTGAAACAGTTAACAACATTGAAATATAAACTGCCATCCCTGAGGCTTCAAAGCAACACCTTTCTGTTACCAGCGCATTGTGGTTTCACAGTTAACACCTCACCTCCTTCTGTAGGAGACAACACTTTACATTACAGCTTGTGTTCTGGCAAAAAATACTACAGAGTTTATTGTAGGCAAATCTCAGTTTCATAAATTTAAAATGCTACCAAAAAAATTTACTGCCAAATAGAATTCAGGCCATGTTCTATACCTTTGTTACCATATGTTTAGAGGGGCTTAAGAAGACCAAGGTACAAAATTACTTGGCATAAAATACTGCTGGCAAATGGCTTGCTCTTCTAGAGGTATTTGCTCGAATTTCTGCTCATTTAAGCCTCGATGATGCAAGTACATGGGGCAGTCACTGGCTTGAGTGTTCATGTCTCCATTGGACAGACCCAGTGATAGACTAGGCAGTTAGGACAGGAGGAAGAAGGCTGATGGCAGAAAGAAAAGTGAGAGTGGATATTAGGTGTTTTTGCTGTGAGAGAGGTCCAACAAGATTGCAGAGATGTCCTCGTACTGGAAAAGAACATGCTCATTTCCATTTCAGAAGTGAAATTTTAAGAAATCATTGCACTATGGTGAAAATATAGTTTGACAGCATCAGGATAATTATATGCTACTTAGTTTTGTTTAAATACTGTAAGCGCTATTGTTTCATTTCCATGTTAAGGATTGACTTGAGTGCTAAGTTGCAGTGGTTTTCCTCAGTTGTTCTAATCCTTGGTTTTAAGAAAATGAATTCTTTAAATTTACACTTGTTAAGTTCACAGCTAATGAACAAAAGGCTTTAGCAGTCCTTTGCAGTCCAAAACTCTCTGTAGTTTAAAAAAAAAAAAAAAAAAGAGTGAAAGGGGAAAAAAAATAGGGAGACAAAAAAAAAAAAAAGAGTGAAAGGGGAAAAAAAATAGGGAGAAAAAAAAAAAAAAAAAGCTAATCACCAAGCCGTTCTGTTAATGCTTATTTTAATCATCCTACATGCCCTTCCTGGCAGACAGAGCCATTAGGCTGCAGAAGCAGGAGGCGAGCTATCACCATCAAATGGCACTGATGCTGAGAACTGGGCCCAGGAGTACAATTTGACTTGTCAGTTTGTATAGACATAAAGCTTCATTGTTGTGCACAGGCACAACTGGCTTTTTAAAAGTCTATTTCCCTCCTGATGATATGAGAATCTGCTCCCCTCTCTCCTACTGTTCTCTAGCCCTCAAATTTATTAAGCTGTGCTTATAACCCTGCACTCAGGTTAGGTGGCACTGCAGAGGCAGGTGCTCTTCTGCAGAGCCCCAGGCAGAGTAGGGGGGTCCTTCCCCCAACAATGACCACAATTCCATGCCCTGGGCCACAAGGTACCCAGCAGAGTGGAAGTGGAGAGCTTCAACTCTCGCACAGAGGTGATGGATTGTTGTAGTGAGCCTTACAATACTGCTGTCATCACAAAGTCTTAAGTTGTTCATTCTTTGTGGAATTGTATGTTTTTCAAAATCCTGCATGTTTTAAAGAACTGTAGAATCATCAAGGTTGGAAATGACCAGTAAGATCATCCAGTCCAACCATCACCACCATGCCCTCCAACCATGTCACTCAAAAGAGGTGATTAAAGTGTTCCCGTGGGGAGCAAACATGAAACTTCTCCAAAACGTGATTAGTTACTGGCTGGGTATGATTTGTTCTTTAAAAAAGATTTGTTGCTATTTGCCTTCCATAGAAAATTTACCCCTCTGACTACTACCCTGTGTGTTAAGAGCTGCTTTTTGGGTGGAAAGGCCTCCTGGTGTTGCAGGGAGCTAGTGAAATTGTTTCCAGGATATAGTGTAGCACTGTTCTCAAATTTCAGCTTTTGCAATCAGCAGAATGGAGAAGGCATTTACTGTTGTCCACACTCTGCAGCTGAATTTACTGCTTCAAGAAAAGCCAAGGTTTAAAATCCCATTTGACTGAGTTGCAACCTAATTACAGCCATCTGAGCACAGGCGTTCCAACAATAAGGGAGAGCAAAGAAGGAAGTCAGCCTTTGTCTCGCATCGCCTGGGTAGTTGCAGCATTGTGCAACTAGGCTGACTAAGACCCTCTTCCCGAATTTAATTGCAAAAATTGCTCATGTATTTGAGCTGAACACATAAGCAGATCCAACTAAACAATTTGTACCCCCTTTTTTTTTTGTGAATGTAAATTACTTTTGTGTACTGACAACATGCTTGTAGGGACTGTGATTTCTATGGGAGCGGGGAGGTATTGCAATAAATCATTCTTAATTGAAGGTCTATTTTTAGATTTCTTGAAGAATCAGTTTTTTTCTTTTTTTGTGAGGAGAAATCTCCCCTCGGTCATTACATTAGTATCTTTGAAGTGGCAAATGCACACAACTGCCAGATCGTGTACAGTATGGCAGTTACGCAGTGTTTTCTCTGTGTGATTGTGAACAGTAATTGAGATTAGCTTCCCAGAAGGGACTTTGCTTTCCTGATATTTTTTTTTTCTTGCTAAAATTGTTGCACTTAATGCATTTATGAGTGGAGTCTAAGTGCTAACATACTTTCTTCCCATACCCCTGCCATTTCTGTGGCAGTCTTACTGAAGAAATAACGATACATAAAGCTGCATAAACACTTAAGGTCTTAGGTGCCCGCTTCCACTGGCACTTTCAAATTTTTTATTTGAAGATAATTTCATTTCACACTTTTACATCTGAAGTGCCTGGTTTTGGAGACCTGACAGTATTTCATACATATGTTAATTAAATTTTCTACCAGCTCTGTGAGTGCATTAAGTAGTAGCACTTAAAGGTGCCATGCAGGGAGGTAAAGGAAGACTGTCAAGTTATGGAGTGAGAGAGGTAAAGCTACTGAGTGCAGATATGTTCATGAATCTCTGAACAAACAAAAAGTGAGGGCTACATGGACTAAACCAGCAAATGAGGATCATGTTTCCTTGCGTGAGCTGTGACCCTAAGGCACTCAATAGATATTCTGGGGTGTGCTTTAAGAAACATTGAGAACTTGGATGACTCTTTATCCTTCTGTATTTGGTCACGTTGAGCAGTATTGACACTCCGTAGGCTGTTATTGGCATGTGGTTTTCTCTTCTTAATGTCTGCACAAGGGCATGAAGCAGAATTGCCCTCTGCTGCATGTGAGCAAAGGAGCATTGGATTGATGTATCAGCTACATCGTGTTTCTGGGTCACTTTCATAAACACATGTAGAAGTGAAACAGCAGTAGAATAAGGGCAGCTCCTAGGTCACGTAACGTGCTCTGTCGATTAAGATCCTTTACTCCCCTATTAAGTGCAATAAACAATGATGCTGAGAACTGTCTGGTGTTTTTACACTACTTTGAACAATGTCTTTTCAGGCTCCTGATATTTCTTCTGCAGCACTACCTCACGATCCTTTTCACTCATTTATTACTGTTGCTTCTTCTCAAGAAGTAGATTTGCTGAGAGTAAAGAAAGTTGCTCATTAGGGCAATGTAATTAAAGGAAAAGTAGACATCATGCCAGGTTATGCTTTCTCTACCAAGTGCCACCTTGGAGATTGCCTGAAACTCAATTACTTGTTGCTATGCTTATTAAGGAGAACAATGTGCTGAAATGATCCCTATTCCTAATAACCTTTTTTTCTACATGTGAATAGTGTTAATACTTTTTTCTTCAGTGCCTTAATCACCATTTATAAAATGGGTCTCTTTCTAGAGGAAGAATGGGGAAGGTGGGCTGTGTGGAGGGTGTTCTCTAAATTAACATTCTCTATTGAAAGTTTCTTGTTTCCTGCTGGTCCGTTCACAGTAATTTTTGTTTGTTGGTACTTTCTTTTAATTACACAGAGCAGAATTTATTAGCAAATTGCGTCTTGTCAACCTTTTTTTTCCTCTAATGAAGTGAAGATTTTCAACCTCTGCATTGCTCCTCTCTTTTGAGGGAAGGTGTGTGCAATACCTTCCATGTCTCAAGCTCTTCTGCTTGAGTCTACAGTTTCACTGAGAGAAAAAAACTTTGGAGCAGAAAATTAACATCAACAGCTGGTATATACTCTTTTCCAACGTACAATTCAGTGCTGCATCTTCTCCCTGTTCTGCAACCTTTATCTTTTCCCATTGTTCCAAGACAGTGTCTTTAGCTTCTATGGATAGCGTGTTCCTATGGTCCCAGGAAACCTGTGTGTTCTGAACAATACTGGCAGTTGTTGCAGGGACTTGCAAATAATGATGTTCTGTGAAGGGTTTTGGAAGAGATCTAAAGGTTTCAAGGAAATGTGACTTACTCCCATTCAGCTGGTAGCATCCATGTTCCTTAGGTCTGTGCTGAAAGATAGCCCTCTGAATGCGCCAGTAAAGCATTAGATATTCCAGCAGAATTGAAGAACAGATGTCTAAATGATGGCAATATGCAGGGCCAAAACTGTCGCGGAAATCTAGGGGAATTACTTGAGGGTTAAGCCACATGGGGCTCAAGTTCATCTGATTACCAGTAAGTTCCCTTGAAATTATCTGTAAGGCCGTAAGAAATAATGAAATAGTTCTGCACAATCCTGCTTTTTGATCAGAATTGTGGATTGCAGTGGCTGAATATTGAAAATATTAAAGGGAAAGAGATGGAAGTCATTTGTGTATTTAAAAAGAAAACAAAAGAGAGGGAGATGAGTAAGACAAAATTTTGCACTCAGTGTGGAAAAGAACCAAAGAAATGCAGTGCTCTTCTCTCTTTGGAGCATATGAAAAGAAGGCTAGTCCTAATACCACTAGCATCTCATATACCATGTAAACTACCACTTGTATGTTATATGAATACGCTGCTCCTGAAAAATGCTTTGTTTTTTCATCTTAGAAGGAAATACAGGACTGTATTTTTAACCATTCCTTCTCCCTCTTTCATCTCAGAATATGTCAGTCCTTTTATGTAGAGCACAAGGGAATGTGATTGAAAAGGAAAGTCCTACCCTTTGATGTTTATTTGTTGGCGCTATCCGCTTTTCATGGCTCTATTATTCCAGAATCCTATTGAGGTATTCATCATTGAGCAGAAATCTCCACTGCTGTCACTAGGGAATCTCTGCCTCCAAATCACGTAATTTGGCCCCTGATACTCAAGCTGGGGCCAGATTATCAAAACTGTTGAGCACTGGCTTTCCAGAGGCTTTGCACCTCCCACTGAGGACAGATTTTCAAAACTGCTGAGCCCAGAGCTGTTCCTGTTGTGACCCTGTAAGGGTGGATTTGCAAAAGAATTCAGCAGTTCCCTTCCACCAAGGAGATGAGCCCTTTCCAAAATCTGTCCAGCTTTATTTAGTGCTGAGCCAGAAGATGAGGACTTTGGAAAGTACAGCTCTTAGTCAACTCTCTGATGTGGAAAATACTAAGTTACAAACTCCTGAAGGACCTGAAGAACTGTTTGAAAAGAGGCAAAACTCCTTGTTTCAAGACATGCCAGTTTTTACTGACTGATGGAGGGACTGGGAGAAATTGTTGGATCTGAACAGATTTTTCCATAATTGCCCACTAGGAGGTTTCCTACATGTTCCCCTGCAGCAGCTGCCAGACAGGATGCCGGAGCAGAGTACTGCTGTGCTGAGGCAGCTTGGCAATTCCTATGTTCCCAAAAATCCATTCACTTAGTGAAATGTGATTTGCAAGCAAAATAGCATAAAGCAGCCATTATTCTCTCACCTTCCTGGAGGGGGGGGGGATAAAAAAATATGGATTTCTTAGCATTTTATAAGAATGAATTGAGCTTTCTACTGAAATTTTAAACCCAGAGTTCCTACTGCATTCGCTGCACTGCTTCCTCCAGAGAGGCATTCCTGACGTGGTAGGAAGAAAAATCTGTGCAGAGCAGTCTGCGTAGCCTGGGAAGCTTATGGGTTAATAGTTCAGTGTTAGTTCTTGACCTGAGTATTGTTGCAGGCAGGTGGCAATGGAGAATGTGATCAAGAGAGGCGTTTCAGTACATAAAATGCAGGACTCAGGTTTTTAACCCAAGGCAGCACTTAAGCTCCATTGAAAGTAGTTCTGAGAAACTACTGTATTTCAGCAAACTAAAACTGAATGTTGTGCATGCATCTGCTGGAAGGTGAGGTGTTTTGCTGCCAAGTAGGAGAAGGCAAAGGAATGTGAAAGCTTTAGCAGTGAGTTGGGGATCTGGCACAACCCAATGTGGAACATCTGGTTTTGATTTCTGGAGCTGCACTAGATACCTGAGGAGCATCTTGCTTTCAGTCCTCTGGGATCCCTTGTGAAATCAAGGTGGGCATTTCTGTTGGTTATCCAGCTTCATTCACGTTTGGTTGCACTTCAATGTAAGTACTTTTTAAAACACACTGAAATCAATGAAAAAGAAATAAAGCAAAGGGGAGGAACCGGCTTGGCAGAAACCTTTATCATTGTTACAGGATTGTGCAGCTTCTGTGATTATCCCTTGCCTTGTTCAGTAGTGTGTAATTCAATGATTGCATCCAGGGCATGCTATTAACTTTTTTTTCTACTTCTGCAACCCCAAAACTCATTCATTCTTTTTACTATTTTCCGCTTAATGCATGTGTATGTGTAGGGGGAGGGTGGTGGCTAAAGAAGTGCTATGGTTTTCATGTATTTTCTTCATCTGCCACATTATGGCAAATGACAGTTGATTAGGTCTTTCTATAGATCATTACCAATTGTTTTCTACCTTGCAGATACTGCTATTACGACAAATCTATCATATCCTGGAGATCCTATGCAGCTTGTTATTTCTTTGTGATTTATTACACTCACAGTAGAAATGTTGTTAGCGAACATTGGGGAAGCAGTGAATATATTGAGAAATATCAATGTATCCTCATGTTCTGGCTTGCAGTGACAGTCAGTGATCCATCTCACTGACACTTACCTTGTTAACATTTTGATCAGATGGCAAATTTGTCATTTTTCATGGTAACAAGTATAAGTTTGTACAAGAATTGCAGAAACACGGGAAAGATAAAGGATCCCTCTTTTAGTTTTTCCCAGTGTGATGTAATCAGTAATCTTTCTGGAAAATGAAATAATTACTTTGTGAGAAAGCTTATCCACTGGAAAATGTGCTGGTGTTAGAAAGCTTAGATTTCTCTTCATTTGAGGATTGCATGAGTTCTCTTTGCAGCCATTACTGACACTTTGATTAACACGCCAAGCCAATGTGAAATGACAATAGAGAACAAAAAGGTTTACAGTCAGATTTCGTCTCCTTGATTATGGAGGGAACACAAAGATCTTGCAAGTAAAAGTGGTGTTATCTCTGGGAACAACAGAGTACAAAATACTGCAAACCTGATACTGCAAATTTCTTCTAATTCAGTCAGAGCTCGCTCTCAGCTCAGCTGTTGACTTTGTAGCTTGCTCATTCTGGAGTATGGTTATGAAAATTGTGCTCAAAGCAAGAGTGGACTACACAGGGAAATTATAGCTTCTAACATTTAAGAGCTGTCTCAATATCCTAGTAACTCATCTGCCCAGCCCACAGATCTGAGGAAGCGGGGAAGAGAGAGTGGGATGTTGTCTCTTTGAGCAATGTGTTTCTTTGTTGTCTCTGTGCAGGACATCAGTAGTTGGCTTGTCCCCACTAGGGATTGCGTAGGGCGGCAGTGACATGCCAGGGAGATGGTGGAGTTACTGTCCCTGGAAGTGGTCAAGAAACACTGTGGATGTGGCACTGAGGGACATGGCTGTTGGGCATGGTGGTGATGGGTTGACGGTTGTACTACGGTATCTTACTGGTCTTTTCCCAACTTTATGGTTCTGTGACATCAGCCTGAGCAGAGAATGCATGCATGAGTCAAGCTTAGGGTCAGGACCAAACCAAATTAAAAATAATGAAAAAAGCCTTTCTATGACTTACACGTATTCAGTAGCTGGAAATTCCTTTCATTCAATTAATCTCTTTCAATTTCATCCACTGAAAACTTCTTGTCTGCTTGGTTTCAAATACTAGTATGCAACAGATGACAAGTACCACATCTAACTTCTCAGTCAATATAAAGGAAAAAAACAGGGCCAAAGAGTACTTGCACTAGAGCTGTGTTGAAATGATACATACAGCTTTTCATTCTCAGTCACCTAAATGACCAGGGAGGATCTGATCCTCAGCTGGGTTTTATCTTGTTGCTGCTTTTCTGACTTTCTTTATAATATACCCTCAGGATATAAATGTTTTGAACGTATTATTGAAAAAGATTAGATTGTATTCATAGGTCGCACATAGGAGCTGAAACTGCTTCAGTTGTGTCACTTTGGTCATAACAGTACAGCTTTGAATTGTTAATTTTCCTAATGTTATGCATAGCAATGCAATAGTTCAGGCACCAGAGAACTTGAGCAGCAGTCCTAATGCTCTGCAGCAATTTGAGAAAGCACAATGTCATTTATTAGAAGCCCTAATTGTTATGATTAATATTTAACGTAGGGAAGTCTGTATAGAAGGGCACAAGTTGCATCTGCTTACTGAATTGAATGAATTACAGATTATTTTTTTTTAATTTTATTTTTAGCATCCTGTTCAATAGCGAAACGTGTGAGTGTTTGCTATAACAATACCTCCTGAGCTAAAGACTCTGCCTTTCAAAAAGCTACTTCAGACACCTGGTCCGAAGGAAAAGGTGTGTGGCAGCACATTTGCTGCTCACTGAAGCATGAGCTGAGGATCTCTGAGAGGGGGGGGGACATTTAGGTGCATCAGAGGGGCAGTCACCAGACAGACATAGGAATTGGACTGATGAGGTGACAGGAGGGAGCTCCAGCACGAGTTGGCTTTCATTCCTGAAACCAGTTGCAGTACAGCATCTCACTGATGGATTGGAGCCTGGCTGCACAATCGTTCTTTTTAATAGTCACACCATAAATACAACTGCATGATAATTCTGGTCACTTAACAAGTGCTTCTTCTGACTAAGTGCAAAGGGATGTATCTATTTTTCTTCCCTTTTAATGTGTTTCTGGGAAGGAGGAAAGGAAGTTGAGAAAAAAACATTTCCAGGAGAAAAAGTAATAGCTGAACAAGTGCAATGAGAACCGACAGAGAAGTAAGTTTAAGAGAGCTGGTTGACAAGATATTGCTGTAATTTGTCTTTGAGATCACACAGAGAGCTGACAGATTTTTCTAGGTCTTGGTGACATTCATATAAAAAACTTTCCTAAATCACCGGCTGAAATTTTGGACAATGGTCTCTGATAAAGGGACATTGGAAAGCTTCACCTTCTGAAATTGGTGTCTCATTTGCCATTATCTCCATCAAACAGCTGAGATCTTCCCTTCAGAAAGAGAGATGAAAAATTATCTTCTGAATGTACCATATTGCTTCTGATTCCAGAGAGGAGAAGGGAATTAATGTTGAGGATGGTGTTGTAGTAATTAGTTTCAGATGCAATGGGCTGAGAGTAAATCCCAACAAGCAGAAGCAGGGGATTCACCAGCAGAGCAGCTGGAGGGAGGTATTTTTTTTTTTTTTAAGAATATGCAATCAGTGTTGTTCATCAGTGCTGCTTAATAATTAGAGCAAGATGGGAAAAACAAAAAAACAAAAAAACAAAAAACAACCCAACTGCAAAGCAAATTATTGTTGGGATTTTATTTATGGCTGTATCAGGAGTTAATGTTAAACTCTGAAGGTGGTTAACACTTTTGACTGAGATAGCATATGGGGGTGGTTAGTGCCTGATCGCGGGAATGTGGACCGCCAGCTTCTGTTCAGTGCATTGGGAGCTGAGGACATCTGTCCTTTTGTAGGCTCCTTGGACTCCAGTCCCATTCCTATTTAAACCAGTGTGAAGATATATTAAGCTTGTTAGGCATTAAACTGGGCTCTTGAATTAAATATTCTCTAGTGAGTATTCATGATATAGCTGAGCCTCCTCTTCCCTCTTTATCCGAGTGATGCCACCGTTCCTCCTGGGCTGTTGGCATCTCTTTTACAAATTGCACCCTTTCTCTCCTTTAGGAGTTTTGTTCAGTCGTTCAGCTTTTAACTATTTAGTCAAAACAAAATCTAATATTTAACAGTCTGATCAGCTTATTTGACTGTTTAGGAAATGAATAACCATATTCACTCACAAATTTTCATGAAGGAAGACTTTCAGGTAATTGAAGGCTTAGGAGGAAAAATATCATTGCTGCTGCAATTTATTTAGCTACCATTAAAAAATAGTGGGGGAAAGGGAAAATAAAAATAAAAACACACTTGAAAAGAAAGTATCATTTACTGAATATCTTTGGCTTCCAATGTCTCTAGGTAACTTGTTAGTAGTGGGCTGGAAGACCTGGCAACAGACTACAGAGAAAGCTTGATCAATCCTGTGATCTAAAATAGCAGTTATGTTGACTCACAGTCAATATATAATATATAGATGCCTAAGCAGGCATCTAAGGGGAATCAAAAACTTTCTGTCCTGACAGAGATGGTCTTGAGACTGGATCAGGTTTTCCATTGCTACAATCCTTCTCATTGCAGCAGAGATTAAAATCTCAGAAACCTTGGGAATTGGTACAGGATCTCCTTGCTAAGATTCTGCACCTACAAAGAGTCTTCCGGAGGTAGATCATAGCTCTTTGAAATCTGGATGGATGCCTCTCATTTTCTCAGTTCAGACCCATGTCCGTAGTGCTGGTGTTTGTCCTCACCCTCCCACAGCCTCCTATTTTTTGTTTTACTAAGAACTGAAAAATCAGAATTGTTTCTGTACAAAGCTGTAAGTCACTGTGATTTCTTGTCCTTCACACATCCTCAGTCTTATTCTTAGATACCTGACAAGGAAGTAATAGCAAGTGTGAAAGCAGTGCATCATGCCAACAGCAAGTTAAGTCTTCATCAAAAAAAGGTGTTTGTGTGTGCTTTTATTTCTTTCTTTCTGGCATCCAACATCAGCAGGTAGATTTTAGTCTGAAGCAGAAAAAGCCTGAGTAGGATGCTTGAAAACCAGATGCCTGCAAGGTAAGTGAGAAGAACACTGAGCTCAAATGAGATTATAGGTAAATATTGAGTTTTCTTCATTGCAAACTTGACAACCCACTTATAGCGGTTCACTGGCCTTTGCTAATGGAGGTATGGTAATGTCCTGTATCTATAATTGCCACAACTTTATTTTTTAGTGGATTTGTGGTTATTGTGGCTGAGAATTCCATACATTGACTTCTTGCTGGTATTGCTTAACATTTTCGGAAACTTTGCTGTGTCTCTTCATTTCAGTTTTAGAGGAAAATTGCAGCCATGGCACTGCTGAAATTAAGGATTTAATGCATTTTTCCCCCCCCTGCGCATATTCCGTTCCTAAGAAAACCTTCTCATGGGAAAGACAGACTTTACTGTGGGCATGAGATATATAACTTGGACAGGATTCACAAAGAAATGAAAACGCCTTTGCGGAAATACTGTGGTTTTTATGATTGCTTTTTTGCTTTTGTGATGGGCTGGCAACTCTGTAGTAAGAGCTGAGTGGTTGCCCGTATCTTTGTGGAATTATTTGTCTGCAACTGCCAGATTGCCTTGTCAGGAAATCAAACCCACACAATAGACTTTTGTTGCCAAGAATTACATAAGTCCTTTTGTTTTATTAATTTTTATTTGCAGAAAAGTATTTTACTACTATCTTTGCTTTGCCAGGATCTCGTGCTTCCGCTTCTGTTCTGGCAGGACCAACCTGGCTCTGTTTTGCCAAGAATAATGTATGTCACTTCTGCCAGAAACCTGACAGCGTTTCTTTTTCAGAGAGCAGTTAGCTATGTTTGTTTACAATGGGCAGGAAATGATGATGAATCTCAGGTGCCCATTGCAGACACTGCGTCTGCAGGTGTCACAGTGAACCTGCACATAGGAGCCATTTTCTGAGCTTCATCTTAGTTTGGATAGCAATTCAGCCATGTGTTTGCATGGTATGGAAATCTATGAATCAGCCCCATCAGTAATTGAATGATTTCACTTGCTTGAGACTGTGTTTGTTCCACTAAAATTTATATTAAGGATTTAGTGCTTGTTTCTGTGGTGTCTTTACGGCTAGTGTTCTAGAGTACTCAAAAGACAAGTTAATCTTTTTTTGCTTCTTCGTTCCAAAAAACTTGTTTTTTAAAATACAGCACTTCATTCTAAAAGACAGCACTGACTGTGCATACCAGAGCATGTTGACTTTAACAGATACGTAGTGTGTGAAATAAGGGGTTAAGATAGTGATGTGCAGTCTTGATGTAACTCCCCAGTTGGAAAGATTTAAAATAGACTGGACTGGAGATATAGGAAAAAAAACAGGGGGGGGGGGGGGGGGGGGGAGGAAAAAAAGATGAACTGATTGGAACATTTTGCCAGGATGATGGAGTGAAATACATAGCAGGTATTTGCTGCTTCTGAATGTATATGGCTGTGTGCTGCAGCCTAGAATTTCCCACCTGAGGGGCTCCTGTGCCAGTTGGCACCAGGCTCCCCAATTGCTTGACGTGGCTGCCTTCCTGGGCCAGCCCCACTGAAGTAATGTGATTTACTATGAAAAATGTGTTGAACGGGCTTGACTTTGTGCCACCAGGCAGATTAGCAAATTGCTTCGTCTGTCTCCCGTTGCTTTATCCCAGGCAGCAACATCTAAGCCTTGATGATTTTGCAGGTCTTCATTAAAAATGGCTGTTTCCATATCTGATTACTGAGCCCCATCTGGGGAAAAACGATCCTTTCATCTGTGTATTACGAGGCCATATCTGAGCACTTTGATTCTGCAACATAGTAAAATCAGACAAACTCACTGCTCGATTGCTTTTCCAGTTCATCTGCATGTTCTCTCTGAACACTGTCCCTGTCCCCAGTACATAATAGCTGGGGTTAGGGCATTTGTTGTTTTTAATTGCTCTTTTACTGCTAAATGCAATTTTCATAATTGGTTACATAACTCCAGGGTTTTATTTTAAATTAATCTAACTTTGCAATCATTCTGCATATGTTGCTCTTAACATTTGCCTATTATTTGAATTAATTTCGCTAATTTATCACCACTGTTTAGATATGCATTGTCTTTATAACACTTGCAACTGAATTAAAGCACACTTGTTGGGCTGAAGGCAAAGTTCGCTTCACTAAATCAAGCAGCTTTCTTGCCTCTCTCAGTTACTAGAAAATTACCTAGGATTTTTCCAAGGCACTCTGGAGGTCTGCTGTAAAAAATGGCGAATATTCTAGTAAATAAATTAAAATCATTTTAATTATAGAGTAAAAGCTATGGTTAGTGCTGGCATTTTCATTTATTGGGTCAAATTCTAAATTATTCCACAATATTTAAACACTTCATTAGCAGCCAACCTCTTTCACCTAGGGTTAGCTGTAATACCTGGCTGTGGTGATGATTAGTTTATATTTCTAGTTGGTGTCTGAAGTCAAATGGTTGTGTAGGGTAACAGTCTGGCCTGAGCAAGGGCTCTGTCATCCAGTGCCTTCTGTATCTGCAGAGCAGATGCAGGCATTTACTGGTGGCACTGATATTTCATCTTTGTGTCTTCCCACTGGTGCTTTGTACCAGCAAGTTTGTAGTAGAAGAGTTATGGGCAAATGCCTTGCTTTAAGGAAAATGTGCTGTGAGAAAAGGCTTCTGTTGTAAACAGGGTGTACTTCCATAGGTACAAATGCAGCCAGAGATAGAAACATTGGAATATTTCACTGTATATGTATTAAAGTTTTCTTTAGGGACATGACAACAAAGGCTTCCTTATGAATGCAAGTGCAGGGAACAGTCCACAATTCAACGTTCAGAGGTTCTGTTGCTCAACAGATTCTTTCTAAATGAATACATGTAAATGGAAGTATTCCTGGGATTCAGTATGTGAAGAACCCTGGTGGGATAGATGTGTGGGTAAGTTATTGTGTTAACATACAGCAGGCACTGAGACCAACCTTTCCTCAGCTGAGTGACTGTTCCATTGATGGTAGTACTGCAAACAGAAATTTGAGTTAAGGAATTCTCAGATATGCGTGAGATAAGGTAGCTAGTATCTTCCATTGACTGTAAGAAGGGAAGGAGGATTTATGTAATTTAAAAGGATACAAGCATGATTAATAAAGTGCAATTCACATTCTGGCTAAAGTAAGGAGCAGTCAGTGTTGTTCATAGCTGATCAATTCAGTACGTGTAAAATGATCTTTTTAAAAAGAGATAAACTGATTCCCTTAGATTCCACTTTGCACTTAATTGCATGTAGTACACAGAGAATTTCTTTTGCTATAGTGTTAGCAGAGATTGCATACAGTTATTTTTCTTCCAACATGTGGTGCTTTGATGATTTCTCACAAATTACGATTTTTTAATCTTAAATGGAAAATGTGTCTAGAAATTTAAGTAGGCCCAGGCTTGCACTGTAGAAAATAAAGAAAAGGATTGCAGCTCTCATAAACCCTTATCCCTGAGTAATTATCTTGTTATGTTAAAGTGGTTCTCCTGAATATTAAAATAATTAGGACCAACAATCTCAGCAATACTTTCCTCAGATGTTGTAATTGGCAGGGGGTGTTAACTAATTAAATGTATTTATATTGCTGACTAGCTAAAGAAAAGGATGAAGCGCTTGTAATTGCTGAAATTTAGCAAGACCACGTATTTACTACAGAGAATAAACATACAGATTACAGTGTTGGTGGCAGGCTGGGGACGATAGCTGTAGACAGTTATCCCAATGCTTCTATTGGGCGTTTCTCATTGCTCAAGGAGATCTGGAAGGAACGGCTTTGGCAGAAGGAATTTCAGATGTAGACAGGAGGTGGATCTTCCCTTTTAGAGAAAGTCTTGCAGAACAAACAGCAAAGCCAATGGGGTTCTATGGGGGCATGGGAGTCTGTGCAAGCATACAAGGGGTGAGCTTATAGTGGAGGTGGTCTGGGAATTCAGTTAAAGCAGCCAACTAGCCCTAAATGTGTGTGTGTGTGTTTGTGCTGGTACTGGGCTGAGAGCCTGCCTGCATGCTGTTCCCGTGGGTCTTACACCCTCCCTCACACAGTGCAGAGGCACAGAGCCACATTGGTGTTGGTCTGCATCTCCTTTTCTCAGAAAGCTCTGTGCTCCTGGTTGCATGCTCTTATTTCAAAAGAGGGGTTTTGGACAGATATATATACTTTTTTTGTTGTTGTTGTTCAGAAAGACTTCTTAAAAAAAAAAAATCACTATAAAACTGGGTATTGTCTGACCTCTGAAGTAATCAATTTTGGATTCAGCTCCCTGTAACAGTTTGACATTTCAGGGTCAGCAGAACAACTTTCTGACAGATTGAAAAGCTGTGTTTCTGGGCCCAGGGTAGATTAGAGTAAACCTGGGCCAAATAAAATGAGGCTTTGAGGCATCTCTCTTCTATTTCTCTGCTATTGAAAAGGGCAGTGAGGGCTGGCTGGAGGGAGCATGGATGACAGAAACCTTTCCTCCTTCCTCCATCTCCCCTTCCCCCAGCATTTCCCCCTCTTGTTTTGGAGCAAAGTTCAGAGTGGGTCAGGCATTCTGCTCCTCTCTGCAGCATCTCACAAACCAAACAGGAGACGCAGTTTCCTTGGAGGGTGGGACATGGAAATGTATCCCCCTTCCCCTACCTGTTGCTACCTCCTGTCCCTGCTGCTTCCTTCTCTTCCTCCCCTTCGCTCCCTCCCCCCCCCCCCCACCTCCTCCAACCACACACACATAAAAATCTCCTGCTTTGTTTTCTTTTTTTTTTTCATTCATCTGCCATTTCTTCTAGTTTTCTCCTCCATCCCTCAGCCCATGGTCTCAGGGCAGCATGAAACAACTCTTTCCCATCTAGAGGCAAACAGAAGCCCATTAGCTGCTTCAGACAAAACCCATCTTCCCTGCTCACTCCTCTCTTTTAGCCTCCTCATAAATGAAGATTCAGTTCAGTAGAATGGACATATGTTTACAATCTCACAGCTGGTAGGTACACGTGTACCAGGAGAGGGTGCCAAGGTTATATAGACACATGTCACTTTTACTCCAGAATCCCATTTGGCGCCTGGGAACATCTTTGTGTAGTAGCACTGCGGAGGTCATTACTACACCCTGTAATCCTCCACAAAGGTTTTCCATTTTCATTTATACACAGTAATAAAATACACATCTCAGCATCAGGCATTAGGATTAGTGCTGACAAGGCTTAAGCTGAAATGTTTTAAGGATGCATTTCTGATGTGAGCAGAATAGCTAGCATGCAGCACACAATTATGCTGGCTTTATGGAGGGACAGATTTATGCTTCAGCACTGTTAATATCACAGTGACATCAGCAGAATAAATGGAATTTTATTTAAAATAAAGATTTAATTAATTTTCCATTGTGGCACTAATCTGGTACCACTAATTTATTTTAAAATTCGAATGTTGATAACTTGCTGAGTGTGTAAAGGGAGATGTCCTTTCTGATTTCAGGGCCACTTCTTCACTTCTTAAAGAAAGCTGAAGTTCTGGGAAACTGTGATGTGGAGGCTGGTAGATTTGGAGCAAGGAACAGTGCTTGATGGCTGTGGACAGAGCTACCTGGGGGCACAATGGGTGCTGTGGAAGGTCCCTACCCCAAGCCTGTCTCTCTTTGCTGATGCAGCAAAGTTTTTAGCTCTGTGTTTGTGTCTTACTTCCATATGTTCCTGCTTGCAAGCACAGGCATGAGCCCTGATGGCCTAGACCAGCACAGTAGGCAGGCTTGGAGCAAAACAACATCCTGGTGCAAAACAAATGAAAAGGAGCAAACAGCTCCATCATAGGCAATGATATTTTCCCAACGTTTTTCTGAGGGCACCAGTTACTCAGGGTGGGGGGAGCCTAGCACAAGCGTGGTCAGTAGGTTATCCATTTAGTTTTAGTTTCTGCCTGTTCTGCACTACAGTGAGCACAAGTGGAGTCCTGTGGATTCAGGCAGATTTTACATTGTTAGATTTACAGTTGCTGGCATATTGGAGATATGAAGAAGCAATTTCATATATTGCTGTTGCCTCTGCTGGCAGCTTCCTGCCCTTCAAGATATTTCTTGTGATAGGAGGGAACCCCTCTCTCTAAAGGAAATGTATTTAAAAAGCCCAAGAAGCTGAAGGGTGGCTGTAACTCAGTGTGCTTGCCTGAGTTTTTATATACACGTCATTAGTTTCTAATTGCTTTTCTAATTCATATTTATTTTTTAATTGCAGCCTTTACCATCTCTGCATTTCAACAGAAATAGTAAAAAGTCACTCAGCAGTTGTAAAGAAAACAGATATGGCCTGAGGAAACCATGTGGTCATAACATTCATCTATTCTTTCCTGCACTTCTGTGGTGAGAAGATGCAGTTTGATGCCTTGAAGAACAGGAGTATGTTGTCAGAAAGGAATTTTCCTTCCCTCATTAAAAAATTTAATTGCCAAAAAGAGAATACCATAATTCACCCGTGCTTTGTTCAGTGAGCACGAGAATCCTTAGATGTCATTTCCTTTGCTTGTAGGAAACTTGAGTAGTTAAGAGCTATGGTGCCAACGTGGGCACTTGCCCTGTGTGATGCAATGAAGGCTCAAACATGGAGTCTCCCTGTTCTAGATCAGTGCCATTTTCCTCACAAATCAAGGCAGTGGTTCTTCCATGACTTCATACAGAGCTTCTGTTCTCCTTTTCAGAGAAAATCTGTGGGAATTTCATGGGGTCATTCCTGCAAGGACTGGGTGCCCGGATCACACAGCCTCTGAGCTCTGGAGAAGCTCCCTACATTAGCCTAAGCACAAGAGCAGAGTGCTGTGGATCATGTACTTCTGATATGTAAGAATCAAACGGACATCATCGTTACAATTCATACTAGTGTCCTGTGTCAGCTTGCAGCACAAAGGAAACCTGTGAAAAATAAAGTGCAGCCGATCCCTAGCAGAATGAATATTTTCCTGTTATATGAACTTTTCATGATGAAATGGTCTCATCTCTGTGGAAAAATCATTGTATTGCCCCAGCTGTTGTCAATAACTTTTATGCATTGACTGCTTTTTCTGCTAGACAATATTTACACTTCTCCACTCACCCGATTGATCTTCATTTTCACAGGGAATTTTTTGGGGGTAAAATATAACCAGTTTTTTTAAAAAAGGTAAACAACCCAGAATTGCACTCGAGGGAAGATATACATTGTAAGCTTAGTGACAACTTAATGGCTTGTAGTATATCAGATGTCTTCTATGCTGCCATCTTCTTGGGGAAAGTATTTCTGTACAATGTGTAAACCTATGCACATAGAAAACTATACACGCTCCTTCATTTTTTCCTCTCTCAGGTGTAAGCATTCTTGGCACTGGCAGGATATGTTTAGTGCTGTACAGGAGCAGTACCATTCTTCTTCTGCAGGAAATGGAAGACAACTTTAACTCTTATTTCTTAAAAATTCCCAGCAAGCCTGTATATTAACTGTCTTTTCACTGAATAGTGCTTGCTCGTTTCATAGGAAATGCATTATTTCATTGATTTAGTTTCTATTTTATATGCTAGAGAAATAAAATTTCCATATAGAAAAGCATACACAAAGGATATGACCTTTTAAGTTTAGCAGAGAAAATAACTGAATGCAATGTAATTAATATGCCATATAAATGCCAACAACAACATTAATGCGCCATAAAACCAGCACTGTTAAAATGATATAGTCTGGAAATGAAAAAGTTAAGTTTCTCTTGGCTTCATTAATTTGCTCACATTCTGTTTCTATGAAAGAAGCAACATGCTCCTTATCTAAACCAGGAGAATGGAGATATGGACTCCAGGCAGAATATGTTCTTCTGTTAGGAGGAAGCTGGATCTTGCTTAAGGCTTGACTAAACTGAAAGGTGTCAACCATACTTCTGCCATAGCATAATGCTTCCACTGCTTGTGTCCTTAATTGTTTTCCTAAAGCCTGACAAATGCTTCAGATTCAAAGCCCATCCATGTCTGTAGATACATTGTTAGCTCTCTGTAATATAGTTGTATTGCTATAGTTGTACTATTATACTGTAGCTCTTTCTTCTCTAAATACTTTTTCTAAAATAGTCTTCTCATGCAGAGAATGTCAATGTCCTGGTTATAGTCCAGTCCTCTGATGTAAGCAAGTTCTTTGCATGGGATAATTGCTTTCTAAGGTTCAGATGACAGCTTGCACGTAACTTCAACAAATAGGTCTCCAAGGGAAAAGTCTGGATTTTAATACCCTTTTTATCATTCTTGAAGTTAAAAAAGATCACCACTAAATTCATGCCTGAACTTCCCAGCCAAACTTAGCTGGAGGGCAAGGGTCAATTGAAAGAAATGCAAGCTCTACAGTGAGCATATGAGGACATCACTCTGGAGCTGAAACTTCAGTGGGAGTTGTTCTGCAAACACTTCCTATCACAGCAAGGGTGTCCTGCAGGCTCTTAATGTGACTCTGGTGTAAGTTCCAGCTGTTCATCCTTTGTTTCAGTCATTAGAGGTGAAAGGAACAGGAAAGAAGAGGAAGAAAAAAAAAAAAAAAAAAAAAGCAGCAAAGATTTAGCTTAAAAAGCAGGGATCTATTCTACCCTCTTTATGTGCACAACTCCCGCTAATAATAAAATGATGTTAATGATAGTTATGCGTTCACATCAAAGGCAGACCAGAGTCTTTCATCTTAGTTAAATCTTATTCAAATAATTAATGAAAGTAGTTGTCTAGGAAAAGAAAAAAAAAAGATATTAAGAAATTCCTTTGTAGAACATTGCAAACTTTGCTGCCCCTAGGGAGCAGCTCTGAGAATTGAGGACACCAACAAATCGTGTTTAAGTGGGTCTGGCCCTGCTTTCCATCAGCCTTGACTGCGTTGTATCCTGGAAAAATAAGAAATAAAAAAAAGTGAAATATGTTATTGGCATTGCAATAGATAATCCAACCAAAATCAAATAAAAAATCCCTGACAACGCCTACGTTATGAAAATAATCATAAATCTTACACTGTCAAAGCTTTGCGCCAGCATTAAGCATTCTGGTCAGGCCCGCAGTTGACGTAAAAAAAAAAAAAAAAAGAAAAAGCAAGACTTGGGGGCTGGGGAGAAGTCATTTGAAGTTCTGAAATTAAGTCTGCAGTTGTTCTTGTCTTTTGTGCAGTGGTGGGTGCAGCTGAGCAAGCTACTGGCAGGCCCCTCACCTCAGTGCATGAGTGCAAACCTGGAACTCTTGGCTTGGTTTCTTGGAAGCAGAGAGGCTTCTGGTACAGGCTGTCCAGAGATGTGGTGGGTGCTCACCCTGCAGACAGCCAAGGTTAGGCTGGATGGACTCTGAGCACCTGATGGAGCTGTGTGTGTTCCTGTTCACTGCAAGGTGTTGAACTAGACAGCTTGTAAGGATCTCTTCCAACTCAAAGGATTCCATGAAACCAGATCTAGAGTCAGATCTCATTTCTGAAGCTTTGTGGACTTCCTATAAAAGCTGAAGTGGCCTGTTAAACTCCTGCTTCTGGGCATAGCTGAAATGCTGTCACAGCTTGAAGCAGTGATTGAGCACCTGGTGAGAAGGCAGGGGCAACCCAGGGGAGCTCAGGTGCATGCAATGGCCCTGATTGACCAGAAGGGGTGGAGCCAGGATCCATCCCTTCCCAGACTTCAGTTGAGGGTTGGCAGTGGTGGCAAGAGTAACTTGCTGGAAATTCCTGCCTGACGGATAGGTATCCAAAGGTAGGTAGTTTTTCTTCCTTTATTTCTGCATCTACAGATGTTGCATTTGGGCTTGTTCTTGTTGCAACCTGGGATTGTGTCATCTACTCTGTTGTTGCTGTACTTTCCATCATGTTCCAGCATTATACTGAGTAATGCAATAGTTTGTACTGTGGGGTTGCTTTTGGTGGTGCTGTGCAAAGGGAATGCACCTCCTAGTGAGGTGATGCTCCAGATGCCTGTGCAGTGTATCCCCATTGCTCATCTCTGATGTGTCAGCCCTGCAGTCCAGGGAAAGCCATTCTTTATTTGTGGCTGGATGACAAGTGATGTTGGTGTAGACAATGTCGTTCACAGAGTGTTGTGTCCTTGTGGGCAGTGGCTTGCTTCTTTGCTATGAATTTATCTCACAGATCCATGTTGTTTGCAGTCCTTGACTCCTTTGGATCTGCACCTTCCACCAAAAAGACCTTGGAAGTAGAGGGCAGTAATATATTTTAGAACTTTAGAGATCAGAAAGGTTTTTTGTGCGTAGATGTGCACCACAGAAGTGCCTATAGATATTAAAACTTGCAATTTATAGTCTATCATTTCATGGCCTTTCAAAGCTCGAAATAAAGACATATTCCACTGGGAAAATGAGATTTGTAGTTTTCGATGGCTTAAAGCTCTTGTTGCTGAATCTGATAGGCTGCAAGATATTGGACAAGATATCTGTCACTTGTCTAGAGTGTGTGTGATGTATATGAGTGTGTAGAATTTAGGGCAAAGTGGTGACATTTCTACCAGTAAGTGAACAAGTTAGGAGATTTCAACATGGTAGTGCCAGGGGGAGGTACTCCCTGTGAAAGTAATTTATTTTTATTTTTTTTTTCCCTTTAGTAATGGTAACTTAACAAAGGCAAACGAAGTCAATGGAGTGGTAACCTCCTAATAGTTCTCTGAGATAAAATGAGCTCTGCTAATGGCTTTGAAGCTGCAGTGAGTCCCCTGGCAGCAGGGAGGGTGACCTGGCTGCAAAGTCTGCTTCTGATTTTTGTGTGGAAGCCACCAGGATATATAGACCCAGTTTCCCTTGTATAAGATTGGGTCTTGAAAGGATGAAGTGCTTGAGTAAGGCATGGTTCAATTGCAAGAAATTTAAGTAACTCATTCAATATAAAAGAAGAATAAATGGCTAGCAAGTGTTAATATTCATTCCTTATGCTGATGGTATCCCTCTCATACCATTACATATTTATTAAAAAAAAGTTTTGGAGGTGTAAGTTAGAATCAGTCATACAGGTGCGTGTTGGCTGTGTAACCCTTAGTTTGAATCTTCAAGCTGTTTCCATCCCTTCCAACTCACTGTAAAAATGTATGATTTCCTCATCATCCACATCTACCAGAAACTTTTAATCTTAAATGATTTAAACTGTAGCTCTGTCCTAAACCAGGATATGTGAATTTCTGAATTTAGCTGTCACACCGTTTCTGATCTGATTATTTATTTAATGAGACAGCAGTTGTGTAAGTTTCAAATTCACTGTAATTTCATTAGATATAGCAGCTTTTAAAAAATATATTCTTGCTAATTAAAAAAGACTGGAGAAATATATAAGTTTTAACTGAAGAATAAATAAGAATCACTTTTGTGGTTGGGGCACACAACGAAAATATGAAACTGAGCAAGAAAGCAGAAACTTCTTTGATATAATTAATGTTGAAATGAGGCATCCATTAAAATCTTCCTTCCCCTTTCTTCCCAGCAACTTGCTGCTTTCTATAAACAAAGCCTTCTCTGGGGCATATTGCATTTATTATATTTGGGTTCAGTACAGAATTGATGTTTTGGATGTAGGAGAATTTCTGTGAAACCTATTCAACCAAACAGCAAAATCCTCCTGATTCCCCTGGGAAGGCGAACTTAAACAGATTGAAGTTCTCCAGATGGAAAAGAGACCAAGGGTTGAAATACAAAGATCTCTAAAATCATAGGATGATGTAGAGAGGGTGACTAGAAGACAGTTATTTGCTGTTTCTCCTAAGAAATAAGTCAAGGAGACCTCCATTGTAGCAATAAGTTTGGGACAAATAATAGAAATAGATGATGTGTGATTGAACTGTGGAGGCTGTAGGCAGTTTTGGAGCTGTGCTGACTCTCTGGGGGGGTGGAACTGAAGGTGGTGGATGGATGTGATTTGTGTTGGTGAGGACTTGGGTTTCTCACTCTATGCAGAAGTTATGCTGAGAGCTTTTGCAGAACAAGTGAGGGCAGCTGAGTTGGGGCTGGGCTGTCCAAAAGGTCTGGGTGAGAAGTTGACCCCCACTGAATTATAGGTTGATGGCCAAATTGGTGTCTGCTGTTTTAGGATTCTTTTGTAGCAGAGACTTTGTGACTGGGCTTGAGTGAAAACCCCTGGCTTTAAATAATAAGTGTTCTATGGAAAGCATGAGGTTAAATTTGGTGGGGGGTGGGGAAGAGGCAACAGAAACACTATTGCTTAATAATCTCCATTAAGCCTGGGAGAGGAAGCAAAACAATCTCCCAGAGGAGCTTTTTAGTCAAACAATTGTCAACATTGGCCAAGGGCAGATTTTCTCTCTTTTTAAGAAAATGTCCATTGCAGAGCTTTTCCCAGACCAAGTTTCTCCTCTGCTCTGTGCCATAACACTGCTGGCATGGAGCACGTTGGTGTAGCTGGGCCTTTTGTTCAGTAAAACTGCACAGGAGGCTGCTAATGCACGACAGAGGCACCATACGTACGTTCCCTGTTTGGATCAAAGTGTCCTGATCGGCAAGAGATCTGCAAAGCTAGCTTTTTAATTGAAATATTAAATTGAAAAGTTCACAAATGATGAGCACGTTTTCGGTTTCTGAACTCTGAGGTTAGGATACTTAATCTGGGACTGTCTCATTAACTGTAATAGCTCAGCTTCTAGGGTCTCCTTATTGCTTGATGAGTGAGAGATCACATCTTTCCTGTAATTTAGTACAGGCGAGTACATCATTTTTCCATGAGGGCTGAGGCGCTTTAGTGTTGGGCTGCATCTGAATTTACTCCAGCACTGCAGCTCAGCAGAGTACAGGACTCTGCCCCACTGGATGTTTGGCAGCTCATGACTTCATATTGTGAATGTAGGTAGGCGTTGATAAAGGGGCGTATTTATTTGGAAATTCACTAACAAAACTTTCAAGTTAAAACATTTGTCTGTGTAGGATGAAGGCTGACCAGACTCCTCTGGTTTGGATGGCAGAAGCGACCCTTCCTTATAATTTTCATAGAAATACAGGTAGCCTTGTGTTAGCAGTTACCATTACTTTTTTTTCCCTGGAGCTGGGAAAGAGAAGTTAGCGTGTCATGATTAAGTTTTCTAAACTATCAGTGCAGCTCATCTCCTTTACAGATATACTTCTGTGTACATATATGCATTCCTCAACAGAGGAACATGGTAGGCTGATTATTAGGGTGTTTTTATGTATAACTCTCACATCTTGGGAAGAAAATCAAACTCTAAAGATATATACTTTTAAACTGCAGAGCAGTGTCTAGAAATCCTCCATAGTCACGTCTGTTCAAAATTGCCAGAAAAATATACCTAAAGCAGAAGATGAAAAATGAATCTGAAATTGCAGCAGTGCCATTACTGGGTGAAGCAGGTCTAAAAGAGAAAGGCTCTTACAGTTCACAGAGAAGGACTTTGTACTGAAAATACAGCACATAAGTCCAAGGAGATGTGTTAGATGCTGAAAGAAAAAAAAAAAAAAAAAAAAAAAAAAAAAAAGAAAAAGAAAACAAAAAACCCAGAACCTAACAAAAACAAACAAACAAAAAAAAAACCAACATGTGGTTTTGGATGCTGTGAGAGAAACTGCTTCCAAAGGCAGCTGAGCTACAAGACTGACTGTAAAGAGAAAAACAGAAAAGTGCCTTGAGCCTCTCAGAGCCACAGTCCTGCATAGAAGAAGACCTGCTGAAGCTAAGCAAATACAAAATGTAAATTGGGATCTGGGTCTCTGGCCTGTCTGCTGGGATGCAAGAAATAGCTCAGGTGCATTGGCCAACAGAGCTGTTAATACTAGAGGATGCTCAGCATCCCCACTGTCCTGGAACAGGGATGTTCCCAGCAGCTGACAGCCTGGCAGAGTTTAGCAGCATTCGTTGTGTTAATTGTGGTTGTGAAGGCGGAACACTTTTCTGGTGCTTAGGTCATTCACTTTTTCTCATTGTCATCATTTCCTCAATGTCGTTGAACTTTTCTGCTTCTCATTCCAGTGTGATTCACTGTGTTGCTTTGGAATATTCCCTTGTTGCTGGCACCTGAATTTGCTGAAATATCTTTGTGCTCTTTCCTGTTTGTTGTCAACATAAAAAAGTAAAAACGTTTCAAGCATGCTTGGTGGCTGAGATGTGCACACCCCTCAAACGAAAAAACAAACTTTCATTTTGTGCTAAGGGCTGAAAAGACACACAGTAAATTTACAAGTTCTAATCAGCTTATTTATACTTTACAGATATACTGAGGATTAATTAAGGTCTGATGTTAGCTGAGCAACTTAATAACTTAAATTATTAACGCTTCTGTTTAGATGCATAATTTATATACAAATGTCTGCTAAAATTTAAATTTTAACTTTGGTGCCTGTGTGTGCTTTGCAGCATCCGTATTTTAAAAAGGAGCTTTGATAACTGTGATTAATCCACAGTCCTGCATTAAAGCTTTTTTTCAATCTCGTATTTTTGCAAATGGTTAATAAATGTTAAGAATCTCAAGAGAGCTGGAGAATCACATGAGGTGCAATATAGCCTCACCATCCCAGAGAGACAGATTAAGATTTATAAACTTAACAACTGCAAATATAACAGTGAAAGGAATTAATATTCAGTGTGTGAGAGTATGCCAAAACAGAGCAGAAGGTGTAAAGCCTGCAATGTATAAATCAAATTTGTCTCTTGGTGGATAAATCCCATTGAATGAATCCCCAAATGCTAGCTGTTCTAACCATCTTTGCTGCAATATTGTATGTAAATAGGTGGTGGGAAGTGTGATGGAAATGGTGTCAGACCCAGCTACAGTGCTGGTAGTAGGAAGGCATGCTTTGACAGGAGAAAAGAAATTGTATCACTGGTGGAAAGTACAGTGCAGTCACTCACAACAGAAGCTAGTGTTTTCAATGCTTTGCAAGTGAGTTCCTGAAAGTTTGGAAGAGGTTCAGTATCCTCAATAGCTGAGAACTGGACTGTGAAACCAGTGTGACTAACTCAAGTGTCTGATACAATGAAGTTTGCATCTTCTTTACTGTGGTAATACACAAGACTCCACTCATTGTCCGCCACTGTCATGAATTTGATTTAAAAAAAAAAATCAGTAGAAGGTCAGGTCTTGTTATGGCCTTTAATATGGGACTAATTTATGGGGAGCATGCACACACATCCTCTGTATCTTCATGGCTGGAGTCCCCTAGAGCAGTAATTGGCAACAGGTTAAATGAAATTGAGGATTGGTCTGCCAAAAGACTTCAAATCGGTAAAGACTGCAAAGACTGCATTGGGATGGAACTGAGATGTCTTGGTGCTGCAAAAGCCTTCAGTGATTCATGGAATCAAGAGCAAAGTGCACTGGCTCAGGGCTTTCAGCTCAAGTGGGTTGAGTTTAACCAAGAGCTGGAGTCTATGCTTAGTGTCACAATGAGGTTTGCAGAAGCTGTGGCAACTTCATGTTCAGACTGGGGGGAAAAGAAGAAAAAGAGATTGTTGGAGCATTTGTTAAGGATGTATGGAAGGTCTGAGCAGGAAGTGAACAATGATAAATGAAACTATTATGGAAGGCGATGGTGCAGCCTGCTTGCAGATCTGCAGGAGAGTGACTGCTGTTGTGACTGAGTGTTGATTTTTAAAGACAGACCAGAAGAAAATGTAGTCTGAATCTCAGCTTTCAGAAGTAATGCAGCTGATGATGGCACTGCTCCCTGTGTAGTGGGGAGAGAAACATCAGTATGCAGGGAGAGAACAGCAAAATGTCAAGATAGAAGAATGTAGCAGGTTTTATGTGCTTCACGTGAACATTTGTGTAAACCCCAAATATCTTAATTTAACAATATGATTTCCTAAAGAAATGAAATTAGTATTAAAAAAAATACTTTATGGAGGTTGAAACAGAGTAGATTCTTATTAGACGATGCAAATCCTGCTGAGAGAGCAGTTAAACAGAGCAGTTCTAGTGTCCAGCATTTTGGGAAATAGCAGTGTGCCCTGGGACTGTGAGGCTCATAGCTTAGCATTCCTGGGAGTGGGTGAATGTGAGTTGAGCAGTGACAGTGCCAGGGCTTTTGGTGGGTGCAGAGGAGCAGGAACGTGCTTCGCCCACTGCAGGTTCTGAATGCTTACAGGAAAGTTGTGAGTGAGCTTAGTTTTACATCAGTATGTACTCACAGAGCTATATAATTAAGGAAACATTCTTGTTGCTGTGATGAAGAGGCAAGGGAGATTATTCCTTCTGATGCAGGCTTGCATATTAGGAGAGCAGCTAAAGATGGTAATTTTTTAATCCTCTTTAAAAAAAAAAAAAAAAAACACAAAACATTAGAGAGAACAGACCTTCATTTTCGTTTTGTGGTTTTGTTTCTGCTACATCAAAGAAATTATCCTGTGCTATACAGATGCACTCTGAATGGATTCTCTGAAATACTGCAAAGTTTAAGGATTCAGGAACTGCCAGATTCTGAAAGTAGGAAAGTAGCATTTGTAGCATTGATTCTTAATTGGGCTTCAAGGACTGACTGTTCTGCTTTTCTGGCTAAAAGTCAACAAAGCTGTGCTTTGTTTCCATCTAGAAAACTGAATATGGAGATTTAAAATCTTTCATTATTTTCAGCTTTGTCAATAAGGGCCTCCAAGTAAACACTTCAGTGAAAATTCTGAAAGATGGAAACTCTGAGGTTTCCCACTGATAGTCTATATATTGTGACATTCATTGAGCTTGATGCTCACTATCTTTCTAAAAAACTTGAATAATCTGTCACAGCAAAACTAATACTAGGAAATTGTTGGTGCTCACTGTAGGAATCTGAACCTCATTTATCTAGTATTTGGGGTATTTACACCATAGTCTTTACGTTGCAGTATGCATAGATCCCAGCTTTGTTAACTGTTAAGTAGGAGAATGAGAGAGAGATCTTATTTCAAGGTTTTCTGGGGCACTGGAGGATGTTTTTCCAACCCAGCTCAGCAAGACTTCCATCTGGCAGAAAGTTTTCACTTTAAGAGGAACCCAGCATGACAGGAGATGTAATAAATAACAGCAACTTCTCTGTGTCTCCGCTTTGTAAAAGCATTAATTGTAGCAGAAGCTATCTGCTCTCTTGTTACAATTATTTAATAGTAACAGTAAAGGGTGGGATGAAAGCATTAGCTGTACTATTCTGTGAAATAAGGAAACAATTTTCTCTCTGAAGAAGATACCACACAAGCACATTGCATACACTCCAGTTTCAATAAGCAAGCTGCCCATGTCAGTCCACCTCACTGAATCAGAAAATGTATTTCAAGCAAATAAAATGTCAGTCTAGTTTCTTGCACGTCTTGAAAGCTAAGATTTTATTTAGCCGTAAATTTACTGAAGAAAGGTTCCGTTAATATTTTATGACTCTAGTGGATTAAACCTTGTATAAATCAACAAATTAGCAGTCACACTATATTTACGTTCAGAAGAGGGGCTAGAGAAGGTGAAGGCAAGATTACTCCTTCCTGGCAAGTTGACCAAACTGAAAAGCTAAATTGAATGACTTCAGAATGCTTAGAGTGATGCAGAAGTGAGGATGATAAATAATACACACTGACTGCGGTTAAGTCAGGTGCAAAATAAGAGGATTTTTATTCATCTTTGAAGCTTTCCTCTTCTGCCCCTTTGGTGTGGATCAAAGACTTCTCAGTTTGGGGGGATTCTTTAGGAACTCATAAAATTCATAAGATAGTGACCTTCATGCAGGTTTTTCTGCCCTGATAATACGTATGTGCATATCATATATATATATATATGTATATATATATGATAGCTGGCCAAAGAAGAATCCATCTCTTTAAAATATTTGAGGGCATTACATCATCTTATAAATACTCAAGTTTTCTTTTGTTTAAATTAATAATTTAAATCAGAAAAGAAGCACGAATAGATGGAACCAGGTGCTTCTACTGTTGTGTGGGCTTTGGAGACTGAACTGAAACAGAAGCAAATGGTCTTCAGCATCTTGCAAGTATGTTGGATGATTCTGTTGTGCTTTCCATGCCCCAGTTTGGTTTCTTTCCTTCGAAGCAGCAATGTGTTGTGATGGCAGAGGAGGTTGCTCTGTGGCCAGACAGTGGAGCAAATACACTCTAGAAAACACAGCTGCCATATTTCACCATTCCGTCATAAACATGGTATGAACCTGCGTGTCTGAGTCTGTTGCCAATTTGTTTTATTTTTTGAGATCCAAAATCAGAACAGCACCTTTGGGAGAGAAAACCTGAGAAAGAGGTGTGCTTACAACACATGAAAACATCTGAAATGCTTTTAAAAATTCAAGCCTTAAGGCAACTAGTTTTCTGAAAACAGAGTATCCTACAGTTGGTAGTTCAGAAAATTAATGCAAAAACACCATCTGCTAAACTTCAGATGTATGAATACTATTTGGTCTATAGAGAGTACAGACTGTACAGGAAACTATTGATCCCCCATCTGCTTCAAAATGATCTTTTAAGAATTTCTCTCACTGAATCAAGTACTAGATTAGTAACATGATATGGAGCACAGCATCCCGGTTGCTCTTAGAAATGCAGTAAGTAGAAATGTACTGCTGTCATCCTTCAGCCACCAGGAAACAGAAACATTAGCTTGGTTTTATGCATGTTCACTTCCTGTGCAGCCAAGAAAAGAAGAAATAAATCTCAGTTAAATGGCCTCGTATATGTAAATATCATGGTTTGAGATGTGTGCATTCCTGGGGTTAGTCCTTACCTTACAGAGAGGCAGTTTCCTTTGTATCTTCATTCTCCTAATTAATAATTTGGTAATATCCAGATGGTCAACCATGGAAAAAGTCCATTTTTTTAATCACTGTAGCTCATGTCAGTCTTGTCCCTAAGTGCACTGGAGCTGAGATCAGTATTCTGAGCCTTCTGCCAGAACACAAATACCCCAGCTTGTGTCAATGGACTTGAGCACTGATGGAACGCAAGGCTTTTCTGAGCATGTGCATTCTTTCAAAATGCAGCTCACCAGCTGTTCCTGATGCGATGGGATAGTTGGCCCAAGGGTTACCCAGGGCCTTGGCACTTTCTTTGTTTGCAAATTCCACCATGTCTTCAGACACTTTCACTCTAGGGTATCTACTGAGTGTCTAGCATAGGTATCTGAAAAGGATTAGAAAATGTGTTCTTTGTGTCTCTTTGTAATAAAATTGATACAATTAGGCACATCAGTCTAAAATAAGCACAAATCATTTGCAGAAGTATCTCCCTCTCAAGAGTGCTGCACATGTGTATGTGCAATTTTCACAGGCAAAGCAGACACTCAAATTGTCTAACTATAGGAATGCTATTTTATTGCTCTGTCAAAAGATGCATACTTTTAAAAATGCTAGGATTTTCTGTTGTTTACTGCTCCTGAATTAAGATGAGTGCAGAAATAAAAATATGGGGTCTTCAACAGGATTCTTATTTTGAAGTTCAAGGATTTCTGCTTTGAATGCTGGTTCAGGTTTACAGTGATACCAGCATTAACCAAGAGCCCTGGCTTTCCAGCCTCTTATCCCACATCCATTTCTAAGACCACCTAATTTCTTTAGGGATAGCATGCAGCCTAGATACTAGGATACTAGATACTAGGAGCATTAAATTAAAACTACTCAAAGGGTGTTATGTCTCTGTGGACCAGATAAGGATTCCAGCAAGGGCTGCTTAGGCTCTCAGTAACCTGTGAACCTTAACTTGGGAAATAGTGACACAATTATCAGATATTTCTAGCAAGATTCACAGCCCCTTTTATAGATGAAATTGGCTATTTTCCGTTCTGGGTTCCATTTGTAAATTAAATGTTAATACGTTTGTGTTACCTGTGATCGATTTGTTCAATCAGTAATGCAACTGTTATTAAAAAAAGTAGTTATCACCATGACTTGAAATTGTCTTGAAAGCTTTCTTTTGTTGCGTGTAGAACTATGTCTAATGCTTAATACTCATGTCTGTAGTATATTAACAATTAATCATTCATAGACTTTTATTAGTAACTTACAGATGGAATGTGCTTCGTGAAATTTTTGTAATAATTAAAACAGGTACTTGCTACAGAATTTTGTATTGTATTCCTTCTTTCAAAATCTGTGGCATATCTAAATCCCAGCACTAGCACACTTCTCCTCACAGTCATCCTAGGGTTGAGCCATGTGTTCTAAAAGCAGATGACATCTTTACTCCCTCTCCATGTCTTTGCACCTCACCAGGCTGGCCCAAGATCACCCCACCTAATTTCAAACACGGACTGTTGTAGTTAGGATGCAGTTGCCCATGCCTTCACTGCCTCCATAAGGAGCACGGGTGCTAATTTTGTTGTGCTGCTGAATGTCAGGTGGAAGATCTAAAACCTGTGTGTCAAAATAGTGCAAAATGAAGATCTGCATCCGCAGCTACAGTTACAGCAAAGTGAGGGGAAAAAAGCTTTGGAAGCATACATTTTACCTCCTAGATGTTTTTGTGTTGCCTACAAGATGCTTCTCCATTAATGAAACACCAGTCAAGACTTGAAGTTATCCATTTGAACAAGTGTAAATAGTAACCACGTGAAAGTGTTAAATGAGGCTGATGGTTCCACTTAATCAGTAACGGCGAGAAATTAAATGTTGTGAAATGCTTATAAGCCTAGGGACTGGGATGCTCAAAGACAATTACCAACTAAACATTTCATTAATGAAATAATGATTAATTATAATTACTAATTAAAATTCAGGATTATGGTGTTGGTTTTAAGTATTAGCAGGAGTAATGATATTACCATTTTTAATGAAATTCCAGTAAAGAAAATGATAATACAACTTAAAATAAATAAATAAGTAGGTACAGACTACAGTAAGATTAGGAGCTATTGTTAGGCCCAGAGGCATAGAATTTTCCCAGCTGGTGAACTTAAGTTAAGTAAGTTTAATGCACTATAATTTAATTACTAATCATAGTTTTTCTTCACAGTGGGAATTGATACCAGGTTTATATTTTACAAGAACAAAAGACAGAATTTGAATACCTGTTCTGTGATGGTTGATGACATTATGCTGCAGGCTACAAATGAAACAATATTTTGCAGACTTCTGCATAACATTTGAGTTTAGATATAGTATGATATAAATATTATTTAATTAACAATTACTGGCTTAGAAATTAAGCAGCCCCTCTGATTTTACAATGGAACTGTAATGCAGCCTTTGTGCAGAGCACACTCAAGACACAATTTTGTATATATATATATATATATATAAAATATATTTTCCTTGAATAATTCATATGTAGGCACATTAGTAAATGTCAAATTCCCACAAGAAGATGGAATTTGACCTACATTAATAAAGCTATTTAGGATTCATTAATTGTAGACAGATATCTTAAACTATTTGCTATTACTCACCTTTTCATGCATAATGCAGTATGTTGGCTTAAATACAATTCCTAATTTACATACTGTTGGCTGTGTTGCCCTTCTTGCTATTCTCTGTTTGACTTCTCTTAACCTGGATGACTTATAGGTCCTCTTACTAATTTGCTGTCTTGTGAAGTTCTCAAATGTCAAGGTCAATTAGAAGTTGTGTCACGGTTGTACTTTGAGCAGTGTATGAAACTTCACTTTTTCTGGACTTTTTGGACAATTTAAGATATGTTTAATTGAACAGTTCTAGTAAGAGACCTGACTTATGTTTATTTAATGGCAAGACATTCTCATATCAACATCACTGATGGACAGTGGATCCTACAAAAAGAGATTTGATTCATTTGTATGTGAATATAAGGAATATGAACAGATTTGAAGAACTTTACTAACAGAACTATACATCTGTAGCTCTTCAGACTGAGATATGGAAGCCCCATATATGCTGAATATGTGTGTAAGTTCAGAGGGAATTTGTCTTGAGGTTTAAAAGGCATTTTATTTTTGTTTTTATTTTTAATCAGTTCCAAAGAGATGAGGTGTCGAAGACAGTCAGCAAATCGTTAAAAACAAAACAAAACAAAAAAAGCCTGAGGCAATACAAGCAGGTACACAAATGGCTATGTAGGGTATGTTCTAGCCAATCCAGTGGAAGGGTGGATGTAGTGGCAGTCCAAGAATATTAAAGTCTGATTAATTAAACTAGTAATTCGTGGTGGTTTAAAACTTAGTGGGCGTGGAGGTGCTTGGCTGCCCATTAGGCATTAAACCACCACATCATTAGTTCTCCAGGCAGTTTTCAGCATTCTCAGGCAGCAGACATACAGTTGAACCATTATCTAAATGAAGTTTGATATGATGTTTCTGTGGGATCAGGAGGGTTCTAAGCTGCTACCCTAAATGAATGGCAATGTGAAAGCCCCAGGTATCTCTGGAAGAGTTTTTTGAGGAATGATGCTTCTTTCTTTGGAATGCAATCAAATCTTCCTGAGAGCAACAGGCTTTCAATCAAAGCCATGTATGTTTGTGTTAGACTGCTAGCGCTGCATCCTGTCCAAGAGATGACAGCCAAACCCCAATTTCACCATTACTGCTTTTCGCTTTTTTTTGTTGTTGTCTTTTTTTACATGTTTGTATCCTAGATAAAATCAAACAAACTAATTGTTGATGTGATTTCAGCAGCTAACTAATCCTAGGTAAACAGTACATTGCCAGCTTTTTCTACTGGCAAAATATCCCCCATGTTGCTACAAAGGCAGATAGGTAGCAAATGAAGCTCTGTTTTGTGAACTAGACTCCTAGGTTTTGTAATTAGTCAACAGCAAAGATGAAGCTTGACAGTCTTGCTCATATATTGCTCTCTGGAGTACAAGTGCATGTGTCGCTTTCAGAGAAGAGCTGAAAATCAGCCAATATCTGGAATACTAATCTGTTATCTGTACAGTTCTGAATGAGAAAACTGTGCCTTGTGGCAGACTCAGAAGTGCATTAGTTGGTTTTGAACCTCTCCTTTGCTTAGTGGCTATGTATGACAGCCACCACGGAGTACTCAGTACCTCCGTAATTTCTCCTCGCATCACCTTTTTTCTTTTTTTCAGGGAAAAATTGCAAAGAGTGCTATAAATATATGTGACATTAAATATCAGCTCATTGGTATTGGGTTGTTGTTTTTTTCCAATCCAAAAGTCTTGGTTGGGCCAGACACTTTGGGGTGAATCTTTTTTGACAGACTTGTGCCAGAATAAATATCAAGCAACGATGGCATCCAGTTGTTTTCAGTGAGCTGAAATAGTCCATTCACAACAGAAGTTGGGTGGTGTAGGCAGAAATCCTTGGCAGGCTGAATAAATACAAAAGAATCTTATTAATTCATAGAATGGGAAACTTAAAATATGTGCTAATTGCAAAAACTTGTAATTATCCACAATTGTCATCTTCAAAGTATGTTGAAAAATGTAGCATTTGGTAGTGTTGATGACCTTTTTTGTGTACTTTCAGGAGAAACCCTTAGAAATGAGGCATTGTAAAATTCATCTGAGAGCAATTAATTTGTGCAATTACAGGAATATAAGCTGATTTAACATGTGCACATATGAGAACGTAAGTGGACTTTAATGTAACAGCATAGACTTGAATTTATAATAAGACATATATAGAGAGACAACTAAGAGAATGCATGAACAGGACCTTCCTCTTGTGAAAGCGGTGGTGCAGTGAATTGTCTTTGGCTATTTGAATCTTCTTATCTGATATGAAAAAGTAAATCTATCTACTTTCCTAAGCCATGAGTCCTGTTGATAACCTCTATAGCACATAACCCTTTAACATTTGTTTAAAAAGACAACGTTTCTGTCTCATTGTTATGATTTCCAGAGAGAAAAAAAGTTCTGTTTTTCTTTGGCTCATGTGAATTAAGTCCACTACAGTCAGCTCTTAAAACCAGGGTAAGCAAGTGGTAGCTGAGCCTCTTGCTGCTGGTCCTGAGCCTTTGTCTCACGATATCATTAATGACAAAGCAAAAAAGCACACCAAAACTGGAACGCTGCATCATTGATGTGATGCAGTCCTCTTTAGAGACTCAAATCCGATCTACAGACACCGTCTCTCATTGCATTGTTGCTCTTAGGTATAAATTCTGCTTTTCACTTGAAGGAAGGGAGGAAGGATATGAAATAAAAATTGCATAAAGGTGTAAATAAAGAGTGTTAGGCTTTCATGGATCTGTTTTTCTTTTGCATTGCTGTTCAGAAAAGTTTTTTCTCTTACTGCTAATTGGATCAAAGCCAAAGACGGGATGCTTGTTTTTTCTTTCCTGATAGAAGTAGTCCAAAAGCTCAGTTTAAAGTATCTTAGTTTACACTTAGTTTTCACTTCCAGATATCTAAGAAGAATTAATCCATATGTATTAAATATTCCTTTTATATTAATTATTCCATCTTTTCTGAGCACTTCTCCACTTGTTTTTAATTTTCTTGTTTATTTCTGTAAAGTGTGATCATTGCCAACATTGGGTATAATTGTTTAATATGGGCATAATGTATTTTGTCAGTCAAAATCAGTGTATGTTGGACTTTCCCATTGCGAAGAACTGATGCTTCAGTTTATCAGATTCTTTATTTTGTAAATTACTGAAGCGTTGCTCCAATAAATAAGCCTACCTTAAAGCCTGTGCCAAATAATCAAAATATTTTTCACAGTTTTATGTGAAGACATACATTGTTTTTGTACAGCTGTCTCTTTTTGAACTAATTTTATTGCCACATATCCAGCTTTAAAGACCATCTAATGTGAAACTTTGCCAATTCCTTAATGGGCTTAAAGTGTTAAGTATTGTTATTTATTTCTCAGTATTTACTTATAGGCACTGTAATGACAAGCAAATGTATGATCAATGCTACAGAAAGCAATATATTCAGGCTGAAAGTACTGTGTATGCATACTGAGCATAAAGAAATGATAGCTGACTCCTCCTCTGTTCTGCAGGTTGTCTTCCAGTGTAGGGAAGAATGGCTGGTAGATAAAGGTGCCTGCTCCTGATTCTTGTTAGTACACTGGGAGCTCTGATGCTCTGCCCTAAGCCTGCTGAATCCCACAGAACAGATTTGCTTAGGAGGGGAGTCTGTTCCTTTTTCAGTTGAAACACAGGGGCAGATGGGAAGTATTGGATCTGAGATTGCAACCACAGCTGGAGTAATTCAGGAGGATAACTGATTTGCTGTGCTTCCAGAGGGTCATTTCTTCTTTGGATAAGGAGTCCTGATCAGGGAAGGATGTGCTGACCTGGAGAGCAGCTTGATGACTGAGGGCTGTCACATTCATTGGGTGTCATTTAACATTTGGACCTTGGAAAGGAAGTACCTGGAGGTACAATAGTGTATGGTCAGAAGTGTAGTTAATTAAAAAAAAAAAAAGATTTAGTCTTCTAAACATCAAAATTCAAAGCTGTGTAATTTGGCCAGCCTGCTTTTGTAGAAAGTTCATATAGGGGCGTGCTGTAAGGTGAGACTCGTTTGGGCTGACATCACTTGCAGTTCTCCATGCTAGAGCCTAAGGCCTCTTGACACTTTTGTATTTTTTCTTGAACCCTTACAGTATCTGTATCCTTTCTTCTTCACCCTTAAACAACTTCCAACGTTTTCATTGCATGTCTAACTTAATGAGAAACTTTGGATGTGCCTGGAGCTGCATTCAGGGCTGTACTCAAGGTTGAAATCACTGCTTGAAAATTGGCTTCCCAGGCAATAACCCAGAGCTTGGTGCATGAAGTGTAGCATGTGTAGATGTTCTCTCAGTCCAGTTTTTCTGAAGAGATAAATTACCACTGTGTTTTATACTGGAAGAAAGAGTATTTTGTTGTTTAAAGTGACCCATAAAGATAACAGTCCTAGAACTTGGTTGGCTCTTTACCTTAGCAGGTTTTTTTTTAATAGCTTTGGAAATGATAAAGATTTTCTTATTATAAGGGTCTCTGGATTACTTAGCTAAATTACAAGTGAGGTGGATGCTATCCTTTAAAGGGCAAGCTTTCTGCTTGCTGTGTTCTCTGTCAAAGTATTTTCCAGCAACGTGGTCTTCAGTGTTTGCCCACTTTTGTGCTATAATGAGATATACGGCACTACAGAGCTGCATTAAAAGACTTTTTAATGCAGTAGGGAGCCACAGCTAACAGGCCTTCTATCAGCGTAAGTGACATAGCTCAAACTGATAAAGAGCTAAATCCCTAACAAGCTCTAAGTTACAGCATGGAAATAGAAAGTAGACTTTCTGCATGCATGTTTTAAGTACCTCATTAGTTCTCGATACGTCTACACGAGCAGAAAGTAATTGATCTCATTACTATGTATATAAATGTGGCAAATTTCTTAAATTTTGCAACTTAGCTCTGTTCAATTAGCCAGTTTATTAAAATATTTCTCTTCAATTAATTGCAGGGATGAGAGAGTGAAAGGGAATATATGCATATGTTAGGGTCTAGGGGAAGGAGATGCTGAATCTCATCCAAATCTCAGCTATTGCATGTTGGGATTTCGTGAAATCTGGTCTCTACAGAAGAGCAATAAATAGTAAGGGCTTGTTGCTGTTGAGGTGAAAGACCATGTGTGCCCTGCTGTTTCAGGTGAAGAGGTAGTCTTGTGACAGTGTTAATAATGGTGAAGTTTGGTTCTCCATATTATTTATGTCATAATTCACACTTTGTTTCTCATAGAATCATCTACCAGAATGGTTTACTTTGAGGGCTTGGAGTGGCTTATAGAGCCTGTAGCTCATTGCAGCTCTTAGGCAACTCATGCTGATATGCTTCAATTTGCTTGTTTTAGTGGGTCTTCATAATGCATCTGTGCCACAGGTGCAAGGGTTTTGCTGACTTACGTGAGTACAGGGTATACGCAGTGAACATTCTGTACGCCCCTGCCTAAAGGAGAATTTCCTTTCTTGCATATCAGTGTTATAGTTAGCAGATTTGCAGTCTCATCCATCATCTGGATTTATTTTACACACGATGATTCCCCTTTAAATGCCTGCAAAATGGCCATAACAACCTTGGTGCTCTCCTGAACAATTGCAATGAATTCCTCTCTGCTCTCTGCAGTGCAGCAGCTTTTGCAGAGCTTAAATACTTTCTCTTACTTCAACAATAGGGGCTAGTTGGCCTGAGATATGTGATGGGATCCGTGTGGATGCAGGGACTTGTTTTCATCCTCTCAGCCCTGAGCAGAGCTGCTGCTCTACTCTGCAAAGTGTTTCCATGCCTTCCCATCTCCAGGAAGCTTCTGTATGCAGACACTGTGCACAGACTGTCATTAGCCAACTACAGATGCTTAAATTATCAGTGGAAATGGGAAAGTGTCTGCTTAGGCATACATCTTAGGTCACGTGCGTAAGGGCAGCAGTAAGCACCCTTTCACCATCTGGGTTGGCATGACAGAAAGCTTGTCCTCAGGCAAAGCTCTCCTTATCTGCAGTGAAGGGTTTTGTTCTGTGCTTGTTTGGCTTCTCCTATGCTCCTGACAAACTGTTCCCCCGACTTCAGAGCTCATGACTCCTAGGAACTCTCCAGATGAAGTCGTCTGTTCAGTTAGTTACATTACATAAAACATACCTAGAAAAATTTACGGCGTCCCCTGCTACTTTTTCTTCAGTGATAAAAGAGCATGTGCTTTTTCTATTAATTCTGGCTTTTGGAGGGCAGGGGGTTATTTGTTTTGCGAGTAGTTCTAGTGTGCAACTTTACCCATAAAGCAGATGTTAACACAAGACTCCACATGTTTGTGATCATTAGGCAATATTAAAAGCTATCACTCAATCACCATTTGGGAATAAGAACCTTGGGTGTTCTGCTACCTACAAAGCAGTAAAATTATTGTCTGACACATTTACAGGCCCAGAACTAGCAATCAGCTTTTATTTGGAATAAGGTGGGTTGCTTCAATACAGCATCTTGCTGAGCTATTCATATATAACATTTCCATTAGATAATTTAATTTAAATACATAGAGAGAACACAGTGGTAGGTCTTATAAATAAGAAAATGAGTGAGATGGTTTTCAGATAGGTGCTTCTGTAAATAATCCTGTAATCCTGGGTGATTTTTTACCTGTTTATTATTAACCTTTGCCACCTTTGTTGAAGAAACCAAAGATTGCTGATATTCACAAACACTTGAGAATTATGCAAATTACACATATGGGTTTCTTTTTTTGCATAGAAACAGTATCAGCATATTTTCTGGTTTCCAGAGGGTTTTGAAAAGAATGATAGGAAGCCATAAAACTCCTGAAAGGACTTTACCTTGGATGAAGACTTTATATATAAAGAGATCAATTTTCTGACAAGATTCTTCTGGAATGAAAGGACATTCTGTAATTTTCACAAACATGAATACCAAAACTAGATAGCCATTTGGGACCTGGAGCTTGATACAAACCTCATTATAGACTATGAAAAGTTTCCTGGAGCTTTTATGGCCTTTGGATCTGATCCTTTAATGTGTCCGGTAGCGTGAGGGTTGAAATAGTTTCCAATGATCTGGTCTGCCCTATGAATGCTGTACTGCTGCCAGCTTCCTTGGAAGGGTTTTAACAATCTGGCAAGCCATTTCAAGGGGAGAAGAAAATCTTCCAGTGCTAGTACCAATTACTTTGTGATATAATAGACCTGCCAGTGTCTGTTCCAACTGCACATTGATAACAAGAGACAAGATCTGATTATCAGCACTGATTACTCAGTGATAAATATTCTGTAATTTGCTGTTTTCTTTGCATTGAGTCCCCTCATTTTGGTATGATGGAGTGAGGGAGATGTGAGTAGGGCATGGGTTTCTGATCACTTTGGAAGGCACATGCATTACCACGATGTACAAAACTGGTGCTGTTGTAATGCCTCCTACCAACTCTGACATGTTAAGAAATTGTACTCTGAGACCTATGATAATGTCACAGGGTAGTAAAACTCCAAAAGTATTAATTCCAATTGCCCAGGTATGGTAATTAGATGTTAAATATACAGTGACTTCATCAGAAATTCATCAGCGTGTTCATTTGCGGACTGAAGCCTACAGATTTCAATAGGAAAGTAAACAGGAAAGTACCTTTATGTCAGAGTGGGACTTCTCTTCCAACTGCAACCATCATTATTCCTCGCAGTCCTCTGAGCCAAAATATTTTGCCAAATCTTGCCTCCAGTGCTGTGCCTCATTTTGTATTATGTGCCTCCTGCAGCACCTCGAATGCTGTCTAGTTTAAACCATGCCAATCCTTTAAGGTGCCCACTGAGCTCATCTGCATTGTCCATTGAAAGCTGTAGCCCTACAAGCAAGTGATCAGTTCAAGTGAAATAGATGGGTTTCATTCAACTGCAGATGCACACAGACCATCAGTAAGCAGTCACAGGAAGAAGGAACACACCGTAACTTGGGGTAAGCCAGGAATGTGGCTTTGAATGGTGAAAAGCTCACTGAAATGTGCCACGAGCTGATATCTGATATAAGACCGTTCTGAGTTATCTGCCTTCTGGATTAGCAAGATCTTTATTTATTTCTTGCTTTGTGGTTGCTGGTTGAGTTTAATGCCTTCCAAGGAGGGTTCTTGACAAGGAAGTGGATTGTATTGCAGGTCGAGGTCCTGGACAGCTGCCATGCAAAGTGGGTTAGACAGAGAGGCTCCGAGTGAGTGCTGCAGTAGTTGCAAATTGGCAGATATTCTGTGTGTGGATGCCAGCTAGCCGATTCCTGCTTCACAGTGTTGAATAATGAGCATTGTTCTGAAATTCTCTTAAGAAATAAGCTCCATTAAGATTCTGAAAATGTAAATACTTCCTCTTACAGAAAGTAATGATTTTAATTTAATTCTCTTATTAGGTCTGTTAATAAAAATGTATATTTAAACTGTTTAAGACATCCACTAAAATTCTACAATATTAATTTTATGGACAACTTCCAAAAGAACTCTATTAGTTTTCCTCCATTAAGGTAACATTATGGACTTTTAATAGAGCTCTTGGCTACAGACATTTTTATTGACCTAGTTAGTAAATGAATTAATGCTTGTCCCAACATCTTCAAAATATGATATACTTTTTAAAAAATAGATCATATTTGGCAATTTCATCGTTAGAACAATCTAACTTTTACCATATCTTGCTAGTTGTATATTTGCACTGAGAGAATTGTAGCTGTGATTTAGTTTTGCTTAAGACATTCTGGGCACCTCAGATAATGATTTTTAGTCTCTACCTAACCTTATTATTTTTTTTTTTTTTTTTTCAGTAAGGCAGAAAAATCAATTCTTACATGATCTCATCCACCAGCTGGTTCCGTACAAATAAATCTCAGGATGGGTTGCACTAATTCTTTTAATAATGCTTTTTTCTGCTCAGTCAGATTGAATAAATGTAGCTAGGTCACCTAAAGTGCATTATTTGTGGTTGATGATTTCTTTTTCCAAATTATGAATGCACCTAGCCCTTATCACTTGTATCTTGCTTCTAAATTTGATAGATACTGTGTTTTTCCTGTAGTTTTCTATAGAGACGACTAAGTTTCATAAGGAACTGTACTGCATTCTTGCCCTTCACTCAGAGGAAGACCTAATCCTTTTCAGAGGGTTCATATCTGGACTCTGACCGTCCAAGCTCCTGTTTAGTCTGGGGTTCTCAGCCAGCATCTCAAGCATGAGATTCCAAGCAAAGAATTGTTACTGACAGTATCCTGAATTAATTGCAAAGCCATACGATCTTCTGGTTGTGGGGTTTTTCTGTGTTTATACCACAGGTATCAAATATGCATGACATCTGCGTGCACCTTAAAGCCCTAGAATAGTCATTAGCCCATTAAATAATCAATCCAATGATCCACTCCAGAGAATTTAGTTTGAGAAGTAGAAGCAAAAAAAACCAAAATGAGTGGTATCTCTGAATGTGCCAGTATTTAACTGAAATTTACTTAAATGCCAAGTTAGATCACAGGTAAATAATGTAACTTTTTCCACAGGGTATTTCATATAAGCCAGCACAGTCCTGCCTTCAGCCTCGCAGCTGATTATTTGTTTGATTTGTTGTTTTCCTTAGGGCACCCATTCCTATTGCATTTCGTATTCTAGACTGTTACATTGGTATGAATACATCATACAGCACTTGCGTATCACAAGGACTTTAGAATGACACACCATCCTCACAGCTGAGCATAAAATAAGCAGTTGACCTAAAATTTGAGTTATTTACTTGCTATCTGAGTTGGCCACAAACAGGTGATAATGCCAAAGTTGTTAAAATGAAACATTTGAGTCCAAAAGTTAAAAGGGGCAGTTGGAAGCAGTATGGATTCACTTTTCCAATTCTTTCTGTGCTGTTTTGCTTGTGAGCATCAGATAGTTTACATTTACTGCCTTCTGTAGCTGATAGCAGAGAGATGGATGTTTACCCACCATACAGAGTCCCACTACTAATTCAGTAAGTAACTCAGGCTTTTCCTAGGTGCCCACTTGAGGGCTTTTAAATTGCCAGTAGGTTATTTGCCAGGTTTCTGCATAAGAATTGAGCTCATTTCTGCACACCATGTGCCTAGATGTGCCAGAGTGACAGATTCCACGTAGTGGGAGTTCAGTGGTTTAGGTCTTGATCTTAGAAACAGTTGCTTTATTTAACCTTATTCCTAGACAGTCTTTTTAATTCCTTTACATTTATGGTATTGTTGGATCTATCTGCAGGATGTTAAACACAGCGTTTATGTATTTTAGTCTTCTGAAGTGTGTAAGACCATGTTGTATAAGCATTGTGACTATATCCTGGTTTTATATAGTGGAGTTGTCTTGGGGCTAGGCTGGCAGAGACTACAGATGATGAGCAAGGAGATAAAGCTGGATATGAAAGGGAGATGAACAAGATTTAAATGTCACTGCTGTCATTCTCTGCTTGAAAATGCCACGGCAGAAGCTACGTGTGAGCACTAGACCTTGCTAGTCTGAAAGCCTAAAGGTTGCCCAGGCTTGTCGGCGGAGGTCGACAGAGGGATGTTTATTTTCAGCACTGTTCTCACACTGACAACTCAGTCAGAGTGAAAGGGATCCACAAATATGTATGCTTGGTGACTTCAAATGACACTATCATCACTTTTGCCACTTAGTTCAGAGCCGAGTAAACTCTGGCCAACACATCTATGCCAACTTGCTGCTTGTGTACTGTAGCTTCAGGCCTGAGAGCTAAATAGGAGTTTGTTTAATGTTTGTTTATTAGTATTTTTAAAACAGTGTAGCACAGCACAGTCGTGTTTGACTTTTCAAAAATATTAAACAATGTGGTGCTGCTCTTGCATCATTTCAGTCTATGCTCAAAACTATTTGGGTAGCAGGGCATCACGTACATAAACTATGTGTAGCCCAAAAGGAGAATATAATGTAGAATGTGTCATGTGGATGTCAGGTCAATCATGTACTTGGGAAATGGTTTTGACTCCATATTTGTGATACAGACAAGCATTTCCTTGTGTGCCTGGGCACTCATTTGGGTTCATACATGTGTCTGTACCCTAACTGTGAATCAGCATTTGTCAGACAAGGTGGGAATGTGTTCCCTTCCAAACTTTGTATTTCTAAGTCAGCCAGCAGCGTAGGAGGCTCCCTCAAACACTACAGCTGAAGGATGCTTTTACAGCCACAGTCTTTGGTGCCTTTGCAAGTACTTCAAATATTCTGATCCTGATCTTTAGATTTTCAGGATCCCTCCTTATTTCTACAGTCAGCAGTGCAGACATCTCCTTTTTTCTTTTTTGTTTCTTTTTTTTTTTTTTCTTTTGTTCCCATTTTTCTTCCCCAGACTCTGCAGCCACCTTGTGTTGCTTTGCACAAAGTTGTGCCGTTCTTGGTGGCCTTTGCTTCCTTTGCTGCAGTTTTTACCATCTGGAGCAGCCTCTGTGTAACTTTCTGCCTCATCAACTCTCCATCTCTTCAACTTTTGTCTTTTTTAAAGTAGGTTTTCTCATCTGCATATGCCTCTTAATTTTTTCTCACTCTTTTATTGGCCTTATGGCTCAGTGCCTTAATTTATTCATCATACAGTGTCTTTACACCACTGGTTTCTATAATTTATACTGTGTACTGCCAGCATCCACTGCTTCCTTGTACTTAATTCTGCTCGGTGCTTGGGAATGCATTTGCTATGAAAGGCAGTATATGATATAAAGTTGTATTATATTGTACAGCAGCATCTGCTACTATATATAAATATTGCAATTTTGCAATGCTTCTATAGAGAGAATATTTGGACTAGTTCTTATCACAGAAAATTTTCTTTTTTAGATGTATAAAAATAATTTCAAAACATTAGGAACTTTATGCATGGGGTTAACCTCCAAAACAAGATCTATTAGCTCTTGTTTTTCATATATCTATATTTGTCTTGCAGTATGTCTATATGTACATTTGTGTGTGACACAATATCGTTGTCACAAATCTCTGCTGTCGGAGCTGTGTGACCAAAAGAAGCCTCCAGGGATTGATTTCTTCCCTTTTCTTTCAAAGATGTTTTTGGCTAATTTGAAAGTATGAGTCCTCGCCAGGAGAGTTCTGCAGTCCCTCTATCGCAGCTTATGGGTGTGCAGGCTTCCTTTTCACATCTGCACTTGTGAATGCACTTATGTCTGGTACCCAGAAGCTGAGTTAATCCATGTGTAAGGGTTAAGCTATCAGAAGAACTTGAACGTGGTTTGAGCTGAGGACCACACATGATTCTCTCCCTGCAGTATTCCCTGGCAGCAACCCCAAACTCTTGTGGATATGGCTGAATGTGATTTTATTCTAATGATGAAACCAGTATATCTGTTGATTCTGGGTTTGTTCACTTATTTAATTTGGTATCCTTCACCAAGCTGTCACAGTCAGAACTTCCCCTTGTGAGTTGAACTAGAATAACAAGAGACAACTATTTAAAGGAAATAATTTAAACATGAGGGTGTTGGTAATAAAAAAAAAAAAGAGTTCAGCTGTGCAACACTGTTAGAATTGCTATTGTATTTGATTACTAATGAACACATGAATATGGGGTATTCATGTTAGCAACAAGTAGAAAAGGGAAGGAAAAGAAGTTTTGTATTAAATCAACTAAATGATGAAGTGAGCACAGCAGAAGCTGTTACAGCATTCAGAATGCAAAATGGGCAGCTCATCACCATTAAATGTACTGTACTTTTTCTAAAAATATATTTTTATTGTATATGAGTGTGTTGACATAAAAATGCCAAGTTTTTAGGTTGATGCAGACAGTGAGGTGTTTTTTTTATTAAAAAAACCACGACATTAATGTCTGGAGCTGTAATGCCCCTATTATTCAATCTCAACAAAGTTTGCTTTCAGTTCCCTTCCGGTGGCTCTATATACTATTATCAAATGACTGATAGTCATTGCAAGAACTTAGCAGCTTTCAGATCTGTTATATTTTTAATTAAATTGGCTGTGAATTGCTTAAATAGCAAAGGTTGACAAACTAGCACTCAGATGCCAAGAATCAGCACTGCTTTTCAGTGTAGCTGTCACAGAGCATTCATGATCTCGATTTCTTCAGACACTTTACAGTTCCTTTATTTTGTATCAGATGTTGATTTGGAACTGTAAGCAAACAGCTCCAGAGAGTGGGTTGAGATATTCTGAGAAATAGCCCTGAATCACTTTGATAGAGAGAGCCTGGGTTAAAGTGCACAGAGCTTTCTGACCTTCTGCATGCTGCCAGCAGAGGCCCAACAGTGATGGGTTTGTGGAGAGTGAATCTGTGCTTAGGGCTAAAGCAGTTTGGTGCACGTGTGCATGCTGCTGATGGTGTGCCCTACTTTCTATTGAAGACGTCAGTGAGGTCTCTAGAGCTTGCTGTCGGCCACTTCATTGGAGGAGCACCCAAGGTGACTGCAAGGCAGTGCAGATGTCCCTTTACCACCTGTAGGCTGGTGCTGTTGCAGATGTTTATTTTCTTGCAGAAAAGGGTATGAAAAATTAGAGGCCTTAGTCTGTATTCATGTGCCATCATTTTTCCAAAAGTGTGTGTCTGCAAACGCTGCCTTTGCTGTTTGTGCCTCTTTGATTCCTTCTGCAAATCTTCTCTTCAGATCAGTAGAGCAGCAAGTGTGAGGTGTGTTTTTTACACTGTGATTTTATATTGGTTTTGAATGAGACATTGCAAACTGACCTGCCCAGAACCATGAGTAACATCACTGGTAAACAACACTGAGATTTTTATGGTATTTTAACAGATTAGCAAAAGATGGAGAAAATAAACTAGTTTGTAGTATGTTGTATTCAAAGTGCAGGTAATCCAGTGGCATAACTTTAAAGGTCAGATCTTGAAGGCTTCCTAGTCTCTTGATCTGAGCAAAGCCACTTTCAAAGAGTGAGGTAGCAGATTCTTCTTGAAACAGAAAACCCGAAATATTTAGGACAAAAACTGAAGTCCACTATTTGCATTCTTACCTGCTGTCGCTGGGAATAGCAAAGCACATCTTTGCAGACCCAGCTCTCCTGCTGCCCTGTGCTCTGGATGCTCTATGGGCTGGCATCCAAATTGCACACAGTAGATGTCAGCTGCTGCTGGTCTGTCTTGCGGCAGGCTGCAGAAGTCCTGTTTCAGATGAATTATTTAGGCTGTTCTCTGTTCATACTTTTTCCCCTCTTCCAGCATTCTTCTCCTGATGCTTTCAGCTGTTAACTTGCCCCATGTGTTTGTCCTGATGACAGTCTCTTTAAATCTAAGTATGCTGATGAAACACTAAGAAAATAAGGGATTCTGAAACACATTTGGTGTTACAAACACTTAAAGCTGTAGCTGTGCTTCCATGTATTAAAAGTAATTACAAGCAGAAGCTGCCCACAACCTTTGCAGTGCAGAGACTTAAATGGAGGTGGCCCCGATGTAACAACAGCACTCGTGTGGGTGCTGACATACAGTTGCATGTGAACATGTAATTCTGTGCTCCTGTCAGCCTTTTTCACCCTTCCAGGTAGGGATTTTTCTTCATTTCTTACCACCTGTTTCTTGCTTTTCAAGTTTTCTCTGTCCCTGAGCCCTTCTACCTGGTGTCTGTTGGCACCCGGTTTGCCTGGGACTTTGATCAAAGAACCATGGTGTTTTCCCTGCACACCTAGCAGGGTGCCCAAGCAGCTCCTTTGCTTGCTCTGGGCTGGGCAATGGAGTCAAAGATGCTTGTTTGCCACAGAAGTGCTCTCCAGCAGCTCAGCCTGGGAAAAGCAGCACTGAGGGAAAGCTCTTCAAAGAGCTGCTGTCTCTCAGCTTTAGAGCATCACCTATCAACCCCAGGTCTGGCTCAGAACAGCAATGAAGCGCTGGAGAACTCAGGCATATGCAAACTTGGGTGTCTTTGACAGATACAGACATTTGAGTCTGAATTCAGCTTCTGTAAGGGTTGTCTTCAGCTGATGGGGTCAGACCACTCCTTGCTTCAGTAGGGTGGCAGCTTGTGCTTAAATGGATTAACAGCTATCCATATCCTTTTGTTAGCATTGCAGTTACAAATTAGTATCACATAAAAGCTTGGTATAATTGTGCTGGAAATGAAAAATATCTCTTTATGTTGCACATTTCACAGTCACATTAGACGCGGAGAGCATTGTGGCAATGATTATTTTTTGCTGAGGGTTAGAGAAAAAGATAAATGACTTCTAAATCACCACATGACTCAGCCTGCGAGCTCTGAGTTTATTTGTAAGACATTTATCTCATTGTATTCTCACCAGGAAAAAAAAAAATTATCATTTAATTAATAAACTTAATAGCCTGAGGTATTCTGATCAATAAAAAATAGTATGAGAAACAGGGCCCGATGCAGTGAAATATTGAGTTGTCAGCAGACAAACCCACGATTTTCTTTAAAACAGATCATGCTCCTGCCTGGTTAGTTAGAGGAGGCTGTATGGTGGGATGCACTGCTCTGCTGAAAAACAAACCAATATGAAATCCCAAACAGAAAAATAAAGTAAAATAAAATGGAAGCAGCTCCCTGTGCCTTGGAACAACTTCCCCTTTGTTTTCTCTGTGTGACCTTTTGAGCTTTTTTTTCCTGCTGGCACTGAGATGCTGAACTCACTTCCACTGAAGCCAATGGGTATTTTTTCCACTGAATGCAGCAGACCCCAGCTGGGTCGAATTCTGCTGCTGATGTGGCTGACTTGCTGCCTTTGCCTGTTGTGAAATTAGATCAAAGCCCCATTACACCTCTGCAAATCCAGAGTCATCACACTGGCTCCAGTGGTTATCCTGGATAATGCAGAGTAACCAGCAGCAAGTGGCCTGCCCTCCTGTTACTGGTGGCTTAAATATGTGCAGCGGCTGCCTGGCAGGATGGGGGTTGTTTGCTTTATCCACAGCTCTGCACCAAGCCCTGTTGTAATTTCATTCTTTGCTGAGGCAGTCAAGGGCTGATCTAATGCAGAAGTGAATGCTGGGGGAAGAATGCAAATACATCTTTTTTTTTCTTTTAATTCTAAGCTTTATTACAAATATGACCTCTAGGTATTGCAAAAGGCCACTGCCTTTGCAGACATGTAGAAGGAACAGGATTCTTCAGCTTTAAAGTGTTAGGCAGAAATGGAAGCACATACCTCTTCCTGCAGATAAATATATCTAATCAGCTCCACATGTCACTTCTGACATCAATATTAAGTGGTGTGCAGAGCTTCCATTTGAATATGCCATTGAAACACTGCTAGGATAAATTGTGCTGTGGGCACCATGAATTGATTCTGCCCAATTTGTTTTCTTCATCGGAATTCCCAGACCCTTCCCAAAGCTGTTCTCTTACCGATCTTCCTTGCTTGCCATCCTGTAGTTATTTGTGTTTTTTCCCAATTTCATGGCAGGATATGGCAGTTTGTGAGTTCAACCTTCTGGGCTCTGGCTTGCTTCTCCAGGTTTTGGGCATGTGCTTGGTTAGGGCTTCGATCATTTTGAATTAGGCATTGGCTTTGGTTGAGCTAGAGGCTGTGGAGTGTTGGGTTGGGCATCAGATCAAGTGGACGTGAGAGAACATAATGGAAAACAAAGGAGGGAAAGGCTGACATATTTAGGATCTCCACTGTGAGATGGAAGCATTGGAGTAGATATTATTCTTTTCACCAATTCAGGGTAATTGCCAATGTGCTGATTATGAATTCTCTGTATTTTATTGTGTTAGCTGTGAGTCTGAGATTACATACAATGCTCTCTTGTTTGGATGAATTCATGCTCCTCCTCTTCTGCACTGTTTGTATCAACAAAAATTATGACATTTTCAGACTATTGGTCAAAACCTTGCATTTTCCCATGCTGAGCTTACAATTATGGCAGACCTGCAGACCCCAATTATCACAGTGGGTCAAAGGACAATGCTAATGGATAAGAATGATACTATGAGTAGTCATTACGCACGACACTCTCTTGCAACGTCTCTTTTTACCTCTTAGGTGCCACATGTATTTACTGTGTTGAGGCACAAGAATACTACAAGTAATACCAAATGTTCTATAGCCAGAGTTCCCCAAAAATGGCATTGAAAAAATGAATGTTGTCACAGTAAATGCTACTGAAGATGCAGGAGGAGATGCCAAGAATGAAGGAAAAGCGTTATTTTCCTAAAATTTGTCAGAAAGTTCAGCTTTGAACTGGCAGATAACATTTTCTGCAATAATTTCAACTGATTTGTCATAATTATTACCGTGGTTTTAATCTGGCTCTGCACAGTTTTCTGACTCACAGCATGACTTAATCTCTATTCCTGTACTGCTCTCACTGCCATAAAATGTGAGCATCCATACGTCTTCCCTCACTTTAATTAAAGAAAGAATTCTTATCCTCAAATGCGGGTAGTGAGTAAAACACATCCAGCTCTGCATGTGATGCTCAAGTGTGTGTGTGTGTGTGTGTGTGTGTGTGTGTGTGTGTGTGTGTGTGTGTGTGTGTTTAATTACACAGGTGTCTGGTATTAAGTGCAATCTCATTCTGGCATTTAAGCGATCAACCTAAGTGACTTGAAATGGATCTTAGATGCACTCAGTGTTGAGAGAGAACTTAAATACCTTCCTGAACTGGGGCATGAGAGATTCAGTTTCACTCACAAAATTGTTGTTATCTAGAGAAAATGTCTTCCTTTTTTCTTGTTCAAGTTGTGGGGATAATGACCTGTTCCTACTGGTAGCAGAATCAGCACAAAATCTGTGTTCTTGCGATAAGCTTACTGTAGTAAGCTGGTAAAACCTTCCTTGTTTTCTTTAGATAATTCTCAACGTTTGTCTCATTATTAGAGATTGAACCCAGGATGGTTCACCATGCTAGTGTTCAGCAGATATTTTTCAGGTGAGAACTCAAACTGGTTTTGCAGTAGCTTTTATCCACATTTTTACTGATGCCCCCAAATCCCAGAGATGAGGCAGAAAGATGGAACCCTTGACTTGCTCCATGTCATGGAGATAATTCCTAACACTATTTGTAACTCTTCTGATATTCTCAGAACTATTTCCTGAAATGTCTTTAGATGCTTGGCACTTTCATCTAGAGCCTTAAAATATATTTATATATCAATTCAGATAGCAGTGCCAGTAAACTGTGATAGGAGGTGGCAGCCTGCTGCCCTCTGGGTTCAGTTGATCTGTAAGGCAGCTGGTGGACTTACAAGCGTTTTCCTGGAAGCAAGGCTGGCCTGGCTGGCTCTGGTGTTGTAAGAAGATGCAGAGGGGTCAGGAGGGTGCATCAGCTCAGGTAGAGCATCGGACAAAGGCCTGACCCTGGACAACTGCCCAGAGATATAAAAGTGCCCATTAGATGTAAAGAATTTCTCCCCTTCTTGGCGAGTGAGCCAGAACCATTACAGGAAATGAATGTGTGACAAACAGCGTCAGTAGAACACTGAAACAGTCCTTGAAATAACAACAGCTTTCATGCATAAATGCAGTGTGGTATTGCTTAAAAACAGAAGTAATGGCAAGAGGATGATACCAAGGAGTTTATTTTTATCCAGGACTGTAGTTGATAGGGGTGTAAGGGCTTTAAACTAAAAGAGGGCAGGTTTAGATTTAATGTGAGCAACAAATTCTTTATGAGGGCAGTGAGGCGCTGGCATAGGCTTCTCAGAGAGCTGGGGTGCCCCATCCCTGGCTGGGTTGGATGGGGTTTTGGGGAACATGATCTTGTAGGCAGTAGTCCTGCTTGTGTCAGAAAGTTGGAACTGGATGGTCTTAAGGTCTTTTCCAGCACAAAATAATCCACAATTCTGTTTTTCATTACTACTTATTTTTTAATCCCAAGTGAAACATACTGTTTAAAAAAAAAAAAAAAAAAAAAAAAGGCTGGATTAAAAAACTAAGCTCTAAATTGAGGGTAAAATGTTATGATATCTGGTATTCTCTGCAAGCAGTTAAAGGGTTGGAGAGAAAGTGTTCGCAATGTTAGCTAAATTAAGCAGTTATCGATTACTAATATATATTCTGCTCTGATTGGATTATTTAATTTTTTTAAGCGTTCCGAATTCACTATGGGGTGCTCTCAGTGTGAGTGGCAATAGCGAAAGATTTATGCTCTGTAGCATGCTGGCTGTGCTGCCAGCAAAGTAAACAGCACTTATAAGATTTGGGCATGCAACTCCATTTAATGAGAATATCATCTTTTAGGGCACAGATTTGTTCATGTAAGCAAACAGGCCAAGCATATCTCTATTTGTTATAGAAATTAATATACAAAAGAAAGTGTGTTTATGTAGCTGTGTGGACAAGCACTGTTATGTCTGTGTCCCTGTCTGTGTCACTTCACCATGACGTTAGTGGCTCAGAGAAGTGGCAGTGAAGCTCTGTGGCATCATGTGGCTGTGTCAGATAGGGAACAAAATCCAACAGTCCTGAAAAAAGAACTCATGTACTGTGTCACTGTGTGTCTTTCTACTGTTAATGCTCTCCTCCATAGTGAGCACTAGACGATGTGCACAGCACGCAACACCTAGCTGTAAACAGAGGTTAAAATCAGTAAAGACCGAAACACTGTGTGGTATTTGATGATGAAGTTAAATTGGATGCTTGTAAGAAGCACAACAGCTATGCCATATTGCTCTGTGGATGCTGTTATCTGCATATGTGTTCATTTTTCTTAATGCTAAAATAATGCTGCAAACATACAGTGAAAAGGAAAATAATGTCAGATTTGTAATCTGTTAGAGAATGCTGCTCCTTTTGCCACAGCCATGGCACAAAGCAAGAGCTTCCTCACCACACAGCAAGGATGGGGAAGGATCATGAGGTCCAGCTGTTGCCCTGCTGCATAGACAGGTTAAGACTGAGCACACATTTGCCAGTTTTAGGGCACTTGAGAACTCTGAGCTCATGCAGTTAGCTGTCCGTCATTCTACCCATGCTACATAATGCACCTTATGTTATGCAAGTGATCTCTCTTTTAAAGTGATTTTATTTAATTATGTCACTGCTGTTGTACATTGGCTGGTAAGACCGTATTCTTGTTTCTTCTTTCCTTCCTGGATTATTACGTTTCTCAAGAGTTTAAAATTCAGACAGTTTAAAATGATGCCAGTTGAGTTTTTCTTTCTTACTATAAAACATTCTTTAAAAATTTTAATGATGGAAAATAAAGTAAACTTTAAAAATCTGCTGATTTTTAAGACCTTTTCTTGTGTTCGGAGTGTTGCCTAACAGATCATTCCCAAGTAATTATGATGTGAAAAATGTAGGACCTTTTTGGTTCAGACATACATAGCAGGTGCAAAGTCAGTTTAAAAAAAAAAAAAAATTAATTGGTTTGAGATAGTAGCAGAAAATGATTTTCCTTCATTTGCAGAATCAAAATTAAGGTATCTCAGCTATTAAATTTGGGAAAGGATTGCGTATTTCAGTACTGCAGTTACTCATGTATGAAATACAGAAAAATGTTAATTGAGGTAGGGTTGTGAAGGGAAATTAGTTGCAAGTGGACTGCAGATGAGTAAAGGGATTCTTAGGATGTTGCACCTCAGCCATACTTTGAGGTTAATTCATTAAAGATAATTGGAACGTTAAATAGTTTCCTATAAGGAATTGCTGCTACAGTGGTCTAACACTTCTGGTCTGATTGAATCAAATGCTAATTACTAATATTCAGATTTATGCTATGCTTATTTATGGACTGGCTACTCTGATTACTTCCTTGACTGCTGGTAATTTTTCTGTCAAGGGTAACAGCCCTTCAGGCACCTGAAAATAAGGGCTGGAATGAGGAACCTTTGGCAGAGGAACTGCATGTTTCTGTCCTCTCCATGTCTATTAAGTCTGCATTAAAAATAGGAGTGGTTCAGTGTTTTGTAGCTGATGAAATCCTTGCCAGTAACTTCAGAATAAATGCAACGTTCTCAGTGTAGTTCTGTGAATAGGCATGGCAGCTTCTTTCAACCGCTGCACTCAAGCAGTTCAAACAGATGGGCTCAAAAGGTAGAAAAAAAGAAAAAAGAAAAAAAAGCAAATTGGACAGAAGTGAGAAGAAAAGTATAGCACCAAAAAGCCAAATAAAAATCCATAACCTCTTACTGATTTCTTTTGTTTTCCTTTATTACTGTGACATAAGTGTTCTCTGCATCTATTTACTTTTACTCGGGGTCTCAGGCTTGCATATTTCATATGCCCAGATGGCCCACATCACTTTGTGAGGGATGATCTTTCTGTGCTGGCTAGGTATGTGTGCCAGGTCCCATGCATGTTATCACTTATTTATTGCCTCCCTGGTGGCATGCTGTCGCCAACAGGCGTATAATTAGAATAGCTTGGGCTGGAGACCTGTGGAAAGTCTGAGTACTTCTGTAATAGGCCATAAGTGCTGCAAGACTGTGTCTGAATCCTCTATGATTTGTGCTGTTGGAAGCTCAGGTTTCTTCTTTCACTGACGTTCTGCTTTTATAAGTAGATGAAATCCTCTCCTTTTGGATCTGTTCTCATTTGTGTTGCCTTATTTGATGATTTGTTATTATGAACAGCCTGATTTTGCTTTTATGGAAGCCTCCAGTTGCTTAGACAGAGTAGCAGCTTCTATTCCCCCCTGTGCTCCCACCCTGTACAAAAAGAAAAGTGAAAATAAGAATAGGAGAAAATCATTATCAGAAACAGCTAAGCTAACAGCATAATCTGCAAGTTCTGTGTGTACTGTTATGATATCTGAAACATAATTATCAAGCTTAAGTTAATTAGACTAATGCTTAGAAAATCTGGCATGGCAGATTGTGGTAAGTAATTATATATACCGATTAAAAGATGTAATACATAGTGAGCAAAGGCAAAGGAAAACTCCATTTGATACAGTCAGTGAACACAGACAATTAAGAAGTCAAGGAGATGGGCACTGACAAAAATACTGAACTTTGTAGAAGATGATGGGCAAGATGCCGGTTTTCCTGCAGAACAGATTTTACACAGTATCAGTCAAACACTTTTGTTTTATGAAAACCCGTGCCACTGTTTCCTAACTGAAGTCTGTGAAGGGCCACTTGCTTTTTGCATTTTGATTAGCTGACGTGACTACAAGGTTACGTGCAAACAAGAATGTGACATTAGAATACTAGTTTACATATATATAGAAGTCTTGTAAATGGCTTTTCTTAAAGGCAATTCACGAGATGTCATATAAGAAATAAAGCTGTTAAGACAATGTCTTCTGCAATTAAATGTAATATAATAATGCTTACGGGTGTGAATGAGGAAAGCTTGGGCACCTTTGTACACATCAGTACACGCACAGGATAAGCCCTGGGAACACAGAATATGCCTCCTGGGAGTTTAGATGTAAGGCTCGCTAAAAAAGGGAAAGGCTTATGGGAGAGAAGAATGGAGTGGTAGGCCTTCTGTAGTAGTTCTGCTACCAAGATACCCTGGCCTGACTTTGAATTATATCTAAATGAATAAAATGATTTTGCAATTCCACCATGTGATGTGGCAGTACAACCTGTTTTCCCAATTGGCTTCCTCAGGAACAAGTAGAAAACCTGCAAATTCCCAGACTGGCAAACTGACATGATGCAAGCTCATGCTAGGTCTGTTCTCAGGGTATTTGATCTGCACGTATTGGAATGGAGCTTTTGGAAAAATATGCACCTCTTCTCAGTTGAGCCACGAGCTATGTTCATTTCGGCTGGAAATTGCTTTCCTTTCAGTTGATCTCATCATTTCCTAAGGCGTGAACAAAATGAACTGAAAACAAAAAGTTACTTCATCTCTGAAAAGTGGGAGTATTTTGGTTGCTTTTCCCATCTTCACGTCCTCTCTGCCTTCTACCCTTCCATGTTTACGTGACCACCTCACCCATGAGGCTCCCAGGAGCAGCGCTCACACCAGTGCTGCATATAAGTTCCAGCGAGTTTTCAAGATGAGTATTTCTAAAATGGGTGTGCTCAAAGGTTGGAACATTAATTCTGTCCAAAAGCAATGATACTCAAATCTGCATATTAAATATTGTTATGCAAATGGTATCAGTACAGGATTTCTGTATAGAAACATGGAGGTGTCTGGGAAGATGCAGCACAGGCTGTGGCAACTGATTTTTTACTAGGCAGTTTAATAAGATTTTTCAATGTATTTTCATCAAAAACTCTTTTCTTCTAGTGGAAGCTATCAGCCTTAATTAACTGCACAATGTATCCAGCTAAAATTAATTTTCCCCAAATTCAGCCCGTTCACTGAAATCTATTACAGCATTTTATATTCCCAGGCTATAATGCCATCCCCACTCTTCAGCATGGGGCTCACGTGGGTATAGCTGTGGTCTTCCCCCCCCCCAGAAAAAAGAATTTGAACAGAAGGGCCAGCATTGCAGCTTGAAAGAGGAGCAAATATATTCCTCCTCCTCGAATAAAGGCAGCCTGTGCTCCTCCACCCCTTGAAAAAGCCACTGCTATCCTAGGCTCAGCTTCACTAAGAAAAAAACCAAACAACTAGGGGTTCTTGTGTTGCTTCTGTGTTGCGTCCCTTGCCTGTGACATTTTGTTCTCATTTGATTTAGTGTATGAGTTCAGAGGTTTATCTTGGGGGATGAAGAAGCCTGCCTGGACAGTACTGAGTCGTTTCTCACTCTCCTTTCAGTTCATTTGTTCTGGGTGCCCCATCAGTACAAGGTGCCATGGGAACCTCCTGCACAGCTCATGCCTTCTGCATCCATCCCTTGCAAAGGAAAGTCTTTGACTATGGATAACTTAGGTTTGTGAAGCTCGTGTAGTAAGATGAAATAAACTAGGTTAAAACCCATGTGATACTTCTTAAGGGAACATCCCATTTAAGCTTTATGGCAGTACTAACTTGCTTGGAAAACTGGAAGAGGTTATTGACCATCTGATATCTTCAGTTCTGTTCATGTATCTGGGTCTAGTGTCATATACTGCTGTTGTAGTATCAGGACAATGCAAGCCTACACTTGATTTTATAAGTATTCTAGACAGTAAAGGATACGTATATATTTCTTTTTTCCTTTGCTGCCACTTTAAGAAATGAATTTTCAGACTCTGGGGCATTTGCCCTTGACAAAACTTGTCTGGTTCGTGTGGCACTAGGTCAGTGGAATATCAATAGATTCTTAATGCAGTCTGTCTCTCAGAGTTTCTTTCATTCCTCAGAGCAAGAGTGAATGTCATTCATATTGGCAGGTTGTAGTGGGAACATTGAGTTACTAATTTTTAGAAAATACACACAGCTTTTAAGTAGTCTTGGTCTCCATCTTGTGTGTCCTCTGTGTCTATAGCAATTACAAGGTTAGACATCCCTTAAGATGCTAGAAAAGATCATTTTGTTGTCTTTTCTACCCTCTGCCTCAGTGAAATATTCATGGTATGGCTCAGGTATTGGGACTGGGTTTAATGTTTCACTGCATCACCATCTGTTTTGTTGTTGCAGTTGTTGTTGTTGTTGTTCCCCTTGGCAGGGGATGAGGATGCACCGAGGCAGCAGCAAGGGATGCTCCATACGGGTTCAGACCTGATAGAAAGATGAGCACAAAATCTGCAGTAACACAGTAGCTCCTCTGATCCAAGTTATTTTTTTTTTTAACATCAAAGTCTTTGTAGTGAAAATCTGCCATTATGCATGTAAATCACCGGTGGTTGACAGGCTCTGTGTTTCCTCAAAGGCTATGAAGCCACATTAAAGTAAGCTTTTATACTATATTATATAAAGTTCATTCATATAACTTAGCACAGGCATTGAAATAACTCTCCTCACTGAGACAAATGGCATTATCCAGTTCTAAGGACTTACTCAGGGTATTGTGGTGGCTCGATGGCAAAGGACAGCCCAGACAAACCAAAACCACGAGGGGGACACAGAGCACTGTGGTGGCATTGCCTCAAGTGCCCGAGCCCCTTGGCCGTAGCCAACCACAACCACCCCAATGGTGGTGGCACCTCTCTGCCCACCACACCTGGGAACAAACACTTTATTTTAACCATGGAGTTTGGTCCATAAGATTTTGCTCGGATTTTTTCAAATCCTTTTTGATCTTGTTCTTTTTCAGTATTTCCCTCTTATTGCTGTTGATTTAAATGTCATGACATTTTAAACATGACTTATTATAACAAAACAGTATATAAAACAATATACTGCATAATAAATGCAGCCATATTTTTCAGAGTGAATGTTAAATGAGAGCAATTTATTCCTCAACCTATTTTAGTGCCTACTTACTGGATGGTATTGGCCACTTAAATCCCGGGGAGGCAATCTTGGAGGCAAGGTAGCCTTGTGTGTGCCAGGCTGAAAGCTAAAGCAGCATCAGAGGGGTGCCTGGGAGGAAAAGGGTGTCCTGGGGATGGAGCTGCATCCAGGAGAAGGCAGACAGCCCTGTTCTAGGGAGGTCTGCTGGCAGGCAAGGGGTCCCTGAGTGCTCCTGAGTGCTACACAAGCAGGCTTTGGAACCGCAGGGGTTTGCCTCCAGCCTGCAGCATGTGTCAGTTCTGACATTTGAAATCTTAAAATCTTAAAGTCAGTGGAGAGAGTGACTCAGAGTACAAGCTACTCCAGGAAACGCTGATTGAGTGTTGTTTTTTAATTTCAGAGAGTTGTGGGGCTGGGGAGTGGGGAGGAGAGGCGGGGAGGTTTGCTCAATTGGAGCTGCTGGGTTACGCTCATTCACCTGCCAAGCAGAAATCTGTTCTCTGTTCTGGCCATTGTGAGCTCTTCCTGCAGCTCCCAGAGATGTGAGAAGGAGGGAAGGGCTCCCCAGGAGTTGGGGGCATGCTTGTGTCCCTGCTGTTTGCTGAACCAGCTCTGCGTATGCTGTACGACCTGCAGCTGATTTCTTTTGCGCGGGTGGAAAAATACAAAGAAAAACTGAATCAACCTCCCTAACACAAATGTGTCTTTTTTGGCATGCCATGAATCTTACTGAGTGTGCCTAGGCTATGGCAAATATTTGTTTAAAGTTAAGAGGATTAGCATGGGAAGTTCTGACTTTGAGGCTCCCTGAGCCAAGAGCCAGAATACATCAGGCTGATATTGGCACCCTGAGGTTATCTCCACTGCTGGAATGGGACATGCACATCTCCCTGCAGCTCTGACCTTTGGGGAAAATGCTTTCAGTCAAGTAATACATGCACCTGCATGAAATTTTTGAATCACTGACTCTATCCTTGATTAAAGTGCTTTTTCTTGATTAAAAATAGCCTTTTTCCAAATGAGTAATGTTGCATGGCAAGCTGTGCACACAGTATAACGTTTCCTTCAGCATTACCACAGGTGATGACATTGCCATTTCTTACCCAGGACACTGTGCAAAACATCTTTCTCCTGTAGACAGTTCTCACTAGGAAATGCTTTTAGAACTCCCCCCCCTCCCCCCCCCCCCATCCCTCTTACCTCATCTTTCCAGGTGTATAACTGTGACATTATCTGCTACCTGGAAGGATAACGGGCAACTTTTTCTACTTAAAAACGAAGTGAAATTGCAGCCAAACGCATTCGTGGGTTCTTGCCTGGATTCATATCAGACTGCAAATAGCAGTTCTCCAAGTCTTTGGCAGGACTTCTAACCCTTCCTTCAAGTATCTCCTTTGTAATGTACTCTCTTTCCAAGAATTTTATCTTAGATGGAGCCAAACTGGAAGTCCATCAAGATTTCAGCTCTTCAGAGTACAATCTGTGTATTTCTCTGAACAGCAAATGTATTTTCTGTACAGCCATCATTCTGCTTGTGGTTGATTTTTGTCTGTTATCCTTTAAAAAGGAAATTGCTCAGGATACCTTTTCTACTTTTTTTTTTTGTCTTTTTTTGTTTGTTTTTTACAGTTGGAAACTTGCCCTTGTAGCGTGTATTTTAGCAAAGCACTAGAGCACATGTGCTCAGGGTTTTTACTTAACCTTTCAGTGTTTCCACAAGATTCTCTTCATTTCAGTGATTTGCTAAAAAGCATGCGGTTACTTGTGTCCATGTGAAGTATGAGGTTCAAGTCTTTCCCCAAAGCAAAACAATACAACTGTAAAAAATATATATATATTACATAATTACAGCCATTATGACAACAATCGATAAGTAGAAGTAAACACCCTCTTTAAAATATGGCTTTGATGAACAGAGATTTCCTATGGAAGGCATGCTTTGCAGGGATAACATCAGTAGCGGAGGCAGCAGTGTGTTTCATGAAGTGGCGAGACAACTGTAGAAGGGTTTTTCCAGGAGATATTTTTAAAAATAAATAATAGCCACCAATGCAGGAATTTCCTTAAGTAACTGGTATGTGACACAGAAAGTAACCAATACCCCCAGATCAGAGCTTTGTTTCATGCACGTGCAGATATTGATGTAACAGAACCTTAAGCAAAATCAGCAATGAGAAAGTTAGTTATGTGATTTTTTTTATTTTTTTTTCCCAGTGTTTTTCCAGTATTTTGCAGTGTTACTGGAAAATAAAGCAAGTAAATAACAGCACTCTTGTAGCAGCAACTAAATATGGAGGCAGGCCCAAAGATGCAGAAAGCTCCCAACTGCTGAGGCTGCTCCGGCAGGGAGCAGAGCATGCCCTGGGCTGAAAGCACTGTTGTGCCCGTCATGCTTTCATTTTAGATTGCTAGTTGAGTTGAGATTCAAACCACAACCAACCAAACATATTTGGGATGAAGACAGGAGGCACAGACCAGCAGAGGCTTCCCGCTCCCTTTGGGAAGACAGCAGAGGTTGGGGAAAGGGTACAGTGTAGCAGGAGTTGCAGATGATAGCAATGACAGTCACAGTTAATTACATTACGGGGAGAGGTGAAAATGAAGTCTTACCAGGAGGATGTAAGCTAAATAAAAAGAGAAAGAAAGCACTGAGGGAAAAGAGCCAGGACAAGCCCAAGGAGAAAAGGGCAAAGCAAGCTATTCAGAAATTAAGTTAAGCAAAGGCAGAACAAGAGGAAATCAGCACTGAGGTCCTTAATATCACCAAATGGCTGAGGAGCCATGGGTGCTGGAGGAAGAGATACGTGCAGCAACCCTTTCTGCCTCCAGTATCTGGAAATGGGTTGCCAATGGAAAGAGGAAATGGGACTTTCCTCTTTCTTACAGTTCACACATTAATGTGGTGCTGAAATATTATTTTGCAGATTTCACCCAAATGTGGGATTTTAGTAACAAAATGATGCCCCTTTCGAGAAGTCATGACAGTATCCAAAGGAGTATTGATATTAACAAACAATGCCAGCAGGGTGATGCCTGATATCTGATCCCAACTGCTGGCAAATATTAGTTCCTTGTTCTGTTTTTCAGCTGTGGGCTTTGTCAGCGTTGTATCATGTAACTGATGGAGCAGTTGGGTTTTGTTGTGTTGAGGTGGTTTGGTGTAATTACTCTCTACCACTGTGAATTTTCTTGTAGTTAAATGTATTGGAAGTTATAAACTCTTAAGTATCAACAGTAAATATTCATGGAGAGTGACAATAGTGTTAATTAGCATAAAAGCCTTTTTCCCCCAATACTTAACAGAGCTAGTACTCTGTTAACATGGGTTGCTTTTCTGCTGATGTTACGACAGAAGTAGAAAACACCAAAATACAGATGTTATTTCAAGCTACAACCAGTCCTGGACCCGGGTTCACCATAGCCTGCTGCAGTGTGAATCCTGGGCTCCGCAGCAAAGGGCGAGAAGCAAAGGTTCCCCAATGTAAATGTGTGATAAAACAATACTGCTTTTCCCTTAAGAATTGCAGTGATAAAAACGTAGACCATTCTCCAGCACTAACAACTTTAATAAAATAACATAAAGCACAGCTGTCAGGTCTGCCAGCATTTCACACTGGGAGACATGAGTGAGAAAATGAACGCTTTTCACAAGCAGAAATATTCAAAGAGCTTCACTGTTTACAAGTAATCAAGACTGACAGTCATAGATTATTGGTGGAAGAACATTTTCTGCTTGAGGTGAAAGAAGAGGATAATTTATCAGGAAGCCCAAGAAGTCAGACATCAGTAATGATCTACTTGAAGAAGGGCATATCTTAGAAACAGTGCATTTATTTGTACTGCAAGGCAAAAAGATGTACTGTTATAAAGGAGAGTCAGTGCTTGAAGAATGTTGAACCAGATACAGCGTAATACTGTCGTAATTGGGGCAGCTGCCATTAGAGAGCTGACTGATGTGCATCTGTGTTTGTCCAGAATATTACGTATGCATATACATGCTTTCCCACCCTGTCCTCTTCAGAGGTATCTGAACTGCACTAATCTTGTTGTTTATCTTTTTGCTAATTCTTGCATTTTTTTACCTGCCCCAGTAGCACAACAATAGGTCTGCATTTGGTTCTAGAGAATTTAGGGCTTCAAGTGTTAGCAACAGCATATTTGTCTGTTAGGTGTGGTGCCTTTGTGTAACCTTTCTTTTATGTTTTTATGTTCCCTCATGTGCCAGCAGTTTTTACGTGCTAATTAGCTCGAACCTCTGCAGAAAATGATCTGTAGCTTGTGACTGCCTTGCCCACGTCTCGGTGTGTACCCTGGGCTGCAGTGATGCAAGGCTCCATGTAGGCAAACCCTGCTCCCAGTGCTTCTGCCAAGCCTTGCAGAGGGAAGTGCTGTCCAGATACCAAGAAAAGCTGTTTCCTTCCTACAGCACGGAGGGAGTTGATTATAGTTACATCACGAAGATCACTTCTGTATAAAACACCACAGCAATTCATTCAATACACTTCTGTTTCTTTGAGCAAGCAACATTAAAATAAAAGCTGAGTTAAATCCCTACCTTATTAATCTCTGTACAAGTGAGTTGGCTCTTGCCTGAATTTCACTAATGGGATTGTGAGGGAAAAGAACAGCCGAAGACATCACTAAAAGTTAAGCAAGGAGAGCTTGAGGAGCAGGGGCTGGCTTCCCTCGCCTTCGAGCTGTTGCTGCTATGTCTCCTGCTGACACCAGGTCGAATGAGCGAGACTGCTTTTTTAGAAAAGCAGCTCACACCTCAGACAGACAATTGATTTACCACCACTTGGCTCGTCCTAGTTGTCTTGTGAAGTGTGAGCACTCACGGTCAATGGGAAGTATAAGGGGATGTGTGCTACTTCTCCTTTTGCCAGCTTAGCTGTGGTACCCGCGTGCCACATAGGTTCCTACAGTGGCAGAAATGATGTATGTTGACCGTGTGTACAGAGTACCTGCTCCTGGTATGTAAATCTTTCTCCATAATTCTGTAGCATTATTACAAGATGAATTTATGACATACCTAGAGCTAACATAACAATGAAGATTAGTTCTATACTAGTCAAACAGTAATACACTTTAATTTGCCTACAGCTATTGTATCATATTGGCATGAAAGGAAATAGCTTTCTAAAGCAGCTTCATCTGCTGAGCAGAAAGAAATCTGTACTGCAGAATGTAAAACTGCACAGGACTATAGCTGGCAGCAAAATTCAGAATTGGAGAAACACAGCACAAATAAAAGTATGTGTGAGTTGGATATATGCTAACAATCCTAGTTTATTGCTAAACATGCCATATACAGTAATGAAGTTTGCTTGGCAGGTACAATATTGTTTTGTCTTTGTTTCTAACTGCTTCATCTTCTGAACTAAAATTTGCCCAGGATTAAAAGGTGTAAATTCATTTAGCTTCCAGCTTTGTTTGTGGCATTAACAATGAGTTGATATTATAATGTTTTTCAGAAGCATGGAAGCTGTTAATGCAATCTGTACTTGTGTCTGTACCCAGAGACACACTAGAAATCTCAATACTTAAGCAATTAACGCAAATGTTTCTCTTGCCTGCTGTTAATGTAGTCTTCCCTTGATAAGTGGCAGAAATTCTTTGAGTGTACATGTGTACAAATAGGCACTTGAGTGCTACCACATAATATTTGCCATAAAATAGGACTCTCTTCTGGAGGAGCAGTAGATGGGTTTGAAATTTTCAGGTCTGCTATAATGCCACTTAATTCTTACTACATATGGGATTTTTTTGAAGGTGTATTATGCAGCTAGATTGAAAAATTAACTGTTTCACAACTTTTGATCTTTTTCCCCATTAAATCACTGATGAAATATAGTGTTCTTAAAAGAATTTTCTTTTCTAAAGTAGGGCTGTACCTCACTTTTAAAGCAAGGGCAAGGAAAGACTAATAACTTGCGTGCAGGGAAGTAATGTATCTCTTCTGAAAACTGCTGGTATAAACTGCAGATGGAAACAGCTGCAGTGGGGCCTTGTTATCACAATAGGTCTTTGATGAGAAAGCTAGCCCCATGGGAAGAGGAAAAAGCAGAGAGAAAATTTTACATGAATTACTGACAAGGTGTCCAGGCAGCTTCTGCCTGGACCACTCCACCAGTCTAATGGGCACTTCAAGCTGCCAGAGGGTTTGTTATCCTATTACCTACCAGCTTTGCATCAAAGACTCACGAGGTATCTGATCATCAGTGCACAAAGGTGAACTTTGTCACCGCCTATTACTCATCCTGGCACCCTGTGTTATCATCATAAATCCTTCAGAGCCAGTTAGCCAGACCTTCTGCTGTTGCAATCCAAAACCAGTAACCTTCACCCTTCATCTTTCTACCTTCATGTCTCTCCATCCCATAAACCCATGGAATACTTTGATAGTTTCAGTCAGATGTGTCTTGCTTGTGACAATAGAACTCCAAAAAAAAAAAAAATATATATATATATATATATATCAACAAGCTATTTTTTTCTTCTTCTCTCAAAAAAAGTTGCAGGGCCATGACAAAGAGGATTCCCCTGACAAGTGGAGGACAGAAGAGGAAATGGCAGCTGAAGCAGCAATTCTGAAGAAGTATTTTCAAGAAAATTAAAGGTAATGGTTTGCACATCAACATACTCCTGCAACACCCAGAACTGTTCAATTCTCTCTTCTTAAGAACACACAAGACTACATAGAATGGAACAGAATGAGAGCTCTTAGGTTTGTGTTGTTCCAAAATGGACAAAGTGCTCCAACAGTAGCTAAAATAACATCCTCATCCTTCAGTAAGAACCAACTTAGAGCTTTTAGTTACCAGAGAGCAGAAGAATAACACACTTGGAAATCAGAACCATCAGTAGTTACTCCAGATGAATGCCTGTCCTAAGATGTCCTTTTTCTGCTTTTAGAACAGAAAACCATGATACCACCATGATACCTAGACAATGAGTTAAAAACTGCTGTGCTTGTGTACACACAACAGATACCAGCAGAGTTCAGACTATAGAGTAGTACGTGCAAATGCTAGCTTCCTCCTGCACATCTTAAATCATCTGATCAGTTCAACACTCAGTGTTACGCCTGCTGGAAAACAGCCTGTTCTGCTAAATTCCTGTTGGCCTTAAAGGAAAAGAAATATGTGTAGGGGGGAATAGAAAAGAGGAAACTCTTGGCAAACACTGACATTGGTGCTCTAGAAACAGAAAGGTTTTCATTTTGTACCTGGAGTCCCAGAAGCCAGATTCTTTCTGTAGAAATGAACTGGCCCCCAGAGAACGATATGAGTTACGCTGGGATGTGTGCTGCGGCAGTGATGCCAAAAGCTCCCTCTCCCCTGTTCCCCATATGTTGTTTGTCACCATCCAGCACTCTCATTTCTCTGTCATTTCTGACTTTCATATTTTTTTTCATCAGAAGAACTAAAATCCCATAAATATCCCTTTTCTCTGCCTGTGACTCACTGCTTGCAGCCCAGCTTGAAAAATCTTGAGCTCAGCTACATGGCACACATGGCACCTGTGCGTGACAACTTCATCTTCTCTGCGGTTCTATCTCCTCTATTTGAACTGGTTTACTGGACTCTCTCCTTTCTGTTTTTCACTTGTGTGACGACTGCAGCAAAAACACCAGCTTCTCCAGGCCAATTAACCATGGCAGCACCACTGTGGGCTGGCACAGAGAAAGTTGTGCATTGCATGTCATTTGCAAGAGCAGGGGAAGATTGTCCTCAGCACCTGGGACTGATCCAGTTGGGCACATAGGAAGATCAAGGACCAGAAATAGGGTTTGGGCTATACAGTTAAGTTTCAGCTGTGACTGTGGGATTTGTTTGGAGATGAGCATTTCTGAGAGCCAGAAAAGTGGGTGACTCGGACAGAAAGACCTTATCCTTAGATAATACATATGCCAGCAGTCCTTTCTACAAACAGAGGCATTATGTAGTGCTTCATCCATGGCATGAATAGTATTCAGAATATGGTGGGTAAGTCTGGGATTTAGGAGGGTTTTTTCGGTTTGTTTAGGAATGAATTTGAAGTACTTTTACAGAAAGGTTCTCAAGGGAATTGAAATCAGATACCCACATATTACTAATATGTTCTTAGGATCTCCTGATACTAAACACAAAGCTTTATAGATGGAATTGGCTTGCAGGAATGAATTTATACATGTGGCAGGACTTTTATTTCCATTTATTATGAAAATAAATCAGTGTGTCTCTGCATGGATGACCTCTTGATAAGTTCTCCATGATATTAAGGTCATTACCTTTCCTAGAACAGGCTGGTAAATTAAATCTCAGCAGCATCATTATCATGAGAGTATTTTGCTTAGTACAAACAGTCCTTCCAACCCCTGGTTCCCAATGCAAGGCATCACTGTCAATCTATTCTCCCTGACATTGTTTTGCTTCTGATGTTTAAAGCTCTGAACCTCTGATAAAGGTGTATCTGAGCATCTTCTGAATTTCTCAACCTTTACCTACTCTCTTAACCTTGCTTCTAAAATGATGAAGATTGAAAACTCTTGGCAAATTAGCAAGGTTATATGCATTCTCCTTCAAAGCTATTTTTGTTTTTCACCTACAGAGGATTTATTTTGCCATTTATAAGTTTACCTGGACACTGTTTGACTTGAGCTTTTTCATGTAGAACAGGGAAAGTCAGAAAGAGCTGAATGTGTGTGTTCTGGAGCCAACAGATGGCAATTTTTAAGGCCTCATGCATTATTTTTCTACTTAAGTGTTATGTTCAAGGAATCCCAGCTCAGCTAGATTAGCCTGGACAGACTGAGCAGTGCCTCGGAGCCTTGCTAGCTGCCCTTACATTTATCACAAGTCCTTCACCAACTGTCACAACTCCTGTGTGACTTGATTAGGTACAGGTACACTTTTTTATCTGTATTTATAGATTATCTGATCAATAAGGACTTTTAGATGACTTTCTTTTTCATAAGAAGCACTTGAAAAAGGTAAGAAGCTCCTGATTCTTTTCCTACTACATATGCTGGTGTTGATCCCTCTTTGGTGGGTAGCCATGGCTGAATCATTACCCAAATTGTTGGAGATATCCAAATTGAAGTTCAGTGTCACTCTGAATAAGGACAAGAAAAAGAAAAAAAAACTTTCTATGGAAAGAATATTTTAAATGTCATTGCTCCTGTTAGCCACTTGCTTGCTTAATGGCACCCAGATTTGACCTCTTCAGGTGCTGTTTCTACTTGTGTTGGTTATGTTTGCTAACTGGTATCTCTTTTGAGGTAGAACCACGAGGAAGGAGTCCTCACTCAAAGGGCAATATTTGATGCAGAATCTTAATTTGCAAGCTTGTTTTCAGTTGCACCTTCAACATCTTTCTGTCTAGAGCTGGCTGTTTTGATAGTCTGTTTTGTGCATTTTAAATCATGGCACACATGACAGCCAAAAGGCTAAAGATTAAAAGGGTTACTAACCTTCAGATAGGATACGAAGAATGTTTCTCTTCAAAGGCAGTTTCAGTGTGTAGTGTGGCTTCTGAAGAAAGAACCAGGCTGCACAAGTGTCAGTAAAAGTTTTCCTATTTATGTGCAATTGCAGTCATATTTCTATGCTGCTGGAAAAGTGTTCAGTCTTAACTATGATGTCAAAATGTCCCTTTGCATGAAGGAGATTGGCAGTGATATTCCATTGCCTAGTGCTTTTTGAGCTGCAAAGATCCCATAGCTTTTAATTGCTTAATCATCTGAGTATTTGTCATCCAACATGCAAAATTCATTTTTAAATCTCTCAAAAATAATACAGGCTGCACAGTGGTGCAGGATTTCTAATGTCAGCTTTACCCTTCATCCCCAGTCTGGCAGTGTTTCTGGAGAATACAGTCTATTAAACTTTGTCAGAGAATACAAATTTTATTCATTTTTTTCACCCCACTGTGAAAGAGATGATCTCGTTCTTTGAGAGCATTCATCCTGCCTCACGACTCTCTCTTCTGTACCAAGATATCAGCATGCATGAAAAGATGCTCTTCTATTGACTTCAGCAGGGAAATTACCACCGTTAGCAGCAGCTGACCAGAGGGAATTTAAACTGGCAATTTGACTCGCATCTGGTCTTGCTCCAGCACATCTGATCGTTCATGCTGCATGTGCAACCACGAGCACCAGAGCAAGCACATCCCTTTCCTTAAATTTAGACAAGTGTGACAAGATGGCTCAAAGAACCTCTCCTTGGCAGCTTTACTCTAAGAAAAGCCCTCCCGTTATTTCTGGCACTTTGAACTAATAAAACCGCAGACTGATGATTATGCCTTGGAGTGTGTCCACCACACCAGCACAGAAAGTACAACGTGCCATGAATTCTGCATCAGTGGAGGTGAGTGCCCATCAGCTGGGGGAGCCTTGTTTCACACGCATGGCAGTTCTTGGAGTGCTTACACTGGAGTAAGAGTTGAGGTGTGCCGGGTCTTGGGGGCATCCCCAAGAGCATCACTGAGAGCTGTTCATGGCTGCACTTAGGAATTGTTTGCATATAATCCTGAAGTAAACACACATCCTAGTAATCAGCTATAGATTTTGCTGCACTCCAGCCTTAAGTGCTATTAATTATATCCCCTACTCAGCAGCATCCAAGAACCATTAATTAGAAAGCAGAAGCTGACAGTTTGCTTGTCTGTGTGAAACTATTATGACCTGAGAGTGAAATATAAGCTTCAAAAGAAACATGCTTTATGAAGGTCACCTTGGAAAACATCATAACAATCTGTCAGAATAGAACGCCACACTCCAAGTGTGCATTTTAGAATGACATTATGCTTTAAGTAGTTGGAAATAGCAAAGAGAAGATGGATTGGATCATAGGGCCTGTGCTTTTTCACCCAAAACTTTTTTTTTTCTATAGCAAGTAGATATAAAGTAATCTTTTTATCATTTCAGTGGAATGGAAGGAAGGTTAATATCAACAGAAATTCCACAGACAAACGTAACGGGGCCCTTGCTGGTATTTTTGAAGTGTAAAACATCCACAGCCACCACTTCAGTAGCAGGGAGGTTTATGCACAGGAGTTAAATTATCTCTTCAAGGGAAGATGTAAACAGCCAGGAGAAATGTAGTGACTGAGCATAGCAGTAATACTCGCCCTAGAAGGCTCAGAGCAAAGGCTTTCCCCAAGCCAACATGGTATGTTAATGCACGGCAGCTTCAGCATCAAAGCAGATAATTCTTCTAGTTGAAGCATGTCGTTATTCTTATGGAAACAAAGCTGCAATAGAGTTAGCTGTGGTTATGAGTTAAGTGCCTTCCTCTTGCAGGAAGCCACCATAAACATAATGTTATTCTCACACTGAACAGAGCTCTGTTTTGAGGATGTAAGTGGTGCTGTGCTAAAAGTTGTATATCTCGTTCTTTGGACTTCCATTTCCCTGTAGGTCGCCATTTAATTCAGCTGTAAAGAGTACAATGAATTCCATACTGCACTGCTTGGATCCTGCAATTACAGCTACAGCAGCAATGTCATGGCCAGAGACACAGGCAAGATTGTGCTGCAATAAAGGCAAAGCTGCAAATGCATTACTGTTAGCAAAGGAAGCTGATAGAAGGCCAAATGTTCTCTTAACTTGCATATCCAGAAACCTAAATGCTTACCTGAGCTGTCAAACACCAAGTATTTTTAGCATGATCTGTTAAGCACTGTTTGTGAGGAAAATGGAGAAGACAATGCCAAGCTTCAAAGAAAGGTGATACCAGCTGTGGTCAAGGACTTTTCTACCCGAACTTATAATAAAATGGTGCTAATCCCTTGCCCCTCAAAGCTGCAGAAAGATGCATTCACTAAGCAGCCAGACCCTTCTTGAAACCAGTTCATAAAACTCGTGCCGAGTAATTCACAGGCTGCCACCGAGCTGTCAGTCAAGAGGTGCATACAATGGGTACTGTTGCTTGAAATGCCATGGAAAAGGGGAAGCTTATGTTTCAGTGAGAAAAGACAATCAAACAAAGAAGAGGCTGGCTGGGGAGTTGCAGCCTCACAGCAGCAAGGATCCAAGCCTTGCATGCAGCCTGGGGAAAGAAGTTCAGAGGCTGTGCCCCAGTGTAATGCTTGGGAACAGCTTTGTGTTTAATAAGCTGATACCGCTTTCTCAGTAGTGAAGCCAGCTCTAAGCATGGTCCGAAGTGAAGGCACAAAACTGAAGATCCCAAGCAAAAAGTCTACTTTATGCTGAATTATTAGCAAAGGTTTGTATCGAGTTATCCTATTGCTGCAGCTGCTGCATAATGAAACAGCTCACAAGGGCGCTCAAACCTGCAACCCGAACATGACCTTGAAGCTTAAGAGCTGCCTTTGTGTTTCTGTACTGAGGCTGTGAGGGTGGAAAGGCAATATAATTTCTCTGGTAAATAACTGTTTGAAAAAGGAGAGGTGTGATGGACATTGGAAATACATTGGACTGAGTGTATTCGAGGCTCTGTTGTTTGCCAGGATATCAGTCTGTACACAAAAGGCCAATTATGTGCCCCATTTGTGTTAGCATCCTGGGCTAATGCAGGCCTCCAGTTAGAGATGCAATAACATGACTTTGTGCATGGGGTCAGCACATGATGCTTACTGCTCTATTCAGCTGCAGTTGCTAGGCTCTCAGCATTTCTGTTTCTACCTGCCTGTTGTGGCACCTCATACAGGTATTTTTCTTGGAAGGCCCACTGTAAGATGCATAAAATTGGAGCAGGCCGGGAAGAGCATCCCTCTCATACTCCAGTGTCAGAGACAGCTGAAGTCAGAGTAATGACCCCTCATCATTGATGTGTAATGCTTTGGCATTACTTAGAGAGTCCCGCAACAGGGTCAAGATGGGTGAGGATATACAAGAGATGATGATTTTGAAAGAGTATTTTAGGAGCTTATATAAGAGATCAGGCACTCCAAAGAAAGTGTCTTGCATGAGATTATTATAGCAAAATTGATTTGAAGAGTAAGAAGCTGGATTTGATGACACAAGATGCCCTTTGTAATCCCTTGTTCCTATGACTAGCAGTCAACAGAGCTGTGCACTGTGTTACTCAGTGACATCAGAGAGGTGCTTCACTTCATGTTTGTTTTCTGTAAAACGATCTTAACCTCTTTTGCAGTGCTTTGTGAGTTAGGAATGAAAAGTGCAACGTGAAAGAAAGGCATTAGCATTATATGGAAGTGAACTTTATTGAAAAAAGTATATAATAAATCAAACATGCTTCTCTTTCTTACTCTGATCTATATTTTAAACTAGTTGCATGTGATGGTTTTCTCCTCTTCCGATAGCACAGGCTATAATAGGTGCTGAAATGTGCTGTGTGTGGATTTAACTCTGAACATTTCCTTTTGCATTTTGCTGCCAGTGTTTCCTGATGGAGCACACTAATGAGCACCCAACTCGTTAGCGATAAACAGCCTTACATTTTGTCTTACTAACACACATCAAATATACCATTATATTTAATCAGTGCATTTGATATTTCTCAGGTAACATGTCTGAAAAATGTCCTGTGACATAAGGAAGACCTCGTTCTGCCGTTCTCAGCAGCCCTGGAGTTGCAGCTGAATGATTTTATGTTCTACAAATAAGGGCTTCTTCAATGAAAAATTTTATTGGAACTCTGGATATCATCAAGGATAAATTTCAGCTAAGACAACTAACAGCACTGATTCAAAGCACTGCTCTGAGTAGTAAGTTATATTTTTCTGAATTGTGTACTTGGAAGCAAATCTTTTAAAATTGTCCCTTGGTTTAAATTGAAATAAAGTGCTAGAATAACTGGATAGCTGCTGTGTTTGGATACATTATAGAGTGTTTACTCTGTGTTGTGCTTTTTGAGATTCAGTTATTGTACGTAGGCTATTGTATCAAAGAAAAATTAGATCCTTTAGCAGTGTGACATTTCATAAAAAACAGGGCTTTGTTGTAGACTAGACAAGATAAACTTGGAGAGGTACTATTCCGCCAGATAAGATAGCAGAACAAGAAATTTGTAGCCCTTCTTAAGATCTTTCCTTTGTCTGTTGTTTGTAATGCATTGTCACAAAGGTTTCGGAGCTTAAGGCAATACAAAACACTTCTGCAAATCAATGAATATGTAAAGCTGCTAATGTGATAGTCATCGCAGTAGGGTTAGACTGCATGAAAGTCCCACTTGCAGCAACAGACAACGTGAGCAGAAGCCACTCGTGTGGAACACTCCTTTGGCAAGAAATGCTGTGTTCAGAGCCCTGCGAAGGATCCTAATAGGTTAGTCATTGATTGCTAGCATGTAATGAAGAAAAAAGAAGTCAGCGGTTGAGAGAATGAGTCTGCAAGACGTGCATGAAAAGAGCACCCACCATCTTACTCTTGAGCTGGGGGGAAGCTGCAGCCAAAGCTTCTGTGTCCCCTGAGAGCCACACAGAAGGGGGACATGTGGTGCAGGGTTTAACTTAAACGCTTGGGGATTTTAGGGTCAGGTCCAAACCAGAGCCATGCAGTGCTTTGCGTGCCTAGCAGCACCCACGTGTGCTCACTGTTCCAAATGTTCCAAAATAGTCTGCCCTGTAGAGTCACACTCTGACCTGAGAAACATGAAAATACACAACGGACAGATGTGCATGCAGCACAGTTTTCCCCAAGTTTCTCTGCACTCTACAGCACAGAGGAATTCAGCCTATTGGTTTGAAGTATCTCTGCTGGTCAAATGTAAATAAAAACACTAGATCTGATTTTAATTCCAGATTTTACTGCATCGCTGTTAAAATATAGCTTCTTGATTTCAAAGATTTACCATGATGTGATGTGGCAACCCATATCTTTCATTAGCCCTCTGAAAAACTGTGGCTATTGTAATGCCATTTCTTTTTCCAGGCAGAGTAAATGAAAAGGCCATTCTGATGGTTTCTGCACTTTTTGGATCCTGAACAAGGGCTGACTAAACAGGAAATGAGATCAGGGAGCAAGAGGTGACAAAGAAGAAAAACTGAGCAGACAGGCTGGCAAATGGGCCAACATGAACGGTAGCCCTTTTGCACTTAAATATTTAAAGTGTCTGTGATTTTGTGAAGAAAGAAAACAAAGATTGCTCCAGTGGGAAAATGCTAAACGGAAAACCCGAGCATCCATTACGTTTACAAGGTATTTCCAAACCTTAGAGGTTTCCTATTAAATACGGAATATTCTCTATTAATGCTGTAGCCCATGACAAGCAGGCGCTGTGCCAACCGTTTCACATGGGGGCTGCTGAGCAGATGAGTACTGAGCTGTATGGAACATTTCATTTGTGTAAATGAAGAGGCTGATATCACAGCACTAAAGGTCCTGTTTTTTAAAAAAAGCCTCCTGTGGCATTATGCACAAAACAACCTATTTATGCTGCAAGAAAATATTTATGTGCTGAGCTCCAGCTTTAAAAGGGAATTTGCAAAAGATGAGGGACATGAGAAAGGATTGGAGTGAGAGATAAGAGATTAGAAAAGGCAAATCATGAAGTACATGACATCCTCCAGCAGTATGTAGAGTCAACTCCCCTGCCCATTTTTAAGACCTGAGCTTTAAGGTTGGGGGTCTGGGTCATTCATGTCCTTCCTGTAAACTTTTCTTCACCCAGGGCATTCTATACAATGATACAAGTTGCTGAAAGTGCAAGGAGACCCTGTGCTGAAGGCATTGCTGGTCTTTGTAACCCAAGCTTTTTGTTTCCAGCCTCATTCACTTGTACTTATGCTGGGACTTGGGTCATGTCCAGCATGCAGCATGCCCAGGGCTCTCCTTTAACTGGGCAATGCTGCAAGTTACTGAGCTCTTCCACTGCAAAGAGAAAACATAGGAAAAATCAGAAAGGTGAAGAGCATTTTGCTGTGCAGGGCTTAGGTGGACATGGTGCAAATAGAACAGTCTCAGTGCTGTGGCTTCCTAACTAAAGGCAGAGCTGATTGTGCTTGCTGTTAATGGCTTGGGACCTTGTTCCTGTCTTTATACACAGGCAAATTTTCTATGCTTTTTCCATTAGTAAAAGTTTACTTTGTTGAAGTGAGCAGTTCCTCCGAGGGGATCTGATGACTATGCCTGCATGCCTCTGTTTTCATTAGCAGAATAGCTGTGTTTCAGCTGCGTTGCTCTTCATTGACTTTGTAGGAACAGGCTGGGAGAAAGACGTGGCTCCAGCTGCCCTCTTATCCCTGCTTGCTTTGAAACAGAAATTGCAGAAAAGCTGTCTCTTGCACCATTAGTCCTGTAAGCAGGAGTACGGCCAGCTTACTGGAAGTGTGCAGAGCCGCCTGTCTGAGAGCACCGATCCATGGGGGACACTGTTGGTCCATGGACTTGGGTCCTGCCACACCAGGCAGGCCTGGCATACAGTCCCATCTGAAAGCCACCTGGCACCATCTGCTCACACAAAGATTTTTAAGGCTGGGCAAAAATATTAGGAATCAGCTCCAAAGGCTTTGGCCTAGGCCTGTGTCATGCTATGCAAGGTTACAGATACCCTTCTTCTGCACGTCACTCCTGGTGAGCTGAGGTCAGCTTTGGCTTGTGACAGCACCCTGAAGGGCAGTTGAGGACTAAACGTGCCCTAAAATAAATTCTAAAAAAGTCATGCATGGTCTGTGAAGCAACAAAAATCAGTGCTCCACTACCCCTAGAGCTAAAGGCAAACTTTTAATCCTAACTACACAGACTGCAACAGCCATGGAAGTACCTGATTCACTTCAATCTCAGGTCTCTGTTTCCTCTCCATTTCCCATCTTTACTGTCACCATGGTCGATGGCTGTTGAAAAGCCTTGTCCTGCTCCTGCATCTAGTTCTGAACATACAGACCAGCAGCGCTGGGAAGGAGGAAATGCTGCTGCTCATGTAAGCTGTCCTGAGTGTTGGCAGAGCTGTGAGATTTGGAACAGAGTGATGTATTTCAGCTGTTGTGAAATTCCTGAATAATCAGCTCATCAAAAAATATCATGCAGAGTTCCCTTATAGTCCTCTCTAACTTGCCACCTCTCCTGCCAATAGCTCTGTAGGGTGACCACAGCCTGGCACAACCTATTAACAGAGCTCTGCACACTCATGAACAGAGCTGTCTGGAAAATGCAATTTTTCTTCTTAGGGAAAAAAAAGAGTTTACTGGGACAAGAGTCTTTCTAGCTTTGCATTTCAGGATGAGGATGTCATCTACTGTTCCCTCCAGCACCCTCCTCTGTTCTCTGTGCTCATTCCTCCCCACCCCACTTTTTTTGGAAGTCAACTCCAGGAAAATAAAAATCTCCTACTGATGAACTCCTGTTAGCTCCAAGGTTGGGAGTCTTGCTGCAGGACATGCACCGACCTGCTGCCACCTTCTCAAGGCAGTACTTCTGGGTGATGTGCTCTAAGACCTGCACTTTTTACTACTGCTACTCAGTCTCCTGTCTTGAAGAGCTATTGAGCAGCTTTGGAACCACAAACATGAGGTAATGGCCCTCACGTTTGCACCAAGATGCTTCATTTTGAATATTAAAAGTAAAATTTCTTCTCAAAAAGAGGTGGTAAGGTATTGGAACAGGTTGCCCAGCAAGGTGGTGGAATCACTGTCCCTGGAGGTGTTCAGGAAACATGGAAATGTCGCTAAGAAGTGAGTGACGTGGATTGGTGGGGGTGGGATGATGGTTGGAGGAGATGAGGTTAGAGTCATTAAGAGTGGAAAAGACCTCCATGATTCTGTGACTCTGTCCTCTGGAGGAAGGCAGGAGTTGGAAGGGTAGACCTGTCCTGTCCTCAGCTGCTCCTCAGCGTATGGCCTACTGCCTGTACTCTGAGAGGATGGTCCAGTCAGCGCCCCCGGGGTCCTCATCAGTGCCCACTTTTAGTCACACCATGGGAGATATACACAGTACACACACACACAAAAGCATGCTTGAAACTCAAGCTTCTTACATAATTAAATACGTTGAAATAGCAAACAACCCATTGAAAAGCAGCAGAAAGTCACACATCACAAAATGGAAGCTGTTCCTCCATTCTCTGCTCCAGCAGCAGAAATCCCCACTGCAGAGGAGGATTTATTAACAATAGTCAACCTTCATTTCAGGTATTCTGCCTTTTGTCCTCATATCACAACATTAACATTATCCCCACATAATTTTGTGTATTTAATTTTACAATAGACTGTGCCAGTGAGCACTGCCTGTAAATATTTGATCACTGCCATTCCTCTAGGATTATCTTATCAGGAGTAAAGATATTAAAATAGAAATCTTGTCATGTTACTGCCTTTATACTTAGAGCCTGAGAGTTGATTGACAGAAAATGAACTGCCTGAACTAGCTCTAAAGTGTCTTTTCACTGAGAGCTTCAATGCCAGAGGCTATAGAAAAAAGGTAGCTAGTCATCAGAAAATAATGCCTTGCTGTAGTTACGAAGCTTTTGTACTGAAGATTAAAAATATGAACCTACTAGGGATATTTTTTACAAGTGTAAAATGGTGGTGGGTCTTTTTGTATCTTTTTGCTATCTCTAATGAGCCTTAAGAAGAGCTTTCCCTTTCCTCCCTGTACTTGAATATTCGATGCAGCCTAACCGCAGCTTTCAGACACAGGCTGATATTTTGCTAGAGTAAGCTCTTGACTTATCTAACCTACAAAATTTATTTTACATGACAAAATGGTTTGCAAGCCAGGACTGAATGTTCCTACCTAGCTTGGAATATCAAACCACAATAGCTAAGTCCAGTTTTCTGTTGATGGCCAGTTAAAACACACCAGTAATGCAGCTGTAATGTTACAAAATTGCTCTGAAATTGTCATGTGTGTGCAAATAAATACACAGCCATTCCCTGAGGGCTCAGCCAGCCCGTGCTCCTGCACAAATCAATGAGAGTTTTGCTGGGGTAAGGACCTAAGAACCAATTCAGGAAAGAGCCTAAGCACGAGCAAACTTTAATCACAAGCTCCTGCTCCTTAGAAATCAATAAAGACTTAAGCAACAGCTTTAAGTGCCCTTTTTTTTTTGAGGGGGGTGTGGGTTTGCACTTGCACAGGCAAAGGGCTAACAATTCCCAGCATTCAGAATAAATCTTGCTCTGTCCCATCATGATCCTAGAGAGCAGGAGGGGCTGGTTGATTCACAGATCTGTCCCATTGCAATGACAAACTGTAGCCACTGCCATTAAATCATTCCAGCCTTTCACGATGGTGACAAAGTGTGAGTGTGGGATGACCACAGTTGGAGTGGCTGGAGGAGGAAAAGCACTGTGCTTTGGCCAGATCATTGCTCCCACTTTCTTTCCCTTGTAACATGAACAACAACTGTATGAAATGAAACTAATTGGATGCTAAGCAGCCTATTACTATGCTGACATGAGAGGGATTTACATGGGTGACTCCCATTAGCAGTAGTGGGTGGTCCCCTCTACACTTTCCCTGGGCTCTTGATGCAGAAAAAAATTGTCCTAACATTTCACTTATGGGAAAGGTCAAGAGCTGTGGTTTTGTTCAGTGCGCTCAATATATTCAATTAAAATATACTGGCATGTTCATCAGCTATTAACTGTCTTTGCAATAGCGGTAATTAAACAGATGCTTAGGTGGGAAAGGAAATCCTTCAAGAGGCGAGCAGGAACTTCCCTAGTCACCATAGTGGGTTTCTTCACATATATTGACTCAGCCAATGAGAGTTTTCCTTTCCTTGCTCATGGAGTGAAGGGGTGTTTTGCCCCTAACAGCCACAGTTTCCCTGCAGGGATGTGAGAGTAAGGGGTTGGCATGGTCCCTTCCCAGCAGGAGATACACAGGCACTTGCAGGTATATCACATAAAATTTCACTTAACATGGATAAGAGAGAGAGAGTATGAGAGAGTTATCAGCTGAGTATTGAGCAAACTCAAGTTTCACAGACTTGAGCAGTCGGTGGCCTCTGATTCAATGGGCTGTAGGGAGTTAAAAGCCACACACCTTGCTTTGAATTTTCCTCTGAAGGGACTAAAATGAAGGGAAAAAAAACCAACTAGTGCAGAGGAGCAAACTGAAGGAAGCAAAAAGTAATTACTCAAGCCAACTGGTCTAATTATATAGACAGAGCAGAGCAATCATTGGCACTCCAAAGACGGATAGTGGGGAAATGGAGACATAGGAGAAAATAACACAGGCTGAGGAATTAGTATTCCTCGTGCTGCAGAAAAGTGAGTTATTCGCATTATGCAGACTTGCAGAAAGATGGAGGCAGGAAAAAAACAGAGCTAGAACATCCAGAAAGCCAACAGGGAGGAGTTGTCACTGCAGCGGAGCCTGGTGTGATGCCACCTCTGCTGCTGGAAGGAAGGGAAGGGAGGAAGGGAAAGGGAGGCAAAGGGAGGGACAGGCAGGGAAAGGCAGGAAGGTGACAGTGCACAATAGTCAATCAGGTCTCCACCAAAGTTTAACAATTACAGTGGTTGTCAATTGCAAACTGCCTATGAAAAGTATGCAAACATTGACCCCAAGTGTTACACTGAGAACATGGAAATTAAAATCATCTGTCTTACTTGATTCAGAGCCTCCCACATAGCAAGGTTGGTATTTAAGGAAAACCTTGGCCGGACTCAGATTGCTTCTTTCTGCTAGATTAAAATTAAATTAAGTCAAAATTTAGAAAATACTGGTTTAATTAAAGATACTTCACCAGCTCATAAATTATGCATTCCCCTTCCTGTTGCGAAGCGTAAGTTTGATGCTAGGTGTCAGCGCTGTGGAGGATTCCTAAAGGTTAGTTCCCATTTATGTGCTGCATAAAGCAGCCTTCTAGAAACGAGTGACTAATTACTGAAGTTACCAAATTGCTACCCTGGCCTGCTTAGCAAATGTGCTTCCCTGACTTCAGCAAGAGCAGTTTTCTCTGGTGGCTTAGTCCAAATTTGCAAAACAGGACAGCGGAAAGAGACCTTGGCCAAAAGCAGACATTGGTATGGAATCAAGCATGACAGTATTAATGGATAATTATCCAGAAAATAATTAAGAAATGTTAAAAGTCTGGCTATCTCACACAGACCACTGCAAGGAATAGTACCTCTGTTTCGTTGCAGAGCAGCAAAAGGAGAATCCTCGCAAAGTAGCTTTCCTCATCCTCTTACCCATGCACATTAGCATTGAAGCTGATACCCCACTGAAAAAAAGAAAAAAAAAAGCTGCAGAAGATAGAAATAGAGCATCCGTTATCCCCTAACACAGATACCTGCTGGATTAGCTGCTGTGCTGAAAAGCAGCCGCTACAGAGAGAAAGGAGCTCACTGGCACCTTGCTGCCAGGAGAGGCAGCAGTTCCAGTGGAGATGCCCCAAGCACAGCCTTCGAGGTGCAATCCTCCTGCTAAGGGTGGCTGTGGTTGCCTGAACCAGGACTAAATCAACACCAGTGCAGCCTGAAATGGCTGGAAAATCCACTTAGGCATGATCCTGGCCATTAGTGGGTACTGGGGGGCAGATCACAGCGCTAAGCCCTATGGCACACCTTGTGCCACATTTTAGAAAGCTTTGCAGAGCTACAGCAATCCCTCTGAGAGAATTAGAAGCCCTTGAGCTGATTATTCAGATAAAGGCACGATGAGATAAGCTCTGGTACCATCAGAAAGGGTGCAAAACACTGTCACACGAGGGAGAGCTGGGCAGGATGTGAACTCTATTTAAGCAGTTCCCGGGTAAACCAGCTCGCAGCCGACTGTCAGCTCCCTTCGAGCAGCGCCTTTGATTGCAGCGCTCCGTGAAGGAGCACTTGTCACTTTTTATCGAAAGAGAGGGGAAGAAAGCAAGGCAGCCGCTGCTGGGAGAGGAGATGCCACTCACTGTTCATCACCGCGATAGACAGCTGCGCTGCCCTGGCTGCTGGTGATCAAGGAGCAAGAAAAAGAGAACTGCACGAGACTGCAGGGAGCACAGAGTGGGGAGGGAAGGCCCCACAGTCTGCTCATTGCTGGTACCAAAACATCTGAGCCATGGGATGCGGGGGCTGAAATAAAGGGAGGTTCAGGGTTACCCAGTGCAGAGCAGAGCTTTAAGTCCTCTAACAACTAAAGGGCCCTAAACTGTTTGGCACTGTCTGGCTGGAGCTGGTTGGACTTTCCAGCATTGTGAGTGCTCATGGCAAGGGAGCAAAGCCACAGCACAGCCTATCCCACACCTCTGCCTTCCCCCGGCATCAAGTTCAGAGCTGTTCAGTGAAATCTGGCCTGAGGGGGCTGGAATTCCCCACTCACTGTATTAAAGCGTTGTGATTATATCTTTGCAAGCCAGCCCACTGTAGACACAACACAGAAGGCACAAAAGCTCCGGAAATGAGAGAGCATCTTTTCCTGCCTTTGTTTGTCAGAATCCTGCTTGCTCTAGATAACAATCAGCAAACAGAGAGCCATGCTCAGAAGGCTCAGGCAGAGAAAGTCCAATTTCCCCTCAGCCACTGGTACTTATGCTAAGGGCTACTTACTCAGGCACAATTAAAGACCCCAGAGATGACAGCGGTAACTGAGAAGGTCGAGGGAGTGGCTCTACAGACATAGAAGAGACCAAAAAAACAAAGCAGTGTTAGAGCACTTCCACAACCACAAGGCAAAGCATTTTGCACTAGAGCTGGGAAAGCTGATATTTAACAGCTGGGTCCTGCAGACAAACCGATTTGCTTCTGTGGTTTTGTTGCTTACAGCAAAGCAGAAAATGTTTATACCTATTATTTTTTTTTTCCTAAATTCAGCTTCATTTTTGCCAGATTTGTCCAAAAAACCCATGCAGGTTCCAGCAAGACTCTCCAGACACACTTCCCCACCACACTTTGCAGCCTATCTCCTGGCCACAGCACACAGATGTGGTGGCAGTGAGGCTGGGATGGTGTCACAGCTTCTGAGGGTCGCACTCCTGTCCTAAGGTATTACACAGCCCTTTGGCAGAAGACAGTGCCAGGGTCACCTTCTAAACAGGCAATCGAAGGATGCAGGAGCAAGCATAGGACAGCCCTCCCCTGGAAGAAGCAGATGGGAGCGACTCCAAGCCCCAGATATTGAGTTATCATCTGGACCTGGCTACATTTCCTTAAGGCTCCCTTCTGTTCATCTCACTGGTTGGTAGCTGACATATGGAAGTCTTCGTGCTCCTGGCTGCTTTGCCAGAGGTCACAGCCCTTTCTTTTCCCCTGCTAAAATGGGGGTCCTGGAAGCATCGTGGACTCTTCCCATCCTATCTGCAGCTATGCAGACTTGTGACTGCATTAGCTCTCCGCTGTGCACTGACATGAAGGGGAAGGACTCCAGGAAGAAGCTGCCAGCTCCCAAACCACAGGATGTTTTCCTACAGTAAAAACCCCACTGCAGCCCAGGGCTGGATTGTGGCACTGATCTCACCAACGTGCAGCAGTTTGTGGGATGCTGCAAGCATTGAGGAGGGGACAGTCCCATGTCCCAGGTGAGCAGGTCCAGACAAAGGGTAAAAACATCACAGGGAGCAGTTCTGCAGTCTATGGGGACAGCCTGGTGCCCATCAGGGGACACATGGCCAGAGCTAGCCGTGCCCATGACACAGATGCTAGGAAGCAAGTGGATGAGCATTGCCCATGGGATGCATCTGTATGCAGCACCTCTGTTGTGTAAAGCAATGAAAATCCTTTTTCATTGTCTTCTGAGGGTTGGGTTTTCTTTTGTCCTTTTTGTTCTTTTCGTTTTTAAGAGAGACTGCACATCTTGCCTGTCCCAGGAAACACATTATAAAACTGCAATTTGCCTGTCTTGGCTCTCTCACCCTAGCATTGACCCTAAAGATGAACTCCCATGAATAAGTCTAATCCTGTTTTTCATGTTTCCCCAGGTAAATGAATATTTATGAATCTTTTCTCCAGAGCCGAAGCAGGGCCCTTACAACCGGCCATGATAGTTCAATTTGTTTTCTTGCCAATTCTTCAAATTGTTTTTTGTTGTTGTTGTTGTTGTTGCTGTTCTTTTTGAAACTTAGGGAAAAAAAGAAATCTCATTCCCGGTTGGTTCTTATCAAAGTGTGTGTGGCTTTTCAGTTGATTTTTTTCTTTTTTTTTAAACTCAGCTGGTGCTTGGAGGCTTTCCAGTTGGCTTGAATGATTAATGTGGTGCCACTGACTTGTTTTGTGTTTGTATTAAAAAAAAATAAATGCACGATTCATGTTTTCCAAAGAGCCAGTTAGGTATCTCTGATTGACCACGCCATGTAAGTTTAAATTCTTTGTGTGCTCAAAACATATACAAAAAAGAAGCAATTCCACAGAGATGAATGGTCAAGGTTAGAGACACAGGCTAAACAAAAAATAATGCCTCTCAGCAAGCTGTGTATTAGACTGTAATCATGACAAAGCCAGGTCTTAATATCTACATTCATTTAAGGGAGGAGATTTGTTCTTATGTCTACTATTTATTTAGCTTTCCTAAATTCAGTTTGAATAGCAAAACAGCTTTTCCAGTTTAGCTGCGCTACCAAATCAAGGTCATTCTCCTAAGAGAAAGATCAAGATCCTTTATAAGGGGGGGGGGGAAGAAAAAAAAAGAAAAAAAAGAAATGACTCTTACTGATTGATCTGCTGAACACCATTAGAGAAGGGTAAGAGATAATCTAAACATGCTCTGTGCTTCATTGACTCACATGGGTGCTTTTTGAGTGTGAAACAGAAGGAAGTTATGCAATTACCTTAGAGGAAAAACATTTCTTTAGCAGTATTTGGAAATAAAATAGGGTTGGGAAGGGGGAAGGATCCTGAAAGGCTCTTACAAGCTGTGTCTTTGTGAGTCAATAAAGCAGTAAAGAAATGCAACTCTATTGATTTACATTATGTGCTACTTCCCAGGTGAGAGTTCAGCCTTTTATAATGTTTTTCACCCAACATTTTCATATTTTCTATAGAAGTTTGATAGCACTTAATAGCATGTACTTATTTAGAAATAATAACTGTTTACACTTAAACTCATTATGCTAAGACATGCCTCTTGCTCAGAGGCTCCTTGGAGAAGTGTATGAGAAACCAGCAACTTTTACTTCTGCAGGAGCCAGGTTTTGTGTTATAGAATCCCAGAAAACCAAAACCATTGTACTGATTGCTGTGAATTTATCCCTGGGGGAGGGAATGGAAGAGGGAAGGAAAAAAATCTTAGCAATAATAAATAAAATAATAATTATTATAATAAAACCCCTCTTTTTCCTGTCTCATTCGGCTGGACCACGCTCTGAGCACACTGATCCAGCTGTAGATGTCTCTGTTCATTGCAGGGTGGTTGGACTACATGACCTTTAAAGGTGCCTTGCAACTGAAACACCACCATGACTTTGTTACTCTATCCTATGATTTCTGACTCTGGGTGCAGCTCCCCACGCCCCCTTTCCCCACCATTTAGCAAACAGCAATCAGTGGGACCACATCACCCTTACCTGCAGCCAGAGGAGATGCTTGAAGAGGGCGGGATGTTAACCAGAACCCAAACCCCAGTGACCCATCAAGGAACACTGACAATGCAGTCAGTCCCAGGAGAGTTGTCTGCTCCTCTGCCAGGCAGCTCATGTATCTGCTATTTATCATTGCTGTAAACCAAAACAGAATTACCATAACTGTTCAGGTTTGGGTTTGTTTTTACTGAGATCATAAACAAGCTGATGACACTGGATTTTATTACGCCACACTCTAACTGTGCTGGCAATTCAGCCTGATTTCCAACACTTTGCTCACCTCTGCTCCTTTGCAACAGTATTAAACAGCAACTTTCTTCAAAACAAACCCAACTGCTCCAGGAACACATCTGAATTCAGCAATATGTCTGTCAATCCAGTGGGCTGTCTTTCCTTCTGCCTTCCTTAGGAGACAATCACTGCCTGCTGGGACTTTATGCAGAGATTGCTAACTTGCTGTGCATACACTGATGCAAAGAATGAGCTTTGTAATTTAAATAACAGACTTTGGAATTGGTGACAGACACAAACCATGGTCATTCACCCAGCTGTGGAAAACTGCAACTAAGGTTCCAGCAGGAGGATGGAGGAAACATATTGTTTTCTTTGAGGACCAGAAACACAGCCTGCAGCCATAGCTGTCTTGCATAGGATGCTACACTTACAAAGTAGCACAAAGTGATCCCCAAAACAGAAGAGGTTACACGGTGCCCTGGCTGAGCAGAAGAGACTTGCTCCTCTTACTCATCTCACCAGGCCATGGCTGGGTACAGCCCCAGTGCCACATGGCTGCTGTAGACAGTAAAAATTACAGCAACTCTATGGAAGAACCTTGTAAATACCTTTTCAGGTGAAATCAGCCTCTTTAATCTGCTGTGTTCCATTTGCATAGCAAGAAAGGCTTTGGGTTTTTTTCTTTTCATAAGGGTGATAAATGCATTTTCCTTTTGCAGAAAAACAAAGACTCTGACAAGGCCCTTAATCACCAAATCAGTATAAACAACATTACAATACATTAGACTTGGAAATGCTAAACTGTGATTATGCAACAACTAATTAAATTAGTACTGACAGCTTTCAAAGAGTAGGAGAAAAAGGCACAATGCATCCCTTGCTTTCAGGAATGGCTCTTCCTAGAAACAACCAAGACACACAAGCTGCAAACACTTTCCATCTGGGAACGAGTCCACCCATGAAACACCCACACCTGAAACAGAAACCTCCACTAAAACAGAGAAACCATTTTGCAAAATGGAGCTGAGCCTGAACAGCAGTGAGCAGCGAGCAACAAGTTGAAGTCCTCCTTAAAGCGAAATCCAAGGAAAAGCCTAATTACTGCCTCCGTGCCACCAAGCGGGAGCTACCAGTCTTCTAGCAATAACTTGAGTTTAATTATTTGGGAAGAACAAAAGCCTTTATTTGGCTGATGGCAAAATGGCATAAAACTCACAAACAGCAGCAAGACAAACTAATTATTCATGAACAGTGTTAATACCCTTTTGAGGGTTCTTAAAATACTTCAAGGTTGCTATGCAGTGCAGGTCCCAACCTGATTCCAGGGATGGCAACAGTGCAAATCACCTGCTGGCTCAGGTAGGACCCAGAGGGACCCCACATACAGTACCTCTATATCCCAGCTCTGTGCCCAGCACTGAACTGTGGGAGTATGCAGCCCTTAGGCACCCCAACCACCTCTGCACATCCATCCCAGTGAACAGCAGTGATATTAGAAATGGGATCACCTCCTGATCCCATCCTATGCAATGCTTGTCAGCTTCTTGAGATGCTGTTTTCTATAAAGGAACTTAATTTACATGTTAATAACACCAAAAACCATGGTGTGAGAGGGAGAGAGATTGAAATTTCTATTTAAAATCTTTCAGAATTGGGAATTTTGAACTTTTTCCAATACTCTCAAAACAAAATCCTCCCATTAATCTTCCTGCAGGTCTGATTCTTCTCTTTGGGAGGCTCTTGCAAGTGGCTGCATTTTGCTCCCGACAGCCTTTTTATCGCCTAAGTCCCACCTGTGCCCACAGGAGCAAAGCTCAGTGCTGGGACTCCATAGCCTTGCCAGCAGCTCTCACTCAACCTGTATCCCTGCCTGCATTAAGGAAGGTGTGCTTTCCTCCTCCTCCCCTGCACTGAGATCACCATGCATGAACACAGCCACGGGCTCTCTGCTGACCCAGCAGCTCTCTTCCTTTCCCAGCATAGATTTGGGATTTTCAAAGTATTCTTGTTTATCACCTTTTGCTTTCAGATACTGAACTCTCACTTCTTCGAAAACTTCAATTCAGTGGTTGTGTTTGGGCACATTCCCATGATAACTGGGTGAACATAGGGAGAGATGTGGGTGGAACAAGGCTGGGCAGCTATGTGTGCTTATCTGGGAGGAAAGCTGCAGAAGGAGGGAAATCACACTACTAGCATCCTCGCTAATACCCATTCGTCAGCTAAAAAAACCCCCACAACCCTAATAAATTAATAAAATCACTTCCTTCTGCAAATGGCAGCAGCCAAAAAGCTCATCCACAGTGTTGCAGGTCTTTGTGCTTTAAGCTTCCACCCCACAGCATAGTAGAAGCCAGCAAAGCTTGCAAGAGCAGTATGAAAAATCAGCTTAGGAGACAGCAGACCTGCAGGAGAAAATGTTTGTTTCTGTATTTAAAATACTTGGTAACACTGGCCAATCTCATCAGCTCAGCGCATGTGCTTACCATGATGTTGCGTGGTCAGGGCTCAAGCTAAAAGCTTAAGTTTTTTTCTTCTAACTCTGTACTTGGCCACATCACATCACTGCAAAGGAGCCCAGCCTATTCATTTGTGCATGAAAGGACAGACAGCATGTCCTTCCCCAAAGGGCCCTCCCAGCACTGCCAGCGTGAGAGCAGAGGTGACTTGGAAAGCGATAATTAAAAGAAAACTCTCAGGCCCTCTGCAGTCACACATTTAGAGTGGTGTGGGTAGGGGTCCCTCCTCCCTCTCTCCCTTCCCAGAGCACAGGGTTGGGCATTTTGTCATGCAACACAGCCTGGACTCCAAGGATGCTGGAGGTGGTGGCTCGGGTCATCTGTCCAGTCTGAGTGGAAATGTGGGCCTTTAAGGTTTGCTACGTGTGAAACACTCTTCTCTAAATGCAGCTGAAGTCAACTTTCTGTCCTTCTAATATATGCCAGATAAACAAACCACTCGTAGAATAACAAAGAAATATCACCAGCACCAGAAAAAGTCCTGCAGCCAGCAACTCTCTTCTGCATATTTTATCTTATAATCCACTGAGCTAATACTTAACCACCACACCAAGCAGGTGGAAGTTTGAGGGCCATTGAGCACTGTGAATTTTCCCAATGCATCACAATTACCAAAACACCTGTGCTAAATAACTTTGCGCTGAGCCACTGTGAAAATTCACAGAGTGCTCAATAGCCCTTGAAATTTCTCATTTCTAACCAGGGCTGGAGTGGCTGAGCACTCACACACTGCAGCACAGCACAAAGCAGGTAAGGACACTGGTTCAGGACCTCATAAAGTCCCCTTTCTCTCTAGCTGGAAGTTATGCCATCCCTGTGATTTTCAGGCTGCTCCTACTTTGTCTCTACAATTATGCTCACTTGGAGTTAAGTGAACTGCATTGCATGAGCAGAGTCCAAAAAGCACCCCGCTCTCCCGTCCCTTTCCCCCCACCCAGCACAGCTGCCTATATCAGAACCTTTCTTTTCCAGGTTGGACAGGTGTCCAACCAGAGGCTGATCCTGAGCTCAAGGCATCCCTCTCCATACTCCCCATCTCGCTCTCACGGAGTCATCAGAGCAGGACCAAGGGCACAGGACAACCCCAGGACAAGCTCGGCCTTGGGATGCACAGAATGAGGCAAGGCTCAGCAACCAGCCAGGAGCTCTTTAAGTAACAGTACAAGACATTAACAACCACATCGGCCCTGCTGCATCAGCTGTAGAGGAAGCTGAGAGGAGACTGAAGATGTTTCAGCCAGCAGAAGCAAGAAGAATGGGAGGAGGCTGATAAATAGTGGGGAGCCAGAGACATTCAGTCCATTTGGTCTGTCCCCAGGAAGGTGAAGAGGTGACTTGAAAGTGGTCAACAAGTGCCCAACTAGAGACAGGAGTAATAGGATGAGGCTCTTTAATCTGACACAAAGGCATCTTGAGATCCAGTGGCTGGAAACTAAAGGCATTTCTACAGAGACATAAAATCGTTCTTGGTGCAGAACAGTTAAGGCAATTAACTAAGCACTGGAACAATTTACCTGAGGATGCAGCAGATTCTCTGTCACTTCAGTGCATTAGATTGGACCTCTGTGGGACATCTGCACTCCACCAGAGCATCTGGGCTTGATGATGGGGGTGTCATACAGGAATGTTGCCTCTGTGTGCTGTTGGGGTTTGCTTCTATATACTGAGCCCAGAACAGGAGTTCTTTCACAGCCAGCGATAGCAGTCACTAGATACAAATACAAAGGGGGAAGAAAAAACACAGAAGTGAGAAAAATTTGGAAAAAACAACACATCTCATCAGATGTCCCCAGAGCCTCACAGGGCAGCCCAGCAGTGTGTTCAGACCCTGCTTTCTGCCAATTTGCTGCTCAGAAATGAGCAGAGCAGAAGAAAACCATCTGTACACAGACGGATGAAGGCTGAGCATGTCCACTCTGTGTCCCAGCCCTGCTCTTCCCCAGAGGGCTATGCAGTATCTCCACACCTGCTGGGCTGTGGTTTCCACATACTGGCTGCTCAGTGGCCACATCCAGCTCACCTGTGGGAATGCACTGAGGAAACACTTTGGTCTGAGCCACCAGCCACTAGAAGTGACTCTCAAATGCATGAACTGGAAGGTGTCCACTGATGCAAGAGACCACTCCAAATATCAGTTTTCTAGTTTTTAATTGGTGACAGAGTTTTATTTGGCTTGTTTCTGAATGATTCCCCCTCCTTTCTGATCTGGAGAGCTTTCAAATGTCACAGTGATAGCTCTCAGTATCATTGTTCTTCAATACTTTAAAAATCAAACCAAACCAAAAACCAAACAAATGCACACATACACACACAAAAAAAGCCCACAAAAAATAAAACCAGCACACAAAACCCAACATCTGCAAACAGTCATGCAGGAAGACAGCCAAAATCTGATCATGAGCATTAACATTTAACTACTGCTGTATTTCACTGTGTGCCTGCACATCTTGTACAAAGGCAGACACCCTTATGCTCCATGTCCCCTGCAAGTAAGCAAGTACACATGCTCCATTCATAATTAACGGCCTGGCTTTCCAAAAGCACTAACAACTGCATCTGCTTCAGCCTGTTGAGGATTTGGTCCTAAAGGTTTGGTTTCACCAAACTAATGCTCTGCCTGCAAAACAGCCATCTAGGAGACAGTGGAGCCAGCCTTTGACATTTGGACTCCAGATGTACCCAAACCAGCATCAAACATAATCACAGTCATCCTCTGAAATCAATGCTGGCTTTTCTGTACATTTCAAGGGTGATATGTTTGGACTTCAAATATTGTTTTCTGAGGTGCATAGCGCTCAAGACTGGGGCTAAGCAAGCCCTCCCAAAGCTTCAAGCAAGCACACAGCCCCCAGCACCCCTGCAGAACTGAACTTCTACATTATTTCAAGCCATTCCACAACCCCCGAGGATAGATGGACACAAAGCAGAACTGTGTCTGCACCAGGCAGTCAGCACTTCTGCACTCAGCAGGGAAGCAGTGATGTTCTAGATGTGTAGGTTGCTGCTAAAAGGTATTGAAAACAACCCATAGATGAGCTGGGTTGGATTTATTTACTTGTTCCCCTTCCCATGGAGTGAGATATGCTCTGAGTAGATTTGCTTTGATAGAGAACTGGAGAGAAAGCCTCACCAAAGCTCCCTTCCTGCTGCCAGAAGACTGCCTCCAGTGAGCTTTTGGCTTTTAAGAGGAGACAAAACTGTTGGCTAGTGCAGACATGACCTGAAAATAATCCTCCATTCCTCTTCCTAATAGCTTTTATTTCTGCTTTTCTCCACCCAGAAAGATCCCTCCTTCCCCCTTCCTCTCAGAAAGGAAGAGGGAAGCCTGGCTGCACTGGGAGGCACAGGGGCTCTCAGCTCCTGGTGTGCCCTGTAAGAGAGATGTTGCTCACCTCTATCCATCACGCCCCATTTTCACTACACAAAGTATTTGATTTCTTTAATGACACGTGAAGAAAAAAATGAAAATAAGATATGTCTTATATCCTTAAATCCTCCTTAGACTAGCTCTCTTCTCTCAACAGCTACCATCTTCTTGATGATGAACCTAAAACAACAAGCTGAAACTGGCCCTGGGACCCAGCTAAATATCATAAGATGCACCTTTTCCATAGCTATTACTACAAGCTTTACTTGACTTTTCCACCTAACCCATGAAGTTAGCGTCAGAAGCAGTGACTGTCCACAAACACATTAATCCTTGCAAAATGCATACCTGTAACTGACAGTTTGGAGAGGAGATACCCGAAAATACGATACACAACTTTAGAGATAAAACTTCGCCAGGATGTTTCATAGAGGTTAAACAGACTTTGACCAAAATAAAAATACACCCTAATACCTTTCCTCTGCTTTTACCTCTCTGTTGTCTGTCACACATTTCATACGGTTCATCCTTCATTTGCAGTGATCTGTGAAAACCTCTACAGGGATGACATGGAGGGAACAAAGCTGGATAAAATCCTAGAGTATTTGCCAAACTGACAAAAAATATAGAAGAGAAAACATCAAGCCCAGCCAAGTCAAATATCAATCTACTTTTGTGTGCTTTGTTTCATTAAGTTTACTTTATGATTCATTTGTAACAAACTGTGGTGGATAATGAGTACTTGCAACACAAACCTCTGTGTGCTTAAGAAATCCCTCTCTCCGCACAGAGAAGGACTGGATAAAAACAAGAGCCCTCTCATTTGAAAAAGCCCTCAGTGGTCTAAGTACAAGTGGAGATCTCTTAAGCAGCACTGAACAGAGAGCTCCAGCAATGAAGCACTCACATCAACACTGAAGTATTCAAGCCCTGTGGAGACATCCCAGCCCATTCTATTCAAGCCTGCCAAGATGCCCTGTAAGCACATCTCTGAGCATGTAGTGGTTTTTGGGCAGCTGCCTCCTGGGTGGATAGCCCAGGAGATACCCACAGGCAGGCATGTTTGTGCATCCAACAGCTCTCCCAGAGGACACTGCCAACCCCAGCTTACACGTCAAAGAACAGCAGAAGTCTGAAGCTGCAGAAGGCTGAATGCCTGACCCATTGGTCTTGGTGGTAGTCCAACAGTGCAGGATCAGATCTAGATCCACCAGAGTCTATCCAGGCCCCTTTCCACCACAGCTCGAGATTTCTAAGCCCAAAACATCTCACGTGGCAAGCTGCTCACATTTCAAACTGGATGTGACAGGTGGACAAATAGGAAGGGAAAGCACTTTAAAACAACATGAGATTCATAGACATGTTCATTTCTCGCGCAGAAGTTAGCCCTTTATACAGATAAATTCACACTTCTCTCTGGTTTACTTAATTTTCTTTATGCTTCACTTATAAGCAGTCCTACAACTAATCAGATCAATGCCAAGACATCAGATTTTGTCAAATTCCTCAAAGCTTGTGCTATTCCCAGGCTGGTCCTGCCATTTGCCTCCTTCAGCCATGACCACAGGGAAGCAATTGCACCTCCACTTCTGCCAACCTGCAGAAACTGTTCCGTTATCAATAACTGCAGCACTGAAGAGAGTGTCTCCCATACGACAGGCAGCTAGAAATGAGCTGATCCAGTAGGAAAAAGAGCACGAAGGACTGAATTGCAGGCAAGCTGCAGGTGTTCAGATAATTACAAGACTTTGGCAAACTGTGGGAACAGCACACGCTCCTAAAATGACAGCACAGGCTTTAATACTTGCACTGCACATCTGTGCATCAGTGTCTCACTCCCCCCCACCTCAGCATTTTGAATGTACAGTGGAGCTGTGCAAAGCCCTTGGGTGAAGATCCAAACGCTCAGCAAAGAGATAAATGGCATGACAACCCACTCTGCCCCAGCATGGGCCCCACTAGACACCTTCAGCTCTTATTGTTCCACAGGAGATAGAGCATAACACCCATTTTGTGCCATTTGCATGCTAGCCCTGAGGGAATAAGGAGACAAGAGCAGAGTTTTCCACTTTCTCTTATGCTTCCCCTTCCATTCATACGTTTATTTTCCCATTGTATTTTCTAATAGTTTCCAATTCTGCAAGAAGTTCAGTAAAAGAATAGATTCTCTTCGACTGCAAGGGCCCTCAAGTACAGTAACATTACACCACCCGTATTTCTCCACCTCCACTGAAGCAGAATTCTCCTGTGCAAGGCAAAGCCACACAGGTTTACCAGCTTTTACTTTTCTGTGCATCCTGTTAACACGTTACAGTTTCCCGCTCATTAATCCTGCAAAGGAGCATTTACAATGTATTTAAAACACTTTTCCTCCTTTACTAGCTCCCTGTGGTGCCGTCCAGTTCCTGATCTGAAGAGCAATCAATAAATAAGCCCTGCCATCCGCCGGGGTTCCTGGCTGCCCAATTAGAACAGCAACCCTCCACATGCTGTTTTATTGTACGCAGCGGCAGTCGACTTTGGCACAGCTCTCAGAGCCTAACACTGGTTTTACATGTTTGTATTTGAGCAACAAAGCCTGGGAAGTCAGCGGGGCTGGTCTCTGCCAAGTTACATACAAATTCACCGGAGTTTCCGTCGCACAGTGCTTTCGCCAACCGGTTGCGTGGGGGTTGATGGCAGTGTCATCATTTTAATTGCTTGAAACAGCGAATGGGCGGATTTCTGGCTTGTCAAGGACATTGTATGGGGGAAAAAAAAGAGACATTATTAATCTCTCCAAAGCCTAGCTGGTGAGTAGGACCTTAAAGCAGCTGAGCAGTGAACAAAGCGTGCTTGGTGAGCAGGCAGCATGCCACAGCAAGGGGCAAAAATCAGCCTGCAAAATAAGTAATGTTAAAGTTGCTGCTCTGCCTCACACAATCTTTAGAAAAAGGGACATATTTTCTTGGGATACCATATATTCACTTTGTGAACTAGCATCACCAGTTTGTGCCAACACCCGGCCTCAGTGCCTGGCCTGCTGAAGACAAGCAGGGAGGAGGGCTGCTTGGCCAGGTCTGCTTCAGGACCAGGAGGCTGTAGGGAAGCCATGACCCCTCAGATGGCCTCTGTCTGCCTCTCTCAGCTACAAGGACTCATGCAGTGTGGAGTTCACCCAGCAAATGTGTTGGCAGAAGAAGGAGTAGGAAGCCCTGAGGGACAGCAGAGTCCCCGTTGTGTCTGAGTTTGCTTTGCTGTATTTTCACATGAGACAAGGCTGATCCCCCAGCCAAGCACCAATGCCAGGGCACGACATCCCTGCAGACATTGCAGAGCTCTCTGCCTGGACCCTTTCCCACTTCCGTGGGAAGCAGCTGGTGCCAACCCACACCCGAGAAAGGCTCCCAGAGGGCGCACTTGTTTGATTAAGCCTGGCAATTCCTACTGTGATGGACCACAGCAGACATGCATTCTGGATGCAGAGGATGCATAGCAAAGGATGGGCATGGAGTATGGGCTACATCACAGCAGATGCTTGCAAGGTGTGGTCAGCTTTTGTCTTGCTGTCTCTATTAGCAGTGGGGCAAAAGAGGTTCCCTAGATTTGTAATGAGGTACAGGTCCTACGTGAGTGGCCCCAGAACCACTCCACCCCTGCTGCTGCCAGCAAAAGCTGGAAAGTAAGCAGAGCTTACACTGCAAGCCTGCAGCTCCCCAAAATCCTTACCATGAGGTTGGGTTGGGTCCAGAGCCCCCAAACCCTGTGTACCAAAATCTCCTCTGTGTTGCTGCAGCATCTAAAAATCTCACAGCAACTGAGCTTGGTGGCAAGGCAGAGGGCCAGCATGGGGCTGGCTGTGATGCTATGCAAGGGATTAATAGTGCTTTGTTGGGAAAGGCTTGGAGTACTGGATTCCTAGCATCTCTCCCATCCCACGCTAAGCCAAAGTTCCATGCAACTGAATCTTTACTGAACTGAGCCCTAAATAAATCCATCAGTCATTCTCCCGCGCGCCCCAGCACACTATCTGTCACTGCCCACTGAGCTGCCATTTCCATTTCCCGTGGTCTCTCCTTCATAGGCTCTTATTGACATTTAACAGTGATTGGTGCAGACAGAGCCACTGTAGGTGGGTGCCCCAGGGGAGCCCAGATCCCTGCAGGCAGCACCCCTCAGTGCTGCACACCATCAGGAGCCCCCGGCTGCAGGACTGCATGCTGTGCTAATGACCACAACAAATCACTGATGACACTCGGCTGGTTTTCACCGAGTTGCTCTGATGTTCCTTGGTGAAACAAGAGGCAGTATTGTCAGCTACAGGGAAACATCAGTCATCTCTAGTCTGCAAATGCCAACCAAACCCCTTTTACCCCATCCCCTGCCTGAAGTGCAGCTGTGAAAGACAAGATTACTCTGTTCTGCTGGTATCTACACTGAACTGAGAAGAACAAGAAAGAGAAGAGTGCTGGGATAGAGATATCTCTGTAAAAACCAAGTCATCCTGTAGGAACGCTTCATTCACTACCCATAGGGTGCAGACAACTAGCAGAGAAAATTAAGCCACGTGCATAGAAATGATGGCATTTTCTCACCTCTCCTTATAGACGAATTTTAATGAGAGCTTTCAGTACAGAGACCTCAAATAGCCAGTCCTGGAGTTCATTCTGAGTCTATGAGTGTTTCCAAGACAGAAAAGAAAACACAGCCTTCCACCAGAGAAAGAGGAATATTTGGCCAAAATCCCAGTATTTCACTGGACACAGCAAGGAATAACCCAGAGAGAGATGTTTGATGGCCTTTTTTCTAATGAGGTCAAGCATCATGGTATTTTAGCTGGATTAAGGATCTACAATCACATGCCTGGGCTTTGGTTTTCATCAGCTGCTGTCTGCTCTGCAGGGCTTGAAGCCAAATCGATCATTGCCATACAGGAGCTTCACCTCCTGTGCAATTAGCTCAGAATTTCTGGAACTGCATGGATGGCCTCATCAGCAGGAGGTCCTTACACAAAGCATTCACTGGACCTGGGCCCTGATGGCCCCACCACTTTGGGATACCCAGGGACTTGGTAATGGCAGCGTCCAGTAAGATTTCAATGCCAGCAGCTGAGAAAACATGGAAATCCCCCCCTAGAATGAGCTGCCAAGCTACAAAGGCAGATGGTTCCTCATTTCCCTGAGCTCTTGAAGGTTTCCACCTCAGGGGGAGCCCAGGAGAAGCACAAGGGAAACATGAAGCCCCAGTATTCAAAAGTGAGACAAGATCACAACCCTGATCTTTAGTCCAAGGTGAGAAATGGGGGTGAGAGGCATAATCTGAGAAGGGATTTAAAAGAGGCATAATCTGAGAAGGGATTTAAAAGAGGCAAGGTGCAAATACCCAGGAAAAATTTAAGCTCCCACTTGTCTGCTCAGTCTGAGAGGGCAGTGACTGCATCTAAAAATCCCTGGGAGAAGTAAACTGGAGAAGGGCACAGAGAAAACCGCTGATGAGAAAGTAATACCACAGACGAGGCATGAACCTGCACAACACAGATAGACCCACAGGCAGCTCTCATCTTCTTCCTTCAACCCCACTCCCCCCTTCAAAAATGCATATAATGGGACTGTGAAATGCAATGCTCTGTGTAGAGTTTTAAGAACTGAAAACAAAACGTCTTTCATGAAGGAATGCTGCTTTAAAGGTAAGAGATGACTCAAAGCACGACACTTACTCACTGCCTGCTGAGGAACTCCAAGGGGAGCCCTGACCGAGGAACTCACCGCATACCGAAGCGTGCTGAGCTGCTCTCATAGCATCGCCTGTGCAAAACATGTTCCACATCACAGGGTAACCTTAAGGGAAATAGCTTTGAACATCCTGAATTAGACACTGCTATTAGACGTTACAAGAGGAGAGATTCTGGCTTTTAATGTTGCTTCCATCCTGGGACTGGTTTGTACAGGTAGGAAGGAAAGTCATTTTTGTTTGCATTACTCACTGAGAAGATGTCAGTGCTATCCACTGATAGCACATTTTTTTCCTCTCAAGTGTGTGTGTCAGCCTTCACTGAATACCAGACAAAACTTCAGACAACATATGGGCACATAGGAAACATCTGGCCAGCTACTGTCTGTCAGCTCTCTAGACTGCAAGATCTTGGTCAAGTTCTTTTTCATAGGAAAACATTAAAAATCTGAATTTGAGAGCAAAATATTATTTTTGATTGAAGAATCAACCAACTCTACGTATCTATCAGGAAACTCCCTATCTGTTCAACTTGATCTCACGCAGGATAAGCTCTGCAGCAGCTATCTTACTGGAAACAAAAGAAAGCAGATCTTTGCTCCAGGAAATAAATCCATGTTTGTTCCATAAAAATGGAACAATTGAACAATTTTTAACAGCAGCACAGTTCTAAACATATGACCTGCTGACAGACAACACTGTGGGCACTGACCAGCATTCTTCCCCATACACACCCATGTAAGAAAGAAGGCTGAAACAAAGGTACTGACTGTTCCAAAATCAAAGTGTAGCCATTCGATTACACATCAACTGGAGCCAAAAGTTGTGCCTTATTGGACACCATCAGAAAAAAGAAACTTAGCAAAAAAAGGAAAAAGCCTTACAAAAACGCCCATTTATCAGAATACCAAGGAATAAAATCTTGTCATATACCTTTCATGCACTACACACAGGCTCCTGTAGCCTCTTCCTCCTTCCTCTGATCTCCAAGCCGTTTGCAAACATAAATGAATTAAACCCCTCACCTCCTATGAAGTAGGTGATTTGTTTTTATTAATACAAAAATGAAAGAGGAAATTAATTAAGGAGCAGAAAGAGCAAGAAGCCCAAGATCACACAGCGAGAGCACTTTAATCACTATATTCTGGCCACTTAAGAGTAGCACTTATGCGTTAATGCCTTCCTGCTCTCCAGCAAGCTCTTGCAATGAACCATGTTTCCCAGACTCCTCTGGTTAGCTTTGTGGCTTGGTTCCCCTTCAGGGACGTGGAGTTTTTCCTTCACGTTCACACCATCACACCTCTGCCCCCATGTTTAATTATTATTTATGGTGAATATAAATAGCAAAGGAGATGATCCTAAGATGAATAATGAAAAAGCAACAAGAGACAAGAAAACTGCTCGCATCAGCTGCTATCCTACCTGCTTTATATTAAATACATCTCAACACCGGGTCTCTGCATACCAGAGGAGGAAGGGTGAATTTTAGGGCCACTGCACAGTATGAACTTCCCCAATGTATCACAGTTACCAAATCTCCCATGCCAAATAACTTTGTGCTGATCCACAGTGGAAATTCACAATGTTCAACAGCCCTTGAAATTTCTAATTTGTATGTTCCCACAGAAGAGTGGTGCACTGGGTGAATTTCTGTCCTGTGCTGCAAGTTGGACATGGGATCAGGCAGTCTCTGGAGCCTGACTTCACTCCTTGAAATCTGTGGCACTATTTTAATTATTAAGCAAGGCATAGCTATCTGCTTCTGCATTTGCATCTAGTACTTTTAACGACAAGAAAAGACATCCTTTTTAAATGCTAACCCAGTAAGTGGTATTAGGAAAAGCAAGAGCTTTACACCTGCAAATTTCAGAGCAATTAGTCATGGAGGCAGGGGCACAGACACAAGGTTGGCTTCCAAGTCTCTCCTCCCTTCTGCTGTCCCGCTGCAGCCAGCAGTTTCACACAGGCCCAATTGGTGAAGGCAAAGTTTATGTGATGGATGAGTTCCCAGCACCCACCATCACACCAGCAAGCACAGTGTCTATGGTTGGCATCTCTTGAACTCTGCAAGGCTCTGAACCAGGCCACCAGCATGGACCCAGAACATTTTTAGATATAAAGAAACCTTTTACTCTCAGAAAGAGTGGTGAGGCACTGGAACAGGCTGCCCTGGGAAGCACTGGAGTCACCATCCCTGGATGTCTTAAAGGAAAGGGGATATGTAGTAATTAGGGATATGGTTTAGTAAGTAATATTGGTGGCAGGTGGATGGTAGGACTAGATGATCTTAGAGGTATTTCCCAATCTTTATGATTGTACAGTAAATTTTCTTCCTCTTTTTACCTGCAGCCAACATGATCTCACTGATGAAAAATACCCCTTCTGGACAAAACACTAAATGTATGTAGAAAAGGAACACTAACTGCTAAACCCTGTTCGAGTAAAGATTTCTTCCCCTGATAGTGCTATTCCAGATACATCACCACGTATTTGCAGTGGAAGATGAAAATACTTCTGGCATTAAAGATAGTGACATTCTTAATTTACCTCATATGTAGGAAGGTGTGTGTGGGAGTAGTGTGAGCATCTTTCAAGAATGTGTCCTATGTAGTTTAATAAAGAAGAGTACACATTTCCCCTAGGATTATTATTATTTCTAATAAACCTGAAAATTGTAATAGAAGATTCTTTGCAAGAGTTGAGAAAAAAATAAACTAGGGAAAGAAATCTCATTCTGTGTTCCATTTTGTAGGGTTTTTGAGTAGTGTATATATAGAGAGATGAAATTATGAAAAAATGGAATCCAAATTATTCTTTTATAATACTCTTGAGCACTTACTCAAGTCTGGTCTCTTATCTGAATAGCTTCAGATTTTGAATTGTTCCCAGTTTTCAACAAGTCTGTGCCTACAGTAGCACTGTGATGGTGAAAATCTGCGATAGAGCCTCTAAATGTGCCTTTGCTCCTCGGAAGGCACCCACGCCAGACCCCCAAAAGAAGCACATTTTCCCATGGGTCAAGGAATACCATTTGAGCTATAAATTACCCAAGCCACCTTTGCCAAATGCTCTTCCCTGTCCACTCTATGCCCTACCGTTCAGCCACATCAGCTGCCCCACAGAGGACAACAACCTCGAGCAGCCTTCCTTGTGGCAAATTGCAGGGAAAAAGCACCGAGGGCACAGATGGTCCAGATATGCACTGGGACACAAGAGCTACAAACCGTCCATTTTCCTCTGGTTGACAATACATTAGCAAACCTATTTTTCTTGCTCATAGATGTTCACATAAGACCTAAAGATAGTCTATTATTTTCAACACAAAATGCAGCTCCCTTCCCTAAAACTATCAGGAATGCAGGCAGGCTATGGAGAGTTTGTTTTTCTTTAGTAATGCAATTTTTCATTATTGCCATGGATTAAAATTAAATTGCTAACATAAGGACAAGCAGATGAATCCATGGTTATGATAGCACAGAAAACTGTCAAAAGAATGCTTGTATGCTGTATGCTCCTTCAGTATTTAAAGATTTTTATCTCTAGAATAATATAAACTGAAACATTGTGAGGCTCTCACACTATTAAACGAAGGAAGGCTGCTTCTGTTGGTTCCCTTCTGCGTGCCGACTTCAGACAAGCAGCATATAATGTTCCAAAACGAAGTTTCAAGACTGCTTTCTGGGTCTGCCCGCACAGGGAGCCAACGCAATTATTGTTCAAACAGAGAACAGGGCTGTGTTCTTGTGCCTGCAAACCCAACGGCAACGTTGGCAAAATACTGATAAAAATACTAGAATTGTTTACCAACTCTAATCAAAATAAACCCATTCCAAACCCTGGCTCACAGCATCTTTGCAGCAGGGGCAATGTCAATTTTTGGTGACAGGAAAAAGAAAAAAAAGCAACTCCAGCTTTGACACATTTAGCAATATAATAGCAATTTAGGAGGTCAAAGGAATTGCATAATTTCCAATTCCATGCAAGAGCATAAGGATAATTGAGAAACAAACCACTGTTTCAGAATGAGACATGTTGATGGATTCTTTCAAGACACTATATGAAGATAACCTTTGCTTTGAAAATACCTTTTCTCTTCCCATGGCAGCAGGATGCTGAGATTGCAATGAAACTCTGCTGAATTCATCTGAATCCCACTGCCCCATGCCTTCCCCTAGGCCATGAGCTGGTGCTGACCACTCTGACTCCACCCTGGAAAAGGTCCTTTACAAACCCCACTCAGCTTCTGTCAGCATCTTCCTCAGTTTTCTCACAGAGCTGGTGAAAAGTCAATTTGCAAAAGATGTATTTTCACACTTGCTCTGAAGTAGTTTCACCACTAAGCCCTACATAATACATGGGAACAGTGACTGACAGAGGTTACAGTGACAACCACTTCGAACCAGCTGATGGAGAAGCTCTTTTGATGGGAACGACACACACACCGATAATTTCCTTTCTTCTTAGGCACCACTTTTCAGGGGATTATTCACTGTGCTCCCCAGAGATGCACTTTCCTCATGGGACCGCCGGCCAGTGTGGACACTCGGCAGTCCCTGAGAGAGAACTACCACCAGAGCAGGATTAAAGCCTGCAAAGCTGCATGAAATCAGCTCTCAAGTCTCTGAACTCAGTGCAGAGCCCGTATCGCACACGCGCCACAAACGGCCCTGCTAGCCCTTAGGCTTTCTCAGGAGATCAGAAAGGAAAGCAGGGCTTTGTTCTAGCAAAGGCATCAAGGGTTTCAGAAGTCACAATACCAAAGAGCTCTGCAGGCACGGGCCAGAGTGCAGCATTTTGTTATCCAGTCTCACCTTGTTGGAAACATGCTGTTGGCTTCTAAGGAAAAAGGATAGGGATTAGGTTTATTTCTGTAGACTCACTTCTTGATTTTCTTTACTTTCTGGTCAACTGTCGAGGCTCATACTTTTATATATCCCCACCTGAAAAATACTAATCCAAAATCATACAGGCAAAAAATAACACTCCTTGTTGGAATCTCAAGGGCACACGAAATGAAGAAATAATTCTGGACAATTTCTGCTCTTTCTGAAATGAAAAAAGTAAGTAGAAGTATCAAAGTGACATCTCCATCAATTTAGAATTAGGGAATCGACTTTTCTTGTCTCGAGTCAGAAAACTGCAAAAAAAATTCTGACAACCTCAGTTTAGAAAACTGCCATAGGGAAAGCTTCACTCCTCAGCGCAGCCTTTTAATGTATAAGAAACAGTATATTATACAAACTAATATGCCTGCTGAGTTATGCTCTATTTTACATTATTCATACCTCACCTTTCCTTTCTCTTCTTTCCCTAATTGAGCTCCTGTCTTTGTTATTTGTACAACAGTGTCCCAGGGGATCTTCTTGTTCTCTTCATAAAAATATAACTTAACTGAGCCCATAAAACAATTACATCTTTGTATTATCTTGTATTAATAGATGTGCTGTAACTTCATAGCTGGATCATTTAAATATATTGGAGAAGATGTGGAGTACATAAGAAAGCTTATGTGGTGTTTACAGTCTTCCCACATATTTTGCCAAAACTGCATTGCTCCAAGTCCTGTGAAACACTAAACAAAAACAAATTTGAACACAAGCAACGGCAAGCCTCTAGAGCATACACACAGTAGGGAAACACAAGTGTAGTTTTCCATAAATAACATGATGGAGATCTTTACAGGAAGTCTCTTTCCTATAGAATTTGGGTGTTCCTGAGAGGAGCCACCCATCACGATGCAGTGCTCCCTGCAGGAGGGCCAGAGTGCTGATGCTCTGCCATTGCACTTGACAAACCTCTACCATCTGCCACAGGCACCTATATGGAAGCTCAGCCATATCGTGCAAGTGCTGACAAGTAGAGGAAACAGCATAGAACTAATTGTGTGAGATAGAATTTACTGGCTCAGGAATTTATATCCCGATCACAATTAACCATGTGTTTATCCCAAAATGTAAAAGACAATAAAAAATCCTTTTATAAATGTATCAATGGCAAAAGAAGAACCAAGGATAATTCTTATCCTATACTTGATGCAGCAGGGAATGCAGCCACCGAGGACAAGGAGAAGGCTGAAGTCCTCAATGCCTTCTTTACATCTGCCTTTAATAGCCAGACCAGTTACCAGCTGGGCATTTTATGCCCTGATCTGGAAGTCAGAATATATCCCCGGCGATTCAGGTGGAGGCAGTCAGAGAGCTTCTCCTCCATCTGGACTGTCACAAGCCCATGGGAACAGATAGGCTGCACCCTTGGGTGCTGAGGGAGCTGGCAGGGGTGATTGCTGAGCCCCTCTCAGCTATCTATCAGCGCTCCTGGTTAACTGGTGAGGTCCCGGAGGATTGGAGGCTTGCTGATGTGACTCCCATCTTCAAGAAGGGCCGTAAGGGGGATCGGGGGAAGTATAGGCCTGTCAGCTTGACCTCGATACCAGGGAAAGTAATGGAGCAAATCATCTCGGGTGAGATCGCTCAGCACGTGCATGGTGCCCAGGGGATCAGGCCCATCCAGCACAGGTTCATGAAAGGCAGGTCATGCCTGACCAACCTCATCTCCTTCTACGACTGAGTGACCAGTCTGGTAGATGAGGGAAGGGCTGTTGATGTAGTCTACCTAGACTTCAGCAAAGCCTTTGACATGGTCTCTCACAGGCTTCTTCTGGGGAAACTGGCTGCCCATGCCCTGGACAGGTATACACTTCTTTGGGTAAGGAACTGGCTGGCCACAAGTTGTACCAGAGGAGGTTTAGGTTGGACTTGAGGAAAAAATTCTTCTCTCAGAGAGTGGTCAGGCACTGGAATGGCTGCCTAGAGAGGTGATGGACTCACCGTCCCTGGCAGTGTTCAAGAGGCATCTGGATGAGGAGCTGCATGATGTGGTTTAGTGCTTGTGGTGGCAGTGGAAATGAGAAGACTGTTGGACTGGATGATTTTGTAGGTCGTTTCCGACCTTGTGATTCTATGATTCTACGATTCAATTTTCATACTTCACCTCCATGCTTGATGTCTACAAGAGCTCTGGCCATCAGCCCCCTGCTCAGCAGGCTGCTGCTCCCACCAGCAGGTGGGCTCCTAGAATGGAATCATAGAATCACTGAGGTTGGAAAATACCTCTAAGATCACCAAGTCCAACATCTCCACAGTCCCTGACTGCCTCCAGAGACAGTGACTCCACCATTCCTGAGACAGCCTGTTCCAATACCTCCTGCCGCACAGCAAAGCACCACCAGGTGCAAATGGCCCCTCAGAGGGCTGCTCTCTCCCACATGCCATCAGAAGCTGCATAGGTACCCTGATCATTCCAGTTCCCTCTGCACCCACCTTAATCTGATGCTTTACTAACAAATGAAGGCAAAGAGATGTGACCACAGTGACATGCCACAGGGTTTCACCTGTACAAAGTACACTGCTTACAGCTGCTACCACTTAATTTCAAACTAACAATCCAAGATGCAGCAGCACCTTAAGCAAATAGTCAGAAAACACCTTTATGCTAATTCTCCATATTGGCAGATCTGCAGGGAATGCACTATGGTTTTCCGCAGGCACTGCAAGTGGGTCACAGACCCACACTGTGCCACAGCAGAGCTGGCCCACCCTAGGCTGTTTCTGAGCCATGTATCCCCCAAACATCCTCTGTAAGACATAGTTCTGCAGCACATTCCTTGGACTGTGCTCATTGTAAATGAACACTTTGGTTCCTAAGTAGCTTTTTACATATTTTCACATCTGACCTGCATGTGAAGCTGTATTATACCTGCCACTGTAAGGAAAGGAATATACATAATATATACACACACACACATACATGCACACTCTCCTGTTTCTTCTAATGTCTGTCAGATCACTACATTATAACAGAGAGGCTATTACAGGCAGGTTTAGTTAGCTGTGCATCATTTCACACCTTCATTACACTCTTTACCAGGAAAATGGATTGCTTTTGAGCCTCTCTCCATCCTCATTAAACTTCCACTCTTGTGAGGTGTCAGAATTGTAAAATGCCTAATATGGCCAGCTAATTATAACACTGCTCCCTGCTTTAGCCTCTTCAATTACATATATTTTCCACTGGCTGAAGCAGCCAAGCTCCCACTTTGGGTTACTCAGACCAAGACTAACAAGGAGACTGGGGGTGTTCAGCAGACAGAGGACAACATGCCCACACAGAACCTGGGAGAAAATGAGAAAGATCCCAGCTGTAGGACACAGCATTCCTCAGAACATGCAACAGGCAGTCTATGCTTAGGCAAGGCTGGAAGATGGAGGTGCCCCACTGCTTTCCACATCCTTTGGTAACACTGGTAGCTGTAAGTCAGGCCCTAGAGTTAATTCTCTCCTTGAACATCACTGCATTTTTGCACGTATGGTAAGACCTGTGCAAACATCTGCTTGTGGCAGCTTCTGGGGATCAAACCCTGGAAGCCTCCTTCTAGTTTGACTACACCATTTCTCGCACCTTCTGCAGCCATGGAAAGCAACGAGGAGATCAACCAGAAGTCTACAACCCTCACAGAGAGCAAACTGCATTTATGTCCCTCAAACAGTACAGTATTGTGCAGCCAACGTGAAGCTCACTAGCACAGATATTTTGGCAATGGAGAAGCCTGATGGTTCTTCAACCATGGCTGGATGAGGATGAGCTCTGACCACCCAGTCTGACTCCCAGGACTGAACCTTTCTACCAGGTCCCATTAAAGCTGACACCAACCTACTCAAAGAAGCCTTATATAAAGCTTCTCAAAGGAGCAAATCCACTCGGACTCAAAGACTTTCTAAGGATAAACCACCCTCCTTCATCACATCTCCCAACAAAAAGGACATTACTGCTTTGGCTCTTCTCTCTCATTACAAAAACAAAGCAATTGAGGATTTTTCCAAGTAATACCTTGCTGTACAAATATTTCATTTTTACCACCAGAAAACATTTTTCACTGTATTTATGAAGAAAGCATTCTTGCTGTAACAGAACACCATGTTCATGCAAAGACGTCCCAAGCACAACTGAGAAAACCATCTCCCTGATAAGGGATCAGAAGATCAAAGTTGTGTTTTATTAGTTATATAAAAAGTATCTTTAGCTCTCTGTTGAAGGGAAAAATTTGCATTTAAATAGAAAGATTAATAACTGTAATACACAGAGCCACACTGAATAACTTTTTGTAACATAAAATAATTCATATTGTTTTATATAAACTGTGCACCTTAAGTCAAGCCACAAAAAATGATAATCGTAATATTTTATGGAACAATTTTAATATAATACAGCTTTGTTACATTATTATTCTCCGTTGTAAATAATGCATGTCTGGAGGTTTGAGAAAGACTGGATTTAAAATACTTATCTCTGAAAATTCAATAGGGCATGTGCTTTTTGGTGTGTTTACACTATGCATAAGTTTCACTCATTAAAATAGAAATAAATAAATAAATAAATCTATTGGGAGGATAGGAGCCAACCTCCTGCCACGAGGGCAAACCCAGAGGTGATGCCAATGGAGAGCTCAGTAATTATTATCTTTTTGTTTTAGAAAGGAATCTTTTCTTCTAGAATATGCAGATCTGGATTCAGATAAGTATTTTGAAATGCTATTGAACAGTTGCGTTGTCCAAGTCGGACATACATACGTTCATATATACACAAAATTTTTGTCATTCTCTTAACATTTGGGGGACACCATTTGAAATCTAATTTTAAAGCAAAATCACTTGTAACTGCATCTTTTAAAAACTGACTTTGTACCACAGGAAAAGAGCCACCCTTTTCCATTTGGTTTTAACCAAGCTCATTAAAAAAAAAGAGATATTAGATACTGATGTTTTAGACAATATTAAAAAAAAAAAAAAAAAAAAAAAAAAAAAAAAACAACCAAAAACGTTAGTATCCTTTTAGAACGAACCTGAATCATTTCCCTTCCATGTGTGTGCAATTAGTGTTAGTGATGGGTTATATGGAAGCCCAGCTGGGTGTAGGGGTTGTATCCCCAGGTCATGCCCCTATGGGGTACCCTCACATATGGGCTACAGTACCTGAGGGGCTATGATATCTTCCTGCAGTGCCCTTGCCTTCCTCTCCCCCATATTATCAGGAAACATAGGACTTGGCTGTCCTACCTCGCAGTATTCAGTTTATTGCTTCTTCTTGATAAAGAAGCACTCCTTCCCCAGAAACATTTCAGTGAGAGAAGGATCAAGAGGGAGTTGCCTGGTGTTCCCTCAGCATCACACAGATAAAAGAAGAAAGCACATCTCCTTACACTTCTCAGAGCCACCAGCACCACTAATTGCCATCCCAAAATTCAGCTCAGGCTCCTCACACTGCTCATTTACTCTCCATCCCTCTTGCTGCTTTCCATTTCATCCTGCAAGCACCAAGCAATGGGCACATACAAAATCACACCACAGTTCAGAAGAGCCTCTGCTGGTGTTCAGCAGTGAGCACAGTGCTCCTTGACACAAGGATAATCAGGAGAAGATGGTAGATGCTCAAAAACCTGGTGTGTGTCCATTAGGGAGCACAGCTCCCTCTTTCAGCTGTAATGCATCTGGATTGTGGAAGCTGCAGCCTCGCTGTGGCTGTGATATGTGCTGCTTTCTCGCAGCAGCACTGGGGGCCATGAGGTTGGACACCAGTGCAGGGACTGAGATATGCTCATCACTTCCTTAGCCAGATACCCAGAAGCACCACCAGCAGGGACCCACTACAAGGCTGGGAGCACCCAGGGAATCCCTCTCCAGTCCCAATGTGCTTGACCTGTCTCAGCAGATCTGTGCCAGCAGATAACAGGTGGGCAGGAGAAAGCGGCTGCCCTGATGTGCAGACAGTTGGAATCACTGTACCCACTGCCTGCTGCAGGACCTGGTGGCACTTAGCTAGCACAAGTCACAACACACCCTCTTTTTTTCCTACAACAAAAAGACAAACCTCAAAAACTAACAAACCAACCAGTCACCATGGTGTTGAAGTACAAGTTAGTGTTACAAACCATCAGGAAAGTATTTAGAGTATCCCCATCATACCTAGGGACCATCCAGGTGGTACTGGAGCTGAGCTAAAAGACAAATCACCCACACACAAAGGAAGCTTTCTACATCAACCTCTTCACAAGCAAAAAGAGCAATCATCAAGGAGAAACAGAAACCCCTCAGACTTGGGCTCTTTAGATTTAATGAACCATAGGACTGCACCATCACCACCACTCAGACTCAGAAAGGAGGAATGAGAGGCTGAATTACATCACTTCCAAAGGGCGGGTATGAAAATGAGAGGACCCGTCTGCTTTCCATGGCCACCTCTTTGCAAGGTCAGAAAAGCAATCCCTGCCTTTGGGAACCATCACACTTTCCAGGACTTTTGCAGAAATCTGTGGTCTCATCATTTTTATTTTACTATTTCAGGGGGCAAAGCTTGATCAAGTATTTTCTACTTAAAACTGGAACAAATGCAAATAAGTTTTGCAAAGACTAATTTTCTTGCACACAATGTCAGTTAGCATTACAATATGTTGATGTGTATTTTTTAGCTGCTCAGTGTAACTTCTTGAGCTTCTGAATGCAAATACTTCACGTCAAGGAGAAGGATAAGACCACGTGATTTTTTATCTCAGTTACACATTCACATATCACACATCCAAAGTTAACAAGTGACTCTCTTGTGTAAAGCAGTTTTCTACTTTCTGTGCATTCAAAATAGCAACTATGAAAATTCTTGTCTATTACACAGTAAGACAGTTTGCTGCCCTTATTTCTGTGACCATGTGCATTGTACAAGCAGAGGACAGAGTCTTTTATGCTATCATTCTGCTGTCTGAAAATCTTATTCTACGATCTCTGCTTTCTCATTGCCTTTCTCAGATGTTTAATGAAGCGATGCATAGATATGAGATGCCCCTGTTATTTATTCTGCCCAGTCTCTACCGTTTTCAATCTCAGAACTATTGAATAAATGGAAATCAAGTCACCAGACCTGTTTTGCACTTCCTCAGCAGAGCTCCCACTGGAGTTGATGAGAAATGTGCATAAGGTACACACAGGAAGCTCAAGTCTTTTTCCCACATTGTCTGCATGGAAGAATGGAAAACAAATGTTGCCATTCATAGGCATCATCAACTTTTTAACCAAATACTGCCATTTATAAAGCATGCTTTCTAAATGAACCATCACATTCACACTCCATCATGGCCACTCTTTCACCCAGTTGTCATCCCCCTGGGGCCTCATATTAATACTAGCCCACATCATCAATATGGAAGAGAGGGAATGGCTGTAATTTGTGCCAGGGAAGGTTCGGCTTGGATATTAGGAAAATCCAAAAGAGTGGCTAGGCACTGGAACAGGCTGCCCAGGGAAGCAGTACTATCATCATCCCTGGATGTGTTCAAGAAACGTGGGCATGTGGTACAAACATGGTTTAGTGGGCAATATTAGTGGTCTAGTTGGACTAAGTGATGTCAGTGGTCTTTTACAACCTTAATGATTCTGTGATCGTATAGTATGCCACACACTCCTGCATACAGGTTTGCATTTGCCCAAGCAAGCTGTGCAGAGCTCTGATTTCTTACCACCTCCAGCTAAGATTAACACCACTGACCTTTTCTTTCCACATGGCCATCTCAGATGGCAGCAAAAATAAGGCTTCAGTGCTGAAGGTCGGTTACATCAACCTTGTCCATTTTCTACTTGTGTACAAGTTCACACGCATCATTCCTCTCTCGCCAGGATCACACTCAGCCACTGGTTTTCAGGAGCATACATTAGAGGGAATTTTAATGAGCTGAACTCATGCTGAACTTCCTTCTTTAGCTGCTATTTCAGTGATTTGTTGACTCTCTAAGGCTCATTCAGGACTTTTTTTTAGCCTTGACACTGTAGATAGACACGGATTTTACGTGCCAACTCTTCTGTATTTTTGGCACTCTTCTCATCGTGTAGCAGGTCAGCAAAAAACAAGTTCAAGCAAGAGAGGATGCTTCCTGCATGTATCTGTGCTGCCTCAAAGTAGTCTAAACTAATCCCTCCCTCTCTTCCCCATTAGCAGCAATGCTAAGCTGGAAGCAATGGCTGAGGATGCTTTAACAGCCACACAGAATCTTAATTAGATCTGCTTACATTGATACTGTGTATTTTAGGCCGGCTGGCTCAGTTTCCTTAGCCACAGCCTCACAAAGAAGCTGAATGCACTGGTTTATTTGTGGGTTTTTAAATTGTTTTAGCATTGTCTCTGATTTTTGTATCAGCCATCTGCAAAGTGTAATCTTCTATGGCACATGTTGTAATTTCTCTATTATTATCTGATGGGAGAGAAAACCCAGAGTTAAGGGAGATTAAGGTCAGCACTCTCTCCACATTCAATCGCTGTATAATCCACTGTGCTATCGCTGGGGAAGATTATCAGCCTTGATAGGACCCATTCTTTGAGCCATTCAGTTCTGCTGAGGCCCACTTCTCCCACAGACTGCTCTTTCTGCTCTTTCGGCCTAAGTGGAAAGAAATCACACAGACTTTCTGCTACATCCCATCACAGCACCCTGGAATGAAGCAGAGGGAGAAAGGTTCTCCTGGTCAGGAAGATGCTACTGGGCAGGATCAGCGCTCCCAAGGCAGATGCTGCTTCTTGTGACTCTGCGCTGTTAAACGGTCCAAAGAATTATTGTTGACACAAAGTAGAGCGTGCCTGGGACAGGGCTGACTCTGTTCCCTGCTGTCCTCTCCCTGCAGAGACATGCAACTTCCCACAAAATGCTCTGAAACCAAAATAACTAATGAATTATCTCCTATTGCATCATCTCTCTCTACCAAGAACAGACATGCCTCATCATCTCCCAAAGTTTGGTAAGGCTGGGCCACGCACTGCTTGTAAGCATCACCACATTTAATTGTTTAATAGTCCCATGCCTCTCTGTGGATAGAGCAGAGGCAGCACTGAGTTCACACTGGGCTCTGCACACACTCTGCACAGGTTAAATGCACCCAGAGAGGCAGTGAGGACAAAAGTACTCTCCCACTACTGCAGCCCACCGTAAAATATCTGCAAAACCCATCAGGACAGCTGCACTGCAAGAGCAACCAGAACAACCCAAATCTCAGGATAACTTCACTCTGCTTGCAATTAATGTATGAAGGTAGAAGTGTTTTCAAATTACTTTAATTCACGGTTTCTCATCCATTCCCAACAAGTTAATGACTGTTGCTCCTCCAGAAGCCGTCTCTTAGCAACACAGACTCATCATCTGAAGAACCACATCCCTCCCAGTGCCACACTGGAAGTTCCTATCAGATAGCAAAGGCAAGATGGAAGAGCTGACGCTGACCCAGGGCAGGCAGCATTCAGCTCCAGGAAACTGCTGTCAATTATCACATTGTGTGCATGTGAATGGGAGATCTTCCGCTCAGGGCCAGGAGGGGATGAAGAAAAGGGCATCGTCTCTTTCCCACAGGAAGATCAAGTGTGGGCACCAAGAGCAAAGGCTCCAAAGCACTCCACGGCTGCAGGATCTGTTCCTCCCAGTTCCTGCAGCCCCATCACAAGAAATGGCTGCAGATCAAGCACTGGTAAAGCGCTATCAAAATGCTCACAGTTTGGTTATATGGACAAAGCAGGTCTTCATTTTGTTCATGTAGTTTTCAAGGACTTGCAAATTACTCATGTCACACCTGCCCCTTAGAAGTCCAATTTCCACAGGTGCTTTCAGTAGATTTCCAACTCTTTCTGGTTTACAGTGACATGAGACTGAAGCCCTCAGTGTTACCTGTCCCTCAGTCTCTGCCTGGCTGTACAGCTCACTAGAGGCAGGAGGGGGAACTGCAAATCCAACAGATCCGTAGTTGAGCAAACAAGCAATCAAAGCTGATCATACAACAATTAAGGTTGAAAAAGACCACTAAGATCATCCAGTACAACCATCAACCCATCATCACCATGTCCACTATATCATGTCATCAAAAGTACATGCTACCAACAAGCTATCATCACATAGCGTGGGGACCAATAAAAGATCCCACTGAGGGGAATACATTAAGCAAATAATCCAAATCCATTTAAAAAAAAATCAAAACATTTCACTTCAACATCTTCCACATGAAACTCGCAGCTTTTTCTCTTCAAAATAGTTTTGGTGTGTAACTCAGTTTTAAAAAGAAGAAAGTAACAGGTTTCCACTTTAACAGTGTCACATCACCTGGGAAAGAAGCCATACGACCTTTTTTGTTTGTTCCTACATGATTCAGAAATTGCAGCCATGGGATTCTATTTGTTAATGGAAGAGATGGGACCCATCTGATGAAATGGGCCAAGGAGCAGCCAGCAGTGGCTTTCTGGGGCCAAGTACTGAAGCCCACAACAAGCGGGAGAACTGGAAAAGGAGGGAGCAGGGCCAGGGAGGCCCTGAGGAGGAACTGCTGCAAATGCAAGCTAATGAGTTATACTAAAATCAACTAAAACCACTCATAACATTTTGCTGTGTTGCTTTTCCGGGCAATAAATGACTCTAGCTGCTGTGGGGAAAGCAAAGGAGTGTGATGGGAGGGGAGCCTGGCAGCAAAACAGTGTAAAGAAGCTTTCCCCAGTCACAAAATAAATCTGGAAAAAGGATGTCCCCAGCTCTTTGATTGAGGGTATCCCGAGGATAAGCAACCCTCACTAATCCTATAGCACATCCCCATTCACAAAGCTGAGAAGAAGCAGTCAAGGCCCTGAGGCACCCAGACACAAGGGAATGTGAGTGGGGTGAGAACCAGCACAGTGCCCAGCACAGGTTTCCCTCACAGCACACCTTAACAGAGAGGAACTGACCTGGACCCAACAGAGCAGCATGTTCGCTCTGGGGTTGGAACTCTTCCTGGTGCCCAGTCACCTTCCAACCAGGGTAAAGTCTTCGTTCTGATGTACTTTTAATTCTTCTGCTTATAGCTTCAGTATTGCTGGATCATATATAACCATACTTTCATGCTTGGGTAGCAGCAGAACAGCAAGATTTCTTGCACCTATCTCAGGAGGAAAAGTTTTACTAAATCATTAAATAAAATCATCATGTAGTCTGCCTTTATGAAATTAAAAAAAAAAGAAGTCAGCTGTAGAATTGATACACGCAAGTGGGAAAGTGCTGTGAGCACAGCACAGCATCTGAGTTAAAGGCTGTGCATCAAGGAGGGAATAGAGTGCGTGAATTTAAGAAAAAGAAAAAAAATGAAAAAAAGATCCTATTGAATTCAGCTTTTTCTCACCTCTAACAAGGCTCTAGAAACAGCACTAATCAATCCAAATGACACTTTCTTGTGGAGATCTATTATATTCCTCAAAGATCATATGGCTTTATATGTTATAATTTGGTTCTGAATTATGGCCTACATCAATTATAATTGAGCACTGCTTCCCACTGTACAATCAGATTGTGAAGAGAGCAGAAAGGCAGTGGACATTAGAGGATTACTATCAGAACCACCTAATTTAATTAAGAAAGAGATTTATTAAAATGGTAACATTAACAGGTGTTTTATGAGACTAATAATTAATAAGGTTTCTGTAGAACATTTGTAAGAGAAATAGACAATATGCAGTGCCAGCAGAACCTCCCTGTAATGGGATAACAATAAAGCATTAAGAACTGTATATCAGATATTATGATAATAATCTGATACTGTAAATTATGGTTCGAAGAGGATTAAATGCCATTAGTGCAAATTAGTATTTATTTAAGCTGCAGCGGGTCTTCATATAGCAGCTGGAGGGAAGGTGGGTCCCCAGGGGGAGGAGTGGAAAACCTGGTTGCCAGCAAAGCCACAGCTCCAAGATCCTTCACCGGGAACCCAACGACTTGTTCTTGCCTGAGCTGCCTTCTAGGGGAAGGAGGAAGCTGCAATCCTTGACACAGTGATGGAAGAGGTTATTAGCAGTGGGAAATTTTTTTCAAGGCCAGTACTTTAATGAGCTCCTAAATAATGACTTTATCTTAGAGGCCCACTCAATATTCATTCAGTATCAATAGAACCAACACAAGTCCAGAGCTGTGGATGAGAAGCAGCTCCCAGCTGTGGGACGTCGTGGGCCAAGGGCTGAGCCACCTTTTGTCACTTGTAGTCAGCATCTGGCATTGACAGCGAGCACAGAGTGTGCACACTCAATGAAATGGTCACTTGGTGTCAACGTGGGCTGCCTTCATATCTGCCATAAATGGCACTGAGCAGTTTGGGGCCACGTGCACATTAATCCAAATTCACTTTTTGTGGCTGTTTTGGGCACATGGCAGCCTGGGTAATTTTGATCAAACTTGCCCTGGGTTTTGTTTTCAAGTTTTGGACACAAACACTGCAGATTCATGCTTCCTCCAACATGAAATACCATCTGCCAGACCTCTCAGCTGGCTGCTCCATTACTATTTCCCAGGCCAGGCACGGACCCTAGGCCATGGCTTCTTTATGGTTTGGGGATGTGTATTAACTTTAATAACAGATTAACTTGTCTTGACAGAGAAACCAGTTAGCATTCAGCCTCTGGAGCCCCCATACATCTTCTTACCAGTTTTATTTCATTTTTAGCCACTTCCTTCATTTGTGCTTCCCTAGTCACAAGCCTCACGGGCAGCAGAAGCTGAGCAATGTCTCTCATCAGCACAGCACTGCAGGCTCTGGAGGTTCACAACACATAACACAATTTCAACCCACTCCCCAAAGGCAGGCCAGGATTTCCAGGCCCTCCAGGGAGCTCAACACTCAGCTCCCACCTCACTGACAGGCTCTGTGCTTCCAAACCTCATGAGATCCTCTGCAAGGAGCACACATTTTGCAGTTATTAATTACCAAACTCCTAGCAATTCACAGGACTGCTCGTTTTCATGTGTTTTACATTGTGTATCACACAGGGTCTGCATGTGAGCAAACATCAGGACCCTCCCCTACACAAATAACCCTGCTTCCATGCACAAACCAAATATTCATGCTCGCTTTTGAGGTCTTCAGGTTGCACCCAGCAGAGCCAGCAGCAAGAAACCTGTTGACTTCACAGACAGGTAGAGGGCTGACAGAAATACAGAGGATTTATTTCAAAGGGTAAAAGGTGCAGAGTGTCTTCTCTCCCTGCAAGGGAGATCCTCTGGGCCAGTTTGAACCAAATGGTTGCAAAAACAAAGCCTGCTTTCTTCTCTTGCATTGCTAGTTAAATCACTTCCATGTGATGCCGCTGTCAGTCACTGAGTTTTAATATTACCACAGCAACATTACAGGAGAATGAGTGCTGAATCAATAAAAAATTAAGGAAATACGGTTTTTATTACACAGTGATATTTGGAATTGATCCCTCAAGGCTTTCCAGTCGCCTCAGCTTTGCTTTATATGCCAGTGGATGGAGTGTTGTGTGAAGTAGTTTGAATGCAGGAACCAATCAGTTGTAATCTAATTTTAAATGGACCACAAGCAAACTGCAAAAATAAAGACAGGCAGGGGCATCATGTTGACAGATGCGCCCATGGTACATCGTATCTCTGCTCTAACTAGGAAAAATACTCTCTTAGATTGTTTTATCTATGTATAATGCCAATAACAAGAACAATAGGGGGGAAACTTGGTTTCTGCAGGGCCATGAAGAATAAATTTATAGAAAAAAATGTGAAAAGGGAAAATAATATAATCTCTTCCCAGCTTCATTGTCAAATGCTAAATTAACAGCCAATAAGCACATGAAAAGCACAGAATAAGCAATGTGGATGTCTCACTTGTTCAAGCCATTGAAGATTTCTCTGAAGCCAAAATCTGATTGTTCCACTGACTCCTCAGGCGAAGGGGTATGACTGCCTTGAGGAATCACCACCAGCTCCCACCGTTAATAAATACCTACATGCTTAAACCAGAGCCCACCACTCCACAGAGAAGACCTTTAAATCACAGCTAATCAAGAAAACAGTCAATGCAGCACTGAGGTACACAGCTTCTTGGGCATGGTGGTGATGAGCTGATGGTTGGACTTGATGATCATCTTAGTGCTCTTTTCCAACCTTAATGATTCTGTGATTCATAGCTCGTGTTGCTGTGAGAAAGGAGCAGAGCCAATCCAGCTGTGTTCTGCACAGCCCCAACCCATCCCCTCCAGGCGGCAGTATCCCAGTTCTCAGCTCACCACATTTTGGTATTTGAAGCTTCAGGCTCTGCTCGTTTCTCTGGAGCAGCTGATGGTCTACTAAGGAAGACCTGCCAACATTAGAAAGCAGCTAAGTATCTCAGTGTGCTTTCAGACAATCCTCCTTTCCTAGCTTGCTTAGGTCTTCTACTGAACACGCATCTTTCACATCTGTATCAATACACCCATAGCCACAGTTGCTGTTCTTTCCTGACTCAAACTGCTGTGTTAGCCTCCTGAACACAAAGAAAACAGAATTATAGACTTGTCTATAAATTTAAGACCCACTTAGCATAGGCTACCACAGTGCATTAAGAGTCATCACTCTGACAGCCCTCCAGACCCGCTAAAATACACCTCCCATAATATGCTGAAGGAGTTACATGACCACAGGGGCCCAACTTCGGGAAATGCTTTAGAAGCTGGGATTTTCTAACCAAAAAATATAGCAGTTGCATGAGGGTGGTTCAGCAGTCAATCTCCCTGGGTGAAAAAATAGATAAAAAGAACAAATCGCCAACCTAAATATTCATCGCAGCTTCACAACCACATTTCATTCCTTTTGCGCAGATACAATCTCAACCATTAACGTTGACTGCTGGTGCTCTGAAAAAAGAGACCCAACAAAACACCAACCCAGAATGCTACTGAGGCAAAAAAAGTGTGAGCAAACAATGTCTGGGAGGCACAAATAAATAAATAAATAAAGGCCCACAATCATGAAAGAAGGCTTCTTCCGTTAAAGAGGAAAATACATGCAGTTTAATGAGAGCTGTAAAAACAATTTAAAAATTCAATCACAAAGGGAAAAATAGCAGCTCTGATCTCAAAGAGCATAAATCAGCAACAAGGGAGAGCAGACTATTTCAAAAAGGAACCAAAAGGAATCAATGGAAGTTCTATGACTTGTAGAATAATAAAAATATGGAAATTTAATATAATAGCATGACATTAAATTCTAGCAAGTTTGCAGATTTCGTATTAGATAAGGATGGAAAAATTGTCAAACACCATGCATAAAATGCAGAAAGAACCAGCAAACATATTTGTTCCGTATTTAAAAAGATGGAACTATTGCTCATCTTCTATGGTGGCATGGCAATGCTTTGTATTTCAACATAAACAGAAAATTCTTAAACAAACGTTAAATGTAAACATTTAAGCACAGGATTAAGTAATTTGCTCTCCCAGCTATTGTAACAACTAAGATCCCTCCAAAATAGTTGCTTTTCTTTTGAGTCATATGAAATCCCAGTAAGCCACAGGAAATACAGGATTGTACTGGTACAGAGAAGGGTTAAGAGGAATGGCTTTAAACTAAAAGAGGGGAGATACAGGTTAGATGAGAGGGGGAATTTCTGTACTCAGAGGGCAATGCGGCAGTGGCACAGCTGCTCAGAGCTGTGGGTGCCCATCCTGGAGGTGCTCGAGGCCATGGATGGGGCCCTGGACAGCCTGAGCTGGTGGGGGGCAGCCCTGCCCGTAGCAAGGAGGTTGGAAATGGATGATCTTTAGGGTCCCTCCAATCTAAGACACTCTATAAGTCTATGAAGAGTTCACAAGATGACCCTGTCTTGTTGGCCAATGCTGAATGTGGGCAAAACCATGAAATGGAGGTCATGACAGGTGACTGCTCTACCACTGCTCCTGTCCCCTCCCGCACCCAGGCAGGGCTCTCACCCAGCCCCTTCCCAGATCAATAGAAGGCACTGTTTCCTGGCTTTGAAAGCTCTTTGTTGTCACTGCCTTTGATTTCCCCGTTCTCCAGCTCTCCTTGGAGGATGTGATTTGGTAAATGGATCCTACTCTAGAGCTTGTGATTGAATTTTGAGATTTGAATTGAGAGCATTCTGATTGAATTTCAATATCACACATACACCTCTAAGTACTTGGGCTGGCCAAGAGTATAAATACAATTATTAGTAGTAACAAATATTAAGCAAAGCTGCACTGACTCACTATAAAAACTCTCCTGAAGCCTCAGCTTTGCCTCTGCTTTCCTGCCCACTGTGCAGCCAACGCTCTTCATGGGAAAAGCAGCATCTCCCTCCCTCAGAGTCAGAGTTTGACTTTCTGTACGTTTGCCCTCTTGCTTAAGTTACGCCAGCCCATCCACAGGCATAGCTAATCCTCTCGTTAGCTAGCAACTGGTAGCTCAACTCTGCTTCACTGTGCTTAGCATTATACAGATCAGCCAAGTATTGATGTAGCATCGCTGAGGAGAATCTAGATTGTTTTTTTCCTCATGTTTCTCCTCTTTTGAAACTTAAGATCCATTCTAGAAATAATTTCAAGGCCTGCTGAGCACTGCCACAGGGGGAATGTGAGGGGCTTTCAACATTAAGACTAAAAGAAGTTGGAAATTTGCAAGTAGTTGCCTTTGAAATTAGATTTTGAAGCTAAATTCAAAGAAGTCCCTGTAGCTTGTCCCATCCCCATAAATACACATGGCATTTCCGACAGAGGTCAAAAAAAAGCTCTTTCTATGTGCTCAGCCTGCCCTACCTCATCCCCTCAGCCTTGATACAACCAAACACCCTCAACTAGGGGACAGTATGGGGGCTGCATCAACTCAGGTGGCATCTGGGGGCCAGTGGAGGCCAGCCCAGTCCTGGGCTCTCCGTAGAGAGGAAGGTGCAGTTCTGCTCCCGTTGGTTTACTATCCAAACTTAAGCCTGGATTTATAATCACAGTATCATTAAGGTTGGAAAGACCACTAGGATCATCTGGTCCAATCATCAACCCATCAGCACTGTACCACTAAACAATGTCCCTCAGTGCCACATCCGCCCTTTCCTCGAACGCTGCCACGGACAGTGACTCCACCACCTCCCTGGGCAACCTCGCTCCTCATTTTCTGAGAAATTTTTCATAATATTCAACCCAATTTCATAAAAAATGGAACAGAAAGAGGTCACCCGAGGTATCTCTGTCCCATCAGCTCCTGGGGCCGCTAGAGACAACCACAAGCCACCAGATGCTGGTTCATGTCTTATGATACAATTCACCATCTGTGTTTCAGCAGCACACAGAGGTTTCCAGCCTGGCTCTGTTACACCATTTTCCACTGAGCATTGACACTCAAATGAGCCAAAGCAGACCAAGAGTACTATAAACTTGATGTTGCAGGAAGAGGAAGAAACAAGTAATTTGTTAGAGTACAAAGAAGTCATCTGTGGCGGAAACATAAGCTGAAGCCACGTAGCCTCAACCCCAACTCTGCTTTTCAAGCTCAAATGTTCTTATAATTGATTTATCTGATTTCTCCTCAGCCCTCTGAGACATGGCAGTGTCACATCTTGATAAGAAAACAGCATCATACCCCACAAGGAACTGGTAGAAACGGTCTTTGTACAGTGGGCTATGTTTAATTATTGAAATTTGTACTAGTTTCCATTCAGGTAATATATTCTTAAGTAACATATTTCCATATTTCATCTTCTTGTAACCTAGAGGCAGCTTGGTGACATCTGCTTCCATGCCATCTCTGCTTTCACAGGACAAGTGAAGGAGACATGCCAAGTCATCCTCACTGAGAGGTCACTTAATTTTGGTTTGTAAAGCCAAATCTCCTCTGATCTCCATAATTACCAATCAATTTTACATAAAAAGCAAAATTAAGCCCTATTATTCTCATTTACCAGAAAATTAAAGGAATTAATTAAACATGGAAAAAGTGCTGATATCTGCCAAACTATTGCTTCCAACAGATTAAAACAAATTCAGGAATGATATGCAGACAAGGGAACAAAATCAGCTTTCAATCCAGCTCGGTGAACTATTGCAATGGAGAAGACTGTAAATAATTTCTGCACCAGGCTTTGTTTGAACAGTGGGACAAAAAACAGCTGAAACAATCCCCTTATTTTTGGTTTGTTTGTTGTTTTTTTTTTTTCCCAAAACAGAAAGGGCCCTGGAGACTGGTAAGGGCTCTGACAAGAATCGTTCCTTCAAACTTTGATTTGTCAAGGACTGCTGCTCTGTAATTATAGTGAATGGTTTCATCTCAAAGGAATAAAAGAGGGTGTAAACATTTGGAGACAAATTGTGATCACAAGAAATCTTTGCAGTTGGTTGAATCGTGGGGGCAAGAGAGAATTTTCAAAGTGCAGGAGCTAAGGCTGGAAAAATTAGGAAAAACTGAACACTGAAGAGCTTGGAAACTCCAGCATCTTCTGCTGGAGTTCTTCCTAATGAAGACCATCAAGAGACTGGTTCTGAAGTTACAGACAGAAGACAAATGCATTACTGCAAGCAGCGTTTGAAAGACACTTGCAATTACAGCTGCTCTGGAACAATGAAATATATACTGTTCCTTAAATAAACTGAAAAAAATGATAACCTCTTTTAACTGTCGTGGTGTAGTAGAGAGATCTTCATATCTTCCTTAATGAGATTTTTATTGCCAGTGTAAATTTGTCTTGAACTGAATTTTTGTCTTGGGAACTCTGAATTATGTTATACCAAGTTGTTCCTGGTAAGCATGCAGGCTTGCACACATTTTTTGCTGTGAAAATGGCTCCTTCTGGCAAACTGAAAGCAATTGAAGCTCAATTTAATTAGCTGCCTTCTGTAAATATGCCATTATTCTTCTAGCTCAGTGCTGAAGTTATATTTACAAAGGGAACAGATAGCAATAATTATTTTGGGCTGTAGTTAGTCAGTATTAGTTAATGCCTGAGTGTAATTGAGAGGAAATTAAGACAAGTGTAGTCTTTGCGGGGTGGGGAGGCTGGAACGGAGGAATATATCAATCTGCAGCAGTACAGACACTACACCTGCATGCTCCTTCTTGGGTTGGAATGCACAGAAAATTTTGGCCAAAAAAAGCAAGCATTTACACTGTGATCTGGAACCAGAAAGGGTTAATGATAACCTCTTTGCAATTTGTTCATTAAAACACCGCTGATTTTTTTTTTTTAACAACTCTAGAAAGCCTCTTTTCTGAAGTTCCAACTGAGATTTTAAGTGACAGTCCCATGGACTAGCAGCCATTGCCATGTTAGTCCTTACCAAGGCCACTGAGCCACGGCTCTGAAAGCTGTGCCAGAAGCTGCAGTGCCCAGGCAGAGCTGCTTGTAAATACTCCATGATGTCTGAGTGCCCTGCATGGCTGGGGAAGGGGAACTCTTTCTAACAATCTTTCAACACTTACCAGCAAATCTGATCCTTCAAACTGAGACCCTGCCCCATATTGCTTTTGCAGGCCTGGATATATTATTCAAATTAACTCTCAGAACAGATTAGTTAAATTGCATTCCTATGTAGATGTTTCTATTTAGAATTAAAGAGGCCTTAATTCAATTTACCTTAATCCACCTTCAAAGTAAATCATAGCAAATGAATACTTCACTAATTCTGAATGATTGTTCACACTTAGGTTAAACACAGTTTAACTAATTCTCTTTAAATGCATCTACTTAATTTTCATTAGTTTCCCTTTGTGTCACCACAATATCTTCTCCTCCTTCTTTGGGTTTGCAAGTACCAAACAATAAGCACAATACTAAGCAATAACGGGTCAGATGCTGCATTCCTGAGTGGAGCAAGAAGTTCTTGAGTAAGTTTATGGGATTTTTTTTGCACGAGGGTTAGCAATTTGAGTCCACTGTTGCCACGCTAGAAGCAGTTGCCAACACATGTTTTAGGACAAGGATAGCTTGTGGTCACTCTACTGCATCAAGCAAACGCTTTCAGATTCTCACTTGCAAGGAGAGCTCTCTGCCACAATGGATAAGCCTGGAGGGTATGTGATAGCTGAGGGCAGGGCAGGGCTGTCAGCATCAGCCTCACTGGGATCCTGCACTGACAGCTGTTGTGCTAAACAGCTTCTGGCTGGAGGGCTCACTCACTTGCTGTGCCGCCTTGCGTGATGCAGAAACTCCCTCCAGTTCTCCAGTCCTCTGCATCTCCTCCGTAAGACTTCTGTCCTGCTCACTGTCCAGAGTCATTGCCTCACGATCTTTAGGTGTGGCCATGCACAGCACAGGCACCAGCTCTGCCTGCCCATTCAAACACAGGCAAAATAACCCCAGGTAAGGGCAGGGTGCCCCAGGTCTCTCAGCACCCTTCTCCCAAACACACTGCTATCTGCAGCCTTCCCTTATGCTGTCAGTAAGAACTGACCTTTGTACAAATCTTTGTGTGCACATCCTCAGATATAGCAAATAAGTATTTTTATTTAAGTTGAGATCATAGAATCATTCAGGTTAGAAAGACCACTAAGTTCATCAAGTCCAACCATCAACCCATCCCCACCATGCCCACTAAACCATGTCACTCAGTGCCACATCTACCCTTTTCTTGAACACCTGCATGGATGGTGACTCCATCCCCCTTCCTGGGCAGCCTGTGCCAGTGCATCACTGCTCTTTTTGAGGAGAAATTGTTCCTAATGTCCAACCTGAACCTCCCCTGGTGCAACTTAAATCTGCTTTTCAGATGACACTTACTTGAAATCACAGGTTTCACTGTGTTTAACGGTTGGCTAATCAGAATTGCTATAAACAAATACATGAAGCTACCAAGTCTGCAGGTGGCAAGTTAATGGAGTTTGAGTAGTAGACATCAACAAGCCGGAAAGTACCTAAATTCCATCGGTGCTACTAACTTCTGTGTTATTTCCCTGCTGCACAGAGTGCTACAGCAAATCAAAGGACCCCCAGGGTACCTATTCAACAAGGAACAAATTCTCACTTCAGCCATTATGCAAATGAAATGCTAAAAATGTTCTTTTGTTCCTCTGAGGTATTAGTACTACTAATGTGAAGTGCACAAACTTCATAATCTAGTAAAATATGATCTTGTGGTATTTGCAAAGTGCTGGGAGTTTATGGACTACCTCTCTGGGAGACGCAAAATGATCACGGAGCTTTCAACGTCCTTTCAGCAAAGTTCAGGCAAGAAGTGTTTTCATAATTTAAAATTCTGTTGTAAGCAAGATGGGAAATGTCATGCATCTGGCACGTAGCTACTTAGAAATGAAGAGTTAGTACAATAACAATAAAAAAAGATCTAGGGTATCTGAGCACACATGGTTCTTCTTCTGTGTAACTTATGATTTCAGAGAGCCGTGCCAAAGCTGAGCTGAACCATGAATACCAACTACTTCAGTCTTCAAGAGTTATAGCACAGGACATTCACATCTCTCTGTTCTTTCCCCTAGCTGTCACTCACACTGTTCCCTGTGAAAGACCTGAATCCAAAAGCCAGCTTGGACATTAATTTGACAACAGATGGATCAGATAGATTGGACCTCTGTCCTGGCAGTACAAAGCTGGAATACATTGCTGCGGTGCGTGCTGAATCGCTGCAGTGCCTGGCTTACAGCAGCCCTCCTACCTGGAAAGTGCCACCACGGCTCTGTGGGCAGCAATGATCTGTCCCAGGGGATCACAGCAGTACCTGCTACCAGTGAGGGATCAGCAAGAAGTGCCACTTCCATGTCAGCACCAAACCCCAGTGTAGAACACAGAACAATGCATGATGGCTTCCATACATGGCCCAAGGTTAAGCATCCAAGAGATATTCTCTTAGAAAGAACCAATACTAAAACTGGATCACTCCTCACAGAAAATGCACACATAATCCTTGGCATGCCATGATTTAAGTTCCTTCTCTGTACCCAACGTAAACCAGAGCCCTTGGTAAAAAGTATTTTGAGTACTACAACTGCACATAGCAAGACACAGAAATCAGTTTTAAGCAAGCATACTTCTGTACCTTGGAGTTATTCTAACTAGAGCATTAAATGGCCTTAATGCAGGAGTAAGCAAGGGCTGTGAAGAGCTCCCTGGGCAGTGTCCAGGCCCCACAGGACTCATCCTAATCTCTCTCATGCCCTGAGGATGCTCTGCTGAAAAGACAGCTGTGTTGTTTTGCTCGACTGCTTCCACCAAGGTGATGTCCCAGAACTCTCCTGACCAGACATAAGGAAGCTTTCAGCATCCTAAATTAATTCATGACAAATCTATCCCCCTTTGTTGTCTTGCTATCATCATCCTCAGCTCTTCCTCACTGATGTGCTCATAGGAAGCAAATTAATCCCTTCTCAGTTTTTGTTTTGCTTGGCTAAGGAGGTCAAGCTGAAGTTTAAATCTATTTGTTAGCTAGCACTTTTTAGCCATTCCCATTAGTTTTTTTTAAAAGGAGCTAAAGGAGCTAAAACAATGAGATAGAGGCTACTGTTCCTGCTTCAAGCACAACTCTAGAAAATACAGACACACGGTGAATAGAATACAGGCAGGGTGGTTAACACAGCAACCCCCAGTTCATTTCTATTGCTTATCTCATGTAACTAGGTGGGATGGCTGAACAGTAGCCAAATTTAGACCTCTTGAAACAGAGGGAAGCTTGCCAAAAAGACATTCCTCAGTGATGCAAAATACCCATATTCAGAGAAAGCTATTTACATTCCTGTTAGGTTTGCTTTAGAGTTGAATACTTTACAGCGTTTGAAATGCTGCCTTATCACTGAACACTGGGTGCCCTGGCCACAGAGACAGACTGGCGGACTGCAAGATGCTATGGAGGGATATCACAGCAGTGTGGCCTCACAGGGAGAGACTAAATGCCCAAGGGACGTATGGTGAAAGATGCATGGACACCAGCACAACGTCTGTAGGTGGAGCGGAAATGGTGTTGTCGCTCCATTGAAATTAAGAAAGAGATGAGAAAGCCTATGAAGTGGCTTAATTCTCATTAGCTTTAAGGTTCCAGGCACTGACCCCCTTTATTCTAGACTTACCTGAGTGCATCAGCTGAGATTCACGGCAGGTGGTTAAGGGCAGGCAGAGCACACAACCTGGCCGGGCTGTGCTTGCACAGCAGCAGAGCTCAGTTCCATCACTGCAAAGCAGATGAAAATGTGCCATTAAAAATGTTACACCACTCAGCCCTCCATATATAAAAATGTTTTTCTGAGATACAATTCAGTACAAAAAGAGTTGAGTACATTTCTCTGTCACAGCAAGGAAAAAAAATATGAGTAGTCGGGTTTAAAGGAGAAGAAAGCATGTGCCCTGTGCTCTGACCCTGGTTTTTGTTTATTGTTTAGATCCTACACCATATTTTTCTTGTTTTCTCCTTCAATTATTTATTAAGGAGAAAAAAAGAAAAAGAGATGGAGAAGGATTTTCTGTTCTTGTTTGTGCCACTGTTCATGGCTGCTGCTGTGGGAACACGGCAACAGCAGCTATCACTGGTTTATTAAAAATAATAAAGCATATCGTTATCATAAAATAGCAATGTGATCAGAAGGATTACTTTCACATGCCCTTGTCTGAATTTTAGCTGTAAATTAGGGCTCAGAAAAAAACAATCTACAGTAGAGCATACAAAGTTTAGAAAAGCTGATATATTTCTACATAAACCATTCCACTAATCTTACACATATATCACAAAACACCACGCATGCAGAAAGTGGCAATCTCACATATATTTCTTACAGTGAGCCTTTTATTCCGTGCTTCATAGATGCACTGGGGCAGATCGGCTCGACTGCACAGCGCAGCTCCGGATGCGGCCCCACAGCTCCTCATGCACAGGAACACTGCTCCATCTGCTGGGCTCCCGCACGACGGACAGGGCTGGAATATTCACCGGGAGCCATACATCAGAGGCAGACTGATGGCTGACGTTATAGCATTAAATCTGTAAAGTCAGGCAAATGCACGCTGGCTGAACACATGCTGTCCTTGTAGCACGCACTGGGACACAAACCATGGCCTCGTAAATAGAAGTACCCAAATGTCCATAGCACGCTGTCATCCCCAACTCCTATGCAAGGCTCCATGCAAATGCACACACCTCCGCTGCTGCTCCAGATGTACAGCCTACACTGCAGGTACAAATCGCAGCCCCCTATCTAACAACACATTTTCCAACCATCCCTTTTGGTTAAAACACCATTCCCTGTTTGCAGATAAATCTTTTCCTTATTTTCAGCTCACAGCACTAAACAGTTTTCTTACTAATGACTCTTGCCCATTGCTCTCTCTTCCAGCTTCTCAGACAGCTACATAGAAAAAAAAAACCAAACCAAAGGCACAGCCAAAACCATACAGCTTATTAGCTTTTGATCTTTGCAAAACAGGCCAGGAGCACCTCTGCCCCCTAGACACATCCCTTTAAAAAAAGCACAGGTGAGATCACTGAAGTGGTGTCTTTCTCTAGCAATGTTACATGGTTTTGCATCAGAATAACGTCTTTAAAATTTCCTACTTAAGAAAAATAGTCATTGCCTCAAGTGTTTTTTCAGAGCATACTCAATGATTCAAATTAAAAAAAAAAAAAAAGAAGCACTTGCATTTCATTCCCTGTTTCTGATCCTCTGTTTTATTCCTGCATTTCTACGAGCTCAGCCAGTAAGAAATACAGAAACTTACTTCCTGGGTTTGTTTTCATTTTAGGATATCATTACCTTATACTCCATTCTCTTTGGGGTCTTTCACTATCAGCACAAAGCAGTAACAACTGGACTACAAGTGCTTCAGGGCAACGTTCATTTATGTAGGAAGTCTCCATGCTGAAAATAAAGAAAAAAAAATCATTTATGGAGATGTTTTTTTTAACCCACTGACTAGCAGAGGCTGAGTACAATATCTGAACGGTGAGACTTGGTTCCTTAACCTTAATGCTCACAGATGCTTTCAAAACTGAAAGTGATTAAGTGAACTCTATGCACCCAGGATGCATAGTAAAGCAGCAATATTAACACTTATCCCTAGCATGGAGCATTATACTGATAGAGAGTCCTTGATCAGGAGCCATCTCCGCTGTTTCCATGGGCAAGAGTCAAAAAGAATACTGAGTACAAAAAAAAAAAAAAAAAAGAGTACAAAACTGGCTATCAACACAGGACAAGTTTCATCCACAGCAGGCTGATGGATTTCACATCTGATAAGGAGAATGGGGGAAGGACAGCCTGGAGGGGAAGCAAAGATGGAGACTGCAAGGAAAGAAGGGCAGCAGGGGCATAAGGGGAACGAGTTACAAGGTGTTCGTGACTGCAACAGGAGCAACAAGAAGTCAGTCAGCTGTGACCCCATACTGGTGGTCTGAAGAATGACGCACTTGGGGTCAAGGCACCCTAAGGACTAGGAGCACATGGATGGGCAGGACATGGTGCCTGTCCCCAGCACTGGGCAGCGACCACAGCCCTTTTGCCTTTGAGATAGGCCAGGGAGCATAGAAACAGAGTGGTGTGCTTTCCTCAGAACAAATTCAAAACTGAAATGTGTCCCCCCTGGTCTGCTGATCTCCTGGCTTCGGGTCTCTCTCCTCTCCACCAGGAGCTCACCCCAAGGAGAACGAATTGCAGCTTTTAACGGTGAAACACAACTGGTGCTACCCAGCCCTGGAGCTGCCAGCAGAAGATAAGAGCCTGAAGAGGAGGCAGGAAGACGGGCAGCCTTTCAGATTTCCAGAAGGTCAGAGCAGGGGCGGAGGGAGGCTGGCATCCTGGCAGGGGCACCAGCTCTGCTCCTCTGCTGCCACTCCCGCAGCAAACCGCAGCCAAATCCCTTCGGCTGTCAAACGTGCACTATGCTATTGTTAATGATGCTATTACTTACCATATGTTTAGCAGTATGGCTGGCTTGATTCAGCTTATTCAAATGCAGGATTGAACGTTTCAGTGTAGCACGCAGCCCTGGGCTCAGGGGGCTTTTGAACTGAGGGAGAAAGCAAAAGCTATTGCAGAGGAGGGAAAATGTTAGTTACTTAACAAGGTCAGTAGCATAAATTCTTATTTTGTTTACTTCAGAGAGCACAGAAGCCAGTGTTTACACCCTGCTTCTGTTAATTACTTTCAGAGTAGGCTGCAGAATCATTTGCTTTCCTACCTAAAATTGTACTTTATGCTGCTAAGAAGGGCTTCCAGCCATTTCACTGAGGAATGACTGCACTCTGTGGAGAGATAAACAGATTCCTTTACATTGCCATAGATGGGGTCGAGCTGTAACATTCAGAGCCAGTGCTTGCACGGCCTGAAACATTGGTTCAGCCACTTGAAAAGGTGAAGGTTATTTGTAAAATTTAGATTCAAGTTCAGCTTTCAAATTTGGCCAAAGATTTGAGTTATCCACGGAGAAGAACTTGTTAAGAGCTGGCTTGCTTCAGTTTCTCTCCTAATCATACATGCTGAAAACCAGTAGCTTCATTTCAATTCCATATAAACTTACAATCCAAATGCTTATAAAAAGCAAGGCCTGGTAAATGGTGAAAGTAGCACAGTGTCCCAAAAAACCCTGTAAATAAAGTCATACTAAAAATCATGCTTGTTTAAAAGATAAATAAATCCAAGAACTGTGTTTCTGTTTGATTTGCTGCAGTGACATGTATTAAGACCACCCATTTAGCTCACATGATATCCCCACTGTATTCTTCTCCAACACCATCAATTTAATTCCCCAGACCTCCCCATTCGCAGAACTTGCTCTGGCAACCACATACTCCCAGCTTGGACTATGTGGCAGATGTGGCTGCGTTTGCAGAAGAATACAACGTTGTTGTTTGTTTGTTTGTTTTTTTCCTGCCAGTGTATTATTCTGGCTCTCCCTCGATATATTCAAGCATAGCTCTAAAACTATAACTGGTCCAATTTCTTGTTAATATTCTGGCAGATCTACTGACAAGAGTTGACAGAGAGGAAACATCTTCATAAACTTATCTTAAAAACACCGTGTTACTGGGAGTCCTTAATGAAACCAGTAACACACAGGGCCTGTATAACAGCAGATGATGCCAGCTGATTTGCAGTTTGTCTGAACTATGTAATGAAGAGAAAAGCAAACAGAAGAACTGAAGAAAGGCAACCGTAAGCTAATCACTTCCTAAAGCAGCAAGAAACCTTCAAAGATCTCTCCAGCTATTTAAGATCAAATATGATTCAAGTAAGATATTAACTCATCTCAAAATAAACTGTACTAGTTCAACGCCCATGAACGCCTTTGCTACCCATGGTTTCCAAGGAACAGGCATGGCAGTAATTAGTGGGGCATGAAAATCAATTCTGATGACTCAAAAGACAGTCTGTGAGTGTGGAAGCGACAATGCCGAGAATAACAAGGATACACTTCACATTCAGAACAAGACAAACTCTTCCTTTGACCAGTAACACACTAGTGTGACACCCTCCTTTCAAACCAAGCAAGACATAGCCAAACACTCAAGTGTAATCGAGCAGCAATCCAAAACAATTCCAACTAAAGGTCCAGGAACATCACATTCAACCACACAGTAGATGACAGGGGGAAGAAGTTCATATCTTATTTCAGTGGATCTTCACAACAGAAAGCTCATCAGCTTCCTCAGGGAATAAAAGGTGCTTTAGCAGTGAAGAGCAGCCATTGAGAAAATGTGCAGCAAGAACTCTGAACAAAGCAGCAAGTCTTTTTGCAAACACCACCACATGCTGTCTGTAGATAGGGCTGTAATCTATCCAGAGCATCACTAGCCTGAGAGGCTCCTATTTCACAAGAGCCCGTGCACAGGCAGTCCTGAGAGGCCCCTAATCAATGGATAACACGGGGATGGCTCCTGCACTACAAGATCTTGGCTGAAACAGAAAATATGCCTTTTTCAGAGCGCTGCAAGGTTGAGGTGCTTTGTAGCACACAGAAAGCAATCAGTAAGTAACTGGATGTCTTTATCACTGTGAGCCAATACAGCACAATCATTTGCAAACAGCCCATTAGGAGTAGCCTTCATTACTTTTACCTTTGCTGCAGAGGTGGGGGGCCACAAGCACGATGCCAAATAATGGAGAAGCTAATACTCCACCCACCTGTAATTGTACTTAGAGCAACAAAATATTCTGCAGGGGACCGTGGAAGGACCTGAAAGCGTGTTTCAGTGCCCCAGCACCATAGAAAACTATTGATTACAGAGACCAGGGAGAAAGCAATACTGTCCAAAATATATTTTAATAGACATTTCCTTTGGGTCAAGATTTTAGGATCTAGTTTAGAAAGGTAAAAGGCAATAGGAAAGAGAAGAAACAGATACAAGAGGATCTGGGACCAAAATAAACAAATAAACCAAGAAACCAAAGCCAAAAAAACAAAACAAAACAAAACATAAAAAACACCCCCCCCAAAAAAAACACAAAAAAAAAAATCCACAAAAGGAGGAAAAAAATAAACGTTTCACACCTTAAAGTAGTAACTTAATAGTAGCAGGCTGTTCTTTAGGAAAAACACTGCTTTGATCTCTCCTAGCTCTGCCTATGGGTGCGCTATCCCAAGCATTTCAAAGAAACCTCTTATCATTGCGTACCTGCCTCAGAGAAATCATACCACTGAAGGAACAAAAAGGTTGATTGTTATTTTAATTGAATTTGTTTTCAATTTATTTTCAAGCTGTCTGGGGGAAACCTTTTACACGTGCATTGTTTGATTTGTTTTTGACTTCAGTTCCATTATCTTAATAATGAAGCTTTTAAGGCATTTAAAGGAGCCTGTTTGTCAAAAAAGTTACTCGCATTGATCAGATCAATACACACGAAAGTGCCCGAAAGCAGGAAATAAACATGGATTTAAAAAAAAGCCGGTGTGATTTTACAGAAAGTGGGTTTTGTGGTGACCTCAGCGGCTCAGCATGATTCACAGACGTGATCTCTGCCAACACACACATCCATGAGCTAATGTGCCAGGGGATTACTCTCCAGCCACCGCTAATGCGGGCAGCCCGCATGCGGTCTCCATTTCAAAGGTGCCGAACGCTTCCAGCTCCCCCTGCTCCCAGTGCTAAGCTCTGGGACAAACCCTGCCAGAAGGACTCCTTCAGTAAGATTAACAGTAAATCCGGGATTAGTGCTACAAGAGGTTAATTAGTTTTCCAGGTAGTTAGCTAATAGTTCTTTTCAATTTTATAACAAGCAAGCAGTGCACGAGCTGTGGAGCTGCAGGTGAGGGCACTCTGCTGGAAGGGCTGTCGGGCAGTCCTGAATTTTAACACCTCCTCATAGAATCATTAAGGTTGGAAAAGCCCTCGAGGATCATCTAGTCCAACCATCCACCTACCACCAATATTGCCTGCTAACCCATGTCCCTAAGTACCGCATCCACGCATTTCTGTGACACCTCCAGGGACGGTGACTCCATCACTACCTGGGCAGCCTGTGCCAGTGCCCAGTCACTCTCTCGGAGAAGAATTCTTTCCCAACATCCATCCTCCTCCCATGCTATCCCATTATGCTGCCTTGAAAGCCTTAAAGGATGCCTGCACCCCTGCTCCAGACAGAAGAAAGCAACTGCCCTGTGTACTTACCCCCTGCAACGCATGCTCTTCTGCTCCTAGAACACACCAAATTAGGCAGAAAGCACTACTGCAAAAGAAAGGGAGGGCTTTTTCTTTTTCTTAGGAATGTGCTTTTGTGTTGAGACAAAAGGGGTTTAAAGCTGAACTTTCCGCTGGACAGCTTTCTTCTCCAAGTGATACATGCTTTGCTTCTTAAAGATGCTCAGAGCCTTTTAACACTTGAAAACAGTTTTTTCTTAATAATAAAGAAAAGTCTCAGCTAATCTTTCAGTGATGATTGCCTTGATGCAGTCGTAGTTTGGTTGCATCCAAGTTTGCCTGCGCTGCAACAGCAGCAACTTAGGCCCTGCTCTCACATTCTTTTTGAATTTATGAATGAAACTCATTATATCATTTCCATGGCAGCAAAACAGCTGGGCAGCATTAGACAGACAGGCCTAATTTTATCTTATTTCACTGGAGATCTATTAATTTTTCTGAACAAGAAATTTCTTGAAAAACAGAAATGAAAGAACCAAAATGATTCGTAATGAGTGGTTTCTGTCATCCCTTCCCCTTCCTCTAGCCCCAAAAAGGAAACAAACTGTCAACACCATTAATTTTTAAATGCCATTCTGAAATTAAATATTGAGCTGGGTTTTCAAAAGACGGGACAGTTTTAAAAATTAAAGAAGCACAACTAAGTACTGAGTATGGAGTATCTCTTTTTGGCCACTAAACCACCAGTGTTCATCCTACCTAGCCAATTCTTTGTTTCTAGTACTGATCTCGAACATCCACATCTGCTCACTCTGTCTTCACCCCAGTAGGAAACCAGAAGTTTTTTGATAATCCTCAGAGGAATCTAACAGAGGATCCTTAGGGAAGGAATATCATCAGTCACGTGTTTGTTCTGCAAGAGTTCCAATGTTAGATCTCTGTACCAAGTACCATATTAGCTCCAAGGAGGTCTTACAGCTGTGGGGTTCACCACACAACCCTTACAGGTAGGCATAAGAGCAGAAATGCTGATCTAGATGCTCTGGGCCAAATTTAAAACCAGGGCACAGCAACAGGAAACTTCACTTGACAGCACTGGGAATCTCTCCAAGCTGCAACAGTGTTGTATGGTCAACGCCTGGGCACAACTTCTTAGTATACTATCACAGAATCATATCATAGAGTCAGTTAAGGTTGGAAAGGACCACTAAGATCATTTGTCCAACCATCAACCCATCCCCACCACAGACAGTATCCAGTGGGACAGGATGAAAGGTAACATGGAGTAGCAGCTGTGCAGCAGCTTTATCCATACCTCCTGATGACAGCACTGAAGCTAAGCACTGGGTTCTTAGATTGCTACATCTTTACCTGTATCAAGGAGCTCTTACATATTCAGGCAGTCCCACTGAGAAAAATAAAAGCCTCAAGTAGAATTAGATATGCAGGAAGGCTAGTATCTGTGTTCTCCCATCTGGAAGCCATTCCTTGCTGCCTTTCTCCACCCCCCCACTTAGCAACCAGCAGAGTAGCTTGTCTATTACCACCTCCCTCATCCCTCAGTATGTGCACAGGACATAGCCATGGGTCCCACTCTAGGTCAAGAGCAGCACATCTGCATACCAACCATCTCAACCATCACTGCTCTCCCACTTCTGCTTTAATTTCTGTTTCCTGCCATTCGCAGCAGTGAACAATGATGCATTACAATTTCCAGGTGCCTAAGGCTTGAAGAGCTTTCCTAGATATAATCAGCAGAAAATAAGGATTTTGCATTGAAAGCCAATGCCAACATCCCTGCAGTGATAACCATCCCAGTATAATTAAAATGAACATTACATGAAATGCCATCTCTAAGCAGCATATTTTAGATAAAATAATAATAATAAAAAAAACATTTCCCAGATCAAAAGAAGAGAATTATAATTGGGAAAGGGTGGAGGTGGAGGAGGACAGTGTGACAGCCCCAAGAAATATTGCTATTATTATGAGGCAAAGTTTGCTAAAATGCCAACTGCTCGCCCACAGTGGAAGGAAGCACCAGTTTACTTGTTAAGCGCCTTAATTAATTAACTGGCATTGTCCTGGATTTCCTGAAGCTGGGTTTACTGGGGAATCAATTTTAAAGAGCTTCCAGAAAGAAAATTTAAATTTCTGCTTAAAGACTTTACAAGACAAGATTAGCAAACAAGAGCCCACATCCAAACCATGTGGACAAAACCACAGCCGTGATTTAAGGAAATGCAGTCGTTTTTCCCATGGAGTCTGTTGTGATCAGCTGTATTGACCTACTGAACAGCACAAACTTTCCTGAATTAATCCTTCTTGGAACTACAGCAGCTCATCTAGCAAAGCAAAGCAAAGCATGCTTCTCAAGCTTGGGACATAGTTGCTCCCAGTGCCAAAACTGGGGCAGCAGCATCCTTCTGACAGCTATGTCAATACATGCAATGCGCTGCAGTATCCCTTCATGTCATGTCAGACTTCTCCCATCTCACGGATTACCCAAACTATGCTCCAAGTCCTGCTTTAATCACCGTTTCCAGGATCAGCAATTCCCACTCTGTGAGCTTGACTACTGATTTCTGCTTGGCCATAGTAAAACAGATCTTAAAGTGAAGATATCTGTTATGCAAAACAGTAACTACAAATGCACACACACTGCACCAAGTGCCGTAGTCTAGAGCAACAGGCATGGGTTGATGGTTAGACTGGATGATCTTACTGATCTTTGCAACCTTAACAATCCTATGAATCTATGATTCTCACATCTTAAAATCTAGCATTTTTTTTCCCCAGTTCATTAGGACCCTTTCCTTCCCGGAGTTCTGCAGAAGGCTGTGGTGCATGATGGTACTCAACCTTACTGTGCCCCCTTTGTCTGGCACCTTCAGTGCCCTTAGTGATCAAGGGGGCTCTTAAGGTTCCTTTCCCGTTCACTGCCATAGCTACCTACTTTTGGACAGCACCATGAAGTGCCCATTTCCTTCCACTGACTGCAGGAGAAGCTGAAGTGTCCAAACACAGCTACATCAGGTTAGATGAGTCTAAATGATACACTGCATATAGATACAGTACAACATGTATGCCATTATTAAAGTCCTCCAGCAGCAAAACACCACCACATAAATATGGAAGTGCATACTTCTTTGAATTATGGATTTTAAGAGCTAATTTTGATGTCAGATTCTGCTCTTACACGTGTGCAACAAGACAAGAGGGAGTAAGAGGCTCTCCCAGCTCTCTGCAATGAATAGCTTGATGGAATAAGCTCCTTCCAAAAAGAGGCACACAGATGGTCATTCCGTTCTACAACGTGGTCAGCACCACAAAATGAGAGTAGAAGATGAATATCAACATCTCATCCCCTTTCTGCCAAGGGGGGAGGAGAAGATCAGAGCTACACTTCATGCTTCTGTACTTTACAAAATGTCTCTTTTGAGAATGGAAAAGTTTTCCCCAAGAAAACTAAAGCCTGTGGAAGAAAGACTCAGCAAATGCACAAAAAGGACAAGACCGAAGAGATGGAAATAGGAAAATTCATTATTTCATAGATGTGGGAAACTTGGTAACCTCTCCCAGTGTGTGGCAACACAGCTGGCTCCCACCCTGTCTCTACTCTGAGACAGGTCTGTATTTTGGGTGGGGACAAGGAAGGTGAAGCCTTTCTTTACCACTAGAAGTCCTTCTATTCATTACAAAACTATTCAGCCACGTGATACTTGAACAATCCTGTGCAGCAGGTGAAATAGCACTGGACATCAGCAGAGCTCTCTAGAGTTATGGGACTTTACCCCACCCCATTTCCACCATCACCAAGACTCGCCTGATGGTTTGTACTTTCCTGTGCAAAAATACTGTAGCACTGACACAGAGGCATGGATAAGTCATGTGCTGGCCCAGTGCCCAGCCTAGTGTTTGGTTTGGCTCCAGCAGTTCAGCTGACACACACATCTTTCTTCAATTCTCCTTTGGCAGCCCCTCCGTTTCTCCAGCATCCCTTCTCCCACTGCCCCCCCAACTCTCCATCATTTATCCCATTGCACACACATACCCCATTCACCAAAGGGCTTCACGAGGTGCCCCACTCTGGACACACAGACCCTTAGCCAGGCTGCATTCTGCCTTACTATGCAAGTTATCAAACCAAAGATCAGTGGAGCTCTCAAGCAGGACAGACTAAATCTGACTCAGTCCACAGAAGAAAGTAGAGGATGATGTAGTCGTGTCACATTCAGCTTTTTTATGTAGACATGTGCTGCCTCCTGTAGCAATGACCCAGCCCATTAGACTCACTCAGCCTTTCTTTCACCTTTCTAGCCACCAGTCATTGATAATCTGTGCCATTAATTCTGCCTGTCACTGAAGCTGCAGCACATACCTGCACATGGCAATACAGCGGCTGAATATACTGCGTGAGAGCAAGAATCTTCCTAATGGATTTCTGCAGCAAGAGTGGTAAATGGGGGTGTTCCCAGCTACATATATCCTAGTGAGAGGTAATGAACAGCACTCCCAGAGCATTTTGCTAATAACCTCAAATAGAGTGAAGAGTTCAGCTGGGAGGGGTGATTTTTTTTCTTTTTTTTTTTTTTCCTTTTTTTTGGTAAAAGTTTGATGAGCTTTCAGAATCCAATATTTCAGACTTGCTCGTCACTAATTAAGGGTTAGTACACTAAATTAGCAGTAAATTAACTTTCATTTCTCTGCTAGTACACTAGAGCTGCAGGAAATTACCCAAATTATTCAGGTAGTGACATTCATCACTGGGTGGAATGACTGTAGCTTAAACAAGATTTAGTGCTACTCTGTAGCTAATATTCACAGCTGCAGTAGCAAGAGGCAGGCACTCTCATTCACAGTAGTTTGACAGTGTAGGTGCCTAAGTAGGGCACCTGAGCTGTTCATCTGAGCTGCTGATTATTGAGGCAACAGGACAGGACAGACCTTGCATTGCTGAGAGAACACTGCATGCTTGGGTGCTAATGGAGAGGCACCTGGCCAGTGGCTGCAAGTGACTGAGTGACGCCATAAAACGAAAATACCACCCCCAAAAATATCTCTGTGCATTTGCTGGAGATAATTGATGCTGGTGCAGCATCACTCCAAACCAGTCGTAAAGCTCCATCTGTAGCTGCAGCTCTGCAGACAGTTCATAATTATGTTTAATATTACAATCCCCTATTTCCAGGGAGGCTTTGAGGATCTCTGTTCATTTGTCTAAGTGATGAGCATTTTATCCAGGACTTAGGAGCTTACCTTCCTCCTTGGGGAATGGATGGCTCCGGAGCTGCTGAATGCCTTCAGAGTTCTCAACTGCCTTTCAGTTACACTGAACCATAACAGCTCAAGGAACATACTTCCAGAGAAGCTTCTTATGGTCAATGAGGGGTGGTGGACACCTTACCACAGCCACATCCCCTCACTGACCTTCCCCAGCCTGCTTTTTCTTCAAGGACACAAGCGGTACCCAGAGGATTTGTACCATCAGCATACACCTGCTCCATTCCACAGCCCTGCTTCCTTCACCAGCCTTCCATCTGTAGCACGTTCCTTGTAAGAACTCAAGCCAACACGCATCATTTAGGAAGAAGAAGATGGCAACAAAGTGAGAAGATGTAGACACTGAAAACAAAGTGCTGATGCTTTCCAATTCACAAAGGCTGCATATCAATAACCAAAAGGCTTTAATATGTGAGGAGAAACCCTTCAAGATGCCATTTTACCCTTGACTATTAAGAACACAATCAGTTTATAAAAGGCATATGGCTGAATAGACACAGCCATGCAAACAACAGGACATATCCCATTTGATCACAAAGAAGCTCATGTGCTGTCTGAAGCTTTGTGCAGCATGGCAGCAGGCGTCTTTAAACAGTACTTTTTGATTTCTCCAGCACTCATACTGGAGGGAATGAGACGTCCCCCCTGCAAATAAAGTCCAAATCTGAAGCAGGCACTATTTTTAAGTTCACAAATGGGGATTTCAGATGCCACTGCTATTAATTTTCACTCTTCTGGCTCTGTTCCTTGTCTGCTGCTGGCAATCACTGTGGGATCAAGAATGAGTCTCAAAACAGGAGGAACAGACAGTTGTCTAGTTGTGCTTTTTACATTCTCTCACACGCAGCCCTGAGCAGGGATGAGAATGCATATCTTAATTAACTGCGGCCCTCCACAAACAGCCTGGGGCAGGTTTTCATAGATATTGGCTTCTGACTGGACAACTGGCAAGCAGATTTTTACTGCCTGGAAACAAAGGCACTGCAAAAAGCCAGTAAGTTAAATCAATGTTCTATTAATTCATGTTTAAAGTCTCATAGGAACATAGCGCTCTTTGTCCAAAAATGTTCCAGAGTTTTTACAGCTGCACTGCTAGCACGTGGAGCAGAGAACAGGCTTCTCAGGTGTCCCAGTGGGCAGGAACAGTGCTTTCTTCCATGTAATATCTATCAGACATTGCAAAAAGCTGCTATCAGCCCACCTTTGTCACCCAGCTTGCCCTTAAGATAAAGAACCATCAGCTTGCTGTCCTAGGAAGAGCTGCTAACACGCAAGAAGCAAATCTCTAGCTTCCTGGAAAAGAAGAATAGTTTGCATCTTTCCCTTCCTTACTACTCAAGGAACAGGCTCCCTGCACGTACGTGGAGCAGTGCCATAGCATCATCTCCCCTGTCACCACTAAGCAGCCATTCCTGAGGTGCTGTAAGAAAGGAGCCTATTTACTGCTCCTTTGAACCCGAAATGAAGAGTGAGTTCTGCGCAATGCTCTCAAGGAGCTGCCTACAGACATGAAGGCTGCTCTTCTGCCTACTCCTTGCTCTGCCAGGTGACACGGAGAAGGCAGCAAAGTAACTAAGGCACGCTACATCTCCTGCGTCCTTGGGCAGGTAGTAGCAGAAGATCCGCTATAAGAAAGAAAGGGACAGACTTTGCAGCAGGGTCTACAGTGACAGGACAAGGGGAAATGGTTTCAAACTAAAATGGGAAATTTAGACTGGATATAAGGAGAAGTATTTTACAGTAACAGCAATAAGGTGCTGGCGTAGGTTCCCAGAGAGGTGGTGGAGGCCCCATCCACGGAGATATCCAAGGTCAGGCTGGATGGGCTCTAAGCACCTGATGGAGCTGTAGATGCCCCTGTTCATTGCAGGGTAGTTGGACTAGATGGCCTTTAAGGGCCCCTTCCAATTCAAATGATTCTGTGATTTTCCTCTGTAGCTTGCACAGCCTGTGTATAGGACCAGAAGATTAGAAACCCCATTTTGCAGAGGACTGAGGTTGTTATCGCATCTTCTATAAGCTCACCCAGGAGGGCTGCGCAGAGCCAAGAACAGACCACAGGATTCTGATGTGCCAAGTTACCAGCTCTCTATTAGGCTAAACTGTCCGACAAGCGCAAAGTGTCTCAGAGCACAATTTTTGGGCACAGAACAGGAACTGCACAGAGCAGAGCATCTGTGCTGGCTCCATATGCTGGGCTCAGCCTGCTCTGACTCTGCCTGCTCATCTGCACCCTCCCTTATTCCCAAAGGGTTCTCTCCAACCAAGAACCACTGTGCATTTTGGAAAGATTTCCATCCCATGGGTATTTCATACACGTTTTTAACTTTACACATGTTTCTGAAAGAAAAAAAAAAAGCAGTGAATGTCTTGCAATGACAAATAACGTATGCCATGACAATGGAAAATATGCAGTATCTTATTAACAGAAGCTGTACAACTAGTCTGTTAGAGGGACTGAGTCAAAGTGCCAATTTTGTAATGCTGTTTACCAAAAATCAAACAGGCATTCTGCAGTCCACCTGTTCCTAGTGCCGTTGAATTCATGATAGCCATTTTCTGAAGCCAGAGAAATAATTGCTAGACCACTTTATGGATGGCAGCTGGTTTGGAATGAGAAATGTGCAATAATTAAAGACTGTAAGGAATGTAAGCTATTAAAACGGCAAAGGAAGTAAAAAAAAAAGAAGTCCAGAATGGGCAAATGGACACCTTCCATAGAAGCAAAAACCTCTTCTCTTCCACTGTATTCGGTTCACTCACAGGAAAGCCAGTAAAGGTGCAGAGGGGAAAAAGCCAACAAGTCAAACTTCTGCAAGTACGTTCTTCGTCCAGGAACTATAGCTCAGTCCTTGTCACTAGCATGAGATGCTAGAGTTAAGCAATGGCCTAGAGACCAACCTCTGCCAGATGCTTCAAAAGGCCCCATAACATCCCGTAATGGAGTATTACACAGTAGTATGCGTAAGGGAGGACTTGTGCTGAGCGTGTGCACAGAAGTACAGAAGATGAAACTCCAGCCCATCTAACTGGAGATGATATTTCCAGTCATATAAACGACGCCAATCTGTCGGTCTCAATGTTCTACCTTGTGGCAATGAGTCCCACAGGCTAATTAAAACTAAGGTTAAAAGTGGTTCCTATTAAAGCTGTTCAATGTGTTTACTTTGATTTTAATTTGATGTCTCTTTCTTATCCAACAGAGGAAAGAGTCATGGCGCTGCCATTTTATTTATATCCATCACAGCGTGTCTCTCAGTGGCACAACTCATGTATTGTATTCCCTAAAATAAACAGACCTAACCTTTGCAGTCTCAGCCTGCATGCAAATCTTCCCTGAAGTATTTTCCATGCTTCTGATTAGGTTTGTTGCCCTTCACTGAACCTCTTCTATTTCCTGCTCTATCATTTTTTAATTAGGGTAACCAAACTAAACATGCCTCTCAAGGTGAGGCCACATCACCATCATCTAGAACAACACTGTCATATTTTCAGTGTTGTCCTCTATTCAGCAAATTAATGTCATGCCATTTAATATTTATGCTTTCTTGATCACTGCTCAGACATGAGCAGATGTTTTCCATTGAGCTCTCAAGATCTTTTTCTGATTTGCAACTTACCCCATTAGAAGACCAATTGTACCACCCAATTAATAGTAACTTCACTCGCATCAATTTTTTCCTATCAGCATTTTGATGAATAATAAAGCTTCAGTAGATGTGAAGGAAACCCTTAACCATATTTAGATTTGATTAAATTTTGGAGCAGATTTCACCCATTTGTGGGCACAGGCACATTGGTGCCTGATAAACAAATGATCATATAGTGATTACTCAGCATCTTTAGAGAGATGATTTTTAAAGAATGCATGTTTTCAAGCATAAATAGGAGAATAACTTATTTTTAACCTTTTTTTTTTTTTTTTTTTTTTTTAAATCTCAAACCTTATCTTTCTTTTCCTACACTATAAGCATATAGAGAGGAATGGAGGGAAGGAGCCTCTGTCTCTTCCCAGAGTGTGCTCACATGCCCAGCACCAAGCCAAGCAAACCCACTTCCTCTGCTTGTAACATAATTTTCAAGAACGGTAAACATGACAAGCTTCAAAGGCATTCTAAACAAAACTGCACCAGTAAAAGCTTTGTCGACCTATGTAGCACACACTTCCATAGTCTAAGAAGAGAAATACCCCTCTCAGAGAAATTCAGACCACATGTGGTTTTCTGAATGCAGAATGTCTTTTTATAATGATATATTCATGCTCACTGCCATTCTTCACAGACTTCCTATAGAGTGGATGCTGTTCCCTCAAAAAATGCATTGAATTACTTCAGCGAGAATCAAGTTTCTGAACATCCACAAGAGGAAGAAGAAAGATGAAGGGAATCTTCAGCAGTTTCACATCTAGATAGAAGTCCCTTTTCCAAGGATTTAGGTAAGATATGTTCCTACCAGAGAATTATTCCCAAATTCTCAGCAGCGGCCTCCTGCAGTCACAGACAGGAACAGACATTTTACTCTTCAGATACCTGAAGAGCTCATCTCACATCACCACTTGGTACTGCAGCCTTTGGAATTGCCTTCTGAGATGTTATTAATTACAGAAGCTGATTTTATGTATATTTACTTATTTCCCTCAGCATATGACACACCAACCTATCACAGGTTATTTATTTTCGTTGAGAACTTGTGTATATTATATAAGAGTCCAGAAGCATAACTAGGTGTTATTTGAAAAAGCTGTGTTTCTGCTAGAAAGGAAAAATCATCACATTTTCCAGAGGTCAGCTTTCTGGAAAAGAAAAATAGCTACTTTCCTTTTAGGAAAAAAAAAAAAAGAAAAACAATGGTTTCTACCTCAGCTGAAAATTCCCATCTGCTGTGGGCTCTCTGACTCATCGCCTTATTAGCAAAATTGTCTGAAAGCAGCATAAATCCGACTTACTCAAAAACCAAATCTGCAGTTAGACAAAAAAAAAGGAAATCACAGATTGCCACTCCTCCCTAAATCACACTCCTTCACTGCCATCAGTTCAACAGCACCAGCAGCCATTAGCACAGCTGGACAGACGTTCCTCCAAACCACGTGCAGGATTTTCCCCTTGGCCAGGAGGTTTTTGGCCAGCACCAGCCCTGAGAGCTGGGTTTCTCTCCCCAGCAGGCAGGCTGTCCATAGCCGTAATTTCCGGCTGGTGGGGTTTTATGTTGCAATTCCCTTTTGGCCATCTGTACAGAGAAGCCCCATTTGTTTTGCTTTTGCCTCTGCCTCTCTTTATCTTTGGAATATAATGCACTGTCAGGGCCACGCTTTGGTTTGTATCTTTTAACAGCCATCACCGCTCAGCAGCCTGCTCTCTGCTTCTCATTTAATGGCGCATTTCTCCTCTGCTTTACACAAAGCCATTACCACTTGGCTGACCAACACTACACACTTCTGGGGTCAGGTGTGGCATTGTCAGCTTGCTGGGGTTAATTTTTCAGTTGCTTGTTGCTGGTACTTAGCCACACTCTCTTAGTAAATCATCAGACATAATGGAGGAGGGTTTCTGGGGAGGACGATGGAGGCATACTTTACAGGCTTCGTTTATTGCTTTTTTTTTTCCTCTCCATCCAAGCTTGTCATCTGGAGAGGCGGTGCATCCTGATCCCTACCAATGCAAGATCAAAGCCTTTTGGAGCTGTCAGAACTCTGAGCTTGTTGTTATCCGTATTTACACGTGTTTATTTTTAGTATTATTACTAAGTCATCTTGGCAGCTCTTGAGCAGCCACATGGGCAAGAACCCTATCTATAACAGTGCACATATACAAACCACAGCAATATCTCTTTGAAAAGCATACAGCCTCAGGAGAAGCCAGCAATAGAGAACGTGCTTAAATGCTGGACTTCATCCAGGTTACTTCTGTGTAAACAGGGATGTGCTCCACAGGTCAGGTCATGGCTGGAGTTTAGGGCCCTACTTCTTTCATGATGAGACCAAACGAGGCAGCTGGATGTCTGAGAAACTGGCTGCCAGACCCACTGCACCTTGTTTCCAGCAATATTCAACGTGGGCTGCATGAAGCTGCAGCACCCCAATAACAATCACACATGCTCCAGGGCACAGGGAAGGATCATCAGGTTGCTCATAACAACTTACTCCACCATCAGTCCAATTCATCACTCCTTGAGTTGCTCAATTCCCCCAAAATCAGCAGAAGTGCTGTAATACCTGAAGACTTTGGGACATCTCAGGAGCAGTCAAGATGTGATATCCATCTGTCCAGAGCCACAGTGCTCACAAGCCAAGAGGTCAGCCAGCAACCATTTCTGTGACAAACGACACCAAAAGACATCAGAGCTAAATGCAGTTGGAGTTTCACAGTTGTTCCCATTGCACTTATTCAGATTTTGTTTAGTTCATTTAGGCAACAACAGCTGGGAGCAGTATTTCCTTCAAATTATAGAAAGATTTAGTGTTATCTTAATGCAATACAAGTGTAGCCTGAATTATATTTATGAGGAAGCACAATATGTGCTAATGAATAATAAAGACTTAGTACAAGGGTATCAGCCTTCTCTAACTGATGCTGCTTAAGCCAGTTCTCACCTTTTCATGGTCAGTAACTCACCATGACACTGTCACTCATCAGCCTGCTCCCAGGAGAGGGAGTTGGACATGTCCTTCCTTTAGTATAGTTTCAGCTGTATCAGATGCGACAGAGTTGAGCTGGAGGAGAGCTGGGCTTCCCTTTCTACAGTCCTGCAAGGCATCTTCAGCAAAGCCAGCTCTGATAAAACCAGGTGTTTCCACATCCATCATGTGAAAATCAGCAACAACGCAGAGTTTGGCACAAAGTTCATTCCAAAAGCTGGCAGCAGTTCCATGACGTAGTCCTTACTTCGTCCTTGTTGGTTTGTCCATCTGCAATATAAAGAGGCGTTCTCTGGAATATATGACACCTATATCACTGCTACAGGCACAGGAGTGGTAGGAAATAGAAGTGTAGAGCAGTCAACAGTAAACTATCAGCTGCAATCAAGAACAGCACCAGTATAGTTTGCTGACTATCTAAATTAGTTGGAGGCATCTAAGAAAATCCTTGACACATATCACAGCCACCAAAGGCACACAAGTTCTTATGCAAAGAGGAACATTTTTATAAAGATGCTACATAAAAACATCCATAAAAATAGCAGAGAAGTGAAGTGCTAATGGATGTTCCTCTCTCTCTGTATTATTTATCTTCCACAAAAATACTACATAACCATGCTTTCTCCACAGATGGAGACAAAAATAACATATTTGACTTGTCTGTTTAGGAAATAGTGACATGTGTCAACCAAATTATTTCAACACAGGATTCTTCAGTTTCAGCAACTGTCAGAGGGCTCCCTCCACTGAAAATAATCAATGCCTTTGACAGATAAAGAGAGGTAATACAGTAATTCATTTGATACAACTTGACAGCTTTTTTGACAGTATTTTGCACTGTCAGTCCATAGGATTTGAATTTTAACTGGGGCCAGTGAGAAATATGCTTTTGGTCTTTAGCCGAGTCTCTGCAAACCAAAAGGGCAGCGGGAGAGCAGTACTTACCTACTTTTTATTCACCATTACCTATCACTCTTCATTTTTAATTACTCATTTTTAATACCTTTCCCCATTTTTATACTCTTGAGATGTCATAATAGTGGACATTTAAACTGTACTTTGCTGCTCCCTTGGCAAGAAGGGACATTTCATGCAGCTAGTCTTGGAAACAGAGCTATTTTCTAATGTCACTATGTTCAGATTGACAGTTCAGCTCCATCAAGAGCTCATCTGTTCTGCTCTTATGAGACTGTAGAAACTTAAAAGAAGTTATTAATATAGATTATGAAATATTCAAACACTTGTCCATGGAGGAGCTTGTGGGGCTATAGAGTGCTTCATTAAAATTCTTTCTACAAAACATTTCTTTCCACTTAAAAATAAAAAAAAAAAAAAAAAATCAACAAAGTATCTGGATCTGAAGAATTCTCACAGAGCAGGAACAAGGCATTGAAGTAATCACCTAAGTTACAACTGCTGCAAACGACCACTGCCTCATCAAATGGGTCAGGAGCTGTAGGCTTGCCCTTGCTGAACACTGCCCTGAGACAAAGAGGAAGCACGAGTAGGGTGAAAGGGGCAGAAGGAAATTCCTTGTTATTCTGTATTTTGATAATTACTTCTTGCACTAATTAGCATTTTGAACAACATCTCCCACCAAGAGCTCAGGCAGAACTTGCTAGTTCTGATCTCAACTGTTCATTTCCATGAATATCGTCATCATATCACTATTTTGTCTTTGATCTGAATGTGTGACCTTGTAGGGCTTGGTATCTAAATATTTATTTGTTTCCAAGACTAAATTCAAAACATGATGTGTAAAAATTCCCTTTGGGATAACAATGCTGAAAGAGACAGGGCTGTGAGATGACTGAAGGTACAAAGGTGCAGGAAATAAAAGGACTTGTATTCCTAACTCATCATCCATATGCTGCTTGAGACAAGAATTGCATCCTGGCTTTTGATGTATTGTTGTTGTATATGTTGAGAGCTCGGTTATGTTTAAATGTAGTACTTCAGCTCCTTTGCTTAACAACACCTGATAACTTGCTTGACATCTCAAAGAGTTTCTTAAAATATTCTTAAACCTTTGGCATCTCTTCCTGCCCGGGGCTTCATGAATAAAACATTTATCCAGTCAGCAGCTTTAGCAAAGAGGAACAGCCAAGTTCCATCCATCAATGTCAGCAGCTGAATTACTGAGTGATTTCAGATCCTTTAATAACTCTGTTTCTTTATGACTATGTTGGTAAACAATCAAGTAGTGCTGGCACCTGGTTTTCAGTGAGCATTAATTTTTTTGCATTATCAAATACTAATAATACAACTCGTCACTCTTATTGTTGTTATTTCAATAAAAAGAGTCTGCGACACCATTCACCTCTGTGAGAATGCACTGAGGTTTATTCTTGATTTGTTATGAAGGTCACTGCAAGCTACTTGCATTAAACCTGCTGGGACTTTTTTTTTTTTTTTTTTTTTTTTTTAAAGCAAGGATAAATAGAGCCTTTACTTCACATATAATGTGCTTCATTTATCATTGGGATCACCAAGTAGTAATACACTGCCCTTTTGTAAGGTTGTTAATAGAAACTAAGCATTTTGAGAGAAAAAAAACAATGATACAAAGCTTCTGTTGTTGTGGAAGTCCAATGAAGATTGGAGTTCTAAGTACTGTAAGGAAATTGCCTACAGGGATTCAAAAGGAGGGTCCTGGACTGAGGACGGGAAGGGAAAGAAAATCAGAGCTTTCTGAATTCAGAATCTAGCCAGAACATGTCCGAGCACATTTGGTTTGATTTAAATGGATATTTGAGATAAACATCTTTCCCCAGCACTTCCCATGGGCAGAGCACTAGGAAGAGCTTTTGCACATCTTGGATAAGTGCTGGCTTAGCTTCTAGCCAGGGCTCGCAAAGCTCTGATATTCAATCCTCACGCAGGAAGACTATTCTTAGGCACACAAGAACAACACACTGATGTTGAAAGGGTCATCTAAATAAGGATGGCTTGTCCAGGGTGTAGTCTCTGGTCTATCTATCTATCCAATACCCACAGACACTGATATGAGCATAACTTGGAATATCTGACCCTAAACAAGTCATCCTTGTGAGCTCTCAGACAGAAATACTGAACGGTGTGGAATTTGTAGAGGATTAAAACCAAGTGAGAGGCCAATAAACAACAAAGGGAGAGCATGGAGAGCTCTGCCTGCTATCACAGAACATTTCTGCTCCTGCAATGGAGGTCCCAGCTGCTCACCAGGTGCCCAGAGAGCACAGGCTGATGGCACCAGAGAAAACATCACGAGGGCCAAATTTCTGCAGGTATTAACGAGTTCTGCACTGCTGATGTGAGGGGTACCGGCAGGGACCGGTAACATTCTCATTTAGCAGCATCTTAGAGCCTCTCCATAGGAAAATAAACAGACTCTTCAGTAAAATTACACCCAATTAAGCCACAGGTAAATAATTAAGCCACAGGCGCTATTCAGGCACTACCCAGTTGCCTGGATAAGTGAAGTGTCACTATTATGTATCAAGCAGCTATAATCTAAGCTTCCTCTGTAGCATCTTAAAAATGAAACCCAGCACTTCCTTATACCTAACCAATGAGCTCTGGCTCTTTTGTTGAAATGAAGGGAAACAATAGGAGCCAATGTGGGGGGGTCTCTGCACTGGGCTTTGCAATGAGTCCCATGAATTCCTAGTTGCTGCTAGAAATAAAATTTAAAATAAAATAAATCTCATTTTAGGTCCTTGTTTGATCTCCAGGCTCCGAGGCTGTAAATCCAAGCTACGTCTCACTCATTTGATACGTGCAACTTTTCCATCACAAGTCAGACTCCAAAGGAATTAATTACTACTTTTTCTGCGGATATTTTAATATTGTGGGTTCTATAATCAGATAGTTGGGCATCTTTTCCTTCTTTAAAGAAAAAAATAAATAGAAAATGCAGTCCTGTCTCCCCTGTATTGACAGCAGCTGCAGCTGGAGTGCCCAAGGCCAAAAATCCTTTGTCTTGAATTTTAAAAAATGTCTGCTTTTCCCCCCCGTATCCCCACTGAAACATGTTTCACGCTTAGCTACTGGAAACATACCCTGCAGACATTTACATCACAGGCTTTGTTATTATAAGTTACAGTAAAAGACAAAAGGAACAAGGTTTTGTAACCAGAGGGCAAGCTGCAACTGCTAATTTGTTAGGGGGTGACATTTCGGATACTGCCACTTTCATTGAGCTCCCATTCCATATTGTAATCTCATTACAGCATCCTATCACAGCACTCAATAGGAGAAATACACATCAACAGATCTATTACCTAAAACAAACAAAGATATTAGGAAACTTCCTGAGACTGCGTTGTATGTTGACTTCTGGTCAGCATTTCTAGAGAATTCCATTATATTTATGTCATCAAAAAATATAACATATAGACCTTCTGAGCAGGAACTCATACCAGCAGGAGTAACACAATTGTTTTTCCCCATTTTGTGATTTATCATCCATTCCATTACAAGCTACACGGACTGTCATTTTTCTTTAAATGCATTTGATAAAAGAGCTCTCATTCCACCAGGTCAGGTATTATTATTCACCAACATTATGTACCAACCAGCACAAACATCAGCAGCAGCTGCAGAGCTGTTGTGGAAAACCAGAGTTAGTTCTGGCTTTCCCCCCCATACGCAGGACCCAAAAACACAGAGAGTAGCTAAGGGGAACTCAGAGCTGCCTTTGCCCATGCTGGCCCCTGTGCAGGGCTGTGGATGTCACTGCCAGTGCTTCTGTGTCTGTGCTGACCCCAGCTGAGCCCTGCCCCAGCCAATGCCCCAGGAACACAGCAGAGGTTTGAGCACAGCAGTGGAGGAGGCACTGCCATGAGCACAGTACAAGGACAGATGTGCCCCTGCAGCCTGGCATTCCCCCCATAAGAGCAGGGATCTGCCCTTCGCATCCCCTGTGCCTGTGAGATCAGTTTGGTAGAGCTCAGCAAAGCCAGGAGGCTCTCCTTGCACTTCTTGCTGGTTCTCAGATGTTCCCATATCTGCTCTTAATTATCCAGGCTATTTTTACACAGTTTCTCCCCCACCTCCTAATTGCCCGAACTTATTTTCCTGATGGTTTTCTGCCGAAGATGAATTTCAGGAGCTCAGTATCTTAGGCAATTTCAAGACATAATTAACACCACCATTCCCCTCATTAGCGAGTGGCCTACTTTCTCTTCAGCACTACCATCCCCCTAGATGTTTGGAAAAAGTCCTATTATCCCCCATAACTCCCTGACTAACATTAACTCCTTTTACCATTCAGGGTTCCCTCACCTGAGTCCATATCAGCCACTGCTTTCCTTCCTAAGGTTGTGTGCTAGATACTTTTTTGTGGGCTTGCTCCTCTCTGAGTTGGGCTTTAGATTAAACTATACAGACCCGCTTTTACTTCACTATAATCTCAGAGGTTGTCCTGCTGCTGTCTTTGGCACAGCATAAAGTCCCTCTTTGTCATCCATCAGCACTGACTGTGCACAGCTGACATTCTCACTACTGCTCAGACACAGAAGAGTATTCCCACCCCAGAGGGTTTGCCATCAAGCCAGAAGAAACAAGGAAGCATGGTTATTCCCATGGAAATTGGGCTACTAAGACACAAACACATGCAGCCACAAGGCCAGATCTACAGCCTGATTGCAAATAATCATTTTCTTTTCAGTGCACATCTCCTCCACCTCAGTTAAACTCCTTTTGACTCCAGGAGGAGTTTTTCGTTGAGTAAGAAGACAGATTCGGGATAACAGACTGTGCTTCTGCAGGTTCCCTTTCCACAATCCAAGAGCCCCAGGACAGATACAACCTATTAATCCACCAGTAAGCAAACCCAAAGGCTTCTTTCCAAAGCTGACCCACTGAGAGTTCACATAGGAGCCTAAACTTAATTGTCTGTGGCTGTAACAATATCAGATAACCTCTGCAGAGATAAACAAGCAGACTTGAGAGATTAATATTTTCTTTGATATAAACTTTGTAGGATGTGCTGTTGTCAAAAAGTCCACAGAGATTACTTGTGCTGTAGTAGGTGGCACTTCATTTTCCAGAATCTATGACCCAGCAGAAATTACTGTCAGCTCCCCGACCAGCCAAGGGGTATTGATTCCCCCGTTACTACAGCAACCCATTAGTTATTAGATCGTGTCTGGTATGCAGTGACTAATCTGCCTCAGCGAGGTCTCGGATTTTGACACTTTTTCATTCTAATCCTTAATTAGTTTATTTGATGGGGCCTGCACATTTTATTTTTATACTAAGTAGTTATTGAAAATACAGTCAAACCGAGCAGAGATCAAAGGAGCACAACCAGCACGCTGTCAACTAAACTAGTTATGCAAAAGAAAAAAGCAACATTCTAGATCAAATGCTTCTCTCAAAATGCCTGAAGTTGCACAAAAGCTAGCCCAGGACAGCCTTCTGCCTCCGGATTCACTTGAAACATGATTGCTCCTGATACCTCAACTCTATGGTGTCTCTCCTCATGATTACATCAAAGGGCAGGCAACTATTCATCACAGAATTATCTGAGATGGAAGGGAGCGACCTTTAGAGGCCATCTGGTTCAAATCCTCTTCAACGAACAGGGACACCTACAGCTCCATCAGGTGCTCAGAGCCTCATCCAGGCTGACCTTGAGTATTTCCAAGCACAGGGGACCACTGCCTTTGTACTTGGCTGCCAAGGAGTAGATGTTGACAAATGCCTTCCCTTTACACCAAAATTACCAGAGGCTGATAACCTTTCTGTGGTTTACTCCCTTTTTGATGTGTGAGTGGTGAATGGGGGCCCCATTAAAAAACAGCCCAGTACTGAAAGCAAAGCAGCTCAGAGTAATTCAGTAACAATTATTCATATTCACAAATAAGTGTAGAGAATTCTGTACCAAAAGTCAGAATGAAAATAAAAAAGAATTTGTTTAACTGAGGAGCGATAAAATTTCGTCTCATGCCTCCTTAAGTTGTTATTAACTAAAAATAAAGTTCAAAGCAGAGTCTGTTGCTTCCAGCTTTCTTATTGCAGGATATAAAATATGAAAGCAACTTCATTCTCAGGCAACAAAATCCAGTTATGTCTATTCACTCTACAGGATTGGCAATTGCTATGTGCTTGCCATGAGAAAATTTCATTACATCAACAGTCTGCATTCTGATAAAATTTCTCTTGGAATCTTTCATGGAAACTGTGTTCCACTTGCACATTTGTACAAAAGGAGATGAAAACAATCAACATGTTAGGTTTGCTGTTCTACTGAGTACCAGCAGAACATTGTGCAGAACAATCAGTTACTGAAGAGGAGATGATGGGACCCGCCAGATAAATTGGTTTAAGAAGCATTGCCACGATGTGGAAATGCCATTTCTAGCTGATGCCTAGCAGGTAATGCCTCCTCATCTGTTCACCTGAGCATGTTTAGGCACAAACAGCCAGCAGATGTTTGTGCTCTTAAATGGATGAATGAGTGCCTGCAAAACCCCATCTCTCAATAGGCCTTGACTGTGCCACATCTCTAAACATCAGGGGGAGAGTGGGCATGAAGCTCAACTGCATTTTTGAGCTTATATAAACAAGCTCTGTGCAGTTTTAGGAGATGGCCTGAAAATTTGCCAAAGTCAGCAAAAAGGAAAAGCTTTGCTTTAGCTTAATTTGATAGTAAACTATGGATCCATGCTATGGCTTTTTCCCAAGTCTAATTCATCAAGTGAATGAAAAAGAAAGGAAAAAGAAAGTAGAACAGCTTGAAGTATCCAGACATCTGACAACATGCATTTCCATTGCTTTGTATTACCACCAGGCTGGGGGGGACCGTGGGTTGAAAACCCAGGCTGAAGACTACTCTGTGCTTCACCAGTATTCCGTGTCAAGTAATTTACATTTCACAAAATTGAAGAGAAGGGAACATTTAGACCACTCTCATCAATTCCAGGTCACTCCCTGTAGCACAGTTCCCTGTACTTTGCTCAGTTTTGAAAGTCTTAAAAAAAAAATCAACCAAACAAACAAAAAACCATCCAGATTAAACATGAATACACTGACATAGAAGAGAATTTGGAATTGCCTTTATCTATGTGATGCAGTGTGGGAGCGTACATATGCATGTGCCAGCAGCTTTCTGAAACACACCCACATTGCTCCATTAGAAAATTGACCTACTATGCTTAGGAAAGCGCCCTGAATTAGCTCAAGTAACGCATTTGTGATATCATTCATCTTGAACAATTCTGTGGATGTAATTTACGGAACTATGGATCAACTACTAAATCAGTACACTGCCCTAGAGTAACGTTACCCTGACTCCTAATCTGTATCAGCAAGAGCAGCCAAGTGCTCCACCTAAAGGTTACTGAGTTGGGCAAACCCTACTGCCTATATGAAAACCTGCAGGCATGGTGGATTCAGTAGTAAACCATAGAGTATTTGATGATATTGAGATATATTTCATCAGAGGTGGACAGAAGTGCTAACAAAATGCAAAAGGAGGCCTCTCATCATTCTTGGTGAAGACGTAATAAAACCTTAAGGTCAAACAAGATGCAGCTGCATCAATAAAATATCACTTAGAAAATTCAAGGGCATTTGGGGATTGGGCATTGGCATTTAATACAATTGGGCACACAAGTAGAGAATGTGCTTGACCAATAAAAGCACCCAAGGAGCAAAGTCATTGCTTCTCACATTCTTCATTAAGAAGATGGGAGTCAGAAGTGATTACACTAAAAAAAAAAAAAAAAAAACCAACAAAACCTGCTAGACAAACTTACACATTATGACAAAGTATTTCATAACATCATACATATCAATTTTGCTTCAGATGAAATAAAGACAACATTCACCTCAGCCTTTCTTTTCCATAAATCTAATACTCTACAGTAATCCAGCCCCAGGTTTGAAAAGTTGAGATTTGAGGTACAAGAGCAAGAACTTAAATCAGCCCCACACATACCTAATTAGACCAGTAACTCCAGTGCCTCTGGCTAGGTAATGAGTAAGAAGTGGTGCTCCTGTCCTTTCAGGCTTCCCTTCCAAAGGCCCCCGTTTCATTCTTGAGCAGGAAGAAGCAGTAGCATGCACCCAGCCCTATCCTATACTAAACACCCTTGTCAATTTTGTCTGAAGGGATCTCAGCTCACCCCCAAAACACCCTGAGAGAACAAAGTTCCAAGCTCAATGCCAAGATAGATGAGGCTTTGGGCAGTGAAAAATGTCCCTACCCAAGTCAGGGGGGTTGGAACTAGGTGATCTTCAAGGTCCCTTCCAGCCCAAACCGTTATGTCAGGTAAGCTGGAGAAGAGAAGCAGTGCTAGGAGAGGAGACTTTAAAACTCCCTCATGCATTTGAGCTTGGGGCTGAATGAGAAAGCAGAAGAGATGTCACTGCTAAATCCCAGTTCCTGATTCTTTATACACCATTACATACCCGGTTACCCACAAATAAAGCACATCCTGCATTCACATCATATCACATCATATTTCACTCTAATGTATGAATAATCTGATATGCCTGCAAGCAGTACCCGGACTCGAGAATATTAAGAAATTGCACAGATATAGTAATAATGAAACAAAATTCCTAAGCCAGAGAAAAGCCAGCTGTGTGTAATTCATTATATCATGGAGACTGTCACGTTGCTTGATAGAAAAGCATGCTTTTTGCCAGGCTTAGATCAGACATGTTTGCTGCTGGGAATTACACTAAACCTATGGCAAAATAATGAATTGTGCTTCAGGATATCACACATTTGTCTCACAAACAGAACCTTACTTCTGAGAGAAAACCAGTGTGCAATGCAAAGAAATATACATTGATAGCAAGTGTACAAAACTGAATAAAACAACAGCCGGACGCTGCAGAGCAGAATACTGGAGCACAAGCACAAGTTCTGGCACAATTACCATTAGATGTTAATATGGGCTACATCCTTAAGCTGACATCAATCAGTGCAACTCCCTTTACTGCAGGGCAGCTAAAGCAAATGAGCATGTGGCTTCATGGCCCTGTGTGCTAAGTAAGGGCAAGAACCAGTAGAGAGGTAAAGGAACAAGTCTGTATGTGACAATTTACCATACCTGAACCAAGGACTTATTTCACCTATATACTGCCCTTCCCAGCTGGAGTACCTTGGAGGTGTTTTCTTTGCTCAGAAAAAAGCAGCCTGTAGTACTCCTGTACCTTCTCCTAGTGGCGGCTGGCCGTGCCACGTGTAGCATTAAGGTCAATATGCCTGTAACCATAAATACTGAAATACATTTTGCTAATGATCAACCATCGTCACAGAGCAAAGACAAATGTGCTCACTGCAAGCTCTGAGTGCTGTGGCATTGCTTTTAGAAGAAGAAAATGCACTGAAGAACCTGGACTTCTTGTCCCTGGAAGTAAGCCACGTCTCCATGGCCTAGTCACCTCTATAAATACAATGAAGTATGGTAAATACATCTGGGATTGCATTAGACACGGAGCAATTTGGGAAGATTGGTCGACTGTGCAAATCCAAAATGATCTCACTAAAGCAGCTTAAGTGGTACTAGCTAAGCAGGTTTGGAGCCCCCATTTAGAGGCAGAATACCATTTTATGAGAGAACTCACTTTGCAAAACTGTCCAGGCTCAATGTCCATTACTAGGCTACTTGACAATTTATTGTGTCGTAAGTCGGAATTCTCTTAGTGCCCTTTGTGTTGATGATGTCATTTGAAGATCACTCCCCTTTACGGCTGGTACATGCAGTAAAAAGATTTATAGTGCTCATATGTTTCCACCAATTGATCTTATGCACAACCTATAAGACCAGAACAGAGTGGGATTCACATCACCTGACATCCCAAAGTCAGGGATTTCTTATATCGGCTCTTTCTATAACCAGCAACAAAAAAAGAAAGACACCTCCAGATAGCAACTCTGACTACCTATCTTGCCTATCTTAGCCATCTGCTTAATGAATCCAAGGCAAAGTGGGGCTACTTACGTGATGATACAGTATACATTCAGTATCACAGAACACACTCAACCACACTATAGTGCAGTAAAACTCCATCCTGTTAGCAGTATAGCTTGGAATGAAAAAAACAGTATACTTGGATGGCTCAATGCCCACCTTATGCATGTGATACAAATTAGACAATCATAAACACGTGAGATTTCCCCAACCAAACTTAACTTACCCCAGAAAACCAAGTGAAACAAATAAATTAAAATCTCTAAATTTGCAGCACTTTTGATACTGAACTGCATCACAATTCTCAAACTCCTGCAAACAGGCCCTGCAGCAAGCAGAGACAAGAAGCAGATGAGTATCAACTGCAATTCTTCCCTGACTCCTGTGTGTCCATCCTGTCCTACTGGGGCAGAAATGACCAAGAAAGGTTTTACTCATTTTGAAGCAACAGCACACAGTTCACTACTGTCATGATGAAAACCAAGCCACCATGTCCTGCAACACCTACTTAGTTCAGCAGCATCCCTCAAGGAAGCATCACTGCATTCCCCCCCAGCTCTGCCATCTCTTTAAGATTCTGTAGCCAAATTAGTAAAACATGCAGCTACTGTACGTCATTTTTATTGTATACAAAAAGAGCCCATTATGTTTATTTGGTACTTTTTTGTTGCTGTCATGAATGCTAAATAATAACCCTGTGTTTAGAAACAAGTCACCGGGGACCAATAAGATGCATTTACTATAATTGCATGATTCTTCTAATTAATTTTTGTCAGGAAATTTCAAAGTAAAAATCCCTAGCTAATTATGCCCCTCTTTCTTAGAGACGTGTCTCCAAGCTTTGCTTCAGGAGCTTGTTTCCTTTCTGCCCAGTTGAAATAAGGCAGAATGGTCACAGAGTGGGCAGAGAGGAGAGAACGCTGTCGTTAGACCACACTGCTTAAATCAACCCATAACAAGCATTTCATTTTGTTTGGGTCATTAACTGCATTTGAGTGAAAAATGTAGTTTGTCTGGCAAATTGGTTGGTGGCCAAATGCCTCCAATGCCTCCAACAGGAGACTCTTCTGGGTTAAACTCAAAGACAGCAACACAGACACAAATTCTACAGATGGGAGATTTAACCAATAAAGAAAACACAATTCAAACAGGCATCCAAAAGAAGTGGATGCTTATCAAAGACACATTCAAATTTTTATATTTACCAATTTCTGAGATTGTACAGCCTAAGGCAGTATTCTCGTAATTTATTCTCCTCTGTAGCAGAGATCACTGAATATCATAAAGTAATTCAGATAAGACAGTCTGTAATTAGGGCTATTGATATCAGCCCTGCTGGACACACAATCTCTTCTAACGTACAATGCCCAAGTGATTTTACTAAGACCATTTGGATAAGCCTCAAACAAATGAATAACCCATCTGAATGGTCAACCCCCTTTTTTCAGTGAGCTTAGAGAACTGTTCACTTACTTTTTCTCTTGCTGCAAACATTTGCAGAAACAAAATACCACCACCTCATCCCGCTCTGCTTCCTGTTACTGTGACTTAAAGAAGCCCATCTCCCCCAGACTTTTTACAAAGTGCATGTCCACCAGCCCTATCAATGCAAATCCAAACTAGATGCCATTGTACACACACACTTCTATAGGAGTAATATATAAAATGTATTTCTTTTAATTCAATTGCTTTTGGATAATCTCTCAGCTTTTCCAGGGATGCTAAATTCTAGTGACAACCTACAAAGAGATGCCACCTTTCTCAGGTTGGTGTCACCTGCAGTACCATGTGGGGACCCATAACCTTACCACCCAAGTCCCACATGAAATACTGAGCAGCTCCAGACCTCTGTCAGGCACCATAAGGTACCTCACCTAAAGCACTACCCACTTTGACAGCTAATCGCTGATAGCTTCCCCTTGAACACAATTTGCCAATCATTCATAGTCTGTTATAGACTCAATTTTCTTCTATTGCTTTGGAGACTGACATGCAAGACAGCATAAAAAGCCTCATGGCAGCCAAGCTGACTCCCTCCTTCCATCCTGTCATACTGTCACAGAGGGGAACAAGGTGGGGTGACATGACGAGTACCTGACAGCTGTGTTGGCTGCTCTTTATCACCCAGGATGTATGAGCGTGCACGGACAAGCAGCTGGATCAAATGCCTCTGCAGCAAAGTCAGACTCGCCTGGCTCTTTTCGCTGCACTTAGGACCAGGTGCTATCCACATCTCTTTTCTTTCTTCAGAACCACCCTAGATCTCCTCACGTTCTTGAAGATAACTGCTAATTCATCTGAAAATTGCTTCGACCTCTTCTCAAAGAGCACCAAGAGCTGCAAGCACCCACTTTGCCCTGGTATTTTAATAGCTACAGAAATTGGAAGTCCATAGGGACCACTGGTACATTCATTTCCAAAGAGTTCCACTGGCACAATGCATAGCACAGGGACAGCACCTAGTATTGGGTTTGGTTGCTGCTTCTTCTCAGCTGTGGTCCCCTACACGTGAAGCACCAACACCACCCCAAGCTCTTCTCCTCCATTTGCCTGTTTATGGAAAAGCACTGATTAACCAGAAATATATATTTTTTAATCTAAAAGTAATTTATATTATATAAGAAAAAAAAAAAAGGTCAGGTAGATACTCCATTTATCACTATTACAAAGGGCTGTAACACAGTGATGAAAAGAAAGAGAAATTAATTACAAGTCAGAGGCTGCAATAACTCTCTCTGTAATTGTGACGAAAAATTTAAATTAACATTTCTGTCACCAAGAGAAGCTTGATTAATTTTACAATAGTGGAGATGCTATCACCTTAATATTGGTGGGTAAGGAAATTTTACTATTTGCAATTTAGATGTAGACCATTTCTTTAAGACTCAAAATGTGCCTGCGAGGCACCTTCACACTTTATTAACAGCTCAATCAGTGCCACACTAGAAATAATTAGCCAAGAAACCGTGTAGTAAATATATCTACTCTAGCAAACCCACAGAATAAGAGAAGTACATGATAAAACCCAGCACTTGGAGGAGAATCTGTCTCTTTCCAGTGCTCCAAAGCACCCAACCACCACCCAGCTGCCCACTGTGCCAAGCTGCCTTTGGGGAAATACCACAAATTGAAAACCTCTCTAATACAGCTCATGTTGGCAGTGCACGTGTCCTTTTATGCTTCCCAGGACGTTTACTGTCTGGAAAGAGAGGGTGATGCGGCAAGGGGCCATAAGCATCCAGCAGTCTCTGGTCTTTCCTATGAGTTCAGCAAAAGCTCAAGGATATAATGCAGGAAAGTAAAGATCAGACCAAAGCCCTGGGAAGCCTTCCCAGCTCCTCTCAGCAGCATTTAGCAAGGGCCATTAATTTCTTCCTTCCATAAACACTGTGAAAGATGAAAATCTGGAAAATAAAATGAGCCTAATGAAAATGCATTGGTTCTGAAGCAATCAATGCCATTTGGTTCACAGAGAAAGGGAAAAACAGTTCCCCAGCTGTACTCTGCTCCCTGTAGTCAACAAGGCTGACTGTTTCCAGCACGGATCAATGAAGCATTCGTGATGGGAAGTGAACCTGTACGAACTGCATCCGTCTCTGCTCCTAAATCGAACAGATCCACATAGGAAGTTTCATGATTGTTCTAAAAACTGAAGTCCAGGGAAAGTTGGAGCACCTGCAGGTTGGTTGCGTGGATTAGTGTTTGGTAATCCTTTGCACTCAGTGGGGAGAAGCTGAGATGGGGCATATGAAGGCTGGGTCATCTCTGCAGGATAAAGTAGCCTATACATCATCTAAAGAATGCAATAGGTAGGTCTATGACCTAAAAAGCTGAAGACCATTAAAAAGAAAACGATAAAGAGTGTTTCATTAATTGACATTGGGTAGTATAAGGTCCACAAACCACAGTGGTTTAAATAACTGCAAAGCCAAAGAAAAAACAGTTTGGCCAAAGAAGTGAACTGCAGCAGGCACATAAAAAGACAAACACATTGCTAAAGAAAGGCTGTGTTCCCTCCTCCCACCGAATTGGCACAAAAATTAATGGGAGATCTTTATAGAGATAGGCTGTAGGAAGAGGTACTAAAAGCTGTTCCCAATGACTTTGAAACTGTGACTTCTAACAACAAAGTAGGCAACAATAAGAGGACAAAATAAGGAAATACAGGTACAGGACTGGCTGCAAGTTCTGCCTCCAAAACTTTCTGGTAGAATTTCTTCACATTCTGAACATTCTCACGAACCGGAGAAATGCTTTCCTGCCTTCTGAAAAACAGCTGGAAAAGCAAGATATGGTGAGAAAAAGGAGCGTAAGAGGATAAAGCTATTGCACAAGTGTGCACTACAGTATGAGCTACAGCTGACAGGACCATCCCAGAGAGATTAATGATGGGTAAAGCATAGGTTCCTGCTTTAACGGTTTCCCTCCTGCCCATCTCCACAACTCGCACGTGCAGACCTGTGCTCCATTCACTGCTTTTCCCAGTAGTCAGGCACTGCCTGAGTGCAACATACACATGGAGAAGCAGTTCTCCAACAAGCATTTGACAGCTTAAATGTTGGCTTCAGCCTTAGTTCTTCAGCAGAGTTATGAAAAATAACTTATCTTGGAATCCATATTTCATCATAGCTTGAAGAGCAGCTGCCTGCCTGCTGGGGCTCTGCTTTGGAGTGCGGCTGTGCTTGGCAAGTGCCACCTGTCACCCATGGGCTCTGTCTCCTACCAACCACAGGATGAGCCCCTGCACCCTGTTGGGATGAGCAACAGCAAGGACAAGGTCCCTTCAAAGGGACACCATGGTCAGCTTAGGGACACAAAGGCAAGTTTGGGTGTACCAGAATTAAATTTAGGCTGTCCTACAGGCCTAAAAGACGTCAATCCCAAGGGCAAAGAATAGCTCAGGGCACAGATGCTGACAACCCATCCACAAACAAAGGAGAAATACTGTTTCTTTTCTTTAAGATCTAAAGACACATTTAAGAACTTTATGAATCTTGCAGAACAGTTGCACACAGTGTGACCCAGCAAGGCACGAGGCTTCCTAGGTAATGATCTCTCCCTGCCCAAGCAGATATCACAAAGTACCCAGCTTCCCTATTGCATGTTACCTTCTCTCCTCACGCCTACAAGGATGAGGATGTTCAGCTCAAAGAACAGCCACAGAGATTCAATTTAAGCTGTTTATTGAGAAAATACTTTCAAAGAAACAACTGATTTCTTATCAGGAAGGACACATTCAGGAACTACACACCATGTATGAATTAGATCCAAAAGCTCTCTAAAGCTCCAGTTACTTGAGCGGTAAAGGTTCTCAAGAGGGAGGGAAAAAAATAAAAATCCCAGTCCAGTAATATTGGTGGGAGCAGTTTACCTTTGACCACTGAAGGGAAAAATAAAAGTCACTAAATGTATCTCACACAGAATCCATCTTCAAACTAACGTCACTTTGCTTTGCTTTCAGTCAGAGATTAAGGTTAATCTCCAGAACTTCTAGCACACATGCAGACACAGTGGAAAGATGCAAATAAGCCCACAAAGGACTCACAAAGAAAAAAGCTCTTCACCAGAAATCTATTATTCTACATTAAAATGCATCAGCTAATTTACAGTCATTGTTGGATACTGAAGTACAGCTTGGAGCAGGCAGAAGATCAGAGCTCAGAGCACAGCACATATTACAAGTGGCTGGGGGCCAGGGGAGGTATTTAATGGGTGCACACTATACGTGCTTGTAAACATTGACCTGAACACATCTCCTTTTTTGTCCATTATAAGAGATCTGGCATAAACTCCAATAAATCCAGAAGGGTGCATTTCATACAATCATTAAAGTTGTAAAAGACCTCTAAGATCATCCAGCCCAATCATTCGCCTACTGTCAATATTGCCCAATAAATCATACCCCTACTACATCTCCACATTTCTTGAATGCCTCCAGGGACAGTGACTCCACCACCTCCCTAGGCAGCTTGTTCCAATGCCTCACCACTCTTTCAGAGAATAAGTTTTTCATAATATCCAACCTGATTTATGAAGATGCAGCACTCATTGTCCTGCAGCACTCAGTGAGCACTTCCAAACCCTCAGCACAGAAGTCCAGCTCCCTAGGGATGAACATGAGACACAGCAGTGCAGATACAGGCACCATCTCCTAAGGTTCTGTATCCCAGACACAGCCCCCTCCCTCAAAGGGAAATGGCTGGGGGCTCCATGTGAACAGGAACAGCTGTGTCTTCTAGAAGACAGCCAGCATGATCCCATAGTCCCAGGACTGCATCAGTATTTCTCCTCCTGAAACAGATTGGCAGGTTTACCCTTGCACTGGCCTTTATAGCAGTATTGTTGGAAAAGGCTGTCCATGAGAGGCTGTTAATATATCCTAGGCACCTGCTGGCAGTTTTATTGCAAGATACCACAGGATGCTGCAGGGAGGAAAAAAAAAAAAAAAAAAAAAAAAAAAAAAAAAAAAAAAAAAGAGTAAGATGAAATTATTTTGAATTGTAACAATCACACAATTTCCTTGATGTCACACAACGACTACATAAGTCTTCCTTGTCAAGAAAGAGAAGCATAGGTCCTAAAACAAATGGGTTTGAAAGGGAAATGCTGCAGGTCAGACAGGAGACACTGGGGGAGCCCCCAGCCCAGTCCCCTTGCAGGTTCACTGCCTGATCCTGACAGCAGTGTGCAGCACATTAGCAGGGCACAGGAGCTGTAAAAGTACAGCTGTGCTCCAATCGTGCCATGAATTTGTCAAAATAGCTCCAAGCTTTTCTGTCCTGCCCTTCAAATGTTCTCAGAGACAATCCTCAAAAATATCCCCAGCTTGTCTGGCTTCAGTTGTGCCTTAAAATATCATAGCTCAGGATCCTAATGCTGTCACCACCCTTTTTTTCTTCCTTATTTCCCTTCTTCCTTGGTTTGTTTGTTTTTTTCTATGCTTAACCAGAGTTGGCCAGCACTGACCTGGCATTTCGCTCACATGTTGGTCTGTTTGCACTGATATTGCTGACAAACTACATACTGCTGCTGCTTTTACTTTCCTTTACACTTGAATTTGACCCTTCCACATCCATTAGACCCTGCAAGGAAACTGGCAAATAATTGTTTTATACTGTCAAGTAATTCCCTATCCCTCCTTTAAAGCTCACTGTAATTCTGCAGCATGTCCACCTGGGTGGCTGCACACACAGCACAGCAAAATCCCTTTGGGAATGCAGGAAAAAGACAATCTGGAAACATGTCAGTAGGGAAAGCCCGAGGACACTACTTTATAAAACGTGTCTGAAATCTGCAGAAAGTCTGCCTTGTAGTCAAGACCTCATCATTAAAATTCAATCAAAACAGGCAGTAGAACCTTCTCAGTTAAAACAGTAAATAAAAGGAGATCAAGATAAATAGCAGATATCATCTGAGGCAGTCATAAGAACGAATGTGCATCAATCTCCAAAAAAGTCACTCAAGATGGATAACACCGAAAGACAACATCTTGATAATCAGTTTTACAGTGATGGATTGAGAGAAGGTTTAATGAGTCAACTACAGAACTGGAATTTCATTAGAGACTTTACCAGAGCTGGAAAAACCTGTAAAAGTGCAAGACAAAATCTGCCTTGTAAAATACAGGAGAAAATATGTTTCTGTCCATACAGAGAATTATCACATACATTTGCATCAGGGGGAAATTAACTGGAATCCAGTGCAGAGAAAAACAACAGAGGAAAAAAAATAATAATAATCTATCTACATATCTTCCAGAACTACATTATGTCTACCACACTGTAATTTAGCAGTTGTGAGAGCTGATCTAACATAATGTAATTGTATTTTAATGCCTTCTGTGAGTCTAAGACTCATTAGTCATCATCTAAAGAGAAACACAAGCTGAAGTCACACTCCTTTATGCCAAGTTGTCAGGCATATGGCACTCACAACTATCTTCACACTAACCCTCACGTCAGGCTGCAGGAGAATGAAATCTGATGGCAGCACCCTCAGATATGAGGCTGGCTTTCAACATTTCAAATGAAAATAAAATCTGCTTTACCTTTCACATTAGTAGGGTTGGTGGAAAAGCGTGGTTGCACTTCTTGGGTAAAATCCCCATTTTACTTAAAGCTGCAAAGTTACACTGGATTCAGTTGATCTGTGTCAGATTTCACAGCAAAGAGTCAGACCTCGATGCTAAAACTGCCTCACCAGCAGAGAAGCATCAAGGTTTGTTAATCTTTCTCCCCTTTATGTAGCAATACAACAGCTGCACTCCTCTTGAGGATTCCTCCATTTGTGAATCCACCAGGCCTTTTTTGCCCTATCTGTGCCATGTAACTCAACAAATAGTGGAACACCTCGCTTCTTGAACTGAAAGTGTTGCACAGAGCTCCAAGATCTCAACTCACAGGGTGTTGTAATACTAAGAGGGTCCAAGTTTTGTTTTTCTCCAACTGAAACTCAAGCTTTAACCTTTATTCAGAGAAAAGGGTATTGTTTTCCCCTGTTCTTCATCCAAAGGCAATAAGCGATGTGAATGCTACTATCAGATAGGTTGTGCTTCTTGGTGTTGTGCTTTCTAGGTGTTACATTGAGTCGGTTTTCTCTGAAAGGCAAGAATTTTTCATTTCTGACTGAAAGACTTCTTCTTACTAAATTAGAAGTGTATTATAATGATCCAGTAACGCAAGCATCACAAACAGGAGTGTAATCCCCTGTACAGGTTGATAGTGCAAGCTATTGACATAGGCAGGAGCAGCAGAAAACACTCAACTATCAAATAGCCATATAACGCCTCAGCCTGCATAGCAGTGATAAAACAGATATCCTACAAAAGCTGTAGTGGAGTACAGAAGGCAATGCTGGAACTGAGACATCCAGCTCCTTCCTCCATGACATCAACCAGCGCAGGGCAGCTTGCTCCCTTTCAGTTTCCATAAAGCCACATGATAGTCTGACAGTAAGAAATACCTCTTCTTTAATTATTACTTAAAAAATGTGATAAAATGAATGTATTTAAGAGAAGCTGAAGCAAATGCCTTTCTGGAAACCTAACTGGCAGACGTTTGGGTCCTCCTGAGTGGATAATTGATCACAAGGCTAAGTCAGTGATGTTATGGCAATGAAACAAAGAGGAAACTGGGATTTAAGGATTTCAAATACGCCTGTCAAAAACATGTAATAATACTGTCAAATCAATTTGCTGTCAAATACAGGTGTGATGTGATAAAACCACTGAGTTTTTAGTAGATTATGTTATTGAAGCAGTAATTTAAGAACACCTTCTAGGTTATAAATTACAATAAATCAGATTTCTAAACTTGAAAGCACATACCAAAAGACATGCAGAGCATGATAGGGGAAACAAGAAGTAAATTTAAACTGTATTCCTAAGTTGGAAAAAAAAAACAACAAAAAAAACAAAAAAACCCAAGCAAATTCAAAAGATAATGATCAGTCTACAGATCTTGAACAGTTATAAGGAAAAACCTGCTAAATACTTCTGCCCTCCTACGTTTATAGTGCAAGAATAACCAAAATTGAGAAAGGAGTACAAGAAGACGCCTTCACAACATTTAGTGGTCAGTAAAAAGAACTGGACAATTACAACAGAGTGGCATTTTTGACAGTTTCCCATTGCAAGTGTTTAATTTCTGTGGACGGCATCATTTCATCAAAAAAAGGAAAACATCTTAGGAGACACCAGAACGCTACCTGTTCTTACAAAGAAAGAACACTCGATTTACATTTCAAAAGTGTTATTTTTAAATGAAAAGACTTTTAACTTTTCCAAATATGCCCCAAAAGTAATGCATCTGTAACTCACAGCCCACAGTTCACCTGTTTCTGTCCTCTAGCATAGAAACAGAGATAGGAAGAGAAATCTAAAGTCACAGCTTGGACCAGATGGGAAAAATGCTATCAGCTGAGTTTACTGACAGCCACGTAACTGCTAGGATAAGCACAACACCTGGTGCTTAAACAGGATGCGGCCAACCAGCAGGGCAACATCATGCCTGATATTGCTGTAATGACAAAATAAGGAAAACAATGATTGATTATTTCAACAGCAGCCAGCAGTGATCAGGGAAGAAAACAAATGAAACTGTATTTAGATCAGTGGACAAAAATTTAACTAAGTGACATTTCTTAAAACCAGATGACATATTGTACTCGCATGTTATTGTATCATTGCAGTGTTATGACTAGGCTTTCCTAGTCTATCCATGTTGCATGTAGTGTTAGCCTTAAATTCAAAGAAAAAAAATACATACGTGCACCTTCTCCCTGTTACCTTCCTGTGCGTTCATGACCACACAAGTCTCTGCAACAGCCACTGGAGTTAAGCGGAGAACATAGCACAAAGGTGAGCACTTCAAGTATTTTAACATCTTTTTAACAGCTCTGCACATGCAGCCCAGGACCCAGCTGGACATGGCCAAGAGAGTACTCTCCACTGAAAATGGATCATTTGCTGCTTTACACTCATGAGGATTTTCTTCCAGAACAATCGGAGCTGGAGCCAGGCAGCCACCACACTACTGCACAGGGACCAGAAATAGCAAAACCTCCCAATTACTACCTTTTACATAGGTCTTCTTACAGAAAAAAAGGAAAATAATATTTTATTTCTTTGCCTTTGATGAACATCTCTTCCCAGCAATGATTGGCCTCAGGTTTTCCCTTCAGATCTAGGTTACGAGAAAGCTTTGGTGAATTCGCTTTTGGGTGCCATATATTTGCATCTGAAAAGAAGTGCCAGGAGCCAGGTCAGTGTCACAGCAGCACTTCCCCCCCCTGCTCCCAGCTGGACTTGTTCCACAAGATGTGCAGATGCCCAATTTCTGTCAGGGCTCACGCTTAAAATGTGCTGTCAGATCTCATTTCTCACATTACCATCTCAAATGGGCAGAAAAGGACAACTAAACTGGCAATCAGCTTCCCAAAAGAGAAGGTCAAAATACACTCTACCGCATCTGAAGAGTTGTCGGCTGTCATGAGAAGGCCATAATAGCAGCAGCCAGACAAGCAGCACCTTAACATGCTTGCTGGAGGAGCTGGCACCTCAGCAGAACCTTGCCCAGACCCTTGGGGACTAAGCATACCTCTGTGAAAGCCAACTCGGCTGCATCAACAGAGAAACAGCTAGCAGGTCAAGGAATTGATGGTTCCCCCTGTACTCTGCCCTTGTAAGGTTCCATCTAGAGTACAGCATCCAGGTCTGGGGCCCTCAAACCAAAGAGGATGCAAAGCCACTGAAGCAGGTCAGAAGGGGCCACAGACACAGCACAGGTTGCCTAGAGAAACTGTAGATGCCCCATCCTTGGAGACATTCAAGGCCAGATTGGATGGGACCCAGGCAATCTGATTTAGTGCCTGAGTTGGTGGCACCCCTTGCTTGGCAACCATTTCCACTGCAGAGGGGTTGGAACTAGATGTTACTTAAGGTCCCTTCCAACTCAATCATCATCCCAGACTTGACTCAGTGCCACGGTGCTGATGTTAAGTGATGCACACGTGAGGACGTTATCCTCATGAAGGATTTCTGTCAGTTTTCTTACAACCACATCATGCTGCAGAACAAATTCATATATTGGTAAAGAGGCGTACAGGATATCAGCTCCTGAAGAGGGGAAAGATTCCAGACAGCTACTCTTAGCAGCACTGAATGGCACCAGATGCTATGACGTGGAAAGAAGCTGAACAAGTTGGGGCTGTTCAGCCTGGAGAAGGCTCTGGGAAGACCTTTCAGTATCTAAAAAGGAGGCTATGAGAAGGAAAGGGACAGACTCTTTAGCAGGATCTGCTGTTATTGGACAAGGGGAAATGGTTTCAAACTAATAGAGAGGAGATTTAAATTGGATAAAAGGAAGAAGTTTTTTACAGTAAGGGTGGTGAGGCATTGGAATAGGTTGCTCAGAGATGTGTTGGATGCCCTGTTCCTGGAGACATTCAAGGTCAGGCTGGATAGGCTCTGACCACCTGATGGAGCTGTAAACATCCCTGTTCATTGCAGCGGGGTTGGACCAGGTGGCCTTTAGAGATTTCTTCCAACTCAACCAATTTTATGACTATAAAGAAACACCAGGCTAAGAGGTACTTGAGATCGGTGATGGCTCCACCTCATCCACATGACAAACAGAGATATAAATTTCCACCCTCAGCTCAAAGCACTCCCTCCCATTAGAAAGACATCCCTACATCACCCTGCCGAGTGGACAGGATTCAATTCAGCTGCTAAGTAAGAAATGCTGGTATGCAGTGATCTGACAGGAGAAGGGATTAAATAGAAAATAACCCCTTGCTCCTAGCTAGAAAGCATATCAACACAGATCTCTACTTATTCTGCCTGTTTACTGGACACAGGATTAGCCAGCGCCCTGTGTTGTACCAAACAGCTCTTGGTCTAAATGTTAGTAAGCTTAGCACTGTCACAAACTTCATCACACATTAAAAGCTGATATCTGTATCCCTCTCCCCACCCAGAAGGTGAATTGATATTGAACTGATGCCTTCTGCTGCTGCAACAAAATAAACCCCTAAAAACTAGGAGTAAATGGAAAACACAGTGCTTTGTATCGATTGTGATGTTTTCAGTTAACCAGGTTCTGCCCGCGGCCATGCCCCCGCAGCACACGCACACCAGGGAAGTGCTGCACTACCCCCCAACAAATAACTTTTAGGAAAGGGAAAGCTGCGTCTGTTTAATAGATGCTTCCAATTTCTTACATCACCATCAGTATCTGTTTTAGTCACTTGGCAGGTTTTCTATAGCTTCACACACCCAAGCCGATTTCAAACCCATTCGGTAATGTCAATGTGACTTCAAGGTTTAATGATTCATTATATTTCAGACCTTAGAGCAAGAGAATGTGTTATTTTTTTTTTTCCCCTGCATGGGCTTGGTAGTTTCCTTCTAGTTTATTCCCTCCATATATCATTAAAGAGAAGGTCTGATAAGGGGGGAAAAAAATTGCAGTAGAACATACAAAAAAGAAACTTCAGTTAAAAAAAAAAAAAACACACACTATTATAATGTCTGCCTTTATAACCTGCAGAACCATTACAAGGGTAATGGTTCTTCATGCAAAACACCCTTTCCAGGAATATTAGGCTAATGAAAACTCACTGCTGCCTCACATCAAATCCACATGCGCGCATAGACTTCGGATGGAAAGCTTTGAGCCTCACTATTTCTCCAACTTATTATTAAGCACCAAGTAAAAAAAAAAAAAAAAAAAAAAAGGAATTCTTCCTTCTTACTACTTTCAGTGATAATTATTACTGGCATATAGTCCAAATGTAAGGCCAGGCATCTCTGCCTGCAGTTCAGTATAACATACACTGGAGTTTAATTAGTATTTGTTGATCTCATCCACAATTGCCAGAGGCTGGAGAGGGAAAGAAGGTTCCAAGAACTCTTCCAGAGCTTCTTTTCCCCCCATCTTTGTTGCTACACGTGAGAAAAGGTAGAATTCTTCACAAAAACAGCTGGAGGACTGGAGTAGTTCTGGAAGGATGATAGATTCTGTTCAGTTAGCACTGTTAGCGCTGGTGGATATCCTTATGTGAATAACCCTCGTGATTCTCCAGGGCCAAGGAAGCCCCAGAAGCTGTAGGGGAAGATTTCTGAAGGCTATGGGTGGCAGCCTGTCCCTGCAGGTCCCTCAACCTGTGCCCATCACAGGGGACTTGCTGCCTCCTGCATTTGTACTGAATAGCACAGATGGACGTGCTACAGGTCAAGACAGAGAGATGCTCAAGTGATTATTTCCAACCAACCGTTAGCATATGCTCCACATGAGCAATGTCTTTAGTGTCTTAGCAGTAAAAATGCATCCACCATTAAGACGTCTGCAGATTTCCCTCAATGTTTCAGCTTCTGCATGATGCAGGAACTGGGTGATGTTTCCCTGGCCCAGGAATCAGAACTAGGATTCTGATCAGAGGATCAAGGCAAGACAAACACTGCCTTTGGGCACATGGCAAAAGAAGTAAGAAAGTATTTTGCCAAATCTTCCTTAACTAGAAAAGAATAGGGTTGCACTTGGAATTGATGATGGGCTGATATTTCCTAAGTCTGCAAATGGTCAGCCTCAAAAGCATCACTCAATGGTCTGAAGGATCACCATTGTTACTGGGGCTGAGCGCCCCGCACAGCTTCAGCAGGGAAGAAATTGCTCTCTCGCAGACATATTAACATGCTGAATATGCCACAGCCAAATGGCCTCATTCAGCCCTGAATGAAGAAGCAGTTTCACTGAATTTAATGACTGATTAATATTCATTTAATAATTCTTGCCTAAAACTGCAGCAAATGATTTTAAATTATGCCATTTGGGAGACAGCAGACTCAATTCAATGGGATCACTGGGCTCAGACTGTCCTACTCACTTCTCTCCGGGTTGTTCAGTTCTTCCTTCACTTGCCAGGTGATTGGCAGGAGCCTACCCTACCCGACCCTCTGCTTATTTCTGCCTCTCTTTTTTTTCTTTTATTTTGCTTGTTTGTTTTAAAATGCACACGTTTTAAATTGCTACTGGAGTGAGGCAATGTCTCTACCATTATCCTCACAAATCTTTGTAGACAGCAGGCTGCTGCAAACCAAGAAGGACAAACCACGCTTGATCTGCTGCCAGCAGACTCCAAAGGGAGCAATAAGGAGACCATACAGGGTAGAAAACAGATCTGTACCAGCACACAGCACAGCTTGGGTCTGCTCATACTCTATAGCAAGACTGAGATTCTATTTTCTAATGGAAAAACAGAAAAGAATTGAAGATGGGTCTCCGTGAACAAACCATTCAGCCAGCAATAGCTGCACCCACCTACCCACACAAAAGACAAAACAAACAAAAAAGAAAAACAAAGCACCAAAATCTACACTGTATGCATCTCAAACTTGTTCTCAGGGAAGTGATTCAGTACACTGTTCCAGGCTCTTTCACAACAAACCCATGCACCAGTGACACCAGCACAACCACAGACCAGTGAGCCCAGCACAACTACTCCACACAGAGCACAGATCTAGCCCACACAGCTCCAGTGCTGACACTTGAGGGCTGCCCAGCACCGCATCTCTGGGGACTGGGGATCCACAAAACTACAGGCATAGGCAAAGCTATACGAGTTTTTGAAGCCACGGATGGTGCCTTTCCCCTCCCACTCAAAGGCCCAGCACAGCATCATGCTGCCAAGTATGAGCACCTTGTCGTGCATCCCCTCTACTTCCAGATGGAAGGAAGCAGTCACAATGCAAACACAGATGTGTGGCAGCCCCTCAAATGCCAGGGAGTACATTCTCTCTCCAACTCTCCCCATCAATGCAGAAGACAGCACCTTTCCAGCTGTGCCAAGCACTGGCAGCACTCCTCCTTACCCAGAGCAAACCTCCCTTCCCCAAGCCTGGCTGGAGCCTGCTCCTCCAATTCCCATCGACATACCTGCATCTGGACAACCACAATTCTTCCCTTTTCAATTTCAATTTTTATTGATTTTTGAGACACTCATTTCTGAGATGTATGGTATCATTGGATTATACTGTTTAGCAATTTATTTGTGTCTCTCTTTATGCACTGGATTGATTCTTTTTTTTTTTTTTTCCCTTTCCACTAGGCCTCCAAAAAAAGATGCTGCCACTGTTGTTATTTGGCTATCACAACAGCTCACGTAGCCCTGAACCATTAGGCAGTGCAGCTCCAAGAAATTTTGTGCCGAGGTAATTTGGAGACTAAATCAAGTTTTATCACTGAATGAGGTTAGCGGATATTAATGGGAAGGCAGGAGTTTGCACTGAATCATTAATGTGGATAAATGGAGAGCGCCTCTTTAATACCTCATACAGCAAGCTCTAATAATGCCTGAAAATCAAGGGGAAGCATTGCAAGTTGTATTTAACACAGCAGAAAAGGAGGACTAATCTGACTGCTTCTGGGTCATCAGCTGACGGCTGCATCTTGGTATCCCTGTCCTCACTTTAGGGATGATTGTGAGTGTCTGCGAACTTAAAAACAATGCAGCTGAGCCAGTATGTATACGAAGCAAATCGCTGCAAACAAACATTTCCAGAAAATGTTTCCTTGAAACTTGGAATTTTCTTTGAACAATGAAAATCAGCTAACAAATGAATCACAGAATTATAAACATCAAAGAAGACCACTGAGTTCAAGTTCAACCATCGACCCATCACCATGCCCACAGCCACATCCCTCAGTGCCACATCTCCACGGTCCTTTAAAACCTCCAGGGACGGTGACTCCACCACTCTCTGGGCAGCCTATGCCAATGCCTTACCACTGTTTCTGAGGAGAAATTTTTCCTGACATCCAACACAACCCTCCCCTGACACAACATAAAGCTCTGTTAGGGTGCAAAGTCTAGAAGGAGTAAGTGTTTGTTGAGACACCACTGAGTGCATTTCACTGTGAACGATAAGGCTTTAAACATGCCTCAGAAGAACACTGTTCACACTGAAGAACACTGTTCACACTTTTCTGATGAATGTAAACCAGAAGAATTTTGCTATAGACACTTGTTATGCAGAATATCAGGTTTATTTATCTTCAAGGTTGTGTTTGTTTTTTTTTTTTCTTAAAAAAAAAAAAAGTTACATAAATGAAATAACAATTAGAGCCAAGTGTGACTGCCAGTACCTTCCCATTAACTACATAGGAAATATTTTCTATCCAGGCCCATGCATACATAGATCGTGATGCTCTGAAGTCCACATACAGTGGCTCTGAGCACAAGACCCAACGTTCCAGGACACACAGCCTCAGCTGCCCATCTGCAACACCTAGCAACTGGCAGCCCAATTATTACAAAGTAATTCATAGCAAGCAAGCAAGGTAAGCTTCATTATCAGAAGCAGATACGCAGGTCTGAGGTCAGTCGGTACAGAAGGGAATAAGCAGCCCCAGTACATGGAAGAAAGCTGTGAAATGATGGGATTACAGAGGAAAAACAAAGTGTACTTACTGCTAGCAAAGGTAATGCAGCATTCTCTGATACCCAGAGAAAAGCAGCTGCTAAAAGTTTACATTAACCCTATGCAACAGTAAGAATGAAGCTCAGTGCTACTCACTAGCTGCAGATACAGAGGAGAGCACACGGCCAGTTATAAAACAGTATTTGTCAGGCAGCCCTTCCCACATAAAGAGCAAGCCTTAGAAAAGGAAGTAGGGAGGAAAGTCTCCAAGAAAGAGAGCAGCCTGCAATGAGAGAGTTAAAAAATAAAAATATCATAAAATCTAAAAAGTCAAATAGCTGCTGTTTGAACAGGGATCAGCCACGCTGTTAGACAGCTTCTCCTTTTAAGCAGCTGAATTAAACAGCAAGTACCCTAAAAGATTCACTCTAGCGCTGCAAGAGCTGAGCACAGGGCTGCTTCCCCCCAAAAATCACTGATAAACGAGCAGCTGGTAATTAGCCCATCAAACAGCCCACAGAGGCTACTGCCCTACTGGGCGAGCTGCTGGTTGCTGCAGGACCCTTCGGCAAACTGAGTGCTCCACTTCATGTCCTTGGGACTGCCTTTTTCATGCTATGCTCTCAGTGGAGTACAATTATCCTTCTACTGCCTCCTGATGTGGGGGAAGGTGCAACTGTGAGCGAGTCACCAACAAGTTTGTCAGACTCCTTGATAGACTCCATCACTGTAAAACCTTGGGAGTCTAAGAGGGAGAGCAAATTGTACCTGTTTGCCTCTAAGGGTAAAGAGGAGGTTCTGTTTGTATGCACTGTTAATCTTTTCACACTTAAGAAACCTTTTATCCTTTATCACTGTTGTTGGGGAGAAGGTAGGCCCAATTAACTGATTAGAGGGACAGGAATTTCTTGCTTGTGAGTAAATGGTATATAAGATGTATGTTAAACACAACAAAGGAGAACTATTCTGATGCTATAAGAAACTGTGAGAGCTCTCTAACTTGACTGAGCACCGACTCCTGATGCTTGGGTGGGATGTAGGAATTCATAGATTCCTCCTTTTCCCACCTGAGAGCAGCCAGTGCTCCATCCCTGCAGTGAGGCAGTGACTGGTACACTCACTTCCCAAAGCACAACTTTCAAACCAGTCTTCAGAGAGCACCAGGAACACACTTCATCAGCCAAGAGAGCATCAGTGAAGTTATTAGCACGATGCTGTTCCAGCAGTGCTTTGGGGACTACAGCTGAGGAAAGGGAATCTGGCACCACTGCAAGTACAATTTCAGGAAAGCTTTTTTTGTGTTGGCAAATCTACCAGAAAAGACACACAGTGAGCAGGCTTTTACAGAGGTGCAGACTAATACTTAACATGATGTTTGATTTTTCCCCTGTGAATTCAACTACACCTGGAGTAGCATTCATGCCTTGCAGGATATTCCTTTGCAGACTTTGACTGCAGTTCAGCAGGTTGGTGTCCAGAGCTCTACCTGTGCTGTGCACGAGTTGGCAGCAGGGGCATTTAGAAAGGAGCTACATCTGCAGGACACTGCAGTGATGTCCTCTTACAAACAGGGCACAAGGCTGCTTCCTTCTGCAAACTAGGATCAGAACATTCAGTCAGATTGAGGTGCTCAGAAGCTTTCTCAGGAATAAGGGATTTAGCCCAGCTGCAACAGAACACATGGCCGAAAATACACCATTTCATTGGCTTTTCTAAGCAATAAGCTTCAGATATCGTCCTATTTTATTGAACACATTTCACAGAGTGCATTTGGAAATGCAAAATCAAAGCCCTGCGGCTAGTCAGCTGTCGCCAACCTCATCTGAAGCAATCCAAGCAATTCCCTCTAATTCCAAAGAAAGGGGCTATTCCAGGAAGCAGTGACTACGTTAAACCAAGGCAGACTGCAGGTGAGCTCAGCTGTTCTTCACAGCTATGCACAACAACAACCCACTCAGTATTTACCTTCAAATCTTACTTAGGAAAATGGAGTCTGTTCTCTTTTTTATTCACTGAGTAATAGTGGCAAGCACAGAAGGTAAAGAGTTAAAACAATAGTAACAGCTAAATCAAAGAAAAGAACTTGAGTGGTGGAACATCACATAGCAACGAGAGAATTATGATGAAGAAATGATTACAGTGTAGAAAGGGTACAAAAGAGTAATATAAAAGACTGAGCTATAAAAAGAATTTCATGTAAGGGGAAAATATACACAAATAGGGAAGATGCAGAGTGCTCAAGAAAATGATTTGAAACTCTGAAATCTTTGAGTTTAGTGCAAAACTACAATGCTTTACAATTGAGAGGACATTATTTGAAGTTTTCAGATTCCTGCAAAGTTCCGCAGATCGAGAAAGCAGATGTAATTCATAGAGGTTTAAGGCCAAAAGAGATACTTAATGTGTTGGATTTTTCAGTTTGAGCTCTAACAGTACAATAACTGGAATTTCATTTTCTGAGTCTTTAGGAGATCTCCCTCATTGATTTAAACACCCCACTTGGTGGCAAATCTGCCACTTCTTCCTTTCAGCTGTTTCAATAATTAATTACACTTGTAGTTAAAAGATGGATCCTATTTCCACTGGCAACTTTGCTGAATTTTTCTATTCTCCACTGTAAAATCAGATTCAGCCTACTAACAGGGGTGGTGAATATTTTTAAGCCACAAATTATTTTTCTGAGCTGCTCTCTGATTCTCTCTTAAAGAATGAGCAGCAGAGCAATGTAAGCAGTTTAATTCAGTACAATTCAAATATTTATGTTACATCACCTACTTTTAGGAGGGCATAGGACAGGTATTGCACGTTTACACAGCTTTCCAAAGCATCTGGATTGCCTTTCTACAAGATAACTAGCGATAGGACAAGAGGTAGTGGCTTTGTGTTCAGCCAAAGGAAATTCACATTGGATATTAGGAAAACTTTCTTCTCAGAAAGAGTGGTAATCCATTGGCACAAGCTGCACAGGGAGGTGGTGGGTCACCAGCCCTGGAGGTGTTCAAGAATCAGGGAGATGCGGCACTGAGGGACGTGGTTACAGGCAAAGTGGGGGTAAGTTGATGGCTGGGGTTGACGGTCTTAGTGGCCTCTTCCAACCCCAATGATTATTTGATTCTATGAATGCCTTATGCTTCACCCAGATCCTTAGATTATCCAGGAGACTTACATATCAGAAATACAAAGTGGGGCATGGTAAAGAGCACTGTGGCCAATTATCACCAGCAGTCTCTACATTTGGCAATAATACTTTGGTTGATGCTTAGTATTTTCCAACTTACATTAAAAAGACTTCACAGGAAGTTGGTTATCAGATAAGAAAGTTCCTAGCAATATTTTCAGGTTTCCTAACTCTCTTAGTGCCAAAAGGGATGAATTCACATTCAGGAAGGCAGGGAGCTGAGCACAGTCTGTGGCAGGTGGTGGCAGATGTTTTGATCTCAGACCACAGTGCATGGGGAATCACTGCTGTACTGCAAGGAAGGCAAAGGCTGACAGTTGCATGGAGACAGAGATAAACCTTGCGTTGGAATGTTCATCTGAAGCTCATGCTTCAAAGGGTTAGGCTGGGCAGGTCCCAGAAGGTAAAGGCTTCCCCACAGAGGTGGGAGGTGGCTCACACAGCCATCTCCGCCTGAGCAGACATAAACGAAGTATTGCATAAGGCATAGTGCTCCATCTCCGTGGAGGAGGGAAATTCCCCCCCCCCCAGAATGAGGGATTGAACAGTCAAAATAATCTCTTTAGCCCTAACTGCAAATGAACCAATTTCCAAGGCAATATTCTTAGACCTGAAAAGTCTCTCTTTCTTTCACAGAAAATAAATTCAAGCAGGAATGCTACAGGGAAGAAAAAAATCCATCTCAAAGAAAATAATTATTTAGATGTCTTAGAAATCTGGAAGGGAAAGTTATTTTGAAAATACACATTGCTTCCAAAGCAAGCATTACCCCTCCAGCAGCTCCCTCACATTCTCCCTATAGAGCACCCAGCACAATTGCAGAAACACTGAAGACACAGGGGCAGAGGAGGGCAGAACAAGCAGCCATTGAGAACACATAGAATGATATAGCCCTAAGTTAAACAAAAAACAAAAACAAACAAACAAAGCAGCACCTCACACTTGCTTGTTACATCCCTTGAAGATGCAAATGCATTTTTCAAGCCAGCACATCAGTCCATCTACAGACAGAAGCCCAAGGCTTGCCCCTTAAGAAAGTATGATTCCAACCTGCAGCTGTACAACCCACATGAGCAACGTCCATAAAATATTCTCCTATTAAAGGGCAGCCGAGAGCTGCAGAGAGACCTGCACTGAGGGGGAAGGGGCAGCAAGAAGGGCAGATCTACAGCAACACAGGACATCATGGGTTCAGGCACTAGACAGAGAAACCAGGCTGAGCACAAAGGCTCACACAGCCACAGCCATCTCAGTTTGCTTTTGGGTAAGGACTTCCTTCGGCAACTGCCTATTTAACCCACACCTGAAGGTCCCCTTCTGTGAATTTTGGCCCTAAAAAATCCTGTGGGATTACTGTCTCCCTTGAGGAATTGGCTGGGGAGCATTTCCAGAAGCTGGAATGTGTGCTGAAATCAATCAAGTTAAATGGCAGTAGATGAGAATAGGAATGAATAAACCTCGAGGGATATCATTTGTCATTTACTGTACTTGTTAAAAGTTACAAAACAGCAGTTCAGCAGAGGTTAGAGAAAGGACAACGCAAGAATACAAACTTCCAACCTGTTTCTGAAACTGTTCACCATTCCAGTATTTTCCAAGAGGATGAAAAATTAACAATGAAGGAAATAACAAGGAATAAAATGAAACCTTTTCTTTTTGGTTGTTTTCTTAATGTCAAAATAATAAGCTATTCAGACTTTTCAACCCATCGCTTAAGAAGGTGAGAGATCCTGATCCAGCCATCAAGAACTTTTAGACAATAAAAAGTCCATGAACAAACACATGGAAATGATAATAAAGAAAACTGCACAGCCGGAGGTCAGATCTACTTTATAGCAGGAGCTGAACTCTGATAATTCACAGTAGATTAAATTCAGCAGCAGCAGAGGCTTAGCAAAAAATTTGGATGTTAGTAAGATTTAAGCTGAGAATAGGCCTCATTCTTATTTTACCAAAGGCCAGACATAGGCTCATACATGTTTATGAGGAGAAAGCAAAAGTGACTGAATTTTAAAGAATGAGCTTCGCAGAAAATAGTTTGGGCATAGCAGAGTCCATGGAAAATGCTGTCAAAAGTTAGAGGGCAATAACTGAAATTTTTCTCAGCAACCTTCAACTTTACTTCCAAACGTGAAAAGCTGAAAAACCATGGCTAAGAATATTAAGTACAGACTGGTTTTTTTTTTAGTATTTTTCATCTTCCTACAAAACTGAGAATTCTGAAAGCAGGCAAACAGTTTTTGTTTCCTCTCATGTTCTTGACTTGAAAAACATTGGGGGGGGGATACTTTTCTATTAATTATTCTTTAAAGCCCAATTCAACTTCCTCTGTCAATCACACAGCCTCTGGTTACAAAGGGTGGCAAAACAAAGAGCCAAGCAGGAGCCTCAGGAGTTCAGGGCTACACTGAAACCTTCATGCCATGGAGAACAAGGCTTCAGGCTGGAGACCAAACATCAGCACTTTCCTCTTGAATTTGTTCCAAAGCAAATACGATCCTATGCTCTTTGCTGCCTCTGTTTGTCCACCTTATGTATGTGCACTGAATGCTCTTCACAGCATGGGGTTGTGGCTTGTAGAGCTGCCACCTTGGACAAACACACTGGGTTCCACACAAAAGATGAAATCCGCAGATTTGGCCACCAAAACACGGACTTACAGAGGGCAGCTTGTGCTATGACTGTGCTAAGAGGGCTTTCCTCACAGCAGAGGATTTCTCCTGGAAACTGCAAACTTCACGTAGAACTGCTCATCTTAGCAGCTACATAGGGTTGGATTAAATGATCTCCAGATGTCCATTTCAACCCTTACAATTCTGCGATTCTGCTATACTCCAAAATACGGCAGTTCTCTGTGGATAAAGAAGCCTTTTCTAATCAGAAGAGCCTTGCTGCCGCATCCGCAGCATCACATCAGAGATTCAAGGACTCTGGAAGGCTCTGTCCAGAGGAACCACAGGCTGAAACATTCCAGAGACGCAAAGGGATCCGTTGGGCAGAGGGGCAGCGCTGCCTGTCACTGCCATTAGCAGGTGCCTAGTACTGTAGTCACACGCTGGCAGAATTAAATTACGGCCTGCTGAGATCCTGCTTACCTATTCCTGACCATAGTCTGTTCTTGAGAGGCAGTTGAAGCTGAAGAGACGATATAATTTTGATACCTGCTTAATTTGTGTATCTATATCCTGCCTGACAGAATGATTTCTCCGGCTTTATAAATGGATCCATGTTCCTCTCAATTGGCATTCACTCTTCTCGCTGCAAGAGCATCCATCTGCCTGAAATCTTTAGAGAAACAGTTCATGGGGAGCAGTTAATTGTGATCTCTCTCAAAAAAATTAGTCCCTATTTTTCCTCTGACAAATGAAGACATTGTTCCAACAATATTTTCCTTCTCCACAGACAGTGCTAAATATTTATATTGTGTGCCTCCTAGAAATGCTCATCTCCTCATGAATAAACACCAGGGTAACACAAGCAGCCTCCAGAAGGACATGGGGAGCAGCTGACCTCTTCACCCCATTCCCCATTTTAAATATCAGGTTCCCCATGACAGTCATTTAAAATCAACACTGACCCTGACACCTGACCCGAGCCTTTTGCATTTACCAGAAGACATACTTAAACAGGACCGACTCAGCAGGATATAGCAAACAAGCCCAAGCTTTGCATTGTAACATGTTACAACCCAAGCCACTTATTTAAAAAGAAGAATTAAAATGAATGCATTGTAGGAAAGGTTTGGTAAACATGGCCAAATTCTGCCAGTTCCCATTTCACTGAGCATGCAAGCACTGGCATTCCTCTTTCCTCCCCTGATTTTTACACACTGACCTCTTCAGCACAAAGGCTCTGTAATTTGAAGAATTATTCCCTATTAACCAGCCCTGATACAGGGACAGCCCATGGCTGGCCAAGAAAAGGCCCAGTGTTTGCTGAACACGCATCCAAAGCCCAGTACTCCCAGCTTTCCAGGCATCTTTCCACTCAAGCACAGATTGAACCAGGAGCACAACTCCCACCGAGGAGCATACCTGCCAAAGCAGGGCTTTCATACAGCTGCATTTTTATTTCAGGTTTAAAAGGAGCAAAAGAAGAAAATAAAATGATGATGGCTACTGGAGTTACTTTGCCATTTACCATTTCTATTCTTCTGCACTTTAAAACTATTTCAAGCACCAGGAAACAGAAGCATCAGATTCAGTTCTGTCCAAGGCCTTTGTGTCCCAACGACTCCCACTACAGCCAGCCTTTTAAGATGATGTCAAAATATTCATGCAATTATATTTATAAAGTTCCTTTGTTATAAAGAGCATCAGAAAGACAGCCAATTTACAAAGCTCTTCTGCTGCTGTATTCTAACTACTGTGAAGTAGGACTCAAGCAATAAGCAAACTAAATAGATTTTCTCTTCTGGGAGGTGAATATATGAGCTGATGTTTTTCATTTCTTTGTCGTTGTTGCTTTTTTGGTTTGTTTTTACTTAAGAAATTGGCTAGAAAATTGACTAAAACTACACCACTGCTCCCAAAAGAGGAAGTCCCCCTACACTGCTCAAACAGCTATTCAATGTTTTTCTGCATTTTAGGGTGATTTTCTCTTTTTCTTCCGCAGCTGTAGTTGCCATATTTATAAAATCACATCATCTTTCTCCCTTCCTTACCAACCTCCCAATTAACGCAGGACAAATCGCACGCCCTTGTGAAGTTCCCAGCATCTGTGCCAGATGTTACTACAGCACTGCTTTCTTGCCCTTCATGGGAATTTTTAGTCCTCCAAGATCAGTCTCTATAGAGGAAAAAATAGGCTGCTGCAATCTCCCCTTCAGCTTTAGCCCTCTTATTATGAGATGTAAATCCCACCTGAAATTAGGTCATCAATATTTCCATACCAGATGTTATGACCAAAGTTGAAGTGCACACCTTTGTCCCTCATTTCCTTGCTCCTACTGAGTGCCTCTGGACACAATTCCTGGGACACCGGGTAACAAGTACGAGCCCAAGTAAAGTGAAGTCCTACATAGAGTCTCTTAGAAAATAATGGCAAAATCTACCATCTTTACTGCATGAGCAATTATGATTCCATTGCATAGCTCCAAAGAAGCACGTTTCTGCTGCTAAATAAATTTCTATGCTATTTCTTTTATAGAAAGACAAAGCCTATGTGTGAAATTTCTCTGCATTCTGCACTGGCACACGTCAGGTAATGCACAGAAGGGCATGAATATGATCACAATGCTGAAGTCCATGGAGCCACTTGCACTGAGCTCATGGCAGAAGCTCAGTTCTGTCATTTAAAAACACTGGAAGTGTTCAGCTGTTGAGTTCCATTCCTCAGTACTTCCGATATTGTTTTCCAGATGGAATCCAAATTCTTCATGTTTACACAACTGCTTTATTTTGATCCCAAGAACAATTACTAAAGGGGAAAACAAACCTCTCCTTTATAGATAGAAAAATCTTACACCTATTCTGCCAAGATCCCCTCTGCACAACACTATTTGATTTTGCACAAAGAAGAATCCAGGAGCAACATTTGTAAGTGCTTAGATCTCAGATAAATGCTCTTATTCATGTATTTTCCTTAAAATTAGCTTTTAAATCCTCACCACTGCTCGACACTTCCCAGCAGCCCTGTGGAGCTTCTGTTTTATTTAAAGGTCTATCACCACCTGTCAGTACAGCATCAAGAACATGCTGGAACATCCCATTAGTCCTGAGCCTGGATAGGACAGACAAGGTTTCTTAGTAGCTTCACTGTATTAATGCTTTGTTAGAGTTTCTTACACGTCTCCTGCTAATAGGAATAACCTCTGGAGCAATAGCAATTTATCCATACATCTAGCTCACACTGCTTGTCACAGTAAGTAACAGCTGATAACCCTCTTGGGCTGTTTTTCATCTTCAGTAGAAGCGCTCTCATTCTAGAATACATTATTTTAACCTGTCAGAGTATAAACAGGACAATTACTTAGACCAATGTGGGCTGAAAGTGTTGATAACTAAAGTTAAATCCAGCATTGTCACACTAATGTGCTCGTGTTAAACCAAGCACAATGAGGCAGCTTGCTTTCTCAAATGAAAACATTTGTCAAACTCTCTAATTCAAAATCGACCAAGTACAGATCTCTTGATTTGCACTGCTTACTGACAAGCCTGGGAAAGCAGCAGTGGAAATGCTGAACTGATTATCAGGGCAGAGAGAGAAAATCACTGTGCAAGAAGAACCAGGCTGGCTCATGTCTGCAAAGAGAGAACCTGAGGACTCAGGGATGGAAGGGTTTTGTGGTCTTGCACAAAATCCTCCTGCACTCCTGAGTACCCAGGAGCAGTGCCTGATCCCTGGGTATCTCTGAGCCCACCAAACCTGTTAGAGCTGCCTTTGCATCCTTCTCTGATTTCCCACTGCTGTGGGCAGTGCTGCGAGCAGCAGCATTGCTTTGCTCATCAAACGGCCAGCAGTACAACTCCAGCCCGCATACTGCAAGCAGCTCACCTGCTCTCACCATCCAATTTCATCAAAGAAAAAGGGCAAAAGATGTCAACACTGCTTCCATCCCTACACTCTCTCCTTCCTACAGCACCTCCACCTTGCTTACCCCATGGGCACAGCAACTCTTGCTAAGCAGAGCCAACAGCCATGCTGCTAACCTATAAGCACTCTTCTTTTGAGACCTCTTTGTGCTCTTGCTCAGGTTTGACCTTATCTTTCTCCTCTGACTCCTTCCTCTCCTAACACAAACTCCTCTGAAACTGCCCTCCCTATGATCCTTGCTGATCATAGCTGAAGATTTGTCCTCCAACCTCAGCTTCCTTAAGCTCTTGGATGCTATTCACAGTTGCCTAATAAGCAAATATTCTACATCATCTATTTAAGCATTAAGTTCTTGATATCTTTTGATGATCCAACTCAGTTTAGACTGTGCTGAAACCTGGCTGCATCCTGCATGACAGCTGGTAAGAAGACCTTAAAGATATGAAGAAGCAATTGCCCCATATCAGCCACATCCCACTTTGTAAAGAACAACGTAGGTGGTGTGGTGTTCTCTTTGACAGCAGTGCTCTGGGGAAGAAAAAACACTGTATTGTTACCAAATCAAAAAGGAATGTGAATATTGTTTAAAAAAAAAAACAGGATGTCATGCAGGTCTCTGTATTCAGTCTTCACAAGACACTCTGTATTACCTAAAAACTTCAAGTGAAAACTCAGATGAAGCAAAAGAATGATTTTCATTGTTTCCACTCTCCACAGGATGGACCCCAAGGTATAACAGAATAGTTGCTCACAGTCTGGACTTGGGACCAAGCTGAATTATGCTATGCCTAAACTTACAAGAAAGTATCAGGAAATTTAGAAAAGTAAACATCTTGTGGAAATAAAAGGCCACCATTTATTTAGTTAGTTTGTCTTTTGCCAAACTAACATGTGCTTTTTTTCCTGTAATTCTCAGTGCAACATTCACCTCCCTGTGACTGTGAGCAAGGCGAAGGTTTGCTAGGAGAGATCTGAAAAGTAACATGAAAACTCTGAATTGAGGAATATCTGTAAACTTATCCCTGATCGTCTTCCTGATAGTTTTTCAGTGCTCACCAGCTACAAAGTGATATACTTTTTTTTTTTTTTTTTTTTTAAATAGTTTCCTCACGTTTATCTCATTTGTAATAGTTTTGTCTTCTGGTCTTTTTTTTTTGTTTGTTTTTTTCAATTGGTAACTAAGGTTTTCCTTATACTAACCGTATTCTTGAATCTAGCAGTCAGATGGTAAGGTACCCTTTCATACAAGTTTGGGCAAGTAATTGTAACAATGAGCAAATACAAATCTAACTGCTCAGACCTCATAACAATTTCTTTAACCCACACTTTTCAGTAAGATTGTTTAATTGGGAGGGAAAAGTGAAAATTCATGTCCATATAAATGTGATATGAAAATAACTTGAGAGCAGATATATAGAAAAAAAAAATCCACCAATGTAGGAGGACTGTGGTTTGGGTATTTTCAGGCACTAAAAGGAATGAAATGCTAGTGTGGTCTCATTTCACATTACCATTCCACTGATGAAACTGACAGAAAAGATACGATTTAATAAGCCATAGTCCATTAAAAGTCTCTGATTTATTAGATGTAGAGGCTAACAACATAAATATTTAAAATGTAATCAGAAAAGTTAGAGATTAATTCATTGCATATCCCTCCTGCAAAAGGCTGAACTACATAAAACGAGGAAACATGCAGGATTTTTACATATAGCACAGCCTCTTAATGCCCAGTAAGCCCAAGACTTGACATGTTAATATATCCTTCAAGCTTCTTTCTGCACAGTTTTTTCTTAAATGTATCTTTCTATCATGTCTCTTCCTTTTCTAATTTGTAAACACAGTCTCAAAGTCTTCATTCAACTCTCTGCTATGACAGGTACTTCAAAGGGCCAAAGTCCTTACTTACTGCTCTGAAATTCTCTTGATGCTTACAGCTTGCCCTTTTCTATCATTTGTTTCTGTATTTAACTAAGGATTAAACCCAAAATTATCATTTTGGCAAGAGAAAGAGAGTACTTTCCACTGTTACATCCTTCCCACTCATTCTGGTATTTCAGGTCTCTAAAATCTGCTTGAAATTACAGTCAGTATTTCAGCAAACCTGGGACCTAATTCCCACCCAGCCTTTGCAACCTCAGTACCTTCCTGCTCTTCAGGCCACGGGCCACTAAGACAAATAAATATCCTATACACTTGTCAAGAAGCTCATCAATATACTAGCACCACTGAATAAATACAGCTAGAATATTCCTGTTTAAAATAAGATTTACCAAAAAAAAAAAAAAAAGTCATTTCCGTTTAGCCCATACATCATTTTAACTCAAAGTCATTTTAAAATGTCATTTTCTTTTTGATTTTTTCTTTCCACTTCTGATAAGAAGAGAAACATTTATTTATTTAACATATTGCTGTCTAAGAGTGAGTAGAGACCTAAGCACAATGCTGTAGTGAATATGGTGATGCAGGTCAGAAGTCTTGCAATCTTTCTTGGGTAAAGCACACGCAATGCAAGGAAGAACACATCACTGATAACTGCAACAAAACTTGGAACAAGAAATCTAACTGTGGCATCATGAGGGACTGAAAGTTATAACATGGTGGAAATGCACATAAACAACAAACGTAAACAAGAAAGCTGGCAGCAATACACAAGAAACTAGGAATGACACAAAATTAATACGGGAAGCAAAAGGACAACTGAAGAAATCAATGGTTAATAAAGCTTAGGACAATAGAATTAAGTTTATAAAGTGTGCTGTAACAAAGAGTATCTAACCTACAGTTACTGGCCCATTACTACTATGGAAATGATAACAATGTCAATAATACTGCAGGGAAAGACAACCACCTTCAATAAACACATCTGTTCTGTGTTTGGGCTAATGCCAGATGATGAAGCCTTACAACAGATCAATGCTGATTAAATAGCTATCTTCCAATGATAATTAATTGATAAGGATGTTAAATACACCATCTCTTACAATGAGAATCTTTACCCAGCAATCTAAATAGTTTATAACCAAGCACTTTTGACTGGCTGAAGATTTCTTACTATCATTCCAGTCAGTTTTGATTGTTCACAAAAACCCAGGCTCCCGTGAAGTTACTCATGCCAAAGTATTTAAAAGGTTTAAGCAAAATGAATGGAGTGATTATGGGTCTCACAGCAAGAAAAACTGTTGAAGTAAATAAACAATGACTAGGATTTAGGTGATAACTAAAGGAATGTACTTCAAGCAATGGCAATGAACACCAGTTCAAGGAAAAAAGACATTTTTCCTTTGCATTGTCTAAGATCATGAAGTTATTTAAAATGGATGATAGCCTTGAGTAAAGGATTCTCTTAGTGCATTGGCAGAGCCTCCCACAGCATTTTGTAAGAAACACAGACCAACCCAAATCTACATTAAACATTAAACATCTACATTAGACATTAAATACACGTCAAAGAGATGCAAGTATTTACCACTGACTGGAGAAGCTCAACTTAGACAACGGCAAGGACTGCCCTACCTGTAGAGGTTCTGTCCTCCCATCTTCTGCTGTTCTCCCTTGCCACCGTCTTACCAAGCCATATTCCATACAGGCATGAAAAGCTGTGGACCACATTGAAAGAAATAATCTGAAATTCAGTGCAAAATACAGCCAGACTGATAAAACATTGAACGATACTGAATTTATGGACAGGGACACTGGCGAAGGAAGAACAGAGACTTTGCAGTAGGACTTTGTGGATCAACGTACAAATTGTGATTCTCGTTGTTCAGTGGAACAATTACTAAAATCCATTTGCCGGTAAATGTGCCTTGTCTTGTAAATCATTGGGTCATTAACCTTAACAATGTCAGTGTGTTGTCACTATCCAATTCAATTAAATTACTGACCAAGGTGATACCTAAAAGCACATTCCAGAAAAAAAAAAAAAAAAAGGATCTGTGTTATGTTAATAACTATGGAGTATCTTAGTTTTGTACCAGGAAATAAGAACATATCCTAAAACTCAGGTAATAGATTCTAAAAGCCAGGTGAAGAAATCCTTCTGCTTAGCAGGAAATGAAAACAGAAATGTTACAGCAGGAGGAAGAGGAGATGAGAGAGAGAGAAAATGGAAAATGAGACCAAGCAATTGCCTCCAGCAGGTCACAGATGCATTGCTATGGGTCATTTTTCAACGTTTATTGAGGTGAGAAAACAGGGATACAGAATATTCCCTTGCCCATCCCTTATTGTAGCTGGCAACACATCTTAGCAGATGTCCAATGTTGCCAGAGTGCATAATAGCAGCAGCATATAGCAAAGGTGAGCAAAGTCCCTGTTGACCTTCCCATGCCAGCAGCAAAGTACAAGGCCAGCAGTCCATTCGAGTGGGAGGTGGCAGAAAGAGCAGCAGCTGCTTTCCAGTTCTATTTGAGAAAACAACCCTATGTTGAAGCATGAGGGCTGGTAAGCTGCTCTCATCAGTACAGTCTCATTCTTAGGTGCCTTTCTGCTGCACACTTCCATGCATATATTTAAGTAGATTATCAGTCCACATTCCAGGAGAGAAAACTTTTCTTTTTTTTGTTTTCCTCCAGTATCCTCATTTTTCCCCATCAAAGCATAGACTTCATGACACAAAAGCACAGACAAGTTCAGTGAGGTAGCTTAATTACTGCCATTTTTGCAACTCTTGCTTGCCCACGACCCAGGACTTCACCGTGTTAGATGCTGTAAAAAGGGCAGCCCTTCCTCCACACTCTAGCATAGAGACACCAAAGCACCATGGGCAAAAATGCTGGAGCATTCATAGAAGCCATGAGATCACGTTGCTCAGTACATCAGATGAAGAGCAGCCCATTCAGGGCTGACAGGACTGTTGTCAACTAAATGGCAAACAAACTTGCCTTACTCAGGTCTGGTCTACTGCAAAGGAGAACTGCAATCTATATAACCCTAACAGTCCCATAGGGCGTCCTCACTGGGGTACCTCTGCTAAGCTGGAATGTTTCACCTTGAATGTATCATTTCTAGGTAGTCATGGAGGGCTTCCTCAGACATGTCCTTGTGAAGCTACAATGCAGCATCCGCTTTAAAACCAACAAGAGTCAGCAGCTACTGACTCTGGAAGGACAGCTGATTGCAAGGTACTCTGAGAACTATGCTTGGCTTAGGGAGTTTTGAGTCAGGCCATTGTGCACGTCCTTGTTTGGAGAAATGATAAACTCCAAGTTTTGTTATTTTAAAAAACTTTGTATGCACAGGAGACTCTGTGCCCTTCAGGCCATACAGAAATGGCAAACAATGCCACATGGGTTCTTCATAATCTACAGAAGGTGTTTGGTTTTTGTTTTTTTTTTCCTACAGGCTTCAAAGTGGAGGGAAGATGACAGAGTGAAAGGAAGTACGGAAAAAAAATCATCTCTCCATTCTATACAACTGCAATTTATTTATTTATTTTTTTTTACCAAATAAATGCATTCTACTCTCAGTACAAGTTTTATCTTAAATGGTAAAATGAAAATGATTCTATCAAATAGTTTCTACAAAGTTATTCAGGGTACAAACAAAGAAAATACAACAGAATTGGAAATGAACTAAACTAAATCACCTGCAAAACTTCTATTTCAGTGGGACACAACAACTGGAACAGGCTTTAAGCATAACAGCCCAAACAAAAGGTAGAGTGCTGCCTTGTTAATGGAATTGCACTTTGGATCATGAGCTGAATGGATGCAATTTTATGTGAACTGTACACACACAAAAAAATTCCTCAGTAAATGTATGGAACACGAGGCTTCTTTTCACCTTACTTTAACTAGGCAGCAGGGAAACATTACAGCCTAACAGTGGATATCAGCATTAGAAGACCTATGGGACCGTTAAAATGAGGGCTCAAAAATAAAAGAGAAGGCAGACAAAATAATTGTTTGAGCAACGTAAGTCATCACTGTTCTCCTCATATGTTTTCTCCTCTTTCAGTACTAACCCAGGCACACATTTTTCAAATTATGTTTTCCCTTCAACTTATAGAAGTAATATCTGGACACATCAGAAGAATAACATATGCTGAGGCGCCTACATTGAGAGCTAGAGGAAGAAAACATATGTAACAAAGGAACACATTAATTGAATAAAGAGACACAAAGCAAGGCTTAAACAGTGCTTTGTGCTTTTCAGTGATGGTTTCAGATAGCAGATAATTAACTAGAAACCACTGACAATAATAGTGGACTTGTATTACTTCCCTTGCTTTAGAAGCTGGATTTGGTAGCACACTTAAGAGCTTATCAGAACACTTCTGTTGATAATCTATTAGACCTAAATCCACATCCCATTCTCAGTTAACTACTCTCATCAGATCATTGTTGAGTAGTCCCAGCTTACAACTCTACTGGCAGTGACTGTTTGTTTTTATGAGATCATCTCATTTTAAGACTTCTGACACTAAGGTGTTCATCACGTTGGAAATTATGGGAAACAAGAACAGCAGTCTAGGAAACACTGCTTGTCATTGCTCTCCTGTTCCCCAGTGTCAGGCCTCACAGGGATGATTGCAGAGTGATCCTCAAGCCTACATCTTCGTCTATGAGTCTTGCAAGAAAAGACTTTAACATCACTGCAGCTTGCTAAAGACAGTAACTCATTCAAAAGTGAAGTGTAGCAGTTTACAGAGACAGATTCTCTCCACAAATGTTACACAGATACTCCAAGTGCTGTATTGTTGTTAGAAAAAAAAACCTCTCTCTTAGCTGCTGTAGTTCTAAACCCTTCTTTTAGAATTCCTCAGAGAGTCAGTACCTTTCTGCAAACCTCTTTGCCCCTTCCTAGCTCCAAGCTGCATTTTCAGCACAGCTTCCCAAAGGTCTGTCTGGAATGGCTTTGGTTTTGTTCCTTTCAGTTTGACAGCAGATTTCTTAAAACCTGCAGTACTTCCCAGTAGGGAGTGTGAAGGGTGGTACAAGGGTGTAAAATGCTGCAGTGCATAACCTGTCAATCCAGATAGGCAATTTAATGCAACAACATGACTCTCAAGAGCAAACCTTGTAGTTCTATAATGAATGTTTTCAAAAGCTTTAAGTTATGCAAAAGAAGGATATTTTTGCTCACTAAATGCTAACAATTAGAGCCAAACAATTGGAAGTTATTGATTATTGCTGAATTCTTCACGCTTTCAGCAGTGCTGACACGCATGTACCACTTGAATACCAACACCCAGAGTCTGCCTAGCTTATCCATAGAGCATTAATTGCAACAGACCACATGGGCCTCACTTGTTTAATCACCTTGATAGCTTCTTATCGCATGAACCATCCTATGGATTAGCTTTCTAGCTTGTTCTGGTATTTGATTCCTGTAGAGGCACAGCCACACTGCCACTCATTCACCAACAGATTTCTCATCCCATTGCCCATCTCTGCTGTGTTCCTGTAGTTTCCAGCAGCATGGGGTTTGCAGAGCAATCAATGGCTGCAGTGATGCTAAAATGACTTAATTTACACTTGTCTCACTTCTCCAATAAGCCAAAAAGTACCAAGTCTATTCTACATTGTTCCATTCTTCTGCTTTTGGAGCATAAAGAAATCTGAGACACTTCTTTTGTATGTCCCAGCTTCTAAAAAGCATCAGTAAAAGTTCACACTGACCTGCAGCTAAGCAAGTCTGCTACATATTTTATCATGGATATACTAACTGTAGATGATATGTTCTGAAAACAATCCAAAACGTCCTAAAACAACCTTCAAACATGATAAGTTTACTTGCTCCTGTGAAGGAAATTTTGACCAAACTGCAAAAGCATTACCTTTGCCACACCACAATCTCACAGTATTTCTGCAGGGCTTCTCTTCCCAGAAAGACTGCTTTTTCTTGGTAACATTTTTTTTCTTTTTTAACTAGCACCCCACAATTCTATATAAGCTTAAACTACAGCATCATCTCTGCATGCAATGGCTGCAAAATAAATCATTTCCTCTTCATTTTAATGAGAATTTATTCACATTGAATAGAGACATTGTACAAAAGACAGAAAGCAAGCATGCACGAGCGATTAGGCTGTTGCCCCTTTAATAAATACATTGTAATTAAAGAAATGTCAGCAGTTCAGTCTTGTGCAAAGATGATCTGACAGCCGGTGAGAATCTCAATTGCACAGTTCAAGGTAATTCTGAGATCTTGTTATTGTTTGCAGTATAATTTTTTTCTTTATGCATTTTACTCTAACAACCTCTTCACAAAATGGCATTCATCCTTAATAAACATCAGCTCTAATAGGCATGGATGTATCATTACGAAACCTTGTTCTGCATCACAAGTGAATAAGGTGAGGTATCTTCTTGACCATTTTTCAGACTATGAAACCAGTTAAAACCCCCTACGCTCCCAAAGATATTCAAGTCACAGACTAAAATATTTGCTGTCATCCGGTTCTCAGGGCAGCTCCGTCCCCAGAGGGATAGCAGTCTTTGCTGACCTGCTTTAAATTCTTCAGCTCCTTGAGGCTGGCAGATCATATGAACGCTAACAGAAAGCTACATTCCAGCACTACCAGACCTCAAGTGAGAAATCACCCCAGTGCTATTTCACAAGGTGATTCTTAATTACACAGGACAGCAAGGCTCTGAGTTTCCATGACTGTTAATGTAAGGATTCACACTGTCCAACCAGCAGAACAATCGTATACCAGGTCAGATTCCACCCACAGTAACCCCCTGCGGCACACACCAACCAGCAAGAAGCATTTACATGTAGCTGCCTAGGAAGTCCAGACTCCAAAGAATATAAAGACAGACCCAAAAGCCAAACTCCTCCAGAAAGCTCCACTTACATGCTAGCTCACACATTTTATTCCTCTCTCATCTTTATGTTCAGACCCAGACAGAAGTCCTCACTCATGACTACAGGTTTCTTCTTTACCTGCCTCTCGTCTTGCTGTCAGCTCCATTCCCATGCTCACTGCTTGGAAATCACAGAGCAATGCAAATGAGATCTAGATATGACAAAACTCCATACTCAAATCCTCCTTCCCTGAGGCTATTAAAAATCCATTTGGGTACAATGTGTAAATGTGGGTAAATGTACAATAGGATATCCTGCTGGAGTAGGAAGGTTGCACTAGATGACCTCCAGATGTCCCTTCCCGCCTCAACCACCCTGTGACTGTAAAAAGACATCCAGCAGAGAAAGGACTTAGTATGTAACAGCAATCAGGAGCCAACGTTTCAAGCAACCAGCATTTTTTTCCTTAACAATGGCTCAATATAACCATTAGAGAGGATGGATGTACAGGGATCAGCATAGCTCTGAGTGCTGCCATATGGTGCCCATCATATTTGTCTCCTCCTGTGCTCAACTTTCTCGTGCTGATAAAAGAACAGTTAGCAGCTCTTTGTTATATAAATGTCAGCCAAGGCAAAGAGAGTGGAAATTTGGTGGTCAGGTGCAGGTGGCTGAACACAGCTAAAAAAGATTCTATATCTGCTAAAGGAATGATATTTACCAGCTGCATAAGGTGTTGGGGGTGGTATTGTTCTCACAAAAACGTCTTGAAACAGGTTTCTTCTGTTTCCCCCAGGCTTTTCAGCTCACCAGCAAAGGAACCCACTGATCTCCACAAAACAAAGAGGATCCTTGAAATATTTTAAAGCTTGGCTGAGCCCTCAGGACCTCTTCCACAGTACTGCAGCACAATACCTTTATGCTGAGATGGAAATCACAGGAATACCCCCTCCCTTACAGGAAGTGGAATCAGCCATGACTGACTCGAGCATCTTACCCCCAGTTTCTCTGAAGGAGATCTATCAGGTGTTTGTAATTATAAGTCACCTGCACTGCAAATAGCTGCCCAGCAGACGCTGGAGCTCAAATGCCTTCTCTCAACGTCACAAATCTTCAGTGAATTGCAGGAAACCTCAAGCACTTTCTGTGTGGACCTTCTGCAGGACGAATTACAACTGTTCTCTGCAGTCCGTGCAGCTATGCTGATTGACTGTGACAAGTTTGAAAGGAGAAACAGATAGTCCCACGTGCCCATTAACTCTCAACTCTCCAGTTAAAATACATCCTTTGGCTAAATCCAGGAGACTCTTAGTCTATTTGTGTTGATTTGCTCAGGCCCTGTCCTTTCCTGTTGGTGTGCTGAGATGGCAGACCCAGCTGTGACACCACTGCACTGGGGTGCTGCTGAGTGCTTCTAAGCACTGTGATTTTCCCAAGGACTTGTTATTCTGTAGAGTGGATATACCCTTCCCTACCTGCAGCTTGTGTCTTGTTCTTCACAAGTAGTCAAGCATCACATTTTCCTATCCAGGAGAACTTTTAAAGCAGCCCAAAAACAGGACCAGCACAAGGACAACAACGTGTCTGCAGTTCAAGTAGTGCATGTTTGTTGTACAAACATCTGTAATTCTGCACACAGCTACTTGAAAATGCAAACATTGGTTCCTTTTCGAATGGCCCACTCCGGGGCCCAGCCAATTCACAGTCAGGATAGACTGTTCACAGGTGGGCCATTGTATCTTGATCAATGGGTCACATTTCTTCTTTACATGACATTTAATTCCTTACTATAGCTCATGACTACCCAAAATCCAATATAAAAAGAATGCATCCGCATAAATGTGAACGCTCGAATAAGTACCTCAATAACATCAGGCACCAGCTCCTCACCACGAGGATAGCTGGTAAATAATTAAAAGCCTGAATAAGTAGATGAGCCAGAAACCATCCTCACGCTTTGTTGAGCAGGCTCAGGCAGCAGGCTGGGTAAGAGAAGCTTTTTATTCCCAGTGCTCCAGTAACAGGCAGAAACAGTTCATCTCTAGAGAGAACAAAAGCACAACGCTCAGATCCCATCCCTTGCCTTGCCCTCAAGCTCTGACGACCAACCTGGAGACATGGAAGGACCTTTCCTAGGAAATTTGGGGTCCAGTCAAGCACTCTGCCCTACTGAGCAGAGCTCCAGAGCAGCATATTAGGAGAATGTGACAGTTGGAGGAAGGCAAAGCCTTCCTTAGTTGTCCAAAACTGCACCCTAGAGAAAAACAGTTCCTATTTGACTGCAGCATGACTTGAGAACTCAGCTCAAGCTGCCACCAACAGAGTTGAAGATCTGGTCTTGCAGCATGCCTCAGCTCCATGACCATCATATTTTTGCTGCTCTTTGCCACTGCTTTAGTTCAGCCTTCCTTAAAGATCACCGAAGCAAAACTCTTACATCCATCCAAGTGACTGGTTCAGCAGGCAGCAGACAGCACAGGTTTTGGTGTGCGCCTTTTAAGCTGGTGATTAGAGACTGCAGGGCAGAAGCCTGACTTGCACCAGCTTCACCTCTTATTCTAATTAGCAATCTGTAGGCCATCTACACATGCCAAGAATTACACTTCACATCACAATGCAAACCTAACCTACAGTCTGCACAGGGGGTTTGTACCAATTTTAATTAAATTAGTCTCCAGAAAAGTTTCACTACATGTGAAAGAAGCAAAGAAGCAAATAGATTGTAAAACTGCTTATTCTCATTATTAATTTCATGTTAACGACTGCTGTTTTTTAAGCCCTAACTTTGTGAACGATGTATTACCAGGAAATTCAACTTTTATATTTGTTTTAATCCTTTGTTTCTAAGACACCTTGAGTCATACACATAATACACATTGTTTCTTTCTTTTTAAAAAGTAATTACCTGCATACCACAATGTGCAAGAGCTGTACCCAGTATATTTGAACATATAGGTAAGCAAAGAGTCATAGAATTGTTTGAGTTGGAAGGGACCCTGACAGGTCACTTAGTCCAACTCCCCTATAATGAACAGGGACATCTACAGCTTGATCAGGGTGCTCAGAAAAAGTGTCCACACTCCCAGCATCCCTCAGAAGGAGGCTGAATTCCCTCCCTACTACACACAAAGAGCATCCTGTACAGAACAGAAGGAAGAGCATTATTCCAGGCAGTGGTGAAGGATCTGCCACCCTACCCTAAGACTGCTAGCACAAAGGAGTTAACAGTATCTGTTTGAGCTGAGAGTTTATGCTTCAGCAGTTCCATTAATAGGTATTAAATAACACTCCTTTAAGCTACAGTGCTGCTGCATAGGGTTTCAGCCTCATCTTTATGGATGTCCTGTCATAATTTCTAGAATTACAGAACTTCCCGCCACACACATAAATATATCTGCAAGGTTACAAAATAGTCAAAGATTATTTTTTCAGCCCAGAACTAGCAGAAATGACTTTTCATTAATCAGGATCAGACAAGATGAAATTAAATCAATTCTTCTCCCTATAGTTCGAGATACACAAAGAGGGAGAAACCAACTCTTCTCAACTTGCAGCTCAGGATCCATAAAGTAAAACCCCAGTTCCAAGCACATCGGAAGGAATTACCACAAGAAAGCACCAGCTGCATACCACCTCCTCTTACCTTTCCCTTATGTGCACACATATAAACACACACGTTCACGCTCTTCTGTACAAAGTAAACCTCCAAACTCCCACTGGCTGGATACCTTCCAGCAAGAGAATCAGTTCTTGGCAAATATAAAGCTACAAGATGCTCTAATTCAGGCTTTCTAATCTAAGAACATGAGAAGTACACAGTCTGCCTTGTCGTGCCTTCACAAGCAAACTTTTAAATAGATCTCAGAATTCATTATATCAAGTTCTTCAGACTTGCTCACACACTGCAGGGATGGGAAAGCTGATGCCCCACACTTGGACTACAGACCTGAGTGCTACTCCTAATGGTTCTTCATGTACATATTATTTAATTAGTTGCACATTGGCATCCCAGCCTTCAATTTTTATCAGGACCCTGTGAAGTCACTATCCCCACTCCCACTGACTTTAAAATGACCTAAACACCACAATGACCTCGGCCCCAAATAAGACGCTGGATTCCCAGAAGAAGCATTTGAAGAGAGCGAGATACGCAGATCCCAAACTCAGAGTCTATTGCAATACATTGAAATACATGGATCTTCTTCCTGCCAGCTGCAAGAAGCTCCCATAGCCATAAAGCACTTCAGAGTGACTGATGTGCACCACAGAAGAGTTCTCACGACACCTTCGACAGACTACGCTATCAAACTATCTTCACCTCCCCTCCCCTCTTTATGTCATTCACTCACTCCCAAATACTCAACCACAGTCCAGACCATATGTTCCCCTTTCTACTTGGTGCATCAGCCAGGCTCATTGAGCATTATGTCTGACAGTTTACCCAGAGTATGTGATGAGGAAGCATATCTCCCACATATGGCAAAAAAATGCTGCAGAGAAGTGAGAGATACTTATGCCTGGGAAGGACAGAAGTGATCAGGATTCACTGTATTAATGCAAAATTCAGATGACATACTCACTTCAGGATTTCCACTGACCCAGAAACTGAACTCAGATCTCCTGGGCATCACTTCTAGTGTTTGTATGTGTGAATCATCCATAGCAGAGCAGGAGGCTGGAGAAAAGCCATGAGTCTACTGCTGCTCATTCTGAAATCAATGATGTTTTGGTAAAAATCCCTGAACTGTTTGCATTCCCAGAGACAGCATGCTCCATGCTCAGCAAGGCTTGCTGAGCACCTGTCTTCACACCCATTTATCTCAAGCTGGCATCGGAGGAAGGCTTTCAATGCTGTGAGAGCCTAATCTGCCCATCCCAAAGCATTCAATGCAGTTCCTGGAGTCTTCCACATGATAAACGGGAAACTTGAAAAAAACAGGGGAGGCACATTGGAGTCCAATAAAGTGAGATGCTCTGCGGAGGCCAAGACAGATTTCTACCTGAACTGTAGTAGCAAACCAGCATGATAAAAGAGCTAAAGCAAGAGGTTATGATATGCTTGAATCACTCCAGAGAAAGCAAGTGCTGTGTGTAACTAGGGAGATAAATAATCAGGTAGACAGAGTAGCTCTGTCCCCTCACTCACTTAAATCAAAGCAGCTTTTTTGCCATCGTTCCACCCACTTGGAACAGGCATGAGGGACGTTTAAAACTCATTCTTGGCAGGAACAAATAGAGAAGTGCAATTGTGAAGCTGGGATGTAAACTCATAGGTAACAGAGATGCCTATGCAGTGGTGCTAACGAGCAGTACAGCAGGCAGGGAATGCCAGGGCTGGCAAGCAGTCCCAGACACTTCCCATTGGGCCACCCAATGTTGCTCACGTTCACTACCACTGTACTGAGTTTGGGCTGGGGATAAACAGAGCTGGGCTGCCATCTCCTCGGTGTTCAAATTGTTTTGGCCAGCAGAGAGAAGCCAAAATTCAGCAGCAAGCTACATAGCATGCTTGGTACAAGCCCTTCCTCTGATATCCATGTGGCATGGTGCCTGATTAGTTGGCTGTCTCTGGCCCCTAGCAGCCTGGATTTGACCCTCAGCAGGATTTAGATTTTGCCTGAAGAGCTGTGCATTGAAATCAGAGGGCCATGTATGTTCAAGGTCAGCTTTTCCTGTAAGCAATACACCGTACCTCAAAAGCAACTGCATGTTCTTGACAATTATTTGAGAAGGTAATTGAACTCAGCTGTTTCAAATGCAATTTCCATATGATGTGTACTGTACTTTGATCCCAACTTGGGGAAAAAAAAAAAGGAATAAATAATCCTGCTTTACCCTTGGCTTGACATGGCACTTGCTATGCAAACACTCTGCCTGCAGATTGCACAGCACAAGGTGGAAAGAACATGACACTACAGCCCACGAGAAGCACTGCTATTTTGTATTTCTGCCCTTTAAACTCCCAGTGTCAAAAAGCCATCCAAAAGTTCATAAAACAGCTAAAAACTTGGCATGGAAAGTCTGCATTCTTGATAGGGAAAACTGAAAATTGCACTTCTCACAAGGGAATGTGCTTAGTGCTAGTATAAAGATTTCCAATTCTCTTGCATTATCTTGTTGGGATGTGATGCCAGCTCACTCAGAACAAGGGACAATTTTACATAAGTAACATTGCAAGAGTACATACCTCTTCATGTGCAAAAGGTGAGGTCATACCTGAAAACACCTGAATTTTGGTGCGCTGAGAGCAACTCTGCGCTTCCCTTTTATGAGATGTAAGGGAGTGCAAAGGAAAGCACATATGGCATGACTGTAGAAAACAAGGTAAGGGACCAGTTAGGCTCAGCAGCATGGAAAGCACTACCATAAGGCACAAAGGCAGTGATGGGACTGTAACTTAGATACTTGCGTGAAGTTGCATTTAAACATCTAGCTAGTTTTGATCTGTTACTCCTGCAAAGAAATCCTTCTGATCTGATCACTCTAAGCTGCCCCGTTTACCTGCTGTATGCCTCACCTCACCTCCTGCACTGGCATCTCTTTGCAAAAATGCATCAAATACAGTTATGCACGTTTGGGTGCAGGTGTGTCCACACACGAACAATCACGTGCACAGCAATCCTAAAAGAAAAATATGCACATGGTTTTCATTCTTTGCAACCAGATTATTAATGCAGAGGACAGAAATCTTATGTCCCTTTCATCTCCACCATGATTTTGTCTGACTTCAGCAGAACCATTTCAGAATTAAATACTGTTCACAGTGAGGGAGGATGGCAAACTTCAGCTCTGAGTGTGTAAAAAGCCACTCAGAATACACCAAGGGATTCAGCAAGTCTCTACATATGCTTCCTCTCAGCACGCAGGTGTAAGATTTAAAAATCCATATTTTTCTCCAATAAACTTAAAAACAGCTATAATATCAAGTACCAAAAGCACCATCTGCACTCCACATATAGTGATGGTTGGTTGGTTTTTCTTCCAGAGCTGATGCTGTTTCTTGGTATAGCTCAATCTTATTTTGTCAATCGCTTCATGAAAAGTGCAAAGAATCCCTGTGGTTCCAAATGCCTCTGAAACAAGATGCTTTAATATGTGCATACACCATCTTTTTGCTTCTTTAAGGCATTATATTGTTGACTTACATAAACAGTAGCATTTTAAATTGTAGAAGTGTTAAACCCAGACACTGAAGTGCTCCACACTCTCTGTCACTGATTGCCTGGAAATTGTTGTGGCCAGCACAAAGCAATTACTTGCTGAAGAAGCTGAAAAAGGCAAGTGCTTACAAAGAATTATTCTCCTTGCTGTGCAGGCAGCATCTCCTAGACAGCCACCTCACTGCTACTGCAGCCTAACAATCCCCTCAAAAAAGCTCAGCACTGCTCTTCTACCTTCACTGGGGCACCAAGTCACTAAGGACCTTACTTTCATCAAGGTTTGAACAGCTGGTAGAAGGGTCTTCAGTGATAGACGTGCATATCAAATTCAAAGGGAGAACTGGCAAGGTAAGTTTGATGGTTTCCTGTCTGAAGTTCCACTTCTTCACTTTCCCTGTGCTGTAAACTGTGACTTAACTCTGGATCTGCTGCCTCTCCTCAGAGCTGAGTTCACACACAGTTCACTCCATTAACCCACCCTACTGAGGGCAATGTGAGTGCTCACCATCCTTCCTGCAGGTTCTGCAGATATTTCTCACCATATGCAAATGCTGACAGTGACGGCATGAAAATCCACTTTAAATCTGTAACAACCAACTTAACGCCTGGTATTTCACAAAAAAGTTGCAAGGAACAATATCCAGGAAAGCATCCTGACTTGCCTTCTCTCACCATGACTTCCTACTTTGGTTAACAACGTGTAGCATTCCATCCAATGTAACACATGTCCTGTGTAAGTTCAGATACAGATATTTTTTTAATCTAAGTCCATTTGCGCAACCTTCCTCCTGCAGTGTTGCATGAGACTCTCCTGAGGCATTCTCCTCTAGGCAAGGAACACAGCATGAGGCAAGGATATAAATGCAGACATCAAACTACATTCTCTCTTGGTATTAAACAGCATAGTTTCATTCAATAGTTTTGCCTGTTTACCTCAACACAAAATATGACACTGCACTTCTCTGCTGCCTGTCACTAGTTAATTAGTTTGAATGACCATCGTTATTCATATTTGCTGAAGTTCATAGTTGCTATGTAGCACCATTGCTTGAATACTGATTTTTTGGTACCAGAGTTAACAATATTTTTATTTCTTTCATAGTTCTTTGCAAACTTCAAAAGGAAAGAATAGAAATGATTTACTAGAGAAGCATATTAACATTTAAAACCAATGACCAATTAGAGATTTGAAAATGTCTGAATAGACTCACTATTCAAAATGCCATCTGGTCTCCTGATTATTCCTTCCATGTACTTCCTCATGACAACCACACAAAACAAGATTAGGACAAAAAACATTTCTTCAGAAAGTAGATCCCTTTTACTGCACTTTGCTGCTGTCAATGTTGGGCAGCATAAACAATCAGCTGCCAAACAAGAATGCCTAAACTGAGGTTACTGAATCAGACCTCTCTTCCTTGACTTTCTCACTGCACGGTTTTCAACCAACATCTATTGACTTGCAGTGCAAAGCGGCAGGCGTACACCTAAAGCTGTACTCTAAATTCACCCCTATTATCTTTGTGTTGACACTTCATCCTAGAAGATATATGCTGAGCTCCAGGTAGATCATTTGTAACCCTCATAATGATGATGGCAACAAATATAGCACAGTGCCCTCCAACTGACACGGAATGGATACTCAATGCTCTATTTTGTGATGAATAAATTGGTTGTCAACATATGCACAGTAGCAGTTTTTTTTCCCCAATTTAATGATCATACAGCCATGGCACAGCGGATCTCTATGCATTATAATGACCTGGAAAGCTTAACTGAAAGATCTGGAGAACGGATTTCAAGCCAAAGTTGCAGTTGCTCTGAAAAGCAGCAATATGAATTGATTTCTGGGCCGGAGAGATGCTGCACAGCAGTTTTACCTTCCATAGGGGTGACCTTCATTAAAATACAGTTGCTTTCTCAGGACGATAAAAGCTCTCTCTGATGAAGTATACTTTTGAGGTGTAATGCCCACATGTGTCTGTAAACTGGGCATTCACCTCAACAGTTACATATTCAGTTACCCACTAACTGGTCAGATGGTCATTACATTTCAAGTAAAGGAAACATGAATTGAGGTACACAAATGGCATTCTTCAGCAAATAAGTTTATGTGCAGATTATGAGCCATTTCACTTCCACCATACAAGTCCTACATGACAATGCAACCTGTGTGGTTCTGTGTAGTGAGGCAGATCTCTCCTGCATCAGGGTTCAGCTATTAGAGTAGGATGCTGTAAAGACTGCAGAAAATAGACAGCCTCCATCTGAGAACATAGAAAATGTCAATTTTCAGTTTTACTTTTTCAGCAAAATGTCAAATATTTTTTGCAGAAAAAAATATATATTTATTTTCAGGACAGCACTAATGAGCCCCATTTCCCAGTGTGTAGAGATCCACTCTGGCACACAGCAACAAATTGCTCATGACCCTCTGGCAATGCCTTCAACACTAAGGGTCTCCTTAATTCCAGACCTCTGTTAACTGGAATTAGAACAGAAAGGCAAGTGACCCTTTACTGATGTTAACAATCTTCATTATGAATTTATATTATGACTGCTTTAAAAATTCACAGAAAATCATATTTTGAATGCTGAAGACAAAAAAAAAAAAAAAAAAAAAACACTATTGGATGGGTTGATAATTTTAAATTATGTATTAAATTTAACATTAATCCCTGTACAAAAGGATCAATTCCATAGATATGTTTGCAAAGAAAACCAGCAACTGAAATATTGTTCTGTCTTATTCATCTCATCAGCTGTTAAGCAGAAGAAAGTGCTTCAACTTCTTTTTCATTTTGCTGAACTCTGGGTATTTTTTAAGCCCATTCTGTGTCTCAGTATGACCGTATACACATATGCAAATACTTCTAGCACTGAAAGATAGCACTTTTCCTTACTACTTTGTTTACCTTGTCTACTTCGGAGGAAATAGGGTTGTTTAATGGGTGACTTTCAGTTCTAAGGTTCTCAGTGCTTTGCTCTCTAATTCTTTCCAGTCATGAGAAAGTCAAGCAAATGAGTAATTCTCCCATTTCTTCAGTTTTCCTGGTGGTGAAATTAAAAACAAGGACTACAGCCCTGCTCTAGTGTATTTCAACTAGCCACTAACTGTGGAATCCAGAACTGATGAAAACGTGCTTTGGTGCAACAGCAACACCATGCGATGCTGTCTCACATTCTGAGTACATTTATCTCTTTCCACAGTACACACACAGGCCTAGAAATGTCTCACTATTTTAATTAGTGTCTCATACCAGATGGTATGACTAAGAGTAAGCATTAGCATTTAAAATTCATGTTCAAAACTTTTCTTTTGTTGGAGCCTATCTAATTACATGTTCCCCTCTGCAGCCATGGGAAGAAAAAATCTCCATGTAGTTATTAGCAAAACTATTCACGTGACCTCAAGGAAATGCTCAGGACCTCCCAGTGGTGGAGGCTTCACTTGGAGTCATTTGTGTTCAACTGCACAATTAGAAGAGAATGACTTCTGATTTCAGACCAACTCCTAGATTATTTTAGTGGTCTTTTCCAAAATTAATGATTCTACATTTCCTTTGTACATCACCACAAACACTGCCTCTTCTGGCATATGGCAACAGCGCTGATAAACGCAGACAGTGACAAAGCAAGACAAGCCACTTGGCAAACCTTTGGCTAGAACCTGAGTTGATGTGAGAGGCTGCATCCATCCTCCTCATCCTCCCTAGCCACAGCAATTCAGGGGACTGCTCAGCAGGCATTATGCAATCCTCCTTCTGCCTCAATTATGGTGGTGAGGTTTTGAAACTGTTTGCAGCTCTTATATTTTTCTGCACTTTTTCAAATTACACACTTCCCTTTGAATACAGTATTTGCTTAAAATATTTGGAGAATGCAAATTTCTTTATTTACACATGCCTGAAAAAGCTCTGACTGCACCGCATTCCCTGGGTAATTCAGTAATTCTCACCAGCCTTCTTTCAGTTAATTACTCTGTAAGACTCTGTCTAGTGAAAAATGAATTCTGCCTGATTCCTCTCCCGAAAAACATGCAGCGAGCAGCAAGCAGGACTAATTCCTGCTGCAACCGAGCAGCACACGGAACAAACACAGCATGTGAGACCAATCGATACTGCAATCACCAATGCAACCAATCAAATGAAGCTCCAGGATCAATCAATACTGTATCTTCCTAGATGACAACTGTGTAACTGAAGCTTTTAATACCTTCCCAAGATAAATCTCTTCCTGTGGAACGTGAGATCCAACTACCCAGTGAGTAGTTAGGGCAAGATTTTCCTGGATGTTAGAAAGATTGGAGATTAAGACAGACAAGCTTTTCTGCATTTGAAGTGATCTTTCCAACCATCTATTCAGAGACACTATTTTTATCATAAATCCTCCCTATTCGCTTATTACAAACCCAGCAATGCAAATCCTTCACTTTCAGTAACTCAGGACAATGGATCACCTCCAAGATTAAACACGTAATAGGTCAGAAGTTATTCTTCAGCACCATTCAACGGTGGTTTCAGGGACAACATTATGTAAATCGCAGGTATCAAGGTGTTAAATGTTAGCTTCAGGGGATCATGGCCCATGTTCCTACTTGGGGAATGAAATCTATCCTCCGTACTGTACAATGATTAATAGTTTTTTATCCTCTGCTACGTCTGTGATGCAGTGGGCTATTAGCCCCCTCTGACAGAACCAAGACAAGGGGAGATTAAGGGTAGGTGCAGGCAGATGCATGCTTCTCTGCCCATTCTGGCTGGATGGGGATGCACTTGGACCTGGAAGCCATGAGCGTGTTGCTGTGCTCAGGCTGTGCTCATTAGAGCCCTTTACCCAGCACAGCACCATCCGCAGGGGTATATCCTGCACGGCCTCATCTGGGGCATCCAGTAAATTAATGATGGAAGAAAGAAGTAGATCAAAGCCCAAGGAGCACTTCCCTAGCTCTTCATTCTTCTCCCTCTATCTGATAAGCTACAAATTAGGTCCAGTGACTGCAAGCCAATGCCTTGGGGAAGAAGAAGAAGGGAAAACATCAAAAGGGCACTTCTTCCATTCCAAGCTTGGGAATGCGCCCTAGAAAATCAAGGGAACCAGTCACATAAGCACAGCAAATTATAGGTCTGTTTGCAGCTAAGGATCTTCTGGTTCACTGCTTTTTAGTTTAGGAAAAATAGAAAATAAGAAAGCCCTTCTGGCAGCTCCAGCAGCACGTCACAGCTCTGAGCTGCCATTGTTGTCCACTTTAAAGAGTAGTAGGAAAAAAGAAACAACAAAAATGTTTTCCCTATTTAGGATGTCTTGGGATGGGATTAATTGGGTATACACCCTTAAAACACACCTGCAGGTGTCCATACAGGCTTCTGCTACTTAACCCATGCACTGAGCCTCATACCATGCTGAGGTCTCTCATCAGAGCACCGAGCAGCACACGGAGAACTGCACATTGGAAAAAAAGCTTGTCAGAGCAGCTGTCACCAAGGAAGGAGGAGAGAGTACTCATGGAATGAAGCCATTCAGTGATCAGTTCTTTGATTAATTGATTTTCAGGCCTTTAAGGACCTTTCTGTCCCTCTCTGTGTGAAAAGTCAGGGGATTTTCCCAGCAACTGTCAGGGTTCTGCTGGCAATGACGCTGTGTCCGTGGGGACAGCCACGTGTCCAGACACTGCCAAGCTCCAGATCAGAGCCTCAGCCTGGCCGGGGCCAAATTCCACAGCCTGCAGACATTTCATTTTCAGTTTGGCATCCCACTGATTTCATCAGAAGTGCTGACTGAGAAAACTGCACCACAGACCCTGAACCAAAACATAGAACAGACAGCGTTTCTTTCCTTAAGACATATCCTTCAGCCTTTTAAATAGCATGTCAAGTGCTGCACTTCCCTCTGCCCCCGAGACATTGTACCAAAGCTTCTTTTCCTTAGGAAGCCTTTCCAAGTCTCTGATGTGCACGTCTTATAGAGAGAATCCTAAAACGAAAATGACAGTCCTGTGCATCGCTCTATCGCTTAGTATTTTTACTCTCTTCTTTAACTTTCCACTCCAGCAAGTGAAGTTTAAAAGAATCAATTTCTCTATATGCTCAGTAAAATCCTCAGCAGGAGCCACTGCTCTGTAGGCTTCTTTTAGTTATTTATTGCCTGCCTCCTGCATACCGCAAATGCTAAAAGATGTACAACCAACCTGGAGAACAATTAATCCTATTATTGCTTAGAACATGGAAGCTGCAGAAGTGGGAACAGCACCAATATGAACCATGAAGAAGGACTACACTCAGATGGAAAGGATTTCAGGTCATGGAAATATTTTACCCCACACATAGCACAAGCATTCTCTACATATTTTCACTACCTGTGAAGTCAAGATCCCAGAAGCACTTCCCCACCCCGCCATTAAAATCAGTAGGCCTTTTGCAGCAAGTTTATCAGCAAACTGCAGATTCCTTACATTTCAGGGCTTTCAACGTTTACCTGAAGCAGACCATCAGCTGTGAGCACGAGCTCTCTGCATCTTCTCCCCAGTGCAGCCCTCACCGAACCAAACACAGTGCTGCAACCTGTCCTCATCCTAACAAATCTGCAGTTGTCAACAGCAGTATTTTCTCTCAAACTTGGTCAGCTCTAAGCCAAATGCCTCTCATTTCCACTGACCTGTTACAGTAAGAGGTTGTTCTGTACATGGAGATGAAGCCAAGTCCCAGCACGTCAACTTAGATGACAGCTCTGCCTGAACTCACCCTGACTTAGGATATCTGTTTCTGCCACAGCTACAGCCTTTAAGACGTAAAACAAGATCTCAACCCCTGTGGCCAGGAGAGATCCCCAAACGCTTTGCACTTCTGCAGCAACATTAGCAGCATGCCCTGACTGAGCTCCACTCAGAGCTGGCCACTCACCAAGCACACTGCACAGAGGGCATCTGCAACCTGAAAGACAGCTTGCTCTGAAATAGGAAGCCATGAACAGGCACAAGAGAGAGATTAAGAAGAAAGGAGAATGTTGCATAGCAGTATCCAGTACAAGCTGCCTCAGGCTGAGGGCAGCTGTGAGACACCTGCAGATGTGACAGTGGTATCAGCAAGTGACACAGTGCCCCAGAGAAATGGAAACATCTCGATGCGCTTGGGGGACGTTTTAAGTGAAGATCTGGTTCTTATCTGGTGTATGTAAACCATCAGATTTGCAGGGATGATTGGACTGCAACCATTTTTAGCACACAGTCTCAATAAAGTCAATTTTTCCTGCAGGTTAAATCCACTCATATAACTTCTCCTTCATTTCTACTTCTACAAAACGGGGATAGACTCAGCAGCCTCTCTCTTTGTCAAAGTATTTGAAGATCATGACAAGCATGATACAAGAACTCAGGTTTATTATATACAGATACCACATGCAGCTATGTTACATCACCATTCTAATTCCAGAAGAAGATAGTGCTGTGGTGGAAGGTTTCAAACCTTGTCTTAACTTGGCACAAAAATGCAAAAACATATCAAACTGCTGGCATTTCACAATACAGACATTAGCTATGGGCTCAGATGTTGTACAGTGGCAAGGCTATGCACCAAAATCTTTGTACTTGACTGTCTTTAACCTTACACCATCTGGTAGTGATAGGAAAAGGGTGAATGGCTTTAAGACAGAAGAGGGAAGATTCAGGTTAGATGTTAGGGGGAAATTCTGTACTCAGAGGGTGGTGAGGCTGTGGCACAGCTGCCCAGAGCTGTGGGTGCCAATTCCTGGAGGTGCTCAAGGCCATGCATGGGGCCCCAGGCAGCCTGAGCTGGAGGGGGCAGCCAGCCCACAGCACAGGGTTGGAGCTCTGTGGTCTTTAGAGTCCCCTCCAACTGAGCCATTCCATCATTTTGCCTTCTCCTAACCATCAAGTCCAGGCTGCTAGTACCCAATACTTTGAAGACAGCTCTTGCTCTCAGCCCCCTGGGATCTGTGAACTTAGCAGTCCCTCATTTGTCACAGCCAGTGTCACAAGCTCTGCCATTTGCTCACACCACCCAAAAGGAGCAGTCCAGCTCCCTGGAGCCTGAGGCATTCCCATCCTTGCCCACAGACCAGGGAAATATAACTTCCCCTGTGCAGCTCAGCCTCCAGGGGATCTGTTTTCAGCACTAAAAGCTGATGCTGTCTAAACAGCAGAAGCCAGAAAGCAGTGAAACAGAAATTTAAAAATAATGAAACAGCTTGGTAACGCAATTCTCTACCCTGAAGTCTTCCAAAACAGCAATTCACTGCTTGAATTATGGACAGAAGTGATTGCTGAGCAAATCTGGCCACTACTAACAGAAAGGGAAAAGTAGCCTCTCTGTGTGGTTTTAGCTCCAACCCCAGTAAGTACAGATGAATGAGAGGAATGAGCAATGAAGGAAATCAAAAGGTTTCTCCACTGGTACTGACATTGCCCAAATTTTGGTACAGTTTTAGAGTTCCAGGCAGTTGTGACTTTATTCGTCTCCCTTGAGAAATGGATAATAGTTGCAAGAGCCTTCTGTAAATTCAGCTTGTTTAGAAGCACATTCTACATACCAGCTTTAATGGTTCTCTCATTGAGGATCAAAGCCAACAGGAGTTTCTCAACCCATTCCCTAATCCCAGATATTCAAGGCAATTTAAATGAAGCATTATCAGAGCATTTATGGGACAGTTTTACCTGCTAATTTCTACTGCCTGCATTTCTGCTGTCTACCAGGATATCAGACACGAAGAATCTCTCATTAAGGAACTGCTCTAGGAACACAAATAACATTTCACCAGTATCTTAGCAGGAGCAGGACCAAGCCCTACAGTCAGCTGATACAGAATCAACACCAGAGCCAACAGATTTGCTCTCACTACTTAAGCTCTCTGAATTTGGTTACATCACACCCACAAAACAGAGCTGGCTGCCATCTCCACACTGCGTGCAGTGCTGATTCTCCACCCACAGTCCTGCACATCACGTGCTGAGGAAATTCTTCCATTTGTAAACAAGTCCTTACCAGCTCCAATACAGGGGGGCTCCTGCTACCCCACGAGCCATGTCTAAGCCTGGCACCAATTGCCCAGCAGCAGTTTTCTGGGTGGGTTACTGGAGTCATCAAAATGCCGCCAATATTCTGCACGACTTACAAAGCATTATTAAAGCAATATTTTTTGCATTATTACCAAGACCTAATACTGTTTTGAATTTGCAGTTATGGAGTTCGTTTTAAGGCATTTGATTATACTTTGAGAAGAAACAGTCTTACAGTACAAGTCATTTTCTCAAGTACACTCGAGAAAGGATAGTCTATGGCTCAGTAAATACAACAGTCTGAAAAGTTATGAGCTATCAGACTAAGCTGAATTGACTTACTGATATTACCTGCAATGAATGAGTTTTAGATAGCCTCTCATAAATAGAAGGCTACAGAGCCTACGATTTTATGGATGTCTTGTACTTATCAATATATATGAGAAATGATGCTGTCAGGCTTTCGAGGGGATACTATGTGAACCACACCACTGTCAATTTAATTTTTTATGATTAAATATTTGGTACTGTTAAAGGTTATTTAACATTTAATATAGCTGCTCTTCTACATAGCTGATAACTGTCATCTTTACATAATACTGAGGCTGAAAACGGATGGGGAAGGCATATTTTTTAGAAGGTTCCTATTTTTTTTTTTTTCAATTTACTGTTAGATTTGTTCCAGTAATAGAATAATATTAGGTAAGTTTAAAAGGCTTTCAATATTCAGATGTTCAAAAATTTAGTCTTAATGCCAGCTGCAGCTGAGCTCGATGTTTGCTACTGAAGCCATTGAATCTTCCTCCAAAGCAGAAAATTTCTCCCAGGTTATATTGTGGGATGGCAAATCATCCTACAGTGGGGGGTCCTTGGGGCTCACTTCCAATCTAATCAGGTTTATATCTTTAAAAGAGACACCATCAATTCAAACATCACATTCCCATTTGATTTTGATTTTTTCTATTTCTTGTACTTGTTAAGGTTATGGTAGCTGAAAGAAATGAAAGAACTATTTTTGTGATTTTGCAACAAGTACATTTTATACAGTGACAATGCTGCCTAGGCAGCCACAAGCTCCCCCCACTGCCATGCAACCATTGCCAGATTTAAGAGAAAAAAGCAAGTGCAACTCCAAGCCCTTAAAGAGGCCATTCACATGTGCAAAGGTAGATACACAGGGATTGTCTCCAAAGCTCTGGCATATTACAGCATATGAGAAAAAAAAAGTGCACGAGAAGGTGCCAATTCTTAAAGTGAAAGAAATTATCAGTAGACTGATCTGATTAAATGGAAAGATCTGCTGCCAATATCACTGTTACTTTTCTTTCCTGCATTTGACAACTGAACCAGTTAGCCGGCCTTCCCAAGCAGAGTCCAAAGTTACTCTTTGTTTTCTGTACATTCACACATCAAAAAGATGGAATTTTTTAAAGCATCTAGAAGCAGAAAATAAGTCTTTCTATAATTAAAAATAGAACTAAAATGCATAAACAATAACAGTCACACAACTTGAATGCGGACTCAGGTCACTTCAGGTCTTGATTCCAATTACATTTTCTGTCAAGCAGATCCCTTTGTGGAACTGAACCTTTATATTTTTTTCAGTAGCTCTTTCTACAGCACATTTACAAAGAAATCTTTTTATTGCTTTTCAGTGACCAAATTACGTTCTTGTGTCATAAAATCGTTTGTGTGGACTTCCCTTAGCAAAATATCAATGGAAAACTACAAGCCTTCTTAATCTCCAAAAGCTGCAGGGTCTAGCTATGGGGTCTTTAAAGGCATTGTCCCATGTCCTGTGTCTAAGGTCCCACCAGCTGTTGTTGGGGTTTCACCAATACATCCCAAATGCAGGCAGAAATCATTGTTTGGCAGCCCCAGGTATCCCATTCATGACAAGGCTCAAAAATTGTGAGGACGGTGCCTCAAAAACAAGAGCAGAAGTATCACTTATCGGCAACATCAAAAAATGCATAGGGGGGGTCTCCCTGTAGGGGATACAAAGCAGCAGAATTCCAAGAGGATCCAAAGAGCTCAGGGCATCAGCAATGGCTGCTGCTCAGATGGGCACATCTTGCCTGGTGCAATATTACAAAAAACCAAAAGCCTAGAAGTTGCTGCAGGAACATACACATTAAACTGGGACCAAACCACAAACTTCAAATGGTGACATCTACAGATCAAGAAGAGCTCATGCTCTTGTTAAAATGATTTGTTTCTCCTTCCATACGGAAGTCTTTAAAGCTGAGACCAAGTTTTCAACCACCCTGAGCTGCAAAGTAACTGCTTCGTATTTAACCCTGAGAGTCAAACTGAAACTGGGGATGGTTGAATGAAGGGTTTTGTTGGGAGCATTTTTCAAAAGAAATTTCCAATATGCCTACTGCTCCTTTCCAGTGCAGTTGAACAAATTTAGATTCAAAACAGGTTGTTGTTGTTGTTTTTTTTTTTTTTTTTTTTTTTTCAGATAGTCAAATTCCTCCACCCTCAATAAGGTATATTTCATTACATCAGGGCAAAACTGCAAAATAAATAAGGCAGAAATACAGATTTCTAGAGTACAAAGGAAAAAAAGGAAATTTTTAGTGAAAATTCTCAAATGCTTGAAAGGCCTCTTCTATCTCTTTGCAGCAGAGGTAGGCAGGGCAGAAAATTATGACACAGTAATTATGATGATGGATGTTGAGCCAGTCCTTTATATTAGATACACTGCTTGTGCAGGAACCAGCACTACAGATTGCATACTTCACTAAGCAGGACACTCGAGATTATAATGGGCAATATAGATTAACAACATTAGGTTAAAGCAAGATAATTCTTCTTTCTCATTTCTATTCCTTTTTCCATGGACCAGCTCCTGCTTTACATTTCCATGCTCCTTGCTCCCAAGACTTAATCTGCACATCAAGCAGGTATTTTCCATCTCAGCTGGTACAAATCTGGAGTTACTTAATGGAAATTTGCAAAATTACACTGGTGCAAAACTCAAGTATGACTAAAGAAGCAGCCTTGTCTGCTGGTAATTAAAAGGTGACGCTGCATTTACTTTTGCTGTCTCATTCAAACAGCAGGAAAAATCATCTCACTCCAAACCTGCGTGAGAATGCTTCTCTCTGCACAGCACAAATAATTAGCACACTACTGTAAGAGGGCTTCCTTATAATTGTAGCAATTACTTCAGCATTGGTGTGAGAATGGAGCAGTGTAATGCTGCAGACCGGGGAGGGCTGAATACTGTTCTATACTCATCTCTCACAGACTTGTGTTGCTAACAAGGAAAATGCCAAATTGCATGCCAGTGATACCTTCCCAACTACAGCCCCACTTCTGCCAGGAGAGCACCAGCAGCTCACAGGATGGTGAGCTTCTTGCAGGCCTCAGCCATTGAGCATCCATCTCTATAGCACACGGCAGGCAGAGAGCACATGGAAAACCTCAACATGCCTCCCTGGGCCCGTACTAAGGGAAGCACTGCACCACCTTCAGCTGCTCCAGATTTCCCATTTCTTGTCAGCCTCAGAGGTCCCAGCAGCCCTCCCTCAGGCACTCCACAAATCCTGGCAGTGCCACCAGCACCATCACTTCCCCAGTTACCTCAAAAGGAGCACTTTGGCACGCAGAAAGGACCAACCCCTTCCAGCATGCTGCAGGACTGGATTTCCAGCACAGCTCATAAAGAGAGCACTGAATGTTTAATGTTTGCTGCAGTAGAGAAGTGCTGTAAACATTTCCTGTAATTGGTCTTCTTTAAAAATTGATTTCATGTGAAAAAGCGAAAAACAGTGTCACACTTCATGGCCAGGGGTGCTAGGGAGGGCTGAGATGCAAAAAGCAGCAGGAAGGAGCTGCTTTTGCAGCACTGCTCTGCCGACCAGGCTCTGAGGACAGCACTCCAGAGCTGCAGTAAGAGACAGAAAAGGGTCCCAGACCTGCATCAAGCTGTGGGGACAGCTTGTATGTCTATGTCCTTGCTCCTATGCTTAGCCCAGGTGCCTTCATCATGGAAAGAAACAGGAGAACAGTCAGCAAATGCCTGCTGGAGGGGAAAAGTGAACATAAGGAAGGGAACTCCATGACTTAGGTGACAGAGACTGAAAAGACTGGATATAGCTTGTGCTGTGCATTATCAGTCCTTAGGCCCAGAGATAACAGAGTTGATAACACAGAAGCAAGCATAGTGTGAATTTATGAATTGGTAAGCCACTTCTTGTAACAGCCCAAAGTAAATCAATGTTTGTTCCTATGTTTCTCTAACTTGTTATACATTCCACACATGCAATCTAGCTTTATCTCAGTTTGCTTCTTATTTCTCAGACAAATAATTCAAGACTTCTCCTAAATCAACTCACCAAAACCTGATGTTTTCAGTTTGCTTGATTCTCAGAAAAGGGAGGAAAAAGTGGTTTATTTTTGCAGATGAATGATGACCCAAGATTTTCACAGTTCAGTTACCCACTTTCTTTCATTAAAGACAATTGTGTATGGCTAGGTTCCTGGTCAGAAGAGAGAAATAGCTCAGTGGGCAGGGATATTGCTCAGTTCCTGTTTCTAGCATTCATTTTGTGGTAAAGACACAGAATCCCTCTTCTCCCCTCAGATTTTATTCACCAAGCAGAGAAGATATTTGTGCTCAGCCACTCAGTATTTCAGCTGCCGGCTATCCAAGGAGACCATTAGCCTTATACACTGTAGAATGTTCTGCTGTTATGAATATTTATATGCGTATATATATATGTGTGTGAATGAATATATACCGTATTTGATCCTCTTCAAACTGGTCCATCTCAGTGCCATAAAGCAGATTTTAATGTCCCTTTCACCTCGGGATTTAGCAGCCTAGAGCAGGTATCAGCTGATATTCTGTTCATTCTACTTTGCAGGATTTCCCCATGGTATTTTCACCATAATGGAGGACTGTTTTCTTACTTATATGAGGTGATGTTATACCTTTTTCTATCTTCTGATCACTGGCAGTATCATCCATATTTTTATAGGAAAAAAATTATTAAAACTACATTTCCTTTTTACTAAAGAATTTGTTACTGTATTCCATATTCCCTGTGAGTGCCTGTCATTCTCCCCTCACTTATGTAAGAAAATAATCTGTCTTGTCAAAAGTTCTGTTGCTCTTTAATAAGAAGTAATTAGGTATGGAAATAAACAATCTCTCTATTTTCCTCCAGACACATAGATTGATTGGCTTATATACTAGCTGTACATCCTAGACTATCGTCTGCAAATGTGCAAACAAGCAGGTATGAGTGCAAGACACTGCAGAAGAAAGAAATTTGAGGGAAACATAACTCGAGGAAACCAGTTTTGCATTTAGATAGATTGATTTCTGCCCCAAGGCCAGGCAAGCACAAACTGAGATCAAGGGTGCAAGAAGGAACATACAATGCTGTACAGACAACCCGAGACAACTTTAATTTTCACAACCACTACAAAAACAATGTTATGTAACATGCCACAATTCTGGCCTTCCATGCCTGATCCTTCCAAAACACTCATTTCAAAACTCATCGCCCAAACTACTGTAGTTTATGAAGTGCATGAACTGCACCATCACAAGCACCAGAGTACACATCAACACCTAGCAAACACAAAGCCTTCACGTGAAAGGAGAGAAGCACCTGGCTGATAAAGCATGTCTGGACAGCCTTAAGGGTTTACCAAAATTAGATCAATCCTAATACCTCAAAGAAACTTGACTAAAATCATCCTAATGAAGACAACCAGGGTATCTTATAGCATGATATTATTCATTCCATATTATAATTTAGCATGTATCATTACAAAACAAACCAAAAAAACACTACTCTACCTAATTTCTAACGTTACACTTCCTACTAAGCCTGAGAAATTGTTTATGAATCAAACAGAAAGGAAAACATGCTGAAATTAAAACCTCTCCTAAAAGATAAGTTCACAACATCAATTCATTTCTACTTCCTATATAGCAGTAATTCAACAACAATCATAATCCAGTCTTGCCTTGTAATATATCAAAGAAAATGCTCCGGCTTTTAACGATCATCATCTTTAAGCTGTTTTTCTCCCCTCAGAGGTCATTAAACCTTCCGGCACTATTAGATCTCATACAACGACCCTTTAGCTGTCAGATGATAGGGCATCCCATAAGGAACTGTAATACCAAGGATGAGCAGTTATGGTCTTTTATTATAGATCAAGAATATTCAAGAGATTTTGTAATTTAAGACACTAAAAAAAAGGAACAATTAACTAGCCCAAGCATTCTTATACTACTGCAGAAAAAGACTTTCTTGTTGGATTTCTTGTTTTTCCACCACCACGCGGTACAGGGATTAAACTCTTTTCATTTTCTTAGATAAAAGCCCTAGCTTCGTGTGCTTTTAAAAAGAATTCTGAAGAAAATACTATTTCTAACATCTCCCAAATTTCCCCATGCCAGAAGCCAACATACCTTTGGCACTCCCTCCTCAGCCATATTTCAAACAAACATTCCCTACTGTTTTATAAAAGGTTAATGGTGTATGCACACAACACATTTTTCATACACACACAAGCAATAAATAAATCTTATAGTCGGTACAATAGCAGAATTTTGGAGAACAACTTGCAGTGATGGCCAGCTTGAACCTCAGCAAAATAGGAAGAAGTGCAACAGACAAAACTAAAGCTACAGTGAGACAGCACAGAATCAGCCCAGAAAAGCTGAGTGTTCTGCATGCAAGACCAGAGAAGTAGATGTAAAAATACTTCCTTTAAAGGATTCATACGAACTGAAATTCCACACATGTAAAGGAAGAACAACAGTAAAAGTTTTGATCATAACTGAAACAGTTACAGTGATAAGACAGATCTATAGTAATACTTCTAATAAAAGAACTACCTAAAAATTATTAACTAAGGAACTAAGCATTTGCAGATAAAAGGGAAAGATATTTAGTGTTTGCATGGAAAAACTATTTAGGAAGCTAAAGGAGACTTCTAGGGCTGTTGCAACACACCCTTTGTCAAAATGATCAAAGAGAAATCAAAGTGGTCAAACAAGCAAAAATTTTAAAAAGGCCAATAAATAAGGAGGATATCCTTCTTTAAAAGTAATCAGATTCAAACAGGCCCCTGTTTGAATAGATGAGTTGGAACCAATACAGCGGTTAAGAAGTTACAAGAAAGTAGGCCAAAAAAAATTTTCTATCAGTCAACACGCTAGAGACAAAACAAAAGAAAAAAGCAAATAGCAAAAACTTTTGCAGTCCACAATCCAAAAAATGAATCCTACTGAAGAGTCTGCAGGACTGATAAGAAATTGAGCTATTAAAGAAAGATTGAAGGAAGATAAAACCATTGCAAAAAATAAAAAAAGTCAGAAATCCAACCCTAACTGCATTCTTTACATCAGCTTTCTTGATGGAAGAGATTAAGGATGTTCAGCTATCAGAGAGTTTTTCATGTTTTTTTCTTTTTTCTTTTCTACATGGAAAAGATGTCTGAAGAACTGTGTCAAACTGAAATGTCAGTAGAAGTTTCAGAATAAATGAATAAAATTACTGGTAACAAGTTACCTGCATCAAGACAGTATTGGCCATGAAACTGCCCAAGTACTTACTGTGTCATGTACCCTATCACTTATGTTCAGCTCAGTATTTAAGACGGAAAATATGACAAATAAAAAAAAAGAATCAGCAGTTTTTAAAAAAGCTTTACACAATCCTAAAGGAGCCGGGTCCATCAAATTTGGGAGAAACAGAGCAGAATTAACAGACATTTGAATAAATATAAGAAAGTGCCAAAATGGCTACTACTGGAAAAAAAAAATCCTGCTTCACAAATCTTGAATATCTCCAGAGAAGATGAGATGGTAGAGTTTATTGGGAAAACAATAGTTGATTTAAAGATACAGGACAGAAACAACCTTAGTTCACTATTTATGACATGTGCCATCTCCACAGACACCCTCAGCTCCCTCTCTCAAAACTGATAGAGCAAAACAAGGGAAAATAACAGAAGGGGTAACCAGGACCATCAAGTACACACACAGCCTACCAGTTACAGTTCTTCCACTAATTCCCAAAATACAGATGAAAGGGGGGTAAAAATTAAAATGGCAGAAACAGGTATGAAACAAGCAAAGGGTGGGCTTCTCATTGCAGGCAGAATTATTTCTTAAATCCCCTTGCCATAGGATGTTGTGAGCACCAACTCTTCAACCAATTCAGAGGAAAAAAAATAGACAAGTTCACATCGGAAAGATATTATGTGATTACTTGAACATAAAATCCAATTTACAAAATTCCCTAAGCTGCAACTGCCATAATCTATGAAGATAATTGGGGAGAAAAGTCACAACTTAATGACTCTCTTCTGCTCTTTTTTTGAATGCCTGCTACTGATCACTGCCAAAAACAGAACGTGAGCCTGAGAAGACTTGGATTACACTGACTATGGCTGTTTTGGTTTTTACGGCAACGGGAAACGTTATGTAAGAAGTGATTATATGAAGCTGTAGTTAATTGAACACAACAGCAATCTTTGATTATTTCTTCACAGCTCTTTAGTAAAATCTTTAAAGTTAATGGAATTTTAATATGAAATGCATTTTTTAAATATGTATTTAAATAGGAATGGTTTAATTAAATACTCTCATAGCAAGGGGCCTTGACAAGTTAAGGCACAGTTTCAATTTTTACTGAAACTGTTACCATTGTGGAAAGTCTCTGCCATTCATCTTAGGAAAAATGTCAGGAAAATAAAATTTAACATGAACACTTAAACCAAAGGGGAAAAAAAAAATTCCCCATAGACATCCTATTTATAGGGAAACAGTTGTAACTAAAACACCCCTTTTCAGCAAAACAGTTGTTGTGAGTCAAGAAATAAAAGAAATGCAATGCAGCTTCTCTAAATAAGTCACTCAGCCTGGACATATTCTGGCACTGTTGCTGTGCTAATTCAGCCTGGTGGGTATTCCTTTAGATAAGCGGGTTCATCACTCAGGTCACATAGCAGAAAACACAGAAATGAGACTCTCAAGACAGAAGGGCACAGGAAAGTTTTTTATTTTCAAAGTGAAAGAGAACTTAATGCAGTGTAGTCCAAATTAAACACCAAGCATTAATCTCAGAAAGAGCATCCATAGACACTGAACCACAGTGAGCAGCTGCTTCATGTATTCACCAGCTCTTCCTTTTTTTCTGAACAAAACCCAGCTGCATCCCAGGGGGACACTGCATCCTTGTTGGAAATGCTCTGAGCCTTGACAACCCCTCGGACAACAAGTGAATTGCCTACTGAACCCAAAACGTGCAAACATGATTTATATCACAGTCCTTCAAAAAGCACTGGAATTCATGTGGCTTTTGGCTGCCCTGAGTTAATTTGCTAAAGGGAACTACACCAGAAGCAGCATTTCAAAAGGTCCTGTGCATGGCCAAGTTCCTTGCTATGGTCTGTAGACCATAACATGACCAAAATATGCTTATCTGAAAACATCCCTTTCAGTAATTCCCCAGAAGTCAGGATCAGCAGTAGTCCAGGTCTAGTAAAGTATTTTCTTTTACTTTCCTCTTCCTCTCCTAGATGCATTTGCCTTTTCATGATTTTCAAGCAATGAAAGTTTTACTAACACCAGTAGCACACAAATTTCTGAGACACTGCTAACGTGGAATTCTCACTCACTGCAGATTAAATGTCACCTCATCCTTACTGCTAATAAAGAATCTATGTTCATCATTTTCCTTCACCTTTATGTAAAACTGTTACAGGTAAGTACATCATGAAAAGTCCGAAAGCATATAAACATAAGATCTGCACAATTATGTTTGCCAGGAATATGGCATATTAATCTAATATCTGAATTAAAACTAACATGTAATTTAATATTTAGCCTTATTTAATTTCATTGGAAAGGAACCAATTATTGCACTGAGATTTCAAAGATTTCTAACTTCCTTCCAGGCACAGAGTTTTAGTGACATAGTCAAGGCAGGGAACCTTGTAAAGCCTCCAGCATTGAGAGCGTGTCATCTCAAAGCCTTTGCTTTCTTTCTTGCATCTCAGCGCCACAACAGCTCGGTTCCCAGGATTCTCACCCAATTTCTTTTCTTTTTAAAGCCCGAGATGCTACTTTTCTGAGACTTTCAATAGTTCCTTACACTGAGTACAGCTCCCAGATTCTCCCCTCCAGTAAATCCTTCATTGCTCTCTTGGGCTCTCTCATTATCAGGAATAAGCCACAATAGTTAGCAAAAAGAAGAAGAAAAAAAGTGGCTATAAAAAAAACAGCTTTCTTTGGTGAATGAGGCTAACCTGATTTCTTCCTCACTCAGACCACAAGTTGCACCTCTTGAACCCAGTCCTGACTCTCAGACCACACTGTCTGTATAGCAGCAATCAATGAAAAACATGTTAGAGAGATGGAAGGGACTTGTCTTGCTCAAACAGAAATACACATTGGGGGACTTATGCTAAACTCATTTTGAATTGATCGAGACATTTAATTTGACCCAAAAGAAAACAGTCTTCGCTTCACCATATAGATTATTTAACTTTTTATTTGTCTGTTTGACCTTCAAGTTCAGGTCATAATTCTCCATGGAAAGTGCTACTTTGAAACTAAAAGTTGGAAAGTTTTTCACGATGTAGTGATGGCAAAATAAGACATTCCATTGGAATAATGTGCTGAAAAAGCACTTTGGGCAAGTCTGCTGCCACACACGGGTTCAAGAGCACGTACTCTTGGGCTCAGCAGGGCCAACAGGAGAAGAGGGCATTTCAGCCAACCACACAAAAGTCCTTCAACATACTCTACATTTCTCTGCTGTCTTAGTAAGAATTACTGCCAGAATGCAATCCGAGTTTGTAAACAGCTCGCACCTTCCTGCCAAATCCCATTTAAAAATAACAAACCGTACATACTCTGCCAGAACACCATCCAACTCCTTCCAAACCTCCTGACCACAAAAAACAAAAGAGACAGACGGTGACTCATCTGAAACAAGTCTCCAACTCTGCAAAGCTGCATCTTGGGAACAACCAACAACAGAGCCGCTCTGCTCTGTGGCCCCATCCCGTCCTGCACAACGGTGCCTCCTGGGGGCGCTTACCAACATCTTCCTGAGCACACTGCTGCTATACCACAGACATCAGCTTCCTGAGGTTATGCATGTTTGTCCATCTGCAAAACCTTCTGCAAACCCTTCTGCAAACTGCAATGACCTGAAACCCTTCAGAAGCAGTCCCAACAGTTTATATCCTTCATTGTACTTCTGGTCATGCCACCGCAATTATAATTCCCAGGGGACACAGCAGCGGTTCTTGCTGACAGACCAAAAAGCAACTGATCCACGCTGTGTGTTTGTAAAATCAGAAATGTAAAAGCTAGAGGGCATGCCCTGCCTTCCTCCAGCCACAACACCATCCCGATGTTTCCAGTGAAAAAACACATTCTCCAATGACTTGGATTTAAATGCCTCCATTTCTACTACTCATCTATACCCAGACAGCTGCAAATAAAGGAGTTGGAGCACATTTCTGCCCCGTTTCCAGCCATTTTTATTAAGTAATTCCAGCCATGGCAAGGCTCTGGCTTTCTGTGTATATTTGCTACTCTCAGTTGTGCCCCTCCTTTTCAATTTGATTTACAAGTGAGAGCCCTGCAGAAAGTGCTTTTGAACACAGTGTACTTATAAATTATGAAAAAAAAAAAAAACAGATTAAATCTAATCTCTTCACATGCAGCTATGTGAATTAAACTCCATTAGCATCAGAGACAACTAAATTCAGTGTATGCCTAAAAAGTGAACGCCATGTTATCATCCACACAGATTGCATGCTTTTTCCTCAGTCCTGCTATTTAAATGAGCTTGGGACAGTCTTACTGGGGAGAAAATAGAAGTTTCCCAAGCACACTCTCCATTAATTCAAAGTAGAAACAGTTAACTTAAAAAAAAAAAAAAATAATGGCTGATTTCTCTGACTAGTGTTTAGTCATTTACTAGCAAAATGTTTACTCTAATAAAAATATTGGTTTCCCAGGGATTATTAATCAGAGTTTATTGAGAAACCATTAGTTATATGGTTTCATTTCCAACCCCTTTAGAAAATTAAAATGCAGAGATATTCATTTCTGCAATGAATATCTATCCAGTAATTACCATATTTACTTTTCATTTATGGGGGAATAATCTGTTTTAATTAAGCCTAACTGAAGAACTTTTATCAGATGTAATTATCCCTTTCGATAAATATGTCTCCACTAATTACATTTAACCATGGGATTTATAGCTCTTAAGTCATTCGGTGGGAAACATAATAAATCTTTAGTAATACACGCTAAATTACTATAAATTAATTCAGATCATTAACATAATAAACAAATTAGGATAATTTCACTTAATTAGTTTGGATGGTTAACTCAAAATCCCTTGTAAAGCTTCATGGTAATCAAAATTTTACCAGTATTTTTAGAGATAATTTTTTTGCAGCCGACCTGTTTGAATATTTACATAGAAAATTATTGCACTGCTGAAACACAGTAAATACATATTCCTGATAGATAATAGAACCTTTCAGGAATTGATGCCAGGTCCTTTTCTAAATGCAATTAAACATGCCTAACAGTTTGTAATGTTGCATATCGAAAAACCCAAATGACAGCACGGTAAATCTAACTTTAGCTCTCAAGCCCTTCTTCTCCCTTCTCTTCTACTTCTAGCTAATGATCAGAAAGGTTGGCACTCCCTTGTCATGTTCCTACTGAACTGAACTGTTGGCACATCAGAGGTGTTCCTGCCGTGGCCTTGTCACGCACGTAAAGTTTTCCTCCTGCACTGACAATGAAGGCAAATCTTACACAGCACGGCTGCACTGGCACACAAGGAGTTTCTAACTCCTGCTGACAAGCAGACCATCTCAGCAGTGTTGCCACCTCCTGCTAGTTGGAGATAAGTCCCAAGCTTAGTTCAGCCAATGTCAAAACCCATCTATATGTTTATACAGAAATCCCTCAGATTACGTGTTCAGGTGAGGAGTAAAGATGAAAGCAGATGAGCTTTTTAGTCATGAACTTCTGGAGCTTAATCTTCTTAGATGAACTCAGACAAGCAAAGAGCTTCCCTGCCGGCAAAATCTCTCACATAAACAGAGAAAAATACCAATCAACAAGACTTATCATTAAAAGAACATTTTAAATCTTATTCTCCAAAGCATTATTGGATCTTTCTGGTGGGAGAGCCATCCTCATTCCATGCTGTCCTACTTTGCTGTGCTGATCCTTGACAGGCAGGGGGTATCTGCTTTAATGGCCACTTATCACGTTTAATGCTTTTCCTGTTCTTTGAGTCACAACTTGTGTAGTTTAAGGGAACAAGGGAGAGGGACAACTTTCCATGTCCCAGTATCAGGCCTCAGTACAGGCTAACAATTCACCGACTGCTCTTAGTATTGTCTCTCCCTCGCAGCCCAGCTCAATTCTTTCAGCCGCCAGTGAAGGCCTTTCTTCTGGGCTCCCTGTGCGATTCTGCTCATCGTGACCCTGCATCCAGACCTTCTGGGCCTTCTCCAGCCCAGACTCAAAGCCACGACCTCAAACAGGTTTTTGTTTCGCCCAGGAGCCACGGCACGAATTATCCAATGCCAAGCCCTGTTTTTACTGGCCCCAACACCGAAGAGTCCACATCAGATCTACATGACAGATCCTCTCCTCACTGAAAGATTTGGCTTCAGGCTCATTAGGGAAAAAATATAAAATAGAAAAGAAAAAAAAAAACAAAAACAACACTTTACACACCACATAACACCAAGGAGAAGAGAAACATGGGATTTGCTATATGCATGGAGCTGGAGCAGTCCCTTCGCGAAGAACTGAATTTCCCCTCAAACTTAATCTTTTAGTAAGTCAAGAATAGTCCATCCTCATACCTTGTCTTAGAAAGATGGATTCTGCAGATTTTTTCTTTCACTTAGTGCTGAGAAACAAATTCCTACTTGTATTTCCAAACTGCCATGTTAACTTCCCTCCCATTTTATTTAATTCATTTCTACCTTAGTCATATTAATGGTTATATAATAATATTAGACAATGTTCACTAGCCATTAACTCTAGAAATAAATGGTTGTGCTAAATCAGAGTTAATTAGTGTGTCACAAACTCCAGTCAAAGAACAGGGTGATGACTTAATGAAAAGGAGCAGTGTCACTTCACTAAGAATTACATATACAATTTTAAGAGGTATTTTAAATATTTTTCTTAATAGCTGTCAGCAGAAGCGATGTGATGTGATTCTTTAGAGAGCACTGCTCTAAAGATTCTTTAGAGAGCACAGACAAGTGAGCTATCATCAGCATTACAATGGCTGCAGAAAACAGATTTAACATCAATTTATGAATAGCTGAACTTCTTATTTTTAATGTTTAATAGTGAATCATGCTCTAAACCCTTTATATTTCACTGCACATCAGCAAGGTTGTCAGGAGCAAAAGATCAGGATAACATAATTCTTATGGCTTGTTCTCATGCACCCCTCATTTACTCCTGAAGCAGCTCAAATTATCTTGAAAGTAAGATGCATGAGGTGGCAAAATTTAAAGTGAAAGGAGTTGCTCTTTAAGGGCCATCAGGTCCTTAAAAGCAGAACTTCCAGCTGAAACCCCGTGAGCTAGGGCTCATTCATTCATACTGACACTGAGTAAGACTCATTGGTTTCTAAGAGCTGCAAGCAAAGGATGGTGTGACCACTGGCCATGTGTGTGCACCTGCGTCCCAGCACCCATCCGGGGTAGAAAGAAAGTGAAAGAATTGGACATCATTTATTTGAAGCTGAAATAGGCAGAGCAGATATTCTGGGCTCCTGGAACTTGGAAATCATTTTAGTTTTGCAAGGGAGCAAAGCCTCTGCACTCCAGGAAATAGGCTCCCATCTAGTGGCAATCAAAAGCTACCTAAAACCAAAATGTAAAGATATCAACCCCCAGCAATATATTCAAAACCACATGGACTACTGCAATACTGCTTTCGTTGCCGAGCTTTGACACGCGAGCTGTGTTTTCTATCCCCTGAGAAACCTGAAATCCCTTGATGACACCCTGCAAAAACGACTCTCGCACCCGATGGAGGAGAAGGCGCCAGTTAAGGAGATGACCTCTGGTATTCCGATGATTTAGGAGGAAGATGATTCCTCCACAGGACACTTAATGAAAGAAGTGTACTCCCTTATCAAGCACACAATGGAAGAAAGAATGGTGAAAGACTTTTGTGCAAGACTTCTTATTATTACCACTTCTACCTGGATGTTCTGCCTACTCGAAACACCTCTATGATCTCTCAGATGCCATGAAATACTAACACTGGACATAAAATTAGTTAGCCTCAATAATCTCAGTATCCACAGTATCTCCTCAGTAGCTGAAAACAGCTGCCAGGCTGCTGTCTCTCCTCCTCGAGATGTTTTCTTACAGACAATAGATTTGGCAGTAGAGCTGGATGTATCACCTCTTCAAGTGCTCCTGGTACAAACCATCAATTATAATTTTATCAAGCCATAACGGCTGGTTGCTGTATTTAGGTAATCATGAGACTGTTACAGAACTATACAGGAGAAATGAAGCCTAGGGCTGTTATAGTATGCAACAAACCTGTCATAATTACTGAGGAAAAGCTTTCTGCTTTTTAAATTATTTACATGGCTGGATCTACAGTAGCAAGATTAAACATAATTAAAATGGAAGCTCAGAACTCCAAAGGACAGGCTGACACACAGCTTGACTGGGCCCAGTCACACAGATAAGGGCACAGCTATGGCCATCTGCCCTCGGGCTGGCACATGGCACTTCCAGCACTTACCCTGGACTGGGGCTCCTTTTATGAAATAATTTCAGATGAAGACCCATTAATGAAATAAATTTGCACATAGGATGACTCGCTTAAGTACTTTATCCCTATGACTGGCATATCTTTGGAAGCACTTCTTTGTCTTAGTCTTTGAGGTTTTAGTGAAGGAAAACGTCATCTTCCAACATGGTTATTGCCTTCCTAGGTTTCAATTTAATTGGGCTATGCAGTAGTTCAAGTACTATGTACATTCAAAAAAAAAAAAAAGCCTTTCAATTCAATCCACATAAATAATATAGATCCCCAACAAGGAAAGCTATGTGCTAACACTCCAAAGCCATTTACTCACTGGAATAAGACTTTATCAAGCTGTATTTTAAAACAAAGTTAATATTTTGCTACATTTTCTCTTGTTATGCTTTGTGATAGCAGTCCTTACCATATCTCCTGCTAAATATGAAAACAGGTCAGTATTGTCTTGGTTTTTAAATAACCCTCACATTACAGTCTGGAGTTCTAGTTGTCATCTTTTGTGTTAGTGTGGATTCTTTTTCCCTCCAGCACAGAAATGCCAAATACTAAGCATCAACAAGTTATTCTCAGAACAAATAACTTCAAAATTCTTAGACAGTTTAGCTTTCCAGAGAAATCTGGGAGTTCTAAAGATGTTTCCTACCAACACATGGCAAATCTGCACAAGTATATATACTTATATACAAAGTATTTCCAATTATTTTAATAGGACACGGCTACACTAATCCTCAGCCTATGCAGTCCCACCAGGTAGATATCCTGCTCAGCAGAAAAGACCATTCATCTTAGATGAGGCTTCGGGATTTTTTTAAATTAAAATTAATTTTAAAAAAATTATATATATATATTTTTTTAAATGCTGCCTCAAAGCTGACTGCTCTTTGATCTCTGGCTCAGAGGTAAGGGTTGTGTTTTTTTTTCAGTGCAGATTTAGGTCACTTCAGATACAGCCAATCCCTTATTTACGTATGGAAATTATTACAGCAAGAGCACCACTAATTCCTTTTCACAGCTACAGGCTCTAGTCAATATCTGGATCACCTTCTCTCTCAACAGATAAGTACCACATCATGTGTTATGTATTTTACAGTACAGTTACAGTATTCTCCTTAAAACAAGCCACGAGATACACCTCACTATTGAGGGTTAAAGTTACCTGACAAATGCTTTTTGACATAAGTGTCCCCCCATTATACTGAGTATTCCCCTAACACCACAATGGTTAACCTAGATTAACCTCCACATAGTTAAATTAGTCTTTCATGTCTAATTATGTCCTGTGATAGGATACATTAGTTCCAATCCTCACAGCCATAAGGGACCTGTAGTTTCAAGTGACCTCTACACATGGACAATAATCCAAATTAAAGTAGACATGAAAGAGGATCAGGGCCAAGGCATGTAGGATTTTGTACGAGTTTCCAAGGTCAGCTTAAAGACTTGAAGGCTCTGGGCACTGCTCTACATGGGAGCTCATGGAAAATTAACCTGTTTTAAACCTGACAGCTCAGAGGTACTCAGCAAATAATCTGTTTGTGCACAGATTAACTTTCTATCACATGACTTCATCCTAGCAGACTCTTGTGCTGTACTCAACTACTTGCCATAGCAGTATGCTGTGCCTGAGAATACACAGAAGATTTTGTTCTGCACTGTGGTTTTACCCAAACAATACACAGTTGATATCTAGTTGTTATACAATAATCAATTTGGCTTTTGATACTCTTTCACAATTTATGTTTTTTCAGGAGGTGATTTTCCCCACCACTGTGCTGTCCTAATTTATCTGACCCAATGCTGCTGTAGATTGGTTGTTTGGTAACTTAGATAAGATGCTCAATTTGCATCTAGAACCCTGTCAGTACAGATTAATAAAATTGCAGAAACTAATGACAAGAAAAGATGTTAATTTGGCTTAATATAAACCTCTCTCCTGAGATCTGCTTTGAGCAAAGTCCATCAGCACTAAAGTGAGATGAGACAAGAGGGCACCAACACCACCTCTACTAAGTGAGAAGGAAATACAGAGGAAGTCAGTGAGGAGAACAAAAAAGAGCAAAAAGAGCATTTGCAAACTTAAATATACTAAAACCATATAGGTGGTAATGGTCCCTCAGCAGGGCCACACTTCAGTTGTTGAAATGAGCACGAGCAGAACAGAATACGTGTGCTAGGAACACTCAGATCTCGTGGACTGAACTTTGAGCAGCACTTCTAGCAGCTTCCCCTTCAGTGAGCTGTAGACTCTAAAGGATGAAGCTATGTCATGTGAAGGAAAAATATCAGTGCTATATGATCTTCAGCACAATAGCAAAAATTCACTGGTGACTCTTGTAAAGAAGCGATGCTTGAAGTTCCTTTCTCTATAATCTAGAGAGACAACTGGGAAAATGGAAGTTTTTCCCCTGGCTTTGCTATCATCAGGGCACTGCCCTTCAGACAGAGTCATTCTGCGCCTCCAGTGAACCCTGAAGAGAGCATTTGTGCAAGCAAGTCACCAGTTTTCCCCATCTCACACATTGCTCACATAGAACTGACCTGAGGTAAGCACCCTGCAGTGCTGCACGTCAGCTTAGCAACAAATGCATCTAACAACTGACATTATTTCAGGCAATCTGCATCTCATCCAAGTACTCTTGGCCCTTGTAATACGCACTGATACTATTTAGCACAAAGCCATTTTTATATTCATCGCCCCACTCCCTTTTGACCTGTATGTTCAACTGTCTCATGGAGTAATAGGGCACTCGGTTACCTGCCCTACCTCAAGCATAATGCACAGTGGCACCACAGAATGGCTCACAGAAGACAATCCCTTTCACAGCTGGCAGTCACAGCATTTGCACAGCCTGCTCTTAGACTTATTCCTTGCTCTGCGGTTAAATCGGAGTTCAAGACCTCTCCTGCTTTGGACAGCTGAGTGGCCAAGGAAAGCAGAGGTGCCTGTGCCAGGACAGATGGTTGCTAACTGCACTGTAAGAGGCACAAACCAATAGAAAAATTCATCCAGGACAGGGAACAGAACATGTCTGAATAACCCTAGTCTGTCACAGTGACTGACATCAATGGACACCTTCCCCCAGGTAACCCTCCAGGCTATTTCCTGCTAACTTCAGACCAGGAACAAAAATGCAAAATGACAAGCCTTTGCTTTCTCCAAACAATTAACTACTCCCCATGCAGACTATCAGTTCTACTACAGGCTTCATAGAAATGACCCCCCCCCAAAAAAAATCATAATGTTCAATCTTTTCTCCATCTCAATGGTAAGCCTTAGGCAAATCCTCAGCCCTACAGGAAAAGGTGCTGAAAAATCCACAGAACCATACCAGTTTACACCAGAGGAAGATCTAGACCACTGCACTTAAGTGTTGGCTTGCAATCAAAGCACTTCTAATATTTAATGTCTGTAAAGAGCTAAAACTAATAAAACATTCAAAGGAAGTGGGAAAAAAATACCCAAAAGGAACAAAGATGTAATTATGTACCATAATTTCTTAAAGTACTTTCAGCTCCCACATCTCAGCGTATGACTTTTATTATTCATTACTTAAATGCACAAGTAACAAAGGACAATTTGCAGTTCATAATTATGCCACATTTGTCTGCCACCACTGATTCACTAATACTGATTTTGTTTAACATACACTGCATGGAGAACTGTACAATAAATCTTGTGATATAAAATAATAACTTCTCCCAAGCTGGTATGATTTCTGTCATCCTACCCAGAACACAGTTCATCTATTTCATATCTTCTATATGCTGTTTCAGGAATTAATAACAATAAATGCACGTTTATATTGCATAAAATGTGAATTACAGTGGATTTGTATTTGCTGAAAGGTCAGTGCTGAGAGCATCTCACTGAACGTGGTATATCAACTGGGAATCAAAATCTAGGAAACTATAAATGCATTATCAGAGAAGTTGGAACTCAATCTAACTTGGCATTCTTTCCAACAGTACCCTGCCATGGAAGTACTTCACTTCTCAGTGGTTTTCTGTTTGAAGCTGATTTCATCTTAAACATTGTACTGGTCCACCCTAAGACCAGTGTTGCCGTTTGTTCTTTTAGCCCTACATAATGAGGTGTCTGAGTAATTAAGCTTAGATTTTGAGATTAATTTTCACAATGCTTTAAGCATGATTATTACACTATGGGTCTTTGACCTTGAAATCAATATTCAACTTCACTTCCCTATTCTGCGTGAAGTTTCTACACTTCTGTGAGTATACATGGTTTTTAGTATTCATAGGAATGCTATAGGAGATTTGAATATTGTGGCACTGTTCTAGAATTAACTTTGATGTGCATTTTACTGCAAGACATTTGACAGTGCAAGAACAAAGTTTAGTCCAGACATCATAACATCTTCTGAACGCTCTTTGGCAGTCTCCAAAACATCATACATCTGGAAAAATAAGATATTCATTCACAAAGCACTTTGCTTATAGCAGTTCATTTTCAGTGTTTGAACTGTCTCTAGAGTTGCAAGAAATTGAGGACTAAAAAATAATCCAGAATTGGTGAACCACAGCATCAATTACTATGCAAACACTATGGATTATGGAGTAATACTTGTGCTTTTATCTGCTGCAATTGATTTTGATCTGCCTAGGTTTATTATTTACCTATAGAATGACAAAACTGTTTTTGGTCAGTTTTATGGCTGCAGAACCTTCCACACCAGTTTTCAAATACCACCAAAATATCAAATGTTCAACAACAGAAGTCATCCTGAGCTAGCAGGCCAATTAATTACAGAGTTAACAACCCCCTTCAGAGCTTTGTTTTTCCTTTTGTACCATCCTACCAGTACAATTGTAACAACAAGCAGTACAGCATGGACAAGTAGGATTTAATGATCCACTTAAAACCCAGAAGTGGAAATGTGGCTGACACTTCATCTACCACTTATTTACTCCAGCTCAAACGCAGGGAAGCAATGCAGTAGCATTCAGCTCTGGCTTCATTCACAGTACTATCATAAGCATGTGCTTAAATTTAATCATTGCTCCCATCCCAGGCTTGAATCACTGCCTGGCTGCAGATGCTTTCCAGAATAATGTATTGAAGTCAGTCCTTAAGATTTATCTGCACAGATTTAATGAACCAATTCTAGACTTCTTTCTCACTAATGTCAATGGAGGGAAAAGACCACCTGAGACATCTGTGCCCTGCCAGGACATTCCTGCATTTCTCACGGCCACACAGCCTGACTCCAGCTACACTGGCAAGTCCCTTCCCACAGAGAAGAATGACAGTCCTCATCTGCAACCAGTGCTGGGAAATGCAGGCACACCCAGAAGCTTCACTGCACACTCTACAAATAAAGACCAAAAACCTCAGCCCAAGCAGCATCTACTCTTCTGAACAGATTACTTTATTCATTGTATGAAATAAGCCCTTTTTGCCACATGGGCTCACACCCAGATGATCTCAGTGGCAATGAGCTTTAAAAAAAATAAAAAATAATAAAAAAAAAAATTCAAGATCTCTAGTTTCCAAGGCCATCCAGGAAAAAAAAAAAAAAACAAACAAAAAAAAAGAATGACAAAAGATAAAGCCTGGTTGTCCAAGTGATCTCTCAGATGCTAAAATTACAGCCTTAATCTATCTGCTTCTCAAGAAAGAGCAACAATTATCTATCTTTCTCCAAGATGCAGTGTTCAATTTTTGTTGAAGAGGCAAAATGGCATATTTAGATTGTATCACACAGACAATATAAAAGGCCAACAAGGAAAGTACTTCCCACAGAAATCTCTGTCATCGCTATTAACTATTCTTTATAAGATGGCAGAGATATGCTCTATGCTTTAGAAAACAGAATATGATTCAGTCTGTGTATTAAAGAACAGCCTCAAATCAAGAAAACTGATCATAAACCTGCAGATTTCCACCTACACCATGGCCACTGAGTGCCACTTGACACCAGCTAGAACAAAGTGCAAAGATCACACTGCTGGCTCTCTACGTCTAGAGCAAGAGAGTAAACAGAACGGCCCAGCAGGTCTTGACATCCTCATTTCTGTAAAGTCCATAAGCGTTATTTCCTTAATATCCTAAACAACTAATAATTTGTTGGATCACACAGGATAGTGTTCCAGTGCTATGTAGACAGGATTCCAGTTCAGACTCATTCAACTACACTGAATCTTACTTATAGACTCATAGAATCATTCAGGTTGGAAAAGATTGCTAAGATTATGCAAGTCCAACTACCAGTCCATCCCCACCATACCATTAACCATGTCCCTCAGTGCCACATCTCCACAGTTCTCATCATTTTTCTTCTAACTTCATCATCATCTGCTTTTTTTATGTGCTTCGATTTGTTCAGCTACATAATGTAGGAAAGTTAAGAAAAAAACTTAGGAAAAACATGTTTGCAGTTATGCATTAAGTAGTTTTCACTAGTTAAATAGCAAATTATAAAGAAAGACAAAGTCTTTATTCTCTACAAAAAAAACTCTGAAGTGCAAATATGAATTTAAATTGGTTTGCAGAGAAAGGGAATGGAAAAATCTAGTTTGGACATACTGGGATTTCTGATTTCTTCAGAGAGAAGCTTGAAACTAAACTCAGCTGCTCTCAGAAACACTTCAGAAACATAACTCAAAGATGAAGAGACAGTGATTAAAAAGATAACCTGTACTACTGCTATAGTTACTGTCCTCATTTTCATACACCAGCAAGCACAGATGGTGGAGGAAGAACCCCTGACTCTTAAGTTACTGACACAAGCCTGGCACACATAGGAGCCATAACAGTGTCACTGCTTGGGAAGCCATGGGGGAAATGAAGAGGAGGTCTGCACTCCGCTGCTACCGAATGAATTGCTGGAGTCTGCAAACTGCAGTGATGATGTGAGTTCTTTGCCTTCCAGCAACAAGATCCAGAAAGAAATAAAAGCCTGTATCCAATTTCTTGTTCAGCTGTCATGCTTTTGGCCCTGGAGACCCCTAGTTCAGTTCTCCTGCTATGTGTTCACTGCCCAGGTGGCAGTGCCACGTGGATTTCCACTGCCAGACCTGCCAGCCTCACACTGTTACAAAACACAAATGCTTTTTTATCCCAGTGACTGCTTGATTCCTGTGACTCTGATGATGAATGAGCAGTAAACATGCCACAAAATTAATTTAGCCCTATGGCACATCATTGTAAGAAGCTGAAAGTTATAAAAATAGGCCCATTCTGGGTACAGCTTTAAGGCTGATAGGTAACACTCATTCACAAAAGGGAACTATAACGACGTGAATATAAACGTTAATGTGAAGTTCAAATGCAATTTTAAATATTTATTTTGCAGAGATAAACAGCCATGGTGAATATCTAAGGAGTAAATGCACATTAAATCAATTCAAGCGCTTGCAAACTAATCTATTCTCACATACCTCACATACATCTAAAGACAGAGCAGTCTTCATCGCCAAGAACCCAGACATTAACCGATGTTAACATGCTTAATAACATCACACTGTTGTTCACTGTCACACCCAACAGGTCAGCTCTGCCAGCAATCAGAACTCCCTCATTTCGAGCTCTCAGAAAAGTTCTGCTCTCCTCAAAACTGAGCTCAAACTTTATTTTTTTTTAATAGTCAAAATAAATAATTGCTCCAAACATTTCCTTGTTTTCTTTGAGATGTAAGAAGCCCAAATACGGATCCATATTCATTTACTTTCTTGTTTTTATTGTCAAAATCCTGGACTAAACCCAACTGCAGTAGCTGATTGAAAAACCCACAACGCTCCCAAGGGCTGAGCAAACGCTGAGCAAAAATGTTGCCTTTGGGGAATTTTGAGTAAATTTATTTTGATGGCTGATATCCAAACATTTCACAACGTACAGTTTCAGAAACAGATGTATTTTTGCCTTTGCTTTTTTTCTGAAGTGCAGTAGTTTTGATACGCAGGCAAAACAGAATAGGAAGTTTCACGAAGCAGAAGAGTTCTCATTCCCCAACACAACCACTCAAGACAGTGAGGGCTCCTGAAGGCCCAGCTGTACTTTGCCATTTGAAAGTGCGATGTTATCCTTAACTTGTAAGACCAACTGCAAGGGGCAGAAGCAGATCTTAAGCAAAACTTCACAAGCTAATTATTACATTTCTATATAACAAAAGGCAACGATAAGAGGGTAACAAGAAACAAAGCTGTTAGGGATTTTCAGACTGCTCCCTTCACATTATCTACATACATCACTACTTAAAACTAGTGCAGAATAAGAAAGTCTTAATACCACTCAATTTGAAATGAGTGCACTGAGCTCCTATTTAAACAAAGAAACCTTTTAAAAGTTTGTCTTGAGAAATATTGAGAATAATTTTGCATATTTTCAGAACTGGATTTTACCTACAATAGAGTAATTAAGATGTTCAATGAAGAATGATCAGTTGGAGCACTTTGTAATTTTACAATGCGACAACAAAGTGTATCTACTTCCCATCTGCATAACATAACTGATTATATAACAATTCCTAGATTAAATAACCTCATATAAACATAATGAGCTCATAGGGAATTCCTTTAGTCTGGTTAAGCAAGTACTTCCCTAATACTTGATGTATCATTAAAACCTTCCTAATTTGAACAGAAACAGATGTGCATCATAATACCATTACCAAATGCAGCTCTTGATATGACAACAAATAAATGAAAGAAAAAAATATGTTTTCCTCATGTGATACTGAATTACTATGATACAAGGAGGAAATAACTGCTGATATTAAGGGTTTCAAGGTGTAATATTAAGCTATGAGCATTGTTGCACAGCAACATTTGTCAGGTTGATATCCCATTCACATAGGGCATAATATTCTTAAAGCAAGAGAAGCTCAAACCCCTCTGTGTTATTGGGTCTTGGTCAATTCTGTAAAACAGCAGGAAGTTCCTCAGCTGTAATACTAAACGATGCCCACCTCAGAGACCACTGGCACTGTGAACTGAAGATGAAGGTAGTTAATGGACCACGCAGGATGATCTTAGATCGTTAAGATGCTTTTTTAAGCAATGTATTAGCATAATATCTTGTATGAGCTTACAAGCACCTGGATTAAACGTGCTTACCCCTTAAGACCATAAAAAAACCCTGCTTTGTAGGCAATACTCATGAATTATTATTATAGATCTAAATAACAGTTACCATGTTATCATGTGTTTCAGCTTTGAGGTTCATTACTGTAAACATTCATACTGTAAGAATAGAGAGCAATCTACTAGAAAATAGATCAGTGAGAACTACAGAATAAAATAAACATGGGATTAATTTTACCTGATTTTATCAAATCAAAGTCAGTCAAATTAAATAAACAGACACTTTCACCAGAAAAACAAGGGCTTTTGTCTAGGAACCATGGAGTGTTCCATAAGAGTCGAGTTGAACAACAGCCACTGAAGTTCATCTCCAATTAAGCAACTCAGTTTCTCCCTATTCACACCAGTGTCTCACAGCCAGCTGTTGTACACCTTTGAGCAACACCACCTCCCCTTTTTCCTCCCCAGCTGTTTCTCTTGCATATGAGGAAAGCAAAACAGAGCAAGACAGACAGATCATCTCAAGCTGGCAGCTATCTCTGGAGAACCAATCCAAATCAAAGCCTCTTAACATGTTTGCCAGGTTCCTTGGGGCTATGACACTCACTTGAGAAGATCTGCCCGAGGATACGTGGCCTCATGCCGCAACAAAGCCTGGATCTCCTCTGACGGGCATATGCTTCCCATCTCCTTCCACATCACTCTTTAATTAAGAGATTCAGGGCTTGTCAAGCACTGAGATGTGGGACACATCACAGTTAGCAGGTAACTACACTAATTGCAAATGGTGTCATTTGAACAATGATTTTTGTTTCAAAAACACATCCAAGGGTACCTTACAAGTGGCAGCCTGCTGCAGCAAGAATCAGGCCCAGGAGGCCACACTTGGCAGTGGATGCAGGTCTGGTTATAGGACTGCTAGGCACAATTTATGGCTATAATTTTAAAATCAAACTAATACAAAGCACTGAACTGAAAAGAGCTCAATTAACATTCATGAGGCCAAACTTCCTGCTGATATAATTTCTCCAACTTCAATGGAACTGGAACAGAAGTGAATCTGGCTCATTATTTCCTATTCTTCTGAAGACACACAGATGATAATATCGGCTATACTGTTATCACAGCATGGAAAGAGCTCTGTTATGGTGACCAGTAATGCCATATGCTGAGGAACAGATAAACATTCATTCTTGCTTCCAAACAATGAACAGTGAGATTGTATCTGGTCTCACACAAACTAGCATTCGCTGCAAGCCCTTACGCTACACTGTGGTAACAGACATACTCCAACCGAGCATGGAACGGGTCATGGATTCCAACTTCTGAACAAGTAAAGATTTTAAAGAATACCCTCAGCCAAAAGTAAAGAAGCGTAGGGCTAGTTCAAATCCTAGGGCAGATATGGGAAATCTCACTGCTGACAGTGGGTTTTGACAGAGTTCAGTATCTACACAGTCAGATGGTCATCTCTCATACACCAAATTCTATTGTTCAAATCCGTGGTCCACTGTGTCCATACAGGGTTGGGATTTATCATGTTTTGAACTTGATTTTCTGATATTTGCTAGGCTACATATCTGGCTCTCAAAAAGGAAATGAACTGGTCCCATTAGTTCTTTTTAAACGCCCAGTACCATTCACACATATTCTCTACACCTATCCTGCAAACAACAGGTTACAATTAAGGAAGCATTTCCTGTGGAATGGAAAACTTAAATTTTGAAAGCATGTTATTATGTGCTTTTATCTTCGATCATAGAATCAAAAGGGTTGGAAAGACCTCTAAGATCTAGTCCAGTCATCAACCCGTGTTTTATAGCAGTCACAAACGTGTCTCTCATAACGACACCTGCCCTTTACTTGAAAGCCTCCAGGGAGGGTGACTCCACCACCTTCCTGGGCAGCCTGTTCCAATGCTGCATCACTCATCAGAAAGAAAAGTTCTCCCTTTTTTTTTTTTTCCCCCTGCTTTTCAATCTTATTTATTTGATTTTACTTATGGAAACAATGCCACACTGGGCTGATCCATGATCCACTCAGAATTTTGCCACACTTAACGTCCTTCTAGCATTTAGTCCCTTTCTTTTTCAGCAGTAGCAACCCAAGAGATTTCATTAGTCTCATTCTACTCTAGTCAAACAATCCCACTGAGGAACTGCAACTAATTAAGAACATGAAGATTAATGAAAAATATAAGAAAAGATATTGCAGTTGTTAAATTTAAAATAGCTCCTGTGCCACTATTTAATAAATGATACATCAAATATCATTACAGTCTCATTTGAAGAAACTGTAAGAATTAATATTAACAGCAAATCTTAATTTCTTCACTAGTCACTAAAAACTACGTGGCCAAATAATAGCAGTGTGATATCTTCCCTTATTCCTACGGGGAGAGGGGGGGAAGTCGCACGGCTCGACTAGGAAGATAAAAGCATGTCCCGAGACATTCCTTGAGAAAAAAAAAGTGCTGTTAGAAGATCACCACGGGTCAGATTTCACAGCTAGGTCATGTCCTGCCATCTGCTAATGGTATCACTGAGCATTATCAATTGAGACAGCACACACAATTGCCTGGTGAGACACTAGGTAGCTCTATAGCTGCATTAGTAGAATTAGCCAGGACACGTCAATTTGGTAACCTTACTTAATGAAATGATAGATGACCAACTGGTGGGAAAGGCCACAGCTTCCTGGATCCATGCTCTATTACATTCTGAATCAAAGCTGACGCTGCCAGGAACATCTCCCCTTGCATGGAACAAGCCTTCAAGGAAACCAAGATGCTGGGAATAAAAGTATAAATGTAAACTCAAGAGAAATGTGCTGTAAAGAAAAGCTTTGCGTTTAAGGCAGGAACACTCAAACATCCTCAAATGGTTCTATCTACTACTTTTTGAATGCTAAAGCACCATCCCTGCCTTTGCTAGAAGAGGCTTAATAGGGGAGAGGAGACCTGGGTCTAACAAGTAGCAATGTTTACATAAACAAGTTACAACCACAGATGCTCTCCTGTCTTGGAAATAAATCCAGTATATTTCCAAGTGCCTGCATGCACAGACTTGAGAGCACTTTTGTCACAGCTAGGTGCTATCCAAATGTGCCAATTCACAACAGAAAACTAAAGGCCAGCCTTTTAGAAGTGTTCTGTTAAACCCTGGCCTTCAGATTCTGAATTCCTTGAAGCCAAAACATTTGGCAGTAAATTTTGGACCAGGCTATGGTTTTGCCATGGGGCACAGCTATAGATTCCATAACAATTTGCCCAAGCTTTTACAAGTGTTCACTACCATGTGCAGTTGATAAAACATCAATGAAAGTTCTCTATTTACCATTCCCACCAAATGCATTAATATTCCAGTTATTTTTCTCCCACCTTTGGAATGTGCTACAATCCATATATGAATGACTATTTTTCTTGCTTCATATCTCAGCCCAAATTTGCTCACATTAAAAAGCCTATTTGCTCATCATTATGAGGGAGCAGTGTCTGACCCTAATTCTCCTGAGAGCCAGCTGGCTGTCTTGGCATGTGTAGTGAGACAGAAGCATCACAGACGCTGCAGTCATGGAATATTCAAGACTGCTGCTAAAACATTTTTTGCCGCAAGCCCATAAAAATGCCTATGATGTTTCTGACTAAATTGTAAAGAAAAAAAGAACGTTTCTTGCATGAGCTGAAAATGACAAGGGATAATTAAATCAATTCTTGATATTGAAACAACATAATAATGCTTTCTCTGTCTCAAATGCACAAAGTTTGGATTGGTCTGACCTGATTACTAGAGCCCAGCCTAACAAAAGAAAGGACCCAGTAGGAGATGCAATCACTCTGGGCACCTGCCGGCATATGGTTCTGAGCAATGGGGGAAAAAAGAAGTATACGACAGTCCGATAGTCTCATCAAGATCCACGTGTGGTAGATAACATACCTATGCCTGCTTCATGGCTCACGTACTCTGAAACCTATTGCTGTGGTCAGTTTTAAGAGATGACTGACTACAGCATAACCATGAGACTGGAACAACCACCAGAAAAGGTGCTTAAAGTCTTGGCCAGAAAGAAGAGAACAGCGTGAAGTCTGAATTTTGCTATATTTTGGTGGGTTGGGTTTTGTTCTGGTCTTGTTTTTGTTGTTGTTGTTGTTTCTGATAGCAACCAGAAATCCAGACCCCTGAATTCATTCATGCGCTCTCACATAGAACACTGAGCTTCCTTAGTGTTCATTAACCAATTTCTCCATGTTCCAGTTAAGTTTTGCCTCTTCTTCAGAAAACGCTGGTAAGAATGGTCTCGTAGCAGTCTACATCATTTGACAATCTTCCATGTATTTTGGAACATATTTTACTCTAAGCTCACTTTGATCAGCAACAGATCTGGCTCTCCAGGAAGCCCCATTTTCCTTCCTGCCATCTCTTGCTTGTGATATGAAGGAGTCTGAATTGTTACCTTCCAAATATTAGCATCAGCAGTGACAAACATCCTATACTTATCTCTCCATTTCCTTCTAGAAAAAAAAAAGAGGGAATCAGCAGGATAGGAGACCTGAAGAACATAGGGCAGCATCACTGCAGCCATCAAGAGCCTAAAAATGCTGCTGTAGCTGGTGTTTTGAATAAAGGCATCCTTTTCTCAGATGCTTCACTTAAACACTCTTGGTATTAGACTTCTCTTTTTACTCACCTTCAAATATATAAGCCGCAAAATCATCTAAAATACACAGGTAGAAACTTGTTTGAAGGACAGTGACATGCAGAAGATTAAGTAGATCCCACTGTACGTGGGATCAAATACGTGTACCCACTGATCCAAGAAAAAAGAAAGCCTCGCTTCCACTTTCCTCCAATTACACAGTATTATTAATTGGATCTCGTTCAGATTTTGTTTCTCCATCCACATCCATACAGATGAGCTTACACATGCTGTTTATACACAGCCTTCTGTTACTTTCTTATAGAGGTGAAAGATTACCATTAGGGTACAACAACTCAAGCAGACTGTGTACTGCATGTGCTAGTTAGCAAGGCACCTGTATTACAGCTAAGCAGGTAAATATTGACCATGAGGCTCAGCAAAGGCACGAATGCTTTATCTAAATTACCTTTGATCAACTGGCTGAGGATGTTGGTGAAGATAAAGCAGTCTACAGGGTTTACATGAAATCAGCCCACATACACTCATTTGCTGTGATGTTGCAGAACTACTAGCAAAACCCTACAAGACAGATTGCAGCCCTATGGCCCAGAACTTAAGTAGTACATAAGTGGTTTATTGAAGTAGATTACCAGGAAATACTGCCAGCACACTGTTATTTACATCAAAAAGAAAAAAAAGAGGGCTGTATCCACTGCACCTCACTCATTTCTCTTAGACCAGGACTTAGGATTGGAAATGAGTCCTCAATTAATGCCACACAGCAGAAACTGAGCTTTGCTCTTGATGCAGAAGAAATAAAGGGCAGTGCAGAGAGATTCCTGCTTGCCTGAGTTATGCCTCGGGGACACTGCATGAGACCACTAAGTAATCAGGAGATTTCCAAACATCAAGTAAGCCAGAGAGGCTTTGCACCAGCCCCAGCAGTGCTATCATCAGCATGCGGCTCCAGGCAAGCACCCACTTTGCCTAAAGCCACCTCACTACATACAGCACTAGGCCGCTATGCTGGCCCCATACATGTGAACACTCAGTTTGTTCCCTGCAATCAACAAGCCTGTTGCTCAGCTAGCAGCTAACGCCAGGATTGTGCCATTTCCCTTGCCCCTGCACAGGCATAAGAGGCTGAGAAGCATCCAGGGAGAACGCAGCTACAAGCATCTCACTTCAGCCATGCATTTGGGTTCATGCACCAGCCTGATTTGCAAATGTGAAATTTAAGAGAACAAGAGGATTTCTTTCAGTTGGAGCATTGAGCTGTGCTGAGATCAGACCCATCCCAGTGCCACTCCCAGAGGAGGTGACTGCTGGACTGGCCATGCCATTACACTGCTCCAGCCCTGCAGCTGACATGGAGGTGACAGAGGGGAGCAGAGCACACCAGATACCACAGCATCCCTGACAGCCATCCCCTCCAAGTCTTACACTAACGATTTTGAAGTCTGATGTTTACATGCCTAGTTTAAAAGTATGATGATTTAGGAGTTGACAGGATTACACCAGAGTAAGAGACAAGCATTTTGCCCCGAGGCTTTCTTTAGAAATAAGACATATCACTTTTAAATATGCCCACTAGCATTTTAGTGTACCTTTGAGATGCTTCTGCTGTGGAATGGCATCTCAAAAGCACAAGAGCAGCAAAACACAGGTCTTCATCATCCAGACCGTAGGAAAAAAAATGGGGAGTTCATTTCCCTAAGGAAATCATTTGGGGCTAATGTATGGAATCAACTCTGTAATTCAGACTTTCTAATAAGAGTCTCACAGTAAAAGCTCCTAAATCTCAGTGCCTATTGATTGTTAAAGTAGGAGTATATCCCTGGGCAGAACAAGGACAACAGCAAACATGCTTTAAGTTAAAGAGAAAGCAAACTAAGCGAGATGTGACCCAAACAGCTGAGTGGAAGGGCAGGAGAAGCATTTCCTATCCTAGCATCAGGGAATTTGCCAGGCACTGTTCAAACACACACTACTGCTCCAGCACTCCACAGGGGCAAGAACAAGAGACCCCGGCTGTGATCATGTTCACTATTCCACGCACTTCTTGTTCAGAACCTCCTACTATGGCCAAGCCACACAGACAAAACAAGCAGCAACCAAAAGCTTGAATTGCAGTTGCCATTGATGCTGCTTAAATGTCTAATTGCCATCATTACACACTGTCAACTCTTAAAAAATAAGTTCCCCATCATTATTTGCAGCTTTTGGCCTATTTCCAGTGCAAGATTTAACGGGACTCATTCTGACAAAATATAGGATACTGTCCCTATAGAGACTCATTTGGAAATTGGCCACCTGCAATTACCAATGAGCAGAGCTGCGCAAGATTAAAAGCATAGGCAGCATAATTTCTACCTTGTGTCCCAGGCTCTGTGGATTTGTTACTCATCCGGCCTGTCCATCTGGGGAGCAAACAGCATGTACTCTTTGATGAGAAACTCTGGCCAACCAACCAGCTGTGAAAAAAATAGATTACTCTTGTCATTTTTTTCCTCCCAGGTAATTTGCCAGGAGTAAAAATATAATTTCTTTGAAGGCTTGCAGTTAAAAGAAAAAGATCTAAGGGATGGGTCTTATTTATATTTAAAAGTTCACCACACTTTTATTTGCTAAATCTAATTTGAAGATATATCACTGATGGAACAGTATGCCCTGTCATATGGGATACTGGAAAAGTGAATTCCTATTATTCAAGGTACTGTCAAAAACACAATGGATGTTAAAGGAAAAAGTTCATCCTAAATGCACTTCTGCACTCTGTAAAAAGAAAAGGAGACTTTATTAAAAAGGTAGTAAAAAGTTATTTTTTAAAGAAGTTCCTGCTGCACCCAGGAAACTGAATGGACAGATCTGATCTTTCCATATTCAGGAGGGTTTTCTGCAAAATTCTGCTGTTCTTTTGAAATTTGTAGTTAAGAACAGGTCAGTGACCTATAACTACTCTTACAAGGTTGATTGTCAGTAACAGACTAAATGGCACTGTAATATGATAACAATTCTTTTGCCTCATATCATTATGCCTGCAATAGTTGCAGGCCTGTCAGCAGCTCAGAGTTACTGCTTAAGCTTCAGAAGGAGAAATTTTTGCTGCAGCTTTTAAGAATTTCCTCTAGAAAACATCACAAAGGACCACTGGAAAAATCCATCCTTCATGTAACAAGGAACAAGAATCCAAGCAGGTCCAGATAGCAGGTTTTAGAGGCATAGGAGTTTTCTGCTCTATGCTTTTCAGACCTTGTATGTGATCAAACTTGTTAGATATGCACGTAGGTTGTTGGCATTAAAACTAATTCTTTAACATTTTGTCCAAGCCCCCAGATTGTTTTAGGAAACTGTAGGTGATCAGGTATGTTATCAGTCCTGCTGATGTGCAACCGGCCAGTAGAGTCCAAGAAATTATGAACAGGTTCTAAGTGCAGGGATTACCCCTCCAGGGACGCTGGCTCTGAGCATGTAGATCACAGCATGCAGAGTTAAGTGCACTGAAAGTCATATGACTCCAAAGTACGTCAGAAGAAGTAAACTGCTTTTATATCTGCCTGCCATTCCCAACCACCTGCCACAGTATTAAAATTAAAAAAATAAATTCTATTAGATTTTTATTATACCTAAAGGAATATAAAAATTGGAGAAAAGTACTATAAAATAAACTACTGTTCTCCCTTATCATTCCCCCACTAATGCAGCTCCACGTGGTACAAATACCCTTCCTTTCCATGTGTACTGCACTTTCAATATCAGGTAATGGAGAAAGATGGATCTCAGTAATTACCAAGAAGCCACAGCAGAAGGATCGGCACTTGCTGTGTGTAATGCAGCAATCACTAACCTGACCTGACTGGCAGAGGTCATGCAGAAGGTATGAGTTCCAGTGCTGCCTGATGCCTCCAACTTCAAGCACCAAACGCCCCTGCATAACTGATAGTTAGTCAGAACAGCATCTTCAATGTTAAAAGGAGAGAGAACAGATGTGCTCCCCACAGTTGAGAGGAATCTGATAACAGCCGAGCTGTCAAGAGGAGATGATGGCAGGGAACCTGCACTACAAACACAGGCTACTTCTTACTCCTACAATGGTAAAGATGGAACATCTCAGGGGACAGCTCTTATCTGGCATACACACGACAAAAACACTGAGATGTGTGCTTCAGCAGAGATGACCTCATAGATCAAACTGCTTCCCATTTTCATATTCAGAATTACCTTTGATCTAAGGAAATACAGAGAAAAATGCCAAAAGGTACTTCTTATCTTGTCATTAACATATGTATATTTCAATGTATCATGAAGAAACAGAATACTAACATAACTCTGGGTGGCTTAGGAGTACAGAGCGCAATCAAGTGGACCACTTTATCTTGTTGGAGTCACAGAGTCTTCATTCAAGTAATTTTTGCAAAGAGATACCAACAGAAGGTATCTACCAACGATTCAGTAGAAAATACTGGTAAAAATCATATCACTCAACTATTTTTCACCATAAATGGTTACCACATCGGATTCTACACAGTTGTATAAAGGCAGCATGGGTGCATCCCATGGTATTCAATAGTCAAATTCAAAATTCAGCCTTTTTTCCTCCCCCCTCCAACAGAAATAATCTTCTCACAGTGCCTACAGAGAAGGAGAAATTCTGCAAAATAGAGAACAGACCCTATGGTTTCTTGCTTTGTCTCAAACCATTTGAGAGTTCTTTTCTCCCACAAATTACCCACATTAAGTCAGTTATATCTCGTACCTGATCTGATTTACTGGACTACTCCCAAGATGGAGGCAGATTCTCGTGTAAATCATCAGCATATATATGTGAAAATACATCAGCACATAGCTCATTGACCTCAGCCTAGCTACGCTGATAAACATATACTCATTCAAGTAGAAACATTCAAAGTCCTCTTTGCTGCGTTTACACAAGGCTTGTTTCTGAACATTTCTGATACGTTGCGTATAGCAAACGTTTCCAAAGCTTCTGAGGTAGATCTCATGCTGGTTTAAATCAAAGAGTTTCTACAGATGAAGGGTTAATCTCAGCATTACAAACTTCAACAGTAATTCTTTTTTTCCCTCCAGAAAAAGGATTTCTTAAACTCAATAGGATCAAAATGTAGGATTCTTTGTTTTAGTTACATATAAGTTAAGAAGCTGCTACAATGGAAGTCAGTCCAAATCAAGTTTTAGGGCAATCTAAAAGAAGTAAAACCATACATCAATCAAGATGGTTTTCAGAACCCTGAAGTGCCAGAATTCAGAGGTCTGACCACAATAAAAATATACAAAAAATAAGAATACAGAGAGATGAAATACTCTAGGTATTTCATCTAGGTAGGTATTCCCCATCCAGTATTCAAGTGTATTATAATCAATGACATCATAAATAGAAGATTAATACTATTTTCCGTTCCTGACGTAGGCAGCTGTAGTGAACATCGTAAGAGGCTGACTCAATACATATTTATTTTCTTCTGACTGCACTGATGAATCTACTCTGCCAATCTACTGGCAAACATCTCCATCACAAAGCTGATGTGGGATTAGGAGCCATCTAAACCTAAAAAATTAGCCTTTACCAACCAGGCCTGTGCACAGGAGTAAGTTTCACATAATGAAGCAACACGATTCAGCTGCACAAGGCTGTGTTCTAAGCAAAATGGGCAGAAGGCAACATGCCCAAGCCTACAGTGTTCTGCTGCTACATAAGATGGGAGATGTTTAGCCAAACATTCTGCTGGCATATATCCACTGACTTGGAGTCAGAGCAATACAGGGTCTGCTAACGATTAGCTATATTCATACACACAGAAATACATTGACATGAATATGGACATGCACAAGCTTATTCGTCACACAGTTCCCACTTCAGTTGTCTTGTGGGTACAAAAAGATACACACTCATATTTTATACAGTACATTTGAAGTTCAAACTACAAAAGATTCCTGCATGTAAACGTATGGGTACATCTCTTCCGAGTGGAGAGGTATGTCAGGAGAATATGATTTCACAGCCAGATCTGTAGCAACCACCCCCGAGATAACCCCAGAGGCAGCTCCATGGCCAGCTGTTCAGAGTTCACAAAGAATTCAGGCAACAAGCCAGAGCTGAGCCCAGATGCTGCTATTGGGAACTTTCCAAAGCCTTACATCTGGATCCCAATCCTGCCAAATGCCCCATCTGCCTGTGAGGTGATATATTCCACCTCTCAGAGGACAAGTAGCAAGAGAACACAGCAGGGAAAGGGAGCACCAGCGGCACCAAATCAATAAGGGACAGTTAACACTTCGTTGGAATTTAGAAGAGATTTTCCTCAGCATTGTTCTCCTTTACCAGCCTTCTGCAGAAGACCCAACACACTGCTTTCCCATGGCCTTCAGCTAGGGTAGATGCAACAACTACATTCAGTAAAATATTGCAGGAAAGACATCCAGAAGACCTAAAGCAACAACACACTTGCCAAATGTGCAAGGGCAATACAAAAGGGTGGCAGTTATTTTCAACCTTCCCCTCAAGATACAAAGAAAGAAAAGAAAAAAAAAGAAAAGAAAAAACACTGAGATCTGAAGAGCACAAGGGGATGAAACCTGAGTCCCAATGTGGGAGTATCAACATGTCAGGCTGCCAAGAGGCAGGACCATCCCTAAGAAGGATTGTAGATATTAAAAAGATAGGCTGCTAAGCAGAAGGAATTAACAGTGCTAGAATAAAAATATATTTCTTTAAGCTCATGAACAGCAGGGAGGAAGAAAAAGCTGCATAAGAACCAGATACACATCTACCACTGGGGCAACATATCACATTTTTGCCACTGAGGACAGTTTCATTGTAGCCAAAGAGAAAGAGATCAGTCCAAGTGAAGTCAGAGGACAGTCTGCACCTGAAACTGTACGATGAGAAGTGATTAAAAATACTGTGAAAATAGTTCCACATAACTTAGGGTTTCCCCTTTCTGGCACCACTCCTTCAGAACTGGCAGTAGCTCAAACCCCTCTGAATTTCACAGAGTTATCAGAATTATTAGCTGCCTTCTCACACTGAATTGCAGAAGACTCAGCCTGATGGGGGATTTTTAGTAAAGAGAACTTCTCTGAGGGAAAAAAAAAAAAATCCATAGTATTTTATAGCTCAAAGCTTTTGTGGTATCACTATTGTTAACAGCAATGGTTTGTACATCACCATAGAAAACCGCAATTATTTTTCAATAGGGCTGAGAATTTGAGGAAATCTTATATGACATCCATGCTTAGAATGGAATTAAAGGACAAACTAGAAAACTGCAGAGCTATAATACAGGTGAAGATCCTAAAGTCAGTGATAAGGCACAGAAGGCTGTTCGGACAAGCTGTACAGTGAATGGTCCAAGCAGATTTCTAAAGAGGAGGGCATGCTTAAAAGTGCTTTTGTGAGCACAACAATGAGAGTATGTCAGGACTGTAGAAGGAAATAGGAGGTAGTTGACTCCATGAATGCTCTTTTATATAGTATTATAAAACACTAGTATATAAAGACGAATAAGCAGGGCAATGATCACACAATTCATGGGCAAGAAAACAAACTCCACACAATGTCTAAGGTCAGTGATTAGTAATAGATGGGAAAGGTAGAACTGACTTGCATTACAGTTTGGCTTTGTTCAGGACCCAGTTAACAAATAGGGCACAGCCGCACCACAGAACAGGCAGTCCAGTCTACTTCCTGCCAATCCATCCAACTGGCTGAAGCATTCATCAGTCCTAGAAGACGAAAGCCAACAGTGAACATGCTAAAGATACCGTGGCAAAAATGGTGCAGAGAACAAAAGCCAACAAAAAATGAAAACCAAACAAGAGAGGTCTGGTAAACAGATATAAGGGGGTTAGACTTTCCATTTTGACAACTAAATTGCTTCCCACAGAAGGAAACTGGCATCAGCCTTAAATCACAGCAGAGGTGGTTGTTGGAGGCACAGTCTCTACAAAATACATTAGCTGGGAGGATTTGAGCAATTCTTGATGTCCCAGTAATTTCAATCACTGTAGTAAAGCCATGGAACAGAATTCGCTGCACCTTAATGATTACCTTGCATTCCTTCAATACTTTCAATGAATACTCCATCTTAGCTTTATAGTGCTGTGATCCAGAGGAGCAAAAACAGGACCAGACTTGCAGAGTTCTGGCTTTTACTGTTGCTTTTTAGAATTTAATATAGATAAATTCTCTCAAGTCCTTTTTGCTTGAGGATCTGTCACTTGAAAGTTGCTGTGCTGATGGGTGCCAGTTTGACCCGCTCTGCTTTCTGGTGTTGAAAGCCAAAAGTTTCTGTACACTTGTAAAAGATTGTGACTTTCTACAAGGAGGCAATAGTGCAGCTCGTTGCCAGAAGTTGTTTTCTGTCATTGCAAAAATGCATCTCTGCAAACAACTGAGACCCACTTTGAATTAATGAAAGAGCAGCACTGCCTATCAGCCAGTGTAAGATTAATGCCCTCTGATGTGAGAGTACTGCACAACAGAGGGAGCTGACTGACAGAAGCATTAACTAATGTTCGTAACGTGGTTTCACAATCAGTATCCTCATCTTTTCAATCAAGGGCTTCTATAAAGCAGTAGACAAGAACATCGCTTCAATAAGCCTCTAAAACCTAAGCTCAAAATCTAGCTGTTTGTATGCACAGATACATAACTATGTGCACATGCACACATTTACACGCTCTCCATGTAAAGTCCTCTAAGAAGACTGCTTGTACTGGTACAGAGTTGCACAAACTGAGAAGAATTGTCACTTTCTAATAGAAATAAGAGCATGAGGTGCTTTCCAAAGTTAAGAGATTATTTGTAACTGGAAACGCATCAGTTTCCAACAGGGCACATTTTTAGTGTATCCACTTAAAGTCTATGTTATTATCACCCAGTAGCCACATTGATTCACAACAAATTCAAATACAGTTTACAAGTGGGAAGTCCAAATTTAAGCTTTATTTTTTACTGCAGAACTGGAATTAAGTCATTCTCAGGTTAGAGATGAAAGAAAACAATATGCTTGTGGATGCTCGCTTAATTATTCTTTAGAACTTAGAACTGAGAACAACAGAATTAGTATTCTGAACTACATGTTGAACTCTCTTGAGCTGAGGCCTCTCATTTATCCATTGCTGATTTGCAAAATTTAAGCACGTGCCCAAATTTCTCAGGACTAAAATCAAAACTATTTCTACTTTTCCTCATCAACAGATTACTTCATTAAGAACTAAGCAAGGACTATCAATCTAGCTTCCAGGTAATCAATAATCAAGTCCTATAGGTCCAGACTGGCCATCTTCATCCTCAGTGGAAAACAATTAGTAGTGGCTTGAGTATTATTAGAGTATATTGGACCAGTTCTAATAGAGATGTATTAGGAATGGAATTAAACTGCTGTAATCAACACCTAAATACAGAAAGACCTTCAGAAAAGGCCAGTCCAGAGACCTACAATGCGATTCCAATTTGAATATTCTCTTTAATCTGTTCTTCGGAAAAAAGTATAAAAAAAATAAATCCAATCTTTTCTAACTCCAGTCTCTATCCCACTCTTTTGCTTTTCAGCTCCCCATGTATCAGGGCATTACCACAAAGTCCCCTCTGCTGTGTCCCATCACTTCCAAGAAGACAGTTAAAGGAAACAGCTGAAGTGATACAGAAACAGAGTCAGATCAGTCTCACATGACAGCACTTGCCATTGTTTCAGTTTGGTCTACTGACTATCTACAGGCTTTGTAGTCTGTGCCAATGCTAGAAATACCTTTTAGTTTTTTTTTAATCCTTTCCTCTCCAATCAGCTCTTCTACAAACAGAAGAAAAGTAAAAGTGGATAATCATTAAATTGTTGTAGTTTTATTTCACATCTGACACTGTAGCAACCTGAACCCTGGAAGACCTGCAATCCCTAAGGGAAGCATACATGGTTTTTTTCCCCCTCTCCAACAGAAATGAATAAAAGATCTCAAGCCACTGAACCCAGTTAACTGCTTGACTGACACTGGTCTTCATCCTATATGCTTAAGGGGTGATTTCCCCATCTTTCTTCATATTTTCCTCGTTATGTTCTCTGCATTATAACCAGACAATTCTATTCTGTAGTTAATTTTTCATTCACATTCAGTCACCCTCTTTCTTTGATTGAGCATTAATAATAAAAAGAGGTTAAAGAGAAGATTCATTAGATAGCAGTGCATTCATTCTTTTTAAACTCAAAACATCGACACAGCTCAAGCAGTTACCTCATATCTCCAGGTTCCAGCAGACTACATGGCAGGACTGATAACCAACCCTGAAATCATTTTCATGCCAGTGAACATGCTAAATACAGGATGTATCTGTTCTGCTAGAAGAATCTCTGTATGTTCATTCTGTTTCTCCTTAAGTCTTATTTGTTGCTGCTGTTATGTTTCAGTAAGGGTATGGGGGGAGAAAAAAATTAACAGATATCTGTTCATCTCTCCCTCCATACCCACAGTTGGGAAGTAGCACTAGAACTGATAATGTGTTTGACCTTGTGGGAGTGGTGGAGGCCTGAGGGCACCATGCTCTCGTGCTCTCTCCCTTTCTTTGAGACCCCGCAAGTGATGGACAGAAGATTACGAGGAGATGAAAAGATTCCTTTTAAGCAGTTGAAATTAACTGATCAGACTCTGTCATCTGTAGGGTCCTGCTCTTCCTTTTCTTGTATTCTCCCTGCTGTGGGAATGAAACTCTGCAAAGAGAACAAAAGTGCCATTCCATTCAACTAAAAGGAGTTCTCTGAAATGGCAAGCTGTTAATGTACATACTAAAGATCATCTCCCATTGTGCTTGTCAACCTGTTTGCCAATCGTTTAAGCTAACATTATCTTTTTGCTCTATCTTAAGTCTGCAAGCTGCCATGACAAAACCCCCCAAAAAAGTCTTCGACAGTTCTTCGTCTGGAAGAAAATAATTGGTGACACATTAAACTTGCATCTATTAAGGCTAAGTACCAATCCCTGTCCATCTCAAGTCAGCAAGGTGTGGATGGGAAAAGAGCTTTGCAGATTTCAAACAAAATCTGGCTGCAAAAGAACAGCTAAGGAAGTCTTCAGAAGTACATGTCAAGGATACTGTGATCAGCAAACAATACTCACTGCTACTGCAGTAGAAGACAAATCAAACATCATCATCCCTAAAAAAGGCATTTGGATGGACAGGAAAGGGAGAACAAATCCTAAAACGCACCCATTAGAGAAAGAGGTTGTAAAAGAGACATATGCACTAGTACAAGAAGAAAGAGAACAAAAGACCACAAACCAAAATCAATGTTCTTTGTGGGGGCTGCCATTATAGGTGGAACTCCTGAAATAATGGAACTTTGCTCTTGCATGAGGACATGCAGGCAAGACTCACATCACCACACATAATAGTTTGACGTTGGCATTAGAAGTCTTGGTTGAGTCAGTAGTGACTCATGGAAATGATAGTGATAGAAAAGAAGTTCCAAGGCTGAAAAGAAGTGTGATTTTTAACAGGAAGAAGTAGGTGGTTAGGGACAAACAAGGAAGAACAGCAAGAGAGCCAGGTATTTCTGCAGAAAGGAGATTGCTACAATTATGGGGCTTTTTCATCTCAAGATCCCCATTAGAAAGGCATACTCTTCCCATGCAAATGTGCAAAGCAACATTTATTTGGTGAAGGCTACACACAGATCAATATTCACTTAGACTGTAAAAAGTTATCATAGCATAGAAGGCTCTAAAATTATGACTGCTGCCAATGAGGGAATTTTCACTTGTAGAGTCTTAGAGATTGTTACCTGATAGCAAATACGTTTTAAGTACAATCTGGCATTTGGGAACTTCTGCTGCCTTTATATTAAATCTGGTGTATGAGCAACAATACTTGAGCACGTGCACACAAACTGTATGTGCAGAGGACTTTGAGATGAAGGAATTTTAAGACACTGGAAGTGCAGTGTATACATATGAAAAAAGTAAAGAAGAAACTATCTAGATACACATAGATACCATAGCTTTGAAAATGCTGGGATGCTCTTATAGCTTAAGGCATATATTTTCTACTCAGAGCTACTGGCTCTTTAGAGAAGACCTTACTTTAAATTCTCTTCTTCCTTTCATCAAGATCATTAATTGGATGTATATTTGCAGTGCTATCTGAGACAGGTGTCGTCATGTCTTTGCCCCACTCATTTGATTAATTGCCTCCACAGCATGCCTCTGGCAAGGGGGCATGTCACCTTTTACTACAGTCCCTGCCAGTCAGCAGCAATTTATTTGTCGCTTGTACATACACAGCCCTAGATAAGAAAGGCATGGTAACAAGGATCCTTGCCGATCTCATCCAATTAATTGCTTCAGTGGCAAGCCCCTGGCCAGGAAAGACTTGGGTAACTGTGGTGTTAAATGACCCGTGCAAACATTTTTCACATACGTACCAAAACCATTTACTGGATTTACCACTCACACATTTTCTGTCACCATACACCCCAGTCCTTGCCACTCATTTGAAGGTTAAGTGTCCCATGTACAAGTTTGTCTCCAGCTGCTGATCTCTGAGACACCGCCTAGCCTTCACCCAACATCCTGAGGCCAGAACATGCTAGGTGAGATACGGCTCTGCTTAAATTCAAATATAAGCTCTGATCTAGTTACATTTCATTAAGTAGCATCAGCATTAGGAAGCAAGATGTTGTAGAGTTTACATTAAGTTTGTGTTTTGTCAAACTCAGGAATCAACAAAGGATGTAGGTAACGTCCAGGAACTGCACCTTATACCAGGCAAGTAATAGCAAAGAACTTACAACTGAATCACAGAGTGGCCTGGGTTGGAAGGATCTTAAAGATCACGTTAGATGGCATCTCTTCAGCAGAGCCTACTTTTCACAAAGTCAGGGAGGTCAGCTGGTCTCCATCTTAGTCCAGCATTCAACTAATTTTACAGAGTCAGTACTGCAACTAGTACACATTATTTTAATTTCTCCACAATAATAATTATTCACTAAGCTTACTTTCCTTCAGAAGTTACCCAGTAACAAAAAAACATCATGAGAACAGGATTATAAATGTGTCTGATAACCACTGGCAGGCTAAATTGTTTATGAGTTTGTAACATATTATTTAACTTCAATCTCTACATTCTAGCCAGAGAAAATAATCCCAAGTATTAGCACAAGTAATTTATGGGGCAGAAAGTTACATTTATTCTCCGGGCTCACAGAACTGCACAAAATCTCAAGTATACCCTGGCTACTTTTCAGCTGAGCATCATCCACAAAACCACATGCACACTACAGAATTACACACCAGTTTAGCAACTGCTGTTCATCCCAGATGCAGTACCACATTCAGACTAACTGCAGCGAATCTCTCTGCATTAGGAATGATGCTACAATTTCTCTGGATATCATCCATGTTTATGGAGTCTTATTTATTGATCTACCAAAGGCTTCTGATACAGCTGATCACACATTTTTGTTACAGCAATTTAAGCATGACACAGATTTCTACTGTAGCTCAGTTTAGCAGCAACATTATAACGGATACTAAGGGGAAGCTGGCACTGCAACAGCACTGTTGTGTCTGTGCTGCAAATAAAGGACATTCTATTCCCCCATCTTTTCCAGGTATGGCATATTCACTGGGCATGCAATTAACTGCCTCCAAACACTGTCACTTGTGAGCTACAATAGAGACTGCCCACAGATTGCAACTTGAGCAGCAGTTGTTTCAAATACCCACACTGTTCCACCAATTCTGAACACTCTCAGGACTCCCAAAGATTCAACCTGAATGTGGCAACATTGCTCAGTATTTAGCACTGCTGTTTCTCTAACCCTCATTCTGACAAGTATCTAATGCCAGGGTTATCACAGGAATATGCAAAATCCCCTACAACTTCAGTAAGTTATCTTACTTTAAGTGATACCAATTTACATTAACATGCATGTCTTAAGAAGCACAGACACAAAGCAAGAGTTCATCTTGTAGAAAGAACTTGCCACTTTACTTCCTGTGCTTCTCAAGAACAGTCAGCCTCAGAGTAAAACACCACAAAAAAAATCTCAGTTACAGAAAAATGGTAGAGCATAACATTAGCTGCTAGGTAACACAGCAGCTCTGGTCTCAGAAGGCCAGCAAACTACATGAAAAGGGGAGGGTACAACCAGTATTCAACATTTTATAAATTATTTTCATCAGCTCTTAAGTTTCAGAGGCTTGTCTGGTCACACACCAGCGTCAATGTGGGCTTCACTTCCCTCCCAACAAAACAGGTGCATTTGAGTTTCAAGTTTCCCCTACCTGCAGCCCTAAAGCATCAAAGATCAGCTGAGATTTGTAGGATGTGTTCTGCTACAGGGAAGCTCGTTTTCTCCACAAAGCCAAGAGTACAAGCAGGTGACCTCTCTCATTCCAACAGATCCTGAAATCCATAGCATGCTTCCCTGAAGTTCCGACATGGAATTTTAATTACAACACTAGCACACATGATCAGAACATCAGCATTTCTCCCCGTGAAAACTGTTGCTTACATAACCATACCCTCAAAGAAAGTTGCTGCATTTTTCATTCTCCAGCATGTTTTGTCTATTCTGCTTTATCCAGGGTGATATTTTATGCTCTAGATAAACAGTAAAAATCATCTACCTTTTCCATTTTGATTAAACATACTGAAACACATTCCCTGTACACTCACAAGATGGCTTATGTCCTATTCTAAATTATATGTACTCACTGAAACAGGATCCAAAAATGGACAGAACTTGGGATCACACATTTATATTAATTTTAATGCTCCCAAGATTAGTCAGAATTTTTCAAGTAAATCACTCATTTACTTGGATCCTTGCTTCACATTAGAGGAGATGGTTGTACAGAGATTTTAAATCAATTTTGGAGTCTTTTTCTACTGAGGATTAAGCCTGATGATTAAAGGGACTTCATGTTAATTTCAATAAATTTTCGCTTCCCTTCTCACTTACTATTTAATCAATTCAGCATGAGAATTTTGCAGCCTATGTGCTCAGCTTTCCGAGGACTAAGATGACAGTTTCTTGGTAGGCAATGTTTCCTCCCTTCTACACTGACTATGACAGAGGACTTTAGCAATGGTCTTTCTCCCCTTTGACACCAACCTGCTGAAAGATTCCTAATGCCCTCCTCCCACCCCACTGTTCTCACTAAATATATTTTGACAAAAGATCAGAAAGGTGAACGACCAGCGCATCCTCATGGCTGCTGTGGGTTGCTCCTATTGTTGCTAAAGAGAACAAATACAAATCACGATGTGAGAGCAAAAGCCAAGAATAACTCCCAGGCAGCACTGCTGGTGCCTTTAGAAAGCTTTTCACACGACAATGGAAATCCTAGACAACGTAAGAGAACAACAAACCAACTGTACATTTCAGTCGCAAGCCACAGTGACCATTATTCAAGTCTGCATTATCATAGCCCTGGAAGCCTCAACCTTAAAAAGGAAAAAGAAATCACAAGAAGAAAGGCCAGGAAAAGGCTCTAGGGTCATCAAGCTCATTCCCTACCCCAAGGCAGCAGCAACAACAGGCTTCACATTACTAAGAAGTGTTTGCCTAACCCGGTCAGTGACTCTGCACCCCTCACTTTGCAGAGGCATAAAGAAAAAGCCCCTGCACCACAACAGTTTATAGCTGACAATACGAGCAGAAAGCAGAATTCATTCTTCTCCTGTTACTAATGAGCAACACATGGGCCTGTCCAACGTTTGGCTGCAAGTTCCCGAGCTAAACAGAAAAAGCAAAGCCCTGCACACCACATCCATGCACTCTGCCTACGCCTTTATACGGAATGCCCCTAGGAAGGAACGCTCTCCCAGTATTTACTTTCCCAGTGCTCCATGCTAAGGGAGCACAAGCTAAGGTGAGGCCTCTGATCCCTATTTGCACACAACGAGTCAAAACAAAATGAAGAGGAACAATGGCTATTTCTAGCAGAATTTTGGAATTTTCTCTACACTGCAGTGATAGTCATTTTCCATTTATTTTCTTGGCTATTCCTTATATTAATTGTATGAGAAGTATCAAACATCAAGAAGTTCATCTTTCCTTCCAAGAAATCATTTCAAAGAAAACCGATGGATTTACCATCAGTCTTTGCTACTATAAACTTCATTTTCACCAAGGATATCTAACGAGAGCTTAAAGTTTTTTGCCAATTCCAAACATGATACCAGCTTCACCATAAAGCAAGGAAGGTGAAGCCAGAGTCAAATAGCTCTGCGTATGGTGAGGGCTAAAGAACACTCCAAGCCTCACAATTCCACCACAGCATCTTGCTTCCTCGGCACATCACCCCACTCTGCTCAGTACCCGCATTAAGTGAAGGTACAGAACTGGCATTGCCTACATCCTGCTCACTGCTATTTTTAACACTTCAAATCTTTCCCAAGTCTCTCCCTCACCCTTTCTAAAGTGAATCTATCAAAAAACTAATAAGAAGTCCCTCTCTCTGTAGAACATGGAACTTTTCCCCTCAGGAAGCCAAGGAGATTTAAAACCCAACACCTAATGATTTAGTGGAAACAGAAATAGGAGCTGCTTGCTATGAGAAATGGAAGAATTTCAACTTTTAATTCTGAGAAGCACAGCATTTCCTCTTCCACAAATGTTCCCAAGAAAAGTGCTCCTAGAAAAGAAAGATTTCAAAGTCACTTTTTACAGGGCTTCACACTCCCACCAAGCCCCACACCCTTGAGCTCCCACCAGCCCAACTGAGGAACTGCACTGGAACCCCCTCGTTTATTCTTTATTACATACATTTCAAATCCATCAGACAGGAGTGGTTTGTTCTTCTGGCTTCTGATGGAGATGACCAAGCAACAGCAATGCATGAAGCGTTCTTCCTTATAGAATGAGGCCAGAATTCATCACTGTAAGCAGTTTCTTTAGCTCTCCTGACTTCTCAATGCACAGAAGTGCCCACCCTTCCTCACAGTGTGATTTTATTGGTTTCTCAGAAATAAGAGCACCTGGATATCAGGTTTCTGTTAGTTATTCCCCACAATACACTCCAGATCTTCTCAGCATCCATTTCTCCTGCCAAGCAAACTGCCCTTTCCCTTTGTTATCCTCAGAACACAAGCTGCCAAGAGTTAACAGCAGGCTGCCAGTTCTCTCCTGTTCTCGGAATCTCCTTAATAGCAAGACTTAGACAAAGTTGATCTCCCCTTCTACTTTGTCCAAGCTATGGCATCCTCATAGTCTCCACATTCCAAACAGGATCAGAGCCCCTCCTTCTCTTCTCACAAAATACCCTAGCCTATACTGCTGCCAAGGACACAGGCAAGCAAGAAACCAAACAGGTGTCACACAGCCACACAATGCTACACAAACACATCAGCACATCCTTCAATAATTTGTCTCCTTACAATTATATCTAAAGCATCCTACGCTGATTTACTGCACAAGCCTATTCTCCAATTCCCACTTAGATTATTTCTTAATTTAAAAAAAAAAAAAAAGGACTCATTTAGGTTGGAAAGACCATTACAATCATCCAGACTGATCATCAACCCCTCCCCACAATGTCTGTCAGTGCCATGTCCCCCCCTTTCCTTGAACACCTCCAAGGACAGTGACTCCGCCACCTCCCAGGCCAGCCTATGCCAGTGCCTCACCACTCTTTCTGAGAAGGATTTTTCCTAATACCCCACCTGAATGATATAGAAGCTGCATTGACCCATTCTTTAGCTAAGCAGTGATCCTTGTATTGCTGTCAGCGGTTTGATTAACACGGTTACTGTTCAGTATGGACTCCAGAGCTCTTTTTGAAAGATGCATGGGTGTAAGGCTTGCCTGAAAACCCACTAAAATCAGTCTGAATAGAAAAATCATTTCGGCATGCTAACATGACTGTTAAATGTACAGAAGCTTACGGCTTCATAGCATCTCTGGATTCACTACTGCTATGAACCATCTTTTTTATAATAAGGGTAGAAAATCCTTTGTGTTCATCTCGGATTTTGAGCTGAGTCCAAGCTGAAGCCAACAGTATCTTTCTCATGGTACAGAGTTCTTAAGATGCTTCTGAAGCTTTTATCAGATATTTCAGCACACACTTATTGAGTGCAGGTGCCAAAATACAAGAGTGTTTCCATCCCTGTCTGCACTCCTCAATGGAAGAAAACAGGTTCCCAGTTCTGTGCCACTGCTGCCATCCAGAGCCAGTACACGAATGGCTGTTGTTTTTCTTGGAAGCCTGATTCCAGCAACAGGATATCTGCTACAATTTCATGCTGCAGCACTGCTAGATTTTATTTGCTGCAATTGCAATGCCATCCTTTTCCCCCTTCAAACAAATTGACCATTAGAGAACATCCTCTGTGAAAACAGCTCAGAGAATGCCGGCGCTTTGAATGTTATGCTGGAGGATGGGAAATTTGTATCTTTTGATGGAACAAAGTCACTGGTTTTACTTTGCTGTCGCTTTTTGTTAAGCACGTGTCCAGCTTCATTTACATGCCTGTCAACATCCCTTTTCCCTTGCTTAGAAACACTAAGGCCAATATCACAGAGCTTGCATTGGAATGGGAACAAGAATGCATCTCTGTATACTTGCACACTCATAGCCCTAATGTCAGTGCCGGGGGCAGTCAGAAGAAAAATACACACAAGCTTCAGCTATGATAGACACTTAAGACCAGCTTTTCTGAACGTGGTGCCAGAATATGCAGATTTAGGTTACTAAATAACCCAAGCAATCTTCACCACACACTGAGAGCTTCTTTTTGTTTTTGTTTTTTTGTTTGTTTGTTTGTGTTTTTTTTTTTTTTTTAAAGGATAACAAGAGGAAAAGAAGCATGAATCCTGCATTTTACTGCTCATCTTTTACACGAGTCCTATCCACTTCATTTTGTTCTCTTCTATTTCTCTAATAAAGGCAGCTTCACAGCAAGCCCCCTTCCATGTAAAGTTTCTTGCCAACTCATTCCAGAATGGCCAAACATTACAGTTTGGATTTATTCCCCAGAGTCAAAGCTGTACTTGTGATCAGAGCACAACTGTTCTGGACTGTGAGCATTTGCAAAAGGGCATCAGTACGAGACAGTGGTCATCTGTCTCATAGAAACCAGAGGCAGAAACCAGCCCTTGGAGCAAACACTGCAACAGGTGGAAAATGTGTTGGGCAAGTGCATGTTGGAACAGGTTGTTCAGAGAGCTGTGGGTGCCCCATCACCGGAGGTCGAGGCCAGGTTGGATGGAGCTCTGGACAGCCCACATCACAGATTAAAACTGGGTAGTCTTTAAGGTCCCTTCCAACTTATGCCATTCTATGATTCTACATGTATGGTTTAAACACAGTCTTTTTGCACATGATGTAATGCAGAAAAAACTTTTCTAACATGCAAGCGATGCAGGCCTGCCATAAGCCAGTTTCACCCACGTGCCATTACTGAAGTTACTCAAATACAGCCGCTGGCTCCCCAGTATCCGCCTTTACATAGGAGGGTCCTTTGAAGCTATGTTCCATAGCACCATCCTGCACCAGTATCCCATTGAAATGAACAGGACCATTTAAAGCTAGAAACAAATACAAATAAGACTGGCAGAATTCAGCTCATAATAGTTTAAAAAAAAGTATTTTTAGGCAGCACATGGGCTGCAGCAAAGGCATTCATTCACTTCTACAGAGTGCCTGCCTCATGACAGCCCATCTCACTCACTTGAGACTTATTTGACAGTGTTTCTGATCTTACCAAATTTTTCTTAATTCAGAAATTCAGTCAGAAATCTCACTTTGTTTGCAACTTTAGAATATCACCTTATCTAGACAAGTTATTTACTACTAAAAGCACAATTCCAGTTTATTTTTGTACACCTCAGTGATAAGAATACTAGAAAATGCATCAAGCTTGTTTAAGAGCAGACAAAAATAACTTTCGGTTTGATTTCTAAGGGTGGTATTTTGCATATGAGTAATGATAAACTTAATCAAATCAATCTCGCACACTGAAGAGGAGTGTTTATTTTAGCATTTTAAACCACGTTGTAGCCTATATTCTACATGAGAAGTAGCCAGGGCATCTCTCTGCACCTTAACAAAGACCAACTGTTTCATTAAAATGCATGTTACCTTTGAGAAGAAAGGTGTTGGATGGGATTCAGCAGGTGGCACTATTACACATAACTTAACAATTTTTTATAGGATAGGTGTGCTTTCTGATTTGTATATAAGTTACACATTTGTCAGTTTTTCCAGCAAAGTCTCCTTCTGGAGGATAGGGACAGTACTTCCAAACCATAGGAGGTTCTCTCTCTCTGCTTTGATCTCACTTTTACAGGAGCCAGCAGGTAAAACAAAGGCAGAGGTTTACATTGTGAGATGCAATACATCTAACTTTAAGACCATTTCTGCTTCAGGAGCAAGGTATATGCTTAAACAAGTCTCACTCCACTTTAAATACAGCCAGTATCTATATTACCCAGCTCTGCTTCCAGCAAAGTCAACTCACAAAATATCCTGAGAGGCAAAGCCTCTCCATGAACAATGCTCACAATATTCAGTAGCAGTTAACAAAATACAGTGCTGAGGACCTAATCTGTTTCTGTTACTGATATTATTGTACTGAAATTAGCATGCTTCTCTATGCAAGCACCAGCAGGTCCATTGGGGTTAACAGTGCAAGAAATATGTGACTACTACTTGAATTCTACCCTTTTCTCCTAACTTTTTTTTTTCCCCTTAAGTCAGCTGCAGATCATTTCCAATCAATGTGGGAAAGGGTTTCCTTTCAGTATTGATGCTGCTTAGTGCCCTCTATTACCACCACTCCCCAGAAGCACTGATCAGCAGTTCCTCACCACTGAGGAAACTGGCACAAGAACCTTCTAACCACAAGAAAAATGAAGCATCTGCTGTAAAGGCATATCCATCACTCTGTAGTCTACTCTTTAGTATCTCCAAGTACCTCTCAGCAAGCAGCACTGAAATAGTCTCAAAAGGTGGAAAGCTGGTTCCAGCCTTCCCTAATTTTCCCTAGATTTTTCCCACTGATCTTCTTCCACTACCAGTCATGACAGTTACTTGCCTGCTTCACTTTCCACTTATGCTCTGTTCCCAGCATATCTGAACCCATTACTGACTGCTCATCACATTTTCCCAAACATTTTAAAATCATCTCAGTTTTAAAGAACCAATTCCTTACCACTTTAGCACACTGCCAGGAAGATGATCACAAATTCATGCAAAACAAATGATGGCAGCCAATGCTTTTGAGTTAGACCCAGGATTCTTTTCTTAACCTACTTGTACAGAATCCACCAAGCGTAAAAACAAACTAGCTTCCCGTCCCTAACTCCACCCCAGTAGGTGTTCAAATTGAATTAATTCCAGCATCACAAGCTTCAAACAGCTATTCAGGAATTTGAGCTGAGCAAATAACAACAGGTGTTACTGCCCAAATTTTTGAGTAGTAAATGCAAGGACATGGAAGCATCAGGAAAGATTTATGAGAGAAAACAGTTGGTCTATGTTGAGACAAACCTATCCTGAGATTAAAATGGCTTTTAAAACAGATGTTTGAATCAGAAATCCACAGACGAGAAGACTCATATGACATCCTTCCATGAAGGCTAAGGAAAATCAGAAGGTACAGAAGGCAGACTCCTAACTGTTGCAAATAATGAAGTGAGGGAAGCAGGTAGCATGGGGGAAGAATTTGGGAAAATAAAGGACTCAGATCCACTTTATTTAGAGATTCTTATTAATTCAAGAAGAAATAGAACCAAAAACTGCTCAGGCATCTGCATACGAGTTTCAGAGACAGATTTTCAACCTATAGTGGGAACAATATAGATTTAATTTGTTCCTGGACACCAGGCAAAGAAACTGTACAACTGTACTTCCAAGATCTGCCTATTGCTGTGAGTTAGCACATGCCTTTTGAGCAAGTGAAGCCTTTGCCACTAAGACTAGCAATATTACATGTAAGCTACCAATTTGGTAATGCATTGTCCACCCCCAGGATCCCAGTGACCTTCTCAGGACGTGGCTGATTTCCATGCCTGCAAGTTACTCCAATAGGGAACTAATATATGCAATTTCAAGGCAGTATGTAAGCAAAGGATGCCAGCAGAGACAACTCAGAGATCAGTATCAGATGGGCTCAAAGAGACTTTTAGTACTGCAGGACGTGCTGGGCTATTCTCTCTGTAAAACAATACCATCTGCCTTCCCCCTTTAAAAATTAAAATCTAAATGAAAGCATAATTCTGACTGCTTCAGCTCTTATCAAACTCAACTGTTCAGCACAGCATTAAATAGTATGAAATAAGGACTCTTGGAGGACTGTGCATACTGCATGAAAGCATTCATTAAAGTCTAAGCTACAGTTACTTGTGCTGTCAAGTCAACAATGCACAATCAGTGGCAGCTAAGATTTTAGCCTGGTGTATTAGACTAACAAATGGCTTTTGAGTGTACACAAGTTCTGTTTCCTCATAATGAGGACAAATTATATGTCACCCTAGGATTATTTTTTTTCTTTCCACTAAACAAAAAAGAACAGGAAGAAACTTTTTGTGGATACAACTTCGTAAAGAACTTATTATGATTTTTGCTAGGAACAGCACTTCTGTTTACAGCTCAGTGCTCTGGTTCAGAACAACATCATACAGATAAGGGAAAAGGGGGAATGACTAGGAAATTTAGATACAAACACATCCAGATTTTAAAGGGAATAAATAAAAGAAGTTAGTATTTATGCTTACACATGATTATGCACGTGTTCTGTATTGTCACAAAGATACGGACTCATATGAAAATGAAGCAACTCTGAAGTTCAGGGTGCATTGAATCCAGACACAAATCTAATGACTAGTATCATCACTAGCTAGGACAGTCATCTTGCAGTACTGCAGACCATTGGCTTGACCTATTACATTTTTATTGAATACTCTTCCTAAAGTTCATAGGCTGCTCTTTTCTTGCTTGACAAATGTCAACTCAGTCATTCAAATCAGCACTGCTGAACAACATCCCCATCATCTCCTACAATCTGCATCATCTCAGATGCATAAGCTTGTCTCTCCCATTGGGCTCCCATGGCTCCTCCAATAATAGTACCAGTAGCTACCCAGCCAACACTACTTCTATCACCTCAGAATACACATTTTGTTTCCCTCTTTACAGTACCATGCAGCTCAGAAACCCCTAAAGATGAGCTCATGTTCCCTTTGCTGAGATGCATACAAAGCATTCAACAGCAAGCAGCACAGGCAGCTGCCTCTCCCACTAACGAGAACATTAATCTCAGGTGTTCCCAACAGCCTGAACACAGCTGTTACCTCCCCACTTGCATTCCCACTACCTTTCACAATATTTCCTTTGCATTTCAATTCCTATTATAGCAAGACTCTACCCCAGTATGGAGACACTTAGGTTAACACTCGGTGTAACACCGTATTGTTTCATACAGTATTTTCTAAGCTTGTCAGCCAGTCAACCTCACCAGCTTGCTGAAATTAACACTAGTTGCAAGCAGTGAAGTTTTTCTATGCTTCAGGGAAAGAGTGGAATACAGAACTAGCCACAGATCTAAAGAAGAATCAACTAAAGTAAAAACACATAGCAAAGCAGTACTAACAGTTAATAGCATCATATTTAAAAAAAATCCCACAACTGCATCAATACACTTTTGATTTTTCTAATAGTGGAAGTTCAAACAATCACTTAAACATCACGTTCTTAGTGTATCATGTTTACGTGGCACTCTGTGCCTTGCAAAATTGCTAGCACTAAGAGCTGGATTTTCCCAGACTTCAGGAGTTTATCTAGCATAAGGATAGGTGGCAGCAGACAGAGTTGCTTTAAAACCAAGAAAGGCAGCAGTCACAATCCAGTAATAAAGAAGGAATCACTTACTTCTTTCTGAGGATCAGGGCTCACAGAACAATCCAAAGGAGACAATCTCCAAGCACACATACTCCCCTTGCAGCTTCCAGCCCTTAAATGAGATTAGGCAGGGGTGAACCCAGGGTCACACACATGAAAATTGCTTCCACCTGTGCTCCCAGGACTGGCTACACCCCCTCACCAGGTGCTCAATCACTGGTTCAGGTCATGATCTAGCAGTTTCCACACATCTAGTAAATAGGAATATGGTATTTAGAGTAGGAATCGGCCATAACACCATAACACATCACCACTGATTACACAAACAGCATGTAACTCTCACAGAGGAAGAAGCTCATGTATCGGGAACAAAGCAAGAATCACACAAGCGTTCTGCAATAATTACACTTCTTTGGGATAAATAAAATAAGTATGTTTTGTAGTCCAGACTATGCAGTTTGATCAAGACAAAATGGCCTGTGCCTCTGCAAACCTGTACTCTTCAGGTGGGTCAAGAACTCCAGAGCACAGACTCTACTTTGCACATGGGTTACAAGGTGCACACATCAACTTGCGTAGAAAAGAAAGGTTACTCTCCTGTGTGAAAGATAATGTAGCTTGATGTAAGCTATTAGGGAGAAAATGCAAATAAAAAGGTAGTCCTACCTTAACCTTACACTGCACCAGAATCAAGGCAAAAATTTGCACGAAGCAGTGCAACAACAGCTTCAAACCTCACTTCCTGACACACATACCCCGTTCTTCTCTCCAAGTTGATAAATTAAGTTCAACCTCTGATCTTAAGCCCACACATTCCCAAGAAGTGTCCTTGGAGGTAGTTAAGTGGAAAAGCCCGTCAATCAGAGGGAATTACAGAATCTGATAGCAAAAAATTGTAATTTTTGTGCAAGACAAGTCATTAAATACTTGATGGCTTGTGTTATAGATGATTAAATTAAGCATTTTCAGGTGAAAATAATTAAATCTTTGGGTTGCTGCAAGGGGTTACATTTATCATACAAAGTGGAATTAACCAGTTTTGAGTCAGCTCAAGGGAGGGAGTTGATATGAAGTTATCTAGCAAAGAGCTCTATATACTTTGACATGCTTACTGATATATCTGATGGTATGTTCTAGTGACTAAGCTGTGCCAGCTTAAATATTTTACACTGAGTCTTCTAATATTTTTAACTAAAACATATATTTTTACTTGCCTTTCTTATGTTTCTATAAGAGAGCCTGGCAGTCACAATTGATTCCTGATTTCCCAATTTCACAAGCATGTCATACCTACCCTTCATTCCAAGCCAAATCCCTTTGTAGCATTTCAGAAGACAGAAATAAAATCACTGCTTCACAATTTTAGCTATAAAAGTTCTGAATAATTTATAGGTAGGAAGAGATGGAGAAGATGTACGACATATGAGTGATCATATTAGCATAGGATAGACTGATGAAATGTTTTCCAGAAGAAAGACGGTTTAGCTGCACCTTTGTAGATTATACTTGGAAAACTGTGCAAGCAATCACTTTCAAAATGTAAATATTTCTAATGAAAGCATTGTGCATCAGAGTAGGGATGCCAGTCAAGACAGCTGCCCTGTTAAAATGTTACAGTCCTCACATACTGCAACTTCTGTCCCTTTAAAATCTACAAACATAAGTTAAGTGAGATCACAAAATAAAAGAAACCTAGTGTTTAGTATTAAAAATGCAAAATTGCCCAGATAATTACATTTAATTACCCACTCTAGTTAAAAAAAAATTGAAGTACAACTCTCACTGCAGAAGCATCCATCCTCTGCATGTCTCTGTAGGCTGACATTCCCAATAGTAACAGAAACATCCCAAGATACACCTACTGTAGTTCTTACTGAGGTGAGCAGGTAACTGAGAACAGAAATAATTCTTTGCTCTTGTGCAGCCATACAGATTTTATGAAAATGGGGCACTTAAAGTTTAACAGGCTCAGCAGATAGGGCAAATTGCATCCTTTGTCTCTACAATATTCCCTGATTCTATCATTAGTGAAACATCTCCCACTATGGCAAAAGGAAAACTGGTATGAGTGTGAGAAAGACTGCACTACTATACATACACAGTGAACCTGAAGAAAAGAAGATTATGTGGGGAAAAAAATGAATGAAATGCTTGAAACAAGACAAGGAGTGCACAGTCATTCATACACTCCTGTGTGCTCCCTTGCTCCTCTACTCCCTAATAGCATCAATCATGATGGTCACTGGAGTGTACACATTGGAACAATAACTCTAGATATTAAGAAAACCCTTTCTACCATTGGGTCAAACACCTGAGAGAGAAAACAGCATTAAGAGCCACTTGACCGATTCCCTAGGAATGGTTAAACCACTGCCTTTAAAATTTAGTCCAAAGTGACTGCTCTTCCTTTTCTGACTTTCTCTTCTAAAGTTGCTTGCAGAGCACTGACAGATTCCCCATGCTGAGCCCCAGTTGCAAAGTGGATTCAGGCAGGAAATAAAGGTGTTCAGTTCCTATTTGGACAAGGCTGCTATAGATTAGTCACTCTGTAGAGCAGCCAGGTAGGCTGTATCAAAGCATCTCTACTCAGCACACTGCCTCAATGGGAAACAGTAAGTGAAACACTCACCTTCTCCTAAGTCTCTGTAATGGCAAAAAAAAAAAAAAAAAAAAAAAAAAACAACCCAAAAAGTCATCAGAAAGAAGTGAATCAAAGCTGATATACAACTTTTCTGAAACTTTTTGCATCCAAAAGGTCTCTCCTAATCACCTCTGATACTTCTTATTTTCCAGCCATCCTAGACACTGCCATGAGGAAGTGGGTGATTGATTGGGGCTTCAAGATTTAATGTATTCACTGAACCTTGGTCTACTAGTAGCTCATATTCATCTCAATAAGAACTGAATCAGCAGGTCACACCATGCCACCAGAATAATTACAGACAGAATGTATGAGATTTTTAAAATCCACTATTTTTTGTGCAGTTTTAGTTTATATCAAGCGTGAATGACAAGGAAGGTGCAAAAAGGTTATAGCAAATGTGTAGCACAATAAATAGGCAGCAAAATAATATGATAATCAGGCTCAGCCCTGCTATCTTTAGAGAGTCAAAACACAAGTATTTTCAGTTGGAAGATTGATTTTTTCAGGGTTTTTTGTTCACCCAAACAACAACTCCAAGATTTGGCCCTATTCACACCTGAACTTAGATGTACTTTGTTACTATTTATAGTGAAACTGAGAGAGCAAATACACGTGTAAAACTATTTATAAAAGTAGTCACTTCTACAGTCCACAATTTCCACACTTCGATTTTGATCTTATTTCTTCATATTTTGTTACTGACTCTGTAATTTCTGTTTATCCAAGAGTGCACTGTTCAGATGTAGTATTTTGCATTCAGTAAGGCCTGCTTCTTACCCAATTTTTCACTGGAATAGAAGAAGGTTAGAAAGTTACTCTCTCAGCAGTATTAATATATAATTCAATTATTCTATACATCATTTTACTTGAGAATATGAAGGGGTGATAATACCAGAGACACAGAGCCATACTGGAAACAGACATTGAAGGCAAATACTTCTGGCTCCCAGGTCATTGGGCCACTTGACCATTGGCCAAATTACAGGAATTTTGTTCTTCCACATGAAAAACAGTTCCTTTAGAAATCATGCATTGAGCTGTATCTCTAACCTAACAACTATAAAAGTTCTTGTGTCAGAACTAGGTACCTACATGACTGCTGAATCAGGACCAGGAACAATTCTGCAAGAGCTCTTGTTGAGCTGCTGCTAAGTGCTGACATTTCAATTGGGCTTCTTGCTAGCATATCTGCAATAGAGACGATGCTCTCAGAGCATTAGGGGACAGGGAAAGGTTCCAATATTGACAGGTACTCTCAACTATCAAGTTTTCTTTCATGAAAAAAATACTTAGTCTCAACAAATTTAATGTGGAATTGAATGTAGACAGGCAAAATTGCATTCATAATGGGCCAGCTGATGACAAATAAATCCTAAATAAATCCTGTTGGTAAAGGATTACCAACAAACTTAATTCACCAAAGGCTCATCCTATGAAGCCACTTTCATTAAATTTAACTACTCCTCACAGCAGTATTACAATCTGGTCTAGTTTTTCACAGATTAGAACGGGTGGAATTATGCAGGTAAAAGTAACAAAGTAGGAGAACAGTAACAGTACATCAGGAGAAAAGGAAAATTGCTTCTCAGCTGGTCAAGAGTAACTTATGTCCACTGTTACCAAGCAAAATCAAACTGGCAAACATTGGCAATACTAGAGAGGTACCATGGGCAGACTTGTGTTTGGGGAGGTGACATCCCACTGGTACACACATGGACAAGGTCTGTTCTCCTTCAGAAATACAATATCCTAACCACTGCAATGGAGCATCCTAAAAGTCACAGCCACCACACAAGCATGCTACCTCTTAGGAAGGTTAGGAGATATTTAATGATGTAGCAATCTGGGAAAGCATATGGAGTTTGACAAACTGAAGAACAGAAGAACCAGGATGTGCAGGGATAGGATATTTGGCCTTTTAAAGTAATAGTGTGACTTCTCATGACCTTCTCTGCCATTTTGCTATTGCCTCAGAATACAGACTCTGTAACTAGATGACATCTATGGTGATAAAAAACAGAAAAACAGAGCAGTTCATAACAGGGCAACCTAAAATCTCAAGTGACTGAAAAAAATGAAAGATGCCTGCAGTAATACAAACACCTACCTAACTTGAGTACATCATAGGAACCAAAAGGAATTGCTAATGCACGCAGGCCAGCCTGGCCAGCTTTCCTCCTAACCAGTGCATCTGCATTAGCGCAGTCTGTCATTCATTCTCAGTTCATAGAATCATAGAATGGTTTGAGTTGGAAGGGATCTCAAGGATCATCAAGTTCCAGCCCCCCTCCCACAGGCAGGGTTGCCAGCCACTAGATCAAGTACTACATCAGATTACCCAGGGCCCCATCCAACCTGGCCTTGAAAACCTCCAGGGACAGGGTATCCACAAGCTCTCTGGGCAGCCTGTTCCAGCACCGTATGACTCTCTCAGTAAAAAAACAGTGAAACCAGAATAGCTGAATTTCCTTTGAATATTCCTTACGGCAAAACAAACCAAAATGCTACCAATGTAATTTCACTGTCTTAGTTAGGGCCAAAAGCCCTGCTTACTCTCCACATATGTGCAGAGGTGATGAGGATTCAGTGTCATTTCATACCTCCCCTTGACTGTTTATCCTTTACTTGTCCTAAAATACCCCCTCTGTGCTGTAACTGTGTGTGCAGTATTACCACAGCTGACAGGAATCAGTACTCCACTACTTTACCTGTTCTTCTTCATCTTGTTGCTCTGAATGGAGTGATAGCAGTATAAGCCTCTTGCTATGCCTGGAAAAAGAAAAAAAAAAACAAAACAATCAATTATATTGTACTTTTACTACAAGTTAATGTATAATCCAAACATAAAGGTCTCTAGAGACAAAAAACAAACACACTGTGCACTACAGCTGTGTTGGATGCTTCATTCAAGTGTATCCTGAAGCCATTAAGTTGTTGACAATCTCTGTTAAAAATACAATGTGAAAGGAACTTCACCCTGTATGGATATTTGGTAACTGTGCAACCCTCACTAATCATACTCCTTGGAAGTTCACAGGCTAACAAGTCCTCCAGAAAAGCCTACAGGAAAGCAAAAATGAGGTTAAGAAATAATTTCTCTAAAACTCTTCTGGTTGTCATATAATAGCTGAAAAGGAACTTCCTGACTTGCCCCAGTATCATAAAAGATTCCAGTGAGAGACAATTAACCAGATTCTCTCCTGGCATGGCAATCCAAACAAGAAGTTTGCTGTTCACATTTAATTAAACAATACATTAAATGCTGAGAAACGATTTTCAGATGGGGAAAATTCAGATCATTATGTTGCAGCTTGCTGTTTGAAAGACTCAGGATGCAACTGTGTTTAAGTTAGCATCAACCACCAATAACTTAGCACAGTTAATCATTGTCAAAGTAATTGAAATATTATTAAAATTATTATTATAACACTTAGAAACCACCATAACACATTAGGTGTCCCTGATATTAGATGCTGTAGAGAGAACAGAAAGATAGTATCTATTGCGAAAAGCTCATAGCCTACTTTATTATATGAGACAACTGAAGAATGGATACAAATAAGCAGGAAAAAGCACACTGAAAACTTATAGCAGAATGCTCTGCCAAGATCCCCAGGCTTCTCAGTAATTTCACTATAAAAATGAATCCACATCCTTGTCTGGGAGGAGGGCTATGATCCTTCCAGCTGAGTATTGCCATAAATGTCCATAGTACGTGTGCACCGAGCAGCATTTAGCAGCAAGGTAGCAAGACAGCAATGCTTGCAAATCACATGCATTCACTGTACATTCATTAGGTTTTCATTGTGCACATAAGCAGCAGATCCTGTGATCTCACTAGGAAAGTGTTTCAATATGCCCAAAAATGTCAGATAAATATTGCACTTCCAAAAAGTGCATTCAAGATTGTGGCGGTGAAAGGAAATGAAATATTTAAAGCAAGCAATATACTTCTGTTCACATACCGATGACCTTCACTAAATTAGCCCTAATGCTTAAGCATATGGACAAAGATGCAGCAAAATATTATTGAGCACCTGTATAAGTCTGCACTCATTGCTCAGTTAGAAGCCCAAGATTCCAGCTGAGGCTGCAAGTTCCCATACCTATAGGAGCAGAATGCCACACTTACATGTTGTAACTCAGCTGCACTGTTGCCAGCTGCTCAAAATCAGACCACCTTCCTTTGGTGTTTATGCCACCACCAGCATGCACCCCTGGCTGCTACTGATAAGCAAGTTAACTCACTATTATTTGTTGCTACAATTTCTTTTTCTCAGATTTTCTGAACAGTTTGTAATCCTAAAACTTATCCATTCCCTACTCATATTGCATTTTGGGGGTGCCTACTCTGTAAAACTGCCGAGTAGTTGAAAACTACTATATATATTGGTGATTAAACAAACTCCACACGTGGTTCAAAAGTTCAGCTACAATTTCAATGCTTTGGAGTAGAAAACGATAAAAAAGCAGAGGTTAAAAAAAAAAAAGTTGAAAAATATAGGATGAAAAATGCAGCTGAGAGAGGGAAAGAGAAACTTGTAAATGAGCACAGAAGCAATTTGATTACCATATACAGTACTCTTGTCAAATGCTACATTTCCCTGCTTTGATGTCTGATCCACAAGGGAAGGTTGTTTGCTGCTCCTTCAGAGGCAGTTGGTTTTGGTTTAGTCATTCAGCAGTTACTATTGGATCCTCTGCTCTGGACTTCTGCCAAACGTAGCCCAGAGAATTTCACCAGTGGATTCCTGCACTAAGCTCAGTACCTTCTTGTTGAACTGAGGCATGTCTTTTAGGAAGACAGCTGTTCTTCACTGGATCCATAGGTGAGTTGTTTCAATTACTAATTTCCCTTGCTGTTAAAAAATTTGCACTTTATTTCCCATTTGAATTTGCCAACCTTTGTGCTAACAGTCACAGGTTTGTACCCTGATGACAGCTCATCTATCAGTTTAGCATCAGATAATTCATATGTGTCAACACAGTTACCGGGAAGGAAACAATTCTGTCTTTGGAAAGACTTTCCTTTAGATGGGGCAAGAAAAAACAACCTTTAATAAAAACTACTTGGCAAGAAAAAAAGCCTTTAATAAAATATCCTTCTTAACTAAAGAGGGAGAAATGATACATGAAGAAATGTTACAGGGAGCAATCAGTAATAGCACTAGCTAGAGTGACAAGCTTGAATGTGTGCAGCCTGAAAGGCAGCTGCTGATGCAAAAGTAGAAAGACCTTTCAATGATTTCTGAGTGACTCAGCAGTCCCATGATGCATTGTGCAAATAACCCCTAAAATATAAGGGATGAGATATCAAGAAATTGTCTTTATTACCCAAACAAAATTACTGTAGCAAAAACTTACTGTCATTACCCTTTAATAACAGCCAAAGCAAGATTTTAGAGATGAACGGTGTTGCTACATTTAACTCTTCTCCAATGTTTGCTGCTACTTGGCAATATGCAACCATCACTAATCACCAAAGACAATCATCTAGAGCAAAGAATGGAGCTAGAGGAACAGGGAAGAGATGTATGGACTTCAGCACAGCACTAGTGAGGGCAACTCACCTGGCTGAGAGTTCTCTTACACATATTCCAATGCTAAGTAGCATTTCTCTCCAGTCAAGTTAAATTTCAAGTCCATCTTCTTTTCCAGTTACCAAAAATGTTTAATGCAAGGATAGAAATGTCTGAAGCAAACAGAAGGGCTAATTTTTTGTTAGAACTGTGAAGCACAGTGACCCAATGTTAACCAACACTCCCTAGATAATCCCCAACTTTGATATTCTTTGTCTGATTGATGTAAATACACACATTGCATGGAACAACACTTTTTGGCCTCACGTGGAAAGCAGACACAGAAGTTATTCTCAGCCAAAACAGTTTGCTTTTCAGTCTGTGTCAAGCATGAAACTAAAAAACACCAAGAACTAAAATCAAGTTCTCTTGCACAGTCTCGTCTATGAAAGACTGACATGTACATTATTTAATACTCAGAGGTCTTGAATCAATATATATTTCTGACTCGTAAATGGCCAACCACATATTTTGTTCAAAGCTATGCCACAAAGAGTCTATGCGCTGTATCAGAGCAGCCAGGCAGTGGATAATGTGGAAGAACAAAATGGAAAGGCCAAATGAGAAAAGCTGTATATGAGCTGACTGCTGCTCTCTCTGCTGCTGAAACTCTCCACAGAAGGGATGGCAGACCATATATGACATGAGGGATTGCAAACAAACTGTTGACTTTCTATGTAGGGAGTACCAAAACAGGATGAATGTCTATCATACAGCAATTCAGCTTCTGCTAAGACAGAAATAGAGAGCTTGTCAGATTGTTCTGGCTCGCACAGTTTCAATCATGGACAAGTTGGCTTCCAGGAAGATTCACCATGAAGACCATATCCATTATGTCACACAAAGAGTCAGTGGTGGAAAGCTACAGCTGATGGATGACAGGAGAATACCTACAAACACCATATGTGACTGTTCTATGAGGGACTCAAGGGGATTTATGGACCAAGACAAAACATGACCATGCTGACCATCACAAGGGAAAAAATGCACTCATCACAGGTTGCCAAGGCATAGGGAAGCACTGGGCCCATTTCTTTCAGTTTTGTTTCAGCAACAGCACAACCACCAGCAGAAATGTGTTGGACTCACTTCTGGGGACGTTTGGTTAAGCTACTAGTCATAGCAAGGATGTGTCACTTAGGCACTATTTATCTGCACTATGAATATCAGAATTTGCTTTAGAACTGCCCTAAGTTTGTCTAACCTATCTGATTAACACAGTGCTCAACTGATGAAGAACTGATGTCCAGCACTTAGCACATACCAGTCCTTTTTTCTGCCATTTCCATATGCAGGTCTGAACTGCATATATGCTCACTGTTCCTGAGCGCATTTTGAACAACCATGTCAATTTTGGAAGTCTATTCCATCCAGATCAAGTTTTCTATTAGAATGAAGGTTTCAAAATTGTTCTGCCTACCAGATGTTCTCTCCCCATGCAGCATGTCCACACTGGAGAAGTTCCCATCAGCATTCTGCAGTGCATTCTTATCAGCAAGCTTTTATTCTTCCCAGGTACACACTGACATGACATCCCAGACCACAGAAGAAAATTCTCAGATACACTATGTACTGCTCTATACCTACACTTTATTTTATGAACCGTAAATGTAAACTTGATTCAGAGAAGAAAAACAGTGTTTGTAAAACCTGTAATTTAGCTATCACATAGCAAAACCAAGATAAAGAAATCAATGGAGGCATGCATTCTCAGCTGAGGGATCAGCTGTCAGTTCTTTAAAGCAACAGAAGTTGGGAACACGCGTTTTATTTTTCATTCCTACACAAAAAATCATATTGCGCTGCAGATTCAGTTACTGTTCTCCCACTATTTTGAAAATATTAATAAAAATTTATATGTTAAGCAGCATTATCTCTCTTAGAATCTAGTCTTTGTGTGACTGCACTTTGAGTGATTTTTGCACATTTCAGTTTTAGATAAAAGCAGTTTAACAAATTAAATCAAGAGACACCGCTGGGATAAGGAAGTCATAATATAATGATATTTTAGACTAAATATTCTGCCTACAGCAGGTCTGGAATATGAATCCTCACAAATACCTCTGAATTCTGTGAGAAAAGGAATTTCATTAAAACCAATTGTCTTTATCCATAGACACTTTTCAGAGCAATGCTGATGACTTTGTCAAGGCCCCCAGTTCTCAATTGCTGACCTGTTCATCTGTCCAACAACTGCACTCCAGCAACACAGACTGCATTTATTGGACCACTGAATCAAATAGAAAACCATCTGTTAATTTAGAAATCACTTACCCTAATCAGAGTCACAGTTCTAATACAAAATCAGACCTTAAGGTAAGAACCAATATGAAATTCAAACTGCACCTCTTACTGGGAAATCTGGAATTGATACCCTTCCTCAAATGCAAAAAAAAAAAAAAGATTTTTATTTTTAACTTTGCCAATACTTTAGCTATTTGCACTGCGGCTATCGCACTACCAAAGAGCCATTTACTCCAGAGAAGTCCAAAAAGTTAAGTCTTGTGGAAAATCCTAAGTTAACAGCATCCCTACAAAATAATTTCAGGCTCATAGGCACCTGGTGACTCGGACACAAACATGCACAATCACAGACTCTAGCAAGCTTTATAAGACAGTTCATCAGATGCAAGGCAACAGACAGTGAAGCATGTCAAGCTTAGTGTATTTTTACTTAAGCTTCTTATTATTATTACTGCCCATCACAATTAAATTCTGATGCCACGACAGTATTTACAGGCTACATTCAAATTGAGCTGTCCCATGCCAACCACTATGCAACACCTGTAAGTAGTTCACCCTATCCCAACAGACATCAAATCTGAACTCTGGATCTTTCAAGGTTTGTCCTTCTCCTTGAAACCTTGGTTTCACATTTCACTTTGCATTGGCTATTCCATCATTTTTCAAACCTTTCTGGTTATTCTACCTGTCAAGGAAATGTGCATTAGCCTCCAACAGGAAAAGGCCATGTACCTGTAAGTGAAAAGCAATTAAGTTAATAATGAAAACAGTCAAGGTTTGTGTAGCTCTGTCAGAAAAATCAGAGATTTATTAATGGTACATTGGTTAGGGAAGAGAAATGTTAACTCCTGTTCAGTTAACTTGTATATGCTTTGTACACATTTTGCTTTTGTAAGAACTGGAGAGTTAAACTATATTAATAGAGGCCTATTAAGGGGGCAAGTTTTTGTTCACAAAACCTTCTGACCTACCAATCAATATTCACTAGTTTCAAACCACACATTGATATAAATGAACTGCAAGCTTTTCCTTTTGCAGTGAGAGAGCACTTACACTTATATGCTATGAAGGTTTAAATGAGTTTATGGGGGATAGAGAGAGAATCTGAACAATTTCATCTACAAGCAGCAGAAATACACTTGAATTTCGTGGATTTGCATCAAGCAGGTCACAAAATATTTCAGCTGAGGATAAACTGAGCACCTCCTGAAGATTCTGAAAATTTGCACCCTGTGACTAACCTCTTAGGAACTGGCTTGCCATTGCCATTACCATCCTTCATCCATCACAACTTTACAACACATTCTCACTCCTGTTGGCCTAGGTATAGCTCTGTGCTAACATTTATATATGGAAATTATAGGAATCCTGAATGCAAGCCTGAGGAATCCTGAAATCTGACTCATTGCAAGTCTCATGGGGAACCGCTTTGCAGATATGGGCAAGAGCTACCCCTCCCTTTCTACACTTTATTTCCCTTCCAACTTCATTCTTGCACTGGAATAAAGAAAAGGAGACATGTTGCTGAAGTATTTATTTCAGTTCATGACCACTTGAAATTAGAACTGACTCATAAATAAAGCAGCACTGGCAGATTTGGGGTAAGAATATCTGATTTACAGACAGCCACATTTTGTGCAGAAATAGCCTTGATTAGTAGCCATCTTCATTTAGTGGCTGCCTACTTACGACACAGTTTGTAATAGACACTGCCTTCATTCATTAGCTGTTCTTGTTTAGTACAATATTTGCTCCTTTATCACATGCACCTTTAAGCAAAGCTGCAGGGGAAGCAATTAAATGCAATCGAAGCAGTGCCGTCTAAACAAAGATATACAGGGTGCTGTTAACATTGCTGAAGGCCATGATTGTAATTTATAACTGAACAAATGCCCATATGTATGACATTACAAGCTCTGAACCATGATATGCAGGTAATGAAACTGCACAATCCTTATTTACGCTATGAAACAAGCTGTTACTTTTACTGCAGCTAGAGAGGCGCTTATTCTCACACTGCACGCAGGTGCAGCTCTCAGAGAGTCCATGAGGATTTGCAAGTGCACTGCTGGGGCAGGTAAGGACTGCTCAGTTAACTGTGCACTTGGTTTTTAAGACCCCATACACCCAAGAGATAGGAGATTGTCCTGAATGCATATAACAACACCAGATAAACTGGCTTGAAAACATTTTATAACCAAATTAGCTTTACAACCTAAGGGTTCCTTTCAACCTTTGTTTGCCCAGTTGGCCCACTAGTAAAATGTGACAGGAAATGTTCAGTTCCCTCTATAAAGCAATTTGAATTCAAGGGACACCAGTCGTTAAGCACTGCAGCATTAACAAGCTGCAGTACTATAAATTCATTGTAATTAATAACCAATAAAATTATTATTATTAAAAAATTGGCAGTAGAACCTTTGAGTTGGGAGCAGCACATCCTTGCTGCATTATCTCCTATTGATGGCCACCAAAAGCAAGACAGTTCCCTGCAAGGCTACCCCAGTTACTGAAGTAGAGAAAAAGCACAACTCCTTCTCCATATTGTAACCATGAAACACGTGACTAGAGGAAAAGAGGAAACCTGTGTGTGTGGTTGGGTTTTCTTACACACTGGGGAGTGCTGGCAGCTGTGTGATAGAGCAGCCCCAAAGTTCCCACACTGGCTTGAACTTTGCAAGGGATAACTCCGCGCTCTTTCTGCAATCCAGGTCAAACCATCTGCTTCAACACAGCAGCTAGGAATGTCATCTCGTGTCACTGTCCTTTCGTTTCAGCTCTACACACCCCTATCATACATCATTCCATCTCTAAAAAGAATGAAACCCACCAACACTTCTCTGTTGTTAACTTTAATTTCAGCAGAACGGCTGTCATGAGGAATTAATACTATTGCATTTAGAAATTTAATTAATAAAAGAATATTAGAATTACAGTAGCAATGAGTAAAACTATTCACAGCCATAGCAGTGCCAGAACACTTGAAATTCAGCATAAACAAATATGCAAGACTAATGAATTAACATAAACTCTAGGGTTTGAGAGCAACATTTGAATTCTCTTCCATCCAATCACGTTTCTGCTCTCAGCCCAAACTAATTATTAATAATTTCTCTGCTGGTGATGGGGGCTATTTTGTAATTTTATTTCATCAATTTCTATTAGAGCAAAGAGGACAGGCAGTTTGGTTCTATTTTGCAACTCTAAAGACGGGGCAAAAATATATGTGGATGCAGAATTTCAGCTTATGGCATCTAAATAAATCATCTTCCCCCACAGAAGCAAAAGGAAAACAAATATCAAACTCTTATTGATCTTCACCTCCTACTCACCACACTGGATCTCACAACAAGTATGCAAAGTCTGAATGCAAAATACATAGTTTGTTATCATTATGATTACAGAGCTCAGCCTGAATTTAGATAGCAACAAAGCATATGTCACAGTTACCAGTCAGCATATGTGGACAGCTTTGCCCTAGAGGTGTGAGCTGCTCTACTCATGTCCATGAGCTGCAGGCAGATCCCCCAGTTCTGCAACAGCACCATTTTGCAATGACCCTACCAGGAAATGTTTTGCCATGAGAACAGCCGTGCTCCTGGCATGAAGTGGTGTGACCTGCTAAGCCCGCTCGTACCTGCTCAGCTTTTTACCTTTCATGGACAAGGGTCTGAATCAACTTGAAGATTATCTGGGAGACAAAGGAGCAGCCATTGTAAATACAGAGTAAAAATGACAAAACGTAAACCATCGCAAAGCTCTAGTAGTGGTAAATACAAGTGGTGGAAATTGTTTTGGAAGATGTCACACACGCTCATATAAGAGTAGCAAAAACATATATTTGACACAAGACCAAATTAATAGACAACAAATCAGGGCTTCCAAAAATACTTCCCATTAAAGCCCAGAGACGTTCCATATACAATCACCTAGATTCCTTTCAATAGCAAACTTCCCACTGACAGACCGAATCCTGAGTAATGCAGAACATCTGCATTCTTCACTTCAGCAACTGCGCAAAATTGGTTGGTTTGGCCAAGTGCCAGCAAACAAACAGCCACGTGAATGCAGCGACCAAGAACCGGTGCACGGGGAACAGGCACAGCCATTCCAGATCAACATTACTGTAATACCCAACCAGCAAAACTGCCAGTTATTTCAGATTCCGTCCCACTGCCCCCAAAAGGAAAAAATCTTGGCTGATAAGCTTGAATAAAAGATGTCCGGAACCAGACTTTTAGCTACATAAAGTAGCTGTCACGCATCAAAATGAAGATATATTGAGGGAAGTGGCAGCATTCCAAGTGCTTGGGAACGTCCACAGACAACTGCATGTGCCCTGTATATAACAGCATCTCTGAGCTGGGGGAACTGGCTTCAAGGACATGTAATTAATCAACCCAAAACGTAAGCAATACTTTGGCTGCCATCACACATATCTGCTTTGATCTTCTGTAAACACCCTGGGCCTTCAGTGAGGTTTCCAGGATTCTATCTTCCTCAAAACCACTCAGGACTTTACCTCTACATCACCCAGCAATTAGTTTTCTTAAGCAGATTAATGATGATTGGTGCCATGACCTGGCCCCAGTGAAATTAATTCTATAGCTCTTTTTAACTTAATTCAACAAAAACCCACTCATCCCAGTGGACACGCCAATGATTTTAATATATACATTTAGACTAGCATAATAAGTTATTAATATAAATTAAATAAGAGAGAACCCTACCATTTATTTTATACAGAACAGTGATAGAGTAATTAAAGCCAGTGAGCATTGGAACCATACAAAAAGCCTCTGAATATTAAAGCTGATATAAGTCAGAGTTGTTTAAAAAGTATGTGATCAGAGAGACTGTCGGAAAAAAGTCTTTTTTTTCATTCAACATAACTAATTTTTTATTAGCACATATGTATATATATCTATAACTTTTTCAAGTTATAAATCATCCCATTTTTAAATTCCCCCAAATGTCTAATATGTGCTATAAAGCACACATGATAAGAAGCAGGATTTCCCTGTCAAATGCTGTCCAAAATATTAGCTGTTTGTATGAGGGACGAATACCTCTCAGCAAAAGAGAGAACATTTGATTAAGTTTAGAAAGCATTCATCTGACAGATTAATTATCCCGAAGCAACAGCAGCAATGAACTGATTAAAACATAAAGCTTTCTATCTCTATGCTTCTATAATGGTCACATTTGAGTAAATTCCATTTCCCTGAATAGATTCAGACTTACTGAAAGGTCGTTATATACTTAGAAAAGTGTCAACAAGAGACAAGAAGCAACAGCTTCTAAGAGGTATTACTGCAATGTATAATTGATAATGAAATTTGTTGGTTAAATTAGCCAGAGAAAAAGTATGAAGGTCTAATAGGCTTAGTCTGCCGTTCAAAAGAGCAAAGATATGATGGATGCTTTCTACCAAAGAGCAGCACACCTAGCAAGGGCAGAGATGGATTTACCTGCTTGCAAGCAAGGTTGTTACAAATAATTTTTGCCTCAAGCATGAATTTTTCTTTATGAAAACCAGGCCTAATTAACAATATCATACTCTCTAATTGAAACAAACAAACCAACCCCTTTCATCTTCTATCTGGATCAACCAGTCCAATTCAGGAATTCTGTACTGAATACTCTCAGTGGGCTGGATCACTTAAATGACAAGGCATTGCTATTATTCTTGAATTACCGATAAATAACAAACGTCATTCTGAACATTTGGGTACTCCCATTTTGTACTGGCAATTATTATGTTTTAGATCTGCAATTAGTATGGCCATTCACAGATTTTTTTTAAGCTGTTCAGAACGCATCCATTGGGAATTATGTACCAAATGCAAAACAAATCAAACTCATGACTTACTGCAATAATCCCAAATCAATCTTGTTAATATTTGATTAGCCATACTAGCTAGTTGCAACTCCGTGCTACTTACTATGCTGGGGAGTTGCCTCAGGGACATTCAGAACCTCTGGGATTTAAAGCTGCATTGCACTGGGGAAGTCATTTGACCAGCACTCATTTCTACACTCAGATTAAATGAATGGTAGCTTACGAGGAATAATGCAAGTATCAGAAACGTGTCATATGCTATCACTCTATGTTATTTAATATGTTTATCACTTTGCTGCCTCACAGCTCATTGTTTCAGAAAAAGAAAAAAACAGAGGGCTGTAGTCAAGCCGTAGTGGTATATTGATGTAAATGCATCCTTCTCACCAAACCTCAGGATGAGTAACAGTTCATCTTCAACATGAGACAGATGATAAAGTAACAGAATGCTTAATATTTAATGCAATTTTTGACATTTGGAAGAACCCATTTCTAAAGGGACAGTATGAAGCAGTGGAGGGCTCATGGATGGAGTTTCTTTAAGTAAACAGACCCCATATTTCTGTAGAGAATTACTTCATGTTTCGGAGTTCATAAAATCATGAAAAAAAACTGTAAAACTTCATTAGTATATTAATGGACTTCATCTTCCAAACAGGCACTAGATTTATATTTCTTTCTATGAAATGCAACAAGCCCTTCCAGATTCCTTCTGAAATTCCTTTTAATTCTGAAAAGAATTAAAGTACATTTTTGAAAGTATGAAGAATTATGCTTAATCTGTAAATACAGTATCTTTACAGAGTCTGGTGTGAAATTAATACATCACCACTACATAAAATGCATAATTCATGAAGTGATACCAGTCAGACGTAGCAGCCACGGCAACTGAGGCATCTGCAAATCATCAGCATACATCTGGAAAACTAGCGATGGCAACAATGCCATAGAAGTTGAATATGGATTTTAAAAAAGTAAAATATTTTCACTGCATCCACCCGCTACTTTTGCAATGTAAGTTTTAAAATTTGAGACAATACTTAGAAAATAAGCTGTAATTTTACTTTTTGGGGAAAACAAAATTGTTTTCCTGTACAAGTAGGAAGCAGGTGAATTCTTACAAACTCTAGAAAACAGTTACAAATCATTAACAGAATTATGATATCATCTCTTGGAGAAATGTTGAGGCTCTCACTGAAGCAGTGGTGTGACTTATAAGCATTGCTGAGAGCAGAATTTGGGAAATCGACACTGAGCAAATTAGGAGTTACTGAACCACAATATGGGCAGAACCCCCCAAATCCATATTTAATTGGAGTCCTCCTTCTGCTATAGTGCAGAGGGGAAAGGACCCTCTCACTGCGCACTGGGGAGGTGATGGACCACAGACTGGGTCAGCTAGGGCAGACCACAGGGGTAGCATAGGAGTGATCAGATGGGCAGCTCCTGAGGTACACAGGAGCACTAATATCAGCATTATGCTCTTTTGTTACCGAGTTTTCTAGAATTCACCTACACCAACACTTTCAAGGGCACGGGGTGGGCAGTGCTTTACTTCTGCTGCCAGTTTAGATCCTCAGCTTCTTTCTGAAACTGCTGAAGCCTGTTTCCTTAGTGTCATATAGGATGAGAATTGTTATGCTATGGTCACCTGCCAGACAGAAACTAGAGAACAACTGCTACTGCACTCCAAGCATTTCTATGTGAATCAGCCTCATGATTTTACCATATGTCACTGTAAGAACAACAGAATTTTCATCCAATTACCTATTATTCTAATTATTGTTCTGTACCAAAAACAATTAAGCGTTAAGATTTTAAGTTTAAAAAAAAAATCTTGATTACACATCCTGGCACCTGATGGTTCTAAGTTGTGCTACTGTTTAGGACGGTGTCAAAATAAGGTCCTTAGCACATTCCACTTGCTGAATAAGATTACTCAGTGATCTGGGCAGATGCACAATCTTGTTATGAGGGTGGCTGAACCCACGGAACATTTAATATTCACCAGAAAAGCAAAGCAATGCATAAACTTGTGGAAAAGCTTAATTACCAGTGACTTAAACAATGCAAAGGTAGATATCCTGAACGTAATTTTCTGAACAAAAATAAAGTAATGAAGAAAAACAAAACATGCCAGATATTTATCTGGAGGATGAACTGAGTGGATCAGGAAGAGTGTGTAACAGATGTGATGCAATGGATATCACAGCTATGGGCTGAAAACAATGGAACAAAAATGCCTTGTGTCAGTCCTGGTTGGAGTGCCAGTGTACAGAGATCAGAGCAGGAAGGGCAGGGACATCCAATGCAAAATTCCTCTTGTTTTTTTTTTTTTACCTTTCCTGATTCAGCTCAGTGCCAATGGCCCTGCATAACCATTCAAAATATAGCCTGAAAAGCAATTGACTTTGTTGACTGATCCTCAGACTGTTTCCCCAGAATGCTCCTCAGAGAATGCTGACACGATCTGCAGCATCTCAGACCAAAGCTACAGAAGACAGAAAGGCCTCGTTCTCCTCTCAGTCACTCAATGCGACATCCAGAAAACCCATTCTCATGGCCTTTGAGCCTGAGCCTGATCCTGCTTTGTATGCCAGATGCTATCCACTACTGTAATGGCTCAAGCAGCCCCAAAGCCTGTTAATCAGGCACTGGCAAGCAGCCTTCCTCACTGATTTTACATTACCCCAGGAAACGGGACGTTTCCAGCACACTCTGAATGCACTGCAGTCCTGAGCTGTCAGAACAGCCTCTGCAGGCACAAATCAGAAGGGGGGAGTTTTCTGAGGGAATTGCAGCCGAAATTGAACGGCTTCAGGGCACTTGGCGTAAAAAACAGCCTTTATGCCACCTTCATGCACAGCCACAAATGAGGATCTAGCTCTATGCATGGAAATGAAGCATAGAAAGAATGTTTTAAAGGATACAAGAGCAAAGAAGCATTTTGTACTGGTTAGTTCTTTTCTCCCCACTGTGATCTCTGCTCACTGGCATCCTGGTGTCAACAGATGCAAAGCATTTCCAGTCTCTGCAGTGATGGCACACACTACAAAAAACCCTGTGAATGCATTAACCAGTTACTCCCAAATACCCCAACTCCTCCTGAGAGCAAACAGATACAAACCATCACTGCATGTAGCGGGATGTCTTTGTAAAGGAAGTTGTTAAGCTAATGTCAGTTATATAAAGAATTAGCAGTAGAAGATAATGTAAGGTTTCAGGGATAAGCACAGCTCAGCATCTTTAGGTAAATCTTTTAGGTATTGTCAGGCATCTTTAATATCTTTAATAAAGAGATTTATATATGGTTTAATATTTTTTTTTGTAGTTATAAAAGATTAGGTATTAGCATATTACCTCTGAGAAAAGGAGAGAGACAATCTGCAAGACACTGAATTGTTTTAAGACTTTTACTCCTAAGAAAAAAGGAGAGCATCTCCTGGAGACAACTGCTGCTCATTCAAGCCACCACTTCTTAATAATCCTTTTACTTATCTTCATCTTATAAATAATTATGATTATTTTTGCCACCACATCTCTTACTGGAAAGCTGTTTCAGAATTTCATTCATGACTAGAAATGTTCTAGTTTCCAAATTTGAAGTGTATTCATGATTGGTTTAGACTCATTTGTCCTTTTGACAACGTTGCTCTTTAGCTTCGCGCTTCTTTTTCCTCCTCAGTCATTTCCAATACACGAGCTTGAAACTTAGCAGTTTCCAAGTGTGTAACCTTGCACAGAGTAACAGTGAATTTCATCTGATTTAGACTACTCCAAGCCTCAATATACTTCTTTATACAAGCTTTATATACTTCTGCCTAACCGAACAGGCTGCTCACATTCAGAGTTCCAACATCTGCATATTTTATGAATGTACATCTTGTCAAGACTTAAAAAATACTGAACAAGATTAGTTACAAGCCTAGCTCTTAAATTTGTAATGTAGACTTTCTAGCATTTCCTGCAGTTCTAAGATATTTACATCCTTCTTTACTCACTCCACAACTTCTTTCTGATGAGCATTATCTCTAATTTCCCTAATTCATGCCAAATCACACACACTACTACAGTCCAACTAGAGGAGTTCAATTGCATTTTGTTATATAGAAAATGAGTTATCTTATAAAAAATGTCCCTGTGGATTTTTCCTAAATGTATTCTATTAAATCAGCACAGAGCAGTGGCCAAAAAGACAAGTTGCTGAAAGCAAAAATGCCAGGTGCCATATTTTTTATCCAGTGAAGTTCACCTTCATGGCTGCCAACCCAAATTCCTATTAGTAGCAAATCTGACATCAGTTCCAATGTTTGCCACTGCTGAGCTAAACCAAATTCCATCATCACTTGGACCCGAGTAACCCTATTTATCACAGCAACCACCCAGGGGCAGAGAATCTCCCATCTTTAAATTCAAGGTGCAGTATATTCTGTCTTTGTCAGAAAATGAGATATTTAGCAGTAAGATCCAAGAACAAAAAGTTCAGTCAGGGGAAGGACGTGCTAAAGTGAGGTCTATTCCCAAGCTGATGATATTCATGAAGAATCGAGCCCATGAACACAGTCTCAGACACCGTGGTGCCCCTGGTGTACAGGCCTCTTGTGGGCCCTGTTACCTCCTGGCTGTCCACCCAGCACATCTGCACTGGGCAAACCACAGCACGTCCTTCCCTGACTGGCTGCTGAGTGAGACTTTAGGACATCCGGGAGCTCCGCAGTGAGTGGAGTTTTCAGAAAGCAAAAAGAATGGCTGAGATGTGGGATAAGAGACAGGAGATGTGGGAATACGAAAATATAGGAAAAAAAGAAAAGCGGGGTGGTTGTTTTAAGGGAGTCGCAAAGAGACAGAAGAAACTGACTAGAGGAACCAAGGGCAGAAAACCTCCAGGAAACCTGAGGTTTTGATGCTGTTCTGTTCGCAAAACAATTCCACAAAGGCAAAACAGAGAATGCTGTGTGGCAGCCAGTGCTTCAACCCCAAGGAAGTCAGTGAAAATTGCAATACCTTCAGTTCTCAAAATCTGTATTAGAGTTTTTATGTTTATCTGAATTGCAATCATACAGAGAGTTTCATTTAAAAGTACTTGCATTGCTTCAAAACCCTGCACTAATTCAAAAAGATTAATTTAAGAGATACCACAGCAGAGACATTTATATGTGGTGCATACTGTGAAAAACCCTATACCGTGACAATGTGAACAAGAAATATGTGAAACCACACTATCAAAACACTAAACAAAAATCTGACAAGTTGGATGAGCAATGTCAAACTACATATTGACTTCTTTTTCTATCTTGCCAGTAAAAATAAAAATGGAACGAAGACCAAAAAAAGAAGAAAAAAAAAAAAAGGAAAAAAAACCACAAAACAAGTAATCGGGACAAATAAAGGCACTGAAAAAGAATACTGGAAATGTCAGAACAGATAGGTCATTTTGACCCATCACAACCAGCATCTTCCCTTCTAATGCATCGTGCTACTCCAGCATACATACCCTATGGCATCCTCCTTCGTTGTAAAATCCGTGTGATGAAGAGATGAAGAAATTCCTCTGAGCTCAGATAGCTGTCTATTTTGACCCTGAATCATGAAGCTTTTTGTGAAATTGCAGTTTTTATTCTTGTCTGTGTAAGTCACTAAAACTAAGGCAAGACAAACTATATGTCTGAAGAATGTCCCAATAGCAGCAAATTACAGCGCTTCAAAATTTTATTGTATATACCCATCATGATCAAACAGACAAAGGTCATTTGTTCATTTCAGAGGTGAAATCCTCTGCAGTACTAAGACTGGTGAGGAGATGGTTTCATTCTGAGAACAGCAAGAAGACTGCTTCATTCCAAACTGAGAACACTACAGTCTGACCTACAACAGACAACGTGCTGAGTGCATAACAGAAAACGTAAAATGATTTCTTAAGAAATCACTGACAACTTAATTGTATTATAAAAATCAATAGTTTCTAATGTAATGGCTTCACTGGACAAAGAAAAGAGGCTATTTGAAGTTTCTATTGGTCATCCAGAGGCTGTTTGAAGAACTCTTCGAATCAAAGAAGCGTGAACAAAATATAGAAGATATTAGACAAAGTCTCCTTCTACACTGTAAAGTTGAAACAAATAGCCATTACCAGCACAATTTGGGGTGTTTGAAGACTGTAACTGTTGTAAAGCATCTTAGCAAGTGAAAAGAGTTCTTTCACTGTAATAGAACTGCCGAACAAACACAAATTGCTTCAATATTACAGCAAAACACGGCACGTTGTCAGTTTTCCCGTACGCCTTCACTGCTGCTGTGTAACTAATGAATTGCTCTGAAGGAATGGAGGTCATTAGCACACACGCTGCACAAAGCTGATGGTTCTTTGAGTTTAAAGAAATGTACTGCTTTTTTTCAGGTGTAATCTTTTTTTTTTTTCTTTTTCATTAGTAAACAGATTCCAGTTGCCCCCATACAAAACCCAAAAAAAGCAAAAAAAGAGGAACAAATCAACTCTTTCAAGCCCTATGCTAACCGCCTCCATGCATCCAAGAGCCCTGGCTAACTAGGTTGGTAATCTTATTAAATACACCTTCATGATTTTCATGCTTTAAAAGCCTGCTCTGAAGTGAAATTTGGCCAACTGATCGCATGGGGTGGATTCTTATAAAGCCTGGCACAACATCAGTAGTCTATTTTCCAATTTCAGGTATTAGTTCCTGAGTACTCAATGCTTTCTGGAGTGGTGCAGCACATTTATTTCACAGAACAAACGCAACTTTTTGTATTCTTCGTGAACAGGATTAGTCTGGTGAAAGTGGGATACCAAAGCCTTTGATGTCATCTCAGCACCATCCATTGTGCTGTAAAGAAAAGAGGCACGCAGGACGAACAGCTCCACAGCTTTCCCAGCTCCATGCAGCTGCATCTCAAGCTTCTGAACCTGAACATCAAGGCTGTAGAGAGGGGAGCAAAAACTGGTGAAAGTTTGATCTTGTGAGTCTCAACAGAAAGTAATCCAGCTTGCTTTTCATAACTTTTCCCAGACCTCAAATACGGATTTCTGTTGATTTGTGGGATTTAGGAAAATAGGTTGTGAACTGGTTCTCACTTGGAGCGTAACCAAAAACTGGCTTCTCCAAATTGTTGTTTTCTGAACTGAAGGCATTACTCCACATTTCTAAAACCCACAGGCCAATGGAGAGATCACATATATTTCTCTCTCTCAAATTACATTGTTCTGTACTGGAAATTCAGAGAAAGCCAGAATAGTTAATTAGTGAATTCCACTTTTTAACAGTAATTGTACCAAAAGACAAACGTACAAACAAAAAGTAGATAAAATGAAAAGTACAAGTACACTCTGCTTGAAGAATCCCTGAATATTTTCAGAGATTCGCAGCGTGGATACAATGGCAACTACACAGGTAAATAACCCTGCATGACATAATCTTGGCAAACACGCATAAGGAAGGTTACTGGCTAGAGAGGAATGCTCAAGGGAAATGAAGATAGGGCTGGCACTGGGGCAAACATGCCTCAGCTCCATGGCAGCTGTTACCAAGTGAAGGCTAAGCAGGCCACAGGGCACACAGTGTGACCCTTCTCTGTAAGTCAAGAATGGCAAGAAGGATTTACAGAAAATTTCATAGAAAGCCACGGTGTCTTCTTTCTCACCTTAATTAGTATACAGCTCCCAAAACGCGATATGGACTACAGAATGAACTAGAAAGACAAGGGACTGCCCTACAACGTGAACTTTCTGTCTAAAAAGGCATGTAATAGAACAACAGAATACAGATCAGGCCGGCAAATGGTCATTAGAGGTGAAAGGGAGCTTTGCACAGGAGGGATGCCACCTGGCATACATCAGCTGGCAGGCTGCTCCAAGTGTGAGCAACAGTATGCAATAAGGAAAAGTCATGAATGGATGAAGGAAATTACAGTATTATTCCTGTTGATACAAAGCCAAGTTATGCCAGTGGGGGTCCTTTAAAAATGGCTGGGTTTAATATCACACATCAAAACCTAGTGCATGTTGAACACTGTCCAAAATTAAATCAATTCAGTTCCCAGCATGACACTATTGACATCTTAGTATTTTAATTTAGGACTGAAGATCTAACCACACCTTGAGTTTAGAGCATTTACAGTAAGAACTGTCTGTATGTTCCAATTCACTGCTCTAAGACACAGTAAAAATCTATCCGCTGGAATACATTGTAATGTGTACAGGTTTCAGCTCAGAAAATTGAAGGGTAGCATTTGAAGGTAAACACATCTGAGCTCTCACAGTTTTCTCCACATTATTAGTCAACCACGTGCTGAACACTCACCATGCCTTTTCAGGGCTTCAGTAGATACACTCTGCACAGAGGCCTAAAACACGTAGTCAAAGAGAAATACATAACCCAGAAGCTCAAACAACAACAGAAGATGATCTAAAGATTTGACTCTAAAGAAGTCAATATAACAAAGATCCTGATTTTCTAACCATTAGTTTCACAGTATTCCCACATTAACATACTTTCAAATTAAACCCTGGAATACACAAGGACTGGGTCATAGAAGGGCTAAGTTTAATGACAAGGTTCCTTGCTGAGTCACTACCTGCAGTTTTTGATGATAGGGTGTACCAAATATATATTAATACATATATATGCAAACATCCATCTATTTACACACACACTTTTCTTTTTTTTTTCCATTTGAACTGAGCTGGCAAAGGGAATTTCGGACTTGCACAGCCCAGCACTGCCCAGAGCTGGCAGGAAGCTGCTCCCACAGCTTTCACTCACAGCTGGCTGCCCCATATATCTTTACAACCTCTGTCTCTCCAGCCTGAACCCTGTTTTTTAACTCAAATTTCTCAGCTCCTCCAGCTATATGCCTGTCACAAAGGTTTCAGGCTTTTTAGATATAGAGTTATGTGTAAAAAAATTCAGGACAATTTCCATAAAACAAACAACATAGACTCTGTTGTCTACAGAACTTCTCAAGGTTTTAACCTTTCTTTTGCTATTATATTTCTTTTGTCCTTGTTCTATTAGCTGCTTTTATTTAATAACTTGTAGCTCAGTTTTTAGCATTACTGTTTTCCTTATCTCCAATACCCAAGAACTTTAAGCAGTCTAATCCAGCATATGATAAACTACACTGGATGTGTTTTCTTTGAAAATCCCAAGGTAAATTGAGAAAGTTTTTAAAACAAAACAAAACAAAAAAACCTTATAATTGATTTGACCCATTCCTTGACAAAGCCAGGAGAGCACCTCTCAGGAGCAACGAAAGACAGTGACAGGACAAGGGGGGTGGGAATGGCTTTAAACTAAAAGGGGATATTTAGATTACGTTAGGAAGAAATTCTGTACTCAGAAGGCAGTGAGGCAGCGGCACAGCTGCCCAGAGCTGTGGGTGCCCATCCCTGGAGGTGCTCAAAGCTATGCATGGGGCCCCGGGCAGCCTGAGCTGGTGGGGCAGCCAGCCCACAGCACGGGGTTGGAGCTCTGTGGTCTTTAAGGTCCCCACCAACCTGAGCCACTCTGTGATTCCGTGAACAGGGTGAAGGTGGGCTGAGACACTGCCCAACAATCTGGTGGCTCGGCACCTTAATTCCATGTGTGACCTTCATCCCACCGTGACAGGTTACAGAGTCCTCAACAATCATTCCTTCTAGAAACTTGAAGACACACTTTAAGAAAAAGGCATTCTGTTATTTTTTGTGAAAAGGCTGCAAAGTTCCACAAGGAAACACTGTAATCAAAAGAGCAGTCATTCCAGGGAGCACTGTTCTTTAACAAATATCTCGTTCTGTAATCCTAAATCAAATAGGTCTCCTGACACCTTCTTCCTACAGGTCTTTGAAGCCATCAAGAAATCTTATTTTTGACAAAAGCTTAAAACTAATGGGGCTGTCCTTACCTCCTTTTAAACTGAAGAAACAGAAGTTAATTAATTTCTTAAAAAACAGGGGCAGGGATGTGGCTTCCCACATTCTTCTCAAAAAAAAAAAAACAAAAAAAAAAAAAACCACAAAAACAAAAAAAACCACGAGTTAGTCTTTTAGATTAAGTGGCCAAAGAGCTTTGCCAGGAGATTTCTTGGTCACATTTGCTTCACCGCTTCACGTGGCCGCCACGCACCGTGCGCACCCTGAGGGACACAAACGTCACCCCGCCAGTGCCCGTCCCAGCCCTCAGTCTGCATGATTACCCAGTTCTTAATTCGCTTTGTGGGAAAAAGCCTTGCGGGCGGCCCGCAACGAACAAGAACGCTCGGCTCCGCGCAGCTAACGGCCGCCAGCCGCGGCCCAGTCAGCGAGAACGCCGCATCCCGCCCGCCGCCATTTTAAACGCGCCCATCCCCGCCCAGCCGCCCGCCTCCCTCGTAGGAGCGGCCTACCCTCCCAAGCCGCCCTCGCCCAGGTGAGACCCGGCCGGAGCTGAGCTCCGCGAGCCGAGCGACCCCGGCCCCGGCAGCGGGGGTGTGGCGGAGTGGGAGGGCCGAGACGGCGGAGGGGCGGGGGAGCGGCACGGCGTCAGCGCTGTTGTGGCACCAGGGGCTGTGCGGGCTTGGTCCGTTAAAGCTTTGCTGCTGGCATAGGGACGCTGGTAGTCTTGCTGTAGTTTATTAATGGTCTTTCTCCCCGTTTATTATGTTAACTTGTGTGTTGAGAAAATGTATTGCCGTGTTGCAAACCCAGCTTTAAATATTCAATATGTGAAATTCATTTGTCTAGAAGATGCTAAAACCCTTCAGCAGTGATGAACTGCTCTCCCTGGTGTGTCCCAGCCTGCCATAAATCAGCGCTGGCTTTGGGCCCGTGATGGTGAGCTGTGTGGATCAGCAGGGCTGGCTCTCAGCACTGTTCCCTGCCAAAAGCAGTGGGCTTAGGGCATTTTTCAGTGCAGATTAGTGGTAGGTGTGCCTTAACTTTGCCTTACACTTTTGTCTTTGGAATAGAAAAATAAACACAGATTTTTCAATTCTGGGACACTGATCAGAAAAAATAGTCATATGTTTGTGCACGTGGTCCCTTTGAAGTCAAGGGACTGGCTGTGACTAGGAAGGTTTTTCTGTTGTCTCACTGTCTGCATTGGGGTTACAGCAGTACTCAGCAATCAGTAATATAAAGAAACACAGAGGTCTGCTTACTGTTTGTTTAAAGTGTTGGAAGAAGGAAAAAGAAATATATATAAGGATTCCCTAGAACTTTTGCCAGATCCTGAGTGGTTCATAAGAAAAAAAAGGATTTGGGGCCATTTGGACTGCTGCTGCTTCGCTTTTGGTTTGGGAAACATTGTGAAACTATCAAAGTCAGTGTACAGATCAAGACCTCGTGACATAAATCCTGATAGGAATCTGTTCTTCCAAAGATAAATATATTTCATTGTTACATAACTTTATAAACTACATTCCTGATCGTTTGTTGACTGATATTTAAAGCCCCTATTTCCAATTGAACAAACATACATGGTTCAGGGTAATAGAAAGTAATCATGATCGGTGAAAGAAACATATGGAGCTGCTGAACCACAGCATTCTACAGAGATGTCATTAAGAGCCTATTTATTTGAAAAATACACAAAAAGTAGAGGACTTATATTAAGATGCCATATAGTCCCTCTTTTTTCAAAAATAATCCCTCTGGATTTCAGGTAAGCCCTCTTTACACGTTTAGGCTTTATAAAGAGTAGGAGAAGGAACAATGAAAAAAAGGAAAATACTGCAACTATCAGTTTTCCAACATATTCTAAAGCATAGTTTTCTTTAACTAAAAGACAACATATTTAAGGCATCATCAAAGCGCCTCTTTAATATTATCACTGTAATTAATTACACTGTAAATAAGTAATTCACTTAGTATTTTTAGTAGCTATCAATCTTAATAGCAAAGGTATTCTCTAATCTTTTGCAGTAATTTCATGGAAACTGGGAACTAACAAGTAATATGTGATCAAAAATATCTCACTTGCAGTCTTTTGTGCCTGTATGAAAAGCAAGCTGACTTTTCCCTGATGTATTCGCAGTAATCAGCTTTGTACTGTAAATGAGTTGTTGCAACACAACTATTTACCAACTTTGGATCTAATTCACCTTTAGCTGAAGTTACAAAGAGCCATGTCATTTTGAATTTGAGTTAGGAGGCTTTTCTAAATCTGTTCAAAATATATTCTGCAAATTAATAATTAACTAGCATATACGTGTGTCCGTTCAAAAAACAACTGCTTTGGTGAAAAATGTTAAGCCATATTTTAAGCAATATGCTTTATTTGATGACTTGAATATTAAAGATTTCTAGTTGTGAGATTTGTAGTCCCTCAGTAAGTGCTCTTTGCCTCACAGATTTTTTGCATTTTTATTACCACTGCACTTTGCACTTACTGTTATCTCTTTGTATATATTTCTGTGCTTTCTGTGATCCATTGAAAGTCTTTATCTGATCATGTTCTCAACCTTTTCTTAAGCACATCATCTCAACTTTTCTGTTCAGGCACGTTTTCTCCACTTAAAAATGATCAGCATAAGGGTCTTACTGTGATATTTACATGTCTCCATTGTGTTTTACCAGTGCACGCACACTCTTTTGTGCTCAGAGCCAACCAAGAACTATTTCCATTCAATACAACGTGGAGATGAATTAGCACGATGTCAAGCCAAAGCTAATAAGCACTGCTGAGAGACAAAGTGTATTAGTACAGCACTGAACCCAATATATCAACATGGCTTCCACCTACCTTGTACTTCACACAAAGAATTTTGCACCTATTTTCAAAACTGCAAGCTGTGCTGTTGGTGGATTGGGTTCTGTGAAAAACACATTATGACAAAACAGTGAAGAAAATAAAGAATTACTTTCCATATCTTCTGTGTAATTCTAAATACAGCAGTACGTGCGTATGCTGCAGCTTCCTGCCCTGCCTTCCCTCCTGAAAGGTGCTGTGCTAAGGAGGATGGAACTCGGCCCCTTCATAATGCATGCTAATATTTCTTCCAAAATATACAGTATGACTACAGTCAGCAGAAGATTTCTGACCACAATAACATTGGTAGTAATCTCTCAGAGACAAGCTGTTCTGTTCAGTCCTAGGACTTCATACAGTGACTCAGACCTAAATAAATGTGAGGAATCCTGGTATATTGTTTTTCCCTGAGGTATAATAAGGCATGGCAGAGCCACAGAATACATAAGGGTTATGTTAGATGCATGATGCCTGGCCAAACTGGAACTGAGTTTTAAAGCAACAGTCAAAGTAAAGGATTTGCTCCAAGGAAAAATAGCGTCTTCCTTTGTACCTCCTTCACTCAATAATATCTATAGCCTAGGAGGCCAAGACTTCCCGCTTTCCCTTCACCAGCAGTCCTTCACATTTAGCTCTGGCAAAGGGAATTGAAATGGTAGGTCACTAAGATTAGTTCCTCAGTGTCATTACTTCCCACTAAGACATGAGTAATGGAATTTTGAGTAGTTTGGCCTTGCCCAAGGCTTGTAGGTTACTGCAAAGATAAGACTGCCAAAAAAAAAAAAGTAAATAGTGATTTCCCAAACAATATGTATGCAAAATGAGTACATACAGAAGGAATAATACTTGTTCTAGAAATGCTTTCACATTTCTGAGCTATTAGTTTAATGCAGTCACTGTTAAAGGGAAAAAAATAGATTTTATCTGGAAATTTTAGATAAAAATTATGTAAAAAAGCAGAATAATGCAACTTGTCTGTTGGATGTGGGGTGACAGTATTAAAGTAACGCAGTCAGAATACTTACTGGTTTTTGATAGGCTCATCACAACTTCTGTGTTTTCTAAATTTCATTTTATTCCTAATCAAAAGGTTGAAAATGAACTGATGTTTCTGGCAGCAGCATGAAATAAGTTTCTAATTTCTGATTCTTCTTTCCATTTTTATTTCATTTAGCATTAAGACTTACAATAATTGCCCCTGGTTAAAATAGGATGCTGTTTAATATTAACAGATTTCATCGTATTTCCTAAGCGAACGGTGATACACTTTCTGAAATAGAATGCTGTTCCAATTCCTCAACTGTTTGAATTACGAAGTCGCTGAATTCCTAATCTATTTGCAGTTATCTGACATTTCATAATATTGTAAACATTTTGTCACTTTCTGGTTGTGAGAGCTCAGCATTGTAACTAAAATGTTCTTGAGGAGTCATTCTTATATTCTCTTGGTCAGCATGTCATTGTTTTGATCTTTAAAAAAGAATTTCAGGCTCTGAAGAACTCCAGAAAGTGAAACTAATTCTGTAAGTACTCTGTGCTGCAGTGAGGTACATAACCAAGTTACATCAAATGAGCTAGAGGCACCGTCCTGTGAAATGCTGCTTTCTGTGTGTTGATGAGCATTCTGTTTCCACAGGAAAAGCGCCTGTTACCTCTTGTGAGTGGTTCTTCCTGTTCTTAAGACAGACTTTTATGTTCAGGGTCCCTTCACTTTCTGCTGACTTCAGGTGAAATTGCAGATACTCAGCATGATCAAATAGAGAAGTGGGAGCCTTCCTTACCAATCCCTTCACTTTCTACTCTGATTCTCCAACTGCTGGCATCCCTTAACTCTGTTGACATTAGCAGCTCTCAGAATAGCCAACAAGTGCTCAGTTTGAGCCGTAGACTAATCATCCTCAAAGGAGACTGCTGAGTTTAGAAGAAAGATCATTTTGCCTAAGAAGTCCCTGCCAAAGATCTCTAGATGGAGTGGTTTCTATTGCAGCTGTTCTGTATGACTGTTTTCCTGTATTAAATGTTGAGCCCCTCTTAATGGAGTTCTGATGTTTTCCAGTGAGCACTGGTTATCAAGGAATAGTTTTTAAAACTGTGTATGAGAGGTTATTTTCACACATTTTTAAAGCATGAAGCTTCATTGTTAAAAATAACAGCTAATGATAAAATTAGTGCTTTAACTTGGAATGTAAGGAAAGGCAGCATTAAGCAGCCAATGTATAAAAAAGTATTATCTCTGGTAGCCCCGTAGCCCTCCTATGTGGTTGATTTTCTTCTCTTGGAAAATATTCAAGAGCAGTATTCATATCTTTTACAGTAATTGTGGTTTTTTGCGTTCAGATTTTTTTCATGTCAAATCCTGTACAAAGTTTTTATTTTTTTATTTGCAGGGTAATGCATGTCTTTACTGATAGAAAACCTGAAGTTGGTTTTTTTTTGCTGTGAAAGCTGGAAAACTGGAAAATGTTCAAAAATCAGTATCAGGTAAAACAGAAATAGTTTTATTTTGTACCCTCATTCATTTCATCTTTGAGAGAACTCAATTAAAATGGCTTATTTGCAAGGAGAGGAAAAGTCCAGATACAGAAATGTTTTATCTGGTTTAACTGTTCAGTATTTTTACAGAAATGTTGTGAAATAGTGGGCACCTGCTGGTGCTATCAGGTCTGAAATAGATACCAATGGAGATAGCAGCAGTTTCTTATCTGCTTCTTTCCATATGGGCCAGAGAGGGTCCATCTCCTCCCACCCAGTCCATACCCCAAACTAGCATTTCTGAATCAGTCATGCAGTCTGTCTCAGCTTTATTTGGTATTCCTGCCCTGCAGGACTGTACTCCCCCAAAGATGCCTCCTACTGCCCCATCAGTTTCTTGCATAACTCTCCCAACCACCCATGAGATCCAGCCATCCATCACAGCACTGTCAGTAACTTCTGTCAGCCCCTCACATCAGTGCTTGTTATGTTCAGCATTCTCTCACGTCACGTCTGATAGTTTTCTGTGTCCTTTTCAGTCAGTTTAACTGAAGCAGGGTCTGCAAGGGCTGCAACATTACCAAGATGTGTATGTTTACATTTTGGACAAAACTCCACTTGTTTATAAAGATTTGCTACAGACATACACTAGTTGGCAGATAACAGTTTTTTCTAACTTTCTGACAGCTTGAGCTGATAGTCCTTAAATATGTCTGATAACATTCACATCAATAATTCATCATATATTTTAATTTTTTCATCCATTATGAATATAAAATATGTATATTAAAGATGCTGTTTATGGAATGCCTTTTTAAATCTCCTTAGAACTTAGTTTAGTCACTGGGGTTTAGCTGCCACTTGGGGGAAGGGGGATACAGGATGGAAATCTATAGACAGTGCAGAGTTTATGTTCCCTGAAAGCATAATTTGAGCATTTATTTTGTTGGCAAGACTGCTCACCTCTCTTGCTCATACTGACTTCTGTACAATTGTTTGGGCAGCTGAGCATAAGGAGCATTGGGAAGTACTTGCAGCTAAGAATTAGAAGGGAGAGATGACAGTTGTAGAGATTGGTTGTGTCAAAGGCACTGCTGAAAAAATGTTGATCAAATGCTGATCGTAGTCTGAGTCCATCAGAAAATATTTTCTATGACTTGTAACATGAAAAAAAGCAGATAATTCCCTAAGAGCTGCTATAGCCTGTTTCCCTAAATGTGCATGGTTAGAATGTTTGCTGTCTAATAGGGCATGTGCTCAATGTAAGGAGTTTTTATCTGGCAGAGGTAACCATAATCTCTTTCCCATATTATTTCTCTAGTTCCAAATAAAGGCTGCAGCAAAGTGCTGCTTTTATCTGTATGCAGTGATCCTGTTAGCATCTGTCTCCTATCAGGTCACTTAATTCAGCCCAGAAATTTTTTATGCGTTTTATGAACTGCTCTATCAAATCAAGCTGGAATTTAGTATCTACTAGTAATGTTACAGGGAGATGTTTTTGACATACTTACGTGTGTAGACAGAACCAGCATGACTAAATTAGTTTTCTTAGGAAATTGGACAAAACATGAAATATACAAGGGATTTTTTAACATTTAGAAGTATGTTTTAAATCTCTATTTGGAGAGTTGTAGAAATAGAGCATATCTAAGTATAAGTGGCCAATCTCCAGCATCCTCTCAGAATTTTTACAATAGATTTGCTCTTTAGATCCTCTAGTAAATACATGTATTGTTATTAATGCACTTGTCTGACCAGTAATACTGAGCATAGTAACAGACCGTTGTGGGGCAGGATCGGTCCTTATATTCTTGATCAGTGATGATGCTCTGCTGAATATTTGATTCAATTACGCATCCTTAAACCATTTTATCATAGGGTGGCCCATCTGTTGAAATATTCAGTGCTCAAGGCAAAAACCCAGGAGCAAAATGGAGGATTTTTGGTAATCCATCAGCTATTCGGAAAGTAAGTTTTTAATGAAATTTATAAATGTTACAGTATGGAATTTAGGAAAAGGTAGTGAGAGTTTTAACCTGACTGTGGAGTTGCCACAATTCTGTCATATAAGCAGTCATAATTAGTCATAACTAGTATTTTATTCCTGTTTGCAGACTGTGTTTGTTGCAGTGTAATCTTACAGTTCAAATATTTAAAAAGGACTGATTTTAAAAGTAATTTTACTATTCTATACCTAATGGATTGAGTTAGTCCTACTAGATTGTAGATTGTGTTAGTCAGCACTGTTTGTTCATAATATGAGCAAGGAAATGACAGATTTTGATGTATTGCATTACAACCATCATCTCTGAACTATCATACTTGCTGTGCTATGTCTTACACTGAATTCTGCTGCTGTATTTAACTAAAACTGCATGTTGGCGATATGGTTGATTGTAAGGTGAGGAATTATATTATAATGCTGATAATTATTTATTGTTCTTTTTTGTAGGAATACGATAAAGAAACAAAGGGCTTTGTTTTTGTACTTGAAGGAAGCAGTCAATTAAACAGAATGCAGCTACCAAAGGAAACCAGACAAACTCGTAAGTATCAAAGAATGAAATATCTGTGGTGCTGTTCTGATTATCAAAGCGGTTATCTTGAAATGTAAAACTTTATTCTCCCTTCATTTGGGCTTAATTCAGTATTAACAAAGTGGTTTTTCATCAACTTCCTAGGAGATCAGCTACAATTAAGTAGAGGGCAGAGAAAATGCCCTATTGAAGTTCTTTATGGAAGGTGCTTGGTCCCATTCACATTGTCCTTGTTCACCTGCATTTGTTTCTGTATCTGATCCTGCTACACACTGATGCCCAGCAAACTAGTTGTGATGCAGTTGGAAAAGGTAGATAAGCTTTAGGAGTATGGAGGACTGTGTTGAAACACTTTTTCCACTTCAATTTGACTAATAAAAGATGTCATCACAATGTATAAATTATCTATTAACTGAATCACCTTGTTGTGACTTTTCACTCAAAAAGGAATCCCAAAAAGCAGCATGAATAATGCTGTATTTTTATACGTTCTATATTCCTTATTCAAGTATGTCTTTGTTATCGAGTCAAAGTTCTTAGCACACCAAATTATAGTCAAGTATGTTGCATTTCAAGAGGTAGATCTGCTTGTTAAAATCAAAATCATTATATTCAGTGGACAAAAAGCAATCATCTTAACTCATGCCTTAAATTCCACTGCAAAGCGTTGTGGCTTATAAGGCTTATAGCAGTGTTCTATGCTGGTTTTTAGATTTAACTACTTGATTTTGAAGAAAAATTGAGATGGTGATTTTAATTGAGTGAAACAGGAATCTTCTAATACACTTCTCATGCACACTATGCAATTACCAATTAATACTATTTATCTCAAACTTACATAAAAATAATGAGAAATTGTTTAGTTCGGTCATGCATTAAAGCTTTGAAAAGTAATCTGATTTTCATGGAAGAACTTTAGTATTACTTTCAGTATCATAGATATTAGACTAATGTATCCTTCTGGGAAATCCAACTTTAATTTGTCTACTGCCAATATTAAAATAAACTATTACTGTCTAAAATGAGGATTGAGAGTTACTGTTGTGGATGATCACAGCTCAGAATAGTTTGGTTTTAAATTAACTTCAGCTAGCACTGTGGTACCATAGTCAAATTCCCATCGTGTGCCAGTTTTGTCTCTTTCTCTCTTCAGGTATGTGCCTGAAGTATTTCATTTTTATCAAATACATGGTCTCCAAGTTGTAGTGCCATCTAGCAATACTCTAAAATAAAATACATTAAGTATATAAATACAATTTGAAATCTTAAGCTGTCACTTCAGCATTCTTTAGAAGAAAAAACATTGCTGTTGAATATTCCAAGGCAATGAACACCAGTATTTACCCTCACTGATGAAGTAGTTAATAAAAAAAATGCAACATTCAATTCACACAACTTTATACTTTGTTTTCCTTTAAATTCTAAGGTTCACAGAAACCTGAGAGTTTTCTTGCATTGCCACAGTTAAGCCTCCATTGAATGTTGCTGTAACAAGCTGGATTTGTAGTCAAGGTTGGGGTTTTTTTTTTTTTTTTTAAGAGTCATTTAAGAAAGATTTTAGAAAGTGTGAATTGTCAAAAATGTAAAAGGGAACTTCACATGACTTTAAGATATTCTTGATATGAATGTATTACTTTATTTTGCAATTAATACAGGATTTTTGACGTCCACATGCTCTTGGAATGCAATGTAGAATTGTCATTAGCAAATAAGTTCCTTGTATTTCATGAGAATTCCTGTGAAACTACAGATGAAACCTTTAAAACAACACTTTCACTGCAATTTTAATTGGCTTTTTTTTTTAATGTTCATGCATTTCATTAACCTAGAAAAATGGATCTTGCAGAAGCATCACTACAGAACAGCACTGCAGTTCTTGATGGTGAAATATGATGCATGCACAGAGGACATTTTTGATTATTTTTTTCCCCCTGTTTCTAGTGGGACTGATTCAACCATTCCTGACACTTCAGATTTTGGTGCCATTGGGACAAGACTTCTCCACTGAGTTACTGTAAGATGCATAATATTTCCTTGAACATTTAATGTAAAGTGGATGCCTGATTGCAGCCGTTAATTGTAATGGCAGATTTTCCATTAAAGCACAGTGACTTATCAAGTCAATAAGAAGTAATTAAGCTAATGAGATCATTATTTCTTGGATATTTGAACTGCTGACATTCCTATGAAGATGGAAAAAAAAAACTTGAAATTAAGAACAAAGATGGTAAAATTCTGAAGAAATGGGACGTGAATTTATTGAACAAAATACTGGCTCACATAGATCTCCTGAAAATTCATCTAAAAAAAATTATAATACCTATTCCCAGGGTCCTTTGCTTCATGGCAAAATATATGTATATTCTGATAATTGGATCAACAAAAGAAATATTATGCCATTAGAAGCCCTGCTAGTATAGACAGGTTAAATGATACATAATTAAGCTGAGTAAACTCAATGGCGAATTTTATTTTTGTTTGTCTTTCTGTACTTTTTCTGTTCTTTGATGAATTTCCTGTTTGTAGTTCTATTTACACTTCCTGCTCCTCTGGTTTTAATTGCTGTATCACTTTGAAAAGTGAGTAGCAAAAAGGATTAAATAAACAAGATACGTCATGCAGAAAACAGGAACCAAGTACACAGATTTGCTTCTCACAGGCTTTCTACAGACAGATGGTAGAGGCTTAGTGCCAGGTTTGTGAACATTTCTTTAGATTGCTTGTGGTTTTGTACTGGGTTTGGTTCTGTTAAGGTTCTGCTGCTCACCTACACCTCTTACCAAGAACTTCACTTTTCTTCCACTTCTTTTCCCCATCACTTGCTTTTATTTTTAAATAACTGTGAGAATTCCAATTTTCTACCACTCATTCCATCTTTGTCTGCCCTTTCACTTTTGAGCTCATATCTTAGTTCTCTCCTCTTATGTGCATTGCATTTACCATCTATACTGCTGAAATAATCCCTTTTAATGTATCTTCATAGTTGTTGGGGTTTTTTTCCTACAAAAGAATAAATACTAATTTAGTGCTGCTTCACTACTTAATTATGTTATGATAAAATTGTGCTTGTTCTGATGATTACTTAAGTACACCATGCATTTAAAGTAAATGAAGCTTCCTAAAGGTGTATACACAGAAGATAAAAATTTATTTGAAAAAATTGATGTGTTGCATTGGAAATCAGCTGTAATTTATTGATGTGCCAATAAACTATGCAAAGTCTTGCAAAATAGACACTGCATTTCATGCTGACAGACTCCTGGTAGTCCTACCACTAATAATAGATGACTACCATTCACTTTTTTTTTTTTCTAATATTTTGAAATAAATCTCTGGCTCATTTGTGGAATAACGCTTTTGCTTCTTTGAGTTTCATGGTTCAAGGTGGATTCTTACATATTCCAACTATTTACTACTGAATCTTTGAATAGCTCCACATGAAAATTTGTAGATGCTGCTTGCTATATTACATCTACTCTAAGTAGAGAAAACAAAAACCACACTTTGCCAGGTTTTAAGAATCGTACATGCAATGCTCCATGCAACATTTCTTCACCTCCCATTCTGCATAGATAGGAATAGCTATGAATTTAGTTTGAGCATCATCCTCTTCTGGATTTTTTTTTAGTGATTCATCAGCAAACAATTTCTGCAAGGCCATTTATCTCTGCTGGCATCAGTGGAGCTCATCCTTCCAACTTGCTCCTATGAACTGGTCATGTGAGATTCCTGTCATAAATACTAAATGTACAAACAACTGTTTCAGTTATCTGTCTTGCTTGTTGTTTGGAAAAAAAATAAGCAGAAATGTAGATATGTTGTTATGGGGCATTAATAGATGAATATCACCACATGAACAATCTATGTATCAATCTGCTTAACGGATATGTAAAATAAATTGTGAATTAAAAATCTGGTGAAGCAAAACAAAATCCAAACCATGGTGATGAGCATTTTATGCATGCAGCCTTTTTGAAGCAAATAATAGCAAAGCTATTAGTAATTCTGGGTATAGCCATCTGCTGTAAATACAGTAGCTGGTTGTTAAACCCTCAGCATTACAGATTTTGCTACCTTTCTGAAATGCAGAAGTAACTCAGTGTTTGGAAAATATTTGTGCATAAAAGAAAACAGCATCTGGTTGAGTTAGTATTCTTGGTTTAGTTCCCAATATATGGACATGTGCAGGTGCCAGCACTTCTGCTTGGCATCTCTTCAAGCACAAATACATTCGTTCTTCTTAAAGTACTCTAATGCCAGTCATTTGTTATACTTCCTTTTTTTACAGGTTTGTTTTATATGTTCTATGTCATATGAAATTAGTAAGTTACATAGTAAGTTTCATAGCAAAGGAGTAGAGCTTCTAATGTGAGAAAATAGACTTCTACATTGTCCCATTGCTACCCCAACAAAAGAAAATGCAGAGAAAAGTGGAGTTGTCTGAAGCACGAACAAGAATATGAGCTCAATTTCTGGTTAAATACTGAAGCGCTACATAGGCTTGTGTGCATCCTTGTAATTCTCCCTACCTTTTCTCTTCCCCAGGTTCTTTTATAGAGTGTGTGGGAATAACATTTACTAATTTATTTTGAAAGTAGATTATTAAAAGTCAACATTGATAATGTTACTTTTAAACACACAAAGATTTACAATAGGAGTGAACTTCAAAATATATTGACCTATCAGGCTAGTTTGTGCTGACAGGACAAATTTAGTGTTTGTTGAGTTATCCTGATGCTGCATAGAGGTCAGTTTAAGAGAGAGAATGTGTTTGACAAAAAAAAAAAAAAAAGAGAAGTTTCTCAATTCTGCATTTGGGTGTCCAGTCAGGATAGAAGTATGCAATAATAAATTGTGTTTCAGCTTGTGTGTTCAACTCTGTTTTTAATACATATTTCTAACTCATTCCTGTCAAAATACTCTGCAGAGAAAGCCAATATCATAATCTGTTATGGAGAGGACTCTTCGTGAATAACAGTTTGGATACAGAACTGTGTTGTGATGGAAGGAAAGTATTCTTGTCTAGATGCTAACAAATATTTACTGAGTAGAGGTCAGTCCCCATTACAGCACCGCCTATTTTGGGTAACAACTTGGAAGAAGGTAGGAATGAAATTTGCCAGGGGTACCAAAAGCTAACAACTATCCAACTGTTATATAGATACACATGTCTTTTCCCACATTGGCAAGAAAAGTAAACTCAACTGAAGGCTTATCAATACCACTTCAGATCTTTCAGATTACATGGCAAGTCTTGTTTTTGTTTTTGTTTTTGTTTTTTAAATCATAATAATCGTTTTCCTTCATCTGATATCATTAGTGGAATTACTCCCACAACTGGTTCCTCCCTGATTCTTGACAGCTTTCTTCTCAATTCGCTGTAGTTACATAGAGATACTAGGGTTTGTTTCCCTTATTTTCTCCTCACAACCATGAATCATTAGGAAAAATATAAGAAAATGCTGCAGCCATTCACAGAATCAGATAGTGGTTGAATGTGGAAGAAGCCTCCAGAGACTGTCTAGACCAGGTTAGAAGTCTCAGCAAGGATGAGGAGTCCACAGAGAATCTGAGCAACCTGTTCCAGTGCTCAGTCACTCTTACAGTACTTTTTATTTCTATTTATATAAACCTCCCATACTGATGGGATTATTTCACCCCGTATGCAGGACTTACATTCTGCAATTTAAAGTTGAGAATCTGTATTTTAAATTTGATCCCTCTTTCTCTTAAAAAAGCTTCTGCATGCATCAAATTTAAGGCTGGTAGTTATTCCTTGTTCACATGTTTGGGGGTTTATAATACAAAGAGATACTCTTGATTTACCAAATAAGTGAGAACTCAGTTTTAAACTCCAGAACATTCATACTAAGTTTTAAGAAGTTTTCTGTCAAAGTTCAGCTAATTACATATAGAGGATCCTGCAGATGAAAAGGGCATGAAATGCCTGCACAACTTAGGCATTTGCACCTGCTCACAGTAAGTTTTATTGCAGGGCTTGTGAACAGTTCAGTAGAATATAGATTGTTACACCTTATTTCCATTTTTCAAACTGTTGTTTTTGAAAATACAGGTTTATTACTTTCAAATCTTCAGTAAGCAGAACTGACTACATTTATATTGCTAATTTATTCACAGACACCATAATAGCTTGAATTGCGAGTTACATGCTATAATAATTAGTCATCCTCTTAGCTTTAGCAAGAAATGTGATAAATTATTCATCTTAGTCTAAGGACCCAGCATGTTTTTAGGTACAGAACAATTAGAAAAATGAATCTTTGTCTTGCAAAGGTTAGACCAGCCTTTCCAAATTAGAAGCAGAACACACGCTAGTTCTACCACATTCTTCTAACTGTATTGAAGTTAATGGAAAAGACTGAAGGTAAACTTCATATAACAAATTCATCTGGTGAGATTATTTGAAATTCTGATGCTTAGCAAGAATGAGGTTTGCTCCTTGAATTTTTTTGAGTCAAGCATGAAATATGAAAACACAAACATTCTTAGAATATGTTAAATTCTTTAGCTTACTGCAGAGATTAACTCATACTTGTACGTAAACAACTTATTTTTTAATCATTCTTCCAGTCATCACTTTCACTAATGGAACAGCACAGCATGGATGGTATTTTAGGAAATACATTCCAAATGAGCAGTGTTCTACTTGTCAGATTTGAAAGGATTTGTGCAATTATCATAGAACTGAAAACAAAATGCACAGTCCTAGTTTAAAAATCTGTCACTAGTTAACCCACATTTGTTCTGAAAGAGGGTAGTTGTTTTTCTACTGCCTAATCAGGATAAAGGCTTTTTCTATTGTTTGAGCTTTTTCTTAAAGCTTGCAAGCATCCAGATTTACTTCCTGCCTGTTTGAAGTATCTGTTTTCCTTGGCTCCCTGAATTTTTTCAGTATCACATAGTTCCCATTCTTTTTTCTCCACAATTCTCAATTCCCTGTTACCTAAAGATTTTTATTCTTGCTGTGCCTCTTAAAAGCTCTTCAGTTCTTAGTTCATCTTTCCCCAGTACCTCTTGAGACCATCTGGATCTTCGTTAACACCCTTCTCTTCTGTGCCCTTCTTGAGTCCATATCTGAGCACCATTTGGGGGGTAATGCTGGATCTTTCTTTTTCAGCAGCCTTTCAGTATTTGAACGCATACCCCCTCTGTGCAGCATGAATCACTTGTTTCTCTGAAAGTTACTGAAAGGGGAATTGGTGATATTTGCATGGCTGAGCAGATAAAGATGTGCACAAAATTGTTTTCTTGGAGAAACTGGTACCGCTTCAGCCAGGGCTCTCTCAGACATTGGAACTGTTTCCCTTCAACAGCTATAGACTTTTTAACATACTTATGCAGAAGGTTCTTCCATTGAACCCCTCTCCCTAGTCTTCTGCAACCATAGAACAAGAATATTCTCTAAGCGGTAATTTCTTGTTTCTCCAGTTATTAAAAGGGAGAATTGAAAATGTTTCTTATTTTTTAAGATAAAGAAGATTTAGTTAAAAACCATAGGTTCTAGGTTTGTTTCTAAATGGATACACTTACCACTACTGGAAAGAAAGAAGTGAAGATGGTGGGGCAGAATACACATCCTGAAACACCGAGGAAATCACTCACACCTGGAGATCCAGGTGGCTAAAGAAGTTGAGCATTGTCAATTTCCAGTTATTTTCTTAACAGTCTCTTCTATAATAATTTATAAGGAAGTGTATGTTAAAAAACTATCATATCCTGATATAATTAAATCAGAGAAGACATATTTCTGAACAATACATGAACTTTCAGGTTCTGAATAGTTTACAAAGATGGTAAACTGCTGAGAGCAAGAGCAGCTTTTATTTATCCACAATACAGGTAGAAGAAATAGCACTCAAATAAGTGTAATTACAAAGGATTGTGAGGTGCATCTTTTCAAATGGCAGCAGCAAAGAAAAACTGTGAGCATTCTGACAAGTTAATAGTTCAGGAAGACAGGAAGAAAAAAAGTAATAAAGGTCAGTTAGAATGTCCTCTTTGGAGGTTTAAAGAACTACTTGAGTCAATCCCTCAAACTGCCCACCCCTTTTTCTTTTGCAGTTCAAAGAAATGAAGGAGTAATGATTGTTTACCTAAAAAGAAAATTGCTGGCAAAGCTGTGATCTGACATACAGCAGTAGTGATCATAAGTAAGAGCAGAGTGAGGTGCACAGTGATTCAAGGGCTTGCAGCCTTACAGAGTGGTTGTCTCCATGTAGGTCTCTCTGTCCCAGTTAATGCTTAAAAGTAATATTTTCCAAGTCATAGGAGGACTCAGTGTGGGAATGAAGAACTGAAGCAGGGAAGTAGGTGACTGCTGAACAGGTGTTATTAAGAGCAATAAGGAAAGTAGAAACATCTATTATGAGGTGTTTCTAACACTCAAGACCACAGACATTAAGTTTTTGAATGGCAGTATTCCTTCATAGTCCTAAGAAATACCCTGAAAGTAATTATTTTGACCCGTACCACAGTGTCTTTGCTTAATTATGTTGATCTGTTGGAACTAACGGGAGAGATGTTCTCTTTTGTTAACTTTCAACTTGCTAGGGAGCAAGTCCTTTTCAACTCATCACATAGGTATGCAATTTAATGAATAGAGTATATCTTAACATGGTGGTAGATTGTGTCCTGTGATGTTACAGAAATATTAGCTTTTTTTCTTTAAGACTTAAAATAATGTTAATTATATGTATTTTGGCTACTAGATCAATTTAAGTAACTTCAAGTAAACTAAATCCTGTGTATGGTTGTGTAAGGACAGGCAGCAGCAGATATTTGCTTTAGACCCAAGAACAACAGCAGTACAATCCAGAAATAAAGAAGAAATCACTTACCTCTTTCCAGGGATCAGGACTCCCTGAACACTCCAAAGCAGACAGTCTCCAAGTAGACATACTTCTCTTGCAGCTGCTGGGCCTTAAATGCGGTTAGGGAGGGGGTGGACCCAGGGTCACACACATGAATTGCTTCCACCTGTGCTCTCAGGGCTGGCTGCACCCCTTTGCCAGGTGCTCAATCACTGGTTCAGGTCATGACCTAACAGTTGCCATCCAGTTAGTTGGTAGAGTTTGTTGTTCAAAACGTTCAAGTAAAGTAAATAGCATGATCTGGTGTGAGCAAGAAAATGTAGTTCTTTTCAAAGGGCAGACTTTTTAGCAGTTCATATAACTCTGTAATTAGAATAAATGGATTAAATGTGATACATTTGTTTATAATTAAGGTATTTATTACATACATATAGCAGGTGCGAATATAACCTTTTCTTTGTAAATATGAAAGGACTGATTGTCTTTCTGAAATAGATAAATTTATGGAATGAAAAAGAAAGTGCAGAGAATAACAGTCAATAAACTGAATAACAGAGACAACAGAATTAGCTACAGGCATAAATAAGTGCATGGTAAGGGTAATTTGTTTTGATTCTGGAAAAGATATTTGCACTGAACTTTCCACTTATTAATACTCATTAGAATGTATACATGTATACTTCATCCATGCTGAGGAAATCAAAAACTATTTTCTAGAGTTACAGTTTTCTAAATGAATTGATAGAGTTGGCTGTGTTTCAGAAGAACTTCCCATAAACAGAATTTATTATAAAACTGAGAGAGAAAAAGCCACACAGATAAGGTGATATCAAAACCAAGATGTTAACGTATTAATAGAAGTTCTGTGAACGTGTTAGAAGAATTAATGACTGCTTCAAGAATGTTTTGGTTTGGTTTTCTTGGTTTGTTGGTTTCTTTTGGAATGTATACAGTTCTAAAAGTAATGAAATAAAACTGTCACAACAAATTATTCTTGATCACTGAAAATATCAGCTCATTCTTTCAGTTGGGAAATCAATGGCAAATATGTTGATTATCTTGCTGAAAGAGCTCAGGAGTCTCCAATTCTTCACAATTGCTTATATTTGGAAAGCACTTCTCTTCTAGCAATCAGATTTCCTCATTCTCTTTTAATGAACCTGACACCGATCGTACTGCCATTCTATGGATGCTGTTTAAGAAGAGTTTAGTGGGTGGTTTTTTGTTTCCTTATTTGTTTCCAGAAAATGATTACCAACATAGAAAATTTCAGTATATAAAATGAAAGGTGGTTCTTCATAACTTACTCTCTAGGCCCAGGTAGCATGTGACTCTCTTTCATCTCTTGTTCTGTAGATATTTGATTGATTATCAATGTAACTGTTTCAATGACGGCAAAACTCAGTGCTCTGGATTTCACATGATCAGGCCACCAGTTCAGTAGCTCCTGTTTACAAGTATTATGTAAAATAAAACATGAATGAAATAGAAACTGTCTCTGAAAAAGCAAATTTGAGAATTTGTGACCGTGGCAAATCGCAAAACCATTGATATTTCTTTGCTCTTTCTGTCTCCAAAATGGGATGTTGGTACTACCCAGTATTTATGAAGAACATCACTTTTATAGACAAGAAGGCTCGAAGATGACTAAAATCTAATATGCCAACATACTAATAGTTAAAATGTACCTGTTTGTTTCCTGCCTGGATTTTGACCAGGATCTGTGGAAATTTCTGTGAATAATAAATTGTATGGCAATTGTATGCTTCTTGCATAGCAACGTTAATAAAATACCCACTTTCCTGTTTGGTAAACTTTCAGGTTAAGTCATTTATAAGGAGAAAAAACACTTTCATTTTAAGAACAAGTGAGCCTGATAAATGAAGCATTTCTTCAACAGTCCAATGTCATTTTTTCTAAGTTCATTTTAAGCCTTGAATTGAACATTAACAAATGGTTATAAATGATTATACATACAACAAAGTGAATAGGTAATCTGAGAAGATGAGTTTATCTATACTCTTGGGTAGCTGTTACTATTTACTTGCAATCTGGCTACAGTTACCATTGTGAGGAGAATAGTCAATCAAAGTAGAATATATAAAATAAAATTGAAAATTGAATTGGAAGGTAATTTTACTTTCAAATGATTTGCAAATGTAGATGTTAAGTGTGAAATGAATGCAGTTAATGGCCGTAGCTGGGAGAGTTATGCACCTGCTGATCACAGGAATATTATTATAAATGAGGTTGATTTTCCTGTTGACTACCTCATTTTTCTCAACATGGTCTCATTACTTTTCTATCACATCTGACCCTTAGATATAAATACTCAAACACAGATGTTGTAAAAATATATTAACTCCTATATGGATTTTTTTTAATATGTCTTTGAAAATCAGGAAGCAATGTAACTGAAGAGTCTGGAAGTTTTACCCCTTCCTGAATAATTTTCTTTACTGTCCCAGCAAATATTTTATAGAATTTTAAGACCCTCTTCTTTCTTCAATTTTGCCCCTTCTCCAAAAGTTTCACCAGATTTCTACTGTAAAATATAAATATTTTTATTGTTTTAAATTTATTTACTGAAATAAGTTTTAAACTTCTTTAGGTGTGCTTATAACTATATATCTAGGGTTTGCCCTGGCATTCATTTATGGCATTCATGCCATCACAAAAAGCATCTTATTTTAGATTGATGTTTCAGAGCGTGATATAAACATGCATAGTTTTATCTAATCATGTTTTTATTGCACTTTGGAATGTAGCTAAGCTGTACATTTACTAATAGCCTTTCTACTGCAAAGGTACCTACTATGTTTCAGGAGGGAGAAAGATAAAAATTTAAAGATATAAAAATAAACTATGACATTTCAACATATTTCTTGAACTAATATTATGAAGTGAAAAAAGGTTTCTCTTGCCAGTTATTCAGAGATGTGCATAGTTTAAGTTTGGGTTGGTACTGTTCTGTCACGACATCTTTTATATCAGCATTTTGCACTGCAAATAACTGTGTGTTTCAGCAAGAACACTGTTTTTGTTTGGCGCTCCTACAACTGCCTGATTCAACCTAGTTGCTCAGCTAACTGCATAACCAAGACATTAGAGGTGTTTCAAACAACCACTACTGCCATTCTTTGGAATTCTTTGGCACCTCAATTGCACAGCACTTCTGAGCAGCAAGATTGAGAACAGAGTGGAGAGTTTCTGAAAAATGCAGTCCTATGCTTTCACCAAAGTGTATAAAAGAAGCAGAGTGATGGATGGAGCTGGGCCTGGATCTGGGGCGCAAGTTTAGCTGTATGGCCAACTTGATGATCTTAGGGGAATTATTTGGCCCCAATTTCATCAAAAGTAAAATCAAGCCCAGAATCCTACCATTGTAAGACACTTTCAGATCTTGTGATGAAAGCACTTTTCAAGAGCTTGATGGTATCATTCATCCATTCATAAATATACATGCAGCTGATACTGAAATCTCCTGTTGATGGCAGTGCTGAGGACGTAATGCTGTACTCTGGCACAGAAATGATATTTCTTTCTTCAAGATGCATTCAGTTTATTTGTGGAACTACTGATCTCTCAAAAGAAACTGCTAGTAGACTCTTCAGTTCTGTTTTGATTCACCAGCCAGTCTTATGAGGATGAATAAATCAGAATGGGAGAGCGAAGATCCAGCAAGTTCTGGAAGGCCTCTGGACCTCTTTTACTTTGTGTGATGTTCACAACATTAGTGGGAAAATAGAAGGAACTTCTATGTTTTTATCTAGTAGAACCCTCTGGTATTCACTTAATTGCAATTGTCTTGTACTGAATGATCTCCTTGTTGAAGTCTTGAATTGCCAAAAATAGATGTAAATGTAACACAGCAGAGTGGATGCCTTTCTCACTTGACCCCAGGAATCCTGAGAACATTTCAGAATGTTTATCAGGAAATTTTGGGTGACAGCATTTCATTAGTTCAGCAGCAGGTAGTCCTTACTAATTAAAAATATTTTTGTTTAAAAAAGAAAAAAGAAGTAATCTACAGGGTACTCTCACAATTTCAATTTAAAGTCTCACAAGCCCAGAATTTAAATCATAATTATTTATGAGTAATTACTTTTTAAAAAAATAATAGTGACAGAAAGTTGTTTACAGTAATTATTTGTCACCTTCTCAGAGGGGCTGCTAATTATAGAGAAATACCCATCTGTTAGAAATGGGGTTGTTCAGAAATACAAGAAAATTTATCGTGATTTCCCCACAGAGACTGCAGCCTTTAAGGTCTGTTATTCAGTATCATAGAGTGGTGTTGTGGGCCAGTATCAACGTTCTGCTGCTCTCAGGAATTGAATAAAGCAGAACGTAAGCAGTCTCTTTATCAGTTGAATGCAAACCTAGTGTTTGTGATCATGGCTGTGGTCTAAATCTATTACAAGTGTTCAATTCAGTGTCCTTAGTGTCATTGTGAGACGACCTGAATAGTGAACGATGCACTTCTGTATTATGTTGTACACGAAGGTGTGTGTCAGAAAGTGAAATGAGCAGACGGTCTTATGTTTAAGAATGACAGGGGCTCTTTTCAGGAAAGGAAAGCAAATAATGTTTTTCTAGTTAGAAGGTGACAGTGTATCCCAAGATAACACAAGCTTAAGGGGAAGAAACAAGTGTGATTATTAAAGGCTACTGGGTTCTCACTTCAAACAAATTGAATTCTTTCATAGTCTAAAGAGCTATGGAAATCTAGGAAAGAGTGTAGACTGTTGAAATAAAATTAGCATGTAAAGTGATTTTATATATGCAGGAATATCACCACCAAGGTTGAATTTGAGAAAGAAATCTCATTACTCATCTTGTAGAAAGGAATTCTTAAATTCTCTATTTGCTATCACTGACACAAAGGTTCTGCATAAGAATAGGGGTTTTTTGTGATTGCTAAAGATACTGGGTTATTGAATTGACAAAGATCCATCCTGTTCTCTCCTGCTTTTATTTTGCAGGATAACTGATTTAGGAAATATTAAAAGAAGATTATATTTATCAACAGTCCACAAGGAGTTGTCTGTAACCCCTCTGCATGCAAAAATTCCTCTGTTTATGATCAGGCGCAAAATAGTAGGTATTTGGGGAGTGTTCCTTTAACTGTGGTTGAGCAGAACTTTTTTATCAGAAGGATTTTATATAAGTCTACAGACCTGTTGAAATTACTGTTTGCTTCAGAGCGCAATTGATGCACAATATGTGTGTGTCCCACCTACTGGATGGTATGAGAGCCACTTAATACTGTTCTCCAAGATTGATACTGTTTGTGTTGTGTTTATCTGTCACTTTTACTGTCTGTTCTGCCTGTGGCCATGTCTCTCATTCTTCTCTATAGTGCTCCTGTTCACACGTACCTTTTCCTGTAGTGACCTTTTATAACATATGCTGGAGCTGCAGCTGTCAATTATAGTTGATGACTACTTTCATGTGCTCCAGGTTTCTCCAGTTTCTAGAATATATAAAACACTATATATCAGCCTGTTGAAAATAAAACAATAGCTGTCACATTCTCCCTATTGTTTTCTCCCATACCCAGCCAGGGCACATGATAATGCCTGTCAGGATAGAAAACCTGGGAGGTTACCATATAACCTTGTAAGAACTTGAGTCTTGAATACCTCTTTAGAAGAGCTGTTAGAAACACAGGTGAGCATAGCTCTTCTTAAACATCTCAGGCTCTATCTGGAAGACACAAAGCCACAAGAAGACATATTTTGTTAGTTCTCTTTTTAGTATTATTTGCTTTATGCAAAACCTTTTTCCTAGGAATATACTGAATTTTATTGTGGTCCATATCCAGATAGATACTGTAGCTACTCATTTGTGTATTATAAAAACCAACAATATGCAAGTGGAAAATGGTCATTAAACATTTTCCTCACCAGTTGCTTATTTTGAAATAGCTGCAAAATGTGTTGTGCGTGTGGTAGGGAACTGAGCTCACTTGAACTGGCAGTCATTAGGTTGTATGTAGTGAGTTACTTACATAAATAGTTGTTGCAAGCACAGAAACATCTTTTTAAATATCAAAATGTTATGCACTTTGGGTCACAGCCTGCAAGGATCTAATACTCCACAAAGGCTTCATTTACTGAGATCTGTACACTAATACACTTCTGCAGTGATAAGTGTTTGGGTTTTATTCAATAATTTTGCTGCTTCTTTCTAGTGGTGCAACTTGTGTATTGACCTGGTAGCATTCACCAGTGAAATATTCAGAGGAGCCATCTTCCAGTCCTTGGATGGAATTATTATTTCAGCTAACTGTAAGCTGAGGAAGATCTTCACGTTAAAATCCAAGCCTCAAGATACAGCTGAAGAAAATGGTGTGTTATAATTGCTTTCTAGTCTTAATCATAACTGTTTATATTATAAAATCAAAAGCTTCCTGGTCTTCAGATTTACAGCTTGAAAAATTATCTGACTACCTGAAAATTAAAGGGACAGGGCAGTGTATTAAATCTGTTCCTGTTGGACTTCAGGTGACAAATATATGAATGTTCCTCTGCTTAAGCATCAACTTCATTGAAAGCATCTTATTGAAGGAATTCTGACAAGATTTATGAAGTAGAGAGCATTTTTTTCCAACAGTGCCTTACTCTGATAGAAGGCAAAGTTTGGGCCAAGAAGAGGGTGTCTGAAAAGAGCATTTGGCTACTGCTGGTCTTCTTTGTTGCACAGTTTCACTGCTGCTGAAGGATTTCTTTTTAAATAATCCAAGACAAAACTTGAACAAAACAGCATCGTGTCAAACTATCGTGAATTGTCTGTCTGTGATCCTTAGTTCTTTTATCCTGAAGTATCCTTGTTCGTTGGGAAAATAATAGTGGTGGTGGACTGAAAAATTAAAGATCGTATTTGTAATGGAGCAAGACAGTGCTCAGAGGATACTGGTCTCCAAAGTAGGTTAGTGGGATCATAATGCTGTATCTTTTTTTTTTCCAAGGAAGAGAACTTCATTCATCACTGGAATTTGCAGTAATAGATGAGAAACTGAAAAAGCACAACTGACATTATTTATTTTAGAAGAAAATAGGTCTAGTTCAGCATTCAGAAATGCAGTTTCACATATTTTGTATCTTTCAAAGGAAACTCCAGAAACAAAGGGCTCTGGTTTCTGAAGGAGAGATGTTTAGCAGGATTGTCAGTGTAACAAAATGCGTCTTGCATTTGGAAGACCTAAACCAGGAAGGGAGAGTAGGTAATCATTGTGATTACTCCATTTTTTTGTTTGTTTGTGAGCTCGGAAAAAATATTAATTCACTAAATGACTACAGAGAAAACTCACTAAATTCTCAGCAGAAGCTGCACTGAGAGGCAGCGCTGGCTTTAATTTAATTTAACTCCATCAGCACATTTTTTTTCTCTTGTCCATTCTAAACAGATTTTGAAGTGAACATAAACGGTCTAAATGAGTTCCAGAATTCCAAAACATAGTTAACATAATGAGTAGACAGCTTTAATGAACTGTATGCATGGTAAAATATTGCACTTTTAATTACTGGATTATCATTTCTATGATTATTACACAGCTGGTGGGCATTAGTATTTTCTGTGTGCTTATGAATTTCCTTCTGTAGGCAAGGCTTCAAATCAGGTTTCAGATGAAGGTTTAGCTGCATAAAAATAGCACGATTCTTCATACTCAATTACAGAAAAACAATAAAAGTGGTTTTTTTGTTATTAATTACTTTTCAGTTAATGAATTGACAAAGCTTTTTTTTCCTATCAGATGGCTGGGACAGTTCAGCTCTGAGTGCAGTGATGGTGTGACTTGTGGCGAGGGTTGAGCTCTTTGCTTTGACCTCCTCAGTGGTGGGAGTAGTGTTCTCAAGGTTAACGTGCTGCTCTTCTGCAGTACTGGTGTATGCTGTGTACTGTATTCTTACAATGATAGCAAGTAGAAAGGAGAAACCACATATACTAAGAAAGTATTTTTGAATGAGATCATTGAAATGGAGAGGGAAATGGAAATGGAAGAAGAATTAATCTCCTTTGCCCTGTGGTATTGAGGTATATAAGCTTGATATACACCTCATTTCCGACTTCCATGTAATTCGAAGGCTACACGTGTTTTTTTATTACTATGTATTGTCTCACTGTAGTAAATAATATATGGGCTTGGTGAAAAAATAGCAGTTAATACTCATCTTGGCTACATAAGTATGACCACTACTGTAATGTGACACGAGACAGCTGATTTTTTTCTATCAGATACTCAATTCTTGACCCATTATTTGTGTTTAGTTTTGGAGTTATACTTTCCTCCTATTCCAGGAAAACTGGCTAACATTCTTTAGCTTATTACAGTCTTGTCTCACAGGAACTTGTAAGAATTTGCATCAGTACTTCAGGAAGGGTTCTGACTCTGAAAATGTTATTTTGTGCAGAACAACTTTCATAAACTCAGTTTATATTGGTTATCAAAAGGAAAGCAGTAAGATCACGTTCTACCAGTACCTGCTGACACAAGAAGAAATAGGTTGGCAGCTTTTTGGTTTAGTGTAGAATAGTGTATACAAAGTTTGGAATTAAGTCTTGTCCAATTTTTCATTTGCATGTGCAGGACTTTGCTATTTGCTACTCCAGTACCACTGATCTCTGGAGGTGCCTTCCAACCCCTATGATTCTGTGATTCTGTGATACCACTGTCATTATTTACTGCCATTTTCAGAAGTTCAGTTTGTCTAAAAATCAGCATATCACAATTAGAATGAAAACTATAATTGTAATAAAATATTAACAAAATGTATTTTGTGTCTCTGTTTTACGTTGTTTGTTCATTGACAAATCAAAAAATTTGTTTCACTTGGCTATTCTAGCCATTGGTGGTATTCTTTGGCTAAAATCATAAACAGTACTATCTTAAACATTAAGATGTTTATTCTCTTCAAAATTAAGAATTGTAGCAAATGCTACAAATGATGGTAATCTACAGTATATGTTATCTAATTACCTAGAAATGTAAAGCCAATTTTATGCCAGTGTCACCTGAGAGTGAAGACAATTTTTTTTATTCTAGATACGTGCCTTGTGCCATTTACTCCAGGTGAGCCCACAGGTGTTATGCCTCGATCCTGCCAGCTAAATACAGACGTGCCACAAGTTACACAACTGCTGAACTTGGCTAAAATTCACAAGCCAGAAATAAAATGCAGGAGTTCTCCAGTAACAATGCAAGAAACAGGTATTCTGTTGTTCTAAAATACTGCAAATGGGGTCCACACAGCATGCATACAGATAACAGATGTTTGCTGAAAAAGCACGTTATATTTTTCTATTGTCTTCAAATAAAATGTAACGACTCTTAAATTAAACTTATTAAGTACAATAGTGTGAGTGATGTATCCAAACCACTAGCAGCAAAAAGTTTGTTTGAAGCTAGAAACCTCAACATCCCTGGCCTATGTGAAAATGAAACAAATGAAATGGCTTTAGCTTAAAGATTAACGTTTATTTCTAACCTCATCTTACAAACATGACGTACTTCCAGACATGCATTTCAAAGTTCACACACCAGGCTTGCTTGAAAATGGAAGCTTTGGTATGTTTAATGAAATTTCAGTTGGAGGATGGGTTTTTTAGCCACTAAACATTTTGTTTATTTGATATTCAAAAGACCAAATTATTTTTAGTCTCATCCACTTTTAATTACACATATTATTTCATTATGCCATCAACACACTGTTATGTGTTGATGTAGGTAATTAATTGCAGTCAATTAATGTGTTCATAAACAGAAATTTTCATGCAAATCAGATTTTATAATTGGAGCTAACAACATCCCAAGGTAGTCAGCAAATTAAAGAAATTGATGTTGGGTCATCTAATCTTGTGAGATGGCAGCTGTTAGCAGGAACCAAATGTCACATCACAAACAAAGGAAAAAGCTAATGGCAGAAAGTGGCTTCTTTTGTGCTTATTAGCACAGTAATCTACAATATTTGGTGATTAATGCACGATCTTTTTTTCATTTCTGTGTTGGCAATGGAAGTAGAACTTATCTAGAATGAATATTAATCAATTCTATAAAAAGGCTTCAGAAAATCTACAAAATGTGTTTCTACTTGATTTCTCTTTGCTTCTTGAAGATGTCTCATCTCAAAAGGAAGGTAGTAATTTAACACTTAAAGTTGTAGCAAGAAAAAAGCCTTCACACATTGCAAGTTTTAATTCTAAATTAATGTGAGGTTACACTAATTTATTTAGCAGCTCTGGGAAGAAGAATCCACTGACAATCATTTTTTATTTTGCAGAGCAGTTGGCATTTTCTTTCCTTGAAAAAATTATAGCAGAAATCTTTTAAATAGTAAAAAATATCAATAAGGACTATTATTTATTTATTAGAGCTGTTTTTTCTTACTGCTACAGGTTAGATTTCCATTCAATTTCTACAGAAATCATTTAAGTTTTCTTGTGTGTTTCAATGTAGCCTCTTTTTAAACAGAACTTTAAAGCAAGGAGATTAGAAATATGTCTGTATAATGGACCAAAACTTTCTTGCTTGTATGTTGACACTCTTCCATAAAATGCTTATTTGCTTAAAGTAAAAAGATAGTGAACTTTGAGTACAAATTCCTGGGGATTGTGCTATAAAGGAACATAATTTTTGTGTATGTCTAGGACTGATAACTCATTTCTGTTGATTTTAAAGTTATTAATATTTATTCTAAGGACTGTAATATATTTTTAAAACTGATTGTTCTTTACCTAGCTCGCTTGGTTAATAGAAGACAAGGCAATAGGAACAGCAGTAAAACTCAGGATGTGTCACATATTGCATTTGGATCAAAGATCCTTGGACCACCTCCATCTTCAAACAGAAGAGTCAGCACAAGGGTATCTGCAGAGGTAAGAAGGCTTACATTGCAACTTTTCCTCTTCTACCAAAGAAGAGATTGACCAGTAAGAAGGAGGAGACTTACACCCAAAACGTATTTCAGAATTGATGTGAGGCTACATCATATGTATGCGTGTGTGTCAATATTTTTTTCTGATGATGGTGTCTTTCAAGGTAACGAAGATTGTGGGTAGCAAAAGTAATAGATCATACCAACTTCAAAGTTCAGGAAAAAGAAGTGAATCCCTACAAAACACTGAGAGACTGGAGGTGTCGTTCTCATCATGCACTGATTGTTTAGGTCAAGGAGATAAAAGAAATACTCACCAAGCAGCTGAAGATGTTCATCAAAATGGTAAGAGTCTAAAGGGAACAATATGTGATGAACTCACAAATGGCCAAATTTTTTTCAGGATTCTGACTTCAGAATGTAAGACTTAATTCTCAGTTTTACTAATCCTTTACTACCCAGTTAATTACTGAATACATTTATGAGAAATATGGCTTATTCTCCTGTATAATCTTGAAAAAATGCTCGTTCTCTGACGGTTTTGTAAGCATTTTGAACCAAGGACCACCACCTGCTGACAATAGCTGCAGGGTAAACATATTCCTGTCTACCTCATGCTGTGCATGTAAGGGGCTAGTGCAGTGATTCTTGATAACTTTGCAGGTTTTGCAAGACTGTTTTGTGTACTTCTGTATTTTGCCCTTCTGTACATAGTGCTAAATTTTGACTTTGTCTGTCATATTCCTGCTGCCCCACAAATTCCCGTGCTGTTCAGAACATATTTGTATCCCAGAGCAATGCCCTGTATGCTGTTCTTCCATACCTCAAGTAGGAAAAGCATACGTGTTCACAGGTATTTGATACATCTGGCTTGTATTTCAGACTCCGCAATTCAGACTCAGAATACCTCTGAGAATGGAAGAACAGATTTTCAGCTCCCCTCACCACAAGATCCATCAACAGACAAGAACAGTCATAGAAGATTATGTCTAAAAAATGCAGACAAAAACACATGGGAGATAACCACTGGTATGTTGCTAATTTTATGTTATTTTACATCTCAGTTCTGTGTGGGTCAGAGGACTATTTGTTGTAAATTTCAAAGGCCTCGGAAGCAGTTCACATAAAATAAAAATGTATGTGCTGTAGGGATTATGGAAATCAAATACCCTGCAACAAAAGTGCTTCTGAGCACTGATAAAGATTTGTAGGATTAAGCAGAGTACCAGTGCATGAATGGATGAAAAAGAAAAATTCCATGCTTTCTTTATTAAAGGGAAAGAACTAAAAATATTTTTTTCTTTAAATCTCTATTAAATTTAACACTAAAGACCCCAAACATTGAATGTTTACTTTTTTCTTATTATTTCTGGATGAATGTGTTCTGATGAACTTCCCATAGGCAAATCATTCATTAAAAAAAATCTGCCATCCTCTGTTCTGAACTTCTCAAGAGATGACAGTGGAAAAATGGTAGGCATTCTTTGAGGAAAAGTTCACAGGGAAAGGGGAATAAAGCACGACACAAAATATGAGGGCCCTACTAATGTTAAATAAAATTACACCATACAATATTTGCATAAAATACTGTACAAATCCTTTACAAAAGAAGGTAAAACATATGCTGACATTATCAGATGAGAAAAAAGAAAAAAAAACACTCCTAACTCATCCTTACCAACCATTTATCGTTTGCATTCACATTGAATTCCTAATACTAATAAAAGCAAAGAAACAACGGTTACTGCGATAACTTGTATTGCAGTAGTTGTTCATGCACGCTGTCAGGATTGTAATCCCATAAAGCTCATGTTTGTATCCCAGAGCAATGCCCTGTATGCTGTTCTTCCCCTCAAGTAGGAAAAGCATACGTGTTCACAAGTATTTGATACATCTGGCTTGTATTTCAGACTCTGCAATTCAGACTCAGAAAACCTCTGAGAAGTTCATGTTCAAGTCAAGAAACTCCCGGCAACTGATCTTGCCCAATAGCAAACATCCACAGGCTTGGTTCAAGAGCACTGACTCAGCCAAAAGCAGAGTGCTCACACTTCTGATGTGTGCATACGTACATACATCATGGCAATTCATTGGCACAAAGCCTCATTCCCTAAACAGGAGCAAAGCATGTATGATTTTTGATTCTCCTTTTATACAGAACAAATTGTAGCAACAAGAATCTGTCATATACAACTCTTTTCTTATAACCAGACGCTTAGTGTTCTTAAACCCTGTGCAGCCGTCAGCTTTGGTCACCCTGGGACAGCACTACACTTGTGCCACTGGCTTGACTAAATATTACCTTAAGTTTCATGAGTGGAGAACTTTCATAGGTAGTTATTTTTATTTCTTTAGAGATTGGTCACTATTATTTACTGTATCTTCTAGATTTATCACAGAGCTCAAATCAACAAACGTTCCATTAGCAGGTACACAGTACCTTTATAAAGGTAAATTATATTTTAGCAAGAAAAAAAGAAGAGTAAGTATTGTTTATAGTTTGTCAATCTTAAATATGCAATGTTGAAACCTTCATTAAAATGTTATGCTGCAATTAGAAGCTTTACCATAAGTCTGACTGTGTGGAAGAACTAATTAGATGTTTAGGTGATCATTCTTGCATTTATCGTGTTTGCTGCAGTGTTGTGATTACATAGCAATTTACATATTTTGCTAAGAAGATGCTCCAAATTGTTCATCACAATTGACATGTAAATGCTGAGTATAAAACAAATTGCAGTATAGTTTGTGGTTGAGAGATAATAGGATTTGGTTTGGTCGAAAACTCTCCATATCTTTCTCTTGTAGACCATTAACAAAATGGCACAGTGATTACAGGTTACTGAAGTTGCTGAACTCAATACCTCGTGTAAAATGTCATTTGAAAACCTTCCAGACTTAAAGTTTTCTCTTGCGGTTTCAGTTGTATCTGCATGCAGCTTTTTACATGTAAATCCAATTACCTGGCTAATTAAGATATGTTTTCAGGTGAGTGTGACACAATATTAAGTGATCAAAGAGAGAACCCTGCTCTCCTATCCTTTGGCAAACCTGTAGTTATTGATCAAAACAAAAGGCCATTGGATTTACACAAAAAAGGTACTTCTTAAGAGCTATGAATAGCATCACTCATTTCTTGAGACTTAAAACAAATGGCATTATTTACACGTTCAGCTTGCAACTCTTAGAGTCCCCTACAGTTTAAAAGTGATGTCTGTATATTTACAAAATGCAGTTGGTATTGTACAGTATGAGGCATGAAAAGCCTTGAGGCTTCTGACAACAGGTGCTCTTCATTTAGAGACTGAGAAATGTTCTCCCCTGGCACAAGGTGCCAGCCATGAATACACAAGATGTGTTACGTCCCTGCTTTTCACCTGGTACAAACTGCTGTGTAGGATGCTAAGCGCAGTTCAATAGCTTCACTGGCTGTGTTCAGTAAACTGGAAGAATCAGAGCAGCATAGTAAGAAGGCAGGCATTCCTGCCAGCAGTCTCATTTTTCTCTTTCTTCTGCTTTCATTTAGTTCAATTTTTTTTTTCCCAAAGCTGAATCTGCCTAGAGTAATAACTATTTCTAACAAAACTGAGAATCAAATTCCATAGTAAATTTACTCTGCTCTGTGACAGCAGGCATTTTATTATTGCAGTGCTACTTTATTATTAGGTTTTTAGTATTTTTTATTGAGGGCTTTTTTTTTTAATATGGTTGGTAACTTTGTTTTATGGAGCCAGAAAGTTTCCAAATCTAGTGAATAATCCACACCACACTACCTTTAATGAAGATAAGGGAGTATTGCATACTTGAGCAGTTCTCCTTTTCTCAGATGCTATTTGAGATTGGTTTTAATCAATCAAATTGACATTTTTTTTCGATGTCATCATTCCAAACATAAAATATAACTTAACAATGAGAATGTAAAAATGGTCTTTTCATGTTTATCTGGTGCACTCAATCTTTAAATCCATTTCTGTAGTTTATTGTTTGTTTCAAAATTGGCAGATTAGTACAGTCAGTGTTCAGGGAAACTTGGTGAAACAGATATCTTCATACATTTTTCATGTCATGCTGTTTTTCCAATAGAGCTATAGTTTGAAATTGAGATTTAAACCATAGGTTCTAGACATAAAAGAAAGTGTAGAAATTCAATAATAAAGAAGCAGCAGATTGCAATATGATGAACTTTCCACCAAGTATGTGTGGTTTTTGAAAGGAAAACGTCAAGCCACAAAAATAAGCCCATAGAAAAAGATCAATTGCCAATTTTAATAATTAACAGCTAGATAGTTTCAGCTCTGAAAATTACAAGTTTGCATGTCATGTGTTGTGTCCTGTGCATTTTTTGAGCTTTGATCAGGAAATGTTTTGGTTGAGCTCGCCTCCCTGGAAAACAGCCTGATCTCTGGGAGTGCACCTTCATCACTCTTCCAAATGTATACATCAGAACATCTGCATTAAAAAAAAACTTATTTTTCCCGATGAGAAAAGAGAGTGATCAGTATAAAGTGTAGTTTATATGTTTTACATTGCAGTAAATATTTTGCATTTCAGATGAATGGGTGTTTCCAGAAAGTTTCACTGAGAACATGCAGTTGGATGGGAGCAAGCAGCACGCAGCCACTCAAGATTCAGCTTGCTGTGATGTAACCTCACCAGAGATCACCTCTACTGAACATCAGCACAATGAAATGGGTGATCACAACATGAATCACAAAGAGATTTTCACATTTTCATCAAGACCTCGATCAGCTCCTCATGGGAAATCCCCAAATATATCACCAGAACACTGTATTTTCCCTCTGGATTTGAAGCAAGACAGTAACCACGTCCAGGGGGAAACCCAAACTGAAGATAACTTTCAAGGAACTGACAGTAGTGAAGAGGTAGGCCACTTTGTAGGTGCAATTCATGATAAAATAGCCTTTGTCCTAAAACTCCTAAGTTGAGATTCTGTCTTCCAGGTAGACAGGGAAGATAAATCATCTTTTCTCCATGTACCTTTAAGTAGATTTGTCTCTGTCGGGTTGCTGTATTTAACTGAATACAGGGGTGAAAATGAAGGAATTCCCTCTGTAACAAGAGAACAAAAGAAACTTAAGTCTCTGTCAACCCTTATGCCAGTACAGAGATGTGAGCATTCTTTGAGCATCCTTATAACAGAATTTAAGGAAGCCTGCATCATAGATTTTGGCAAGACATGTTTGTTATGCTTGAATGAGTAAACAAGGCTTCATTGTGCCTTTTGGAACTGTAAGCAGAGACTGTTTTGCTCACCAGCTTTGTCACACATTCTGGTGCATTTCATTTTTAATTACAAAATCTTTTTCCCAGCATTCCAATCTTTTCCTTATAGCTAAGGAGTAAAATACAACCAAGATGCCTAATGCTAGGACACACAAAACAGAAATACTCTTCGGTTCTGGGAATCTATCTTCCTGATGCTAATTACAACAGATAACATTTTTATCAGGTTTTTTTCCTATGATTTTGTGGGTTTCCCCCCTATCTGCAGCACTTAAGCCTGTGAGGCTTTGTTATTTCAACAAGGTTTCAGAATTTCAGAGTTAGATCAGTTTTAGGCAGGCTAGTAATTCACAAACAGTATTGTGTATGTGATAACATACCGAAAATACGGAACTGTTACTGTTTGGATTTCAGATAATTTCTCTGTCAGTTATCCTCATGTAAACAATCAGTGGCTTATTTTTGTGACGTGCCTCACTAAAAGCTCTAGGCCTCAGTTCATCTGGCAGTCTGTTAATGCTTCAGCAGACCAGACTGAGGCTGTCACCAGGTGGCTGGCACATTGTTGGGTTGCTTGTATTGCTAGTGGATTCATTTGCTGGAAAACAAACAGAGTTGCAACAGAGCTATGTCCTTGATGAGCTTCTCTCCCATTTAAAAATCCTAAACATTCAAAGCACTCATTGCTTTTCTGTTCTGATATTAACAGATGCCATCATCCATCACAGGAAGCTTTCTGTCCTGGGATATGAGAAAGCCCACACGCTGTATAACATCAGCAGTAATGCAGGAAAGCATGAGGTCCTTGATGGATAGACAAGGCCCAGTGACAAATGTGAAGCAGTGTGTGGTGTTCTTGGGTCTTTACCTTACCCAGCACTGAGAAAGATCTATTGTTCCTCACAAGAAGCTATAAATCTCACATCATTGCATGTTATCTGTAATGTCCTGCCATACTGTCATCCTGCCCCAGAGATTCAGTGCCAAGTGCAGAAAGATAAAGGCAATGACCAAACACTCCTGCCTTGACAGCACAGGAAGAACAGTGTGGCACAACATTAATGATCATTTATAAGGCTGATGCAAGAGAGACTGAAAGAGTATTCCTATCTTGCCTACAAAGATTTACACTGCTATACTAACTTAAAACTTTCTTGGACCATGTGCCAGAGGTAGAATAGAGCATAGACTGTTCCATTCACAGTCTATGGGATGCAAACTGCATTAATAGAGTCAATATTGCATCCGGAGATACAGTACATTAAAAAAAAAGCATCAGAATTGTGGCAAACAGACCTACAGCATGTTGATTATCTAGCTACTACGTTAATAATTGATAGTTAGGCCATTCTACCATCCTAAAGAAGTCACTGAACCAACAAATTACTTAGCTGACTTGTTTTGTCCATGTTCATCCTCTTCCCTGTACAGATGTGTTCTTTGTTGCTTTTTGCTATAAAGCTGACTAGCATTACACTGATATTCTGAATACTTATTTAATATTCAAATTGCTGAAGACACTTTTATTTCAGGCACTGAAAATACAGGAAATGGGAGCCTGGAAAAGCCATGATAGTTAAACATAAGACCATTGACTTTATAGTAGCTGCTTTTAACACAATTTAAGATATGTATGCAAAATTACCCAAATTCTTTAGCAAAATCATAAGTATTTCCAAATCTTGCTTACAGGACAAAGCATTTACTTACCTAAGTTAGAGTGAATCTTGCAATGATTTTTTTAACAATGCATGTTAATCTAACATGTTGAAGTAAGCTACATTGTGACTGGTTCTTGATACTACAATTGTCTTTCGTTATCTTTAAGTATACTGGAGCTTTCTTTGACATTCAGACGTGTTGTGTTTCTGTATAACATACATGGGTACGTACTCTTGAACGAAACAAGATAAGACAGATATCTCCAGTTACAATGAAACAATTGCATATGGGCATGAATTTCGTTACTCCTGAAAAACAAGTGAAACTTATTTCCTGATGAAAATAATTTTTGAAATAGGATGCCTTTGTAGTTTAAGCGTCTCCTATTGCAGAGAAGTACAAAAGTTCCAAAAGTTCTTCTTGTGTTTTGCATCACTCTATCATCAGTTCTAAAATTACATTTAAAGAGAGCAAATCTCAGTTTCATCACAGTGTACATTTGAAGTTAGTGGAGCTGCAAAGGAGAATTATGTACTTTTTGATTAAATCTGTGGAAAAGCAATATAATCCATGAAAAAGTAAAACCGTTGTAAAATACAAGAGACGGGCCATTGGTTTTGCACCAGGATAAATTTCAAATAAGTGCATATTGACTCTATGCTGCATGCACTGGAAGCTGTAGGATATGCATAACAACTGTGCTAGAATTGTACTTCTCATGTAACTTTTGGGAAGGAAATGTTTCAGCAAGGAAGCTGATAACAGCAAGTATTCATAAATTCCCTTAATCATTTATCAGTGAGGCACTGCAATAGTTAAATGCTGTTATTCAGTTATGAGTCAATCAGTAAAGGATAAAATCTCTTCCTGGTGACTGTGGCTGGTGTTCCCACAAGGCCCACTGCTGCCAAACTCCCTTTTGGCTGTGAAGCCTTCAGCAAAGAAACTTTCCATCCTTATGCAATTAAAAGAGTAATATACTGAGATAATACACTCTTACCAAAGCCGATGGGCAATTTCACTCTGATACCTCAGTGTTAAAGCTCAGCATACAAAGGGACCATATCCCATCTGCTCCTCCTAGGTGGCCCTCAAGAGTGATTAGAATGATCTTCTTAAAATTACATCTCAGCAAGAGCAATCAGCTTTATGTATCGAGCAATTGCCCAACTGCCCATCTGCATGTTTTTTCCTAGGAATACAGCATCAGTGCAAGTGCTGGTTCCTCGGGGAAATCATTCTCATCTTCACTATACATACGTGCATATGCAGTGCTGTAGATAACACAGCAAACTTTATTTATGTTTCTGGCACCACATCATGATTTAATATGTATTCAGGTTTTAGAATGATCTGTTAAATATGGCTGAAAGAGACATGGAAAGATGGGAGAGGTTTAGATTTGGGACAAATCAAAGTTAACAATTTATCTCTAGTGTGAAAAAATGCAGTGCTTTCTTTAGTAGTCTTCCACCTCAAATTAACCTAACTTAATAAGGGTTTCCAGCACAGATTTGGTGATAACATATGATAAGTAGAGAAGGGAAATAGAGTTGTGTGTTTCAAGGAAAGCAGGGGAACAGACCTGCTGTTACAAACATCTGAAGTGGGTATCATTTCAGATCCAACAAAAATTCAAAGAACAAAAGCAACACAAAATGTCTGTAAATTTGCTGACATTTCACCTATCTGTACATTTCATACCGTGCCTAAAAAATGTGCAACAATTTAGATAGTGTAGAAATAGTTACATTAGTATACCTTCAGAGAAAACGTGCTGTACATTCACTGTTCCTTTGTTTTTTGCAAACCACAGACAGTGATACACCAAGGAATCCACCATGCTTACTCACCCCATGTGTATTTTCTTACTCAATGTGTTATAAAATGCATTGCATTGGAGGTTCATATTACATCTGCAAACCATCCTCTGTTGCAATATTTCATAAATAAAAAAAGAGATTCTTTTTCCAATAATTTGTGAATGTACATTTTGTGGAATCCAACCCTGGACACACAGCAGTCAGAAGCAAATTTGGACCACACAGTAGGACTGGACCTTAGCAGTGAAAGGTGTATTAAAGATACTTTGGTGTCTTACTGAATCTTGCAGTATCTTACATCTGGGCTGGTAGCATCTGATACAGAAGCAGCAGATGAAGGCAAGGCCTCTCTCATCCCTTCTTCCATGAGAATAAGTGAGAATAAGAACACTGAGGCAACAACAAAGCAAGTCTAGTGTTTATTTCCCATATGCCTGGATTTGCTGTTAATTGTTGAGATGTAGCATGAGAGAGCATCACACACAATTAATGGGAGGTTTCGCAGAGATGCTGTTGAGTGTGAATGTAAGGATAATAAACTAACCACCAGAATTCTGCAGTGATACTCAGCTATCATCCAGAGATGAGTAAAGTGATCTCAGCCAGAATTAATCCTTGTATTTTTAAGTTGTGGGTGCAATGTGAAAATACAGTACTAGTAATTCAATGGAAAGTTATTGTTATCATGGACTTCTTGCTTGGTTTCTGTTTTACATCTGTTACAAATGTTCTTGAAATTGATTATTCTATAACATGCAGGTTTAAGAGGCTACCAGAATGCTAAACCTGGGCTAATGTTTTGAGAAGCATAATCCTGTCTCCCTCTCCCTCTCTTCTGTGGTTCTTTTAAGATGGAGAAGTGCTTGTGGGTACTCAGGGTTGTTGCCAGGAGAGCAGATGGTTCTCAGAATCTTTTTCAATTTGAAATTAAGCACTAGAAATTGAAGAGCCATTTTATAATCTTAAGGTCAAATATTTTGTGCAAAACAGCATTGTGTGACAGCGAGGGGGAAATCACTCACTTTGTTCCCTGAATTTAGGACAACAACAGCAACTTCATCCAGAGTACTGAGAACCTTGAGATCAGCTGCAGCAGCCAAGGAACGCCTGATTCAGTAGTTTTTAAAGACAACACATTAAAGAGGATATCACAGAGAAATGAAAACTGGAAGAACATGGGATGCAGCAAACAAAACCTCGAGGAAAGCATGGTGTCAAAACCACAAAGTTCTGCTGGGCGAAAGACAGAACCCATCAGCAATCAGAGAACCTTAAAGCCTACTTTTTCTCTTTCTCCAACTGGAAGTAAAACCGAATTCTTTAAAGTCTTTCCAGATGTGTCTGAAAAAATAGAAAAATCTGAGGGAGTTTCTGGTCAAATGAAGTCATCAGTCAGCAAAAACTCCTTCAAGAAAGTCTCAAGAGAAAATCTGTGTGTGACAACACAGACTTGCGTAAGTGGTTTTTACTTTGAAATTCAATTTGATTGTTTAGATAAGCTGTATTGGATACAACCAACTGCCTGACATGAGAAACAGTACATCTTTCATCCAGATACATTCTGGCTTCATCATAACAGTCTTTACCATGCTCAGTCTGTTGAAGGTTGGTTTTCTACTTTTTGTTGCGTATAAATCAATACTATCAGAAACCACAGAGGTTCATAGATACCAATAGATGTAATTCAGCAACTTGCATTTTGGAAATTATGTGTTAGAAAGAAAAAAGTCATTTTGAGTACCACCTTATTCTGCTCACTTAGTGATGCTCCTTGGTGGAACATCTACACATTTCCTGAAAAGCTCCAGGGAAGGACTGGAGCTGACTCCACAACTCCCTGGGCAGCCTGTTCTAACAAAAGCAATTCAAACTGGGCAACACATTGAAGATGAGCATCTAGATAAGCACATGTTCAAGTTTTCAGTCTACCATTGGTATTAACATGCAGATATTGCCATGCCACTGATACTTCAGTGGGTTTTTTTGGTTTTGTTTTTTAAATGAATTTAGTCTCTCCAGTACTGGTGTAAGGGTTGTGCTTTATGTATCATCATCCTCTGAGTCTCCAAGGGTTCTAAGGACCCCCTCCTATACTGTGCAAGTTGCTTAGCAGATTTTGTAAGAACAGAACATGTTTTCCTGTGAAGAGTCTTGAGACAGGATTCCTTTGTGAAGGAAACAAAAGTGGGAATTAAATACTATAATGTAGGTGAAAGTATTATTGAGACCTTAAGACAACGTTGTGAACTTTTGGATATGAGCAGCCATCCAAGCACAAGGTACTCTTTGTCCTACAGGACATAGTTCCTGGGTTAGTATTTTTCATCGGTTAGGAAGTTAACAAAATTAGTGACAGAAGCCAAAGACATCAATGAAAAATATTGCCAACTGCTTGAGGTAGCACTGGAGAATTTCATTGGCTGTGTGCATGAAATTATTTGTTTCCATTTTAAAACACTGTTCTTTGTTTTAGGAATTAAATACAATAGTTTTTACAAATGGGTATTGGAGTGAGCGTTCACATAGAAGTAGTCTCTTCTAATCTGTTCAAGCAGAGGACTGGTAAAGTAACAAATGTTTAACCAACTCTTAGTGCAATCAATTTGCTAACTGCTTAATACATTTTAAGGACCTAGTTGCTTGCAATGTTTTATTCATGTTTTAATAGAGTTCTCAATTATTAAGCTCAAATATTTTTAATTAAGAAAGAAGTGCAGCCCTCTGGGTAATATTGCAACCACGTAGAGAGCTGGTAATTAAACTTTCTGCACGTGTAACTACATTAAACAATCCTGAATAAAGCATTCGAGTCCATAAGAATGCAAATGTCATATATGAAAAATAGATATAAATTTAAACAAGTTTTGTCAATCTAGCAAAGGATTTGAGAGTTTAATAAAAATGTCTTTTTATCACAAGGGGAAGATAAGCAAAAAGACAAGATAAGCTTTTAATTACTAAATGAAATATTATTTTAGACAAATTTACAAGTATCACAAAAAATTACTTTTTACATCAGAAGTTTCTTCTACATTTCAAAGTAAACTTCTCGAATTCAATTTTCAAATTCCCTCTTTGAAAATCATCCAAGATCAGGAAAAACGTGTGAAGAGGCTTTGCTGTAGTGGTCAGTGGCTGCAGAACACGCAGTCCCAGCTATTCTTTTGTAATACAAGGAGTTTGCTGTAGAGAATATTACAGATTGAAAGCTTTGCTGATAGTTCTTATTTCTGAGTATGGTACTTCAAGAGTGAGACCATTGCAAGAAACGTGAACAGACTGACGGCTTGAGTGAGGCCAAGAAGTCAGGCAAGTGTCAGGAATTCTTTCGTAAAAAACAAAATCTAAAGATCTGTGCATCTTTTTATTGGCATAAGAGACAAGATCAGAGTCAGGGAACGTTTTGTCTTTATTAGAGAGAGGATGAGCAAAATGTCCTTCCAGTTCCTAGTGCATTTATTGTGCATGGTGCCAGTTCATTCCTTTGTTTTAAGGACTGCATGCCAACAGATCCATATGAGGTAAGAAAAATAAGGAAAAGCCTCTCTTATTGTAATTAAATAAATGAATTACAGAAGGTTTCTGCGTGGGAAAATTAACAGAAAGTCAACATCTTCAGTAAGATCAATGACAATCTTAGCAGCTGTAGAACTAGCAGAATACTGATGTGCCAAAGCGAGGCAGGCTTTCCACACAGAAAATAGCAAGCTCAGTGCATAGTAAGCAAGGGAGTAACAGTAGCTGAACTATTAACTTGCGTGTAGAAAGGTCTAGAAAAAAAATGTCAGGTATTATTTTGGAATTAAAAGTAGTAATAATAATCACAGGACTCAGGAATAAAGCGTGGAGCTCAAAAACCAGAGATAAAAAAAGGGTAACAGCTGAGCTAATCGTGGAGCTCAAGCACTGAGCCATTCAACCACTGAGCCTAAAATAAATGCTACTATTGTCATTACTTTTTAATATGCATACACTAGCAAATTACTACAGTAGTCTTTAAAATTTAGTGCTGATATGTAGCTTTCCAGATAAATTCTATGCTGTGTTTCACAAATAACTAACCGTTATGTTGATGGTGTTTATGATACTACGATAACTGTATGATTAAGTTTATTTCAAGGCCTGTATCAAATGTTTAAGCGATTTTAGCTGCGGGATTTTCAAACTTTTAGAATAATAACAATAATAATCATATTTTTATTACACTGGAACAGCAACTTCACCAAATATGCTGAACCCAACCCGGGGTCCCTAACAGTGCTGTGCTCTCCTTCTTGTAACAATGCGTGCCTGGTCTTCATAGCTGAGCAGAAATGTGTTAACTAATCTATTCTACTAAACATTTTGATTCCCTTCTAGCATTGCAGCTTCCTTAAGGTTCCCCAGAGGCATTCGTTTCATTCATGTGTTCTGTTCCATGATCCTGTCCATATTGTTGGCTTCTCTATTTTGTTTCACAGGAGTACGACTGGAAGAACTACCAGTCAAGCAGACTGAGTGCATCCGAACTGCAGATGCTGGCTAGCATGAAGAGGCAACAGAGTGAAGAATTGAAGGATACAGGAACCTCACATGGGTTGAGTGCATCACAGATAGACAACTGTAACGTTAACATGAGTACAAGCAGTGATGATACAACAACCTGGAATTCTTGTTTCCCACCAGTAAGTCTAAATCTACAGTATTTTCCCTGAAGTTCTAATTTTTTTTTTTTTTTTTAATTATTTCATTGGTTTTGAATATTAACATTTCTTTAAGTAGTTTCAAAAACTAAGGTATCGTTACCAGATGTTTCTTAGAACTCATTAAGTAAAATACACAACCAGAACATACTTGCAGCAGCTTCTATATTACCACTATGGAAAGAAATACCTCCTACTTATTTCCATGGAAGCTACAACAGATACCAAGGGCACAACACTATTTGTTAAATCAAAACCCATGCACCAGTGGAAGGTGTGATAGTGCCTTCTTCCAGGACAGGAGCCTAATTATAAAGTTATTAATCATGATTTAGTTTAGAAAGCAATACAGGAGAAAGCAGCTTACCCCTTCCAAAGTCTGGTAGAGACTCGAGCAGGGTACTATCCCAAAAAAAGAAATATTGTCCCCTTTGCTGCTAACCCTTAAATGAGGGTGGACTCTGGGTCCACCCCTTCTGGTCACTGAGGGGGCATTGCTTGCACCTGTGCTCCCTGGATTAGCCATGCCTTCTCACCTGCTGTTTTATAGCTGCTATGATGATATCATTGCTAGGAAAAATACTGCCAACACAGTGCAACTTTCACTGTGCTCACACCTATCGTTTGGTCTCCATAAACAATTGCAAGCATTGAACAATAGTAGTGGGTGCCATTTTTTCCAGATGGAGGAATTCACTGACATACTTTTGCTTCATATGTGCTTCCATGTCAGATGCTATTCTGTCAGACTGCCCTTCTGCTGCCATCTGTCACAGCAACAAAATGCAAGAGAATATTGGTGGGAAGGCTCAGCCTCTGCTGCTGCATTACCAACATCCACCTCTGACTTTGCAGGCCAACATAATAAAATAGAAGGCATTACTTTCAGAGCAGCCCTGGCATATATTCTTTCTTAGAATCCTGAATAATCATGTAGGTTGCACAGCTTGTCAGTAGCAGCTGACAGCCTGCAGATGTGTGATATAGCACTTGGAAATATCTTCAGAATGAATGAAACCCATAGATACCAGCCAGCAATTGCTTTCCAGTGTGAGTAATGGAGAACAATTGCTTCTTACAATGATAAAGTCTCATTACTGAACAGCTAACTGTTTAAAGGACTGAAGCAGGAGAGCAGTGTCAAAGAGCTGCAGTAGCTCTGAGCACTTAGTGTGTGATCCTTCTGTATTTTACACCTTGTATCATTACTTGTCCTGGCCCAAAGTGCTACCAAATCTCACAGCTGCACTATGTGACAGAGTGCTGTTATAAGGAGAGTATTTGTTACAGTCCACTGAAGAGCATCGAGTGTATGAAATCAGGGCTGAGCATTCCAGCAACTATAGCAAGGTATTTGCAGGAGCTGCTGCAAAACTAGATAACCTCACACCCCATTTATATCGCAGCAAAATAGCTCTTACTTTATTACAGGTGAAACAATAATAAATAATGAATGTGTCTTAAGTAAAGCCCACAGCTCTCAGAGGCAGCTCCAGTGTTAGGAGAGTAAGCACTGCTGTGTGCCCCAGTATAAATTCTAGTAGGGCAAATGCTCTGAAATGTTAGCTGCAAATTATCTCCAGGAACCTACAGGGCCCAGATGGAGTCCTGTAGTCTGGACAACACTCTCAGTCATATGGTCTGATTTGGGGGTGGTCCTGCATGGAGCAATTGATGATCCTTGTGGGTCTCTTCCAGCCTGGGATATTCGATGATTCTAAAGGATTTTTTAAAACGAAAGGTACTGCTCCAGTACTGAGTGAACCACAGGCTGATTGCCAAGAGAGCTCTTTCATCTCACTGCCTTCATAGTTTCTGGATGCTTTCAGACAAATAACATCAGTTTTAAAAAGTGTTTAGATAAAATAGGTTAGTCATTTCAGTTGTAATTTAGCATAGCTGTAGCGTTCTGTTGGCTTGGAAATCTAGAAATGTCTGCTCATTTCATATAGCTGTTTTAGTGAATCCCCACACTAAGCATTCACATGTGCAGTAAATGTATTATTCTGTGCAGAGATAGACTAAATAACTGAGAGATCGAAATACAGCCTATCCAGAGCAATTAGAGCATGTTTGAATGTTGTTCCTGCTGGATTTCAGTCTTTGTTTTTATGTCCCCTCACCTTTACTACTGCAATCATTCAAGCTGAGTCGAGAAAATTTGCAGATGATCAATCCCTCCAAAATCCAACATACAAACTGTAGCAAAGTTTGTATCTGCAGCCATCTACCGTTGCTTTGTCAAATGATTTTAGCTGTACAGGAAAGAAAGAGAGGAATCCTCATATCATAGCTTGAGAAATTAGGGACAGTTTGCACTTCTTGTAACAGTTAACCTTTCATGCTTCCATGTGTTTCCAGGTAGCATCTGATTATTTAAATCAGTATTATTTACTTTGTGGTCTTCCAAGATAATAACAAAAAGTACTTTTTGTTGTAAATTTTCGTTCATCTTATAGAACCTTTTTGTACCTTGTTTGAATCTGTGGCAACAGCACCACCAGAAGGCAGATTTTTGTGTCTCTTTCATTCTGAAATACATACAGTGTTCTGTGAGGCAGTGCAGTGTATAATCATGTTAAGCAGTGAACATACATATCAGAGTAATATTTTCTCAATCAAACACATTTTTAGTTAGTTTGTTTTTTTCCATCACTTGCCTCTATCAGTGTGATTTCCAGATTCATCGAAAATTTTCATGTATTACTGACTAATGAATTTCAGCAGGCTTCTGAAGTGAAGGCACAAAGATCCATCATATTGCTAAGCTGCAGTTAGAACAGATGTCCTTAAAAAACTATAAAACTGATATACTAAAACTGTATTTTACAACCTATGATGGCTTAGCAAGAACTGAGTAGATGCTGTCAGGAGAAATTGTTGAAATGCAAGTTGTTTAGCAGCTGCTGTAAACCATGACAGCCAAAAAGAAATAAAATAGCTTTGAATATTACACATTACCCTGCATAGCTATCAGCTATAAATATAAACTGCTTCTTTTTTTTGAAATGAATTTTACTTCAAAGGAGAACTGCGAATCTGTGCAAAAAGTGAGTGGGGCACAGGGCAGAGCTCCAAATTAACGACAAATATATGTAGAACTAAATATTTTAAGAAGATGGTATTTGACTGAATGCTTTCTGAAATTTCAGGATATATGAAGCTCAGTGTTAGCTTTGCAACAACGTGCAAGACAGCTCTATGTTCTACAGAGTATAATGTGAAAGTTTATATTATGAATTATCCAAGAATTGTCGGAAAGCTCAGGAAATAACTCTGCTTTAATGCCTTGCTCTGTGCTGGAGATCCAGTCAGATCTTCCTGCCCTGTCAGGGAAATTCAGCTTCTTGGGTTGCTGTTTCCAGACAACATCAGACATCACTTTAGATGCAACACAGGAATTTTGGAGCAAGATCACGTAGAAGAGAGTTCAGAATATCTTCCTGTGCTCCCTTATTCTCAGTCAGAAATGCAAAGGAGAATGAATTGTAGAATCATAGCGTTGTTGAGGTTGGAAAAGACCACAAAGACCATCAAGTCCACCATCAAACCACCCCCACCACAGCACAGCCCACATCCCTCAGTGCCACATCTCCACGGTCCTTGAACAGGGATGGTGACTCCTCCACTCCCTGGGCAGCCTGCTCCAACCTATGAAGGTTCCCTCAGATTGCTAATTGATGAACCCTAAAAGCTAACAGTGGTGTAATGCTCTGTCATTAGACTCCAGGCTATGCTCACCACTCAGACGTGTCTTTCAAGCACAGAGTACACACAGAACACTAAAATTACTTGTTTCTCAAGCAACAACTGCCTAAATATAAATTCAATCAAATAGATTTTGAACGAGAAACCATTTGAAATTTCAAGGTTCTCACTTAGTTTTTGGAAGGTCTCCTGCCCTCCATTGTGATGATTCAGAAAAGGAAACACTTTACACAGAAATGGTCTGACAGAACTGAAGTCTGACAGACAGGAGGAGTGATATTTAAACCCAGAATTATTCCAGCTGAGAGCTCAGTTTGACAGCCCCTGGAGGGATCTATTCACATCAAGTCAAATTGCAGAACTGAGGCAGACTATTCTTTACTATGAAATGAGACTAAAAATTATTTAGACAGATATTTTGGTTCATAGACTGACTAATTTACCTTCTGTCTCATCCACAGTCTTCCACTAGCCATCACTTGGGAATTGCACCATCCATGACCAGGCAGTGACTTATATTTGGCAGTAATTAGAATGTCATTCATCCCAAGCATACCATCTCTCCCCACTTCTTCAAACGATGAGAACATTCTCTTTTTAATTAATTTTGATAAAGATGCAGTTCTTTTCATAATACTTAGTATTTAACATCACAGTAACTCATTTGTACAAGTATTTTTAATGCATGCTCATATTCTCACTCGCTTCTGCTTTTGCTTCAGTGGTTTGTTTAGAGCTGTCCTGACACACTGTGTGATGTGTTGGGGTCTTACCTGCAAACATTACCTATGTTTTGAGACAAGGTGTATTTTTATATTTTTATATTAGTTTATGAAAATCAGTGTTTCTGGCAAATAGCTGTTTGAACGCCATAAGCACCCAATAATTTAATATAAAGCTTTGGGGGCACATTATTACTATTGTTTGTAAGATTTGGACATTCTTTAATCAGAAATGATCATCACGCTTCCCTCTGTGTGCCCTGGCCCTGTCCCCACACTCAGACAGCAGAGAAATGACTGCGTGGTCGACTCCTTCATTCATATGTATTTCCACCCAGATAAGAATCATCTGTTAAGTTATACCCTTGCACAGTTAGGATCTGAATATCCCTTTTAAATTTCACAGATAAGACGAAAGACCATAAAATTCCAATATCGGAAGCTGCAAATGCGTATCCTTATAAAGGATCTCTTTCATACTTTTGAACGTTCTGAAGGAATATTTGCAAAGTTATTTTCTCACTGTTATTTTATGTTTTCCATAGCCCGTCAGTCAGGAGCATCACTATCAGAAAGAAATGAGCCCACTTTCACATTCCAACCCACGGTAAGATTCCATTTATAGCCCAGGCAGTAAGAATTCAGTCGGAGTGTTCTGAATACTAAATGTGACGTTCTTTGATTTAATCTTAAATCTCCTTTTGGTTGCAGCCTCCTCTCAAAGAGCTTTACTATTGCTCTTTTTAGTCATTGTCTACAGGCTGCAGTAAGTCTGCATTGTCCCAGAATACAGGGCTGGATTCAGCACGGTTGAGATGTACCCTGTGTATTTAAAGGAACCAGCACAGCCCTTGCTCCTCCACGTGCTTTGACGCGTGATTCAGCAACTCTTCTTCATCTGACATCTATACACTCTGACCTGTTTCTTTCTCTCTCTGTCTCTGCTTTGTAGACTCAGAAGTAGAATTGCACCTGTGACTCCAGGTGTCAGGGAATCCATTTGTTAGAAAAGGTTTTAATGTTACTTACTTGGAAAGGACTTTCCAATAGATAACCCAGCCTGGACAAGGTGCTAGGTAATAACACTGTGGGATGGTTCAAACCAATCCTGTCTACAATGTATTTTGGATGTCACGTTTTTAGTCTTATCTGTTCTGTTTGGAGTCAGCGCCAAAAGCCCAGTGACTTTAATGTAAGATAAGATGGGGATGTCAAGACAAGGGGAGATGGTGGCTGAAGAGAAGCAGTGAACATTCAGACAACCAGATTGAACTGGCCTGTTTCAGAATTGCCTTGCACCTGTGAAAGCCCAGCATCATTTTGCCAGTTCTTGAACAGCCTGAACAGGAGGCAAACTTAAATTTTAAAGCAGTCCTGCTTCCCTTTCTGTTGGTGTGATTAACACAGATTTTGCATGTCTGAGTTTTAGCTGGACAATGCATGCAGTGCTGGGAGGGATATGCAGAGAGGGTATTTTGGGTATGAGTGCAAGAAAGCTTGCTTGATTTCTTTTCAGGATACCAACAGTGTGAAATTTTATGACGGTGCACCACCAGCCAATTGTGCACCATAATATTCATTTCTCCTCACACAGATGTTTTCAGTCACTTGTTTTACTTGCCATCCATGTTTTTATTATCTTCTTGTTAGATTTTATGGAGTGAACACAATGAAACTTGCTGTGCAGGTTCACCCAGATGCATCACTCATTGCAACATACAGCCATATGTTTCTTAGCACACACAGCATATTACTGGAGTTAAAGTACAAGCCTGGATTCCTGTCCCATTTCTTAAGTAAACCTAAGTGCCAACACTGTTCTAGAAAACCTCTCCACCTTCCATGCTACTTGCCCAAGGAGCTATCTGTACCCTTTCTAATAGTTACAGTGGACAGAGTGGATGGAGAGACTTGACTATAGTCCAGGTTAAGTTATGCAGTGCCTTGCAACTGACCAGGACTCCTATTCCAGAATTGATTTCCTAAGTCTGATGGCGTAAGAATAGCCTACATTTTAGTACAAGCTGCACTGCTTTTCTACTTCCAGCCAATAGGTTGAGTCAGGTTTTGTTATTTGTATTCATGTGATAAAGCAATTTGGTACTCAGTATGTTTTATACACTGAAAAAGAGAAGAAGCACCAGTATCTGTAAAAATAAAGCATTTCAGCGTATTGAGTTTAGGTGATCACCAATGAAAATTTATATTTCCATATAATAAAATCTAAAACAAAATGGTATAAACTACAACTTTGTTCTCAATCTGTTTTAATCCAGTACACAGAGCAGACAAATTTACCTAGAAGTCATTTTTGAGAAACGCGGGCAAAGTATTCGTAAAGTACCTGAATACTTGGAAGTGCCTCATAAATTCTGCAGCCCTTGTGAACGGCCAGAAAAGTATTATTGGGCTGTAAATAGGGAAGATGACAAAATTATGAGGTCAGTTTGCATCACGGTGTAAAAACTGGAAAAGATATGTGTGGAATATCATGATTCACGTTGTTAACTTTCATTTATAATGGAAAATTTAGTAATGTTTTCCACTGAGGGTGTGTATGTGTGAGAGAGAGAAAATTAATGGTAATTTTATAACTTAGTCCTTAAGGTATTTTTAAAAGCCTATTTTAACGAGTAGTGTATGGGTAAGTGGAAAATACCTCAATCTTTGTAAGCCTATGATAGCTAAGAAAGCAAACGTGAGAATATCTGAAAATCTGATGTATCCTGTGTAGATCAGTGGGATAAATATCATGGTACAAAGAGATTTACATGATGTACTTACTGATAGAACAAATAGTTTGTTGTAAAGAACAGAAAAGCATGTGACAGGTCTGAAGTAACTTTAGGAGTCATATCAGTGGTGTTTTCTGGGAAACTGAGAGAGCCATGTAGCAGCTATTGTCCAAGAGGAGCTTCTGTCCATTAGAACATAAGGCAGGAAAGAAAGCATCTGTGAAGATAATGGAAATACAGTCAATAAAAAGACCCAGCTAGACTCATTTTCCATTGGATCCACTGGGTGAAGGTCGTAAGTCTGCCAAGAATATTGCTGCTGCAGTACAAATCATGCCCAAATCATGCAAGGCACAGAACCAGTGAATGAAAGGAGGCAGACGGACTGCAGAGACACAGAGCCAGATGAGAAGAAGGCATGCGGTGTCTTGAGCCTTAGCTCTGCAGTTCCCCATGCTGGCTGGTGCTTGGTCCGAGCTGAGCCCCATAACTGCTTTTTTTCCCTTCAGATAGGAAACTAATTAGCTGTTACTTCTCCCTCCAGAGCAGGGGCTGGAAACTGCTATGCTTACTTAGGAAGCATTTCAGCAGCACTGTCCTCCAACATATTTGTGTGCTGTAGATTTGGAAGTTGCATTAAAGGAAATGCTGAAAGGAAGTTAATATGACAGAGGAATTGCAGCAGTACTGAACTGCAAAGTGAGGAACTGTTCTGTAGAAAAGATATTTAGCCTAATTGTATGAATAGATTTCCTGAACTACAGATGCTCTTCAGAAAATTTATTTCTGATAAAAGCTGATTTTTCATCTTTGAGAGGTATTTTTTTAAGTTGAGATCTGTCTTTATAAGCATTGCCTCCCCAGCTCCTCAGCTGGCATCCTGCTCAGCTCTTCCCAATCTACCAAATTAAATTTGTTCCTCTGAAGTTCAAACAGCTGTTCACAGAAACCATGCGAGGGCAGGACATAAATATTTCAGCACATCGTTAGGTGTCTTTTCTAAGGAAGTTTGTTTTACTTCAGTAATTTTATATAAAACCTACACAGGCAATGCTTTATTTAGGTTGTACCCAGACATTTGGTTCTGTATGTTTAAAAAATATGAATTCCCATAGTGAACTGTGGGCACAGAGGTTTGATAATAGTAAATATCTGCCTGATTTGGGCTATGGCCAAGAATTCAAGACCAGCTCATACAACACAGGCTTCATTGTATGAGAAAGCTTATTTGTCAATAGCATCCAAGTAAAGAATGAGTGATGAAGCCATGTTTCATTCACAAATTATTATTTTTGTAATTAATTGCTGGTGGGTTTCATATATTAACAGCTCAACACTAACAACCTTCCAAAGTGTGGAGTGACAGCTTTTCCTAGGCTGACTGCAGTCTGCAGAAGTTCATTAGTGTCTCAGTCAAAGAAAATGATCTTTGGAAGCATTGTCTATAGCTCTGCTGTGGGTTTCATCCTGTAAGAAACTGATGAAGCTATGAGATGCCATTTTGCCACATCCCCATCTACTCTTTCCAGTGTCTTGTACTTGTCTGTGATTCTCTGACCTGTGTTCACATCAGTTATTACCTCTGTAAGTTTTGCTATGAGAAGAGAGCATTACCATTGCTCTAAAGGGATAGGATTCAGGACCTGCAAGTCAGCTCCTGCTTCTGTGAAATGTTCATTTTTACCTTAATTTCCATCATGGTTTTGTTACAAACTAAAAAGAATCAGCTTAAAACCAAGGAACAGGTTTGGTTCCTAGAATGTTAACGACATCCAATGATATTATGAAGTGTTTATGGGAAATAGATGATGCAGTTCAAGCTGGCTTTTTGTCTAGATGTATGTGCTATCTATGAAAAGTGTCACACTGTACTGTAGTTTAAATCCTTGAAGCTTTGCCTCTTGTGGATGTGATAGGAAGTTCCTTGTCTCTATAACAGGCTGATAAGGGCCTGCAGTCATTGGCAGATGATAAATAGTCATTGACCTTACCTGACATTGGCATGGTGCAGGCTGACTAAAGCAAGCTGTCCTGTCATTGTAACCTACCATTCCATTAGAATGATTGGTGTGTCATCATTCTTCCTTTCAATACAACCCAAAAGAAGAAAGTAAAAACACTTTCTTGTCTTTTTTTGGTGAAGGTATCTCTCCAGTGGAAGTAATTCATATTCATATAACAAAAAATGAACAAGCAGTAGTTGCCTTTTATGACTGCTCCCTATTAATTTTAGAAAGTAAATTATTTTCCCACTTTCTTATAAAGTTTCTGGTACCAGTCTTTTTCATAACCTACTCCTGCCATAAATGTTGCCGTGATCACAGCACATGAAATTTGTGTATAGTATCAACAGTTCTAGCACACAACCATAAACTCTGCAAACACTGAAGTACCAAAACTAAAGATATGTTCAGTTTTTAGACTGCCATTCAGGTATTCTCATCTGTCCCAGAAGAAAATTAAATATGCCAGTAGCTGATGCATGTCGTCCTACCACTCATATTCAGTTAAGATTAAGCTCACCTATAAAGTGATGCAGCAGAAGAAAGATTGTAGTTATAACATTTATTTGTGCTACACCAGAACTTCTCTACCATGCATGCTGTAAAATTCAGTTGTAAAACATATTTGTCTCCCATATTTCCAGGTAAGGGCATAAGTACTCTAATAGGGTAGAGTTGAGAAGGAAATTTAAAGGATGTGTTTTACAAAGAAGCATATTTATTTTTGTGATTCATTAGAAGATGGAAGTCATACAACTCCATTATTTCTGCAAAACAGAAATTATTACATTAGGAACTATTAGGAAATTACACAACAGTTGTCAAAATAAGTGAACAAGAACAACGTATCAAAAAATGTGCTTTGCTTTTTCATTGTACTCATTCAGTTACTTTACTCATCCACAAAATAGTGTAATTTGCAATAGATCTCCCCATCGTTAATCTGAATTAGCAAAGTTCTGCTGCATTTGTCAGGCTATAATATGCATGAAAAAGAACATGACAATAGAAGCAAATGGCACAGGAAACATCTAATTGGAAAGGTTAAATTTTTTAATCACGATGGTAAAAAGCTTAGCTGCAGAAAGGTTGTTGAGAACGGAGTGGCTAACATGCAAAAGCTTGTTAAAATAATCCAGAAATGACTTTCTCTTGTATGGGAATCTGAGAACATGAAGTCATGGCAGCATGAGCATGGAAGACTAAAAGACTAAAATATAAAACATGGAAAATGCTCCTAACCATGTGTTCTATGCCTGGACTATGCAGGAAAATGCAGAGCTGCATACCCCATGTTAGTCTTGGTTCTTGTCTCTTGTGGTCTTCACCCATGTCAATGGGCTCAATCTCTTACAGCAGGAAAAATAGCATTTAACAGATATGTCTTAGGTCCCCCAGTGTCCCCTGTACATGTTTTCTTGTTGTCGTTGTTGCTTTTTGTTGTGTTTTCTTTTTTTAGTTCCTAGCTGTATTCCCATTCTTGCAATGGGACAGAAGTTACTAAACTCACAGTTTAGGGGTACTCTAAGTTGCTTGAGAACCCTGACACGGGGCATTTCAAAATGTCAGCACCAAACAGTACCTAGTGCCTAAGCATTTGCTTCGGATGCTGTCCTTTGCATCTCCATGATGCTTGGCTGAATAGCCTTTCAAGAGAACTGCTGATGGTATTCGGCCCCACAGCATTTTTGCTAGGTACATTTCATCGTCACTCTTCCCTGAACAAAGCGTCGGTGCCTACTTGAGGTGAGACAAAAGATTTTCTGTTTATTGCTGCCCACAGAAAGCAAATCAGCCGGTTTGTTTCTGCAGCAGCCCGTGTTTGAGTAGCGCTACGGACTGGAATTGTGCATTGCTGAACTTTCTGTGGCCAACAGCCAACTGTTTCAGGCTTTCCCAGGACGCAGCACGTGCTGGCTGCTCACGTACTGACTCGCCATCCCTTGTTCCTGGTGGGATGTCTGAAAGAGATCCGTATTTTTTTCTTACAAAGTAAAACTGCCAAACTGCCTGGGTTTCCAAGGGCACAAGTGCCCACCGCCTCCCTTCCTGCCGCCCCGCTATCATTTGTGTAATTGCTTTGATCCATCATACAGAGTGTTGCTTTTGATTCCTTTTGCTGTTGGTGACAAAACATGATGTTTTTCAAAAATTAGAGCAAGGCAGCATACTTCTCCCTTTGTTGGTAATGATTAAGTTTCCGGCTCCATGCTGTACCATTCATTGTATTAATACACCAGAAGGTCAGAGTTCCCTAGCATTTTTTTTTTCACTTTCTTGAAAAAGAAAGGTAATTTTCACAGGCTGGGAACATTCAGCTGCATCACCTTTAACAAGTTTGATAATATTAAAGTTAGTGTTCTGTTGAGTCATGTTCTCTCCACTGATCTTTAAAAGCCCTCTGGCTGCGTGTCATCCATTAAAAGTTAAATGGGATGCAGCCTACATTCAGGATGGGCAGAGCAGTGAGGTGCTGTTAGCGGCTGACTGCGGAGAAAAGGAATTACTTTAATTGTGACAAGACTCATTGGGTGCTGGATTCAGGTGTTTCTTGAATGGTGGAACAGTAAAGTATAATTTTTTAAACGTATGGTTTAAATAATTGCTAAAAATACGTGAAAAAAGAAGCAAACCTTTCCTAACAGATGCTTAATTAAGTGTGGAAATCTAGTTGATTGACCAGTGAATATCTGACTTACATGACTAGAACTCTCTTGTTTAAGATTAGATTAATATATTGGAATTTTAAAACACATTTGCAGATTCTTTACTTGTGATGTATACAGTTGGTCTCAGACAAGTGAATCTAAGCCAGCAAAGAATAAAGGGCCAGTCTTTTACTTTAGTTAGATGATAAAACTGGTTTTCTATTTTAGTGTCATTTACTTCACTACTGAACATTAAAACTATAATGCAGCCAGCAAGTCAACAGGGTGATGCATTAGAGGTCTGGTCTTTAAGTAAATCACAATGTTACCGTTATTTAACAGAAACTATCATAGAATCATAGAATGGCTTGGGTTGGAAGGGACCTCAAGGATCATCAAGTTCCAACCCCCCTGCCACAGGCAGGGCCACCAACCTCCACATCTGCTGCTAGACCAGGCTGCCCGCGGCCCCATCCAGCCTGATCTTGAAAACCTCCAACTGTGACAGAAGCTTCATGTATTTAACTACGAAAACTTGACCAAACAGCACAATTATGTGAATTACAAAGAAGTAAAACCTCCAAATTCAGATCATTCTTGTTTTTAGACTGGTGAACATGAGCAGCATGTTTCAAATATCCTGCACAAATTTATCATTTGAACTCACATAATAAAAGAAAAATGGGAAAGCATCAAGAGGCCAAACTTTGACCTGCTACCAGTCAGCCTGGTCATAATGTCCACACAAGTAACAGCAACTTACAGCACCCAAATATCTTGCTCAATAAGTAGAATTCACATTTCCTTTATCATCCTGAATCCAATCTATCACCAATACACAAACACATACTCTGATAAGTCCCCAAGAGGAACAGATTCAAGTCTTTCATGCATGGTTGCATCTGGGCTGTTTATGATCTCTTTTTAGTTATTAATTCATTGGAAATTAGACAATTCTATGCTTTTTTATTAAATCTCTTTGCCTCCATTAGTAGTATAGTGTTTGGTGGGCTGGACTTGCTGAAGTGACTTGGAGAAAGGAAAAAGTCATTTTGTAAATACACTCACGATTTTCTAAATCTCAGTGGTAGCAAAAGAAGAAAGTTCCAGTAAAGCATACAGCAAATGAAGATATTATGTATTAGGGATGGAATGAATCTGTCACTTTGACGGATTGTGAGGCAAAGAACAGATTAACAGATTACTCATAGTCAGAATGCAGCTCACTGTGAAAAATGTGCAGGAAATGATAAGTGTTGGTTTGTGCTGATTTAATGATATTTTGAGACTACAACAACACTCCAGGAAAATAATACAATGCAGCTCATGTCTTGCATTTTTTTGAGTCATCAACACGTTGCCAGATTAACCTTAAATCCCTGTGATATTTCTTTTTAAAATACAGTTTTCAGCTCATGCAAAGCCATACAGACATGCATATTTATGTTATTTTTCAAGATTGTTATTACAGTGTTCACTCAAAACTCTTTGATTTGTGTATATAAATACTCCCCCTCTTCCTTTAGTAGTATCTCTTTCTCCTTCTGTATGCTCGCTCAGTTCTATGTTACACTCACTGCTTCCCATCTGAAGCTGCAGGGCAATGAGAAGTACTGATTTAAAAATTCATACTGAATGTTTTTTGATTTAGGGCATATTTTGTGAGAATTTATAAGAATGTTCACAACTGAAATTGTTTAAAGCATTTTAGATGCCAAAGTGGGCAAGGTAAGGCTAAGACAGCTCCACAGTTGTTACAGAGGTATACAGGTTGCACACGAAATTTGATTTCTACATCTGAATGTTAATAGCCTTCAGAAGTCTTTGCTGCACTACTGAAACTAGTATTGAAGGCTTTATTTCTGTGGAAATGTTTCTATTAAAAAAAACTCATTACGCATCCATACATAATATATTACAAAGCAGAAACCAAATCAGTGTTTATAGCCAACCTGATGTAAGTTAATGAAGTTCCACACAACCTTGAAGTTCAGCAGGTTTGTGCACAACTGAAAATTCAGATCTGCTATAGGAGCCTAAAAGTGATGGAGTCTCCAAAAAAGATACAGCAATGGGTGAGGGGCTGTACCAAAAGCGAGGTGACTGCACTGACCTATTTGGGTATTAAGTTGATCTCTATCAACCTCTTCTAAATAAACATCATAAAAATCCAAATAAATTGGGGAAAAATAGGTGTTCATCTCAGCCATAACAAATATCCAAGCTACACTGAACTACTTTTGTATAGGAGCTCATACTTTGCATTCACCTACCATGGTAAGGTATTTACTTGGAGCATGTGCCGTAGAATCTGCTTCAGTGTTATTAAATACTATTAGTGCGACAGCAGTATGTGCTAAGGTTTTAGATGGCAGTAGCAAAAGCTGACAAGAGCTGATCTTTTTTCTCTACAAATATTTTTGTAGTCTTGATTCATACAGGAGCCTCCTCTGCTCCTCCACAGAGTGAATCAAATTATTCACTGTAAAAAAACCAACTCCACAAATGTGCTCCTCTTGTTACCGCTCAGGCACGGCCAAGTTCTCTTCCAGGATTCATAAGAATTTCCTAGGAATTTTATGCAGCTAAATATCATCTTTTGTGTTCCTCACTGTGCTCTTCAGTCCACGTCACGTTTTGTTCCCAATACAAAACTGATGTCACTTTTTCAGTCCCTGGTTCGATGCAGTGCAGCACTTGCCTTGCATTTCTTCAGTGCACTGCTAGGCTGACCTCACATTTTGAATATTCCTTTTAATCCCCACGTAGACCATCAGACAAAGCTGTTGTACTAAAACTTCAAAGCAATTTAATTTTGTTAATAATGTGAATTAAATGATCCCATTGATTAAAGTAGTAGAAATTAAATCTCATCCAAAAGAAAAGTGATAAAGTATGCTATCTCCATTCACAGGAATGCTTAAAATCCTTTTATTATGAGGCTTGCCATTTTCTCAGTCCAGCTAGCAGGACAGCCTAAGAAGAAATCTGTAACTAAATAAGAGTATCAGTGGCATTCATCAAGATTGAAATCAAAGCCTCTGATTATTCATTCTTCTGTTGATGGTATTATTGCTCATGGAAAAATTTAATATGGGATTGTCTCTGATTAAATCTTTGTTTAAGTGCTGCTTAAAAAGGCATTGCTAATTTTCTCAATAGATTTTACCAATGAACACCACTTTCTGCAAATCCTCTGTCATAAAACTGAAAAAGTGTTGATAAGTCCCAAAGATTGCTCCTGTTTTCTATCACAGCTCAGCTATCGTGTGATCTTTCAATATATGACATTTATTCTCCAAAAGGTTGGTTTTTTTTAAGGAGAAGAATATGACATGGCAAGATTATATCAAGTATGTTTTACTCTATCTTGGTATGGAGAATAGCTTTGAAAACAGTTCAGACTTTCAGTGCCAGCATTAAAGATGCTGGCCGATCTGAATGTGTGCGAAAGCTGTTGGGAGGCTCTGGACAACAAAACTCACAATGTCAAAAGACAATAGTTAGCATTCAGCACTGTTATCAGAGAAGCTCTAGATAGTTTATTACATTTTGATGGTATTGGTTATAGCTTGAGGCACTGATAGCATAAATGGAGTGTTTTAATTAGTCAGAGTGCTTGATTAGCTTTTCTGTTTTAGGGAGATAAAGAAGCTTCTTAAAGAAGTCTGCCCCAGAAACAATTTTTATATTTTAATAATGAGAAATAGTTTAACAATAATTTAATGTTTTAATAGGAAATAATAAACTTGCCACACATCTCCCTTGCATCGATCATAAATCCACATACCTCTGCCTCCCTTTGGAACCACCAAAATCCCATGCTCTTACACCAGCCCCTACTGGAACAAATAATAACACGTCAACTGATCCAGATGCCTCAAAAGAAATATAAAGAGGAAAGTGAGCAACTTATTTACACCAGAATTAAATAACTGAAGAACTAAATAAAGGACAAAATCATCCAGCTGGTGACAAATCATCCCGCCTCTGATTTCTCAGTCTTACTCTTTCAGGAGGACCCTGCAGAGATGGGAGTATTAAGAACTGTGAATTTAGGAGAGGTACTGGTTTAATGGCACACCCTTCCTCCTTCTGTGTTCTGTGAGTGAAAGGTCTCTGTCTTTTCCTTTGGAGATAACTACCTTATTATCTTTCTTTCCTTCCTACCAATATCCTCTCTGATTTCCTACTGGTACCTACTGCCTTTTTTTCTTTAGAAATAATCTGGAATATATTTTATGTGAAAAATATGTATCTCTAAACTCTTCCAAACCTGTAGAACTGTGTATATGCTCTAATGCTTCTTTACTTTTCTAACTACATTTGTTAATCAGACTGAGACCAAGCACCATCCTTCTCTACCATCCCACTGGATATCATGTGCATTTACTTAACTGTTCCTGAAAGCTTTCAAAGCTTTGGTGTAAATGAAGAATCTTTGGGTGTATGCATGGAATACAGAAATGGTACACAGTGACAGAGAAAGCTAATAATGAGATCTCTGGGCAAGCATATTGTGGGGATGAGTTGTACCAGCTCTCATTGGCAGAGCAGCAGAGGGGGAATGGCTGGAAGTTGGACATATATGTGAAAACAGAATGATGGGATTAAAGAAAAATGTGAAGTATGTTTTTGACATATTGAAATGATGGAAAAATCTGTATCTTTTCCTTTAAATCTCCTATACTACTTGCTGGATTTCTACACCAGCAGTTCTGTTTCCTGAGGCAGAAAATTAGTTTTTTCCATTTTGACTGCTAACTGATAGGTGGTTGTCCCCAAATTCACCCCAGATGATGTGTGCGTGCCAGCAGGAGATGGGGTGGAATCAACAGCAAGTCCAGAAGTAGCAGAAAAACTAACAACAACCAACAGAAAAGCAACTGGCATGTTTTAGCAATTACAGCACATGCCTAAGCCTTTCCAGATCTCTCTGTCAGAAACAAATCTTACGTGAGATCTTCAAGGCTTTTCAGAAAGTAGAAGTACATCACCTGTTTTCTTGGTGTTGGACAATTGATACAGCCGGGCAGTGTAAAGAAATCTGTCAAGCTTTGGGAAAATTCATCCTTTCTAGAGGAATCCCTGGAAGCTGAAGTTACTTGCACAGCCCTAGCTGATCTTTCTGGCCTCTAGCACAAGTTGGATGCAAAATGTTCTTGTACCAGCTGTTGGAACAGCCATGGCCAGACAAACTGAATTAACTCCAAACTAACTTAACTCAATAGAGCTGCTCAGTTCCACCAGCATGAAGCAAACACAGGGGAATTTAATGACCCCTTTCCCATCTATTTCCGTTGCCTTGCAGTGAAATACATTGGTCAAAAAGGATGGATCTGGTTCCATCAGAATGAGATGATTTACTGAGGTCCCTTGAATTCCATTTCAAATGTTAAATTTCAATCACTGAGTTTAGTTAATGGTGATGTGGAAGTCTGAATGTGTTATAGCTTTTAACTGTTGAGCAGGAGAGATGGGAACATAATGAAACATCAGCTATGCACAGCGTACAGAGATTAGCTTCTTCTATGAAAAGAACTATGAGACGTGGTCAGCTGCAGGATTGCCTGAACTTTGTGTCTTGGATGTGTCCCTCCAGGGCTGCGTTTCTCTGCCTCTGTTACTTGAATGAAATCTCACACATGTGCTTCCTTATCCACTTTCTCAGTGGAAATGTCTACCTTTCAGCTTGCAATAAAAAGCAATAGCAATAACAATAAAAAGGACTGTTCTGTTTTCCTTTTTTGAGCTGTAACAATCAAAGGCAGTGTATCATAAAGTGGCATATCGGAAATGAACACTGAACTTTGCATCAATGTATGATAATGCGAAAATCATTTTTAAAAGCTGTCACAAAGTAGTGTTCAGCAGAGGCATAAACTGCCTATAAAATTAAATAGGTGAAGAAGTCCCATAGTCTCTCGTCTATGATAAAGATTACATCAAAACTTTTTTCTTCCTGGAATCAACACAGATTTGTGACAGCTGTGTTCTCTGTCTTATGGTCAGCAACTAGAACTATGTTATGGTCAATAACAGATTTTTAACTATAACATGTAACAAATTCTATAGCACTAACACTTGCTGGGTCACCCAGTTGGACCAGATGATCTTAGTGGTCTTTTCCACCATGATGATCCTCTGCTTCTGTGATTCTATGATGCTATAGAGGGGCGCCAAGCAGTGCCAAATCAAAGGTAACCAAACACAGCTCTTGCATTGCCATTAAGCCTTTTTCCCCAGGATTTTTGGTTGACCTCTACAGTGTCATCAAACACAGGTGGCTTCTCCCAGGTCTGTTCCGCAGCAAAGGACTCTGATGAGTCCCATAAGCTTTCAGAGCACAGCTCTGGGGATTATGGATCACACCTTCTGTTGAGAGAGTAATACCAGCTGAAGTTTTTCAGTGTGAAAGGTGAAAATGCAAAGGAAGGAAGGAAGCCTTAACTTTTTAAATAGTGTTAGCTGTAAACTATATTTTTATAATACTAAAATCACAAATAGGAACACAAACTGTGCTTTTAGTTCTGATTTGGTTTGTGTTTTTCAGAGACTGGCTGGATGCATTCAGTCCCCCCATCACTCCTGCAAGCCAGAAATTGGAAGAGCACATAAAATCTTCACCAAATCAGAGCATTACAGGTAGGAATTTGTGAAGACACTGGACCTGGGTAGAAAACCATTTCTGAGTGCTGTTCCTGTAGAGCTGGTTCTGCTTTCCAGTAGTTTTTTTACACTGCTACCTTTTGAGTTCAGCATCACTTATTATTTTCAGTTCAAACTAGCAGAGTTTTCCATGCCTCTGATAGAAGAATAACTTTTGCAGGTATAAATTCTTAGCATTCTGGTTGAATATAGATTCATCCCATTAAAAAATACATCTTACTTGTTTAAAATCACGGATTGATGATAGTGAATATGGGGAAAAAAAAAAAGAAAGAATGCTAGGACTAAAGTTGATGGAACAGTTACATATGTGGCACTTGTCTTCTGATGAAAAAAATAAATAAATATAGCCTTAAATGAAACCTCAGCGCAGTTTCCAAAGGAAGAAATTGCTGAGTTACCATCTCAAGGGCTGCAGGTTTTTTTCTTCATAACGGCATTTGTTTAGAGAATGACAAAGAACTTCGTGGAAACTGGAAAGTTGGCAGCAACAGAATAAAACATCTATCTTGTTTTCTTCAAACCCTCTTTTTTTCTTACTTATGTGTTAGGAAATAGGGTAGATACCTACATTTTTCTTCAAGTCCAGGGAATTCGATGTGATATCTCATAAATCTGACCTGTGTATTTTGATTGCCTGAGGATGAAGATGTCTGAGTGATTTACAGTCTAGAATAGATTATGGCCCCCAAATTGGCCATCTTTTCATAGATGTGTATTTGTAATTGTTTATGACAGCAGAACAGAACTCTGCTGTCAGGAGGGACCTTGCTTTGAAGAATCAAATAATATGTTTTGTTAAGAGTCCTAAATAAGCCCAAGAGAATTGGACAGTAATCCTTGAGTTAAAGACGCGTTGGATATAAATTTGTGAAAGGTCTCTGAGAGTGTCTTGATGTGGATTGATGTCTTGATGTCTGGATCATGAAATCCAAGGCTTGCTGCAGTAAAGCTTGAATCTCTGTAAATTTTAACATTTGGATTGATTGTCTCTAAAAAGCTAATAAAGCTATGTATGCATCTGAGAAATGGCTGGATTTCTCCTGCTAATTCACACCATTTTTCAATTTTGTTGTTTCTGATATTGCAAGGTCTCTTATATGATTGTTTTGGTTTGGTTTGGTTTGGTTTGGTTTTAACATCAGACACCAGACATTAAAATGCATTTCTAAGAAGTCCCACAGTTCATTCGTTACGAGCAGTTAGGATGCCACACTGCCTTCCTCCACTTAAGGCGAATTTTAAGACATCTACATTTACAACTTATCTGAAAATATTAATTGGGGTATATACCTTTGCATACATAGTTAAAGGTCCTGTCTCAGGATAACACTGTATCTTTTAGTCTTGCTTTGGTTTTTATTAGCCTTCCTACAGTGAAAGAGCTCATTGTATCAGAAAAGTCAATATGAGCTCATTTATTGCAACAATATTGACTCTTCTGTAAGCTTGCTGGACTTATTGGACTTATTTGTCACACGATTTCTTCAACCCAATAACGACAATGAAATATACAGAATATACTTTACCAGCTACCTTTAATGTGTCTATAACCAGCAATAACAAATACCCTACGAATGCTAACAAACTTGAATGCTGTTCTGTGAGACCAACGTGACAAGCAGCAAGTCTTCAAATGGAAATGTTTGTGCTGCTTAATTTTCTGATTTCCACGCGGAATATTTTAATAACACACAATTGGGTTCCTACAGTCCTTAGGAAAGGACTGACTGTCTTTGCTGGACTAAAGCAGACACTGAGGAAGACACCACTTAGGAGGACTTCGATACGCTCTCAGTAAAGGTGCTGCTGCTGAACAGCCCTCTTGGGCTTTGTGAAGTCCAGCTGTTCAGCAAACTGAATGACATCATTTCACCTCAGCTGAAGGCAAGTCTTCAGAAGTGTACAAAAAAAAAAACCAACTGAACTGCATTTATCCTGAAGGTCACGATTCAAAAGTCAGAAGATTATACAATTCAAAGGGAAATTATGTCACATTTGACAGAGAGGTATTTCCATGTGATTTTTCAAAGTGAATGAGAGTGATTTACTCCTACTTTCCATTCCTCACACAGGTGAAGATGACCTCAATGCTGAAGAAGACGAGGAAGTCCTGACTCTATTGTATGATCCGTGTCTGAACTGTTACTTTGACCCAAATTCTGGGAAGTACTATGAATTGGCATAGTCAGCTCAAGAGGACACACTGTTCTGTATTCAGAATAGACTTATCTTTTAACTGCTTTTGAAGTGTGACTGGGCTGCATAATTTATCATGTAATTTAAATCTTGAAGTAACCAGTAGTTTTGCAAACAAATGAATATATTTTGTACATAGTGTCTTATTTTTATAGTTTCACATTAAGTTGTACTGCAGTGGAAAATCACGTAGCGTGGAGGTTCCAGTGGGTAAGACATTTATTTGTTAGTGTCATTTATTTCCAGCATTCAAAGCTTTTACGTGGGAATGAATGCAGGTGAATCAAGAGCCTTTGTGGTGGTCATCTCTAGCTTACGGTCTGACTCAAATAAAGAGAACTTTTTCCACTCATCATTTATTGGATTCCTTTGTACTTTCAGGATACGCACTACAGCCCAAACAGACACGTTCAAAGGTGTCTATTTTGTCAGCTGCCTTTGTCATCAGAAACAAAAACGTAGGATGAGCTCTGGTACCAGCTGCCCTCTATTTCCTGCTGTAATTTGAGATGGCAGTAAGGAGCGATTGTTTCAACACTCAGAAATTGGAGCCTTGTTCCATGTAAAGGCAGGAAGGTGTATATATGATCCATACGCATGCAGTCCTTGCACGTTTAAATTAGTTTTTCTGTTATACTTTGCAACATAAGAACAAAACTTATGTATCCCATCCACATTGTCTTTCAGTGCAGTTTCCAGTGAGGGCCCCAGAGTTCCAACTTAGAGACTGAAATTGCGTGCATCACAGTGTGATTTCTTCCTGCTGTATGTATAATATCCATGTTGACCACGGAGCAAGTCTATGGAGATAGAGCAGACCATTCACAGCACTTCAAAATAAATGTCCATGAAACTGTGCAGGGCAGGGGCTGCCTGTGGAAGAAGCAAAGTGTTTGGCTGTAATGGCATCAAGCTCACAGCAGCTTCGGAGTCCAGCAGTTCAGTATGTATCAGTTTTTTGGAAGAAGTTAAAGTGGATGTCAGCATCACATGGCAGAAGTGATCTATGGCCATTTCTGGCGATTCGTGCTCTGAGTTTCTACTTGATTATATCCAGTGCTGTTCCACAGTAATCATTTGCAAGTTGATTACTCAGTGAATTTTTAAGAATAATGTATTGGAATGTCATAAAGTGAGCTTACGAAGCTCACTGGCAAGTGATTTAAAATGTTATGTCTGTAAATTATTTGTAATTATGGATGCCAGTTAATGAATATCCAAGAATCAATTGAAAATGCAGCTGTTAATAGTGGCTTGGCACAGGATCAGATTGTGTATTTGGCTTCTGTGTCAGGTACAAACATATCACCACCAATTGATTCGAGTAGCACTGAAATCCACAGGAAGACAGATACTGTGTGGAGATAATTTACTTACCCTGCCTTAGCCAGTTTATCCCAGAAAGATTTATATCTGTTCTTGCTAATGCCATAATCAGTTTAAGAGTTCAATGAAATCATAATTTTGCCCTTCAAAAATCAGATCCTGGCTCACACACGCTTGTATGTACACAACTGCTTTCTGCTTAGCATTGCTTGTTGTATGTCCTCAGCTGCCATGTGAGCTCCGTGACGCCAAACGGAGCACCTCTGTCCCAAAGCGCCCCCCCCTCAGGACAGCAGCATTGCCCTTTCTCCTCTGCTGCCATGTTTACAAGGCAAGAAGACATGAGAAGTACTCCTTATTATTCATGTATCCTTCAGACATGAGACACTCAGTTTTGGTGCATCTTGAAACTTTGGGTCAGATGGCAAGACTGCACAGGCTGGAGAATCCATGCGAATGTTTTTGCATAATGCATTTCACACTCAATTTTTTTTCCACTGCGTTTCTTTATATTAAAAAAGAGATTGTTTTTAAGCAATGAATTACGTGCAGAACAAAAAGACAATCCGGTCTGTCTTTCCTCTGTGGTACTTCTGATAATCACCACTTCTCTTGTGGTTACTATAGTAACTCGGCATCCTCAGCTGCCACCTTTTCTGGCACTTTGAAAAAAAATCTATTGAAATTCAGTTCCCTCACAAACTGAAAGCTTGGTTTCATAGCACCCACGGGAGTGTGTCAATGTAACAACAGTGCTTCTCGTTGGTTCTGGTTCCTGTTGAAGTTGCTGTTAGCAGCAGCACAGGAGCTCTCCCTCTGATGCTCTGGATCCCACTGCAGTCACTATGAGCAATGCCTCATCCACCTCCCCCAACCAGGAATAGTTTTGGGGTGCTGCTGCTCCATCGGGTGCCACAGTCCCATACAGCCATAAACAACAGGGCCAGGCTCCCAGCACCACTGTCACTGCACTGTAATGCTGCTGGGCTTCCAGCAACGCTTCCATTACACCGCTTGGGTTTTTTATCTATTAACAAGTTTATTATTGGATGATTGCGTGTTTTATCTTTGTGGGAGACCAGAAAAAGCCTAGGTCACAAATTACAGGCGTCATTTCAGAGCACTGCATATTTATTAGGCCATCTGCTACCGCCGTGCTAAAGGCACAAACCTTCGCTCCAGCAATCTATTCGCAGCGACTGCCTTACCACCTGAGGTGGAAAATACTAAAGCTCTGGATGCATTTATTATCGCACTGAGTAATTTTATAATGTGTTCATACAGCTCAGAAAACATCCCGTGCAAGTATTTGGCTGCTGCTTTCTCATCAGGAAGGCTCTCCAAAGAGGGATCCCATGGTGCCGTGGGTTTGTTGCATTGGGCACATGGTGGCACTGAGTTTTGTCATTCAACCCTGGGTCATCATAGAACCACAAAACTGTTTGAGTCAGAAGGGACCCCGAAAGGCCATCAGTCCAACCCCCCTGCAATGAGCAGGGACACCTACAGCTCCATCAGGTGCTCAGAGCCCATCCAGCCTCACCTTGGCTGTACCCAGGGACTGGCTGGGAGAACTGTGATTCATTTCAAGATAATTTCAAAGCTCATGGATGATGATTATTCTCTGGAAATGTTTTTCCAATGAAGAGTTCAGTTTGCTGAGCGTTCCCTTCCCATTTCCAGTGCTGCTGTTTCCCATCCCCTGCATTAACACATTACCACTGAGAATGAATGGCTGCATTTTTGCTTTGTATCTTTCTTCCGTATTTTTGACAACTGTTTTTCATGCTTTGCATAATTCACTGCGACCCACGATAAAGTTAAGTGCATTCAAAGCCTGTGCATATTTAAGTTACTGCTTCTCCTTTGTGCAACAGCCTATAACCATATTTTAAAGCAGTTACAGTCTTTGTTACAGTCTTTTACTAAGCACACATAGTGGCACTTTTGTAACTGGGTTACTGAGCACACTTTAACGAGTCACGCAGCTCTCACAGACAATCACGTAAATCCTTATTAATTCACAGTTTATTGACCACAGTGGTTCTGGATGAGCATCTGGTGCCAACGTCCCTCCTGTGGGCACCACACCACCTGCTGCCACGTCTCCATGGAAATTCCCAAAGTTCCTCTTGAAAAACCAAAGGGCGTGCTGCAGCCCTTCAGCATGTCTGCAGGAAAGCCAAGGTGTGAGGAGTGCAGAGTAACCCATGGGCAGGCAGCAACGCAGGCAAGGAATGTGTCAGACAAGTTCGGCCACAATAAATACCTGCTTAGCAGGCAGAGGATGTTCAGTTCTAAATCAAATTGCATATGAAGAGTGGAAATTGCTGAGACTGGTATTTACCTGTGAAACCAAAATTACTTCGTGAAGAAAATAATTACAGACAGACTGTCTAAAAATCGGTTGTGAGTCCTTATTAAGCAGCTGAGACAGAGACACCGCTGTGAAGCACAGCGTTCAGAGCTACAGCCCACATTTTGTTCTGGTTGCATTGCAATGCCTTTCGAGTTTAAGGAGGTCTTCCTTAAGAAGTTTAAGGAGGTCCTTTTTTCCATGCAGTATTAATAAATCAGCACAAGGGAGAAACCCTATTACCAGAAAAGGCTGATGAGTTCAGGGAATTAGTGGGGGAAACATGAATATTATACTAAAAGCAGTTGCTTGTTGCCAATATCTAGGCACCAGTGAGGCAGCTGAGCTCAGTGTTGGCTCTGTCCTACAGGGACACATTCAGGGCCATGTCCCAGACTCCATCCTGCAAATGTGGAGCTTCAAGGAGAGCAGCTAAGGATCTTTTGCTGCAGCTCTCCTCCCTGACACCCATCCCTCATGATGTCTTAGAGTCATAGAATTAATAAGGTTGGAAAGACCACTAGGATCACCTTGTGCCACCATCAACCAACCCATCACCACCGTACCAAACTGTGTTACTCATTCAACATCTACCCTTCTCTTGAAAACCTCCAGGAAAGATGACTCCAATAGTCCCTGGGCAACAGCCCTGACCACCCTCGTGCTCGCTTCTGGCTGCTCCGAGCAATGAATGGTTTACAGACACACAGCATTCCAAGAGGTTTTTTGAGGCTGGGACTCTTTGGCTCTTCCATCAGAAAGCAAAGCAGCACAGCCCTTTGCTCATCAAGCGCTCTTGTCTTAGCCCAGAGTAAAGGCTAAACAAACACATCTAAACAACTGAAAAGCACGTCAACATTCAACTTCAAAATAAAATGCAGTGAAGTGTGAAATTATACCTTTTATTCCATAAATCTCCAGCAACCCGCACAGCTCTGTAACTTGTATCACGCTTTAATATTGGCAGAGTTTAACACACCATGCAGACCCCATAAAGTAATTACATTTCATCTCAACAAAGAAACAAAATCCCAGCTCATTCATCCCCCTCCATCTGAGGAAGGATTATAGACAATTCAGTGCATGTCGATTTTTCCTGGCGATAAATCCAAAGCAGGTCACCAACAAAATGGTAATGTGGCTTCCCCAGGCAGCTGATTTACAGGGAAAAATAGAGATATTGTTTGGTGTCCTTCAAGGCACTCTCACCCTGCTAAAACCCCTTTGCTTTCTGAAACTTCTTGAGTTATCCTCTACTTACAAGAAGCTTAAAAACATAAAACTTACTGAGAATCGACCATTTCCACGCTTTGCAATTGCTGATCTTTTGGGTTTTGTTGCTTTGGTTTTATGAGTTTTGTGCCAGATCCTCATTCAGCTTTTAAAGAGTTGCTTCATTTTGCAATAAATGAAGCGATTTGAGCAACAGTGGCAGAAAGACATCAGAAAGCACAGACACATTCACACCTCATGGCACCAGCCACTGCCTGGCCACCAATCCACCAAGGTCCCCTTGGGCCACCAGGCCTAGGCCAAGTATACAGCTGTTTGCCATGATAGAGGTGGCCACCAGGCACAGAACACCACAGCTACAAGGGAAGGCATGAAATTGCCTTCTTTCTGCCATCCCAAAATCAGCCACTGGGAAGGCATGAAAGTGAACACGCTGGCAAGAAGAAAAGGCACAGTGGCCTTGACAATGTAGATTGGTTCCCAGTTCACCCAGGAAAGCAAAGACATGAGCTGGTGTATGCAGCTGTATTACCATAGAGGGATCTTTTGTACGTGGAGAGGGGGCAGTGAAACCTTAACAGCAGAGAGGGTTAAATTCTGCTTAGCACCACCAGAAGCTGGAGAAGGGCTGATGGAAGACATGGAATTTGATGGGGAACTTTTATTTTAAAAAGTTAGCAACCTTCCTGGGAGTCCATGAGCAGCTGAAGACCAAACTGAGTAAAAAAATGCAAGGTGAGCACAAGGTGAGTTACAGAGGGCAAAGAATTGTTATGATGAATTATAATAAAATCAGCAAGGAAAAATAACAGAGACCTGAGATGCCAAGAAATGTCATTTCTTCTGCCCTCCTTCTGCCTGGTGCAGGCACGGCACCAGGGCAGCCCCATGGGTGCAGACAGTCCCAAACCATCACAACAACAATGCGGTTACTGGGTAGTAACTCAGCAGATGGTGACTTTTTGAAGTTGATCGCGGTACAAATGATACTTTCTGAGTTTGTTTCTTTCCGTTCCGATTCTCAGTAGCGTGTTCAAATGTCAGGGAGCATCATATTTCTATCTTTTATTTCCTCTGTGAGAAGAAATCTTCCTTAAGAAGCCTCAGAATTACATCTTGGGAGAAAAGCTGTGCTCCCTCGATGAAAGCAATCTACTTTATAAACATTCCAGAGTACAATAAAAATAATAGATGCAAAAAGCCCCACTGGCTTTTTTTCTCAGTGGAGATTTTAATTTCTATTGCACTTTTTACAGAGACATTCTATCGGCACTGTGATGCCTTACTGGGTTGGTGGGGCTCATTGACAGCACAGAGGAAAGATCTCTGTGTCCCCAGGTGGGCTCCCACCCCTGCCATCCCCCTTCTGAGCCCAACCCCCAGTGTCTCATTCTGCCCCATTGCACTAAGCAGCAGCAGGTTTGCATCACTCAGATGATGCGTCCCCAAAGCCTGCCCTGCCACAAGCAATAAGCAAACCTGGGCAGCACAGCATGCAGGATGGCCGTATGCTCACTCAAACATTGTTTTTCAGCCACACAGAAGCAGTAGAAGCAGCTGCAAGTGAACTCACTTCACTGAACAAGGCCCAAAGACAACTTCCTCCAACTAATATAGGGCCAGTCTGGAAACTTGCAGATGAGGAGCAGATAGAAGCATCTGATCCTCAGTGCCACATCTCCACAGTTGTCAAACACCTCCAGGGACGGTGACTCCACCACTCCCTGGGCAGCCTGTGCCAGTGCATCACCACTCTCTCTAAGAAGAAAGTTTTCCCAACATCCAACCTGAACCTCCCCTGGCACAACTTAGAGCCATTACCTCTTGTGTTATTATCAGTACCTGGGAGAAGAGGCTATGAGTCCCAGTGCACAGCTGGGAGCACAGCACTTGGCCAGCAGTGCTTTGCCCAACATCCTTCCATATTTAGTGCAAGTGAAGCAAACTGGAAGCCTCAAAGGCACAGCTATTGGTAAGGCTGGGATTTGTCTCCTCTTGTCATTAATTGCCCAAATCAGAGCTGCAGAGCTGGCACTATGCTCCACTACACTTTGTAATGAAATCACTGACTGTGCCTAAGAAACAGATTTAATGATATGATACTAATAGAGTCACACATTTCCCATGCAAACATTCATGATCTATATCCACACCCTTTTTTTAATACTGCTTTTGCTTCATAACAAAATATCCAGCACAGCACCAACTGGCATTGGGCAGAGGACAGCGAACACTGGAGCACTCCTACTGTTAATCACATACAGAAGGAATCTGTGGCTATGGGGTTGGAGGTCCCCATGGGCATCCATCTGCATTTTGAGGCTCTCAGCAGCCAAAGGAGCAATGGAGAGGGGCTGGGTGCTGCAGAGGGGTTGGGTGTTGTAGCAGTGGGGAGGGATTTATGCTCCAAGTTCTCACTCAGCAGTCACCAAGCTGTCTCAGAGGAAGGGCAGGGACTGGGGGTCTGAGGAAGTGGGAGATGTGCTAATTGCCTCCGACAGGCATAATTGCTGCAATTCAGAATGCTAAAAATGTGAAATTAGGAATAATCAATGGATGTTTATGATCTGTGTCGATACCGTGAATTCAGCTAATACAGAGTAATTACACTCTTCTAATTCCCGGTGTTTGTCATCGTTGGGTTGCAGAGGAGTCCTGCAGAACAATAACAGCGGATTGGCTGTGCTAGAGCTGCAAACTGTGGGCTTAGCGCGGCGCGAGCTAATTTCTCTTTTAATGGTAAAAGCGGTTATGATTTCCCTTATTTATTCCTCTCTCCGAGCGCCGGGGGCTGCGCCAGGGCTGCAGCGGGCGATGGATGCGCTGCGCAACAGCACCACCAATTGCCGCGCCGGCACAAAGCAAAGCACGCACCCACGGCTGCGCTCCTGCTGCCAGGTGGCGCTCCGGCCGCTCGCCCCATCCCGTGGCCCCGCACCTCCTGCCAGGATTCGTGCCTCCAGATGGCCACCGCCACTGGGTGACAGCCACGAGATGTGTTGTCAGGGTTAAGGAACTTGTGCGTGTGTGCAAAGTTAACTACCAGTGGTGCAGTTAATGGTACCGCTGACTAGAGAAGGAAGCCTCCAGTCTCTGGCAAAGAAGGGGCAGCCAGAGGCATGGCATGTGGGGCTCCCAGCTCCACGAAGGCAGTGAAAAGGAGAAAGTGAGTGGTGCTCCAGCAGCAGCTGCAGACAGGATGGGATTTGGCCATGGTCCCACTCCTGGGCCCAGCTTGGTCACTGCCACTGCCCCACAGCCCTGCCCACCTCCTGCATCCTGCTCGGCTCCACAGTGGGAGCAGGGCCTCTCCCTAGTTAACCATTGACTTGCAGGGGGAGCTCTGGCCACAGGCACCCTTCTGAGTAGCCAGCATGCAACCAAATGTTTTTATGGTCAGAGGAAATTAGAAACGCTCTGGCAAACAGTGTTGCTCCAGGGAGGAGTTCAGCAGTGCACACAGGCAGATCTCCTGGGCCCCTGGGCAGGCTCTGGGTGGAGCCTATGCCTAAAGCACCATTGAAATCTTTAGCAATCTTTATACAGGAACCTTTTTGTTCTCAGAATGGTTTTTAAGCAAATAGGTTTCCGGTTTGTTAGACAAATACCTCTGGTTATTGCCTGCCGTCCTCCGCAGCTCCTTCCTTCTCTCCCTCTCTTCCAGTGGCTCTGGCTGACAGCGGAGCGCTGTGCTCTTTCCAGCATAAAAAGAAAAAGAAAAAAAAATCAATCCAAACAATTAAAAGAGAACATAATAGAAATCCCAGGAGAGGGTTGCCCTCTTGTAATGCAATCAGATTCCATCAATTTCACTGCTAAGGGACTTCACCCAATGAGTTTTACCTGGGATTAAGGTGAAAATAAATAGCCCGAATAAATAAATGACTTCCCCAAAGTGGTAGTGTTTATTGGTTTATTTTTCCATTTCTCTCCCTCTGCAATGAAATCAATACACGCATAGAAAACCACGAGTTGGGTGAAGCACTGTGCAGTGGGAACACACACGCAGGCGTGTGCCCCCACAGTGACTGGGACACAATGGGGACGTTTTGCAACTTTCTATATTCTAGGTCTGAAGTCATTGCCAGCTGCAGGCTTTACTCATTGCACTTGAGGGAAGCTCAGAGAGCTCCAAATGCAACCCACTACCAGCCTGGAGGTCTCACGTCTTGCAGAGGGGGATTTCAGAGATAAGGGGCCACTGGGGCTGGTAGGGACAAGGTTGGAGGGAGTGGGAAAGGGCTGTGGAGGATGCAGAGACACAGTGCTGTGGGCATTTTCCATAAATGTTGGCAAGGGGACCCAGAACAGGGTCAGACAGGAAGGAAAATTTCTCTCCTTCTTCATAGCATGCAAACCTGACCTCAGCCTTCAGCCCAGCCCTGCTACAATTCACTACTTTTTATTTACCCTTCAAACAGGAAAAGCAACTCTCAGCGCAGGTCCTTTACAGATTTTCTACACCAAGCTTATCTACGAGCACAGCAGCACTGGGCACACTGCTGCAGGTGAGGCTCTGCCTTCTGGCTTCAGGTTGGGCTCCAGGACGGACCACACCATGCTGTGACCTCGAATTTGGACGGTAGGATTGGGTCCCTGTGGGTATCTGCTGTGTGTCCATGGGGGACGCGGTGGCAGCAGGGAGGTGGGCAAGTTTGGGTGGGAAATGGTTCATGATCCCACTTGCAACCCTTCCCAATCCACATGGGCGAAGACACTGCACGATCAGGGAAAGGGAAAACATTTGTGCTCCTGTGCCACACGTCCTTAGAGCTGGTGCTGCTCTGCCAGTGTAGGAATTGCTCCCAAACTCTGCTTCTTGTTAGAAATGCCCGCAGCTGCATCACCATGAGCCCAACAGAGTGTATGCAAATTAAGAGGACAAAATTGTTTGCTGAACAGAGAGAGAATGCACCAGCCCTTGGCACCAGTTTCTTTCCTTTTCCTTCTGATTTAAAGAGAGGACTTTCCTCTGCAGACCTCTCTGACCATGCCAGCCTAAACTGCAAGCTGTCAGTGGCATTCTGCAGTCCATAATATTGAAAACTCACCCTGCATCATCCCAGAAGGAAATGATGCAGGGCTGTGCCTGCAAATACACCACTTGAGCTATTCCTTGTCAGCGGCAGGGAAGAGTTCCTGGGAAAAGGACAGCACTGGTGAGTGACAGGGGATCAGCACGGGGCCTGCAGAATGACTCTGATACACCGGAGCCAGGACTTTGATACGTCAGGGTGGGGACAAGCATATGCCCAACAGGAATCCATGCATTTATGGTGGCTTAGTCCCCAACCTTAGTCAATGCAAATATGCTTAACAGAGCAATTCTTTTTCATCTAACATTCGCCTGGTTTTTGTGGATTACAGCCACGCTTCACGGTGTTTCTCCTTGCTCAGGGTGACGCAGGACCAGTGACAGCCCCTCGCTGTGTTCCCCCAGCATGCGGGTGACAGGTAAGGATGGAGACGAGCATTTACTTTTCCCAGTCCCATTTTCTACAGCTCTTCATACCTATTTCTCATTTGCATCGCCCATTTCAAGCCCATCTGCCCTGCCATCCCCTCACCAGCATCGCAGGAAAGGTCATTTGTATAAGCATCAGGTTTTTATGATATTTGTGTAGATTTCAGGCTGTTGTGTATTTCCCAGCAAAACCTTCAGAGGCTGAGAAGTGATGGCTGCTGAGAGGTTCCTGCTTCCATAAGAGCCATTCAGCTGCAGTCTAAGTATATTTTTCTACCCTGTTTCCATGCAGGACAGGAATGTTTTGCTCCAGTGAGTGTTGCTTTAAAGCCAAATGCCAATCACATTTGTATTAGTGGCTGCTTGGCTGTTGTTGGTGACTAATTGGGGGACAGCAGCCCTCCCAGCACTGGGAAAATAGGAAACACTTGCATTTATATTGCTTTCTAACTAATTATCAGATTAACTTTAATGCAGAGAGGAGCATGAATAATGCCCTTTGGTGGAAGAGTGATGTCGATCTGAGGATCACCGCTCACTCTGGAGACATTAATTAAGAGACCAGAGTCCTTGTAGAGGATGAGGAAAGGAGTATTGGCCACCTGCCATGCCACGGCGGCCACTATGTGCATGGGGAACTGGGGATGCAGACTGCGGGATGCCCCAGGGATGCCCTTCCCCCTACCCACGTCCTCTTCTCACCAGGCATGGTCCGGATCCTGGTGCCGCTGGCCACACTGCTGAGCTTCTGGGTCATCATACAGACATACTCTGAGCACAGAGGGAGAGCCATCAGCCTGCGGAGCTGGTTGGGTGAGTGCATGGCGGCCCCTGGTTGGGGGCACAGCCACCAGCTCTGTTATGTGGGCACAGCAGGGACAGGGCAGTGGGAAGTTCTGCAGGAGTCCGGGGATACTCACAGCCCCGAGGAGAGGTTTTGGTGGGCCCTTGGGATGCTGACCTCTCCTTTGTGTCTGCAGGTTCCACCAGAAAGCCCATGAGTAGTGAGTACCACTCTTGGCTTCATCTCATACACAACACTGATCCGGGCTTGAGGGCAATGGTCGGAGCACGATGACTGCTTGCAAGACGAATGTCTCACCTTCACAAATGCAGGGGGATCTCCCTATGGCCCTTGTGCAGATTTCAGCACAGCAGTGTCTTCATCAGGCACATGGGCCTTTACACATCCCATGCCTCAGCACAACACTCTCAGGCCATGGGCTGCAGGAAGCCAGCAGGGGTCCTATGCATGTGGTAAGGCTGCAAGCCTCACCCCAGCTGAAAATGGGGAAACTCAGGGCAGAAAACTCACACAGGGCTGGGCTTGAATGGGTGCCAGCAGTGAACACTCCCTGTGACACCTGCCCTCTGTTCACACAAAGCAGTGCCCAACTCCAGCTCATTACGTCCCATCCCAACCCCATCACCGCCCATCACTGTCCTAATGTGCCTCACCCCACAGCGCACCCTGACAGCAGACACGTGCCTCAGCCCCAGCCCCAGGGCTCGTGTCCCCCCCCACAGCTCCCTGCTCCCCCCAGGCCCACCACAGCCCCGCCACAAATGCGAGAACAAGAAGGACTGCCCCGCTGACCACTTCGCCTTCCGGATCATCAGCGGTGCCGCCAACGTGGTGGGACCTTCCATCTGCTTCGAGGACAGGATGTAAGCAGTATGGGGAGGGGTGGGGTGGCAGCAGGGCAAGTTTGGCCTCTGACTGCCAAGCACAGACCACTCCACAACAGTGGAGAGTGTTGTCTTTGTGCCTGGGGATGGTTCATGGCCTGCTGCCACTCACTGGTCTCTGCTTTCCAGCCTCATGAGCACCGTGAAGAACAACATTGGCAGAGGGCTGAACATAGCGCTGGTGAACGGTGAGTTGGGCCCCCATGGCCCAAAGGCTTTGTGCACAGCCAACTTCAGGACAGCATCAACCACGGTGCACATGGGCCTGGGACGCAGGGGAGCCTCTCTGGAGACCCACCCTGACTGTGTTGGGAATTTTCAACCCTTAGGAAAGAGCGGGCAGCTCCTGAAGGTGGGCTCCTTCGACATGTACTCTGGAGGTAAGCACAGTGCCCTCGGTGCCAGCAGTCACCAGCACTGTAGCAGCTCTGCTGTGTGTGCAGATAAGGGCTGCTGGACTTTGGCCATCTCTGGTGGTGGACGTGTGGCTGCCCAGGGTCACAGCTGAGCTGGGCTTCTGGCTCCCTTCTCACTTACAAAAGCCTGAATAACAAAATCTCACTAAACCAATCACCCTTTATGTTTGTTGGTCATGAAAACAATATTGGTAACTCCAGAATTTTAAGGAGAAACACCGACATCATGAGATTTCTTGTAGTCTGTGAGCCCCAAGCAGCAATCAGCTGTTGTGCCACTAGATGGGGCATTGGACTCGAGCATCCCGCACAGCAGATGCAGGATAAGGAATAACTCCCGCAATGTGCACAAAACTGCTGCCACCGGGCAGGAACTCTGCAGCCAGGCTCATTCCTGGTGTTGGAAATTTAATTCATATGAGCAACGTCTCACAGCTAGTTAGCCAAATTAGCAGTATATTTCTCCTTATGGTCGTGCACAGCAGGCAAGCAGCAGTCCCAAACCTTCCTATCACCAGTACCATGCACAGCACTACTAAAACCCTTTTCTTTTTCCTAACGCTCCTCTCAGATGTTACAAAGCTGGAGACCTTCCTCGAAGATATCAAGTATGGCACCATCATGCTGGCAGCCACCTATGACGATGCTTCCACAAAGTGAGTTGGGCCCCATGCGTGACCCTAGGTGCCCAAAAACCAGCAGCAGTGCTAGGGCTGGGGGTGCTGCTGCTGCCAACCTCCACAGCCACGTGCTGCCAGCTCTTTCTTCTTAGAAAGAGTGGTGAAGCACTGGCACTGTAGCCCAGGGAGTGGTAGAGTCACTGTCCCTGGAGGTGCTCAAGAACCACAGAGATGTGGCACTGAGGGTCAGTGGGCATGTTTGGGTAGGTTGGTGGTTGGACTTAACGATCTTAGTGGTCTTTTCCAACCTTAATGATTCTATGATTCTATGACAGGAGGGGGCCCGCACAGCACCATACTGATGCTTTTTTTTCTGTCCCTCAGGATGAACGACAAAGTACGGGCACTTTTTTCAGCACTGGGCAGCAGACACGTGAACCAGCTGGGCTTTCGAGACAACTGGGTCTTCTTAGGGGCGAAGGGGATGAAAGACAAGAGCCCCTTTGAGGAGGTACATGGCCCAGCCACCATCTCTCATGTCTCACTCACCTATCTGCAAGCTTCGCCTCACTGCAAATATGCCCAGTGCCACTCTCTTCATAATGTTTTTTTTTTCTCTTTTTTTTCCTGTAGCACATCAAAAATGACCAGAAAACAAATAAATATGATGGTTGGCCAGAGCTGCTGGAGATGGAAGGCTGTGCCCCCAGGAAGCAAGATTAGAAGGGACACTCTGGCAGCACACCTGCATGGAGCACAAGCCAGGTCTATGTGGACACCAACCCCCCCTGGACCGAGCAAGCCCCCGGCCCGGCCACACGAGGCTGGTGGTGGCTGCTGGATCCCAGAGACTGGCATTCTGCTGTGGGGACACGCGGTGCTCAGAGCAGCTGCATCATGCAGGTGAGCAAGCACCCAGCCATGCTCCAGCCAAGCTGCCCTAGTCCATGGCTATGCGTTGATGTGGGGCATTTTATTTTTTTATCTTCAAACCAAGCATTTTCTAGTTGTTTCTTAAATAATATACTTAATTATAAAGCAATACCTCCTTCCTTCTGCTTTTGAGCGTAATCCAGGCTTTTCCCCACAGGCCTGGCATTGCCAACCCCTCTGCCACCAGCTGTGTTTCCCATCCTCTGTCACAGCACCACACATGGCTGTCCCCTGCCCACAGACATGGGGGTTCTCTATAGCCACAATAAGGCCACGGTGGTGGCTTGCTGGCCAGTGTGTGCAGATAAAGCACATTTGCCCACCTTGTTGCTCTTTTTCTGGGTTAAATCCAAGCTAAATCCTCCAAAGATCAAGACAACACCATAACCCAATGCCTCCATCCCAAACCAGCAAGATGGCAGATTTTCCCTAAAGAAGGAAAAACCCAAAGCAAAAACCCCAGGCAGCCAACGCAGAGGAATTCCCTGCTAGCTGTGGTATTTTATCCAAGCTTATCCTCCTGCACTCTTAGCGTGCACCTGACCATGCTGCGGGAAGCCCCTGCCATACATCGATCCCTAAATCTGCTGCAGCAGCAGCCGTTAATCCCGGGCACTGAATCACCCACAGGGCAGCAGCAATGAGCACCAGCACAGCGCAGCAGACACAACAGCCCTCGCGCCACACACCCTGCTGCACCGCCAGCAGAAATATGCCAACTATTTTAAGCCCCCTCAAAGGATCTGGATTCGCTTGTAAGCCAAACTGAAAACAGCCTGGGACCCGTAAAGGCTTTTGCAAAGGGGAAAGCAGCACCCAGCAGCAGCTACAGAGGGGAAAAACAACTAGCCCCGTTTGGCTTCGGGAAACTCTTCCTGGCCCATTGCAATCTGTATTGTTTTGACTTAACGCCAGAAGCCTTTCCAAAGGAAATGTATGTCTCAGCATGCTACAGGCAGCTATAAAGGGATCTGACCCATTACTAAGTGTTACAGAGGCACATGCAGTTTTGGATCAATAGGGAGAGCTGAAGTGCAGCTCCTGCGTGACCTCACTGCACAGCCAGAGCTTCCTCCCCAAGTTACTGCAGCCTGAAAAATAAATCAAAAATCCCACATTTTACTGGGAGTCATAAATACGGCTTCAAGTGCCACGATTACTTAGAAAATTTAATTTGCTAATTAAGGGTGATGGCTGATGGACAGCAAGCCCCACATGAGGTTGTTTTTCCATCTCCCCACTGCTTTGGAAGGTGCAGAGATGCAGACAGTGCCTACCTGGGTGAGCACACTCAGTCGCAGTATGGTGTTCCCAACTTGCGCAGACCCCGAGCTCTGCCCAGAGCGGTGGCTGCAGCCCCTGGGGGCATCCACAGGATCAGATCTGCAAAATCCAGCGCTGCTGCAGAGCCGGGTCTCAGGGGCTGTCCTGCCTTATTTTGGGGTAACAATTTATTTCAGCAAAGCACCAGAGAACAAGCCAGAAAGGATGCCACAAGCGAGGACTGCTGGGTGCTGGGGCCCCGCAGCTGAGCGAATCCGCGTCCTGTGACATCTTGCCCTGTCAAGTGCAATTACTGTAATCTTCCACAGCCTCTCAAAATACGGAGCCCGGCTTAGAAACCGGGCATCCGCAGCATGAAAGCTGCCTTTGTGCCCGGGCAGAGCCTGGGTGCGCGCCAGCCGTGAGGTGCACGAAGAAAATGAGTTCTCCACGTGCTGGGAGAAGGGAGGAGAAGGGAACCCTCCCGGCCGGCCCCACTGCAAACAGGCTGGAGCTCACCCGCCTCTCCCCGTGGGGACAGAGAGGGCACCGGGAGCTGCGTGGCCGCCAGAACCCACGGGCATAGCAGGGACGGTGCCAGTGGGGCACAGCCGAAGTCCTGAACAATGGGAGGAGCGCATGGGAAGAAGGTATGTGGGTGCGGGAAGAATGGGGGGTTTGGGGAGAGGGCACTATTTGCTCACGTGGGGCTTGTTTTGCTCGCCGTGTGCTACAGGTGGTGACAGCAGAAGGGGATTATAGTGGGACTGAGCCGCTCTTAAGTAGTGCCACCTGATGGTTCAGTGCTGGGGCCCTGCTGGGCCTCTGGGGACAGCAAGGAGGTGATGGGGAGAAACGTCAGCCTTGCAGAGCAAGTTGTAGCACTAAGCTTGCACCCAGGTTTGGTCCCCACTGCCCATCATCACTTCCTTGCTCCCAGCTGATGGAAGCCGGGGTGAGCCACCACCCCACAGCACGCGATGACAAGCACACATCCCTTAGGAGAGCAGCCATAGAGCTCTGAAGGGAGCAGTGCTGAGAGGCCCTGAGCCACTCAGAGGTGCTGGAGGTGGCTGTGCTGTGGAAGTCATTGGGTGTCACTTTGCCTGGAGATATGTCACCACCATGTGGTCGGGCTGCCCTGCTCTGGTGTCAGCTCTTCCACAGCTCCCCTTCCAGCTCCCTCCAGTAGGTCAGGAAAAACAGAAGGGCTGTCTGAGTTCCTGACCCGCATAAAGCTACTCGGCTTACAGAACGCTTTAAGAATGCATTTTCAATTTGTCAGGAGCAATACCACGAAGGTCCTCCTGCTTTCCCCCTGTCCAGTATCAAGCTTCAAGGAATCCAAACTTCCACACCCTCCTTTCACCCTCTATCAGAAAGTTAAAATGAAATTTAAATGAAAATCCCTCAAAAAAGAGCTGGGCTAGAACCCCAATTACGCCCAAGCAGCGCCCAGTGACCCAAAACTGGCATCTGATCTTCATCCGTGCACATGTGCATGGCATTATTGAGGCCGGGGCAATAAGCTGGTTATGTCAGCCTTGGCTTGGAACTCAGTGCTCCCACCCATCTGTGCCATCCTCCTGATGGCTCTGGGGCAGCTCTGTTGCCGCTCCCTCTCTCCAAGCAGAGCGCTGCCAGCAGGGCTCATGGCTCAGTGCTTTACCTAAGGGAGGGTGCATGGGGTGGGCAGCAGAGCTCTGCTTCCCCTACAGCCCCTGCAAGAAAGCAGCACAGGGCACTACCGGGCACAGCTCTGGGGATACATGGGAGCAGGAGGAGGGCTCTGCACTGCACGCCAGTGCTGCCTGTCAGCAGTCTCAGCTGAGCCCCTGCCAGGCTCAGAGCAGAGCAGCATCCAAGGGTCAGCAGCAGGGATGTGGAGTGCAAGGCAATGCTCTGCTCCACAACAAAAGGGGCTGGAAAGGCTGCCAGCGGGGTTCCAAGGACATGGCTGCTTTCAAAGGCTGCAGCTGCTCCCATAAACCTCCTCTGGCATCAGCACTGACAGCAGGACATGGGGCTTTGCCCGGAGCCCTGTGCTATAAGGCAAGGACCAGAGCCAGCCCAGGGTTCCCTGCTCACAGATCCTCACTGCTCCGCATAGCATCAGCCCCTGAAAGAAACCCTTCCAACAATCACACAAAAACAGCACCAGGGTTTGCACCGCAGCCATTTCCCCAGGGAAAGTTCTTCTGTCCCCAAATTCCCAAGAGTGTCACTTTGCACTAATGTCAGATGAGCTGAGATTAGGAGAGCTTTGCTCTGCTGCTGGGTGAAAACAACAAGAGGCAGAATGCCAGTGCTGGCCGTGGCCCTTGTTCAGCACAGCAGCACCTGGTGCCCACACTGAGTTTCTCCATGGGAATGGGACAGGCAGCCAGGGCTGAGCACTGAGCAGTGTGACCAACCCCAAGCAGGTGAGACCCAAAGCAACCTCACCACATGGGCACACAGCTGGCACCACACTCAGTACCATCTGCAGAACCCGTCTGACAGGGAACAGTGATGCAATGCCAGGGCAATGTTAAAAGGAGATTTTAAAAGTCCATAGTGTTAGATGAAAGCTCTACAGGATGAAAAAGCTGGCTCTTGCCATTCAAGAGCTTGGAAACCCTTACCCCAACTACAAAAATCCTGGGCCCTTATAGTGGAAAGTGCAGGATGGAATAAGGCAAACAAGAGGCACTGTGTCTGTGGCTGGCAGAAGAGAGGCAATGGGAAGGGAAAGGGCTGCTCCATGCCAGGGCTGCAGAGCACACAGAGGAAATGGCCTCAGCAGGGCCAGCATGGTGCCATCCTGGCACAGTGACACTGATGATACAAGGCTGGAGAAGCAGCCCCACAACATGGTTTTGTGGCACTGGCCATGGGAGCACATCCAAACCCAAATGGCAGTTGGGATCCACAGTGCTCCCTTGTCCCAAAGCACAGTGCCCAATGCACCTGTAGGGAGAGCATGGAAATCACTGCATGGCCACGCAGCAGCTGCCAGGTTGGGGATGGCTCAGCAGTCCCCAAATAGAAATGAACTAAAGAAATTAAAGGCTTCACTGCTTTGCTGCTGCCCTCTGCTCTGTGGGTTCGCTCCAGTGCACCTGCTGCCTTCACAAAATCCCTGCCCTAGTGGGGATGCTTCACTTCTCTGCTGCTTCCTCCATTTGCAGCCAAACCCCGTCCCTTGCAGCCCTTTTCCTCCTGCCCTGCACGTTATAAACATCATTTTCCCTACTTTCATGCAGTCTCTTTATGTGACACTGAGCTTCTAGGCTGTCGGCACAATGCATGGAATAAATGCTGTCCCTATCACTCATGTGCCACAAGCCTCACTTTCTGCAAAGCTCATCCTTCAAGGCCCTTCAGTGTTCCTTAATGGTCTCTCTGCAGCATGACAGCAATTTGTTCCGCAGCTGCCAGAGCCCATTGTGCCACTGAGTGATGCTCTTCCCGTGCAGGCAGCGGCATCCCTAGAAATAGCAGAAATAGCATCAGCACTACCAACCCTAAAGCGCCGGGTGAAGACAAGCTCCTGAGACAGGTTAAAATCATTGCTCACCCACTGCAACCTCCCACCCGCTGCTAGCAATGCTTGGGCGGTTGATGTTGGTATTGCCAACATAGTGCAGGGTGAGAACTGGGATCTCTTTGAGCAGCGCATGAAGTCGGTCCCCATTCCCCATCGTGCCCTGCAGGAGGGCTGTGTTGCTGCCCGACCACCAGTGGTGTTTGTGACAAAGCCACACAGAGGTCAGTACAGCGCTCATCCCTGTCCAATGCTGTTGTCTTTATGAATAACAGACAACTTTATGAATAAAAGCTCTACATGAAGCATTCACAATTTTCCACTTGACTCAGCACAGAGTGGCCACCGGCCCAGTGCACCCCTGGAGCTGCATGGGCACAGCAGGACACAGCCCGGCCCCCTCTGCATGCCCAAAGCCACAGACTGAGAGTGCCTGGCACCCCCGAGGTGGCTGCTTGCCCCTGCAGATTTGTGGAGGTCAAAACAACAAGAATGAAACATAACACCAAGAATTCGATCTTTCTTAAAGCCCTTTGCAACATGATAGTGAGAACGACCATGGGCAGGGACAAGGAGTAACACAAGCTCAGGGTGATGAACCCAAGCACCTGCAGGCAGGTGTGTGCCCACTTGAAGAAGGGAACAGGATTAGGGTTTGGGCTGTCCCACATCACTCCTGCATCCTGCACCGCCTTGAAGCAACACTGGGTCCCTATGAGGGGTAGTCAGGCTGCAGCACGGGGACCCTGCATGGCAGCCACATCCCTCTGCACGATGCCACAGCTGCTCCCAATTGCAAAATGGTGCTGTGCCACTGTGAGGTGGGCAGAGAATGGGCAGAGCCAAACTCCTCACCGATCATCACTATGCCCTTGAGACAGAAGAGCCCAAACCACATCCAATGGGAGGCAGAAGCCATGCTAAGTTGGGACACTTTGCCCATTTTCTCAGTGTTTCTCCTTAAAAAGCAAGTGGGATCATCCCAGCAAGCATGTGCACCAGCTTGGCAGAGACTGCAGCAAACAGTCAGCCCAGCAGATTGCTGTACGTTTACATCACAGATGGGAAAAAGTCTCACTAATCCTCAGAACTTTCTTCCAGTGGATGATTTCACCGAGTTCTGGATTGCTCCCAGCTGCTGCAAATGAGCACAGATAGAGCAGAATTCAGCAATAAGCTGTGAGATTTGGGCAACAGTTTACACAACCTCCGTGTTCAGGAGCGTGTCAGTGACATTTTCACATGGAGCACTGTGAACAGTGAGCAGAGGTGTTTGGGGTTTATAGAATGAAGCTACTAGATGCAATGTAGATAACCTCTAGATCTCATGTACTGTGGCTTCATCACACACAGAAATGCTGGCTTTGATCTGGCAGCAAGTTGCAGGTCATCACAACTTCCTTCAAAGCCTCTGGGCTGAGCAATAGTTCAATCAACTACCATTGAAACACTAAGATGTGTTGGCTGTAGCTCACCATGTTGCAGCTTGTAGTCAAGCTCTGAGCACCCTGTCCCACAAGTTGGGCAACCTCCAGCCCTGCTGCTGCTTCTTCAGGGCAGACTCTGATCAGTTCTCAGTCTGGGTGGCAATTTGCACATGCAAATACCTCTTTATTGCCACCATCTGACTGTAGCAATTTCTTGCCTCATTCATTAGCTCAGACTTTTGTTACTGTGCAAGATCAATGCTGTGGTGCTGCATCTTAATGGCACTTGTATCCATCTTAGCGTATCTGAAGCCACTCTCCGCTCCCTTTCCAAGATGATGGTTCCTTTCTATAACTGCTTTCAGCACAGCACAAACATGACCCCAAATCCCCAGCCATCCAGCTATCAGAGCACCCATGTGCAGGACCACTAATCAATGGTTTGTTCAGGGTTGATGGTCTTAAGCTGCAGGAGCTGGAGCTGGAGAGCACGATTCCTTCCCAGAGCCGGAAGTTCAAGGCAGCCTCCACAGGAAGAAATGCCTCCATAAATTGATGCAGGAGCTCTCTGACATGCATTGGAGTCACAGAATCATAGAATCATCAAGTTTGGAAAAGACCATTGAGATCATCTGGTCCAACCATCAACCCATCAGCACTGTGCCCACTAACATCCCTAATGTCAGGGGAGATGCACTGAAATATGGGGAGTAACAGACCAATAAAATACAAAGCGAGACTACCTACTATTTATATTGCTTTACTGCGTTTAAACCCACTGACTGCCTTGAAATGGTCACCACCACAGTCCCCATTGCATTTGCCCAGGTTTGGGAACCTGAGTAAAGCTGGCAGAGGTGCTCCCTCCCACTCAGATCTGGGAATGGAGATTTAATAGCAACACAGCCCAGCAGGGCCAGAGGAGCCGAGCACTCTATGAGTTAAAGCCTGGCATGGCACTGAGGACCATGGCTGTTGGGTGGCATGCTGGAGCCGTGTCAGAGAGGTGCTGGAGTGATGTCAGAGGTGCCGGAACCACCAGCTCTCCATCTCATCCTCTGTTATAGGGCAAAACCTGCACAGTCCTTGCCCATTCCCTCCTCTCCTCTCTTCCAGAAGGAATATTCCCTCCAGCCCCGATGTGCCAGCAGCAGCAGGAGGCCCACAGGTGGCAGTTCAGGTGAGTGAGGATCTGCAGAGTGAGCAGAGAGGAATCCAGCATCACTGAGCCATTGGCTGGAAAACACAGCTGGGATGGGGGACAGCAGTGGGGCATGGAGAGGAGCAAAACGTGGAGAGGTGGAAATGAGGGAATGAGGACCCTGGCCTCTTTCTTCATGGGGTTGGGAGCATCCTTCCCCACAACTGGTAGTGCCCCCACTTTCCTTGTCCCTTCTGTCTGAATGGAAATGGATTTACCTCATCCCTGCCCACCTCCCAGGACCAGTGAGCATCTTCAAGCCTGGCATGGGGCAAAGGGCAGCACCAGCAGCCACCAAGAGCCCAAGGAGGCTGCTGGGCCACTTCCACTCCTCTCCTCCATCTCCGCATCCCCTGGTGCCAGGACAGCCCCTGGGCACAGGCCAGGCTGCTCCCAGCCCCACACTCCCCCCGTGCTCTTGCCCCCAGGACGGCGCGGTGCTGGGGTGCTGGCGCAGTGGTGTCGCAACGTGCCGGGAACGATCACGATAACACGAGCGGTTGCCCTGGTGCCGGGCTTTGCTGTTGCAGTGCTTTGCTAAAGAGAGTGGGCGTGCGGCTTCCTCTGGGCCGATCTGATTTCTCCGGGAGCGTGGTTTAAGGCACACTCAGGAGAAATCGCCTTCTGTGGAGCAGGGGCACAACCCCTCTGTGGCTGTGCACACCAAGAGCTCTTCTCTTTGCGGGGGTGAGAAAACCCACTGGCTTATTGATTTTCTGCGGAAACATCAGCCAGCAGTGAAGAGCAAAGGGAGCAACTTTTGGGGTCTACGGGGTCCCCGTGGGGCGGCAGGGAGGTGGCATCCATGTGAGCCTCCATCCTCACCCCACTGGAGAAACCAGGCAGGAGCCGGGGAGCCTCACAGACCCAAAGGCCAGCAGAGCAAGCACAGAAGGCAGAAGCGGCCACCTGGCCCCATGTCATGGGACACAGGGCAGCACGGGGCCCCTGGGCTCCCCAGGGGCACACTGCAGAAATCAGGTAAGCAAAGGGCCCCCACATCCCTGTGTCCCCACATCCCCATGTCCCCTCTCTGCCTTGGGCAGGGACTGCTGAGCCCCACGGGGTTCTGCACCGCACCCCTATTTGTGCACAGGTGTCTCTGGACCCTGCTTTAAGTTTAGTTTGGGATGTATTAGGTTTCCATAGCACTTTAGTGCTGCCCAGAAAACAGACCCATATCCCACAAGATATTCCCTAAACCAATGCATGGCAAAATTTGATGTTCTTAGAAAGGAGTTAGGTGGGACAGGGGGTACTGCTGATGTAGCCGCAGCTGAACGGGAAATGATTTACTCTGCATTCCAGAAAATCCCTTTGAGCTACCTTAAAACATTTATTAATGATTGATACGTGTCTCCACATAGGGAAAGGCACACGGCAAACATTTGATGATATATTAAAAATAAGTTTGTGATTAGCAAGGACTGTTGAGCATCTGTCATTGCTTAACAAAACAAATTGAGTTGCTCCACATGCTGCTCAGAGGGTGGGCGTCCCTGGTAATTGTTAACAGCGGGATCCCAGCTCCAGCACCTTGCTTACCACAGTCCAAGGTGATTAAATGAAATCATTAACCAACATGCCAACCTTCAGCTAGAAGAGAGGGCAGGGCAGAGACTTGCAGGCTCCACTGTGGTTCTTTCCCTTTCTGACCCCATGGGGTTTATTTCTGGCTTTCGGCACCCAATGCTCCAAGGAGTGACCTCACGGCTGGGACACGTTTCCCACAGCGGCCACATCAAATTACATTTGCCTCATTGCATTATAAATACCAGAATTCGGCCTGCTTAATTATTCAAAACCCTAGATTAAAAGCAGACAAAGGCTCTTTGCTTCCATTCCGGACCATGCTTATCTCTGATGGATGACGTGGCTGTCCGGTGACAAGCAAAAGGAGCATGCCAGGCCCCTGGGACGCAACGCTGCTGAGCTGCTGATGCAGCACAATGTAGGGATGTTGAGAAAGTTTTGTTTGGAGTTTCATTTTAAAAAATCACTGATTTCAGGTGAGATGAGGCTTTTAAACTCATATTATGGCACAGCTCTGATTACTTGTGCAGGTAGCTTTAAACCTGCTTGGGCAACCTGTGTTAAGTACGGTGGTTTGCAGTCTCCTTCCCTATGGGATGTGTGTGCCCAGCTCTGTTCAGCAGCCCATCATTAATCTGCTGCTTCCCTGAAAATATGTATTCACAAACAAATGCCAGGCACTCAGAAACCAGAGGCTCTTCTCCCAGTGGCCAATTCTGCCCACAAAACCTCAACTCAGTGGCCTTACAAACTCAGAGCCAGGGCTGTGAGTTGTAAATCTGCATTTTGGTTGGGTATTAGGAACAATTTCTTCTCAGAAATAGTGATGATGCACTGGCACATACTGCCCAGGGAGTGGGGGGGTCACTGTCCATGGGGGACACCTGGGGAGGTGTTTGAGGACTGTGGAGATGTGGCACTGAGGGATGTGGTTATGGGCATGGTGGAGGTGGGTTGGTGGTTGGACTTGGTGATCTTAGTGGTCTTCTCCAACCTTAATGATTCTATGATTATGTGATTCTCCCCTGTTTCATCTCTCCCTCCAAGCACCAGGTTACACAGAATTACAAGCAGTGCCTCTCTGACCCTAGCTGCCATTCCCAGAGCAAAGCCCTGTGCCCATCTGTACAGGGATGACATTTCACAGAGGTTTCATTCTCTGCCCAGAAAGGGACTCCCATAAAGTATTTTTAACAAGAGCAGTTTGATCATTTCATGCAGTTCCTGAAAAACCTCTCCCCAGATGCTCCTGTCAGGAAATCAGTTCTCAGCAGAAATAAAGGTCTGCCACACTTTGACTGAAAACACTCCATTTTCCTTCTGATCCCTTTAGCGCTTTCCCCTCAGGAAGGGCAGCTGAAGCTGGGCAGCCAGAGCAGCGCCCCGTTTACCTGCCTGCCCGGCCCTATAATCTCCTTACAGAACTCGTGGGCATTATTTTCATCCCAGCAGTGGGAGCAGTGCAGGCTGCGTGGCTGCCGTGCAGAGGAACAGCCCCACATGCATGGACAAAGCTGTGAAACTCAACATAAATGCTCTACAGAGGGCACCTCCTACAGCCCCAAGGCAATTGATGTCATTCCAAAACAGATTTTCTTCTTCTCAAAAGATTGGGACTGAGCAATTTGGGCAAGGATTGCAGACTTGCAATTTTACCAAAAGTCCCCCAGGATTTATACGGATTTCCAGGAATTTGAGCTTTGCTTGAAGTCAGAGCAAACCAAGCTATTAAAAAGTCATTTTTCTCCTCGAGGCAGCCCTATGCCTGGGTGGGGGCAGTAGGACTCCAGCAGCCCTGAGAGCTGAGCCCTTCCAAAGGGGTTTCCCATGGGGCAGAGGAAGGCAGGGAGCTCATCCCAATATCCACCAGCAGCCTCAGCCCCCTGGTCCAGGCACTCCTGCTCTGTGTGTACACACAATTCACACGGAAACACAGCTTTCCTAGCGAGCTTCAGGCTCCTAGAAACGTGGAAAGGGAAAATATTTAAGAGCAAGCAAAAGGCTGAATATGTTGAAGCAAACACAGCTACTTTTGAAAAGCAACAGTCCAAAGCAGATCTGTCTGAAAGGTCACACTGTCTTTCCGAGTACAGCTGAGGATGTCAGAACGCACATGCATTTTTTTGTTTATATCTTGCCAAGAACAATATAAAACTGCCTGGCACCTATGTCTGTATGGATTTATGGCAGTGGCCCAGGAGGTGCCGGAGCTGACGCTTGTTCATTGATCTATGGCCGAATCATGCAAAACCAGACATCCTGCTGTAAATCCTCCGCAGAGACCTGCCCTGATTTACACTGCTGGCACCATAAATAATGACAAAGCGCAGCCTGATAGCAGTCTGTCTCCCTATACATGGGCATGAATTACAATGTGTCTTGAAGATGACAGATCTACTGTGAGAGAAGCATTTTGCCCAGGATCCCTCTCTGCCAGCCTGTAGCAGAAAGAATGCCCCGGCCTTACTCCCAACATAACCCCAAGCGGTGCTCCAGGCCTCATTTTTCTTTTTACCCTCAATGCAAATGCAGACATTCCTTGAATTCTTCCACACGAATGTGTTGTGAAGATTTAAAGTGGGGTTCCTGTCAAGAGGTTTGTGGTTCCTTCCCAGATCGCCTCCTGTAGCACAGCCTGCAAGCGGTGCTCTCACTGAAAACACCCGGTGCTCTTTGAAGTTCCTTTTTTTGTTTGCAGAATAAAGCCACTGCTTTGCCATGGGAAAGGGGAGCTCGCCCATTTCACTGACAGCAAAACAACACTTTGCTTTTGTACCTTCCTTTCTTGCCTTTTGCTCGCCTCTTTTCCCATGGAAAACAAGACCCCCAGAAAAGGGACAAAGTAGAATTACAGACTCCAGCAATGTAACCCCAGTGAACACCCAATGCACTTTCCACAGTTCAAAACCAGCTTTCATTGAGCAGCAATCAGCCATCAGACTGCACTGCCTTCACCCCACGTAACCACAAGCAGGGCAAGGTGCAGCCTCAGCGCTCAGCTCCTTCCCTCACCAACAGCACTTGCCATCCTGGAGGAAAACAATCTGGTACAGGAAACCTCTGCTTCCCCACGCCCTTTGAATATGTACCGAACCATTCACCCCAATTACACTCTTCACGGACTCCAATCTGTTTTCCTTTGTTCCCAGAGCAGCAGGGCACTGCCCACATTAACATTCAATGCAAAGTTGTTTGATACTGAATCATTTCTTCAGCAGTATGATTTCTTACACAATTCTGTTTGATTGCAATCCACTTTACATTCGCAGAGTACTTACTGCCTATAAAAGAATGACCCAGCCTTTTACTTGCTTTCTTTTTTTCATTTTATTGATTTCTCTTTTAAAAGGATTTTATTCCTTTTGTACATGAGACTGCGATAAGAGAGGGAGACAGCATTACTGAACAAAAGCTGTTTTCCTTGCTGCTCCCTCAACCCGTACGCCTTCCCATTAGGTACCCCAAAATACTGTAATAACAGAGCACTTGAAGCTGCCTACACTCTTTTTCTGGTACTTTTTGTTCTTGCCACTGAACTCCCATATTCATTGAGTGAGTCCTCAGGAATGAATGGCTCTTCCCATGAGGGCCATGCCCTGGCATAATTGCAGCCATCACAACTGCACTCTGCACTTAAAGCACAGCCCACAGAATGCAGCTTGTCTTAAAATTTGTGCTTTGCACTCCTTTTGTGTGGGCTTTTTTATAAAGGTGAGATGTAGAGCACTTGGGAAATGACAGCAGTGAGCTTGCCCTGTGGTTTACCTGAAATCCAACCTGTCACTGCTTAGAAAAGAATGGGCCCTTGTTCCTACATCCAGAACACAAATTATTACAGTGTGATCCTGGGCTGCACATGTGAACTACGCTTTCCTTAGCATTGGGAAGAATCCTGACTTTTAGGGCAGCAGAGTATCAGCAAAACCCAACGCTGATGAGACATGTCAGCCACAGCAGCACTTCCCAGGACCCCCAAGTCCTGCAGCTCCAGCCCTGCTCCTGCTGTTAGCTCCGGCTCAGCTGATCTTACACTAATTAGTCCTTGGCATCAACTGCTGCATCCACAGAAGCGAGTGGCTGGCAAGTCATTTAGAAGTGATCTAATTAATACGTGTCTCTTCAAAGCAAATATTTTCTAAAGGTGCACCAAGCACCCCAGCACAGCTGCTCTCACCCAGGTGAGCAGAGCACAGGTGGGCTCCCATGGGTGCACCCCACCCGCCAACACCTCTCTTGTCTTCCAGCGTCAATGTACACAGAAATACAGCAGGAGCACTCTGACAGTGGGAGCATCCTGACTCACCCGGACTGCATAGATGGGAACCCAGACCTGATCAAACCTAAAAAGCTTCTCAACCCTGTCAAAGCCTCCAAGAGCCATCAGGAGCTGCACCGAGAGCTGCTGATGAACCATAAGAGGTGAGGGGAGGTCACGGCAGTGCAGAGCCCAGCACTGGCACCAGCACCACCTGTGGTTGGAGGGAGGGATAAACCCTGCCATTTGCACACAGACATGGGGTTTAACCCACCAAAACGCTCTTCTCTGATGTGACAGATTATTTTCAAACATTTTCAAAATGCCCTAAAAAACACTCTGACACTCAGCCACACTTTGATTCCAAATCAAAAAAGAATGGAGCCTCTGTTCAAAATAACTGTGCTCACCATGAGGGTCAGGCACAGGCGTTAATTCAGCCAACAACAACCCTGCCAGTAGGGTTCATTGCTCAGTACTGGTACTGCCCAGAAGCAGGAGAATTATAGGGACTGTGCCCAGGCCATTCTCCAGCACTGACGCAGTCATGTGAACCAGGCAGGTATTCCTAAAACACTGTAACACAGCCTGGTTAAAGCATCCTTGCCCAGGATCTCCTGGCACAATCGCTATCATCTCCTGGGCAGGTTTAGGGCAGCCAGGAAGTTGGCACAGCGCTCCCAGAGAGCAGGAGGAGCAGAATCTCTACACAACCCTAAATCACCAGCAAATCCGGCAGCTTTGCTGTTTGCTGCATGCTCATACTGAGGGGAAGAGAGGAGAGAGGAGGATCTGTGCTTGCTCCCATTTCTGCTTTCTCCCTTAGGCAGAAGCAGAAAGCAATCCACATCAGCAGCTTGTGCAACAAAACTTTATCTTAGTCAACACCTCTGGGCACTAACAGGGCAGGCTGATTAAATCCAGGAGCAGTAACAAATTCAAAGGCAACACTGCAAACTCTGTGCCTCCAACAAGCCACAGCAGGCTTACCTTCTGTCAAGCCCTGGGCCTGTCTGCCACAGAAACCCTCATGTTACAACACCTCTCCTGCAAGTATTTCCCTGGGATTTCCAATACCCTCAGCCTGCTGATTCCAGTGAGTGTTCAGTCCAGGCCAGGGGAGGTCAGGCTCTGGTGGCAGCTCTGTGATCTTCAGCTCCTCCTCAGAAACATGATTTCAGCCAACTACTTCTGTGACTTCTTCCAAAATTATTCCAGTCCCAGTTGCTATTGCAGAAGATAACCTATTTGAAAGCTGCCTTGAACTCTGCTTCATAACTTGTTGTTCAGCGACACAAAACTGTGGCTGCAATGAAGTGTGACCAGAAGTCAGCAAAGGTTTATTGATGTGCACAGCCACTTACATGTATTTAGGGGGCAGAAGCAAGTAGGGAAGAGGCTGGGGTCAGCTGCAGGAGATAAACATTAGAGCTTAAACTGAGGCACAGCAAGGATCGCAAACCTTCAGCACTGGAGCAAGCCGAACTGCCAGTACAATTACTGCAGTTCAATGACTACCCCTGCTGGTGGAAAAAAAATCTTCATTATTATAAATTCCCCAGCGCTGCTGGAGCTGTCACCTACACATATAACAGTAGGACGGCACATTTCCCTTTCTGCACAGAAAGGCACAGCACCTCAGCGCAGCAGCATTTGGGATGGGGGTTCTGGGGGCTGCCAGGCAGGCAGGGGGATGGTGGGTGAGCAGCTCATTTGTCTGCTTTTGGTCTACAGAGGCTTGAGTGTTGACAGCAAGCCGGAGTTGCAGAGGGTTCTTGAGCACCGACGGCGAAACCAGGTCCTCAGGCAGAAGAAAGAAGAGGAAGAGGCCAAGAAGTTGCAGTCTCCCTTTGAAAAAGAGCTACTGAAGAGGCACCAGCGACTGGATCAGGTAGGATCAGGCTGTTAGCCATCCCCAGGTTGTTCTAACCACCCAAGAGATGGGTAGCTGAGGCTCCCCTCAAGGAATAGTGCTGGCATCCCTCCATAAAATGGGAGCCAGGGTACATCCCTCTCTACCAGCCCACACAGCTGCACTGTCTCATCCTGGCAATGAAATTGCTCTTCAGATAAAGCAACCCCTGCTTGCCTAGTGGAGATGTTCCTCTCTGGGCAGAAAACCAAGTGGGCTGGTGTACCTAGAAAAGAGACTGATGGTGAACATAGCTTTGGAAAAAGAGAGCACCAGTGTGCAGCACAAAGTTATTCAGTTCTGGGCAATAATAACTAGACATGCAGCAATTATGAACCCAGGGTTTTAAGGTAGAGACTGCACTTTTGTTCTTTAGGTTGGTCAGATAACAATGACTATTCTTTATTACAGCTGGAGAAAGAGCGGGAGAAGCAGGAAGACCGTGCACCAGAATTCATTAAAGTCAAAGAAAATCTGAGAAGAACATCAACGGTGACTGGAGAAGAAAAAGCAGCGTAGCTTCTGCCAAAACCTACCAAGGCTGATGCTTCTGTACATGGTGGACACTCACAGCCACATCTTTGGGGCTACTCATGTCATTAACACTTGCTCCAGTAGAAGGCACAAAAAAGGTTTTCCCATCCCAGGAAGGTCTCATGATCAAAAAGGTGCAGTATTCACTGAAGAGGTCCTCACACGAGGTGATGCAGAGCGAAGCAATGTCCCTTTCCTCCCTAGTGGTGGGAGCACACTAACCTCCAGCTAACTCCTGGTTAATCCTCACGATGCGGCCAAGGTGTGAGCCAGGGGAGTCAGCAGAGGGATGGGCATTGCCATGGGCTGGGGGACCTGCATCCCCTGGAGGTGGGCTCACCAAGCAGGGCAGCAGGAGGGCGGCTGCAGCTTTGGAAATCTCCTGGCAAATAAGCGTGGTGACTAAAGGGACAATCTACGTATCACTGGGAACAGCCCAAGGGTTAGTGGCATTGCAGCACCACACAAGACAAACAGTGCCATCACACTGCGAGAAAAATCAACTCCTGAGTGCCCACACCAGCTCAGCATTGGAAGGCCAGGTGTCACTTGTTCTTCACGAGCATCTTTAAGCTGCATTTCAAACCTGCTTGTAAATAGCTGTTGAGCTGTTTGCCCTGTTCCACGCTTAGGCATAAAATACACAGAACTTCCCATGAAAGCCCCAGGTGAGAGGCAAATGCTCCATGCAGGAATCTGGGGGCTCAGCATGGGTGTAAGTGGAAGCACGTAGTGAGCAGTCAGCAGGCTCCTGTGGATCTGGCAAAGAGAAGCAGAGATGAACTGCTTTGCACCTCCCTGCTGAGCCTCAGCCCCACACTCTGGACATGTGCTACTACAGTGGTCAGCAAAACCCGTCCTGTGATGCCATGCTGATGTCAGGATGCTGGCAGGGGTCACAGCTGACACCAGCACATATTGTGGGCTACAGGGCATGGAGGTACTGCTGCAAAGCTGCTTCTCAGTGCTCCTCATCCCTTCTTCCAGAGGACAGTGCTGCCTCACGCCAGTTGCCATGTCACAAAGGTAAACATCTTCCTGCTGCTGACAGAGCAAAGCTGACATAGATGGTGCCTTTGCACCATGGATATCTGGAGCACATCACATTTACGGGGCACTCATGCTCTGAGATGTTCACATGTAGAGCTAAAATCGCTTCTTCAGGTAGATCCCAGCTTCTCTCAGTCTTGCTACAAAGCCTCAACAGCAAAACTCACTGATTGCCTTCAAACACTGGCTCTTAAACAGCAAGAATTAACAGGCATGGTCAGCTGGGAAGGTGATACCTAGTTAAACAGTGTCCACCATCCACATGTTCAGTGGATCCATATGTGAATTAAGGGAAAAGGAGCGTTTATCACATCTTTATCAAGGAGCTACTAACCCATTCCCCAGACCCTCTGGTCCAGCAGGGTGTTTCATTTCAGAGGATGCTGCTCAGCTTGGCAGCTCAAGTAAAGCATCTGAGCCATATCACACATCATGAGCAGCAGTACAGGTATGGGGCCTCTGGACAGCACTACATCTCAAAACTCTTGGCCTGGTCTCAGCCCCTGGGAGCCCTGTCTCACAGCACTGCCCCTTTGGCAGCTCTTAGCTTCTCACCCATCATGCTCTAAAGACTCTGTTATTTCAGAGATCCAGTGCATATGGTCCTTATGGATCAAACAAGATCTGACAGGATTTGCTTCTTTTCATATAGCCTGTAATTAAAACCATGAGGAAGAAGCAGCATTGAGGATTTATTCAGGCAGAAAAAAAAAGCCAAATTCCTGTAAGAGAAAAATATTTTGCTAAGGATACTTGTAAAGAGCTGCACAGAATGTTTTACAATACTCCATCAATTATCAGTTTCAGTAACAAATCAGAACATACCGAGCTGTGTTTTTGTGAGCAGTTACGACACAGATCAAGTAACCTTGATCAAAGAGCTCCAAAAAATTAAGTAAATTAGTTTGTAATTTTGCCACAGATGGAAATGCACTCCAGAAGAGACAATCTGTCACTCCATATGCACCGGTGAAATCAGCGCTATCAGCACTCCTTGCCTGGGACAGGGGCACTTACAGAAGACCTTGGGTGGGAAACTGAGTGCTCAGTGCAGGTGGAGAACATTTGGCTGTTATCTTCTTGAATATTTGGTATTATCTGAAAAAAATCAAGGTGTTTTCCTTTCACTTGGTGTCCATCAAGCATGAAGAGGGGCTGCAGTGTGGGACTGCCGAGTGGCGTCAGGTGTCCAGAAGGGAAAGGGGTGTCCAAATAGCACTGTCCTAACAAACACTATGCTAACAGAGATAGAGCCCAAAGAAATCCTTCCAGATGTGGAGAAACAACAGAGTCCAAAACAGGCAGAGCAGAGAGGGCAAGACCCAACACTGCAGGACCCCAACAACCCCAGCAGATGCTCCCAGCAAGAGATTTTGGGATATCTTTGTGTGTCCTTTCCTTTTAAATGATTTCCTGAATTTGGGTCCTAAGCCCCTATGTCCCTAGAACAAGCTCCTAAATAAACGTGGTTTATCTGGAAGATGCAGACGATCAGAATATTGACAGAAGACAATTTTTTGCACGGTGTTGCATGTGATGTATAGTTTCTATTGTGTCAGTGTTCATACATACATATAAACGCATGTTGTGCAACTACTGTTAACAGTCACTGCTCACACTGCTTAACGAGGACAGTTCTGAAGAAACAAAACACCAGCCCATGCCCAAAGCCACGTCCCTCAGTGCCACGTCTACATCTTTCTTTATCACCTCCAGGGATGATGAACCCATTTGTCCCCAGGCAGCATGTGCCAATGCACTGCCACTCTTCTGGAGAACAAATTGTTCCTACTACCCGACTTGATCCTCCCCGGGCACCACTTAAGGCCATCACCTCTCACATTATCTGTTACCTTGGCCTTATTGCTAGTCAGTAACCGAGGCAGCTCAAGGCGGGACACTACAGCATGCTGAGCTCTGAGCCAACCCCGAACAAAGCACAGCAGGGCTCGCTCTGCCGCCCCACACCCACACACCGTGAGCAGGGCGGGCGCTACTGCGCCGGGAGCCGGGCCGGAGCAACGGGAGCGCCGGGAGAGGCGGAGCGCCGGGAGAGGCGGGCGGCGGCGTGCGGAGCGACGGACCGAAGGGCAGCGGCCTCGGGATCGCGAGGGGCGGCGTAGGAAGGTGGCCTATGGGAGCTCCCGGGACTTCAGTTCCTTGGGAGAGTAAAAAGGTGGCGAAGCAGGGAGAAATCCGCACAGGCTCCCACTGCGCACTGTGTATCATTGCTGTTACTATGGCCCCTGCTAAAAGCCCCCTTGGCACGGGGAGCGCAAGGTCGCAACCGGCGGGGACGGGAAGGGGCGGGCGCTGGGAGTGCCTTACCCATGGCATGTGCTTGTGTAATATCCCTTGTTCTCTAGCAGGAAAAGTGCTAAAAGTAAAGCTACAAAACGCCTAAGACCCGCACCTGGAGCTCTTAGTGCGCCCTCGCTTTCCCTTCCCCACTGCCGCAACGCGGACGGGCAGAGTCCAAACGCTCCTGAAGGTCGCGTCTCTTTTTTTTTTTTTTTTTTTAAGTAGCACAGAGGTTTGCGTACAAAGTGCACCGTAGTTTTGCTGCCCGCAGAGCTGAGCGATAGCAGCAGGAGGCTCGCTGCTCTCACCAGCCCGCTGCAGCCCCAGTAACGCACCGCGCCGCCGGGATGGCCCTACCGGACACCACCGAGGACACGCAGGGCTTCGGCCGCGCCAACGTGAACCCCGACTTGGCCAGCGAGAGGCTGACGGCCTCCTTCAGCGTGCCGAGGCTGACGGCCGTGCTGGACGGCGGGGCTGAGCGCACACGGCTGCGGCGGGCGGTCGGTGAGTAGGGCTGGCACCGCTGTGTGCCTGCTCATAACCAGCGCACGCGGCGGGGGTAACGCTTCTCATTGCCTTCCAGTGGACGTAATCGAGAGCGACCCGGTATTTAGCAGAGAAAATCAGTACTTCCAGAGCCAGAATGAGCGGTACGAAGCAGCGGTCAGAAAGGCCGTTCACCTCCGAAAAAAGATGCAGGAGATGGGATGGAGTGAAGACGGACCTGAATCTGCATACGTTTACAGGTGATTCTCTTTGTAACGTACAACTCGTCTGTTTGCTCCACTTTATAACTCTTTGCCCCCTTCCTTCCCCTGCCACTCGGTGGGGTACACAATCAGTAGGATCAAGGTGAGGTGCAAGTTTAAAAGCCTCATTCAGAAGAGCAATGCCTGCACCTCACAAACCATCACTGATGCTCAAAGTCATTTTCCAGTCTTTCATCACATGACGGATTATAATTTGTTATGCTAAGCTCAGTCTCCTATGGTGAGTGGCACCGATAAAGGGGAAATTTTCCATCGAGAGCTCCTGGAGTTGTTAATTACCACAGTCCTCTCTCAGAAGAAAAATATCCCAGATTTTAAAAACCCCACCTCTGCTTGCTGCCCTCAGACCCCCTATGCCAGGAGCTTCAGCCTGTAGGATCGTGCTCTGCTCAATTAAGGCTGCAGGGAAGCACAGCTCTTTTCTTATGAGATACCAGGCAAGCAGGAACTTCTCATTAACCACAGTCCTGGTGCCAGGCAGCCTGAATCACGGACAGACATTTAAAAGCCAGCTTTGAAATGAGTTAAAGTAACATTTCTGGATGGGCTGACAGGGGTTTATTAAGTTTATCTCTGTTAATCAAAGCAATTTCATTTTAACTGCTTCTTTGTTCATATTCTTCCCTGCTTTTTCAACATGACTGATTCTCTCACGGGTCCATTATAAAAAAAATGCTCACGGTCATTTGTTAAAAGTGAGAAGTGTCTGCTTTGATGCTTCTGAGAGCATTGCAGTAAAGTCAAGTGAATGAGAACAGCAGTGCCACTTATTTTTAGGTGTGAGAATGCACGTACTCAGCTTCTGGAATAGAGCTGTGTGCATCCTAAAAAGCACTATCAGCCAGCCCCATAGCATAGGGCTGACCAGCTAATAAAACAGTGTTACCAGGATGGATTTTGAATCTTTTTCCACAAGAAAAAAAAATACATCAAGTCAGACACAAAGAATTCACAAAGCTGTCAAAGACATGGGGCCGATGGAGCTGGGCGGTGTGTTTTAGGAGCTCGGCATCTGCTCCTGAGAACAGATAATTCCTCCAAGAGCAAATGAAATAATGAGCCAGTGACATTTAAGCAAAGTGTGTTATGAAAGAAGGAACAAAACCAGCATGAAAAATCACTTTTCCTGCAATGCTGTACTGACGCTACACATTGTGTTGAATATGACAACACAGAAATCAAAATGCAGCAGGTGGTACTGCCTAGTAACTGCCACCACGTCACTGCCTCATTAATCACATCCCTGGAACTTCATCAGTGTAAAAATACTTGTGCTTTCTCCCCAGAGCGCTTTCAGGAGATGTGGCATTTCTCCTCCACCGGGTCTTCATGAGAAGCATTTCGGTTCTGGGCTCAGACAAACAGGTGGCCAAATGGATTCCTCTTGCCACTGAATACCAGATCATAGGAAGCTACGCCCAGACTGAACTGGGACATGGTAAGGCTACAGAGAAATCACGGTTAGTGTAGGATGAAAGGCTCTCACCCACACTCTCAGGGGATGCGAGTTCAAGCTGTCCGTGTCGCTGAGGTGGGGATCCTAGGGGAAGCATGACATTTTCTCAGCAAGCTAGAGATGCTTGCCTTTGGTTTGCCAGTGCAGAAAAAAGAGTGAAGGTAGGTTCTGGTGGTAGAAGGGGTCGGTCACCAGCAGCCAGGCAGCGTGCCCCAGTACAGCCTCGGAGATCTCTGCAGATGGTGTGTCCTGCAGCCACTGGGGAGTTTCAGTGTTCCATGATTCTCAGCAGGAAGGTAAACCCCAAAAGCTCAGTAACATCCATACCAGCTTCCCCTCTGTCTGCTCACCCTCATGATACACCAGGATATTTTTTATTTTTTTAAAGGAACTTATCTTCAGGGTTTGGAAACAACAGCAGTCTTTGATATCAGCACACAGGAGTTTATACTGAATACACCAACAATCTCTGCAATGAAGTGGTGGCCTGGAGACAGTAAGTACCCTGCATGATATTTCTGTTTTCTTCATTTGCTTCCTTCAGTTCCTTAGTCTGCTTTGCTTAAGCTCCATGTTTGAGGGTCCAGGTGCCAGCAGAGGACTTCAATAAGAAATGCAAACACCTTGAGGCAATGAGATCTAAGGGTTTTGTACAACTTTAAAGGCCAGAAGGAAGCCAGCATTATCTGTTAAAGCCCTTGGAAACATCTGCCTCTGCAGGAATCAAATCTTTGTAAATAGGACCAAAACCTGCAGGCAGAGAATTCCCTGAAAACAGGCAAGTCTCAGCATGAAGAATTCAAGAGTGAAATTCATGGCTTCCCTCAGGAAGGTGTTTCACATGAAAAACTTCAGTTCAGTCAGTCATTGGTAGCTGGATCAGATGCTCACCTGCTGCGTCCTTAGAGCCAAGAGCAGCTCAGAATGCAGATTTAGGCATTCTCCAGTTCCCAGCACCTGTTGATCACACCCACCCTGACCCAGGCACCAGCAATACCCAATACACATCAGCATTAACTGCTATGAAGCATTTGCACGGTGCCTAGTCCTAAGGGAACATGACTGTTTCTCTTCTCACAGTGGGAAGGTCAGCAACCCACACCGTGGCCTTTGCCCAGCTCTACATCCATGGGAAGTGCTACGGTGTGCATCCCTTCATTGTGCAGATCCGCAGCCTTCAGGACCATTCACTGTGCCCAGGTAAATGCTTCCAGACACTGTTGCATCTCTCTGGCAGCATCATCCATGCTGGGGAAGCAGAGCTGAATATGCCCTTCCCTTGAGATCCCAAATCCAATGCAAAATGGGGAGAAAAGGGGCCAAGCGGAGTAAATAGGCTGTGTTTTCTCGTGCTGCAGGTGTAATTGCAGGAGACATTGGTCCTAAAATGAATTTTGAGCACATTGATAATGGCTACCTGATGCTGAAGAATGTGCGCATCCCCCGAGAGAACATGCTGAACAAGTTTTGTGAGGTACATAAGGTGTTCAAATCACAGATTGCCTGGTCAGAATCTCATCACAAGCCACAGAGACAACTGGGACCTGCTTAAATTTAGGACAAAAGTCTCCCTTTGAGGTGTATGCAAGTCTCTGAAGTTTTATCAAGGATAGAAGTTATCCAAATCCTAAATGAAAATGTGCAGCTAGAATTCCATATTCAAAGGTTATGAGATGGCAGAAGATACCTAAGTAAAAAGCAGAACGAGTTTGTCTCTTCAAACAAATCGGTTCCATCCATCACACAAGGGAATACTTAGCCCTGCACTCAGTGCAGCATTTCAATGTTAATCGTACACTATGCATAGAGATTACACATCTCTCTGTAGGGAGAAGCTGCACCATCAAAAGACGACATCTAAAATCCTCTCTCTATTCTAGGTTCAGCCAGATGGCACCTATATAAGGCGTGGGTCACAGAAGATTAACTATTTCACCATGACTTCAGTACGCGTTTCCCTCATTTCAGACGAAGTTATTCTACCTCTAATGAAAGCATGCACCATTGCCATCAGATACTCTGTGGTTCGCCGCCAGTCCAAGTTGAATCCTGGGTAATGCCACACAAGTCTGCAGCGCTGGGGAGGGACCTGACACTGTGTTCACCAGTCTGTATTTCCACTTTTCAGCTTACCTTTCAGCACATCTTTGGCTTATTTCCTTGTCTCACTGAACAGCTCAGCAATTCACACACACAACTGGCTCTCCTTAACCAGCCTGCCCAGAACTGCCCAGTCAGAACAGACAAGTTACTGAACTCTAATTCTGTCTTACTAATGGATGCAACATTAAAACAGCTTCCAACATCCATAGTTGATTTTGCAACAGTAAATTTTCTTGGTCTGGTAAGAATCTCTGTAATTTTTAGATACTTGCATTTGAATAGATTTTTTAAATTCCCTCTTAAATCTGCTTCCAAAAGCAGGGAGATCCTCATGACAACACAGCTTGTTTCTAGTGCAAACCAAACACAAGAGCACAGCATGCTGAGTTATAACAACTCGTATCATCAGTTGAAGCCCCAAGTATATTGAACACAGCAGAAAAGGTAAAGAACATAAAATAAAAAGCTTAGAAAGCTTAAAATAATTTAGATTGAAGTGTTTTCAAAGAAACTCAGACACTGACCCAGCAGAGAGCTGTACATTTTTAACCAAACTCTACATTCAAAAAGTAATTCTAGCTGCAAGAAGCTTTTCTGTTTTCTACTTGGCTCAAAAAATTAAAGCTGCTGACAAAACAAAATAAAACAAGTGTAGGTGCAGCTGTTAAGAGAGGCTTAATTATAACCTTGTCATTTCCATTTCACATTGAACAGGAAGCAGTGTCAGAGCACAGCTGCCTCTGCCCGCCTTGCAGGAGCATCAGCTGGGGCTGCCACTCTCCTTGCTGACCAGAGGAGCCAGTTTGAAAAACAAGAGCTTTTCAGGGTGCAGTGCCACCGCCTCAGCTACACCACCTTCCAGCTTGCTGCCCTGACAGACTTTCCTCCTCTTCCTCTCACACAGTCCCTGTCTGCCCTCTGTACTGACCAATGGTGCGGAACTTTTTCTGGCCTGACAGCCCAGTTCACCAACACAGCAGAAAAATGACTGTTTTCCTAGTCAGGCTTGTCTGCCAGCTTTGTGAGCTGGAGGGGACGGGGAGCAGGGAGACAAACCAGACCGGATCCATTTTCACTTACTGCTTCTTGGTAATGAAAAATGCAGTTCAGGTGAACTACCAGTAGCCGTGCCTGTGTCCACACTTTCCATACTTCATTGCTTATCTCCCAGCAGGGAAGAAGAAGCAAAAATCCTTGACTACCAGACCCAGCAAGAGAAGTTGCTGCCTCAGTTAGCAGCAGCCTATGCCTTCCATTTTATCAACAACTACCTACATGAGCTGTTCAACAGGGGTTACAGACAGATCCAGGGGAGGAATTTCGACTCGCTGCCAGAGGTGAGCCGCCATGGGATCAGCTCCCACAGCTATTCTGCATGTAATGCTCCTCTTCCCATCCCTAATTCTCAATGTAATTTAATAACTGGACAGTCATTGCTCTCACCACTAGGTAATGGGCTGAAGTGCTAAAAGATCAAACACCTTAGAATCAGAATGGCTTGGTTTGAAAGCAGCCTTAAAGATCAACTAGCATCCTTGTCCCAGGCCCGCAACCACTCAGCAACAGCATCTGTTGTACCACCCCAAATTTTTGGCTTTGGGAGCTATTGCAGAGTGAGATGTCCTTGAAAAGCCTGTTTGCCTGATAAAGCCTGTGTTCCCAATAGCTGGTGTGGCAAAGCTGTATTTCACAACTTCATCTACAAACACGTGCAAATATTCACTTCTGAGCCAAAACCAAAGCTTTTTACGTAGACAGCATAAGAGTTGGCAACTGAAAGCCTAAAGTAAAAACATGTTTTGAACAAAGACAGCCAAAGCCACGGCTGCTTTAGAGAAACCCAAAAACGTGTAAGCCAACCACACCATGCCCAACACAGGGCTGCGTGGCATCCCAGCAGAAACCAAAGGCCAGCATGGGAACTGGGTGCTGCACTGGCAGGCAAAGGAAGATCTCATGCCTAGGAGCATACTCAGAGGATTGCTTTAGAATGTTTTCATCATTCATACTGTGTTTTTCTTCCTTTTTTTCTTTTTTTTTTTTTTAAAACAGCTTCATGCATTTTCTTCAGGCTTTAAAGCCATGGTTACTCAGTTCTGCACATCAGGACTGGAGATTTGCCTCAGGGCATGCGGGGGACACGGTTACTCTTTGTTGAGTGGACTGCCTTCCTTGTACACTAAAATACTTGCCTCTTGTATTTATGAAGGGGAAAACACCATCTTGCTCCTGCAAACTGCCAGGTAACAATTCAAATTCATTCAGCTGAAAGCTTGCCCCTTAATTTATTCAACTTCTACCTCTTCTGCTCCAAAACCAGTAAAACCAGCTACTCCTTTCTCATAGCACCTTCTAAAAATACAACTCAAGCCATAACCCATTCAAGTTTTCTGTCTAGTAGGCACAAAGTGTGTGGGAATTGGACTCTCTTCTATTTCAGGTTTTGGGGACACAGGCAGGTGCTGTTCTGCATAAACTAATTTTCCTCTTTGTCCAGCAGTGCAGCAAAAGTGTTGCTATGCAAGTCCTGCAGTTTCTTTTTTCTAAGCAACAGACTTTATGTGATATTGGTGAAGTAAGTAACTTTAATTCAGAGAAAGCATAGTTGCTGGATTTGATTCTAGGTGAGTCATGCTTCAGGAACACCAAATGAATGATTATCCATAGTAGATGAAATCCAGGAGAAAGAAACCACATCTGCTTTAGCTTTTAATAATGTGTGCTTTTACTAGAAGGAGAAAACCAGCATACTTCCCACAGCCCAAGGTGCTACAACATCCCTCTGTGCACGTATGCATACACTTCTGCACTTGTTATCACCTCTTCTTGAGAAATTCCATCCTAAAAGTTCATCACTACAGATTTCTGTAGCATTAAATGCAGCAGACAAAGTATCCAAGACCCATCACAGATCAGGCTACTATAAATAGCATGCAAAACAACAGCTCATCACTTAGTCCATTTGGGGCTGCTGATGGGATAGGCTGCACCTGACTATTTCCCACCCAACCCAGGGAGGTCCCACCTCACTTCTAGCTTGGCTGTTTGCTATGGAGATCATCAGCGTGGCCTGATCTGATTTTTACACTCTTCCCAGGTTCTTGATTAAGTGCTTCACAGCAGCTAGTGCCAGCCAGCCCGTGCCACCATCTGTCACTTATCTGGCTGCAATGAAACCCGGGAAGTGTCCTGCCAAGGACAAGTTGGATTTCCTCAGCCCGGACATTTACACAGAGGCCTATCAACATGCAGCAATCAGGTCAGTGAAATACATGAAGAGCTCAGCTTCTTCCTTGCTTTAAAGAGAAGTAAAATAAATTCCATAAGAATTGGAACCATCTATTCCCAGAAAGCGAGACTTAACCCCTCCCATAGGATTAATAGCCATGGCAGATGTTTAATAGGAAACTTTCATATTCAGAACATCAAACGTTCGTAAGCCATATGCTACATAAAAACTGTATTCCACAGAGAGCTGATTCTATACAAAGCTGATGACACTGTTCAAGTAAATCCCAGATCACATTAGCGAGTTGCCAACCTTTAGGCAATTGGACTTTGTGCCATTCTATACAACAAGTTAAAATCTCCCTTGCCTGAGAGAATGATGTTTGTGTTCAATTAATAACACAGCAATCACAGAGCCTTTCATTCCATCTGTAGTTTCTCAGCTACTCGTTCAACTATTCAACACAATTAAGATTGGCAGTGAATATGGTCTGGTAAGAATTATGGATCATAGAGGTGTCATCTCTGAAGACCAGGTAAACAGATGCACAGTTCTGCAGTCAGTCACAGTGACAACAAGGAGAGCCATTATTCTGAAAGCTTTGGTGAAAGCTCTGTTTAGAAAGAAAGTAAAACAATGTAACATCAGTCTAATATTACTATTGGTTCCTTTTGTTTTGCAAGCTCTCCTTAAGCAAAACCTAAGAAAAACTCTAGAGGCCTCTAATAAACTATAATGGAAGCTGAAGGCAGAAATCCCTTAGTACTTGAATGGTGTGGGTGCTTCTGCCTGATCTGTACTTTGGTTTTCCATAAGAGTTCCATCATACTGAGCCAACTTTAAATATCAAAACGCCATTTTGCCATGTGATCTCACACAAGTCTGAGTATGAAACGAGTGCATTGTGGACTGCTATATTTATTCAGATGTGTTTTGGATTTTGTTTCCAATTTTCCAGACTGATAAGCAGCACAGCAGCTAAACTACAGGACTTGATTCAGTCAGGAGTCGAAAGGCACGAAGCGTGGAACCAATGCACAGTGCAGCTGGTACAGGCTGCAAAGGTTAGCAACGTTTTTGTGCTCATCTGACATTTGTTGTTAGGATACAGTATGCAATGGAAACAGCACAATTAGCCTAAAAACATCTCATCGCTTTTTTAATGATGTGTGTCCACATACAAGGGACACCACAAAGATCAGGGCCCCACCATGGTCTGCACGGTAGAAAATCATACTAGGAAACAACTCCTGATCTGAAGACTTGGCTATCAGACTAGGCCAGGTAGAAGCTAAAGGATAGAAACAAAAAGCTGCCACCAGCACCTTCCACAGCCTGCAATCACAGCATACCATCTCCAGCTAATGCTCATCTTTTTTACAAGCAGCCTGTATTTCTGGCTTTCAGATGAAAGCCTCCCCAGTGCCGTCCTTCTAAAAGCTGGAAGAACCATCGTAAGGGTGAAACATGCTTTTTTTTTTTTTTTTTTTTTTTTTTTTTTTTTTTTTTTTTAAATCTATGCTCTCACAAGGAAAGATAAAAGTGGGGATAATAATTAAGAGTGGTGATAAGTGCAGTCTTAATTACTGCTGGAAGAAATCAAAGTAGTAAAGTCAAATAAGAGACCTAAAAGCAGTTCCTAGTTCACATAGATAGATAGGCAATCTGCTCTCTTTCAGCTGAAATAGGATCAGGACAACAGTATTAGTTTGCCAAAACAAGGAGTTAATATAGAACTGAGCAGAAAAGAAAGCAAGAGGGTAGAAGGGCCCTAAATATAAAGGAAAGCCAACATCACTAATACTTCAGTAACTCCAGGAAGCAAAATTCTTTTTTAATGTGGTTATGTGCAATTTGACTGCAATTATGGTGGAAGTCTCCCTTCCTTCCTAAACTGAGGAGGGTAAGATTTTGAAACAGATCCATGGATTATTTCAGCCTCATTCAGTGTTTAATGAAAAACATCTTGTTGTAACCTAGGCTTCAGCCAGAACCAACCCTAACCTAAATGGACTAAGAAAGCAGTCCCCCAAGGGAAGGAGGAACCCTACACATACCTAAATGCAGCAATACCATCTAGATGATTCCATACTGGGAAGGTGCCTGAGAGAACAGCCACCTTCTACTAAGTCAATAAGATGAAGTCTTTGATGAGCCAAATTTTCTCAGCAAAAAAAAGTGAAACTGTTTCAAAACTATTAGAAGTATTGATTCTATCATGCTCATAAGCACAGTCAATCTTTTCGAACAAGAACTCAATGAGAAAGTGAGCTGGTACTACAAGTTCTCAGTAACAGCGTTATTTGTGATCACCTGTCTGCTGTGTCACTCCTGATTTTCAATTACACAGACTCAGTGGAAGCAGCAAGCATCAATGCTGTAAGCCTAACAGAAAGAAAATTAAAAAAAAAAGAAAGCAGAAGAAGAGGAGGAGAAGCAAGGCTCTTTAGAAGGAAACTATTTCCAAAGAGCTTAATACACAGAGAGGGGATCTGGGCCCCCACTGCTTCTTGGATACTTCAGGGAAAGTAACAAAATCTTGTCTCCACCATAGCTTTAAAACCATGACAGCCTGCTGCTTTCTTGGGGTGCTTCTGTATTTGCTTTCTACTCTGTTTGCTTTTTCTGGAGACTCACTGCTGCCCTGGCAGCTCTATGAACAAAAGCCTGCCAGCTTTCAGCCAGGTGGCTCAGACACCAGTGATGGCTTTGCTGCAGTCTCCACAGATTTTAATTGCTTGAGTAGACTCCCAGCTTCTCAGGCAGGTTCTGCAGTCTGCGCTGACCTCCACGCTGCTTGACCACGCTGCAGTGCAGGTGTGCCTTGCATACACCCACAGCTGGGAGGAGAAATGTAGAGCAGAGGAATGAAGCCGTGCAGACACCAACACCACTACCCACTCGGAGGAGTATCAGCACAACAAGAGTCACCCCCACAAACAGGTGGAGTCATCTTGTTTCACTCTGGAGCTAGGCTGTGCTGAGCTTAGTATTTCTGTAAGTGAGCAGATACTGCCAGTGTCTGACCCAGAAATCATCAGTTTACTTAAAACAGCAAAAACAAGAGGTAAGTTGGATTGTCCTTCCACTGATGATGTTTTCAGAGCTGAAGCCATATAGCCACTGACTCCAATGTACCATAAGCCCAACAGAGAGATTTTTCTTCTGCTATATATAACCAAAGTTCACTTGGTAGAGATTGACACAAGCACATTCCAATGCATTTCCATCATGTAAAAAAATCTTTGGGGTATTCATCAAAACTATGTGAAGTACTGCCATGATTTCTTGAGTTTACACATACCAGCATTGACTGCTTACACTCCCAATCCTTTCCTCTACTCTTTTAGTAAGACATGAAAGCAGAACGCTTAGTCAACCAGCAGACAAGGGATACAGGCTGGAAAACTGCCAGTGAAATGAAAAGGTTTTATGTTCTTTGTGAGAACGTTTGCGTCACTTGGCCTACTAAAAGTGTTTAGAGGTGCATTCACTGTTGATTGTATTTGTTTTCCAGGCTCACTGCCACTACATCACTGTGAAAAACTTTGTAGAGACTGTGGAAAAACTTGAGAACACGGCCGGCATCCAGAACATTATGAAACATCTCTGTGATCTGTTTGCATTACACGGTATCTTCTCGAATGCGGGAATTTTCCTGCATGATGGATATATAACTGGAGCTCAGATGGACATGGTCACAGCATCATACCTGGAGCTCCTGGGGATCATTCGGTGAGCCATTCTTGCACAAGAAGATCACAGCTATTCAGTTTCTCTGTGCATTAAATATAAAATGGTACTGCTGTACCTATGGCAACATGTTCAGTCAATTCACCTCATTCAGTTTTTATTTTCATTGCCTGGCAGCATTAGAAACTGACTAAAACATCTACACAAAGCTCGTTTTCAGAGCAAAATACATTTAAGATTCCAGCTCCCATGCTATTACTAGATTAAAGTTCAGTAACATGAAATCCTGAGGTATAAAGCAAGAAAACCTGAATACACCATTTGCAGCAAAGCAAAAGCAGGAAAATACCCAGTCAGAACATCACTTAAAGGAAACAGCTACAACAACTTATTATACACTGCTAAGTCTGCTTTAGCTGCACTAATATAGCCTACTCTGTTGCCATGGCTGACTTGCAACAGGTACCTAAACAGTTCTGAGTACAGCCAGATCAGATGCATCTGCTCAACACCATTCATTACTAACTAACGTGGCTTCTGAGATATGCTAAGGTTTTAACTTACCACAGCACTCACAAAGGCTTTTTCACTACTCACTGCTGTTAAGAGCAGATTAGCTTCTGATGCAGAGAAGTGAGAAGTGTGTGAAATCCTACTTAGGTCACCTGGAGAGAAACAGGAACACACCATAACCAAGAGTTGAACAGGACCAAGCAAGTATATTTGGAACTAATCACAGAATTAAAGTGGTAACAAGCTTAAGACTTTTACTCAGAGCTTTAAAAGAACATGTCTCTGAGGAATCAAAGCAGAGCTTCCTGTGCAATGCAGACAAGGGGAAAAACTGGCACAAGCATTTCAGACGAAGGAACTTGCATAGCTGACTTTCACATTTATCTTTTTTCTTTTCATCTACTCCTTAGGAAGGATGCTGTTCCACTAGTGGATGCTTTTGACTTCACGGACAAGAGCCTGAATTCTGCACTTGGCAATTACGATGGACAGGTCTACCAGCGGCTTTACGAGTGGGCTCGGAAGGCACCGACCAACAAGCAGGTATGGATGCTGGATTACAGCCAGGCAAACTCTGTATGAGCCAGAACAGAAATTGTTTGCTTTTCTTCTAAGAAAAACCATGTGGATATAAGCAATTGGAGTAAGACATCTTATCTGTCATTATCTCACTCTGAACAGTGAACCCTGATTCTCGAATTATTCCTCCTATAGCCCTAGGTCAGGCAGGAAGTAGCTTGTGGGCTAGATGGCAATGAACCACAGCTTGAGCAAGGGAGCTGGACCAGCCCCAGTGACCAGTGTGGTTTTGATTTAGATGTGTGACAGTGAAGTAACACTGCACAAAGTAAACTAAAACGAAAGCATGTTTACATGGTTAACACTATGGAACAACTCTAGATGGCTGCAAAAGCCACTAACTGTGGGATATTTTCCATTCACCAGTACTTTTTCCAAGTGCAGTACTTTTTTTTTTTTTTTAATAATATGCTCATCCAGAAAGAGAATAAATGTTAAATTAGGCAATTTCATCCTTTGTCTTTAGGATTTTACTTTCACTTCTTAATGCATCCATACTGTGGAGAAAAGTAAAATCCCTCATGATGCAAATGGCTGTTGCTCTGTTTGAAAACTCATTTTGCCTTAAGTGAAATTTTTACTGTGGTAATCAGCAATTCCTTTGAAATACTACAGCTTGCCTTTAGCAAACGTTCCAGTTGAAGCACATTTTTTGAAGTTAAATAGTATGCTGTCACATTTGGGATGAGAAGTATTGTGTACTGGTTACGAAGGACAGTGCACATTACAGGGGAAGAGACCTTGCACATAGCTGAAGTTACTGTTGTGGCTTTTTTTAATATGATCTAGTTTCTGCATTTCAGAGATGAGGAAAACGAATGTATAACCTGCTCTTCCTCCTTAACTACCATTAATTCCCTTCCACATTCTCTTTCCAAACAGATAAGCCCAGCCTATGAAAAGTATTTGAAGCCACTTCTTCACAACAAGCTATCGAAATTATGAAGACTGTGACCCAAGTGAGGTCTCACCCGCTCTCTGCAGCAATGCACTTATGAAGCATGAGCATTATTAATCAGAGATTAATCATCAGTTGCAATTGCGACAAGTACGAAACAGAATCATTAGCCAGCCATTTGCATTTAATCAGAAAGAAGCCAAACAACTCTGAGTGGTACCCACTGTTCTGAAGCAGCCTAGTCAGAAATAGTCCTGTTTTTGTTGTTTGCTTGCTCGTTGGTCCTTGCTTTTGAGGAACAACTTATTCTTGTAGATCAAGAAGCATGTTAGAAAATGTATTTGTTTGGAGAATGAAAAGAGCTCTGAACTTGCTCAGCAATCAAGTATTTCTGGCTCATGAAGAATAACACACAGCTGATGTCAACTCCTGCCTGCAAAGATTACTTTCCCATTAACAGAGTCATTCATACTGTCTTTTGATAAATCTTTGATTGCAATAAAGTCTATTTGGAATACTGCTTCCCTAGTTATTATACTTGATATTACGAAAAGGTGAGGCTGATTCAGGCCCCTCATTAATTTGCTAGTAAATTAAGTGTTGCAAGGAACACCTTGTGACTGATTATAATGCAGTGACAACACAGATACTTTCTTACCAGCAGTTCTGCTGCACTTCATCAGTTCAGCTTTTCTTTTCTGCTTTCAGAAGAATGAAGCTTTCACGATGTCTTAATACAAAAGTCAGAACCCCTAAAATGCATGAAAAGGGGAGATAAAATAGGGCAGAGGAAAATACCTTCAAACAGGCCTTCTGACAGAGAGCTGAGATGCAAGGCCACAGGCTTCAGAAGGCTGCAACATCCTGAGGAACCCTGATCCCTCTTTGACATCTCCAAATAGCAACACTCCACACTTCAGGAAGCAAAGCAGCTGTGGTAAGAAACCACTGTGACAAGAACTTCAAGGGAGAATGTGATCCATTCAGTCAAAATAAACATTGAATCTCTACTCTCAAGAGAATTAAGTTAAAACATAACCAGAAATTGTATAAGTAACAGTGACACAGTGGCCAAGAGAAGCAGGAATGGCTACATGAAATTAGGTAAGAACACAGAATCTCAGTTCCTTGACTTGAACATATCAGAAACAGCACTCTATAGTTAAAGACACAGAATCTTATTTGTATTACATATATAAAAATCCGTATGAGATATAAGCAGCTATCAGATAGATCATTAAAATGGGATAACAATGCAGCTACAAGTATTTTTAGGTGCTGTGTTCCCTTTATCTCTACAGAAAGTGCGAATCCTTGCCATCCCTCTGTTGGTCAAAATGCCTCGTTTTCCAAACACTTTTGTTTTCCTGTGATGAGGACAGCTCGATCAACTGGTTAAGACAAAAAGGAACCAAGTATGTCAGTAGTGAAAGAGAATGGAGCCCTAGCAGAGCATCTGTGCTATTCTGCAGCGCTGAAAAACAGCCTTTGGGGTTTTTATTAAGTATTAGAGTTCTAGAAGACAAAAAATACAAGATAGTATTCTATATTTCACATTTTTATTAGCTTCTTGCTGGCAGGCATTACACTTGGGAATAATATTGCACCAGGCATTAAAAATATGAATTCTACCACAGGGACATTTTGCATTCAGAATCCAATATAAATATTTCTAATCATATTTCCATGGCTACAGATAGTATTTGGTTGCTTGATTTATATGCATAGAAAGAAACAGTTGTCATAACTGTACGAAACTGTACTTATCAAGTACTTTTAAAGGGTGGGATTTTTTTTCCTAGAATATTACAATACTGTTTATTGATTTAGAAGCTAAATTAGTCTATGTGATAGCAGCTTTTCGCCATCTGCCTCTTAGATTCCGTTTGTTTCTTGCTCCCAGTGGCACAGGGTTAGATGGATTAGAAACCATTTAAACTGAGGTAATTTTAGCACTTTAAGTTGCGTCGGAATTGTGTTAATGACACAAAATACCCTCCTGTACTAATTCTTCGGACTCCCTCTTTCAAACAAAAAGGTGTCTTGACTGAACAGGCACATGCATGTTTTTATTCTGGATGAAAGGACAGAACTGCTAGAGAATGAAACTTCTCCAGTCCTCAATGATAAACAATAAATACTCATATATATATAAAAAAAAAAGCCCGCAGTGTTACGTCAGCCAAAATCCAGACTCTCTTGGCTTTACTGTTCAATTAAGTCACTAATAACTGAAATGGCTCCTGTGGAGTCAGAGTCAGTCATCTGTTTTTCGTGCCAGTCTACAAAAAGTCCAGTTGTGCTCCACTGTGTTTTCATTGGCACGCTCACTCATGTGATGAACTCTGGTATTCCTGATCGTGAAGCCTTGCTTTGTGATGTACTCCATAAGATGCACTCTGAGAGACACTTCCTGGTGGTAATCGCATGGCCCAAAAGTGAAGGAAACCTGGCAGTCCCTGGTGTCCATCATATGCTTATTCCACTTCGTGAAGTGGTTTGAAATGCCTTCCAGTAACGAATGGACTTTCGTTGTGATGGTGAGCTGCGTGATGATCACAGCCACCGGGTTGGAGTACTTGGACAGCTTGCGGGTGCTGGAAAGCTCCACCACCTCCTCAAAGGTATCCACAGGATACAGAGGCTTGGGGTCGTTGAGACACTGAATCAGAGGTTCAATCTGATAGAAGTCCGCCTCCTTCCGAAGTAGGTCGAACTCCTTGAAGTCCAGTGGCAAAGTTAGCTCTGAGGTCCTTAAGAAGTTAAGAACGTAACGGAAAAGTGGTCCGTCTCTGTCAATGAAGTAATTGCCCTGAGAGTCCCTGGCAGTGGGGAAGTCTCCCCTGAACATGGCCCCAAGCATTGAGTCAGGATATCTGGTGAGAGTTGTGAGGGATGTCGTGTACATGTGTCCACCCACATTTAGCGTGACTGGATCAGTCATCTAGAAAGAGAGAAATCGCAGAGTTTATCAAGCCACGACAAGAAGGTTCACCAAGGCACATGGCAAATACTGCTTGAGAACTGGTGGCTCTGGAAGGAACCTCACTTCTCCTATTTGAAGTCTTTCAGTGATGTTTAAACCTGAACAAAGCCTAGCAACAAGGCACAGCTAGACAGGATAACAACATTTAGAAAGCACAGTTTGAGAATGCTTTAGAAATCTTAACAGGGCTACTGTCACAGAAGGCACTTTTGCACTTGAGGAACAAGTTTTTTCATATTTTACAGATGAGGAAATGAAATCAGAGACATTTCCTGAAGAACAAGTTTATGTGAATGAGGTCCATCAGTGCTCCTCGCTTTCAAAATCTCATTCAAGAATAACAGCAAATCAGCTGAACAAGTCTTAAGACTTTTTCACCCTCAAAAGAGGAAGACAGTACAAGTTTAGGCACAAGACAAAGAGCTCACAATCAAAATAATCCATGCACTGGTTAAGAGGAATTATTAAAACAAGAGAACTAAAGCCTTCCAGCTTTTAATTCTCAGAAGAAGCATTTATTAGAAAATTAGCATGCTGCGTAGAAGAGGGGGCAGAGCACCAAACCAGTCTGCATCAGCTTCCAGATAGTACATGAGGAAGCAAGAAGAAAGCAACATAAATCCCATCTGGCCACCATCCTAACAGTCAGGACTGAGGCCAGACAGTGGAAAAAAAAAAAAAAAAGCGACATATGCACGGCAGCAGAATGTTTAGAGAATGAGAACAGGAGAAAAATAAGATACATTTGTCTGATTTGAGACAAGGTTTAAAGGAAAAATATTTTTTCCTTATAAATAATGCAAGAAAGTCCTTAAAATTATAGGCAAGAAGCACAAACTCTTTTCAGTCTGTGTGTGTTAGGAAAATGGTAACAATGAGCTTAAGACATCAGTTAAATTCTTGCTGATTTTAGCTAGGCTATATGAACATGAGCACATCCCACAAATGGCACATACGACAAAGCACTCCAGAAAACGTGAGCAAGCTGTTACTACATGCACAACTCTTGTTCTCACACTGCGAAGCCTCGATCCACACAGGACAGATCAACAAGGAATCTTACCTCAAGATCTTGAAAGCCCAGTTGTGCTGCTCAGCACACACACATTCACTCGGGATCACTTACCATATAGCCCCAGTCTCCATTATCCATCTGTTCAGTTGCTGAACCACGGTACTCCAAGTTGAACAGAAGGTTATTGAAAGATTGCAGTCCACCTCCTATTAGCTCCCTGCAGAAAAAAGCACACAAAAAAAAAAAAAAAAACATGGCAGGCTGTTCAGTACCTACAAGAACCACCAAAGGTGGTTTTCTAATCAAAGGCAGACTCTCTGCCAGGACAGCATGCAGCTATAAAGCCATATTAGCAGAAGAACAAATGAGCTTTTCCCTGCATCTCCCTCTGCACCACCCACAGCGCTGCCCCCTGAGCACATGGTAAGCACTCCGCTGGCTGTTCTGACCACCCCAGACTTGTTAAATAACAGCATGTACCTCTGAGGATAAATTCTGTTTACAGACTACTTCTCATCAGGAAAACTGCAAGTCCTTTGAAGGACAGGCATCTTTTTCCTCAATTAAAAAAGTTCATCTATTCACCACTGAGGCAACACGCACGACCCATTAACGTCAGCCAAAATTCCCATGCTCCACTTTCAAACTGCGCAGAATAAATCAAGCACAAAAGTCAATGAACAGCAGGAAAATGAATTCTCACTGCAGAATTAATAATTCAGTAGTGGAGAACTGCAATTGATAACAAGAACTTTAATCTACAAAGGAAGAGTATGAACGGACTTCACAGACACATACATGCTCCCGAAACAGACCTCCTTAGGGACGAGCAAGAGGACAGCTAACATGCTTTCAATGATGCTCCAACAAAAGCAATCTGAGCAGTGGATCACGCTGTAACTTCCCAGAAGATGTGGAACCACCAGCTTGCATAACAGGGGCAGGGGCTGCACACAAACGTTGCAAGGGAAACCCACAGCCCAGCTTATGCAACCCGAGGGGAAAAAGGTACGAGTGACCCCCGACACAGCTGAGGCCTTCCAAAGGTGCCCTGCTGCCCATGGATAGAGAAGGCAGCAAGCCTGTATTCCCTACCCATAATCTGCATCTCTGCTACAACTGCTGGAAATTTAGGTCAGCCTGTTTTAAGTAGGGTGCAGCTTCTCAGTTTTGTTTATTTTTACATCTTAAAGGCAACACAGCTACTGAGGCTTCTGCTCCCAGCCTCAGTGCTGGCAAACTTCAATGCACCATCCCTCAGCTAAAAGGAGCTGGGAGATTTAAGCCAAGACAGAGTCCTGCTTTCTCAAGCACCAGCTAATTCCCAGCCAAAAAATGACTCTTCCTTCTCATTCCCTGCAAACAAGGTTGGTATCATTCACCACAGAGCAACACAGCAGATCCATCTCCGGGCTCTGCTATCCTGCCCAAAGCCAAAGCCAGGGCTCAGCAGCTCCCAGAAGCCAGGCCCTTGGGAGCCAGCAGTGTGAGCACAGCCTCAGTGGTACCTGAGATGTATTAAGAGAAGAAAACACAAAATCCCTGTATGAAAATTATGAGGTCAGACAACAGAAGCCTATGGAATTAAGACACAGAACGAGTCAAACCAGGATCTTACTTTCACAAGTGAGAGATGCAGCATGCCTGAAGAAAGCATATTAAATCACACACCCCCTAACAGCAGATAAACCTGGAATGCTAGCTCTTTTGCCAACATCTGTAGTTGTTCTGTTAACTGCTGACAAATGAAGAAGTGAAGTCATTCGGGTTCTCTCCATTTTGACTTGTCAGTCAAGTACAGATCATCACCTGTTACCAGTAGTTGAGATCCCTTCGACTCCAGTTGCTTTGTGTTTTTTTCCTTAAGGAACAGGTACTTGCAGCTGTCCCCCTGCTCAAGTACAGCACCAGCATAGCATGCAGACACATTAAAACCACTGGAGAGACTGCCTAGGGTTCTGACATGCAAGAAAAACATTCACTTGAAGAGGAAATAATGCAGCTGGCCAGAAATGTCACTGGCAATCACAATGTAAGAGATCAGCAGTCTTTTTATAAACTTAACTGGATCTTCACACTCAGAATATTCCAAAGGTAGGTAGATGTCCATCAGTTACTTGAACACATGGAATGACACTTTGTTATTCTGGCCAACATCTAAGCCCCTATACGAATTAATCTGGACTTTCCCCCACTCCATGCCTGTTCAGGGGAAGAAACAGACTATATTGCCCGCCCATTCGATGGCATGAACTCATCTTTGATCACAACACTGCTATGTAGCAGCACAATGAATAATTTACGAGAGCAATTAGCAGAAACGAACCCAGCCCTCAACACAGAAATGCAGCAAGAAGTCTCACTGACCTTTGTGTAAGAGTCCAGACTCCTACACAGACCTACCTGGCAACACTCACAGTGCACCAAGAAGCACAGCACACAAGGTGCTACAAGGAGGCCATCCCAAAACACCTGGATGTGATCACAGCTACCTGCTGCTTCCCTGGCCAACCTGGCAGCACCAAATTTCTAGATAACTTCAAAGGGAAAAATAGCTCTGTTCAGGTACAACCAGAGATAAGGACTAGCAAACCACATCATAACAAGGGTGGGGAAATGGGCCCTTAACAATGTGCCTTTTAGCAATGCTCCAAATTCTTCCTGAATGAAAGTTTGTGACGCAGGAGGACACAGAACCTCACTCCATCTATACTCCAGGACAGACAGCCTCAAGCCAGCGCCAGTCCATGTCACACAATATGCATCACCCAGGTACAGAACCTCAGCAGCACAGCTACTTGTGTCCAGGCAGCAAAGAACAGGTGATGTGCAGATGCAGCCCAAGACAAATTGCCTTTAAAGGCCATAAGAAATGCTCACCTAAAACAATTCTCAGCCAGACCAACTTCTGACACCATTTAAGCAAAACAGGACATCATTCTCTGGTGAAAACACAAGCACACCAATGGACTCACATCCAGTCCTACTTTCACCAAGCTTTTCCTGTCAGCAGGGAGAAGATCTACAGCTGCCACCATAGCCCAGGTACATCCAGAACTAGGAAGGAACAATAAGAGACAAGTACCTTCGAAGAAAAACACCGAAATCACCATTTTGTAATAAATACACCAAATTGGATACCTGCATTTATAAAACACTCACTCTTACTTAATATTTGATGACTCAGAAGATTACAAGACTATTTACTAGCAAGGTTACTGCAACAGGTAGTCTCATTAACTTCAGCAGGGCTTCTCCCAGGTAGCTACTAACATGCAACCATTTTGCAAGCTGAAATTCACAGAAAGCAAATGAGAGCTGGCTGAATGCCTGCATCTGTGAACAGACACACACACATCCAGGACAGAGCCGGGGGATGCCAGCAGCAATGCCAAGTGTTTGCACTGCTGGGACTGCAAACAGCACACTTGGCCAAGGGCACAGACTGCACACGCTGCACCTGGACAAAACCACAATGGTTGTACCATCCTGCACAGTCAGATGGAGGAGGAGAAACGCACCCAGCAGTCACAAGCCAAAAGGCAGACATCACCTGATCTGCTCTGAATGCTTTTCAGCTACCTTGCTCAAAGTGAAGGACACAGACTGTTTATTGTTTACACAAACTGTTTAGTCTCAATAGGTACTGAAGACTTCAAGGTCAATATAAAGTTGACAGGACTTCTAATAAGCTAGTCTGTTATTTATACAGATAAATACCTGTGGCTCAAGCTACTCTCCCACTCAGTGAGCTCACTGTCTCTGACATTTGGATCTCCAAAGATGAGAAAATGAAACTCCTGCTCTCAGCAGCTACACTGTAAATGGACAGCCTCTCTAATCCTGAGCCAGTCTTGAAATCCAAAGGCAAGTTTTTATTGTAAATCATTACTAGTGACTCACCTGAATTGACAATACCTCAGCTAGTGTAATTAATGACTGTCCTCCACAGAACTGCAGAGCAAAGCAATAGTCTGCAGAGCAAACCCAAGGCCCTACAGTGCTGAGCTACCCCAAGCAACGAGCTATGTTATGGAAACAACTGGTTACCAAAACTTCCAGTAATACCACAGCTTGGCATGGCCGAAGGATGAATCCCTCACCTACACGCGTCAAGTTTACAATGATTAACACAGTTTATTAGAATGTAACTTCTCCTTACTTTCTCTGTTTCTTTTGGTTAATATTTCAGTCTTCACCTCAGGCAAGAGAGCAAAATACTAACAGTGGCCACTCAGCATTCTCATTCCTTTATGCTTAATTGCTACACTATGAATTGTAAGCTCTGAAAGTTTTTTTTCCCCACACCTGAGGAACTCTAAAATCCTGGTTTGGGTCTGGGTTCTACATTGTCCACCAATCTGACAGATGCTTGAAAATCCCACCTCACTATTACCATTTGACCCTCCTCATGCAGGAGTCCAAAGACTGCAACTGCACCTGCTGGCCCTGCACTGCTGAAGCCACACAGATGCTCTGCACAGCGTCGATAGTTGGTTTTACCCACATATCTTGTTCTATGGCACCAATAGGCAGCTATCTGCATGGGGAAACCCATCCAAGCAGTGCTGGATAAAGGCAGGTGTGAGGAGCACAGAGCATCCCACACAGCCAACAAGGCTATCACAGGGACCAAGCAGCAGGACGGTGACAAGAATCCTCCTTTCATGCCCAGGCCCGCAGGAGGAGCTGGGAACAGCAGCTTTCCCTGCCGGAGGAACGCACGGTAGGAAATCTCACTCTGAGATCGCAATGATTCAGCAAGGATGCTGGACACGACTGCACCGCTCCACTCGCTGCCCCCAAGTGCCCAGTGCCTGGATACAGCGCCTGAACAGCGCTCCCGGCCCCAGCCCGGCCCTCCTGCACTGAGGGGCAGCAGGAGCTGCCATGCCAGGTGCAGCACTCCGCCCCGCGCAGCCCCCCCCCGAGCTGAGGGCCGGGCCCCGCACCTGCCGCCCTGCCATAGAATCGCAAACGAGACCCGTGTACGCCGCAGCTCCGGGCACCCGCAGTCCCACGGGGGACACGGCCCCGCTTTCCCCCCACCCAGGGCGGGCTCTGGCCGCTCGCAGCCCCACGTTCCCCCCCACCCCCCCCCCCACCCTCCCACAGAAGCGCGGCCCAGCCCCGCCCCTCCCCGCACTCACAGGCGCAGCTCCCGGCGCTGAGCAGAGCCCGGCGAGGATGGGGACGACTGAACGGGGAGCAAAGCAGCCACCGCGGGAGGGGAGGAGCGGAGGCGGGGTCTGAGGCGATCCCCTCCCCGTCTCTCCGCCCGCTCCGGTCGGGTGAGGGAGGGAAGCCGCCTCCTTTCACCTCAGGGCCGCCGGCGGAGAAATCTCGCTCCGCCCTGCGCCTCCGCGCCGGGCCGCCGTATCATTGAAGCGGAGAGATGTGGGCGGCGGGGCGATGCGGCCGTGGGCGGCCCCGGCGCCAGGAGGCGATGCCGCAGTGGGAGCGCACAAACTCGGGCCATGCGCCTATCCCTGAGCGCGGCTCGGCCCTGCACGACGGGCCCGGCCGCCGCCACTACCGCAGTGGGGGGCCGGAAGTGACGAGTTAAAAGAGCGCCGGCTGCCGGCACGAGTTCTCGCGAGAGTTCGGGGCGGGGCCGAGGAAGCGCGGGGGCCGGGCTGCCGCCCGGTGCTAGAGGACACGGCCAAGATGGCGGCGGCGGGAGCGTTGCGGCTGCTGGTTCCGCGAGGCCGCCTTCTTTCGCCGCGCAGGGGTCTCCACCTCTCCGCGCCCGCCGCCATCCAGGTAGAGGCCGTAAGGGGGGGGATCGGGGGCGAGGGGTTCATCCCTTCCGAGCGGGGCGGTGCGGGTGCGCTGAGGGACGCCCGCTCCGCTCTGCCCTGCCTTGTGCCGCTGTCCCGCAGGTGACGGTGCGGGACGCGCTGAACCAGGCGCTGGACGAGGAGCTGGAGCGGGATGAGCGCGTCTTCCTGCTGGGCGAGGAGGTGGCCCAGTACGACGGTGCCTATAAGGTGAGGGGCGGCCGCCGCCGGGCCCGGGGTCGGGGCTTTGCGGGGTCTGACGCCGCTCTGCTCCGCAGATCTCCAGGGGGCTGTGGAAGAAGTACGGGGACAAGAGGGTCATCGACACCCCCATCTCTGAGGTACGGCGCGGGGCTCGCTCACCCCGCGGGGCTCTTCGTGGGCCGCGCTCCGGCGCTGATTCTGTTTGCTCCTCTTCCAGATGGGCTTCACGGGAATCGCCGTCGGTGCCGCGATGGTCAGTACAGTACGCCCTCCCCCCTTCTGAACCGAAATACAAAACGAGCTGCTTTTGTGTTAAAACGTGGCATATGATCTGACTTTGATAGGCGGGCTTGAGGCCGGTGTGTGAATTCATGACGTTCAACTTCTCCATGCAAGCGATCGACCAGGTTATCAACTCTGCCGCCAAGACCTGCTACATGTCTGCAGGAGCCATCCCCGTCCCCATTGTTTTCCGTGGGCCCAATGGCGCTTCGGCTGGCGTTGCTGCTCAGCACTCGCAGTGCTTTGCTGCCTGGTACGGGCACTGCCCGGGGCTGAAAGTCGTCAGCCCTTGGAGCTCAGAAGATGCTAAAGGGCTGCTGAAGGCATCGATCCGGGACGACAATCCAGGTGAGCACAGTCAGATCACAGCAGTATTTAACTCTCATTTCTGAACGTTTCTTTTCCTCCCCCACCTCATGTAAAATATAAAAAATTATTCAACACTTAAGCATCAGCATCAGTACACCTTAACTGCTTTCCCCTTATGGTCACTTGGCTAGCTAGCAGCAGACTAATTCTGTGCTGTTCTAACCTGCTTCCATGTACCCATCTGGAAGCTTTAAAAATGCATTTATGCACCCATTGTAAAGGCATTATAAAGGATGAAGGTGAGTCAGGAGAAGTTCCTGCAGATACGGTACAATGTAACTCATTTTTTAGAGATGATGAAGCTTAGATGATAAATTCAGAATCTCATTAATCAAAAGCAAGGTAACCTTCATCTTCCTTTCTCACAAGCACCCATGCAAAATGTGAGACTTTTCTGAAGCCAGCAGTTGTACAGAAATATTTCTTAGCCATGACCTTTCCAGTTTTCCCTTGATCTACTTTTAGAGATGAGTATGCAGACTCAAATTTTACAGAGGTTTTGTAAGTCAGCATGGGCTTCTCGACTCCTGTTTTCTGCCAGGCTTTCTTTGTTTTGATTTGTTTTTTTATTTTATTTTTTTTTTTTTTTTTTTAAGGGGAAAATCATATGAAGGGCTTTAAATCTTGTGTAAAATTATATTGCAGTCATACACCTGGTCACATTTAAGATGAATTTGAGACAGTATTTAAAATAACTGAGTAGTGAAGCTGACTTTTAATCTTTTGTGTTGCTTTTGCAAATATTCTGCTGCAGTACTGTTAATCATAAGTACAGCCTGTTCCTGCAGAAGTACAAATTAATCCAAGTACTTTTTGTTCTAGTTGTGATGCTGGAAAATGAATTGCTGTATGGTGTTCCCTTTGAGATGTCCGAACAGGCACAGTCAAAGGACTTTGTTATTCCAATTGGAAAAGCCAAAATAGAAAGGGAAGGTAAGCTGAGAACATGGTGTATGTGTTTGTATTCATCCTTACTAACCGAGCTGCCTGGGGAATCTTAGCTATTCAGAATACTGCTGTCGTGGGACACAGGAGCATATTTAAAATGTTAATACTTAAATACTATTTATCTTATTGTACTCAATTGTTTTGTTCCCTGCATCTCATTTAAAACTGTAACTTTCTAAAAGGTTTCTTTCTTGATGTAGGGATGGTGCAGGTGATGAGCAGGAAAGTTCTCCTCACCTTACTATGTAATTTTTGTTAAAAATGCAGAAGAGATCATTGTAATTTTTCAGCCTGTTTGTAATTTACCACTGAATAACATGAACGTGTAAAAAGGATAATCCAAAGAGCACTAAAAACATTACTTAGATCCCTGAATTAAAAGGCTTTTTGTCTTCATGTAGTCCTCCTGCCACTCTTCATGGGTGTAGAATACTCAACATTTCAAACAAACGTATGGAACTTTAAATTTGCAAGATAATACTAATGCTACCTTCAAAAGAGCCCAAGGAAAATGCCTTTTTATCTGTATTTTTTCTTCTGGATTTGTTTCTTTTTAACACTTGTTTCTGTTCCAGGAACTCATGTTACATTAGTGGCACACTCTAGGCCTGTTGGGCACTGTTTGGAAGCAGCTTCTATCCTGGCCAAAGAAGGTGTTGAGTGTGAGGTGTGTGGTGTTTCTGTTGCTTTTCTCTCTCTCTCTTGTCTGGGAAAAAGGCAGAGGGTCACCTTGTTCAGGCTCTGCAGAACATCAGTTTAAAAACTACAAGCTTTTATAAGTGCCTTAACTATCAGTGTACGTGCATTTCTTGTTTCTGTGTTTGACCTTTTCATCACAAAATCAAGTCAGAACTACTAAAGATTTTCAGATTGATCTACCTGTACAATGAGCAGAACAACGACAGCATGTGGCAGCGTAATTATATATAGCAAGACTCATCAAGCATTTTCCAGGAGCCACCAAAAGCCGTTCTGCAGATCTGTCAGGATAAGCAGTAATTTCATTAACTTTAACTCTTCCTGTCAAAGTCAGAATAGATCGTAGTGCTGAAGGACCCTGTGCCCAAACAGCAGCAGATGTCAGGATTGGATCTCAGCAAAACTCACGCGGTGCCTTTTCTTAAGGTTGTCAATCTGCGCACCATTAGACCAATGGATATTGAAACGGTGGAAGCCAGTGTTGCAAAGACAAACCATCTTGTAACTGTGGAAGGAGGATGGCCACAGTTTGGAGTAGGAGCTGAAATCTGTGCCAGGATCATGGAAGGTACTGACTACTGCAGTCTGCACGTTGATCTAAATCCTCGTGACTTCTTGATAAAGCCAGATGACAACACATTTAAAGTCCTGTATCTGAGGAGCTTAATAGCTGTCTTGTTCTAGACATGTTCAAATGGTCGATCCAGATGACCTGGTATAATTCTTATCCCAGGAACTGAACCAAGATGGTAACTTTTTGCTTATCACTGTGCACTATAGTTTAGACAAGCAGGAACAGCTGTCTCTGGTACGACAGGAACAAAGTTGTTGTAAGCATATTGAAATTCAGAAACTGAATTGAGAGAAAACGAGACTGTGCACCAACCTGACCACCATTTTCTGTTTCAGGATCTGCCTTCAACTACTTGGATGCTCCAGCTGTGCGTGTTACAGGTGCAGATGTTCCCATGCCTTACGCAAAAATTCTAGAAGATAACTGCATACCTCAAGTGAAGGATATAATATTTGCAGTGAAGAAAACTTTGAATATCTGAGTTGTAAATATGTTTTAAAGTCCTGCTTTAAAAAGTATTAATGGTATAGGGCAACTTGTATGCAAAACTTTGTTGTATAGCTGCATAAACTTTTGTACAGTGAAGTACAGCGATTTCCCAGAATATTTATATGGCTGCAATGGGGTCTGGTGGGGTTTCTCTCTAAGCCACTGCATTTAAGTAACCCTGTGGTAATGCTCGTCTGTAAGTTAGCTTGTACTTCAGCTGGGTTAGGATCTCTCTGTATGCTCTAAATTCAGAGGGAAGAAGAGGTCTTCCATTTCTGCTTGTCCTGTAAGATCAGACCAGCTGTGCCAAACTGACAGTGATGGTGGTTGAGTGCAGAATGGTAGTGAATAATAAGGGCCACCCTGAGTCTAGTCCTAGGATGCTGCACAGCTCTCTAGGAGCCTGTGTTTGCAAGGCTTACTAAAGGCAAATGATAAAACCAGAGCTGAGTGAAGCCTTGCTTTTTAATTCAACAGTTTAACAAATACCTGTATAAAATGGCTCTGGAAGCCTGTAATATGGGTTAAGAGGTGGCTCGTGCTTTCTTCAAAGAGTGCTCTGGTCATACAGGAAAGCTGCACAAGAGCTTTGGTTAAAGATCTTGATCCTCTTCAGTGTGTGGTGGGAAATAATAGCTATTTATTCTTTATTAACTGTCACGTGCATTTTCTATGCCAGCTGTCATGTACAGTGATAAAAAAACTTGCTCAGATGTTTTGTTTTTATGTATGGTTTTGTGCCTTGTTTGTCTGTTTGCTTGTTTTTTAAACTCAACAACAGTATGCACAAACTATAGTTCTTACAGGCAAAGAAGAAAAAAAGTTACTTTTTTCAGACCTGGGTAAGGTAATAAACTATTCAAAAGCAGTTGTTTGGGTATGTTTGAAGAGCTGGGCAACAACTGCACCAGCTTTTGCTGCAACCACATACCAGGGTTTAGCTAAGGAGCTGACAGAGAGGGTTTGTTCTTTGTTCAGCAGCTTCTGTTACTGCCCTGGTAGAGACAGTCTGCCTACAGAAGGCAATGCAGCACAGCTTGCTGTACAGCCAGGAAAAGGTGCCTTCCAGTGAACCGTTCTGGAGCAGATACTTACCTCTCTTAAGCAGACACAAGGGCTCAGGTCCTACTTCAGTTACAGGTCAGGAACCCAGGGCATTTCCAAGCAGAAGTGCTACTCAATCTCTTAGAAGTCAGGCTTGCAGGCAAAATCCTAGCAGAACACATCCACCACCACGCTGCTGGAGGAACTCCATTAACATTTTAATAAAAATGACTGAATATCACAGGTTACATGAAACTGTACAGACATTCTCTGCATAGTTACAAACACGGATGTACTTGAATTTTAAAAAATGGATTATCTATAATCCTTTAAAGTGCAATTTGTTTAAGGTTTTAATCAAATCGAAAAATGATCTTTCAATAAAGTATAAGCTGTAAAATTAACTTGAAGTAAGTTTGCATTTAACTAAATCATGAATAATATCCCAGTGCCCTATTAACTTCCATTTCAACTATTATTTAAAAAACACTTTCCCTTAGAGTTGCAGGTAGGATGTCCATTTAAACAAGTCTGAGACACTATTCTTAGTCCATCAGCAAAAATGGTGGGAATAAGATTTAATTCTCCAGTTCCCTCACCTGTGCAGTATGTTTTATGGGTTGTTTTGTTGGTTGGTTTTGGCTGGGTTCTTTTTGGATTATCTCAAACAAAATATGCTGATTCAGTGCAGGAAGTTAAATGAGTTACTGCTGGATGACCAGTGTTGAAAAAGGGCAGGTTAGAAGTAGATTCTTGTAATTTGACCAAAAAAAAAGTGAGAAGAATAGAACTAAAAAATGCATTAATTCACCTTGATCGTGGCCATTCCTATTCTCAGTTTTATTCAGCCACGCAGAAGTTGCTGTACCTGAAACTGCAGCTAGAAAACAAAATCCTTGAAACCAAATAAAGAATGGAGTACTTAGCATGGCAACGCAGTGCAGATGGGGTAGTGCTGCTACTTGTGTAAAGCTGAAACAGAGGTAAAAGGAGCTACTGCATGACTAGCTGCTGTATGCGTTGGTGAATCAGTTGCTGGTCAGAAGGGCCTTGTTCCTGGACAGCACAGGAGCGGGAGGGGGAATTCAATCCTGGTGTAACCGTCAGCCTCAGCTGATCCTGGGAGCACTGTAGTCACACGTGTGTGTTTTCTTCAGAGTTCCTTTCTGAAAGTTTTGAATGGAGCTGAGTAAGGCTCCTCGGCTCGCACTGACAGCAGGCTGTGAGCTTGGCTGTGTTGGCACCTCTGTATTTGGAGGAGGAGCTGCTGGTGGCAGGGGTGGCGGTGGTGGTGCTGGGGGTATCGATGATGCTCCTGTTGAGTGAGGAGAGAAGATGATGTTTGATTATGCCACAGAGGTCCTGCTCAGAGCACTGCAGCCACGTAGCCGGACCGTGTCAGTTCTGCACTAGGAACTTCACTCCTTGAAAACAAGTGGAATGTGAACAACAGAACAGGATGAAAAAATGCTGATGTGATCAAACCTCTATCTGCAGGTGAGTCACGTCATCTGAGACACCTCTGAGAAGAAGCCTAAAAGTCATCAGTTCTCAGGGATGCAAAACGTGACTCAAATGCGATACTGACCGGGAAGCAAATCTTACCCTCTGTTCATATTTACATGAGGAACATTACAGGTTTTACAAAGGACCACTCTGCTGTAGCATTTGTGGTGATTGATCAAATTATACATTAATTTTAGGCAACTAACTGCAGATAGAGTTTTTCTGGAAATGTTTTACGTGTCCACAGTACTGTCAGACTTTCTTCAGCCATAGAGAAACAAGCAAATGCTTGTTTCACAGGCTGAAGGAATCACAACTCACTACTCACACCACTTGCTTGCTTTCTGTGCTCCTACCTTGCACTCTGGCCATTGCTTTTTACCCTAGTCATGTTGTCTCATCATGCTTTAAGCTCCATGCCCTGACAACTTGCAGAGAGGGCTGGAAGGCCAGAAACCAGCTGTGCATGCAGGCAGCTAACCCAGCACAGGTTCTGGAAGCTCAGGTCCAGGCAGGTGGCCTTATTTGACCCACATTTCCACACAATGTGCTCCAGTGCTTCTCAGCTGCTGCACGTTACATCATCATTTCTACACTCAGGATCAAAGATACATGGCAGGAGTAAGAGCAAAGGCCAGAGGTGACCCCTGCTCCACAAGACATCCACGTGAAGGTGCATTTGCAGCACACCCTCAGTTGCATGTGAATGATGGGCCTGTCTTCAGCTTCATATTCTGAAAACGGGGGGCTTAGCGGTTAAGATATTATTATTCAACAGTGAATTTTAATGCCATTGTCTAGACCATGAGTTAATGTCAGGTATGGCGAGGGAGACAAGTGGCATCTGTAGTTCAGTACTTGTTTGGTAGCTCTAACCTCTATGAGGAACACAACAGCAATTGGTAAGGACTGGGATGCTTTTGGACAAAAGAGCAAAACAACACAGGGCCAGCCAACACACTATGACAAATGAGGTAGAACTGCTTGCTATGAATTAAGCAAATACTAAGCAGTTAAAGGAAACTATGGACGTGGATTCAAGAAGTGTTAAAATTCTCACTGGCATGAAAACCTTTTTCTGTGATAAGAAAACACAGAAAAACAGCTCCTGTCTTCACTCTCATCCCTTTCAGAACTAATGTTCAAGTCCTATAGAGTAATGTTCAAGCTCTATTGGAAATGTCAGAGAATAAGTGAAAAAACACGTCTGGGGCATGTGGATCAGCTGCTCTCTTAAGTACTCAAAACATTACACAATGTTAGTATAAACTGAAATAACACATCACATATTGATGCCTTGGGGTCATCTAACTTACCCAAACCCGTGTTTTTGCACTAGCCAAAGATGTGAGTCTGTAATTACAAATACTGAAAACCATCCCCTAAGTTAGAGTCCTGTTTGTGCCATGTGTATGGACTGCCAGTAAAGCACAGCAAAGCAAAACAGACACCCTGGCACAGAAGAACAAAACCAAGAACAGTTAACCACTCTGATGAGTTAAGAGGTCAGGGCAGGAGTGGCGTAGCAACGCTCGCATCGGATTTGGGATCAGATGAACTGCTGTAAAACAGCCAAGGCCAGCTCATCACAACTGAGATGGCTTGAAAGAGAATGCAAGAATTTCAGAGAACGAAGACAAGATTTTGATTGGAACAGCAAGGTGAAACTGGAGAGGTTATGCACATAGTTGTACAAGATACAATAAGGAGAGACCATGAAGACAGCAGCCAGGACTCCATATGGAATAGAAATGTAGCAGTAATAATTTGGCAAAAGAAGGTACATATTTGACAGAAACGGAGGCAAAAATGCCACTACGTAAGTGCTTGGATTGCTATTATTTGGCCAAGAATCCATGTGGTTATCTTTAAATTTTGGTCTGGTCATTTTATGATGGGGGCATAAAGGACAGGGAGTGGGGGAGAGGCTGCCTTTCTGCCTGCAAATCTGTTAAGTTCCTCAGTACCAAGTATTTCTAAATTGTGATGCCAACATCATACAGTTGAAAGAAACTCTTAGGAGATCTTACACCTGATTTCTGCCTTAAAATATAAATACAGGACTTAAGATGGTATCTGACTAGCTATGAGCATTACATATTGAACATGTAAATTAAGAGCACGATTCTGAAAAGCTGTCAAATCCATTCATTTCAGTCACCCTATCAGTCAACCAAAACTAAGCTGTCCCTTCTTGGCGTGAGTGGTGCAAAAGAAATCTTAGTTTACTGCAGAGGACTCCTATGCAGCTCCATCTGCAGGTTAAACTGATCAACCCAACAGTGAAATACTTTCCCATATTTACCCAGAAAATACTTCAGGCAAGTGCTCAATTATCACACAACTTTTCCAATACATACGTTGGAAGCAGCTGACTGCAAACACATTCACTCATTCACACAGTTATAGGAATAAAACACTCAAACAAGAACTTACCAAGGGTTTTTTTTTACAGGGACATTTTTGTTAAGAGAGTGTGTTAAAAGGAATAGGAAGTAAATCAGATGCTGTAAACTTGATGCCTGAATTGAAACAAAAACTTAATTATGAATTTAAAGTGACAGTAATTGTGCAAACATCATTAAAAACTTTGCTGAGAATGGGATGCAAACAAAGAAAATCATTTTAGTGATAAGTTTTTAAAGATGCTGTATTTCATTAAAATAATCCATAAGAATGCTCAGATCTTTTTCTTCCATTCCCTCCCAATACTAAGCAAGTTTAAGATTTGCATTAAACTTTCCCATACAGAAACAGAGCATCTTTAAAGAGATAAATCAGCATTAGCTTACTTTTCCGAAAATTCACGTTCAAAATGATGCATGCTCTATTGAAGACAGCAGAGAAAGAGAGAGGACACAAGTTAATCATCCGGATCTCGTGTCAAAGTAAGAAAAACAGAGAGCGTTAGCTGAGAAGTTAGTACCAAAAAAACAATACATTCTTATGCACTGAAAAATACATGGGAATAGCAGTTGATTTTTTTTTTTCCTATTGCATATACAACACTTGGATTGTGAATAATGAACTCAACTTTCCACACTGTAAGCATTATTATACCCAATCAACAAATAAAACATTCATATTATCAATTTCACATGCTGTAATTCAGGCTTCACAGGATTACAGTGCACTGAGAGACAGTTAGCAAGAAATCCACAGGAAGATTAGACACTGGAGATGAAATTCATTCATCATGGCACATCTCCTGTCACACCTGCATTTACACTTAAGCTACACGGATCAATCAGAAACAACCAAGGGCAGCACCTGCTAAAGCACTGTGCATTGTCTTACAGACAGGTGAAGAGCTCTAAAGATGCTCCACATGGCTCTCTATGAAATATGCTGTAGTGAAGTATTCAGAACAACTGGCACAGAAAAGGACACTAAAGTTAAGTACAACTCCTTCAGCTTATTCTCTCTGGGAAGTGCAGGACAGCAATACTGTTCAGAAAGGAGCTGGCTAAATGGCACCCTCCAAAGTTCTCTAGTAGGAGAGCCCACTGGTATGTTACAGGCTTACTGCATTTAGAGATGTAGTGAAGTTTTAAATAACCCACACCATGGTTCTGCATCCCTTCTGATCCTAGCCACAAAGGAAAACAACAGATTCTAAGTGAAGCAAAGTGGATTCAAGTGTGCAAGTAGATGGGGAAAAATGAAAACATAAAATCCATTCAGAAGAGAATGTCAGAAAGACAGAAGTTGTGTTAGAGTCATTCGTCATGATCTAAGCAACGTATTTCAAAGATGGCATTCAGCCACGTATCTGCAACACAGCTGGTCACAAACAAGCACTCCTGTCAATGAGAAACACCCACAAGAGTCCATGATTCTTCCCCAGGGTATGACAGCCTGAAGCCTGTTTACCTCTGGTTGGAGTCTCCAGTTCTGCACATACCCACACGCTACACTGACTGAGATGGAATAGGCCAAGAGCTTCTGTAGGACATCCTTCTCCATATCAGCCTTCATTTTGGCATGGCATCATATCAGCAAGACTCTTTGACTTGCTACGATACTAACACAAACCAGAAGGACAAACTGAAAGCCTCATTCCTGCTTTGAAGGTCATCTCACCATGATGCCCACAAGCAATTTTGGTCTAGAGGTAAATATCCTTAATGAATACAATGAAACAGGACAAAACAGAAGCTACAGCTGCATCAGCTGTCACAAATAATGTCTTAACCATGGGGCCAGTGAGTCTTTCACCAAGTCATCAACAGCACACCTGTACAGAATACAAACAACATCACTGATGATGTCTCTCGCTTTCTCTTAGAGCTAATATCTGAAGTTTCGTCCATTAATTCTACTTATAAAAGCATTCCTGAAATGGTGACACTTGCCTTTATGCCCAAATGAAAGCACCAACACCATCAACCCATTAAAGCACTTCCTGATGTGGCTGCACACAGGGCAATGTGCATCACGTCACACACAGGGCAGACTGCTATGTCTCCTCAAGCACACTGCCTGCAGGATGACTGACACACTGTGACTGTGTGGTTTGAACTCAGAGCCAAATTTCTGAGCCAAAACTTCAGCCATTTTAAGCCAGCTGAGCCAAATCCATGAATTAACCTGAGCCTGAGCTTTCAATCTAGTTCCAATACACATTAAAGTTGAAACGCCAGTTAAAAGCTGTTCTATTCCAGAAAGAAAAAAAGTTTTCTAAATATCTATCTACTTTGAAGGCATGGGGATTTTCTTTTGCATTGTTCAGCTACTTTCTTTTTAAAGCATACAGAATCTGGAAGATGAGCCATCTCATCTACAGAAAACAGAGCTGTCATTGTGCAACACAACAGCAGTAATTATCTTGTTTAGAGTAACTGGAAGAAGTAAGTTCATAGAACACGTACTTCAGTGTACTCTCTACTCGAAGGGGAAACGACTGATTTGAATTTCAGCATAAAAGATTTAAATTATATCACAAGACTGTAGCATCTTACATATGACCATCCACAACAAGCACAGATTTGATTTCATCACTTTGGTATAGAAAGCTCCTGCGAGTAGGAATCATGACACAAGTCACCATAACAGCAATGCCACAGACAGCCTCCTTTCTTGGTATATATTCCATTCAGACCTTTTGCTGGTAATGTTTGCTAGTGCACTTCTTCTAGCCTTTCAGACTGGAGTGTGTCCACCACAGCTCAATACTCATATTTGTAATCCAACTTTCACAAGTATTTCTGTTTCTGGCAATGCCCACTCAAGCAGATTTCTCTACCACATCCCACCACTTGTCCCAAACATTAGCAAAACTGTTTGCATAGCTACCTAGCAAATTGGAAGTGGGATCTGGTCAAAACGAGAGATTATTTTTAACACAAACCAGTTTCTGACTTGTTTCTCTGCACAAGCAGCTCTACTCATATCACCAACAGGCGACAGCAGAACAGGGGAGATTTATGTGGCCTAAGGCACTCAATTTGTCATACCCCAAAACTTCCAAGATCAGGTCACAGCAGTACAGGTGTAAATAGACAATACACAGAACCAAGGGACTGACAAACATGATTTCATGGCCCACAGGCCATTAACATTAGAACAAACGTATACTGCAACATGAAGCTCAGAAAATGTCTGGAAACCAGCAGTCTCAGTAGGACTGGAGTAAAATCAAAGACTGAAGTAAACAAACTCTACAGTAAATCATACCAGGCACCTCCCAGAAAAGATAATATTAAAAAAGGAACTGAATTCAGAGGTTCTCTATAGCCCTCAAAAGAGGACAAATGTCCACACTCGACCTGATACAAGATAAACATAATCTCTGTGTTCCATCGTTTAAGACCATCATCCCTTAATCATCTTTGGGAACAACACAGTTCCTGTGGTTAAACACAGAGGGTAAAACAAAAAGGACACCACAAATTAAAAACAAACATTACAATGACTCTTGAGCTTACCTGCTGTAGAGGGCGGAGTGGGGGATGATGGAGATGTTAATGGGGAACTCGCCCCAGAGCCTGCTAAATAAAACAACAGTCTAGTAACTAAAGCTGTGATGCAAAACTCAACACAGTCAGACAGGACAGATTGTTGAAAACAGGCCAACTTTATTGACTGAAGGCTCAATTCTGCTCCCAACGAAAACGTGGCAAAGATTCCCATTCATACAAACAGTGTCACTCACATCCGATCCAAACAGAAAAGCTTTACAGTACATATTATCAGAGGAGGTCCAAACACATAAGCAGCACAGTCAACAGTACTCCTCAATGGGAAACACTTCTTTTCTGTTGCTTAGGCTGTTGGATTTCAGCGTCCAAATTCTGTTTTCCTTAAGAGTTGTGCCACTGCATGGATGGCACTTCATTCCTCCTTCTAAGAGATGATTTTTAGTCAGCTCCTGTACCCACAAGTTACTCTGACACCTAACTATTCCACAGTAGGCTGATTCTGGATACATTTTAGCCACACAAGAACACTACATTGAATTGTTCAGTAGTACAGGCCATCTCTTTTAACTACATGAAGACCTGTCAAATACTGTGCTGTTTTAGAAACTGACAATGAAGAAGCAATTCAAAAGATAATCAATTCATCTTAATACCTTACTAAAGAAATGACCACAGAGTTTCTCTCTGAGATCTTCATTAGCAAAAGATCCAAATAATCAATGCTACTCCTGTCAATTGTCAAATGGATTGAATAGAGTGGGTTTTTTTGTTATTATCTTTTTTCTTTTTCTTTTTTTCCCTCCTTTTGAGGAATAGAAGAGAGGACACATTACTTTGTATCAGCTGAAAATTTAGCTCTAGTGGTATCTCTAAGCCCTCAATTTATCTATTACCAAACGCTGGAGACAGTACTATCAGCATCTGTTAGTTCAATATTCTGGTGCAAACTGATGGTAATCCTGGACCTTTTAAGCCACAGAATTATAGTGACAATGAAAACATTGACACAGCTGTGTAGAAGCAAGCTCTTCTCTCTGTAGTTACCTGAGTTATTTGAGTTGCTGTATTTTGCTGAGTGTTCTTCCGCACTTTCATAGGCAGAGCGTTTTGACTTCTTCAAACAAAGAAGAAACAGAAGGTGGGAATGAATAACCCCTTTCATGATGAAAATCAAGTTGACTCAGAGAACTTTTAAAAGCTATCTGATATATCACACAAGGTTTATCAATGCCCAGCATCTCTCTTCCCCAATCAACACGTGCTGCTGCAAAGACAACAGCAGCAAGGCAGCCCTGTGCTCAAATGACCCAGGCAAACAGGGCAACTTCAGTATGCTCTGACTGCAAGGGAAATGTAGAAAACTGATAAAGAAAAAAAAAAAGAAAAAGAAAAAAAAAAAAAAGGATGAGAAACAGATAGAGTGCTGCAGACAGCTGAAAAAAAACAAAAACCAGCTCTCAGACCTCCACTGGGCAGCAGCTGTTAGTTAAGCCCATTTTCATTAAGTAACTTCAAATAAGTTAAACAGTCAGCAGTCATTTAATAAGTGTTACCACTGAGCTACAGATCAGGAAGAACATCACAGGACTGAATACTGCAGCACACCTGTGGATGTCCATGCTACACACTGAATAATTTTCTGTGTGAGAAATCCATGTAAAGATGTTTACCTTTCTTGCTAAGATCTTCCTTTTCTTCTTTTCTTCTTCAGAGCCGTGATGAGACTGAGCTCTTGTCAGCCTTCTGTGCTGGTGAATCTTCAAAATTAAGGGGAAAAAAAGGAAAAAGAAAAAGAACAAAGCCATGTTAAGATCCCAAGTGTTCTCAACATAGCATATGTTTGGGGTTCAACCCTCACAGAACAATTAAGATAATCCTTTAAGAGTCCCTGTGAAGCTGCACCACTCTACACAATATGAGTGTAATTCCATGCCTTCAACAGCTGTTCTACAGCTGCTCAATACCACATTTTTGAGAAAGCACATCTGTTGATGAAAACCTTTGTTACTCTGAAGTAAGAGCTCACTTTCCACATTTAGAAGAGATAAGAGGAAACTGAATGTCTCTAGGAAAGACAGTAAAGAAATGCAGAAGTTACCAATTTCTGTTCTTCTGTTAATCTTTTTTCTATGCATTCCTTGGACGTTTTCAGTGCTTCTTTTAGCTTCGTAGGAATCTAATAAAGAACGGAGGAAAAAAAGTCAAATAACAGAATGTGATAAAGGGAAAAACAACTTCACTGTTCAAAACTCACCATTCATCTGACTATGCTGCACATTTAAAGATCCAACTTCTAACACTATTCCCATAGTGGAGGAGAAAAAGGACTCTAGATGCCAGTTTTCCATTCCAAACCTAGCAACCAATCCAACAGCTTAGACAAAGAAGCAGTGAATAATGGCAGGGATGCTCTAACACCACGGACAGCTAACTACTTCAGTATCCTGTTCACATCCCCAAAGTGCCATAAGTCTGACAATCACAAGACACTCAGCACATTTCTACTTGAATTGCCCTGGGGCAGCTCCCCCCAGTGGAAGCACGATGGCTCCCTACAAGTCCCAGCTCCAAAGCTGGCTACTGTGTCAATGATCTCACCAAGCAAGATCAGCTCCCAGCCTCAGTGATTTGCTTCCTTTCACTGCAAGGCAGGCAGCTTACCTGTGTTCCTAATTTAGAGCACCATGATCAGTCATGCAAGTTGGCTCCAGCAACTACACCTGAATCACTCATGGGTCACACTGTGCCCCAATTCTACGGGTTGATATATAATGCTCTTGGGTATTATTCAGCAAAGGAATGGAAATACTGATGTGACTCACTGAAAAGTCAAGTAAAGCCAGCTGTACTCTACTGTTTATCAATTAATGTCACATTATCAATTAATGCCACAACCTGACACTTCCACAAACATCAGCAAATCAACACTCAACCCTACCTTAAACTGTGGTTTCTCAGAGTTTGTTAGCAGGACATCACTGAATAATCTGCAAGTGGATGGAAAAAAAGGAAAAAAAAAAAAAGGAATATTATTTCTGTGAGACAGGCAGAAGCACAGAGAGAACACTGCTGATACTGTTCACCTAAGTCTCTCTTCTTTCCCTTCTCTGTTCTCATCCCCATCTCACTGTCTGTTATTATGCACTGCTCTTTATTTCCCAAGCCCTGCATTAAAGTAAGTAGCACTTACCCCTCAGAACGTAGCCACTACTGACAGCAGAGCTAGCAAGACTCGAGGCAGTATTTTGAAAACTGAAAGAATGCCTGTAATTATCAAAGGTAGAGAAGGACATCCCCCAAACAAGTGCCTTTTCCTTAAAGCCACACACTCTTTAATGACCACAGATTGCCAGGGACTATGCAGCTATGCTGACAGTTTTACTCTCCCCTTTATGGCATCAGCAAAAGCATAAGTGATTAATAATTTTCCATCCAAAATAAAGACACTAGAGGGCAATGTTAGCTTGAAAATAAATTAGTCCATATCCAGGTACTTTGTTCTGGAGAATGTGCTAGAAAACTGCCCTAGAAAAAGATCATGAGTCCAGCTCCAAGTTAAGTAAGTCACAGGTTCCTGTTACTGTTCACAACAGAAAATTATCACAGGTCCATACTAGACAGAACAAATTCAAACCTAGAATCAAGTTTATAAGATCAGTAGTCCAAGAATAATTCTGAAATAAATCAAATTAAAGTAACAGAAAAAAAAAAGGCTCACCCTTGTACACAGAGCAATTTTCTGACCCTTTCTGATTACATATCCTTGCAAAGTCAAGTAAGCTCATATTTTATATAGAACAGCTTAATAAATACTTAAATTGCATTCTTTGCATTGCACAACATGATGAACATTTCTGTGAAGAGTATGGGTATGAAGGAAAAGTCATACAATATCCTACATATCAGATACGGCTGGGCACGGACTGTTTGTTCAACATCCTTTAACACCTATCTCTTCCTGTATTCAGCTTTCTGACAGAATTTCTCCACTCCTTACATTCTATTCTCTATCTCCTTCTTCCTTCAAGGGTAGAGGAAGGATGGAGTAGAAGGAACAGGAGGCTGAGACACAACTGCAGGCACTCCTCCCAACCAGGGGACAACTCTCGGTGCTTGCTCTGAAGGCACAGCAATTTGTATGCTGCAAGATCAGCCCCAGATTTGAGTATGGGTAATCTTGTCATTTATGAGGTCATGATTCTAGCATCTCATAGTAAGAAAAAGCAAGCCCATCAGGAACTGTGATTCTATTCTCAGCTTGCTGATGACATGTCACAGCATGGTGACAGTCAACAACTTCTCAGGCAATACTTCTCTCAGTTGCAGGAAAGGTGGCACTGCAGACAGTATGATTTCCAGCTCAGCCATGCACAGACGTTGCTTTCTTTCTACATGCTAATATTTCTCCATTCCTGCCTTTACTCCTATGCTGTGTCACTAGGAGGACAGTATGTAAGAAATTTTCTGCTATCTGTGCTTCAGTAAGCCAGCCTTGGAAGAAACCCGACAGAACTTCTGCACAACACTCTGACTCAGTCTAAAAGTCACCACTGAGCAGAGCAAGAAATCTATTTTGCCATATGTCGTAAGTAAATGGACAGCCAAACCTAAAGAACTAGATCTGGAAGGGACATGCAAAAAGATTCCTTATTCTAAATGATTTAAATGATCCAATACATAATCTTAACCATGCCTGCACTGCTTTAATAGCCGAATAATTGAAACCACAGCGCCACGCTCCAGCACACGGAGAGACAAAGAAATCCTAAGTGAGTACCTATCATATTCCTAAGTGATGGCTTCTATGAAATCTGTCAATTTTAAATCATCTTTTGGGATACACTACACAGCCCTCAGAACGAGGAACAAATCTTTCCAGTGAAGATCAAGCAAAAAGATTCTCCCCCGTTATACAATTATCATGAGCATAAAACAAACACATTAAAACTTACGGCATCTGTAAGAGCCGTGAAACAGTTGGCATGCCATTCTTCATAGCTTCACAAGTCAGAATGGATTCCAACACAGACACTATCAAAGAAAGAATAAGAATGGACACATTTCTGCGCTGCAGGACAGCAAACAATTTAGAATGAAAGTCTGACACTTTATATTATGTTCCTCTAAGTATTCCACCAACTAAGTGGTGATGAAGCTTTATGACATGTGGTTTTTATTATAATGTTATTGTTACATGTAAAAACTTTTCAAGAATGTTAGACATGAGGCCAGGGGATCCAGACATCTAATTACTACACACAGTTTTATCATTCAGTTAAAAATATGTCTATATTTATATGCTACATAGTTGAGGAAGAACATTTTCTATTTTTAAAAATTACTAAATAACCACTTCCAGGCACAGGCTGTGAAGGTTTTAGGTTGCTATTTCAGAGCACTTCTGCTTAAGCACAAGGTGAGAGTTGCCAGGAAGCTGAGGCTGCCACGGTCTCGATCGTATACTAACCAACAGACATTGATGGTGCAGGAGGGAAGCTGTCTACTGGAATTGTATCTGGGGGTCTTCCGTATGTCATTTCATACAGTAAGTGCCCAAAGCAATGTACATCAATGCCTTCTAAAGTCTGTAGAGGAAGACAAGCAAGAAAAGTAAAAACACAACTTGCTAGAACTGTTTAGTTTATCCACAACTTCTTTTAAAACATGTATTAACAAATGAGCAAAAAGAGTGGTCTTGCATTTGAATGTTGAAAAGAGGAACCATTCAGTTTCTAACCACAGTCTAACCCTGCACAATTTGAAACTCAAATGAAATCTTCATACCCCAAGCAAAGAAGTTACTGGTGTATTTTAGTTAGAGATGATGCAAGCACGATAGCACTGTGGAGTTCTACAAAAATGTGTAAGGAGAAAACTTTTTCTCACAGACAGCAGTTTGGAGAGCTGTATATTGATGCAAATCAGAGCTGAGCACATTTTCCTAGCAAAGGTAAATAGCTGCACAAGCTAAGTTCCCAGACAGCATAATTCAGAGATTTTTGAATCATGTTTAGACAGAAGTGGTTTCTTGTACTGGAGGAGGCTTAGAGCTTTGATGGCACTAGCAAGCTTGGACTAACCATGAACTTTTGATCATTCTTTTGACAACACAGTAGAACTTGTTTAGCAAGGTCAGCAAGCAGCTGTCTTGTGATGCTCTACTTAATTTATTGCAATGAGCATTTAAGAGCCAAGCCAAGATGCTGGCTAAAAGACTGTATGGCTACAACAGGGCAAATTTTGTTACATAGCTCTGTAGGAAGATCATATTTTGCTGCATAAGCCTAAAATAAATAGGCACCCTTCAAATAAGCAAAACGTAGTTTTTAATAGCTAAGAGTCTACAAGTTCTCCACAATCTCAGGGTGAGGATAAAGGGAGGTGTCAGAGTAAGGGACATTCATTTTCTGAAACTTACATTAATTTTTCGAAACTGTGAAAAGTACGATCGATAAAAGGATGGAAGTCCCAACAAGGAATTTTCCAGATCCAGCAACTTGCACGTGTCCCCATCCAGCACTACATTGCCAGAGTGAAGATGGCCATACGGAAATCCCTTCTCATGCAAGAATTTCAATACCTGAAAAAAATCCAAGACAGAAGCATGGTCACAAGATGCCCTGGTGATCTCAAGATCTCAGATGCTCCAATACAAAAGCAGACACAGAACAAGTGAGGCCTCTGGTTTGCAACTCCTGCTAAACTTGATCTTCTATCTACTCCACCTTTGGCTGACTATCCATTCTATCCATTGCTATTTCACTGGTAACATTTCTCAGAGAGCACACAGCTGATGCTATGCTCAGAGCTCAAAGACACTTCCCAAAGAGACCTGGAAACTAAAAGTCACAGTTTTACCAAATACCATAGTTTAAAAGCCCGCACATTCAGTGACAATGACTCAGTGGCCCATTTTTCATAGGCTATGAATTACTTCTTTCCCTTTCACCCCAACGGGAAAAAACTTCTGTGAGGATAAAGGGATGCAAAGAAGTCAGCTAAACTAATTTTCTGAAACATTAGCACCTCTCTCCCACCTCAGCTGCACATATAATAGCTGCCTTGTTATTTTTTCTTTCCTTTTTTTCCCCATCAGTCAGAACAGGCCTCATACGTATCTAAATTCAGCTCCTAGCAGTTCAGCTCAATTTACATTTAACTTTGAAGTCTGCTGCCAAAGGAATCTTGCCTGCACAAAAAAGTTTGCCTATTTTTTCTAGTAACATTGTTGTGCTAAAAAAAAAAAAAACACAAAAAAACCAACACCAAAACATAAAAACAAGCAAACAAACACTACTGAATTAAAAAAAAAAAGAAAAAAAAGCCACCACAAAAACCTTTGTATAAATAAAGTATGATAAAGAAAGAAAAAAATACCTCTAGTATCTGTCTTCCATATGTCTTTATCTGTTGAAGTTCGAGACCTTGAATTTTCTTAGGATTGCAATACTTCTTCAGGAAGGGATCTTTTGGTCTGGCCTTTAAAAGAATGACACACATGAAGCATCAGGCTCAGAAAAGCCAGGAATTGTCTTAGTTCGCCTAGCAATAGAGGGTAACAGCTTCAGAAAAGACACACTATGGACGTTCCAACAAATATTCAACCATTTGAGGTGGGGGAAAAGAGAAGACATTACCTTATAAATCAGGTCCTTTAGCGTCCCTTTTTCATTGAATGGTCTAATAACCAGTGCTGAAGATTCACTGGCGGTGGCAAAAGTGACTTTGTAAATATAGGGATGCTACCAAAAGAAGAAACTGTAGGTAAGTTTCAGGTGACAGATCCTGTAATTCATTTCTTCTTGATTCACGAGAAAGATAAGATCTGTCTGAATCGTGCTGTAAGCAATAAAATGGATTCTGCCAGTGACATTTGCTCTGGTTATTCACTTAAAGTAAATGCAAACTCCACAAGAACACTGTTAAACATTCACATAGAATCAAGAAAAATCCATTCTGTTTTTTATTAAAAAAAGAAAAAAGACTGGTGGTTTAGATAAATGAAGAATCCATCTCAATTAACCCTCAGTGCGTGAGCAGCTTTACTGCAGGTTTAAGCCATGCTAAGCTAATTAATTTATTCAGGGTTTATACAATTATGGCAGACAAGAAAACCCAGCAGTAACAATTGTTGTAACAGTTCCATGTCTTTAGAAATCATTGTAACGACTTCCAGCAACACTGTGAAACCAAATGAGAAGTACATGTTGAAATACATAACACGTGCAACACATACACCAACTGAAATTGCTAGTTAGGAAAAGACTTCTCATTCATATCTTATTTTAATGCATCAGCTTCAGATTGTTTTGGAGTTAAAAGCTTTGTTGCCCCTTCTAGTGTGGGCATCTTCCAGGTTTCTGGACAGCACACAGAGGTTTACCCATCTGAAATTCCATTATTTTCAGCCAGTCCAGTTTTTCAGAGATGCCTGCTGGATTCTTAACATGGGAGTTTCATAATCTGGCCCTGTACCTCTAACATGATGTTTCTGTCTAAAGATCTGAAAAAATAATGACACTCATTCCTCTGCTGCCCAAGAATGTTCCCAGTATTCTGGTTAGAAAAATATCCCAACAGCCTGAAAGCGTTGAGAAAATGAAATAAAAGCACGTGATCTCACAGTACAGCACCAGAAGAGAAGAATACAATTAGCCACAACTCCGAAAGCCCTGCAACAATTCAGCAGGATTATTATTTGTGCTGAGAATATGTTACTTCACACTGTGTGGGAAACTTAATTAAAAAGTTCACACACCTTTAAATGAAAGCAACTCTGAAATTATAAATCATGTCTACTAGACTACGTGCAAGATCAGCCTTTGCAACCACTTATTTTGTGCTGGAATAATTGAAAGGTCTTCAACTAATACTCACAGAACAGGAAGAAAGAAGTTTCACAGCATACTGTAAGTCTTTGTCAGACAAGTATTTATCAGGGCCAAGATCAGCCTAAAAATAAATAGGAAAAGAAAGGTATCACAATTGATGTTACATTCCATAACATTTGATCTATATTCTGCTCTTATAAATGAAGGCAAATGCTTCAAAATATATTTTGAAGTGCAAGGAAGGAAATTCTACGTGGAAAAAAAAAAAATTAGAAGGCTGCATAAGGTCATGGTTTCACAATACAAAACATCTGACAGTATGTCTTATTGCCTGCTTCCTCCCTGGTAGCTGATCCGTATTGCTACCACTGAATGAACTTTGCCAAGCCCCAACTGAGGGACTGTGCGGACTGTGAACGAATAAAGCATCAATCTCCACCTTCTTCTGTACCAAAACCATCTTCCCTTCCACTGCAGGCTTCAGCAATATCCACCCTTCAGCAAATCTCACAAAGAAGTTTCCACATCACGCACCTACATGATGGCTCAAGGCCTTCAGAGCCTGAACTCTTAACACTGGCTGTCACTCCTATCTGGTAGCCAATATAAGTGAAATAAGGCAAGTTCATTATGAAAGACTTGAGAATAAGACGAAAGGACACGTACCCAGCTTAACATCAGCCGTTCCTTTGGTTGATTCTTTACCTTCATTAAAAAATATTTCTTACGTATTCGCCAACCTGCAAGAAAAGAGTCATCACCAGTTTTAATTAAAGCCCTGCTAAATCACATGGCCTACATGCAGGACAAAGTTTGTAAGCAACAATAGATTATGACAACTCATTGGAAAAAACACAGCAAGCTTTTGTGCATACATGCTCTTCTTACCTATATCTTTTAATGGTTCTACTACCTCCCACTTTGGCTCTGATCGGAAGAACATTGAAACATGCTGTAAGGCAATTTCTGGGGAGAAAAAAAAATAAGAGACCATTTAATGTGATTTTTACATTGTTAAGGTAAGGTTCAAGCCTGCGGGATTTCAGACTCAGTCAGCAAAATCACTTTAAAAGGAAATCAGATAAAACCACACTTAGAAGGCATTTGCATTTATAACCTGAGAACTCAAATCCACAGAGAAAACAGAAAGCACTGCCTTCAGAAAGCATGGCCTACTGAGTTTGCATTCTATTTCTACTACATCTACATTCCCAAGTCTAAATCTAATGCTCATAGCAAAGACTTCTCACACACAGAACACCCTACAGTAGATCAGAAAATGTTTTCGCCATACCTATAGAAGTGCTACCTTGTAAACCTCCTTACTGTACATTTAATAAGATATTTTTCTAGCTATTGTGATCCAATATGCATTTCTGAGAGGAAAAGAAAGGAAAAAGGGAAAAAAAGATAAAAAGATAAAAGAAAAGGAAAAGAAAAAGGAAAGGACACACTTCTGTTTACTGAGCTCTCCCACAGCTGAGAATACAACCAGTGTATTCATGAGCACATTGGAGGAGAAATCTGTGAGAAGTGATGACAACAAGTGCAGAAAGGGAATCATGCCAGCAAGGAGTTTTCTCAAACACAGCTTATCTTGGCTTAGGAGCACAACAAAAAGGTAAGAATGCACCATATTTTTCTGCACATGAACTTCTCAATCTAAAAATATGCTAAGAAAAATGGAACAGTGCACTAAATGTCAGCTCTCTGCTATATTAAAAGATGACACGCTGATGTTGTCTCCAAAGACCACAGGCAGCCACCTCACTGCTACTTAACCTCCCTGCAACTTGCAGAAGGAAAAATAGTCTTGATGAAAGCACTCAGAATTAACACAGAAGTCACTGTATCTCCTACAGGATTCAAACTGCTTGCTCAGCATTAGCCAGACAAACTGCATCCTTAGAGTTACTAACAATTTACATCTCCTCCACGGCTTATCATAAGCATTCGGGAAATGTTCTTTGCACTTTGAAGTTGAAAACAGAATGTTACATAAAGGGAGAGCAAAAAGACAAGTAAAAAGGAAGCAGTAAGTTCCTGCTTGAGCAGGCTGTGCTTTTATGAAAACAAGCTTTGCATTCTGCAAAGAGTCAGTCTGCCTGTGAAGTAAATCTACGGATGGGTTTCATGAAGAGGAAGTTTTTCGGTCTATCAGACAAATTCTAGCAGTTTCCAGTGGCCGAAGCCAGAGAAAATTAAAGGAGAGACATTTAATAATGAAGAGAACTGATCACTGAGGTATCATTTGAAGGGCTGCAGTGATTTTCCACGTGAGGGGGGAGGAAGGCTTTCGCTCAAGCCTTGAAAAAACATCAAACATATCTCAGACAATTAGTTCTACGAAATATTGCAGCCCTAACTGGCAGTGAGAGCTAGACAAGATGACAGCAGCTGTTTCTGTTGATTTGAAACATATAAGAACCCTTACGACTGCGAGATTCTGTGTTCAGAAGAGCAGCGGTGAGAGCAACCTGCAGAACTGACCAGCTGGTTTACCACTGATAAATAACTTCCAGACACCAATCCTCCCATTCACCAACTGCGAAAACACATTTCAGTTTCATTTCCTCCCCCCCCCTCAGGTTCAGATTATATAGATGTTAATTTAAACACCTGGATTTGGCTGTCACAGCACGACTCATCCACAGACCTGGGCAAACACTGCTATACTGTGCCTGTGATGATATGCGATGGTTGTGATGGTTGCTCCCCCCTCCCTCTGCTGCAACATGCTTCAGTGTAAATCCCCACCAGCACGGCTGGAAGACACGCACACATGCTGCAGTGAAGCTGTAATGCGGTTTTACAGTTCCCCACTTACCAGTGTAGTTTACAGAATAGCTGTTTGGATCCAAGAACTTTTTTACCAGTTCACAGTTAGACAGTATGTGATGGGAAGTAATCACATCGAGATAGGCCTGCAGTCCTTTCTGTCTTTCTGCTATGAATTCACGCTCCATGTTTCCAATCAGTTTTTTTGGAGGAAGAGGTAGACTTAGAGATGAGATCTTAAACAGAGAAGAAAAATTACTAACGGTGCTCTTAAAGTGCCTCGGGGATGTAAACTAACAGCACAGAAAGTAAGACTCCTAGCAGCGAGCTGACTACCAGATAATTCTTTCCACACTGTATGTATGTAAGCTCCTATATTTTGTTTCAAAGTACTGTTATCAGGGAGAGGCAGTCAGACAATAGCTGTGCACACTGCATCCCAGTGTGAAGAGCTTCATAAATGGAACAACGCTGAAAATGCAAGACCAATTTTTGCTGGAGAGTCGTGCATTTAAGATCACAGCACAGAGCTTTCAGACTCCAAATGGCTACATTTCAGCCAAATGCTATTACATACCTTTGTGCACACACCTTATCATTTTCTCCTGGCAAGATTTGTGTTTTTTTATCTAAAGAAGTACAGATTAACAACTTTCCTCTTGCCTCCACTGCTTTTATGGGTAGCTTAAAGCCCTTATTTCAGTATATCAAATCTGTAATTTCAGATACAGTGCAACTTTTCCAAAGTTGCCCAAAGCGTTAAGTGGGTGAGATCAGAGAGATCATCATTAGAAAACAAACGCAGGCTGCACACTGCTTATATTTAATTACATCACATGAATAGCCACAATCAATGTTTGACACTGCTAACACATAACTGTCCTGCAGATCTAAGCACCTGCCCGGGGTGTGCAGAGTCTCCACGGGAGTTATCTTTTAGAAACGTGCATCACAGCAATCAATTACACTCTGTGCAGTAACCCCACTTGCAAAGCAAACAAGTCACTCAGAGGAAGGTGGGGGGGCTTGAACAATCCTCATTTCAATCAGTGGAGAGAGGAAGGATCAGTTCAACCAACTGTGGCAGAGGCAGCAATCTCTTTCCTTTTTTCTTCCTCCTTCTGAACCCATGAGTTGCTTCCCCCCATCAAACCCTGGTGCTGCCTCTGGCTCTGACTACAAACCACAGCCTGAAAAAGAACGACAACTATGTCTATATTGCAGATGTTAACCCAAATCGTCCTGTCCACTGATCTTTCATTATAGTTCTTTTACACACCCTTGGGGAAAGCAAAAAAACATCTGGGAATAAACCCCAGAGCAACAATGCATCACTTACAACCTGCAATTCTCCAAATCAGCTCTAACACCACAGGCATGCAAGGCCCGCATTTGGCAGACCGCTCCTTCAATTCAACAGAGCTTCTAAGTAGAAACTAAATGCATTTTTGACATTACTCACTTGAAAAGCACGTCCAGTCATAATCACCTTTATCTTCTTGACCTGACAGCTAGCTACCATCAGAGAGAAAAGGACCTGAGTTCACAAGTTTTCAGACTATTACTCCTTTCCCCCCTCCAATAAACCTCACATCTGCTGTTTTTCAGCAGAAAGCAGTGTTCACCCCCCAGGTTTTTGTACTTATCTCCAAAACCCAGAGCACGGTGAGAACACCACCACTGCCCCCACCTCGCAGAGGTCCTGACCTTCCCAGCACACAGTGGCTCTGGATGGGCTGTGCTACAGCAGAACCAGGAACTTTTCTTATCTTCAAGCCCCAGCCTGCTCAAAAGCTGCAATAAAATGCTTCACGAAAGCCAGGCATCTTGCTGTAAATCCTGTACCCAGTGTTCACTTCATTTTTTTTTACTGTTTTTGGAGTCTGGAGGTTTTAGTTTCTTTTGTTGTTGTTTTAATCAATCTCACCGTGCACAAGATGAGAGTTTACATTGTTTAACAAGTCATGGGACCTGAGGACTTTGATGAAATACTGTTGCTTACAGTTCTGGATGGAAAGAACTGAGGAATGCTGCATGTCTTAATGGATCAGAAAACCTCAGCGCCAGCACCTCAGAGCAATCTATGCAATTTATAAAAAACCTTAAGAACAGAACAGCAGGGGAAAACTGCAATTTAACATGCTTCTCATCACCTATTGTCTGCCATCTCCCAAGCCCTGTCTGAAGGAGCACTGGTGGCTGACAGAAGCAGAGCTCTGCAACCTTGGTAAAGGCTCTAAATTCACCTCTGCTGGGCTGAAGATGACACCTCAGGCAGTGGCTCTACAGCAGCCAGAAAAGGCTTTTCTCCAAGCAGAGATGCATCTTTGCTTTCCAGTCTATAAAAGCAGAAAAAAGCAGGAGCTGGAGACTGAGGGCGTGTGCAGTAGTTTTCACTGAAGGAAATGAAGAGCTAATGAAGATGAGCTATTAATTTAGCTGCCCTCTACATATCATTATATCTAACTTAGAGGGGAATGTCCTGATGATTCATTTTGATCTTTTCTAATCATCCAAGGAGCTGATGCTGTTGTCCCAGATCTCAGTACCTTGTCACTGCAGACTCTTTCCCTCATTTCAAATTCCTCCTTGGCCCATACCGCAAGTTCTACCAAATAATTCCCAGAGACCTTCACTGTTATCATTCACCTCTGCCTCAGATACAAAGGCCTCTTTCTTTACTGCAACACATGTAAGCTATTTACCTTTGCTTATCACACCTTCCACCTAAATTTGAAGTCAAATGCCCAGTGCCTTTTCCAATAGACTTGGCTCAAGGTAACAAAGCCCTGTAACACCTTAACATTCTGTCCCCCCAGTTAAGAGGAACTTGTTGTAGAAGATTGAAAAAAGAACTCTCCATCTCTCTAAAGCCTTCTCAAAATTGGTTCTCTGCCATCTCCACCAAAACTTGGCAATGGTGAAGACTCCAATGAGCACTGTATGCTCACTGTGCTGACCAGCACCACTTCATTTCCTCGTGCTCCCATGGGTGCTTATCTAATCTTCACCCTTGGATTCCTTTGGAGCAGAAGACACCTTTGTACTGCATTTATTCAGCACATCACGTAAGTTTCTAGGTCATGACAAGAGTTACTGTGTGCTGCTGTGTGTTCAGTAAAATAATTATACAACTCAACCACATTGCATCTACTGAGTTACAACCAATTAGCCCCCCTATCTACCTTCTAATCTGCTTCAAATGATTCCCATCCTATCAGAGTACACAACTCAACTCCCCAACATGGTTTTGCTCAAGGAGGCTCACCTAGCAGACAGCTGATCTGATCTGGTGGGGGTGAGGAAGGGAGCAAAACCGGTATTCAGCTCCTGATGATGGGGGGCAATCAGTCACACAAATCCACCCTCAAATCACAGTGTCACTTTTTATTTGGCTTCCCCAGTCCTATGGAAATCCCAAGTGACAAGTTTCACTCCTGGAGATGCCAGCTCACCCCCCTTCTCCCAAACACACTCATGTCCCTGCTTTTTCCCACACCAACTAAAAAGAAATAATTGTCCTAAAAAGCAAAAGAAAACACACAGTAAGTCCAGTGTTTAACTAAGGAACACTTCCCAGAGATACAGAAATCCATCACATGATAAGCAGCATCTGGAAGTGCTTTTAGACCAATATAAATAATGAGACACATAGCACTTCAGTGCTGAGTTTATAAGGTTGGTATGTGCCTTGGCTTTCCTCAAATCAAAGGGGGAACAAATAATAACACGCCAAACCGGAACGAGCTGCAGTACTGAAGGGACAGATTCACTGTCTGCCAGTCTCCACCATTTCTATGTAAATGGGTGCTACTGATGCTGAAATTATAATTTAAATTTTACAAGAGAAAAACTGAGAGTGAAAAGCATATATTTGAGTTACACTTGAAATCAGTTTACAGCTATGCAAGTCTCTATCTTTTTCTTTACTGTAACACACAAAACCATCACAAGCCATGTCATACACGTATCATTTCAACTGATGTTTTATATTCATGTATCGGGGTAGAAGTTACCTGCAAGCTATTATTAAGCAAGTCGAAGTCACTGTATCGCCTCACAATCTGCAAGATAGAAAGATGAGCTGAGGAAACACATCACTTTTCTCATTACCCATTTACCCTTATTCCACCCATTGGAGAGAAGCATTTCCCATCTGTAACTCTCTTCATCTTTTAGCCATTTCTGTACAAACGTGTGACTTCTGGATGTATGATGTGCTGCCAGAGCACAGAAAAGAGCTTTCAATGACATCTTGACCAGAATAGAGATGCAGGTCTGAATATTGTTCCAAACAGCTTTCCCAAAAATATTTGTCAGCGGCTGCCTGCAAACAGTGTACTTCTGCTATATTAGAGCTGTATGAGAAGCAATAACTTTTCATGACCACCTTCATCTCTACTTCTAGGTTTTACTGGCTGTGCGTTAGCATGGCTGTGATTTTAGTACTGAGGAAGGCAAACTGGTATTTGAATTAAAAATGACAGCCGTACCAATGTACAGTAATCACACCATGACAGAGACTTTTCCTGTTTTCCTGAGACATTCTATCAGCAGAGCCTTCTGCAGCTGGCAATAACACTGTCTCAGCTTTTGAGCATTCAAATACTTCATGTTCTCAATTTAAATCACTATTTCCCTCTGCAGTTCACATTTCAGAAGCTAGAAAGAGCTTCAGATTCTTCCTGAGAGGCATCATGGTTCATGAACCGGAGTTTAAGAAATTACCTGCCAACTGTTTTCCGCTGAAACTCCTCTCTGAACACGGATTATGTATTCCTAGTGAAAGAAAAAAGTGGTTAGGAACAAGAACTAATGAGCTGAACAACGTTATTAGATACGGCTCCAAGTGTGACCACATCCCAGTTAGGAAACGCTCAGAAGCAGAAAATCCAGATCCAGATTTTCAGCTTCAAGGTGAAGACCCATGGCCAGCTGCCCCCCCTCTGCTATGCAGAGGTCCAAGAGCTTGTGGAATGAAGCACTCAACACTGTCCCTCACTTAGGGAAAGAGCTCTCTCAACAATGAGAAATCCAGCCTCTGGTCCTGGAGAATTACTGTCTCAACCACCACAGGACCCACCGCCACCCCATCAGCTGCCCAACTTCTCATCAGTTCAGTGTGAAAAAGGTCACCACAACAGTACGCATAACTCCAACGCACCAGTTCCTCAAGATGGCAATCCTTCATTTCTAGGGCAAACTTAATGCTACCTATTTATACATTAAATATGCAGATATAGCCGACCTCCTTCAGATTTCAACGACTGATCATCCTTCCACCTCAATTACATTCATAAAGCACACCTCTCTGCCCTTGTGCCAAGCGGTGTGTGAGCGCCCTGCCAGCCGCCGCCTGCAGCACACACACCTCACATGCTGAACCGTTTGCTATTCAGGTTCCACGACTTCTCTCACCCCACTACAAGCTTTCAAACATTCTTCATGCGAGTGCTGAGTGATCTTCCAACTTCAGTGTTGCAGAAACAGAAAGGCCAGAGCAGAGCATCATGCCCTACAGTTTCTTCAGATATTAAAATCAATGATGCATTCCAAATTACCATGAGTAAGCAATGAAGAAATAAGGAAAAAAACAAAGGCACTTCCATCACCTTGAGTTTTTATGGCCAAGTTGTCTAATATGTAAAAATAACTGCATCTACACATCTGGCCTCTACCTGCATACTGAACACATCATTCATTCAAGGGCTTGATCCAGGCAGTGTTACACATTTAGTTTGCAGTTAGCAATTCAAGATGGGCATTTATGAGTAATTAACCTCTTTCAGATACAATGAAACATCTTCTGGTTTTGGGAGCTGCCTCTGAGAGCACACAGAACTAATTCTTCTAAATGAAACCAAGGTAAAGGCTTGAGGACTGAAGAACAAAAATGTACCAGAGAATCCCATCTATCAGCCTCAACTAATCCAGGATTTATTTACTGGGCTTTTCTTCCAAAGCACAGTGCTGCTCAGGCAAGAATGCTATTTATTTCATTTTCTCAAACTCATTTAAAATCCCCTTTATCAGCAACAGCTATCAAATTGCAATTTTGAACCACACATCCTGAGAACAAATTCAAGACCAGGAAGCATGAAAACCAAAGCCATGTAAAATGCTCAGTATTCCAGCAGCTGAGATGGAAGTGACAGAAATGGAGGTGGGCACTCAGTGCCCCGGAGGTGTCTGAGAACCATGGAGATGTGGCACTGAGGGATGCAGCCATGGGCACGGTGGGGCTGGGCTGGAACTAAATGATCCCAGATGTCTTCTCCAACTTTGATGAGTCTATGAAATCCAAGATGTCACAAACCAAAGCGTGTAACTTTGATACTAGAATTAAAGTGCCCATATTCAGCAAGTCACACTTATGTGCTCCCCATATTCTCTCCTATTACTCATTTGACATTACCATCATTTTCCTGCAAAACAGGAAGCACAAACCTTCACAAGTGGTAACAAAATCCCAGAGTCAATTCCACCTCAACCAGCAGAATCACATTTGGAAATTCTGTGACATGCGGACATGTGGAAATGGACGCATGGAAACCAGGATCCACAACTAAAGTTAACTTTCCTCGACTTTCCCTATTTTGTGGCTGTTACTGCATTTTGGGAAGTAGGAAGAGATTGTTTCACTCGCTGCCAAAAAATGCAGCAACTGCTTATTCAGCAAGTCTCGAAGGAACATTGGCTATTTCTCCAAAAAAACCCACATCAGGGATGATTCACCACGCTCAGTCATTCATCTCTTCTAGTATTTTGAAAGCAGCAGAATCATTGCCCAATCCCTCGTTACCCAGCAATTAACCTTCCCTGCTGTACTCCACGAGGCACTCAGGACAGCAGAGCACACCATTCATTAACTGACTGTCAGAGCATCCTGCACACACCGCTGCTCCGATCAATACCACAGCCATCTCTGCTGCACAGCACGGTGATAAACAGCTCTCATTTCCTTCCCTGCGCTCAGATCTCATTTTCACAGGAAGACTGTATTACAAAAACATGATGGGGACACAGCTATTTTTTCCACAGTGTTCTCCCATCCAGTTCTGCTTGGGTGCCCTCAAGCATTAATGGAGCACCTCGTTTACGCTGTACAACAAGAGAGCATCGCTGTGTAGAAGCAGCTGTTAGCTCTGTGCTGAGAAAGCAGGTCCCAGCACGCTCCTCCATCAGTGCTGAAGGCAATGAAGAACTGGCACTCAGCACCACTTGGCCAATGCAACCAATGACAACACCTGAATGATCTTCTGTCTTGTTTGCCACAGCTGACGTGACCAACAGTCCAAGCATAGCTACAGTAGAGAAGCCATAATAAGCAAGACAGCCCCACTGCCAGCACTGCCCCAGTCACACGCGCCCAGCAGAGCATGGCATGCTGAGTTTTACAGAAGTTGCCTCAGTGCAGTGATGAGCTTGTTGTGGGATCCCAACCAGCACCGTGTCCATAGGGCCAAAAAAGAGCTTCCAGCTCTGCAAGGAAAACGCCTCAGCACACAAAAGGTGTCAAATTCTGCGCAGAAAAAATAATGATTTCCAACAATTTTAGACTGAGTCGGTCTGATGTCAGTGGGACAGAGACTGTGCCCACAGGAAAAAATGCAAGTGTAGCAAGACAGACACACTGTTTGGCTGCATCGTATAGGATAGACAAACCCGATAGACCAGGTTTTGGAGAAGGCTACCAACTAAGCCCAGTCCTGCTGAACATGCTGGGTATTTAAAGCCAGGCTCATCAAGGCCTAAATTAGCTGCACTTTCCCTCGAGTCACGCAGAAATTCCCACGATGTCTTCACTCCTACATGAACAGCTCAACATTTTTTCCAGGACTCAGTTTACCAAGGGACTTCACAGAGATTGCCAGTTGGCACAGACAGGCCCTGGCTCTTGGAACAACCCCACACGACAGCAATGACACGTGGGTCCAACACAGACCCTCTCCTCTAACCCCAACCCCGGATCCCATGCAGTCAGGTCTGAATGTCCACTGCTTTGCTCAGCACTGCTGAGCCAGTTCCTGCCACCAGTTCAGTCTGCCAGCAGTTCAATACACATATTTACACACACGCTTAAAGATGCCAAGCAAAGCACTTTTACCTATAGGATCATTTCCTGCTGCTCTGCTAAACAAGAAAGAGGAAAACAGTGCAGGGAGAAGGGAAAGCCGTGTGACCCCAACACGTCAAAATGTTTAACACTGTTGTTTATCATCTTTCCTACTTCATAAACAGAAAGCAAATGGAAGAGAAGGCTTTTGCAGAGATGAAATCAGAAAAAAACAAATAGTGCAATGTTCATATCATTCTCATATCATTAAAAGTTCATATCATTAAAAGTAGAACCTCCCTGGCCAATACTGGGTAATATGGTCTGTTTTCCCACGAAAATCATCTCCAAATTTCTGGCTCAGGACAGTCAGCCTATTTCACAGATTTCTGCTCTACATCTTGTAATCCAACAGGCTTGAAAAGCCAACCACTACAGGGATCCAGGTCACCTTCAGATCACATCAACTGCAAGTTTGAAAGAGCTTTATTTTGTGAGCATTAAAGAGAGGAATGCCTAATGAAGCATGAACGCAATCCCTGCGTAAGTATGCTGCACTGAAACTATTTCTAATAAGATCTTTTAAATGTTTACTTAGAAAATCCCCCATGTGAAAAGCAGCAACCAAACGAGGCAAACTGCTCAGCTCAGCACTCCCTGCGGGCAGAGTCCTCCTTCCCCACAGCACTCACTGCTCCCAGCCCCTCTGATGCTGCAGCAGTGATGCTTACCTGCACTGCACGTGTCTGGGGATGTCACACAGTTCCACGGTGGCTGTGTGGCTTTGTGGCAGTGTGAGCTGCTCAAAAAGGACGGCAATGAAGTAGGACGACTACAGGAAAAATAGGACACGCGTTTACACATCATGAAATGTACTGAGCAAGGAAAGCTCTGGGGAGCAACAAGAGAAACAAGGGCATCCAATGTGCTGCACTGTCAGGAAGGGAAATGCATTGTACTGCTTGGGAAAGACTCAGCACTCAACAAAGGTTACACTGCAGGATCTCTAAGGAGGCAATATTCTGCCTGCAGCCCATGCAGATGCCATTCTCACTCAGCACGTTCACTACTGGAAACCATAAGGTTGGAATACTCTAAATAATCTGTGATGAAACCACTCTCATTCTCAACAAGAGGTCAACCTCAGCACATGCTATGGGGGATCTGTGTGTCCAAACATCCAGTGAGCGAGCTCTAAGAGCTCCCTGCCCAAAGCCATCTCTAAAGGTAATCTGAGGAAATCATTTTTCAAAGTGAAGGCAAACATGTAGAGATTGAACTCCTCGTAAAGCAGATGGGCAAAGCCCTCTGCAAGCTTTTAAACTAACGCTGGAGTTCCAGAAAGACAGAGCACCATTGTTTGCTGCATGGGAAAAAAAAATAGGAAATAATACAGGAAAAACATAAATGCTTTCTGAAGCATCAACAGTCATCTTCACTTGTGGAGAATGAAAATTTCTGGGAGTGTGTTACAAGAGGGATTCATTTCAGCTCTTCGCTTCCAAGTGCTGTTCAGACAGCAATGGACTGGAGCAAAATTGTCTGTCTGTCTACTTCAACCTCAATTTGAAAAGGAATGAAAAAGGAAAATTGCTTTGGAAAAGAATGAAGGGCTGTTTAGAAGTAGTGGTTTTACTACTTTTAAGTGCTCTGAAACGTGTATGTACAGATGTGTCATACACCTAAGCGATTATGGAAGCATGCAGCTACCAAAACTTACAGAGAAAGCCACCTTTAGACGGGGAGCACACAGAACTGCAACATGAAGCAATTTCAGTAGCGAAAACGTGTAAAAGCTTTGGTGCTGGAAGTGCCTCCCTGTTGTCAGCACGCATTTGGCATCAGGTGGAGACACTTGCAGATGGTTTCATACAGCGGATGTCATCTCACTCCCACTGAAGCCAAGGAGCGCTGTGGCGACAGAACAGCTTCATTTCCTGCATAATGGCTGGACGTGGCCCTGCCAGCAGCACGAACCCAGCCTGCAGCAGGTGCCCCGCAGCCACTCGTGTCTCAGTACCACTCAGTAACATAGAAAATGAGTTGTTTCCACCTTCAACCACCCGTGGAGGAAACACAGAACAACAAACGCCGCTGACGACGTCCTTGTTGCCACACAGAAGCACGGAGGTTACAGCCCAGCTCAGATGTACCAACACGAGGAAGAACTTCCAGCTCTTTTCACTTGGAAAAGAGCAGAGAGCTCGTGAGCAAACCACAGCATTCTGCAGCTGCTTTCCTCAAGTTCTAAAAACAAGCGAGGGGGTTGCCATGCTCTTACTGAGCAGAAAGTACAAACCCTCGAAAGAACATTCCAGCTCCAAGCTCTGTCCCTGCTGCTTTCTGGACAGTTCAGGTACAATGCAGTCGTTTCAGGTTTTGCTTTCAGTTTTATTTTTCAGCTTCATCTTCATCCCCAGGAAAGAGAAACTCAGTGCCTGCCAAGCACAGCCCTTGACTCAATGCCATTCAGTTTATATTCACTCACTCTGCTGTATCAAACCTAAACTAACAGAAGCTGCTCAGAACAATAGAGAAGCGAGCTATTCAATTGACACAAACCTTCTGCTGGGTGTTTCATGTGTCATGGAGCCCTTCCTGAAATTCCCCACCTTTTCCTTCACTGGTTGCTCAGAACACAAGCTATTTTCTACACCTGGCAGATGGAGGCTTAGTTTTACAGATGTTTTTAGGAGGGATAAAGAACAGAATAGACTTACACCTTGTTAGGAAATCACTTGAAGGTGGGGGACAAAACCAAAGAGTTAATGCAACTTACTTACTTCCAACTATAACATAACAAACTGTAACAGTCCTGATGTACCACAGAAACATTTCTACTACACCCCACCTGCTAGATATTTCTTAGAGAGGATTCATTTATGCACCTCTTCAAGCACAAGGATCTGTTGGTGGGATTATTTATACCAGGCAAGACCAAACAAGAGATAGCATTACCAGCAATAATCACTCAGGTCCTGGGGATACAAGCTGAAGTGTCCAAAGTGACAAAACACTCAACTGACATCAAACATGAACACAGGGCTCCGTTACAGCTTCCTGAATTTGGTTATCCTGCACTGCTGTTCTACAAACCATCTGTGCTACAGACACTTCAAATCATCTTTCAACTATCAACAGGGCTTCTGCAGTAAAACAAACAATTACTAATAGATGTATCTTAGAGACAGACTTTAAATCAAAAGGCGCAGTGCTTCAGCATTCTGTTATTAACAAAAGATCAGAACAAATCAGTTGAGGTTTCTGAACATCCATTAGTAACAGAGTACAGAGATGGAAGGTGAGGGGCTGACATTTACCATCAACCTCACCCAGCCAAGGCAACAAACACACACTCTGGATTGAAAGCCTGCTCCTGAATACTCATTCTAAAAGGATTTTGTGGTGTTGTTTTCTTTTCCTAATCAGACTTACACAAGCCAAAGGAACACAACAAGCTGCTACCATCACTTGCACTTGCAGAGAAGTGCAACAAGCCACACTAAAAATGACTTAAAAGTGAAACAGATCTGGGCTGCTAATAGGCAATGCTAGAAGTGACACAACTTCTGCAGGTCCTACTGCAGACACCCCACAGCCACCAGAACAGACAGAAGCACGAGGCCTGCTGGAATATAAACCTGGTCAGCCTCACGTATAGCAGGAGATGCAAGAGGGGGATGCCACGGCCTGCCAGGTTCACCACATCTGTAAGAGAAGACTTTGAGCAGAGGAAGACTAAGAGCATCAGTTAACGTGGGCTCTTCACGTATAAGAAGAGTAACACACAGCATAACGCTGCTGAAGCACGGACCGCTTGGCTCAGCCCGCCCCGTGCACAGCGCGCTGCCTGCCGGCCTGCTGCTGCCGCAGGGCCCAGCATCGCTGCTCCCACACGGCCAGGAGCGGCAGCCCGCTCGCTCTGCTTCTCTGCCACACGCCGCTCGCTCACCCCCTAACAGCGCAGTTCTCAAGGCGGAAAACAACCACGGGCAGGAGATAATGAGGGCTGTCGGTGCGCGCTCACGAAGGCGGCCTGCAGGCAGCCGGGCCGGCCGTGAGACGCCGCTCCGGGCAGCTCTGCCGGCACCGCCTGCACGGGGAGCGCGACGGCACCGCGCCGACATCCGACAGGGCGCGACCCATCGCGGCGCAACTTCGCCTCTGCTGCCGAAACGAGGCGGCGGGACCCATCGCCGCTCCTAAAAGCCGTCACGGATCACGAGAAAAGCAGAGAGCGCGGGCGGTGCGAGGCCTCCCTGCGGGCGGACGAAGGTCGGGGCACAGCCGAGCCCCAGCAGCGGCCGCGCCGGGTCACAGCGCGGGCAGAGCCCGGCGGCAGGCAGGAGCCGCGCAGAGCCACGCCGAGCCGCCGGCACGCGGGGCCGGGCGGAGGCGGCACGGCGCTGCTGCGGCCCTCCGCGCCCCACCTCGCAGCACCTCGGCGGGACACCGCGCCGCACCCCGCCCCGCCGCAGCCGGACCCCGCCGCTCCCCCCGGCCCTGCTCCCCCCGGGCTCCCCTCCTCACCCCGGGCTCCCCTCGTCGCCGCCCCTCAAAGCCCAGCGCCGCGGCCCGGCCCGCCGCCCTCACCGTGTGCGAGTGCAGGCTCTGGCTCGCTTCGATCTGCGCTGTCAGCGGCACCGTGTCGTCCAGCAGCACCTTGCCGGCCGGCGGTTTCTCCATGAAAGCCATACCGCGGAGGGGCGACGGGAGCCCGGCGCCGCCGACCCGCTCCTCCCCGGCCAGCTCCCGGCGCGACCGCCGCTGTCAACGGCAGCGCCGCGCCGCCCCGCGCCGCCCCGCCGGGCCTTAGCGCCGCCGCCCGCCCTGCGCCGCGACCGCCCGCCCGCCAGGGGGCGCCGTGCCGCCCCGACGGCCTCGCGCAGGGTTCTCGGGGTGCCCGCGCCGCTCGGGCCTCGCGCGGCGGGAGCGCGGCTCTCGCGAATTCACCGCCGGGGCGGAAACGCCGAGCGCAGCCGTGCCGTACCGCCGGCACAGGGTGGGATGGGGGCAGCTCCGTGCTTGTTTCTGGCTCTCGGGTGTTGAAACTGCCATAAAAAGTTCCGCTAGGATTCAGCATCTTCCCCTCACTCATCTGAAATCTGTACAACTGTTTTTTTTCCCCAATAGAAATCAATTAAATTTCCTTGCAGCGGTACTGAGACCCTATTTGGGAACCACAGAATGGCCAGGGTTTGAAGGGACCTCAAGGATCGTGAATCTCCAACCCCCTGCCACATGCAGGGCCACCAACCTCCCCATTTTAGACCAGGCTGCCCAGGGCCCCATCCAACCTGGCCTTGAACACCTCCAGGGATGGACGGGGCATCCACAACCTCTCTGTAAAGAACTTCCTCCTGACATTGAAGCTAAATCTTCCCTCCCTCAACTTAAAACCATTTCCCCTTGTCCTGCTGTTATCTACCCTTTCAAAGAGTTGATTCCCCTCCCCTCTGTAGGCTCCCTTTGGGTACTGAGAGCCTGCACTGAGCTCACCCCACAGCCTTTTCTTCGGGTTGAACAAGCCCAGCTCCCTCAGCCTGTCCTCGTAGGGGAGGTGCTCCAGCCCCCTGATCATCTCTGTGGCCTTCTCTGGACCCTCTCCAACAGCTGTCTTTCTTATACTGGGGGCTCCAGACCTGGACACAGTACTCCAGATGGGGCTTCACAAGAGCAGAGCAGAGGGGGACAATCACCTCCATATCCCTACTGGCCACCCCTTTTCTGATGGAGCCCAGGATACCATTTGCTTTTTGAGCTGGAAAGCCCACGATCCCTATGTTTCAGTGACTCCCATAGAGAGCTGTATGCAGGAACAAGGCTCACTGAGCCACACCTGCCATCCCTTGCACAGCACTGCCATCCCGTGCTGACAGCAGAGTGGCTGAAGAGCACAAAAGCTCCTCTGCAAACTGCTCCTGCTGCTCCACTCTCAGCTTCGGTTCATTTTGTTAGCAGGCACAAACCTAACATCGCATCCAGAGGGTCGGTGCTACAGGGAAGGAGTGAGAAGATTCGTTGCTGCACTGCACCTGGATAGCTTAGCTATTTTACTAGTACTTTCACTGCATTGTTTGAAGGCAAACTTTCTCTCCATAGTGTAGCAATTGGACAGATCAATAGCGTGGGAGAGGCATTACAACAAAGGTGTGATGACAGAAAGATCAGCACGACAGAAAGGTGCCATAAGGGAAGGGAAGAAGATTGCTCACCCGTATCAGAAGATTCCAGATTCACAGGAGAAAGCTTCACCAAGGAGAGATCTCCAGAAGGAGATCCTTTCCCAGTGGCAGCCTTCAGTGAGGACTACAGCTGAACTGCCTTCACCTGTGCTCCCAAGGCCGACCGGGTCCTTTCCCAGGTGCTCAGGCTGGGACTCAGCAGTTACCACACACATAGCAAACAACTTCTGAGGTTATCTGCATCAACGCAGAATGCAGTTCTGCTGCAGAGGAGATGGGAGGATAGCATTTGTTTGGCCATAAAATTATGGGCCGGCCACTGAGAAGAGCCCATGCTTTCAGGAGATCTCCCCATTATTCCTGGTGAAATATGCAAGAGCTGCACCTACAAGCTTTATCAGAAAGCACACATTGCTTGTATAAAGGCTGACTACAACTTCCATGTAAAAGTTAGAACGGTGCAGAAAAGCACACTGCAGCACCATCAGCCAGAGCTTCAGTCAGATTACCTGAAGAAATCTTGCAGTATGTGAGTGTCAGCACTTCCACTTGTCTGGTTTACTGAAATGCACAACACCATCCCTTCTCACGCGTTTGTTAGCAATATAACTATTTTATAAACAGCAAAAATGTTCTGGCTGAACTTAACTAGTGTGACCTGCAGATGGGCTGCAAGGAGCAGCCTCACTCCAAGCCCTGTGGCACAGCAGATGTTTGTCAAAATGGGCCACGTCTGTCAGATGTGAGTGCCCAATTCCAGAGCTGCACAGAAAAATTGAAAGGTTTCTTGATGCAGTTACTCTCAGGATTGTGTTTGTTTGCTGTCGATGAATGATCCTAGAGGTTTTTTTGTTGCAAGTTTACTGCATTAATAGATGGAACGTGACAAAGGTGGTCAAAACCAAGCATACATTTCTGTCTTTACTGTAAGAAACACAAGATCAAGAGCTCGAACTTGCTGGCACCATGACTTTCACCATCCCTTCCATAACAGTCTTTCCACTTTCTTTGACTTTACACGATACTGAGACGTGTGCAACAGAGCTCCTCAGTCGTTTCACTTCCACTGCAGCTATCACTTCTTCTCCAGTATACAGAGGAGCTGGAAATCGAATCTCCTGGGAAAGAAACACACAGCCCTGACCAGGCATTTTAGTACCCAGAACTGCAGAAATAAGTCCATTGATCAAAACTCCGTGTACAACAGTTCTACCAAATTTAGTTTTCTTGGCAAAATCTTCACTTAAATGCAAAGGATTTGTGTCACCTGTTAAATGAGAAAAAGTAAGAACATCATTCTGTGTAAAAACTCTGGTAAGTTCAGCTTTGTCTCCAACTTTTATATGTAAATTCTGAAGCAATGGACATCCAAACAACAGGTTGGTAACCGCCAGCTTTGTTGAAGCTCTGTGTCGGAAATCCCCTCTAGAAATTCCACATCTGAAGAGCAGCAACATTTCAAGGACCTTCTGACAGTCCACCCAGACTGGAGACTTAGTCCAAGACCAGCTCCCTGCTGTTCCCAGCTAACGCAAGAAGGAATGGAGATGTCTTGTTTTGGGGAAAGAAAAAAAGAAAACGAGAAGCATTAAAAAATAAAAAAATCATCAAATGCACCCAGAGTTGAAAATATTTAATCCTCCCATTTATGTAGAAGATTTTAAAGTAAGAGCCATGACTAAGCAGAAATTTGTTTAGCCATGGCTTCAGAGACAAAGAATTCGTGGAAGTCATTTTATTAAGCAGCATCCTCAGGGGGAAAAGACAAAAGGTCTGGAGGTGCACATTTATGCATCCATTTCTACATGAGGTCATTACTGACTTTTAGAAAGGGAAGAAATGGGATGAAAGGGAAGAAAGGTGCCAAACAAACATGCAGCACAGCACTGATGGTGGGGAGGCCCCCTCCTACCTGCAGTACCCGGAAGGCACACCGCCTGTTCTGGTAGAAGCCCTGCAGGGTCAGAGCACTCCACAGCTTGACGAGGCCTCTGAGTAAAAATAAGACAAAGGACATTAAGATTTTTTTTCTCTTTTCCCACAGCATAAATGTTTTTAAAACATGTTACACAGTAACGAGGCAGACTTTGACAACCTGTAACGCACCAGTGAGTTCTGGTAGCAGCTCTGTCACGAAGGGTTGTTATAAGGGCTGTACCCTTGTCCTTGACACGGGGCAGATGCTAATGGTGACCATGTTACGTTACTGGCCCTGTTCTTAAGCTCTTCCTGTGCCTTTCAGTGCCATTTCCCCCACAGCACCTGCAGCTGTCTCCAACATTTAAACCTGACCCCCATTCTCACAGGAAGAGATTTAGAACCACACCTTCCAGCAGGGCTTTGCTCCTCCAGACCCTTCTGTTCTACAGCAGGTATGGATGCACACAGGTCACAAAACCTGAGGGACTTTTTATTTCACAGAACTGTTAAGAGATGGATGGGGCATGAGAGGTCGTCTGGCCTCACTTCCCTGCGATGCACAGAGATGCCCACAGCCCCACCAGGTGCTCACAGCCCATCCAGCCTCACCTCGGCTGTCTGCAGGCATCCAGCACCTCTCTGGGCAGCCTGTGCCTCCCCGCGCTCATTGCAAGAGCTGTTTGCGCTCAGCCTAGCTCTCCTCTCTCCAGCCTGACACCGCTTCCCCCGTCCCGTCACAACAGACCCAGTCTCCTTTCTCACAGCCCGCCGTTTCCCTCACGCTCCACGCACCCTGCTGTACCCAGCTATTCCTCACAGCCCGCTCTCCGATGGAGCTTTTTCTCGCGCTCCTTACCCGCTAATCACTCTCAGGACGGCACACAGACTTTTCTCCTCGTACGCCAAGACGTCGACAGGCAAAGCGGCCCCAACCTGCACACAGAGACGCCGTGAGGCGCAGCCGGGCTCCGCGCGGCTCGGCGCGATCCGCCCGCCTTACCTCTCCGTGCAGCTCCCGCAGCGCCGCCACCACCAGCTGCTTCAGCTGCGGGGCGCCGGGCCGGGCCGCGCCGTCGGGGAGCTCCCTGCGGGGAAACAGAGCGGAGTTGGGGCTCGGGGGCGGCGAGGAGCGGGGCGCAGAGGAGCGGAGCCTTACGCACAGGCAGACCCGCAGGTAGCAGTGCTGCGCCGCGCTCACCAGCACCCGCCGCTCGTAGGCGGCCGCAGGCGGCTCCGCTCGCTCCATGCGCCCGGCGGCGGCCGCCCCTTTCTACGGCGGCTCGGCGGGGCCGCGGCGGGGCGGAGCTGCAGGCGGTGCTTGAGACCGAAGTGCGGGATGAAGGCGGGCCCGACGATCTGCCAGCCTCGAGGACAAGCAGCGTAAGGAGGTCAAAGCGCCAATTAAAAGCTTAATCAGCAGCCGGATGGCTTGTTGATAAGTTTGTGACCGTAAACGGGACCACCGCGATCCCTTCGCGGAGCCGCACGCGCGGTGCTACGTTCGAACACGCGTAGCGTAGCAGTAAGGAGGCGGCGCTGGGTGCTGCGTTCGAGTCCCGGCTGTGAGCGACGCGTGGGCACAAAGCCCTGGGATCGCGTGGAAAAGCAGCAGAGAGGAGGGAAGGGCCTTCGCTCTGCAAATAAATCAAAACTGCAATAACTTAAAAAGCACCCAAGATGAAACAGCCTGAGCTTGAGAACCAGCTGGATGCTTCTTCTAAAACTGCATCTCGTCAGGAATTGGTCTGAGCCAGCATGGCAACACCGCAGCGACCTAACGGCCACCCCGTGCAGCCTGAGTTAGGGCCCTGCTCACGGGAAAGCATTTCCCACCTCCCTAACCGCTCTCTGACCGCTCTGCACAAAGGAACGCCGAGGTTCTGGGCAGCTTTCCCTATTTGACCTTTGGGTTTTGTCCCCCTGGCAGCAATCCCCTCCATCCCATTCCCTGCGAGCCCAGCTGCGTCAGGCCGTGAAGGGCAGGGCTCCTGTGCCACAGGCGGCAGCCTGCTCTCACCTTCCTCCTGCTGATGCAAATACAGCATACTTATGTCAGCTAAAGCCTGCAGTGCTTGAAAGGAGGTATTCGTAAGAAAACAGAAACACGGTGCCCCAAAGCCTCCCTGTAAGCACTCAGCAGAGCTCATTTCCAACCACATCTAAAGATTCCAGTCCAGTCTCCCAAGCAGGCTGTTGGATTCCTAACAGGCACCTTTTCTGGACTACTCTCCCACCTAACTTAAAAACTGACTGTAAAATACTAAATGCTTTCAACAAAGCTTAAGCAAAAGCAGACGTGAAATAATCTTGTTCCAACATCCAACATGTACCAAGGCTCATTTTCTCATCAAATTATTAGTGAGGTTAAAAAAGGCACAGAATGCAGCAGCACCAAGCAAGAACTCAAGGAATATTGTGGTCCTTCAAGGAACAGAGAAACAGCACAGAGCCCAGATCATCTTCCTACAGTTATTTGGCAAATATGCCTGAGCTGCCAGTTCTATTGGGAGCAATAACATCTACAGAAATTTCTATTCCTTTTTAAAGAAGACAGCAAAATTTTATCACTGGAAAGCAAAACGTGCTGGTCAGATCATGTACAAACATGTTCTGGTTGTTGCAATAGGGTGAGTGCTGTTCTCCATAAGCCCTGATAACAGAAGGAACTCAGGCAATCCAGGGAAATCTGGGTAGCTGCTGTAAATCCCACTCTGATGTACTCGCTGTGGGGGGCTGTCAGCTGCAGGGAGCAATAAAGAGCACACACACACTGCACCAGGAAGGCTGGACACAACATGTCAGTTTATTAACCAAAAGTGAAGCCGAACCCCAGAGTGGTTTAACTTTTTAAAACCATATGTTTATATGGCAGATACTTTTTTTTTTTCCACGTTAACACTGTACTGCAAGAATCAAATTTTGCAGCTGTTCACCCTTTGAGAATCAAATACTAAGTGTAAAATGAATAAGGGTCCCTCGAATCAATTAAAAACATATTTAACTCAAAAGAACAGACCAATTTTAAGAACTGTCTTATGAAATTCTCCCAAGTGAAAGACTTTCAAAGCACTTGGAGCCTTGAGGTAGCAACTTTATGCAGAATTTAATTCCCCTCCTGCCCCACAAAGCAGAGGAAAATTAGTAACGCATTATTAGCTCCAGCCAGCTAAGCGGAGTTGAGTGTTCTCTTATGAGGTTAGCAACTTTCTCTTCCACCTTGGAACAGCAGAGTAGTGCTGCAGACATCAGGAGAAAATCCACAAGGAAGGCCTCTTGAAATAAAATATCTGGTTTGAAGGAAGTGAAACGATCAGCAATAACCGTAACAACAAAAATTATCTGGAGTGAAAAGAAACACAAAGTGTTTGTATTTTGGCAAGACTAGTTTACAAATACACATCGAGAACAAGAGTCCATCTTCAGCCAATGGAAAAGAAAGACTGGAAGTGACATTCAAAGGGATTTCTTTTTTGCCCTCTGTGCAAAATTGCACATTGTTTTGTTTTGCCTTTTTAGAAGAGAGCACTCTTGCCCCCCCCCTTTTTTAAACATTGTGAAACGTGTGCAGTTACATTAAATAGAAATGGAAATGCCAGGATATTCGGCCACTGAAAGCTCCCCTCACTGCCTTCACAACAATCACAAGCAGGGAATCAAACTGTTTCCCTCCAAGTCTCAAAGACACTATCCTTTATACCCACTTTGCTGCTGAGTTCTTTGATTAAAAACTAGACCTCTCCACTGTAAATTTCAGGGTGTCCACAGCAGATTTACTGTTCACTGAACTGTAACAACAGCAACAAAAACAGCGGTGTGCATTCTCCTCATCTGTGAGGAACAGTCCTAGTGAAAAGGAATAAGCTGAGATGCAATAATGCAGGCAGATCTCTGCAACCAGGCACTTCACTCCCCAGTCACACTGTCATTGCCAGCGTGTTTTCTGACCTTGCTCACTGCTGTGCCATGTGGCTAACCAGGCAGCGTCCAGCATCTCACTGCAAGCTTTGGATGCTACCTTCATGCTTCAAGATGGCACAGAACATGATGGTTAAAGCAGACTAATCATGCACACTGCAAACTACAACTGTGCACCTTCTTAAGGTGGGCGAGGACGAGCCTCCTGACAGACTCACTCTCCTTCAGCTCAAGGATTTGAGTCAGGTTGCCTCTTTACACTACAGAAAGAGGTCATCCTGGATGCAGGATGGTATTTGCCCTATTTGCTTTTGCTTCAGGGAGTCTAGAGAAAAATAGAACTTCAAATTCTTGTTCTTGGATCCCAATCTTCTGATTTTCTGTTCTCATCTTCTCCTTTGACTTCTAGAAGCCATGAAATCCTCCCTTCCAGGTAGAACTTACAAATCTAACATCAATCTGGGCATTTTGTTATGTTTCAAAACAATTGCCAATGTTTGCATGTGCTGAGGAACAAAATCTTGTTCTGCAGAGAGAACCAAGGGCTGCAAGAAACAGAATCCATCTGAGAGACAGCTCAACCTTCCAGGTCCCTCTGAATAGGAGATATTCTGCCTGGGAGCAACAAAGGCCCAGCTGACAATCATTCACAGCAAGTCTCTCTTTAGTTCACAGGACAGCTTAGGCAGCACTTAACTCAGACTGGTTTGCAGACCAGTTTATGTCTGGGTTGCAGGACAGTCTAAGTTGGCTTCTGTCTTGGAACCCAAACCATCCTGAACTTTAAAATATCAAAGACTGTTTTCACTCTTTTGTTTGTTCTTAAAAAAATTAATAATAATCCATAATTAAAAGAAGGATATTGTCTTTGGTGTTAAGCCTCAGAAGCATGACAGCATGAATGAAGTACCTGCTGCTTCTTTGGCTGTAATTTATCACACAAAAAAAGAGAGAAAAACTAGCCCAGGAAAGCAAAGGAAATTCACTGCTCTAAAATACATGCAGTTAGAACAGCTGCTACACATTACAACCAGGACTTTAATACTACGGAAACACCCCGTTCAGGGGTGCCCATTACATATCACTTGCATTTTAGAAAAATATTACTCCAATGACAGTAACTGGACAACAGTCAAACTTATCAAGTTGCCATCTTACTTATATTGCAGGAACTGGGAGGACTTCATCTATTTAGGAGAAAGAAAGTCACCCAGTAATCAACTTAAAGTTGCAGCAGAGTTTTCTGTGCCTTAAAGAAAATATCCACCATTGTAACAACTAGAAGCAGAAATTCAATATTAGCATCCTTCTCCTCTTGCTCAAACGGCTGTGAATCAAGCCAGCACATTGTTACACCAGCATCCACAATTAAAATATCATAATCCACATAAAACACCATTAAGTTTTTATCACGAGCTGCAAAACATAAATTCAAAGGGTCACAGATGAACTACCTACAAATTTCATATCTTTATCCTGGGTTCCATCAGAAAAGGGGTGGCCAGCAGGTAACTGGGAGGGAGGTAACTGTCCCTCTCTACTCTGCTCTTGTGAGGCCCCATCCAGAGCACTGCATCCAGATCGGGGGCTCCCAAGGCAAGAAGGACAGAGAGCTGTTGGAGACTCCAGAGAAGGCCACAAAGATGATCAGGGGGCTGGAGGTCCTGCCTACAAAGACAGGTGAGGGAGCTGGGCTTGTTCAGCCTGGAGAAGAGAAGGCTGCAGGGTGAGCTCAGTGCAGCCTTTCAGTACCTACAGGGAGCCTACAAACAGGAGGGGAATCAACTCTTTGAAAGGGTTGATAACTGCAGGACAAGGGGAAATGGTTTCAAGTTGAAGGAGGGAAGATTTAGGTTGGATGTCAGGGGGAAGTTCTTTACAGAGAGAGTGGTGAGGTGCTGGAACAGCTGCCCAGAGAGGCTGTGGATGCCCCGTCCATCCCTGGAGGTGTTCAAGGCCAGGTTGGATGGGGCCCTGGGCAGCCTGGTCTAAAATGTGGAGGTTGGTGGCCCTGCATGTGGCAGGGAGTTGGTGATTCATGATCCTTGAGGTCCCTTCCAACCCTGGCCATTCTGTGATTCTATATAAATATTCTTTTCACACCATAAAAATGTCCTTCTTATCATCTGATTCGTATTTATATGGTGCTCTGATAAAATCTCAGCAGAATTAAGTTCATTAAAGCTGTGGAAACACTACCTACTAAATGCTGCAAATTTAACAGGTATTTTAGATAAACATAATTAGCTTAGTTATCACCTAACCCAAAAGATTCCTCAAATACACCAATTGTCTAGTTAGCAAAGACAAATGCTGACAACTTTTGAAAGGCTTATGAAATCAGTGGCATTTGAAAGCATTCAAGTGTCTAATTAAGTTAAAATACTGTGACATTGGAAGGAGGGAGCTCCTGTAGATAAATACAGAAGTAGTCTTCCTTTAAATTACAAAATGTTCATTCTTAAAAAGCTTTAAAATTGAGTCAGACAACAGCACCCTGGCAAACTTGCAGTATAAAGGATCTCTGTAAATGAAAGAAGGTCATCTATTGTGATTTTGACACCACATACATATGTATATATAGTGTCAGAAACATGGAGCAAATCTGGGGAGAAGACAACTATGACACCTTCAAGCCATACGGTCTGAATCACTGCACTTTTTTGGGAAGCATGAAGTAATTTTCTTTGCTGCTCAGAAAACACTTAAATTTAGCAATGCTTCATTTTCTGCATTTTGTTGCTAATCAGATTCTCACCTGTGTCCCCAGCTCAGTTTACTTGGTTTAATGAAGTACCTGCAGTTTTCAACAGGTGGAAGAAAGTTTCAGTGCCACCGTACTAACTGGCTCCATTGATATTTTAATGTCAAATCCAGCTGCTACAATTAAAAGCAAATTTGGGTAATTGAAGTGTTAGAAAGATAATAAACCTATCAAAGGCTTGTATTCCACAGGTTGCCTCTGAGGAACAGGCAACCTCCTGCCACAAAATTTGATCTGAAAATTTATCCCAACAGGAACACCAGAAGGAAGGAGGCTTCTGTATCTTGCACACTTTGGGTGTTGCATCAGGCACTTGAACTGCTGGACAGATGCCATTCTGAACCAAGTAAGAGAACTCAAAGTTAGAACCATTTTTAATCTAGGTCTAATAATGAAGTATCAGCAGCAAAGTGGAGGCAGGGAGTGAGCAATCCATCTGTGCCGAGACTTGCTTATGGTTTCTAAAATGCCCAAGAAGACAGCAGCATTAACTGTTCCGTAGTGTCCATTTTCCTTGTGAGTTGTGTTGCTGATAGGAGGCTTTTTTGTGTCTTGAACTAAGAAGGCACTGAGGTACCCTGTGCCTAATTCCCTGGATCCAACAGGTCCATGCTTGAGCCAAACATTGCCACCAGCTGCTCCTCATAATGCGTTATATTCCTCTTCATAATGTCCATGCAGGGTCCAAGCAACCTCTCAAATGCTTGCACATCCATGACTGCAGAGAAGTAAAAATATGATTGTCAAGTAGAGTCCTTTTGGATAAAACAATCTACTTTTTGAAGCTGAAGCACAGAACTTCAATCTAACCCATTTGGTTTTGAGGCTTCAATGGATGCTGATCTCTTTCTGTACTATCGCTTGGAGGAACAAGCTTAACACACATCTCATCTCAGAAGTCAAACACACACCGTGCAGGCATTAACAGATCACCTGGAAGCTGTGACAAGCAAGCTAGATAAGAGGCTAATGCTTAAGTCTGGAGTCTTGGTGCAAATTCTCCTTTTCAAAGAGCACAGAACACACACACAGGAAAACCAACCTGCTATGCAGTTATCCCCACCCATCTGAAACTAGATGTCTGAGCAGAAAAGCAGTGGTGCTTCTCAAATTTCAGCACAGTCATCCACTTCAAGCTATGCGCTTAGCTTCTAGAATCTGACCACCTGGTGCCAAAAGGCTGCCAGACTTTGAATAGTTTCTCAGTTAGGGGTAGTTCACAAAACAATAAAAGACCAGAAACAGGTAACTAGATACACACAGAGAACGTTTGCTTACCTAAACATTTGACCTCTCCAACAGCATAGGCAGAGGCTGCCCTGGGCTTGTTGGTAACAAGTGCAAGCTCTCCAAAATACTGCCCTCTGTGACACCGGGCAATCTCTACTTCTTGGTTAGCTTCCTTACTCATCATAGTCTGCAAAACAGTACATTTTAATTACTCTCATACAGTTACGTCTTTGTACAAGGTTCAAGTTAATCCCAGATAGACTGCACATGTGAAGCTGCCCATTGGTTTACAGCTTGCAAATTAGCAGCTCTTAAATCACGCCCTGTAATGTTATAACGCCTTGACAGCACGTTCAACTGCATGTTTGGTTAAGTGTATGCTGGCCAATAAGTTTTGATGTATTCACTGTTGCAAAGTTGGGAACTGCTACACAGCCTAACACAGCTACAAAGTTTTGTTATAGATAAGACTTCATCCCAAAGGATTGCTTCAGACTGTATAGGAATCTATTCAGATGCTAATGGATACTGGAGTTAACACACCCCAGCTTTTTCTTCCTAGCAGTTTGCTACAATCCTACAAGAAAGTTTCATTTTGACCCTTAAGGCCAGAGGGAGTACAAGAGGTCAGTGTGCGGAGTAGACAGAAGAAACAAACCTTCCAACATTGGCAAACTGACTCCTGCCCACTTCAGAACAGGTATGGGGATGTAAAACACACATCGCAGTTGTGACGATGATCTCAAGTACTTAAAATGATGTCTCAAAGTCAGTCAAGTAAGGCTTCTGCACACCGCAGTTAGCCAATCAATGATTTAAGCCAATCAAATCAGGGATTAATTTAAAATCTAATCACCCAGTTCAAACTCACCTTGCTTTTAATCATGATTTTTACTTCACCAGATTCTACAATATAAAAGCAATCTGCTTTATCGCCCTGTGAAGAAAAGGTAAAAAATACGTATATATTTTTAGTTTATTATGAAAGTATGTATGAATGGTATTATTCATTCTGAACTGGGCTTTGTGCAAGCCATCAACGTGAAGAATTACACAACACTTGTGAAAATATAGTAAAAAAAGAATAAAGCACTCAATGGCATTACACTATTTAGGGAAAATAAATCACATCAGGAAAGTGGGAGAAAGTAGAAATTGTAGCCATTTAGAATCAAGTTCCAAAACGATACAGGAACGTGTAGTAAGAACTTCTGTTTTAGTTCCACTCATCTGTTTCCAAGAAGCCCCATGGAGTTACAGAAGAAATTAGGCTCTTATCTGTGGTTCTTTCTGAACAGTGCTGAGTACTGAAGTACGAAGTTGCTCGCTTCCTGTTGCCAGCTATCACAAACTGCCGCACTCAGCGCACTTCTTAACGCACTGAATGCTCAGTACTTCTAAACTGGAATCAAACTGAGTAGGAGTCATGGGAACTTCACGTAACACCAGCAGTATGGTTTAAAGCACCACTAGTATGATTTAAAGCTACTGCTTTCAGTCACACTGCCCTAACTGACAGATCAAATTCCAGAAAGATAATTAAAATGTAACATCATCCATGAGAGAAAAAGGATTCATGCTCCTGGTGCAATCGCTGTAGTACAAGAGCTATCACCATCATTTCCAAGCATGAAATTTCATCATCTCCAGCAATGTGCAATAATCACCCAGATCAATCCAGAATATTAATCCTACTTGTAATTTTCCTTACATGTAATTACATCCTTATCCTTAATTCAGCTGTTACACATTGAAACCAACCCTGTAACCGGATCACTGACTGCACAGCTTCTGAGAAAGCTTTGATTCTGCTGACAGCCCAGGTTTCTCAGGCTCTTAAGCAACAAGATTTTCAGCTTACGCAACTGAGTCTTTCTGGAAAGAAGTGATTTGGCTGTATTTTGTTATCAGCAAACCTTGTTTTCTTGCATTGTATTAGCTGATTTCAAGTTATTAAGATTAACTATTCAAGACACTATGAAGGATTCAGATTCTGTTTACAAAACAGGGAGACCTGTGACCAAACAGCCTACCATTCCAGGTAAGCCAAGCACTTTCTTGCATTAACCCCTGCTTAAAATAGAGCACTTTCTCAAAATAAATATACAAAGCTACCCCCCAGCTGAGATTGGTGCAGAATTCCTGTGTTTCATCTGTAAAAATACTCCAAAAAGTTAGTTCTGTCACAGGAAAAAAAGAAAAAAAACTTCAGATTGAATTTGTCCAGCTTTATGTTTCAATCTGGCCTTGATCTACCACAGCAGACATTACAGTTGACTGAAGTCTGACTATTGCTAACACTAAAATACTCTTTTTAAAGGCATCTGGAAAAATAGCTTTTTAATTAAGTGACAGTTCTTTGACAGTACAGTGAACTGACTTGATATCAACTAACAAAACATCCCTATCGAGCTTGTTTAGCTCTGTGCAAATCACAGTCCTGTCGAATTGCTTGATTTTCTTGTTTATTCAGACCCAGAAATTGGAGATGCTCTGGATGTGGTTTGGGATTCCCTATTTAATCTGGTTACAGGTGCCTACAAGAACTGCACCTCAGGACTTTCATGAAAAATTGCAAAGAGAGACTCGTAATTTCAGCTTCTTAAGGCTCCTTCCTCTTGAAGCCTTGCAAAGACCATTTATAAAAAACAAATGGTCAAGAGAAGGGATTACCCAGAAGCTAAAACAGTAGAATAAATATGTAACAAAATACGTGCTGGTCCTTCCCCACGTAGTCAAAACCTGGTTAAACAAATTGAAAGTATTAAAAGAACAAGTGATGCCAACTTGATCCAATTAACACGATTCTGTGAGTAAATTCCACATAGGAACAAAAACAAAGAGGGGAAAAGGACAGGTGGGAATTTATGCTCCAAGTACCTGAGAAATGATACGTTCCCCATCCTGATACACTTTCTCTCCTATAACATCCACAATTTTCATTCGTTCTGATGCCTGCAATGAAGAGGAAAATCAAGCACAATTACCTGCTATAATTAACTTCATAACTCAGAAATTAAGTGCTCGCTCGACAGAAACGTGCTGAATCTGGCTACTGAAAAATGCAGCCCCACACGACTTCAGAAACTGCAGCACAACTTTCAAGACTACCAATGATCAATGAAAAACATTTTCATTTTCTAGTGCCCACACCTGAAGTTAAAAATGGCTGATTTGGCTGCTTTAAGCACAGAAAAAAATCACTTCCTGTGAGATTCAGCTGAAATCTGAAGAAAGCCCTTCAAAAAATCCCAAGTACTTCCCAAGAAACCTCAGTGAAAAATACTAATTCATTTTCAAAATATTTTCATTGCTACGCACTTGAATGTCTTTGGTTGGTTGGAGTTTTTTGTGTGTTTATTTTGGTTGGTTATTTTTCATCTTAAAGCTCACTGCTAGATTAGCAAGAGGGGATATGAGAAAGACACTGGATCTAAAAATTGTAAGCAAGCACTGCAACAGGATGCCCTGCAGCAAGGTCAAGAGGTACCAAAGTGACACGCAGTGAAATGTGCTTTGGCCTTCACACACAGGAAGGGAGGAAGGACAGTTAAACTTATCTCCAGTGTTTCCTGCTGCCCATCCAGCACATCACAAAACAAGTTTAATGGTTCAAAGCTACGTAAAAATACGTTAAGAAAGGAAGAAAATCCTAAACAGTTAAAATGAATACCTCAACACATGATTCATTTTTAATCTATTCATTTCACAAATGCACCTCCATCTAGCCCATGTTTGAGAAACTGTTAATTACAATCCACGCATGATTCAGATGCAGTGTGTCATGCAAAAAGGCAGCCAGTGCTAATGAGATTTTTCTCTTTTTTGAATCCTTAAACTTTTATGAGTCATCTAGGGCTCAAAAAAATCTCACTGATGAAACTAGTTTAAGCCAGTCATTGAGGGACATGTTGTGTAATTCACCCCTTCCACAGCTATCAGCATAGGTCCAAACTAATATATTCTGGAAGCCACTATTTACACTTATGATGCTTTGCAATTTTGTAATCTTCTCTTAAGAGGATTGAGAACTATTCCCAAGTGCTAAAGATTGAAGCTGAAAAATAGAACAAGGAATCAAAGAAAAATATAAGTTATGGCATAAGGCAAAGGCAGACACATAACAATGTTCCACACAGTCTGGCATGCCTCCAAAGCCTTTCTGAAAATACAGGCTGAATCAATAGCTTGGAAGTGACAATTTACACATCATTCCTAAAATCATGCACCACACAACCAATACAACACATGCTTGCTCTGCCCAGTTATTTTTTTCCTGGGCAGCAGTGCTTCCTTTAGCTTATTCTTAGCTTACAAGAGGTAAGATAAAGCAAGATCTGCTGAGGGAAACACCTTTGAAATTTAAAATCATTTAAAATCATCAGCTGATGAAAATCAAATATTTCAGAGACCGTATCATTACTTCAGAAACACCCTCAAACAGAACCAAAACCCTGAACTTTTATCCCTTTAATACCTCTTCTCTACCTGCTGTATGTTTTAAAGCCTTTGCAAAGACTGAGATAAGAATTGCCTACTGTGAACGGTGGATATGAAAAACATGTCAGACAACTTCAACAGTACAAATGCAGCTGGACACCAAATAGGATACTAAAGCAGCTCTTAAAAACATGCAAGCAAAAAATGACACAGATTTCTGATAACAGTATAAACCAAGTGGGGAGCTAACAGAAAACTTTGGTGCAAATGTCTCTGAGAGACTTTACCTCCAAGGACTTGAGAAGGGGTACAGACTCAATAAATAACTCGTACGTCTTCCTCTTCTTTGCATTGTTTTTCAATATAATTCTTCTGAATGTCACTCGATCCTGCAAGAAACAGCACAAATTGATTATTCTGTCTAGCTAAAGTGCTTACTGATTAAAGAACCTTTATCTAACATCTGAAAAAATGAATATCTAATATTTGCAAGAGAATTTAGATACAAGAAGTCAGTTATTAAAAGGTATGACATCACAACAGTGATCTTAACTGGCCTCATGACAGTATTTCCTGTAAATACCAAACTGAAAAACAGGGAGCTCTAAGACAAACTTGGTCCTTCTCAGATAGCCATTTAAGAATTCCAGTTTCACTCTCATACTGTTTTCCAGAGCTGAGTCTGTGAGGTTGGTTGGTTTTTTTTTTGGTTGGTTTTTATTCCATCTTTTACATTTTCACATACAATGAAGAAGTTATGCTCTTCTTGCAACTCCTAATAAGGCAACTGCAGAATCAAGTCTGAACTGGGTTGTTCTCAAATCACAGATTCAGATTCAAGTAGATCAGCAAGCAGAATATCAAACAGCACCAGCCTTGATTCTCCCCCCACTTTTAAGGATAAGAGGCAGCTTTTTGCAGAGAATGGCGATTTCTGCACTTCCACGTGTCCACAGGTACCATAGCAACTTCCTGATGCAAAAGCATTTGGAGTTTGTTTGTTTTTGAAGCCCAAATTGTGCTCAAGCTCACTCCACCACCCACCCGACTTCCCTCCAGGCACCAAGCCGTGCCGTGCAGGCTGTGCGGCCAGCAGGCGGCAGCACGCACCCGAGGGAAGGCCAGGCTGCCTGCAACATCTGGCCGAGCACCTGCAGCAGCAGACGTTTGCAAGTTTATTGTTAGAGATCTTAACGTAATGCTTGTTATTTGCACACAGAAAGCTGCTGTAGAACGTTGATAAGAAGGGCCACTAGAGAGTTGGGCATAAACACTGCATCCAGGCGAAGGGGAAGGGGTCACCCCCCACCAGTCATTAACATTTGTGTAACAGTAATGTTCGTGGCCCTTACACAAGGTGAGCCTAAGCGAAAACAATCAAGACAAACAATCAGAAGAAAGGAACATTGTCAGGGGAAAAAAAAAGTATAAGACAGTGAGCAGCAATAACTGAAGTCCCTGAGAGCCACTGCTCTGGATCTCATTGTCTGAAAACATCAACTGCTACTTGAGGCAGAGAGGTTGTGAGGTGAAGAGGTGTGTTCAGGTAAGAGAAGGGTTTTAGGGAATGCAGGCTACACTTACTTGGAAAGAAAACAACGACCGACACTGGTGATACAGTGGAATAAATAAGTTGAAGTGGCAGATGAAAGGAAGAATAGCATTACTGTTAAGCAAAAGAACCAGAAGAGGATAAAGCCAGAAGGAATGGGTGGGTTTTGTTTTGTTTCCATTCTGAAGAAATTTTTCAGTGCTAGAAGTCTCTTCAAAAGCACACACGTGGAAGAGGAGAGAGGTGCAGAAGCGACCATGGGGATTGGAAAAGCATAAGAAAAAAAATTGGAATTCCTTTGTTTGGAGGCACAGAGCAGTGATGGAAAAGTACACGATTGTGAGGTTTTCCCCCGATACAGGCAGCAGCAAATGGTGAGGGGACACTTTTGTGCTCCATACGAGACCCACGTTTGATTGCTTTGTGCCTGCGCCTTCCAGGCTCCTCTTGGCCTAAGCCTGCACTGCAGGAGGAGTAACCTGCACTTGCTGACTGGCAGATTACCCGTAAGTTTAACAGTGACTTTTACAGACTAATAAAAATGTTTAAATTACATTGTGCACAAAATATTACAATTAAATACGTCAACAACAGAGCAAGCAGAAATGTAACCAGTTTTAGGCATGAAAATGCAACATTAGTTCACAAAATATCCATGGGGCTAGATCACTACCAAGGTCCCCTTTCAAATACATCTCATTAATTACGTGAACATAATCAGAAAAATGAAAGAACTCCATTTGTGCAGAACAAAGAATATCTCCTCCTTTCCTTCTTTTTATGAGTGGACTTGGTACACAGCTGTTACGTTCAAGAAATTAGATCCTCGCAGATTTCTGGTTAGCGACCAACATCTTTTCCTTCACCTCACAAAGAAGTCAAAACTCAGTTCTTTCAGCAAGCACAGATTGCTGTGTGTAGCAGCTCATCAGTTGTGTAATCAAGGTCCCAACACACACCAACCCCAGTGATAGTTGCCGAGGAGCCCAGAGATACACAGAGAACACAACACTTCTGGTTTCAAAGGCTTCTCCAATCACACAATCTGCTCATTACGTGAGCCTCACAGATGAGTAAGAGAGCACTATGAAAAATAACCTTATCCAAATGGCACAGTGAAAAGAACTAAAATAGGAAACTAATGTTACAGCTTCACATTCAACACCGCTGGACTGGAGACAAAGCAGCACCACCACTTAGCTTGGTATTTCATTTGACCTGAGAACCTCTTCCAGGGTAACACAGAGACCAGGAACATCATAACCATTTATTCTGAGTGAAAACAAAGCTTTGGGCAGTTTTCCTACTCTTCATATTACTGGCATGCTCAAGAAGATATTTAACACTGTTCATATCCATATAAAAGCAGACAGAAGGGTAGGAGGTTGAGCTGAAAATAATGTTATTTGGATATTGTTTGTATATTACCTCCTTCCCACCTCTACAAAATATATGCATTAATACCTCCACCATTCTTTGGTTGTTTTTTCCTTAACAAAAGCTCTGATTACAAAAATGCAAAACAAGAGACAGATAAAACTAGCAATACAATATTTACAGACAAGTTATTCTAGAGAAGAGGCCAACGGTGCACAATGGATCCTTCTATGCTACAAGGTAAGATAAGAAACCATGATAAAAAAATGCTATTAGTGCAAGGAGTCACATGGAGAGAAGCACCTGGACACGGTGAGTTAGTATTTCAAACAGTAGGCAAATGAGAGCAACTTCCTTTCCTTACCAGTCCCCAGAGGGCTCCTTCTGTTGTGGCAACAATGGTGGCAGCTCTAGGAGTATTGTACATCAACGCCAGTTCCCCAAAACTGCCGTGGTTATCATAGCGGCCCACACAGCGCGCCTGGTTGTCTTTTGCTACAACAATATCATACAGTCCCCTGGAAAACAATGGAATAGGTGCTTTTCATTACACAACATTCCAGTACAGGTGATGAAACAATTTTTGCTGTTACAGAAATAGTCTATTCGCACTAGCTTTAAATGAAAGCTGCTGGGCTGGAAAGGTCTCCTCACCCTGTTCTCTAAGAGGCAACGCTTCCAACTTATAATAAAGTTAAAGGAATAAGTAGCCCAAAATTTACTCAGAATCAAGACTAATCTAATGAAGATGGAGGTACAAGCTCAAGGCATGAATGTGGCTCTAACTGTACCACAACTGTATACAAAGACACAGGCTGTGTAGAGGTAGCCCTTAAGATGCCACACAGGTGCCTTTAACACCCTCAGGTCAGTCTTGCCTCCAGGGCTTAAAAAAAAACTTTAAAAATAGCTCAACCAGGCTCAGTTAACTCTGGCCTATGGCACCTAAGATCACTCAAGTATTAGACAACAAACTATAAGCTTTACAAAATATATTATATCCTGGTAAGAGGCTGGTAAAGAACACTTCAAGCAGCTGAGTGTACATGTAACTTTCCCCAGAAAGTGACACCTCTGTTGGAAGGAATGGTTTTATCTCCCAGAACATCATTAGGCACCTAAGAAAGAAAAAAAAAATCAATGGGAATGGCAGCAGGTGAAACTTTTCATAGTAAACAAGCATGGGAACAGTCACTCTAGTGAGATCTACATCACATTAACAGCAGAAGGGCATTCAGTATTACTGATGGACAACCCTGGGTTTATTTCTTCTCTGAATACCGCATTCAGAAGAAAAGAAGAAGTTCTACGGGAAGCTTTATGACAGTCCCACTTGTAGGAGATTCCACAGAGCAGACATTAATTCCATCAGCCATGCAATTAGAAAGCATCAAAACAAGGAAGCTCTTGGATCAATACTAGCTGAGCCAGATTCGGACTTATTAGAAGATCCAAGAAGGTCCCTATTTGTCACCCAGAAAGCTGAAGAAAGAAGCTGTGCACATGAAGACTGCCTAGCAGCAGATGCTTTGTACACACTCTACTGCTTAATCACACCTAGCAGACAGGGAAACAACCAGCAGCATTACTAATAAGAAACTACTGAAATATGGACTACCATTCCTGGAAAGCTCCACTAATTCTTGTAATAGATTCAGTATTCATTTAGTCATTTTCAGAGAGGCATAAAGAACAAGAGCCTTCAGAGGTACTTTTGACCTAGACGAGCCATTTGGAAAACTTCCAGCGAAATGCAACAACTTTTTCCCATCCTTCCAGTCTGAATGTCACTTAGCAGTGCCATTTATTTCTAAATAACTATGGCCATGTAACCTTTATCCTAGCATTCAGCTGCCTGCAGCCCAGGGACCAAAGGGGTGAGGCACCACTGAGTGACCTTGGTTCAGCCTTACTGAGAAAACTGTTGCTGAGCTATGAGATAGTGAACTAAAACCCTGCAAGATAAGAATGACAACACAGGCCAAAGCAACATTGTTGAGATGGTAATCATTTGCAGCTCAAGGACTCACAAAAAAAATACCCACATGAAAAAATATAAAACTCCTGCAAGAAAAAAAAATAAAAACAGGAAAGGGCAACCTGGCACAACCGAGAGGCAGAGGCCAATGCTGCCTTCTCCTGACTGATGACTGCCTGGCCAGCAGAGACTCATCAGGTGTCTCCTCTGCAGCAGAGGACACCAGCACAAGGTACTTCTCCTAACTCCCCCTGGTCTCGATGATCTCTAGAGGTCCCTTCCAACCCCTATAACTCTGTGATTCCCTGCAGAATGCACTGAATGGCTGCTGGATCCTCACGTTGACCAATCCGCCAGTGTTGAAAGAGGCTCAGGAAAAAGCAGACTGGTACAGCTGGGTTAGAAACAGAAGACTTTGGAAGAACAGCCCACACCAAGAGGCCTATTTCTCTATGCAGAGAAGAAGCTACGGAGTTACATCCGCAACAGAAAGTAACGGTTCACTCACACAGAAAGAAAAATCCTCAGGGATATTTAGGCATTAATGGCTTATCTTAGAATAATAACATGTGCCTACTGATGCCTTGAAAGAGCCAAAGTCCTCTGAATTTGCACTTGAAGACAAGTGGGAATACCACAGCTTTCAATAAGCACCAGCATCTCTCTATTATTTCGCAGGAAAAAATGAGGAGCTGGGGGTAGAGAAGCAGGACTGGAAGGGAGGAGGACAGAGAGCTGATAACCTTTGAATTCTTTGTAATAACAGAACAGCCAGTGTAAGAGTTGCAGCTGAGTTGGTATTTGACAGCAAAGGCCAGTACAGTTTATTGCTAAACACCAACAAGTTTAACTTCCCTCATTTACAGCCATTTTTTCCACATACTTTTGGCAACATATTTACATTTGTGGTATATTATACCTTAAAGACAACAAACCTAGAAGATTGAAATCTTCCAACTCAACTGTTTCAAAAGAAAGCATTTTGGAATAGCATTATATCTGTAGAAAAGACTGTAAACACCTAATATCAAATTAAGGTTACATTTTACTTTTTTTTAATGTTAAAACTCATAACGGGAGGAACATTTTAGTAAGCAACAGGTTAAGAGCCTTACAGAAACAAATTAACATGGATCCAAGTGGCCTCTGGTATCTAACACGTTAAGAGGCTCCCAAACATGAGCATAAATTTCCTCAGGATTAGGAAGCCCTGTTCTGTATGCACATCATCACACTGTCTTAAATAACTGCTTTAAAACAATATAATATTAATGGTCTTATTCAGTGATAAGGATGATGACACACTGACTCAAAAAGAAAGCAGGTAGGTCTATTCCAATATTTAACATTCATCCATAATACTGTGGCTAATGTTACACTTTAACAGAAGGAAATAAATGCATGTCCTTAACTCTACTCCAAATACGGTGATTAGAAGTAATGTAAGACAGAATTTCTCCCTAAAGCTCCTGTTGGGGAGAAAGACACTCAAAGCTGTGATGCACATATGTACACATACACACACACAGTGCACTTTTTTGTGCATATCTGTGATCTACAAAACTATCAAATGTATGTACTCAGTGCAACATATTGCAAAATGGTACCTAAACTGCAAATACAAAGCAAATGACCAATAGAAGCAAAGAACCACAAACATCTCTCAAGTCAATCACCAAAACTAATTGAAGGGATGGTAAGTTATTCCACGGTAGCCACCAATTTATGTGCTCATGGAAGACCTTTCCTCTACCCCTCCCTCATCACATGTTTTTTCTTCCTTTTGCTGCCTTCTTTCTTCAGGAAAAAAAGAACAACTTAGTTTAGAGACAGCATATAACGTGGCTGGTTTTAATCCATGCACATGCTGATTGGCACGAAAGTTAAACCGAACAGATTACACGAAAGTTAATGCTGCATCCCTTCCCTCAGGGAAAGTGATATTTGAGTTTTTATACAGTGACAAAGAATGTGTTAAAATCTGCCAAGTTTGCAAGGTGCACCTCTGTGAAATCTGATTATCCCTGGCAAAAGATCCAAAAGTCAGCGGGGACCTAAAGGGGAAAGAAAATTGAAAGACAAAAGGAAGCAGCAATGATTGCAAGCAATACGCTTCTTTCCAGCCCTGCCGTTTCTCAGAAACTAAAAGAAACATATTTTGTATCTCAAAGGCACAGCTGCTTACTGCTCAATGACATAGAAGTTGTCTCCATCATCCCCTTGATCAATCACATGTTCATGAGGTTTCACCTTCCTCTCAAACATGGCATCAAGGACTTGAGAAAGCTGCTCCTATAAAACAAATGAGTAAGAAAAACAAAAGGCAAATTCACTTGACTTGATCTGGATAGTGAACTGCAACACGCATTGCACTGCACTATTTTTACTGTACACAAATGAAAGTAATTTCAATAACAATTTTTGATTTTTACCTTTAAGTACCTCACTTTGTTTAAAGCTTATCAGTGTAAGTTCAGTAATGAATACAAAATGATACTTCCACTACAGAAGGGCTATCATCTCAAATGCATATTCAAATTGCTTAATGCACACTATGGCAGTGCAAAAGCACACATGTATAGCGAGATCTCACCTGGGATAATCATAGAACCACAGAATCATTTGAGTTGGAAAGGACCCTTAAAGGCCATCTGGTCCAACCCCCCTGCAATGAACAGGGACACCCACAGCTCCATCAGGTGCTCAGAGCCCTCCAGCCTGACCTTGGCTGCCTCCAGGGATGGGGCACCACCACCTCTCTGGGCAATGAGAGCCTCACTGCCCTTAGCATAAAGAACTTTTTCCTTATAGCCAATCTACATCCCCTCTTTTAGTTTGAAACCATTTCCCCTTGTCATGACACAACAGATCCTGGTAAAGGCTTTGTCTCCTTTCTAACCTCTCACACCTTTGCTGCAATGTCTGCTTGCTGATTTCTACCAGCAGTACACATTTCATTACATGTATGCCTAAAGACCATGCAAACTGAGTTTCTCTGCTGAGCCATGACTGAACTTTTGTAGGCAGCACAGCCAAGGAAGTTGTGAAAGTCAAAGCCCACAGACAGACAGCACCAACCATACATGATACTGCTTCTAGCACTCCTGCAAACACAGGCCATCTAGGCTTGGCTCTGGATGGCTTTGGCTCTATACCAAATACATTGCTGTTTTTCATGGAATTTTATCATCACATTTTTAAAAACTCCCCTGATACTTAAACTAAACCAGAATTATTGCCTGAAAGCAGTTTGTTGTAACGATTATATACCTATAAACCTATAAATTATAAACCCTAAAAAACTTTCCAAAAAAAAAAAAAAAAAAAAAAACACACAGGAACTCAGCCGTGTTTTATTCGGAGGATAAACAGGCAAAGACTTGTATCAAGGAAATGAAACAGTGAGCCCTTCTGTTAATAAGGGACTAAGCTGTCAGATTCCTGAACTGTAAGGCTTTGTTGGTTTAAAGACAAGTACTAAGGATGCTCAGGGGCGTTCCTGGTAAGAACAACAATAGTTATTCTCATCAGTAAGAAATTCAGTCACAACTCAAATTCCACAAACTTGTATAAGATGCTGTGGAGCAAACACATGCTATTTCATTCAGAGCTTTTAACAGCCTATTTTCTACACCCCCTGCACTTTAGGTTGAAACATAAATCAGGTGTATCATTGGGAATGACCAAAACTTCTATCTATATTATCACAGAGTTAAATCCTGATATTAGTCCAAAACTCAACATGAATCTTGCTAGAAATTATCCACTGGACACTGGCTCCTTTGTATTTAATATCAAGTATTACAACAGCTACTCATGCAAGGGGGGGGCATTTAACATTAAGGGTAGTTGAGTCTCTGGACCTAAATTTAACACAGTTCACCTAAACGCAACCAGCACAAAAGGGATGAATTTGGCCAAGACATTCAAGTCACATCAACACATTTAATCCAAGAGGGGTTTTACAGGTTTTGTTGGTTTTTTTGTTGTTTTGTTTATTAAGAAGTTTTACATCACACTCCTTGGAAGCTCTGAAGCAAAAGAACAGATTTGGGGCCCCAGTTTGGAAGCATTCCTCACAATTATTAAAGGATGTTACACAGTGAGCAAAAGCAGCCACCACATGTTTCACTATTCAGTAGATTCTGTGTGGCCAACCTTGCAAAGGAATCATGTCTTACAGCTACATGGAGGATGTTTAAAAGAAATTATCAGGATGAGGGGCAAGTCTCCTACCCCATTTGTACTCAATACTAGAAAAACTCTTCCCTCTCTGCTAAGTGCCCTTTGTCATACTGTAATTAATGTACGCAATGCAGTCATCTTTTCACCACATGCTATCTCAAAGCTTGAGTCTTTAACAGCTGCAGTTAAGATTATTTCCGTTGCTTCTCTTCACAGTTGCTTAGAAAGCCTTTCTCAGAAAGCAGTATTTTTCTAATCCCATTTTCTAGGCTCAAACTTGTTTTTTTGAAGTTATCTTTGAATGTGAACTGGCTATTAATTACTGCTTCTGGGTCATTCTACTCCCAGCAGTCTGAATGGTGATCACATTTTGTACATACTCCTTGAGCTGAATGTTTTCAAATGTTTCATTTTTTACAGCAACCAAGAATTGGGAGAAATTCCTAATTTTCAAGGAAAGCTGAGCAGTAGTTCTGCAGCCATGAAGTACACACTTCCATACCTCAGGAAAGGCTCTGATTCTAACCATGAAGCTGCAGGTACCATTGCTGGTGTTACAGCTTTCATTATTTCTCTTGAATTTTATGATGCCAGAATAGAGATTCGACCTGTAGAGGAGACATCAGCTCCATAAGGACGGAAACAAAGCCAGATATAAGAAGCACTTATTCTGTGGTCTTTTGGAGGCTGGATGTGATGAACCCCAAAGGTCCTTTCCTGAACTGTCCAACATATTCTATCGTATCCTATATCCTAACATATCCTGAACTATCCTATGAAAGCCAATTAAGATTTCTCAGTGCCAGCAAGAGATATTCATCACTAAAACTTAACACTGAAGCAAAGAGCAAGGAACTTCAGCAATAAGTCTGTAAGATGAGCAGGAACACAGACAGTCTGAGAACATTACTTTTAGATTCACTTACAGAAACGTTACTGACACATTGCAAATAATAAAAGAGCGCAGCAATCTGAAATCGAGCAAATGTCGACAGTGATGGCAACTGGCAGCCTGACCTGCTTATTTGTATTCCTCATTAAGGCAATCTCTAAACACGTCCCAGGGCAGTCTGCATGTAATTAAAAATTCATGAACGATCACAATGCAAAAACAGTGCCTGGACTGTTAGATTAAACTACAAAACAGCAATTCATGTTCAGATTTCCTTAAACTAATATTACCTGATCCAGATTTTTGAAGAGCAGGATATCTTTGCATGCCTCCTGCAGTCTGCATCGCTGTTCATCTGTTTTTGGATGAACTATCTTTAAAACAAAGTAAAAATAAATGAACTGTCACAACAGCAAAGAAATATAATTACAAATTAAATCTTCACTTCAGAATGAAAACACAAAGACAATTTCAGGTGTCATTGTATACAGTTCCTTTTTGTTGTCTGCACAAGCAGTATTTACATACAAATATATAATGCAAGGCAAGGTGAAAGAAAATTAAAGTAAAACCCATAAGAGATATATTATGCTGACAATTAGCACATGCAAAATAAGGAAGACAAGAAAAAGATGCCTTTCCTTTTCCTTCCCTTCTAACCCAGCCACAGATACAGTCACAGCTTGGGAACCTAAATGAAAAAGCCAAGTTTTCTTTCTAAACTCTGCCTATATTAGTTCCAATACCCTCATTGTTGGCAATTCAGAGAACTTATGAAACATATGAGACAAGTCTCTCTGACCCCCTAATAACAGAATATATCTAAGAAACATTTTTCTCCACCAAAAAACGTATCTCACGAAAGAGATTTATTGACACTTCTTCTCAGTTACAATTCCTTCATCAGGTTTATGTGCTTTTGGTGGAATTATGACAAAGGGTTCTGAAAAACAGCAATGACAGCAGGCTTTTCTAAAAGCCCCTTGTCCAAATTGGAGCTGTACTTTTTTTTTTTAAAAGAAAGAAAGAAAGAAAACTTGTTTGTACAGGATGGAATAAATGTAGCCTCATTTTAAAAAAATAACTGGATGGCCAGATACACCCTATTGTTGTTATTTTTTCTTCTTGCAGAATCTCATGTATCAATTACATTTCTTTGTAGGAGAAATTAGATTAGACCTAGATTTTCATAGCAGAATTGTAAGCATCTCTGAGTTGAAATCTGGAAATGCACCAGCAGTCTCTAGAGAAAAACCCTGACCCTCACCAGCCAGGCTACAGGATTTCCTCACATAAAACATCTCTGAAGCAATACAATAACAGTATCTGGGCCTGAAATTCCTAGAAATTCCCAACTTCCAAATCTAACAGAACAACAGGTGGCCAGCATCTCAAAACATTTCAACAAAGTATTTCTTCTACCCAGGGTGAACTGCTCTGACAAGAAAGGCAGTGCAAAGCATGTGTGGAATTTTAAGCAGCCACAAAAGAACAGCTGTCCTTGGGCTTAACTAATTCCCCACAACAGCACTGGTGCTTTAGGAATTGCCTCAACAAATATTCAGAATAACAAAGAAAGGAAAAGGCCAAAACTTTCAGAGATGGTAGACATAAGCAGAGCTCTCATGTCCTCTGAAATAAAATCATATTAAAGCAACGATGACTAAGTAACTGCATGGGACAAAGTGGCACTGAGTTTCAGAGCAACACCACTTCCTCAGAGACAGCAGAGCTCACAGCCTCTCTGAAAGAAATGCACAAGTGGTGAGGAGAAATGTGACTCACAGACATCTGCCTGTCAAACCGCAGAGAGGGCCATGATGCAATTCATTCATTCTTACCCTCTGCTCCGTGTCTTCTTCCTCTTCATCTGGATTGAAAGCTTCAGCACAGACTGGAAAAAGGTGCAAAGCAGTGAAAGAATATCAGACAAATCAAGTTGAAATTAATTTCCCCCAGATTTATTATCTGCATTTTCCCACAGGAAAAAGATCCACTTTTTTCTTATGCTGTAGTAGTGTCAGAGACTTAAATCCTATCTGTTCTCAGAGCAGGCACACCATGGCTGTTCTCAAATTCTCACATTAGAGGTCAGTAACTTGCCCTAGAAGACAACACTGCCTGCTGAGTACTGCAATACATGCACACAAGTTTCCTTTCCACCCTTACTGAAGCATAAAAAAAATAATCACTATTCAGATTAATTTATAGACATACTCATCAAAAAAGCAGGGTGAAAAGCACTGCAGCTACATTGCCCCATGCTCTGCAGAACAAAGCAGATACCAAAACAGACAAAAAGAAGTGCAAGGAGGCATGTAGCACTCTACCTCAAGTCAATTTGCAATGATCTGCTCTTTTTTAATGCAGAAAAATCATATTTACACAAATTAATCTGGTAAATGACTGCAGCTTGACTATAGTATATTCTATGACTATGAAAAATAGAGGTTAGTTCACTCCTCCCATATGATCCTGTATCTTACCATGTTTGATTCAACAGAATATCAAATTGATAGGAAAAGGACAATGAAAAATACAGTGATTTTTCTTTTTTAAAGGCTGAGAAATTTGTGTAAATCCCAGTGCTTAGGAACAAGGCTCTTGCAAACCAGCCACTGTAAGTGCAGTAGGAACTACCCACTGTGTAACACCAGCCACTGTGGGAGATGCAGTGATAATGACGAGCTTCTAAAATGTCTAATTAATTTTGTCCATTTCTGGTACTTCAGAAAAGGCTCATCTTCACAGTTGTTACACAGTTCTACAATATCAAACACATTCTCCTTTGGCCAACAAAAGCTGAGTCCAGATTTTGTCCTTAACTCATGGGCATTTGCTGTTCTTAGGCGTCAAGGTGAACCCTCCACTCTTAGTACCTGCAGAGATAAAGCGAGAGTCTTCTTTCTCATCCATCCTGCTCTTGCTCTAATAAGGACAGCCTCACTTCTGAGGCCACACAGCGCTCGTAAAATTTTACAAGGAAACACCGACAGCATTTTTCTTTTTGCTGTACCCAGCATCCCGACAAGACCGAACTCCTGGCAGAATGCCCCGGAGCTCACTGCAGTGACATGAAACAACTGGATGGACTTAGAAAGCACAAAGATAAGTCAACTTGAAAAGAAAAAAAGGCTTCAAATTCAGCAACTTGCAAATAATTTGAAAGCCTATACGAAACTACTGACCTCATCATCATGCTTTAAAAAAAAGGCTGCAAGGTTAGCATAATTTGCTAGAAAAGACCTGTACCTTTTAGGCAGCAAAATTAAAAAAAAAAAAAAAAAAAAAGCAAGTATTTTCTAGCAAATTACATTTTGATTCCTGTCTTTTTCCTGGATACAAACAGACTGGAATACAATACAAGCACTGCATTTATTGCACCACAATGTAAAACCCCAATTATGTAATCATTAGCTATGTTAAGAGCACTTATGTTCATACAATAAACCCATTTTCTGTGCTCAAACAGCCCCGTTTCTCTGTCCTTCTGATTGTAAAGAACTCCTGTAACTATCCCATGGAAGTTAATTTCAGGGCTCCCAAAAGTGAGCAGTTTGCAAATGGCAGCAGACAGCCTAGGTGGAAAGCTATTTGATCTTCTACCTCGGCAGAGCAAAAATATACTTGCTCTATCATTATCTGCATGTGTCTGAATTAACACTTTAACTACTGCAGTATCCCAGTGAAACAGGTGCTCAAAGACAAGCTCAAAGCATTAGAAGCAGTAGTATCTTCTCAGACTCACCAAGGCACCTACTGGAAGGACCTCTTTCTGAAGGTCACCCAGCCCAAACCAGCCCTACAGGGGAGCTACCTCCAATGCCAGACCAGGGCTGACCTGGGAACCTCCCGGCTACAAATCCCACAGCTCACTGGCTTCCGTGTTGCAGCACAGCAACGCTCTCCCAGGCAAAAAGCTTTTCTTAGTGTGCAACCTAATTCTCACAAATATCTTGAAATAAGTGAGGTCTGAACTCACACCTTTCCTATAAGACTTTTCAGCACAGCTCTGCCCTTGAGCAAATGCTAAGTATGAATGTGATTCCAACAGCACAACTGCATCAGCACATATGCACTTCATGCAGACAAGTATCTTCCCAAAACTACCCACAGAATTCTAACAGCTTTGAAACAGAATAAAAGTTTTCAATTTTCAGAAGCATTAAAGATATATATATATATATATATTTTTTTTTTTAAATCAAGCTTTTATCCTAACATTTACATTTTTTTCTCTCTTTGCTTGTGCAGCTTCTACAGCTAGTTTAGCTTTCTCCTCATACAGCACCTTCTTTGGCTTTCAAGAAGGCACATCTGTTAACACTGCTGAAGGCTCAGATCTATATTCTGTTATGCAGGTGACAGCATCTGAAAGCAAGAACGATCTTTCTGGCTGCAGCAGCGATGTTAGCTGTGAATGGCAGAGGTGGGGGGAAACAAGAGGCAGAGAGAGAATTAAAAGTTGCGAGAGAAGGTTGCCAGTAGAAACACTTTGCTCATGCAAGCATGAATCAATCCCAAGATACCATTCTGCAAAGGATGTTTTGTCAAGATCAAAGTCCTTACACTCCATGCAAATTTCAGAATACTTCAGCTCTCATAAGCAAAGTGTTTGTGTGAAATGCATGCCGCCCTCACAGCTGGGGCATCACTGTTACTCCTTTGTACTTATTAAATCATAGAATGGCTTGGGTTGGAAGGGACCCCAAGGATCATCAAGTTCCAACCCCCCCTGGCCACAGGCAGGGCCACCAACCTTAGTATGCATTACTTCCAGTCAGTCTGACAAGATCCATCACTAAAAACCCACCCAGAGCAGCACACACAGAGCAACTTTTCCAGCTACTCACTGAGATCAGTAATCTCACACGATGTTTCAGGCTGTGTTCTTTGCTACAGAGCCTGGCAAAGCTCTTCATTTCTGTCCCCCAGGGGCTGATGTACAACCCCTCCTGTGAGGACACACAGCTGGAGAGATGACCACTTCCAGGGCTTCTCACTGCTCCTTCACAGCTGAGCTGCTAAAGCAGACACTTCCAAAATGACGTAGCAGAGATGAACTACAGAAGCTTACACAGCACCTGCACAAGGGTCTTCAACAGCACTCAGTACAATTTGCTGTACTTAGGGAAACAAATTAAAAGTTCCCCCTCGCTTTTGTTTCTGTATAGATCAGAATTTTTTGGTTCAGAAATCACACTTTAATTCCCGAGTTACAGATCTCACCATGTCACAGACAACTACAGATCCATCCCGAATGCTCCAGGAGCCAAAGCCAAGACACAACTTGGAGTGCCTGGGATGTGAAGAGCCAACTCCCCCTCAGATGTGTCAGATCCCGACACAAACTATCCAAACACAGCACTATCTGCATGACCATGTATGTCAAATGAAATGCAAAACATTTTATTTGAGGGATATTTAGAAATAATTTAGATAGCAAAGGAAAAAAAAATCATTTTTCAGTTCTGGAGAGATCTTACTGTACAATTATAAAAGTAAAATAAAATCTACTCAGTTCTTCACAGGAAGAATTCTATTTCTTTCAAGACACAAAATACAGTTAATCTAAGGGAAAAGAAGGTAAAAATGTTTATCTGGCTCCACCAAAACATTGCTTAATTCCATAATCCAACTTGAAAATACCCATTCCCACTACGGACATTTAATGTGTGGGTTTTGTTTATTTCTTTTCTCCTTCATAGGAAATCCAACTCCACATTCACATATACCTTTCCTCCCAAGATGCTAAGTGCAGGCAGTGTAATAAGCTCTTTCAAATGAAAACATCTATTTCATATACACATTTGTTCTACATATTCTGAATGAGATTTTCAAATATTTCTCCTAAATTCATCTGGATCAATAAACATCTGTTTTTAACTTCTTATCTACAAGGCTTTATCATCAGATCAGACACTGATCTGCTTCGGACCTGACAGCAAACAAGTGAGTCTGCATGAAAAACAGCAAAAAAAGCCTTCCATCACTGCAACGATGGAAAAAGAAGAAAGTTTTTCATGTGGCAGCATCAAAGGAGCTCATAGCTCTGACACAGGAACAATCCAACCCAAAACATTACTCCTTAGATCCTAAACAGCGAAATTGTTACTTCTGTTTCCTTTAATACATTTGAACAAAATCCCAGAAGGGCAGCAGAGCATTTCAGACTTCAGCACTGTGTGTGGTGCAGCGCAAGAATCTCAAAAGCAGCACACTTCATTCTTGCAAGTTAAGAAATCAGAAGGCTGAAATGGATAAACACTCTGCTGACCTCGTTCAGGCCTTCTAAGAGCCTTACCGATGAGATAGTCACCCATAAAAAAGGCCTCCTGGAAAACATGATGCTACTACTATTTCAGAGCACCCAGCTTCACAATTGTGCAAGTAAGCCTTCTGCTTTCATGATCTTCCCTGTTTCAGCCAGTTACACATATCTTACCTCATTTCTGAGTGCTTTACTTGATGCAGGGAAAACAAGAAGCTAAACACCATAAATGCCTATGGGCCCAATAGACGCTACAATACTTCATATTTCAGTTAAAAACTGAACATGGAGATCATTCATTTTACATTTAGATTACATTAAAACACTACAAGTTCTAAGAAACAGCTCGAGTACATCCCTCAAAAACAATTAAATGTGCATCATACAGGCCTTCAGTTGCAAGGAGTAGATAGGAGAGAATTTAGCCGAGGAATAGAACAGAAGTGCTTTTCCATTCTAGAAATAAGAACTTCCCTTTCAACTCCCAGACCAAGGCCCTTTTCTGGTTTTATACTTGCAGTCCTGATACATGAACTGCTAAGTCTGCAATGAGGCACTTAATATTTTAAAAGAAACACCAGGATCTTAGGTAAAGTGCACTGAAGTGCTGCATGTTAGAGGAGAGCAGATATTCAGCAGTGAAAATTACTCCCATCTTTCAGCACCTGTTGTGACAGAGAAATGATGTCAGTGTCAGAAGGCATTTCAGAAATGAATGGCTTAGCAACTTCAAAATGATTTTTAAGGATTTGCAGACAACGTCCAAATAGATGAAAATCCCATTACCCTTAAAGGAATAAGGATGGCCTTGCTCACCTGTAAAGATGCAAACAACCTAAAATGCACACGGTTTGACACAAAAGAACCATGTGCAGTTATGATGGGGAAGCTCCCAGGTCTCCGTGCTTTGTGGTGTCCGCACCCTGTCCAAGTAAGCATGCAAAGCAGAGAATCAACCGTTCAACCCACTGAAGGGAAAAAAAAAACCCACACCAAAACCTACAGAACAGCAGCTACTGTCACCATGGAGCAGCTCTTGCGATTGCTAGTAATTGGGAATGCACAGCTATGTGATGTGATGCAATTCCCTTTAGGATGAGCCAACTCCCAACCTTAGCAGCTCGCTGAACAAATGGATTTCATTTACAGGAAATCCACAGTTGAGCTACTCTGGCAGAAGGCTAAAGGAAGGCAGTTAAAAGCTGCACACTTCATTTATAAGCAATTAGTTCTGTCTTTTTACAACACAGATTAGTAAAGATTTAACTCCATTCTGTACCCAAAATCCAGAGGTATGGGAAACATCCACACCAACACCAACTCTGATCTGAATTAGCTACGTGCTTCAGGCAGCCAAATACCTACGCGTAAGCAATCTCCCACAGTCATGTCTCCATTTCTTAAGACTCTCTTTACATGAAACCGCTACAAAAGCTGTCATGGGACTTCCAAACTGGGACTGGCTTTAAGCACAGCATATTCCCTGTGGTTTTCAGCGCGCTCATCTCTGAAGCTCTGCATTATTTCGAGTACGTTCAGTCTCACTGAGGTCTTCTGGAGCTAAAAAATGACAGAGAGGCTTCTGAAAACACAGAGAATGCTCTTTCAGATTTCTGTCAGATACAGTGCTGTTTGATTTATTAACAAGAATGAGAATCACATTGAACTCCTGAGGCCACCCCAAATATACACATCACAGCATCATGTTTTGCACTAGGAATAAAACTCCCTTTGTGTGACATGCATTTTGACATTTTCTCCAGCATTCTGCTTCCCTTTTACTGTGCACAACAAGACTACGTGGGAATACTTCAATTTGGGCTTTAAATCAAATGATAAAACACAACTTCTGTGTTCTACAGAAAAGAAAAGCAACCTCTATAGAATCTCCACATGATCTCTATTACAACCCATCAAAAGAGTGACAATGGAGTCACACAGAATTCAGCTGAAGGCTGAGATTTTCAGAAGTACTTCTATATTTCAGTATACAGACTAGCATTTAAGTAACCTTTCACGGAAAGATACAGAATAGGATTTACATATGTGCTTAATGACATTTAATGTAACAGAATTCTTCATCTACACTTTTTGCCACCTGAATACTTCTGAGAAATGAATCCTTGGTTAATTAAACTGCTTATTAAATGTGCATAGTTATGAAAATCTCTGGACTAATAAAAAGGACTAATTTGAGTTAAAATATATGGCTTCAGAAGGACCAAGACCAACAAAAATCACTACGTAACACTCTGAGAATGAACAGTTATTTAGAAGGATTTAACAAAAAAAACTGAATGGAATCCACTCTGTTGCAGCACTGCTTACTCACTTATACCTGAATTGTGGAGATCGGGTGAGATCAGGTGCAACCAGATACTGCACTTAGACCTTAAATATGGAAGCTCATTAGGTGTTGCATTCCTTTGTGTCATTAAAAAATATCTAGAAAACCACAACCAAAGTTATTCACAGCAGTGTGAGATCCAAGCAATTGTGAAGTCACAACTGCTAATTTCCAAAAATAAGCTTCTCATTACTCACTCAATGCCAATTACATGCCAAGAATTTTTAAACAAGTCCCAATATTGCAAACAGAAAACAGGCTTTTTTTTTTTAATGTGGAACAACTAATGATTCAAGCACTTTCTTACATGAGAGCACCCACACAATTTATCACCACTTTCATCTGTCATCCCACACACTTGGCTTTTGCTCATATCAACATTTTTCAAAATGAATTATTTTCACTCTAGTTATGATACCAGTTCTGCAACCATTAGGGCTAACAAAAAAAAAACAAACCATGAAACAGGTATCAGGCTGTCAAAGCAGGAAAGCTGTCCATGGCATTTGCAAAAAAAAGAAAAGAAAAAGCAAACTGAAAGACTTCTGAGTTGAAAAATTCATCACCTGCCTCAAAACCTTTCAGCAGAAATCATTATGCTATTCAGTTTGTAATATGGTGAAAAGGCAATACAGGAATTTGAACCAGAACGTGATTTTCAAATCATGCTCTGATAACGAGTAGTCAGGAAGCAGAAAGCAAAGAGAAAGTCAGCCACACTTGCATCCTCCCTTGATGATATGAGGTGGTGAGATTTTACCACTGACGTAGGAGACAGCATCCTACAAGAAAAAATACAGTAAATAAAATAAAAGGTGTTTCCTCTTGTTTTCTTGCTTCACTGCTGCTATTTAGACATTCTTGTTGTTTGCTGTTGTTTTTGTGGGGTTTTCTGTTTGTTTTTTAAACAGGATCCCTAAACTGCTTTGTTTTGTTTTAATTGAATACTAACATAATGCATGGCAATAATTAATATAAGAGCTTTCCTAGAAAATGGTTTTTAGAGCTGTCATTTTAAAAGGATAAAAGTTACTCAGAACATTTTACTATGCATAATATTATCATATCCTGACATCTCAGCTTGCCAGGGTGTGAAGGCAATGCTGTACCTCATTGCAAAGCCCAGAGAGATAGCAGACTTGAATAAGGTATCTACTGCACGAGATGACTGCTCAGCTTTTGTAGCAGACTGAAAATGAAGAGAATCGAAGGAAGTCTCCCATTGTCAAAATGGAGAAGAAATGATGAGATTGAAGCATCAGCAGCATGTAGGTCTCTTAGGAAAGTTCACCTTGTGAGGAACAGAAGTCAAAACTGTCACAGGGCATCAATTCCCACAACTGACAGATAAAATTCTTAACCTACACCCTGTGAAAACACCATGTCAAAATGTTACATGAAGATAAAAAATCCCTACCATCGTCTCATGTTGCTAGAAAGAAGCAAAAGAGAAATTTCAAATACTCATTCCAAATGCAATACTTGGTGGGGATACGGGGCAACCCTAAGGTCACAGCCAGATTCTGTGAATATTAATAACTAATATTGAGCAACAGCTGCTTATACAATTATCACACTGATAAAGATATTTATACAAGAATTAATGTAGATAATTTCTATCACAAAGTGCAGTAATTCCAAGTGTTCAACACAGAAAATCTTTATTCATTTCTAAGCACTTTGCTATGGTTCTCAGCAATAATCCTGTTTCCTTCACAGTAAGACCAATAAAGGCACTTGAATCCAGGAACTGCATCAGGCAGCGCTGATTTTTTCAAATGAAAGGGAATGGAATTTAGATATCTCTGCACAGGGAAACGAAAGAAACAGTAATGCACATATACATACACACTTGTACTTGCTGAAACGTGCTCTGACTGCTCATAAAAAGAAGATGAAGCTGAAAAAAAGACTTCACACTGATTAAAAGCAGAACTAAGATTCTATTTCATCATTTCTTTATTGTGAAAGCAGTTGGAGTGGGCCAAGTTGCAGAGTCAGAATGCCCTGCAATCACACAGTGACAAGCTGTGACCTTGAGACAGCAGCACAACCTGAGCTTTGCTCAAGAAAAGACCAATGCTGCTGTGCCCTTCTGTTAAAACCCCAGCTCACTCTGAAATACTGCCATGTAAATCAAAAGGGATGTTTCAATGAGAAAGAGGCAAATTTCAGTTTCTAGCAAACCTCATAGAAATAAAAACAAAAAAACATACCAAAAAGGAATTTAAACATGCTTCATGAACACCAAACGCAGACTTAAAATCACAAAATCTATTTGAAATTAGAAAATTTTTGAGCTGAAGCTGTGTTAGAGGAATTCTACAAACAGCGCAAACTGAAAGCTGCAGGTTTTTGGACTGACCACAGAGCAGAAGCAGGTACTTTCCTCCCTTAAAGAGGCTAAGCACATGCTCATGAGGACTGAACAGCCTTCTCTGCTTAGTGCAGACTGTTCCCATGCTCAGTGTTTCTCAACTTATTTCTCTCTTTAAAAGGCAGCAAGTACACAGATAAGAGCAGGAAGATGAAGGGAGCCTGGGCACAGCACCAAGAAACAACATCTGCTCAGAGATCTTCAAAAGCCACCTGGACACGGCCCTGGGCAGCCTGTTCTGAGTGACCTTGCTCCAGCAGAGGCTTGCTGGACCAGGTGACCTCTAGAGCTCCCTTTCAACCTAATTCTGTGAAACAGTAACAGCCCCATTCAAAACTTTTCCTCAGCATGAAAGATGGCGAATTTTCCCAAAAATTTTGTCAACTTTTTTTTTTTTTAATATTGAAAAACTAGTATAACCTAAGAAAACATAACTCTCTCCTGTTCCATTGAATCCCAAGAGAATGAAGATGGTCCAGTCCAATCTTGCCACTCAAACTAGGGTCCACTAAAAAGGTAGCTCAGGACTGGACCCACGTGGCTTCCGAGCATCTCCAAGGATGGGAACTCCACAATCTGCATGGGAAGCCTGCTGCTTGTTCACCCACGCAAAGCCTCCCAATGCTTTCTGAAGCTGCACATCAGGAAGGACCTCTCCTGAGCCTGGAGGAGCTTGAAACAGTAAGATGCTAAGATATGACACTTATTAGAAGGGCACAGATGAAATTCTGTCATTGCTCTTCAGCACGAAACATTCAGAACCTTAAAAGCAGGCACTCCTCCTTAGGAGAAACACTGCACTTTATTTTTTTTTTAAAGTAAACCATGAATTTCCTAACTTGGCTTCACAAATCTCCGATTTTTTATTGGCCATACACAGTAAAACAGGACTCAGTAACTCTTAAACAGAATTATCCTTCCTAAACATAAACATTTATACAGCAGTTTTATCTTCACAAAGGGCTTAGCACACAATTCCACAGACAGCAAATTTGATCCTCCCCACTTCCCTGAGACTCTGCCGCCCCTGCTGAAGCACCAGCCAAAGCAACTCCTGGCCATTTCTATTACATTTTATATTAACATGAAGATAGTTACAGATCCTGACAGTCACTTTGTTTTGTTGGCACAAGACCAGGGAAAGAACCAGATCCCCTAGATTATACAACTTAATTATTCTACATAATTCTTGAATGTGAAAACTACAATCTCATCCCAATCCCATGCAGACTGGAAGTAGATTGAGGAGGGAATACATGCATATGCAATAGAAACAAACTACAGCAGGTCACTTGGATAGAATGAAATCAGAGAAAACAGATGAAAAATCTGTCACAGGTCTATAGTATGGGTGTCATTTTGTCAGATTTTTTTTTTTATATATCCTGTGAGGAAGTCAGCAAGCCTGCTGGAGAGCGGGTGTTTTGTGGAATGGCTCTAAGGTGTCCAGAAATGGCAATACACAAATCTAGCAAAATAGTTTACCTTTTTGAAAAATGTTAAAACTAAAAGAGGAGGAGAAACTGCCCAACTGAGACTGAAGTAGGCGTGATTCTCTCTTCCTTTCAAAACACAGCTAACTTTCATTCATATATTGTTAGCAGCAAATTCTCCTCAATTTCACGTATCAATCAGTAGGACTACTATCATACATAACATAGAGTAGGACTAATCACAGTGCTCTCTCTTCCCTTCAATTACCCCTTGTGAAAGGAGGGATCACTGGTGTCTCTCCACCCAGCTTGCAGTCACTAACCAAAGGCCAGGCTACACACCAGCATCCTCTGCAGCCTCCTTCACCACAGACTGGGACCTCACTAACAAAAAAAAAAATGAGAGGCACCCTTCCTATGCTTGGAAAAAGATCAAGAAACGTAATCATGCAAGAATGAATTTCAACACAATCCAGCTCTTAGCAGCAGGAATTGGTATGGCTCTCAGGCTGACCAAACCAAGCCCAGGCAGACTGAGTCAGTGGACAAGTAGAGCAATATGAGTTACTCATACCAGCAAAAGGCTGAGACTTGGCTAATTCACTTACAGCAGCAGCGAGTGTTATAGTGGGTAATTAGCACCACAGCCTTTTGCAACCCACAGATCTTAAAATTAGGGATGGTGGCGATGGTTGGTTGTTGCTTTGTTTTTTAATTTCTACAAAGGCACTGACTATTATTTTCTAAATAGAGGATTGTTTTAATCAAGTCAGTCAACTAGCTTGTATCCAAATTAGTACTGCAGACACACTGCTTGTGGTCTGAGTGCCTGCCACAGCACCTCAATGTCATGTGGCCAAACACGCTATACACAAGTAACAAAGCTGTTATATCAGCTCTGGGAGAACATTGAGCTCTCATTTCTTTCTCCCTCCTAGCACTTCCTGGAAAGGCTGTTTCTCTGCAGAGCAGCACTGCTTTACCACTGCACATCTCTGAATTGCACCAACGTGATTAGATAAGCTCCCTTTTCCCAGCGTGACCCTCCTGCACAGCCCATGGAGTTTTTTCATCCCCCAGCCAGGGCCACCTGCTCTGCAGGTTGTGCCTCTGGCCAGCACACAGAGCTGCTCTTCTTTGGTCAAGAAGCAACTGGGATTCCCTGCAGAGCCTTTTCAGCTGCCAAAGCACCTGGAAGAGTTTAATGCCAAGCAAGTTACCACTCTCTCCCTCCACACTGGCCTAGGCGATACATAACTAGCAACAATAGCAGAAGCAATGAGTGCAAGTAAGCAGAACCATTTCCATCAATCAATCTGCATGGTCTCAGCACTACAGGACGGGAAAGAAACAACAGCACGTGCAACTGATTTATCATATATGGGATACGAAAGCAATATCATCACTTTTGGTTAATGATTTAAAAAGATACAGAGAAATAAAATTCACTGTTCTTTTGGAGAAAAGTCACAGTAATTTTTAAGTGTAAAAGGTTTGCCTGACCTTCCAAATAGCTTATCCTTTCTCAAGCAGTTTTATTAACACTGACATTCTAGAAGCATTTTACTGAAGTACTGCATAAGCCAGAATTGAGTAAACTCATCTACTCAAAGTGTTCAAAACAAGCACTAATAAACCTCCTGACCAAATCCCACCCGTGTGCAAAGCAGAATTTGTATTTTAAGTCTTCAAGAATGACAGCTATGTGTTTACAATAATTAAAGCACCATTTGCCAGTGGTGCCAGTCAAGCACCTGAAGAACTCCTGGTTTAGATCATTAAAAACTAAACACCTAAGTGAAAATTCACTAATTAGCAAGGTTTTTTCCTTACTGAAGCTTCTCTGCAGTTTGAAAATCAATACAAGCTGGCTTTAAAGCTCTGCTACATGTATCAAAGCACAAAACTACAAGCATAATTCCTTATCTGTATTTCCACAGCTGTTTCCAGTTTGGGCAACAGGAATAAATAAGTCCATCTTCCACAGTTTTACATATCCTTGGAATCTGCATTAGTAGCCCAGGTAACCACAGGCATTTGGTTATCTTTAGGCAGCTAATCGTAGCTGTCTAGTGTTAATCACTCCCAATTTCAAACAAAGTAGTCTAAAAGAGAATCTGTAACTACTGCATACATGTTGAAGATATTTTATGTGAAATAAAAATACCACAAGCAGCATGTAAATAAAACAGCAATAAAGATAAAAGATCGCTTTAAATATCTTTCTTTCAGTCAAATAAACATTTCAGAACTTTGTCAGAGACATAAAATTCTTAATAAGAAACCATACCTGATACTCTTCTGTTGTATCGGTTAATGACTGGAGCTGCAAAATAAGCAAAACAAAATTACAAATGCTATTTAAGAATTCAAAGTCATCATCTTGAAAAATCATAGTACATTTTTACTACAGAAATCCCATACAAATATTTCTTAAAAACAAATAAAAATGCTTTAATGTAAAGCTTTCGTCCACCTACTTGCCAACAAGTACACATTTAGCTGAAATACCTTCGAGAAGGCAATCACTGATGGAGCTAGACCATCTTTAAGTTCTCTTCCAACCCAACCCATCCATGGTTCTAAGACAAGAGAAATACTAACTCCAAAACAAGATATCATATTCATGGTAAAAACACCTCATCTAGGTCATAATCATTCCAGTTAAGTGATTAACGAGTCTCACCTCCTGATGTGAATACTTTTAGCCCAAAGTTTTCCACTCAAATTCAGTTTGCCACAAGTAATGACCAATCTGACATGAAATGCACCACGACATTTTATTGCAGCAATGCAAAAACTAAGATCATGAATAAACATCTGTTGAGGCCTAAGCTTATGGAAGCATGTAAGGTACAATTTATCCCTGCTGACTAGCAAAAACAAAACCAAATTACATCTCATATAAAACAGAATCTAATTGCCTTCAGAAGCTGTAACATATAAATGAGTTTCCTGACTGTTGATTAAATCCCTGGAACGAGATTTGTTAGCCCCGACTGATTCAGGCACAAGTGTCTTTCTTTTCCACCCTTTGACCACACACTTCTTACTCACGTCTAAGAGCATGTAACACTGCAAAGAACGACAGTTACAGAAAGCTCTGACATACTTTGGGTTCCACAGAAAAGCACTTTCCAGAGACTGCAGCTTCTTTCAGAACACTGGTTATTTTATCTCACAGCAGGGATTAGTGCCATCCACACAGCACCAAGTGCTCCACTGTGTTGAAAACGAGCAAAAAAACATCACCTTTTAAGGACAGTAAGGAGTGCTATTATTCTGCCTCCACAAAGCACTTAAGATTAAATCGATAGTTTGCTTCTCCTCACACTTGTGGCAGTTTTAACACGTATAAACTTTCGGGATCACTTTTATACGTTGTCAGACGATGCCTATTCCTATGCTAAGGAGCTAAAACATGACATTTCCTACTTCTGAAGATTACCTTTTCTTTTATTCTGGCTTACCAGGGAAAAGCTCTGTCTATGACTACTCCCAGTGTTGCACAGACAGCACATGGCCGCTCCCATGGAGCAATCTGCCTGCACTGAGGGCTGCTGAGAGCACGGCTCACGATGGTCCCACCGCAGCAACGCTGGGCTGCAAGCAGATGCCACTGAATTAGATGGGGCAGCAGGGACCAACACATCACAGCCCAGCCTACATGGAAATAGTTCCCACACAAAACATAAAAGGGCATCTAATTTAAAGCATAGCTCATTAGGTTAAAGCACACTGATAGGTTACAACTGTAACCTCTGGTACCAAGGCAGCCTGCAGAGCAGGCATCTTCCTACACTCTGACACAGAATCCAAGGCACCAGCCCTCAGCAAAGCCCCTGCCTACAACAAAAACAAGCAAACGCTACTTCAAAAACAAAAAAACAATTCATCCTATTTGTATCCACATTTAGAATACCCAACAGCACGCCAGGGCTGTGCTCAGGTCAGTTACACGTTAATTGAAGGAATCAGAACAGTAATAAAAAGGTTGCTATGAGGATTGTATTATAACTCTCTCTAGGTCCAAACCCCATGCAGCAGCATTAAAGCTCAGCATCACAGAATCACCACACATCTCCTATCTTAGCACAGGGCTCATTTCTGTTTGTGCCGTGGCAGCCAAGACTAACTGGGGAAAGGCAACAAAAACTGTGGCAAATCAAACCGTTGCACCAGAAGAAACCAGAACAGCCCCATTTCCTCCCTGGCAACCGATGGCCAGTGACATCAACAGCAGAAAGGCTCCAAGCTGTGTGCTCGCATCCTACGCTTCTGCCAGAAAGGACTTCAGCCACCAACACCCCCCAGCTGTTGGAGGAGAGTCAGAAACCTCTGCTGAACACATACATGTTCCTCAGACCGACCTGAAGCACGGACTTCATTAAGCACAGCAACGCTTCAGGGCGGTTTCTCTGATGGAGCAGATTCCAGGTTTCTGGCTGTGGGATTCTTTTTATTATGGATTTAATTTCTCAAACCACTCAGTTCTCCAGCTAAAATCAAGTATTTAATAAATGTTTATCAACTTTATACCGTATCACTTAACCTGACTCACATTCTCCTCTTCCTGCACTAAGGAAAACATAAGTAGTGAGTGTTCATTCACATACAGGGACATCATATATGTACACGCACAAGGAAGAAATAATGCTATGAAGTCACTCAGTGAGAAATGCTTTTGAAACTGATGAGCTACCTTCAGTCAATTCTGAAAAATTAGCAACACACATTTGCTAATAAAAGACTGCAATTTTTCTTCCTGAAAGGTGCATCCCTCCATTTATTTAGTAAATTGAGATGAATCATTTGCATCAAATCAATATCAAAAGTTCTGTACAAACATGACTTACATCAATAGCAAAAAGCCCTATTGCCACACAGCTGCAATTCTGCTTCTTAGTGGCTCCATCTCTTATTCAAAAGTTTGGGATATAAAACCTCAGACATTCACTGGCATTCAGTATTGCTGGAAGCACTGCAGTAGCTGTGTGGGGTTTGGTCAACTTTTTTTCTTTTCCAATATTTTTGGAAAGTGAAAAAAAAAAAAACAACAGGGAATTCTGCAGCATTCTTCAGTTTGCTCGGCGCTGAGACTTCCTTTTTGTCTCCTAACAGTGAAGCCTGGTTAGCCATGCCCGAGCTACATGAGCTGTGACCACTGCTGAAGGCAGGTGTGAACACTCAGCCCCATATGTGAAAAAGTACACAGATATTACCTGCTTTTATTCTTGCTCCAAAAACGAAAGCAACAATTACAGAATTCGGATAAGAAATTGACAATAAAATTGTTCTTCAACTTCACAAACCAGATACAAGAGAATTAACCAACCCCACCACGTGTGGGATCCCACCCTTGCCGGTGCACTGAAAAGTGACTGGCAAAGAATAGCAGCAAGCTTCTTCCAAGCTGCATTACCACAGTAACAGTGCGAGACATTTGTTTGCACTATTTACAAACTTTGTGAGGTTACAGAAAGCACTAAAGCTTGAGAGTACAGACAAATGACAACAGCCATCCCCAGCTGCTATCCTCTTCCTTCACATACTAAGAACATTACATTCCTACAAAGACTCGCCCAGGGTCACAGGAAAAAAACTCAGGGACAAAGGAAGAACTGGCATTCCAGGCATGCAGAGTACGAGGTTAGCACTGTGACACCTTCAGTGAAAACACTGCTCCTATTCCAACAGGACTTTGCTTTTTACCAGGATCTGTGAATGCTTCCCTAATTACAACTGGGGAAAATGCACACTGATTGCTTCTGATAGTGGTTATAATTTATAGAGACAGACTAAGTAAAGTTCTTGTGTGCCCAGAAAATTGATTTCCTTTACCATAGATCTTCCAGGCAACAACCTGACCAATTCAACTACTTGTTGAAAGTTCTCTCATGAAAGATGGAGCAAAGTTTATGAAGGGTCGCATGAATTCAGCAGAGGAGCTCCTTATGTTCTAACAGCAGTACAAAACAACAGTCACTTTAGAGCACTGTCCCATCAAATGACGGGGCAAAATCATCCTGTGCGAACAAAGAGAAACTGAATGCAAACTGCTCTTATGGAACAAACCACTGAAGATCATCCAACAAAATGAGAGCTGCCACTAGGAACTATGAGAGCTTAAATACCAGAAGGAGAGCACAGCACAAATCGAGGTGTGACTGTCTGTGCGGAATGCTGTATCGACTTACGATAAGGAAGTGCCAGGCTGCAGCTGTCAGACTTTTCCTACTCACCAAGATGTTAATGGACTCACATGAATACGAGCCATCACTGCTGTGAGAAAAGTTCAAGACTCAAGCACCAACATTTAAGGCTATCTAGTAATTGAATCAGTGTGCTATAAAGGAATCAAGACTTTCACCATGCAATCAGACTGCAATAAATGCTAATCGAAACAAGTTTTTCAACAACTAAGTAGTTCAAGGCAGTTCTCTGTGATTAGTACTAATAAGAAAAACACAAAGTATCCACACACATACACTTGGCCTTTCTGTAAGATGCTTTTATATGTATTAAGTTGGAAAACAATCACAAAATTACATTACTATTAAACATTTCAATAAAACGTGGGCATTAATTCTTTTTCAGTCAGTGTTTAAAAATAGAGCTCAGCAGGAGATAAAGCATAAAACCAAAGCAGCACCACACCGTGGTCTCCAATTTAATTGATTTTTTTTTTTAATTTATATTTTAAAATTACTGACACAAAATGGAAGTATTAATTGGCTACTTCTAAAGGGAAAAGATGAATGAACAAGCAAGGCAGCTTTGTCAGTTAAAAAAAAAGATGTTTCACAAGGATTTTAGAGCTGCTCTGCTATTCTCAGTCGGCTGTTTTATTTAAGGAGGAAGAAAAAATGTGACGTGCTCTGGGATGGGCAGACTTGAAATAGCTGATACATTCAGGAAAGCCATAAATCTTGATGGAAGAAATCAGGGGAAACCTCTGGTTACAACAACTTAAGAACCACTACTAAAAGATTTTTGTCTTTTTATATTAAAGACACTTTAGAAAAAAATACACCACTATTTCAGCGTTCTCATTTCATGACTGAATGCACTAGGGTGCATGCTATGATTTTGGTTATGTTCATCAGCAGATATCAATTCAGTACCAAGAAGGACCACGCTCCTGCTATGCAGTGAACCCCGCACTCACAGTTCAGGAGTTAACAGCCTAACTGAAGCCCAACTACAGGGGAACGAACAGCTATCGAGCAGCACTCGGTGTTATCTGACACTGCAATGGCTGACCCACACAGCCCTCTTCTATTTCCTGCTGACGTGTTCAGATCCAGGCAAACATCACACTTCCTTGCTTCTGGAGTTGATTTTTATGAGCGTCATCTACATTACAAAGATCAAACAGGTCGCAAGGATGTGTGCATTTGCTTTACAGAAAAGGGGTTAGACAAATTCCCAGTGCTAAGGCGAGATCTCAAGTGAAAGGATGCATTTCGCAGTGATCAGAGATATAACAGTATGTCAATACTGTAACAGAACTGCCAAGGTATGAAATGAAAGGCTGGGGGTTTTGTTGTTGTTGTTGTTTGTTTTGTTTTTTAGATAATACAGTTCCATACTGCACAGAAAAGAAGGACGCTGCTGCAAAGAAGGAGGAGATACAAGCAGATGTGTCAGCTCTCCCAAGTGTTGCCAGAAGACAAGGCCCTGGAAGGCACAGCAAGGCGGTCAGGTTACTGCCGAGTGAAAAGAGGAAGTTTAATCCTGCTGCTAAAGCCCAAGTAAAGAGAAAAGCATTTCAGAAATATGAAAATAAAAGGAGCCATATTAACAGTATTAAGAAAAAACTAAGAGGCAGAATGCTGCTAGAATTACAAAGCAAGCATTAACCTTATGATGAGAAGTAAAAACTGAAAACAGTTTGGAGGCAAGTTGTATAAAGATTCTTCTAGAAAAAACTAGAAAGGGTTAAAGATGAATTGAGACTACAGAGCAACACAACCATACACAACCATACCATACATACATACTCAACACAACCATAGCAATGAGAAATGCAAGCCTCCTCAAAAGACATGCCTCAGACAGGACAAGATACCTGAATCTTATCAGCTCTGGTACCTCGCAACACTTCCCTCTGTAAGAAACCCAGCAGCACACAGCAGTGCCTCGGGGCAGTGCCAAAGGAAGGGCCACCTCTTCCCTTCCCAGCTCTCAGAGCTCTGTTACCCTGCCAGCCCTGCTTTAGGCTTCACCTCTCTACTTAACACTCTCACTCGTCAGAAATGGTAGAAAAGATATGTAATAATAACACAGTGTGAATAATGCCAAACTCAGCTGTGATCATTTGGTTTTGCATTTTCAGAAACCTAATTAAAAGTTCCACCATTATCCTGAACACATTATATGATTATGGAAACCGCAACAACAGCAAGGGCACACTGAAGGCCTCTCCATTTCAGAGCACCGTGGCCAAGGCAGGCACACAAAGCTGCAGCAAGGACACCCTGCTGAGGCTGGAAGCCTCCTCATAAAGGCAGGCCAATGGCTGCGGGAAACACCAGCCAGGCAGTAACTGCCACAGCCCAACACGGGGCAAAGCCATACCTGGGGAAAAACCTGCATTGAAATAGTACAGCTAAGGAAGAAAATGCTATCGCTGCTATGAGCTTTAGTGTTCATGCAGCCGCAGGTAAAAGCTGCTTTGAAATTACATTTGAGGGGAGCAGGAGACAGGCCTGTCACAACTCCGTTAGTACCACCAGCGAGTTGAGGCACTGAACTCAGCCCTCAGCACAGCACTGCCTTTCCCTTCCCCCCTCTGCACAGCCACCACACCGTCTTCGTCCTTGTGCTCCCGCATTCTGCCTGGGAGATGAAAGGCACCACGAGGAGGAAAGCTGTGGCTCCCACTCGCACAAAAACCCTTCTGCTCTGTTTCAAAACCCACACCTTAGGCTGCTGTTTCCTAGACTTTTAACGTATTCCTGCTACCAACATTTTACTTCATATTTCAAGGTCCGTCTTGGAATAGTAGTAAATAATGAGCCCACGCACATTCACAGCTGGATTGCTGTTTCCTGAAAGCTAACTTTGGTTTTGTAACAGATTACAATGCTGATGATGTTCTTGGCACTCTTTTGTTCCAGGTCATACACTATCCCTCCCATTCACAGAATGGCCAGGATCGTGAATCTCCAACCCCCTGACACATGCAGGGCCACCAACCTCCCTGTTTTAGACCAGGCTGCCCAGGGCCCCATCCAACCTGGCCTTGAACACCTCCAGGGATGGACGGGGCATCCACAGCCTCTCTGGGCAGCTGTTCCAGCACCTCACCACTCTCTCTGTAAAGAACTTCCCCCTGACATCCAACCTAAATCTTCCCTCCTTCAACTTGAAACCATTTCCCCTTGTCCTGCAGTTATCAACCCTTTCAAAGAGTTGATTCCCCTCCTGTTTGTAGGCTCCCTGTAGGTACTGAAAGGCTGCACTGAGCTCACCCTGCAGCCTTCTTTTCTCCAGGCTGAACAAGCCCAGCTCCCTCACCTGTCTTTGTAGGGCAGGACCTCCAGCCCCCTGATCATCTTTGTGGCCTTCTCTGGACCCTCTCCAACAGCTCTTTGTCTTTCTTATATTGGGGGCTCCAGACCTGGACACAATACTCCAAATGGGCCTCACAAGAGCAGAGGGGGACAATCACCTCCCTGTCCCTGCTGGCCATCCCCATCAAGATCAATCTTTCCTCATACACCTCAGGTGACATCTTCAAACCCCAATTAAACACACCCACAAACTTCTATACAGTCTCTGTCAACAAAACTCCCCAAAATAACACTCCACATTTCAACTATTATCCATTGCCTCATATCTGTCTTTCAGACATTGGTATATTTTAAGACAGAGCGAATGTTGCATTCATTCCTAATACTTTTCTAGGTGCATTTAGTATTTAAGACAACTTCAGTTACACATAATGCTGTATTTTTATTTGGGTCTATCAGGAAGAATTCATTCTGTCTTCTATGTAAAGAAAGATGATGATGATACACAGATATCTTTGCAATTTACCAGGGAAAGGGGGGGGAGAGGGGGATGTTTGATTGCTTGTTTTCATTAGAAAGCCAGCCTTAATTTTACATTCAGTGCATTGTATTTTAAAAGAGATTCCATCTGCTCTGTCTGTAGCACATATTAATATTCAGAAGACATCTGCAATGTGCAGACCAAGCTTTTAATTGGAATCATGTCACAGCTACCATCACACAACACAGAATATAAATGTTGGATATCTGCACTAGGCAGCCGCTTGGCAGCCTTATTATGAAGTCCTACTGAGACTGACAGTCTTTAAATAACGTGGTATTGGGGCATAAAAAGCTATCTAGAAAAATCAAACATTTACTACTGTGATACAGTTTTACAACACCATCCATACCTAGCATAGCTTACAGGCACCTCAAACCACTTGTGAACAAAATGTCTTTTAGAGTCAAGTTTCAAAAAGCCAACAAACTGATACAAGTTCTTCAACCTGTCTGTTACAACAGTAATTGAGCACATCTCATCTGTACCTATAGGACAAAGAAAACCCAACTTCACTTGTGTGGTCAAGCTAGAAGCACTTACATAATCTAACACTCTAGCACTGCTAAGCATGTAGGAGCACCTAAATGCAATTAACAACTACGCTCAGTGATTTAAGACACTTTCTTATAATGGCAGACAAATTATTCTGGAATGAACAATATAATTACTTTTTCAACAGGAAGTTAATAGCAACTTCACTTGCTTCAAACCCTTGCCAAGTCACAGTACTGTAAGATCACATTTTCACTATCACCTACATACTTTCAGCTTGTACTCTTCTGCTACAGGTTCTAACAAACGGGGCAGCAACCAGCCACCTATAGAGAAAAACATTTACATGCAGACACACACACCTGCCCAATATCAGCAACTAGCTGATCTGCTGGCAAACCAATCTTACCAGTAGGTAAATGGGAAGTAGGAATGCTAAGAAAAGTAACATTTGCTTTTTATGCAATATACATTGTTATGGGAATTTCTCTTATCGTCTTTGCCATAGATTTGCCAAAAAATGTTTATTATGACACCATGATAATCTCAAGATCATCACTTGTTAGGATATAGATGTGTCACCACAAAAACAATTATACAAATACAGGCAACCTAAGAACAGGGAACTGTGATCCCACAGCTCCAACCCTGATGCCCTTCTCTGGCAGCTTAATTGGCTTAAGGGATACTGCTTAACGACTGCTTTACCACAGCTCCCAGCACAAATACATGACCTACGGCAGCAGAAGGGCACTTATTTGTGCTCAGGACACACTTGCACAGCCAGGCTCGAGCCCACACTCACACTGGCACACTGTGCACATCCACCACCATTGCAGAGCACGTTATACAGAAGTGCAACAATCACAGTCAGACAACAGAGCTGCCCCTGAGTGCAGCCCCAAACCTGAGCACACATCAGCAGCATCAGCGCTTCAAAACTGTTCCAGTGCAAAGGAAAAAAATCATTAGATTTAGCATTTCTTCAGTGGTCTGCTCATCTTTGCACTTGAACAGAAAAGAAGAATCAGTGTGGGCAATCACAGATGAGAGGCATCATAAAAGCTTTTCCTTTTGCCTCTTCACTATTTACCATCTCATAAAAAGCAGATCGGGGTCGCTCCCAGTCAGGTACTGCATGCCATGTGAAGCAACTGTGAAAAAACAACAAACTTCTAAAGAAGCAACTCAAAGAAAAATATGGTAGAGAGAAGATGTGAATCTAAGCAGAAACAACCAGCAACAGAGACAGGGCACAGTGTTTTGTATGCCTAGCACAGCCGTTACACAGCTGTACTTGTCAGGTCAACCAGAGCTCAGGATCGGGTAATTATAGCTCCATAGGTAGTAGGATTTAAGAACAGCATCCTATAGCTAAAAAAAGAAGGCATGTAAAAGCTCATGGCTCTTTGGTTGGGTCACTTCTAATTTCATTACCAATTCCTACTGCCATTACTGATTTGAGTGATAAATATAGCATGTTTTTACATAAGACAAAGCTGGAGTGAATTGTACAGTCATCAGATCTGATCTGCATAAAAGAGCAAGAGGAATTTCAATTAGTAACACCAACATCAAGTGTGACTTCAGGCTGATTCAGAGCTTAATCTCACACATCCGTGTTTAGATCAGGGCACAAGACAACTTGTATACGCTAGGCACAGAAATGCTAACTTAATGCTATGCTGCCCTGCACTAGGAGAGTACTGCCAGCAGGTTGAGGGAAGTGATGGTTCCTCTGCCCAGCCACATCTGGAGGAGTAGCAGCACTCACAGCACAACAGACAAGGACACAAAGGAACCGGAGACAGCTTGAAAAAGGGCCACAAAGATGATGAGAGACTGGAGCATCTCTGCTACCGGCAATGCTCAGAGGCAGCAAAATACATAAAATCCTCTTTTAAAAAGTTAATGATCGTCCACATTCTGGACTAAGCTCAATGTATTATCTGCCCTCTTAGCCAATGTCAGAAAACGCATCTACTGATGACCTGTGACAGCCTGTGGATCCTTCCAAGTCACTGTTCTCTAGGATTTAGGCCTCCATCCTGCAAACATAACCACCACTGAAAAATATTCTAGCTGACAATGCTCTAATTGTGATATAATTTTGCATTACACAAAAGTAACTTCTGTAACTTGCCTCAGAACGATGTATTTTGCACCCTTTTTTATTTCGCACTTCTGTTTCTAATGATATCACATGAACAGTGAACAAAGCTTACCTAAAACACAGCCCAGCTGTAAAAAGTCTCCGCATAAGGAACTGCCTCGATAGACAATCTCAGATTGAAACCATTATTAAAAAAAAAGCCAACAACAAAACACACTTCCAATAACTGCACCCTGTGTGTGTTCACAGGAAGATGACTCTGAAGAAAAGAGGAAGAGTGAAGATGGCTTTGTCCTAAAAAAAGTAAAAATCCCTGTGTTCTGCCCAGCCCAAGAAAAATCCTCTTTATGCTCCAGAACACTTGTAGTGGCTGCAGAAGGGCATGATTTAGCACCTACCCCATCTTTAGTTTGCCAGTAACAATACAGAAGCCCAAAGCGAGCTGCAGCAGATGAACTTGCTTTTAGTGGCAGAACCTCTGGCACAAAGCATAAAGCTCCCCACAGTCACTGCTACAGATTGCTTCAAAACAAATCCTGCACGTTGCAGATCTCTGAGCTATGAACACTTAACAATGTCTCCACAAGAGAGCTATGGAAAGATACATGACACAACGCTTAATAATCAAAGAGCTTAAAATGGCTTTGCAAGGATATGAGATGCTCACACAGAGTGCAAGAAAAACTGAAGTCCATACAAACATATCATAGTTACACAAAGTCAAGGACTAGAACTGAAATCATTATGAACTACAGCTGGTGATGTTTAATTTCAGATGCTTGAGAGATGGAATTAATATTATCACTCTTAGTTTCATTAAGTAGCAGTATTTTAAAACAAGAATACTTGTGGAATCTGCTGCCACCCTTCCCCCAAAAGCAGTGAATGTTAATCTATGTTAACGAGCCATCCTTCATAACTTATCACTGCAAAGTCTCTCGGTTCTACAAGTACTTATGAATTTTAATCAGATACATTGACATCAGATGATAAACTGTTTCAGGACAAATTCCATTCAGAAGCAAAAAAGCAATTCCATCAGCCTTAGCTGCTCATTCCTGAGCTATCCTAGAGACACCGTTCATACAGAGATGCTCTCCACACCCATGACAACCTGGCACTGACCAGATCCATACACCACAGCATGTCCTTGCAGGTGCAATTCTTCCTCACTGAGCAGGAATAGTGAGTGTTGCCACAGAAACGGCAGTGTTTCCTGGATCCCCAAAAGGGTGAAAAACAAAAAAACAAACAACAAAAAAGCCACCACCATCAAATGTTTGCCTTCCTTTTAAGATCTCTTCTTTGGAATATAGTTTTCTCAAAAGGAAGCAGAAAACAATATGCTACCCCAAGGGAGGAAGAGTCAAAATGGAAATGAAGGGCCACGGTGACATCCTGCTTTATAACACTGCTAATATACAATCACCATGAACAAGGATCTCAGCACTACAATTTAGCCAAAAATCCAAAGGAATAGGAAGTCTTACAATCATCATCCAAAAAAAACAGACTGTCCACCTCTCCATACAAACTCCATACATGTTTTTAGAATGTTCTGCAAGGGAAACGGTACCTTAATGTTTGCAATTCTTCACTGCATACCACTCGGATCCACACTACAGAAAGTTACCAACGGAACATCATCATTTTACCAAAACTACCTTCTTACCTCCAACTTGAAACCCCAACCCTTCCTTACAAAGCAGTTTAGAAAGAATCTCTGAGACAAACTGCTCAACTGTGCTCACGCAGCAGCGCCCAGAGCAGAGTGCTGGGCTGCAGGCTCTGCAACACCACCTCAGAACCACAGAACCTGCTGCTGCACCCCTTGGCAGCTGAGTTCCTGCAGGCTCTGCACCATGTCAGAGAAGGAAAGCTGGTCTTCAAGCCACCCTCAGGAAGTTCACAGGAAATGAAAGCAGCAGTAGCTTGAAATTTTTTTAGCAAATTGAAACAAAAATAAAGATTTATGTTTATCTTAAAAGCAGCACTACAGAATGGATACCTGCAGTCCCTCCCACATGCCATCAAAGCAAGCTGTTTCCAGAGCTGCCTTCCCTCCTGGGGGGAATTTCTAAGTCAACATGCAGAGCTGTATTCCCACTATTTGCTGTCTGCAAGCTCCACACAGAAAAGAAATGCTCCAGTATGGAAAAGACTTGAAGTAAAACTGCTACTAATAGAATGCTGGGCTTCATTATATGACAGCTGATGTATATTTATCAAATACAGACCAAATCCCACAAGTATGAGAACTGCAAGACAGACTTTTCTCTACATCTCCTCCAAGTGTTCTGTCTGCTGAAGCACACAGAAAACATGATCACCAAAATTTCTACAACCTCACCAACAAAAAAAGAGATGAGCCCAAAGCAGCTGATTAGCTGTGCGATAGATTTCTGGAGGTTCTTCTTAAAGTCTTTTTCAGGTCTTTAAAAAGAAAAAGTGCATTAAAAACATCTCACAAGCATAAGAATCAACACTTTGGTGCAAGAATCCTTTATAAACTGGACTTTCACCCACAGTCAGATTTCTCAAACTCCCCATTACTTTTTTAGCCACACTTGCTATGATTTACTGTTTCATGTCACAGTGATGTATAAATAACCAGAAGCCTACCCAGCACCTGAGTGCACTACGAGCACAGTGCCAACGCATTTAACGTGGAACTGATGGCTCCTCAGAAAGAAATGAAACCTAAACCTGTGCAGTTCAAAGAACCCTGCAGTGCCAGAAGCACCACACAACTGCTCTGTGCTGTGAGCAGCAATACACAGCCAGCCATGGGCCACAAGGATGCAAGTGCAGTACTGCATGCAAAGGCAGCTACAAGAACCAGAGAAATGTTAGAGACACAATAAGGAACTGAATGAGGAACAAACAAGGTTGCTAGGGCTCTATTTGCTACTGTCTCCTCCTTTTTTCATAAAAAAAATAATTACAACCATTCATGAATTTGAACACATTACTGAAGCTAGTGAGAAACATTCACAGATTATCTTGGCTATGGTTCCAGCCTTCATTTGAATAATGAGTAACTGCTCTTTGTTAAACATTAATGTCTTTTAATGAGTGGTTTGTGAATAATTTGAAGTGAGATTGTTCTCTGTTGCCTTCTCTTCCCCACAATCCCCACTGTACTATTTCATGTAAAAGGGTACAGCTAAATTTCTGTGTTAGTAGGAGGGAAGACTGGGCTCTGCAACACTGACAGAATTGTCTCATCACCCTAACATGGCTTTTTTAAATGAGAAAAAAACCAGCACAGTTAACAGGTTACTATAAAGTACGACATACAAAGCATGACACCTAGCACTGCAATACACTCCATTCCGGAGCCTAATTTTAGAACCTGTTACAAGAATCAAATTTTACAACTTTCATATAATTTTCTTTATAGAAAACTTCCTAAACAAGGAAACTGAAGCTTCTAAGAATCCAGCAATTACTTACAGCAACCAGCCATCCACTCACTTCGTATTTAGTCATGCTCTTTTCAGAGGTGAGCACACAGAGTAATGCAGTTCCTATTTGTCCAAGGTAACAGCAGGATACAAGAGCAGAAACTGAACCTAGAATTCTATTCCCCTGCGCAGCCATAGGAAGTATCAGGAGTTCTTTCAGGAAGTACCAAGGGGAAAGAAAAAAAGCACTGCTTACCCTCATTCCTCACATTTTAGAAAGCAAACATCACTCAGGAAAGCACCATCAGTACATCGAGGCACTCAGAGCAAGCTAGGATAAGAGGAGATCTTTCTCAATAGATTCTAACAGCTTTCCAAGAGACGATACAGGAATAATAGTGGTGATGTCAGAACTGTACATGTAACACGTGTACATCACTAGCATTGCAAGGAACTTCTCTTTTAAAACCAAAGTACAAGCTCCTCCTTACGAATGGAAATTAGCACACATTCAGCAGTATGCAGCCACGACTGCAAATTTCGTGCATCTCATCTTTAAAGCTCTGTTTCTCAGTGAGCAAACTGAATCCTTTCACTTTGTACCTGCAGCTCTCTCACTTTCTCAGGTAAAAAAGACATACTGCATTTATCTTGTAATTAATTTTCTATCTATACTGAAGATTATCTATGGGGCTTCTGAGATACTAATGGTGACTTTCTTAGAACTACATCACCTGGGTAAAAAAAGAAGCCTGATCTTGTAATAGAATAAGTACGATCTAGGAACAAACACTGAAAAGCAAGTCTTCTGTAATAAGCTAACAATCAAAATGAAGAAAATCCATAAAGCTTCGATGAAGTTACTAAAGAAAACTGGAATGAGAACTCTTTAATACTTAGTTTATCTTCGAAGTTGCTCTTTGTGAACATGACAAATAGAGGGAGTGAAGTTCCATTAGTACTAACAGTAGTTGCTCTATGTAATCCCACAGATTTAAGTCAGTTAGAACTGGCTCTGCAAAAGCAAAGCCACGTCCAAGGGCAGCAGCTGCACAATGGCAGTCTTTCACTTGGTATTTTCTGTTCAACAAGTCCCAGACACTGGGCTGCCAGGGCCTAACAAAAATTACAGCATTTAATGCACAAACCTTTCTTTTGAAACACTGTCAACAGGAATTCATTGCTAATGCTTTGCTTTATATTTGATTTGATGTTATTGATGGAGACCAAAGAATAAATAGAACTGCAAGGTTACTTCTACACCCTCAGACTGCGAGGCTTGCTTACATACACACACTTTTTAAACATATTATGAAGAAAGAACATGCGTTTATTTGTATATTAAACTCAATGGCTTAACAGTTAGATCACAATCAAAACCTTCCTCCCACCTCTTTGAAGTTCTGGAATAGCTGATTACAGACACAACTGCATCAACACAAGAGTTGGTCACACTTCAAGGGAAGAAGGGAGGATGCAGTGCTGGTAATTACCAAAGCGTCCCCTGAATTCCCTGGACTTTTAATAGAGAAGCTATTCTTGGAGGCAGTTTGCATCATACAACACCGTAACACCGTAAGATGTTCTGCAAAGGAAGGCTCTTGTAATGTTAAGGACAAAGAACTCAGAGTGAGGACAACACTACTGCGCTTTATGCTCAGTAAATTAACAGTTACAGAGGAAGGAGTGGAAATACTGTGAAAAACCAAAAGCCTTTCCACTGTACAAGTGATCCCATCTCATGGGAACACCTGCAATGACCCAGCAAAATGAATGAGGTCTGGAAATTTGAACACTGCTCTTCAGAAGTGCCACTATTGCCCATATTCAATCCTTTTGATTTCCCATTCAATCTATTTCCTTGTTTGGGGCTTTTGGGTGTTTTTTTTTTTTTTTTGGGGGGGGGGGGGGGGGGGGGGAGGGGAGGGAGCAGAATAGCATGTTATGGGTAACTGATAACTCACATAGGTGCAAGATCACAAAGAATGTATGTAATACAGTAATTCCCTAGGAATTCCACAGGACACATCAGCCAAGATCATTACAAGAAAGCAAACTGTGCTCACCAATAAGAAGAGAAGTAATCCAAAACTGTTTAAAATTAACATCAGGCATTTGTGTTGGCAATTCAAAAAATAAACATTTCCAAGATGGACTGAACTCTCATTCAGCATCACTTCCAAGATCCGATGATACAAAAGAGCCACTCCCATGCCTCCTGATTCCCTTCTGCTCACATATCCTACCGATGTTTTAAACGTGACATTCAGCAAATTCTTTAGTATTATTTGAGAAGTCCAGTGCAGGATTCATCAGTATCTTCTGACCTCTTCGTTCAGAGTCATATGCACCATTTTTCTACATAACAACAGAGCATACAACAAAGTGACTGTTTTACTTCATACGTACATACACATATGTATACATGTGAGTGTTATGAGTGTTACCTTTTGCTAAGCAAGCAGCTGAAAAGCACACTCCAACGTTATGGTGATACATGTGGATGGAAAAAGGAACTTGCACTAAAATAACTGCAATTAATTATAACATCTGTGTTGTTCAAGTTACAGTCACAGAATATCTTGAGTTGGAAGGGACTCTCCAAGGCTTGCTGATCAATATTTTAGTTCCACTGTTAATTTTGCCTAAGATCTCCAGGAATAAATATGTATGTTTGTGTAGTTAATTAAAACAAATCAAGAAAAACAAGCAGACAAAATGGAAGGTTACTGGGGCAACACCTTCCCTCAGCCATCAGGAAGGAGAGCCGCCTCACCTCCCTCAGGTTTCTTACAACAGAAGTATTTGCAAAGCCACAGTTAAGCTTCCAACAACAGAAAGAACACTTCTGTGGCCTTCATTTCACAGCCTTAGGACAGCCATTCAGAGACTGCCTGTTGCAAGCACCACGGTCAATGACACTTTCTGAGAATCCTTGGCAATGTCCTCGGCCTGATTTCTGGAGCTGCCACTTCGCATCTTCTCCCGTTTCTATCAACTTTTCAGTTCTGCAGTCATACCAAACACAAAGGCTCTCAGGAAAGCTTTGTATGCATCAACTCTGCCACAGCCTCACAAATACTTCTGGTGGATTTTTTTTTTTCTCCACTATCACTATTTTTCCACACATTCCTTACGCTCCACTGTGCTTAACAACCACATCCTAACATCCTCTTATTCACATATTCAAGGACTCAAATCAAAGATGAAACTTCTAAGAGGCAGGGAGAATAAGAAATCACCTCCACATTTATGCTTAAGTGCTCTAAGACAACGGAGGTCTCCTCTTTAGTGTCACTGGCTCCACTGATGGAATACCATGATGTCAAAAACGGAACAGAACCACTGATATCCCTACAGCTACACAAAAACAGTTGCCACGTGGTTTACAGACTGAGCCCAAAGCTTACTCTGATTTTATTCTTTCTGTTTTTACCATCTGCACTCAAAACACCTGGGGCAAAAATGTAACTTACCTGCTACATTCTCTAAGCACACAAAAACAGTAAGATGCACAGATTTCATGAGGCCAGAAGCAGAAACAAGAAAACCACGTTATTTGTGCAGACCTCTTTCATACACTCAGCAAATACAGCTAGATCAGTCATTCAAACAAGGTTTAAATTTCCTCAACATACTTCACAGACACTGATTTTGTTGTTATATTTAAAAATACCCATGGAAGCACATTTATAATATCTGTTTGACTTATCTTTGCAACTTAGTGGTACATATAGAGAGCTGACCTAGGAAAACAAAGTGAAATTAATTACAATCTGCCCTAACTCGTCCAAGACGAAAAAATGCACAGCATTAGAGCCTGTCCAGCAGGATTATCAGAGACTTCCTCCAGTTATGTGTTTTCTCTATCTTTAGAGATTATCTGTTGGATGTGGAGCAGTCAATACGTACACAGATCTCCCCGAGTAATGTAGAAGTATTTTCCTATCCTGTAGGACAGAGATACCAGAACCCTTAACTTCCAACGTTTTCCAGTTAATAAAATCTTCTATGGCAACATTCATAACAGAAACCTGAAAAACACACAGCCACGGTTGACTGCCCCACACAATGTTAAACAATGCAAGAATCGTTTCCCTGACTGCACAGGGACCAAGTACAACACGGGACTATTCCTCCCCTGGGTCACTGAAGCTGTGAGCAAGGAACAGAGCGTTTTTTCAGATAAGAAGTAAGACAGCAGCAGTGACAGTACTGCCTGCCTGCAGAGCTCTGACCAGCACAAGTGACACTGAGCGGTCTTGCTCATTTTTCCCTCTGGGACAGAAAGGGGATGAGCAGAAACCTGAAGCAGAGGAACCACTTTTCTACTAGAAAGCCTCGCCACATCAAGCTACGCTTGAACAACTGTAAAATTTGTGGTGGCACATGGCTTCTCATCTGAACACATTTAACTTAAGAGAACTTCCTGGAGTGCAGCTGTCAGCATTCACCAGGAAAACTCCACACTTAATTCTCAAGAGATAGCTCAAACCCTGCAATGAAACAAGCTGATCAAGAAACAGAGCCGCATTCAGCGGCATTAAGAAAATCATTAGCAAGAAGGAAACCCTTACTCACATTATAAGCCACGGGTATAAGACCTGCAATGAGAGGACTGACAGCTGGGGGAATGCACGCCTTTCTCACCTGTCCCTCCCCCCTTTGTCGACGTTCTCTAACAAAGAGAATATTCCGAGTTTTCACTAATCACGGGTCCAAAACCATACGTGTGCCTACAGGTGCCGTTCATGAAAATCTAAAGCAACTTTTCGCGCTGAAGCTCAAGCAGAGCCCCACGTCTAAGCGCTGTGTGCCGCACGAGGCGGTGGCAGAGCGGCACAGGAGGCGTTTCACTGCACACACCGGGAAGCGCCTCAGAGAGCCGCAGTGCAAAAGGAGCGGTTTCTGTTCCCATTATTAGCGGCGCCTGGAGAAGTCGCCCACCCGGCCCGTCCCCGGTTTCGGACAGAAACGCCAGGATGAGCGCAGAGGATACCGCACCGCAACACATGATCTCGCCCATCACATGCTTGGCAGCGCGCTCATTCAGCCGCAGGCGCAGTGCCGCCGGACACCGCGGGGCGCCGCGTCCCGCCCCCCCTCAGGGCCAGATCCCCCCGGCGCTACTCACGCTCGAAGTCGGAGTCGGAGTCCTCGTCGCCGCGCTCGGGCTCCTCCTCGCCGTTGGACTCGGTCTGCATGGGCTCCCCGTCGAAGCTGACCACCCTCCGGCCGTCGCCGGTCGCCTCCCGCTCGCGGGCATCCCGCAGCCGGGTGAAATACTCGGCGGCGAAGCCCACCAGGTCGGCCGGCCGGTGCCGCAGCACCTCCACCGTGTAGCCCTGCAGCAGCTCGGTGAGGCCCGGCGGGATCTCGATGCTCATGGTGCCGGCGGGACCGAGGAGGAGGCCGCCGCCGCCTCCTCTCCTCCTCCCCGCCCCGCGGGCGGCTGTAGCGGTGGCGGGCTCGGGCCTCCCTCCGCAGGCGCTGACTGACTCCCGCCGCTCCGCTCGCGCGAGCCGCGCCGAGCGAGGTGGGGAAGGGGGGGAGGACGGGACGGGTGCTGCCCGACCGCGCAGGCGCGGGAGCGGGCGCCGAGCCAACCGCCGCGCACGCGCCGAGCGGGAACGGCGCGTGCGTCACCCTGAGGCGCGGCCCGCGCGGGAGCGGGAACGGGGGCGCGCGGGAGCTGAGGGCGAGGCGGGACGTTCCCGCGCGGTCCGGCTCTGTGTGCTCGGTGAGGCGGCCGAGCCCGCGGCCGCTCGTCGTGCATCAAGGCTGAAAGGTTAAACAGCAGCCTGGAGTGTGGAGGGCCAAAGTGCTTTTGTGATACGCTTGCAAATCTGATCTTTAAATTACCTTTAGAACAAACTGACTCCTTTTGTGTGGTAAAAGAGTAAGCGTAAACTGTGGAACTCTGGGAACTCCTGCTGCCTGTCGCCCAGGACGCCGGGCACACGGCGGTGTGTAGCAGGAGGGCAGTTGGTCACCGCTTCCTGCAGGTCAGTGACCCCAGGCACCAATCGCATCTCCTGCTGACCTGCAGGTCTGCGATGACAGGGTGCAGCAGGAGGGGAAAAGGAGGCTTTCATGGAAACGCAGAACACATGGGGTAGGAAGGGACCTTAAAGATCCCAGCTTCCAGCCCCGTGCTGTGGGCTGTTGCCACACCTTGGTTTCCCAGCAGAATTAAGGCACTCGTACAACCAGTAAGGTCCAGGGAAGCGAGCGAGTCTTTGTACCCTTTGGTACAGCCGGTAACATCATCACCTGCTGAGCACAGAGCGCCTGAGAGCGTTAAAGGTGCAGGGTTTTGGAAAGGTGAAACACCTCCTTAATCCCTTCTGCACGTGAGCTTTGGAGATGCCTATTCCTGCATTGCTGCTCAATGTGTTTTATTCTGATTTTCTCTTGTTTGTACAAAACCTGCCATGTGGTGCTGCTGTTTGCTGATGTGCCCAGAGGAAGGCGACTGGGTGTGTGGCGTGGAGCCCTCAGAATCTGATATTATTGGAAAGCTGGTCCTGGAAGAAAATAAGCCTGTGCAAACATGAGGGGGATGATAGGGATGCTGGTTCAGTGACGCCACTGCATGTTGTCAGTGTAAATGTTTTTATTTTGTTCTTCCTTTGTTTCAACAATAAAAGGGCAGGAATTGACTTGTATGCAAAATTTCACTTAGAAGCCCAAAATTGTCTGAGGCTATTTATTGTGATTTGGTTTTGTTTGCATTTGCATTGTTTGCATTTGCCAAAAGGTTCCCCTGCTTATCCAGATGGTTTTACCACAATCCCACACAAAGATTTTCTCTTCATCACTGTTGCACAAAGGGCACAACCGAGGATCCAAGACCACCACAATTCAGTGCTTCTTCTGACTTGATTTTCAGTGAGGAAGGCCAGGTGGAAATCTTGTGGCTCTTATTACAGCACCCAGCCTCTGTTAAAAGGTTTTCTTTGTAATATGTCTTCTGGGCTTTTATGCCAGAAAAATTACTTCATGTATCAGTATAAAATGAATGAGTTAAAAACGAGCACAGGAGGTGGATTTGTCACACTGGCTTATCTGGAGGTTTAGTATGAAGCTGCTTCTCCTAATATCTATTGTGGTTTTTTACAGCAGCCACAGCAGTTATGTCCCTTTTCAAGAAAAACAATTAATTCTTTCTTTTCATTTGTCACTGCTACCATATTATTTCTATGACAGTCTCAAACAATGCAGCAGCACATTTCAACTGCTCAGTGTGTAGGAAATCTAAAAAATACTGTAAAAAATGAATGGATGCTGTAGGAAATAAAAAATATTGGTGAGTAATGAAGAAAGAACGTGTAATTCTAAGGGAATACAATCATTTTTCCTTCCCCTCTATTCACAAAAGCCAGTCACATGGCAGTTCCCTGCTTTTGGCATTAGTCAGCTGCTGTATTAGCTTCTAACATTTGTTGATAATTTTCTCTCATTTGTGCCTGTGTGTATAAATCTGGTTATTTACATGAAAAAATGTGCTGCCAGTAAATATTGTTATGTCCCTGAAGAGCTACATTGTGTTAGCCTTCTGATATTTATATGTCCACATACAACTAATCAGCTTCAGTGGAACGTAAACAGTGGATGTCTGTTAGCCTCCTTCTGAAGGTCAGTGGACAAAATAAAAAGCATCAAGGTCACCTGAAGCAGTTTCAAGCTATTTATGCCATAGTTTATCCTATTCCTTCATGTATTTTTTTTTTCTTTTGGTGAGGATCTGAACTGATGGCACTTGCAGGCAAGAGATTTGTTTGTGAACAAGTTAATTGTCGTGCTGCCTGCTGTGCATACATATAGTTCACATTAAGCTTGCTTTCATCCTAAATTTGCATTCCTCGTTTTAATCTTTACTGTAATAAGCATCTGCATAAAAAGAATGCTAGAAAATAAATTAGGAAATATTTTGCAATTGTAGTATGATCCTCTTTAAAATAACATCTTTAATTCGGGTAGCATGACCAGTGCAATTCCTTTCCTCTGGCTTTGTAGTTTATTCAGCTCTTGGTATGGAATGAGAAAGAATTCTGTAATTGATGGAGCTGATCCCCGCAGTATTCATAACAAAAATATGTGTATATTTGGAATAATATTTAATACTGCTGCTTTGTTAGTGTCTGAGAACAAGCCAACTCAGGATATTCTGATTCTGTGACTCTATTCCCATATTTATACTGTATCAACACTGCTAAATTTTGAGGTCTCTTCCTTGCAGTCTACCTGTCCTACCTGGTCTTACGTGGCTTTGATGCATGCAGTGATACTATGGTGGAGCTTCAGTGCTTGTCATACCAGCAGGAGCAGCGAAGTTGAGAGTGTGAAAACAAAATAGTCTGTATTTCTGCACTGGAGAAATGATCAAATTAACCCTCCAGACTGGCTCTTGAAAAGTAAAATAAATCTCTTTATGACAAGTAATGATTTACTTCTCGCAAACCTTTCAACACCAAGCAGAACTCAGACACTACATAAACATATGTACATCTTGGATTAATTATACATGCCTTCAAATTCCCCTACAAGTAATTCAGCACAAGGATAATGCAAGAACACACTGAATATTCTGATGGTTGACATTAGAAAATGTATTCTCTAGGATTTATTACCATGAGCATAGCTTTTGCAGGTGACACACTAGGAAGTTCTTTCAGACTGACTATGGTCCAAAGCAGTCCTAAGCAAAAGGTTTAGAGTCTTTTACAAAGTGAAGTCCTGTCCTTGGCCTGCTGAATTGTGGAGTTCATTGTCATGGGATGCTTTTGACAGAAAAAGTGATGAGGAATAGGGTCAGCACTGGCTTTGCAATTCAGTGGTTGGTTTGATTTCCAACTATCTATTAGTTTTAGGTGGAAGGAAGGATCATCCATAGTTACCTCGCAGTGTCTTTCCAGTCATCTCTGACTAACCATTATTGGGGCAGGTTATTAGGACTGCAGTACCTTTGGTCTGACCCACTTTGAGCTCCATGAATTACTCCAGTCAGAGTTCAGAGCATCTTAGTACCACAGGTGCCATTTTAGTGCTCTGTCCTACACCACTGCTATTCATTAGCAAGTCCTAGAAGAAGTAACTGGCTGGTGCACGTCATCATCTCTCTTTAATAAGTTTTAAATCACTCTTCCCAGATTTACCAGATGCCCATTAGTACAAGCATTGCAAGATTTCCTGAGTAATGCTTCTCTGTTTTATTGGCTACTCATTGATTTTGTAAGCCTTGAGTTTATCTTTCTTCAGTCTTTTCCAAATTAAGGCATTGAAGTCTTGCTGGTCTCTCCTCCAAAGCCAGCCTGCTTCATCCCCGTGATCACATTAAATGCTTTTTCTCTATATCTGCTCAAATTTTACTGTGCTTTTCATGCTCACACTCTGGTTTTCACATCTCAAAATCTGGACTCACCAATGCTTTTCATAGCAGAAAAATGGTGTCTTTTTTATCCTCTCTAATACATTTTATTGTTTTTATTGTTTGGGGTGGGTTTTTTTGGGGGGGAGGGGAGGGGGAGGCTGTTACATCGTAATAGATTGAAGGTATCCCTAATTTTAGGCATAAAAAAATAAAATTCCCTCTTACTTCGGTGTGTTTCTCAAGTGGTTTGTCAACCTATTTTTTCAAAATGTACAAGTGGGTTTCCCTTTTATATTCTGTACGTTTAATATTCAAGCTTTGGTTGGTTGTTTTTTTAAAGTGCTCTACCCACTGCTTTCTGCTGTCACTGTAAATGTGAGTATACATTAATTGTGCATAATGTACACAATACTGAGCTGTCATCTTAGCACAGGATCTAATGCAAACAGAAGAGCAATTCTGGGCTTAGCTACCAGGATGCAGAGATCCTTCAAAACAACACACAAGAAAAACCAGCTTCTCCTGCGTCTGTTTGGTTTTGTTCTGAGGAAAGTACTAAAGCTCAGAAAGCAGAGCTCTGATACTCTAATGAGCCAGTTTGTGGCAGGAAGCGAGATTCAGTGCACATTTTTTCTTGTTGGCTTCTAAAGTGAGTAGAATGAGTGCTGTGTAGTCAAATCAATGAGACAAAACTGTCTATCACTAGTACCACGGCAGGAGAGAAAAACTCAGCCGTTGGAATAAGTGTATATAAACATTTGTTTCAGCTAAAATATATTACTTTGCTACTATCTTTAATCAAACAAACACGTTTTGGATCATTCTTGGGAAGACAATTTGCTGCATTCATTGGTCGTTCTCAAAGGATCTCAAAGGTAGGAGAAGCACCTGTAGAAGTTTCTGGATTTTCACTGACAAAATTTGGTTTCTGTGCACTGGTAACACTGATTCTGGTGGTAACAATTCAGGTAGTAGAAAAAAGCAGTTTCAGAATACCTGATTTTGTAAAACATTTCTCCCTGACATTACCTTGATGTAGAAAGAAATGCCTCTGAATATCGATCTGTCATACATAAGATAGAAATGCCAGATGCATGGGTCGAGATAAAAGTACTCTGGGACAGAAGACAGGGAGACAACCTCGTTGTTTGAAGTACTTTGAACAACACTACTTAGCAGTTGTAAAGTGGGTGATTTCCATATGAGAGAAGTTGTGAGCAACTGTACTCCGATCTGCAAACAGCAAACATGTAAGAAAGAACTTAGCTTATCATTTGGTTCTCCTGAATACAAAGTGAAAACTGCACCCACTTTGGTTGTACTTTAGTTCCTGTTCCTAGCAATGAAAACATTACATGCAGAACTCTCCAGTGAAGTTGGTATAAATTCTGTGCAGAGTGGAAATAGCAGTCAGTCACAAGGTAGCCCTGACCCTGCTGCAACGGTTCTGCAGTGTTAGCATACACAGACATTGCTACTGAATAGAGGTAAAAGATTTGTAGATTGTTTTAAGAGAAGACAGCTAATTAGCTGGCCTGTATTTCATTCAAAAACTGAATCTGAAGTATTGGCTTCTATCAGCGTTTGTCAGCAAACCCTCCTCAAACAGTTTTGTTGGGATACAGGAGTGTGTCCCTACAAAAGAGCTTTACAATTTGTTTCATCCTTGAGCCTTTGCTTACCAACCTGAAATTGTCTTTATGCCCATTCTTGTCCCATCCCTCATCTTCTCACATTTCTACCTTGCACAGTGCACTTTACCAGCACTTCCATAAACAGCATGGTACTTCAGACAGGTTTCTGTCTGTCACTGTTGCTATTCTCATACTATCCATTGTCACTTTTGTCCATTAAACATGATTAACCATTTCTCTGCTACACAGATACCTTTGCATTTTCCTATTCATCATCTTTCTACACTACTTTCTTGCCAGTTGCCATTTCTAAAACCTCATCTGCCAGGTAGGCCCCAAATACATAGCCCATCTCTTGCCCCTTCTGCTCAGCTGCTCCTACGTGGCAGGTTGAGCCTTCATTCAGGATGAGCCTGGGGCTCTTTCCCCCTTCTTCAGTTAGGAGTCTCAACACCTCTGCTCTTTAGCCTCATTTTATGTTGTCTGCAAGAGGAAAGCAATTAACAAATTTCACTGTTCCTTCTGTTTTGTGCCCCCAGATCCGCACCATGCATACAACTGCAGTACATGAAGATGGTATAGTACTATGTTGCACAGTATGTGAAGGGTGCATTTTGTCAGCCCTTCCAGCTCAGTACAGCATATTTACTAATTCCAGGTATTAAAACTGCTGTATTAAATGTAAGTTACAACAGTAATAAATGAGCCTTTATCCATCAGATCCCCAGCATTTTATATTTACTCTGAAAATCCTTTTACGAACCCTATTACACGATAGCACTTATTTTAATTAAACTGATAGCACAGCATGCAGGTTAGTTAACCAGTGCTCCAGAGCTGCATTCAGTTTTAGAGTAAGTTAGGAAGCACTTCCAATCGCGTTTATCTGTCGTCCTTCACACGCTGTGCGTGAGCATACATTGTAAAAATGGTAACAGAGGATTATACATCTCCAGGGAAGATAATGGCAATGTGAAACATCTCTTCTAGGTTGTTGGGTTTTTTTTCCAGTTTAGTTTAGATTTCTGAGTTTTAAAAACGTGTTTGATGTTTGACTGCATTTTCAGTGTCTGCATTAAAGGAGCAGGTAACCTCAGCTTCCAAGCCACAGGACTGTAAAGCTGCCCCACCATGTTAAGCCCCTTTTTGTGAGTCTCAGTAAAAAACTGATGGGGTTTTAGACCTGAAAATGCTTGCTGCTTCAACAATTGGAGTCAAATCCTGCCTGTAGCAGAAGCTAATTTGATGGGTGTTACTTGTAGAATGCTTCTCCTGCATCTTTTTCTGATTTTCATCCCTAAGTTTTCAGCCCAAAAGAGTTGTGTTTGAAAAAGATGAAGAGAAGAATGTGGTTTCAGGGAATGCAACAAGACAGTGCTTTATTAAATCTGGTTTGACGTGTCTCTGCATTGACATCTAGCTTCCATGCAGAAAGATCTTTAGATTACTCACAGCCATATTGGCAATATTTATCTCTAAACTTGTTAAGGTTTCTCCATGTAGCTGTTGTTAATAATAAGTCTTAATACCAGGTCAGCCAGGAAGTGATACCACTGGGGAAAACAAGAATCCTCCTACACTTCACATTGTGTTACGCAGTGACATCCATACACTTCTGTGTTCCAAAGTTCTCCACAAACCCATAAAAATACAATCCTTTTCAAAGATATCTTGTGAACATCTGCAAAATAGTTTTAGTCTGTTATCTTCTCTCAGAGCATGCAGCAATTGTGAATCAGTATTCAGTACAGATTGTATGAGGTGTTGTAGTTCTGCAATCAGATATTACTCTTTCTTTCATTAAGCAAGAGTTTCTTTCAGTGATAGAGGCTCTGTTAGGCCCTGTCTTCATTAAACTCCATCGTATCCCTAAGAGCTGTTTAACCAAGAACTCTCCTTATCTACTCTTATCGTCACAGTGATAACAAGTTATTTTGCTGTTTATCCAGAACGTGGTAAAACTTCAAAGCTGCTACAAAAGAATTTGCTTATGAAAAATGTTGAACAGTAGCAGCAAGCAATTAGTTGTGCTGCTGCTGTACACTTTGCTTCAAAAGGAACTCCAGCTTCACAGTACTTCCTGCTCTTTCAGTCAGCATTAGGTGCTTGCACTGGGATAGCACACACAACAGTTACACTGGAATCCTAGATCCACTGTGCCAGACCCTAGGCCAATGTGGAAAAGCCATTTCCAATTCTGAAAACTCCCTGCAGGTTCGTATTTTAAGCATTTCTATCATCAGGGTCCATTTTCAAAAAAAGTTATTTGAAATATATTACTTTACAAAGCTTAAAAAGTAACATTTCATACATTATCTCTTCAATCAAGTGAAGAAAATCCATCCTATTAAGAACTTGCTTTCAGAATTTGTAACATTTATGTATAGGCACCAGCTGCAGATTTAATTAGCAAACTCGTATGGTGGATCATTGATTTTTACTTTCAGAGCAGCGGAGGGCTGAAATCTGCAAGAGCCTTGGACTTGCTCTGCCATTTTATAATGATACCAGAGCGAGTTGGTGGGTAGGATTTCTTATACATATTTGTATTTTGTTGGTTTTGTAAACGAAAAAGTTACAACACCATCGTTCTCCCTCCAAGACCAGCTTACAGCACAGATCTCACCCTCTGAGCAGGGAAATGCTTTCTGTTTCTCAGCAGCAAGCCCTCTAGTAGCTGCAGTACCCTGACAGGCTGTGATAGGAAAGTTCTCCAGTCTTTCAACCAACAAAATTTGGTGGTTAATTTGTCTTTATTGACAGTCTGAAGCATAGCAGGTGACAGCCATTAACACTGCTTCCAAATCATTAAGAATAGTGCAGCAGCCTTATTAGAGCCAGCTGGATTTGGAAAGAAATGATTTGTTAGGAAAGTGATCTGAAAATTTCAGTTAACTAAAAAGGATGAAACCTCTTCTTGTAGTGTTGGAGCTTCAGGAGAAAAGCAGGATGAGTCCAAGGTGTGCACTGGGAGCAGCTCCTGGCTAAGATTGACTGGGTGGCTCTAAAGGACTTGTGGGCTCCATTGTTTCTTGGCTGGTTTTGTGTTTAACCCTCTGGCCAGCCTTGCCTCAGTATCTCTTAAACTTCAGAAGAGCTCTCTCTTGTTTTTGGTGATATGCCCTGGCACAACAAGACATTTCTGATGTACAAATAATGAAGTTTGCCTTGCAGAAATGGGAAACTTCTGCTGAAACAGAGCTGGAACAGCCTTTAACCTTTTCTGTGAAGGGCAGAGGAGGGTGATAAAATATTTCCCACGCTTTCTGGAAAAGTACTTTTTATCAGTTTCTGTGGATCAGTGTCAAATATTTACTCTCTTCTTCCTTTCAGTGTTGTATTAAGTTAATTACTTGTTACGTTGGCCCAATTATCGGAGAATCTGTACTAAAATTACCTGCTGAATCAATAGGTCCAGAGGAAGACTGACAGCATTATTAAAATATATCCTACTTAGGTTACTCATAATTTACCTTTATGTGATCAGGAGCAGTAAAGGAATGTGACAGTGATTTCATTCAGAGCTGTGGGTACTGACAAAGGCTTTAATCTGAAGCTGCTTTATAGTGAGAATTACAAATACACGTCTGTATCTGTCCTTGTTACAATCCATCAGCCACCCTACCTTCTTAGCCCTGCCAGCAAGGCCAGATCCTGGCTCCATGCTGGCTGTGGAAGACATCGGTGGCTGCAGCTGGAAGCATCGCGTTGCTGCAGCAACACATCACCCCCCCAGGGACCACGTTGCCTCGGTGACACCAGGTGGGCAGATGCTGCCAGAGCAAATTGTCTCAAGGCAGCTACCCCCCAAAAGTAGGGCAGCCTTGGCCTTTAGGGGAGAAGGGTCAGTGAGCAGGGATGGGTGCCCCTCTGTGCAACTGTTCACAGCCTGGTTTTGGATGAGGAGTCTGAGCGGTGTGCATTTCCTTGCAGATGGTGACACAGGGCTACTGCCAAAAGGAGCTTACTGTTTAATGTGTTAAGATAAGACAGCAGGAAGGACAATGTCAGCAGGAGGGAATTAGCCAAAGGGAGCAAGTGCTGAGGCCATCGTTCTTGGTTTATATGGTCAGGACCTGCTAATGTAATGCAACATCAATAATAATTGGAGAGCAATGTCTCTTGTTACACGATGCATCTATGAATGGAGGTAATCACGTACATTCATTCTAGAATAGTCAAGCATTGCATTACGGTGGATAAACATTGCAAAGTGTCTTGTAGGCAGAGGATTAAATATCGATTTACAAAGGCAAATACCTCTGTTAAGATTGTTAGACATAAAACCTCCCACCCAGGTGACTGTAGGCAGTGCAGCAGTCAGAGCCAACTGGTAGAAAAATGGTGACGGGTTTCCAAGAGCCCAGAGGTCCTTTATCACAGCTGTGATCAGCACCAGAATTCATTCTATGGATTTCACTGGAGCCACCTGTGTAACTGCTAATAAGAGAAAAGGGTTTGAAGTCTGATGCATAGACAGACATCAGTTATCCATGGCATTTGAAGAGCAATTTGAAAAACAAGAAGATGGTAAAGGACAGAAGAATTTGCACAGAAAGACAAGTAATTTCCTTATCACTTTTCTTGTAGGAATCTTTTCTCCCTTCACGCTGTTGGTTTGAGAAGCCTTTTGCCTACTGTAATTAGCTCTTGAATAAACAGCATATTTTGAACACAAGCCTCTGTGTCCTGTTTTTGTGTGTTAGCTATAATTAGGGTTTGATTTGTTTGATTGGTTGTTCTTTTAATGCTTGCACTGATTCTTTCAGAAGAGCATAGCTTTCTTTAAGGGGTCTAGTGTTTCTTTTAGCTTCTAGAAACATCACTATATGCTGTAGCATAATGTCTCAGCTGTATTAACTTACATGTTTAAAAGTAAACACTTTCTGTATTTATCACTGTAGCCTTCCTGCTTGATGTAGCCTTGTATTTCTGATATTTAGCTCTAACCTCTGCACCCCTCTTTGTACATTCTCTGCAATACATTAGCTGCCTTTATTCTCACAATGAAAACTATGCTTAATTGTGTTTACAAAGGCTTCCTGAACTGTGAGAAGTGTTTCTCAGTGAGTGTGGTTTTGCATCATTTAGCCTTGAAAGGGTGCAGTTTTCCCTGACCTCTTGCTGTTTTTTTCTCAGTGACTCTGGTAATTGCATCAGTAGTTTTGGGATTCACATTTTCCTTTCACATACAGGAAAGATCCAACCTTTACTTACCCCCTCCCAGCTGAATCACATAGTCCCCTCTTTTGCGAGCCTTCTCTGGCTCAGCCATACCAGCTTTTAGGTCCTGTGAATGCAAACTTATTTCACTCTTGTCCAAAATAAACTCTGCCACAAAGTTCATTTTTCTGGCTCATCATTTCACGTACTTTGCACTGATTTTCTCTGTCTTCTCTCTTCTCTCTCTGCATCAAACACATTTCATATCAAAATCCTTCCTGTTCAGCTGATCGTTTGCAGTCTGTCAGTAGTGGTTTATCCAGAGTCCTCCACCATCACCATTCCAAACAGCCATTTCTCCCCATCACAGCTGGTCAGTGCTCTCCTGAAGCACCTTCAGAGGCCGACATGCCTCACTGACTGTGTGCTCCCACCTGTCTGGGGTATTCATCTTTCTTGTGCCGTATTCCTAAACTTAGAAAGCCTCCGAAAGGAGTCTTATCTTTTGTTCTTCTCAGGGCACTGAAAAATGACAGCTCCCTAAACTGCACTGCTAGCAGTGCATCCCAAATGTATGCATTTGTGATTCTGATGTCACCTCAAAGCTGCTTTGTCCCCAACTGATGTTCCTCCACTTTATCACTGTTAGCAAAGGAGTTCCCTTTCAAACGCACTGCAGTGATGTCGTTCCCTGCTCTTTAATTTGCAGTCAGCAAGAAACTAGAGGCAACATGCAGACAAAAAAGGCTGTTTCTTATCTTTCTTCACACCCTTTTAAAGGTGACTTTTCTGAGTCACAGCTAATGTAAACCATCTGAAAAAGATACAGCCTAAACCTATCCTGTGGCTTAGAGAAACCTAAGAGATTGTTTGGTGTTTGCACTATTGGTGTGTGTTCTTAAAATAAGCACCCTGTGGGTCAAGTCCTTCTTCAGATTTTGTAGAGTTCATTTCCCTTGCTGCCCACAGCCATCTTCAAAGTACAGAGCACTGATTTGTTAACGAAACAGCAAAATCAGAGGCAAAATTCAGCTCGTTTGTGTTTACAGGAGAATCTGAGTGCAAGGGATATGCATTGTAATTGTTCCGTGTTCGTATTTAATGGTATGAGAAACAAGAATGTAATTATCAATCTCGATCTCTTCCCTATCTCTAAGTATTTGAGCTCTTTGAATTAAAAGCAAGTGATAATGCAGCTTTTTCTGGTGGTTGAGAGCATCCCCGAGGCAGATGAGGAGTGATTCTGCCCAGATCATTCAGCACTGTGCAGTTTCCATCCAACAACAGCTTCCTGCTGAGCCATCTTTCATGTAGAGGATCGTGGCCATCACCAACAGTGTTTTGAGTACTGAAACATTATCAATGTTAGAAGCACAGTGTTTTCTGTTTGTTTTCTTTGTGTCCTTGACAGCCCAGTCAGATAGTGCTAGCTTCACTTTTTCCCATGAACAGCTGCCTAATTTCTCCTTGTCTGAAATCACTCTTAAGCATGCTACTAGACTTAAGGATGCGATGTTAAAATGAGGTTTGGCTCAGAGAACAGCTATTTCTATTTAGCTATTTGTTTTCTGTTCAGCTTTGTACAGCAAAGTGAACTCACTTCACTTCTACTCTCATCCCGTTTTAACGCACAGCACAGGGTTACATGAGATTTGCTGCCAAAGATTTCTGAAAACTGAAAGCATTTTATAGAAAGAGTGTTTCAAGCTCACCATTTGGTTGGCTGGAGACTAAAATGAGGGCATAAGAAAGAGCAAAGGCAAGAAGGAGTGGAATATGCAAAAAAGGATCAGTTGAGCTGCCTGACACTGAGGAAGAAGGCTTGAGCTGGGCCTTTTGGAGGCAACTCCAAAGTATCACTGAGCTGTTAGAGCAGAGCAAGGAGCAATCTTAGTGAGCCTGAACTGCAGGGCAGTGCTAGGAAGGTACAGAAACACAAATCAATGAGAAAACAGTTCATTGATGAAATTGCTCAAATTAAGCAGGGAGGAAAGGCATTGTAGTATATCAACTCTTTAATTGCGAAGTTGTTTAATGTGAGTTGTCCTAGGAACTGGCAGTGTAGGCTGTTATTGCTACTTCCTGGGCTGCATAACAGACACAAAGACAGACTGTGAAATTTTCCACCTAGTGATGGGGATATGAAATTGTAAAAAAAAGAGAGAAGAGTTTATCTCAAAAGAATGCGCTGCTGTTTCCTCAAGACCTTGCTGCTTAACTTTAAAAGAAACACAGTGGAAACAAAGTGATTCTCAGGAAGGGAGGAATCTTCTACAGAGAGAACAGTGTTGAAAATTATCTTTCAATTTTCAGAATTTGTTTTACCTAGTTAGAGAATTTAAGCAAGGGAAAAATGTTTTCTGGCTGATTGGGATCAAAATCCAAAAGTCTCAGACGTACCAAAGAATGGTCCAGATAGAGAAGCCAACAATTAGCTGATGAAAAAAAGAAAGCATGGCAAAGTGAAAAGTGGAGGGGAAGAAAAGGACAAAAGACTGGAAAATGTAATTGCATTAGTAGAAGTACAGCCAAAGTAGATGATTTGAATATGTGAGGAACAACCCAAAAGGTTGCATGAGATTGAGGTCTTCTTGGGAGCTAGCAAGTATGAATCACTGCACAGTGGCAGTGTTGGTGCTTAGAAAGAAAGCTGCGTGAAGCTTGGTTCAGTTGGAAAACGCTTATTTCCACAGTGGTTGTTTTCTGTTTATTTAAAAGAATGGAGAAGAGATACGGAGAAGATAAGCTGGCAGGAAAGGTAAGGAGGAATAACTGAGCCTCACAAAGCTCTCAGGAATGAGCCGAGTCCGTGCAATGAGAAACGTTTCCAGGACCAGAGGACAGCTGCTGCTGCTTGGGGGACGAGGAGCTGAGACCAGAGCCCAGGCTGCCACAACTGAGGAGATCCCTGCAGCCCTGGGGAAAGGGCAGCCCCTCTGCACAGGGCCTGGCACCGCCAGCAGCACAAGTAACACATCTGCAGCCTTTTGAGAAACAAAATAATTATTCATTTCCTCTAAATGGAGACATTTGAAGATCAAAGAACTAAACAACGAAAGGCAGAAATGACAAAAATAAAAACAATCCACCTCTGTTATTTCACTTCAAGAAAGCAAGGGATCAAGTGCTAAACATGAAAGGCCTGTTTTAGCACCTATTTTCTTCACCTAAAGCAAAGGGGGAGCAGTGCAGCCTTCATTAAATATGCATCTTTTCAGACTGAAGCTGAATATACGAAGAAGCGAAGGGTTTTTGTTTTAAAGGACACAGTAGCTTGCTGAGTTATTCATATCACAGTGCTTGGCTTCTTCTCACAACCAAAAGCAAATAGTTAAATGTAAATTAACTGTTAAATATATTTTAAAATATTCTGGTACCTCAGGTATGGTAGAAATCTTAATGGCATCTTCAACTGTCTGTATTTTTACAGGAAAAGGCCCAACAAATAAGGTAAAATGGATAAGAAAACAAGCACCCTCTGTATTGGCAATTCAGATTTTCAGGCTACTGAGAACTGTCCTCAGAGAAATGAAGTTCCATTTTGCTTGCACCCTTATCATATATATTGAATAACAGATTTCTCTAAATTTGTGTTGAAATAAATTTGGGAAGAGCTACTAGAACAGGAGGAAAATGATGACTGAACCTTAGGAGCAGCATTGGATAGCTAGAAGTCTCAAGAGCACTCTCTTGAAAATTAATACTTTGGCTGCTGGAAAAAGTCACAGAAATTGATGAAGATTGCTCAGTGCTTCCAGCAAAAATGGAAATTTTGTTGTAGATTCTGTATTTACAAAAAGACATCATTTAAACAATACTGAGTGCAAAGAAGGTCTTGGGAAAAAAAGCTCATAAGGAATAAGTAAAACAAGAGCAGTAGATGTTAATGTGTTGTGGTTTACAAATGTAAGATCTAGTGACCACAAGGGATTACGGCTTTCTAGCTGCATTCTCACGAGTATTACGAGTATTTAAAATCCTTTGAGAGGTAGTTGTGTTCTCATCCTGTGTGCAGTGTGCTGCCATGTGAAATGGAGGTACTTTGCTCTGCTCTCCCGTTCCCCTCTGTGGCATCTTAGATAGTCTCATACTCTGGCAGAGCCAGATCCCACTGCTGAATCCTGAGATGTTTGTATTTCTTTCTGTCCACACTATATCCAGAGCTGTAATCTTTTAACTGGGTTTAAACAGAGATCAAATTGAATTCGTTGAGGCTTGGCAGATGCCAGGTAATGCCCATAAAGTACTTGCAGTCGTTCATGGTGCCAGATCACAGAGAAAGGTTTCTCTTATCATTTGACACAGAAAAGTCTGTAAAGGACTGGAACAGAACTTCCTGTACAAAGTCCTCTCCCAGGTGAACCTTTCTGCTCTGTCCTTTCAATGATTAAATGGTATAAACAAAGCTCAGACAAAGCTGTCCTGGGGCCACGGAAAGCCATCTGTGAGTCTATGAGCTCACTACCTGTGACAACTTGAAAGCATCTACGTACCTAATGGAAATGGATTTCCTGTTTTTATCTCCATGCTCATCGAGGTGGGGTTTGTACTGCAGTTAACCCTCACGTTTTCTTAAACATCACAGGAAACCGTTGATTTTGAAAACATCCTCTTTTCAAAGTAAATTTTGGCAAATTTCAAAAGTTCCATGGTTACCACAGTACTTCCATCAGAAAATACTCATGATCAAACAGTTAGCAGATCTCACGTTTCCTAGCAGTTGAATGTCAGGGAATCTGGAGCAGCCATACGACATGTGGTGAGCCGCACCTTTAACTACAAAAAGGGAAACTAAACTGAAAAATCAAGGTGAGTATTTTCCATGGGTATCTTACTTCAAAATCTTATAATTATTCTGCATAAAGCTTTAGCGGGTGAGCTGAAGAGTGATTCAAAGGAATGTGAATTAAGAAAAAGTCTCTAAACACAGTGGGCTGGGCATTGTAAATATTGCCATTACTACCAATGGAGTCAGAATAAAGAACAATGTGTGGGGCATTCTTTTGCTCAGAAAAACACCAGTTGTTTATTGATGGTGTAAATGTTGCTAGGTTACCTTCAGCAAAGAATACTCCGTCCATTTAGTAAGAGTACTTCTTACCAGATAATTTAAATTTATCAGAAATGATGGACCAGGAGGTTTTCATTATAGAAGAACTTGTAGAAGACAGAATGTTGGCCAAGTACTCAATCAGAAATCTTTTAAAGCATATTTAAAAATCAATACCAATTTTAATTAATCAACTTGGTCACTTCCCAAGGGAAAATATTACAGAACAAAATAGAAAATGTCAACATGGCTGTATAGAAACTGTGATCTGGAATACACCTTGCACAAGAAATACAAAAAAAAAGAAAGAGAGAGAGGGGAAGATCGTGGCTTTGTGCAAGGAGAAGTTAAAGAAGTTGTTGGTTTGGAAAGAAAGCCCTGAGGAGAAAGGCCCAGAAAATCACAAACTATTTCAGAAAAGGTGAAGGAAAAACATGTTATTATTTCTTATGATACAAGATTTATGGGACATCAGTGAAACCAGCATTCAGCCAATCCAAAAGCAGCACACAATTAAACACACAACTCGCTGTTATTGGATACTGTAGAGACCAAAAGCAGAAAGGTGCCCAGAAGGTGGTTAAGCTGGACATGAGGCCTGGAGTACCAGAATGAAAAGGCACAGCTGCAGTGTCTAGCTCAGTACATCCCTCCACGTGGACGTGGCTTGGCAGAAGTGGAGGTGCAGGCTGCGCACTGCTCTCCTGCTCCTCCTCTAGCTGACTGCAGGCTGCACTTTGGGCCAAGAGATCTCTGGTCTGATTAAGTAAGGCAGTTCCAGTGACACAATACGCTTTTATATTTTCCAGAAAGAGTAACATTAGCCATAATAAATTCTAGTTCACTAGGAAACAAAACTAAAAAGACAAATTTTCCTTTTGTTTGCAGATTTCTCAAGAAAAGAATGTCTTCAGACCATACCGTTGGAAAATGTAGATAGATTATGCAGGAAAAACATACTTTGATACGGAAAAGAGGCACTGTGGCCTCACTTTCCTCAAGTGATTCAACATGTCCTGAAGATAGTTGCTCAGTCCATCGAATGGCTCTGCCCCCTGCCTGTTTTGCTTGCGCCTGAGCTGCTCTTTCATGGAGTGGTGAATGAGCCAGGCTTTGTGATCTAACTCTCTCCAGGACTTTCCCCCCCCCACATCTCTACGAACTCTTGCTTCTAAATCATAAGACAAAATGTTTACTGGCAACTGACAGCTGCTTGCGCACGCAGTGACTTCTACACAGGACTGCACCACCAGTGCGCAACTGCTGAACTGCAGGAGACCTGGTGAGAAATCCCCTCATTTGCCCCATCAACATCAGCGCTGCCTCCCAGGAGGAGGAAACCTTTGGCTCTGACCTTTCCAGGAACGGTTCACCTTGGATCTGTGTTTGTTGTGCTGCTTTAGCAATTGCTGCTGCAATTCCCATGACGGTGAAAAATGCAGATACCCTCCATTCCATCAGTGTCCTTAACTGCATAGACACAGTACTGATAGAAAATGGAACATGTTAGTTCATTTTGTGATTGTTGCTGAATGAAATACCAGCAGTGACTCTGCTTTTGGAACAAGCAGTACTTGTGACATGGTAGTGGTTCATTCCTACAGCCATCCTGATAAGTAGGAAAATGGAGGGGGGGAAAAAGAAATTTTTCATCAACACAGGAAGCAATTTGTCTGTACCGCAAGGTATTGCTCCTCTCAAAAGAGGCACGCAGGTTTTGCATTGGTACTGTTATGCTGTGCCTCACCCATGACATTTCCTGAAGAAGCAGAGCCACCTCCAGCTCCTTACAGATGAAACTCAATCTTGCAGACCCAACACAGCTTTTGCTGAATGGAAACATTGTGTACCTGGGAAAAAGACTTGGAACGTTCTTCCTTTGGTGCCTATGTTTGCTAGGGCCTGGTGGGTAAATACAGAGACTTGCTGCTAGGAAAGCTGCACAGTAGTTTCTGTCTTCACGCCTTTCCCATCTCAGCAGCAGCAGTAGCCAGCCCATTTCTCTGGGGTGCTGCCACTGACAAAGCAGGAGTAGAACCAGGTCCCTTCTTTCCTACCTACTTCCTGGGGCAGCTTCAGCCTCCTTTCTAAGAGAAACCTCTGCTGTTACAGCCTGAATTGAGCTGCATTACAAAAGCCTGGGGTGTCTTGCAACTAAATGTGCCTGCAGCTGCTGGGAAGTGAGGGAAGGGACTCTGAGAACAGCCAGTTCCCTTCTTTGGAGTGATCTCCCACCAGTTGCCAGTTCCTGAACTTTGGCTCGGGAGGCAGTCAGCAAAGGAGATAATTGCCTGGCAGCGATTGATACAAAGTCAAGGGTGAGTGGGGAAGAACGAGCGGGGAGGGTTGTGTTTCAGAGAGATGTATTTTTGCTTAGCATTTGTCTGTGCAGGCAGTTGGGGGCTTTTCTCCATCACATCAGCTTAAACTTGAGGAGAAGGACTCATTGTAATGTTATACCTTTTCAGCATTTCAGCTGGTTCTCCTGAAATCTATATGGAGGTTAAAGATGAGAAGGGAAAGAAAATTGATTTTCCTACCTTCAGCCAGGACAGAAAAAAAGTGCTCAAGGCTAAATGAAATTTTAGAATTTTTTGGACTATACAAAATGGAGAGGAAGGAGCAAACACCTGCCAGTAATAAATAACTGTTAGGAAACTGCATTAGGAAATACTGCTATAAAGAAATGCTGCTGCTAGGATCTGCTTTCAGCATTGGAGTATCCATAGCCAGGCAGCTCAACATTTATTTAGATATCAACAGCTTGTGCGCAAATTCTCTCAAATGCAGAGCAGCAGCAGCACTATAAGAGAAGCCAGCACTCAGCACTCTGACAGAGAAGCAGTCATTACAGAACAGAACATTTCAGCTTTCCGGTCAGTAATACCTACAGTTAGCAATAGCATCATGTACTTCAGCAAATTTACATTCAAACTGTTATCTACAAAGGGAAGTAAAGCTTATCTGTAGCCTTTTGCAGTAACTTTGATACTGATCTTTATAGCCATTCTTCCAGTAAGAGAAGCTATGAATTATAGACTGCTTAAACTAAACTAGATGTGGAGACGTTAGTAAAAGCACTGTCTGTCCACTAATAAAGGTTTACATTTTCACCAGGTTTGGAGATGTAATTGCCAAATTATATTGTTCTAACACGCTGAGACAGAGCAAAATGTCCTCAGTTATGCACAAAAGTTTCTGCCCTAGAAATGTTTTTGTTTTTTTTTTTAAGACTGCAGTGTTAGGCAGTGTGTTCTGCCCTGCAGCCCATTCCTTCACTGGGCTGCTTAATCAAGGATTAATCAAGAGTCTACTGGACAGAAAGACAAAGCGTGGCATAAAACCAGGACATCAAAAAGGTTCAGCCAGAATCACTTACAAGGCCTTTGAGCAGGCAGTCAGCCCGTCTGCACAGATAGGACTACCAGTACTGTGTCCCAGGGACCGGGGCTGAGGCTGGGATCCTTACAGCTTTGCTTCCCAGCCTATGGGGGGAGCTCACACTGTGAGGGAAGTAGCTCCTAGCAGCTCTCTATGTCAGAAGCAAAAGTCCCTGTGAAGCAGCTGCAGAGGGAGCTGGGCCTATTTTCAAATGGGAGCAATTGCGCAACATTGTTGAAGTTCTTCAGTGCAGAGCGTATCCAATGGCAGCAGCAGCCTCTTGCTGTTGAGCCAGCAGGCTTTTTTGTTTGCGGTCTGTAAAAGGAAGCAGCATTATGGCTGGAACCCAGGTGTCATGAGAAGAACCTTCTCACACAGCACAAATGTGGTACATTCCTGCCCAGTGGCTGTGAAGCACCGGAAGAGACTATTTTGGCCATGGTAAAAGATTACTTGCTCTAGGACCAGTCCCAAAATACCAGCTACCAGTTTATTCTGGTTGTTGTTCCACAGCTGATGGCAAGAATGTCCTCTGCAAACCCAAGTCCCTGAGACCAGTGTGAAAGTCAGGAGTAACGTGGACTTATTCTTTCATGACACAAGGGATTGAGTTAGGTAACATTAAAAACATAATAATGTAGTATACACAAGTGCACAAGACCCCATGGGATACATTCACAACTACTGAGTGAATTGGCTGATGTCACTGCAAGGTCACTCTTGGTGTCTTTGAAAAGTTGCAGTAATCAGGGAAGGTTTCTGAGGACTGGAAGAAAGTACATGTGAGCCTAATCTTCAAGAAAAGCAAGAACAATCTGGGGAAGTACAGCCTGGTAAACCCTACCTCAATCCATGGGAAAGCAATGGAGCAGATCCTCCAGGAAGTTATTTCCTTGGAAGGCCAAGAAGGTGAGTGAGAGAACTGTCGGCATGGATCTGGATGTGGGGATTTCAAGCCTGCTCAGCCTAGCAGCTTTTGTTGATGAAATGACTGACTCGGTGGATGACAGAGGCAGACTTTTCCTAGCAGCAATGGGAAATTCTGTCTTTATGTACGAGAAATGTATTTTGCTGTGAAGGTGATTAACACTGAAGCAGGTTGTCCAGAGAGGTGCACAGCCACTGTCCTTGGGTATATTCATAAGCCAACCAGAGGCAGTCCTGAGCAATCCTCCCTAGTTTGGGAGGGTTGGACCCAGCCCAACTTTCAGCAGTCGCATCTGAGGTCTGTCTATTCTTTCCGAACAAGCACCTGACAGTGGCCAACAGCAGATACTTCTGGAAAGAACACAAGAAGTAAAGCACTCTGTGTGACTTCCCTAGTAGAACACTCCCAGTTCTTAACAACCTGCAACTCAGGAATTTCTTGTGCAAGAAGTGATGGATAGCCGTATCAGTTTTCAGTAGTTCTCGAGCTTTTGAACAAACAAGCAGATGTGTCTGATCAGCCTACTTTAAACATTTCTCCTCCCACAGCTGTTGTTGCAAAGCAACCCTTCATTCTTGTTCTCTTTCTTCTGTATTGAACTTCACTAGAAGCACCAAATGGAGTCGATCATATTAAACAAACAATATTTCTTCATGCAAAATACAAAGCTCTGTAAAATCATCAGGGTGGGGATAATACAATTAGGATAACTGAAATTGGAAAAAGAATCTGAAGTTCTTAAAAAACATGAAGTTACATTTAAAAGGTAGGTATTAAAGAAAGGGATGGCTTGGTAGAAGGGAGATAGTTTATAGTTACTAGTAGCAGCTGAAGTATTAGAGAATGCGGGAAGTCTCTCAGTCTTTCAGAACAAGTCCTGCTTCAGGCTATAGGCAGGTGAGACTGAGCTGGTGCCAGCACAGCCAAGGTTCAACTGCAGGCCAACTGCAGGTTAAGAGAAGGCTTCACAGAGCCCAGCTCACAAAAGTCTCCTGTTCCCCCTCACCACAAGACGAAAGAATGACAGTCTTCCTCATAAGGGTAGATGGGCAGAAGAGGCTCCTACCTTCCAGCTGCCTGTCTGCCCTGCTACATAATGCCTCTGAAGCCTGACACAGAAAGCTGCCACGAGTGGAAACACCAGGCACCAGCCCGTGCTCTTGCTAACTTGCCTCTGACCTTGCCTTTAGATCTGCTTTGTCCATCTTGCTGACAGCCCCAGACAGCCATCTGCTGGGCAATTGCATAAAAAAACCCCAAACAATCTAGAACAGCACTTACAGCCAAGACTATAGTTCAGTTCTTTCTAGTTCTTTCTATGAGATCAGAAGCTGAACACAAAGCATTCATTAGTTGACAGGACAGGTGGAACAAACAGTGTTAAAGATCAGTATTTGGAATTTTGAAAGGAGATGCAGGGTTTGCACACTTCTGTCCCTCCCAAGGAACGTCGCTATTTCTGTAACACTTCAGTAAAGAGGAATAAAACATTGAAGCTTGATGACACTTCGTAAAGCTGAGACAAATCGCTTCGAGGCATCACAGCTCCCACACAGAGGTCAGAGAGGCGATCAGAATTACTAGAGAATCAAAGCCAAGGAGAGCATTTGGTGGTTAGGAAACATACATCCATAAAAGCAGACTTAGTCCTCTTGACATTAGTTTGAATTTAGCCTCAACAAACCTAGAGAGCTGTGTTTAAAACAGTTCCACAGATTAACATCCTTTAATTACTTTTTCTCTGAACTAGCATTAACTCAGCGTTACATAATTCATTCATCCACAGCAGCGACTTTGAGAAGCAGGAGCAGCAGCAGGTTCCTAGGCAGCAAGGAACGGGGAGGGTCTGCCACTGCTAACAAAGCAGGGAGAATTTGGGGCAGCTCCAAGCAACTGGCTTTTCCCATACGAGGGGCTTCCTCACTGCTTTCACACCTCCCACCTTTTCCCTGTAAATCACGAAGGTGGGCTCTGGGGAAGGCAGACTCTCTTCCAAAGAACTGGGAAGGAGAACACGATTCAGGGCTTCCAAAGCAGCACTGGGTGGGGTGTATTCAGGAACAACTCATTTGTCGAAAGCCAAGGTGAGATTGTTTCTTTACAGCATAGACAAACAGGTCACAGCAAATCAAGAACAACCTCTCAGCTGCCCTTTCTGTGTGGCAACAGTACAGATTCTTTCCCTAAGCAGCCCCACATCCATGTCCAGGCCTTTTCCTGAAAAACATCAAATCCTTTCCACAGACAAGAGGTTTTATTTAGCATCTGGCTTTGAAGTTAAAGAGCTTCAGCTATTACAGCACCTCATGTTTGCCTTTCGAGTCCTGCTAAGTGCAGAACATTCATTTTCCAGTATCACTTAAAGAACAAAAAACCCGAAAGCTAAAAGGCAAGCAGATAAAAAGCAGTAAGGCACAGCCTATTTCCCACTGACATCTAAGAATTAAGAATTGGAAAATTTTTGCCAAACTAACCATGCACGACCAGACAAAAATAAACCAAAGCACACATTCAAGCCAAGCAGGAGCCAGCTTTATTGACTTCTGGTAACACTGCAACAAAATCAGGAGAAAATAAAGGTGCTTTTTTTTTGCCTCTTAGCATTAGTAATTTCTCAAATTAAAATGTGATAATGTTCAATAATATTACAAGAAAACGGAGGAACAGAAGTTAGAATAACGTTAGACAAGATTGCAGAGCCAGTGTCACCTTCATATTTCCCCCTAGTGTCAGAGTAATTGAGTTCCTAGAAGTTCTGATAAAATTTCTTAGGTGAGGGATCGAACCTCCAGGATGCAGCATTTGATGAATCAGGCACACCATGGGCTGCTGTGAATCATGCTGTACTTGTGAACCTACATTTGGGATATGTTTAGTGGAAAGTTACAAAGGGGTTTTTCAGAGAAAAGCTCAGGTGAGTCAAACATTTCTCCACTGGCTACCTTAGTCAAGTTTATAATAAGTGTCTGAGAGTAATTCCTTTTTCCCTAGTTCTATAGAGAAGATCAGTGTGTAGTAAGTACCTTGTTAAGTATCTGTAACTCCTATCAACCCACCAAAACATAACTCTAATCTCACCTGCTTTGTTCCTTATTTGCTGCATCATGTGCACATAACATTAAAATGGCTGTCATCATGCAAACATCCACAACTGAAAACACTGCATAAGATGAGAACACTACTTGACACTGCTTGTAGATACCAGTATGTGCAGCTGCTAACTTAGGCACTGCGAGTAAAGCACACACTGCTAACAATTATTTCAAGCAACTTAGCATTAATAGCTACATGTCTCTTCAGTAAACAAAGAATTTGTTTTGGAAGTCTCCCCTTCTTCCATAAGGAAGTACTCAAGGTGTAGTGTGTGTTAGCAGCATTACTGCTGTGGTACACTGGCTCAGAATATAGGTGTATCACCTCTAGCTCTTCATCAACTCTATTTCAGAGTCATGCCTTATATTTCTGAATGGCACATAGCACCACCTAAAGAATGTGAGGAAGGCAAAAAGGTATTAGGCAAGCAATCATTCCTGAAACTTCAAGTGATCATTCATTTATTCCTTTGAGGCAGACTTGCACTCTCTTCCCTCTCCTCTCTAATTTCCAGAGGCTTCGTAATCTTCATAGACCTGGTACAATCCAATTAAGAAACTTCATAGCAACTTCAAAACCAAGAAAACATGCCTGGAAAAGAGAACGGACAGAACAAATAAGGATTCTCCTAACCTATTACATACAAGGCTTTATAATGCAGCAGTATAAAACACTTGGCGTCTATATCTCCTCATACATAGATAGAACATCTAATCCTTTAGGTTCATTACTTATTGAAGGAGAAGCCAGACCACATTTAGCCATGCATTTCTGTATTCCACTGGTGGACATACCAGCAGACAGAAATACTGTGCTTTAATGCACAGCTTAGAAGGAAGATTCAGTTGGTGCTCCCCCTAGATTAAGGTCCGTTTTAGAACAGCCCAAAGCACCTAGATATGAGAATCTCACTGAGATGGTAAAATAATAAGCTTGGCATCTCCTCTGCAAACTACAAACATTCATTATGGGTGGCCATGTCCCCAAAATCCATCTGGAAGTGCAGTTTACTTACTGCATTAGCAGGAAATGCCCTGATCATGACAGCTGTGAAGCCCTTATAGAGAGATGCAACTCCTTCCTCTCTGATAAGTTCTCTCAGCACATCTCTAAAGCCATTTGGGTATTTTCCTGGAGGAGCTGCAAACGATACGAAACACATTAGATATGCAGCAATCAGAAATAACTTAAGGCATAAGTGATAGCCGAGGATTTTCATCGGGTTCATACTGCTAGATGATCTAAACAACATCTGAATCCAAGCACTGCTTGAAGCTATGTTGTGAAAACATCTGCTTGGGAAAATGACCTTTTTCAGTCAAAAGCAAATAAACCAAACCACCAGCTCAGTAAAAGAAGCTAAGTGCTCACCATCAACACAAAAGAAATCTACATAATGAAGACATCTTGGATGGAGGAGGAGAAGAATCAAAGGAAGAACAAATTTTGTCAGGATTGGATCTGGGAGCTGTTCCTGTTGAGGACACCTCTCACAAAGCCACAATTAGGAGAGATAGGAAGGTCATCAGCAAAAATGGATGAAGCTAGTTTATAAGAAACAGAAAATGATCTTATCTCATGCCCCAGCCAAGAAGCACAACAAACCACTGGGTATTTTAATGTTGATGTCATACAGATGTGCTAAGGTGTTTAAAAAAACAAAAAATCCATTCAGGGAACTGGTTCTTCCTTCACCTTGCACTTCTCTGGAAAGCGCTCCCTCTACCAGCCCTCTGAACAAGTACTCCACTAAGCAACTCAGTCACACAGAACCACCATAAAGCACACCATCTGTAAAGCAGCACTGTAGATGAGCTCTGTGGAACAAGTACCTAACGCTGAGACGTATTTCACACACAGCCTTCCATGATAGCCAATGACCACAGCCATTATTCACAGAAAAAAAAAAAAATAATTTGTGCACTGGATCACCATGATCTGTAATTCACAAGAGATGTCTTGCCAAGAGCTAGGCCTGCAGACAGAGACTATGGGAGAGCTTTAGTAAAAGTATGCACTGAAAAACACAGAGAAATCAGCAAAAAAATTGTTAAACTGCTGGGGCCATCCTTGCTATAACTGAGCCACAGATGCATAAGAGCAGATCTGTTAGTCCAAAAGCAATACTCTCAGCAAGGCAGACACAGTTACTGTAAATTTTACACAGCACAGACTAGGATTTACACAACCATGTCTGAAGTGAAATAGCAAAGTCCTTCAAAGACTTACATTTGTAATAAAACACTTGGTTCTATTATGATGATTTCCATGCTTACGTTTCAAAACAGGTATCTAAAATGGGGATCATTATATTAGTAGGGGTGCAGAGAGAAAGAATTAGAGCCAGATTTGACAACAGTTTGCAAGGAAACCAACTAAAAAGCTAGAAACACGCTCTGTTTTTTTGTGTATTTGTCTCAAGCAGCACTTAGCACACACTACATCCCAGCAGAGAAGATGCTCGAGTGGCATCTTCCATCACTGCCCACCCCACTCCCAGGGGCACTGTGCTGAGTGTGGCCATGACAATCTGGCATGCTACTCACCGGTCTGGAAACGCGATTTCAGCACATCTGGTGGAATGGCAACTGCCCAGTTGAAGATTCCAGCCAAGCCCCCAGCAAAGAGAATTCTCGGCACACTGAGGTCACTCACACTGTGGAAAGGAAAAAACAATGCATATTTTGACTAATGTGACAACCAACAAACCTGGCTGATAGCCAGAAGGCTGTACAACGCTGCAGACAGACAAGATGCAGTAATAAGAACAAGATGACCAAGAATTAGAGCACTCTGTGCAAAATGTGCTAACTCCAGCCCAGAAGTTTGAATCCTTTCATTCAGCAGCACGAACAAAATGCTCTGCAGTGGTGGTGAAGACAGGGACAGGAACACAGAACAAAAAACAGAATAGACTTCTGCACACACAGAGGGGTGGAAGAGCAAACAGACCTACTGCAAGTATTCTTTACTCAGCTAATAAAATCCAGGGCTAAAATTCTGCACAAAACTCAGAATATCGTTCTGTCTCTTAACTCCAGGCCAAAACAGCTTTAATCACACAGGGTGACTAAATTTTCTTTCTTTTATTGGTGCTGCTCTAAATCTCTTCTTAACTAGGGAAATTAAATAGCAAGTCCAGGAAACACTGACTTTAGGATTTCACTAACCTCTTCCCCTCAGGGGTCAGAATGTTCTTCAGCCATTCATATGTCATGAAGTACATTCCACTGGCTGGGACATCTAGAGGGTAAACAACAAAATCTGTGAGTGGTGGAAAACAAAATGAAGCCTGGAGACACAGGAGCCCCATGCCAGCTCAACATCAACGCTGAATAAATCCAGATTGCTCTTCTGAGCATTCTCTAAAACCAAAACAATTCTGTCATTTTAGACAGAGGAACCCGAACTTTCCCAAAGAGAGCAGGTGCTAAAAGGCAAGAACTGGGAAAATACCTGTTTTTGAGCATTTCTGTCAGCAGCCCTTCAAATAAGATTGTAACTTAGCCATTAATCCATGAGCTCCAAGCTTTCTTAACTGCTCCACAGCAGACTAGATCAGTTCAGAAACCTTAGCAGTTTAGCACATTATTTGTTCTGATGAAGCCAGATGTTTCTGTTCTTGGTGGGTTTGATATTGCTTTATTTCAGATACTTCCATAGTCCATTCTGAGCTTGTACCTAAACGGGGCAATTAGTCTCAGGTATGGACTCTGACAGAGCTGCTAGCTTTCCTAATACCGTGAAAAGCAGATGACAGTTCCTCAACTGAGATATGAGAACACAGAAATTTCACCTTGTACTTGGAAAGCGCTGACCCAATACAGGGAACAGTCTAACCTCCTTCAACAGGAGTAAGTGCCCGAAGATTCCCTGTCTGGCATAGCTACTTTGTGGCTGTTTTTGTGAGAGGGGTCACGACATCCTAGTCTAAAAGTCTAATCCATACTCAAGAGGTTAGAAAGGAAATCACTACCATCATGTCTTTTAAACCAATCAGCTCTTAGAGCAGTCACAGACAAAAGTCACAGTTCTTCTTCCAAGAAAGGAAAAATAAGCTCACTTCTGCATTTTTATTTTTGTTCTCAGCTCCTGAGGGCTTTAATTCCTCTTGGCTTCTCAGGTCTTAATTACTTCCTACATCCCTCTGATCTTTGTCATCTAATCTCTTCCTCGCTCACTGAAAATCTCATGTTTATTTCTCAGTCCCTTTGAGGCACTGGAGTAACTGCAGACTGCAGAAAAGGATAAAAGAGTGACAGAAAGCATCTCCAACTGGCTGAAGTGACAGCAAGACCTACGTCAGGCTTCTTATCTTCAAGTACCCCAAGCTGAAACACCATCAGAACGTTTCCATCAGTTACCTCTCATGAGGGTGAGCACTGTCCCCTTGTACACGCCGCGAATCCCAGCCTCGCGGTACAGCTGTTTTGCACAGTCCAAAGAGCCACTGTATTTAGTTTCACCTGTAGCTGCCTGGATCTGAAGGATTAAAGTGACAGTTTCTGGCTTGTGAAGGTTTCTGGCTGGTGAACAATCATTCAGCTAATAATTAGAAAGCCACGTGCATGTTTCCAGAGAGGAAAGAGCACATACTCATTCTTCAGGCACTCCTACATACGAAGCCTCTGCATCATTTCCTCAAAAAGCACTCTCTCATTCAAGCTGAGGATATGTTTACTGTTCCATGCAGTAGCTAGATTCTTCCTTATTTTTCACCACTCTAAGTTTAAAGCAACTGAAGACAGTTAGGTAATCTTTCACTCACACAGACAAAAAGCAGCCTCTAAATAATTTAGTAAAGTTCAAACAATTTTCTATGTATAAAACTTTCATGATAATATCACATCTGTCAGAACTAATGTGAACGCCCATCACCATGCTAATGGAGTTCAAGAGAGCCTGACATAAGCAAACCTTCTCATCTCTGCTGAAGACAGTGTTTTCATTTGTTCAGGTTTACGTTTTCCTCTAATGCTTTAAAAATCCTTCAGGAGCCGTACAGCCAGCAGTCACCCAAACATTAGAAACCCGTTCCATGGATCCTGAAATACTTTCCTCAGGAAAGACCACTAAAATTAAATTCTTGTCACCATATCCAATGCCTTACCTGTAAAAGGCACTTGATTCTCTCTCCCGGAGCCATGATTGCTGTTGTGAACACTCCTGACAACATGCCGGCTGCAAACAGCTGAGGATATCTGTGCAGAAAAAACAGAAGTGAGACACTAACACAACACAGTACATAGGGAACGAAGGGCAGAAAGACCCCTGAATCACAAAGTTATTCTCTTTATAGAAGGCTGGTAGTGGAACTAGATAGATATGCGTCTTCTGCTTTTGATCAGCACAGAAGTACCTCATCAATGCATAATTAGACCTAAACATGTAAGGTCTCTGGGATTCAAAGCCCTGGTTCCCACAGCAACCATTAATTCAGGTCTGCACATCTATCGTATTTGCTAATATTCCTTGCACTTGCATTTTTTGCTACAGCATTCTGCACTGGTTTTTATTCTCAATACTCTCTTCTTCTTGCAGTCTCCCACATTCTGCTTAATTATCTCAGCTTCCACATTTATCCCTGCTTGTACAGCCAGCAGCCTCACTTCCATAACCTCAGTCCTTCAGCCTGTGCTGCAGTCAAGTCTACCCTACCAACCAGCCATCATCCCCACACACACTGCATTTACTTTCATAAGTTTGTTATAGAAATCCCTTACAGAGGCTGATTTTCTCCTTTTGTCTCTATTTTGACATCCAATCTCCTGTTTTCTTCCCTAGTAAAAAGATCTAACATCTTAAATTCCACACCTTTTGCTTCCCTCCATTTGCCCAAGAGATGGCATTCTGTTCAGGCTTTCCAATCCTCACACCTTTCTTTACTCCTAAATTCCCATTACATTTTCTCCATTCCCATCTTCCAGACCTTTCAGAACTTCACCTGCACACTACACGCATCTCTTATTTAGACTGAGCTTTGAGTTTTCTTACTCACCTTGAGATTATTCAGCCCCTGAAAAGACAGAACAGGCTCATCAGGTTTTTTCAATCTCCTTCCTTCCGAAACCTCCCTTCAAAATCAATATTGCCATCCTGCCTGCCTCAGAACCACAACCACAGTGCTAAGAGCATGACTTTTGTTTGGCCTGGCCATCCTTGGCATGCAGTATCTCCCTGCGCAAAGGCAGCACCAAGGTGCAGCACAGTTGTACACAATGACAGATCCACCTCTTATCTGTTGACCTTTGTTTTCTCTCTCCTGCTGCTCTGCCTGGGAAGAGCTCTACATGAACAGTCCAAAGACTACGCTGCACTTCACCTTCTCCATTAGAACTTCCCTTTGATACAATGTGTACAAAACACAAAGCTCTAGAGATGGCTGGGCTGCTGGCAGTAAGCCCACAGCCCCTTTGTTTCCCTGTATTCTCAGTTCCTTACCCACACTCCTGGTTTTACCCTTCAGCCTTGTCTGCTAAATTGGTAAACCTGACAGCAAGGAGAGCAAGCAGCACCAAGCGCCCCTGCCCTGCCTCCTCAGGGTGATGCAGGCCGAGGCAGCTCGCTCCTGGCCATCACAGCAGCCGAGCTGCAGCGCCAGGTGCACTCAGCAACAGCCCTGCCCTGCCAAGGCTCCAACACAAACCATTCCTCCCCATCCTGCCACGCTTGGCTCAACACACTGAACTCCTGTGTTCTCACAGGGCTCCCATGTATTGTCAAATAATAGAATAAAACGTTGCTAAGCTACAGTCCTACTCTGGACAGCTATAAATCACAATACAGCAAAGGAGTTAAGGAAGGACTTTATGGGTGAGGGCTTTCCTCAAGCCTAAGTTCACCTGGAGAGAGCAATATGAAGTTTTCTCTGCTTCCCTTCTCTCAGATGTGCCTAAGAGGAGGGCTGCTCATAAACACTGCTTTTCAGAAATTAATAACAAAGCATTTCTATGGCTACTGTTTTACCATAAACTAAAGCAGCAAAAGTCAAAACCAGCAGGGAAAAGGAATGGGATTCAGGAATGTCAATTTTGTCAAGACTGCCTGGCCATGAATTTATTTATTCTACAGTTTTCATTAACAGTGAGTGTTCAAAAGCAACTGTTATATAACTCACACTGTACTCATCTAAAATTGTTCCTTAATGGCTCTTTCTTGCGTAGAAGGGGAACTGCGTGGCACCTGCCTACTTGGTGTCTGTTTTTAGCCCATGCCATCAGTCCCACGCTTCCAGAAGCACTAAAACACACGAGTGTTTTATTTTTTAGAACTATATTTATAGCCTAGGAGAAAAGACAAGTTTACACCACAATTCAAAGCACGGCGATGCAGGAAGCTGTAGGAGCCTTGCGGTGCCTTTCCCAACTGTCTGCTTAACTGAGGAACTCACGTCAAAATGTCGTCAGGTTTTTTCTGTTGGAGTCTTTTTCCCAAGCCAAATCCAAAGAAGCACACAGCAAACATGGGTGTCACCCCGATAATAGGGGCTGCCATTCCTTTGTACAAGCCTCGGACTCCCTGCAGGAAACATTATTGCAAGAATTACTTGCTTTTGCATAAGCTTTGTGCACATTTCCAAGCAAAATGCTACAGTATAGGATAGTATCAGCAAGTCAGTCATACTAATCACAATAACAGGATCTATTGCTCATTTATGATTATACCTGTTTAACTGTGTCAGAGGAAAGCTATCCTTCCCAGGAAACACTGTAATCTTCAACACCTTCCTGTTCCAATGCTACTCATCCTGTAGTTCCATCTCAAGTACAAGGAAGTTAAGTTAAAAGCCACCTCAATGACAGCCCCATTGGTTTGTGTTGAAAGTCCTCCCTTTCAGATACATACAAAAAATATAGATGTATTTTATCAGTAAGACATCAAATGCAGTAGTGTGAACTCAGTGAATTGCTGAGTCTGAGAGTGATGGATCAAATCCATGGCAAGGGAAGAGCCAGGGACATTGATGTGAACTACTTCACTCCCCACAATAATTCAATTTAGAATGAGTTCAAGAGCAACCTTTTTCTTTTCCTTCCGTAAGTTGAAAATTTTTCACCATAATCTTTACATCCTTGATGTTTCTCTTCACCACGCTACACGTACAGAAAAATTCCAATGCAGATCCCAGCAGCAGTATTTACTTCATCTTACCTTTGAACTGAATATTTTTCTTATAAAAAGGACTTATCTTTCTAGATAAAAGCTACATGCACAAGTTAAATATTTGCTAGTTCCATTTATCCTCTCCCCTCCCCAGAATCAGTCAGTATGTTCCAATGGGTGTTTGTATGTGTAGAGACACAGCCGACTGCAATGAAATCCAGCCTGGCTGATGAAGATCAGATTCTTCTGCTCAGTCTTCCCATGAACAACTGGAAACAAAAGGCACAGAGGTTCAGCAGTCTTCCATGCAGAAACAGATGAGCACTGAGTAGGAGTAGAGGCAGCTTTACTCGACTGAACTCGACATCAGAAGGCTATTATTACAGCTCAGCTCTGACGTCCGTGCTTCAGCAGGGGTGTTAAAAACTGCGTGGAACTCAGAGCTAGCAAAGCATCTCTGCTTTGTGGGAGAGACTACGGAAGTAAGGCTTGTTTTGGTTATATAACAACCTGTGAAATACCGCCACAAAAGAAGATTTCAGATAGGAGACAGATTGTTCATTTCATGGAGAGTTACCTAGCAAGATCGAGTGGTCAGAAATCAGACTTAACACAAGTAAGGGAACACCAGGGGCTTTAAGGTCATTATTTCCCAATGGTAAATAGCTGCTGGAAAATCTTAGGAAGCAGTTAAATGGACTCCATGTCACTTTATGTCTTTAAACCAGGGCTGCGTGCCTTTCTAAAAACAAAATAGACTGCGGTTCAATCACATGATTCAACTGATTCAGGACTGAAAGCCATTGTTTACCTTTGGAAGGCTAAACAAAACTACTGTAAATGCTCCACTAAAAATATACATACACGTATCTATTAACTCAAATGAACACTCCTCTGCCTTCTCACACATGGCATAACACATTGCAGAAGAAAGTAAAAGCACTGCTTGAACCAACAGAAGTCACTGCCTATTTTAGAACTTCCACTGCCAACTCCAAATACCAAAGACAGCACGAGCCCACTGCCTACAACAAAGCTAATATTAAGTCTAGTCCTGAACTCCACAGACATTAACACTGTGCTACTTTGAACCACAAGAGAGATGTGGGACGAGTGGATATAACGAGATCTCCCTTCAAGCTGCGTAAACTGATGAAAATTTTTATTAGAGTCAACCCAACCGATAACCCGGGACTTTGACAGTCTCCAGGGGGCACTCCCACACCATTCCATTCCTGTGACGTACAGAACAACTGACGCTTTTGGCAGGGGTGCAAATGGCACATTAGTGTGGCGGTACCTCTCCAGTCAGAGTCTTCCTGAAGCAGTCAAAGGTCCCAGAATAGAGCGGCGGCTGGCCGGGCTGCGGCACGGGCTGGGTCTGCAGTCTGACCTGCCGGCAGGGAACAAGAAGGCATTGCTTTATTGAGTATCGCTGCCCCACCTTTGACTGGGAGAGCGCTTCACTGCGACTGCTGGGCAGCACAAGCTGACTTTGTTTTGCCTGCAGAGCATTAGCATCATTTATTCTCTACAGGAGTTAAGAGAACGAGAGTTAACTTCTTTAATAGCTAATGTATTCAGCTAATTAACTGCTGAGACGAGATCAGGTAACAACCTCACGCGAACGCTCCGGAATTAACGCCGCGCTTCGGTAACGCTCGCTGAGCGCCGACTGCGGGGCCTCCATGTCGGCAGGGGGCGCTCAAGGCCCGCACGGCCCCTCCGCGAGGCACGCCGGGAGTCGTGGTCCTCGGCGGCCCCGCAGCTCCCGTCGGGAAGCGTAGTTCTCCCGAGCCACCGTGCTGCCGCCCGGCGCGGTGCCCGCCGGGAAATGTAGTTCCTCCTGCCACTTCCCCGCCCGCTCCCGCCGCACGGCCGGCGACTCCGCGCCGTCCCTCACCTTGATGGTGTCCAGCGGGTGTCCCACGAACACCAGGCACACGCCCCCGAAGCCGCCGGCGAAGAAGTTCTTCACGGGGCTGATGGGCTGCGGCTGTTCCGCCATGGCGACAGTCGACGAGGGGCGCGAAACAGAACCGGAGAGCAGCGTCCCCACCGAGAGAGCGCCGCCCCTCCGCGCCGCGACCTTTACCCCAGTGCCGGGCCGCGCGGCACGCTGGGACGCGGGGGGGACGCGGGGCGGGCGGGAGCGAGGCGGGCGCGGGGCGGGCGTCCCATCCGGCGCCGGCACCGACGCGGCCGCCGCGCGTCACCGGCTCGCGAGGGCGCCGAGCGGAAGCCCCCCGTCTCGCTCCCGCTTCCCCGCCCCGGCGGTTCCGCCGTCCCCACCTCCCGCGGCCCGCGGCAGTGGTGCAGCCCGGAGACCGCGGCCCCGCCCGGCGGAAGTGACGGAGAGTGGAGGTCGGAGCTTCCGGCGCGCAGGCGGCGGCGGCCCGGCAGGAGGAGCCCGGGGTGCCGCTCCCTGCCTCCCCCGCCCGCCGCGCCGCCGGTAAGTGCGGGGCCGCCGAGCCGCGGGGAGCGGAGCGCCCGCAGCGTGCCGCCCGGCCCGCGGGACCGGCGGGGGGTGGTGAGCGGGGAGCGGCTGCCCCAGCCGGGCGGGACCGAGCTGGGCGGAGGGCCGCTGTCGCCTCGGCGCTGCCCCGGGCGGGGGGTGACGGTGGGGTGGCCGCGACGTCCCGACGGCGGCGTGCGGGGCCATTCCTGCACCCGCGGCGAGGGGCTGGGGAGGCTTAAACTGCGCTCTGCTCCCTCATAGGGCGCTGCGAGCGGGGGGAGGGAGGCAGGCTCGTGTGGGCACGCGTGAGGTAACTTGGTACGAGGGATAGTAGGCCGGGAAGGAGGGAAGCCCTCGCGTTAGGGCCGGCACGGGGGAACGAACAAAGCCTGGGGCGTTTGGGGGGCGGGCGGATTCCCGGGGATGCGGTGTGGCTGCGGATCCCTGCTGTCTGCTGTACAAGGAAACTGGGGGCTGCCGTCCTGCCTTCTCACTCTTGGGATGAAAAAATCCCGTCGGAAATCTCGGCGGGGAAGGAAGCAGAGAGCTGTGCCCGCCGTGTGTGCGAGGAAGCGGCTGAAGATGATCCCGGGATTACGGGCTGGGGTGACACAGACAGGGATGTGATTAACATCGAAAAGGCAGCTGGGGCTGTGCTGGAGTTTGGAAGAAAGAAGGTGAAGTTACACAGAGAGGTGGTGCGGGAGGCAGGCCAGGGTAGCTCTTTGCTTCAGAATGATTATTGAGGAAATGAGAGAAGAAATATCCGCAGAAATATGTGGATCTTGTGAAATAGCTGTCGAAAAAGAAGCATCTTCCAAAGGACTTGTTAGAGGAATCCCGTAAGGGTGGATATAGAGGGTGTAAATCAGAGAAGAGTGATTCAGTGAGGTGAGATGCACAGTGGGATGTGGTAATTCGCTGCCCATTAGTGGAGAGGTTAGAGACTGCTGGTAGCACAGCCGAAAGTGTTTATTTCTAGAGATCTTGCTAAAGAAGAAGCACGTTTCAAATCGGAGCTCAGCATGGGGCATCCTGTGGGGGCTGATCGGTGCTGAGCTGGGGCTGTGGGTGCCCCTGGAGCAAGGCAAGGGGAGGTTGGGTGATTACATCGGTGTTAAAGAGGGTGAGAAGTGCTTTGGATGGAGGTGACATTAAGACCTCATGTTCTGCATAGAAAAGTAACCCAAATACTGTTTAAAATTTTATAACCTGATCTTCACGATTATGATATTAATTAAATTACTCCAAATTCTCTTTGTTCTTTTGACCCTCTCTTTTGAGTTTATCGTTTTTACTTTCTTCAGCTAGTGCTATCAGTATTAGCTATGTCTTGTCTAGTTTGTATTCAGAGAGCTTATATTTGGATCTGAGGGCGTTAGGCTGAGTGGGGCGAGTTACGCTGCTTGTTTTCTTTCCTTTGTTTTCTCCTCAGAAGCTTTAGTCGTCTTCTGTCATTCACACGCATCCGTCTGTCAGTAAGTTATGTTGGAAGTGAACTCTTTCCCAGAATGTTGTGACAGGGCTCACAAAAGACGTCCAGCCTGCAGGCTGTTTTCTGCATGACGTGTCTGATTTGCCCATGCAAACAGTTCCTCCGTTTGTTCAAGTAAATGTGGCACAGAGAAAGGACTCTGCTTGTGCCTCCATTGGGGCTGGTGTGTAACTGCTCAGGTGCTTGCGTGCCCCTTGTCTTGCCAGGGCACCTTGTTGCTCTGAGATGTATTGCTGTATACTGAGGGCTGTGGTTTAAATGTGGTGGTTTTCTTCTGTCTGTGAAGTGTGGGATGATCTGATCAAGTTTAACTTTTCTGACTGGAGAAACAAGCTTGGACTTTGTGATGCTTTGAGGTTTGCTGAGCAGAACTGTCACACGTTTAGCTACTGTTACCTCCATAGAGTGGCTTTAGGTTCTCACGTGAGTAACTCCTTTAACATTGGATTTAACAGCAAAGATCCATTGCATCTTTTATGCAAGAGGTCTGTGTTGATGCAGGTTAAACCCAGAGCTGAACTGTGAATCCTAGCGGGATGGACAGAGGGACAGTACCGGTTTGCCTTGTGTCTGCAAAATCAGATTTCACATCTGGAGCCTTCCAACATGGAGACACGGTGCTTCTGCTCCTTTGGACTTCTGCAGGAGGCAGTGATATAAATTATCTGTATGTTCTGTTGTGAGCTCAGAAATCAAGAGGCAAAGGAATTAGAAACCAGAATTCTTGGGATAATATAATTAGCTCCTGGCTTTCAGCCTCACTCAGTGGAGGAGGTTTCTGTCTGCTGAAGTCGCTGCAGCTTCTCAGCTGGAAGGTACATCACATCTCTTCATGGTGTATTTGTGCTGCTTGCTCAGTTTAGTGCAACCAGAAAACAAATGAGTTGAGGGAAAGTAGTGGAAACTGATGGTAGAGATTTCCTGTGCTCGAAAGTCAGGAGTGTCAGAGCTTCATTATGGTTTCCCTGGCAGCTACAAATTGTGAAACTGTGGGTGTATGTGTGCAAGGATCGGAGTTAACAACGTAATGATGTGAAATGCCATGTACATATATATATAAAAGAAACTGAACATATGCTGCCTGTAGAAAACACAACTTTCATATATGAATTTTTGTACATAAAAAATTGTAGCATTGTGTTTTAATTGTCTTTATTTATTTAATATATTCTCTATAGAAATTAAATCAATTGGTAAAGTGGAAATTTGTGACTAAATGTGAGATGACCACAGTCTAAGGCTGATAAGTGCTCTACCTGCTGACGCTCTCAGAACTCCATTCTTGCTGTTTTAGTTACAAATCTTCTGCTGGTGGAGTTCAGATAAGTAAAGTCAAATGTGTGAATTTTCCAGTACTGGTGAGCACTGTAACAGTGAGCTTGGTGGTTCCTATTCCTCTCGAGCAGTAGCTGCCACCACTTGAGCATATCAGTTTTTATATTCAGAAGGTGACGTGTAAGTACATGTGTAAGGTAATAAGGTGAGAGCACTTATTTTACTCCCCCACTCAGATGTAAGGCCCAAGGCGCATCACGACAAGCAAAACCTCGTTAAGGGGATTAACTAATTTCACTGTTTCTTTGAGATGGTATTAGAGACTGTTAAATTGGGTGCATAAGATAAGTATATTTGCCTGTTGTGTTTTCCAAAGTCCCACTGAATTCCGTGTTTCTGAAGCAATATGGACTTGTACAGGGCACCACAGGTTGCACAAGTTGCCTTCCTCGCTCCAGTGATCATAGCTAAGAGGTTTGGTTTTTTCTGTTTTCCTGCATTGCTGCAGGTTGTTGCTAAAAAGATAATGTTGTAAAACGAGATGTATTTCTGAAAAGAGATGTGATGAAGGTTATGGAGCCCCTTTCCAAATGATGAAATCCTGGGACCCTCATGGATGGTGATGCAGCCATGTAGTAAACGCCTCTCTGAGGTCTTAGACATCGCCTGTCAGAGCAGCCTTGGCCTTGCAAGTGTGTGAGTTGTTGCAGCAGATCCAAACCAGGGACCTGTGCAGCACCACCTTTGGTCTTGGGTTGCTCTTTTCCTGTCTGTTGGGTCACCTGTGTGATGTTGACGTGGCCTCTTACCATTTCTTAGGCAAAAGAAAAAAATTGTTTTTCCCTCCTTAGGAGACAGAGCTCAGATGAAATCAAAAGAACGATAAAGTGTGGAGGAGAACAAGACGCTGCAATTGCTTTCCTGGTCTGCAGTTTGGCAGGGCATTAAGATGTCCGTGGACATGAACAGCCAGGGCTCTGACAGCAATGAAGAGGATTATGACCCTAATTGCGAGGAGGAGGAAGAGGATGAGGATCCGGGGGATATTGAGGATTATTATGATGGGGTAGCTAACGACGTGGAGCAGCAGGGAGCAGATGCCTTTGATCCAGAGGAATATCAGTTCACCTGCCTGACTTACAAGGAGTCGGAGAGCACTCTGAATGAACACATGGCCAGCTTGGCTGCCACGTTAAAGGTGAGGAAAGGCTTCCACATTCACACAGTGGCGAAGTAAGTCTGGGATTGAAAAGGCAAATGCCAAACACACGGTTTGGAATAAAAGCTGTGGCTATGTTACTGTTTTGGGGAGCTTGGTGGATGTTACTGCAGATCGCTTGTTCAAAACTGACTCAAAGGTTTACAGTTGCTGCACACTGATGCTTGGGCCTGAAAATCTCTCATACTGTGTGTTGTATCTCTTTGTGCAAGTGATGACTCTAGTGTACATCAGTAATAGGAGGCAGTTCCCTTTCTGCCTTGTCAGGGTGCTTTGGTCCCAGCGCTGCTCAGGGGAAAGCTGAGTTTCCTAAGCTGCAAGATGGTGGCACTTGGCTGAAATGAGTGATGTGCTGACCTTGTAGCAGGTCTAGGAGTGATTGTTCTCTGGAGCAGCTCCTGAAAGCAGGACAGAGGTAACAACAGCACATGAAAACCACGTGGGATGAGTTTTGATTTCCATAAATTAGATCTGAACCTACGTTGATCAGAGAGATCTTGATTCTTAATTGCACACCAGATTCTTACAGAAACAGTGTAAACATGAGGCCTGAGAACTAAAGCCTTTAGTCTGTCTATAAAGTGAGATGTTTTACTCTTTCTTAGCTGTCAAATTCTTGACTGGTTTCTTCAGAATGTGCATTTCAGGTTCTGAATGCTGGCTGTTTCCTGCAGGTTGGGAGGCAAAATAAAAGAGCAGATGAGAGTAGCTGGTCAGTACTTCTCAGCCAGCTGCCAGTTGCTCTTGGCTCCCAGCAATTAAGTAATGATTTAGAAATGCTTTTCTCCTCCTTACTGTTTGCCTTCAGGTGAAGCACCCTTCAGAAGGACGATGCCTGCCATCTTGTTCTTGTGAATTAAATTAACAAAAGCAATACTTAGTAAAATCAGGCTTTTGAAGTTAAAGTCTTTTTTTTCTTTCTTTTCCCTCCCCCAAGGATTCTGAAGGTGTCATTTCTGTTACAACAGCAAAGACTGTAGTTTACCAGATAATACTAACCTGCTAGATAGATTCTGGTCCCAAACCTGTCTCTTCTGGGCCCATTTTAGATTCATTTTACATCAAGAGTATGCCTGTATATTTCCTTAAAAATGAAGTGCTATGCATTTTGGTTTCTGCATGAGAAGATAAAATTAAATCTGAGTGGGAACCTGGAAAACTGATGTTGTAAGCTACTTTAGCTCTACAAGTGCCACGTTCACACCGTTTTCTGGCAGTGGTGGTGCAAGAATTGCACGCTCCTCAACTTGGAAATGTGCTGTGCATGGGTAGCGTGTGCTTCTGGTTTCCTGACATCCTTTCTTACAATACTTGAGCAACCGTTTCTTCCTTCCCCCCTCTTTCCTAGGGAAACCTGTGATTTTGTTACTTTCCTTAAATAAGCAGGAGGGGGAAGAATTTGGGTTACATTAGCAAGGATAGAGGCTAAGGAAATTGGATGGAATGGGACCTATTTGTAATCATCATTTTCTTAATGGCAAAGCATAAATAGGGGCTGATTTTTTATTTTCTTGTCAGAACTGTATTAACTTTTTTCCTCTAATTTTCTTGAGCAATAAAAACTTTTTTTTCTTTTTGAATGCAATCATTCATAATACCAATCATAATGATTGGGGATTTTTTGTGTATTTGTGATTGTTCTTCTGGAGCACCGTACTTCACTGTGATGATTTTGCCTCCTTATGTTTCCAGGGTTGTACACTGTGTCTAGTGGTTACGTACTGCTTTTCAGCATTAGCTTATACTTATGACAGAGTGCTCAGCCCTGACAGGGAAAGAAAAAGCTAAATTTAAGACTTTTCTGGAGGAACAGTGTTAAAGGCAATTTGTTTCATGGAATTTGGGCAACTTGTTATCCCAAGAAACGTTTAGACTAATACAATTCCCTAAAGCAAAGGAACAAATGAATACCACGAATGAGCTCAGAGCCGTGCTTGAATGTTCTGCTATACACTGCCATTAGATGATTCATGCTCTGAAGCTTAAACTGGAGGGACTTGTGTGTTTCTTCCATGGCATTTTGTCTACGCTCTAAGACCAAAACCAGGTATTCAGAGCTTTACACCCTCACACATGCAATCTCTGCTGTTATTAGCTAATAACTATCTGAGAAGTATTTCATTTACTCTGCTCATTAAACTCAGGTTTTTTTTTTTTAATTCCTTTGTTCAGCAGTTATAAGTTGGCTCTGTCAACTCATTTTCTTAAAGCATAGAGCTAAAGGGTGTTTTTCCTTGGAAACCTTCTGGACTACTCTTTTTTCACTGCTTGTGTGTTACAGCAGAACTTGTTCTTGCTGCTAATGAAGCTAACCCCAGCGTTGGCAGGTCAGTTGGGAATACTCAGCATATGTTTAAAAATTTCTTCTTAGGTTTGTTTTAGGGAAAGCTATCAGCAGATCCTTGTTTTCTGAGGAAAGGAGAGAAAATGTTTTCTCTTCGGGGAGTGCTGTTGAATCAGATCTGCTGTGGGGAATTCAATTAATAACCGGAGTAAATTAGAATAGAGTATTTGCTGAGCCATGCTTGAAGAAATCTCCAAGTAATATTATCCAAAACTGGTTCTCTGACCAAAAGCCCGTGAGTGAAAGCAGGAAGGCCTGCGTCAGTTCCCCACAAGGTCAGTTAATCCAACCATCAGCTCCTGTTAAGGACAGTGCGTTTGAAAGCAGAGCAGCATCTACTGCCTGCAGACCAGCAAAGGAATCGTAGCAGTCCTTTTTAGGAAGTAGGTGTATTTATAAAATCCAGTGTCTTTCAAAAAATAAAACGTAACATTGGATAGTAGTGATCTTGTTTTCAGGACACTCTGTCGCATCCACATGAAGTGATTATGGGTTCTAGAGTGGCAGAAGATGCACACGAATGATACGGTACTCAACTGTTGTACAAACAAAGCTGACACCATCACTGGCAAGCAGATAAGTGTGTGATGATGTCATATTGTTTTTGTTGGTGAGTGACACCCCCTGGTGCTGCTGAGAGTCTTTGTACAAGCCTGGAATTTCTGTGATGTTCCAAATAACCGGTGGTAGTTTTTCTGTTTTGGTGATGAAATGAATCTTTCTGTTGTTTGTTTTTTTTTTTCTACCAGCTTCTTCACAGTGGTCATTGAAACCACCAGGTAACACAGTGGTATTACAGTCTATCAAAGAAATGTTACTTCAGGAGCTTTGAGAAGCTGGTTGTCAGTCACAAGGCTAAGAGAACTTTGCAGACTGAAAGCCAGTAATGTTGTTTTACAGGCAGTTGATACTGATGTTGTCTTTCCATTAAAAGTGAAGGAATTGTAAAACTGAGGAACTTAACATTTTCAGTTAATTAATGTGGGTAATCTGTTCATATTTATCAGGCAGCAAAACGTTTATTTCCCTGGATTCTCAAAATAAACACTTGTGAGGCATTTGTCTGAACCCTGTCCTCTAAAGAATAAAACTGACAGATAGAAAAAAGTATTCCATGTCATGACACAGCACTGGATCTACTGATCTGCGTTATCACTGCTGATCTTTCAGCATTAAACTTGCCTTTCCGCATGTTCTTGCTCACCTTATTGACGCTGTACTTTTTTAATACAACCAAACTAGCATTTGCTCATAAAAACACAGTCCTTTCAAACTCTTCCACGCAGTCAGATTGTGCTGACACCGAGCAGTTAGTTTGTGGAGCTGCTTGGTGAATGCTGGCAGCCATCCCTCTCAAATACCATCTTTAGCAGAGCCAGAGTCATGTGCGCGCAGACTGGCAGCCGGTACGAGCAGCTCTACCCAGAGGAGCTGGCGCTCTCCGAACGCCTGTGTGATGTGATTGCGAAAAGTCTGCGAAGAGCAAGATGCCAGATGAGTAATTTCTGCCTCCCCGTGTCACGGTGCGAACCAGAGCTGTGTGTGCTGTGCAGGGTGCTCAGCTGACAGCCTGCGATGTTGTGGGGTTGTCGTTTTGACGCCATAATGACTTAATGGCACTTAATAGGCAATGAAAAATGGCAATCGCTAGAGACTAAGCCCTGCCTAAGTACATGAGATGTATTAAAGCTGAGATATTCAAATGTATGCTCGTAGGAGCAGAACATACACCTTTGGTTAATGCCCTTAAGACCTAAGGAGATGTGGGGTTGACCAAAATTGATAAATATTAATATATACAAATAGAAAAGTTGGTCAATATTTAAATATTATCAGTGGTAGATCCAGACGGGCAAATGTGACTTCTCCACCAAAGCCGTGGGGTGGTGTGTGGCAATGATAACGCGCTGAGTACTGGTAAGGCCTAGATTAGCTGGGTTTCTGCCTGTACTATATTCTGTGTTTTGATATTGAGAGAGTGTTGTGTGGGGTGTTAACCCTGAGGAACACGTGGCTGAGAAGTGTTTCTGTCTTCTGTACTGCTTTCTGTTCTCAGAAAGATCCTGGAAGTTCTGCTGTACAAAAGCTGTGTTATTAGCTGTCAGTTTCACAATGCCCATGTTTTGGTCATGTAGTAAACATCAAGAGGATGTGAAGATGTTGGTAACTGTCCTCAGTGTGTACTTTGTTTTTACTCCCAAGCAGTTTTTCTAAAAGCACAGTAAGTTTCCTTCTGGTTGGCAAGATAAGGAGGGCTGAGGGCCTGGAGCTGTCACAACTTCATGCAGTCCTTTGAGGAGAGAAATTAGTTTTGTTCCCTGTTGCTTAGATGTGCTAAAATTCTCAACTTGATTGGAAAAATGAGCTGAAAACGTGGAGGGTGATTATAGCCCTCATGTTTCTTTGTGATTCACATGTAAAGAGTGTCTTACAGCCTGCATGGCGCTGCAGGGAGCAGGAAAGCTCCACATAGCTGCTAGTGAGTCTGATCCTGGTGGGAGGTAGAGTCACTAAGTATGTCCAAACAACCTTTCAGTAACTACTTCATGTTGCAATCATTCAGCTGGACAACGTGATTGCAGGGAGTGGCACAAAGCAGCTCGGTTCACTGCCAAATCTGTGTGCTGTGGCTATTACAGATGGCACAGCAGAAATGAGCCAGTTTATGTACCGTGAAACAGTTTCACAAAGCAGATGTTCCTCTTCTTCGTCTTATAGCAAAAGAAAAGAAGTGCCCTTGGAAGCTAGGATTAGTCCATAGAGGGCTGTCTTACTTGGAGGCCAACCAGGCTTACTCCAGTTACTCCTCCGTGTTCTCACCATGTGTGTGCTGCTGTGTCCGTGCACACCAGCACACTACAGCTTGAGTTAGCTGCCCCAGGGCCATACCCTCAGCCACTGCTCAAGCTCGCATGGATTCAGGTTATTTATTGCTTGTGTGATCTCTGTGTGGCCAGAAAGGATTTTCCACTCCTCCTGTATTTTGTTGGAAAGCCCCCAGAGAAGGGCTGAGGTGGTGCATGGTGTGGTGCATCACTGGGGCTTTGCCTGGAAAGAGCAGCTGGGAGTCTCGTGTCAGTCTGAACCGCGTGGGCTGTCCTACAGCTTTCTTGCTACATTTCCTTCACTCTAAATCTTTCAAAGAAATCTCGTAGCTATTTTGTAATAATGCCTTCTGGCATGCTGTCTTGCTTAAATCTTTTCTTTAATTTACTTCTGAATCTCCTCAGGAAGAATAGCCTAACAGCTTGAGAAATACGTATGTAGAGATTTCCTCACTGAGTCCTGCTGATCCCACTTGCTGGCAGCTGAAATTCTCGCTGTCCTCCGTAGGAGAACAGATGGATTAGAGCCATGTGTTACTGTGGAGCAGGACGTGGAGTTTAACCTGAGATCTCCTCTCTTCAGTACGTCGTGCACCGACAGCGTCATGAACCTTATGCAGTAACACTGGTGGCATTTCTCTTTTCCAAAACTGCTCTCTGCCTCCTAAACGTGACTCCAGTGGTCACAGCACAATGCCTCTGTATGCCTGAGGGTGAGTGATGGTGCAGACTCAGACCTGCAGTAAGCAGGGCTGGTGTGTTGCTGTGCATCAGGGCCGCCCTGTGGTACCGTGCTGCCAGGATCTCCAAATTGCATCTCTTCCACCAGTGCAGCCTGCCATCTGCGGTCAGCAAAGGGACTGAAGTGTCAGACAAATTCTAAGCAATGCTGTGAGTGACATTTAAAGAGAAATGACTTTTTCTCTTGTTTTTTGACCATGACTGAACGCACAAATCTTTGGGCAGGGTATACGATTGTTTTGTTGTGACTTTGTCTTTTTTCCTGTGTACTAATTCGAGTTCTGTTTTGAAAGCAGCTTCTAATGCCAGAAACCTGTGACGGTTAGGAGGGACTTTGCTACAAGCCTTTGAACACAACGAGTGCTTACAGCAGCTGGTGGCTGTGGCAGCCCAAGCCCTGCAGCCGTGGGACTTTCCTACCAGGATTGCGTGTTGGAAGCCTGCTTAAAAGAGCATTAGATAAAGCAAGGATGAAAATGGGCTCTAAAAGAAAGCTCTTTGGTTGGCCCTTTTTGTTTCTTCTTGATTCCTAATAGTTCTGCAATTTTCTGAGAAATCCTCCAATAAAAACAGGGCAGTCAAACAGTTTTTTCCAGCTCAGCATGAAGGGAGTCAGATCTCCTTTCCACACAAGGAATGAGTATCAAATAGTACTTTTTCCATTTTGTGGGTCGCTTTTTTTGCTTCAGTATCATTAAGTGTGAAGGTATTTTTTTTCTCCACAATATTCCATTCAAAGTACAGTTTCTTTCTGAGGTGTTACTGTTCTCCTCCCTGTCTGCTCAGTTGAGTTTCCTCTATTTTTCCCATCACTGCTCACCAAAAGCAACAATTTCAGAAGCTCTTGCTCTGTTCTCACTTTTCTGTGGACTCGGGTGTGCTTTTAGAAGTTCTGACACACAAACCAATATTTTCATAATTTCTTCCTTTTCTTGTAGACCTAACAGAAAACTATTTCTGGATTAGAAGAAAAGCCTCTCGAGATTAATCCTATTTGCTTAGCTGTATTTGTATAAAAACCTTTGGCAAGGGGAAACATGAGAAATAGAAATTTCTTTATGCCAAGGTAGTGTTCATCATGGCCAGGCATTTCAGTGCAGCCCTGGTTTAACACGAACTGTCAGCTCAATGCAAAGCCAGGGGGTGTCAGCTCCAGCAGCTCTTCGTACACCAACTCGTTCTGACACGACTCTATGAGAATCATGTGAGGATTTTTTTTGTTTCAAAGTTCCTGATACCAGATCTCTGCAGAAGTGTGGATTGAAACAGACCTCCAAAAAAAAAAACCTAAAAAAACGGGCTGTTCCTTAGAGAAAATTGAAATGAGCTCCTAAGATATGCATGCTACATCAATATGCATGAGCGATTTCTGTAGAATATAAGCTCTACAAAAGATGGTGTTTTTTTAGCGTTTAGGAAACATTTCTGTCTGAATGAGTGACTGTCAAAGTGGCGTGTTTGAAAAGCTTTTCTTCTGTAGAGAGATGAAACTTCAGCTCTTCAAATAACATAGCTTATCAGGGAAGCAGGTTGAGGCGTAGTTGTCTTTGTGCTTTCCAGTCCCAGCAAGGTACCTGCAGAGCTCCTTTGCAAATCCTTTTGATGTTGTCTTGTCCAAGAGTGCTGTGCTGTTTCTCATACTTCTGAAGTGTGAATTTTGCTTATCTTGGAGAGTGAGACCCCAGGAGGTTATCCTTGAGACAGACAAATCACTATTCTCTACTTCAAAAAAAACAAATGGACGTGTTTAATGTGATGATGTCTCTTCTTTGTCCTACCTTCAGAATCTAATTTTATCCAGCACAAGGTAAATTCTTCTTTTATAACTCTGGAAGATTTCCTCTTAAGGCAGAGCAGTTTCCTCTTGGCACTCTTGCTATCATTATTAACACTGTGCTGCTTTTCCATTGCAGCACTAAACATGAGCATTGGTCACGGTTGGCCCATTTCTGACAACCTGCAATCCTCTGTCACTAGGATGACAGAGTTAAGCTGATGCAAGAGGCTTCTGAAATGACCACGTTCCTCTTGGAAAGTGAAACTGGTCCCAGCCAGTCTCAGTTTCAAATTTCTGCCCACCCTGGATGCAGAGAAAGAAGCCTGGTCTTGAATTTTCTCCAAGTTCAGCTTTTGTCTGAGCTGATCTGTGATCAGCTTGCTATCTGTAATAGTGAGAAAATGGGGGAATGCTGAATGATGGGAGGATAATTTCTCTTTGTGGAGATTGTGGTCAAGCATTGGGACGTGCTGCCCGGGGAAGTGGTGGAGTCCTCATGGCAGGAGGTGCTTAATAGCTGTGTGCATGTGGCACTAGGGGGTGTGGGGCAGCGATGGGGCTTGGTGATCCTGAAGATCTTTGCAAATGTAAAAGATTATATGATTACATGATTCTAAATAACAACAGCATGATTATTGTTGTCTGATTTCAAAATGTTCTGGAGTACTGAAGTAGAAGCGTTGGCACGGTTTTGCTATCACCGACAAAAGCTAAAATAGAAGTGCAGCATCTCGAATGCATTGCTTTCTACACCGTGGTCCACAGAAGTGCTTTTCTGTAATGGCCTGCTGCCAGCAGCACATTGAGTGGGCCATCCCACAGCTTCTTTGTGTCTTCTGAAAAGAGAGTAGAGAAGTGTAAACAAAGTGGAGTTTTTCAAAGATAACTTTTTCAGTTTGTTTTGTGCCTGAGATGAGGCATTACTGTTCTTGGATAATGTAAAACTCTTGTGCCACCCAGCTGCTAATAGGGGATCACAGCTCTTTCTGAAATATTTCATAGGTTTGAGGTCTTTCAATGTATAAAACTTCTGACTGTCCAGAAAATGCTTTGCTGTTGAAAACCTACTTGTCTTATGCTTGTTTTCTTCAGTATCTCCAGTAGTGTTGGCCCCCAGTGGTTTCCACATCTGCAGCCTGAATTACCAGCCTTGTTGGTGAGCAGGACGTGGGCTGTCTTGTGGTGAGACTCCACCTCTTGTAATCAACAGGCAGAGCCCAGCCTCTTATGTTACCTGTTCCTGTTCCCTCTGTCTGTAGTGTGTAAGAACAAATCCTTCCATGTCAAACAGACTGGCTCTGGGACTTACTGTTTGCAAGACCTCATGTGCTTCAGAGGGAAAGTACCAAAATCCTGTGTGTTGGGGCTTTTGTGAAACTGGACTCGCATCACAAACATGACTTTTACTCTTGAGTGCTTTTATGATACAAGCAATAAAATGAGCATTACAGCTGGTCCCATCAGGGCTTGTAGGCAGAGCAAATTCGGAATGGTCACAGGAGCTTTATTCTTTGTCTGCTACCACGAACAAATGGATGCATGGCTGGGGAGCGGACTTTGGCTGCTGGGAGGAGTTGGGTTCACAGGCAGGGCCAAAAGGGAATTTCTTTGTGATAGGATTTCTCTGAAACATGTTCTAGAACAAAAAGAAATAGCTCTGCAGAATCCTTGCTCTTGATTTCAAGTTTCTTCAGAGATAGACTGCCTCTGGATCTGTTAACCTGGCATCCTTCTAGAGCATTAATTCTGTGTCTTGCTAAACGATTTGATTCAAAACCATTTCACTGTTAGGCTACTTTGTTAGATGTAAGGAGTGAATGCTAGTGTCTGTATTTATAATTTCTCATTCTCAGAAGAACTTGTTAATTACCACGTCTTCTGGGAACAGACAGCTCTGCCCCTTGTTCATGGAGCTGTGATGATGCACCTCAGGCTGTGAAAATGCAACTGAAGAATACTCATTTTCATGTGTTACAGATGAACTTCCCATTTAAGTCTGGTGCTCTTGTTTGTTTGTTTGCTTTTGTCAGGGTGGTTTTCTTACTGCTACTGGGAAATAATTTAGTTACTATTAGGGAGTGATTCTTAGCATGTGGTTTGCATTTGCAGGAAGCCTGTCTTGTAGAGACCACGTTGCTGATACTTTCCACTGAGCAGAGCTAGCCTGCTGGCTGCAGAAAGGTGCCTAGCTGCCCCACTCTCCTCACAGCAGCACCCAGCTGCCTCCTCAGGACGCTCCCCCTCCAACCTTCTGACATTGACAGATGGCAGTGCAGGGTCGGGGCCATATCTGATGGCAGCAATAGGTCAGTTGTGTTGTGCTGCACCTCTTCGAAGGGCTGCTTTTAAAAGGGTAATGGATATGTTGCAGTAGTGAGCAGAGCCTGTTTTATAGGAGTGATAGGAGTGTTTTCCTTCCGGGGCTGTGCAGGATCATTTGTGGCTGTGTTACCAACGTGTCAGATTCCATGATTCACCTGAAGTGGGATTCGAGATGGCTTATGGCTTCTCAGCTGGTGATTGGGACTGACAGCTTGTCAAAAAATAGAAATTAAAATAATCTCTTCCTGCAGCTGGGTCAGAAGAAGAGGTGTTTTCTGTATGTGCAGCAGATGGATGCTGTGGTGACAGCTTTTCTTGGAGCAGGAGAGGCAGAGCTCCAGGAGGGTCATTGAGGCACAAAGGGTCCAAAGACCAATTTTCTTCTGAAATAAGCTAATAGATAGAACCAAAGTAGAACTTGTTCACTTGTACCCTTGTAACATGACTTCTCGTGTTGTGCTGCAGTATTTCAGGATGCTCAGGTGCTTCTGGCTGGCACGGTCTGTGCTAACGCTTACCAGGAGCCCGTATGATGTAAGCCAGTCTGCGTGGCAATAGTCCCTACCAGAGGACGTTTCCATCTTCCTGCTCTGTTCTGGTGTATAACGACTTTTTCTACAATGAAAGTTTGGGGAAAAAAAGATTGTGGAGAGAGAGAGAACTTTTTCCCCTACCCATCGCTATCACAGCACATGTGTGCCTGCAGCTTGCTGCTGCTTCCCCAGCCCTGTGAGTGGTGTCAGCTGCGCTGTGCTGAGCGAGGACCTGAGCCCAGCTGGCCTGGTCCTAGCGAGGGGTGGCTGCAACCAGGGCAGCTGTTCAGTTCATCCTGCCTTTCCTTGATTCCTTTCTTCTGGTGCTGCTGTGGCTAAGTGTGTGAGTTACTTTAGGTACATCTGTGCTTCATTCCAACTTGTACACCACAGGTACACTGGCTGTAAAAATTATGTCTAGTAATTTAATGGGAATTGAGTATTACTGTTTTGCTGTCTGCACAGTTTATTAGTCTTACAAGAAAATTGTGGCCTTAAGCAAAAGTTTGTCCTCAAAATATGCTTCACTTTTTGTTTTTTTCTCCTAGGTATCGCATGCTGTTGCAAAGCTTGTGTTAGTTAGTTTCCACTGGCAAATCTCAGAGATTTTGGAAAGGTAAGTAACCTTATTTATTCTGTGCTTCATGCTTTTCCCTCTCTCTGCAAGAACGCTTAGGGTGTCCTGTAGTGTATTTTGACAAGTGCCTTTGAACCTGAAAGCAGGACGCACGGCATGTCAGGGAGCAGAGGAGGAATGCTGTTTGCTGAGGCTGTGCTGCCTGCAAAGAATTTGTGAATAAGGAGATGGCAGTGTCAGCAAATGTCTTTCAGTCCAAGGAATTATTGACATGCTGGAAACTGCGCTGATATGCTGAGCTTAAACAACAGGACCGAGGGTGCTGCTATATTTATTTATAACGCATAGAGATAACATATGGTCTGTTTTGAACATATGATCTGTAAATCATAAAGCAGCGCTGAATGTACAATTTATTAATACATTTGCTTTGAGGTTTTTGTTCCTTCTGAACATAAGTGATGTTTTTTTCCAAGCTGAATAGCGTTTGGAGAGCAAGAGCAGATGCTGTGAGAGAACTGCTGAGTGCAGCCCCTCTGTTGCTTGGGCAGCATCACACTGCAGTGAAGTCCTCCAGCTGATTTCAAAAGGAGAGTTCAGACTCTGCCCAGATATACATGGGAAGTGTGTCAGGAGGCACTGCTGTCTGGCAGCCCCTCCTGAAAGTACTGGCTCAGAGCTGAGCATTGTCTGAAAATAGAGAGCACATCAGGCTGACTCATTCTGCTGTGCCATTTTTGGCCCCATTAGCCACCAACTTCATCCAGAGAACATATGGGAAATGCACCTCATGTATGGGTACTGTTGCAGCATCTCTGGTAACTGACTTGTCTGTTGCTATGCATCCTGTGAGAGCTTTTCTCTGGGGAGTGTGGAGGGTGAGATTCCTGCACAGCAGGCAGGGTGATTGTGCAGGTTGACTAACAGGATTTAGTCAGGAGAAAGCACAGGGAAGGGCTTAATTCTGCAACAGTGACTTTGCAAGTTGTTCTCCTGTTGATCTGGTCCTCAAACTTCTGTCTTGTTATGAAGCAGCATTATCAAATTACAGCCTGATCATACCCCCAGTGCAGCTTTGTATCCTTGAATTCACTGGTGGTTTTTTTTCACTGGAGATTGCTCTATGATAGCAATCACTAACAGCAAGATGTGTTTACCTCAAAGGCTGCTGACAGACAGCTTCATATACCTAAAAGGTGATAATCTGTCATAAAGTAAATATTTAGCTGTATAGCAGACTGGAGCCAAAGCAAGACCTACACAGGATAGCTTGATTTTGCAGAGGAATAGGAGACAGGCAGGAGCCTCAGCAGAGCATGTTATCATGGTGATGGAACAATGCAAAATATATTCAGAAGTGGATTTGATCATTTGTTTAATTGTCTTTTCAGGCACAAGTCAAATGCTGCCCAATTGCTAGTAGAAGCACGAGTTCAGCCCACCTCATCCAAACATGTAAGTATGCTCACTGTTTGGGTCTGTTCCCCTTGGCAGAGAAACCTCTGACCCACCTCATTGGAGGCCTGCATTACTGATGGGCCTGTCCCATGTTAACTCTTTGCAAACTCAAGGTCCTACACCCTAAATCTGCTCGGGGTTGACTTTTTAAAGGGTGCTGCTCTGCCTAGCAATGCTTAAGCCAATCTCCCAGTGGTGTTCTGGCTTGGGCCAGCAGTAGCAATACTTGAAACAAATGCTTGCCTTTTGCAGCTGGGGCTGTGGGGTCCTTAGATGCTTTTTTTTTCTCCTTTAAATAGAAATGCTCTGTTACTTGTTTACAGAAGTTGTTCCCAGAGTGTGGTCCAGTACTCCAGGAACACATTGCAATGTGTTACATTTTGAGTGATAAAATGTTACATCTGAAAAACGCAGTTTAGGCTGTGGGAAAGAGGGATTTTTAAGGACCTGAAAGCCTGCTTTGGCATCTGAGCTGACTTGTAGCTGACATAGAGTCAAACACTAATGCAGCTGGCAGCAGTAAGCTTCATGGACTCAAATTATCTGTCTAGAGTCCAGAAAAAAATCTTTGTTATTTGACATACCTAAAAGGAGTACGTGTATTTTGAGATTTGTCTGAATAATTTGTCATTTAAGTACCCTTCATTGCAATGGTGATTTCATTTTTGGAGGAATGAAGTTACAGTTCAGAGGTTAATTTAAGTTTGGCAAACTTGGTTTGATATGCAATACACTGAGATCTATTTGTATGTGCTATGGCAAGTTGCTCTGTGGTTCAGCTCCTAATGCAAAATACTGATATTTCTGGGGAGTTCTTTGTGTATGCTCATACTATGGAGCATCTGGCCTTGTAGAGAGAAACTATCATGGTAAGCTCAGAGAGACAGCTTCCAAAGTTTTGAGGTAGTGTGCTTGCTATTCAAGTTGAGCAGTTGATCTGGCCATCAACACGATTGCCAACTTAATGAATCTTGTTTTGGTCTGCTTAGAACAAAGTCGCTCTATTTCTTTTTCATGTGGTCATGCTACAAAACAAGCTCTGCTGGTCATGTGGCTGGGTGGGTGCTGATGCTGCTGCATCCCTGGCACAGAGAGCTCATGGAAGCTCACTGCTGTCTCGCTAGCTTCTCAGAGAGTAACACACGTTTAAGTAGATGAAAAGTGATTAGGTGACTTCTCTGTGAAAGGGGAAATAGGAGCTCAAGCTCCTGCTAACAGCATTGTAGAACCTCACTTTTGTTGATACTGTGCTAGACAGTCTTTCAGGTCCCAAGGGTGAGCCAAAATGTGTGAGAGGCTCTATCTGTTTTCTGGGGGTTAGTTCTGCACTACCCACAGGGAGACCAGACAGCTTCCCAGTGAAAGAGTAGCAGAACTGTGTCTGACTTGAAACAAACCCTCACAGCTTAAGAGATGAAGCTATTCTGCCAAATGTAGTATAGGCAGAAGTGATGCAAGAAAGTCCCTGAACTTTCTGATGGTCCATAAACAGTCTTTTCTCTTTATAAACATTTGGCATGCAATACCTTCGTTTGTGTGTCCAATATGATACCTAAAATTACAATCAAGTAAAAAGACACTGCTAAGCCTGCTTCCAGCCAGAGCTGCTCTCCCAGGCCTGTGGAACAGCTATTGAGTCCAACCCAGCTAACAACAAATCCCAGTAAATTCAGGGAAGAACTGAACAAAAAGGACATACACAGTGATGTATTTACTCATTTTTCAAACAAAGAAGATGATAGAGCTAGAAAAACAAAGGTGAACTTTGGGTAGCACTAGATGAAAGACAGGAGCTATTCAGCGGCTGTTCATCCGCTGCGCTCCGTGAGCTTGACGAGGTTCATGAAAAGGGCTGATAGTGGGGGCAGGGCAGCACGCCGGTCACTTAGGAGCCTGTTCTGGCTTGGAGCTCATCCGAGACTGCTGTCGCAAGGAAAGTGCTGCAGGTATCTGTGGATGAGGTGAGATACTCAGAGCTGCAGTTGATTTCACTGTGATGCTGGTTTGTCTCTCCCAGGCAATGGTACATTCCTCCCATCACTGCGCTGTGTGCATGCAGTTTGTCCGGAAGGAGAACTTGCTTTCTCTGGCTTGTCAGCACCAGTTCTGTCGCAGCTGCTGGGAGCAGCATTGTACAGTGCTTGTCAAGGATGGTGTTGGAGTTGGTAAGTTCAAGGCGGATTTGGCAGTGGATCTGTGTTTGACATCTTGGTTGCTCTGCAGGCAGCGGTCTGAATTGTTTCTCAGTAATGAGAAAATGGAGCATGGAATGGATATTTGTGATAAATTTCACTTTAACAAGCTGTTTTACCCGAATCCCTCGTTGGTGTTGGCATACTGCCTGGAAAGCCCTACTCCTGCCTAACAAAACCTGCAATTCTACAGATCCATTTGCTGCTCTTCTCCCCCTTCTGATCTCAAGAGCAAATGAGAAGTCAGAAATCTGCTGTATTTTGAGATTGCATCTCTGTGATGCGTTGTTTTGTTGCCCTGGAAGTTCTTGTGGATACAAACACCTGTTCCATTTGTGTTGAGCAGAAGCCAGTAGTTGCTGGGCTTGGTTTGGACTTCTCCTGGCCTGTTATTCTTGCTGATATGACAGTAACATGCAGTTGAATCCTGGTTGAAACACTTACTGCTCCTGAATACATTTGTGCCCTATCATCTTTCAGTGAAGACAGTTGGGCTTCAGCTTTTCAACGGCCCTGATGCATTCAATTGATCTGTTTCACAGTTGTGTCCCTCTTGCTACAACAACAGATGGCACCTAGGAAACTGTTGAATGCTGTCTCTGTGTCTCTGCTATTTAGTACACGTTGCACTGTGCTGAAATGTTGCCTTCTTTTCTCAGGGGTCTCCTGCATGGCTCAGGACTGCCTACTTCGGACACCAGAAGACTTTGTTTTTCCATTGCTGCCTAGTGAAGAGCTGAAAGACAAATACAGGCGCTACCTCTTCAGGGACTATGTGGAGGTACTGTCTTTTTCACAGTTAAAATACCCTGGATCAATTCACCAATGACTTGCAGAAATCTTGTTTGAAGTGTCTTGCATCTCTGATTAGAGATGCAGTGACTACAGTGGAGTCGTCCTTCATAAGCATGATGTGGCTGCTTCTGTAGGGCGGCCTCACTGGCGAAATGCTCTAGCAGGTTGCCAAAGTAAATTCTTCTCTAAGGTCACCCAGGAACTTGTTGGCTGGTGCTGGACTCTTTTCCTGAAGTAGAATTCTCAGAATGTTTCAACTGAGAATCTCAAGCTTCCATCTCAGTTTTGGTCTCCTCCTTACTTTTATGTAGATATTTTAGGTTCTGGCAAATAAGTCTCATACTGCAGTGAAGCCCAACTGGATTGGTTTGCTTAATAACATTTCATTAGAGATTTATTGAAATTAAGGCAGACATATAAGATGAAATTTGTAGAAAGTATTCTGGTGACTGAGAGCTCAAAGAAATGGGAACAGTATGAAAGAATAGTGTCACCTCTCTTCAATATGTAGAAGGAAACAGCCACCACAAAAAAGCAGCTGAGTACAATTTAGGTTATAAAATAAGCATGGGAAAAGAGCTCAAATAGAGTAAAAGTGTTCAGTAGCTTCGTGTGCTCACAGCCACATGTGTTGCTGTGCTTACTTGGTCTATAGTCCTCCATTTGAACTCCCTGTTGTGATAAGTAGCTAACATCACCTTTCCTAATGTGGGAAAGGTTCAGCTGCTCTGTTAGGGAAGATCTGGTAACAGTTTTCAATATCTTTTCCAGTAAGAAAACACATTTGTCTTGTGTGTTTTTATGGATAGGAGTAATTAGACTTGAACAGATAAATGCTCTTCTGCACCCTTTGCTGATTTTACCACATTGGTGTGTTCACAGAGCCATTACCAGCTGCAGCTGTGTCCTGGTGCAGATTGCCCTATGGTCATACAGGTACAGGAGCCAAAAGCCCGGCGAGTGCAGTGCAATCGTTGCAATGAGGTCTTCTGGTAAGAAACAGAAAAGGTTAAAGATCACAGGGAAATTGCTGTCCTCAGAGCTACTCCGTTTGCTTGCCAATAGGTTCAGTGTGTGAAAGCATCTCAAATGCTTTGCTAAAGTTGTTTGTAACCTGAGTTAACTTGAGTAACTGGACACGTAGTGTCTGACTTCTGCAGGTGGTCAGCCTTCCCCTTGCTCCCCAAACTCCTTGGGAGCTGGGTGTTACAACAGTCAGGCAACACTGATCTTGAGTAATGAAGGAGTTAAAAATCTTTTGTCCTTTGTTGGCTAGGTTACAAATTCGGGTAAGGCCAGAGTGAATGATAGAGATTCTGGTAATGGATGTAGAGATCTGTACGTTATCTGCTGGTCTGGTGGTTTTAGGCTTTTTACAAGCATTTGATTACCGGAGTATCTGGTGTGTTTTGAGGCTAGAGTGAGAATAAATTTTTACTAAATAGGAACATTAATGTTCCCTGTTGGCTTTGAAGTGTCCTTGGTCACGTTTATGTCAGAGAAGGCCTCTTCATTCATCCTGATGCTGGTTTCTGCACATCAGAGTGGTGGTTTATTAGAGCTCTCACTATGCAGCCCTCAGCCTTTATTTCTGCATTCTGCTAATACACTGTGAATACATTGGCATCCCTTCCCCTTGCTCTGCTTCACAGACTTTGGTCATCAGGAATACCTCAGTTCTTGAGTCATTTCTGTGGAAATGGATATGTCATGCCTTGTTTTTTGTCTCCTGTTAAGCTTTAAGTGTCGGCAGATGTACCACGCACCCACAGACTGTGCTACCATCCGGAAATGGCTCACCAAATGTGCAGATGACTCCGAAACAGCCAACTACATCAGTGCTCACACTAAAGATGTAAGAACAAGTACTGGCGTGTCTTTTCACGTCCTCTAGTCCTACCTGGGAATCCTACAATTCTTCATATATGTAGCATTTTCACAGGCTCTAAATTCTCACGGCTCTCTGGGGACTGTGTTACTACAAACTGAATGCACTGGGAATGCAGACAGTCCAGCTGACCTCCTGCACTAAGGACAGGATGGTGGTCTTGGTTCCTATTCCAGGTCTTGTGTGAATGTCTTTGGAAGCCAGCTGTGCTGCCCTCCCACGGGCAAAAGGCAGAATTGTGACTGCTTGGAATACACAGCGAAGGTGTATTTCAAATGGGGGGAGAGGGTGTAGTAAATGCAGTTAGTGAACTCTAGTGGTGCTCTAGTCTCAACGTCTGTGTGGGGGAAGGTGAGGGAGATAAGGTCCTGATTTGGCAATAACAACAGAAGGGGGTGGATGAAATGGATAAATTGTATTCTGAAGTACTTCTGGTAGATTTAAACCTGAGAAAGAGAAACTGTTACATACTGTGTACTCTATCTTGGAAATATCTTTAAAGGTCACAGATGTATTTCTTTTAGATTAGCTGTTTGCAGACTGGGGTTTTTAATGTCGTTTGGAGGATTTTGTGTCAGTTCTTAGTTGACTGGCATTTGTTTTTACTATAAATGGTAATAATAGTGACAGTGCTCATTAGGCACCAGCTTCAGTTGTGCTAGGAAAGTGAGTACTTTGTCTAGAGATCCTAAATACCATTTTTTCTTTAGAGAGGTGTTAGCATGTGATGGCAGTCTTTCTGCTATGCATCTTTGGAAATATAAGGCTCTTTTATATTCAGCATGCATTTTACCTGTTGTTGAAATTTGTAAGAAGCAACAAAACTCACTTCTTTCTTTGTACTTGTGCAATCAAAACAATGCTCTGAACTCAACACTCAAGAGTATCAGAGAACCACTGCTGCAGCAAATAAGTGTGCAGCTCTCACTGTGGTCCTACCGATTCTCCTCTGCTTGTTGTCATCTGATAGTGTCAGGATACAGAGCTAGTTATCTTGTAGTTTAAATAGCTGTGGAAGCTACTGTCAAATGTGATCTCATTTATGTCTCTGTGCCTCATCAGCTGCTAATTGGTAACACGGTGAGATTTTTAGTTTTACGAGATGTAACAGCAGCAAACCTGTTCTCTTGAGCAAGCAGTCTGGTGCTGCTGTGTAACATCCCTGGCTTTCTGCCCCCTTTCTAAATCTTTTCATACATGCATACAAAAATAAAATAAAGAACACAGGTAGAATTGTCATGCAAACATTGTCATTCTCAGAAGGTCTGCTGGAGACAAAGTTGGGTCTAACAAATGCTTATGTTTCCCCAGTGTCCGAAGTGCAATATCTGTATTGAAAAGAATGGAGGCTGCAATCACATGGTGAGCAGTTCCCTGAACACACCAGATCTTTCTTTCTCTAAGCAGAATTTTTTTCCACTTTCCACTAACCAGTGCCTCCTGTCTTCTCTTTCAGCAATGCTCCAAATGCAAGCATGGTAAGTAGAATTTGGAAACAGTTTTCCCAGCACTGTGTTTCAGAGATGTTCTCTTTTTGTGTGTAATGAAGATGAATTGTGAACGCTGACTGCAATATTTTTCCCCTCATAAAATGTGGACAAGGCACTAAATTACAGACTTGTGATAGCCTTTTTTCCCCCCTCACTGGCTGTAATTTTGATTAGCTTCTGATTCAGTGCTAGTTTAACTCCTTCTCCCTGACATCCATTGTATAGGAAGATCTCTGTCTCTGCCGTAATACCAAGAGTGGAAAACATCCCAGAGGAGAACATGAAATGCTTTCCCTGTAAATCTACTGATTATCAGTTGAAGATACTGGCTATCTTCTCAGATCAGCTTAGGTCCTTCTGGTCTCTGATGGAAATAATGAGACCCAACCCAGATGAAACTGCAGGAGCTGTGAATTGTTCTGCATAACATTCTCTATTGGACTGCTTAGTCCACCGCTGTGCATTGAGCAGACAGATGTCTGTGGACCATTGTGTGCTCCTCTAAAACAACAGCCTGTTCTTTTGTAGATCTTTTCATGGCAGAAATAATCCCTGTTGCCTTGGAGCAAAATAGTTTGTGTTCAGGCCCTCTATATTAAGTGTGCTGCTAGGAAATATTATATTATCAGAACCTTATTTGGATGATGATTAAAGACTGCTGTCCTCTCTCATTTCCTTTGCTTTGGGGTCCTCAGCAGCACTGGATGTGATTTGATGGAGCTCTGTGACAAGAGTGAGCAAGCAAGTGCCAAGGTACCATGGTGACTAGCATTCAAGAAGGCTGGTGAACTCTGGAAATGCCAATTTCAGTCCCTTAAAATGAGCGACACAAAGTGATTATTATTTTAGCAACTTAATCTCCATCTTTTTTCCTTTCCAGCAAAACACTCACAGCCTCGCTCTGAAACCAGGAAACTGTTATGTGGGTTTTGCTATTGTTCTCTTTCTTCCACTTTCTTCCCAGTTCAGTGGCTCCTAACTTCAAGTGTCATTGACCACTGATATCTGAAGTCATGCAGGTAGTTTTCTCTTGGAGAGAGCTGAAGGCAGATTTTATTTGCATGAATTAATTCACTCTTGTATTTGATTGTTCATATTTTATTCAACCAGAGATTCTCATGGTGCCGTACGCCAGAATGGGGTGGATGCAATTCACAAATAAGACAACAGCCTGCCTCTTCTTTAACCTGGAGTGACAGCCTGTGCAGAGCACAAGTTCTGTACATTGGTCTTGATGTACACAATACAGCACTTCAAGGTTTACTTTGTGTAGTTGCACAGGAGGCTGTACAACGAAAATCTTCCAGACAGGCTGGTATTTTTGGCTCACTGTTGTGTTCTGTTTTGCAAGATGATACAAAATGTATGTTTCTTGGCTTAGCAGAAATAATGAGAACAGATGAGCTATGTCTCCTGAATCTTTTCTTTCTCAGCCTTATGGTTTTTTTTATTCTGTGCATCATAGTGGAATTTCACTGTTTTCTGCAGACTTCTGCTGGATGTGTCTGGGAGACTGGAAGACTCACGGCAGCGAGTACTACGAATGCAGTCGGTACAAAGAGAATCCTGATATTGTAAACCAGAGTCAGCAAGCACAGGCCAGGGAGGCCCTTAAGAAGTACTTGTTCTATTTTGAGAGGGTAGGAGACATCTCTTTGGCCAGAGCTGCTGTAGCTTTTTAATGCTCCCTGCCTGGTGCAAAGGTCACTGCCAGCAATCTCCATGCAAGAAACTGCCCAAAGAGAATCTGTGCTGAATTTTCAGGCCCCGTTCTTTCTTACTCTATGTCCTGCCCTGTGGGTCCTGTTCAAACCAGTAGTGTCATCCCTAAAGCAAATTATACTTGTGTGTACTCTTGTGTTTCCTCGTGCTAGAGAAAATTGGTATTATCTGTGTGCCACTATACTGTTTTCCTGCAGGCTGAGTGCCTGCAGTAGATTAATATTACTCCAATCATTTCCTTTCAGGACTGCAGAACTTTTGTTACTTGCAGCATATTTTCACTGAGACAAAGAATAAACAAACTGTTATGTTCAAATTCCTTTGGCTATAGCAAAATTTTCCTAAAGGACCCAGAGTGCTGGGTGCAACTTTTAAAAAGTGTGATTACATGATCTGTATGCACACAGATGTTTCAAAGCACCTGGACATACAATGTATTTCTAGAACAGCATCTGTGCAGGAGAATGTGATAGAGGTACAGTGCTGCTGCCTGTCAGTGCACTTGTTTCCCCATTAAAATGAATTTATTCTTTTTCATTCTGTGAGCCAACTCCTGTGTTAAAATAAACGAGTTCATTCTTGGCTCACTAGACCAAACAGGCTTTGGGATGTGGTCATGTTCACAGTGTGCATGTGGATGTTGGAGTTCACTGAACCCGCATTTAAGTGTTAATTTCAACTCTTGCCCTTTCTATAGAAATTGTATAAGTAGAGGAATCACCATTACTATCTATCTTGTTGTACACATAGTCTTTGTGCAGAGAGCATTCCTACTCTGAGGAGCTGGGTTTGCCTCTTGCTCTTTCCTGCTGTCAATCTGTTCTATACAGCTTCCACTCCTTGCTATTGGAGCTGCTGCCTTGCTGTTCTTTCCCACAGCATGTCTTGCCTTGCTGGACTCCTGCCCCACTTCAGTTTCCGCTTGCTAGAGCTTATGCTTTTATAGCAAAGTATTCTGGTCTCATACCATTTTTTCTTTTCCCTTCTTCCCACCCTATGCAGTGGGAGAATCACAATAAAAGTTTGCAGCTGGAGGCACAGACATACCAACGAATCCAGGAGAAAATTCAGGAAAGAGTTATGAACAACTTGGGAACGTGGATAGACTGGCAATACCTACAAAATGCTGCAAAGCTACTTGCAAAGGTGGGTAGCTGTGGCTTGTTTAGCAGAGAAGAGAATCCATGCACATGAATGCTAATTTCACAGTGCATAGTGAGAGGAAGGGAACTTGGGGGTTATGGGTATGTGAAACTGTACCTCAAGTCTAGGCTGTGAACTAGGCAAAAATCACCTGGAATCTGAGACTCTTCTTGTTTTCTCTCTCTTTTCCCTGGACCCCAACAGTGTCGTTACACTCTGCAGTACACATATCCATATGCCTACTACATGGAGTCTGGTCCCAGGAAGAAACTGGTAAGGTGTTTTGCACTTTTTTCACTTACTGTTTGTCTGGGGGTGTTTAGCTGGCAGCATGCTGGGCTGAATGAATAGCCAAGCATCCACATTTAATTCCAGAGCTTGTGCATCTGAAATACAAGTACTGAGTTTGAGGAAAGCGCAGGACAAGACTGTGTGCTTTTGCACCTTTCTTCTTTGCTTCAAATTGATCTGCTGCTCAATTGGTATTTTCCTTTGGCAACACTGCATTTTAACTAATAAGCACTTTATCCAAAAAATTTTGAAGCTGGAAAATGTTTGTTCTTTGGTGGGACTATCACAGGGCTGTGGACTGTATTTCCCACAAATTGCTGCTGGAGCATAGGTTTTCCAGCCTGGAATTGGTGTGTAGCCCTGCCCTTGATTCCCACTGCAAGTTCTTGGCAAGCTGGAACTTTCTACAGGCTGGATATGTCCCAGAATATTCTTGAATTCATTGAATGTGTTGATTCTTTGACTCAGTAGTCAAGTAAAGCTTGTTCTCCAATCTCTTCCCATAGCATGTGTATTCTCTCAGGCTTTGACCACATTTTATTTTCTGTCTGACTGTGCTGGTAGAACAAGCTACTGCTCCCAGCAGTGGTTAGTAGTCCCTCCATTCTGCCTGCAGAGCTGCTCACAAGAGCATTTCCTGACCTGCTTATTGGCAAAGTGAGCTGAGTTAGCAGATATCTGTCACTGTGAGTGTTTCTGAACTGATATGATTAACTTTGAGTGATGCAGATTGGGGAGTATTCACTCCAGGAACCTCCTGCAAGGCATGTGTAGCTGAAGATGGATAGGGAGGAGGCACAAACCTGCTCTTCCTGCATTGCTGTCAGCAGAACTCGTTTGTTTGCTCCTCAAGCGTAGCAGGTTGAACGAAGCTGTTCCACTAAGCTAGTTTCTTGATGCTAACTCTAATTTTGCTGCTTGCAGTTTGAATACCAGCAGGCCCAGCTGGAGGCTGAAATTGAAAATCTCTCATGGAAGGTGGAGCGAGCAGACAGCTATGACAGAGGGGTGAGTTCAGCTTGCTTGAGCCAGCTGGCCAGATTTTGTTAATATCAGGCTTAGCACCTCTGTGGGAGAGCTAAGGCGGTTAAGTGAGAGTGCTGACATACTAGATCCAGAATCTCACTTTTCTTCCTCTTGCTGGTGGATGTTGTGGAAGTGGAGTGCTCACTGCTTCTTGGGAGAGGAAGCAGGGCCGGAAACAGAACCAACAAAGCTTTGGAGGAAGCTGCCCAGAATAGACCTCTGGTTAAGTATGGGTTCCTGAAGTGTGTAGCTTTTTAGATAAAGCAAGAGCCAGATAACTGCAGAGTGAGCCCATGTTAAAAGGAATGAGGTCTGCAGTCTTGTGATTCAGAGCATATGTGAAGTATGAAGGTTGGTGATTGTCAGATTATTTGAATCCCTGAGCAAAAAAATTAACTCATCTCTGGGGATCTCACGCTAACTATTTCTGCCTTCTGTTCTACCAGGACTTAGAGAATCAGATGCACATAGCAGAGCAGAGACGGAGGACCCTGCTGAAAGACTTCCATGACACATAAAACAGGCGAAAATGACGAAGTGCAGGGGTGAGAGCAGCAAGTGAAGTGATGGCAGCTTCACCGGGATAAGCAGGCACTGCCTCTGGGAGAACACGGCCAAGGACAGAGCCACCCCTCCCCTTGCGAGTCAGACACATGCAAACATCACATCTTAGTCCAGTTTGTTCTCTTATCTTTCTGTTTGTTTCTGCCATGCTAGAGGCCAGAGCTCAGATTGGCGTATTTCCTGGGACATTTCCCTCCTGCGCTGAATGGTTTCAGAAGGGAAGGGAGTTTTTCTCTGAATGGCTGTTAATAGTATTAGATCAATACAATTTATGTAATTTTCAACGGTTGTACAATTATACAGACAAACCTTAGAATAACACACAACCCTTTTTAAAAATAAATTGGCAGTGGAGTGTTTTTCCTTAATCTGCTTGTAAATTTAATGGGCTTTTCCCTCTCTCCTCCTTCCTTCCTTTGAACCAAAAATCCTCCTAGGCGCTGAAGGAGGTTACAAAATAACTCACGTAGATTTCCTGATGCTCCTTTAGCCAGGACATTGTAGCATTGGCATTGCATGAGGAGAGTGGCTGGTGCTAAGAATGGCTGCTGCTGTGTCTGATCTGGCAGTACCAGCAGTGTCTGTGACTTAGTCTGATTAATGTGACGTCTCTTCTTGAATATCAGCTGTGCAAAATCTTGCTACACAAACGAAAACAAGCAGAGGAATTGCAGGGGGGAGAGCAGGTTATTGCTAAGCCAGGTCAGATTCTGCATTTGATAAATTTTAGGTCTTCCATATAGATTTTTTGCTTTACTTGTTTTTGTGGGGAGGGTGTTGTATTGCCAAAGTGAGTGATGAGGGAATAGTAGCGTACAGATGTTATCAAGGCTTGGGGCTTTTGCAGAGTGAAACAATCCATGTCATAACAGTGCCATGCAATCTGGTAAAGAATATTTGTGCCTGCTGGGTGACATGGTTGAGAAAAATTTGATCCCATTAATTGATATGAAACTGAACTCCGCTACTTTATGAGGAGCAAATATTATGTACAACTCCCTGGCACGTGTTGGACAGGCACTAAAATACAGATGCACTGGTTGTGCAGAGTCTGCACCAAGCCAGGCAGACAATTAACTTGCAAAATTAATTTATTTGTATATTAGTATCAATACTGGTGGGAACTTAGCAGAAAAATGATTGCTAGGAGCATGTGGAGCTTTTTTATTAACATTCTTTTTTCTAATGTAAAATATACAGTAAAATAAAATTATGAAAGCCTAGTTCATCTTAGTAGAGGTTAACATGAAAAAGGTTCATTAAATGCTGATGCTTGCCTCTTTGCTATAGGAAGCAGGCCACGTGTTAAGATTTCACAAGCATGTATGTCACCTGCACCAGGAGCACGCTGTACACAGCCAGTGAAGGTGAAGCTGGAGTGACTGCTTTGAGGAAATCACTTCTGTGGGGGACTTGTGGGGTTCTCTTCCATGCTGTATGTGGAAGCGTAACCTTTGATGCATCCCTTTGTGTTGTTGTTATACAATTTCACTTGACAAAGGTTAAACTGAAGGGGAAAAAGTACCAAATTTGTGCATGTCCAAATAAGCTAACTGCTGTTGGAGCCTTTCTCATGTACCTGAGATGTGTGAGCCAAGTTTTTGCAGCATGTGTAATTGGGCAGATGGATTTGAACAAGAGATGCTTGGTTTAAGAAAATAGCTGCCACCAAAGCTAATCCTGTGGCCATGCTTGTTCGTGGTGGAAAATTTCCATCTGAGAGGCCTTGCTCTTTCCATCTCCCCTCCCTGCTGTCGGATGTCTCCTCAGGAACGTGCCGCCAAAGCGCTGCTGGCAGTGGAGCAGGGATAGGAACAGAAGCAGCACCTGTACAAGGTCTCTTATGTTTCTGCTCTGGGCTGTTTTGGCTCCCATCTGGGCTGAAGCCATGGGGTAGGTATGTCCTTGCTCCAGCTACTGCCTCCTGAATTCTTCATTCCCTCCTCTGCTCCCAGCAGCAGCATCTTGGTGCCCTGCTCAGCATATATTCCAGAGATTGGTCAAATGTACCTTTCTCTCCTCCTCCTAAATGCTTGTCAAAATTTGGGACACAGAGCAAGAAGTAGCTCAGGGGAGAGCTTGCTGAGACCCAGCAGTTTGCAGTGTGTTGAGCTAACATTTAAACTGTTCTTTGAAGATTTTAGCCTGCAAATAATCTGGATAAAAGCTGGTGTTCTTGTTGTTTAAATGTAACTAGCATAATGCCCGGTCTCTGCAGAACAGATACTTGGTGTTTCCTAATCCCAAAGAGCTCTCACTCTCTTACATAATTGCCAGGCTTTGAGCTATACTAGAATGGGGTTTTGTCTCTCTCCACCTCCTCTTTGCCTCTCTCCATTGCCCCCACAAAATGCTTTGCCATGAATCCTTGTTTGTAGAAAAACTGGACTATGTAGCAGTGGCCAAATGTGCTGAACAGACTGCTGAGATGTTGGCTGAGGAACAGTGCTACATGTTGCACTGAGTGCCCCTTAATTCTTTCAGAATTTCTGAAGCTTTAGCCAGCAGTGCTGTTTGCTTTCAAACAAATCACACCCTTTCTTAGGGTGGTGGTTGTCCTGGTTTGCAGACACAAATCCCATTTCCATGCTCTCTGGGAAAACAACAGCACTTTGTTGCTGTTGCAGCCCAGGCAGGGTGACTGCTGTATCGATGTCATGCAGAGTTACAAACTCCAGGACAGAACCTGCAGAGCACAGGGAGCATTGGCTCTTTGTGTAAAGTGGCACTGCTTGAAAGGCAACAACAGGAAGGAGTTGCAGTACCGACAGACAAGGCTAAGTTTTTTTCCCTTCTAACGGGTACACAGCCCTATTCGAGTCAGCAGGGCTATGTGACCATAGGTGCTCAGTGGCTCAGGAGCCATTCATTCAGAGGCATAAAATTCCCTTTGATGCATTACTGCTACAGATGTGGAATGTTTGCTCTTTTCCTTTCTGCGTTTGTCTCCCCCTGCCCGCCTGCCATCTCTCCATCCGTGCATCCGGCGCTCTTTGTTTCAGCTTTGCTCGTGTTTCGCTTTGGCTGCCTCACCTCTGATGGTCCTCAGGCTTCCCAGACTGTAACAAAAACTTTTTTACTGATAACATAAACTGCATGACTGCTGCTCTGTCCTCGCGTAGGGCCGGGGGCAGCAGGAGGTTTCTGTATTATAGCCTCGCACTCTACATTTTAGACTTTTTAAGCAGGTGAAAAATAGAACTTTATTTTTAAATGAGGCACTGGTTCTGGGAGTTCGTTTACTCGCCCCGCTCCGGTTGAGGTCGCGGGACAGTGCCGGAGGAGGCTGCCGCGTAGCCGCACACGCCGCAGGAGGGCTGCGAATCTCTTTCCTCCTCTCTTCTCTTTGCGGGCACCGGATGGGGGCGGGGGCGGCGGAAACCGCCCGGGAGCCGGTTGCCAGACGCGCTCCCTCGGTTTATTTGCAATAAATTGTGACTTTTTCACTTCGGACGCGTCCCGGCTCTTCCTTGGCCTTGGAGACGCGCCGCCCCCCCTCGCGCCGCACGTGTCTCTTTCCCGCCGCGCGCGCGCCGGCCACGCCCCCGCCGCGATGACGTAACGCGCCGCGCGGTTGCCGTGGTGACGCGCGGGGCCTGGCGGGCCGGGGCGCGATGGCGGCTGCGGCGGCGGCGGCGCGGGCGGAGAGTCCCCCGCTGCCCGGCCCGCCGGGGGGCCGCCCGCGGCCCGTGTGCTCGCGGCCCTACTTCCTCGTGCTCATGGTCTTCGCTCACCTCTACGTCCTCAACGTGCTGGGGCTGCTGCTCTTCGTCCACCTCAGCGCCGGCGACGCCGGCGGCGGCCCCCCCGCCTCCGCCGCCGCTTCTCCGCCGCCTCCGCCGCCGCCCGCCCGCGCCCTGCCGCGCCTCGAGGGCATCAAGGCAAGGCCGCGGGGCCGGGCGCGGGGCTCGGGGCGGGGCGGGCCCCGGCTCACCGCCGCTCTCCCCGCAGGTGGGCCACACGCAGCGGGTGGAGCTGGGGCCCGGCCGGACCCGCGCCGTGCGCACCCTCAGCCTCAAGCCGCCGCTCTTCGGTGAGTGCCCGCGGATCGGAGCCCGCGTCCCTGCCGCGTGCCAAGAGCGGGACGGGCGGCCGAGGACCCCGGGGAGACCGCGGGGCGCGAGGGTGGGACGGGAGCGCGGGGCGTTAAGCGGTGGTAAAGCGGGGCGGCGTCGGTGCCCGGTGCCCGCCGGCTTTGTGCCCTCCTCTGGCTTTGCTCTGCAGCGCGGCCGCACCGCGTTTCCCTCTTGATGGTTTGCAGCCTTCCCCGCGTCGCTGCGACGCTCCCTAGGGTGAGCGCAGCCCCTGCAGCCCCTGCAGCCCCAGCCCCGCACCCCGTTCTGCGGAAGTCCGCTGGGAATGCACCGGTTAATTTGGTGATGGAGCTCGTATTACTGCAAAGGCAGAGCAGACCTGTTGGCTCTGAGCTGATGATGCTGGGGGCCTTGAGATGCTTTGCCAGTACCTGAGCTTTTCTCTGATTTGGAATCGATTATACAAACTGAAAACCTGGCCACAGGTCAGAGCATTTTCTTACTAAATTCCTTTAGTGCCGTAAGTACCTGCAAGAAATATACAGATTTGTTTTGTCATTTCTACATATGCAGTGTTCATGGCTCATTTCTAGCAGGTTCTCCATCAGACATTCATTGAACTCAGCCCTGGAGCACGTACTGGTTGTGAGACCCATGACACAGGCTGGGCAGTGGTTTTTCCTGCTCCAGTTGCAACCTTCTGTGCCCCGCCAGTGCTGCTCTGCTGGACTGATGCTGGCCTCCAGGAGGGCACCCACAGGCAGCAGTGATCCCACAGCCCCTGATATGACTCAGGCACCTCTGTCAGCTTCTGGGGCAGGCTGTGCCTTCTGATGCTGGCTCTGGGGACAGCCCTGGGTAGGCAGCATTTCAGATTCCACCCAGACTGCTCTCCTTTATCCTCTGATAGGGAAGCCCTAATTTAGAAACCTTGACTCGTAAGACAGCTCTTATCTCCCAGATAGACCTGCCAGGAGCCAGCTGTGACTTAAAAAGAATTCCAGAGACCTCTCTATCTATGCAAACAGCACCGACCTAAATTAAGTGTTTTAAAATCCAATTATTACGTCTCTGTTGTTTAAATTGGCAGAGGTGTGTATTTAATGGGGTGGTGTTAGACAAAGCCAGAAGTCGCTGGCAGAGCTCTTGAAGTCCTGAAGGGGATTTTGCTGAACGAGAGCCACTGTAGGGAGAAGTGGCTGCGCTGTGATCTTTGCTTTCAGCAAAGCAGGGTGTTGTGGGGCTGTGGGCAGCTGGCTGATGGCCTAATGGGAGCTCTGCGCTTTGGGGCTGGGCACCACAGGGAGCGCACAGTTTGCTGTTTTAAATGTGGGTAAGTCATCTGCATTGAACCCAAGCGTATTTCATGGAGCTCTCAAAAAGTCCCTGCCCTGTTTCCCCATCCCCTCCCCCCCTCTGGTTATGAGACATCATTTCTAAGCTTGTAAGTCAGACCATCTGTGCGCTGCTTAGTTGGGAAACACCAGTAATCAAATAATCCCATTAATGGAAAACAAATATCAGACAAAGCCTTTTTCAACCTTCAGAGCTTTTACTTGTTGTGTTTTCAAAACGCAGTCTGTTCAGAGGATGCTGCCATCACAGGGACCACCTGGCAGCAGGCCCTGCGGGTCGGGCGGCAGTTTGCGAGACGAGGCAGCGGGGAGGAATAAAAATAGGAAATCTCTCTGTTTTTCTTCTGAGCCTCAGGGAAAAAGAAGTAATTGCTACACAAATGTCAGAGCGCGGCTGAATTGCAGTGCGAGTGCCGTGAGTGCTAATCTCAGCCCATGTTAAATCTGAAGAGACAGTCTTGGCTGGGTTGTTGCTGTGCTTTACGAGCACAGGGAGGCAATGTGTCTCCATCAAAGCTGGCGGTTCTCTCCACAACTGAGGCTGCAGGCTTTGAGCACAGGGAAGAACGTATTTATCCCCAGAGCTGTGTGGTTTTTTTATTTTTTCTGTCATTTTTATTTCATTCTCAAGTTTAATCCAGTGTAGAAAACTTTCCATGGGCAGTGCTTTGTTAGACAGTAGAAATCCAACTCATTTTCTCACTCGGGGATTTGCAGTTTTCTGCTTTCTGCTCATGTTGAGCTGTGGCTGTATTCACTGGTGAGAGCGATTCCCAGTGTTGTTGCCACCTCTCTCAAGGCTCTGCGGGTATCTTCAGTAGCTCCACGGTTACCAGAACGTTCTGACCCAAACTGAATGCCTGAAGTCAAAAAGCGGTCATTCCCAGTTATGCAGAAATCCTCAGCTGTCTGCTGTGTGCTCAGGAGGGGTTGTTTCCTTTCACCTGTGCAAATGCCCATGTTATCGAAGGTGTCTTCTAGTCTGCTCGCCTGCAGATTTCAAGGCACTGATGCTGCACAAAGCCATCCATTGTAAGTCCTGGATTGGCAGGACCTTGCCGTAGGAATATGTTAAGTCTGCATCTCTAAGCTCTGCCTCTGGAGAAGGGTTTTAGTTATCTCAGGGATCTGTAGTGAGGCCCTACCTGCTGACTATGACTGCTTTGATTCACCTAAAAATACTGACTGTACGTCTCCAAAACACCAGCTGCCCGGGGAAGGAGTTTTCTAGCTGTGGGGAAGGGAGCCATTTCTTAGCATTGGGATCAAGATCTCAGACCTTCCTGCCGGCCTGCTCGGGGCAGCGGTGATGTTTCCATCTCCGCACGGCCTGGTGCAGGTTCCTGTTCTTCTTCTGCCAAGCGTAGGCCTTGTTCACCACCACTTTGTCACTCTGCACTTCTCCGCTGATGACAAAGACCCCCGCGTGAGTGCCTCTCATGATGTTGTGGGCGCAGGTAGCATCGATGTCCAGCCACTGCTGCAGCCTGCCTGGGATTTCAGTTCTGAGGAGCGGGCCGTGCTTCAGCACCTCCACCCTGGAGGGGTCCAGGTCGAAGTCGGAGACGGTTGTGGTCGTGTTCTTCCTGAGGATTCGGATTTTCACTGCTGGAGTGGGGGAAAAAGAGCTGTTAGTTCTGTTTACACATCATAGCTTTTGTGCTGCTCCTCTAACGTGGTGACACGTCCTCCCAAACCCGTGCAATTGCAGTGATTGTGGAAAAGTTCTCAGCTGAGCTGAGCGCTTCCAGCACTGAGCACTGTTCTTTCCACCCTGCTTTTCTCATGAGCGCAGAAGGCATAGCAGCACTGTGGCACGGGCAGAGTGCCTCCAAGGAGCAATACCACGAGCAGCAAGTCCTGTTACTTAACAGGTATGCTGAGAACTGATCATCTCTGCAACCTGCTTATAAAAGACGTGATTCCTCCAAGTCAGTTCTTATGGCCAAGCCATTCTTGTGTGTGTCACAGCTTCACTGCTGGAGGCTGTGCTGGCTGCAGGGAGGGCAGGTGGGTGTACTCACTGAAATCGTTGGCACAGAGGCTGTCCAGGATCTCCCTGGTGGTGCTGGCCTCTTCCAGCTCGCAGTCCTTGCAACTGGCTCGAGGCACTGCTGCAACAGAAAGCTGGTTAGAACGCCCGTTGCTGGAAAAGGCATCATACGGTTTTGACATCTGCGAGTGGTGGCTTGTAGTTTTGAAATGGTGCTTCCTCCTGAGCTAGCCAGCCCCAGGATAGGAATGTTAAGCTCCCAGTCTCACGGTGGGACAGGCACTGCTCGCTGTGCTTTGTGGAGGCTGTGTTCATTGCTGCATGTTGCCGTGACGTTGCTTAGTGAATGTCTGCTGCTTTTCACCTCCTGGACAGGCGCACTGTGAGCTCCCATGTCTTTTAGACTTCTCCCCTGCCCCAAGCACCACTGTCTGAGGGCACCCAGGTAGTGATGAGCAGAGCTGAGGGAACAAGCTTCAGCCAATGTCACACTCCTTTTCTAGTTACAGTGCAGTTCCCATAGAGGAAAAACTAGAATTTCCACTTTTCTTTTTAAATATAGCTTAAAGCCAGAAGCTCTAGGAACTAGGCTGGAACTTTATGATCCTTGAGGTCCCTTCCAACCCAAGCCATTCTATGAACACAGGCAAGGCATAGGCTCATCCCTGTGAGTATTCAGCATTACACATGGGAAAACATATGAGAAAAAAAGCCCTTACTTCTCCTGCTGGAGGAACTTTCATCCGTGGAGACGGCAGCGATGCACAGCTCGTGGTCTGCAGGGAACTTGTTGCAGTTGAGGATTTCAGGCCAGGGGTAGCCATAACAAGCCATGACGGGTGCACAGCTCCTCTTGACGGCCTCGCACAGGCTGCGGCATGGGTAGATGAGCCTGGGGGGGGAGCAGGGAAGCAAGCAACAAAAGGCTGTTCTGGAAATTGGACGGGAGTTCTGTTCTCCCTCAGAAGGGGGGAGAGTCCCTGCTGGGTAATCCCATGTCCCCTCACTGTGCTGCCTGAAAGTGGCTGTGATCAGATTGCACGTCTTTTCTCTCAGGAGGCAAATGCCATCGCTGCTGGGGAGCGATGCGGAACAAGCTCATGCAAATGCCTTACCTGTCCAAGCAGATGGGCGCGAAGAGGGAGCAGAGGAAAATCCTGGCGTCGGGATGGCACTCCCTGGCCAGCAAGGGCAGCCAGCTGGAGGACTGCTGGATCACCTCCGGCATGGTCTCGTGCTCCAGCAGGTTGGGGATCCTCATCTCCGAGTAGCCGATGTCGTAGCACAGGGCCATGCTGCGCGGGATGGCGGTGCAGCTGGAGGACCTGCGCAGGTAGCTGGCCCGCCCCCCCGGGCTGCCCCACAGCAGCAGGCGCAGCAGCAGGCCTGGCAGCCACGGGGCTCCCCGCCTGCGGGACGCCTTCTCTGTGCTCACAGCCCTCATGGTGCTCGGAGTGGGCTCGCAGCACACCCAGACTGAGCTGCTCCAGCCCGCAGAACGCCTTTTATAGCCTGCGAGCCACCTCCGTGGCAATCCATCCTCATTAAGTGCGGCCCTTTCAGAGCCCTCTTGGGGAAGACAATGCTCCAATTTTCGTTTGCCAGCGGCCCCGATTGTTTGGATTTTAGCAGGGGTTTGGCTTAGATCAGCAGGTGTGGAAATGAGGGCAGCTGGGGAGGAGTGAATGCCTTGGCCCTGTGTCTTGGGGCTCTCTGTTTGACACCAGTGCTCCAACCCAGCCCCTTTCTCTTGCTCCAGGATTAGTCATTATTTCATAAACCCCAATGTTTTCCTCTCTTTTGTTTTTTTTTTTTTTTCTTCTGAAAGCAATCAAGTGTTGCTCAAAGTCAATTAGAAGGCATTTGTTTAGCTGGACCCATTGTTGAGCGGGATGAGAGATAGGATGGTCTCACAGCCAAAGTTAACTGTTTGGGAGAGCAGTGGGCACAGGAACCAATTTGCAGCTGGGAAGGAAGACTGTTTGCACTGCGGATTGCCAGCTCTTAGCTGGAAAGCCCCTCACCTTGCAACCTGCCTGGCAGAAAGCGCTTCCTGCTAATGCAATTTCTACCTCGTTACAAAATCCCATTACCACCACTGAAGAGAGGGATTGTCCTTCCTCCAGCATGTAATTAAGATTCCAGAAGCTGTCATTATTTGAGCCCGGTTTGAGGAACTGGAGATCCTGGGACTGTTGCTTGCCAGTGGGTATGGTTGGCTCTGACCTGATGTGAGGCCGTGACGCTCGGGACAGCGGAAGCTGTGGCCCCAAAGCCCCCTCTGTTACAAGGACATTGTTTTGCTGGTGGCAGAAATTGTGTCCTCAGAGGGATACAGCTGCATTGTGTCCCCGGGGCTTCCCAGGAGCATCGCATTTTCTACAGGGCCAGTTCTGGTATGCACTTAAGAGGCCAACTGCTTACTGACAGTCGGAGCTGATAGGGTTGATTTAAGGTCGTGGAAGTAATTAACTTTTATTTTTTCTTTCCCCCTTTGAGGATTGCTGCTGCAGCTGGGATGTGATGTGTCCTCAGCACACACCTGCAGGGCTGCAGTTTAGAGAGCAGGACTTTGTGTCTGCAAGCACTTACAGAATCATTAAGACTGGAAAATACTTTTAAAGTCACCTAATCCAGCCCGTCTCAGCCATATTCACTTAAGCCTGTCCTGCTCCGATGGCTGTACTTCCTCCCCCTTCATTTAAGGGAATGAATGAGAATAAGTCAGGAAGTTGTTTGAGTTTCCCAGTAGAGCAATGTGCTAGGTACCCCCAGAAGGAGTTTGGTTGTTTGGGAGGTGCTGCCTGCTCTGCTGCCGAGCAAAGGAGCATGAAACCCTAGCCATCCTCGCTTCCCCTGTAAGGACTTCTGGCCTCCCTTCCTGTAAAACAGCAGTTCTAGACTGTGATCCACATGTAACCTTTGAAGTGATAAAACGCAGTGATATGCCTGTGTTTGTTCACTCCTTTGTCCATTGTGGTGATTTGCAAGAAAATAAGGGGCTTGACCTCGGGATCCAAACATTGAGGAATGGCTGCTGTAAAAATACCCATCTCCTGGAGCTCAGGTGTGAGATGTGTGCTGTTGTAGAGCTCTTCGGGTAGAAAGATATATATATTTGACTGTCCTACCCCCCTGGCTTGGTAGGAAGTTTCTAAATTTTCCTATTTTCCTCTCTTTTCAGTGGCCTGCTGTTAGTATTTGTCCTAATGTAACAGTTCCTCAGACTCTGTTACTGCTCGCATTTTCCTGCAGAAATTCCAGACTTCCTGACAGAGGAGGAGTGCAAACTCATCATCCATCTGGCACAGCTGAAGGGGCTGCAGAAGAGCCAGATCCTACCAACGGATGACTACGAGGAAGCCATGGAAATGATAGAAATCAGCCAGATGGATTTCTTCAATCTGCTGGACCACAATCAGGATGGGCAGCTGCAGCTCAAAGAGGTAGGGTGCATTTCTTCTTGTGTGTGTCCCAGCACGCTGAGTTTGTGCAGCAGAGCTGGCTGTGCCCTCCTGCAGCTGATGGGGCTTCAGAATCATCCACAGTAACAAACCTGGGAGGGGAATAAGGAGCACCTTGTCCACAGCTCTTCAGCAGCCTTGTCCTGCAAGGCAGCATGCATTGGAGTAGGTAGAAGGATGTCGCTTCTGAAGTTCACAGCTTGCTGAGAGCTGTACCACATCCGCCTAAGGATTGGTTAACTGAGCTTCAGCAGTCATTTGCCACCACCTAAACTGGAAATGAAAATGCAGATCAGCCACACAGCGTGGCTGCCCGATGATCTCCATTCAAGTCTGTGTGCAGAGATGTGCTGACGCCTGGCTGACTGATGCACTGCAGAGGAGAGCTGGCCAGGCCTCAAGCAGGAAACTGTGAGGGTTGCATTAGTACTGGAAACCAGTGCCCAGTGTTAATCTGCTTCTGAATTTCAGGTGCTGACTCACACCCGCCTTGGGAACGGCAGGTGGATGACCCCTGAAAACATCCGAGAGATGTACACTGCAGTCAAGGCTGATCCTGATGGGAATGGTAAGAGCAGCTCCTCAGGAATCCCCATGTCCTCAGCAGGGGACGCCGCACACAGCCATGCAGGGAGAAGCAAATACCGTGTCCCTGCCCAGGCCTGTTGTACCAGATGGTCTTCCAAGGAAAATAACACTGCTTTAGAGACTTAGCAGAAAGTAAAATTGGTGTAGACCTCTCAGAAGCTGCTCTGGCTCTGACCATGTAGCTCTCATCGTGTGGGCTGCAGCTCTTAAGGTGTTCCCCCCTGCTTTCAAAGGGACTTTTACAGCTGTCTGAGAGAGCTGCTTCACTGGCAGAGGGGTGCAGCATCGGTGGACTCAGGGTGGTCTTGGTCAGCTTTTAGTGCTGATTCCATCTCTGCCACTGCTCTGTTCTCTGTGTTACTCCCCTTACCCTGGTCTCCCTCTGGCCTGGACGTGCACTCTAACCCTTGCTGCTCTAATTAGAGTGTCCTCAATTAAGCAACTCTCCATTTCCTAATCAAATTAAGTGAATGCACAGGCTGTGCATGCTCTCTTCCAGTGACCTGGCATTGAGAGTGCCATAGAGGAGCTGCTTTGGAGATGAAGTAGGCACAGTACCCATGTGAATGCCTAACTATCCGGAGGGCACCCCGAGCACCCACGCTGGTGACATTTTTGGCAGGGGTAGGAGCGTATGACTGAGTTGCCAATGGCTTTTCCACCGTTCCGGATGTTTACGAATGAAAAGTCCTGTTAAAGTGCTTTTGGCAGGACCTTGCTTCCAGAGTGCTGCTTTCCTCCATTGTCACGTCGGTGCGTGCCGCTGAGGGACCAGGTCACGACCTGGATGTGGCACTGTGTTATCAAATAAGGGGAAGTGGGGACTGGGAGATGTGAGCGGGGCATGAGAAACAGTGACGTGGGTGATTTGCTGACAACAACCAGCACCTGGGGAGCTGCCCTGGGCTGACCCTGGTGGCTGGGCCTTTCCCCCTGGCCGCAAACAGCAGTGTGTTTGCTGCCTCCCTGAGCTCCTCTCTCTGTCCCTGGCATGTGCTGCTTCCCTGCTTCTCCAGAAAGGGAACACAACAAACGGTAAGGATTTCTCTGAAGCTAACAGAGGCAAAAATCCATCCCTTGCCAAGCTCAGCTGAGTGCAAACAAGAAATATCTGTTCTAGTAGAAACCTTTTACCTTTTGTTTTTCTGTCTTCTATTTACATCGGATTGTACTGTGTTGTGTATCTCTTTCATGTTTTGAAATTGCACAAAAGCAGCAAAAGCAGAAGAATGTACTGCTTGTTGTTTGGGGCTTGTTTTTTTTAAATTGCCCTGCAAGGTCTTGTAGGAAGGTGGCCTGAGGTGTCCCCCTCTGCTGCATTTAAACATGTAAGTATCAAGTTGATTGTGTTTTGCCTGTTCTGGTTCTGACCTTGAGCTGCAACTGATGGTTCTCTATCACCTCGTGCACGTGGGGTGCCCAGGTCAGCCTGCTCCTGCTCTCTTCCACAGGCGTGCTGAGTTTGGAGGAGTTCAAGAGGCTGAACATCCGTGACTTCCACAAGTACATAGGGAGCCAGAAAGTGAAGACGAGTGACGCGGTGCGCAACAGCCAGCACACGTGGCTGTACCAGGGCGAGGGCGCACACCAGGTCATGAGAGCCATACGGCAGAGGTGAGGGCTCAGGGGGTGTGGGCATGTGGGCCACCTGTGCTGGGAGATGCAGATGCAGACATGCTAATATTCACACTTCCTAATTGTGTGGAAGTGTGGAGTATGAAGAGCAATGAGCACAGTCGTGAAATGGGAAGAGGAGGTTTTCGTTAGAGCAAGGATTTGTATTGTCCCCTGGAAAAGGAAAAAGAAAAATCAAACCTTTCAGCGTAGCCATTCACTTTTGGGAACGGCCCTATAAAACCAAGAAGACTTGGCATTATGTGAAATAATTCATTCTAATTAGTAAATGAGCTTACTGGGAGAAACTGCCCATTTCCAACGCTGTCTGGGTGCCAGTAGTTACTGTCAATTGCTTGAGTTACTCATGCATTTCACTGAGATCTGTCGTAGCTGTTCAGAGCTAACTTCATAATAAGCACGACTTTATCTCAAGCACACCGAGGTAGTTCAGTCATCGGAGCGCATGACCACGGGGCCTGTCCCAGCAGATGGGAGAACCTCCTGTCTTTCCCTTCACCTTGGTTTTGGTTCTGGGAAGAGTTAACCCAGCTCGCAGGCCAAATGGCTTAGCCGTGGTGAGTTTCAGATAATTGGCTGGAGACTCCTCGTTCTTGTGGTGCTGGTCCTCACCCAGGACATGGGTGGGGAAATTCTGTCCCGAGGCTGCAGAACGGCTGCTGGCCACTCCTTTTCTTCAGCACATTCCAGAGGGAGAATGGGGTCGCATATTGCCTTAATTAGAGCAGACTGTGGCTGCCACTTTCTCTGTGCCAGCTCTCTGGCGCACGCAGGCATCGGCACATCGCATTTATGCTCTTCAGTTTGCCAGCGTTAGAAAGCCCCTGCAGACCTGGAGGCGTGGTGCTGAAGGAGGCTGCGATCCCCAGTGGGATCTTGGGGGGCCTGGAGGAGCTCGGCCACCCTGCCTTGGTGCCACATTCCCCTAGGGCTTCACAGCTCAGAATTGCCAGAGCACTGAGTGTTCTTTGGCAGGTCTTGAGAGGTACCTGCTTGCCTTGGGGATGAGCTCAGATGTAGCAGTGGAAAAAACCCAGAGCCCTCCGTGGCCCTCTGCGCCGGGGGGAGGCTGTTCAAGGCAACAGGGAAAGGTGAGTTAGGTGATGAGAATATCCCTAGAGCTAGTCTCTCGTTCACTCTCAGCAGGGGCCCTGTGCTTTGCTAACTGTCCCCGAGGTCTGTAGCTGGTGTGCAGGAGTCCAGAGAAGCGCTGAGATGGCACATGAAGGCTCCAGGGACACACACAGGAGGGATCTTTCTGAGCAAGCAAGGTCTTCATGAGAGCAGTCCTGCTGGAGATGCGCCCTTCGTTTTTGTTTTTTTATTAACCTTGAGGAGGAGTTTCTGAGCTGATGGTCTGACAGATCTGTAAGGAACCTAGTTATCTCTTGGCATGCTTGCTGCAGCCCATCCGTCTCTCCGGTCTTTTGGGGAAGGGGGTTCTCTTTCTCTGGATGTATTCTGTGCTTGGGAGTAGCAGCTGTCCTGGTGCATGTGTCTTCCCCTCACCTGCAGTGCTGTCTCCCCAGGGTAATGCGCCTGACTCGCTTGCCCCCAGAGATTGTGGAGCACAGTGAGCCCCTGCAGGTCGTGCGCTATGACCAGGGGGGGCACTACCATGCCCACATGGACAGCGGCCCCGTCTTCCCTGAGACTGCCTGCAGCCACACCAAGCTGGTTGCCAACGAAAGCGCTCCCTTTGAGACCTCATGCCGGTAAGGGCTGCTTTGGTGCAACTCTCTGTTGCCTTTGGAAAAAAAAAAACCAAGGTAAACTGCGTGTCTCATGGTGTCCTGGAGGAGTGCTGTACATACAGCAGGGGATGGGCAGCCCCATGCAGCTCCTCCTGCTCCAGCTGTGTCCCCTGACAGCTGCTCTGTCCTGTCCTGCAGGTATGTGACAGTGCTGTTCTACCTGAACAATGTCACGGGTGGAGGAGAAACTGTCTTTCCTATAGCTGATAACAGGACGTACGAAGAGATGGTGAGTGGCTCTGTCCTTCTCGGGGGTTCTGGGTCCCACTGTGACTGTATTCACTGTAGAAGGGGGGTTTGGAGATGTGAGCCTTCTGAGCTGGCGTGTGGGAAGGCTGAGCTTCACAGAGTGATTTCACTCAGAGGCCAAGGGAGGAGGTGCAGGGCTTTGGCAGTTCCCCACTCCAATGCGTGAGGGGCAGCCTTTGGACCTTGCTGCCTTGACACAGGCTGTGCTTGCTTTAATCTGGGCACTTTTCTTCAGACTAAGATAACTGTAGGCATGCTGTCTGGTGATGCATTAAGGGACTCAGCACAGGGCAAAAGGACGCACAGCACAGCACCCCTGTGCTTTGTTCCAGGCCCTTTATGACACCTTCTGTGTTGTTGTTGTTGATTTTGGTTAGTCTTTGATCCAGAATGATGTTGATCTGCGAGATACTCGGAAAAACTGTGACAAGGGCAATTTGCGAGTGAAACCTCAGCAAGGCACCGCTGTCTTCTGGTACAACTACCTGTCGGACGGAGAAGGTACGGCTCCAGGCTGAGTCTTGCTAGCATTGCAGAAGGTGACAACCATCTTCCAGGGGTTCTGTGGCTCAGAAGAGACCTTAAGGGGGTAGCTGCCTGCTAGTGGGATGTGCAGAGCCTCCCTGTCACCAGCTGAGCAGGAGCTTCCTGGCTCTCGGAGGCCTTTGTTCTCAGGCAGTGGGTCAGTGGCTCCTGGTGTCTTTGGGGGACAGAACTAGCCAGCAAACAAAGCCCTTGGCTGCACTGAGCCATCGCCAGCTGCCTTCCACCCTGCTGTGTGAGCTGAAAGTTCTGCTGGAGCTTGGGCCGCAATTCAAAATGCTTCACTGATGTGGCGTTGCCCACAGGGATGGAAAGGGGAGGCAGACAAAAGCATGGCTGCAAGCTCTGCGGTGTGGGGAGGCGCGGTCCTCCCTGCCCTGCGCTGCGCTGTGCCCCACGTGGGGCCGAGGCCGCACTATGGGGCAACTGCAGCTCTGTGACAGATGTCCTCGGGCTGCACTTCTCAGAGTGCTGTGTGGTTTTCCCTGGCAGCCAGGCTGGGGCATTAACTTCAGCCTTCCCGGCTGCTGATGAAGTTATGTAGTGTCCCAGGTCTCCTGAGAGTAGCCCAAGAGTTTCCATCTCGAGAAAAGCTACAGAGGAGGTTACGAGGCCTCTGCTTGGGCTGTGGGATGATAATATCAGGGCCATTGCTGTCCTGTCAGAGGAGCCTTGTTGAATTTTTATGGCCAAATTCTTCCCAAATGGAAAAAAGCTGCTGAAATCTGTCACAGAAAAGCTGAGATCTCTATAAAGGGTTGGAACTGGTGACGCATAATGTATGGTATGGCCTCAAACCTCTGGCTTCCATCCTCTCCTTTGGGGAAAAGTTGAGGAAAAGGGCAGCTGTGATGTGAAATGCTGAGGCACAGAGGCAGTGCCTGTTCTGCAACCAGGGAACCCCCTGTGTGTAGACAGGGTGGGGTGAGGGGGGATGTCAGGAGGGACCGTCGGGAGAAGCCCCCAAGCTAAAATTGGGTGTCAACATTCAGCGGTGCTGCCCGGGCTGTGTCCAGCAGCCTGCAGCAAGCCGTGCTTTGCTCCCGCAGGCTGGGTGGGGGAGCTGGATGACTTCGCCCTGCACGGGGGCTGCCTGGTCACCCAGGGCACCAAGTGGATCGCCAACAACTGGATCAACGTGGACCCCAATCGCTGGCGGCAGCAGCGCTTCCAGCAGGAGATGGAGCGTTACGCGGGGAGCGGGGCCGGAGCCCCGGGTGAATGGACCGTGGACAAAACGTACAGCGGGGTGCACGTGGAGCTGTAGGCCGCGCTCCGGGGGTGCCGCGGAACCTCGCGGGCGCACGTGGCCTTTTCCCGCGCTGGAGGGGGCGGGGCCACGCGGCGCGCCAATAAAGCGTGCGGGGCGGGGCGGCGCTCCGCATCGAGATGGAGTCGGTAGCGTTGGTGGCGCCGGTAACGGCGTTGGAGTTCGCGGGGGACGTGCTGCTGGCGGGTGAGCGGCGGGCCGGGGAGGGGGCGGGCGCGGGGCGGCCGAGGGACACGGCGGGGACGGCGGCTGACGCGCTGTCCGGCACCGGCAGGCACGGGCCCGGAGGTGGCGGCGTTCCTGCTGAGCGGCGGCGCGGCGGCGGGCAGGCGGAGAGCGCTGCGTGAGGCCACCGTGCGGGGACTGCGGGCCGAGCCGGGCGGGCGCGTGGCGGCGTTCGGCGGCGGCTGGCTGGCGGTGCTGGCCGTGAGGCGAGGCGGGCCGGGCGGCGGGGGACCGCGGCTGGCGGCGTGCGGCGGGGGGGCGGCGCGGCGGCTGGGGGCGCGGGTGTGGGAGGCGCGCTGGGCGGCGGGGGGGCGGCTGGCGCTGGCGCTGGGCGGCGGGACCGTGGCGCTGTACGAGTGGCGCGCCGGCGGCAGCTGGCTGCGGAGCGCGCGGTGCGGCGGGGCCGGGGCGCTGCGCTGCGCCGTGCTGGCGGGGGCGGGCTGGGAGCGGCTGGCGCTGGCGGCGGGCACGGCGGCGGGGACCGTGGCGGTGTGGAGGGCGGCGCAGGCGGAGACGCCGCGGAGGACCCTGCCGGGGCACCGGGGCGCGGTGCTGGCGCTGAGCTACGCGGAGCCGCGGGGGCTGTTGGCTTCCGCCTCCGAGGACCGCGCCGTGCGGCTCTGGGCCGTGGGCGAACTAGGGGGCGGCGGCGAGGCCGTCTGTCTGCTGGTGTGCTACGGGCACGGCTCGCGCGTGGCCGCCGTGGGGCTGCGCGGGCCGCGTCCGGTCAGCGCCGGGGAGGACGGAGCCTGCCTAGAGTGGGACGGCGGCGGCGGCGTGCGGAGCGTCCGGCGCGGGCACCGCGGGGCGTTGCGCGCCCTGGCTCTGCGGCCCGCCGGCGGCTGCCTCGCTACCGGCGGGTCCGACGGGGGAGCGCGGCTGTGGCGGCCGCGGAAGGAGGCTCCGGCGGAAGCGGAGACGCTGGGGGCCCCGGAGCGGCCGCGGGCGGTGCTGCTGGTGGGGCCGCGGCGGGTGCTGGCGCTGGGTGAGGCGGGCGGGCTGGCGGCCTACGAGGCGGCGGCGGGGCGCTGGGTGCCGCTGCTCGGCCCCGCCGCCTCCTGCGGGCCCCGCGGGCTGCTGGCGGCCGCCCCGATGCCCGGCGGGGCGGAGCCGCTCTGCGCGCTGGGCGGCGGCGACGGGCGGCTGCTCGTGTTCACCCTGAGCGGCCCCGAGCGCCCCGCCAGGCTGAGGCCGTTCGAGGGACCCGTGCTGGGGCTCAGCTGGGCCGCCCGGCCCGGGCCGTCCCTCGGCCCCGCTGCCCTCGTGGTCTCCGGCCCCGGCGGGACCGTGCTCTGGATGGATGTTACCTGCAGCCCCGGGCAGGTGCCTGCGGTGCGGCTCATGGGGCGCTACCGGCTGCCACCCTGCAAGCAGCGCTGGCACACCTGTGCCGCCTTCCTGCCCCAGGGAGGGCTGCTGCTGTGTGGGGACCGCCGCGGCTCCCTGCTCCTCTTCCCCTGTGGCAGCAGCAGCTCTGATGGCACCGACACAGGTACCCTGGGCAGCAAGGGCACTGCGAGCCAGTCGGAGCCCTCCTGCTTGTTACACAGCGAGGCTGTGCCCATCGAGAACCCTCTGTCCGTGCTCTTTGGGCTTCATGGCAAGACAGGGGTCACCTCAGTGACCTGCCGTGGGGACTACATCTATAGCACAGGCCGGGACGGCTGCTACCGGCAGCTCTGCCTGCGGGACCAGCAGCTGGAGGTGCTGCAGAAGCACCGGCCCCGCAAAGGGCTGCAGTGGATTGAGGAGCTGCGTTTCACGCCCAGCGGGGACCTGCTGGTGCTGGGCTTCCACGCCGACAACTTTGTGGTGTGGAGCACAAGGAGCGGGGTGAACCTGCACTGCGTGCCCTGCGGCGGAGGGCACCGCTCCTGGAGCTACCACAGCAGCCCTGAGGCCGATGCCTTCGCTTTCATCAAGCGTGGGGACGTGATGCTGTACCACAGTGAGGCCGAGCCCTGCGAGCAGCGGGTGCTGCTGGCGTCCCTGCATGGCCGCGAGATCACCTGCGTGCGGCACCTGGGGGCCGTGCGGGCGCCCGGATGCCGCCCCATTGATGTCTTCATCACCGGCAGCGAGGACACCACGGCGTGCGTGCTGACACTCAGTGAGCTGACGCGTGCAGCGGTGCCCCTCACCAGGCTCAGCGACCACATCTCCAGTGTCAGGGCGCTGGCCTTGGCCGGCACTGCACTGCCTAACGGCACCCAGCTCTGCTCCTTGCTGTTCTCAGCCGGCGGCCGCGCACAGATTGAGTGCTATCGGCTGCAGTGCGCTGCGGATCTGGAGGCTGAGGGCATGGTGAGCTGCCAGGTCACTCACGTGGCCTCCCACCGGCTGGATGAGCACTGGGACCGCATGAAGAACAGGCACAAGCTTGTCAAGATGGACCCGGAGACGAGGTGATGCTCGATGGCTGCCTGAGCCTTTGAGGGGATTTTGACTCAGTCCTTCCTCTCAGAACCCCCAGAGTGTTCAGAGCTGTGTCCTGTGCTGAGTTCATGCTGCTGCCCCCCCTGTCCTCCTACATGACAGCAGGTGCCGGGGGGGCATGCAGCAAGCATTCTATGTTTGCCCAGGTACATGTCCCTCTCAGTCGTATGCGGAACCAACAGCAAGCAGCTGCCCGTGCCCTGTACGTTCCTGGTAGCTGCATGCAGTGATGGATCAGTCCGGTGAGCAGTCAGCATGGGGCTTAGCTGCCTAGAGGTGCCAGCTCTGAGCAGGAGTAGGGTGGTACCTTGCAGTAAGGCACCTCTTTCTCCCAGGATCAGTTGCATCTCCCTCTGCCCAGGCTCTTTGTGCTGCTGGAGGCTGCCCAGAAGCTGCTGCTCGTGGCAGAGTCGTTCCACCACCAGCGCTGTGTGCTGAAAGTGGAGGCATTCCTGCACACGTGGGCAGAGGAGGAGAGGTGAGCCCTGGGCAGGGTACTGGGAGGGAAGCATTCATCCTTGTGATGCCTGCGCAACAAGAAAGGGTGATGGCAGTGGAGCTGGTGAAGGGAGGGAGGAAATTGGGGCCATCCTTTCTGCTTGCCCTGGGTATCAGCATGGGGCTGGAGGCTGCCCAACATCTTCCTTCCAGGAAGCACTTCCTGTGTAGTGCGGCCACTGACGGCAGCGTTGCCTTCTGGGACATCACCAGTACCATCGCAGATGCAACAGATGCCCTGCAGCACTCAGAGGGAGAGATGAAGCCATTGGGTGGGTACAGCCATGGGCAGGGAGGCTGTGCCAGCAGCTCTATGCACTGCTGTCCTGACCGAGCCTCTCCTTCCAGCCCTGGCCACCCCGCTGCTCACTGTCGTGGCTCACAGCTGCGGGGTGAACAGCCTGCACATCCAGGAGCTGCCCAAGGGACAGTTCCTGGTGGCCAGTGGCAGTGATGATGGCTCCATCCACGTCTGCCTGCTGGAGGTGACACAGGACGGTGATGAGGCCGAACCAGAGACCTGCTTGCGCATCCTGGAGCGCGTGGCGAGGCCGTGCAGCCATGCTGCTCACGTGACGGGGATCAGAGTGCTGCGGCCGGACCTGGTGCTCTCTGCCTCCGTGGACCAGCGGCTGACACTGTGGCGGCTGAGCTGGGACAGCCTGGAGGAGCTGAGCACCACCTTCTTCTACGTGCCCGACCTGGCAGAGCTGGACTGCTGGGAGGTGGCAGAGGCAGGTGGGGAGCGGTGCTGGTATTGCGTGCTCTGTGGGCAGGGCCTGGAGCTCCTGCGCTGTGCTGCCCTGGACACCCACTGCAAGCTCCAGTCACAGGGTGCTGTCCAGTAAAGGGGTGTAGTAAAATCCCTGCTCCCCATCTGCATGGGGACAATGAGAGCAAAGGAACGTCCCAGCACACTGCTCCAGGTGCCCTGTGTGTGTGCAGTGATGCAGCTGTGCTGTCCTCCTCGAGGAGGATGGACATCCCTCTGTCCCACAGGGAGAGCCAGAGCTCTCCACATGCTGGGAGGATTGAGGGCAGCAGGAGGCCAAGAAAGGTACAGAGCTGCTGGGGAACAGAGGGCTGCAGCACACTGTTTGTTTGTTGTGCCCCGCCAGGCCAGCCCTATAAGAGCAGTCCTTCAGTGCCTTCCTCAGGCTGGCAGGGTTGTTCCTGTGCAGCAGCAGACCTGCAGGCAGCCAAGGCACAGGAAGGATAAGAAGCTGTACACAGCCTTCGGCCAGAAAGGCTGGACTGTGCTATTGGAACATGGGGCTGCTTGCAAGCACTGCTTAACCTTGCTCCTGCAGCAAGGTACTCCCACTCCTGTGCACAGCACAGACCTTTCTTCTACCCATCTTTCCCTCCCCCTCCTCAGTTATCACTGCTAGGTCAGACACAGCATTTGTCCAGCAATAAATGTATTCAGCCCTAATGTTAGGACTTGGCACGAGGCAGGACAGCAGCCCTTGAGGCTCAGGAGCTCTCTGCCAGCACAGAGCTCCCCTTCAATAAACAGCTTTGAGGGAACAGATTGGTGCCTGGCTTTATGGGTGCCTCAGTCCCTTGTGCTTCCTTCCTTTGTGGGCACCGAGGAGGAGGAGCCCCACAGTGAGATTCAGATGGACCCCAACTCCCAGTCTCTGACCAAGAAGCAGCCCAGTGCCTGGCCTGGGAGGAAGTACCCTGTTCTGCCCCTTGTAGCACTGCTGTTTGTCACTCCGTGGCAACAGTCCTCAGTGGTGGCTCAGATCTGGCTGAGAGGAGGGAGGTGCAGAGTTGCCAGGGCACTATGGAACATGTCCCTCACTGCTCCCAGCAGCTGGAGGCGTGCAAACATCTGGTCAAAGAGGTGAGGGAATGGCTCCTGCAAGGAGAAAGGCGGTGAGGTGGCGGTTCTATTTCTTGACCTTGTTGTTTCTGCCCTCCTTCATATCCTGTTGCTGCAAAGCTGGCATCTTACCAGCATCCAGGAGCAGCCCCCCAATAAATGGCCTGGAACATTTGACTCACCCCGAGAATGTGAACCCGGTTGTAGTAGGAGCTGAAATCCATGCTGAGCTGGATCAGGAACTTGCACACCTGCAACACAGACAGCTTGGGCTGATGCTGCATGGTCTGGCCAGTCTGGGGCCATCCTGCACAGCAGGAATAGCAGCGAGGGCATTACCATCTCTTCCCAGGAACGCCCCTCAGCACTCTGCAGAAGAGCAGCCCTGCTCTGGGCTAGCACTGTTGGTGCTACAGGTGCTTTGGCACACAGCACTTACTGCCTCTGTGTTGGCTGTGACCCGGAGCCCCTTGCTGGGTGGGGGCAGCTGTGCTGCTTGCTGCAAGACTTCTGGGAAGGGCAAGAGGTAGTTGAAGAGGAGGAGCCATTCACCCTGTGAAAGGATTATGCTTGTCAGAGAGGGCCAGAAGCATCCATCCCCCAGAGCCAAGGGCACACTGCTTTCCACAGACCCTGTCCCTCAGCACTCACTTCTTCCCGGAGGCAGGAGAAGTTCAGTTCTGATGCTGGTGGCAGAGGTGGGTATGTGCCTGCAAAAGTGGTGAGACTGTGGCTGCAGCCAGGGAAGCCTTTGTGACTGCAGGTATGAGGAACAGCTGTTAGAGGTGGAAGACAAGCAGGGCCAGTGCTCACCTCGCTCTACAGCCCGCTGGTATGTGTCAAAGAGCGTGGCCAGCCGGGCACAGTTGTACATCACAAAGGCACCACTCTTGGTTCCCTTTGTAGAAATGCTGCTGTCCTCCAGGTCCAGGGTGATCTGAGGGCAGAGACAACCTGCAGTCCAGGCTGCTTGGCCCAGGGCCATTCCTGGTGCATCCCTGTGTCTCCTGCTGGGGGAGCAGTACCTTCCCATCAGGTGAAGTGTGGCCACCAGCGTGCTGAGCACCGTGCCCTGCTGGGGCTGACAGGCACAGCCTACCAGGATATCAGCCCAGACATTGTATGTGATTTACCCTGAGAAAAAACACTCCCAGACTGAGCTTGGGGTGGCCAAAGTCCATGCAGTGCCTCCTCACATCCAGTGCTACTTGTCCCTCTGCTCCCACCAATCTCCCAACTGTGCCATGATCCACAACTCCCTGAGCAGTACTGCTTGCCTGCCTCCCACTACGCTGCAGCTCTGGGCTGTTCTACCTGGCTCCGGTGGGCAGTGCTCAGCATCTCAAACCTGATGGCAGCCACCGTCAGGATATCAATAACCTCAGTCCAGGCCTCGTCTGCAGAGAGAACACAGGATGGAGGAAGCTGTGTGGTACCGTGTGCCTGCCATTTCCAAAGCCCCAGGTAGGAAAACCCACTGCAGTGAGGGGGCTCTGCTGAAGCTGGTGTATGGGCACCTCCCCAGCCCCGACCTCCCCCCTCCACAGCCTGCAGAGCAAACCCTCACCTTGTGCAAGCTCCCCATATTTCATGACAGAGGCTTCATACATCTGGCGTTTCCTGAGCCTGGGAGGAACACACAGTCACTGCTAAGCAGGCTGCATGGGGCATCATTCCTTCTACAACAGAAAGCTGGCCAACCAAGGGCACACAAATCCTGCCTGGAGCAAGACAGAGACAGCAACACTGCTGCTGGCAGTAATGAAGAAGCATTGTTGAAGTCCTCCAGAAAAAGCCCCAAGGTTTAGAGAAGCAGAAGAGAGAGACACACTAGGACTGCTGCCTGTAGGGCCAAACAGAGCACAGGCAAGACATGCAGACATGCAGCATGGCAGGGCAAGACAGGCTCCTTGCTCAGTACCAACTTACTGAAAGTAATGGTCTGCACTGATGGGGGATAAGGGGTTTGTCACCTTCACTGGTCCACAGACAAGGTGCTTCTGAAAGAGAGGAAGTGCTAGGTGAAAGAAGCTCCTTTGTAATGTAGTACAGGAAGAACTGTGCCTACAGAGCTACCAGGAAACTGTTCACATCCTGGGAATGGGTACCACAGGAAAAGAGGAACCCAGAGTTAAAGGCTGCTAAAACAGCACTGCATTAGTTAAAGACTGTCATTTTCTAGCTGTGTCCTGCAGTTTTCTCCTATCCCTCCTTCTTTAATGCTAAAATCCCAAGGAAATTGGATGCCAAAGGGAAGGGAAGACTCATAAAGGCACAAGGCTGGGCATCAGCATTCACTACAGGCACTAAAGATGGGCTGACGCATGAACCACAGTGCAGAGTGTAGGAGTTCCTCACCTGCAAATCCATGCTGGCTCCTGGATCCAAAATCCTCCATAACAGATCCATTTGCTGCTGCTGGAATTCCTCCTCGCAGCTCACTATGTGCACCACACTGCAGCAGCTCCCCTGGCACCCTGCCTGCAGCACAGCACAGCAACAAGTTCAAACACTGACAGGAGAGAGAAAAAGCAGCAGGCGGCACCAGGGGGTCACTCACCATGCCCTGCAGCACAGCTTGCTGGAGTTCAGCCAGGGACCGCAGCTTCTCCTCTGTCACTGAAAGAAGGGAGGGCACTCAGTGGGACAAGGGGCTTATTCCATACCATATGGATCTGTCCCAGGCTGCCTCCATTTATGGCTCAAACCAGAGGAGAAGGAGGAAGCAATTTGCTTCTGTCCCTTACTCTCCGTAAAAACAACGGGGAACAAAGAACCCGGCCCACTTGCAGCCTTTCTCCCCTGCTATCATCAGCAATACTCCATGTGTGACTCACCAAGGAGGACTCCCAGGTTGGGGTCATAGCCTTCCAGGCCCTGCTGCTCCACATAGCTTTTCAGGTGTACTTTACAAATGATGTCCTCAGGCGGCGAGGCCACACCTGACCTCCTTTCAGAATGTGTGGCATAGTGGCACTGGCTGAGAGATTGCTTCAAGGCTGACAGAGTCTCAGGGCTGGCTGTGCTGCTGGAAGGCCATTCCACACGGAGCTGCTGCAGGACCTCCTGGCTCCGCTTGTCGGTGACAGCAGGCACCAGGAACGTGCTGAGCCTGCGGGAGTGTGAGATGTGGGCACGGGCCGGGGAGCGCGGGCCGGGCAGGAGGCGAGGGCAGGGCGCTCACCCTTGGGCACGCAGCAGCTGGGCCAAGTGGTCAGCGAGCAGCACGGGGCGCAGGCGGCGAGGCGTCAGGCCTCCGGGGCACCGCAGGGCCGGACAGTGCAGCACCACCGCCGCCTGCGGGCCGGGTAGGGGGGCGGGGCCAGGGCCGGGCTGGGGGTCCAGCAAGCGCCGGAAGGCCTCGCAGCGCTGCAGCCGCACCTCCAGCCCCGCCGCCGTCTGCCGGCAGCCACGCACCGCCAGCACCCCCGGGCCGCCCAGCGCCGTCACGGCCGCGACGACATCGGAGGGCACCTACGAGTTGGAGCGGTGGTCAGCACACCGCCTGGCCCCGCCCCCCCGCCGCGGCCTGCTGCCGGCCTACCGACCTGCCCCCCGGCGAAGGCGGCCCCGAGCGCAGCCCGCGGCGCCAGGAAGTCGCGGTGCCGCAGGTTGCGGGCGCTGCTCTCCTTCACCCAGAGAGACGCGGGCCGCCCCAGCGCCACGTTCAGCGCCCGGAGCGTCGGCGCCAGCCCCGGCCGCTCCTCGCCCGTCTCCATAGCAGCCCGGCCGCCGCTTCCGGTGAGAGGGAAGAGGTGACGTAACCGACGCGTCGCCCACGTGGGTGCGGCCGGAGGAGCGCAGCCGCCATGTTGAGCGCGGCGCGCGGCGCCCCCGGGCCGCCATCTTGGGCGCGGGCGGCCATCTTGGAGGAGCCGCCATGCTGGGTGTGGCAAGCGAGGGGCCGCCCGTGTCTGAGCCGGGGGTGGGCGCACGTGCCGGCTACAGCCGCGCTCCGCGAGGCGCTCCGTGCCGCGTCACCGAGCCGGTGTCACCGCTGCGCCGTCACGGCGGAGCGTCGTGTCGATGTCGTCGTACCCTGGGCCGCCCTCGGCCCAGAGCCGTGCTGTGCCCGCAGGGAAACACGGCAGCGCATCCCGGGGCCGCACCGTGCCCGACGCTCAGCCCGAGCCGCGGGGCGACGCGAGGGCAAAGCGCGGCCCGGCAGCGCCGCCCCACTGCTGCGGCACGGCGGGGATGGCGGGGCCGGGAGGGGACGGGGGCGCGGCGCACGTGGCTGCACGGGGGAAGCCGCGCCTCGTGAGCGGCTGTGGCCGGGCCCCGTGGCGCAGGGCGATGGCGGCCGTTGGATCGCGGTGTCCCGCGGCGCTGCTCCGGGCTCAGTCTCACTTCCCTCCCGCCGGGGCCGCGTGCCACCCCGCAGGGTCCACAGGGCTGTTTTGCTGGTATCCAGGAAGCACCCAAACCCCTTGGCGGCGCGTGTCCCCCCTCCTTCCCTCCCTGCGGGGGGGCCGTTCTGCCCGCAGGCCCAAACCGGTTCCTCCAGGGCTCACATTCTTCTGTTTCCCTCGTTGCGGGCGCCCTCGGGGACCTGGCGGCTCCTCATTGCTTTCCAGGGGGCTGAGAGCCAGAGCGCTGTATGGATGGAGCCCCAGGCAGTCCCCAAGGTGGGGTGCTCCGTGCACCACCCACAGCCAAGAGGTGATCTGAGAACTGCTGCTCACACAGACCAACTGCTGACTGTCCGCAGGGCAGGAGCCACCGGGGACCCCTGCCCGGGGGGTTGCAGCCCTCAGAGCCATTTGCTGGGGCTGGCAAAGCTGGGTTGGGGCTGGCTCCCTCACTGTGGCCCAGCACTTGGTTGCACTGTCCCTGCCTGGCTCCTTGAAGCAGGGGCAGAGGGCTCCTGGAACAGCCCAGGGGGACTCGGAAGTGCAGAAAGAGCTTAGGACAGACACGACATCCCCGATGGCTCTCTGGCTGCGTGCTCAGCGGGAGTGATCGTGTCATTCCAAAGCTGTCTCTCTCCAAGGGCCAGATCCTGCTCTCCCGCTGCCCATCAGCACTGGGCTGCATGGGCGGGTGGTGGCACACAGCTGGTGCAGCATTCTGTGGCCCAATGCGGGCAGCCAAATCCCCACAGCTAGCCAGGGCCCCGCAGACAGGCAGCTCATCCCCAGGAAGCAAGCTGCTGTCTTTAGGAGCATGAGAACATGGGGAACCCCCGGCTGTGGTGCGTGGGGCTGAGCCACGATGCTGCCTGCTGTGCTCCATCGCGCAGGGCCCGGAGCGGCTCCGTTCCAGTGCACGGCAGCGGCGGCTGAGGCGGAGGCGCGGGTAACGAAATCCCAGGGCAGCTGGGCGCAGCGGGGACAGCTGCTTTTGGGATTCCGTTGCCCGTGCCGGCGCTGCAGAGGGACGGACGCAGGGGCCGTTGCTGCCCACCTACAGGACGAGGGAGAGAGGGCGACTTACCCGGGTGCCGTGGGGAGGGCCGTGAGGAAATGGCTCCCAGCAAAGCCCCGGTGGGGCTATGGCGTGTGGTGCCACCGGAGCAGCCCCGGAAACCCGAGCTGGCCCCGAGGGAGGACACCTGCGCTGGGGGTGCCGGAGATGGGCACGTCGCAGCCCCCGCTGCTGCCCGCTCTGTGTCACCGCTCAGCGCAGAGCGCCCGGGGAATCCCACCCGGGGTGCGTGAGGCCCCGCGGCAGAGCGGCTCGGTGACCGACAGCGGCACAGCTCGTGGCACCTGCCCGGGGCTGGCACAGTGTGGGTGTCCCTCCGAGTCACCCAATGCCCCCGTCCCCCGCTCAGCCCAAACAGAGGGGGGAACCGTGGAGCCCGCGGCAGTGCTCGGTCAGCGCCGCGGGGGCGATGCGGGGTTCCCCCAGCCCACGCGTGGGCACGGCTCTGCTCGCACGGCTGCAGCCCGGCGGCACTGCCCCGTTCCTGCGATCCCGCGGCCCCGTGGCGAAGCGCCGCGGATTTTCGGCCGCCCACGAGGGACCACCGCGGGGCCGCCCCGACGCCGCTCACCTCCGCACGGCGGCACCCGCAGCTCCGGCGCGGCCGCTCCGTGGTGTCCCCGGCGGCGCGGGGCTCGGGGACCCCCGGACGGAGCGGGACTCCGCGTCCACCCCTTCGCGGCGGTGCCGCCCGCTTCCCCTTCCCGACGCTGCCGGTTTCGCTTTTGCTCCGCAGCCGGGGCCAAAGCCCGCCCCGGGCGGACCCAGCACCGGCGGAGCCTCCCGCCGCTCTGGGAACCCCCCGTAGCCCGGCGCGGGGCAGACCCCGCGGGACCCCGACCCACGCCGCGGTGCGGGGCCGCGCCGCCCGCCGAGCCCTCCGCGTGCGCCCTCCGCGTCCCTCCCCCCCTGCTCGGTGCGCACCGAGCGCGCCCCGCAGGTGCCGGTCACATAGGATGGAGCGGGGCACGGTCCCGCCGCCCTCGCGCCGCCTCCGCGAGCTCCCCGCGGCCCCGAACCCGCGCGTGGAGCCGGGGTGCGTCGGCAGCATCGGCGGCGGCCGCGAGGGGGCGCCCTGCAGGGCTGCGCGACGCTTCCGGGAGCGGCGGAGCCATGGCGGCGGTGGCGCTGCGGCGGTTGGGCCGTGCGGTTCCGCGGGTCATCACAGGGTGCGGGGTGGTGCGGGCCGTGGGGCTCCGTGGGCGGGGGGGGTCCCGGCACGGGCACACCGGGCTGAGCCGCCGGTCCCGTAGGGCGCCGCGCCGTGGGCACCGCCTGACGCCGTCGGACGACGAGATGTACCAGCGGACGCGGGTGACGGTGCTGCAGCCCGAGAGCCCCAACACCGCCTTCATCGAGGGCTACAGCAGCCGCGGGTTCAGCATCAGCGGCACCGTGGTGGTCGGCCCCTGTGCCGTGCTGCCCCGCGCCATCCTCCAGTGGAACGTGAGTGCGGGAGCGGGCAGGGATGGGTTGGGGACCGGGCCGCCCCGCTGAGCGCCGCGCTGTGCTTGCAGGTCGGATCACACCGAGACATCTCGCTGCAGAGCCTGTCGCTGTTCCGCCTGCTGGAGCCGCGGATAGGTACGGCACGACACGGGGCGGAGATGGGGATGGGACCCCCGCTCGGGGCTCCCTCCGAGCACCGCGGCAGCGCAGGAGCCTGCCTGCCTCTGTGCCACCTCTGCGCCTCGTTGCAGAGATCCTGGTGCTGGGCACGGGGGACAGAGTAGAGCAGCTCCATCCCGCCGTGCTGAGGCAGATGCGGCTGTGCGGGATCGCCGTGGAGGTGCAGGACACGGTGAGGAGGGGTCCCGCCCCGTGGCCGCCGTCCCTCTCCACGCAGTGACCCGTTGCACCGTCCCTCTCCTTTCGCAGCCCAACGCGTGTGCCACCTTCAACTTCCTGACAAGCGAGAAGCGCCTGACAGCCGCCGGCCTCATCCCCCCGCGGGGCACCAACACGGAGCTCCCGGCGCTGCCCTTTGCCACGGACTGAGTGCCTCTGTCCTCTCCCACCCGCAGCGCCGGGGCTGCCCCACACCGAGCGCCGGGCGGAGAGACGCTGCAGGATGGGCAGTCGGAGCCCAGCTGCTGGCTGAGTGCTGCCTCTCGGCTGTGGAGCACTGTACGGCCGTGCTTGGGGGCTGCACCAGGAGAATACACATAAATCAGAAGTACAAAGCAATTACGGAGTGGTTAACGCTCAGCAAAGGTGGGCTGTGATGAGCTATTAGGCTTGGTGCGCTCACCACCCTGCAGAGCTGGCCAGGGGCTGTGGATCGAGGGCAGCAGCTCCTTGGGTTAGGTGTGAGGTGTCAGGGCTGCCTCCTGGCAGCAGCACCTCACCTGCCCCGGGCTCTGCTCTGGGGTTTGTGGCTCCCTGCTGAGCCCTGAGCTGCTGCAGGATGCTGTGGTGCTTGCCCTCCTCCCTGCAGGTGAATGGGTGCTTGGCTGCCATGTAATTCCAGGTTCTGGTGTTAGCATATGCAAATCTAATTCGACATGACCGTGCTACAGAGGTGTGCTTTCAGGCAGCGTTAGCAACAGAAGCACTGTTGTTCACTACACACCTATATGCAGGAGCAGTGCTCATCTTTAGCTGGGGGCAGGGTGTTGATCTAGGTGTAAAATACCTCCAGCACCCAGTGCTGTGCTGCAAGCTATCCTGACCAGGCAAGGGTTGTTTCTGTGGGCAGTCATGCAGAAAAGCAAACTTCTGCAGCATTCATAAGCCCACAAGCTGTTGTTTGATTGTGAGCCCGTGTTTGAGTTCATTGTCCACGTGCCTTCCAGGAAACAAGTGGCTCGTTATGCCCCTGTAAGCACTCCAGTGCCGCAGGCTCCCATGGCAGCCTCCAGCCTGGGCTGCTGCTTGGGGTGCAGGCAGAGTGCCTGCAGGTGGGAGGTGTTCTGGGATGTTTAGGGGAGGCAACAGAGAGGAGAAATACTGTGTTGTGGAGAACACCAAGGATGCAAACACAGGGCAGCTCAATGTGCTTGCTCAGGTGCATGCCTGTCTGCATACACGTGCACGAGCACCTACATGTTTGTCGCTGCACCAGCAAACTGCTGCCTGGCTGCTAGCTCTGGCAGCTCCTCACAGTGGCCGATGGTGATACACATTTGTTTTTCCTGCCCAGGGGCCACTCATTTTCTGCTCGAGCCAGGTTGGTTTGCTCACACGAGCTACCTCAGCCATAAAGCACTCACTGAAGGGGCTGTCCCTTCCCCATTTTCCCCGACACACCGGCCCTTTTGGGGCCATCACAGCTCCCCTGGCGGCTGTGTAACATGGTGTAAGATCCAGCACCTCAGTAAAACTCTCCTGGAGCTGTGATAGGCCCCAGGACTTCCAAACACTATTTTTTTAATTAAAAAAAAAAAAAAAAAAAAAGGCAAAACAAAACATTTCTGCACTCTGCTCCCTTCCTCTGTCTTCACCTCTTCTGCTCAGCCCCCGTTCCTGCACTCTTGAAAACATGCAGGCAGAGGACAGCAGCAAAAGATGAGAATAAGAGGGCAGGACAGAGGGAAGGGCTGACTGGACACACCAACTACACATCTTTTCCTCTTTTATTGTAAAACACAGCCAACACATACGAGGCTTCAGGCACCAGCCCAGGAGCACGGTTCCTGGGTGGCTCGTGGACCCTCGAAGGTGGGGATAAAGCAGCCAACAGATACAGGGAGCTCCAGGCAGCCCACAGAGAAATGGCACTTCTGCAGCAAGAGCAGCTCCCATCGGGGGTAGCGTGAGGCCAAGTGGCACAACGACAGACACAGAGGGGCCTCTTTCAGAAGAGACGTTTCTCATACCTGCGAGGACAAAAGGAAAACGGCCCTTTTACTGACGCATCTGACCACGGAAAGGGGCCACAAAGCAGCTAGGAGCAGCTGCCAGCCAGGAGCACTTACGAATGGAGGCCATGAACCCCTCCTTCCACCTGGGCAGATGTTGTCCTCTTCTCAAACTTCAGCTCTCCCGAGTACATCATGGCTCTGAGGAGGAAGGACAGGAAGTCACATGCCAGCCAGAGCCCAGGGCAGAGTGCTCTGACGAGTTCAGCCAGAGCAGCTGGGATGAAGCAGGCAGCGATTCCTCCAGCTGCGGTCACAGTGACTTCAGCTGCGCTGCTCAGAGCCAGGTAACCCCACGATGCTTCAGGCCCAGCCAACAAGTTCACGAGAAGCCACGCTCCTGCACCTCTGGAGCTGGCAGATGTACCACCCAGTGCCTAATGGAGACAAGGGCTACAGCAAGGCAGCAGTTTGGGCACAGCCTGCCCAGAGACCCCAAAGAGCAGCACCGTGGCCTAACCCAAGCACAGGTGCAGGTGAGCACTCACCGGACTTGGGTCAGGCTCTTGGCACCAATATCCTGACAGGAATGCTGGATCCCAGCAATCAGGTATGGAATGAACTTGTGGATAGAGCCTTTGTCCTGCACTGCGCCAGAGACCCCCTGGGCCACCTTGATTTTGTCTGTCTCGCTGCATGGGAGCAGAAACAAGAAAATCTGTGAATCAGAGATCCCAAGAACTTGATCTGCTGCCCCAAAGCACCATCTCTTACCTGAAATACCGGTTCTGGCTACCCAAGTTCTTGTCCATGGCATCTAGTGAGCCCATGCCACGGTATTTCTTCAGCCTAATTCCATCCGAGAAGAAGTACTCGCCTGGGGCCTCCGTGGTGGCAGCCAGGAGAGAGCCCATCATCACTAGTGCAAGAGATCACCAAGGGCAGCAGGTCAGCAGCAGGAAGGCTGCGGCTGCCAAAATCCTCAGTGACAGCACGCAGCTCTTAAACTGTGCTGGTCCCTTGTGCTCACAGCCTCCTGCTCTTGTGCCAAGTCTGACGCCATATGGAGCCTCCCGTGGCACCCCGTGCACAACTCAGCTGCTCTGTGCTCTGCTCACCTGTGGAAGCACCGAGTGCGAGGGCCTTGGCGATGTGTCCAACTGTCTGAATCCCTCCGTCTGCAATCACCGGGACGCCAAACCTCCTGGCATATTCGGACACCTTGTACACAGCCGTGGCCTGGGGGCGGCCGCATGCCAGCACTACAGGTGGGGAGAGAGCAGGAAGAGAGTCAGCTCCCACACAGCACCGCTTCCCCACCCCAGCAGGCCCTGTAGGCTTCCAGCACACACATGCCCCAGTACTCAGGAACCCACAAATCCCTGGGGGCTCCTTCCCTGTTCCGAGTTTCAAAGGAGCACACGTCTGGGAGATACCTGCTGGGACATCCTCGTGGCCCTCAGCTCTGCAGGCTGGGGATGATCTTGGGACTGGGCCCTTTGATGGAACGCCTGGGCTGAGCCAATGCTCGAGGCTCATAGAGGATGGACAGGGAGCTTGGGAAGGAAGCGGAGTGGACTGCAAATGCTCCTCTCTTGAGCATCCCTAGCATGGGCCATGTCCCACCACTCGCCCCTTTCTAGCAGTGCCAGACCCCTTCTCTGTATACCCAGCAGCTGCCCACTGTGCCTCCTGCATGCAGAGGCAGCTGGCTGGGAGACAGTCAATACGTGTAGCTATGTATAGATATATTGTTAGATATACACACGCCTGCACGCACACACACACACACACAAACATGCAGCAGTGGAAAAGGAAGTGGGCAGGATGATCAGATGGCTCACAGGAAATAATGTCTGTTCCTGCCCTGCAATGCAGCCAGAATTCTGTCACTTTTAGCTGCCCCACAGGAGGGAAGTTATTAGCTCCAGATTTACCTGCACTTCCCAGTTGCTAGCAGTTAGAGGCTTCCCACTGAGCTTGGAAGGCTTGAGGGAAGATCAGCACAGGGCATGTCTTGTAACACATTTGTCAGGCATGCAAGTATGCCAATAAGCTTCTTTCACCAAGACTTCCCCACAATTAACCGGAAGCCTTTTCGCCAATCACAGTTAGTCTGATACAGCAGATAAGATTATGGACATGCAGGATTAGTACTTCAGAGTGCAAACTCCAGGTGTGGTTTAGCCTGCTGGCAGCAGCACTGGCAGCACACCTCCCTGGCAGATGTGCCAAGGCCGAGAGGCTGTGATCGCTCTGTTCCCAGGGCTCAGCAGCAGCTGCTGAGAGAGGGAAGCCAGGTAGAGGTCATGAAAGAACTGATTTGAACGGAACAAAACTCTGCATTAAGCTAGGGCTCAGCCAGCCAGGGAGGTCTGCCAGGTCCAACATGAACGCCGTTAGTCTTAAAGAGATGGTCTCACTTGGTAGCACGCCGCTAAAGGCCACGTTGAGGCTGCAAGGAAAGAGCTCAATGGAGAGAAGCAAGTCACTTGGGAGGGCCTAAAGCCTGACACCTACAGGATCGTGCCAGGAAAAAGAGCCCTGCAAAAACTTCCCACCAGCAACCAGAGACCAGCCCTTTAAGGAACCACTTGGCTCGGGGCTCCTGGGAGCATCACGCCGTTCCCAATGTCCCAGAGCCCAGCACCACAGATTCCAAGTGTAAGGCTTCCAAAGCAGGGTTCAGAGCACACACACACCAAGTAGTCAGGGTGAGGGTTTGTCTTTTTAGTGTTTCTGCAAAAGGTGGCCCTAAAAGATCAACCGCTAGAGAAAACCTTCCAGGATCTTCAACAGAAACCTCTTTCCCATCAAGGTGTTTCAAAACAGAAAGGGCAAAAACCAAGGGTTACCATGGCTGTCTGCTCAATCCAGTAGTATCAGAGAAGTACAGAGCCAAGCTGCACCCTGTGCTGGGCAGGAGTGAGCCCCTTCTCTCCCCACAAGAATCAGGCATTCATGGGGAGAGACGTGCTTCTGGTACACAGCTGTAACATGCTGTTATGTCCCTTGGTAACCCTGGGGGAGTCAGCTTCAAGTCAAGCTCAGCCAGTGCATAACTTCCCCACAGCCGGGCTCAGATTTGGAGCAGGACTGAGGACTGCTCAGGGATCATCTCCCAGGGTTGGACTACCAGGTGCTTGCCTGGCTAGGGATCCAGCCAGGAGGCTCAGCCAGGCTCCTGAACTGGCTTTTGGCCTGAATGCCCCTTGTTTTGACAGTTCAGACCCTGCTTTAGGAATTCAGAAAGGCTTCTCCGCTTCAATTTCAGATTCAAAACCAGTATCCAAAGCCACAAAACCCCAAGTGCATCTACAGCTAAATTATTCTCAAACAAGCAGTAGGGCCATGTGCAGCCAAATAAGGGTCCTGCTTCAAGACACATAATTAGGGTTGGGAACAGGGCAAGTGACTTACTATAGGTGCCCGTGACAGTAGAAGGGCATTTGGGGCTGTGGGACTTTAGGTCTGGAGGGATCTTTGGAGCAGCTAAACAAAAACAAACACATATATTTTAGAGACAGAAGAACAGCAGCAGAACAAAGGACCCCAGCAGTGACCTGCTACTAGGCAGAGCATACGGTGTGGGACAGAGCTGACCTTGCAAATCCTGCCTACTCTGAGCCAAGCCACAAGCCAGTTCCAAGCCAGCCAGGCTGGCTGTGCACAGTGCGTGCTCACCCTACCCCAGCAGTCATCCAGGAAGGTAAACCCATCAATCCCCAGAACCATAGTTCTTGCCATAACAGGGCCAAAAGCCTGGGGAGCTGTGCTTAAAGAGCTCAGCAACCCTGTCTGCTGCACAAAGTGGCATGTTCTAGCTCTGCTCTGCTCCTTCCCCCAAGCCAGCACCCGACCCGACCTCCTGCAGCACCCCCAGAGACGTTCACCACGCTGCAGAGCAAAGCGTGCCTTGCTCAGTTCTCTGCCTTGGGGCAGAGCAGGACACACACATCTCAGTTCCGCTCCTGCTGTGGGAGCATCAGCCCAATGCTGGCTGTGAGGCACAGAATCCCCACAGCCACAGCTCCCCAGCAGGCAAAGCAAAGACAGTCCAGGTCCAGGGCAGCTCAGATGTTCCACACTGGAACTGGCAGAGCACTAACACAACATCTCCATCTGTCTGCCATCTCGCACGGCAAGGACTGAGGAGCAGAGCAGAGAGGCTGTGCTCGCAGGCTGCAGTGCCACAGTGCCGCACCGCCCCCTCTACACCTTGTCTGTCAGAATCAGAACATGAGGACTGAGCCTGGCCACAAAGCAGGCGTTAGGGATGCTCCCTCTGCGCCTCTTAGCTAAGGGAGACACTGCCTCTGCCCAGCACAAGCTCCCTCTAACTGCAGAGACAACAGCCAGAAACCCTTCTTCAGCCTGGAAATTGCAGAAAGGCACGGAGCCCAGCAGACCAAAACTCAACCGCCACGCACACTAGTGCCAGAGGGAAAGGGAGCACGGGCAGCCTGGTGCATCAACCCACTGTCACTGCTGCTTCTGTCAGCACGGAACAAAGAGCAGGGAAGCCCCTCTTGCCGCAGGGCTGCCTGCCAAGCCCACCCTGCCCCACACCAGTGGCTCCCTTGGGCAAAGCCGCGCGTGCCACACCTGCTCTACTCAGTCTCAGTCAGTACTGGGAAATGCCTTTGCTGCTGCTGCAACCTCAAAGGTTTGACCCCAGTGATGAGATGTCCTGGGCAAAGGAGGTGGAAGACTGCTTGCTGTGAGACACAGCTGTTACGATGGGAGAAGTTTGTCCCGGCTGCACTGCTTTTAGCAGAGTACCTCTACTGACCAGATGTCTTCAGTCTATTTGGGAGACAGCTGATCTCTCTCACCTTCCTGCGTGATGCAGATGGAGCCACTGCCCATCCCGACTCTCAGGGCATCGACCCCTGCGTCAATGAGGTTCTTGGCCTGAGCAGCGGTCACAACTGTGGGGAGCAGAAACTGGTTTGAAAAGAGAGAAGCAGATTTGTGCATGATGCTGCTCTGCCCTGGTGCTTGCCCCTGTGGCTGCACACTTCCCCTACCCAGAGCTCCAGGTGGGCACTTGTGCCAGAGCCACCCGCCCACTGCTACCTGCAAAAGCAGGAGTTAAGGGTCCCAGCCATGCTCAGATGAGATGACACTGGTTCACCAGGTCCTCATACCCAAGGGCCAAGGTAGCAGAGGACACTACGTAATGCCAAACACCCTCTGGGCCACACCGAGCAGTGAGGGCAGAGCACAGGTTAAGAGCAGCACCAGTAACACTCTAACCAGGTAACGACAGGGACTGCTGTACTTTGCAGTCAAAAGGCAGACAAAGTCCCCACTGGACTGTCACATAAAGCAATATTCATTGTTATTAACCAAAAATTTGTGTGCAAAAGAGAATAATGTGTAATGAGCTACCAAGTACTGCAGTGCACTGCGCTGCAGAACAAAGGTTTCAGAAATACCTGCAACAGTGGCAGCAGCAGGATACTGCTCAGCACCTGCAGAGTGCTGCTGCTCTGTTCCACAAGTCAGAGGAAACCATTAAGTTCAAACATTTACCAACAGGTTCACTTCACATTGCTCTGAGACATGGGATTTAAATATTGGCTAGTCCTGTGTAGGGCCAGGAGTTGGATCTGATGATCCTTGCAGGTCCCTTCTAACTCAGGCTATTCTATGATTCCATGATTTCATTCACATCCTTGCAGCTCCCTCTATGTCTAAGGGAGCAAACATACTTTAGAAACAAGAACTCTTCAATACATGCCTACCATTTCCTCCAATAACTTGTAGGCTGGGGTATTTCTCCTTAATATATTTAATCATATTGATCTGGAAGATGGAGTTCCCCTGAGAGGAATCCTGCAACAAGAAGAAAAACAATTTCAACTGGAATTTCTGTAAAAGATTGTAAGTACAGCTCTGGAAGAAACTCAGATCTTCGCTCTGCTAACAGAGATCTCTGAGAACTTGCTAAGTAGGCAGAATAACACCCAAACTGTGCACAGAACCAGAGCAGTAACGTACCTCCCTATGCAAGGTAGTTTATCATAAAGACATCAGTAATATCCTTCCCACTACAATCCCACAGCTCCCCTACTCATCACCAGTAGGCAGCAAGCAGCACATCTGGCTGCACATAAGAACCAGCTGCTCTACAAACAGGACACGGTTTGCCTTGTCTCAGACTGCAGGTGAAACAGAAAGGCAGGAGGCATGCATCTCTCTCTATTATGCAGCAGAACAGCCCAAATACCAGATGTCAACCACCTCACGATCAGGCCATGCTGACCGTCAGTGACCCAGGCACCTGGCAGTGCTGGTTAAACATTTCCAGCTGCAGCACAGCTCAGCCATGCCCTCAGAGCACAGCAGACCTGCAGGCTAACAATCGATGAGAAAAAAACCTGGAAACACCAGCACTGACCATTGTGCCTGAAAGCTGTAAGAGCAGAGGTGGAGCACCTTGGCAGAATCTGCCGTGCTGCTGTTCCACTGCCAGGGGATCTTCAGATCAGATCTCACCCACCCCAGGCCCTCCAGCCTGCAGCAGCTCACCAGCACAACTGCATCCACTCCAGCCTGCACAAGGAGGTCCAGCCGGTACTTGTCGTCTTCGTGTGTCCCGATAGCAGCACCACACAGCAGCTGCTTCTTGGAGTCCTTAGAAGCCAGAGGGTAGTCGCGGTTCTTCTTGAGATCGGTGCGGGCAATTATTGCCACCAGCTCGTCATCCTCGTTAACAATTGGCAGCTTGCCTTGAGAGAAACAGAGAACATTCCTGCAGACAGACAGCAGCCTGGAGCCACGTGGCAGGGCAGCAGCAGAAGGCCCTGCTACAAGGTGCTGACCCAGAGCTGCATTATCAAACCTGTCTTGGCTTACAACAGATACCCCCTGCTTCCTGGCAATGTGGCTAGCACAACCAATGATAAGGCAAACATCCAGAGTATGTAAGCAGGCTGCTCAGTATCAACTTCCCTCCTTCCTCCTCCTCTCTGGTGCCCGGGTGCAGGAACACCCATTAACAGGGTGATCATGGCCATCAGCATTATCAAAGCCCAGCTGCTGGGCTGACAGGATGCACTGATACCCACAGTGGCACTGGGATCACATCTATAAAATCAAGCAGCAGCACGCCCTAAGTGGGCCAGAACAGCAGCTGGATGGCAAACCCCACTATTTCCTTCCCCGGGGCCAGGGACACTTTCCACCATCAGCTGCTTCCTCAGAGGAGCGAGTGGCTCATGTTCTTTTAAGTACAGAGTATGGATTACAACTACTGAACTTGACCTGATCTGCAGAGGGCCCAAACGATGAAAAATCTGTGTAACAGAGAATTCTAGGAGTTCAAGTCAAACTATCAAACCCTAAAGGAGCTGAACTGGTTGCCAAAACACAAAGGCCAGGATACAAAACAGAAGAGGTGTGGCAGGACAGCCAGGCACTCTCCTGGTTGCCAAGAATCCCCCAGCTTCAAACAGATCTGGGATGAACACACATGAACTCCACCCCTGGCACAGGGCTCAGGGCACTCTCCCTGCTGTCCTCCCCTTGTGGCACGTGGCCTTTCCATGGTCCACCCACTCACAGATGATCTGCTCACATTCCCCCCCTGCTCCTCCCAGACCTGTGCTCCCACCGCTCTGTTGCATCACAGACATTCACATGTACCTTTTTTACTTCTTTGCAGAATTTCATTTGCTTCTTTCAACATGACACCATCTGGGGCCACGACCAGATCCTCCCGCTTTGTCATGATCTGGTGGGAGGGAGAAGACAGAAAGTCATCAGAACTCCTTCGCATGGATCTGAAAATACTGAGCCCTTCTGCCCACGTTAAATGCTCCACAGCGCAGTGGGAGTGCTCTGCAGACAAAGGATCCCACAGCACAGCAACACACCTCCAGCAACACCCAGGAACAGCCTCCAATGCTCCCCATGTGAGCAGCAGCCAGATGGGATCTGTCACTCAGCCCCCAAACCCATCGGTGCAGTGAATACAAGAGTTGGCAGAGGGCCTCAGCAAGCCAAGGGAGAGCACCTGCAAGCAACAACTCTCAGGTGACCCTCAATAAGATGTCACCCAAACCAACAGCCTCCTCTTTAAGGGCACAGGCAAATAAGGGCTGGAGATGCTTCCAGAACTGCTTGCTGCTCTGGCAGAAATGCTGTGTCCAGCCCTGCGTGCAGCCAGCAGCCCCAGCACACAGCTCTGCGAGGGCTCTGCTCAGAATAGCGAGCTGCTGGGAAGGTCACTGGGGCAAAGGAGTCACTCGAATCCAAACAAACACGTTCACCCACACTCACTATGACAAACAAACATCAAAACACAGCAGCAGAAAAGCAAGGGGCAACGGGCACAGCTGGAACGCAGGCATATTTGATGTGGGACATGGAAAACAGCTTTCACCGTGACTGTGGCCAAACACCAGAAGAGCAGCTGAGAAGCAGTCAGACTTCCGTCCCTTGGAGACAGACAGCCCCGAGCAACCTGCAGCAGCTGAACGACAAGCAGAGGGCTGGGGAGACCACCCGGCCCCTTCCCACCCCAGTGATCCCAAAGTTCACATGTGATGTTCTCACAAAAGGTTATTTGGGAAGGCCAGATAAAGCTGAAAAGGAAGACTGAACCTCGAGGAAGGTCAATTAGTTGCATGCGAAAGAAATGATAAAATACTTTAGCTATTCATACCATAAGAACAGACATTTTGCATCAGGGAGGATATTCACCCTGCCTACATTCACCTAAAATCCTGTCTCTGACAAAATCCACCTCTCAGAAAAAGCCCGAAACATCACAGAAGCATCCTGTGGGACCCACAAGAGACCACTGTGTTTATCTGATAGCAACAAATGGGCTGGCAAGACCACTGCTGGGCCGCAAACATGGCAAGATCTAGGAGATCATTCATTGCCTTCACCAACAGCAGTGAGCTTCCAACTGCACAGTGCTCAATGAGCCACACAAAGCATAAGCAGAGGTTCTCTTCAGGTTCTTCTGAATGGGTCAGCATTGCATCAAAGGGCCAGGCACGCTTTTAGAGCCTGCTCCTGTTGCAGGACTCTTGTTACGGGTATTTATAGGAGATTTAAAAGCTAACAAGGATGAGCATGTGACAACAAGTTTGTTCACCAAGAGCTAATAATAGTCCTGAGCCAAGAGCAGCGGATGGCCCCGAGGCACCGCTGGTGTAACCCACCGTGGTGTACAGTTACACAGCTCAAGTGACACAAACAGCCAACCTAACAGGAATCAACACCAGCATTGCAGAGAATGTGTTCCTGCAAGAAGGGAGTCTGAGAGTGCAGCGTTATAAAAGGCAACTTATTCATCTTCATGCTCAGAGTGTTATTCTAAAAAAGTGAGTAGTCAAGATGAGGCGTGAAGAGAAAGGCAGGCCAGGAAAGGAAGGCTGGCAGGCTTGCTGGGCACAGTTGTTGCAACCCCAGCCCACACCAGAATGGGACAGCAGCAGCAAGCAAGAACACTGGGAACTCCTGCACCAACGGAAAGCACCAGCTGCAGAGAGGATGGTTTCCACAATACAGAGGAAGTAAATGGAGGAGATGCTCAGCCCTAGACAAGACTGACTTGGCAGAACTAACACAGAGCCTGCTACCTCCTTCTGACACAGCCTCTCACAGCCAAGCTCTGATCCCTCCCCTTTGCACAAGGGCTTCCTAGCATAACACATCTAGCAGGTGCTCACCTCGCCCAGGGGCAAGTCGTGCTCTGACTCCTTTAGGAAGTCGATGTCTCGAGATGAGATGATGCCAACCAGCTTGCCCCCCATCTTCCCGTTGTCTGTAATGGGAATCCCACAGAATCCATGACGAGCTTTGGCTTCAAACACATCTCGCACTCTGTCGTTGGGGCTCAGCACTACAGGGTCTGTGATGAATCCTTGCTCGTATTTCTGAAAAGAGAGAGGCTCAGCAGATAGGCTGAGCAACACCTGGCAGACAGTGTCCAGGCACAAAGGTCTGCAGCCTCCCAGCCTGGCCAGATGCTCATCACCAGGATGCAAAACAGCACTAAAGCTCACTTACATCACATTAGATTTGAAGGAGTTCCCAGCCCGACCTCCTGGTTGAAATTAAGGGCAACATCCCCACCCACATTTTAAAACCCCCACTGAGCTCGACATAATGTACAACAAAAGCAGGAGGTTTGTGCAGGCAACCACACCAACACCACCCCTCTGAAAAGATCCAGCACACACTGCAATCTCATCTTGCAGCTGCAGCTCCTCTCCCAGCTCTCCAGCAGGCTGGAAGGGCTCCAGACCTAAACCATCCTGCAGGTCTGTATGGCCACGTGCAAGGTGCTGCAATGCGTCGGGGCAACCCTTGCTCCACCACCCGCCCCAAACACCCTGCTGCTGCTCACCTTCACCTTCCGCACCTCGTTGGCCTGGAACTCAGGGGTGCAGTTATGGTGGATGAAGCCGATTCCCCCTGTGAGCTGAAGACACAGGGGCAGATGAGAGCTGCGGGTGAAGGGGCATGGCCCTTCCCTAGGGGACCGACGGGTGGATGCAGAGAGGACCCTCCCTAGGGGACTGACAGATGGATGCAGAGAGGCCCTTCCCTATGGGACCGACAGGAGGATGCGCAGCGCTGCCTGGGGCACAGCAGCCTGGGAATGAGCACAGGATCGGCCCCTCCCCGCTGCTCTAGAGGGCGACGGGGCGAAGCAGATTGCTCGCAGGAGCTCCAGAGGGCTCTCCAGGTGCCCGAGAGGCCCACGCCATGCTGCCCCCAGCATCCCCCGGGGCGGCGGCGCGGCGCAGTGCGGGCAGGGCGGGCACTCACCGCCATAGCGATGGCCATGCCGGCCTCGGTCACCGTGTCCATGGGCGAGGAGACGAGCGGAGTCTTCAGGGTGATCCGCTTGGTCAGCGCCGAGGTCAGGTCCTGCGTGCCGGGAGAGCGGCGGTGAGCGGCGCGGGCCCCCCCGGCCCCCATCCCGCCCCCCGGCACTCACCACCTGGTCCGCCGTGAAGTCGATGTACCCGGGCAGGATGAGAAAATCGCTGCGGGAACGAAAAGGAGAGGCCTCAGCTCCGGGCCCGACGCCCGCCCCGCGCCCCCCGCCTCGCGGCCCCGCTCCCTCACTTGTAGGTGAGCCCATCCCCGCAGCTGAAGAGCTGCTGCGCCGTCAGCCCGTCGTCGGGCACGTAGCCGGTGCCGCCGCTGATGAGGTAGTCCGCCATGCCGCCCCGCGCCGCCCGCTCCGCCCCGCCCGCACACGCGGCCCTACGGCGGCCGGCGGGGATCGCGCGGCGCCGCCCCCACCGCAGCGAGAGCGCGGCCTGCCCGGCGTGACGTCACGTCATGTGACGTAACGCCGCGTGCCGTGACGTAACGCGGCGCGGGAAGCCGAGCGGCCCGGCTCGCCCCGCCTGATGCGGTCACCGCTGAGCACCGACGGGAGTCCGCCGAGCCCGCAGCGCTGCTCCCAGGGGCACGGCGTTATCTGCTCTGCTGGTCCCGTAACCGCAGGCGCCGGGCCAGAGGCAGAGCGGCTTGTGTACCGTCCGTTAGAGGAGGGCTCGGAGCTGCTCGGAGCGCTGGAGCTCCTCTGCTCTGAAGGCAGGCTGAGGGAGCTGGGCTTCTGCAGCCGGGAGAAGGCTTGCAGGGAGACCTCATTGTGGCCTTCCAGCACCCGAAGGGAGCTTACAAGCGGGAGGGGGACCGGATTCGTACAGGACACAGAGTGACAGGACAGTGGGGAATGGCTTTAAAATAGAAGAGGGGAGATTCAGGTTAGCTGTTAGGGAGAAATTCTGTATCAGAGGGCGGTGAGGCAGTGACCCAGAGCTGTGGGTGCCCATCCCTGGAGGTGCTCAAGGCCATGGGGCCCTGGGCAGCCTGAGCTGGTGGTGAGGGCAGCCAGCCCATGGCACGGGGTGGGAGCTCTGTGGTCTTTAGAGCCCCTCCAACCTGAGCCATTCTGTGATTCTGATTTTAAATAAAGGATGGTGCTAGCAAAGGTTTACTAAGCCTACCTAGGAGGCACCCGCTGATCTCAAGTGCTCCACTGCAGCACAGGCACAGCCGTAAGTAGGTTAAGTCAGCCTCATGTTCCAAAAGAAATGCCAGGCAAAGATGAACGGTTCTCAAAGAGACTACGACAAAGGCTGCAGGGAAAAACATTTTATTTCCAAGCAGATTACAAAGAGCAGAGAATATAAGAGTAAAATTAAATTAAAAAAATAGTTGAGTGCATCTCTTTAAAATGATTTGTAGTGTGAGTTACTCACGGGGCAAAGCTACTGGAGAGTTCTGAAGGTCACTTTGCAGGATGCCAATCACATGTGCTGTTTAGATCAGGGTCAACATGGGAGGGACAGACAAGACGTATTTTGCATATAGGCTGCACACTCATTATCAAGCAAGGCTCTGGGCTGCAACTGGACCCTGCCTTTCCGAGACATCCTCTCCACCTTGTTCTCTCCTGCAGCTCCCTCTTGAGATCTAGACACAGTTTATTGCTGCTGTAAGTGGATTCAGTCTGCCTCCCCATCCCGATGAGCTCAAACAAGAACAGAGAAGCAGGCAAACTCGCTGCCATGCACGAGGTTATAGAGGGCATAAAGTGGCCGCAGTGCTGAGAGCTGAGCTTCAGCCACACAACAGAAGGGGAGCGACAGGGAACACAGCAATCGCTGCACAGATTGGAGGCAGCATGTCTGTGAAACTTCTGGAAGAAAATTTAAGATGCTTGTTAGGGTAGGAAGATGCTCAACTTAGCACTGCCAGCAGTTGAGGAGGGTTGTTTCCTATGCATTGGCACGAGTGAGACGGAACAGGCTGAAACAGCTGGATAAGGTCCGTTCCCTGTAGTACTTGAGAGGAGCAGCTCCAGCAAGAAGATGGGAAGAAAAGTCCCATGTAGGGTGGAAGACAGTTTATATCCCTCTTTAACAGTGATTTAAGAGCCCAAACGCTAATTGCAAGTAAGTCACTATTAAAACTGGATGACAATGCAATTTGGTTAGACTGTGCAGAGTCCATTAGCATCTAGCAGCACTCAGACCAGCAAGAAGATGAACAACTGCAATATCAGGAAGGCCTCCACTCCACCTGTGCTCAGAGAGCTCATTTCTGCCATTTCTGAAGCTGTTCTTATCACTGTGTGGGAGGCCTGAAGATGGCCTAAGTAGCCCTGATGCAGCAGAGAAAAACACTTCATTTCTGCCCTAAGAGCAACAGTGCAGAAGTGGATTCTTACTTAGGGATCAGATTAAGTCTTTTTCATTGGCCCAAAGCAGGATCTACTTCAGACCTTCCCTGGTGTTGGAAACTAAGGAGATCTCTGAAGCAGCCATCAGCCAAGTGCCATTTTAGGCCACTCTTAGACCGTCCCTTTCACTCACCACTTGAGGCAAAGAATCTCTCTCTAGTCTGCTCTCTGCCGTTTCAGCCATTACCACTTAAACGAAATACTTGAAGTCTTGAAAGTAAATGAAAATCTAATGCTGCCACAGACAAGTGTGTAAGAGAGGCTACAGTGTTCTGTAAGAAAGCAACGCTATTAGTGTCAAGAGGTAGGACAATACACGAGTCTAATGTCAGTGTGAGGTGCCTTACAATAGTCAGTCATACTCTGCCTTCTACAGTTCCTTTCATATCAGAGAGACAAGATGGGCATGATTCAAAACCAACAAGGCAGGGTCTTCTAGCTTGACTTCCTCAGCTTTAGTTATTTAAAGATCGATGCATTTTCAGCCTGTCTCAAACAAGGCATAGGGCATGGAGAGTTCTCATTTAATATATACACGCATACAAGAGCTAGCAATTTGGCACTCTCAGAGCCTAGGTGGAATGCCCTTGAAGCAGCAAACAAGCTGGTTATAGGAAAGTGTTAAAAAGCTATTTTACACGTTTGACTGGGAACATCTCCCAGAACTCGGATAGCAACCCCAAGCCACAGCACTCTCCCGTGCTACTCTGTGCACGTCTTCCTATGAGCCCCTAAAAGGGAGCAGATCCTGTTCTTTACTATCAAAGAACGTAGTATTTATATTCTAGAAATACTGTACCTTTTAAACTAGCTCCAGAGAGCCAGACTAGAAGCCAGGCCCAGAAAAATAATCCTTAAGTCACAGTATATCGATTGTCTCTAAAAATAGGGAATGAATTAACACGGTGGACATTCTGATGAGATGGGACAGAACAGTACAGCAGCCCACTTCCCAGTCAGCAAGTTCATCTCATGTATGTCCAAACAATGAGAAGGTAATGGAAACACTTCAGTCTGTCAGAACACAGCCAATCACGAGGAGATCTGCAGAGCTAAGTATAGGCCAAGTTCCTCCACTCTTAGGCTGTATAGTCCAAGACCAAGGAGAACTCTTCTCTTACAAAGACTTTACATCACCATCCTGTGAAGGGCAGTAAGGAGAACACGCTGTCTGGATTTTTTAGGTAATGTGGAATTTTGTTTCTCCTGAAACTTCAGCTGAATTATTTGTTCAGCCCTAACTTGAAATTGCCCTAATACTCTTTTAAGTTATTCCAGCTTCTGGCAATTTTTAGAGTAAGGTGACTTCCAAAGCCACTTAATGGAGTGGCTTGTACACTTAGCACCTGGCAGATGACTTGAATACCCACTGCATTTCTGATGGAGATGGAGAAAGCAGCAGGCTCACATGAGTGCAGGCATGCTGGAGCTAGTTTCACATGCAGTATTGCAGAGCACACACTGGGACTCGAGCACAAGCAGTCAGTCTGCAGTTCTCTCACATCACTGTGTCTCTCTTCTGACCATAAGGCAAGCTGCCCAGAAGAATGGGAAGTCTGCTCTGTGCAAGCCTGTGCAGCATCCTGAACAACCACCACACCCAACTGTTTGAAACAGTGGGAGCTGGTCCCTCACCACATCCTTAAATGCTTAAGTTAGGGCCAGTCACAACGGTATGGTAAAGGGATTATAGGCTTCTGACGGCTGAAATGGCACTAGAAGTCCTGACAGCTGCCCTGCCAGGAGGCAGCTGCTGGCTCCCAAGGGCTGAATTCCACTGAAGGTGTAGCTGTCAACATGGCACACCACCCAGACACCATCTTCTCAACTTACCCACCGGGATGTGGACACCAACCCAATGTTATTTTCCCCTTGCATAACTCTGAGGTGGGAAACTAAGCTATAAGTCTATGTTAGAGTGCAGGTATCAGTAATAACAGTGAGTTGCTACCTCACCTCTCTGCGCTTACTTAAGCACAGAGTCCTATACAGGGAACAAACTAATCATGCCACCAATCCAAGCACATCTGCTTTCTCTGAACACTGTCAACATGAAGCATCAGAGGCTTGAAGTCTTGCTAGGCCCACGCACCTCTACAAGGATCAAGAGCACAGAAGCAGACAACATTATTCCTATTCTCGTCCTATGTGCAGATTTACACTGTGCGCAACCAACGGAGACGGCAAATCTTCCTTCTCAGTACAGACAAGTGTTGGCCAACAGAAGCTTCAAAAAAGTTGCTTGCCTGTAAACAAGTTCTTTTATTGTAATATATATATAAGTATATATCTATCTATGTATCTTGGAACAGGGAAGGGACATGAGATGGAAAAGCAGGGAAGACAAGTTCAAGAAACAGAGTCACCTCTCTGCATCCAAGAAGCTGGTGGCACAAATCACGAGCCTGGCTAGAGTGATCTCCCATTTCAAGCACAGTTGGCTATCCACTGGCTTCAAAAGAGCAGACTATTTGTTAATAATACAGAATACAGCGACTATTTAAGATGCAGGAAGGCAAGGCTACATGGTTGGGGTATGATCATGAATGATGCCAGAAGCTACACAGCTGTGTTAAACTCTGAAAAAGCTGTTACATGGCAGGAGTAAGCCACAAGCTGCTCCCAGAATGCCCTGGAAGGCCCTTTTCCCTCCGACACAGTTGGTATGGTGTGTTTGTAAAGGGGAGAGGGGGATTTGCCTAGGAGTGAAGCCTCACAGGCTGGCCACAGAACATTTAGGACAGACTGACAGCCTGATCTGGTCTCACAGATCCACGTTCCTAGCCTGACACCAAGCTTCCATCAGCAAGCAGATAGCCAGGTTCTTTAACAGAATGTAATCCCCTTCTACCTTCCTCATTTGTCAGGGTGAAAGAAGTCCAGCAGACTCAAGCTGGAAAGCACAAACAGGGATGAAAACAACCAGTTTGCATACTGATCTTTGTTTAACGACCCCCCCACCCTCACAGCTCACTCTTCCCCAAATAAAGACACATTGTTCAATGGCATGTTGAAAAGACGTGCTCATCATTCTTAATAAACAACTAGAGTAAGAATACATAAGAGAAACAGGGTGGTATCTTTATATGATACACAAGTGTATGTTACAAGAATTCCATCAGGCACAGGAGCCTCAAGGTTTAAGGCCTCAGTATTAGGCCAAAAAAGAAGAGTGTGGTAAAGTTTGTACTTTTAACATCTAAAAATGTCACTTAAAGGTCTGAATAGAAATCATTGTTTTTTTTTTCTTTGTATAAATGACAATTGTAGTTCACTCTCTCCTCTTCCTTCCAAGATAACAGCAAATTAATGTCCAAGCACAAGAAAAGAAGATGCCTGCCTCTCTTCCACTGGCTGAGCAGGTCCATCCATCATTCTGTGCCCTCTAGGCTGCACGTGCTCCAAGGAGACAGAGGCCCCAGTCATCCAGGCCAATCCTGTAGTTCATATTTTCTACATCATAAAAAAAATCAGAGTCAACCAGCAGCTTTCCACAGCTCCCAGCTTGCAGGGGATATGCAGCCTCCAATGATTCCAACAGTTTGGTGTGTTGGGTAGGATACACAATGGGTAGGTTTCCTTTAGATTCTTTTAAAGAGAAGAAGCCTAAAAGGGCTTCATAGCTACACCAATAAAAAACCAAAAACTTAGGCATCTCCTTTAGTGTAAAAGTCTGTACAATTCTTTGCTTGTCCCTCCCCCGTCACCCCACCCCACCCCTTCTGAGCCAAGAAGGATGCCTTAGTGCATGGTGCTGGCATTAGCTACGGCAATAGCTTCCTGAATCTCTCGTATCACCAGGATCCGGGTGAGCATCTGCTCCATCTGCTCTCTGCTGATCGGCTGGATGGAATACCAGATAGGGCTGTTGGGGGCCACCACTGGCTCCGGAGTCAAGTAAAACGTGTCATTCCGGCCTTTCACACTCTGGGGGCTGCATGAGGAAGATCAGAAATAACCAGACTAACGGAATGTGCTAGGAGGGAGAGACCTCCCCCGTCCTCATCCCAGGCCTCACAAATCCTGACAGTGAACATCTGGCTGAGGAGACACGAAGGCTCTTGTTCTGTAGGTATGGAGTTACTCTTAGGGACAACGGTGGTCCCAAATGTTTAAGCCATGCCAAGGTTAAAAAGCCATGGCTGCAACTGCCAGTAAGTAATTTTTATTTCCCACTGGTAAGCGTAACAAACGCTTGCCTTAAAGATGAAAGTGAAGCAAAATTAGGATATCATTAAGAGGAACACATACTTTAGTTATCAGAATCGTAATAATTTAGAGGCGAGTCCTTTGATGCTCCCTCCAATTTTTAGTCCTCATTTTTGTTCAGAAGCCAATCTGAATAGGGCCCTAATCTCAAGCAGCAGATGCTTCCAGTTCACTTGCTTGTAAGTCACAGGCAGAACAATGAGCTCATGCCAGTGCAACAAACCTTTGGAGCAAGTATGAGATTAAAAGCAGCCAGTTCACAAATTACAGTTTGTCTCTTTAAATACCATAAAAAGTTCCATGTTAAGTTAGGTGACCATATAGCAAAATCCCACCCTCCCATAATCAATACCCTTCCCCATCTATGTAAATTTATGTAAATGCAGAATCTGTGCCAGGAGTAAAATGCTGCCCCGAAACCTAGGCCAGCTACAAAATGCTGTGCAACCCAGTCAGTGAAGACAAGCAGTGCTAGGCATGGAATGGAGGCTCTCACCATTTGAAGAGGTAGAAGTCATACAGCTTTATCGGACACCTCAGGGGGTTCTCCGGATTCTCAGTCTGCTCTGCATACATGTCATCTGTAACTAGAAACCAACCCCAAGAAGTCAGTCAGATACTCTGCATGAGAAGCACAACAACAAACTGAGCAGTGCCACAGAGCGTCTGAAGCATTTGGTCACCAGGCAGCAGTCAGAGACAGGGCTGTTCCAGGACAAAGCTGCCTGGTTTCAAGTACTCAAAGTATCACATGGAGAGCTTGCTTTAACCCAGACATACTGAACAATACCACCAGCCCATAACCATTTCTCCACTCCTATCTGCACCAGATAGACAGACCATGTCTGAGCCAAATTCCAGGATCACGCTTTTAAGGCGCCAGACCACAATCATGTAGTAATTCTACACAGTTTTCTCTGAAAAACAGAAGCCTTTCCAAAGAAGTTTCTCCCCCTGCTCTTAAACACTAACAGTTGCCCCCTCGTCCACAAAAACAGAACAAGCAAGTAATCCTCAGCTCCTGACCGCCTCAGGTTAGGTTTGCCTCCAGAACATACTTATTATAAAAGGTACTATCTGTGTCAGAGGGAGCACACATTTCATTCTCTTAGGCTGATAATAATTGATAGAACCTGGGGTTCTCACAGTCCCATCTGCAGATATCGCCATGTCTCTTCAAGCCCCAAAAGTAAACTGTTTCCAAAGAAAATTCTAGACACTACCTTTCTGGCCTGTCTGGTGTGCACCGTGAGCCTTCAGATAGCGGATACTCGTGCTTTTATCCTTGGGATTGGAAGGGTTCTTCTTGGTCTGCCTCAATACCTTGGAGAAGGCCAGCTTCATGTGCTGGTCTACTGTCTTCAACAGGAAGTATCTGATCAGAAAAGAGAATACGGGACACTCAGAGGATACAGCCTCTACAGCAACACAGGTATCTCCATTCATCATGAGCCAGTCGAAGCTCAAATCAACACTGAGATAAAGACTATTCCAGCAAAGCATGCAGAAGTTTAGTTTCCCCTCTGCTAGCTCCTTCCTTGTTGCACTGCATCTTCTTCTCCTGATGGAGTAGCAGGAAGGCCCTGTCTGCAACCATTTAAAATTCACAACTGTGCCTTCATCCAGCACAGCAGCTTCCCAACAACCCTGACAGTGAAGTTTTTATGCTGCAGAAGTCTCGCAGGCACAAGTACTTACTTTGTATTAAAAAACATCAGTGTAGTGAGCAAGGTGGAAGGGGAGTGAGCTCCCAGCTGCTTACACTCCCACAGCATCTCTTCCGTTACATGACTGGAGAGGACATAACCTGTAACAATCAAAAATCAGCATCATGCCACGAGACAGTTCCAGCAGGAACAAAGGCAGCATTTTCTGGCCCATAAGTACAAAGATTTGTGTTCTCTAAGGGAAGGAGGACATTCTTAATGATGTCAAGATTAATTACACAGAAATAACTTTAATAGGCACAGTTAGGAAAACAGTTGTATATATACACATCAACCTCAAATTGCAGAGAATATACTCCTGCAATATGTCTAGATATTCCAGTCAGACAGAAGTAAATACGTGCTTAAACAGCTTCTAATTAATGGCCCAACTCCAATGCAGATGCTCCTAATCCAATAATATGTGAGAGCAGGCAGGCCAGTGTAACAAGTCAGCTCTTGGCCCTGTGCACAGCCTCAGTCAGTACACAGCGCCAAGTGATGTATTTGGACACATGAGTAATCCTTTGATTCTCAGATTTTTTCCCCTTTGTGTAGAAGAGGAAATACTATACTCCAAATACACAGAAAAACAGACAGCTCTATAAACTCCAGGGCTTGTGGAATGACAAAGCACAGATCAAACAGCCTGAGCGAAAACAAAAGGATTCCAAAACTCGCACTGCTACGTAGCCACCTAGCCTGTACCATCAGCTGCCTATCTGAACACAAGCAATAGCTTCTTCACTGACTTCTAACCAGATCAAAGGCAGTGAAGTCACCATAAAACATTTCTGTGCTGTAAAAACATAATGCTTATTCTAGTTTTTGTACACAAAACCTGCCTTATCTCAAAGTGTCCCCTCACCCCTATCACCATCATCTTCTAAACACAGCGTGGAGATGAGCTGCTTTTGATTGGAGCAGCAGAGGCTCTATCTGTGCTTTTATTTAAAAAGAAAAAACCAACAAACCCTACACTTAGTGGGTTTGGATATGGAAAGACCATATCCATCTGACTATATGGCAACATGATAGTGTTGCATCATCTCAAAAAGCAACAAAGCAAGATGCATTAGCACTTCAGCTGAGGAAACTCAACTGGGATCAAGGATCTCCAAGTAAGCCAACCTCATAAAAATCACAAAGTCTCCACTACCTGCTTTCTGATGGGTGACAAGGAATAGGCAAGCAGTCCTCAACCGGGCCTACAGCCTATAGATGGAACAGTCTTTTACCTGATCAGCATGATCTGTCTTAGACACTTATTTCTTTTGAAAGGTTTTCTATTCACACTACACTCCTGCTGTAGCTTTCAGTTAAACATTCCAAACTCCAGAAAGTTTTTAAGTTCTTAAAAGTTTTTACCAAGCGGGGAAACACGAGGCTGTACATCCTTGAGAACCTCATGCAGCCATTCAGTGAAGCGAATATAGTAGAGATCCGAGAAGATGTCATCTACTCGCCCATTTTCAAAGAGATACTGCAAAAGATTCACAACACAGTCCAGTACAGTGATAGCACGTTCCTCTCAAACAAGATGTTATCCTAAGAGCCCACACACCTGGTTACTCAAACACTTCACAGCATAGCACTGAAGACTAATAGATACCACCTAGGGAAGCGAGGACCGTTGCACCGAGAACAAATAATCTCAGTTACTATCAAGGGAAATACAAAGACAGGAAGGAGAGACAGCCAGCAAAGTTGGTTGGATTTCACCTCTTCTTTTAGATGTGACCATCAGAAATTAATTCACACGACTGTCCTGTGAACTCTGGGCTCTTTCAGGTAAGGAGGGAGATGCCAGTTCTCCTATCAGTTTAGTTCTGTTCCTGCAGCTCTTCCAGGAAGCGCACTGACATTACCAGTTTAACTTCCCACACCATAAAAAGCTAAATTTTTGCCTGCTAAAGCTTTAGTTAGATCAAGTCTTCATAGATCTCACAAACATCATCCCTCTGCTCCTCCCTCCCCCCAAAAGACAAACTTAAAAGGATTTCTTACGCTCATCGTGACACCAAATGCATACTAACAATTCTTCATAAATCACTTCAGGGAAAAAAAGAAACACATTGCTGCTTATCAATTACATTTAGTCAGTGCATCTTTTTTTCCTTCTTACACTGAAGAAGCAAAGACTTTTTTCCTATGAAATCTTTGGGAAGCTCATTAGAAGCAAGTCTCCCTTTCTATAAAGGAGAATCCTCCCTATATATTCTGAAAACACACACAGCTCTGCTGCACACAGAACCGTCCTCCCCCTACCTTCTGAATACACAGGAAGATATAGTAGAGCACATCTGGATCATACGGTTCCCCATCACCATTCCGCGCTTCTCGTGTCATTAAACATAGACCATAATTCAGCTCAGCCACAGCTGAAGATATGAGATCTTCCTGGAACCTCAGCAGCTGACGTCCTGGAAAACAAAACAAAGCCGTATTATTGAAGTCATAAAGCCATATTATTTCTGACCTTTCAGGAATGATTTCCCACATCTCCAGCTCTGCTGTCTATCTGGCAGTCCTAGTAGTACCACATTCTCCCAGTACAATAAAGAAAACCAAAATAAATCAAGACTCTAAGCTGTCAGATCTACCAAAAAGATAAGTGGGCAGGAATCCAAGAGGAAAACTGTGCCCTGCCAACTGCATGATGACTGCCTTCTTTTACCATGTACAATGAAACGCTGCCCTGCAGCAACAGGAAAACAGCAGCTCCACGACTGCTCCACCAGACTGGCTGGCACACGCAGCCATTTTGTTCGGCCACACATCACAGTCATACAACATCCTTTTCTACAGCCACTAGACTAGCTGCTCAAGTCAGCTCAGCACAGACCTGTAATATTTCCCTTGGAACACGTCCTTCGGCATTTGGATCATGCAGTAATTAGCACTGCGCTAAGTAAATAATTGTTTAAACTTAAAAATAAGCACTGACAAAAAGGTGCTTTCCAAGAGGAATGGCAAACGGTTCCTATTTCAAGTAGAGATTAGGCAATGACCGAAAGAAAAGAAAGCTCTTGTCACGACACATACTTCCAATAGGTGCTAGCCTATTTTGGGCTTCTTTCTCCAGCTCTGCATTCTTGGTCTGTGCCCAGCTTTTCCACACTTCAAGCCCTTCTTCTGGCTTCAGAGAGTTTGGAAGTAGAAGTTCAGGTGAAGTCTGTGGCTGCTGCTGCTGTTCTACTTCAGCAACCTGAACAGTTTGAGCCTATGAAAGAAAATATTTCAGTTGTAGATACTTTTAAATACAATAGTCACACACAAAACAATTAACTGCAGTGCCACCTCTAGCCCCAGGACATCAGTCTTTTGCAACACCCACTCTGGTTTAGTCCAAGGCACGTAATCTTTGCTGTCTAACTTACTGCTCATGAAAGAACATTTGCCTCTCCAAGTTTGTTTGTTTTTTTAATGGACATATCTAAAATCCCTTCAGCAAATCCACACTACTTGCTGATTGATGCATTCAAAAGTCCTGCAGAACATCATAGGAGACCTAGCAGCCATGAGCAGTTCTTGTGGCAGCGTCACAAAGAAGCTAGATCACTGACAAGAAACTTCACACAGCTGAAATCCCCTCAAAAACTGACTTCTGGCCTCTTCTCCAACAGCAAAATGAACTACTGATTTTCTCGACTTTACTCAACTTGCCACACTGAGCCACCACAAAAGACCACCACCTCACTACAGCAAGACATGCCCAATTGCTCCAGCACTATTAGAGTCCATGATGAAAACACTGTAGATGTCAGCAATACCTGTAATTTAATGTAACCAAAAACAAAACACCAAAAAAATAAAGCCACCACCACAAGACAGGCGATGCCTGCAAGAGCCTCAGACTGGAGCTCTCAGACTGTCTACCTCTGATTTGTTGTGCTTCTGTTGCTGCTTTGTTTGTTTTTGCATCAGCTCACAACTGTTTCTGTATCAGCCCCTCCATCACCACAGCTGCAGAGGGAGACTATCACTGAAAGGCCTCAGCTTTTATGGAGGCAGATGGCAATAAAGTTGAAGCTGTCAATCAAACCTCTGTTGTAAAGAGAACAGGAGCCCAAGGGTGAGAACTGACACTCCCATCTCCTTAGGAGCCAGGATTTTGCCCCCACTCCCCCCCCAGGGTGCTGCCCCATCAGCAACAGAGAGCCCTCAGAGGCAGCCACCTCTGCCAGCCCCAGCCAGATGGGGGGATCTGCTGCCCTGACCTCACAGCTGTCTCATCTGGTGTGAAGGCAACACACAGGCCAGAGTCACTGGAAGTTGCTTTTTAAATGACATTCTTTCAAAAACAGAACAAAATAGCTGTGGCTTGCCCCAGCTAAGTTGAGACTGACAGGGAGTACCACAGTCTCACAGCTGTGAGACAGACAACACCCAAAAGTGAGATGCTCATCTACAGCAGCTTTATCATCCTTCCCAGAGGAACAGCACATACCTTCCAGGACTGCCTCCATGTTTAGGGGGTTATGCAGTACCCAGAGCTCCAAAGACTTTTAATAGGAATACTGTCTTGATATGCAAGTACTGTGGACCACTACATACAGGAATACAAGGCATTGGTAGAAGCTTTACAAGAAATCATTAGAGACATTATGGAGTTTATACTTTGGAGAGGATTCTGTGAATGTACTCTCAAAAGACCCTTGAAATAAGCCCTCCCTCCCACACCCCAAGAAAAAAACTGTTCAGCAGAAAGGCAAGAAGTTCAGTCATCTTATTTTGAGTAATTGGAAGGAATAAAGTTATCTCTAATATACCAATACAGGGGAAAAAGTAAGATACTGAAAGCTCTTTAAAAATCAACATAACAAACAGACAACAACAAAAGAAAACAATGGGATGTATTACATGACCTACAGGCTGTAGGTTAAAGTAGAGCTTATAGAAGAGTGCACCCAGCAACTGACACTTCATCCAGATGTAGGGAACCCTTTTCATTGAAGACGTGCTGCAGCCCACCAGGGTTATGACTCGATTCAGAAGCACAGATATGACAACCAAAAAGCAATCCTCCTTGTCCCACTGCTTACTGATGAAGTAGAGGGCACATGTGTCTTTATAAAGCCAAAAGTGTTATTTATAAACTGGAAGGAATTTGTAACAACACTTGTGCTAGCAGACGTGGGTATTTTTGCTCTCATTCCATTCAGCAAGAACGGGCTCTGACACAGATCAATCTCTATGCATTCTGATTAAAAAAAAAAAACAAAAACAAAAACAAAACCACAAAACTACATTCATTTGCAGATGTAAGACAGGTCATTAATTGCCCTATTCATTTAAGCTCTAAAACCCAATTAAAACCCTTTTAAAAAAGATCAGCAATTTGGCTGCTATGTTTGTCAGGACAAAGAGATAGTTACTTGCCATTGGTCACCGTGGTGTTCTTGCACACCAGGCATTTACTGGAAATAGGTTGGTGCTACAGATGGGCACACCTGATCCACAAAGTCTGCTCTGACAACTGGCCAGATTTTGACATTTTACCTGGACACTGGATCTGCTGGAACTCCAAATGCTACACAATGCAAAGGAGCCACCACTAGGCCACTAGAGCATTGCTGGGGCTGACTTCGTTGTTGTTGTTGTCCCAGTCTTTTCTTTGAACTGTTCAGGAAAAGACTACAGATCCTGTAATAACTGCTATGGGGAAGCCAGCAATATGCACTTATTTATTCATTTCTGTTACAGAGATTAATGCAGAACTTTCTTTTGGGAAATTCTGTACTCTATGTACCATTATTAACATGTGGCAGTCCTACATCAGGAGACAAATGCTGTATGTCACACCCAGACCAGAGGAAGAGAGGCAACTCTGCTTCCTTGATACAAGCTGTCTGCTCACATTCCCTCTCCCCAGAACATTTGCAAGCTGTTAATTGAGGATCAAGACCCAAGCAAGTTAAACTTACTGAGCAAGTGACTTGTAGTTGCTGCTGCTGCTGCCCCTGCTCTTGGGGTGTGGGCTGCTGCTGTTGCTGCTGCGGGTCCCATATGTGCACTGTCTGTGCTGTGTTCTGGTACGTCCCGGCCACAGCCTGCACTGCCACTGGAATGTGGATGTTGCCATTCATAAACTGCGCTGGAAAGAGTGAATTAGCAAGAGTCTGCACCACTTCCTCATGAGAGTTCTTCACTACTGAAGTACTTCCCACCATCTTATCCTTGTCATCTTCCAGCTTCACTGTGGTCAGTGTCGTTGGGGAGCCACTGACATGGACAGCATTGTAGGCCTCCTGAGGGATGGCGATGTGGGTTATGTTTTGCTGCTGAAGGTCACCACGTGGCTGAGCAGAGTAAACAGGGATGGTCCAAGTCTCTCCCGTGGGGCTAGTAATGGTCCCAGTGGCACTGTACAGGTGGGCACTGTCCACTGTTAGCAAGTCTGGCCTTAGAGAGACATAACTTTGCTGCTGGCCCTGAGGAATGGCCAACACTGTGGCAACTGGCTGCCCTGAAATAGCATACGACACAGTAATAGGCATATCCACCTTGCGTTTCTTCACGGGCTGAAGGACGCTGGCGGTGCTGATCCTCCTCTCTCCCTCTCGTGGGGAGCCTTGCTGAGAAGGTGGAGGTGACAACGCCCCCACTGTCTGGATCTGGATCTGCTGACCACCAGTAATGGCCTGTCCTGCCACAAGCTGTGCCTGGATCTGCTGGTGCTGTATGTGCTCCTCCTGTATCTCCGCGGCCTGGATCTGCTGGGCGGTCTGCACGTGCTGCACTTGGATTTGAGCTGCCTGCAGCTGAGACGGGCTGGGGCTCTGAAGACACTGACTCTGTATTGTCTGGGACGCCTGCTGCTGCCCCTGGCCTTGGATCTGCACCTGGACCTGTATGGGCTGCTCGGAAGCTTGATGGACAGTGAGCTGCGGAGAGAGCTGCTGGGCGGAGACCTGCTGCGGTGACTGCTGGACCTGGACCTGAACCTGCAAGGACACCAAGTGGGCCGTTAGTGATGCTGAGCAGCAGCAGCCAGCAGCAGGGCCGCCGGCAGAGACGGCGCGTCACTGCAGGTCTGGCTGCGCTCCACGTCTTTTACATTCAGTTTTAATACACGGAGTTATGAACTGCTACTAAAGATCTCAGGAAAATTAAACCAGAGCTACTGCAGAAGTGCCTGGCTGACAGAAGCAGGGCAGGTGCTGTGCTTACATGGCATTGCGTGAGCAGACAGAACAACACGTGAGCTGCATCTCCATCCTCAAAGTGCTGCTGGCTCAAGCCAACAGATTGCAGCACTTTGGTCTTCAGAGCTACTTCCATTGCAAAGTGTTATTTCAGCACAGGCTAGAGAGATTTTTAGGTCAAACTCAACATCAGAATTGTAATTTGCGCATCTTACCACAAGATGCACAGGTTTTTGCCTCATTCTTACTATGCCCTAAAGACCAATTTTACTGATCCCACTGCCAGCCCCTAAATGGCTGCAGGAGCCTGGGACAGGCAGCAGGAAATGAGGGGAAGCTGAAAACAGCACTTGGCTCCTTCCAAACAGGGCAGAGAATTATTACTTTGAAACCAACTGTTAATTGTAGCACTACATAACCAGGTGTTAACACAGGAAACGGTGCAATTTTCAGCTAAATCTGTGTCTTGAGCTAAAGGACACCACTACAGCATTTGCTCTTCTCAACGTTACAAGTATTTATTTGGCAAGGATAATTAAAACCAGTTAGCTTTTTATTATTTACTTATTCCATTTAATTCCATTTATTGCCCAAGCCATTCAGCCGTATTTTCTATCTCATGCATTTAACTCAATGCTGAACACCATGGACAAAATTAGTACTTAAACTAAAACAAATTGTTTGAACTCCAAGGGAAATAAATGCCCAGCCCAGCTGATGCCCTCACTCCCAGGACACTAAGAGATGTCTGCTCTCCTCCCCAAACAATTTGCTGCATTTGCCCTGTTCTCAGAAGTAGCATCCCAGCCTTCCACCATCACCAGCTTCTCCAGGCTTCCTTAAAGCTTGATCTTGAAGGGGGCATTAATCACTCAGCTTTTCCTTGCAAATACAAGAGCTTTAGCGGCACCTACAAGAGCCACGTAATGTTTGAACCCAGCACTGATTTATTTAGCCATAAAACTGTGTCTCCCTGCTCACATTCCCTCAGCCTTTTCCGTCTCACTTATCAACGCCAGACAAGTAAATGTAACATCCAAACAGACTCTACACTCAGGTTTATGCTGCAGTTACACAAAATCTCCACCCCACTTCCTACAGTCACCTCTAAATGTCTTAAAAAAAAAAACAAACAACACAACAACCCCAACACTAAGGACTCATTTGCAGCCAATTAAGAATTGCTAAGTAGTAATGGGGTTTCAAAATACACCATCTGCAAACCAATTGTTTAAGCCACCTCCTGTTAGCAACTCATTCTGTTCCTGGGAAGAACAGTGAATTTTAGAGGCTCCTGCTGACAGCTGTATGCAGTATACTGTGATCCAAACGATGTGGACTTTATATAATTTCCTGCAAGGTAACAAGACACATACGACCTTGCACCAGCATGGCAGCTTAAGAAACTGCATCAGCAAGTGATTTGCTCAGGAGTTAATTGAAAAAGATGAAGTCACCTACAGGACAGCTCTTCAGTTCCACCTGATACTCAGACCATGCTGCCCCACACTACCAGCAGTGGCCAGCAAGCAGGCCCAAGCACAGGTCCCTATCCTGACTTCAGTTTGAGAAAGTCGACTGCAATTATACCTCTAAGGCAATTATTCCCCAAAATAACACTAATCACTACTAATAGTAATCATTAATGTAGTCTTTAATACCAATACAAGCCCTTGTTCAAAACACTACCTGTAAGAAGAGGCACAAGATGGGTCAATCTAAAATGCATTATCACACCATAGATTTTCAGTTTAATGTGAGAAACACTCGCTTTGTCTCCTGGCATTTAGAATCATGTCTGGAAGAAGTGTGTCATTGATGCTGTACTTCTGCAGTGCATTTTAAGAACATGCACACGTTGACTGAGAATACCCCACAAGTTCCCCCACCTTCACTATATACACAATTTTACATTAGAGTTTGTCACCCTCTTCTCTTTGTATGTATGAAATCAGCATTTCTGTTACTAGTGGAAAGACTTGAAAGCTTACTCCTGCAAGGAGACAATTTCACAGTGTTAAGTGCAGTTAGGCTGTGAAATGGGTTTAACCAAGAGGCACAGCCTAAGATCAGTACTTCCCTCTCTCTGCTTTTACAGCCTAAGCTCACATCTCTAAAAGCCATGGGCAGCTTCCCTTTCAGAGGTGAGTTTTATGGTTTTTTTTTTTTATTATTATTATTTTTAAACATCTAGAGAATAAGCCCAGACCCAAATATGTTGCAAAAGTCAGACTCCAGAACCACTGCAAGTTCTTCATACCACCAACTGTTGACATCACATTCCTGAGTAGAGGTTGCTCCTATTTAAAGGAATATTGAAGCCCTACCTACTACACATTACACATCCCTTGTGAACTACATATCTATTTTTATCAACCATATTTTGCAGCAACTCCCTCTCCATTTTCAAGTAGCTTGCACCCAGGAGTGCTACAAGCCTACACTTCAGAATTAAAGACTTAACTCGTTTGAGACAAAAGGATAAAGAATTAAACAGCATCAGTGGTTGACTTTCTAAAATACTCTGTACAGAAAGAAGTGTTTTAAACGTGCAAAGACCAACACAGACAGCAATGTGCCGCACCAAGGTGAAGGAAGAATGTTATGCTGGGAATGCCTGGATTGCACTGGTGCAATAGAATAACACACCAAGTCACAATACCAGAAGGCTGCATATTGTCATAAGTTTGGATGCAACAGCATGAAAATAATCACTTCCCAGCAGGCTGCAATTAGAGAGAAATGCATTTTTACCATAAAATAGCTAGAAGTTGGGCCAAATACTCACAGACTAGAGAAGCAAAAGCATTAGATGCCTGCCCTGTCTTGTAATAGCAGGGTAAAACCAAGCTTAAATCCCGTGAAGGGGGAACCTTGTGCCATTTTAAGGACAAATAAAAAAGGCACACACATTTTGTCAGTACTGAGCACGTACAAAGACAAGATCAGTAGCCACTCAGTAACACTGAGCCAAAACAAGACTACAGCTTACGCCTTAGTTTCATCTGAAGGTGATTCCAAAAATGAGGCTCAAAGCCCAGGACAGGCGAGAGGGGACAAGCAGCAAACACGCTGCAGAAGTATACTCCAAAACCCAGCAAGAGCAATGCAGGTGCACCCTAACTTCCACACCTGAGCAAACTAATGGAAATAGACCACCTGGTCAAAAACACTGACAAGCAGAATTGCAGTTTCCTAACTATTCTTAGCCCCATTTAAGGCTTAAAATGCACTTCCCTCAAAACCAGTGACTCCAGCACTTAGAACCAACTCGGTAATGAAGGGCTCCTTTAACATTAGGTCAGAAGGTACCTACAGCATACAGACAAGTACAAAACAGGTGAAAAGGCTGATCACTGAAGTAGCAGGAAGTGGTGAACTTGTTATTCAACTGCCTTACAGGAAGTCCTTTGCTACCTATCAAAGTAAACAACGTCTACAGGGAACATACAAGTCAACTTTTCAGAATGACTACCAGACACTCAGTCCAGGTTTTTTCCTCTGCTCATTCATCATCACTGAGACAATGCCACAGACCACAGAGGTATTTTGCATGTTTCAACAGTTACCATATCAAGATTATGTTGTCAAGCTGCACTCTGAGGCAGGATTTAGATCTAAATCAGAACACACGAAGCAAAGAAAACAAACAGCTTCCCTTTCCTGCAGAGGTGCCTACTTCCAAATACAAGAAGGAGCCATCTTTAAAACACCACTCTCTATTACAGCCGTTCTTTGAAGTGGCACAGTCCACCCTAGCAAATGTTAATTAATACTAGCTGCTACACTGATATCTCTTATTAGAATGTTTTTCAATGATAAGCAAACAGGAGCTCTAGCTCATGTTAGAAGAACAGGCTGAACCCAGAACCAAGACAGAGACAAGGGGACAGCCATCTCCATCTGAAGTGAAGGAAAGGTCCATTCCCTGCAGAGCCAAGGATAAGATCTTCTGAGCTACTGAAGCTCACCTTTTCCTGCTTTATGTTACAAACAACACCTACACTGGTCTGAAGTCAGAGAACAGATCAGAGGAAGCCTAAGCAGTAAGAAGTGAACACATTTCACGTTCCCAAGGAACTGGGGAATTAGAAGGACAGAAGCCTTCACAGTTTATGCAGTCATTTAACCATTCCCTATATAGTTCAGCAATCTAGCTCACCTGTACCATCTTCACCTCATCCCCAGCCCAAGGAGCTCCTACAACCTTGCCATCAGACTGTCCTAAGAAAGGTGAGAACAGATGAACTTCCCTGCACAGATACTGACTCTTCACTGATATCCTTCCAGCTACATCTTGCAGGTGAATATGAGAAATGAAAGGAGGAAGGGTTTCACTACTGCACAAGTAGTGTTCACTAAGGAAGTCAGTGTTAACACCTCTTCTTGCTGGTGTCATCAGTTCTGTGCCCTCAATGGCCAAAACCAGCTAGCAGAATCTCAGAGACCAAGTTGATAAAACTCTTACTTGACTGGAGCAAAACACAGCCTTTCTCAGCCAGCCCAACACTGCACATGATCTGACAGCTTGACATGCTAAACCTTATTAAGATATAACGTCATCGCTGTGACACTGAGCATGGAAGGAGCTCCAGGACACTTGCACTGGAGCACCAACTACTACATAACCTAACTGAACAGTTGCATCTACTTTGAAATAAGCGTTAGGCAACAGTTTGTTGAATCTTTTAGGCAAGAAAACCCTAAGGTGGCAACTTTTCCTTCAAAACAGGAAGCATGCTTTGCCAGAACAAATAAAAGCAGCAGCAGTCACGCACTGTCTTTGTCTTCAGCAATGAAGACAGAGGATGAAACCTGAGCACTGCCTATCTTTATGATCATAGGGCTGCCATCAGCACTTGCAGCCATCAGGTCATCTGACCTGTGATATTATTAGTCACCTTCAGCAACGCTGCTGCACTGCCAGATAGAAGTGCAGCCATTCAGAGGGTCTTCACTGACTTGCAATTGGATTAGCGAGAATTAGAAGGATTATCGAGTCAAGAACTGGGATGATTTAAGTTTGATTAAAATCTCAGAGGATGACCAAAAATTACTGTAGAACAGCAAAATGAGGCAGAGGAATCAGACACTGCTCTGGTGGAACACTGAGCCCCAGCACAATCTGGGGGTTTGTTGACACGAAGCCACCAGGCTTTGCCAGTGCTGCCACAAAGACAGTCATGAAATGTCTGCAGACTACATCACAGGTTTAACCTTAACTGCATCTTGACAAGAAATCTTGAAAGAACACTGAAGAACTCTCACAGATGGGTAAAGACATTCCTCCACCTAATTTCTGAGAAAAAAAATAAGGGTAATTCAAAGACAGTTCTGAGCCAGATGCTCAAATATGGACAAATCAGTGGCACTGCTGGTGCACAAAAGCTGCAGCCACATCAGGTACAAGATGTGCCACCAAACTGTGCTGGGAGGTGGTAACAGGCTGAAGAGAGCCACACAGGAGGCAATACAAGCACTGCTGTGTGTACTGACAGATGTGAAAGCAGGTATTCTAAAGCAGAGTTGCATCAAAAACAAAGGAGAAGAGTACACAATGCTTTTTAGGAAAGCTTTTTGAGAGCTCGACTTTTGTCAGATTTTTTTCATTCTCCATAATATGCAAGCCATTTAGTTTACAAAATAGGAACATAACTCTGGCAGCAACTCAATGGTTATTTTCAAGAAGGTCAGGAGCTTATTTTTCTCTGGAGTGTATGATATTTGACCTCCCTCCCTGTCTCTGTTACTAGGAGGCTTGCAAGGGTCAAGCCTGAACTTTGAGGAGTTCCAAAGGGAGGCAGCAGTCAGAAGCACACGCATACATACGTAGTCCTGGTCGGTTTTAAGATTGGTACAGGGCCTTTAACATCTTCAAGGCTGAGGCACTGAAAAAGCCCTAATCCTTCTAATAGTTCTTCTGCTGAACTGAAAAGCAAAACTTCTCTCCCAGAACGTGCTAGCTGGCAGAACCAAAGCCACCCCTGACCACTTCTAATAGACTCATGCAGAGATCTAATGCATCTCTCTGTGAGAATAGAGGCTTTTATTCTTCAAAAGCCTCGTGTCACAGGTTACTGTGGGGCAACAGGTTACAGCAGTCCTAGCTGAACATTCAGTTACTCAGTAGGAAGAGGGATTGGAGACAAGTTACCCAACGAAAGAGGAAAGTTTGTCTTTACTATAGGATAAGAGCACACAAGTGAGATGTTGGCACAAGTCTGCACTGCAGCAATGCTACCTCATCTGTAGCAAAAGAAGCAACTTTTCCATCTGAAGCATATCAAGATCACAGCCACAGCCAGAGTTCAGCTGCTGGGAGATGCACTGTAAGAGAACCTTGGTAACACCCTGCCATATGAGCTCTGTAAGAAGTGTCTGAGGACCGAGGCAGTTGGTGGTCCTCAAAGTTACATATTTTTTCTTGATGCTGGATTTTTCTCATTTAATACTTAATACAAATTATTTTAATATCTGTTAAAAGAGCTGCAGAAGACTCCTACCACTGTGCAAAGGAGCCAGCTTCCTCGGCACACGGGCACCTCTCAGAACACCTTGTCATGAAAAGCATCTTACCCTGGTTTACAACTTACGTCAACTTCTGTGCATTTCTCTCCAGCTTTAAAAGCCAGTTCAAGAACTAAAACTTCTAGAACTTTAGTTCAAGTAAAATTTGAAGAGTACTGATTTCCTTTAAAAAAAAATAAAATTAAAGCAACAGGAGTTAGATCCCACTGCCACTCTAAACAACGAGAAAAAGCAAGACCAGCAGAGGAGGAAGGGTATTTATAGCTGCCTCACAGAGTGCAAGGCTTCAGGGAGCTGTGTACATGCCAAAACTGTCAACCATTTCTCAAATAGGTTACACCACTACATTGCTATGTATGTTACTCCTCCTACAGCAGGGCTCAATGGAGGCAGAGCAAGACAAATTTACTACCAAATTCCTTAAACAAGAGGGAAATGCTGTTCTATATGAAGTTGATTGGCCCTGCTTCTTTAACGTTTGCCTCTGGTTTCAGGTTAGCCAGTAGCTGGCTCTGAACACTATTCTGTGGGTTAACAAGTCATATGTACCTTCAAAGATGATTTCAGATGCTTACCTGGACTTGCTGGGGTTGCTGAACCTGTATCTGCTGCTCTTGCTGAGTTTGTTGCTGGACACTGGTTGTCACAGGGCAAGCAAGTTCAAGCAAAGACCCGGCCACCTCTGTGCTGTCCGTGTAAATGCAGTTGCCACCCTGCTGGTACACCATCGTGGTGGTGGCCGTCTGCTGAAACTCCTGCAGAGCTTCTGGCCCCTTGGAAGCCAGGGAGTCCAGGAACTCCTTCATCCTGTGCTGGGGGATCGTTCGTGCCTTCACACGGATGTATTCTTCAAAGGAAATGGTGTTCTCCAGAGAATTATTCATATTGTAAGGTCCTGAGGGTTCCTTAAGGAAAGAGAAAGTGAAAACTCTTAACTACAGTGCTCCTCTGGTGCAAGGATATTCCCAACTCCAGTAATTAGTTTCTCATACTGAGCACCATGTGAAATCGAGCAAACATGCAGGGCCAGATGCCCTGAGACAGATGCTTCAGCTTTGAGGCACCTTGCAGTGCTACACTCCTTTCAAACTAACCCTCAGCAATTCAGGGCAGTCTGAACGACACCAGGTACAACCATGACACCTATTTCAAAGAGCTCACTGCCATGTAACACCTTCCAGAATTATACTTCACCCACACCAAGCAAATCTCATCACAGAATAAATCAAATCACAGATCTCATTCTTTTGCAGCATGCAACGCTAGCAAGAGAAGCTCAGAAATCAATACACATGGCCCTGCTTCACAGGCATGGAGGTGGGAGAACTGAGCAGTGTGCTCTGTCAGGCCATGCAGCTCTACTCCAGGAAGCAGAACAGAAGAGCAGCAGACGCAGCATTCATCCCTCTGCTATTAGGACTAGCACAGCCCTATCGATTTGAACACAGCAAGTGAAAGGAGAGCGTTGGAATCAGGAGATTCCTCAAACAGAACTACAACACAGAGAAGCAGGGCTCTGGAAATTAAGCAGCCAACAGCAGCACTGGTTCCTGATATCTTTTCAATACAGGAAGAGGTTAACGAGAAATGTGTGAAGACAGAAGAGAGACAGAAGCAGTCAGATGATTTGGGAAAGCGAGCGCAAGGAGGAAAAAAAACAAAAGATGACTACACCTGAGAACATTAGAAAGCTCTAGGATACACATTGGCAGCGTTCTTCTCTTATTGACTTAACTTGTTTGAGCCCACAAATTGTTTCAGCAGCGAGCATACTGCTTGTTTCTAAGGTACTCATTAGTCCCAATAAAGGGTAAATAGATCTGAGCTCTAACACCACCAGCTGCTGAGATGGCTGCGAAAAGACATGAAACAGCACAGCATTCAGACTAGAAGAGGAGATCTGGGATTACTGGTGGAGAAGTAGAAAAAGGGACAACATCACTGTATGCACATACTGACTGCAGTCCTTAACAGAAGAACAAAAAGCAGAGCTCTGCAACATTTCACAGTGCTTTAACCAAGCAGAACCAGGACAGAGGCTTCTGAGTGAACAGAAGACCACAACAACCGTGTGAAGATGGGAGCAAGTTCAAGGCTGTCAGTGGCGTAACCGCATTGCCAAGTCCAAGCCCAGCTCCCACCAATACCAGCAAGCCCTACGGTGATCTCTAACCGCTCTTCACCGTTACGTGACAGCGCTCTAAGCACACAGGGTTGTTTACATGGAGGAGGTTCACAGCTAGCACGTTTGACCAGGCCCACGTGAGCAAGAACGAACATCACAGGTAAGGGAACACGAGGCAACTTGCTGAATGTACAGTTTCTGGAATTACTACTTAAAACACGCATCAGTCTTCAGCAATACAAAGCAGAACAGTGCCCACTTGCTAAATACAACAATTCTGTAGAAATCAGCAAACAGAAGCTCCCACAGAGCGCAGAGCTGGACAGAGAGACAGTTCTCCTACCTGTCAGTGACTCTGCTCTGACAAGTTCTCAGGTCTGCATGACAGAGCCAATAAAACTACTCACTCAGTTGCTGACTCAGCAAGGTTTCCTCCAGGAGCCACTCAAGGAAAAGCTAAGCACACATCTAAGCTTGATGCTCAGCTTTTCCCACTGAAGAGGCTCAGCTGATACTTTGCTCCTTTTTTTCCCCCCCCATCAACCCTATCGCAGTCATTGGACACCTGAATGTCCAAGGTGACACCAATGGGAGATTAAAGTTACTAATGCATCTTCAGGGACTTGGACAGGACCTACACTCAACACACAACTCATCTTGCACCTAACTGTAAGAAGCTCTGGTAGATGCTTGTCTCAAGTTTCTATTTAGAACTTGCACATTTTCTACTTAAGTACCATGGTGAAGCTTTTAGATCAGCACAATCACAGTGCACAGCCACCTGGAGGTGCATTAGCAGACACAGCCTGCAGAGGGGAGACTTCTGGGAAGGAAGCCTCAAGGATGCCACGCCAGGAGCCCAGCAGCAAACACTAACAGCTGCTCTTTGACTTTAGTGCTGTTGATGTGACAGCCAGCTGTCGCAGAGCTGGGACGGCTCAGCCCCTGGCAAAGACCTTCCTTACTGCTGCACTGGCACTTGTTATGCTGAAAGGGCTCAGGGAATCAATTGTGTCTTACATTATTTACTTTCTGTTAATTTTGTCGAGGGATGTCAGTAGTTATCCATTACCCCAAACAGATAAAGTTACGTCATGGAACTGCACCCCATTAGGGCTCATACATTGCTTTTGGAACTCCAACCCTTCTCCTAAGAGCTGCTCATACACACATCATGCTCCTCCACAGCAGAGGCCAGAAGCTACAGAAACCCAGTTACAGAAGCAACAGGCTCAAAGATCAGCAGGAGATCCACCACCAAATCACCATTACCTCTTCTGACCACCAGAAAGCAGAACAAATAACATGAATTTCTTACATACAGATTCTTGACCCTGCTCAGCTGCTCCATCCTAATCAGCACCACAGTCAGCCTACCATTCTGGTCTTGTGAATCTTCCCCTGCCACAAGGAACATCTCACCTAGCACAGAAAAACCCTTGTAGTTATTGGCATAAAATTACTACAGCAAGAGTCACTAACACATAAAGCACCAAGCTGCTTCTGTGAGCCCCTGCAACATGTGAAGTCCCAAGCATGGAGCAGAACCCCGCTGTGCCACATGGTACTGAGAGCATCGTTCCTTCTCCCAGACAACAACAGGACCTTCCTTTAAACTCCAGCCAAAAGAAAAGAGCCGAAGGCACCACAGGTAACACAACAGCTTGGGATCTCTCAGAATCAGATCGTTCCCATCTACCTGAAGGCTGCTTGGTTAAATATATTTAAGAGCACTGAACGGCTCAGGCTGTGCTTCACAGCTACACACAGCAGCACAGGTACCAGAGTTAGGCGAAGATTCAGGAAAGTAACACTGTAACCACAGAAACCACAGCTGTTACAACTAAACTCACCCACGTTTCTGAACAGAGAGAAACCTTTCAGTGCATTCAACAGGCCGAGGTTCTGCAGCACACAGCTCACTGCTGCAGCTGCCACTTTCACCAAGATATGATCCCTTGAACCATTAGACACATGTTAGAAACAGCAAACTCCTTCTTAGGCCTCAGCAGCACATTTTTAAGCCAAAAGAGCACCCAGGCAGAACGCTTCCTTCGCTAAGTGGATGTAAGCCCTCCCTGCTCAGTACGACCCCGTCTTCCAGGAAATGAGGGCACAAAACCCTCTGAGGACCTCAAGCACACACAGTTAGTTCGTAAACTCAGCCCGAGGTTACTGAGAACACACACACGACTCGCAGCATGTGGACGATCCGGACTCACCAGTCACCATGGTGCATGTATTTCTGCTGCTCTTGTCCTGAGCTCTTAGACTTGTAACGTTCTGGAGAAGACAGAACAAAGAAGCCCTTTCCATCCCCGGTTCCTTTTTTTCTTTATTAAAACCATTTTACGTTCAATAGGCTTTGCCTCAATATGAACGGGAAGAGATCGCCGGGCTCCGGGGAAGGCGGCGATGGGACCCCTCCCTCCGCACCCGTCACGGTGGGAAGGCAGAGCTGAGAACAAGGCAGCAGCACAAGGCAGCAGCGGCAACAGCGCTGACGGAGCCCAGAGGTCCCCCGGCACAAACCGCCCCGTCACCGCGCCCGGCCCCACCGCCGGCCCGGCCCGGCCTCCCTCCACCTGCGGCGGGGCGCCGGGGCCCTCCTTTGTTCCCCGCGGGCCCCGGGCAGCCCCCGCCGCCGCCCCGCCGCAGGAGCCACGTTTGGGCTCGGTGGGAAGGCGGAGGCCGCAGCCTTCCGGTGCGCGCTGCCGCCGCCCGAGCGAGGCGGAGGGAAGGGGGGGCGCGGAGGGGGGCGCGCCCCGCGCGGGCACGGTGAAGCCGCGCGCGCTCCCGCCGGGCGGGGCCGCCCCTCCCTTCCCCCTCCCCGCCGGGCCCGCGCCGCCCCCGGAACCGCCGCCGCCGCCTCCCCCCCTGCGCACGACGGTAGGCCCCGCCCGGCCCCGCCGTCTCCCGCCTCGCGTCGCCCCCCCCCGCTCTCCCCGGCCCGACGGCCCCGCTGCGCCGCGCCGCGGCCCGGCCCCGCCTCACCCCGGCCCCGCTGCCGCCGCCGACTCGCGCCGCCGCCGCCTCGGCCCCGAGTCTTTTCCCCTCACAGCTCCCTGGGCGCCATCTTACATTCAACCCCCCGCAGCCAATCAGCGCGCTACCTCGGCCTCGCGAGAGCGCGGCCCCCAACTCCCGCGAGAACTCGGCGCTCGGGCCCGCCCCTCGCCTTAAAGGGGCCGCGCTCCCGAGGTGGGGGCGGCCGGCGGGGGGCGCGCTGCGCGGCGGGAGGGGCGCGCTCGGAGCCGGGACGCGCGTGGGTTGCGGCCGGGACGGCTCCGGCACCGCGGCTGGCGGCATTGCTGGGCTGGGGATGCGGCGCCTGCTGTCTGGCCGGGTCAGACCACGGGGCTGCGGGCCGGCCCGCGAGGCTGCAGGCAGGCTCCAACCCACGGGGCGCCCACGGGCGGGTGTCGGTGCCGGCCGCGGGCCGTGCGGCTGTCCCAGCCCCGCTGTTTCCGCGCCGGGATCGGGAGGAGAACGCGGCCTGAGGCTGCTTTAAGGCGTCCGTGTGCGCGGTGCGGCCCCACGGCTGCTTAAGGTGGCCCACGGGGACGGGCAGAGACTCCCACACCGTACGGCCAGCCCCGAGGGGGCTGGGGATGCAGAGCCGCGAAGGGACGAACCGAGACCGCGGGGGCTCCCCGGGGACCTCTAGCCCAGGGCCGGGCAGAGCTCGCCCCACTCGAGTCCACCTTAATGCGGGACGGCGGCTGCTGTTTGTACACATCCCCAGCGCGCACCTCCCGTCGGCGCTGCAGTCCGTATCCCCACGCAGCGACACACCGTGCCGCAACACCAGCCGGCCCACGGGATAGGTGTCCCCCCCTCCCCCACTGCCATTGACCCCAGGGCTGAACACAGGGACCAGGCTGCGATGCTCCACTTTATTGAGGTGACACCGGCACGTCCCCGCGGGGCTGTGCTAAGGCAGCTGCGGCTCTTGGTGAGAGGGCGTGGGGCTGGGCTCCATCCTGCCCCCCCCAGGAGCCTTCCCCTGGCTGAGGGCACACAGGCAGCAGCGTGGCAGCAGGGCTCAGGCTTTGCCGGGGTCCTCCTTCAGCGTCACAGTCCGATTGAACACCAGCTGGAGACAGGCAAAGCTCAGAGCACTGCAGCCTCCCAAGGGGGCCTGGTGTGCTGTCCCCTGCCCCAGGGCTCACCTTGCTGTCAGTGCTGTCAGGATCCACTGAGAAGTAGCCCAGGCGCTCGAACTGGAACTTATCAAAGGGCTGGGCCCCGAGGACAGAGCTGTCAACCAGGGCATTGTCCACCACGTGGAGGGAGTCCTGGGCGGGGTGGGTGAGGGAACAGCACTGTCAGCACCTCAGCCCCTCTCTGTGCCAACGCTGAGGACATGAGGGCTGCAACAAATCACCGTTGGCACTCACTGGGTTGAGGTCACTCAGGAATCCACCCGGCACCTCCAAAGGGTCCTCAGGATTTTTGTGCAAAAACCTGTAATGAGACTCAGCCAAAGGAGCTGTGGGGCAGCAGCACCCCATGGTGGGGTGACAGTGGCCAGGTGACACCACTGCCGTGCTGCCCTGGTACTCACAGCCGCTCATACAGCCGCACTTCGCACACCCGCGGCTCTGACACCCAATGGATGAAGGCTTTGGGCTTCTCCGCTGCATCCGACTTGGTGCAGGTCACCTCCAGCTCAATGACACGCCCATGGGCATCCTGGGGTGGGGGGGAGAGGAGCCATCAGGGGGCAGCTCCAGCCCACAGCCCCCCTGCTCAGGGCCACGCACCTTGATGACGTTCTGCACAGCGATGACGTAGCCGGTGTGCCTCAGCCCCACGGGCTGCCCGAGGGCCAGGCGCTTGTAGCCCCTGTCTGCCTCCTGTAAGAGGATGCACTGCTGCAGGAGGGGGTGCAGCACATATCCCCCCCTCCAGCTCAGTCCCCATGACTGTGTCCCCTTCCCCGTTCTGCTGCTGTGCTCAGTGGCACTGTGCCCAACTCACCTCCTTGAAGTCGCTCTCCTCGATGTAGACAACAGACTGGAAGGGCACTTTGTGGAAGCCCCGGCTCTCATCAGCAGGAAAGTTGGGCACGAGGACGTCGATTGTCTGGGGGACAAGAGAGGGTGAACGCTGCCCCAGGACTGCTGCACCCAGCCCAGACCACAGCAGCCTCACCTGGGGGGCCGGGAAGTTGGTGATGGTGACCTTGAGGGGCTCCAGCACAGCCATGGCGCGGGGGGCCTGCTCATTCAGCACATCCCTCACGCACGCCTCCAGCAAGTGCGGTTCCATCGTCGCCTGGGCCACTGTCACACCAACCTGTGGGATGGAATGCACTGCTGCCACCCTGCTGGCTAGGGGGACACTTCCACATGCCACATCCTGTAGTGCCTACCCGTGCACAGAAGTTATTGATGGCCTCAGGAGGGAAGCCTCGCCGGCGCAGGGCAGTCAGTGTGAAGAGCCGCGGGTCATCCCAGTCCCTGAGAAGACACTGCTGTGACAATCGAGCATGCCCTGAGCGACAGCCACTCTGTCTGCTGGCCCACCCCTACCGCACAGCCCCAGTCTCCACCAGGCGGATGATCTTCCTCTTGGAGACAACGGTGTAGAGCAGGTTGAGACGGCCGTATTCCCACTGCACAGGGCAATACACGTCCAGCGCATTGCACAGCCAGAAGTAGGAGGAGCGCCTGCGAAGAAGCACAGCCCAGCTCAGCCACAAGGACATGGTGACCCCTGCTCAGGGCTGTGCATGGTGCTCACCTGGCCTGGAACTCCTTGGTGCAGAGGGAGTGCGTGATGTGCTCGATGGAGTCGCAGAGGCAATGTGTGTAGTCATACGTCGGGTAGATGCACCTACAGGGCATGTGAACTTTGCCCTAGCCTCTCCATTCCTCTCCCAAGACCCCCCCTGCTCCAAGCACACACAGACCCGTCCCTGACACATCTTGTGGGACGCTGTGAGCTCTCCATACCACTTGTCCCCAGTGCGGTGGTGCGGAGTGAACTTGACACGGTAGGCAACGGGGTCCATCTTCCCATCCTCCATCACCAGCTTCATTCGCAGCGTGGCCTCCCCCTCCCCAAACTTCCCCTTTCGCATGTCCTGCAGGGCAGGCAAAGGCCATCAGCTGGGCCCTGCACCCCATAGGCACACAGTCCCTGGCTGAGAGTACCTCAAAGAGCACTAGTGACTCCTCCACAGGCCGGTCCCGCCATGGTGATGGTGGTGGGTTGTGGCCCTTGATCTCTTCAACCTTCTGATGGCAGACGTAGGCCTGTCCCCTGCAGAGAGGACACATGGCCAAGTGGACATAAGCAGCCCACCCCCGGACAAAGGGCAGCCATCTCTGGGCACCACTGCAGCACACTCACCTGCGGATGAGCTCCAGAGCCCAGGTGTAGAGCTGGTCAAAGTAGTCTGAGGCATGGGTCACAGCATAGGGCTGGTAGCCTGGGGGTAGACAGGTTTGAGCCAGCACTAGGGCTTGGCAGCAGGAGCTACATGCAGGAATGTTCCCATCAGCAACCCAGCCCCATCCCGCTCTCCCCAGTACAAGCCCTACCAAGCCACTCCACCATCTCTCGGATGGCTGTAAAGTACTTCTCCTCCTCCTTCTCAGGGTTGGTGTCGTCATAGCGCAGAAAGCAGATTCCCCCATTCGCCTGGGAAGGTAAGGAGAGTAAGCAGCTGCTCCTCACAGGGCCTGGACACAACCAGAGGATGCGGAGAGATGGGAGCAGGCTGCGCCCACCTTGGCGTAACCAAAGTTGAAGTTGATGGCCTTGGCATGGCCAATGTGCAGGATGCCATTGGGCTCAGGAGGGAACCGTGTCCGCACCTGGGGAAAAGAGAAGGCACTGTCACAACCCTCATACCTTGTGCCTCCCCAGCGCCCACTGCAGCCTTACACAACGATGTTACCCACAAGGGAGTCACTGTGCTCAGAGACCCGACCTCACCTGCCCACCCGTGACTGCCAGGTGCTGCTTCAGCAGAGCCATGGTGTTTGGTGTCACCACATAGCCTTCCGTCTTGTAGTTCTCTCCTGTGAGGACGGTGTGGTCAGTGCTGCAGCAGTGTTCCAAGCCTGGCACAGCTTGGCAGCCTGCAGGCAGTGCCTGCTTGCCCTCACCCGGCTTGTGGAATTTCAGAGCTTCTCCTCGCAGCTGCTCCAGCAGCGACTTCGTCTCTGTGCCCACCTCACCTATGGGGAAAGACAGCGCTGAGCCAGCACTGCCCAGTGGGACAGAGGACAGCCTGCACTCGCACTGATTGCGGTGATGCCCAATCACAGCCCGGGGTTGCTGGGCCCAAAGGGCTGGGGAAGCTCCCACGGCGCTGCTCACCATTCTCCATCACCAGCACCTTCTGCTTCTCCACTGGGGCTGGCCGGGCCTTGGCAGCCTATGGGGATGAGCACAGCAGCCTGAGCACCCACTGTGCACACACCTCTCTCCAGCCCTGCCCACCCCCCAGCAATAGCGCTGTCCTGTGATGGCAGCTGCAGCCACTCAGGAATCACCACGCAGCCCTTCCGCATCACCTTTGGTTTCTTTTCCAGATCAGCTTCTGTCTTTGGTCCCAGCAAATGCAGCACCTGAGTGGAATGAAGGCGGTCTGACAGGGTGTCCCGTGCCCGGGGCAGCCCAGGGCACGCACGTTGTGCCGCAGAGCCCAGCACCCACCTGCAGATCCACCTCGTTCTTGATGCTCTTCCCATCTGCCCACTGCAGCCGGCTTCGCGCCTCCGCTGTTGGGGCACACAGCATGGGGCGCAGCCCAGGGGGCTTCAAGAAGACCCCCAGGCCCGACTCCATCCCCCTGCCCCACACTCACCCATCAGCAGCCCCGTGTTGAAGCGGTACCGCTCCGCCAGGAGCTCCTCCCGGTGCCGGCTGACCACGGCCTCCACCTGCGGACCCGGGAGCTGAGCGGGGAGCACAGCCCGAGCCCGCAGTTCCTCCAGTCCCGCTCCGCGCCCCCCACGGCCCCACTCACCGCCTCCTCGATCTGCTCGGGGCTGACCCGCACCCCCACGCCGCAGGCCCGCTCGAAGTCGGCCGCTTCCAGGGGATCCAGCGGGTGACTGCGGAGGTACTGCAGGGCGGCTGCGGCCACAGCGCGCTCAGCACCGGCCCCCGGCACCTTGCCCCACTTCCCCTCCCATCCCCTCCCCTCCTCTCCCCTCCCCCCGCCCTCCCCCCCCAAGCCGTTCCGTACCGCCCAACTGCTGGTCGGTGCGGATCTCCCTCCGCCCGATGTACCCCACCACGAAGGCCAAGCGGTCAGGGTCGCGGAGCCGGGCGGCCGCATTGTACAGCAGAGCACCGGTGGCTTTATCCAGGCCTGAGCCCAGCGCGGCGCGGGCCTGCAGCACGGCCTGGCGGAGCTGCGCGCTCAGCGCGGCGTTGCGCAGCGTCTCGCGGGCCTTGGCCTCGGTCAGCCCGATGCCGGTGAACAAATTCAGCACCTCCGTCTCCTCCGCCGCCATCGCCGCCATGCTGCCGCTGCCCACCTGCGGGGGCGGGGCCTCGCGCCGCTCCGCTCTCCCCTACGAGCCAATCAGTGTAGAGTGTCCCTCCCTTCGGCCAATGGAGTGAGGAAACTCCTTGCAAGCTTCGCGAATCGGAGAGCAGGGGGGCGTGGCCAGGCGGAAGGACGGTTGCATCATTTAAAGGGACCGCTGCCCGCGGATGACACGTGGGGGGCAGGCCCGGGGCGGGGCCGGGGGCTGGCAGGGCCGGCCCCGGGGATGCGGGGGGCGGTGGCGGGCGGACCCCTGAGGACGGCGCTCGGTCTCTTTTGTCGTCGGCGGGCACGCATATTGTGGCCCCGCATGTCCACCTTATGCCTCAGACGGCCACCCGTCTTCTCCCTTCATCCCCAGATTGTGTCCCCACGTACACCCCTGCCCCCTGTGACCTCTACATTGTGTCCCCGCAACCGCTTCTCTCTTCTTTGCACCCGTCTTATGCCCTCACAGCCACCCATGTCCCCCCTCATTGTGTTCCCACAGCCACCCGCATCCCTTTCCACATCAGCTCCCGCACCCCAGCGCCATCCAGCTGACCTCTATGCCCACACCCATCCACTGTAGGTGCCCCACAGCACCGTGCTCAGGCTGTGGCACCCCAGGATACCCACTCCCATCCTCAACACTGCTGCCAACACTGCAATTCAGAAAGGGCTTTATTGGCACGGCCACTCTCAGCACCTGGTGGGTACCTGCTCCACGTCATCCCCTGGCTCTGTCCCTATGGCCGCCACCCGCCCCATCCCCTGCTCAGTGCCCGCCGCAGCCCCCGACTGCTCCTCCTTACTGGTGCCCGCGGTGGGCAGTGGCCTCATGCTGAACCGTGCACAGACGTTGGTGCCCGACACGCTGCGATACTCCCCCATCTCGGTGCGCACCGCCTCGTTCTGTGTGATGGTGAGCAGCACGGGCACCGACAGCGTCACCTCCTTGCGCAGCACGTGGACGGTGAGCTGCGTGCGCGGGGGGACCTTGGCGGGCAGGGCCACCTCGCTGCGCTCCCTCCGCGTGCACGACTCGCTGCGGCCCTTCTGCACTGTGAAGACGTTGCTGGCCTCCACGGCCAGCGTGAAGGAGAGCCCGGCCCGCAGGCTGGTGGCGTTGCTGAAGTGGAAGCTCTGCCACAGCGTCGTGCTGTACTCCCGCGTGCTGCCGGCCGCCAGCGCCTGCTCCGATTCGGTCTCATTCACCCCCACGATCTCATCCACCAGCACCTCCCGCTCTGCTTCTATGCGTTTCTGGTCCCACAGGAGCTGCGCGGTGACCGTGGGGCGGCCGGGCCGCAGCGGGCGCAGATGGGACAGCCGGGCCTGGAAGTGCAGCTGCGCCCCATAGTCGTCCACGCGCTCCCCGGGCCACGCCAAGCAGTGCCAGCCACCGCGGTTGGGGTGCTGGTAGAGCAGCCAGACCCCGCGCTGCACCACGTGCGAGGCCACGCGGTCATTGAAGTACCCGTACGCCAAGTTGGTCTCCTCGCTGACCACCTTGCAGGCGCCCTGCAGGTGGGGCCGCTCGTAGAGGGTGATCTGTGGGTCCAGCAGGTCGTGGTGCACCAGGCGCAGCGCCGAGAAGCTGTTGGGCCGCTCCACAGCCGTGTACTCACCCTCCTCGAAGACATGCGGCTCGCCCTCGTACTTGGGCTGAGTGTAAGCGATCCAGGGCTGCCCCACCACCTTCAGCGAGGCAATGCAGTCGCCGAAATCCAGTTCATGCAGGTCGGGCACGTCGCAGGTGAACTCACGACTCAACCCCTCGAAGTCAGCACGTTCGTACACTGTGATCTTGTTCATGGTGCTGTGTGGCCAAGAGCCCCGGCTCCTCCTCTCCCCGGTTCCGTTCCCTTCCCTGCCCCGTCCCGCTGCCTCTGCTCTCACCGTCTCTGCCGCCGTGCCCCAACGCCGCCCCGCAGCCGTCGCTTTTATCGCAGGGCTGTGACATGCCGTGACACGAGGGCCCTGCCACGGCCCCGCAGACCCGCACGGCGCAGCGGGATGCCCGCAGACCAGCCCTGCCGGATAGTCCTGCCGCACCCCAAGCACATGGCGCTCCAGCGCTAACGAGTCACCGGCAATTAGCAGGGGTGCTTCCGCCCTGCCTGCACTAATTATGGTGTGAGACGGCGGTGGGGCCGGAATGGCTGGATCACCGTGGTGGGGTGACAGGGTGCAGCGGTGGCACCAACCAGTGTCCCAGGCTGAGACCCCACTGCACTACAGTCCCACTGGAGTTCAGCGCAGCCCCTGGCACAGCACAGCCACTTGGCACAGCACAGCCACTTGGCACAGCACGGCCACCTGGCACAGCACGGCCACCTGGCACGGCACGGCCACCTGGATGGCATGGCATATCACCCACCATGGCACTGCACAGGGTGTTACAACAGAGCCATATGACACGGTGTGGTGGTGTGACAAGGCATGACGCAGGGATGGCTTGGGTAGACAGTGCCACTGTTCCCTCCTTGTCCCTCACGGTGAGGACATCCCTAACTTCACTGCAGAGCAGGATGCCCACAGACCTCCTGGGGCAGCATACACCGCTGACACCCCCAGCCACACATCAGACATGGGTTTGGGCAACTCTCAGCCCCACAACCCTCCCACAGCCAGCTGGGCTCAGGGCAGCAGCTGCCCCTATAACCCTGCAGTGAGAGGTTCTCCGCAGCCCCTCAGTGCCACCACACCCATCCAGCTCCTCCCAACCAGGTGCTGCAATCCCAAGCCGGGGTGTGCCAGGGTCTCCCAGTTTATTGCCAGATGTCGGGGCGGTTGGGGTTACACCAGACAAACGCTACAGAAGCGGTTAGTGAGCGAGGTGCCACTGGCCGGGCCGGCCGGGCTGGGGGGGGACAGCGGGGCACAGGGACGGAGGCCGGGGAGGGGCTGTCCTACTCGCTTCCCCCCCTCCCACCACCCACTGCCCATGTCCCACACCCCCCTCCCAGCGCTGGGGACCCCCATGGCCGCCCCGTCCCCGTGTCCCCGAGCGGTTCCCACCACCCCCTGCTCCCTGCATCGAGGCTGGGGCAGCGCGGCAGGGGGGGCCCGGGGGCAGGGCTGCGTGGGTGGGAGGCGGTGCTGGCATTATTGCTATGGCGGGCGGGAGCAGCGCGACCCTCCCCACGCTCAGATCACAGTCTCGAAGAGCGTCGTCTTCTCCTTGGGGGGCTCCGGGGCCAGCAGTTTGGCTTCGGCCTCGGGCGTCAGGTACTCCAGGTGGTGGTGGCCCCAGATCGGCGTGGTCAGCAGCTGCCAGCGCTGCAGGGACATGGGGTCAGCAGCGGGGACGTGGCACGGGACATGGCACGTGGGTGAGGATGGGGACACGGATGGAGTTTGGATGGGCATAGGGTAGGAATAGAATTTGGATTGGGCTGGGGAAGGGATTGAGATGGGACAGAGGGAGGGACACGGTAGCGGGGCACAGGGTGGGGATGGGGTCTGAGATGTTGCTGAGAGAGAGAGAAGGATGGGGGCAAGGATGGGATTTGAACAGAGAAAACCATAGAGCAGGGATGAGATTCGGATGAGGTGGGCTTTGTGTGAGATGGCAATGGGGACAGGGATGAGATGGGGAGAAGGCAATGGGGATGAGGATGGGATTCAGCTCAGGATTGGACTGAGACAGCAAGGTGAGGCGATGAGATGGAGATGCCAGAGAGGACAGGGAATGGATTCAGATCCGGATGGGGACAGGGACAAGGGTCGCCAGTGCTGTCCCACCTCGCGCAAGGAGCCTTTGCAGCGCAGGAGCTTGTAGATGACAGTGCAGGGGATGCAGAGCATGGAGGAGAGCGCCAGGACCCAGCCGATGGCATCGCCCCACCACGGATACACGTAGGTCTTGTTGTACGTCAGCGGTTTGTAGTTCACCACGTGGAACAAGAAGATGCCCTGTGCGGAGCGGCAGCGAGCTCCCACGGCCGTCCCCAAGCGTGTTCCCCGCTCGAGCCTCCCACCCTCACCACACCGCCGTGCCCGCAGCCGCCGCCGGGGGGAGCCCGGAGCCCGCGGAGCGCCGCCCGGGGCATCGCGCACGCGGCCACGAGAGGGCGCCCGAGTGGCCCAGACCCACGCGCAACCGCGTCCCCGCTCACCACGCAGACCAGCGGCGTCACCACGGCCCAGCACCACTTCATGAGGGGCAGCGGCCGGTAGCCGATCATGCGGGCCACGTCGTCCATGAAGCGGTCAGCGCCTGCGGGGATGGGGTTGTCAGCGGGGTCCCACAGGCGCCCGTCCCCGCATCCCTCCCCATCCCACGGCCTCACCGTACACCCAGGCGATGACCACGCACTCCCAGAAGGCCTGCCACAGCAGCGTGATCCCGCTGGCCGAGTAGTTGTCAAACAGCTGGAACACGTACATGCCGCCCTGCGGGACAGCACAGCATGTCACCGGGCTGTGCTGTGTGTCCCTGCTGCACGGGCACCCGAATGGCACAGGGACCTCAAGCACAGAGACCACAGATGGCACTGGCATTCCAAATGGCACGTAGACCCCCGCAGTGCCGTGGACACTTACAATGGCACAAACATCCCAAATGGCACAGACAACACCCCAAACTGTGTGGATTCTCGAAATGGCACGGACAGCACAATGCCACGGGCACTCCAATGGCGCAGACATCCCAAATGGCACAGACACCCCACACAGCACGGACACCTCAAATGCCACAGACATCCCCAACGCCAAGGGCACTCCAATGCCACACCCCCCCCAGATGGCACAGGCAGCCCACGCCATGGAAAGGCACAACCCGGCCCCGGCCCGTGTCCCTGCGCGTCCCCACCTGTGTCACCATGGAGAGGTCGATGAGGCAGCAGACGAGGCAGCAGAGCGCGGCGGTGAGCTCGCGGCGCAGTGAGCCGGCCCCCGGCTGGGGGAACAGGTCCAGGATGCCCGTGATGAAACCCTCCACACCGACAAACTGTGGCACACAGCGGGGTCAGCAGAGGCACGGCATCCTGTCCCCGTCCCCATCCCCATCGCCGTACCTGGCTGTCCAGCCCCAGCACCAGGAGCATGAAGAAGAAGAGTGTGGCCCACAGCGGGGACAGGGGCATCAGAGTCACGGCTTTGGGGTAGGCGATGAAGGCCAACCCAGGGCCTGTGGGGACAGTAGGGTGAGAGGTGCCACCCCCTGCAGGATACACAGGGCCCACAGCACGCACCACTCACCCGATTCGGCCACTTTGGAGATATCCACGCCCTGCTCCGAAGCCATGAAGCCCAGCACGGAGAAGACGACGAAGCCGGCAAAGAAGCTGGTGGAGCTGTTGATGACGGCCAGGATGTAGGCGTCCCTGCGGGCACAGCGGGTTATGGGCTGCTGCGGGGGCTCTGCGGGGGCTCTGCGGGGTCCCAGCGGCGGCGCAGCCCTACCTGTAGCAGTTGTTGTGGAAGCGGTTGTAGCTGCCCAGCGCCGTCAGCGCGCCCAACCCAATGGCGTAAGAGAAGAAGATCTGAGTGCCGGCGTCGATCCAGACCTGGGGCACGGGGATGGCGCTGGGATTTTAGGGGCACCGTGTGTCCCTCCCCGTGGCCTCACTGCCCCCCCTGCCCTCACCTGTGCCTCGGCCAGCTTGGACCAATCGGGCTTCAGGTAGTAGACGATGCCGCCCAGCGCGCCGGGCAGCGTCACGCCGTGCACCAGCAGCAGGATGAGGACCACGTAGGGGAACAGCGCCGTGAAGTAGACGATCTGCAGATGGGGAGCTGGTCAGACCCCCGTGGGGCAGGGGGTGCTATGGGACAGGACGCCCCGTGCCACACGTGTCCCCATCAGGGCCGGGTTCTTGGATGACTCCAAGCACGGGTGGCAACGTCCCGTACAGATGGGGGACCACGTTACCTTCCCGGTTGACTTGACGCCCTTCCAGATGCAGAAGTAAACGATGATCCAGGTGGTGACCAGGCACAGGATCATCTGCCAGTTCATCTCCCCCGGCTCGCTCAGGTCCCCCGACAGCCGCAGCACTTTGTTCCTGCACGGCGGGGTGGCACTGAGCACCCGCACATCCCCGTCCCCTCTGCCCCCACGCCGTCCCCGCACTCACTCCCAGAACTCGATGACAGGTGAGCGCTTGTCGGCCATGTCGATGCAGCTGACGTTGAGGGCGGTGACGGCGGCGCTGGCGTTGGCACTGGCGTTGCGGCACAGTTCCAGGTGGAAGAACTCCGTGCACCGCTCTGTGTTCCACGCGTGGCCGCAGGTGGCCCAGGGCAGCGTGTCGGTCAGCGAGTGCACCAGGTAGAAGAGCCCCCACACCAGGATCATGATGTAGTAGGAGTTACAGAAGAAGACGATCACCATGGAGGCCAAGCCCAGACCTGGAACAACGGCAGCGGGGTTGGCACGGGGCTCCGCACACCCACGGTGAGCCGGGGGGCAGGATGTGGGATGACGGCGGGGATGGGATGTGTAGAAGTGGGACAGTGGGTGGGGGGATGGCACGGGGTCAGCCATGGGCACGGTGACGACTCGTGGCTCTCGGGGACGGAAACGGGGAGCTGCAGGGCAGGGCAGGGAGCTGCCATCCTTGGCTGCGGGACACGGGGTGTGGGCAGGAAGCTGCAGGGGCCCTGCGCAGGGCACCAAGGGGGGGGGGGGAAACGGTGAATACCTTTGAAGAGCGGAGCGATATTCCATGCGGCGATGCCCCCCTGCTTCATGAACTGCCCCAGGGCCACCTCCAGGAAGAAGACAGGGATGCCGCCCACGAAGACGATGAGCAGATAGGGGATGAGGAAGACGCCTGGGGGGGGACGCAGACATTCAGGGTACGGCTCAGCCGTGCCGTCCCCCCCTCGCCGGTCCCCCCCGCGCCGCCCGCTGGGCGCAGCGAATGGCGAGCGGCACTCCGCGCACTCCCCCTCGCCGCGCGCCGATGTAGGTCAGGGCGGGCAGGTGGCGGACCCCCACCCCGCGAGCCACAAGGGCAGCCCCAGGGGGCGTCCCCCCGACCCCGCGCCGGTGCTCACCTCCGCCGTTCTTGTAGCACAGATAGGGGAAGCGCCACACGTTGCCCAGCCCCACGGCGAAGCCCACGCAGGACATGATGAAGTCCATCTGCCGGGTCCACGTCTCCCGCTCTGGGGCGGCCGTTTTTGGGGGGCCGGGGGCCCCCACCAGCGGCGCAGTCACCGTCCGCTCCTCGCCCGCCGCGGGGGGCTCGGTGCCCTCTGCCGGGACAGGGACGGGGGGGGGGGCCGCGCCGCCGTCACCAGCGCACACGGGTTCCGCCCCGGGTGGGGAGAAAGGGGGAGCGCGCGGGGGTTGGGGGGGGGGGGGGTTTCCTCGCGCGATCCCCCCGCACCCCGCGGCCCTCGCTCCGCGCGTGGGGGCGTGACGTCAGATGTCAGCCCGGCGCGTGACGTCACAATGCAGAGCGGTGACTCACCCCGCGGCGGGACGGGAGGGGGCGCGCCGCGGTCGCGCGTGGCCGTGGGCCGCCACCCCGACCCCCCCCGGTTCCCCCCCCCCCCCACGCACCGCATCCCTCCCCGGCCCGCTTCAGCCCCGCGCTTACCGGAGCCCGTCGGGGCGGCGGCGTCGCGGCTCGGGGCGGCGGGCGGCTGCGGGGCGGCCGTGTCGGCGGGGACGGGGGGCATGGCGCGGGGGGCCGGGGACCGGGGGCGGCTCGGGGGCGGCTCCGTGCCCGGGGGGAGCTCAGAAGCAATCCACGAAGCACTTGAAGGTGAGTCGGAAGAACCTCATTGAGGGCGGCGGGGCGCGGCGGGGCGGGCCGGGCCGGGCGGGCGGCTCAGAGCCGGGCTGCGGGGCCGGCGCCGCGCGGCCGCTCCGGGGCTCTCTGCGCCGCGGCACCGGGCGGCGGCGGAGGCAGAGCCGGGCCGCACCGCCCCTCGAGAGCCATTGGCCGCGCCGCCCGCCCGCGGCTTGCCGGGACTTGCAGTCCGCCCCACGGGCACCGGGACGCGGGCACCGGGCAACGGGACGCAGCGGGTGACGGGGGAGAACGCGGGGTGAACATGGGGTGTTCGGTGCAGGAGGGCGCACCGGGGAACGCGGGACGCCCCGGGCACACCGGTGAATGTTGGCCGGTACGAAATTCAGGTCGGAAAAGACCTCTGAGATCACCTAATGTGATTCCGATTCCAGTTCAACTTCAGCCCACTCCCACCGCGCCTATCGAGCCCCGTCCCCAAATGCCACATCCGCCGCGGTGCTCGGGGCCATAGGGCACAGCGGAGGACACCTGGGTGCACCCGAGGACACGGGGCACTGCGGGGCACGAGAGCACATCGGGTGTTTCCCGACAGCACTGCCACGAGGCACCGAGACGGCGGATGACAGCGCCGGGACGCTGCGTGACACGAGGCACGCCCGGCACCGAGGACTGCAAGGAGCACCGGGGACCCGGAGCAGAGGCAGCGCAGTGGGCACACAGCAGTCAGAGCGCACCCGGCTCGGGGGCAGCGAGAGGCCCGGGGCAGCCGGCAGGTAGCGGAGGCGAGTGGAGTTCAGCGAGTTTAATGAGAGCAGGACAAACCCCGACCCCTGCCCGCCCCCCACCCTCCCGGTGCCCAGCCCGGCCCGCACCCCCAGGGCGGGTGCCCGCGCTGCCCTAATCGACTTCTTCCATGCTGCTGTAGGAGGGGGCCGGACGCTCGGCGGGGCTGGCGAAGCGCTCGGGGAGGCCTTCCGCGGCCAGCGGCGGGGTTCCTTCGGGGGCCAGGCCGGATCCAAACGGCACCGGAGTCAGTCCCTGCAAGCAGAAGGCGGCCGTGAGACACTGCACGATGCTGCATACCTCTCAACTCCCACTCCGCTCCCGGCAAAGGCCCCAGAAGCGGGGCGGGTGGAAGGCAACGAGCCCAGAGCAGCCCCGCAGACGGCCCCGACCTGCCCGAGCGCTGCAGCCAGGCTGCGGCACGCTCGGCACAGCCCCGGAGCTGCCGCTTCGCCCCGTCCGGCACCGCTGCCCCGCGCCGCCGTGATCGGGACGGCGACCGGCACGGCTGCGGGGCCGCAGGGTGGGCAGCAGCAGCACAGGAGAGGAAGGGAGGTTCCGGGAACGGAACCCCCACCTGCAGGGCAGGCAGGTGCAGGGAGCGGTGCGTGGCCCCGCGCCCAGGGCTGCAGCGCCAGGCGGAGCAGAGGTCACCCCGCAGGCGCCGGGCGCTGACTCAGCCCCACGAGGGCAGCGCCGTGGGCGCGTGGGGGCCCCAGACCGCAGACAATGAGGCGACTGTTCCAGGACAGGCACGTCCCGACGGCGGGAAGCACCGGGCTGGGACCCGTGTGCAGGGACAAGGGGACGCCCGTACAGCTGCACGACGGGGGCGGGGGGCTCCAGGGGTTGCGTTTCCTCTCTGAAGCCCCTCAGCGCTGCCAGAGCCCCGGCCATTCCCACTGAGCATCCTTCCTCAGACAGCCAAGGGCACTGCCGGCAGGACGGCATCGGAGACGGAAAAGGAAATCACAGGACTCTGAAGTCACCTCTCAAACCCAAACACTCCCGAGCAGCCTGAGCCTCGCTCTGCCAAGGGCAACACGTCTCAATGTCACACACCGCTGCCGCTACAGCCCTTGCCCCAGCCCGGCAGGACTGCGTGCTACCAGGCCCTCCAGGCACCCAGCACGTGCCACAACTGCTGCCCCACAGCTGGGGCCCCACGGCACAGGCAGGCAGAGAAGCCTGCTGCACCCAGCTGAGCGCAGGGCAGTGCCTGTGTCGGCTGTGCCCGTAGGACCAGTTCAGGTGGCAGGAGAGGGACACTCCATCCAGCTGCCTCCTGTCCTGGAGCAGCCTCGGGTACAGAGCCCCTGACTGCTGCCACCGTCCTGTCACACAGGAGAAGGTGCAGCAGCTCTTTGGAAAACCTGCCTTTATTAGCACACCCCACAATGTGCTGGAAAGTCACACTCCCAGCACAGCCTCCCGCTGGCCTCCTGCAGCCTCGCTCCTGCCTGCCGCTCCCCAAGCCCACGCCAGTCCCCCAAAGAGGTGCTGCCCCGTGCTCCCCCAGAGCCATCCCAGGCAGCTGCACACATTGCAAACTGGGAACCCCAGACAGGCAGGGGCAGCCCACGCAGTTCTGTGAGCGCTATGGGTGCCCCCTGGGGCAAGGAGCAGCGCTGTGGCCAAGCCCTCTGACTGAGCAAGGAAGCACAAAGCACTCTATGACAAGTCATTCAGCCCCAGCACAGGAGATGATGCTGGCCTGGAGGGATACAGCTTGTGCCAGCTCTGAAGAATGTGAGGCTCCTGAAGCAGGGAGAGGCAGCGGGACCAACGATCATGTCAGGGCATCCTGTTCTCACAAAAGCCTCTGAGCAGAGCTCTGCTTGTTCCCAGGATGTTCCCAGTGGCAGTGGCACTGTCCTTTGCCGAGCAGCATGTACCAGTGGGGCCAGCCCCGATGCAAGAAGGCAGCCAGGGCGAGGGCGGGCTGAGGGGATGCTGGTTCTGGGCTGTGCCTTGGCAACGCTGGGGGCCGGCCACGCAGCCCTGCCAGCTGGCATAGGAGATGCCAGAGCAGACAGACAGGAGCCGACGGCCTCATGCTTCCCTTGGAGAGCATTGGTGCCCACAGCAGGTGCGTCCTTCCCACAGGGTTCTGTCCTGCTGCCCAGAGGGTGCTGTCTGGCCACCTGGCAGCCCTGACGTCTTCACCATGCAGCATTCTGGCACAGCGCGTGCCCCGGCAGCCCTGCTCTGCAGCTGGCTGTGTGCCCACACCTATCTCCAGCGGGTTTGGTAGATGAGCGGGTAGAACACGTTCAGGAAGAGAGCCACAATTGCGGCCGTGGTGGCCAGGATGAAGTATTTGACGCAGCCTTCATCTGGGTGTTGGGGGGTACCCGGACTCCTCTTCTGGCCACGGGGCCTCCAGGAGTTTCTCACAGGCCTTTGGGGAGCCTCGAGCTGCAGCTCTTGTTCTTCAGCCTCCAGTTCCTGCCAGATCAGAGAAGCCTGCGATGTGGAAACCTGCGTCAGCACTTGGAGAACACAACTGGCAACACCCCTCGCCATCCCCCGGGGCAGGCGGCTGCCTGCGAGCCCAGTCCCGTGCCCCACCAGCCCGCCTCCCCATGCAGCACGGTCGCGCCCGCCCCCACAGCTCCTGGGGCTGCTCTGGTGGGCTCAGGCGATGCAACAGGAGAGCAGTGTCTTTGCAGGAGCCAGCGGCTGGATCCCTCTGGAGTCGATTCTGTGGCACTGACGGATCCACGCAGGTGAGAGGGCAGGTAGTAAGCCAAAGACAGCTCAAGTTTGGTGATCCCAATGCGACTGTTCAGATGACGGCCAATTCAGAAGCAGCTTGCATGGCAGGAGGCACGGTCGCAGCACAACCAGTCCCAGCTCTCCTTTGGTGGGTTGGGATCCTTTGAGAGCCAATCACAGCCCAGCTTCCAAGAGGATTATCTGCAGGCACCAGTCACAGCCCAGCCTTTCCCTGTGCCGGTGATCACGCAGGGCAGCCAATCAGGATGCGGGATCTCTGGAGGATGCAGGTGATTCCTGGCACTTGGCTACCACTCCGCCCCAGTGGCATCCAATACATCCCATCACCATGTGGGACACATTGCTGCTGAGGTCGTGATGAGCCCCAGGGGATCCAGTGAGGCCAGGTGCTGCAGGGCAAACAGTGATCTCCAGCACAGCAGGGATCCCACATCCAGAGCAGGACAAACGGAGCAGCCTTGCTGTGGCTGCTCTAACACACACACCCTTGTGATGGGAGCAGCCCCAATTCCCAGCAGAGAAGACAGAGCCAAGACGCCCAGCCCACGTGAGCCAGGCCAGCTTGTATGGCCAACCACAAAGTCCCTGTGGGGCACACGTGTTCAACTATGCCGCAGCCAAACACTGTCCTCAGATCCAACCAGGCCAGCACAGAGGGGCTCAGGGGAGCCTGGCAGGCAGGTGACTTGCTACAACACCAGCCCAGGCCTTTTTTTCTGATATTTCTGCAAAGATCAGTCCAACCATGCCCTACTGATGAGTGCTGAAAGTACTCTTCCTGCCAGCACACCCTCCTCGCCTTTCCTGCAGCACAACGTGCTCTGGTGGAGCTTCCCATCAGCATCCCGCAGAAGCTCACGGGCTCAGTACTTGCATTCACCTTTTCTGCATACTGGGCCACAGCAGAAAACATCCCCACCCTATCCCCAGGAGGCCATACCTCCTGGCACAGCCAGCTCCCATTCCATTGTCCTCAGTACAGAGCCTAGCAGGGCACAGCCCCCTGCTGCCCATTCCTGCGCCCCAGAGCAGCTCTGCGCCCTCCCACCAGCACTCCCAGCCCAGTGGCTGGAACCAGCTCTTCCACCACCATCTTAGGGACAGGACTGTTCCAAGCTCACAGCCAGAACAAGGCAAGGCAGACCCCAAAGCCCAGCTCCTTAGTCTCAAAGAGAGGCGGCACAGCCCCGCAGCGGTGCTGGGCTCCGTGGGGTCCAGCAGGTGGGCACACGCATGTTTCAAAGCTCCGTGGCTCTGACGCTGGAAGGGACACAAGCTCTCACCTGACTGGCAGCAGCTTCGGCAGAGGGGGTGCGCTCGGCTCGGTGGTCTGGGGGGTGCCCTGGCAGGGGTCTCTCCACAGGAGAGTTCCTCCGGCGGTAGAAGAGGACATACGCGTATCTGGTTACCACCTGGCTCTCGTCCACGGTGGTGACTGTGCTGTCATCGAAGAGCCGCCAGCCTGAGAGGAGAGAAGGGTTAAGCAAGGAGACTGTCCACAGCTGCAGGGGAGGGGAGGGCGGCGGATCCTCACCCACGTCACTGCGCTGGCTGTTCTTGTCGTTGGGCAGGCGGGCGTATGCCGTGTAGTGCCCGCCAATCATGCCTCCATAGTGATTGATTACAGCGTACAGGTCATACACGGGCAGCTGCTGCTCACCCTTCCGGCCGATGCAGAATTTGCTTAGGTCCAGGCTCCTGAGTACAGACACAGGGATGGTCAGGGAACGGCCAAGGCAGCACAAGCAGTACTATCCTCAGCACTCCATCCCCTGAGCTCTCACCGGACAGGGAAGTCAACCATATCGTTGATCTTGTCCCTCCAAATAAAGCTGCGGAAGGAGAAGCGCTTGAGCTGGATGATGAGGACGTTGGGCAGGCGCCACAGCATCAACTGCTTGGAGGCCTCACGGTGCTGTTTGCACTTGGGGCAGTACCTGGGGAAAGTATGTGTTCATTATCAGAGAGCCCCGAGTTTCTGAGCCCAGCCCTAAGCATCCCAGTGTGTGGATGTGCCAGAAGAGACAGGAGGTCTCAGCCTCCCTGCCAGAGGCAGGACAGCACAGCCCCGCAGAGCGCTGGCATTGCTCCCTGCTGGCATCTGGCCTCCTTCCCCAGCGCTCCTGGCTGCCAGGAGAAATGTCAGGCAGGACCAGGCAGCTCCTGGGAAACCCCCACTGCTGCCTGCGCCCGCAGGCTGGAACCCGCCACGTCGCCTTCCTCACCATGCCTCCTCTGGGGCCAGGACTTCGGGCTTGGTGAAGAGATTGAGGCACTGCTCCAGGGTGAAGTGGCCAGCTCGGGCTGCTTCACTGGCTGAACTTGGATCCTCCACACACTCCAGCTCCTTGGACTCCACCAATACAAATTCCTTGAGGCGCTCATTGTTCTTCCACACCAGGGCAAGGGAACAGTCATCTGTCAGCTCCAAGGGGGTGTCACCTGCAAAGGGGCACACACCTCAGGCAGCTGGCCCCCAAGTCCACCCTTACTGGACTAGGAGCAGTCTTGCCAAGCCCAGTTTTAACACAGCACGGCCAAGAGGATGCAAGTGGTCCCGCCATGCACCCTCACTGCTGAAGCTAGGTTCTCCGCCCCAGGGGGGAATAAAATCAGCATCTATTCAGATATGAGGTGATCCAGCCACACAGATCTCCGTTCCTCTAGGAGTGTGGGAGGTTGAAAGGAACCAGTTTATTTGCTCAGGGGATTAGGAGCTTGAGAAGAGCTTCCAGGGAGCAGGCACAAGCTCTGCATGGTGCAGCCCTGCCCTCCCACGCCAGACACAGCTTCTGCTGCTCTGCCTGGTGCCAATGGCATACCTGGGCTTGCTCTGGCCCTAGGAGCCTCTTACACCCTGACCACGTAGATCCACTCTCTGCTAGAGGCCGCGAGGGATGAAAGTGATCTCCCCAGGGCTCCAGGCTCACCTTTATCTTCCAGCTTATACTCTTTGTTGGCAGCATCGATCTTGTTGATGTAGAACTGTGTGGCACGGGCGCTCAGCGAGTCTGGAGTGTGCTGGTACCCAGGGATGGCAGCTGTGGACAGGCAGGGACATATCTTCGGTGGCACTGCCTGTTTGCCCTGCGTAGGGGCCAAGAATTTGCAGTGCCCCCACCCCCATCTCACATGCTACGGCCTTGCAGGGACACAACCACGTGCCCAGTGTCCTTGACTATTTTTAGCAGATGCCTGCCCCTGGCAAGCCACGCTCCTCTGCCTGCATTGCCCCTTCACTGCACATTGCTGCCATCCTGAGACAAGTGTCTGGAAACGTGACAGCTGGGCGGCCGAGCGCAAGAGGCTGCTCCCGTGCAGCTGAGTCAGAGTGAGGGAAACATTGCGCTCACAGCCCCGAGGGGCTCCGTGCTGGGCTCTGCCCTCCCACGGGACTCAAGGCTTCTGCCAACCCTGTCTCCCCACCCTCCAACAACCCAAACTCTTTCCAAGTCAGGTCTTTGCTCTGCTGCACAGGCCCTGCCAGGGCAGGGCAGAGCGTGGGCTGTTAGGCATTTCAGGTGGAGCTGCACCTCTGAAACACGGCTCCCAGAGCTTCCCGTATATCCAATGGGGTCTCCAGATCAAGCCGCACGGGGAAAACAGATACTGTGGTGAGAGGCGATGCCAAGGAGGGAAAACTGCTCCCTGCCTTGCCTGGGGGCTGCCTGGGTTCCTGGCACAGACAGGGTTAGCACCGCAGCACCTCCTACCTTCTGGTTTGAGGGCTCTCTCATAGGACGGCTCTTTCTCACAACAGCTGTCGCCCTGTGAATCCATGTGCTCAGAGAAGCCCGAATCCAAGCTCAGCAGGGAACTCCTGGCAGCCAGAACCTTGCTCCGAACAGTGCCAGTGTCGCTCATCTCTGGGTGCAGCTCAGGCACAGCTGGTGAGAGGGGAGGCTCCTGCAGGAGGCCAGAAGCCCTGTCCCCATCCCCCAGCTCAGGAGCAGGGGTGGCAGCGGCACAGCTGCCTTTGGCCAGGGGCTCCAGTTTGTCTAGGAGAAGAGGCTGCAGCCCCTGCTCAGGTGACATCCGTCCCAGCTGGAAAGGAGGCTGGAACACGCTGACCGAGTACCTGGGCAAGGAGTTGTCAGTCACAGCAGGCCAGGCACAGGGCTGGGCTCAGCTCAGCTCCTGGCTGCGCTTGCTGCTGCAACAGAAGCACCCCCCTTCCCTGCACCCTCACCTTGCGTAGCCCTCCAGCAGCTGGGCCAGGCGGGCGTAAGTGAGGCGGGATTCCGGCACACTGATGAGGAAGGGGAAACCGATGTTCTCAGGGCGGCACAAAGCCTTGTGGTCTGGCCAGTGTGTCTTCTGACATGTCCTGTAACACACAGAGCCCCAGTGAACCCAGTGCCTGGGTTCACAAACAGGCAGGACCTCAGCAGGAGTTTGGTGGGGCTCAAGGGGTGTGTTTGGAACAAGAGGAGTGCTGCAAGCCAAACTGGCTCCCTCCCAAAGGCCAAGCCCATCCCACCTCCTGCTAACGGGCTGAGCGCTCCCACTCAACCCTCCACAGCTGGAGACCCTCCCTCCCTGTGAGGCACCAAGCCAACTCACACGTTGCAATAACCGACTCGATAGCACCTTGTGCAGCGCCTAAGCTTCTCTTCCTCTGACAGCTGCTTCTTCTGGCAGGCTGCACACTTGGCGACAGGGACACTAGGTACCTGGGGGCGCTGCAAGAGAAAGAACCCATTGGGCATGGCAAGGCACCTGAGCAAGATAAGGTAGCCTTGTCAAGCCCTTGTGCTTGCTGCAGCTGGTAGGAGTCACTCACCAGGATGGGCAGCCCTTTCCTGCAGGCAGAGGGCTGCCAGGGCCATACGCTGGGCACACATCAGCCAGTATGCCAGCCTTGTGTTACCCTTCTGTGCAAGCTCTAGCACTGCTCTCCTCATCTCGTTCAGCCTCCTAGCAGTCTCAATCCCCGCTACTTACCTGCTGGACCTGCAGCTCCACTACCCGCTCCTTGGCCAGCTCTGGGGACAGCACCTCGAAGCAGAGCAGCAGGTCTGTGGGAGAGACTGTGTCCAGAGACTGGGACGGCAAGAACATGCGTTGGAAGCGATTCTTAATTACCTGCCAGAAAAGCAGTGGAACAAGACTGTGTGAGGGGCTGCCTCGTGCTCAGAGGGCTGTCCAACTCTTTCTCTCCTGAGGAAGCCACACGAGCCCCATGGTGAGCTGTGGCAGCAGTAGCATCACAGAGACTGTGTGCTCTGCCCGCCATCCTGCCAGGATAGCACCGCCTGCCCCGCTGCAGAGGCTCAGCCCACTTGAGCAGGGTTCTGCCGTGCAGCCCCTCGTGCATGACACTACCATCCATGGACAAGTGGCTGCTGCTGGCAACGTGGGGAGCCAGGGGCATCCATATCAGCAACCCACAGCTTGGTGGTCAGTTTTAGCATTCTCACCTCTGCTAGGCGCAGGTTGTCTGGTTTCACATGCACACTGTGGGCCACCGAGTCGAGTACCTCCATGGCGCTGGAGTTCTCCTTGCTGATACTCACAAGGAACTGCCACAATGTAAGTGCCACATTAGTAATGCCACATCAAGACACGCAGGCCCTGGCTTAACACAAGCCCACTTGCACAGGACCAGCTGCCTGGGGCACCTCCAAGAGCCCTCTCAGGCTACCTCCCCAGAGTAATTAATGTCCTTTACCTTGATGGGTTTCTTGTGCGGCTCCTTTGCAAAGTAGTATACAGTAAGCACCTTCTGCTTTTGTGGGAGTGGAACAGGGAGATACAGGAAGGGGTCAAAGGTGATGGATACCTGCAGACAAGAGAGCCCACTCAGTATTGGGAATTGTTTGGGTCCGAGATCAGCAAGACAACAGTCTCGTGAGACTGGAGATCCAGCCACATCCTGTGTGTTGTGCTCTAGGGGCTGGAGCCTGCGGAACAAGAAGCACAGGGGCACAGCCTCCAGGGCTGCTCTACCTTGGAACAGACTGGGCACACCAACTTGGATTTGTACTGGCCCTGGAATAGGTCCACAATGAAGGAGTCATTCCTCATCTTGTGTCGCTGCCAGGCTTCCTCAGCTACTACCTGTGGAGAGAAAGGGCTCAGCACTACACTAAATCACACAGGCCAGGGCTGCTCTTTAGCAGCCAGTGCTCACAATAGCCTTGGAGACAGACATCCTCACCTCATCAGGCCTCCCGTCTGAGTCAACAGTTTCTGTGTAGGGTTTGTTCTGGATGCGGTTGAGATCTTCATGCAGGCCATCAAGCAGAAAGGCCATAAACTCTTGAGCATCATGCTGGGCATAGCCAGTGAACTGGCTGGCCTTGCTGGCCACAATTGCCTGTGGGGAGCACAGTCATCAGCCCACCGGCAACACTGTTTGCCCCATGGCCAAAGCCTGGCTGCACCCAAAGCAGCAGAGCAGCACAAAGAAATGCTGAGACCCACGGCTGAGGACAGTGGAACAGCTCCCACAGAACACTGGCACCCACCTTCAGTTTAGAGGGCTGAAAGGCATGGTGCGTGCCTTTCCACAGCGCTCGCAATAGCATGGCAAAGCCGATGGCCAGGCGTCCCCCTGTCCCTAGGGGGTTGTTGTAGTTGATTTCAGACTCGAAGGACCGATCTGTAAGATAAGAGAGAGTGAGGGTGGCTGCTGGCTGCACAGAGTGGCAGAGCTCTGCTGAGCTCCAGGCATGTGCTCACCATGGAAGTAGTCACGCAGCTCCCGGGTGTTGGACAATGACTGGATGACGCTGTTCATGAAGCAGGTATTGCCCAGATTCACCAGGCCTGTGAAGCCAGGCAAGCACACCTTCTTTTTCTCATCTTCATCCTCATCATCTTCCACACTCTCAGCACTCACTGGGCTGTGTGTCATCGGTGGCACCATGCAGGTTGGTTTGGGCTGCCAAAGCAGAACGAGATGTGATGATGCTGTGCACTAGGGGGTCTCTGGAAACATCAGAGGAACCCAACTATCCAAGGCACACTTCACATGGGACTGGGCTGGAGCCATTATCCACCAGGACAACTGCTGCCCCAGTTCTGCCAGCTATGCCTGAGGAGCGTTGCCGACTCCTTCTCCAGGAAGAGTCTGCCAGACCCCAGAGCAGCACCAAGGAGATGGAGTCCAACCAGAGGGACAAGTGGACGCCCACCTCCCCCCAGCCAGGTCAAACACAATATAGCTCTACTCACTGAGGGGATGTGTGGCTCTTGCTTCACTGCCACATGCTCTTGGGTTGTACGGGCTGCCACGCCATCCAGACTCCCATCCTCGACACGTGGCTTCTCTTTCTCACTGGTTCGGGCCTCCTCTTTGCTGGACAGGGGGTGCTGGTTACTGCCTGGAGGGGTCTTATCCAGAGGGGTAGGGCCTGTAGGCATGGCAACCTTTGCACCACCCACTGCACCTTAAAAAGGGGGAAGGGTGGGCCTGTGGTTAGCAGCACCGTGCACTGCCCACAGGGGGGCTGAACTGCTCGGCCCATGCTCACACACAGCCTCTTGCCTACTCCCACCTTCCAGTGCAGGAAGGAGAGCAGCAGTGCCTTTCCCCAAGTGCGCAGATCGCCGGCCCCACACCCCTCCTTCCCCAAGATCCCATGCCAGAAGAACTATTCCTTCCAGCCACTGCAGGTGGCAAGGAAAGCACTAGGTACAGGCAGGCAGTCAACACAGAAAGAAGGCAGGGTGCAGACCTCGTGTGGCTGGAGCCTCCAGCCCTCCCCAGCGTTGGCTATGGCGTTTCTTCAAGCAGACATCAATGCGAGACGCTGTGAAGGTGTATGTGCACTGGTCTGGTTCAATAAGGTTCCTGCAAAACACACAGAAAGTGAGGATTGTCCCAGTCCCCCCAGCAGCCTCAGACATGCTGAATTCTGCAGGGCAGGCCACAGTCTCCCAGTTAGCATCAACCCTGAGGGGGACTCCACAGAGCAGAACAGACACCCCCAAGCTTAGCCACACTGAGCACACAGGAGACCTGCCTTCTGAGGGATCCATTCTGCCTGGCTTCACATACCCACACTAGTGGGATGTCTCAGCTAAAGCACACGCAGCCTGGTCTGGCTCTGTCCCCAAGAGCTCTAGATCAGGTTGGGCGAAGATTGCAGATAATGAAGTTTTCTTCTCTGCAATTATCCCAGGATCGTGGTGTTAGTGCAGTATGGCGTGATAGAGACACTCAGGTGCAGATATGAGTATGTCCTGCACAAACCAGCCAGCTGGGACTGGCTCCTGCTCTCAGCTCCCTCATCTCAGTGTAAGCAGGCAGGATGGGAGTCATACCTGAGCTTCACCTGCCACCGGAACACTGTGTGGGGCCCACAGCCAGGATGGAGGCGAAGGAAGTTTATATCACTGCAAAAAAATATAGAACAAGTGAGAACAGATGAACAAAGTAGCCTGGCAGCAGCCAAAAGCTCCACATCAGTTTGATGCCATCCAAAAATGCATTTATACCTTGTCTGGAACACCAGTGTAAAGTCCTGCTCCCGGAAGAAAACCTTGGAAGTCTCCTTATGAATCTCCTTCACATATACATGCACCACCACCAGGTCATTGCCCTTCTCATATGAGTCATTCTTGACAAAGGTCAGGCTCACAAAAGGCTCTGGTTCTGAACAGGAAAAGACATGAAAAGAAATCATCTTTATTGCACTCCAAGGCAGTGCTGCAGGTTGGCCCAGGAGAGGTCCTGAGCAGAGGGTCTTTCCCAACCAGTCCACTGACCCCTGGGCCACTCACTGTCAGCTGCTGCTTCCAGAGCCACATCGTCCTTGGACCAGTCCCTCTTCTCTCCGTCTCTGCCTAGGGGACGCGTGGCTGATGGGATGGTCTTAGAGCTCTCTCCCAGGACAGGTGCACTCTCCCGGCCCCGTGAGGCTTCAACAGGGCTGCCTGGCTGCAGGACTCTTTTCTCCACACAAGTGGCAACACGGTGGGGGAACATCTCTGTGGTAGCAGCAAGTGGTGGCACCTCCACAGGAACAGTCTCCTTGGCCATAATCACAGCCTTTCAAGACAGAATGACAGTGAAAAAGAGATAACTTGACCCCCCGCGCCACCTCTTCAGCAACACCCCATCGCAACGTACCTTCTCTAGCGGCGGTGCGAGGTCAGTTAGGGCTGTAGGCGCATCGCCCTGGCTGGCTCTGCCATTGCGACGGCTGCCTGACCTCCCGCCATGCCCTTTGCTGGGCTCCACGCTCCCGGTGACTCTGGCATTCGGCTCCTCTTCAGCAGGAGCCACCTTGAGGTATACTGCCCGCTTGGCGCTGGGGCCACTCTGCGTCCCTGGGCTGGCTGGGCTTTTCCCTCCCAGGGTCTCACTTCTTCCCTGAGCGCGCTTGGGGTTGGAGGGCTCTCGGCGGCTTCTTGGCAGCTCGGTGCTTTCAGTCCGTGGCTCTTCAGGGGCCAGTTCTGCAGAAGAAGCCTTCTCCTTCCCGTTCTCCCAGCACGTGGCCCCCTTGCCCAGCTCTTTGGATCCGTCTTTCTTTCTCTTCTGTGAAAAGTAGCGCAGCACAGTGGGAAGACAGCCAGGCAGCAGTACCTGTCTTGCTTCCTGCCAGCCCCTCACCCTTAACTCCCCCTTCTTCCCCTTAACTCCCCCTTCTGCTGGCTGAAGCTGTGCCAGCTGACAGCAGGGCATTGCCTCTGAAGGAAAGGTTTTCTGCTCGTCTGGATCAGCTCACATCTAGTCCAGAGACGTCCAGAGTCCAGAGACTGGGTTCTATTCCAGAACCCAGAGGCTGTGGCAGGCAGGACAGGGACATAACAACATGCCCTCCCTTGGACAGAGGTGGTTGGCTCAACAGCCCCCATGCAGCATGGGGATGTAGGATGTGTCCTAAGATGCTCCCTGGATCAGGGCAGCTCAAGAGCAGGGAGTGAAACCCTCACCCAGCTCTGTCAAGCTCCATACAGTCCCCTGAAAGGCAGAGGTCCCCTTGCCCTCACCAGAAGCGAAGACCAGGTGTGGAGCGGGATCTTCTTCTGAAGCACAAGCTGCAGAAAGTTTCCCTTCTTGCACTGTATCTTGCTGCAGGAGCCCTCAATCTCCTCATAGAACTGACAGCTCCACTGGCGTCCATCTGCAAGAAAAGAGGGATGAGACCTCAGGCTGTGCAGCAGGCAGCAATCTACTCTACCCATAGCCCTCCCTCACCTGCCTCAGGGGCTAGGAAAGCTCTTGTCTGAGAGCCAGAGGCTGCAGGCAGGCTGCCACCACATCCCACGAGCCTCCAGGATGACACCAGCTTTATTGGGTTTGCTTTGTACATCTGGCTGGCCTCCTTCCCAGAGGGAAGGCACCGGGTCTCCCTGCCCTCAGGGGCATGGACACTTTTTCAAGGGATACCCAGCACCAACTCAATCATCCCAGAGGGCAGGGCAGAGATGCATCCAGCACAGCAGTGGGCACCTGTTCACTTGGCAGAGAGAAGCCCGGCTCCCGTCCTCTCCAACCCTACACCCTTCTTCTTTTACACTGCTCTCATATCAGCCTGGCCTGCTGGCTGAAGCTGTGCCAGCTGACAGCGGGGCATTGCCTCTGAAGGAAAGGTTTTATGCTCGTCTGGATCAGCTCACTTCTAGTCCAGAGACGTGCCAAGCCCTGCTGGAGAAACATTTGCAGCAGTCACTCCATTCCCTGTACCTGGTAGTTTGATCACACAGTCAGTATCAGTGAAGAAAGTATCCACGTCCTCCACCTTCAGAGATCCACTTCCCAAGTTCAACTTGACAATGATCTCATCAGCATTCTGCTTCCAGTCCAGCAGCAACTCTAGGAAGAGGAAGGGAAGCGTCAGCCATTTGCCCAGGGTGCACAGCCACAGTGCCCACGCCCAAGCTGGGGAGCGTGAGCCCAAACGCGCATTTGGTTGAGGACATCAGGGCAGAGCACACAGCTCATGACAGTGAATGAGAAACAATTATAATCTACTCTTATCAGGTCACAGACAAGGACCCGAGCAGCAGGCTGCAGCAGGTCAGGTGAATCCCAGTGGGAACCAGAGAGATCATGAGGCAGAAAGGCTTGGCCCAGTCACGTGCAGCAGCAGGGCTGGAAAGAAGGGGCGGCTCCTGCCAGCTACAAAGCAATTGCTGCTTTCCCAGCGAACAAGGAAGCCACAGAATTACTCTGGGGGATACAAGTGGACTCTGAACACAACCAGAAATTGCCACTTCCCCTTTGCATATGCAAAATAAATAGCTCAGCTACAGTCACGAAGAGCACTGTATTCCTGATAGGTAAGCACAGTTAACACAGCTGAAAAACAGGTGGGCCAGCCAGCCTGGCATGAACATCTCACCCAGGGAAAAAACACAGCAGCAGTGTCAAGCCACGGCAGACAGAACCCCATCAGGTGTCCACCAGGCTCTAGGTCTGCCTGCGCAGCATCCTAAAATCCCTACAGAAAAAACTTGATGTTTCCTTAATTTCCAGTTGGTTTAGTTCTACTTTCTCGGCTGTCAGGATTTTTGTCTATCTGTTCTCAAAATGAGGACCTGGAGCCAAGGCAGAAACCAACCAGCACCTGATGGGTGACATGGCCTGGGATCTTCCCAGCCTGGCAGGTTTCCTGCTAAGAAACAAGCAGGAGGATGCCAGCGGCAAGATATCCCAGGGCTGTGCTCATAGGCACTGTGCACCTGGGCCAGAAGCAGTCTGCCGTGTGCCTCAAACCTCTCCCTTGCACAGGGTAGTTCCCCACGAGGTGTAACATTCTCTGGGAAGGCTGCACCCTGTTAAGAGGAGCACAAGGGCAAGGGAGCGCTCGGGTTAGTTCCGCTGATTGCCAGAGCACAGGATGACAAGGCGAGAGCTTCAAATCCTTTGCGAGGGCGCTTGGTGGCCATGCACTGGCAGCTAGCGCACACCTCAACTTACCCTCCTCCAAGTCCCTCTCCTGGGAGGTCTCAGCCTGCTCGAGCTCAGGGCGAGACACTGGTGGGCAGAGAAGCAGAGCACAGGTGGGTCTCTCATTCAGTCACTTCGGAGCACCGACTGGTGCTCCAACACCCAAAATTTTATACGTCAAACCAAATTTCTGTCCAGCCTTTTCATTTGTACGAGCTGCTCATTTCCCTCAAGCTTCCTCCCACCTCCCTTGCTGCCTTGAGCTTTTCCACAGCAGCAGAACTAGCCAGAATCCAGGATGGGTGCTGTGTACTCCTCACCCCAGTTCAGCAGTGAAAGGAAAATAACACTGATACACCAGAAAGACAGTGCTGCTTCAAGGCCTGAATCACTGTGGAGCTTGTGGTAACTGGGCTGTGTGCCCCACTGAGTATGCCAAGTCTCTGCTAGCTCCCAGCCTCCACCCACATAGGAGAGGCTCTGTTTTGATCTTACACTGAGAAAATGATGTTAGGTTGTGCTCAAACCAATTCTGCTGTAACAAGAGAACCAGGCAGCCCAGCTGCACTTTAACATTCCCAGCACTGTGCAACCTGCCAGAGATAAAACTTCCTCCCAGATCAGACCAGGGGACCAAACTGACCTGACACCTAATCCCTGCTCCTTGCAGGATTACCTCCAAGAGCCAGAAACATTTCAGGGTCAGCTCCACCCCCACAGGGAGATGTGCTGTGCTAGGCAAAGGGGTCAGTGCAACAGCACCTTGTCCAGAAGCAAAGAACCAGTGGTAAAAGGAGCTGTGATCTCCACTCTAGAGAGCTTACAGGACAGCCCTCCTCAACAGGCCACAGAACAGCAGGGAATCTCTGTTGAGTGTTGCAGTCACAGGCGTAACGGTGCAGCAAACCCACACTCTCTGCGCCTTGGTGTTTTGCATTGGGGGTTGCAGCCTATGGTTCAAGTGCAGACATCAGTAAATGCTATTTCACCTTGGCCTACAAAAGGCTGTGTTATTTTGAGGTTACAACAGTCAGCACAGAGCCGGCACAGAAATCAAGCAATTTGCCAGGGACACTGCACTGCAGAAGCAGGAAGTTGTGTTTGCCTCCTGCCTGCAGGTACTCCCTGCCCAGCACAGCAGCCCACACCTGAAGCAATATTTTTGTCACCAGATACACAGCGGCACAGAGAGAATTACCACAGAGCAATGTGTCACTCGAGCCGTGCCTCGCCCTGCTATGAGACGTGAAGCAACAGCCCCATCCACAGGCCCTGCACCCCGTGGGTGCTGTCAGCACCTCCAGTACCAGCCTGCAGCACACAGGCCGAAAGGCAGAAGTGAGTCCAGGTGCAAAAGCACCTGCAGGCTTTGATCCTACTCCCCCTGGGTGAGGCAGCTCAGCCCAGATGAAAGCAGTGAACAGGCACTGTGAGCAGCACCAGGCTTAAACTAACAAGGGAATGGACCCGACCTTCCTCATATCCCTGAGGCGAGGCAGCACAAAAGAAAGGAGGTTACAGGTCCAGGGAGGACACTGTGCCAAAGAAGATCCCACTGCATGGTTTACAATCAGTCACAGGAAGCGATTAGTTAAATCTGCTTATCCTGCAACAGATGGCTGCAAGGCTCCCACCCGCAGAGCCAAGAAACCATCCTGCTGGGCCTGCTCCGTGCGGCACTGCCTGGGGGCTCTCACCTTCCTTGCTCTCCTGGTTGGCTCGATCCTTCTGCTTCTTCTTGTTGGTGGTATCATCCAAGCCCCGAGACACTCTCCTCTGGCCGGGGGCATTGGTGCTGCTGGACATTTTCAGCCGTTTGGACGACACAAACGGCCCACCAGGGTCGGTAATGGAGTCTGGGTCAGGGGTGCGACGTTTTCTTCCTGGCCCAGCTATCTTGGCGACTCTCTGTGCTCAAACTCTCTGGCAAGGAACTAGTGGCCTAAAGAGAGGAGAGAGCAAGCATGGCAGGAGGAGTAGATGGAGAAGGTCCAACAGCATCAGGAGCTACCGCCCCGAGGCTCCCAATGCCCTCACATGTCCTCCTCTGCAGCCTTTATAGGAAACCCTCAGAGCCCTTACAACAACCAAAAGCATGGGCTCCCAAAACACACAAACCTGGAAAGCAATTCTCATGCTCATGGCGCCCACTGCGTCACCCAGAACCACTGCTGGCTCTAATGGAATCCAATGGCAGAGCAAAGGGGGGCAAAGTGATGTCCCTGTCCCACGCAAGCTGGCCCCACAGCACAGGGCACGGGGCAGGTCAAAACAGCACTCCATGTAAGAGGGTGGGAATGGAAGAGAGAAACACCCTAAGAAGGAAGCAGCAGGAGAAGGAGAAGGCCTGGGAGAGGTTCCCGTGACAGCAGAAACAGCAGAGCTCCCTGGCACGAGGGAAGCTCCTCCCTCCACCCACCAGAACAGCGGCACCTTGCATATTCATCTCCCGCTGATTTACAGACAGCGCCAGCAGGGCCGGGCTGGAAACAAGACACCCCTGCTCCGAGTGCTGGGGAGGCTGGGCATGGCCTCCCACTGCCACCCAGGCCAGCGCCAGGAGCCACCGGCCCAAGGGCTGCAGCTGGTCTCAGTTTTGCCCTGAGATGTTCAGAACAGAGAACAACTGGCGCAACCTGCTGAAAACGGCTTCCTTGAGCTCAACGGCATCTTGGCCCCGCAGCCCTCACAGCTGTGCCTGGCTCTCCAGCAGCAGGAGCCACACATCACCCCGTCACCCTTGCACCAGCATAGACCCAACATTCTGCCCAGACACAGTCAGGGGCAGGACAACTTCAGGTAAAGCGCCAGTCCGGGCTGAGCAGTGCCAGCACGTCTGTGTTCCAGGAATGCACATGGCAACCAATGACCACAAACTGCAGCAGACCTCATATCAAAAGTGCTGGCACCCTTTGTGCAGCAGCAGCAGGCCCAGCCCGACGGCAAAGCCCACACTGAAACCACTTCTCATCAGGCTGACCTGCCTCAGTCACCAAGAACCAACAGAACAGAGTGGAAAGCTCAAGTGCCTCTGACTGCCCAGCACGGGAACCCTCAGAACTCACACCAGGAAGGCCCCAGCCAACCCAGGAAGGGAATACTGAGCAGGACCCTGTAGTAAGCTCCCAGAAAGGAAAGAGAGCAGATGTGGAGGAACAGCAGCTCCAGCCCTGAGCTGCTGAATGTACTGTACTGGGCATTGCTGCAAAGCTTGGCCAATGTAGGCAAGCTGTGCTTGCTGAATTACTTTTGTCTCCAGTGGGAAAACTCCAGAGGAGCAGGAAATTAAAAGCAGATACTGCTCTACTGCATGGCCAAGCCAGGCCACATTGCATCCAAAGGGGCAACACCAAGAAAAAGGAGACAGGGAGCCCTGAGTAAAGTCCTACAGAATAAGGAGGGCAGGCATGCTTGCAGCTGCTTTGTCAAGGAAGCTGGGCACTCCCCTGCCTGCTGGGGCTTGGCTTTTGTGGGTCTGCAGCCACCGGTTACACCTAACAGCTGGCAGGAACTGAGCAGGGCTGGGACTCCGCCTGACTTTGGCTGCTGGAATCCTGATCACAGCCTCAGGCCATTGTGGGTGCCTCAAGGTTTGAGCCAACTATAAGATAAACACGAGTTACTCTCACTGATTTATCCTAATCCTGGACTCTTCCCCTCTCCACAAGCAGGAAATGTGCAGCAATGGGGCAGCAGCCAGCTGTCCAGAGCACAGCATTTTGGGTGCTGCTGCTCCCAGGGGATCAATACTGAGGGAGGTAATACCAGGGCTGAACCTTTGGGAGGCACCTGATGGGTGCGTGAGCCACAATTCAAAGCGCTTCAAGTACGGAGAGTGTGGTTATAAGAGTAGGTGCTTCTCCTTCTCTCATGTGTTGTGTCAGTGTGAGCACCCACGTGCTGCAGGGTGCATCAGACCAAGAAGCCACACAGACTGAAGTCCGGATGGCTGAATTTACTTCAACCCAAATCAGCTCCACAGTCCAGCTCATCCTTAGGCTGCACAAACGCTTTGTAGCAACCCCAGTAAGGTGTGAATACAGAAATAGCAGCAAGCAGTTGGGCAGCACGGCCACCTCATCTCATCACAGGGCCAGTAAGCGTTCGGGCAGCGACAGCAGGAGGTGCACAACGGGACGCGGGTTGCCCCAGGTGCCGGAGCTGCATTCAGCACTCGGCAGGGAAACACCCCCTGCCTCCAGCCCCCGGCACCCGCCCCTCGGAAGCCTTTAACGGAGCAGTGAGGAGGGGGCTGCCCGCCTCCATCATCTCTTTCCTTCCTCCCCCGCCAACACGCCCCGAGCCCAGCCGGCAGCAACGTTTCCCCTCGTGCGAACGGACGCTCTCGGTATCGCCGCTCTCATCCCCGCGGGCTCAGAGCCTCTAGGCTCGGGCCCGGCCCGCGCTCCAACCGCAGGGCGAGTCCGGAGCCGCTCCGTACGGCCCCGGCCCCGCGCACGGCGCTCCCCCGCCGAGCACCGCCTGAGGGCCCTCGGGAGGAGGAGGCGGAGCGGAGCGCAGCCCCTCGCGGTGCCGGCGGCAGCCTCCGGCCGTGCCCGGCGGCCCCACGGTTCGGACCGGCTCGCGGCGGGGAGATGGCGCCGCCCGCCCCGCGCCCCCGGGGCCGAGCCCGGCCCGGCCCGGCCCCGGCCGCCGCCCGCCCGCACTCACGGCCCAGCCGCCGCTCCGCGCTGCCCCGGTCCGAGCCGAAGTTCCGAGCGGGCCCACTCCGGAGACAGGCCCGAGCCCGTGACGCACTTCCGGAAGCCGGCGAACGGGCCCACGTGACGCGGGAGCGTGGTTGGGTCACGTGACGCGAGCCGGGCCCGGCCGCCGGTTCGGCCCCCGCTCTTCTCCGCGCTCGGCTCGGGGCGTCCCCATGGCAACGACGCCCGGCGGGACGTCACCGCGGCGCCGATCCGCCCCCGAGGGCGGGCAAGGGCGCGCCCCGGGCGGGGCGTCTCCGTGGCGACGGGCCGGGCCTGTCTCGTCCGGCTGTGTTCCCGGCCCTTCCGTGTGTCCGCAGCGTCCCGAGCTCCGCTCCGTCCCCGCCCCGCCTTGTCGGCCAGCCCTCGGCCTGCACCGCTCCGTCTTTCCGCCTGTGCTCCCGGCCGGCCACCACACGCATCTGCAGCATGTCGGCCGAGCCCCCGTCACCGCCCATGGCGGCCCAGCGTGGCGACCCAGCCCTATAGCCCGCCCGAGACCAGCAGGGTGGGGATGGAAGCCATAATATGGAGACACGAATCTTGCTGGGTAGTTTTATTCACACGCGGGGTGCCCATCGCAAGGGCTCTCTGAGCCCCTGCCGCCCCCAGGGCCGGCAGAGGCAAGGTGGGCAGCAGGGGCTGTGGGCAGCAGGGCGGCCATCACTGGCAAGTGTTGTAGATCTGGACCTGCTGGTTGATGGTGGCCAGCACCTCCCTCATCCTGGCCTCCAGCCCATCCAGCTGGGCCACCTTGGCATCCAGCACCCGCTCGTTCCGCTCATACTCCTCCTCCAGTGCTACAGGGAGGAAGATGGGAGGAGTGGGTGAGGACAGCCCCACACCACGTCCCCCGAACCTGGCACCCTTCCTGGCCTCACCTTGCAGCTTCTGCAGCTTGCCCTGGGCATCCTGCAGCAGCCCAGCAGCCTCCTCGCGCAGCTGCTGGGCCCGGCCGCCTGCCTGCTGCGCTCCCTGTGCCCAGTGCTGCACCAGCTCCTGGGCGGCCCGGTACCGGTCCCTCAGCGGCCCCTCCAGCACCTGCTTGGCTTCACTGGCACGGTCCCGCGCGATGCCAGCTGCCTCGTGAGCACGTGTTGCCGCCAGGCTGTTGTTGGCACGTTTCACTTTCAAGGCGTCCATCTGTCCTTCCAGGAGACCGAGCCGCTCCATGGCAGCAGCCAACTGCTGCTCCGCACCCAGCGTCTGCATCCGCATCTGGAGACAGGCGGCGATGGGGTGTCTCCGTGGTGGGGACAAGCAACAGGGCTGCCGGGTGCAATGGCAGCACAGGGTGCCCTTACCGTGCCGATGGTGCGCTCACTGTGCTGGATGTCAGCAGCAGTGCTGTGCAGTGCCTGCCCGGCCGTGCCCTGTGCCTGCCGCGCCTCCTCCAATGCCTGCTGCACTGATTCAGCTGTGCCCCGCACGCCCTCTGCCCGCGCCCTGCAGCCAAATCAGCATGGCCTCAGTACCTCAGACTGCAGCAAGGCTGTGTCCCCATGTCCCCAGACTCACTTGGCCCGCTGGGCATCCTGCAGCAGCTGCCCAGCCTGGCGCACGTCACCAGCTGTCTGCTCCAGGATGGCGTCCACACTGGCCAGGCTGCGCACCCGTGCCTTGATCTCCTCGGCCAGGCGGTGGATCTGGGCCGGTGAGGCAGGCAGAGACAGCTCCAGCACACGGCTGGCCACCACCTCAATGCTCTCGGGATCAGCCCCCTCCTCTGCAGGTGGAAGCCATCAGCATCTCCCCTGTGCCTTGGGGCAGAGGGGGCGGCGGGGGTAGATCCTCCAGCATGCTGTACTCACGGCTCAGGAAGGCCTTCACGTGGCTGATGAGCTCCCGCAGCTCCTTGTTGGAGTGTTCCACGCGGGCCCTGGTCTGGTTAGCCTTGTCCAGGGCTGCTTGTGCCTGCAGCCGAGCCTCGTCCGCCTTCCCCTTGGCCTCAGCCACCTGAGAAGAACAGAGACCCTCAGTACCAGCACGCATGGCCACGCTGCCCACTTCCACTTGCATCACGCACCCTATGGGAGAGCTGGGCCACTTCGCCAGCCGCCCGCCGCAGCTCCTCCTGTGCGTGCTGTGCACGGTCCAGCGCACTGTCAGCCGTGGAGACGGCCCCACCACAGCTCAGCCCCCCGCAGCGTCGTGTCCCATCCTCATCCCGGCAGCCGGCTCCTCCGCAGGGGCTCTCAGCGCAGGGCACATCCCCAGCAGCGCCACACACCTGCAAGGCCGGTGGAGTTGAGCCATCCCCAGTTGTCATGCCCCATTCCCATCCCATATCCCACCTTCTTGTTGACTGTGTGCAGGCTCAGCTCCTGCGCCCTGGCTGCCAGCTCTGTCAGCGCCCGCCGGCTGGCTGCGTTCTGCCGGTTGAAGGCATCCCTCCTGCTGGCCAGGAGCTGCTCGGTGTGGTGCCGTGTGGCTGATGAAGCGCTGACGGGGCTGGGTGTGACACGGGTGGAGGAATCCGCTCGGCGCTCAGCATCCTGTGATTCCCAGTGGGACTGGCGAATGCTGTCGAAGGCACCTGGAGGCAGTGGAGCCACATGAGACCCCTGTCTGCCACTATGGAACACTGCTGTGGGAACCCCAGTGATGCCTACCAAGAAAATTTGAGGTCTTAAGGGCATGCAGCCGCTGCCCCAGCTCTTGCAGGCTGTGGTTGAGGGCGCGGGCTCCGCGGTCCACCATGCCCAGCACGTGGCTCGCATTGAAATTGGCATCCTGTGCCGCTGTCAGCTTGCTCTCCAGCTGTGTCAGTTTCTCAGTGGCTTCCCCAATCTGCTGCCTGCAAAGCAAGGAGGTGCCATGCTCACAGAGCTCTGCCCCATGCCCCCAGAGCTGTGCCCCACGCCCTGTGCTCACCGCAACCCCTCTGTGGCACGTGTCAGGAAAGTGGCGGTGGTGATGGTGGCATTGCGGGCGGCCACTGCATCACGCACAGTGGCCAGGCTCTCCTCCAGCCGTCGGAAGGTGCCCTCAAAGGCACCAGCAGCCCCGGTGTGATGCAGGAGGCTGGCCCTCTGCGCCAGAGCCCGGGTGCGGGAGGCCAGGTCCTGCACCACGCGGTCCCAGTCCCCAAAGCAGGGGTGGCAAGGCTGGCAGGATGGGAAGGTGCCAGAAAAGCCCCGGGCGCATTGGTCACAGCGGACGCCCGAGACACCAGGCCGGCAGTCACAGTGCCCACTGCCACGATGGCACTGGGCGCTGGCGATGCCACGGGGGTCACAGTCGCAGGCTGTGGGGAGAAAGCAGTTAGGGTGCCTCAGGGCACGGCACAGCTCCTGCCCACCCAGCTCTCACCTCGGCACTGCAGCCGTGGATCACCCCAATGCTGCTCCTGGCAGTCGGCACAGGTGCGGCCCCCAAAGCCCGGCCGGCACGAGCACTGCCCTGTGAACTGAAAGACACAGTGCAGCCAAAGCTGGCACCCCGTCCTCACGCCATTCCCTCAGCCTCCCCATCCCTGGGGCATCTCACCTGGTTGCACGCAGGTGACAAGGAGTGCTGGGGGTGGCAGGCGCAGGGCTCGCAGCCCTGCCCACTGCCCAGGTTCCAGAAGTTCGGGCTGCAGCGGTCGCAGCTCTGTCCCTCCACATGGGGCAGGCAGTGGCACTGCCCACTGCGCTGGTCACAGTGGCACTGCTGCGGCCCACAGGTGCTGGGGTCAGTGCCCAGTGCATTGCAGGAGCAACCTGGAAGCAGAGGAAAGCTGAGTGGGGATGGAGGCTTCAGAAAAAATGGGGTTAAAATGCAGACAGGGATAGCATAGGGAGAAGATCAGAATCAGGATGGGGTAAGGGTTACAGTTAGGTGGGCTAGGAGTACAGGTAGGGATGGGATGGGGCAAAATGGAGACATAGGCTGGACAGGGATAGGATGGAGACAAGATATAGATGGAGTAAGAACAGGTCAAAGACAGAATCAAGGAGGCTGTGAGGGTGGGAATGAGTGGTAGAGGATAGGAATGGGCACAAGATGAGGATGTAGATGGGACAGGACAGGGCAGCAGTGCTGGGGCTGGGCAAAGGAGGCAGCCACAGCAGGACAGGACCCCACAGTGGTGTGCACATGGGCCCTGGAAGTGCATGGCAGGAGGCACGTCTAGCACATCTGTGTATACTCACGCCTGCAGCTGTGTTGCATAGCATCCCCATAGTACCCAGGCTGGCACTCGGCACAGTGTGGCCCTGCTGTGTTGTAGAGGCAGCGCAGGCACTGCCCCGTGCGCCGGTCACACGCCTCTGGATCTGTCATGTCAATGTTATTGTGGCACTGGCAGGGCAGGCAGCGCCCGCCGGGTTGCAGAGGGTCTCCGTAGTACCCAGGCGCACACTCGTCACAGCGGGGACCTGTTGGCACAAAGTACTGAGCAGTGCCTGGGGACAGGGCTGCGGACACTGAGCAAGCCACAGCAAGCACTCACCTGTGTACCCGGGGCTGCAGTGGCAGACAACCTGCCGGGAGCGCCCATCCTGGTAGCAGGAGGCAGCGAAGTGCCGGGGGCCGCCAGGTCCATCAGGGCAGGGGCAGGGCCGGCAGTGCTGGCCGGAGCCCAGCGCCGGGTTCCCAAAGTGCCCGACGGCACACCTGGGGGTGGGCAGTCAGCGGGGTTAGGGCTGACCGCGGCACTCTGCCACGTTCCAGGCGAGTGAGCACCCTGCCTACCGCTGGCACCTCTCGCCGTCCGTGTGGTCGCGGCAGCGCAGGCAGCTGCCCGTCTGTGGGTCGCACTCCTCAGTGTGCCCGTTGCACTGGCAGGGCTGGCAGGTCGGGAAGCCCCAGTGGCCCGGCTGGCAGCGGTCGCAGCGTGAGCCGTGGGCACCCTGGCGGCAGGGGCACTGCCCTGTGACGGTGTCGCAGACGTCACTCAGCGACCCCTCACCACTGCACTGGCAGGCTGCAAGGCATCAAAGAATCCATGTGGTGAAGTCCCTGGCAAACAGGGAGCACCTCTCCCTGCATCCACTGCTCTGGATAGGCACTCACGTCGGCATCCGCCGGGCCCGAAGCCGAAGGTGCCTGGGGAGCAGCGGTGACAGCGCCGTCCCACGACGTTGGGCTTGCAGCGGCACTGCCCACCCTGGGGTTGGCACTCAGCGCTGAGCGAGCCCTGTGGGTCGCAGAGGCAGGCTGCGGGCAGGACACAGTGAGCACTGGTCATCAGCATGGGGTGTGGGGTGTGCAAGGCCATACTCACGCAGTGCCCCGTCGTGCAGGATGGCTGAGAGGCTGTGCAGGAGTCGGGAGCAGGGCTCTGCCACCGGTGACATCACCACAGTGTGGAAATGCTGAGCGCAGCGGTACCGCTCGAAGGTCTCCCGACGTCCCATGGCAGCAGGGTCACCCGCAATGAACATTTCCATGGAGGAGTAACGTGGAAGGAGCACCAGCTGTGGGGGGTCAGCAGGATGTCATCTTAATTCCACATCCTTTGTGCCCCCTGACGCATGCAGCCCCATCCCAGACCCCTCACCGAATCGATGAGCACGCTGGTGGTGGGGTCCTGCTGCCCTGTGGCACAGCCCAGCTCCAGGCGGATGGTGTAGGAGACGCCCCGCTCCAGGCAGATGGGATGGGGCAGCACCACATACCTGGGACAGAGCGGAGCAAGGGGAAGTGGATGCCTCCTGCCAGCCCTGTGCAGCTGAGCCCTGCTGGGACACTCACCGGGCGCCAGACAGGAGGCTGGTGGAAAGCTGGTCATCGGCCGGAATGGTGTTCCCACATGGGCTGCTGGCAGACACAGGGCTGGGGCGCAGCACCTGCACCCTCACCTCCTTCCAGGGCTCTGGGTGCTGCATGCAAAGAACAGGCAGAAATCACTGGACCAAAAGTCCTGCATGCCACTTCTGGAGGTGCAACACCCCAATCAGGGGGCTCACCTGGGGCTCATAGCGGATGATGACATCGTATTCCATGGAGAAGGGCACGTCGCTCACGTGGAACTCTACCCAGCCGCCCTCCTGCATGCGGGCAAAGCCTGACCCTGTCCAGGAGGCCGGGTGACCTGCGTGAGGCTCACGGTCCACCACCGAGCCCTGGGGAAAGGGGCAGAGGTGAGCAGGAGGACCCCAAAAGGGGCCTCAGTCAGCATGCATCTCAGCCTCACTGCTCTCACTTGGTGCCAGCTGGCTTGGAGACCCTGCAAACGTCCCTCCCGGTGCTCTGCTCAGCCCATGCCCCACCAGGGACACCTCTGTCCCTCACCTTGTGCAGCCGGGCATCCTCAGCCTCGTAGGTGTAGTGGTCCAAGTTGATGCGGTAGAAGCCGGGCTCCACCTGCTCACATTGCCGTCCCACGATGTGGCTGCGGCACTGGCACTGCCCCGTTTCTGCAGCACATCTGGCACCCCAACCACATCGTCAGCCCCCCGGGGCTAAAGGATTGCCCCTTCCACCCTGAGCCGTCACAAAACTCACCGGTTGTTGCGGGCACCTCCCACATCACACTCACAAGGCCGGCAGCCAGGGAGATCATGGCTGAGAGCCCAGTGCTCGGGCTGTGGAGAGCAATGGGGTCAGCGAGCGGCCAGCCGTGGTGCCACAGCCCTGAGCACCGTGCACGTCCCACTCACCAGGCACTGGTCACAGCTGCGCCCGGTCACCAGCCGCTTGCAGAGGCAGTCACCGCTGATAGGGTCACACTGGCTGCCATCGGCCACCGTGCCACGGGGGTCACACCGACACCCTGCACACAGACAGCGGTCTGTGGTGGTGCCCAACACCACTGGGTGACCCCGTGCCCCAGTACGTACGCTGGCAGCCCTGCGGGTTGGCAGCACTGAGCCCAAAGAAGCCGGCTTTGCAGCGGTCGCAGCGAGGGCCCTGCACATGCTCCTTGCAGCGGCACTGCCCCGCGATCAGCCCCCGCTCCGGGTCATCGGCACCGTCACACAGCCCTCCATCCACGGTGCCCTCGGGGTCGCAGTTGCAGGCTGGGGACAGGCAGGGTCAGCACCAAAGCCCTCGTGCCAGCCCCACAACACCGGGGCCGGATGCAGCCCTGTGCCACCCCATGTCCCAGCACTGACCTTGGCACACGGCAGGGTCCCGCAGGTCCTTGCTGGGGTCCTTGTAGTAGAAGGGCTTGCAGAGATGGCAGCGGCGCCCCATGGTGTTGTGCTGGCAGCCATCACACACGGCCCCGCTGGTGTTCCCGGTGGCCAGGAACACGGCCATGTCGAAGTGGCAGCGCCGTGAGTGCTCGTTGCAGTCGCACCCTGCAAGGACGGCACCCCTGATACCCGACCCGCCACATGCAGGACCCCAAACCCCAGCATGTGCTGCAGGACCCCATGGCCCCACACCGCGCTGGCTGCGGGCGCGTGGCACTCACGGCGGCAGGCGTTGGTGCTGGAGCCCTCAGCCGGGCGCCAGGGCAGCTCGTGGTAGAAGTCCTCGCAGCGCTCACAGTTCAGCCCCTGCGTGTGGTGCTTGCAGACGCAGCGCCCGTGCACCTGCCGGGATGCCATGGTGAGGAGCTGTGGGACTGGGTGCTGCGGTCACCCCAATGCAGTACAGCACAGGGGTCTGTGCTATGGCTGGACCTACCATGCCATTCACAGTGGCTGTGGCCCCGCTGAGCGGCGCACACTCCGAGGCGTGCCCGTAGCAGAAGCAGTTTCCACGCAGCACCATCTCATACAGTGCATAGTAGTACTTCTCGCGGATCTCCCGCCGTGAGTCCAGCAGGTTGTCCCCCAGCGTGTGCAGCTTGGTGAGGTTCACCCGCAGGTTGGTGACACGCAGCAGCTCTGCATAGGAAGTTGGCAGCTTGGCTCTGCTCACCTGTACCTGCTGAACACGGCTGTGCCCAGCTGCAGCGCATTGCACATGGTGTGCCATGGCTGGGGATGTACTGCTCCGTGCTCGTGGTGCTGCATGGCACATGGGGCCAGCAGGACGGCTCTCCAGGGACAGCAGCTTCCAAGCAGCAGCCGCCGGGCCCCGCAGATTCCTCCCCTCCTGCTCTCAGCCTAAATTTAGCCTCAGCTGTTAACCCGCTGCATCCTGTACCGTTCATCTGCCCACCACCAGCTCCATGCTGCGGGGTTACAGTCCCTGCACCAGGCACTGGCATGGTCCCATCTCCCATTGCTTGGCATCCTATGCTGCCCCACATTCATCCACACCCCGCTGTATGGGTCTGGAAACTCCTGGATCCAGCCCCACAGTGGGGCTCAGTATGAGGACACAGCAGCCAAAATAGTGGCACCCAAAATAGAGCCGCAGAGCGGCAGACAGGCGGGCGACTCACCCTGGATAGCGGGGCTGTAGGGGTCGCGGATGGGGATGGCGGGGTCCAGCACACGGTAGATCACCTGCAGGAAGGAGGAGAGCGGTGAGGGGACAGCGGGATCCTCCAAGTGTCCCTCGGTGCTGTCGGAGCCTCACCTCCCCCTCGGTGGAGGGCTCGATGTCGGAGTAGCGCGACTCACAGATCACATCGTCAATGCGGCGCGGGGGCCCACGGGGGACGTGGGGGAAGGACGCAGCACAGTCATAGGCAAAGTAGCGGTACGTCTTCCAGCTGCGGCCAAAGTCGGCCGAGCGCTCCACCAGCATGGCTGCGGGGCGGAAGGTCTGCGGGGCACATGGAGGGGTGGGGGCACACGGCAGGGTTGGGACACACGGCAGGATGGCAGTCGGGATGATGGGGTCTGTGCCATCCTGCTGCGCTCACCTTGAAGGTCATGATGAGGTGGGTGAAGTGGAACTCAGCCTCCAAGTCCAGCTGGATGCTGACGTGCTCCACGCCTGGGGGGGGACACCCGTGTGACTCCAGCCTTGGCCACAGCAGCACAGGGCTGAGTCACGGCTTCCTTAGTGTGGGAGGATGGGAAGAGCAGCCCCCCAGGGACACTCTATTGCTCACCGTTCTCCGCCTGCCACCAGGCCTTCTTGGGGCGGGGGGCAAAGGTGGTCAGCACATTTTCGATGCGGTGGCTGTCGGTATTGCTGCGGGCATCGTAGGGTCTCCGCGAGTCACAGACGAAGCATTTCTTCTCCTCCTGCAGGCGGGGGCTCAACGGTCACCCCACCCCACCACGTCCCCGTCCCCGTCCCTCATCCCCCGTCTCACCTGGAGGTGGCTGACGATGCAGTAGGGTTGGGGCCGCCGCAGCCCGCAGGTGGACGAGGCGCTGAGCCGCGAGGCTCTCCCCACCAGCAGGTCCCCGGTGGCCGGGTAGCAGCTGCCGCGGGCGCAGCCATGGGGGGCGTCGGGAGAAGAAACGGCCCACGCGGCCCCTCCCGGCCCTGCGTGGGCAGCGGGTGGATGAGGCCGGACCCCACGCGGAGCTCCGTCCCCGTCCCGCACGGCCCCGAAGCGGGGGCCCTTCCGCGATCCGCCCGGAAATGCCCCGCGGGTCCGGACCCCAACCCGAGAGTGTTCCGCGAGCGGGGGCCGCGCACTCACCGGACGGCAGCGGGACGAGGAGGGAGAGGAGGAGGAGGAGAAGCGGGGGGAGGAAGGCTGCGGGGCCGCGCATCGCGGCGGCGCGCGGGACTCGGGGTGCCGCCGCGTGGGGTCCGGTCTCGCGTGGGTAGACGCGCGTTGCCGAGGGGGGGGTTCCCTCTCGCCGCCCCTCCGCAAAGTTGTGGCGGCGCTCGGGGCTGCGCGGAACTCGCGGGGCGGTCCCTTCGCACGGCGGCCCACGCCGGGCCGGGAAGGGCCAGCACCGCCCCGCCGGAGGCCGGGGGTACCGCGGGGGGACGCGCGGGACTCGGCCACGCGTGACAGTGAGAGGCCGGACACGGGCAGCCGCTGCTCAGCGCTTTATTTGCAGGCGCTACAGACACCCCGCGGGTTTCTTCCTCGCCGCGCGGGGCCGCGTCCCGAGCGGGTCGGACTCCCTAGCAGGTGGCGTACGCGTTGGCCCGCTCGCGGATCTCCTGCAGCAGCCCCGACACCTGCCGCTCCAGCGCCTGCAGCCGCGTCGCCTTGGCCGCCATCGCCTGCTCGTTGGCCCCGAAGTGCTGCTCCAGCTCTGCGGGAAGGCACGGGGTGCAGGGTGGGCTGCGGGCACCGAGCGGGCGGCCCCTGTCCCACGCCGCCTCTTACCTTCCAGCCGCTTCTTGCTGCTGTTGGCTTTATCCAGCAGGTCCCTGGCCTCGGCCGTCAGCCGCGTCACGCGCTGCAGGGCCCCGCCGGCCATCCCTGCCATCCCGCTCACCCGGTCCTTGAGCACCACGTAGCGCCGAGTCACCTGCGCCAGGTCCTGGGGGCACACGGCACGGTGAGGCCGAGCTCCCCGCATCGCCCCCCGCCTGCTGCGAGGCCGGGGCTCACCTGGCTGAGCGTCCTCGAGGCGGCGGTGGCACGTTGTGCCCCATCCTTGGCATCCTGTGCCAGGCGCCGGGCGTCCTGTCCGCGCTGCTGCAGGGCGGTGACGCGCTGTGCCAGCTCCCGCAGCCGCCGCTGCAGCCGTGACTCCTTCCCCTGCAGCGCCTGCAGCCTGCGCTCCGCCTGGGTGCATAGGACACAGACGGTGGGTGGGCACCGTGTGCCCATCGGGTACCCGTGGCGTGCCCACACCGCACCATAGCATCGGCTTTGCTCCCCATGTGTGCCCACTCCATTACCCACAGGGCCCAGGGGTGTGCCAGAGTCCCCATCCCCAATATCACCTCTCACCTCCCTGGCTTTGCCCTCAGCAGCCCGGATGCCATCCTTGGCTCTCCGCAGGGTGCTCCCAGCCGCCATCACCTGTGCCCGTGCCACCTGCAGTGCGAGCTGCGTCCCCGCCAGCTCGTCCCTCATGCCCTCTGCTCGCTCCCTGTGGCGATGCAGACACCTCCAGCTCTGCTCAGGGCTCTGTCGCCCTCCCCATCCAGCTTGTCGCCACTCACCTGGCATCCTGTCCCTGTGCCAGCAGCCCCTGTGCAGCCTCCAGCCCCTGTGCCGTGCCGTTGAGCACCGCGTCCACCCCATCCAGCTGGCTGATGCTCTCCTGCATCTCCCGCAGCAGCTCCTGGATGTGTGCAGGGCTGCTGGGCAGGGAGATGTTCAGCACATGCCGCGCCACCAGCTCGATGCTGCCTGGATCTGCACCCTCCTCTGCAGGACATCGGAGCGGGGTGGGCTCAGGGTGGGCTCCATGCCCCGCACCATGCCTGGTGCCCACACACTGCTGGCCCTACCCGACAGGAAGGCTTTGATGCGGCGGATGAAGTCCCGCAACTGTGCTGTCGCCTTCTCTGTGCGGCTGCGGGCAGCCTGTGAGCGTTCCAATGCCTCCTCTGCACGGCTGCGGGCACCCCGTGCCAGGTCCTGAACCTCCTGCATCTGGGGTGTAACCAAGGGGCACCAAGGGGCTTACAGTTGGGATGTGCAAGGGGCCGGCACTGACCCAGAAGTGGGCACAGGTGTGATGTTCAAGTGGGCACGAAGGGCCTCGCATGAGAACCCAGCACATGGGGACGCCATCCCTACCTTCTGTGCCACGGCACTCAGCTGTCCCAGGGCCACCTCCAGCTGCTGTGAGGCATTGCGGGCACTGCTCAGGGCTTGAGCTGACACGGGCAGGGCCCCTGTGCACCCCACACCCCCGCAGTGCCTCATCCCCACGCTGTCCCGGCACAGAGCTCCTCCACACAGTGATTCTGCACAGCTCCGGTCTCCAGGAGCCCCACAAATCTGCAGGGATCCAAAAGGTGGAGTTTGAATGGGCAGACCCTCATCCCAATTGGCACAAGAGCCAAGCAACCCGCGTGCCACCTGTGATATGATCACCCCGAGCCCTTTTTCCCCCGTCCCACTCTCACCTTCTCATTGATCCCGGCCACGCTGAGCCCTGACACCCGTTTCTGTGTCTCCCGCAGGGATTTCCGCTGTGCAGCCATGCTCCGGCGGAACGCATCACCCCGCTGCTGCAGGGCCTGCTCAGCTGCCCACTGCATGGCCTGTGCTGCTCTCAGCTCACCTGCCGTGCCATTGGCCACCACCTCTGCCTGCCGTGAGTCCCGTGCTGCCATCACGATGCTCTGGTATGACTCTGCGAGTACAGAGTGTCCCTCGAGTCCCACCATGTCCCCAGCATCCTGTTATGGCTCCAGGATCAGCCATATCCCTTGTGTCTCTCCATGTCCCAGGATCTCCTAAGTATCCACTGTCTCTCCATATTCGAAGTCCCACCACTTTCCCAAGGTCCCTCTGTTCCTAGGACCCCCCCCCCCCACAACCCCAGAGTCCTACCACGCACTCAGAATTAGGGCACAGTTCTCCCAGTCCCAGCTACATATCCAGCACTGGGGCACGGCTCTCCCAGCCCCCATACCCCCAGACACCCTCACTGGATGCCCTTACCCCTGAATCCTGCTGCTGTCACGGTGCCGAGGACAGCTTGCAGGTGGGAGGTGGTTTGGTTGAGACCACCCAACTCATGGCTCAGCCTGGCCAGCCGGCTGTGGTGCAGCACATCAGCCTGCTCCAGCTGATCCACGTGTTGCTCCAGCTCTTGAAGCCTCTTCCAGAAGTTGTCCAGCTCCGTCCTATGGGGCAGAGAGCTCTCAAATACCTCTGGATGCCTAAAGCCCCCCCCCAGCCCACCGTGTGCACTTGCCTGCTGCCATCCAGCTGCCCGGCCAGCTCCTGCAGGAGGGGGCTACTGGGGCTGCTCCCCTCACCCAGCAGCCGCTCTGCATGCTTCAGGGCCTCCTCCAGTGCTCGCAGGCGGGGGCTGAGTGGGGCTGCAGACCCTCCTTCACGCAGCGCCCGTACCCGTGCCCCAAGGTGCTGCAGCCCATCCTGCAGGCTGCCCAGCACTGCATCCCAGTGCCCAAAGCAGGGGTGGCATGGAGAGCAGCGAGGGAAGGCGGCCTGGTAGCCCCGCTGGCAGCGGTCGCAGCGCAGCCCCCCAAAGCCTGGCCGGCACTGGCACTGCCCACTGGCTCGGTCGCACTGCGGGCTCTCAGCGCCCAGTGGCTCACACTCGCAGGCTGTGGAGATGGGCACTGTCACTGCCTGAACTCTCCAGAGGCCTCTGTGTCCTCAGAGTGGCACTGTGTCTCCTGGGTCACCCGTGGTTCCAGGGTCCCATCACATACCTGGAGACTCACTGTGTCCCTATCCCATGTCCCCAGCATCATGCTGTGGCACATGGTTCATCCCTATCACCAGGGTCCCACCACATCCTCAGGAGCTCGTTATGTCCCCGAGGTCCTTCACATCCACAGGATTCTCTCCATGTTCCCAGGAATCCCCAGGTAGCCAAAATCTCATCCTATGTCCCCAGGACCCCCTGTGTCCCCAAGACTCCCCCTTCCCCAAGGTTCCCATATTCCCAGGAGCCCCCATGTACCCCAAAGCACAGCCTTTGTCCCAACGGCACCCTGTATCCCCAAGACCCCTCTTTTCTCAGGGTTCCCATGTCCCCATACACCCCACTGCCAGTCCGTGGGTAAAGCTCTCACCTCGGCACTGCAGCTCGGGGTCTCCCCAGTGATTCTCCTGGCACTGGGAACAGACACGGCCACCAAAGCCGAGGTGGCAGCGGCACTGCCCTGTGACCTGCAGCGAGAGCAGGGTGCTCAGCCCACTCATTCTCACCCCCGGAGGACGCAGGACCCATACTGGGATGCTCACCTCGTCGCAAGCGGGGTGCGTGGCGTGCATGGCATGGCATCCACAAGGCTGGCAGCCCTCCGTCCCCCCCAGGTTCCAGAAGTTGGGTGCACAGCGGTCGCAGCTCCTGCCCACCACATTGGCTCTGCAGGCGCAGGCTCCCGTAGCGCGGTCACAGCTGCAGGTGCCAGCGGTGCAGTGGGCAGACAGCGTTCCCCGTGGGTCACAGCTGCAGCCTACGGGTGGTGGGCAGCCATGTGGGGCAGGGGGCTCAGCCTCACGCCACCCCAAGACCTCGCAGGCCCACAGCCCCCGGCCCAACTCACGGCGACAGCTGCGCTGCAGGGCATTGCCGAAATAGCCGGGCTGGCACTGGGCACAGCGGGGCCCGGCAGTGTGGTACAGGCAGCGGCGGCAGTGCCCTGTGTGTGGGTCACAGGCCCCCGGGTCGCTGGTGTCGATGTTGTTGTTGCACTGGCAGGGCCGGCACACTCCTCCCTCCATCTCCGGCGTCCCAAAGTAGCCCGGGGAGCAGCGGTCGCAGCGGGGCCCTGTGGGGACGTGCGGTGTGGCTGATGGAATCTCAGCCCTCTTGCTGGGGTCCTGCAGCATGGTGCCCGTCTGCCCCTCACCGGTGTATCCGGGCGCGCAGAGGCACACGATGTGGTGGGTCTCCTCGTCGGCATGGCAGGCACTCCCATGGTAGTGCCGTGTGCCGGGGTAGCCAGGGCAGGGACAAGGGCGGCACTGCTGCCCTGAGCCCAGCACCGGGTCTCCATAATAACCGTCTTGGCATCTGCAAGGGCAGGAGTGAGGTCTCAGGTGTCCATCCCATCCATTTCATCAAATCCCATCCCATCCCATTAATCCTAACCTGTCCCATCCAGTTCCACCATCCCGTTTTATTCCATCTCATCCCGTCTTTTCTTATCCCATCCTCATCCTATCCCATCCCAAGCTACCCTACTGTACCCTACACCATCTCATCTCATCTTATCTCATCCCATCCCATCTCATACAATCTAAACCTGTTCAATCCCATTCATCCCGTCCTACCCCACCTCATCAGTGCTATAAGTATCATGCTATGCCGTGCCATGCCGTGCTGAACCGTCTCACCCAAGCACGCTCACCTCTCGCAGTGCCGGCCGGCGGTGTGGTCTCGGCAGCGCAGGCAGCTGCCCGTCCGCAGGTCGCACTCCTCAGTGTGCCCGTTGCACTGGCAGGGCCGGCAGATGGGGAAGCCCCAGTGTCCCGGCTGGCAGCGGTCGCATTGCCGGCCCATAACGCCCGGCTGGCAGCGGCACTGCCCACTGCCCGCATCACACAGCTGCGACACAGAGCCCTCCGGGGAGCAGGCGCAGGCTGTGGAATGGCACAGCTCACGTCAGGGTGACCTCAAGCCAGAGAATAATCATCCCAGTGGGATGGACAGACAGACAGACACACAGACAGGGGGGTCCCATCCTGGCATGCCTGACACACCAGCAGACTCTGTTACTCACGGCTGCACCCCAGGGGTCCAAAGCCGTAGCTGCCGGGTGCGCAGCGGTCACAGCGTCGGCCGAGGACGTGGGGCTTGCACTCACACTGCCCTGACAGCACCTGGCACACGCTGCTGCGGGAGCCTTGTGGGTCACACTGGCAGGCTGTGGGGCAGCAGGGTTGTAGCTGGGGATGGGAATGCCATGCCACACACTGCCACCAACCCCTGGCCTCTCCCACACCAGCTACTATCCGGCCTTGCTGTGCTGAGCATGGCTCTATCATAGCCCACTCACCCACCCACCCACTCATGGCCCCTCATCCCTGCGGCCCCCGACTCACGCAGAGCTCCATCGTGCAGCACAGCTGAGACGCTGCAGATGAGGCGGGCGCAGGCTTCAGCCAGGGTGTGCGGTGGGGCCATATGGAAAGCCTCCAGGCATCGGTAGCGCTCCAGCTCCTCCAGCCGCTGCACCGCTTCCACTGCTGCCCCGTGGAATCCCGGCAGCTCCGGCACACGTGGCAGCAGCACCAGCTGTGGGGCAGCGGGGAGGTGGTGGGGCTGTCCCCGGGACCAATCCCAACTCCATCAACGTCCCCAGCCCCACCGTTGTCCCCATGCGTGGCCCCATCCCATCGACATCTCCATCCTCATTCTCTGCTCCAGACCCAGCTGCAACACCAGTCCCATTGCCGCCTCCATCTATACCCCTTTCATCTCCCTCTCCACCCTGTCCCATCTCTGTCCAACACTTTATGTGTGGTTTGCCCACCCCTGCCCATCTCCCCACCGGGGTGTGTTGGGATCCCCTTACTGAGTCGATGAGGATGAAGGCACTGGGGTGGCGCTGGGTGACGCTGGCTCTCTGCAGCCGCACAGTTACCTCGTATGGGGTACTGGGCTCGAAGCAGAAGGGCCGGGACAGCAGCACATACCTGCAGAAAGGAAGGCGTCGGGTCACAGAGAGATGGCCAGAAGAATGTAACAGGACCTGGCCACATTCATCACCCTGATTCCCCTACCTGTGTGGTAGGACTATCCCCCTTCCCATACCAGCCACATCCTATGCCCATCCCTCAATTCTAGAAGTGTGGTAGTGTTGTCTATCTCCCTGTCCTGATCCTACCTTCATCCTCATCCCTATCCTATCCCACCCCATTCCCAGTTCCATCTTCATTCTCTCTCTTTATTTCATCCCACCACATCCTCTCATGCACATTTCCACCTTTATCCTGTCTGCATTCCCATTCTCATCTCTATGTCAGTCTCATTCCCATCTCTATCCCCAAACTCATGCCCATTCTCAAGCCCAATCTGTCTACACCCCCATCCCTGTCCTCATTCCCATCCCCATCCATATCCTCAGCCTGCTCCCTCTACCCATCCTACCCCATCCCCATCTCCATCTTCTTTTCATACCTATCCCATTCCCTCTCATCCCATCCCACCCTTTCCCTGTCTCCATCTCCATCCTTATCCAATCCACCCCCACCCCATCCCACCTCTGGCTGTGGGGCAGGCCTTCGTGGTACATCTGCTCTGAGGGCAGCAGGTTCCCACAGCGTGGTCCGGTGGGCAGCACCTTGGAGCTGATGCTCACCACAGCCTCCCAGTCCTCGGCTGACTGCAATGGGATGCGAGGCCATCAGCACCGGCGGTGCCACACGGTGCACACCATCCTGCAGCCACTCACCTCAGGCTCGTAACGCAGCAGCAGCTCGTACTCCATGGGGTAGGGCACGTTGTCTACATGGAATGTCAGCCCGGCTCCATCCCGCACACGGGCAAACCCCAGTCCAGTCCACGTCACCATGCGCCCGTCCCCATCTCGCAGCACCGGCTCCACGTCGGGCTGGGCATGGCACCGCATGGCTCAGCCCCAGCCCAAGGCTGTGCCCCACCGTGCCCTCTCCTCAACCCAGGGCTCACCTTGGGGGGCTGCTGGAGGCTGTGGCGTGGGGCTGCGCGGGGCTGGGGGGAGCGGGGAGGGCTGCGCTGGGGCCGAGCACGTGCCTTCCGCCCCGCTGCGTCCCCACTGCGGTGCTGGGGGCAGTCCTGGGGCACCTCTGCCCGCACGGCGCCCTGCAGGGATGGGGATGGCCATGCGTGGGGATGGTGACGCATGGAGCATGGGGATGGCCATGCGTGGAGATAGCCATGCATGGAGCACGGGGACGGCCATACACAAGGTATGGGGCACTGTGGAAGCCCAGATGGGGACACTCACTGGGAGCTGGGGATGGCTGGGCCCGTGGCCCACGGCTTGCTCAGCCTCGTAGGTGTAGTGGTCAAGGGGTGCACAGAAGAAGCCGGGCTGCACCTGGTCACACTGCCGGCCCATGAGGTGGGGGCGGCAGGGACAGGCCCCGTCCTCCATGGAGCACCTGGGGAATGGCCCTCGTCCATCTTTCTGTCCGACTGTGCCTCACCCATCCCCTCCTGTCCCCAGCCCTCCACCTCCAGGCACAGAGATCCCTCCTTCCACACCACTCTGTCTCCACTGTGAAGCCCTGTCCCCATCCCTCCAGCAGTGGTCCCACCACTTCCATTCCACCCTGTCCCCACACCCATCCCTGTGTCCCCGTGCCCGGCTGGGCAGTACCGTGGGGCCTCACCGGTTGCTGTAAGCTCCCCCGAAGTCACAGGAGCAGGGCCGGCAGCCCCCTACATCATAGCTCAGGCCCCAGAACTCAGGCTGCAGTAAGATGGGAGAGATAGGGAGTAGGTGTGGGGCCAGCCCAGCCCTGGGGAATGCCATGGGGCTGGGGAGAGCCAAGGCAATGGAGCACGGTGTGGAGCTGGGGCACTCACCACGCACTGGCTGCAGGAGCGCCCGGCCACAAAGCGCTTGCAGTAGCAGTCCCCGCTGATGGGGTCACAGGGGGAGCTGCCCGCCACCGTGCCCCGTGGGTCACACCGGCACGCTGCCCCGCGCACAAACACACACATGGTGGGCTGCCACACAGCACTGCCACCCACCACAGCCCCCAGTGCACCCTGTGATGTTCAAACAGCAGCTCCACAGCCCTCCCTCCTTGCCCCACAGCCCTGAATGCCCCATGCACTATTGCTCATCCCACCTTCCCTTACCCTCCCTCCCTCCCTCCCTCTTTCCATCTCCAACCCTCCATGCCAATCCTACTTCCATCTCCATCATCCCCTCCCATTGCTTCATCACCTACTCATCCAGCTCCACCCTTCCATCCCTGCCCTCCAGCCTAATCCTTCCATCCCCATCCCTGCATCCCTTGTCCCTTCATCCATATCTTCCCACCTCATCTGTTCATTTCCATTCTTCTTCAATCCCCACTCCTCCTACATTGCTTCATCCCTAACCCATCCATCTCCACACTTCCATCTCTGGCCTCAACCCTCCAACTCAGGCCTTCTATACCCCTTCCTTCATTCCCCATCCCCACTCTTCTATTCTCATTCACACTCCTCTACTCCCCTCCCTATCCCTGTATCTCCATTCCCATTCCTCCATCTCCATCCCCATCCCCATCTTTTCCATTCCTTCATCCCCATCCCTCCATCCTTACTGCTTCATCACTCACTCATTCAGCTCTGCCCTCCATCTCCTTTCCCAAACCTATCCCTTCATTTTTATCCCTCCATCCCCATCCCTCTTTCCGTATTCTCATTCCTTCATCCCCATCCTTCCATCCCCATTCCTCCACCCCCATCCCCATTCCTTCATCCCATCTTTTCATCCCCACTCCTTCACCCACGTTCCTCCCTTTCCATCCCCACACAAACCCTCCATCCCCACAGCCCATGCCCACCCCAGCCCCAGCTCACGCTGGCAGCCCTGAGGGTCTCCCTGGCTGAGGCCATAGGCTCCGTGCCGGCAGCGGTCGCAGCGTGGCCCGGCCACGTTCTCCTTGCAGCGGCACTGCCCCGCGATCATGCCCAGCGCCACGTCCGTGTGTGCATCACAGGCGCCGCCATCCAGCGATCCCGCAGGGTCGCAGTCACACGCTGTGGGGACATCGTGGCAGCTGGGGCAGGTGGCAGTGGGGGACACGGGGTTGGGGGCAACAGAGCTGGGGGCACTCACGGATGCAGGCAGTGGGAGCGCGGATATCGGAGCGTGGGTGCCGGTAGTAGAAGGGCTTGCAGAGATGGCAGTGGCGCCCCATGGTGTTGTGCTGGCAGCCATCGCACACGGCCCCGCTGGTGTTCCCGGTGGCCAGGAACACGGCCATGTCGAAGTGGCAGCGCCGTGAGTGCTCGTTGCAGTCGCACCCTGCAGGGACGGCACCCCTGGTACCCGACCCGCCACATGCAGGACCCCAAACCCCAGCATGTGCTGCAGGACCCCATGGCCCCACACCGCGCCGGCTGCGGGCGCGTGGCACTCACGGCGGCAGGCGTTGGTGCTGGAGCCCTCAGCCGGGCGCCAGGGCAGCTCGTGGTAGAAGTCCTCGCAGCGCTCACAGTTCAGCCCCTGCGTGTGGTGCTTGCAGACACAGCGCCCGTGGATCTGGGGGAGAGCATCTGGATCAGCCCAGGCGGTCACCCTGCGCCACGCCGTTCCGCGCTGCATCTCACCATGCCAGGGACAGATGGTGGAGCACCAGGTGCAGGGGCACACTCAGCAGCGTGGCCGTGGCAGAAGCAGCTCCCACGCATCACCAGCTCATCCACAGCATAGTAGTATTTGTGCAGCACTTCCTGCCGTGAGTCGAGCAGGTTGTCCCCCAGTGTGTGCAGCTTGGTGAGGTTCACCCGCAGGTTGGTGACACGCAGAAGCTCTGGGTAGCACAGGTGGCATCGTCAGTGCTCACTGCGCTGCCCCAGAGCACCGCATCCCGTCCCTATGGACACTCACCCTGGATGCTGGGACTGTATGGGTCCACCACTGGGATGGAGGGATCCAGCACCTTGAAGATGACCTGGAGGTGGGATGCAGCATGTCAGCGCATTCCCCAGCCCCATCTCCGCACACCACCCAGCCGTACGCACCTCGCCGTGGCTGGAGGGCTCGATCTCAGAGTAGCGCTGCTCACACAGCACCTCGCCTATGTGCCCCGAGGAATGTGTGGGGATGCGGGGGAAGAGCTTGGAGCAGTTGTAGGCGAAGTAGCGGTACGTCTTCCAGCTGCGGCCAAAGTCGGCCGAGCGCTCCACCAGCATGGCTGCGGGGCGGAAGGTCTGCGGGGCACACAGTCAGATGGGGGCACACGGTGGGATAGGGACGGGCGGGTCATGGGGACCATCCCACTGTGCCCCGTGCATCCACCTTGAACTTCATGATGAGGTGTGTGAAGTGGAACTCGCCTTCCAGGTCCAGCTGGATGCTGACGTGCTCCACACCTGCAGGGACGGATGGTCTTGGCTGAGGCACGCAGCCCACGTGGGGACACACGCATGGCGTGGCCATGCTCTCACCATTCTCCGACTGCCACCAGCTCCTCTCGCTGTGCGGGCCGTGCAGGTAGATGACGTTCTCGATGCGGTGGCTCTCACGCAGGGCTGGGTTTCGTGAGTCACAGGTGAAGCATTTCTCAGAGTCCTGCACGGGGAGCATCAATCACTCTGGGGCTGCACCGGCACACTTTGCCATGCTGTGCTGTGCTGTGCCATAGGCTCACCTGGAGATGGCTGACGATGCAGTACTCCTGGGGCCCCTGCAGCCCGCAGGTGGACGAGGCGCTGAGCTGCCGAGCTCTCCCCACCAGCAGGTTGCCGGTGGCCGGGTAGCAGCTGCCACGGGCACAGCCCTGGGATGGATCTGGCTCCTCCCAGCCCCCTGCTGCTGGCACCCCCGCTGCACAGAGCGCAGGGGTTGGGAGGGCTGCGCCACAAACCCACAGCCCATAGCCCTGTGCTACCCTACCCCCATCCTGCCCCATCCCCACATCCTGACCCACTGATGCAGCACAAAGCTCCATGACCCGGAAAGATGCTGGCAGTGTGGCTGTGGCCTCATGACCGGGGGGAAGGGTGAGGGCCGGGAGGGCAGCACCAGCAAGTGGGACGCTGGGCTGCGGGCTGCTGGCAGGAAGGGATGGGGAGGGGGAGAGTGTGGGTGTTGCAAGCACTCGGCTCATAGAGTGGTGCCAGGGGGAGCTGGGAGCCAGGTCAGGTGCTTGCTAATCCTGCAGGGCTCAATGCAGCCCAGATTCCTCGCTGGGATTTGCAGTACCCAGGCCCTCACCGCATTAATATGGCCCTGCGACCCACAGCTCCTGCACAGGGCAGTGGTCCTGGGGCCACTGCAGCCCCGGGAACTGTGGGAGCAGCACTTACCCAGGAGGAGAGCGAGGACCAGGACATCCATGGGCAGCCACGGGCCCTACCTGTGGGGCACAGAGATGGGGCTGCAGTATGGGGCAGCACTGCCTGGGCCTCTCGCAGCCCCACACACGCATCACCCGTCTCTCAACCATGTCCCCAGCCCCATGGCTGCATCCCCACACCCCATCCTGCAGTCAGAGAGCACCCATCCCTGCCTCCGTGCCCAGCACTGGTACTAGTGTCCATTGGGTCCAAGCACTGGACCAGGACACCTGGGGACAAGAGTCAGCAGGGCTGGAGCAGGCCAGGCAAGGACGTCCTGCAGCTGGCCGGGGTCCTGCTGTTAAATTTAGGCTCCTGTTGCGCTCTCTTCTCAGCCGTCACCGCCTCCTTCCAACCTTGCAATCACCGGATCAAAGCCTGACTCCACGCCGCCCCAGCACAGCCTTCCTGTCCCCGCATGCAGCCACCCGGGGCTGGAGGACGCCACAGGCCCATCCCAGCCGGACACCCGCGCTCTGCCCGGCGCCGGTCCCGCTCAGCGCAGTGCCAATGGGCTGGAGAGGCAACACCGAGCGCTTCCCTAGCCCCGACCCCGGCCCGGCAGTACCTGGGTAGTGCAGCGATGTGTGAGGCCGGAGGTGAGGGCCCACCGCCCCAGTCCAGGCGTGCAGAACTGAGCGGGGCGATGGGAGGCGATGGGAAAGCGGGCGGCCGTCTGGCCCCCCCGCACACACACAGACACACACGATTCTTATTCAAATGCGCTGCCCACTGAATGGGACGGCGGTCTCCAGGCTACGGGAATGTCACTGCCGATTCCTTCTGCCTGGAGGCCCTCGCCGCCCGCCCGTGGGGCTGTGGGGCCAGGCCTGGCAGTGCGGCCCAGCCAGGCGTCGGCAGCCCAGGCACGCCCCGGTGCCAACAAAGACGCCTCGAGAGGCCGCTGGCTCATCCTCCATGGGGCCAAGCCAAGGCCCCATGACCTCCCCGCCTGGGGATGCCGCGCGGCACCGCCCGGGCTCAGCACTGGGGCTGTGCTGGGTGTCGGCAGGCATGCGGCCCTCCAGGCACACATGGGGCTCGCCGGGCAAAGTCCGACCCGCACCCACCCTGGGGAGCACCCGGTAGCCGTGGGAGGATGCAGCCCCTCCTCACGAGGACCCCGGTCCCGTTCCTCAAACGCTGTGCCGTGATGGCTGCCCGCGCCCAGCCATAAGGCCACGCTGTGCCCCGGGGCCCTGCAGCCGCTCCTACCTGTGCACGTGGGGCCGGCGGGCCGGGCAGGTGGCCGTGCCCTCTGGGGGCCACGAGCTGAGCCGGCACGGCCCCGCTGCGCTCGGCCGCTTGTTCCTGGAGGAGGGCGGCCAGCGGCTGTCTCCTCCTCCGTGCACTGTGCCAGGGAGGGAGGGCCCTGCCTGCGCCGAGGTGCAGCAAGGTGAGGCGCAGGCCGGGTGCCAGGCGGTGGTTGCCCCGCACGGCACAGCCATGGCCGGTTGCACGGCACCGTCAGCGCACGCCATGGCTGCGAGTCGCCGTGCGGCTCGTGGGCACCCCATGCCTACACAGGGCACGTCTCCAGGAGCACAACGCGCGCCCTGGGGCGGCACGCTTCCCCACGCCTCCCTGCACCACAAACCCTGCTCCGCAGGTGCTGCCGTGCCCTAAGAGGCCTCACTCACCCCGTGCCTGCCGGCGCTGCCTGGGATCCCCGAGAATGCTGGAGCCCAACAAAGTCCTCGCTGTCACATGGTGCCTTTTATTAGCCAAGGCTGAAGGAAGGAAGAGGACCCGCGTGCTTGCACCAAGGCCGTGCTCTGGCTGCATGCCGCAGAGCAGGGAGGCAGGAAGGTAATGCAGCCCCCAGGGCCTGGCAGCACTCAGCGTGTCCCAGTGCTGCTCATCCCCTGGGCGAGGGATGCCAGGGCTCAGAGCAGGGTGGATGTGCAGCTCAGTGGCCAGACACTGTGCAGGGGAAGCCCAGAGGAAGGGAAGGGCCATGCTCAGCAAGGCTCCCACGGCAGTGACCGGGCACCGACCTTGGCTCTGGTGAGGTAATGGGAGAGCTGGGAGGAGATGAGCTGATAAAGAGCCATTAGCACGGGCCAGCAAGTCTGACAGGATCTTGCCAAGCACATCTTATTTGCTCTGGGGAGATCGCCAGTGGCCCGATAAAGGTGGCTGTAATAGGATCTCCGGCCTTGGAAAAGCAAGAGGGAGGAATCCTCAGATCCTTCTGAGGATCTGAGCAGCCAGCAGTGCTCCTAGGCCACATCCCCTGCCTCCCAAAGGCTGATGGCTTCCCACCCAGAGCAGCTTGAGCCTGGCGGATGACACAGGTGGGGGCAGTGGGCTCAGCTCCACTCCCGCAGCACGCAGCTGGTGTGCAGAGCAGCCTCCCACGCCTGGCCAGCCCTGCTGGACCAACTTCAGTGCGCCCAGCGGGCGGCTGACGCTTCCCTGAACATCCTCAGCAAGCAGAGCTGCTTAACCTCTTTCCTGCCTGAGGACTTTGCTCAGGCACCCTGCATGCCACAGGGGCTGACTCACCAGGGTGCTGCAGCTCGACGCTCTGGGGCAGTTCCCAGCTGTTCCTGGTGCACCGGGAGGAGCAGGCGCTCGGCTGGGGCCGCAGTCCCACCACTGTTAGTGCCAGGTCAGTGCACCGATGGCCCAGCAGGACAAACGGAGCCAGATCACACAGCAGCAAACAATGGCATTGCTGTTGAATTAGCCAGCAGAAAGGGATCCCGAGGGAAGAGGGAGGGGGGCAGGCAAGCGGGGCCTGGCGGAGCGCCAACAGCGCAGCACCGACCCGGGAACTAACCTGGAATGCAGATTGGTGCCAGTTGTACCAGCATGGCACCAGTGCTGCTCGTCTGGAGCATCTCCCATCCTGAGCCAGGCATTCCTTCATAGCAGCTGGGCGACCCCACAGCTCACTGGGGTGCACGGGTGTGCCTGAGTGGAACAGAGCAGTGGTGGCACACTGCAGGCACAGCACAGTCCCCCTGCAGCATCCCCACGGGCTCGGAGCTGCAGCACCGTCTGGCAGGGACTAAAGAAGAGCCGGACACGCTGAGTGGTTCTGAGCACCATTTACTGAAGGGCTGGACAACTGCTAGGACTTCATAACAAAAGTTCATTTCATTTAAGAAAAAAGACAGTCTGTTTTTTGTCCTGTTCCCTCCTAAGAGTGGAATAATACTAACGCTGTCTTTTCACTAAACAATGCCATTCCAAAATATACAACACTGAGTGTGGAACAGCCCAGCCTCATATTAAACATTAAATATACCTTCAGAAACATTCTACACAAACAAATGAAACAGTATAAGGTTCACTCGAGAACAAGATGGTCAGTTGTTGTGAATTCACCATACAAAAGTTTGTTGTGTGCCCAGCCATGGGAACGAGGCAGCAGCACCAGCAGCCTGGGCACGGCACATTGCTGCTCCCAGTGTCACTTGGGGTTCCCAAATGTTGGGGACCGTTGGTGGCTGCGCTGGTGGCACCAGTCCTGGCCAGGGCAGGGTGGTCGTGCTGAGCTGTGGAGGTGGTTCTCTCAGAGGTGATGGCTGGAGAAGGAGCTGCTGCAGCCAGGCTGCGCTGAGACAGACCCCCGTATCCCTGCCGTGCCCTGCTCCAGGAGCAATGTTTCCCAGCAATGCTGCACTGGGAACCGCAAGGAGGGAATGTCACTACACACCACACAGCGTGCCTTCCCTGACTGCATCCCGTCCCAGGCCTTGATGGGGATGGGGGCACGCTCCCAATGCCCTGCTTTGCAGGCTGTGCCCTGGGAATGACAGGTTTTGGCAGTAGCTCTGCAGCACCCACTTTTACAGCAGCACCACGTGCCTCACTGTCCGTGGGAATCACCAAACTCGCACAGGGGCTGCCGTTAGCAACAGGAACCAGAAGGGCTAATTAAGACAAGGAGGGAGTCCCAGAGGATAATAAGGCCTTTAAGGGACTCCCCGGGGGCAAGGCCTAATCATCCCCACGGGGGGAAGTCATTTCAGATGCTCACTCTCCCCCCCCAGTTCTTCCAGAGGGCGGCAGGCAATAGGCGCCAGGGGAACTTGTGCCTTCCTTGTGGCCCCACAGCTCAGCAGCTCATGGAGGACAAGGATGAGTGCTGGTTTCACCCCCACAAGGTCCTGCAGAACCGCAGCTCCTGTGCCCAGCATCATGCTACTGGCTGGTAAGTGGAAGCTCTGCTTTGGGGACGCTGCACGCGCGGCTCCCTTGCCCTGAAGATCTCTTCCGGCAGCAGAAGCTGGCTGGCCAGGCACTGCTGGATCTTCGTTTTCCCCAAATCCCAGCTTCTGCTTCTGCCTAAGGGATTCCCAGGCAAGTTGAGGGGTCCAACCTCAGCACTACTGCTCTGCAGGCAGCACAGCGCAAGAACGTCACATCCACAGATGCTCAGCCATGGCTGACAGCCATCAGCACTGCCGCACACACAGCCCAGGAGCTCTGTCCTCAGATGGTCCCAGCCTGCACAGCTGACAAGGCAAAGGGCCATCCCCATGCAACCCAGTGCAGCTCTAAGGACTCCCAAGCACAGCTCTCCATGCTAAAACACCACCAGTGGGCTACAAAACAGGAGTTCTGTAATAATAATAATCCCTTATCTCACAGAAAAGTGCTTACAAAATTCTGTACAAGGACACTACTGCAGCTGGCACTTGGGGGGAAAGCAAACAGTTTGGAAGCAGCAGCGCCACGCTACATGGCTTGCAGGAGAAAGGCCAAGGAGAAACTTCTCCAGTTGAAAGCAGCAGCAGAAGGTGAAATCTGATCACAGCGCACACGAGCTTTAAAACATTTCTACCAATTAACACCGTGATTTCAGCCTGGTGTCTGATGTGTGCTCCCCGCTGTACAAGCCGCTCTCCCCAAGGACCTCACTGACAGACATCTGAAGCATGCAGGAAGCTCACAGACCTCGTCTGGTGGAAGCGAAGCATAAACTCTTGCTTCTTGGCAGCCGAATAAAAGAAAAATGATTTCCACAAACTCAGTCTGAAGAACAGCCCTTTGACCGCTGCCTGAATTGTTACTAGAAGTGACAGTGGCAGAAATCCACACAGTAAAAGCATTCCTTAGAGAGTCTCCACAGCCCTTGGCTGTCACGGTGCCCAGGAACAGCACAGGCCAGGTTAGGCACTTGGATGAATTCAAAGAGACTAATACAGAAGCAGGTCTGAGCAACCTGCATACGGCATGTCAGGAGAGACCAGGACACTGCAGGCAATGTGTTTTCCACACGCTGCGCAGCCAGCGCTGCTGCAAGTCCCTGGAAGGCATACGATCCAACACTGTCACTGAACAAACAGGGTGGAAGTGACCTCAGGAGATCTCTGGTAGGGCCAAGGGGTTTGATATCCCCCGACCTTCCCGGAGCTCCAGGCAGCCGTGAGAACAGCGTGAGACAAAGGATGGCAGAACCAAGCACAGACGGGCTGTGGAGAGCCTGCAGGCAACGCCGCCTCTGCCAGGGCGTCACAGCGAGGCTGCACTGGCTGACACTGGCACCAGAGGCCACAAAGCCCCTCCGTGAAAAATGAGCTGCCATTCTTCCAGCCAGGTTCCAAACTCATCTGTGATGGGGAAAAGGAGACGTCAGGATGGCAGAGACCCAGTGTTAACAATGTGAATTCAGCAAACGCAAAGCAAGCCTGAGAGCTCCAGCACGGCCCTGCAGGCTCAAGGCCTGCTGCTCTGTGCCACAGAAATGCTGACAGAGGCAGGACTGACCACCTGCAGGTCCCTGAGCACAGCATTACAGGGTGCTCCCGTTCCTGCAGGATTCTGTGATGCAGCCATAGCACAAAGCATTTCTAGCAGAGCAGAGCTCGCACTGGTGGCCGGGGAAGGATGCTGGGCAAGATAACATCTCTATCCAGCACAGTGCCTGGAAAGGTGGAGCTGAGGCACTGTGCTCTGCACAATGTGCAACACAGCACAAGGCAAGTCCTCAGCTGGCACAGAGTCAAAGCATGAAATAAGAGGTGACAGAAGAGCAGGGAAGCAGAGAGCAGTGCAGCAAAGAAACAGAAGGAAAGCGAGGGATGCAACAGACAGCTGGCTTCAGGTGCTCAGCTTCCTGCTCACGCTGGAGGAAAAACAATGTCACCCTAAATTCAGCCCTGTGGATGAGCAACTGCTTTTCCCAGTGGAACCCAGGCACACTGCTGGGAGGTCTCGTGCTGCACAAAGAAGCTCCAGGACAGCTCTTGGTGCCCTTATATGGGGCTGGGAACGGAGGAGCCACGAGAGCAGCGATACCACAGAGCCCTCCCTGGGACACTGCCAGAAAGAGAAACTCCAGCACAGGACTTTGAGACCTGGCATTTGAGAGCGTGGGAATGAGAAAGGTCTGAAGGGGTGGGAACAAAAGGGACAAAGTAATTTCTGGCCAGTTAGCAGTGATGGAGGGTTCTTGTTCATCCAGAACATGTCAGGAAAGGGGATTCTCTGCCAGGGCATTTTAAAACACAGGAGAAGAAAACATTCCTCCTGCTCTGCAGCCAACCAGCGGCATTCACAGGTCAGTCCTGAACACTGCAAGTTATGATGTCTGACAGCAGGTCAGCTGCACACAGTCAAACTGCCCAGAAGCAGAGCGTGTGATGCAGGGCCAGCCATTATCTCCCGAGGGTGAGAGCTGAGCCCGAGCTGTGCCCCAGAACACCAGCTCCTCTGCCCTCTCACTCCCTAGTGAAACTCCTTTCTCTTCTCCCCACCTCAGTTTTGCTCTCTGAGCTGGCCATCAGACACCAACCCCTTTTATTAAGCACTGAAATCCAGACTGGTGCTAGAGAAGAGCTGACACGTAAGAAGCTGTGGCTTCCCTGGAGAGCTCATCCCTTCCCCCAATGTCCCCAGAGATTACTAGGTCAGACAATCAGTATTTTGAGCTGGTGAGAGAATGAGTGGATTACCAGCCCGCTGCTGCAGAGACCTGAACGCAGCACGGCAAACAGCCAGGCACTACTCGCTCTCCCCAGGCTGCCAGACTGCCATACCCCACTGACACCCCATCACAGCCATGTGTACATGCCTGTGTGCCGTCCCTACAGCTGCTGTGTGCTGCTCACTCAGCTTCGACCCGAGCCTGCCCAGGCACAGGCAGCAGCACAGCCCGCTGCAGTGGCATGTGGTGCTCCTGGGGACCAGCAGAGCCTTTGCTGAGCTGTCACGCCTGCCTCATACCTTCTCCCAGCATCCCAGAGGTTGGCAAAGCTGCTATCCATCATTATGCAGTGATTCTCCCCTCCTATTGCTTCATCCCCACAAACTGACAGACATCCCCACGAACTCTCCACACGTAAGTGCTGGTATATACCTTTCAATAATCCATCTCTTCAGTGATTCAGGCTCACAGATGCCACTGAACTCTGAGACAGGTGAGCTTTATCTAATACATTCAGACTCAGCGGGCATCTTCTCTACCAACACCTAGAACCTGCTCCTGACGTGTCCAGCAACAGCAGCTACATCATGGGCAGGGCACTTCAAGCAACTCCGATCAGCAACTCCAGCCCTAAGGCTGTAACAGTCACGGCTCATTTTCTACCTTTGCAACAGAGGTACGAGAGGGGGGAACAACACTGGGCTCCAGTAGGATTGCTCTTTGGAGGCAAACCCCCTAGATGAGTTCAGAGCTCCTGTTACAATTAATAGAGGAAGCACCCAGAAACATCCAGCAAAATTGCAAGCGACAGCGCAGTAGCACTCCCCCACTTTCAGGCAGAGGTAATACCAAAAGTATGATCTCGAGGATAAAAAAGGCATGATAGTACCAACTACCAGCTGGTAATTCTCCAGACTGCTTGGCATTTTCAAGTGGTTATAACTCTGCCTGCTTCTGAGCTGTTCCAAGAGCACCCAGATCAGACTGCCACAACACTGAAACACAACGAAATCCCAGCACCTTCAACAAAAGACTGGCTGACGGGAAGGGGGAACAAAAGCTATCGAACCCAATCCCAGAGGGATGGAGGAAGTGCATCTTCCCACAGTTCCTGGGCTATATGCACATATATGGATATATAAAGTTATAAAATTTGATCAAAATAAAACCAGTAAATGTACAGCTTGAAAAAGAGCAATATCACAGTGCATCCATGTCATGAGAAAGTCATGTGTTCTGACCCTGCAGTGAGAGCACAGCCTGCCACATTTAGAAGAGAGACCAGAGAAGGCGGGCGCTCTGACCTGCTCGGCTCACGGTGGGCCAAAGGCACCATCCCGCATTCCTAAACACGGTTCTGTACTCGTGCAGCCAGTTCTGCACAGTGGTGGTGGTGGACAGCCAGAAGCAGCACAAGAGCAGGCTGCTCCGTCTGCAGGTTAGTCGATGTACAGTCACCAGACACCAGAAATCCAAAGTTGCTCTCAAACTTCACCACGCTCCGGTGCCAGGATCGTATTTACTTACAAAAAGTGACCAAGTGAAGAAACTCAGGGGACGCTGTGAGAGTGGGACAAGGGCTGAATTCGGATCACAGGGGACAGGTTGACTCTAAGAATCTTCTGTGCTCTTCTTCTCACTTCGTCGTCGGAAGAAGAGTTGCCCACCTTGATGGCCCAAAATTTCAGCAGGTTCAAAGTGCTCCGAGCTCGTCGAGTCTTATTTTGGACAGGAATGGATTTTGATTTTTTTCTCTGCGGCGCATCTCTCGCCTCTGCAACTCTTTTCCTCTTCTTCCCAACAGTCTCCTGGTAAGTGCTGCTATCTTTCCACTCCGCTTTCCCCACCGGAGCTTCCTTAGCTTTGATTTTCAAGGCCTTGGACTGCGGTGCTGTGGTGCAGCCTTGGGAGGAGCTGCCTGCAATTCTTCCGTTCAGGACTCCTGAGGCTTTGCAAGCATTGCTCTCCTGCAGCACTCCACCCTTTAGTCCCTTCAGAAGATTTAAAGCGAGGGTGGCAGAATCCGGTGCTTTCTTTCCCACACGCTTACATCGCTTGCCTTCTCTTATTTTAGTGGTCTTGCCTGAAGAAAATTGCCTTGTCTGGCTTGAAACCTTAAGGAGTTTAAGGTCCGAGGGTGATACCCCAAGAGGCCCACGTCCGTACTTGGATTTCAAACAGGATGTGGGGGTTTTCAGTGGCACCAGAGCTTCCAGAACCACAGAGAGCCTCACTGCCGGATACACATCAGGATACATGCTTGCAGGAAAGCCCACTGCTGGGGCCTTGGACTTCCCCGACCTGGTCTGCTTAAAGGAGTTCAGCAGCAGATTTGTGGAATCACCTTTAGAGACTGGCGGAGAGACTCTCGAAGAGTTCACAGAAATGCTGGTGGGGGAAGCAGATGCCCTCGCCATGGCTGCAGTGCTTCTAGCTGGAGTCTTAGGGGGGCTGGAGGTGGTGGCAGCAGCACAGCTGTGCGGCGTGCTCCCTTTTGCCTGGCTAGGTGTGTCTGCTGTGCACGAGCTGTACCCATACACATCTTTGCTCCTCAGAATTGTGGGCTGGAAGCCCTCTTCCTTGAGGCCCTGAATGAAGGCCACCAGCTGGGTTTCTGTGTCTGAAAGGTCCTTCGACATGGGATTGAAGACTCGGAGGGCTTCCTCCAGCACTTTTTGTCCTGCAGAGTAAATTCTCGACCAGGAATGGACAGCTTTTTCTTCCACATTGTTCACTGCAATATTCATGGCATTAGGCAATCGGGTGCTTCAAAATTACTGGAAAAACAACCCTAGGCACCTCAAAGGGAGAGAGAAGATAGTTAGCTTACAGCAACTGAAATAATCTCACATTTTTAAGCGGGGACCTGAAACCATTAAGCCTAGACTTTTGCTACTCACAGGCATCAGGTTGGAATCTGTGCACAACTCCAGCTAGCAGCAAAAAACAAACACTCCATCACTGATTTATCTCTGCAGCAAAACTAAAACATACCTCACAGAAATACACTCAGACCTAAACAAAGATTTCAGATAATCCCATCCAACCCATCCCAGGATGAACAGTTCCAGTCGTTAACTTAGTGACATCCACACCTTTGTTCCGGTTTGAGTTTGATAGGCCCCAGCATCTGGAACCCAGATCTCATTTTGCCTTTGCAAAGCAACATTTCCTTTAAGCCTTTCCCTGTGCACATACTGAGGACAACATGATCACACCATGTCAGCACTCTCACTGATGAACTAAGCAGCTCAAGCAGCTCAATTCTACTCCCGTGTCACATTCAATTTTTTCAGCTTTGAATTGATTCTGCTCAAAAAAGGATTCCGAGTCCTTTCCAAATCTGCAGCATCCTTCTGAAACACTGACAGCAGAACTGGAGGCTATTTCAGCCATGCTCCAGTGATGCTGAACATCAGGGCAACACAACGCCACTCCTTGCTGTCCCCGTGTTTCAGCCACAGTCTACAACTTGCTGTTCCAGCAAACTGCTGTCGATCCAAGGACGTTCGCTGCCAAGCGAGGAAGTGAGAAGTTCAAGTGGAGTGGCAGGCAGGAAATGGGCATCAGCAGGCCATGTGCACAATGGTTAGAAGTACAACACTCAGATCTCACTCAGTGGCACAAAGCAGCTGCAACAAGAGCACCAATTTTGGCTCACAAAACAAAAACAAAAAGATACCAAAGAGCAGGGTGGGATTTCATGGTGCGACTGGGAGAACTCAAACTCTCACGCTGATTTGGCTGCCCAGCCAACACCTCAGCTGGAAGCAAAAATCTGTAGCACCGTTCTCAAAATAGCGAAGAGGAATCAAAAGAACAATCTTTTCAGGGACATGCTGAAGGTGTGGCAGGCACCAGAGGAGTGGGCAGTATGCAGATAAGAGAGCTGGAAAAATGAGCACTTGAGGCGGCAGAGAGAGGAACTGCTCATAGCCTGGATTCCTCCCAAAGTGCAGCTGCACCGCAGGGCTGGGCAGCTCCCGCAGACAGGGAAAATACACAAGCCCACAGTTTAATATCAGCCAAAAGTAGACAGAGGGGAAGCACAGGTCAGCGAGGGGCTAAGAGCTGCCACATGACAGACTAATCCATGTCAAGTGTTCTGCAGACGTCAGAGCAGAAGAGGGATTTGAAGGAGGATCATGCAGTCGCTTTGCAACACCCAGGGTACCTCCCACGGGTGAGGAGGGAAGCGCTTGGACAGGACTGAGGCTGGTGCCCGTGCCCAGCAGCCAGGTTTGCCATCTCCATAATGATCGAGCAGCAGCGGGCACTGTGAAGCCAGCAAGCACAGAGAGCTTAATCCTGATGTGGTAGAGAGTGAGAAGCCAGCAGAGAAGCACAACTAACAACACACTCTTAGTAGGTTGCAAAATTCATAATCTTCCACTGAGAATTTCAGGCTGCACAGAGCCCAGAGGCAGCCAGGACACCTGGGCAGGTATTTTGGTGTCCAACAGCAGTGTGTGGTCCAGTGTTCATTGCCACATGGACAGGACATCCCAGCATCCAGACACACAGCCTTGCTTCATGCAGTGCAACTTGCAGTGTGCACAAAGGCCCACCCAAAAGCAAGGCTGTTCAACTGGTGCCCTACTCAGGAACAAGTCCTAGCAAAAGTGCCCGATGGCCACAGCTGCTGGTGTGGCCGCCCTGCAAGCAAGGTGCTCTGCTATCCCAGGAGCAGATCGGTAGCAAAGCCAGAGGGCTCGAGGAGCCCGGGGGCGGCTGTCAGTAGGACAAGACCAGGCCAGGCTGCGCCCCAGGAGTTCTGCAGGGCCGACCAGGGAACGTTCATAGGGCGGGCAGGCTCACGGCGCCGCCTCCCTTCGGTAGCGAGACGATGCCCCTTCCCCGGGCCCGACCCTCGCTTCCTCACATCCTCCCTCGGCCTGGCGGGACCCGGGACCGTGCGCTTTCGGCCCCACCGGCCGGAGGAGCCCGGTGCGGACAGCCCCGCCGGGTCTCGGTGCTCTCCCCGGGGGGGCTGCGGGGAGGTGATTGGTGCAGACAGCGGGTGCGGCCCCGCGCCGGCTCCCGGCACCCGGAGGGGGCGGAGACCGGGGCGGGGCCCGCAGAGCTGCGGCTCCGCCTCCAGCACCCGGAAGGCGCTCCCCGCCGGGGCGGCTCGGCAGTGCCCCCGCCCGGGAGCGCGGGACTCGGGCACCGCCGGCCCCAACCTACCGGCCGCCGCCAGACCCGCACCCGCCTCTGCGCCGCACTCTCCGCTCCAACATGGCCGCCCGCAGAGCGCCGGAAATACCGCCCAGTTCCGCTTCCGGCTTCTTGGCCACGCCCACTACATCGAGCCGCCCCCGCCCCCCCCCTATCGGCCACGCCCCTCCCGACCCTTGAGCGCGGCAACCGCGGCCCCGGGAGGGCTCGGCAGGGGGCGCCGCCGGGGCGGCTGCGGAGGGCGGAAGCGGCGCCGTTTCCAGGCAACGGGCTCCGTGTCGCCGGTTCCGGTGCCGACAGCGGGACCATGAGCGGGCGGGCGGGGCGGCGGCGGTTGGTGTTGCACGTGGACCTGAACAACACGGTGGTGGCGGCGGATGCGGTGTCGGGGCTGGGCCCGCGGGAGGCGCTGAACATCTTCCTCAGCACCGCCACCTGGGGCCGGGAGGGGGCTGACGGTGAGCGCCGGGCTCGAGGGCCGGGGGCAGGGACGGGACTGAGGGGTCGGGGCTGGAGCTGGGGCCGGGATCGGGGAGCCGGGGCCGGACAGGAGCCGGGGAATCCGGGCCGTGCCTGCGCGGGGTCGGTGGGCAGCCAGTGAGCGGCTTTCTCTCTTGCAGGTGAATGGCAGTGGGTGAGTGACCGCCCCTCGCTGCGAGCCCCCTGCCCCGGAGCCGTCAGCTACTACTGTCGCTATGGCCGTGACCAGGCCTTCACCGAATCCGGCCCCGGCCAGTGCTTCAGCAGCCTCCACGCACAGCACCTGCGGCTGCTGGAGTGGCCGGGTGAGCCCCACCAGGAGCTCTCCGTGCAGGATGGGCACGGCAAGCACTACCACTTCATCCTGCCCTCCTTCTTCCGCCTGCTGGATGCTCTGCACCGGGATGGCAGGGATTTCACAATTATCTTTAGGACCTTTGGTACCGACTTGCCCCGCACACTGTTGGCCCTGCGCTCGGCCCTGGCTGGGCAGCACCCCCAGTTCCCTGCCCTGCGGGACCTGGCGGTGAGTGTGTCCCCATGTGCTGGTGGGGGATCTGCGGGCAGGGTGGCTGAGCTGGGCATGGAGTGGCCTCTACAGCACAACAGGACCTTTACCCAAAGCTGGCCCCACCAGGAGGCAGGGCAGGAGCACTAGTAGCAAGTGTCATAGAATCACAGAATCACTGAGGTTGGAAATGACCATTAAGATTATCTAGTCCAACCATCAGAAGTCACTTCAATTGTTTCTCAGTGAGCTGACAACAACTGGGCACTGAAAGGATGGAAAGGTGCAGCTAGATGGTCTCTATTTCCATTCCCCAGCAGACAGAAAGCTTTTTGGGTTGTGTGGGTTTCACATCTCGTTTTCCCTAGTGCTTTCACATCTTGTTTTCCCTAGTGCTGTCCTCCCACACTGTCATGAAAGGTTACCACCCTGCTGTTTGTTGTCTGTTACAATGCAGTAAACAATCTGCTTGCTTTGGAAACCTCTCATCTCCTGCTTTCAATAATACTGCAGCTCCCTGTGGTCCTCACTCCTGGCCAAATACGCTGCAGTAAGCGAGAGGTTGTGCTGAAACGAGGATCAGAACGACTCACCACCAGGGAGGATGGAAGAAAGCTGTACGATTACTTCAGCTCTTTGGAGGGAATTGGAGGCTTCCAAGACCACTTTGACTGGTGAGAACTAGGGCACTGAGAAAGCAGATTGGGCATTTTACCCTCCTCTGTGATTCTCCTGGTTTGAGATAGCTCCTAGTTTTGATGCCTTTACATTGTTGCGGCTCCAATAACTTCTGTGCTCACCATTTTGCTTGTAGGCAGGCTGATGGTACTCTTGCATTTTCTGTTGCATCTCCATCCCCTGCTGTAATTCTTGCTTTTTTCTAAACACCCTCTAATTTGTCTCCTGGCTGCAAAGTGTTTCTCTTTCATAGGAGGCAATATTAAGCAGAGAGACAGGACTCTCTCTGCCTACTGTTCCATTTCCCTGGCTCTTAGTAGTAATTTGGTGCTGACTCGACAGCCCTTACATGCAAGCCATCGCCCTGTCCTTTCTCTGACAATGCATTGCACCACCTTTTGTTTCAGGTGGGCCAGAAATCAATTCTCTTCCCAGGGTGGGAAGCCCCTGTGGATAGACCCCCATGATCCCAGCATTCACCACATCTTCATTGACGACAACATCCGGCTGGATGATGCAGACACCATTGTCCACCCTCAGGTAGGTGGCCGAACATCCCCTACTGCTAGCTGGGGTGTCCCTGCTTAGGCAGACATGTTCTGTTCCCTTTGTGTCAGCATGAGTGTGCAGAGAGGGACCAAGGCTTTGTCCTGGTGTCGCTGGTCCCCAGGTGACTGGGGCTGTCGGTGGGGAGGCTGGAATTGGCTGTCAGCACAGAACAGCAGGCGTTCAATGCCTGTGCAGGCTGCCAAGCTCCTGTGCTCCACTGGGGTGAGTCATCCCTGCTCCCTGCCAGCACGGCAGCCAGCCAGCCTCACTGTGCGGCTGCAGCGTCCTGTGGCACTGTATTTAAAGGGCAGCATTTGTGGTGGAGCCTGGGAACACTGATGCAGACCGAAATGCACTCAGCAACTGGACAAACTATCAGTGATCAAACAAGAGCTGCAGCTCCACAGATGAGTCTTAGCCCTGGCTGGGTTCCATCCAGGAGGAGTCAGCACACGAAGAAGCCTGCAGTGGTGTGCAGGGCACCTGGAGCATAGCAAAGATATTCACTTCTACACAAGCACTCTCAGATTTGTAGCTGGTGACAGGAGTTGTCACTGCACAGAGCAGACCTGTTACAGGAAAGGCTTGCTCTGTGCCTGGGCTGATTGAAGAGAATGAATGCAGAAGGCTCTGCTGAGAGCCCAACGTTTCTCTGCAGCAGCTGCTCCCTGCATGTCTAGAGCAGCCAGAGCACGACTCATGCAGCTCCACTTGCTGCATTTCAGCCCTGGGCTGTTTCCCTGATCAAGGAGCTCAGCCTGTCACCATCTGTAGCCAGCACAGCTGGGTCAGTTGGGCTGCTCAGCTTGTCTTGGGACAGCTGTGAAGATAACCTCAAGGTTCCCCTGGCACCAGATCAGACAGGTGGGATCGAGTTATCTTGGCAGCAGACCCAGTAGGGGTTTGGATGGCAGCTGAGCAGTTTTCCAGCAGGGCTCAGTGCTGCTGTCTGGCCTCGCTCTGTAGCCTGGATAGGTCACTTAGACACCATCTTCCTCTTTTGTGTCACTAGCTCTGCAGGGCCATCCCCTGTGTCAGTGACAGTGACAGAGTGCTGCACGGCTGTGCTGAGAAGGAAGCAGGTTATCAGGCAGCCTTAGGCAAAAGCATGGTGAAGCTGTTGACCCTTCCTGTGCCGTGTGGCTGCACCAGTTCTGGCAGCAGGCTGGGGCAGCAACGGCAGAGCTGGCGGCAGAAGTTTTCCTGGGGTTGGCTGATCGCAGCACAGTTCTTCTTCCAGCAGCCCAGTGTGGCCCTTTCCTTAGGGGAGCCCCAGCCACACGCTGTGACAAGCTGGTTCTGATCCAAAGGGGCCATCTGGGAGGGGAGGGAAATCTGGAGAAACTTAATCTTCTACCGCTAGAGTGAAAATGGGAGCCCTTTCCTGCTGCCATCAGCTCGCTCAGCAGGAGATGCTCAGTTAGCTGTCAGCACCTGGCTGAGGGAGGCATTGTGATGCACACTGGGATGCATGCACTGCTGCCAGGCTTTGCACTTGGGCTGGGCACAGCCCTGGCACTGTTGTGCACAGGGGATGAATGCTTCCATACTCTGCTTTCTCCCACAGGTGTTTTCGGAGCGAGGCAGCAGCAGCCCCAGGTGTGCTCCTACCTCGGAGCTGTATGATGTTTGCCTGGTGCAGACCGACCTCCTGGAGGCCATCGCCAATGAGGACTATTTCCTCCGCTGCGTGAGGAGGTGTGAAGAGAACTATGATGGTTACCTGGCCCGCATGGAGAGCGGCTCCCTGAGCCAGCAGAGTGATGGACAGTGATACCACTGGGCAGGCTGGGCTGGGGCCAAGGAGCTCAGAACGAGGATACCCCAATGCTTCCTTCCTGCTGCACAAAAAGTCCCGAGTGGGTTTTGCTCTGAGCTGTCACCTCTCCAGCATGCGATGTGCCCACCCTGTCCCACTGAGAGCCGCCAGGCCCAAACACAACTGTCCTGGGAGCTTGTGTGATGGCATCCCTTAAGGAAATTGCTTTCCCTTCCTCAGCAGCAGTGTAGGGAGCTGGAGCCCCTCAGCAGGCAGAGCTGTGCCTTGTGCCTGCTCCTGCTATGGGGCTGGGGCTCTCTGTGCCCTCTGATCCTGCAGCTACATGCAGCCATGCCAGTGTTTGTCTCCATTCCCACTCCCACATCCCACAGAGGCAGCCGGCCTAGAGCTGGCACCATGGGTACGGTGTGCTCCCTAGCAGAGTTGGTTCCATGCCACTTCCGCCTGGTTTTAAAGCAAATCTTTCTACCTTGTTTCCGGTGCGAGTTCCCTTTCTGCCCTCACTCGGGCTGTGCAAGCATGGGGGAAGTGCCTTGCCCTCCGCGTTCACTTGCTCAGAGTTTGGCAAAGCGAGGAGCAAAGGGATGAGCAGCGTGGCATCGGCAGGCACCTGCCGCCGCCGAGCGACACCGGCCCCGGGTCTCCTGCGGGCGAACCCCGGTGCTCAGGGTGGGCTCCACGCCCTGCGCTCTCGTGCCTCCACCTGGTGATCCGCGCAGGACGTCGGGGGCATCGGGAATCGGGGCCCGGGAACAGATCCGGGGGGGCCGGGCGGGCGCGGCACCGCCTCCACCGGCAGCGGGCGGGCCCCGCGCGGAGCGAAGCGGCGGCGCTGAGCGGAGAGCGGCGGAACGGGCGGCGAGGTGAGCGCGGTGCGGTGCCTGTCCCGCTCCCGGGCGGCGGGACCGGTACGGGGCGGAACAGCTCCGGGAGTGCGGGATGCGGACGGGGAGCCAGGGGAGGGTGCGGAGAGGGAGCACTGGGAGTCCGAGATGTGCACCGGGAGCCCTGGGGAGCGAGAGCATCAGAGAGTGCGGGAGATGAGCCTGGAGCGGATGCCCCACGGGACGAGCAGAGCCACGGGGAGCGGGTGCCCTGCGGAGATGGGCTGGGCACTGGAGCCCAGGGGCGTGAGATGGCTGGGTGTGCGGGATGACCGCTGGGATCCTCCAGCTGTGGGAGCCCCGGTGGATGCAGATGGTGCATTGGGAGCACAGCAGCATGCTGTCACGCCGAACCGGAGGCTGTGGCTCGCAGGGACCAAAGCAGCAGTTGGTGCCCAGTGCTGACCCTACTGCTCTCTTTGCAGGAGCTGGGCGGCAGCCGAGTCAAGTCCCACCACTGCCGTGGGCCGGATGGGTGGCACGGTGGGGCTTGGGCCCGGGGACCCCCAGGGTGGCTGAGCCATCCCATGGCGGCATCAAGTGCGGGTGCCTTTGCGTGGGTCTCCTTCCCCTCCATGCCCACGCGGCGCGTGTACTGCAGCGCGGCGCACCACGACGGGCAGCTCTTCGTGCTGGGTGGCTGTGGAGGCAGCGGGAGAGCCCTGGGAGCAGCCGAGGTGCTTGACCTCCAGGCCCAGCGCTGGACCGCGCTCCCTCCGCTGCCCACGCCACGGGCTGGTGCTGCCACCCTGGCTGTGGGCAAACAGATCCTGGCAGTGGGCGGTGTGGATGCCTCGCAGAGCCCCCTCGCCTCTGTCGAGATCTACCATGTGGATGAGGGCAGGTGGGAGAAGGCAGCAGCGCTGGCACAGCCCTCCATGGGCATCGCGGCCGTGCAGAGAGGTAGGTGACACGTCCTGCCCAAACTTTGCCTCCGAGCCTCAGCACAGCCTTTGTGTGGGAGTCCCACGGAGGATGCGCGCGTTTGCTCTGGGCTGCGGATGCAGTGGCATCACCCTGGGGCAGAAGCCGGTGGGGCTGTGACGGGCGCAGGCAGGGGTGCCGGCAGCGGAGCAGGATTTGGCAGCATGGCAGCGTTGCCATGGTGTCTCCAGGGAGATGGTGCTGCCGGGAATAATTAGAGCCGATGGCCCTGGTGCTCTGCTCCACACAGGGTGGATGGGGCGGGCGAGGGTCCAAGCGGGGTCAGGGCACTGCCCAGCTGTGCTAGCTGTCTTCCCCTCACCCCTGCTGGTTCCACAGATGGTGCCGTCTATGTTCTGGGGGGAATGGGAGCAGATACCTCTCCGCAGGCGCTGGTTCGCGTCTATGAGCCGGCGAAGGACCACTGGCAGCCGCTGCCCTCCATGCCCACACCATGCTATGGGGCCTCTGCCTTCCTGCAGGGCAACAAGATCTTCGTCTTGGGTAGGTAGGCGAGCCCAGAAGCCTGCCCCGATGGGTGCATTGCTTCAAGGCCCAGGGTTGCTTCATGAGGACCCTTCTGCTGGGCATCACTGGTGGTACCGGCTGCCTCTCAGGTGCCACCAGCCCTTGCATCTCATCCACACACAGGGGGCCGGCAGGGCAAGCTGCCCGTCACCGCCTTTGAGGCTTTTGACCTGGAGACAAAGAGCTGGACGCGCTACCCCAGTGTGCCCAGCCGCCGCGCCTTCGCCTCCTGCGCCATGGCTGACAGCGTCTTCTTCAGCCTAGGGGGGCTGCAGCAGCCAGGGCCACACAACTTCTACTCCCGACCACATTTCGTTAACACCGTGGAGATGTTCGACCCCGCGCAGGGTGAGACCCAGATGGGGAAGGAGTGCTGCCTGTGTTGTGAGGTCCATGGTGATGCTGACAGTCTCTTCCTGGCAGGTGCGTGGAGCAAGCCCAGCCGTGCCATCCGCATGAGGGAGAAGAGAGCTGACTTCGTTGCTGGCTGTCTGGGAAGATACGTGGTCGCCATGGGTGGCCTTGGTAATGCTGACTGCTGTGGCTGTGGTGGGGAATGGGCGCTCAGTGCATGAAAACCTGTCCTTCCTGGGCTCCATCTGCACAGAGCTGCAGCATTGCAACCTGCTCCCAGGAGAGCTGGGGAAAGGTCAGCACTGCTGCTCAGCAACAGGAAAACTGTGGAGAGGGCTCCCAGGGCAGCTGCAGCACCCCAGCCTCGTGGGCTCTGGCCACACTTGAGATGCCAGAGTGCCAGCCAGGGGCAGCACCATGGTGCAGCATTGTTGCCAGCAGCCCTCTCCCAGGGGATGCTGTTAATCCTGCTGAACCCCTGCATCGTTACTTCAGTACAGCAGAACCCAGGGTGCATGGAGAGGGCTGAGGCCATGCCATCTCTTGCAGGGAACCAGTCGTGCCCGCTGGACTCAGTGGAAGGGTTCAGCCTCACACGGAAGAGGTGGGAGCTGCTGCCCCCCATGCCCACTGGCCGCTGCTCCTGCTCCAGCTGCCCAGCCCCTGACCTGCTCTTCGTCATCGGTGGAGTGGCCCAGGGCCCCAGTGGAGCTGTTGAGGCTCTCTGCCTGCGTGATGCACCCTGACAATGGCTCTTCAGCCTGGGGAGCAGCCCCAGCAGAGCATCAAGTGCCTGAAGACGGGGACAGGGTGTGCAGGGCTCCAAGAAGCTGCCATCCCGTGATACCAAGTACTGCAGCAGCGTACTGCAGCAGCCACGGTTTCTTGCAACGCACCAGAAACCCCTCCAGGCTCCCACAGCAGCGGAGTCCAGGGGCAAAACCTGGTGCCCAGGGTAGGACGAGGCTGCTGGCATGGGGAGCCATGGAGGTAGGGCTGTCGCTGGCCATGCTGCCCCATCCAGCCCCGTGTCCGTGCCGTGTGTGTAGCAGTGAGTGCTGTGTCGTTGTAGACCCAGTCGATGTCTCATGTAGCGCAGAGGTGCCCTGTAGCTCAGTGCCTAGGAGGTGATGTAGCACCTCAAATAAATGAAATGTGAAGTTTTAGCTTACTGCAGTCATGTCATCCTGCTGTGGGGGGGACAAGGGTTGCCCCAGCTTGCTTAGCACTTGCTTGAACCTTATTGGTTTTAGCTTCATGCAAAGTCACACACTTTAAAGCACAGACAGGTCGGAACAGATGCAGGTGAGAGATTCAGTCTTTTAATAAGATGACATTAGAAAAAATCTCATGGGCCGGGGTAAATATCAAACGTGAGCATCTGACCTTTCAGAGAGGGTGGCCAGTGTGCTGCTGCTGCATCAGGCTTTGCACATGCCAGGGCACTGCATGGAAAAAGTTGGGCATGGTTCAGAGAAGAGCCACTTGCTGCATTTTGGGAGGAATATTCTGGGATCCTTGGGCTGGCGGTACCTCTGTTGCTTGAAGCATCCTTGCATTCACCTCTGGAGTTGCCATAGAAACACTCCTGTGCTGGAGCCAGCATCAACATGGGGCCCCAAACTGGGAATTGAGGTGAAGCAGCTGGAGGGACTCGCCATCAGCAGGACATTAGTGACTTGTGCTGTGCTGAGAGGTCAGGGGGCTGGAAAGAGGGATCCTATGCTCCAAGCACAGCACACGTAGGGCTCTGGCACACTGCTGTGAATATTGCAGCAAACTGCACTTTCACAATGCTCCCCTGAAATGCCTTGGTGGGACACGTATGGTACCCCTCTACAGCCTGCCAGCCCTTTCCAGAAGCCACCGAGGCTCCTAAGAACTCACCACAGCTTTTGTCGTGCGCAACCCTAAATCACAGAGTTGCACTGGAAACGCAGACCTGATTAACGAACTCATCCCATGGCAGCATGGCACGGACAGAATAAATCAGGCACTGAGTCACCGGCAGGCTGACACTCCTCTGCAACATTCCCTTCCAGCATGGCGGGCTGCAGAGTGGGTGCTGGTGCTTGGAACTGCCCTTTCCAAACGCAAGGCCATGCCAGCTGCACCTCAGCACCTTGCTGTCGTGTGTCCCCACTGCGGCGACATTTCCAACAGCTCTACAGCTGTTGCCTCTTTGTTGCCTACAGTCAGCTTGTGTCTTTCATTAGCACCCAAGTCTCCTGCATGTGACTGGAAACCTGGGGTGCATCCACTGACTGCAGCACCACTTGACTGTTTCAATTGAGAATCTGTGACCTTTCCTAGAAGTCTGGATTGCTCATTCTTTTCTCTCTCCACTTTTGGGCATTGGAGCAGGATCCCAACCAAATGAGGGGAAGAAAGCCTCAAAGACAAGAGCCAAGAATGTCTTGGGATGGATGGAGGAATCTTCAGGCAAAAGGGCAAAATAAATGATGACCCTGACGGTGCTTAAGACTGACACATAAGACTGACACATTATTCATTTAAGAGCTCATATGAGTTACTAATTAAATGCTAACAAATTGAAGAAAAACAGTTGAGGGTCGTGCAAGATATATTGCTGTCTATCTCCTGGTATGTTCTTCTAATTTTTACTAAATGAAAGGCTTCAAGTGTCTGGCTGGACTGCCTAATGCTAGAAGCACAGTCTGTTACTCCAGATAGAAGGAATTCTACAAGCCAGCACCTGGCAACACTTCTGATCTCCACAGAGCTGCGTTATGGATGAGGGAGACTGGGACTGGAGCTAGCTGTCAAACCCATAATTAAAAAAATGTGTTTTCTTATAGAATTTCTTTCTGTTGTCAGGAGAGAAGAAATACAAAATCTCATTTATCATATTCCACAAATTCAGTAGACATTCAAACCAGAAAGCTCCAGCCACATCAGAAACATGAATAGTTCTGCATAATAACTTAAAATAACGCCCTGAATCCTATAGCTCACGCACAAAGTGCCAGGAAATCCTTTCCAAATAACAGTGCTGTAATGGGTAGAAGGCCCTGTGGGCTCCTATGAATGGAGTTCTAGATTTTCCAATAAAAGGATGGAAAAACACTGTTTGTGATGTAGGACCACATTGGACCTCAATACAGCAATAGCAGCACTGGGCATTGGCCTGCACACCCAAGCTGTACAGAGCACAGCAGCAGACCAAAGCCTTCCTTTACTCAAATGGTGCCATAACCATGGATATCCCTGCAGCAGTGCTCTCTGGAGGACGGCTGGGCTTCCATCCTTAGGGGGCTGACTATCATACTACTATCATCTGTGGGAGCACAGCCTCTGCTTCAGTCCTAGCAAAGCTTCCTACCACCAAATCATTGCACAGGCAAGAGTTAAGAAGTCATGGAGATAAAATTGAGTTATTTATACAGACATAGCTTTGTTGTTACAAGCAAAAACAATGCAGCAGAGCTGCTCCAAATTGTTTGTGAAGGGTAAAAGTCCGTAATTCTTTAGGTCAAGCCTTCAGTTCTTCAAGATTTGTTAAGGAAACACAGCATAGTTATTGTTTTGACACCTCAGAGCTCCAGGCTGTATTAATGCTAAAACTTCCCTCCAGGCAAGAGGGGCTTGAAGGGGATGTGATGAACCCCTCTAATCTATCTTCAAATTAAAAGCAGCTTTATTTCTGCAGCAGTTTGTTGCTTACAGAGCACCTTCAGAACTTGCAAACAAACAGCTTAACAGGCATTAAAATTGCCTTGAGTTAAAGGGGGAAAAAATAGGCAAGCAAGCGTGCCCATTTTCCATTCCTGAAGATGAGGAGCATAAAAATTCCAGAGAAACCATATTTGAGAGTATTTCTGCAGGGCACGTTTAGATCATGGGTTATTTCTGTCAGACTAGCAAGTAAAATTAAGCCGTTCTGCATTTCCAAGAGTGTTGTTGACGCTGGAGACTGCACAGCCCTTGGGCACAAAGCACCCCAGTGTGCTGCATAGACCGCCAAGGGTCCCCAGGCTCAAGCACCTCCTTCATGCAGCACTGGGGTTGGTCCTGCCTGTGTGGGGACAGCCTGAGAGAACCCAGCTCCGTGAGGAGCCTGCAAGCCCAGCTCCAGCAGCCACACTGGCCGTGGCAGCCATGTTGGCCGTGGCAGCCATGTTGGCCGTGGCAGCCATGTTGGCCGTGGCAGCCATGTTGGCCGTGGCAGCCATGTTGGCCAGGCCTCACCAGGCCCCACGCTGGGCCGTGCTCCCCTTGCAGCAGCTGTGCTGTGTCCCAAGGGAGCCTTAACTCTGCATCGTTCACAAACTGCCCCCGGCTCAGGCAGTACATGAGTTTCCTGGGGACAGAGCCCGGCAGAAGCGTTCCTCACCCCAGCCCCAAAAACACAGTGGCTGCAGGGTGACCAGGCTGCAGGTTGGCTGCTGCCATTGCAGTGCAGCCAGCAGCCCCACAGGTGGCTGCATGCAGGATCAGTAGCTCTCGTATTTTTCCTTTCTAACAGTTAATCTTGAGGGGAAAAAAAAAATGAATTTCAACGTCTGGAATATCAAGGAGATGCTCAGCACTCCCACAGCCTCTGGGTAAGTGCCGTGTGTTGTTACACCCGTCACACTGCAGCCCTCAGAGCCTTTAAGTGCAACAGCCTCTCTCAGGAATTGAGATGATGAGGATGTTATAAATTCAAAAAGCTCCTTCCTGATGTGTGGTTGGTTAGAGTACCAAATAGTTGGGAGGTCTTGCACTGCTAACATACAGCATTCCTAGAACTGGCAACATTCTGAGTGTTTTCTGAGCATTTACCCAAAAACATTTTAGTGGTCCACTTATTGAATTCAAGACGTATAAGCAGAGGGATTGTGGTGAGCAGCAGGTTATATTACCTGAGTGAATACTCCTGTAAATGTGGTGTAATAGAGTGAAATATGGAAAGAGGAAAATCTGCTGTGCCTGCCCTATGCCCAGCTTTTGGGTGGCTTTCAGACTGTTCTCTTGGCTTGGCCTAGGATAGGAACAGGCAGGAACTTTGCCTGTATAAGGTTATAAGCTGCACGATAGGGATATAAGCTAGGAGGTGATCCAGCAGGGTCACCTGGAACAGGAGGCACCACCATTTTTTTTGTTATGGCTCCCTACTTTTGGAAATTGTTGGAGAAACTGCCATAATTACATGGTCACTGTACTGCCAAAGCAGGGAATGACTGCAGGAATGACAAGAAATATGTCTAAAATTACTCTGCGGTTAATCATGGTCTGTTGAATTATGGCTAATTAACCTACTCTGTGATTCTGTTTCTGTCTACATTACTCTCAGCCTACTAAGTACTGTGATAGATTTACCATTGTAGGGAATTTTAAAATCAACACTGGCAGCTCTGCTGAAAGCTATTCTGTGCTTTGAGCAGGAATTTATTCAGGAGTCCTATGGCCTATCTTATGCAACATGTCTAATTAGATAAGTTAAATGCTCCCTTCTTGCCTTGCGTAGAAGATAGATGGAATGAATCACGATTTGCAATATCATTACACGTTATGTAACTCTGAAGTTATTCCATATACTGCATTTATACACATGGATGATTTCTTTCCCCAGTAGAAGTCAAAGAGCAGCTATAACTCCCCACATCTACAATATATAATGAAATAACAAATATTATTTGTATTGAACATCTAGAGAACAAATGCATAAAATGCCTTTTTTTTCCTTTTTTTCTTTTTAAATGAACAGCAGAGTATCAACCTTTGCATCACTTGGCTTAAAAACAGTGCCAGATTTATCCCTCATTTAACTCTGGAGAAGCTAATTGATTACTTTTGTCCTCTGATCCTCTGGTAGTTAAACAACCACTTACATAACTAACTGTTCAAATTCACAGTTTTAGTCATAGTGTCTCCGATGTGGCCTGATGTTACAATGATGATGGATGATAATGAAAATATAATAGCAGGTTCCTTCCCCATTATAAAAGTACTTGTCGCATAGGTATGAATTAATTGAGTTTTGCACAGATGCAGGGGTCAAAGAGGACCCAATTCAGAGAAAAGTATGTTTATACCTGTCACGATTTAGCCTTCATAAATATGCATTGCATCATTCTATTGTCTTGATTTTTTTTTCTCTGCTTTTATTAAAGCCTTGCCTCTTAACTAATCTAATAACACACGATTGAAACACAGGTGAGATTTTATCACCTGCTCCTCAGCATTCCACTTTTTTGGCAAATGAGTTGAGAGGGTCAAGTAGGGCATGAAACAATACTGAGAATGAAGCTGAGCTTTTAGAGGAGTTAAAAGGAGAACTCAGAAGGCAAATTAACTTCTTTTAAAGGAAAAAAAAGTTAGGAGTGTGTGCACAAAACTGAGATATGAGAAAAGCTGTTAATAACTTCGCCCAGCTCACTTCTCCTGTTACTAGATCCTTTTCTCACTACAGCAGGATATGATACACAGACTGCACAGTGCTGCCTTTCAGAAAGCTTCCAAGATGAAACAAAATCAGCACATAATATTGACAGGTATGCCTCAGTGTGTTCGTTCTTTGCACATTTGAGGAAAGGTGTTACTTCTGAGAGCAGCTGCCGCCAGGTCCATGAGCAATGCAGGACTCCAGTGATGTAATAAGGCCACAACAGAGAAGCCCAACGTTGCCCTGCTCCGTTACCTCTTGTGCTTCCTTTCCACCTGCACCTCAGAACAGAGCGGGGGCTTGGGGTCATAATCCATCAAGCATGTGTGTTCTCATCTGCAACTGCTGGCTGCCTGAGAAATAGGATGGGGGAGCCAAAGTCCCCACTTCACCTGTTCTTATATATGAATATTGGCATAGCAGAGATCATACAGACTCATCAGAAAGAAGATTATCTAGTTGGACACTGTAATATCAGGCTGCCAATTATTTGAGAAGGTAAGAAGAGGTCATGCTGATAAAGTGACAGCTATGCTGTGGAGAAAGCTAAGAGTCAATTTAAGTGTACCAACAAACAACACGATTTTGGGGGATTGAAATGCCAGACACAATTAGGGAATGTGTCGCATTAGAGCTGTGCTGCTGCCTGCCCGGCCAGAAGGGCACACAGAGGAAGATCACAGGGCACCTGAGCACAGCGGTCACAAAAGCAGCGATGCTTCAATTAGCCTTCTGTCAACTCACAGTGCTGAAACCAGATTTTCAGCACCAGTAAGACCTGCTCAGCGAGAGAACTCCCAGGGAAGAATGGCATCTTGCTTTGGTCCTGGGTTGGGCACAAGGCCCTCGTTTGGAGCATTACTGCATTATTCTTGTTGCACTGCCATAGAAGTGACAGTAATGAACTGGAGTCAGCATCTCTGCGGAGAAATGGGAGCCAAAAATCCACTACAGAGATGTTTAATTTCCAAAAAGACATTTACGTAGAAATAAAGAAGCTTGTTAGAAAGGAATTCAAAGGGGTGGCAGGAAGGGCTGTAGGTTCGCCTGAGGAATAGAGATTATTTAGACCTTGAGCTGAAACACAGAACAAATGCAGAGCAGCCATCAGAGCAGAGTGAGCAGGACCAGTACCAGACTGACACAGTTAAACAGCATGGTAAAGAAAACAAGAGGGCACCCTTTAAGAAATTAAAGAGCATTAAAAATGTAAAGATGGGAAGCAAAGTATTACAATTTTGAATTGAAGTTACCATAATTTTCTTGTTCCACGTGAAAGGCAGTAACTTGCTAAAGGCATAATAACTACTAATAAACCAATTTCAAAAGCCATCAGGAGCAGAAAGCCTGCCAGAGGGTGGGTAAGGCCAATACATGACGAAAATACTGAAGAGAAGTATTAAATTAAAACAAGATGCTGTAACATGAAGTCTACTTGTACCACTTATTCTCCGTGGCGTATTTCTGCTTTGAGAAAAGACTTGAGTTTAACAGCCTCATTCAACCTGTTATTTCATTCCATATAGCAGAACCACAAATTCCTTATGCTTTAAGAATCCAAGGTCCAAGAATTAGCAGAAAGTGACAGAGAGAGACAAGACAGTGACTGAGAGAGCGGCTCAAATCAAATCCTGAGCCTACAGGACTCTGCAGCCTGGAAGACGGCTTCAGAGCGGGGGACAGTTTCTGTCTCCAGAGGTCTAATTCCTAATATGGCCAAGGATAAATGTGTGAGTAAACGCGGCTGTGCCGCAGCGATCTCCGCCTGCTGGCTCCTCGCTCAGGACAAAAGAGCCGACACGGTTTCCAAGGTGAGGAATGTTTGGGTGGTATTGAATCGCGTTGGAATGAATAATGGAGTCGCTCATAGAAAGTAAAAATGACCTTGAAGAATTAAAGCAAGAGCAGAAAGACTTTCAGCCTGATACCTGGAAACTGGAGGCAGCTGTAAGGGATCCTGTTGTGGTTGGGGCCACTGCCAAAATCTCTTTGTAGAAATTCCTTTTAGGATATGAATGCAGAAATGAAACAAATGATTTGCAGCAAGCAGGTCACTGAGTTCCAAAGGATAGAGAACAGGAAAATAATGTTATGCTTTGGCAGTCTCCAACAGAGACGGTAAATGGCTGGGAGCAGAAACAGCAGCTAAACCTCCTTGATTTAAGCTCCTCCAAGCCCCCTGGATGCTGAAGTCCCTCCTCTGCACCCAAAGCAAACGCTGATCTTTGCTTGTTTGATGAACACTTTGGCAGGCAGCAAAAAGTAACGACAAGAGCAGCACGGCAGAGGAAGAGACAGTTCCTACAGATGCAGACTAAAGCTATGAGGAAGGGCAGGTGAAAAGCAGCTCGCAGCTCTTCAGCTGGATTTGTTGTGATGCAGTCCTAGCTGCTAAATGAGAGGGAGCAGAAGGGGCAGGGAGGTTTTTGGATAGAAAACAGGAGGAAAGGAACAGTACTGCACTGATACTACTCGAGATTACTACCAGGAGAGAAAGATCTCTTCAGGAAAGCACTGCACTTCAAATATGTCAGGAAGGCATAAGTGAGCTTCACCCACAGAGCTGTGGAAGAGGAGGGACATTGGCTCAGGTTTGGCGTGGATGATGGGGCTAAATACAATCCCAGCAGCACCACAAATAAATGTTGTTTTGGAAACTGTAGAAGACTCTGCTTTTCCAGCTGACTCTTAGCATTTGGTGTTGGACCCAATAACAGAATTGCTTTCACAGACCAATAAGGCCTAGGACAATTTATAAGATTTGGCACGGTGATTCTAGAAACACCTTGAGAACACAAGAAGAGAAGATTTACTGCACGCTACATGTCTCTGTGTGTTGCATCTGACAGCTATTTTGGGGCAAGGCAGAACCTTTAAATGAAAGGTGATATGTTTGTGTGTGGCCATGCTGAAGTATCTGGATGTGCTAACTGCAACTTGGGAACAAGCAAGAAGGTCCAAAAAGATCCAACTTATCTTGAGGGACAGGGAGGAGGAATTCCCATAGGTGGCAATGAAAGTGAGACAGCAGAGGACCAGCTGACTCCCCAGCTATGCAGAGGGCTGCAGATTTTTTAGGTCATGCTCATATTACAGTAAATGCTGGGGTTGCCAATATCACAGGACCTCGTGTAAAGTTAGGTGGGAAGAAGAAACCATTCCATGGGTCAACAGAGTATGACTGAGCAATTTTGGAGCTGACAGGAGCTTGTGATGGTGCCTATCTTACACATCTAAATCTCTTCTTCCTTTGAATGCATGCAGTAGTGCTTTAGGAGAGCTCCTGGCACAAATGCTTGAACAACACAGGAATGGCTCGTTTTAGCAGAAGGCTGAAAGTTCTCTGGATTAACTACTGCATCACCTAAGAGGGACTGCTAACCAGGATTAAATGGCTGGGATGTTTTCTTGCTGTTTGCAAGGAAGGGTTTATATTTAGAGCAGATCATGCATCCATGAAGCTCAGGCATCCTGAAGGAAACAGTCAGGTGGCTGTCTGATTTTACCATCACAGAGAGTTCTGGGCCACGTGTGGCCAGGCTGATGCCTTGTCCAGATGGCCTCGTTAGTAAATTCATTGCCAGCAGTGCTAAGCAGGGGAGAAAGAACTCCGCTGCTCAGGGGGGTGAGTGTGCTCCAAGAGGCATCTGTTTCATCTCCCCCCATAGTTTGCAAAAAGTGTCATCGTTCCTAAACTGACCACCAAGAGAGCAGACTAAAAACGGAAAAATGAAGCTTCATGGCTGCCAATAGCCTTCTTTGGTCATAGCATCAGCACAGAGTGAGCCTGGGGAGTTACATGGCTCATAAAGTCCTCTGAGCTTCCTCAGAATGTCAGCAGTAGAACTCTTTGTATTGGAATCTTGTAATTCAGATGTTAGGTAATGCAAAGGGACTGAGCAGAGGAGCAGGTTACAGGATGTGACATGCTCCAGTTGTACCAGACACTTTGAAAGGGGATTATGGAACTAAGTGCTTTACTGTCAATATATAAAGAGCATAAAAACCCTTCCTCAAACTAAGGAGGAGCTTTTTCGGCTAAAAGATGGATGTTTAGAAAAACAGTGCAGGAGATGTGATACTTACACTGCCAGCCAAAGTCCTGCAGCTCAGAGTACACAGCGAGCTCAAAGCCAAAGGCATTAAGATAATATTGCCACTAACACTGCTATATGGAGGAGGCTGAGCAGACTCCCAGTAAAGGCTCTTTCTGTTGTATGTATGGTGTTTGGGATCCTTCCAAAAGTGGAGATTAACTGAAGACGTCACTGCTAATAAGTGCTGGGGTGATGATCTTTTGTTAGAAACAAAATTTAGTCTCCTGTTCTTTTTTTTCCTGAGGTTATACAATTTGATATAGAAGGAAAACCCTGCCTAAGAGCCTACATCATTAATTTTGATCTGTAATTCTCAGTTCGTTTATCCTTGTTTTGCCAGGCTTGATCAGAAGAAAGCCTTTGTGATTTATGAGCATTTTGCTTTGAACTAATTCAGTTTGTTTGTCCTTGACCCATTTCAGTTTGTCCTTGACCCATTTTAGGGATGTTACATGGTGAGATTTTTGTTCTTATGGGCAGGCTGGGGTCTTTGCACAGTGACACAGTTGGAAGGAGTGGAAGAACAGATTTCATCTACTGCTAGGGAGAAACAGCACCAACACATCTTTTGAGTAGCGTCATTACATGTGCAGTATTTCCAACAGTCAGATCAACGTGTCCAGCCACACACTGCCTGCTTACTTGCTGTTCACTCACAAGCCCCTCTCCTCCATCTCAGGCCGAACAAGCTCTTTGCCCGCAGCGGCGCGCTGAGCGACTACTCGAGTCTGAGCGACTCCCAGGTGCTCTTCGGCTCCCAGTTCTGCCCAGAGAACGCGCAGTCAGCAGCACCGCTGGAGCTGGGAATGCAGCTGGGCCAGCACAACTCCCAGGACGTGAGTTTTGCTCCCCCCTTCAGCCCTGCCCAGGCACACAGCCACCATCCCAAATTAGCGGCAATACTGAAATAGGCGCTAACGTTTGCCAAGCCCAGTTACCTCCTGATACTGTAAGAAGAGTAGATATTTACAGCTACCAGGCAGCAGCCCGGCTAGCTAAAAAAAAACTACCATTTCTAATCAATGATCACTATTGAGATAAGCATTATTTGCTTTGATTCTTTTTGATTACCAACATAACGGGAAGTTAGTCTCAAGCTAAAGTCTTTAGACTCCCTAGGTAAGGTAGAATAAGTCATCTGTTCTTTCAACCGTTCTGTGTTATCATGATTAGCTTTCCACAGGAGCAACAGAGGTATTCAGAGGTGTTCAGTTCCACTGACAGAAAGTTACCTTTCAGTACTGTTGTTGCAGCAGATCTCTGAATGCTTGTGGATGAAAAGCTTCTATGCTCAAAATGTTCTTCCTGTAGCACGTGGCTTCTGATGTTACCAGCCTCACTAAAATAACTCTTGCATCACTAGCAGATAGTGCCAGATCCAAATAAAGACACCTGGGAGCAAAGATTAGGAAAAAATAGTCATGGCAGCTCCATAGCCCTGGGCAGCCATTCAGTCCCAGATCCCATCCACCGTCCCCTGCACTTTGCTGAAGAGCTTGTCCTTTAACTGTGTAGCTTTTCATCAGACGCAGGAAAGAAAATTCACTCTTCAAGATGAAAGAGCATTGAAACGTGTGAAAAACTGAGCTACAGTCTGATGATGCTAGGCAGCAGAGGCTGTCACCTACAGGAAATTCAATAGGATTTTCTGTAGATTAATGTACAGGGAGCTCCCTGAAATCGTTTTATAGTCTGTGTGTTAAACATAAGGGAAAAATATCAATGCACCCGATGACTGCAATCAACTGAAAGGAGTCAGGATGAGGAAAAAGCCCAAATCTGAAGAAATTCAGGCTGGGTTTCAGATCCACTGGGAGCCAAACAATGCTAAAATCATTAGGGTTGGAAAAGACCACTAAGATCATCCAGTCCAACCATCAACCCATTGAGCCCATCTAACAGGACACACTCAGTGAGCAATAACCTCATGATACTTCAACATCCTCATCCAATGTGTAACATCCAATCGCTGTGAACCATGCCTCTAAAAAGTGCTTGCTATGCAAAATGGTTTTTGCTAATTAACATTGATTATTTTTATACCTCAACATTTTTTCTTTCCTTTGTGCAACAGAGCGAGCCCAGTATTTTTACCAAATACCAAGCAAAACCACAGCTATTCGATGAAGATACAAGAGAAAAAGGGTTGCTTAATTTTGGTGCAGCACAAGGGAAGAGAGTCCTGGAAAACTTTAAAGCAAATAACAACAAAATAAAGGACAAATACGATCGGTATGTACACACTGCAAACTTCCTGTGAAGTCTGTTATCGCTCCCTGCAGCTCCTCTTTAAAAGTTAGACATGGCATAGCTGCACATTTCAGGTTTCAGATAATCTCTCACTGCAAAGAGTGGCAGGATAAGAGAATAGGGTTTATTTGCAGTGAGAGTTGTGTAACGCTTCCAGCCATAAGCCACAAGGAACAACAAAACCATAACCTGAATTTACCTTTGTCTTCTTTCTCTAGTCAGCAGGGGTTTGTTGGTTTTTCTCTCCTGTGTTGATTCTCTGTGAAAGCCTGTGGTTCTAAAAAATTGATAGACTGTATTGGGACTGATCAAAGGGACTCCTGGTGTGACATTTACCTTTGAGACAGGTGAGGAGAATGCCAAGCACACTTGTGTGCAGAGGAAGATGTGATGATTGTAACATAAACCCACACAAATCCCTATAATTTTACTTATGTACAGGATTTTTCTGTGTTTTTTATAGGACGTGCAGTTTGATGATGAGCCCTCTGTCAAGCATTAAGAATTACATGTAGCTGTCAGACCTCTAGGACTTCAGGATTAGGCCAGTATTTTCAATCTCAGAAATGAACGATGGCAACCTTCCCAGTGCACCCATAAATAATTCTTCATTCTGTACATTTTGTAAAGTAACATTCAAAGTGAAACACATCTTTGTTAAAAGCCTTTAACCAGATCAGACTGCACTTCCTCTCCTGCAACAGGCACTACAACAGTACCAGTGATTCTGATACTGCAGAAATGCGATGCCCTGGTGCTTATTGGAAAAGTGGAGGATTTTTGTATTTGTGACCAAATTGTGAGGAATTAACATACATTTTTAAATGTTTAGACACAACTCTTAATTATCCTCTAGCTCTTCTTTAAATCAATCATGCTTCTTTCCATACTACAGATGCATTCTCAGATTTGAAGCATGCTTATAGAAGTAACTGTATTATCTCTAAATATATATATACCCTTTATCCATTTGTATCTCCTGCATGTTTGATGATCAAAATGAACTTATTCTTTTCATAAAGCTGAAAAGAATTCCAGCAGCCCTGCCTACTTCTCACTGCTACACTCCACCTGGCCTCCACCTTTCTGATTGCTGTAATTCGGATGACTAAATGATCAATTTAAAATGACCCAAAACTCCAGAGAGGAAATAGGCTAGCACTGTGCTTAGCAACAGTCCGTGCATTTTGGCTTGATAGGTTAATCATGAATATAGCCTGGTTCTTGATTCCTTTCTTCACTCCGCTCCAAAGGACGGATAACAGAAACCACAGGCTTCATCTCAGGAGAAAAGGACTTGTGCTGTATGTTCTTCCTTTGTTGGTGCTGCAGCTTTTCCCTATTCCCCCCCACAGCTATTTTTGCCCAAATACAATATGTATTTGTACATGTACCTCAGCAACTGGCACATCACCTCCACCCAGACTGGGTCCTTCTGGACCAACAGCACAGCAGCAGCACCCAGCAGCCAACATGCCTGGAACTTCCATGGGAGGCAGAAATGCTGGGCCAGGATCAGGAGAATCACACACACACACACACTATATATATATATATATTCATGTGTGTGATGTATATGTGTGTATATATATGTACATATACAACTTTTTTTACTGTGATATTTTCAATTTCTGACCACTTCAGTATCTTCCACGTCTGTCTTAAAAGCCAGAAACACAGCAAGTATAAACTGTTCTGTTTTTGCTTTCATTTTAGAGAAGTGTTAAGCACCTTTATTTCCAGCATCAACAACAGGCTTCAAGGGGTAAGTTAATTCAAATTCAGAGCTCAGGAGAAGGAAGAATTAGAAATGCTACTCAACATTCATCTTCTCTCACTTTCTTCACTGATATTTGACTTAGCTTACTGTTTGCTGTGAGCACACAAATGCTCAGACCAACAAATGTCAATGCTTTTTACACATAGCATGCTCTTTGTGGCCAATCCTTAGGGTTACAGGCCTTAGGGCCTTGTCTCAGAGTCAGCAATGGAATTTCTCTGGGGCTTGGGAGCAAGAATAGGTTGTAATGGCTGTCTGCAAATACAAAGGCTTCTTTCCTTCTACCTGAAGACAGTACCTTTCTCTCAGGAACAAGTAATCCAGCATAGTCTCACAGTCTGAAGGTGAAAGTCTCTTCTCCCCCCTACTTTTTATAAATAATTTAACTGCTATCCTTAGTGTTTGTTTTGTTTTTTAAACAGATTAATATCTCTATCATAAAATAATTCAAGACTTCTGCAATCCTTCAGTTGTCTTTTGAGCCACTCCAGGTCTCTTTTGGGGTTGCAACCAATGGATGGACAAACTGTTTGAAGTTACCCATTATTCTGTAGCTTTTAAGGCTATGTTTTTGCAAAGAAATGAAAGACAGCATTTAATTTTCTCACTTACCTTCGCTCTTGCAGCTGCAAGCATGCTTGGACAACATTGAAAAAGAGTTCAATTCAAGAAACAAATCAATTTCTGTTCACCTGGAGACCATTTCCAAGACACGTGAGTCCTTTCTGTGCTTCTGCTAACAGCAGAGGGCACAGTCAAACTACTGAATGTCTCCAAGCTGGGCTGAAATAGGCGACTCATGCCATTCACAGCTGCTCCTTGTAAGGGTGAAGAGCCAAGGAAGGCTTAGTCACAGCAGGGGTTTGGTTTTCCCATTCTTGTTATACTTACCTTTTCTCTGCTCTCCTTTGCCAAAGAATTTAGGTGCTGTATGGTCAGACACTGTATGTGTATAGATAAAGGCACCTCTATGCTTTGTGCTCTCACTCATTTTTAGGCTGTATCTGATACACTACTGAAGTACTCACTAAAAATACTGTTGATACTTACATCGTATGTTTCCACATCCAGATTTTAAGGATTTCTCAAGTTTTCACTGTAGTTTGCAGTTTTCTATCTCTGGTACTGTTCTTCTTAGGTAAAAAGCAGGTCATGAGGTGCACTTGTACTGTGATGAAAGGACGATCTCCCAGAAGAGCCAATAATGTAAAACTCTTGTGAACAGCAAGTAGCTCGTCACAGCAGTCTTTATTGAGGGGGACTGCTGAAGTTGTTGCTAATTTGACTTGGATCTGAGCTTTTGAGAGTGCAGTGGTTTTCAATTGTGTCATTATTTTGTATCAGCACTGTGTCAGGACTGTGCTCTGTGCAAGAACAAGGAACCAGCTTCAAAACACGTGCAGAATGTGTGATATTCCTCCTGACTTCAATGGAAAAGACCCTCACAAGAGCAGTCAAATCTTATCTGTGCAGCAAAACGTGGCTTCTGAGACACGCAGCTTTGACAGTTGCCCTTTAAATCAACACAGCCCTCTCAGGCAAGAGCAGTGAAGTCTGATGCATTCTTCACAAGGCTGTGGTAGCACGTGTGTTCCAAATATCAATGGTGTACCAAGAGCACTCCCTTGCTTGGCAAGTGCTCTTTGTGGGTCCTCAATGCAAGCAAGTATCTGTCTGCTTTGGCCAGCACAGCAAGCTTCCTATTTGCATTTGCCCATCCCCTAGTTGCTTCAGTGTCAGCTTGTCCACTCTGAGGCAGGACTTTGCCTAATTTCATACACCTCTAGCACAGAAATTGTTGTCATGGCACTGAAAATTAAATCTATTGTTCATGAGTCCCCCTCGTCCTTCTCTGCCATTTGCTCATCTGCCCTGTTTTTTCTCAGTAACCATTTTAAATAACTGTGCCTTGAATGAAATGAGAAACCTCCCAGAGGTGCCTGCTGCTAGATTTTCAAAGCAATTGAAAAGAGAAATTGGCACTTTCTGTAATGTATCATGCTGCAGAATGTTGAATACATAATGAAAATCATCACTCCACAATGTTGTTCTTTTTATATTTCTGGGAGGTTCATCTGTCACTGGTTAATTGCTGATAAACACTGCCATTTGACTGGTGTCACAGTGATGGATAATTAAGTTCCCACCACATAAATGCCCACACTTGTGCCTTGAAAAGATCCCAGCTGAGGTAATTCCTTCAAAAAGGCCATCTAAAATTCCTAAACTCAGCTGACAAAGAACCAAATTCAGAGCCAAGGAAGCCCTGAATGGCAGTGGTTGATGATACAGCACCGTGGGATGTGGTGACATGGTGACATGGTAGAGGTGTTAAGCCAGTGGTGGCGGAGGGTTTGACGTGAGGAGCTGAATGCAGGAGATGATGAGGCTCTCTTCAGAGACACAGGTTGTACAACAGGGCATTCAAACAATGCTGCAAAGTAAAGAAATCACTTGAAATTAAGTCCATTCTCATTAGAAGCGTTTCAGGAGTGTCACAGGCCTCGTTTACAGCAGTGAGCAGCACGGACCTTCGGCAGTCTGCACAGCCACAGTGTGAGAAGAAAACAGAAAATATTTTTCAAAATATCCTTGCAAATGCTGCTGTGCTAGCACGCTCCTTGCAGTGAGATAAAAACTGTTCTCTTGTGTGCATTTGTTCATATGTGCACACACAGTGAACAGAGCTGCGTCTGGCACCATCAGAGAGATAGCATTTGCCTGAGCAGCTTTCACAGAAGCACAGCTGCTCTGTTCCTTGAACACATCTCAGTGTGCTGTGCACTGGGATGTAAAGAAGGAAGCAGAGCTGTGTTCTCAGAGTTCCTCTGGTTGACTTGCTGCCTTACATTTGCTCGCTCTTTCTGGTCTCAGCCGCTGTAACTCATTTCTTTTTCTATTTTCCTCATTTTCATTTATATACTCACATTTATATCAAAGCTTTCTTACATATATATATATAAATCCTCATATTCACAGCTCTGCCCTCTCTGAACTGCCTTGCTTTTCTGGTATCTGGCAGTTCCAGCTGTGACAACTCACAGCAGCCCTATCCTCTGCAACACTTCTTAGCATCTTCCCGGTGAGCGCACTGCTGACAGTCTGCCCCTCCTGCCAGCAAAGATGGTGAATGATGGGCAATACTTCCCTTAGAGAGGACGAGCCAGTGCAAATCTCTGACAGAACCCAGCACTGGGCAGCAGGGTGGCCTTACTGGATGAGCTCACCTACCGCCGGCCCTGAGGACCTGCAGCATTCTCTCTCCTGATGGATTTCACATTCCTTATGTTATTAATGGAAACCAGCAGCATTCAAAGACAATGGTACAGCAAACCCAACCGTAGCAACATTCCAGGTTGGAAAAAGCTGCTTGGCTTGGAGTGAAATACCTGAAGAGAGGCACAAGCCCGTGCATAATCCACTCATTAACCGAGTAAAGGTTTTTCCTCTGTGATTGAGTTACTCAATAACCATCCACTGCAGGGTTTATTTGAAGAAGACTTTCTCTGAGGCAGCTGTTCTTGATCATTTTCAAAGCCAAGAGGTCTGACTAGCAGGATCCTTGATCTGATACACCTCAGCCATCTCAATGCCGTTTTTTCTCGGCGTAGATCAACACCCATTTCTGCTGTGTTTAATAATGTTTGACAAGTCTGAACGCTCCTTGGTGCGGAAGGCAGCGAGGGAGGAAAGTGCCCCTCCTCTGTACTGAGGTTTTTCTGCAGAGCACTCCCACATGTCCAAATGGAGCACGTTCCACAGGCTGCTGGGAGCCTGCCCGCAGCACGCTGTGCTGAGTCAAACGTATGTGCAGATCACAAGCCCCGAGGATGCAGAGCTATTTATAAAGCGAGGATCCATGTTGAGGAACAGATAGACGGGGGAATCAGAAAGCCTTAAAAATAATTCAGAATCAAAAGAAAGCACATGGGGAAGAGCAGCAAGCCGAGGTAAGCCCTCGTTGTGTACAGCTGGAATGGGATGGAGTGACGTGAGGGGCTTTCCTCGCTCAGTTGCTGCTGCCTTCCTCTCCTCGGTGGGGCTGCAGGCCTGCAGGGGGCCAGCAGCCTCTCAGAAACAGTGCAAGTAGCACTTGGGTCTAACCAGGGAGATGCAGACTCTGAAAGGAGCCGCTGAAACACCTCTTCCATCATTACAAACCTATTCCACAAGCCGTACCTCGCTGCTCTGTGCCCCAGCACACAGCCTTGTGTCACAGGCTGGCTGCCCATTGCCTCGCCTGCACCCAGGTCCCCTCCTGCCACCACTCTCCAGAGCCTTTATGCACCTCACGGTTTTTCTCAGCTTTTTTCACATGACATGATTTCCAGTGAAAAGCTTTGTTTGAATCCACACAAAGGCCACTGCACTGCCTTTGTCTAACTGCTCACCTCTCTTATCATCAGGTATTGCATTAGTCAGGCACAATCTGCCTTTCATGAAGTCTTGTTCTGTTCTGTTCCATTTTCCTCTGTATCTTTGACTGCTCTTTCCTTTAAGGTCTAGTTAAAACCTTGGGCAGCACGAGAACAAACCCGCCGGCCCATAATTGCTCACATCTCATTCTTTTCTCCCTTCCAAATGTACCTTTTCAAAAGTCTCTGTTTTTTCACGGAACCCAAACGTGTGCGATCCCTTCTGCCTGTCTCTCCTTAATAGTTTTTAACTCTGGCCAATTCCATCACGAGTTTGACAGAAGGGCAGAGCCACCAAGATAATTAAGTCCCCGCGAGCTTAATGAAAATAGCAGAGCAGGAGAAGTGATGCCGAGAACCATGCAGTGCTGCAGCAGGGGAGCAGCATCCCTGGGGTGAGAGGAGCTGCCCTGAGGAGCTGAGATAAATACACCACGTGCAGGAAGCTCTTCAGCAGGGCTCTCAGCTCTGCAGACACCACAGTCAATCAAACATATTGGATCTGCAGGAAAAGAGGATTAATTGACTGCAGAGCTCTTGCAGCCACTTGTTGGAACATTGCTCTACACTGATGTTTCTCTTGGGCACACAGCAGCATTCCTGAGTTTTGGTTATCCCACCCAGCTGGCTTGGGAACACTTTGTTTTAGGAGGGCCCTGAATCCTGTTTTGGGAGAACCAAAGGCTCTGCCCCAGCCACACATCCACACCTCCCTATGCTGTTCAAAGGGAAGAGCAGACATGGCTAGAGAGCATCTCTTCCTCTGTTTCATCATTTATGGTTCTAAAGGAAGACTTCAGGTTGGATATTAGGAAGAATTTCTTCCCACAAAGATGCACTGGCACAGGGTGCACAGGGAGTGGTGAAGTCACTGTCCCTGGAGGGGTTCAAGGAAAGGGGAGATTGTTACTTAAGGACATGGTTAGCAGGCAGCGTTGGTGACGGGTGGGCGGTTGGACTGGGTGATCACAGAGGTCTTTTCCAACCTGAATGATTCTATGATTCTGTAAGATTGCTAAGGATCTTCCCCCCTCCACGTAAGCTGTAAACCAGGCACATTGTGGTCCCTCTCCCAGTGCAATCTTTGTTCACCTCAGCCCTCCTTGCGCTGAGCTAACCAAGTGTTCCAGCTTCACGCAGCCTTTCATCTCCAGCTGCCATATTAATAGAGCACAGTAAATGAGATTTGGCCTGCACTCAGCATCTTATAAATTCCAAATGCTCTGCATTAAGCATGTACCCCACTGTCCATTGTTTGGTGCTTGGGGAGAGCTCAGCTGTGGTTGCATAGCACAGTGAAGTATTTCATGCCAGGCCGTGGCGGAAGCAGCGATAGTATTGATAGTGCTTTATTCACATTTACAAATGAAAGACCAAATGTGTCTTTTATTGATTTGCCTGTTTAGTGCAAGATGCTCTTCAAAGTCACAGTGACGTGGTGCTGAAAGCCCTGGAAGATAAAAGCCAAATGGAGCAGGCGCTGCTGGAGATGGAGAGGAGACTGGCGGCTGTAAGTGGGGAAATTAATCTTTTATTCTGAATCTTCATTCCGAATTTCTCCAATTTCTTCAAAATATTAACTGAATATTAAATTGTCTTCAGACAGAGGATTACAAACTAGACCGTTTCTATTGTATTGAATGGGGAAAGCATATTAAAATGCAAATTCTGGACCACATACTGGCTGATGCTTACCCAGGAGCCCATACACAGTGCTGTCAGCACTGATGGAATCGTGGTCAGAGAGAAGGGAGCCCAACAGTGCCCTGTGGTGGCAGGCACACGGTGAAGCACTGCTTTCTTGCTCTGTCACATGCCTTTGCTGGAGGAGGTGGTGCAGTGCATGCCCACCTTTGGGTCACAATAAATACATTTTACACAGAGTGATACAAATCGCTAAGATTGGGTCTTAAAGTGTCTCACTGATGCGTGGTACCAAAGTTTCCTCTTTGAATCCTATTATTGTACTTTGTAATGCATTGTTTACTGCTTCTGCTCACTGCTCCCCCAGAAAGATGTGGATATTTCGGATGTGAAATCCAGTGTCCTGCAGCTGAAGGAGGGTCTGGAGTCACTGCCAGCTCAGCTCAGCGACCACCACCTGAAGCTATGTGAAGAATTACGCTCCCTGAAGCTCCCCAGTGCCTTAGCTGAGCTGCAGACCTTCATGACCAGTGCCAAAGTCCCCCCCAGGATGGTGGATAACTCCTCCCAGACCTCGCCTGGCACGTGCCAGGACCGTGCCCCACGCCAGCAGAAAGCACACTGGCCGTGCTGCCATGGTACAGGGGGCTGCAGTTCCTTGGGTCTGTCTGCTGCGGGGAAGCAGCACAGAGTCAGCGGGGACGTGACGCCTCGGGGTGGCCTCAATACACCTTGTGAAAGCAAAGTCAGCCCCGTTGCTACAGCTGCGTATGGCGGGGAGGTGGAATCTGCTTTGGTAGCACAGAGCTGCTCTCACCATCCGTGTGCGTGCAGTGCTAACAGCCAGTTTCGGGGGGACGGTCGGAAAAAGCCCATTCCTGTACTGCAGGAGATATCCCCAGTCACTCCTCTGAGGAAGGCAGTCCGCAGAGGTACCAGTGGATTTAAACCCGTGACACCATCACAGCAGAGGCAGCCTCAAGCGTGCCATCTCCTTGTGCAAAGCAACGTGTCTGGGCAGAGAGATGGGAGCTCGTCCACAGACCAGGAGCTGGAGAACATAGCCGTAGGGAACAAGGCAAAGCTGAAGCTGGGAAGGATCCCCTGGAATAAAGTAATGGAGAGGAAGAAAACACACCCCGGCAAGAGAAAAGGGGAGCTCGCCAGGTGTGCTGATGGTGGGCTGAAGCAAGTAAGAGCAAACAGGATTATCGGGTTGGGAAGCACAAGAAAAAATTGCTTTCCCAGATACACAGTTGCTCTTGGTTTAGCAAGCTCTAACCCAATTCCTGCAGCTCCCCATCAACAGATGCTCAGCAGTGCTCAGCCCAGGCTTACAAAGAGTTTCCTCCCAGTGTCGTGCTCCAATAAAAGCATGCTCCAACTTGCAGACCAAAGAAAGAGAAGTTTGGAAAACAGAAAAAGAGCCATAGCTGCCAGCGTGAGAAGGGATTTCTGGGACTCCTCTCCCCAGGAGAGTCTGTTCTCCCTGCGCAGAGCAGGTGAAAAGCAGGCGAGCTGCTCCACAGGCTCCACCAACCCGTGTCCTGGCAAAGTGCAGGGCACAGAATGTCGCTCCTTAGTTTTTGATAGTGATTATTCAGATTGAGGGATTTTGTTTTCAGAGCCTCCAGTGCAGACATGGCTGTCTGTGTTGCTGTTTACTCCTGTTCAGTCTCCTACAGCTGATGCTGGGAGCTCCTGTTGGGACGGCTGAGAAGGGCCGAGTGTGAGCACAGCCCCTTGAAAACAGGCAGGGCTCCTGCCTGGCCCCAAGCATGTCACTGCCTGCTCACATCCATCTTCAGAGACAGCTTAGGATCTGAGGCTTGGGAAGCTGCGTGGGTCTGCGTTGTTTTACCCCCACCAGAAGTGCCCCGGGCTCTGCTTACTGTTGTGTTCACACAGCAGAGAAGTGCCTGCACTCCGCTGAGACTTTCAGCCCTATGCCTCTAATAACATCTTTGTAGCTGGAGGCTTTCACTCCTCTCTTACTCGTAGTCTCTGTTTTGGTTTGCATGTCTGCAAGTTCTGACTTTTGGCTCTCTAGAAAGTAGGGGTGTTTTTCTGACTGTTTTTGGTAAGGTTAAGATTTGCTCCAAGAGGTGTTTCTGAGCTTTGGTGGATAAGGGCTCAGCTGAGGAAAGCAAAGTCCCAGCAACCCGGTGCATGGACTACTGTGCTGCTTCTCCCTTGAGGCCGAACTTTGTTTCAGGAAATTCAGGATGTTGTTTAGTTTCTATCACAGTAGCCTCATGTCTCTCCTATGAATAAAGGACGTGTCCATCTTAAACTTTTCAAGGACGGCTTTGGACAGAAGCCCAAAGAAGCAAAGTCGAAATTCAACACCTTCAGTAACTGATGGATATTTCTCATCTTTTAGATGTAGTTCTTTGGCTCAGGGTCATCCCAGCTGTGCAGATGTTGAGTGAGAAGGGACCACCTCACCACCAGCCTGGGATAAATGGCAGCTCGAGCCCTCGGCAACCCCAGGAGCAAACAGAGCAGATCTTGCTGGGTCACCAGCCGTGGATCTGTTTCCACAGCTTCAAATGTTTTTGCCCTTTTGATCTTTGGTCTGAGCTGCTGCTGGTGGAAGAAGCGTTTCAATATTGACAGAGCAGTCTGTTGCCACGAACCCACATGGCGCAGCGCTCTCATCCTGCAGGGGAGGGCTGGGATCGTTCACCTGGCTTTAATAAACACGTTGTTTCTTTGCAAATGTCTCATTTCTCTGTACTGGTTGGTTTTTTTTTCAGGGCAGGTGATATCCCATTTCAGCAGGTGAACAGACAGCGTGACAGCTGCCCACAGCCCTTCTTCCTTTTACATTTCCCCTCTGCAGCTGCTCTCCCCAGAGTGCAGCAATTTAAGATGGGTGAAACCCGCTGCGGGGGGCTGAGGTTCTCACTGCGTTTTGGGGATAGGAGGGCTTGGTGCTCTCCATTCTGCACTGCTGCCAGCCCGGCAGCACACTGCTGAGCTTGGAGGGACCTCTGCTGCGAGCCCCAAGGACGGCACAGCCCCAGGCCTAAGTGCAGCGGGGTCGTGCTGGGGATCCCACGGGCACGGAGGGGTCGTGAGCAGCGTTTCGGGATGCAGAGCAGTGAGCGGTGCTCCCCCCCCCGCGCTGGCCTCCGTGGAGACGTGGGGGTGATGCGCAGGGGTGCGGTGGCACCCAGGTGGCGCGGGGCACAGACACGCACACGCACTGCGGAGATGGCCCTGAGTCACCGGGCAGAGCGAGAGAGCGCCGGCGGCACGGGGATGCGGGAGCTGTGCGGAGCCGGAGGAACGGCGGCGGCTGAGATACCGGGGGCGGAGGGCGCAGCCCGCCCGTGCGCAGGGTGAGGCCGGCACTGCCCCGCTCGCCCCGCAGCCTCCCCGCCGCTAATCCCGGGATCAGCCGCCTGCCTGCTGCCTTTGTGGGGCCGGCATTGCCCAAATTCCCCGGCCCTGAGCTCGGCGCAGCGGTGCTGCAGTAGCAGCGGGCAGGGGGTGCCGGTGCCGCCCCTCGCCTCTTGGGGGCACCTTTTCGGAACGGCGCCCTGCACGGTAACGCAGACCTCGGGTGCGGGTGGCCGGGACGCAGAGTCACCCCCGGATTTGGGTGTCACCGGCACAAAGGCTGCCTTCGCTGCCTGCCCCGCTTTAGCATCCCCTATGGAAACCCGTCCCTGCCCCGCCGTACCGCACCGCACCGCCCCTCCCGCCCCAGTGCCGGGCGGGTTCCCGGTGCGGGTGCCCGCGGCTCGGAGCGGCGCGTGACCGCCTGCCGCCGCCTCCCGCTCCGCCGCAGAGCCCGGCCCGCACCGGCAGCGGCAGCGGCAGGTCAGCGGGGGCTGCGGCGGTACGGGCTTCGGGGCCTCCCCGGGCTGCGGCGGGCGGCGGGAGGCAGCCGGGGACGCGGCAAGGTGAACGGAGCGCGGCGGAGAGGGGCTGTCGGTACCGGGAACACGGGGGATGGGGACACCGGGAGCGGGGACGCCGGGGATGCTGTGTGCGGGCAGCACAGGCACCATGGAGCATCCGCACCGGGGATGGGGACGCTGGGGATGGGGACTGCCGGCACCAGGGCCGCTGCAAATGGGAGCGTTGGGAATGCGGGCTACTGGCACCGGGGACACCGGGAATAGGCCCAGCTGGGATGCAGCCAGGAACCATCCGGGATGGGGCGCAGCTGGGCACGGGCCCCAGTGCAGGGAAACAGGGACAGTCCCCACCCCCAGGCAGCGTCACTCCCATTCACCAACCCCCTGTCCCCGCAGGGTGAAGGTGAAGGCTCACCATGGCTGCAGTGTGGCTTATCACCTGGACGCTGCTCCTGGCTGACAGGGTCTCCACCACGGCCCAGGAGACACTGTCCCCAGAGGAGACATCACAGCAGGGCAGGGTACCCCTGCACATCCCATCCTGGGGACACCTGGGGACACCTCCAGCCTGGGATGCATCGGGGGAGCTGAGTGGTGCTGGGAACATCGAGAGTGAGCGCTGGAGAGGTGGCAGTCCTGTGCACTGGTCTCAAATGCCACAGCTGGGCACTGTCACTAGGACACCTCGGGTGACAGGGGCAAGCCTGGCAGGTGACACAACCCTGGCTGTGGTAGAGGAGTCCTTCACCTGGCAAGGACGTGAGGCCGAAGGCCAGGACAGCTCCAGGGGGAAGACAGAGCTACCTCACAGCTCCACACCAGTGATGGCATCCCCCCAGGTGCCCATAGACACAGGGCCACCCTGGGCAGGTCAGGGGACACTCCCATCTGAGCAGAGTGCATCCCTGCCAGGCAGCACTCCCAGCCCTCAGCCAACCATGTCCACTATTGCCCTGACCCCAGAGCCAGCAGTGGGGACCCGAGCGGTGACAGCAGCCACACACACCTGGGGACAGCCAGCAGCTGCGGGCAGCAGCAAACAGGGACTATGGGGTCACCTCAGCACTGCTCCTGCCTCCACCCTGGGGGAGCACAGAGCCCCATCCCGTGGGCTGTCACCCAAGATGGCACAGGAGGTGAGGGCTGAGACCTGGACTTGGCTGCTGCCTGCGCATCAGAGAAGCACACGCAGAGCCCCACTCAGCAATGCCACCACCGGGGATGTGGCACCTGCCAGGTCAACAAGACTGCGGGACCCCCAGCCCACCCTCAGCACCAGCATCACACCGCCACCCATCTCCAGCACGTCCCCCCCTGGCACTCATACAGGTAGGAGCTGGCAAGATGCACAGACACCTCACAGTGACTGAGCCCTGGGTGCCACCTGTCCTCTCTCTCACAGGGCTGCTCCCTGAGCAAGACGTCGGCTCCCCGCAGCGAGTCCGGGGCGCTGTGGGGCATGGCAGCATCCCTAATGCCACCGAGGTGACCGTGCCCACAGTGCGCCCCACAGCAGGGACACCATCCAGCACCAGGCGCTCAGGTGAGCTGCAGTGTGGACAAGCACCGTCCCAGCATGGGGTCTGGGGGGTGACCACCAGCTGGGCGAGGGGATGGCAGCTATCTTGGGCTGAGGTGCCACCTTCAATCAGGATTGTGCCCAGCGATGGCCCTAATCTACTGCCTATAGGGATTATCGCGGTTAGAGCCAGGCAGGAGGGGGCTTCCCTGTGGGGTCAGAGACAGTGCACTCAGCTGGAGCATTGGCCATCGCAATAGATCCACATATGGGGCACCCCACTAACGAACAGCCCTCTCTCTACCTGCAGATGCCACAGGGACGCAGCCCCCTGCTGCCAGCAGCACCGCAGTCCCCTCAGCCACATGGCGGCAGGGAGTGGTATGGGTGACAACGCAGCGCGCCCCATGGCGTCCCATGAAGCCGGAGCCCAGCGAGCCCCCCTCAGAGCCCAGCATCTGTACGGGGGCTTCATGCACTGCTGGGAGCTCCAACACGACAGCAGCGGGCTGGGCTGAACTACGCCGTCCCCTTCGCATCGCCTGGGCCGTGCACGCCTATGTGGGGGCCGCGCTGTGCCTGCTGCTGGCACTGGGCTGCACAGCGGGGCTGGGGGGGACCATCCTGCAGCGGCCACCCCACTGCGCCCTACTGCTGGGCACCATGGGGCTGCTGCTGGCCGCCAGCCTGCTGCGGGGCACCTTCCTGCTGCTGGATCCGTATGGGGCGCGGGGCCGGCTGCCACCCCGCTGCACGCTGCTGCTCTGCTCCGTGCCCTTCACGCTGCTGCTGGGAGCCTTCGCTCTGCTGCTGGGCCGCCTGCAGCGCATGGCACAGCTCTGCCTGCTGCCCCCCTCCTTGGGGGGGCTGCCCGCGCTGGGGGTCACGGCCGTGCTGCAGTGCCTCGCCCCTGTGGCGGCCGATCTGCTGTGGCCACGATGGGGTTTAGGCGCAGGGTTAGCGCTGCACGGGGTGGGCTGCGTGTTCGCCACACTGCTGCTCCTGGGGGGGCTGCGGGGCGGCTGGCGGGGGTCCCGTCGCGAGGGGCTGCGATGCGGGGCGCGGGCGCTGCTGGCAGCGGGGCTGCTGGGGGTGCCGTGCTGCGTGCTGCAGCTGCTCAGCGCCGCGTGGCTGCGGGGTGGCGTGGGCCCGGCTGGGCGCTGTGGGTGGCCCTGCTGGGCGGCCATGGGATGGATGCGGGTGGGAGAGGCGGGCGTAGGGCTGGCGGTGCTGCTGGGGGCGGCCGAGCCGCTGTGGCGGGGACGGAGGGAGGAGGCTGCGGGGCACTCGTGCTGGGCCAAAGCCGTGCGGTACTTCTGCGCCGGGCGCAAGGCCCAAGCACCCGAATATCCCAACAACTGCTATGAGCACGCGCCCACCGGAGACATCTCCAAGAGCCTCATCCGCAACCCGGCCGAGCAGCTCCCGCTGAGGGCGCTGAAGGACAGCAACGCGGCCGTGGCTGCGGGGACGCCAGGCCTCAGCCCCAAGTGCCCCAACGTGGCGGTGGCAGCCATCCGCGAGCACGGCTCCTCGGCCTCGCTGGGCGAACTGGTCTTCCGCCCGCCATCCCCCATCGACCTGCGGCGCAGCATCGACCAGGCGCTGTGCCGCCGGCACCTGCTGCGCGAGGGGCTGTTTGGGCGGCCGCGCCGCGGCTCCGGGGCCTCCATCCGCACCTTTGAGCCCCAAACCAGCATGGTGCGCTGCAGCTCCCTGACCGAGCTGCCCCGCGGAGAGGCCGACGTGTCCGTCAGCTCCATGGAGAGCTTCTCGCTGAAGATCAGCTGGAACCCGTGGCGGCACGGCCTGTCCTCGCCCGACAGCTTGCCGTTGGAGGAGGCGCCAAGCCGGGCGCAGCTGCTGGCCCACCAGGAGACCCCCCCGGCCCTGCAGCCCCCCAGCTCCGAGCCCGAGGCGCGGCGCAGCTTCCTGGCGCTCAGCAGGCAGGTGGACGCCCGCAGCCTCTCCAGCGACACCATTGAGCTCTGAGGTGTCACCTCGCACAGCCACATCCCCTCCTGCTGTGACCCTCAGCCAGCTCTGTTTGTGCCAAAAAAAGAGAAATAAAGTTTATGACCCAACCAGGAGGCCCCCGCGCCCTGTGCCCCCCAGCAGCCATGGTGGGTGTGCAGAGCTTTAATTCCTGAGATACACACACAGATATGAGCACACCTCGACGGACGGACAGACCACGGACGAATGCGACTGCCACGTGCATGCATCCAGAGAGGCCCCCCCAGGACCAGCGTTGAGCTGAGGGCCACTGCCACCCCCCAACCTCCCCAGCCACACTCGCCCTGTCTGGGGACACAGGGGCTGGGGAGGGGAAGCACAAGGGCTCTGCCCTGGGAACACAAGGAAGAGGATTTAGGGATGGGGAGCTGAGCTTGGGGTGGGGGGACCCTGCCCCCCCTTCTCCTCTCCCTATCCTCCGTGCTGTGCTGGGAGGGGGGACCACAATCCCTACGGCAGAGTGCCCCAACACGCGAGAGGTGGGGGGCAGCATGCTGTGCCCCCTCAGCAGCGCTGCACCTGCAGGACCCCACTTCTGCATAGGACAAGGCGGGGAGGACGAGGTCCCTACTCTTACCAGTGGGGGGGTACATGCAGGGCCCCACGCACAACCCCCCGCCCACAGCTATCTGCCCTTCATGAAGCCATCCAGGACGCGGTCGCTGCGATCGGACAGCCAATAGCCGGCCATGGCAGCCACGGCACCGATGAAGATGGCGGTGAACACCATGTCACCCTTGGCAGCCAGCGTGGCCAGGGCGCAGATCATCACCCCGAAAAACATCTGCTGCAGCACCACCACCTCATCATCCGTCACATCATCAAAGAATCCCTTCTCTGGGGCATCTGCAGGGATGACAATGGTGGGTGAGGGCATCCCTCCGTGCCCCCCTCCCCAAACCCGTGCCATACCGGGGGGTTTGTCTTCCACACACTGCCCATCCCTGCGCACGTGGCCCGGGGCGCAGATGCAGCGATAGCCGCCCTCCGTGTTCTCGCACACCTCCTGCAGCCCCGTGCAGATGGGCTCCTCGCTGCTGGTGCACTCATCCACGTCTGCAGGGAGCACCCAGGTAGTGGCATGGGGGCACTGGGCACCACATCCCCCCTACAGGTGTGCCAAGAGCACTCACCCAGGCACTTGGCCCCATCCCGCCGGTAGCCCTTGTTGCACTTCTTGCAACGCGCCGGCCCTGCGCCCATGCAGCCGATGCAGGCAGTAGAGCAATCTGCAGTGTATTGAGGAGGGAACAGACAGGAAGATGGGGGGCTGCCACAGCTGAAGGGGACCATCCCATATTGCCACCTCATTGCTACCCCGCTGCCCTCGCACCTCGGCACTCGTAGGAGCCCTCAGTGTTGACACAAAACTGGTTGGCCCTGCAGTGTGCCATCTCCGTGCCGCATTCATCAATATCTGTGGATCAGAGGGAATGAACCCACGGCGCTCTCCCGGGATCCCCACCCCAATATCCAGCCCCACATCTCTGTGCACCAACCGATGCAGCGGTGCTCGTGCAGCACCCAGCCCCTCTTGCAGCGCAGGCAGCTGGAGTCCTCTGGCCCTGTGCAGCGCCCGCAGGCCGGGTAGCACTCTGCAAGGGTGGGCACATGGTGGTGAGCACAAGGTGGTGGGCACAAGGTGGTGGGCAGAAAGCCCTCAGTACAGCACAGCACGGTGCTTACCTGCACACAGCAGCTGGCTCTGGTTGCGTGATGCCTCATAGTAGCCATCTCCGCACTCGGCACAGAAAGGACCTCCATAGCCGGGGCTGCAGACGCACAGCCCGGTGCCACTCCGTGTCCCTTCTCCATCACAGCGCCCGTTGCCACTGCAGGGTTGCTGGGGGCCACCGGCACAGGCTGTGAGGACATGGGGGGGAAGGTGAGGACATGGGGCACCTCCCTTCCCATTCCCCTATGCTCCCTGCAGGACTTACGCAGGCAGTCGGGGCCGTAGGTGCCGGGCGGGCAGCACAGCGCCAGGCGCTCCATGCACAGCCACTGGAAGAAGTCGGGGTGCTGCTGTCGCCTGGGGACACACACACAGTACTCAAGCCCTGTGCCCCCCTGTACGCCCTCCCTCAGCCCCATGTCCCCCACTCACTCGTGGAACCACCATTGCTCCACGTGCTCCTCACTGCGCTCCAGCAGCTGGTGGCAGGCAAAGTCCTGGGGGGGGCACACGCTCTCCAGCACCTCCAGCAGCCGTGTCTCACTGTGGGGTCATGCTGATGGTTATGGAGGATCTCCGAAGGCTGTCCCCACAATGTGCACCAGCTCACCTGTGCTTGTACTTGGCCAGCTTCTCCTCCTCCCAGGCCGTGTTGCCCCCACCGAAGCCTTCGTGCTCCGTTCGTTCCATTCCCTGGGCATGCAGGGGGGATGGCCCAGACACCGTAGGACCCCACAGCTGAGCCCTCCCACCATGGATACAGCCCCCACACAGGGTTACTCAGCCCACTTCCCCAGGACTGTCCTCCCCTGCACTCTGTCATTCCCAGGCCATCCCCCTGCCTCCCCCCAAGAGCCATATCACCTCTTGCGTTCTCCCAGCCACATCACCCATCCCCTCCCAAACCATGTCACTCCTCGTCCCCCTCCACCAAACCATGCCACCCCCTGTGCCCTGCACGCCATCACCCCGTTCTTCCCCTCCCAGCACCGCCTACATAATCCCCATGTTATCTCCATGTAAGATCCCAGCTCAGGTTGTCAACCTCCTCCCCAAGATATCACCAACGTGGCCTATCCATCACCACGTCTCTCATCATCTCCATACACCCCATCCCACCACCCCCGTGCTCCCCCTCCCCATCTCACCGCCATGCTGTCCTCCCCCACCCTTTCCCCCCCCCCGCCCCAGCTCCGCACCCTGCTGAAGCTCTCGGCGAGGCCGCGGCAGGCTCGGCAGGGCTCGGCCCCGTCCCCCGGGGGGGTCTCACTGCCCGCTGCTCCTAGGAGGACCCCCCCGAGGAGCGCGGCCCCCAGCAGCGCGGCCCCGAGCCGGGCCCCCCCGCGTCCGCCCGGCAGCGGCAGCAGCGCGGCCGCCAGGCGCCGCCGCGGCCCCATCCTCCAGCCCCGCCCCTCGGCGTGCGCCGCGCCCGCTGACTCAGCTCCCACCTCCCTCCGCCAATCGGCGCCCCGCGTCACGCCCCGCCCCTCATCCCGCAGCCAATCCGTACAGCCCTCCGGGAGCCGCCTTAAAGGCGCCACCGCCCTTTTTTCACAGCCACACCAAGGACTTCGGGCCACATCGCTCTTTATTCACCCAGTGCCCTCCGCAGCCTCTCAGCCACCGCGGCCCCGTGGGGCTCCAGCCGGCAGCCACGCCGCCCCGCCAGTGCCTGCAGAAAGCCCACGGCCTCGCTGGGCAACACAAAGGCTGGGGCTGCCCGCAGCACTTGGGGCACTGATGTCACTGTGGGCTCCAAACAGGCCACCACGTAGCGCCCAGCGCCCGCAGACAGCACTGGGATGGCACAGGACAGAGCTGCGGCGAAGGCTTCGCATGGTTCCACCTCATTGCCGGGGTCGAGCGGGGGACTGGGGCCGCTAGAAGCATCCCCAGCCCTTGACACACCCCCGGCGGCATCCTCCCACCGCCTGGCAGCAGCCTCAGCCGCCGGGGACAGGAGGAGGACGACGGTGTCCCCACCCCGCAGCGCCTTCTGGTGCAGTGCATGCAGCCACGGCAGCGGCCCCCAAGCCGCCACCCCCACTGCCACCACCTGGAGCAGCCACCACCGCCATCCCCATCGGGCGCAGGGCTGCTGCCAGCGCGCAGGCTGCACGCTCTGCCACCGGCTCTGCCGCATGCAGGAGGAGTGCGCGGCGTCCCCGCAACGGGGCTGTGGGACAGCATCAGTGGTGTCCCCCAAGAACCCCACGGGGGTGGCCCCATAGGGGACCCAGCCCCACAGAGTGATCCCCGCTACTCACCCTTGGAACCATGCCCAGTGCGCAGGGACTTGAGCCAAACTGCAGGGAACAGAGAGGGTGACACAGTGCTGAGCATGCAATTTTGGCCACGTGCAGCCCCACTGCGCTCACCCTTCATGTCCTCCTTCTTCAGCAGCAGCAGCAGCAGGATGCAGGCGGCACACACCAGCACCCCCAGCCAGGCCAGCGCCCAGCGGGCACGCATGTCTGTGGGGCACAGCATCACCACCTATCCCATGCCCCTCGCACCTGCAGCATCCCTTCCTTTTACTCACACTTGTGCATGGGACAAGCCCACAGTGTGACCCCACTGCCGTTTTCAGGACGCCAGAGCTGTAGGCACAAGGACACATCACACAACATCATGTGCCAGCCCATCAGTGCCCGCCAGACGCTGCCCATGCACTGACCTGCATACACTGCCCCGATGCCACGTCCTCCTGCAGCTGTTGCTCCAGCAGCCCCGGGCGGCCGGCTTCCTGCAGGGGGTACAGCTGAGCCAGAGTCAAGGTGGCAGTACCCTCAGCCACAGGGACCAGGGGGACCCTTGACCCTTACCACGGCAGCGAAGCTGGCGAGCGGTATGCAGTTGCCCCGCTGCAGGGCGCAGAGTGATGTGTTCCCTCCAGGCTCCATCACCAGGATGTCGTCTGCATGGCCAGGCAGCACTCCAGGGTGCTCACGGTCCCGCAGGCACTGTGTCAGCCGGACCCTCCCGCTGCTCCTCACCTGCAGGAGAGAACTAATTGTATAAGATGGCCGTGGAGTAGCTGTGGGGCAGCCACGGGGCGAGGATGCCTGCTACCTGCACACAGAGATTGGGGTGTGGCTGCAGCGCTTGGAACTCCTGTGGTCCCTGCAGGCAGAGGGCAGCCCATCAGTGCCATGCATCCCTTTGGCATGTCCTGGCTCCACGAGGATGCTCACCTGCCCGGTGACAGGCTGCTGCAAGCCGGGCAGGGCTTGGCACGGCGCGGCAGGTGCCGGGCTCCAGCAGGGCACCAGCTCAGCTGGGAGGTCGCAGGGTGCGGAGACAAAGCAGGTGAATGTTTGCCCCACATCATGCAGCACCAGTTGGGTCTGCACCCACAGTCGCTCCCACGCTGGTGCATCTGCATGGGGAGAGGGGTCTGTGTGTGGGCGTCTGCCCATGTCCCAGTATCCCTATGGATGTCCCACCCCAGTGTTGGTACCATGGGAGAAAGGGCACAGGGTGGCACGCAGCGGGTCCTGGATCTCCGGCCAGACCTGTGGATGGAGAAGAGAGAGCAGAAAAACGATTTAGGGTGCCCATGTTGTTCACACCCAGCTGGCCCCCCTGGGATGGTGACACCTTCCCACCTCCCGCTGTGTCCCTGCAGCGCCCAGCCCGGCTCCTACCTGCAGGCAGAGGCAGGGCAGCACCTCCTCCAGTGGCACGCTATAGTTCATGGGCCCACTCTGTGACCAAGAGTGAGACGTGGGTCACCCCACAGCACACCACCCCACAGCACACCACCCCACAGCACACCACCCCACAGCGGGGTGACAGCAGCAGTGTTGGGATAGGAAGGGGCAGGCACTCACTGCCGTCACTACGTGTCCCGACCCGCTGGCACCGTGGCTGTGGTTGTGGTAGAGCCGCAGGGTATAGTTGAGCTCCACTGTGGCCACCTGCACCTCCACCAGCACCGCCGTCAACCCCGGCGACACCTGCAGCCTGGGCACTGCATGCGGGCGGCTCAGGGCACCCTGTGCCAGGTGCCCCAATGCCTCCCACACCAGCGGCACGGCCAGCTGGGAGCCCAGCACGGAGCCACGGGCACCTACCTTGGCACTGCGGGATGGCAGCCCGGGCAGCGGGCCACGAGCAGTCTACAGGAATAGTAAATAGGGTGAGAGGGCGAGGAGGCGTGGGGCGGCGCAGCAGGGCCGGGGCTCACCTGGCAGCCGCCTCCTCTGGCTCAGCCGGCGGAGGCCGCGTGTGCTGCCGTAGGCGGCGACGTGCAGCTCCGAGCCCAGCGGTGCCTCGAAGCAGCGGAACCGCACCGAGCCCTGCGCAGGAAAACCACAGCGCCGTGCCCACATCCCACGTGCCACGGCCCCGGCCCGCCCCCCCGCGGCGCAGACGTACCAGGGGCCGGCCGGGCAGAGCGGAGGATGCGCGGACCTCCACGGCCACGCAGCGGGACGAGGCGAACCCGTGAGCGGAGAGCAGCAGCAGCGCCGCGACGTCGCGCCGGGGCGAGGCGGCCGTCCCCGCGTCACCGGCACCGTCCTCGGGCTCGAGGCCCAGGCGCAGCCGGGCCCGCAGACACGGCGAGCAGCCGCCCGGCTCCGCGCAGCGCAGCGCCGGCTCCAGCCGCAGACCCAGCAGCGCCAGCCCCGGGCCCGGCGCCGCGGGCTCCGTCCCGCACAGCACGTCGGCGTCTGCGGTAGCAGAGCGGGACCGAGTCAGCGCCGCTCCCCTCCGCCCGGCAGCGGGGCCGCGGCGCGGGCACTTACCGAGCAGGCGGCAGGCGAGGCCCTGCGGGCAGGAGGCGTGAGGACGCGGCCCGGCCCCGCGGCCCCGCTGCCCCCGCCACGCCGACACACCTGCGAGCAGATCACGGCGTCGCGGGGAGCCCCGCGCACGCCCGCCGCCAGGAGCAGCAGCAGCAGCAGCCCCGGGGCGCGCCCGGTGGGGCCGGGGCACCCCATGGCCCCGGCCCCACGGCCCCGCTCCCAGCCCACGGTCCCCGCCGCCGCCACCACCGCTGACTCCCGCTTCCTGCTCCGCTCCCGAGCTCCCGGGACCGCCCCGGGGTGGGGCCTGCCCCGCTCTGCCCCGCACGGATCCCGCAGACCGGGCTCCTGCGGTCGCGTGGAGAGGCGCGGCCCGGTTTGCCCCCGACGGGCGCGGGGTTGCGGCGCTGCCGGGGCCCGCCGCCCCAAAGCACCAGGGCAAGCGACACGGGGAAACGTAAACAGCGCTTTTATTCCATTCGACGCAGCCACGACCAGGCGCGAGGAGCCCGTCTGGGCCGTGCCGGGCACCCCGCAGTGACAGGAGCTGCCCAGCCGCCTCTCCCAGCCGTGGCCGCCCCGTGCGAGGCCCGCTCTCTCCTCCGTAGCAGGCCCTGCCGGAAGCCCGGCTGCCCAGTCCCAGGGCTGTGCCCGTACTCCAGCCCCGCTCCGTTCCGTTCCGGGCCGCTCTCCTGCAGCCGCTCGTTCAGCCCGGCCGCATCGAGTGCCTCCGTCCTCCGTGTGGCCCCCGGCCCACGCTCTGCCCGAGCTCAGCCCCGCTGCAGACGCTCAGGTACCGGCAGGCTGAAGCGGGGAACCCGCCCGCCCCCCGGAGCCGCCTCCCGCCGCCCCCTTGCCGGCCTCAGCCTCCAGCAGCCGGAGCAGCAGCCCCTCGGCCCGGCCGCGGAGGTGCCGGCAGGAGGGCGGGGAGCCGCCCCGCAGCGCGCCCAGCAGGCCGGGCAGCTCCTGGGGCAGGCGGTAGGTGGGCAGGGGCCGCAGGGGCCGCGGCACGTCGCGGGGGCTGCAGAGCCGGCTGAAGTACACCAGCACCCAGCCCCGGCCTCGCCCCGCCGCCCCCAGCTCGCCCTGCAAGCACGCCATGGCCGCCCCGAAGACATCGTGTGCGTCGCGGGGCTCCCCACCGCCTTCACCCCCTCGCCATAAACGGAAGAGCCGAGAGCTGCCCCGGCTCCAGAGCAGCAGGACGGTGCCCCGCTCGCGGCCCACGTGGCTGCGCTGAGCATAGAGCCAGGGCAGGGCCCCCGCCTGCCCCACACCGCCTGCTTCCCACAGGTCCAGGCGCACCTCGCAGCCCAGCCCCACGCGCAGCAGCTCGGCCAGGGCGCACACCAGTGCCAGGTGCTCCTCCGAATCAGGAGAGTACAGCAGCAGCACCGGGCGGCCACGTGCAGCCTCACCTGCAGGACAGAGGGGACAGCAGTGACAGCCCTGCTCTGAGCAACCTCAGTGGAACTGCAGCGTTCCACCGCCCCGGGACCTTCCCCATGCCCGGAGCGTCCCAGCCCTCGGGGTGCCCCGGCCCTTGCCCAAACCGCTGCCTCTCACCGTTAGGCATCCTCCAGGTGCTGCGGCAGTTCAGGAGCAGCACAGTCACCACCAGCCCCAGGGCCAGCACCAGCCCCAGCAGCCCGAAGTGCCTGTGTGAGACTGGGAGAGGCACAGTGAGCAGGCAGCCATGACACACTGCCCAATCCCCACCAGCCCTGGGGCTCCGCTCACCATCAGGACAGAGTAGCTGCTTGCGGGCGAAGCGCACATCTGAGCGCCAGACCTGGGTGGGGAGATGGATGAGGGGGGCAGGATTTGGGGTTTGGCCCCCCACCCTGATGCAGGCAGCACAGCGGGGCTGGGAGTCACCTTACCAACACGCAGCTGCCCAGGATCTGCACCGGCAGCAGCAGCGCCAGCTCCCCTGGAGCAGAGCTCTCTGGCTGCAAAACACGAGGCAGGGTCACCGTGGCAAAGCTTGCCCCCCTGAGCTCCCCTGTCCTACATCACTCACCCGCGTGACGGTGTAGACGGGAGCCTCAGGCTCACAGCGCCCGCCCCGGCGCTGGCACAGCGCTGCGCTGAAGGACGCGGGGACACGGGAGGTGAGGCACAGGCGGAGCTGCAGTCCCCTGGCACTCAGGGACACGTTCCAAGCAGTGTCTGGTAAAGAGAGAACACACATTGTAGCACGATGGGGTGCCTGAGGGGGAAGAGACAACATCCCAAACCCATGGGCTCACCTGTGCGGTGGGGGCACTCCACGTGGCTGCTGTTCCCATAGGAGAACTGAGGAGGGGACATGGGGTCACCTGTGCACCCTGTCTGGCACCTTCCCAGCCGGTACCCGCCCCGGGGGCTTACCCTGAAGCACAGCAGGGGGTGCACATCCACACTGTCCAGTGTGTACGCCTGGCAAGGGACAGTGAGAGTGTCACTATCTGTCCCCAGGGATGCACTGCACCCTTGGACATCCTGGGGTCCAGTGGGTGCCCTGCAGCCATGTCCCCTCACCTGATCCTCCTCACTTGCCGTGGAGTTGGGGACACTGTGGCACGGTGCAGCTTCAGCTGCCGCCTCCCTCCAGCACAGGGTGGCCCGGGGATGCAGGGGACAGCTGGCACTCAGCACCATGGCCATCTGGTCCTTGCTGCTGTAGTCATGGAAGTGCACTGAGGACCATAGGTCAGGGCCATCTGTGGGGATAAGATCAGTAGGGTGGCCAGGAGACAGAGTGTCCTCCCCAGCGTCCCTTCAGGCACTCACAGGCATCCGGCCGCTCACGGAAGGGGCAGCGCTTGCTGCGCAGGCTGTCACGGTGTGGATAGGAGGCCTGGGGAGCAGAGCACAGCACCATGTGTCTGCCACCCACGTCCCATCGCTGTGCGGATCAGCGCGCACAGGGGTGCAATGGGGATCACACCTCAACACAAAGGCAGGGCACCAGGAATTCATACGGCAGTGAGACGTGGTGGCCGCCTGGCACCAGGAGCTGCAGGCACAGAGGGAATGTGAGGATGCTGGGAGTGCAGGGACCCCCGGGGACCGCATCCTGCTGGCTGCTACCTGGCGGTGGAAGGGCTGTGGCAGTTCCTCACACTCCAAGGCCAGCTGATGGCACAGCCGCACCACCAGCGCAGGGCCCTCGGGCACAGCCACCTCGATGGCCCGCACTTCAGGGAGCCAGGTGTGGGTGAAGACGGGCCCTGGGAGCACAGGGAGGGTCAGTCAATGCCAACCCTTACAAGCACCCCATTCCCTTCCAGCCTTACCCTGCAGCTCAATGGCAACCACATGGCTGCGGCTGATGGCCAGGCCTCTGTCAGGGATGGTATGCAGGGTCACCAGGACCCGCCGCCCACTTTCCGCAGGGAAGCAGTCGAACTGAACCTGCCACTATGGGGAGCAGGGGGTGAGAGCGGCCCCACCGCCCATCCCCATCCCTGCGGCGTGCCCCACACTCACCGGCACATCGCCTGGTGCCTGGTGCCGCTGCCACACCTGCAGCCACCCAACCCGGTTAGAGCCCAGCTCCAGGAAGTCAAGCTGCAGCCCGTGGATTCCTGCAGGATGCCAACGGTTGTTGGTCGGGGTGTCCCCTGCCAGGGTTCCCCCAGCGGACAAGGGGGGCCCATCCCTGAGAACAGCCCGTACCTGCGGCCGGGACGGCCAGACGCACCCGCAGGCAGGGCTGGCAGGGCAGCGAGGGCTGGCACAGCCGCGCCGTGCTCAGCGCCAGGGCGGGCGGGGTCAGCGGTGGCCCGGTGGGGTCTCCCCGGCGGCAACGGGGCCGGGTCAGCGTGCTGTCGGCTGCCGGGAGAGGAGAGGAGCCGTGCACGGGGCCATGCCTTGCACCGGGAGAGTCCTCGCGAAGGGGATCCCCGCGCACCGGAATGGCCCGGCGAGGGAGATCCCCACACACAGAGATCCCTTACGAGGGGGAACCCCGCGCACCGGGAACCGCCCCGCATCGCTCTGCTCCAAGTCCGGCTCCGATCTCGGCCTCACCGGAGAGCCCCCACCCTGGCCCGCCCCGCCGCCGCCGCCCCGCACACCGGGAGCACAGCCCCGCGGCCCCACTCACCGTTGGCCCGGCAGTCCTGCAAGCAAAGAGACGGGGATGAGCGCGGCCCCGTCCGCCACCCCCACTCCCTGTTCCCTTTTCCCCGTTCCCATTGCCCCGGCGCTCACGAAGTTGGCGGAAACCCGCGGGCGGGGCACGGCAGGACGGGCGGGCGGCGGCAGCAGCAACAACGCGGCGGCGGCGAGGAGAGCGACGGAGCGCACCGGGCAGCCCATGGCCGAGTGCCGTAGCCGAGCTCCGTTCCCACCTCCGGTGTCGGCTCCCCGCCCCGGGCCGGCCCCGCCGCATTCCTCCGGCAACACGTGCGGCCCCGCCCGCGACCTGATTGCGGCGGCGCAGACACGAGTGGGAAAGCACGGGAGGGGCTTTATTTCCGTACGGTGACACGCGATCGCAGTCCCAGCTCCGGGCTCAGCCCCGAAGACCTCCGCACCCGCAGCAGCCGCCCTGCAGCACCACCAGCAGCCCCCAAACGCTCCACGCGTGGCACACAGAGCCTCTACCCAACCCCCCTCATTTCTTCTTCTTCTCCTGCGTGCTGGTGAACCACGAGTCCAGCAGCTTCTTGCTGTAGTAGAGCTGCCAGCCGTGCACCTGGGCGGCCACCACCACCACCAGGTACATGACGGAGACGGCAGAGAAGCCGAAGATGAAGCGGTACGCCTTGCCGTGCCGATAGAGCTGCTGAGCCATAGGGAACATCTCCATGGCCCCGTAGATGAGCGGCGCCACAGAGAAAAGCCCGGCACTGATCATGGACAGCACCAGGTAGCTGATGTTGTTGCGGGGGAAGGAGAGCAGACCCAGCAGTGAGGGCAGGATGCTGAGCAGGTAGGGGTACTCCCACTGGTAGGGCATCGCCACACGATCGTGGGGCAGCAGCTTGAGGTGCCCCACACACATCTGTGCCAGCAGCAGCAGCCACAGCCCCACGTGCACGTAGGTCAGTTTCTTGATCTCTGACTTCAGGGCCACGCTGTGGGGACACAGCATGGTCACAGCACAGCTGGGACACGGCTCTGTCACAGCCTGGTGGGGGCACAGCCCCATCACGGCCCAGCATCGACACGGATTTGTCAAGGACGTGATGGGCACGTGGCCCGGAGGTGCATCACCCTGTCACGGCCCCGATGAGGGCACAGCCCCGCAGTATGGGGAGCAGAGGCTCCGTGACACCCACCTCATCTGGTAGTGCGAAGCCACGCGCTCCCGGTGCCGGTAGTCGCTGCCATCAGTGCCGGCAGCACGGGGCCCACCTCGAGACGCCATAGCTGCCTGCAGGGACACAGAGTGAGGGGACCCCAGGGAGGACCCCATGGCCTCCATCCCACCTTCCCGTGACCACCCACCCACGACAGCCGCAGGGACACCGCAGGGCGCGGTACCCCCCGGCCTGCCACTGCCCCCGGGCCCGCCCTCCGCACCTCGCCGCAGGCACCGCGCCCCGCCGCACCCCACCTGCTCACCGGGCTGAGACGCTCTACCCGCACTTCCGGTTCTCTGTGACCACCGCTTCAAGCCCAAACGGCCTCAGGAGGGCGGCCGGTCTATACGCCCGGAGGCCCGGCTCTATGGTCAAAGCGGGACGCTACGCCCTGCGGTCCGCCCGCCGCGCAGGCGCAGTGCGGCCATGGCGGGTTGCGGAGGTACCGCGCGCGTGGCGGCGCGCATGGGGCAGGGGGCGCGCGCCGCGAGGTGAGCTGGGGGGGGGAGGGCGAGCGTGGAGTTCTGTGCGTGTGCACTGCTGTGTGTGCACTGCTGTGTGCGTGCATTGCTGTGTGTGTGCATTGCAGTGTGTGCACTGCTGTGTGCGTGCATTGCTGTGTGTGTGCATTGCAGTGTGTGCACTGCTGTGTGTGCACGGGGCTGCGGAGGTGACACGGTGTGACACGAGTGGGTGTGCTGATGTAGGTGCACGGGAGTCATGGGCTGCTTGGGAACAGGTTCGGAGGCATGGGGGACACGTGGAGTTTCACACGCGTGGGGACATGGAGCGTGGGAGGAGGCGGGGGAGTCTCACGTGTGCCCCATCTCATTCTCCCCGCAGGAAGGGGCGACCACTGGGCCCTGAGGCCGTGCTGGGGCTACTGGAGGCCTCAGTTGTATATCGGGAAGGTAAGGGAGGAGAGGGAGGCTGGACACGAGTGGGTGTCGGGTGATCAAGAGTGGGGTCTGACCCTTCTGCCACCCCACAGGAGCCCTGCTGGCTCTAAGCAAGCCCACTGATCTGCCTGTGCTGGGTGAGTGCTGGGGGGGCTGATTTCTCCAAGAGGAGGCACATCTGGTGCTGACCCCCATACCTCCAGGGCACCCTGGGGAGCTGAGCCTGACCGCGCTGCTGCCTGCACTACGCCGACGCCTGGGGCTGCCTGCAGAGCTGCATGTGGTGAAAGCACCTGCCAGGTATTGGGATGGGTCTGGGATTTGGAATGGGGAGGTGCCAGGGGGGCTCATTGATACCGTGTCCAATAGAGAATGCTCCGGCCTTGTGCTGCTGTCCACCTGCCACCGTGTCACTGAGCAGCTGCAGCACTCCTTCACTGCTGCCCGACGCAGGGGGCAGTTCCCAGCCACCTACAGGTGAGTGCCTCCCCATGAATCTCCCTCCCCAAAAGTGTGAGGCTCTTCCCTCTTATTGTGTCCCTTCAGCGCTGTCACTGTGGGGGTCCCAGCAGAGGCAGAAGGTGAGATCCGTGTGGGGCTGTGCTGGCAGCAGAAAGGGGACACAGCTGTGGTAAGGGGCACATGGGGGAATCTGGGAGGAGTGGGGGGTAGAGGGTGGTGCTGAAGCTGTGCATCCCCCCCTAGGTGGTGGCAGTGCCATCTCCAGGACGCCGCAGCGTGACCCGCAAAGAGGTGAAGAGCACCCTGACCCGCTACCGCCTGCTGGGAGCAGCAGGGGGCTGCGCTTTGCTCCAGCTGCAGCCTCGTACAGGTGAGTGCCCCCCCTACACTGCCCCGGTACCACCACCCCACAGCGCCACCCACCCCACGTCCTTCCCTCCCTGCAGCTTTCCCCGAGCAGCTCCAGGTGCACCTGACGCTGCTGCTGTGCCCGGCACTGGGTGACCACAAGTACGCATCCCGTGTGGGAACAGTGCTGGGGCAGCCTTTCCTGCTGCCCCCCCAGGAGACCCCCACACCCCGCACACAGGTAAGCAGTGCGATGGAGGGGAACTGCTGCCCTATGCTGCGCTTTCCTAAAAAAAATTATCCCCCACAGGTGCTGGATGCAGAGCTGATGTCCCAGCTGCAGCTGTCCCCACACCACCGCCTGCCCCTGCACCTCCACCTGCAGCAGCTGGTGCTGCCCCACACAGTGCTGAGTGCTCCCCCTCCTCCCCACTTCCTGTGCACCCTACGCCTGCTGGGGCTGCCCTCCCCGCCTCTCCCTCCCCATTAAATCTCAGCATGACGACAACATTTATCTATCCCATTTGCGCTCCCCCCATCTTTCCTGTGTAATCTCCCCGGGGGTTGAGTCAGCACTGGTAACCACAGCCTTCTCCTTCCCCGCGACCCAGTTCCCATCTGGAGTGGATGTTGGGGGAGTCTCTGGTGGCCCCAGCTCCTGCCCACAGCCCTGTCGTTTCAGGCGGGGGGGGGGGCTGACAACATGTCCCTCCCAAAGCTTTCCCAGTGTGAAGGCTCACAGCTCACTCCCACTCACAGATTTATTTCTGCCAAAAGGGGTGGGGGCATACTGGGCCATCACCACTCCTCTTTGCTCCCCTCTGAGCCCTCCGTCCCTCCTCCGCGCCATGGGGCCGAGTGCTCCGCAGCAGGGGCAGGGGGCTGAGGTGGGGGAGAGCTCCCTGGTGGGGTGTGATGGGCACACGGGAACGGATCCTCAGCCCTCTGAGTCGGGGCAGACCCCCTGGGGGCTGCCTTGGCCGCATCTCCGCAGCATACGGGGGGGCCCTGTCCTCTGCTGCAGCCAGGGAGCAGCGAGGGCGGTGTGGTCTGCGCAGGGAGCTGCCTTCCACCTCCAGCTTCAGTCCCACGTAGTGCACGGTGGGCACGGCTGCCTGTAGGGGGGGGGATGTGAGGAGCACAGGGCTGTGCCGTCCTCCCCACAGCCCCCTACCCCCCCCTCAGCTCCCCGCCCCACCTGCTTGTAGATGAGCTCAAAGGCTCCTGTGGGGCACTCGGGGTCGTCCCGGCGGTCGATGACAACTCTCAGTGTGTCACGCTGCACCCCGGCACACAGCCGGCTCGTCACCGCTGTGCTGGCCTCCATAGTGGGGCTGGCGTTGATCTCCAGCAGCCAGGGTCGGAAATCCTCACCAAAAATGAAATCAGCCCCATAGAGCTCAAAGCTGCCCTTACGGCCCCGCACCAAACCCTGCGAGCACTGCACCGCCCGCACCACCGCCGCCTTCATACCCGGCACCATCACCTCGGCCCAGGCACCGGCTTGGCCCCGCTGTGCCAGGTACGCCTGCAGCTGGCGGCACGACCACGTGTTGTCTGCTGGCAGCTGCGGGTGTCGGGACAGCCCCAGGCGGCAGTGCCGCTGCACTGCTTGGTTGCAGAGGTGGACGGCCCTGAGGGGGGAGAGAAAGCAGCCTTCAGTTGGGTATTAGGAAAAATTTTGTGGCAGAATGAGCAGTGAGGCAATGGTACAGGATGCCCAGGGGGCGGTGGGTCGTCATCCTTGGAGGTGATCAAGGATTGCTTATGTGTGGCACTGAGAGACGTGGCTATGGGCACGGCGGTGGGCTGGGTGGGAATTGACGTCTGTGAGAGAGCGGGGGGAGGGAGGGACATACAGAGCACGGAACTGCACTCACGCATCCAAGCACTGCAGGGAGAATGGCTGTGAGCAGAAGCGCAGGTAGCACTCGCGGTAGAACCAGATGGTCAGCGGGTTCCAGTCGGTCACCAGGAACCACTGCCGCACGTCAAACTTGGTGCCGAAGATGAGCAGCGGCCGCTCCACGTATTTCTGCACCACCCAGCGGCCCTCCCGCCCCGTGCTGCCCGCCAGCCGCAGCAACTGGTCCAGCCGTGCCACGCACACGATGCCTGCGGATGTGGCAGCACGTAGGGACCCTGTGGCGCATGGGGACCCCCGGACCACCCCTGGTCCTACCTCTGCCCCGGGACGCAGCCCCGGGTTTGAGGATCCAGACGTTGCGCTCGCCCTCCATGTGCAGTTGGGGCAGCTGCTTCGCCAGGCCCTGTAGCAGGCTGCGGCCCTGTTCCTGCTGTGCCATGCTCAGCTGCAGCACGGCCCCCTCGCTGAGATATGGGGTGGCTCAGCCACTGCCTTTCCACCCTTCCCCACCCCTCTGCCAGCACTCACTGCACCACGCGGTAGTAGCCCTGCAGGAAGCTGTCCCAGTTGGGGCTGTGGGGCTGTGTGTCCCCGTCGATGTCCTGGTGGGCCATGCTGTCCAGGTGCCCCCTGCACACCTGCAGCGCCTCCTCTATCAGCTGTGGGGGCAATGGCAGGGCCGGCCCCTCTGCTAGGGGGGTAGCACAGAGTGAGGGATGGAGCACTGCACCATGCCTGGGGTGCGGGGCTCGGCTCCTCACCTGGAGCATCACTGGGTTTTGGGGATGGCTCCAGCACTGTATGCTCACCCTCAGCCCTTCCCAGGGCCACTTTGAGCAGGCAGCGCGCAGCAGTGAGGTGGAAATCCTCTGCAGTAAGAGAAGAGGCATTGCCCAGCCCAAAGCCACGCTAGGGATGTAGGAACTGTGAGCCCATCCCACATCGGCCCCAAGCTCACCAATGAAGGCCTGGCACTCGTCCGCAGCACCCAGCCGGTAGCAGCGAGGGAAGAAGGTATCGGGGTCGGCTTGGTCGAACCAGGGCAGGTTGCGCAGGGTGAGGCACAGCCCCTCCTGTGTGGAGAAGGATGGCAGCCCCGGCGTGCACCCTGTGCCCCCCCAGGGAAGGTCCCCGTGCCCCCACCTTGGTGGTAAGGCAGCCCCCTCGGGCATAGTGGTTCACCACCTGGTCGGGCCGCAGGATGCACCTCTCTGCAGCACTGCAGCGGCTGCTCCAGATGAAGTAGGGCACCTGGTCCTGCACCAGGCGGGACTGGGGGGGCAAGGGCCTGAGTGAGGTGGGACCCCACCCCACATCGTCACCCCTACCCCACTGAGGGATCCCCCTGCATCATGTTGGGGTCTGCAGCCTTCCTTGCTACCATGAGCTCATGGATGCCATCAGGGTTGTCCTTGTCCGTCTGCTCTTCCTTCTCCTCCTCCTCCTCCTCCTCGTTGGGCAGCCACATGGAGCACGAGGACTCCAGAGGTAGCTGCACCCCACGCTGTTCTGTGCTGAGCTCGGCGTTGCCGCCATCTGCCTCCTGCTGCTGCACCCTGCGGGGTGCCTTTCTCTCCACCCAGCCCCGTGCGCGCAGCAGGCGGCGGATCACAGGGTAGCGGCCCTGCACCATGAAGATCTTCTTCTCCTGGGTGGGGAGATGCCGTGGCTAAGCTGCCCACCCCGGGGAGCTCAGCCTTTGTGCCAGTTGAAAATGGGTGACGCTCTGGAGAAGGAGCAGGCCCTCACCTTGATAGCCCTCTCCACCTGCAGCTTGGCCAGCTTCAGCTGCTTGGGGCAGAGCCAGGGGCGGCTGCAGTCTGCAAGAGTCCAGAGGCCCGTGGGACAGCCTCAGATGAGCTCCTTTCAGACAGCATATACCCTCATGTTCCCTTGTTCCTGAAGGGCAGGGAGCAGGCACCCACCTGCCCGCACTCTCTGCACCTTGCCAGGTGCCCCTGCCGCAGCATTTGCCGCCTTTTCAATCTTCATGCCAGCACCACAGCCTCGCAGCGTTCCCCCCAGGAACTCCCCTCACCAGGCTGCGTGTGCCCACGGTCCTGCTCTCGAGTGGGTGAATATGGGGCAACCTGGGGGTGAGGGAGGCTGCTAGCAGCTCTGCCTCTCTCTATGCAGCGCAGGGGATCCTCCTGCACTGTGTCCTCACCCAACGGGGATGCAGGGGGCTTCCAGCAGCCCTAAGCCCTACATCCTCTCCTGTGGTCCCACACCAGCTACTCCCCCATCACCTGAACCTGTGCCACCCCCAATCGCTTCCCTCAGGCCGCTCTGTGCTCCATCCTGCCCAGCACCCACCCGGCCCACACCCACTCCTTCCAGCACCGGCAGGGCTGCCCCCACTGTTTACTGTTGCCGTGGTGCCGCTCCGGGCCCCGCCCCCTTCTGCCCTAGATCCCCGCCCCCCGGCATTCCCTCCCCTTCCCTCCCCCAGCAATACAGCAGGGAGCCGGGGCGTACAGCAAGTAACTCTTTATAAAACACAATGCGACAGGACAGGGAGCGGGGCCGCCTGGCCCCGCGTGCGCACAAGCCCGGTCCGCCTCCGCCCCGGCCAGCGAGGAGACGGGTTTGCAGCCAGGGGCCCAGCTTTCCTTCTCCAGAGCAGGAGAGCCCCGGCATGCGGCTCTGCACAGGCACCGGGAAGCCACGGAGTCACGGCACGGCCTAGAACTGCAAGGCAAGAGAGAGGGCAGGTGCCCATCAGCACTGGAACGTCCCACGCTACATCTCCCGGCTCTGCTCACCCTCAGCCCACTTGAAGGGTCTCAACACCAGTGGAAAATGCTTACAGGCACTCCCCCACATGTCCCAGGATGGGTACAAACTGCACCAAAGCGCTGCCACCCCCCAACCATGTGGGGGAGGCTTCTGTCTCTGAGGGCCGTGCTCCACTGCTAAGAGAAGGAACATTCACAGAGCCTTACGTTCTTCAGGAATTCCTCTGCCACGATGCGGGCCCTGGCATTGACAGAGAGCTTCATCTCACTGATCTCCTTGTCGATCTCTTCCATGAAATGGATCACGAAATCCACAAGCTTGTGCTTGTACATCTGCTCCGTGTGGAAGTTAGTGATTAGGAAGCTGATGTCGTAGCCCTGAGGAAGAGAGGAGCAGTATGACAGCTATGAGAGCACAGCACAGTGACAGCGCAGCCCAGATCTGCAGTGCAGGCCCAAGGAAGCAGAGCTGGGAGCTGCTCTGCTGCCACCCCCTCACCTCCACGGGCTTCCTGCGAAGGATGAAGAAGTTCTCAGCCCTCATCATCATGAAGCGCATGAATTTGTGGCACAGGATCTTCTCGATCTCATCGGCCTGCAGAGAGGAAAGGGAAATTAGGCTTCCCCACAGGAGCGCAAGCTGCCAGCCCACCACCCCTCCCCAGCCACTTCGGCCCCACACCTGTTTGACAGCGATGCTGACACGCACGGAGTTGATGGAGCCCTCAATGAGCACCTTCTCCTTCTCGTTCCTGCTAATGATCACTGGCTGCAACAGGAGCTCCTTGCTGCTCCTGTGGGAGCAAAAAAAGGTCACAACTGATCAGCAGGGAAGCACTCACGGCTCAGTGCTCGCTGGCATGAGCACTGCAAGGATCCCGGAGATGCAGAGCGTTTCCTTCACTCCCACATCAGGATCCCCCTCCTGCTCTGCAGCTCCCCCAGCACCTGGCAGGCAGCAGTGGCTGCAGTGCACGGGGTGAAGGATGGGGACTGCAGGGCAGCTCCGGGGCAGGGAGCTGGGGCAGGGAACACTCCTCCACCACTGGGTCTGTGGATGCGGCTGGGGAGGGGCTGGCAGGAACCCTACCTGACCTCCACCTCGGGTTTGTTGTGGCGCTCCACTACCTGCGAGGAGAAGTTCTCCAGGCACAGGGCGGCCTGCAGCGTGGCACGCACCGCGTTCAGGTACGGGCGCAGCGTGGCGGTCTGTGGGGCACAGCACAGCGTCAGCGCCTGGGCCCATCCCCATATCCACCCCCATCCCTACTTCTACCCCCACCCCTACCCCTGTAACCATGCCCATCCCCACATCCCTACTCCCATCCCCACATCCCTACTCCCAATCCCCATCCCTACCCTCATGCCCATCCCCACTCCCGCCCAGCTCCTTCTCTCCCAGCCCAGACCTGCCCGCTTCCCTCAGCCCATTCCCAGCCCATTCCCGCCCGCGCCCCACCATGGTGACGGCTCCGGTCCGGTCCGGGGAAGCGGAACCGGAAGTGGCCGGTCCTCTCTTCCGGGATGCGCGGGAATCCCCAACCCGGCAGGTGGGAGGAGGCGGGAGGTTCCCGCTCCGCTCCCCGCTCCCGCTCGGCCGCCTCAAGGCCCCTCCGCGCCGCACCGAACGCTCTTGACGCTACGCGGCGCACGGCAGTGCATCCCGTCAAGGAGCGCGGAGGCGGCGCCTCGCGGAGGCAGCGTAGTCCCACGAGGCCCCCCCCGTGATCTCGCCGGTCTTGGTGCGCTCCTGTCAGCGCTTCCATATTAGGAAAGGAAGAAGGAGAGCCGGCCGAGCCAATGGGCGGCGTGCGCCGGGCGGGGCTGAGCCAATGGGGGGCGCGGGGCGGGGCGAAGCGGCGCGCGGCCTGCGGGGGCCGGAAGTTGGCGAGCGGCCGTATGTGGAGCTCGGCCCCCCCCCGGCGCCGCGCCCCGGGCCTGCCCCCCGCCGGGCCCCGCCCGCCCCCCGCCGCGCCGCACGGCCCGCCGAGCCCTCCGGCCCGCCCCCTGAGCCCCCGGGCCCCGCTCCCTTCGCTCTCCGGTTTCCCCCCGGTGCCGCCATGAGCGAGCTGAAGGACTGCCCGTTGCAGTTCCACGACTTCAAGTCGGTGGACCACGTGAAGGTGTGCCCGCGGTACACGGCCGTGCTGGCCCGCTCCGAGGACGATGGCATCGGCATCGAGGAGCTGGACACGCTGCAGCTGGAGCTGGAGACGCTGCTCTCCTCCGCCAGCCGCCGCCTCCGTGTCCTGGAGGCCGAGACACAGGTGTGTTGCCCGTGTCCGCGACCCCCACGTCCCTGTCACCGTCCTGCACACGTGCCCCGACACACTGTTGCTCTTTTCCAGATCCTGACGGACTGGCAGGACAAGAAGGGCGACCGGCGTTTCCTGAAGCTGAGCAAGGACCACGACGTGGGCACCTCTGTCAAGCACGGCAAGCCCAAGAAGCAGAAGCTGGAGGGCAAAGGGGGCCACGGGACGGGGCCTGGGCCTGGTAGACCTAAGTCCAAAAACCTGCAGCCCAAGATCCAGGAGTACGAGTTCCAGGATGATCCCATTGATGTGCCACGGATTCCTAAAAACGATGCTCCGAACAGGTGCATGGGGAGTTGGGGGGCACTGGGATTGGCTGTTTCCTTCCTTGCAGTGCGGGAGGGCATGAGCTGCTCCCATAGTGCCCCCCACATCCCCCCTCACCATTTATTCCCCTGCTCTGGCCTCGCAGGTTCTGGGCGTCAGTGGAGCCGTACTGCGCCGATCTCACCAACGAGGAGGTCAGGGTCCTGGAGGAGCTGCTCAAGCCACCAGAGGATGAGGCTGAGCACTACAAGGTGACAAACTGCATAGCCCCCCACCCATGCTCCCTCACCCCATACCCTACCTTGCACTGTCCACCCCTCAGCTATTGGGCAAGCTGAGTGGTCACACCTCTCTGTGAACATTGCACATGGCCTCTGGGGTGGTGCAACTAAGTGCAACCCCAGTCCCGTGCTGAGCCCCTGGCCCATCCTGTGCTGCAGATCCCACCACTGGGGAAGCACTACTCACAGCGCTGGGCTCAGGAGGACCTGCTAGAGGAGCAGAAGGATGGTGCCCGGGCAGCAGCTGCAGCTGACAAAAAGAAGGGTGTTCTGGGGCCACTGACTGAGCTGGACACCAAAGGTGTTGTCCCATTCCCTAGCAGTAATGGACTGCACTGAAGCTGTGGGGTGAGCTCAGGGGGCTGGCATCCAGTTCCCACAGAACCAGGGCTACTCACAACTTTCTCCCTCCCGCATCCCCCCAGATGTCGATGCCTTGCTGAAGAAATCAGAGGCCCAGCATGAGCAGCCTGAGGATGGGTGTCCCTTTGGGCCCCTGACACAGCGTCTCCTGCAGGCCCTGGTGGAGGTGAGGGGGGCAGGTCTGTGCAATGGCCCTGTGAGGCAGTGTCACTGCATCAGGGCGAGGTGAACCTTTCCCACATGCTCTGCTTGCCAGGAAAACATCATCTCCCCTGTGGAGGATTCGCCCATTCCTGAGATTGCTGGCAAGGACTCAGGAGCCGACGGTGCTGGCACTTCTCCCCGCAGCCAGAACAAGCCCTTCAGGTGAGCTGCTGTGGTGCCACGAAGCTCGGTGCTGCCCAAATTGGCACTTCCTCTGCCCAAATTGGGGCAGAACGTGGGCGCTTCAGAAAGCATCCACTCCGCCCCTCTCAGCGTGCCCCACACCAAGTCGCTGGAGGGGCGGATCAAGGAGGAGCTGGTGGCCCAGGGCCTGCTGGAGTCAGAGGACCGTCCTGCCGAGGACTCAGAGGATGAGGTCCTGGCCGAGTTGCGTAAGAGGCAGGCAGAGCTGAAGGCACTCAGCGCCCACAACCGCGCCAAGAAGCACGAGCTGCTGCGGTGAGTGTGGGCAGGGCACGGGGCCAGGTGCAGTGCCGGCGGCATGAAATGATGTCCTCTGTCCCCAGGTTGGCCAAGGAGGAGCTGCACCGGCAAGAGCTGCGGCAGCGTGTCCGCATGGCCGACAACGAGGTGATGGACGCCTTCCGCAAGATCATGGCTGCCCGGCAGAAGAAGCGCACTCCCACCAAGAAGGAGAAGGATCAGGCGTGGAAGACGCTGAAGGAGCGGGAGAGCATCCTCAAGCTGCTGGATGGGTAGCAGGGTGCTCAGGACAGGGCTGCACGTTGCTGCCGTCCCCTTATTTCACAGACTGGAGTGGAGGCACCGTGAGGAGGAGGAGGTGCCCCTGTCCCCCGCAGGTTCCTGGCACGCCTGTGCTCTGCCTGGGATCGCTGCGGGTTGGGGACAGCGGGTGCACGGTCCTGTGCTGTGACCCAGCGCTGCGACGTTTCACTGGGAGGCTGAGTCCTGCTCCTGGCCCAAGGGCACAGCTCCTGCCCACTGCCACCAAACCGCAGCTGGAGCACGGGGACCCGGTGACAGCGTTCCTGGGAATAGCCACCCTCTGGTTTCCGCTCCCGCGGTTATTCTGGGCACCGGACCTCTGCCAGGCCTGGGCTGGGAGCTGTCCCGTGCCTCGCTGGCTCTGGGGACAGCCAGGGACACCGGTGTCGGGGGAGGAGTGGGGCGGGAGGGGGCAGGGCGGGCTCGGGATGTAGCCGCGGGTTCTGTGGCTGAGAGGGCAATAAAGGAGAATTGGCACTGGCGGCGTGCTGTGGAGTCGTGCGCTGCTGGGGGCTGCGGGGACGCAGGGGAGGGGGGCATCCTACCCCCGTGTGCGGCCGTCCCCTCTGCGGGATGTCGCCGCTCCGCCACGCGCTGTGCGCCTTCCCCGCGGGCTGCCCCTCGCGCGCCCCCGTCGTTCACTGCCCCTCCGCGGCCCGCGGTCACGCGTGGGCACTCGCCGCCCGCGCCCCCCATTGGCTGAGCGGCGGGCAGGTCCCGCCCCCCGCCGTGACGTCAGCGCTGTCCGGCGGTGCCGCGCCAGGAGGAGTCGCCGCTGCTCCGCGCGGGGCCGGGGCCGCCGCAACCGTCGGTAAGAGCGGGCGGGGCGCGGCGGGGCGGGGCCCACGCGGGGGTAACGGCCGCGCCCACTCGCGGTCGTAGGGTGCGCGACCCCGCGGCTCGGTGCCATGTGCGGGGCTCCCCGCTGCCAGAGCTACGCGGGCCGTGCCCGCGGCGGGGCTGTGTCACGCGTGGGGTGGGCACGGGGGGGCTGCGGCGGCCCGGTATCCCCGCAGCACGGCGTCCCCGCGTCCCCGCCACCCGTCCCCTCCGTCAGCCGGGGCGACATCCCGACAGCCCCATCCCGTCGCCTCGCCGTCCCCCGCCCGTGGCCCCACGGATGCGGCATTCCGCTGCCGCGCTGACGCCCCGTCCCTGTCCCCCTCAAGGCGCAGCCCGCGGCCGCAGGACCACCATGCCGCTGGGACACCCCGCGCCCGGCTGGAAGAAGAGGACCGAGGACATTCGCCGCATCTACGACTTCCGAGAGGTCCTGGGCACGTGAGTCGCAGGTGGCACCGGACACGGGACGGGCGGCACCGGCTGCGGGATGGCTGCCATCCCCGTGGCATCTTCTGGCCAACGGCGCTGCGTGGAACTGGGCCAGCTCAAATATTGGCCCAGGGCGGGGGCCCTGCGGGGCGGCACGCACACAGATAGGCCGGGGACGTCGGGACTCGCGGGGGATCGGGCACACGCGGGGCGCGGGGACGCGCAGGGACGTGGCACTGCCCGCGCCGCGTTGTCCGCAGTGGTCCCGGTGGGACCCGGTGGCACCGCGTGGCGGGGCCCGGTGCTGCTGAAGCGCCGTAAGGCTCTTAGGGCGGATTACCGGGTTAATTACAGCAGGGCTTAGGACCGGGCTGTTCTCCACCTGCCCCACCTGGGCGCTGCCGCCCCACAGAGCCACGTGTCCCTGGGGTGAACTGCGTGCCCCCCAGCAGTGGCACTGCCTGTGTCCCGCGGCCCCGCCGTCCCCTCCCGCTCACCATTCCCCTATAAATAGCCCAACTTTCCGCTTATCACCATAGCAATAGTGGCATAGCAGTGCCCCCCTGGTTCACACTGCTCCCCCTCTTCCAGGGGGGCTTTCTCTGAGGTGGTGCTGGCAGAGGAGAGGGCAACCCAGAAGCTGGTGGCCATCAAGTGCATCGCCAAGAAGGCGCTGGAGGGGAAGGAGGCCGGCATTGAGAATGAGATTGCCGTCCTGCACAAGTAGGGGGGCTGCTCTGGGATGGGGGCAGGGGGGTCCTGTGATGCTCCCACCCTAGCATGGCCCCACTGCCAGCACCCAGCACCGGGTGTTATCAGCACGGCCCTAAATAGCCCAGCACATGGTGCTGCTGCTCTCTGCCCTGCTGCCAGCTGGGGGGGCTGATCCCGGCCCTTCTCACCCCACCATGCAGGATCAAGCACCCCAACATTGTGGCCTTGGATGACATCTACGAGAGCAGCAGCCACCTCTACCTCATCATGCAGCTGTGAGTGACACGTTGGGGGGGCTGCTGGATAGGGGCCGCCCCTGTGAGGAAGGGCTGATAGCGTTGTGTGGCCCTTGAAGGGTGTCGGGAGGGGAACTCTTTGACCGCATCGTAGAGAAGGGTTTCTACACCGAGCGCGATGCCAGCACGCTGATCCGGCAGATCCTGGATGCTGTGCGCTACCTGCACGACATGGGCATCGTGCACCGCGACCTGAAGGTGAGCAGTGCGGGGAAGGGGGGGGCACGGAGATCAAAACTGGGGGTTCTCTGACATCAGCCCTCCTGCAGCCCGAGAACCTGCTGTACTACAGCCTGGAGGAGGACTCCAAGATCATGATCAGCGACTTTGGGCTCTCCAAGATCGAGGGCTGTGGCAGTGTTATGTCCACCGCCTGTGGGACACCTGGCTACGTGGGTGAGCCTGGGGGGCCTGTTGGCCTGTGGGCAGTTCTCCCCGTGGTACAGCACTAGGTCCCCCTCACTGTGCTGTCCCTCCAGCCCCTGAGGTACTGGCACAGAAGCCCTACAGCAAGGCAGTGGATTGCTGGTCCATCGGGGTCATCGCCTACATCCTGTAAGTATTCCCCTTCCACACGCTGTGGCTGCACAGGGGACACTGTGAGTGACCTCCACGCTGTCCTCCACACCTACCAGGCTCTGTGGGTACCCCCCCTTCTATGATGAGAACGATGCCAAGCTTTTTGAGCAGATCCTGCGGGCTGAGTACGAGTTCGACTCACCCTACTGGGACGACATCTCGGAGTCAGGTGAACCCCAGGGGTCAGCTGTTTTGGGGGAGGGTCCTCACAGGATAGGGGCTCACAGCTGCCCTCTTCTCTCAGCCAAAGACTTCATCAGACATCTGATGGAAAAGGACCCTGACAAGCGCTTCACGTGCGAGCAGGCTCTACAGCATCCCTGGTAAGGGATGGGGGCACTCCTCCTGGGAGGCAAATAAATGGGAAAGGGTTGCCCCCCTAAATTGATTCCCTCATTCTAGGATCGCTGGGGACACAGCCCTGGACAAGAACATCCACCAGTCAGTGAGTGAGCAGATCAAGAAGAACTTTGCTAAGAGCAAGTGGAAGGTGAGCACAGGGCTTTGGGTGGGCCACGGCAGTGCTGGGGGCAGCGCAGTGACAAGGCAGTGTGCCTGCCAGCAAGCCTTCAATGCCACGGCTGTGGTGCGACACATGCGGAAGCTGCAGCTGGGAACGAGCCAGGAGGGCCCCGGGCAGATGACACCGAGCAGCCCCTGCCATGGCCAGTGGTTGGGGGGGGGCTCCAACAGCGGTGAGCCCTGATCCCCGCTCTGTGCCATTCTGCACCCTCATGGGTCCAGGGGTGCTGCCAGGCTCTCACCCCACATTCCTCCCTACAAAGCAGGGTTGGACTGTGAGCGGGTGCCAGCAAACAGAACCCCCCGCCTGCCCTCTGACTGAGGGGGTCTTGAGATCCCCTGGGCACAACACAGGGTATGGGGTGGGTCCATGGGGGTCCTGCTGCCTCCCCATCTGCTCCCTTTGGGGGGGGGGGGAGCAGTAGTAAGGGAGGGCAACCTGCCCCGCTTCTCACCATCTCCTGGAGTGAGCCCCATGGCTGTGGAGTCTGTGTGGGAAGCCCCCAGGAGCCCCCCCATACCAGCCAATGGGGGCTACAGCCCAGCTCCCTCCTCCCTCCTCCCTCCATCTGCCCCCTAGCATGTTCAAAGAGAATTTTCCAAATGGACATTTCTATTTTATTCCTTGTAATAAAGGAAATAGACAAACAGTGTCTGGCTTGGCTCGTCCCCCCAGGGGCCAGCACGCAGTGGGCAGGAGACAGACAAACTCTGCTCTCAGATCCCCCTGTGCCCCCTTCCCTAGGAGCACCCAGCCCCATGGCTTGCCTGGCTGTGGCCCCTCCTGGCCCGGCTTCGACTGTCCCGGTCCTTGCGGAGGTCAGCGCAGAAGAGGACCTGTGGGGGGGAATGAGAGGTGCTGGGTGAGCACAACTGGGAGGGACAACCAGGTGTGTGTGTGGGGGAGGTTGGTACTCACCGCCTGCGCCCAGCCCGCATAGGGGCCCCACAGTTCACGGAAGAAGTCACCTGTGGAGAGATCAGAGCCAGCAATGGGGGCTCAGCCCTTGCACCACCAAGCTGTGGGTGTCAGCTCGTGCCCTCACCGATCTCCTGGTGCACACGGGCAGTCAGGGAGCGGGCACCCAGCGCTGCCCCATAGCGCTGCCGGGCAATGTTCCACACATGGGTGTCTACTGGCACTGCCTCTGCCTTGTCCAGGGCCATCAGGCACACACAGTCAGCCACCTGCCACATGATGCACAATCAGCCCTGCCATCACCCTGTCCCCATCCCCATGCCATCACCCACCTTTGCCCCCACTCCCGGCAGGGCACACAGCACCCTCCTGGCCTCAGCATAGGGCACGGCCCGCAGCTGGCACAGCCCCTCGGCACCCATTCCCTCGGCGATGGCGCGTGCTGTGCCGCTGACAAAGCGGGCCCGATAGCCAAAGCCCAGCGTCCGCAACTTGGCCTCCGCTTCAGGGCCTGTGGGAGGACAGCCGTGGAATGGGGACGTGGGGACAGACGTGGGGACAAAAGGATGGCTGCCAACCTGCCAGCGCTGCCAGGGAGGGGAAGGCGTGGAAAGGCTTCTCATTCAGCGAGCAGAGCTGTTGGCCAAAGGCCTGGCAGAGGCGCTCGATCATGGTGGTGATGCGGGCCACATGGTTGTTGGAGGTGCAGATGAAGGACAGTAGGCATTCCACAGGGTCCTGCCGCAACACCCGCACCCCTGCAGCACCACGGGTCAGTGGGGCCCAGCAGGTGGGTGCTGCCATCACCCCATGGGGCTGCCCCACCTGGGAAGGCAGTGGCTGTCTGGCAGAAGAGGGGGTCGGCTGCCCCCCAGGTGCGGTACAGGGCCGCCAGCCCCACGTCCAGCTGGAAGTAATCCCTCAGGATCCGGTCAGTTTCAGGGCCAGGCGTCTCCTTGCCATACACCGTGTACCACAGGCGGTCCCGCTCCTGGCGCAGCGTCCACACGCGGTCACCCAGCACTCCTGTCCATGCACCAGGGCTGCTCTCCCGCCACCTGCCAGGCACCGGGCATCAGGCTACTCTGAATGGCCTCATACGGCCTCGCCGTCTGACAGGAAGGCCCTGCTGTCTCACCGGAAGGCCTGCCCTGACGCCAGCACCAGATCCAGGCGCAGCTCAGCTGAAGGGCAGCGCAGCCACCGCCACAGGGCTGGGCAGGCCGAGGGGGCATCCCGCAGTGCCATGGGGCTGCGGCCCCGCAGAGGCAATAGGCTCAGGCTGCACTCTCACACCATGACACCCACCTGCACCCACGGCACGCTCAGCTCAGGTGAGGACTCCTGCGGGTGCCCACTTGTCTCACAATGCTCCGCAGCACCCTGCTCTGCACCCCCAGTCCCATCCATCCCCGCCCCCATCGCACACCCCACGTACCCCCCCATATCCTCTCCCCCCTCCCATCCCCACGCCGCCCCAAAGCCCGCTCCCCGCCCCGTCCAGTACCCCCAGCCACCGCCGCCACCATAGAGCTCCCCCCACCCAGGCACGCAGAGCGCCGCTTCCCGCTCTTTTGGCGCCGCTCTGGCCCACTTCCGGCCTCTCGCTGGCCCAACCCCGGAAGTACCCTCGTCCCTCCCTCCGCCCGACTCCCGTTACGGCGGTGGCGGGGAGGGCGGCTGCGTACGAACGAATAGATTTTTTTTTTTTTCCTCCAAAATAAATACAAACACGTCCGAGCGCGGGGCCGCCGCCCCCGTTCCGTTCCCGGGGCCGCCCCCCCCCCTCCCGGGGGGAATAATTTAAAGGGCAGGGCTGTACAGTATTTACAGCTCTGGGGGCACCGGGAAGGCGGGGGGAGCCCCCCCAGGCCGCAGGCCAGCTGCAGCGGGCCCGGTGCCGCGGTGCGTCAGTCGCTCTCGCTGGAGTCGCTGCTCTGCTCGCCCTGCACCTTGTTGCGGTGCTGCATGGCGCGGTGGTAGGCGATCTGCACCGACTTGCGGATGTTGGACTTGCGGCCCTCCAGCATCTTCTCCTTGTCCAGGTCCTGGTTGACGCCCAGCGGCACCAGCTTGGTGCGGGGCAGCCACTGCCTGCGGGGAGCGGGGAGCCACCTCGTTTGAGGGTTACGGGCGGCTGCGCGCTCCCCCCAGCGGCACCGCCGGTTTCCCAGCTCCTCCCCGACCCCCCCAGGCCTCACCAAGTGCGCTTGTTGTCAAAGAAGAGGACGAGGTAGAGGTGCTCGCGCGCTTCCTGAGTCATCTGCTCGCCCAGCTTCAGCACCTCCAGCGGCGGCACAGGGATGGGGACGCCGTGGTGGAACATGCCCTCTCGCGGCATCTTGGGGTCGATGATCTGCCGGGGAGGAGGGGCCGATGCTGAGGCAGGGGACAAAACCACAACCCGGCCACAGCCCCGTTCCTCCAGTACCAGGAACTGTGAGCCCGCCTCTCACCCCGCTGACGGCACCAAGACCATCCCTGGCACTGGGATGGGATTCTGGGAGATGCACATAGGTGGCCAAACTCACCAGTGCCGGGTAGGAGGGGTAGCCCCGGCACTTGGCCCACACCAGATCCAAAGCGTCCAGGGAAGAATCCTCATCCTCAGAGAGCCACCCTGCACCACGGCCAATGCCCTTCCGCACCACTGCATCAAGACAAGGGGGAGAGAGGACTCAGACATGGCCCTTGTGGCTGATAGAACAGGCAGGTGTGCAGCTGGAAGGTTGTGACACTTACTGCTGTGCCCCACGCCTCGCCCGGCACCCACAGAGTAGGATTCGTTCTCTGTTCCTGATGTGTCCTCACTGCTGTCCTCAGGGAAGTTCACGCGGGAGAAGGAGGGCTTCCCCCTGCCCTGCTTTGAGGGTGTTGTGCTGAGAGAGGGAGCAGAGCTGTGAGCAGCAGTCACACTTCCAGAAACTGCTTTCTGAGTGTCATCTGTAAGCTTTCTGAGCCCACCCAGCACCAGGTACTCAGCAGGCATACAAAAGGCCGACCAGATGGTGTTTCTGCCCGGAACCCTTAGCCCTGCCTCACCTGCAAGTGTACGCTCACCCAAGCATGCTACAGAGCACAAAAAAGCACAAATCCTACAGCCAGGCCTGCAGCCCTCTAGCACTGGGTTAGCAGCACCAACAGGAGTTAGGCCAACAGGAGAGTGAAAGGGAGAGGCACAGTAACACACCTCACCCAGCAGATGCCCGTAGCAGTGGCACAACCAGAGGCAGGTGGTACGTACCTGGTACGGTCTGAGGCAGCACTGCTGCTGCTGCTGCTGCTGGACTCGGAATCGGAGCTGCTGCGTGGAAGGTTACAGTCGTTGCGGTACACCAGGAAGCTCTTCTTCACTGGCTGGTTCCCACTGCTAAAGCCATTGGCCGGCAGGTCTGCAGATAACAAACAACAGAGGAGCATTAGGAGGGCACGGTGCCCTTGCTGTGTTTCCTGCAGGGCTGTGGCTGCTGCACTCACCCATGGGAGCGTCTTCGGTGGATTTGTCGCTGTCGCTATCGGAGCTGGAGCTGGGCCGTGGGCTTCGCCCCCGCTTCCTCTGCCGCTGGGAGGACCCCATAATGGGGAGCTGCGGGGGGCCTATGGGACTGTTCCCATGCCCAGGAGCTATCTGGCTGTCTCGATTCTTGGGGGGACGTCCTGGACGTTTCGGAGGTCCTGCAGTTTTAGGGTTCTTCTTGGAGAAGAGCACTGAGGTCCTCCTGCCCACTTCGTGTGCTGGAGTGGAAGAAGAATTGGGACCTAGACCTGGAGGAGGGATGAAAAGGCATCAGCCACAGCCTGCAGGACCTGTCAGGGAAGGGATGGCAGTGGCAGAAAGGAAGAGTTTCATCTCTCAGAGCTCCACTGCAACCTCGAAAACCAATGATCCTAAATGCTCTCTGCTTGCATGAGAGCCTGCTTTTTCAGGTCTTAGGGGAACAGGGTGCCAAGGTGACAAACCTCAGTGACACCTGCCAGCTCTACCTAGGGACTCTGCAAGGTGGCAACTGAGCTGTGCTTTCCGAGGAGCATGGCTCAGCACCTGCTCCCATCAGCTCCCAGCACCAGGCAGCTTGCAGCGGGCACGTACTTCACTCCCAGCCCCTGCAGGGCATTTGGAGCGTGGCCATCCCTGCTGCAAGTAAGCAGTCAGCCCGGGGAAAGCGAGCAGCAAGGAAAGTGGTGGGAGATGAGGGAATCCTCCAGACAGACCACCTGCCTTGATCCTAAGGAGTTGCTATGGGTGAGGCTTGTGTGCATGGCCCCCCTGCCTTAGCTCTACTACACAGCCTGTCCAGGTGTGGTTCCCTGCCATTCCCCAGCAAACAGCAGCATTTTGGAGCAGTACCTTTGCCGGTCTCCTGGCTGCTGCTCTCCTCAGCAGCACTGTCTGTCTGAAGGTCCTTCTCACAGGGGTTGTGCGACTGCAGGACCCCCCTGGCAGAGGAGCTGTGCCGCTCCAGCCCATCTCGGCCCAGGTCCCGGGGGTGTGCCAGCTTCCGCCGCAGGACTGTGATCTCCTTCTTGATCATCTTGGCCCGGCGGGATCGTCCTATGCTCTGCTTGCCAGCATTGACCTCGTCCAGCCGCTCCAGCAAGATCTTCAGCTGCTCCTCCAAGGGCAGGTGCTTCTGATTTTCCGAGAGCAGCAGCCGCATGTCTTCTGAGGGCACAAAGAGGATGAAAGGAATCAGAAACTTTTTGGAGACCCTTTACACAGGAGGGCATGGGACTTCCCCTCAGGAGGAAAATAACTTACACAGTACCAAACACCCATGAGCACAGAATGTTACCAAAAGACAGTCTGAGAAAGAGCCCTGTGGAAAGCAAGCTAGTTGGGACTGCTGGGGAAGGCAGGCTAATCTGCAGCACAGGGAATGCTAAGGATTCCCATCAGCTGAGGCAAGATACAGCAATAAAAAAGAAAGGGGTTAGTAACAGGAAGGATACAGCAGACATACATGAGCTGAAGTGACCCTGACGCATTCAAGTGTAGGGAAGTTCTACTGCCTGAACCCTTCTACTGCACCTTCAGCCCTTCACATGCTCAAACAGGGAGAGCAGGACCCCAAAAGGACCCTTCTCAGGCAAGTTACTCCTGGTGGCATCCCCCACTGCCCAGCAGGAGACAGCAAGAACAGCCTTAAGTTGCCCAACTGTTGGGACTTAAGCTCCGAGCAGCTCTCCTACACGAGGACAGGGGACAAACACCCACCATCCTCGATGTCCTGGACCTGAGCCTCTTCTACAGTCACGCAGTGTGGGAAATGCATGCCTGTCTCAAAGTCAATGCCCATCTTCTCCGCCTGCCGGCGAGCCTGCCGCAGAACCACGCCTCCCTGCTCCCGCAGACGGACGGCTGCCCGGTAGAAGATAGTGTCTTTGGCATTGTACTTCAAACAGTTGTTGATAATCAGGTTGAAATCTTCCTCAAAGTCATCAAAATTCAGGTAACGGTACGCTTCCAGGTTTTGCTTCATTGTCTGAAAATCCATCGGCTTCTTGATGTGATCCAGGTAGTCTGGGACCTGTATTGAGAAAAGAGCCCGTGCTAAAGAGCCTGGAGACCCCCGTTAGTACCACCTGCTCCAAGAAAACAGTTGTTAGAGGAATCAGGTATTGCTCCCCAGTGCCCTGTCCAAACACACATCTGGAAAGCTGCCTGCCTTTGCAGCTAGAGGAGCTGTGGAATGCCTCTGGACTAGAGTCCATGTGCTGTACTCAATCTATTAGAGCCGACACATGCTTTGAAACGTTTTTGTGCAGCTTCTCAGGGGTGAGGGTAAGTACACACACGTAGAACAGACTGCTCTGGGTGGGACCACACAGCCAGGACACCTCCAAGCCCACCTGCTGCCAGATCTGCACAACACTAGCACTCCCTCTCCCATCTCCCCAGGCAGGGAATCACCACTGATGTTCTCAGAAATCACCTCCTTTGCCCCCAGAAGTGACATTTCTGTGCTGTGCTCAGCCTGTTACCAAGCAAAGGGTTTTGCAGGAGGACATGTAAGAGCATGCCACCTGCCTAAGGATGAGTGCAGGCATTCTGCCTTTCCCAGGCAGAAGCCCCTAACCTGTCACAGACAGTGGGAAATCACCAGTAACACAAGCAGAGGAGCTGAGTGCTGCGTTCCTGGCCACCAGCAGCTGCCAGCACCACCCCTTCTGCTGTGCATTTGGCTCTCCCAGGACAGGCAGTGCTGCACACATCCCCGTTGAGTGTGTGGTGTTGGGACTGGGAACCATCAGCAGGCTGCCCAGAGGGCTTCTGGAGCAGAAACCCCCATGGGCAGCCCTCAGCGTGAGCAAGGGACAAGTGTGAGTGAAGTAGAAATCTGGGGGAGGGGGTTCTTACTTCGTAGATTTCTGTTACCTCAGACAGAGGGACCGGCTCACTGAAGATGTTGCCCGTGTCTTTCTCCTGCAGGTGCTCGAGCGTCTTGCGGAGGAGGATGAGGAAGGGGGTCAGCTGCATTTCCAGTGCCACCTGCTGCACTTTGATCTGAAACAGAAGAACGGAGCGCAACTGAGCATCCTGCCCTAGAGACGGCCTCCAGGAGCAGCTTAGCAGACCCACAGGACAGTGCCACCTCTCCCTGCTGCAGTGGGGCCATTCCTCAATAGGGGCTGCACGGGGCACGCGCTGCACCTCAACATCACCTCTAGAGAGCAGAGGTGAGGCACAGGCCCCAGCACCCGTGTTTCCCACATCAGCCTTGCACAGCAGCCACCTTCATGCAGAGCTGCCGGGGCAGGGCACAGCGCAACCGAGGGGACCCTGTGCCCACCGTGCAGCTCACAGGGCAATTGACCAGCACTCAGGAGAGCCCGTGCTCACGCCCACCCCAGCAGCTCCCCAAGGAGGGGCAAACAATCGTTACCGTCTCTCTCTTGAGCTTCTCCCGCTTGCGTATCAGCTCCACCAGCAAGCGCGCGCGCTCTAGGTCATGGCGGAGGCGCTGCCATGATTTCAGCTGCTCCTTCAGGGCCCAGTTCTTATCCTCAGTGTCTCTCTGCAGGAACATCAGAGACTGTGAGCTGACAGAAGTGTTCCCATCTCCTCCTTCCTGACTGCGTGTGAGGGCTCTTCCCTGGTACAGGGAACCAGCGCGCCTGACCCGCTGCCTCAGTGAGCATCCCAGCTCCCCTGTCGTGTGGGTGACACAGAGACAGCCCAAATGCTGTCTACAGCTCAGTACCTGCTCCATGGTCACCCAGCCCCGAGGATGCGAGAAAGCAAACTCTGGAAATACTCTGCCTGACATGACCACAAGCAGGAAGCTGCCCGGGACCACAGAGCAGCAATAACAGGGTCCAGGCAGCTGCCCAGAGCTCTAGTGAAGGGCAACAGGGCAAAATGGGAAGACAGCTCTGGTTACTTTCACTTTTGGAGAATCAAAAACCATGCTGACTTTTATTCTGCTACTGTAGCCAAAGATGAGCAGAAGTAGTTTCAAATCTTCTCCAGCAAATAAAAATGAGAGGAGGCAAAAGCGGGAGAAACCGCTGCCTGATCACAGTCTTCAAAGGGCTCAGGAAGGCTTATACAGGGAATCAGAGGAAAGATCTTCCTCTGGCACGAGAAACCTCACATCTGTGAAGCACTGACTGAAGGCTGAGGCAAACAGCAGGCTGAGAGCACCACCCACAGGGAACGTTCCCACAACTATTTCAGAATCTGTGAGGCCTTGGTTTCTTCCATGTCTGGGGATCCCTAGCCACCCCTCTCAATGCCCGCTGACACAAGTGGCCTCAGGTTAGAGCCACTTCTGCCAGCTTTGTCACAGCTGCTGGCCCCATGTCAGCAAGAGGAATGAGCTAACTCCTGCACACAACGGGGCAGGCTTCCCTTCCCATGGCAGGCTGCCAAAGGCGGATCCGTCTGGCAAATCTCTGAATGCTGAGAGTGGAGGAGAAGGTAAAGCAGCAAAAGCAGGCAGTTGGGGCTGCCCTTTCCTCATCGGGAGGTGGAGCTCTTTTCTCCAGCCCCCTTCTGAGCCCACAGGCACCACCACATGCAGCAAACGCTTTGAGCCTACAGCTGCAAAGGCGCAGGAAGCACACGCAGACACCCAGGATGCCCCTCAGCACCCCAAAAAGCAGCATGTACCTGATCACAGTTCCTCTGGGACTGCAGGTGTGTCTGAAGGCGGCGCAGCAGAGGGACACCGTTGCGGGATTGCCTCTTCAGAGTCCAGTAGCTGTGCAGCCTCTGCATGAACTGACTCTTCCTCTGGATAGTTAGACGATTGGTAATCTTGCTGAGCCTGAAGAAGGGAGAGGAACCACAAACCCAATCAGCAAAGCAAACCTGGCCATAGTAGAAGCCCCAGTGTAGCAGCGAGGCCACCCATGAGCTCCTCAGACTGAGCGCACACACATTTGTTTAGCAGAAATCCCTGAAAGGCCAAGGAATGAGGCAGCACACCACCGACAGTTACACCGAAAAACTTCCAGCCTTGTCTCTCTGAAAGGCCTTTTCCTTTCTTTCCTTTCCTCTTGACTGTTCCAGGTTGGGGTGCAAGGCAGGGGCACTGGCAGCTGGGCCTTTCACAGCTCCCTGTGGCCCCGAGACCACGGCACGGCTGTCCCAAAGCTGTGATTCACCCGGCTTATTATGCTGGCAATGAGGGGCCACCCAAGACGACAAAGGCCCTATTCAAACATTACCAGACAGCTCGGCAGCCCCGAGCAGTTTGTAGCATGAACAAATCTGGGAAAGCGTGAGGAGGGGTGGGCAGACGCTAGCAGAACAGAGCTTGCTGTCAGAGCTAAGGAAGGACTACCCTGAACAGCCCCAAACAAAACAAAAGGGGTTTTCCTCCTCTTTACAATGGCAAAGCCTGAAGCAACTGAGACAGCCTCTTACACCAGTGCACTTAAGAGGTGCCCTGCTAGGTGGGACTGAAGTGTGGACCCCATATCTCCATGTCCTGCAGGGCCAGCTCTTCACACAGGGTGATCTGACCTGCATCAGCCTCAGCTGAAGGCAGACAGCATCATCATCTGCTGTCATTGGCTGCGCACAGCTTCTACAGGAAGACATTTGGCATTCTGGCAACAGCCCTTGAAGAATAATTAATCCCAACAGGAAGGCCTGGGGTGAGGTTAACAGCTTCTATCTCAGTGTGGGTTTCACTGTGAGCCCGAGGGTAGCAGAAAAAGCCTACAAACAGCTTGCCAGTGCATCCACACGTGGGAACAGAGAGGCTCGGGTTATGGAACGCACCCTGAGCGAGCGAGCCGTACCATACGGTTAGCACACCAACACCATGGCGTGAAGCCATCAATCCTGCAGCACAGACCTGCCCACACAAGTACCCAAACTGCCCACAGAGCAAACCCCAGTGCCTGCATACCCCCTCCCACTCCACAGGAGCCGTGAAGGAGCCCTGCCAGGAGGCAGTGGCCCCGTGCTATGACAGCTGTGACTCTGGGACCTGAGGGCCAGCGAGTGCAGCTCCAGCGTGGTGTCCCAGCTGCAATGAGGAGCACCCGGCTGGTGACTCATGGCCACGAAGGCAAATGCTGCCCTGCCCGGCTCCAGCTGTGCACCACAGGCACACCGCAAGGCTGCGAAGCAGCGGGGCTGTGTGGGGCCAGCTGTGGCAAAAGGAAGGTGGCCTCTGCTTTCTTCCTGCAGCCTGCTCCAACACACAGGAGAAGAGCTCTGGGAGCCCCCAGCTGCTTCCTGCCACCTCTGGCCAAGCTCGGTTGCTGTCATGAAGCCAGCGGCATCTATTTCCTGTACAGGCAACTCGTGGGGCTGCACATTTTACTCCTCTCTGCGGGAAAGCCAGAGGAAACCACAAACAGCCCTGGGGAAGAGCAATGTGAAAAGCATTTGTGCAAAAAGATAACGCCTGCATACAAAGCGAGACACGAGACGGTGAGAAAGGGAGAGGCAACGAGTTGTACCTGTGAGGGGGGATGCAGGGAACAGAAACCACAGGCGCTGCAGCTCGTTTTTCTGCCAGGATCTTCCGCGCCTTCTTCATTTTGATTCTAGACTTGGCCTTTGCCTTTTTCACCTTCTCGGAGCTCCAGCTCTTTCCTTCCTCCTCCTCCTCCTCATCCTCCTCTTCCCCCTCGCTGTGGGAAAGCGCGGGAAGCCTGCGCACAGAGCCTGGAGGTGTGTGGATGTCACAGTAGGCGGTTTTGCGCACGCTGAACGAGGTCCCGTTTGCTCCCGTCTCACGGACGGGCTCCATCTTCATGTAGAGTCCAGCCTGCTGGGCACAGGTGACGTGGAAAGCGGTGTAACAGTTTGCCTTGTGACACTGGATGCAAGCCCCAGAGCCACGCTGCTTGCAAATATAGCAGGTCAGCTTCCACCGCGCGGGTGGGATGTGCTCAATGCTGTCTATGGGCTCCAGGAAGACCGTGTTGGCAAAGCACACCTCCGGGATCCAGAGGGCACAGACCACGTGTGCCCAGCGCCCATCGTCCGTCTGCTTGAACGCGCCGCCCTTGTTGGGGCACAGGGCGCAGTCCACGGCTCGCGAGGGTGACTGCAGGCACCTCCTGCAGAGCCACTGTCCCTCGGGGATGTAGGGCACCCCGTAGCACTCCTGGTGCACGGCCAGGTTGCACATATCACAGAAAAGGATGACGTTGCTGTTCTGGCATTCCCCGTCATTGCAGATGCAGCACACGGCATCCTCGTCAACCAAGGCGTTGGGGTCTCCCTTGTTGTGGCTCTCAAAATACGACTCCTTCTCCAGCCTGTCCATCAGGTACTCAAAGATCTCCTGGGGAATGGGACTGACGCCCTCAGTCTTCCGCCGCTCGTTCATGATATCCAGCCAGATGTAATCTTCCTCGTCCATATCGTACTCCACCTCCTCATCCAGCTCCTCCGCTGACTTCTCAATGTACCTGGAAGGGGAAAGCACGGGAGGGTCAGAGTTCTGCATATTACAGCCAAAAGAAACCCCAACAAACAGGAAAGAAGCAGCCGCGCTCAGAAGCTGGAGGTGCTGCTGCACTGCTCGGGGTACCAGTACAACACAGCTGGGTGTTCACACAAAATAACAAGTTGCAGACATTGGAGACTTGTCAACACAAGACAGGAACTTGCACAAGCCAGCAAGTGGGCACCTGGTGCTCTAGAGGCAGCAACCTTGTTCCCCAGACACACGAGCATTGGCCCTGCTGCAAATGGAGTGCAGACAGTGCCATGTTTTGGTAATTCTACCTGCTGCCACCTGTGGGTGAGGCAAGCTGAACTGTGGGGAAAAGCCAGAAGCCCCTGCACCCTGCTCCATCTGTCCTGCTCCATCCATAAATGACCAGCAGTCACAGTGCAGCACCACATCGAGCACTATGCAGAGACCTTATGGGGAGTTCTCTTCTCCTGCAGCGTGACGCAAGCCCACATTATTCTTCTGTGCCTGCAGCTTGGTGCCAGCCTCTCAGGCAGCATGGTGGCTAAGAGGGCAGAGGTGGCTGTGAGAGCATCGCTTCAATGCTCAGTATTGGCTCTGCTTATTTTGCCCAATTAATAAACCACGTATGGAAAACCCATAGGGCCACAAGAACACATTAAGCCTGGAAACACACACAGCTTACAGCTAAGCTTTGGTGCTGGAGGGCTCCTGACTTATCCTAGAGCGTCTCCAAAGTGCAGTGGGGAAGGCAGAAGAACTCTCTCTGTCTTCCATGGAATGGTTGGCTTGGGAGGGCCCTTAAAGCCCACCCAGCTCAATCCCTGTCGCGGCCTGGCTGCCACACAGTAGCCTGGCCATGGGCACCTCTGTGGACAGGGCACCCACAGCTCTGGGTGGCTCGGTGCCCTCTGAGTAGGGAGTTTTCCCCCAGCATCTAACCAAATAGTTTAAACCCATTCCTCCTCACCCTACCACTAGAAGACCGCAAGAAGTCGCTCCCCACGTTTGCCACGAGCTCCCCTTCAGCCCTTATAACCACACCGACACCAGACCGCAGGCAAGCCCCCAGGCGGCACCCGAAAGCCGCGTGGCCACGAGGCCCCCATCCCGCGGGGCGGCACCGGGCGGCCGAGAACACTCCGCTACCTGTAGTAGGAGGTGGGGCGCGGCGGCGCGTCGGGCGTGTCCTGCTCCAGCTCCCGGTACACCACCTCGGGCAGCTTGGGGGCCGCGCCGGCCGAGGCGTTGTGGTGGTGGTGGTGGTTGGAGTCCTTGCGCTTCTCCTTGCTCTTCTGCTTGGCCGACTTGGGCGCGGCGGCGGCGGCAGCGGCCGCTTGGCTCTCCCCGTTCTCCTTGCTGCCGCCGTTCTCCGGCGCCTCCTCGGCGGCCTCCTCGTCCTCCGACACCACGTCCAGGTTGTCGAAGATGCTGATGCGGTGCACGCGGCCGTGCAGGTCCACCTCCACCATGCGCTGGGCCTGCGCGTAGGTCATCACCTCGCGGCCCGGAGATTGCGACGCCTCCGAGGGGTTCGGGGACTGCTTGTCGGCGGCGCCGGCGCGGCCCTGGCGGCCCTTCTTCTTGTGCTTGCGGAGCGGCGGCTGCTGCGGCGGCGGCGGGTTGTCGTGGTCATAGTGGTACAGGTGGTACTCGATGCCGCTGTAGCTCTTGTAGATCTTACGGCAGCTGCCCACCGGGCACTCGTAGGGCGGCTTGGTGGCCCGCAGGTTGTGGCAGAACGTCTTCACGTCGAAGTCGACCCCCATGGCGCGGCCTCGGCCTCGTGCGGGCGGCGCTGGGGCGCCGAGGCCCGGCCCTGCTGCCGCCTCCTGCCGCGCTCAGCGGCCCCGCGCCCGCGCCATGGCCCGGCCCGCAACAATGGAGGAGCGCGGGGCGCCGCTGGGTAAAGCGCGCGGCGGCCTTAGCAACCGCACTTTCGCCACCGCGCCGGCGGAGCGGGCGGGACGGGCCGTGGGCGGGCGGAGAGGGGTGGGCGGAGCGGCGGAGAGCAGAGCGAGGAGATCGGAGCGAGGAGAACGGAGCGCGCTTCCCGAAGAGGAGGGGACGCGGTGCCGCGCGGCGAGCGGCGAATCTGCCGACGCGAATCTCAAGGACGAGGACCCGCGCCGCAGCGGCCCGGTGCGGTTGGAGCGTTTTATTGCGGTCGGTGACGGCGGCGCAGCCCCGCGCACGGCGCTCCGCGACCGGACCCGGCGGTGACGCGGCCGCGCCGCTTCCGTCACTGCGCGGCGTTGCGGCGGGGCTCGATGCCGCGGCCCCGCATGTAGGACAGCAGCTGCTCGGGGATCTCGGCCAGCACGTCCTTGGCCAGGCGCGCCATGCTCCGCACCTGGCTGCCCGCCTCGTCCACGTAGTCCCGGAACGGCACGAACTGGGGGCAGCGGGGGGCCCGGCCCCGAGCTCTGCCCCACGGCCACGGCCGCACGGCGGCCCCGAGCGGAAGCGCAGGGCCTGGTGCTGCCCCGCGCCCAGCCCCGCAGCCTCACCTGCACGATGTCCCTCTCGGCGTAGCGTCCCCGCGACGACACGCGCACCTCATCCCCGTCCAGCTCCTCCATGGCTGGGGGGCACCGCTCAGACCCTACGTGCGGGCGCCCCCCGGGCCCCTCCCTGTCCCCGGCCCATCCCGCTCACCCTCGAACTCAGCCGGCCCCACTCCCACGATGATGATGGACATGGGCAGCGCAGAGGCCTGTGGGGCGGAAGGGCAGCAGCCGTAGGTTCGGAGCGGCCCAGCAGCACTAAGGCTGTGACCGGTGCCTGGGCCGGTGGCGTATGGCCACTCACGGTAACGATGGCCTCCTTGGTCTGCATCATGTCAGAGATGACACCGTCGGTGATGATGAGCAGGACGTGGTACTGAGAGCCGTCAGTCACCTGGGCAGCCGTGCTGTGGGGACACGGCGTGGGATCCCTCCAGCAGCCTCCCCACCTCATCCCCCACGGCATGGCCATGGGACAGGGATGGCCCTACAGTGCTCACCCGGCCACCTGGTTGATGACGGGGGCGAAGTTGGTGGGCCCGTAGAGCTGCACGGTGCGCAGGCTCTGCAGGTAGGACTCGAGCACGCCCTCGATGCCAGCACAGCTGGGGTTGTCCACGTTGTTGTTCTGGGGACAGGAAGGGTGCTCCCATGGTGCTGGGTAGGATGTGGCCAGGCTGGCTGCTCCCCAGCCCCATGGGCTGCCCCACACCTGGCAACAACAGGTTAACCCCAGCCTTGCACCAGGACGCACCAGGGGGAACTGGTGGGAGATCTTGCCATCGGGTGGCAGCTTGGCACCAAAGCCGTAGGCAGGGAAGAGCTTGTCACTGTCGTAGTCCTGGATGATCTCCCCGACGGCCTTGAGTGCCAAGGCGTAGGCGCTCAGCTGGTAGGGGCTGGCGTAGTGCAGCGACGTGGGCTGCGATGGCAGCCCTGCAGCACAGCACCCATCAGCACCCACCCAGTGCCACTGCCCAGGTCCCTCCCACCACTGTGCTCACCGTTGGAGGCCGTGAAGTCAATGGCGACGGTGAAATTCAGCTGTGTCCTTAGAGGGAGAGCGAAGGAGGCTGCCAGCCCCAGGCACGGCGTGACCTCTGCCCACTCCCCCAGACCCACTGCCCACCCCACAACTGCAGCCACCGTTTCGGCACCCCCAGGCTGCAGTGTCACCATCACTGCCTTCCCATCCCTGTCCCTCAGGAGCTTGGGGGCACCTGGCCCCACTCACCCGCCCCGTATGTAGTCAACGAAGGTGAACTCAGACTCGACGGAGAAGGAGAGCAGAGTCACCTGTGGGCATGGGGCATCAGAGCTGGCACCCTGCAATGGGTGCGAGCTGCAGGAGCACCCCAGCCCCACTCACGGTGCCAGAGTTGACATATTTCTTCTTCTTGCACTTCTTCCTGGGGTTCAGCACCTGCGGGCACCAGGCAGGTCCTGCTACGGGGCTCCCCATGCCCCCAAAGCTGCCCCACTGTGGCCCCTGCCCTACCTCATACACTGTGAACTGGCTCTGTGCACGGGACAGCTCCCGGTAGCTGGTGGCAAACTCCCCGATGAAGTCGTGGCTGCAGGAGGAGCACAAGGTCTGAGTGTGTCGTGGGATGAGGAACACCCTGATGCCTCTCCCTTTGGGGCACAGCCTCACCTCCCATCCCGGTCCCAGTCGTACACATCAATCTTCACTGTGCTGGAAGTAAAATGGGGCTGAGGGGGAGCTGCTGGCATGGCCCACAGTGCCCAGGGCTCAGCGTGCCATCAGAGTGGCACCACATGCCCAGGGAGGGGAACAGGATATTTGGGTCACGGTGGAGCTCTGGGGAGGGGGAAGCTTTTCTGTAATTTGGGTTGCAAAAGGAAAAGGAAAAAAAAAAAAAAGAACACCACTAAGAACCCAGGTTGGAGTTGCATGCTGGCTGTGGGGAAATGCTGTGTCCTGTCCTACTGCTGCCCCATTGCACACACCACAGCAGCGGCCCTGTGGTGCAGAACGGGTTCACAATATATGGGGCAGCTCTGGAGGAATGTGTCCAGGACACATTTTGGGGGATGTGAGATGTATCCAGGGCTGGACAAGGGGTTGCAAGACGGGGCCAAAGCGTGGGGTGGGTCAAGGCTGCCCCACAGAACCATCCTCACCGGTCGTAGTCACCGTTGCAGAGGGCACGCACGGGTATGGTGAAGGGCTGCCACACTGGGTTAAGTGTGTTCTTCACCACCTCCGTCTTGTGGCAGATGGTGAAGCTGCGGGGACGGGGCAGGGTCAGGGCATGCTGTGCAGGGACACCTGCACCCCACATCCCCACGCTCACGTGCCGTCCTCGTTGCTGCGGTAGAAGACAAGGAAGGGGTCGGATTTCCCAAAGAAGTCCTTCTTGTCCAGCTTGTTGGCACACAGCTGCATGGTGACGATGTCCTGGGGATGGGGACTGTTACCACCAGCCTGCTCCTCTCCCCACGCTCGGGTAGCGTGCAGATGCAGCACTCACCCTGCAGTTGCTCAGCTCCTCGGCCAGCAGCAGGATGGTCCCACACCGCTTCCCTGGGACCCCCCTGTGACAACAGCCCAGCGTGGGGACAGTGGGGACAGCACAGGGGCAGGATGCGGGGCGCTCCGCAAGGCCCGATGCTGCAGGTGTGTCCCCAGCCATGCACAGGGACACTGGGCAGCATGGCCACCAGGGTGTCCTGAAGCGGGGTGGGCGGCCAGGGGCACAGTGTGGGACCTCCAGCCCTGCCACAGGATGTGACTCACGTGAGGGCTCTTTCCAGACGGCCCCGCTGGGACCCGATCACCTCTCCCAATGCCACGAACGCCTGCCCCAGGAAGTCCTGCACCCAGGAACAGCATGCTCAATCCTTGGGGGCTGTTGTTTGCAGCCCCCTCACCTTCTCATCATCCCCAGCCTGCAGCCTTATTTCCCACAGGATCCCAGATGACCTGAGCTCACCCTGTGCTCTGTAAGAGCCCATGTCCATAGCCCACAACCCCTCCTGCACCCCCAAGGCCACCCTGTATCCCTGAGCTCATCCTGCAGCCCTACAGCCAACCTGTGCACCCACCCTGTGTCCTGGCCCCGTCCTGTATGCCCTGGGCCAGCCCACAACCCTGGACTCATCTTGTATCCCCCAGAATGTGTCCTGGTCACATTCCTCCAGAGGCACCCCGTGTATCCTGGAGCCCTCCTGCACACCCACAGCAGGCACCAGTTCCCCAGCATGGCAGATGCCTACCTTCTGCCAGACCCAGTGTGGCATGGAGAGACAAAGAGCAGGGTGAGCCCCCTGAGGCCAGGGGTGCCCATCCTATCCAGAAGCACGGACAGGACTTGGCTTTGGGGTGTCTGGAGCACTCACCTGCTTGTAGATGGAGCAGCTCTTAGAGTCCACGTTGTAGCTGGCAGTAGCAAAGCAGAGCTGTGAGCTGGCATCAGGGCACGTCCCCATGTCTTCACTCAGAGCTTTGGGACCCCTGCTCGCCCCGTTTCTGACCCCTCTGCCCATCCGTGCTGCAATGCTCTGTACTGCTGTGGTCTCCCATGGGTTACCCACGGGCTCGGCACCCCCAGCCTCGTGCTCCCCATTGCTGCCGAGGCACTCACACGTCAAAGCGAAGGTTTTGCTTCTCCTCAAAGTAGTAATCGAGGACAAACTTGCGGACGAAGTCGGGGTTCAGGGTGTTGTCGATCACCTCGGTGCGCCCGAACTGCGGGGATGGTTCCGTGAGGGCAACCCCATCATCCCCACATCCCTCCCCAGCGCAGCTGCCCCGGCACTAATCCCCGATTAGCGGCAGGGAGGGATCATTAGGGTGGAAACGGGCGGCCATATGGGCCCATTTAACCGAGCCGGGGATTAGCCAGGAGCCGGGGCACTGGGGACGGCGGGGAACGGGGAGAGATGCAGCACTCACTTCTTTCCACTCGCTGCTCCCCGTGCCCTGCACGAAGAGGATGACCACTGTGGAGAGAGGGACAGAGCCGTGCCACGCTGCGCCGTGCCCGCACCCAGAAGTGCTACCGCTGCCACCCACCTGGGTCGGACTTGGAGAAGGTGTCCATGTCCAGCAGGTTCCTGGGGGGGACCGAGCTGCGAGTGAGCGATTGTGTGCGCCCAACCCGTCACGTGTCCCCCGTGCGTGGACTGTCGGGGGATGGCACCGCGCGGGAGAGCCGCACACAGCCGTGGGGCAGGCGGGCGGCCGGGCAGGGGCGGCACGGTGGGACGGAGAGGAGCAGCGTCTCCGGCGCTGACAGTGATTGAACGTGACAGAGAACCCATTTACAGCACGAAACCTTCCCCGGTGCCGCCGGCAGCGGCTAATGGAGAGCGCAGGAGCGAGGAGAAAGCGGACACTTAGCGGGGGGGCACCGCGCATCGCCCCGCGGCCGCCGCGGCGGTCGGACAGAGGGAAGCGCGTTGACAGCGGCTCCGCCGGGCTCGTCCCGCAGCGCGGGGCTCCGCTCCCCCGGCCCGAGTGCGGAGAGCAGCCCCTGGGCGCGGCTGAGCCCTGGAGGGGCTGCAAAGCAAGAGGCTCGGCCACGTCCCGCAGCGCGCCCCGGTCCCTGCCCAAAGGCGCGGGTACCCACGGCTCCGCAGCCCTTCCACCTGCTGCTCTGCGGGGCTGGGAGACGGCGAGGGGAGAACGCAGCCTTCGGCCCAGCTATGCCCCACAGCCGCAGGGCGGGAGTTTGGTGACAACCCCGCAGGACGGGTGATTCGCCCCCACCTGCCCGCCGGTCCGGGGGTCTCCGGGGCGATCCCTCGCAGGGCTGCGCTCGGCCCCCTACGGCCGCCGCTCTGGGCCGGGGGCATCGAGCGGCACCGCCGGTGCGCTCCCGTCCCGCGGGCACCGAGCCGGCCTCGGAGCGGGGCAGTGCCGGCACCGGGCACGGGGGCGCCCGAAGTGGCGAGTGGGGGTTCGCGGAGCGGGCAAGGGACTCCCCGCGCATCTCCCCACGCGTTCCGCATCCCCCCGCGCCCCGACTCACCGGCAGGACACAGTGAGCTCCACCTTGGTGCCCGGCACGCTGCCGGCCGCCGCTTCCAGCGCTCCCGGAGCCGCCATCCCCGCGCGGGCGCCGCCGCTGCTCCGCGCCGCCTCCTCCCGCACCGCCGAAGCGGGCGCGCCCGGGGGCGGGCACGGGCACGGCGGCCCCGGCGGCGGCACCGCCCCGGGAACGGGAACGCTTAGACCAGGGTACCGGCGCGCGGGGCCGGGGGGATGCCGTCCGGCTCGGTTCCCGCCGGGCGGGCGGGCTGTGCCCCGCTGACCCCTCGATGCCGGCTCCCGTCCCGTCGGGACTCCCGCCCGGAGGAGCTCTCGGCCCCGGCGCGCTGCTATTTCGGTGCCGCCGCTCCCGGAGCGTGGGCCGCGCTATTTATAGCGGGCGGCTCCCCCGCCGGAGCCGCTCCCGGCTCCTCCGCGCCGCCGCCCCCCGGCTCTTCCCAGCTCGCCCGCCTCCCGCAGCCCAGGCACCACGCAGCCCAGGGGTCGGCACATGGAGGTCTTTACTGCGGGGCCGCCTCGGAGCCCCCGCCGCTCCCCGGCCCCGAGCAGGGTAATCACAAGCGGGTGCTCGGTGCTGTGCCCGCGTGCCCCCGAGGACGGGGGTCCCGGCTCGGCCAGGGGTCCCCGGTTCTCCATCCATCCGTCCTGGAACGTGGCGGCTCTCAGAGCGTGCTGCTGCCTCTCAGTCCCACGCCCCGCACGAACTGCTCGAGGAGGCCGCCGATGGCCCCCGAGGGGCTGGGGGGCACGGCCTTCAGGCCGATGGTCCGGCTGTAGCTGGCCAGGAAGGCGGAACGCACTTCTTCCAGCCGGGACTCGCGGTCGCTCGCTGACACCAGCCTAGGAGACACAATCGGGAGGTCAGCGCTGCGGCTGTCCCACGGCCTTGTGGGGCTCGCAGGGAGGCAGCGCCAGCCCTGAAACGCCCCGGCTGTGGCACCAGCGCTGCTGCCTCCCTGCTCAGCCCCTGCAGCATCCCAGCAGCTTCCCCCGGCTCTCCTTCTCCACCGCCCCCTGGCTTCTCCCCCTACCCTAGATGCATAGATATCGCGGTCGTTGCTGGCTGACATCAGCCCCCGTGCCGGCTCTGTCCTTGTTTCCAGACGGAGCCCGGCCACCTGTGCCGTGCTTGGACAGCCACTTCCACCTCAGCTGCGGGCAGCCATCGCTGCCCCTTCACGCACATATCAGGGAGCAGCTTTGGCAAGGAGCAGGGACAGGAGGCAGCCGTGCACAGGCAGGACGCAGCCCTCAGTGCCTTCCCCGGATCCCACTTTCCTCTCCAGCTCAGCTCAGCCCAGCCCCCGGCTCAGAGTGCAGCAGGGCGAGGACTTAAGGTTCCCAACGAGGGAAGCGGCAAAAAGCAGTGCGGCCATTCAGAGCCAGCAGCTCCACGTGCCGTGGCTCAAACCTGTCCTCGCTGCGGCTCCCAGCGAGAGGAAGGCATTCCTCAGAGGTCGCCCCAAGGGCACAGCTCAAAACTCCCCATCAGAAATTCTCTTTCATCTCCCCAGCGCCTGGGCCGCCTCGAAACTGGCACAGCTCATTTGAATGGAAGCGTTCACCACCCACAGCCAACAGCTTCAGTCTGGAAATGGCAGCGAGAGGATATGGTGGGAGGCCCGTAAACAGTGAGCACTGCTGCGACAGCCCGCCCGGCCGCTGTGCAGGGTCTGGTAATGAAGAGAAGCCAGAGGGCGAAGTAAAAAAGGCGACGTTTCTGAACACATGAAAAGATGCTCGTTGGCAACCTCATTAGGATGGGGAACTCGCAAAGCTGCCAGCATGAAAAAGAAGCTGGATGAAAGCAGGGCATGCTTATATCCCATGTTCAGTGATCTCAGATGGCAACTGCGGAGGTAAGGGAGGGTGTGCAGCAGTCAGGTCCTGCAGCTTTGGGCTCTCACATCTTTTATGGGACAGCTTAACACGCAGACAGTTTTATGGAGTGGTATGAGCAGAGGTGCAGGGCCACCGACAGCCCGTGTCCCTCAGTGCCACATCCTCACCCTGCCCTGTGATGCAAAGCAGAAGCTTAATTGGAATTTAATTTCCCCAAACTCACATTATGCTGGGCTGCAAACACTCAGGATAAAGCCACAGCAGGCTCCTGAGCAGCACAGGAGCAGGAGGCGGTGCTGGGGCAGGCTCAGTGCTGCATCTTCGCACTCCCTTCTCAATAGCAGCCTGGGCCTGGACCCGCAACCCCCAGCACCCCAAGCAAAGAGCTGAATGGGGCAAGGCGTTCATGGCCTCAGCTGCACTCCCAAGGGAGAGGCAGCACTGCTGTTCCCCACCCTTTGAACCTCCCAAGTCGCCAAACTGCAAGCAGCAAGAGCCTCCAGGTAGCTTCTGCGCCTAGCTTCTCCCTGCCACATTCCCCATTCTGACGTTACCTCCTGGCTGCTGCTCAGCAGCCAGGCAGCACCGCTGGGCTTGGGGGACACAGAGCAGTCACTGCATCACACATCTGCTCCTTGGTCCCTTCTGCTTCCCTCCTGCTCCCCTCCCCCAGCACTGCCCAGATGCTACAGGAGCAGCACAGTGTGTCCCTGCCAAGGCAGAAAGGGAACCTGGTGGCAGGAGTGTCCCACACTCCCTGTGAATCTCGCCCTGCACGGGGCAGCTGCTTGGATCTACTCAAGATAGCAGGCAGCTCCCAGAGGAGCCAAACCAGGCAGTGTCTCACAGCACACATTTGTTTTCATGTTGCTCTACCTCCAAAGTATATACTCTGATCTCCATTACGGGACTGTGAGCTTCAGCGGCACGCCGCCAGTGCAGCCAGCCAGTGGCAGCCCCTGAGCTGCCATTTCAGCTGCTTGATTGAGAGCTTGCAGCCTGAAGGCACACACCAAGGCTCTGCTCTAACAGCAATTAAAGCACAGCTCCTGCCTTTCAAGTTTCTGCAGAGGTGACTTTCTATGCAGGGAGGGCTGCGTGCTTCCCCACCGTCTGCACGACGTAGGGGCTGCTGCTCTGCCCCAGCCTTATGCAGCACCTGCAAACACCACCAGGCAAAGCAGGGTGATAGAATTAAAGCCCCTCTCCTGCTGCAGCAAGGACCTGAACCCAGCAGGGAGATGGAGATGAGCAAGATCCAGAAGCAAGGGTAAGCAGTCCTGTCCTGTCAAGCTCACTTCCACGGATGCCCAAATTCACTGTCTTCAAAGAAGAGCAAGAAAAGCCTTCTCCTACAGAAAGCATCGTGCCCCCCATCGCTGGATGGAAGAGATGTGGGTTTCCTTCAGAGCTCAGTGAGAGAACGTGCAGACGGAAAGCACCAAGGCAGTGAAGATGGGACAGCTTGTTACAGGCTGCCAGACTTCTTCCAGAGCACCAGGTGGGAACGTTCCAGCGCCTGCAGCCAGCTGGGAGAGCCTGGGGAGACGCTGCATTGTAGACACTTACAGGCAAGTGTTAGGGAACTCATCCGGGAAGCTGCAAGGGAGAGAGGCGTCTGCGCTCAGGGTTGCCTGCTCCCGAATACTGCCACACCCTGTCACCATCTGCCAGCTGCCAAAGTCTGTGGAAACGGAAGATCCGGGCAGAGAATGGTCCGCCGATCTGGGGCAGAGAGAGAGGGAGACGGGGCCATCAGTCAGGTCATCAGCCACACGCCTCCCGCTGCGCCGCTGCCAGGGGGACGGCCGCCAGCAGCGCCGGTGCCAGCAGTGCTGGCACTCTGGCAGCAGGGCAGCATGCAGCGCTGGCTCGGCCCCGGGCCAGGCCTTTCCTCTGATTGCGTGAGGAGAGCCAAGCTGGTGAGGCAACCGAGCGGCACAGGTGCCTCAGGAGCCAGGCAGATCAAAGCTAGCGAGAAGCAGATGGCCATGCAGAACAGTGAGACCCTTTAGCGAGATGCAGCAGCCCCAAATCCCACACAGATGTGGAGCATCCACCTGTAGCTCATTTCAGCTGTGAGCGCATCCCAGGGCAACGGCAAAGCCTGATGGAGAGCTGTGGCTGTGACTGGCTTGCTGGTGAGGAAGATTTAGAGACCCACGGTCTGCAGTACCACCAGCGCTGAGCAGGACTGTCCCTGTGCTTTGGGGCACCCACCGCCCTGCAGCTCCATCCCCGGATTAGGAGGGTGGGCTGTGCTGGGGAGGTGCAACTTTAGAATGTGAAACATAATTAAGAGAAGGCTTGCAGGATGTAACCTTCCACCAGGAAAGCAGGGAACAAGAAAGCTGAGAAGCGAGCCTGAGGAGTCCCTCCAAAATCCAAGCAGCGGGCAAAATCACCTGAGTGGAACCCCGAAGTCTCAGCTTTCTGGGAGCAAGCCATTACTGTGCCCTGCTGCACAGCAGCACGCACACTGCTGGAAGCACAGCCTGTGGCAGAGCTACTCAATTACACACCACCAAGATCTTGTGGATAATTTATCTGAGATGTGCCGAGCACAGAGCAGTGCAAGAGCTCCAGCTCTGCTGGGCCAGGTACTCGCATGCTGTCTTCACAGCTAAGAATAGCTGTGGCGCAGTGCAGCTGCTCCCCGAGAGGCCAGAAGAGCAGCCAGAGCCACAGGATCTGCTACAGCATGGAGGGCCTCGGTGAGAACGGGGAAACACAGGGTAAAGTCCATCTGTGATCCAGATCTAAGCCTGGCATTTAGCGAGTCTGATCAATATATCCAAGCTTGAGAAATACAGCCCCGAGCTGCACACAAGCTTCCCCTGGCAGTGCTGGTGATCCTGCAGCTGCAGGCTGAGTAATGCCTCTTCTTTCAGGTCCAGGCAGAAGGGCAGCACAGGAAGAAATGGGAAGAACAGAGCACTGACTGCCTTGTGCAACACTTGTCCTCAGGCTGTGAGGTGAACCAAGTGAGTTCAGAGAGCAGTTGTGTGCCTAGCACTGAGAAAATGCTTTCTTCCAAAAAGATGTTTTTTCTAGAGCACGTAACACTGCAGTAGGAACAAGGGCATCTCCTACCTTGGATCTGGAGCTACAGCACATACTGGTAGAGATGAGACAGGGATAACCCTCCCTGGGATACGAGGAATTCATAAAGCAAACGGAGCAGCTTTTTACTGACATCTGTCCCTCTTCCTGCCTCTGGGAGACAAAACAGAGGAGACCAGGCAGAGCACAGTGCAGTGCTGGAAGCACAGTGCAGGAAGCCAGAGAGAAGCACACCAGGACTGGAGGAACACTGCTTCAATGTGGAAAGAAGAGACTATTGCTGCTTTAAGTGCAGGACGGACAGGAAAAATAGGAGCAACTTAGCTACATGTGGAGTGACAAGAATTTGAGCTAAAGCAGTGAAGAGATGAATAAGCAATAGACTTAAGTACAGGAAAGGAGACAAGGACAGTGTTACCATCAGAAATGTACAAAGTTGCCCAGAGGACAGGCTTGGGTCCAGGCAGAAAGAAGGGTTTTGAAGGTGGAGAGCCTGAACAGCAGAGCAGGTGGAGATGGGCTTGGGATGGGATCTTCATATACAGATGAAGGGAATTGAATGGAAATCTGCATTTTTTGCAAAGGGAGAGTGTGGTACCAGGAGGTGCCTCTGCCCACGTGGCAAGCAAAAGAGCAAAATGTGATCCAAGGCACCAGGGACGTGTCTGTCCAGTATCATTGACATGGGTCACGTACATCTCTGATAAAGAGGATGAACAACTGCTTTCTGCTTTGGGTATTTAGCCTTGGCTCGCAGCTGCTGGACCGTCTTCCATGGCTGTTGGCTGGAAGCAGACCAATCTTACACCACTTCCTGGAGGTGAACCAAGTCACCTCTTCAGACTCATCTTTGACAGGCTGATGAAAGCATCGAATACCTCCCACAAGACTGGCTGGTGGCTCTGCAGCCCTCCAACCCCTCCTAGCATCCCTGGCCCTGTCAAGCAGCTGTGCAAAGTGGCAGTGCTCAAACACCACCCAAACACATTTGCTCCTTCTCAGTGCTGGCCACACAGCAGAGAGGGGCTGGTTTGGATGCATGACACCTTCCTGAAGAGCAGTGTGCTCCCACACTCCCAGCACTCACCCATCTGCAGGGGAAAAGGGAACCCTATCCCAAAGCAGACTTCAGAAATGGAGTCCCCCAGTACCAAACTGTCAGACAGCATGAGCTGCTTCTCTGTTCTGCTCCAGGTAGCTAGCATTTAGAAAGCTGCATCTAACCTAACAGCACAGGAATCTAGGAGTTCAAGTCAGCTGATTTGGTTTCTCTGTTCCAGACAGCAGAATAAACACCTGATTAAGTGAATAAACTGTCAGTGATCAACTCTGCATTGAGTGTAGGTCACTCCTCCTTGCTTAAATATCTGAGTGCAGCCAGCAGAGCTGTGACACCATTATACACTTTTCTTCTATTGCCACCTTCTTCTCAAGTGAGGCTCCTGAGGCAGCATCACAACCAACAATCACCTTAAACAGCCTTGAAACAGCAGGGGCGAAGGCTGGGAGAGAAAGGATGGGGAGACAAAATGAGAAACCTTGTGCTTGCTGCAGTGGTGGTGGAGCTTTTTAAAAGCTGAGCTTGAGACCAAGACCAGATCTGTAGGCTAACCAGTGCAATCTAGTTAATGCCAGAGGTGAAAATCTTCCTGGTGTTCGTACCCCTGAAGGCTCCTTGCAAAGGTTTGTTGCAGACACAAAAAGGGCTTCACTGGTGCCTCAGTGCAAGCTGCTGATACTGGGATAAAAGGCCTGGGCCCCAAACCTGTAAGAACAACAGGTTTGCAACATATGACAGCCCTGCCAGAGGATGGCTAGCTTTAAGGATAGCACAGAGGGGCTTGGGAAGCAGCCGGACAGCTACAGCAAAGCTGACACGGTTAGCAAAGAGGAGATACTGCAAGGCTTCAAGTTGCTGTATCTGCCACAGACATCCAATGGCAGACAGAAAGAGAATGAAAGTGAGCTTCACACACCCACCTCCTCAGGTCCACGAGTGGGAAGAAACTCCCTCAAAAGTGCAAAATTAACAAAATTAGATTAGCAAAACAGAGATGAGCTGCAAGCTGTTCTTTCACAGAAGGAAGGACCTTCAGCAGTCCACAAACTGGCAATTCCTAGCCTGAAACGATTCCTTTTAATTAGGTCAGCGCTTCCCATGCAACATGCTGCACAAAATAGAGTATTTCAGAGCACATGGACACCCGTTTGCCAGAGAAGAGCCAATACCGGAGGCAGAGCAGCAACCAGGAATCCTTCCATTCCTTAATACGTAAGTGAGATGAGTGCCAAGCACCCAACAGCCAGGCTCTCATCCTGCCCCGTTCTGCCCCCGCTCACCTGCCACGTTTCCACATACCTAGAGCTGTTTAGGAAGCAGCTCATTTGCCAGCATATGCTCTGTGCCTCAAATGCAAGTGTGAAGTAGGTACCGTGTGTGCGGGCAGACTGTGGCAACCTGGAGTCAAGGGCAGCCCTTCCCACCTGTGCGTGGGAACGGTTGGCAGGGAGCCACGCTGATGGCCCTGCCTGGATCCCAGTCGGCTATCTGCAGGCTGTTGGTGCTGCAGCAGCCCGAGCAACACGAGCACAACCATGCTGGAGCACAGTCACGTGCCAGCCAGTGTCCTGGCAAGCTGCTTTGGTGGCATCATCTTGCAGCAGATCCAGAAAACGTTCTTGTAAGCAGTTCCTGTCCTGCTGCGGTTGCCGTCCTGAGTCTCACTGCTGTCGCATCGCAGACACAGCTCCGAGGGCAGGTGGGTGTAGGGAGCAAAAGACACAGTGCACGTGCAGTCTCACCACTACCAAAGACCCAAAGCTAAGGAACAGCAGCTTCCCTGCCCCTCCCTGTGTTCACTGCACCCTCTCCAGATCAAAGCACCTCCTGCCCTTCGACAAGGGAGCTCTCTATGACTGTTGATCAAAGCAGCTCCTCCACAGCTTAACTCTTCAGACTACAGTACTACAGCTTTTGTTTAATTGACTTAGCAAAAGCACATTCAACCAAAGATTATCCATCTGCTAATCCACGTTAGCAGTATGTGCACACACACCAAATCCCTGACACAGATACAGGGTTTTTCTGCAGTGTCATGGGATGCTTAGATTATTAGCGGCTTGTAAAAGATGTCCTGTGTTTGCATCTAACAGTGCCCATTCACAGGCAAGGTCTTTGAGTCGATACACACTCTCTGCTGTACTCAGAGCTCTCAGTTTGTAGAACAAGATGCACCTTGTCCTACACTGTAAATCATCTGTGCTGCATCTTCACGCACGTTTGCCCTCACCAGATTGATCTTACCACTGGGATAAGCTAGAAAGGCTGCCTAGTGAGAGCCTGCCTTTCAAATCTGCCTTTGTACTGCTTTGCCTAACGAGAATCACCCAGGGACATACGGGCACCCAGGACATCTGGATGAAAAGCAGGACTCAAAGGATGGGATGACAAGGAGGCTGCTGTCACACCCCAGCTAAGAGAGGGGCTCGGCTCCTGCTGGCTCACCTGGCACGTGCAGCTCCTTCCTTTTGGACACCCCAGCTCCTTGCCCAGCAGCTTGCTCACATGCTGCTCATCTCTCGGCCAGCTTGCTTCCCCTTCTCATTCCCTGTTGAGCTCCCTGCCTGCCAGCACATGGACTGGGCTGTTTATGCAAACTGCCTGGAGGGTGCCTGCTGGCATTTTACAAGCAACCACTTTTCCTCTACTGCTGCTGCAGTGGTTAAGTGTTTTGTTGCTATGGCCACACAACCAGAGGATTAGGAAGTCAAGTACAGTAGTTTCTTCATCTTAAGAGGCTAGGGTGCTAACCTGCAGCAGTATTGCAGAGATAAAGGTATTTTTGGCATCACGATTAGTCTTTGTGCTACAGCCCTTCCATCCCAGTCCTGGCATTGTTCAGGGAGCGAGAGAAGTTAACTCTTCCTTCCATCACAGACATACCCTTTCTCTTCACAAAAAAGGACTCTAGTTTTCCTTCAAGATGAAAAATGGTGGCTGAAGATACTGTGATAACCGTTACCTGCATGAAGTTCACTGGGCAAATTCAGACTGACACAGCCAAACTGAGCGAGATCTCTCTTTGGAGACAAGCCCTACCATGCTCAGGCCACACAGATGTAAGGCACGTCATCATTCAACAAGGCAATGCACTGCTTGAGTCCTCAGCTAGCAAAGCTGCATCAATGTTATGTATCCTGAGGAGGCAGGCAGGGCAGAGACCAGAGTCGGGCTGATCTGGCAAGGGACTACAAGGCAAAGGAGCACAGTGGTGCCAGAAGACTTGGCTTCAAAGAGAAGCTCAGTTCAGCTGTTGCCTTGACAATTCCACCCACTCTCAGCAGGGTCTCCAGGCTCATTTAATGGGAGGGTGGTTGGACTAGATGATCTTGCAGGTCATTTCCAACCTTGTGATTCTGTGATCCTCTAGCCTGCATGGAGAGGAGTAGAGGAAACCCAGGTGACACCAGAGATGAAAGCATACAAATATACACCATCTCCAGCCAGCATGAGGCCAGCAGGTTACCACCTTTGCATCAGCTGACTTCACCATTTTGGCCTCACAATGGATTTTTCTGCTCTCTTGGTGTAAGGAGGTTCCCTCTTATCCTCTGTTTCACCCTATGCACATTTTTCCCCTGCTCAGCCCTTCACGCTGCCTTGTTCACAAAGGTCAACAGGGACCATGGATGGGCTGATACACCTTTGCTGTGTTGAATGGTTATAAAAACTTTATGTTGCAACAGAAACTAGTACAAAGGTCATAAAGGAATGCTTAGAGCAGAATCCAGAAAACATTTACCTCTTATAACGGGAATACTGCAACTTCTCAGAGTTATTCACTGGGAGAGTGAAAAGTCATCCCCAGAGACTGGCCTGGGAAGTAACAAGCTTCTGCACTATGCTTGCCTACTGCCTCAAGCCCTGGGGATGCCAGTTCTAAACACCTGACAGCCACGGGCACTGAACATCCAAAAGCTTATCAACTCCTCAACCAGACACAGCCAGAGGAAAGCTAATTACTGGCTTTACTAGCTCTGAGCCCCAGGAACACAAACCCCAGGGACTGCGATCAGCCCCTTCCTGTGGTGCTGTTCTGCCTACTCTATTTCCCTCCTTCGCTCCCACAGAGCAGAGGCCAACTGAAGCATTATAAACAGCTTCCAAAGCACTGCTGCAAGCTCACTACCAGGCAGTTTATGAGCCCAGTACTGAGCAGCCACCTATGTCTTGGGAATGGCATGAGACTGCAAGCAGCAGCAGAGGCATTGCTGTTACGAGCAAGAGCAGACCACAAGACAAGCTGCTTTCTCTCCAGTATTATGCTTTCTTCTCGGAAGACTTGTTTCATCTGACAGAGAATGCAGAGGTGGGCTCCAGCAACAACTGAAAAACATCCTATTGATCTCTTTCCCTGGGGAGAACAGTTAGCGTCATGTATGACAACTGTCAGTGATTTTGCTCTGGAATCAAGAACCTTGGTAAACAGTCATATAAATTTTCAATGCTCTACTTGTTTGTCACTATTTTCCACGTGATGAGAATGTACTAAAATGTGGCTGCTGGCTATTATGAAGGGAATTCACTCGAAAAAGACTCTTCAGAAAACCTGCAGAGACAACACAAGCGTTTGATGCTGTTAACAGCAACCTCTTATCTAAGAGACTCTTTATCCCCTGTCGGCCTAAATGCGTGGTGTTTGCTCCACAGGCTCTGTTCTTTCTTCCCTAGCTTAGCTCACCACTCTTACCTTGCCCTACTGCAGCAGCAGACTTCAGAAGGGTGCCAGATATCCTTTGTTATGGCATGAGATTAGACCCAGAATCACAGAACTGTGGGGTTTGGAAGGGATCTCTAGAGATCATCTATCCCAACCCCACCCCAGGTCCAGTCCCCATCTCCCAGCTGCACCACAGAACACAGCCTTTCAGGAGACCCTCAGGGCTGTCCCAGCACTCACAGCTTGCGTCCCTGCTCACCACCAGCAGCCAGAGTTTTTCACCCTGCAGTATCAGAAACATTGCTGAATGGAAAAGGGGCCTGGATAGCTGCAGAGTACGCTCTGCTTGGCTTGAAATGTTTCCTCCCCCCAAAACGCCACCACTGCATATCCCTGTAAATGCATTTGACAGAAGGAGTGCTATGAGAGCATGCAGAATGCAGAGAAGCCAGACCTTGTGGAATTGAGGCAGGTGTAAGGACAGGCAGAACAAACACCCAGTTGTTATTGGCACAGTTCCTCACTCCTCTAGATGGGCTGAGGCAGGGCTTGGTATTAGGTGGCAAGCACTTCCCACAAGTTCAAGCTCACCAAGAACAGGCCTCCTGAAGCCTGTTTGTATATACAAACCCATCTGCTCCATGGTTCTCAGAACTGTATGCAGGCAGTCGAGCACTCTTTACCCAGCTTTTGTTTTGCCGAGAAATGCTCTGCTTCATCCCATCTCACCTGGATCTGGGCACCTCCAGTGGGCTGCTTCCAATCCTCAGAAAGTTATCTGAATGGGTTGATGAGGAGGAGCTGGAGGACTTGACTTCAACCATCCCTGCAGAAGGCAGCCTGTCTTCAGACTGCTGTGCCCTGCTCCAGAGCACGGCCTGAGGTGATGACGCACTGCTCTTCCTCCTGCAGGACAGAAGATGTGGTTGAGAAAGCTGGCTTTCTCACATTTTTCAAGTAGGAATCCTTTCCACAACAGGCCACATTTCAACCAGCAGCTACAAACCCATGTTTCCCCCAAACCTGCCTCCTCTCAAGGAGTCACAGGTTGCACAGTGACTGGGGTACAGTGAGCTCAACCCTTTTAACCTGTTCTTTTACAGATCACCATCCACGTGACCTGCAATTCAGAGACAGGAGAATACATCAGCCCACACACATACTGTGAGCACTTTGTTTAGTCTAGCTGTAAAAACACCTCAAACAAGGGGCCTCCCAGCAGGGAAAGACCATTTCATTCTGTTCTGAACTCTACAAAGTGTACCAGCCGAGGAGCCCAGCCCAGGTGGGTGTTGTTGCCTACTGATGAGGGTTGCAGGGACGCTACACCAGTGTTATTTTCCTCTCCAGACACAGGTACATTTCAGTTTTCTCCCTCTGGGTGAGAACAGCCCACAATTTTGTTTTCTCTTCCAGCCAACGCATTTGCTCTTGTGCACAATTTGCTGTTCACTGCTGCATCAGATCTTAGCTCACATTACTGTCCAGCTACACGCTAAACAAACACACGGATTTGAAACTAATTCACATCACTGCTGCTCCACATTCAGGAGGTTCTCTTTTTTACATTAGTTTTTTTTTCCTGGAGAAGTCCCAGGAACGTTTCCCCTTTCAACAGCACAGTGAAATGGGCAAAGATATTGCTATGTACACAAGTAAATAGGAAAAAACTAAGGCAAATTAACACAAAGGGAAGATACAGTTCTTCCTGAAAAGGGCCCCCGAGCTTTCACTGAGATCAAGAACTGTCAGCAAGTGCAGCTAAAGACAGGCTCATCATACAGTGGGAAGCATGATATCCTCCCTTCACTTCTTGAAGTGTGTCCACCCTCAAACATCACACCACAGACTCTCTCAAGCATTATTCATCTCACGTTATCATAGCTGCCAACATCTCCAAGCACAGCCGGCAGTCAGGTTTGTAAAGCTAAAAAACAAATGCCTCTCTGTGCAAGCAGGCCTTGAGCCCACTTTTTTCAGGACAGTACAAAGATGTACACCCCTCCTAGCTATGCACAGCCCAACTCCCTACCAATGACAGTGTTTGTATAAGTTCTGCTTGCTCTCCAGATTACCCAGCCCCAACAGGCTGCAGCAAGACATCCATGCCTAGCTCCCTCACTAGCACTTGTGCAGGGCTCACAATGCATCACAAAATCAAGCCCTGATACATACAAGTAAGATGGGATGTCCTGCAGTGTGCTCTAGCCACTGCCACATCTTTTCAAGATCACACATGTGCTTTGGGCTGCATGATCCAGTCCACGTGTCCTGAGCATCCCACAGCATAGCTCAGAGCAATGTAAACTTCTAGTTTCTTACTCTGTAGACATGCAAATGGAAAACTCTTCTCTACTTGCTGCAGAATTTTTGCTGTGGATAGGTAGGCTCTTTGTGTTAAAGACGACTCTGTAATTAAAAATTGGCAAATATGGTTTGGGTGGAAGGAGGGCAATATTGCTGTCCTGTGATTCTGCAGGAAGATTTTCTCTTCCCTGCTTCAGCGTTTTATAAATTGACTCACAAAGTGCCTTAGAAAGGCTGCTGCCACTAGCATGGCTGTAGGCTCAGTCCCAGAGGATTTCCAGCTGCCTCCAGCACAACCCAGATTTAATTTAAAATAATTGCAATATAAAATAGCATCTTCATATGTGCTGAGGGAGAGGAGAGAAAAATTAAACTGAGAGGGGCAACTCTACAGAAAGGTTCTGAAATCCCCAAACAGCACCAGAAACTCCACAAGCACCACACCCGTGCCAGAGCAGCCATCAGACACTTTCCCCAGCCCCTGCTTCCAGACAGTCACTGATATACTCAGCAGACTCCTACAGGACCCTCTACCAGCAGGGAACTCCCATCATTTCATAGCCTCTCCCAGAAGTATCCTGAAGAAGCAACCTGTTTCCATCTCACACACTTTGTAGGCAGAGGGATTTAAGTTTTGAGGGGATTCTTGGCCCCATAGTCTACCTACCACTAACTGCACCATCTCCTGTATGAATTCTTGTATCAACAGATTAAATTTCATTTTAGGACAAGGAAGCTTTCTGTCTCTCTGCTGATCCCTGGGGAGGCTGTTGCCAAATGTCATTTTTCATGTAGTTCAGAATGATCTTTGAGAAGTGATGAAATGCTTTCTGGACAATGTTGAACAGCAAAGCTATTGAAAATGAACAAAAGCTGCTGTATCTCACTGGGGACACCCTGACATGGGTGTGGGGTGTTCTCCAAGTGGCAAAGCCTCTGATTACTGAATTCCTCTCCCCATTGTTGGGTATCTGCCACAGAGAGCAGACCTGGATAGTGAGGGATTTCAGAGCATTTTTCTACAGTGCTCAGTGCCTGATCTTTTTGTTCTGCATCCCACTGAGTGGTTATTTCCTCACCATGTTGCTTGGGCCTGTGCTCCCGCTGGCATCAGCTCCACTGCTTCATATGTGAAGCTCCCTGCTGCTCCAGGGGAGCTTTCCATCCCCAGGGAGAAGTCGCTGCTCAGACTCGTGGTGCTGCCTCGGTCTCTCTGCTCTAGGAAAAAGCAAACAGAACTACCTGAAAACCAGCCTGGTGTCACTTACTCTCCCTCCCCTAAAGCAATACTCTTTCTGTTTGCCCTGAGGGCCTAATGCTAGCAAGGCCCAAGGGAAGCATACCCATCTGTAGTCACCCTGTTGCTGGCAACCCAAGCCCCCAAGTGATCAACCATTACCAGCACCACAGGGCACTGATGCTCAGCAGAAGCACTCACTGAGCATGCAGATCTCTTCCAAGGTGAAGCCAGGTGGCAAACTCTTCCTTCTGGGGAAGAAAAAGTCAGGGTTACTTCAGCCATGTTTCAGTGCTGTGTGGAGGCTGGCCATAGCCACAGCCCATCTCTGCTGCACACAGCAGTGGGACATCAGCTGCACAGGGGCAAAGGAGAGGGGCTGGTGTGCAGCACTTCCTAGCAGTCCCAGCCCACACACCCCGTGCTTTGACAGGCTGGCAACAGGCTGCAGGCAGTCACGTGCTAATTCAGAGCCAGCAGACTTCTGCAGGGCACAGCTTGCTTCTTCTTGCCTCTCCTGAACTAGGAAGAGGTTAATGCTTAGCAGCCTCTTAAAAACCAGCCACCCCACTCCCCCCAGCAGTGCTGGACAGTGTGCACATCTTTTGGTCCATCCGTGCTAAAGCAGCCACATAGTCATTAAGTAGAAGCACATTTCAGCATGGGCAGTTTTTCAGAGCACAACGTGGCACCTCACAAGCCTCGGCCCCATTTTGCAGCCTTCAGAGTGCTGAATAAATTAAGGAAAACTGGGCCAGGACACCAGGGCTTCCATCTCCCCAAAGGAACAGCATTAACGAGCTCCTTGGCTCTGCAGCCCGTGCAGCATCAAGCACAGGCTCCTTACCTCTGTGACTTCACACCAGAGAACTCCTCAGAGGTGATGTGCTTCAGAAAATTGAAGCAGAAAAAGAAAATCTAAGCAAAGAGAGAGAGAAGAGCAGTTCAGAAATGAGCCTAGGCTCCATGCAGCCTCTTATCTTGGTGAGGAGATGCTGGCAGGAGGGAGATAGCAAGGAATCTGGAGCTACCAAACTGCAAAGGGCTGCCAACATTCCATCCTGGCCTTCTCGTACACCTGAGCAACTTCAGATACACATCCTAGAACCAGCACAAGCAACTCCATGCATCTGTGATGGCACATATGCCATGAGCAGCACCCAGGCAGGAGGGCAGGCATTCAGGACTAACACACAAGACTACAAACTTCCAGGAGTCTTAGGACTCCCTTCTTGTTGCTGAGCAAGTCCTGGCACTCCTTTACCAGGAGCCTAAACACCAACAGCTGAAGTGTGGAACCAGGAGGACTGACACCAACCAACCAAACTGTGGTCCTAAAGACACATTCTCACAGCTTATGCATCCAGAAGTACAGGCAAGGCTCTGACCTCTCATCTCCAGCACCTCAAAAGTCCTTTTGAAGCCCAATCAAACTACTGATGTTAGCAGGAAGCAGGCAACGAACACTGCTATCATAAACAAGTACCCTCAAAACAGAAAGTTCAGGTACTGTTCCAGATGAGACACTCACCTCTTCTCCCTTATTGAGTCGATCGACTAACATGTGCCTGGAGGGAGAACAAAGATGAGAGGTCACTCACACACCCAGAAACCAGGATTAGCAGAGGAGCACAAGTTTGCTTGTGGATGTCATCCTTAGTGTGCCTACCCGAAGAGAAACCAGTCATAGGCCACCGTCAGGTAGAGAATCTCAGATGGCTCCAGGGACACGTGGATCAGTCCATCCTGTGAAGCAAATGAGAGGCAGTCTTCAAGCAGCAATTCTGGAGACTGGGATTTGAGTGTGTATGATCTACAGAAAACTCTTGTGGCAAAACAAGAAGCCCAGCCTGCTCTGTTCTTCCTGCAGAACGAGACAGACACCCTCCTGGTTACTGCACACAGGGTTCCAAACCCTGACAATCTTGGCAGTCTTCAGGACAAAGAATCCCCTGAGCACAGCTGCAAATACCTTGTTCTACCTGCCTGTGATACTGAGTCTGATGGCAGGACTGTGTGTGGGACTCCACATCAAAGCCAGTCCACACACTCTCTGAAGCCAAGATAACTAAAAGGAACCTTAGCAGCTCCCACCAGCTTTTTCTGTGTGACACTGCCACCCACCCTCCAAATAATCAGGCCTACAAGATCAGCTGGGTACTCACAGCCCATAAGGAGAGGCGCAGTAAGGAGATGAAGAGAGGAGTTCGATCCCAGCCGGATATACAGTGCACCAGGAGCCCGCTGTCATCTGGTCCAGGTGGGAGCAGAAAGGAGAGGAAACAAATGGATGTTATAACAAGAGTAATTACTTTTCTTTATGGCAGATCTGTAGTGACAAGCTACTCTCCGTCCCCACAACCTGAGCTCAAAAACAGAGCTGTCACCAAGTCAGAACATTTTGTCTTGAACAGGGCAGCCAACAAACCTGAACAGAGCTTCCTGGGTTGTCAGCAACCCTGGCTGACGGATTGTCCTGTTTCTGACAGCTGCTCAGGACATGAAGTCACTAGGTATGAACATCATTTTGCTGCCCAGAGTATATACTCACCCAATTACAAACCACTATCACAATCTATCCCCATATCAGAGATACTGCTCCAACTGAACAGTCTTATCGGCCTTTCTGACTGATACAAACTGAGCAGAGGCAAACACTGGGCACCACTCCACTGCTCTCCAGAGAGAAAGTCCCAGCAGTGTGTCCCAATCTGCAGGAGAGTCTGCATTGGGCTGGGCAGGCAGAACAGCCATGGCTCTATCTGACCAACAGTGCTGACTTTATAAAGTCACTGTATGTTCACAGGGAATGGCACAGCAACTTATGGCAATACATCCCCTTCAAAAGGCTGGGGTGACTGCAGTGACAAAAGATGAAAGGAACTCCAGAATAGCTGCCTCATGAGACTTCAGACTGGGGGGATAAAACACAGGTGGTCCAAAAAATAACAACTAAGAAGCAACAAGGAAAGGAGCAGCCATTTTTCTTTCTATTCAGCTTTAAATCAGTAAAAACTTTAGTTTTGAGACATCCTTCCTGCTCTGTGGAATCTTCATGAGATGAGCAAACATCTCTTTAAGAAGAAAGCTGGAGTGCTGAGGTGTGAGGACCATCACCCTCTTTTGAAGAGAGAGAAGTGAAGCTTTCCATGAAGGGACTCTTTGGTACTGGGAACTGACCCACAGCTGCACTATCAGCTGATCTTCTGGAGAAAGCAACTGCTCCAGCTGGACTGCTGGGAGAAAGGAGTTTGCCTTACCATCACTATTGATGATAGAGATCAGCAGCTTCAGGTAGTTCTGCGTCTGTTGTACGAGGTCCCAGCTCTGTGCAGGAAAAGAAACGTTGAAGATAAGCAGGAGGTTGTTCTGTGGTTTAGAGCTTGCCATACTCCTTGTTTGTCTACCAGAGAAATAACTCCATTTGCTGGAGTGACGAGTTTCCCCTTGGTTCTCTAACCACTCCCACCCAAGCTCTGTAAAAGGTGCTCTGGTCTGGCAGGAATATAAAAAATTAAAACAATTAAAAGCTATCATTACTGTCTGTGTGACTGGCACATAGCCTGTTTGCCTGCAGCCCCAAAGCTCCAAGCAGACCGTGCTCAGACTGAAGCGAGCCGGTAAACACCCACGGAGTGCTGACCCAGTTCTGCCCCCACACGTGTGCACTTAACAAAATGCTTTGGCAGCCATGTTACAGCTGTGTGTGCAATGCAGGGAGAAAGACAGGGTGAGCAGAACAAGATCAGCAGCCCAGCCCCACAACCTGAGCACTTCATCCCGAATTCTCTGACTGACTGCTGCAGGCTGCTCCAGGCAGGCACTGGGCTTCTGCAGAAACATCCAAGTGGCAGCAACATCACAGAGGGGCTCTGAACTCAAAGACCTCCAGCACTACAAGAAAAAAAGGTGGAGCACATAAGAAGATGCTCAAGCATGCCACCCGCAAGCACTGCTGTGAGAAGACGCAGGGAATTTTAGCAGTCTGATCAAAGCCAGAACTCAATCAAGGAACATGGGATGGCATGAGCAAGAAAAAGACAAGGAGAGGGACAAATGTTTCATTAGGACAGTGTTACTGGGGTAAGAGATGTCGACCCCCAGCAACAGAACACCTTGCTGTGTGCACGCATGTTGTGCAACTACACCTGTAACTCCTGCTAGGAAGAACATACTACCCTGCTCTAAATCCTATGCAACAAGAACAGTAGGGAAATGGGACACACACGAAACCCAGAGCAGAAAACACATCCTTCTAAGGTCTTATCTGCCCAATTGGACCCAACCTTGAGCTTTTGCCTGAAGGAATCACTCCTTTATCTCTTTCATCCTTCTACACTGCAAGCCAGAAACTTGTTTTCATCTACTCCATACACAACCTGAAGTTTGTGCTCAGCAGCAGCACTGCCCAACAAACACCTTGTCTGGGGATCGCAGTTCATCACACCTTGAGCACCCTGTTCTGACAGAAATCTTCACAAATAACATTCAGACTGCTCTTCCTCAATTGTATGACTGATTTCAGACTTGAGATTTTGCGTCTTCTACAGCTTTTCTTCCCTAGATTGAAGGTTGCTTTAGAATGTGTATTTTCTTCCTGTAAATGTACTTACACATTAATCAAGTCAATCCCCATCACCCTTGTGATTAGCTGAACCGACCAAGAACTTTAGCCTTAAGTGAAGCACCTCCAATCCTCAGATCATTTCATTTCTGCATCTATTTCTTACGCCCTCTTCAATTATTAATATCCTTTCTAAAATACTGGCTGCTCAGTATTTTATTGAACAACTTTCTAGTCATAAACAAGCTGAGGTCCCATTAGTTCTGCTTCAACACTGCAAGCTACTTCTGTGTGATTCTGCTTATGCTGGCACTCACAAATTATTTTCATGCTGACAGACAAACAGTGCCCCAGCACTTGGAGTTCTGCTGATCCTGTGGTGCTCCCAGCTGCAGAGCAGCACACGGCCTGTTGTCTCAAAAGCTGGGGGACTGGCAGGCCCACTGCTGTGTGAAATGGCACGCACCGATCGATACAAGGTGATGTTCCCTTGTGGGAACCAGGACAAACATAAGAGTTAATTGCCAGCAGTGATGCTGTGGCAGCAATAAGTGATGGAGACACACTGTGCTCAGTTACAATTCTCTCCTTGGCTGTATGAGGACAAACACATAGCATATTCACTAAGAAGGTGCCTAGTTATTGTGGCTACTACTCACATAAGGGAAAGTCGACCTTTCTTCAGTGGCTCCATAGCCAAGAAAGCCTGCCTATTGCAGGCATGTGCTAAGATTGCTAAGAAGCAATACTGCTTTTAATTTCCTGGCACATTCCTTGCCTTATCTCCCTAATGGACTGCTAGCTTACACAAGCTACAGAAACAGATTTGATGTTAGTGTTAACTGCCTTGGGACATGCCAAGCCACAGAGCTTTTGCGGAGAGGATTTCCACTGCTATTCTGAACAATCAAGTCTGCAGCCTCACTCCCACTGGGATGATATGGAATAAACCAGATTACTGAGACGGCAACAAGACAGACTTCAGATCTTTAATGATCCTTCCTGATTAAATCTCTGACCTCCCACAGAGATGCCTACTTTCCTCACCTGGTACTCACTCCAGTCAATACTGAGAGATTGGGTCACAGACGCTGGGATACTTAATGGAGCATCTACATAATCCTAGAACAAATAAATAATTAGAGAGAAAAAAAAACACAACAGGATTTGAAAAAAAAAGAACAACCAAGGCTTGAGAGGTCAGTAAAGCCCACAGCTCTCCATTTTGTACCTGTTTCCAGTTAAATATGAGACCTTCAGCTGTATAATCCCGGTCTTTGTACTCCTTAAAAAATTCACAACCTGCAAGACAAGAGATAACGAGCAACTGTTCAGCTAACTGATATCTGGGCCCTGTGGGACTGGAAGTGCTGGCAGCCCTGGGCTCCAGAGCACAGAACCAATCAAAAGTGTTGCCTGTGGGAAGTGAAGAGCAGTAATCAGTACAGTGTGCAGCATGGCCTCCCAGCAGCAACAGCTCAGAGCACTCAGCAGTAAGCACACTCACACAGCAAAGAGCAAACTCCAAAGGCACAGCAATGTGGAGTCTGAGGGACTGGTTTATTGTTTCTCAAACAACAGGTTTCATCCAGGACCCACGCTTCCCAGGGCCACTGACTCTTGTGCAGATCTGAGGCATCAGCCCGGCACCCCAGGTGAGAAACAATCAACAAAAGATGTGCTGGCAGGGCCTGGGGAAAGCCAAGCTTCACACAACATCTGCTGCAAGTAACAAGAAAGGGCTCTGTCAGAGGAAGCCGTGGCTTCTGTCACATTTAAGCCTCCCCTTTCAAACACCAGAATTGCTGTATATGAAGGAAGCATAGCTAAACAACGACTTCCAAGCCCTCTCCTCCTGAAGTTTCTGCCCTCTGTCTCCTGTTTTTCTCAAACAACTATTTGAAGTCGCTGCTGCAAACTGCAGTCACTTAGTCACAGCTGAGCAACACTATTAGCACTGCGGATGCCTGCAGGCTACACAAAACTCCTCTCCTGAGATACTGTGTATGCAATGTAAGCTTCACAGTTCCCACATCACCAAGATAGCCCTGTGCATGCACAAGCAACAATTCCTAGTCTGCAAGTCATAAGTAACTTCAGTGGTGAAAAGCAGGTATGTGGAAGGACAAGACTAGTTTTAGAGACCACACAGCCAGTCAAGCTGTCAGTTGAGATTTAACTCCAATTAAACACAGGCTTAAAGCAAAGAACGAGGGATTATAGCAGTAAGCGTTGGCACCCACAAGTGCCAACTACCAGTCAGATGGAAAGGAGGGCTTTTGCACTGGAGAGCACATAAGCTTCCACAGATACCCTGTTTTAACCTAAATCTTTCACCCTAGCTTACGTTTGCACACTTGTTTATTCATCTACAATAAGAGAATCTCACAATCTCAGAGATAATCTTTTCCAATGCAAACCTGGAAACATTAGCAAGAACATACCACCGTGTGATACCACTGCATTTTGCCAGGTACCAGAGGGGTTCCTGATCTGTAGACGTGTATGACTCAGATTTAACAGAATGACAGTATTCTCCCCTGGAAAAGCACTGCTAAAATCAGGCAACACCAGCAGGGAGTTTCCAGTTCAATAAGGTTTATCTCTAGTGCAGCACTGAAGAGCCACTAAGGGACAGCGGCTGTCCCAGAAGAGTGCACTAAGCAGATCCCCACACAGTAAAAATTCCACAGCTTATTTTTATGGAATTACTGTCTCCTCATTCCTTACAAATGCAAAGAATCAGTGCTCACTGTCTCTCCTGTGATCTGCATTTAGCAAGACAAATGGCAGTGATTCTCACCTACAGCATGTGCTACAGAAATCAGAAATACTCATTTCTGTACACCTCTGCCATCCGTAAGGAAACTTCAACAGAAATCTTAAGGCAGCTTCTCCAGTTGTCACTAATTTCTATATTAAAAAAATACACCTCTTTCCATGTACCTCCTGGGTGTTGAAGAGCAACAACAATTCATATAGGAAAGGCGTGGGTTCGGATCATGCATAACCACTTTCCTTTTTTCACCCCCCTTCTCCTCCTTTGTGCGTGAGGAAGAAAAATTCTATCTCACAGACAGACTTCAAACACAGCAACCTCATATCCAATCACATTACTGAGCCTGGGAGCAGCAGCCAGCCAGCAATATTCAGCTCATCTTGAAGAGTGCAGCAAGTGACCCAGCAGTGGTTGCTAGGCACAGGGACTGATCTAGCCAGGGAGATGGACTGGAGTGGTTCACATCCTAATCACAGACTACAGGCTCAGGTTAACTGCTATGCCTAGCATTGAGAACATATTACAGAGGCTCTCTGGAAGCACTAAAGCTAGGAAAAATTCCTAAGAATTGTTGTTTTTATATATAGCTTGCTTTGTGCCATGTTTTGCATCATGTAGCAGGTTGGAGTCAAAGGCCATCTTAACCTCAGCTCTACCATTCAGACTTTTCTCTGTGCTTCAATTCATTAGAAACACTAAGAAATTCTTTTGCCACCCCAGACTGACACTTCCACACCACCCGGATTCAACGTACCATTCTGTTTAAAAGAGATCCTCTCCACAGCGAACAAAGGAAACATTAAGCAAGCCTCAGTCATCCCACCACACACACAGGTAGTTCCCAGTCCCCAGAAGCAGATTGTCACCTGTCCCTTGGGAGTCCCTCTGGACATCAGTCCTGTACCTGGATATGGGATGGAGAGAAGCGTGAAATCAGCGTAACGTTGAGCTTTGTCCACCTTCTCAGAAGACGTCACACTGCACAGGACGAGAGGAAAACAGCAGGCATTTGTACTGTATTTGCTGAGGAGCTGCAGCATCCTGAAGGTACCTGTTGCACCACCCCACACAATGACTCAGCTCAGGAGCCGTCAGGGGCAGAACTTATGCAACACGTTCAGATCAACAGGTGCAGCCCCAAAACATCACAGCTTTCTTTTAAGGGAAACACCAGGCAAAACATCTCTACCTACTCTTACACACAAGCAGAGCGCTCCTTTAACTCTCCCCTTTCTGAGAAGCAGTTGTAAAATTACCTCAAGCTTTGCAGAGAAAGCCTATTCAGACTGCAGAGGATGGGTGAAAGGAGTTATTTTGCTCACTGATACAGCCCTCTCTGGAATAAAACCTTGGGCTTCTCTCTACAGCACTGGCCAACAGATCCTCCTGCACTGCCCTTCTGGTGACTGCTCCTAGGCTGCTGAGTGCGTGCCCCGTAACAATGCCCCAAGGGCTGCTAGCTGCAACTCAAAGCCTGTAGGAAAACAAATGAATCCAGACTCACTTCAAGCCAAACTTCACCTTCTTGTTTTCCACCATCAGGTCACAGATATATCGGACAGAGAGGTACCGAAGCAGCTTGATGTCATGTCCTCTGACCTTGTCAAACAGCTGGGAGTCTGCATTTCTGTGAACAGAACAAGGCAAAGTGAGATCAGCAAGGAAGACTGACCACTGCCTGTGTGATACTGCTGTAGTTCTTTCCTGAACTGCTTCTAGTCAAAAAGGCCCACAGGAAAAGCCTTGTCTCCACAGGTGAGAGTCAGATTGTGCACTGAGCTGATACTGCAAAGTTAGTGCTTAGGGTCTCCTTCCTCATATCTTGCTTTGTTCTGCAACAAGCAAGTAAGATGCAGAATATTTTCTTCACCTTGGAGATCTAATTTTTATTGTGAAGTAAAAATCCTGTGTAATTCAAACTTCTTTTAAATGGCCCTGTATCTTTCTGTCTCTGACTCCTCCTCTGGCAGTAGATTAGCAAGCACCAGTCATATGGATTCAGCCAGCCACTAGCATTCAAGGTTTTTTCAAAAGCAAGGAATGAACTCATGTCAGTGATGCATACAAACCTCAGTGCAGAATCTTCCTCTGAAATGTCCTCTGCGTCTGCCCAAGCATCGTCAGAACCCCCTGCAAGGAAGGCATTAAGAAATGAGACTTGTGTAAACTAACAATCTCCAGTTCTACAGGCATACGGTGTTATGAATTGGCACCATCTCTCCATGTTTCTCTCAACAATTCTGCCCATTTCTCCCTCCTGAAGGGCATGTTCTGTAATGTAGCCCATCCTTCCCTTATCCTTGCAAAAGACCTAAGCAAGTCAAACACATGACTGACAGCTAGAAGGACACCCTGATGGTGCTACACAGATCTTTGCCAAGCCAAGCTCCAGAGCCTATACTACAGACACCCAACACTCTCCTGAGGAGTTCTCCATAGCACCCAGTAGGAGGATTTGATTCCCAATGACTATCTAGCAATAGCAAAGTCTTATTTGTTCCCACTCTCAGCACCTGGGAATCAGCACTCAGGAATCAGTACCCTGAATGCTTTGGGTTGCCTCACTTGCCTACTCTGCTGCTGTTCCTGCAATGCACTCTTCAGCTTCAAGTTCTTCAGCTACTTCCTCTTGCACTGTGAGTACAGCACTCTGTCCTGTGCTGTGGTGTTTGGAAACAGATACCAGATTTCAGAGTTTGCCCTAACAGTTCAGGCCTGCCACAAGCTGGTCCATGACAGAGTTCTGCACCTGTTCTCCCAACCAGACTGGCCTCATACCCTTTTTCCCAGCACTGAGAAGCCTAATCAGCAGCCAGTGACACACGGCTCCTCACTGACCTGAGAAGATGTAGTTGTAACCGGTGCGCCCGTAGAGCTCTCCCCAGCCAGCCAGTGTCGCTGATCTGCAAATATGCTGGAGGAAGATGTCACTGTTAACCACGTGCACCCCAAGAGTTTCCCCACACCCAGTCCCTGGCCCATGTGCTGCCACGTTCCACAGACACGGCTGGTACCCACAGATCTGCCTCTCAGCAGTCTCCCCCGCAGCCCTGATCCAGATCAAGCTCCCCAAACACGTAAGACTCCCAAATTGTCTTTATCTGTAGCTTGCTTTTCTGCTGCTTTTTCCATCTCCACTTTTCAATGCACTAATTCCTGCTAAAATCAGCAACACCTATGCTCTGTTAATGCTCCTTGAACTTCACCTTCCACGCTCCTGTTGATAAAATTGCAGCTGGTCCCACTACAACCCTGGGCAGTTTGCTTCTGCTGGAAAAGGTCAGCAGGTTCAGCCCACAGAGGCTTCAGCAAAGCCAGATTAATGTTGCCACAGGTATGGTTTTGCTATTCATACAGAGTTTCTAAACTTAACTGAGAAAATTGAATTAAACTACTTAAATTCTAAACAAGACTACTCCTACAGAGCTTCAGAACAGTTTAAATAATCCACATGAAAACAAATCTGATTTCACTTCCTTACAGATCCCCTTGCAGGCAAAGCCCACACATTCATAAGACCGTTTATGCAATCTTGCCTCCCCAGGGAACATTAAAGGGGAACTTCTCTTCAGGGATAAAAGTTATTCAAAGGGAGCTCGCTGCTGGAAAGAGGAAGGGGCAGGAAGTGACTACAGCTGTCCTTCCCCTCTCAAAGGCCAAATAACTTTGGTCCTTCAGAAGGAGCACATATATAGAAAAACATTAGATCCTTGGTGCAGTGTTTATGACAGGGTGGAGCATGACAGCCTCAAGTCCTCACTTATGATTTATGCAGCCTAGACAGCAAATATTACTTACCACTACAGGCTGCCTGCCTGTAGCTAAGATTAGATTTTTACAGCGTTAGGAAAGGTGACAACTGACTGAAGACGTGGCTGCACAGTTCAAATGGCACAGAGAAAGGTCATTTTCTAAGTTAAGACAGGTAACCCACGAAGCTTTACCTTTCCCTTGTACAGAATGACTGGGCAGACAAATCGTCCTCTACACCTCGCCATCTTACTTCGGTTGATGAGGTCCTGCAGTTTGCCCACCTGCACGGTGCTCTCAAACCTGTCGGACAGAGATGCAGTTCAGCACACGGAGCACCTCCCCACTGATCCTTCAGTGAAGCAGCTGCAGACCCCGTGGTGGTGATCCCCATCCCTTGGGCTTAAAAGGCAGCTCTGAACTCAGCAAGCAGGAGGTTGTTTCTCTAAGAACGGTTTGCTCTGCTGGGCAACACGACTGAATTTTGCAAGCAAAAATAAATAAAACGGAGAATCAACGTTTGAACACTCAGTGAACTGCAGTAGTTGTAGTCAGCTGAGCACGTGCACTGCTGGGTGATTAGACAACGGGCTGCACATCGGCCAGCAGGATGCGTAGGGCAGTTAGATTAATGTCAGCTGCAACGGAACCACTAAAATCTATTTGTTTTTTTTCTGGTTAAAGTAAAACAGAAATGTGTTCTGAGTTGGAGACATATTTTGGAAGCAAGTTTAAATTGTGATAATTTTTCCAAGTATCAGCCTAAATTTGATAGGAATTCAAGCTGCCCTTTGAATGACGCAGACCTTCCAGAGCTGAGGTCAACACAGGGGGAACTGGAGTTTCCACAAGGAATTGGAGAAGCACCCAGACTGACATTACAGAAACCAGATGAAGTCCAGTGACACAGAACTGCGTGATCATGCACTCAGAGAAGAGGAACAAGAATTTCCAGTTATCCCTGTCCAGCAGCAGAGCTCAGCACATGAACTCACTGACCTGGGGATGCCTTTAAGTTATCAATATAGCAAGTCTTACCAAAGGGACAACAACAACCGTGGGAAACTCTCTGTGGGATGGAGAAGTATCAGCACTGCTGTGCAGAGCAGATGTTGGGTGAGGTGAGCATCTGACTCCAGCCATCTGCAGCCACGAGGTGCACGCGTGTGCAGCGAGGCACAGCAAACTCACAGGGATGGCCAGGGACAACGTTGTAACAAAACCGAGTGACTGAGCAAATGGAGATTAAGAGAGGGCACAGCAATATGTGCATCTGGGTGAGTGAAAGAGCAGCAACAGAGAAGGAGAAGAACCAAAGGGTGACTATTAAAATAAAGAAAAAATTAATACCATACTCTAGAAATTAAAATAAAGTTTCCAGGCTTTGGAATCAGCATGAGTGTAAAGCAATCTACCTGCAGCAGGCATTCAGGCAAGGATTAGAAAAAAATAAATCACTACTAGCATGGAAATCAATCAATTTATAGGAGACCACACAAAGTACTGTTGGGGGAAGCAAGGAGGCAGCAAGCAAAACCTTCCAGTCCTACAGTTTTATAAGAATGTAATTCCCAGAACTCACAGTGGAAGCTGAGGATTTCTCACGTGTTTCCCTACATACAAGGGCTTCTTCCAGCTCCGACAAGCGTTAACATTTACTGGAATGCAAAGAGTGTGAAGCCAAGCTAATCTGTAAACAGCACGGACAGGAGAGCGCTAAATGCCAGCGCAGCACCCTGCACACACAGTACGAGTGCTTGTGTGCAGGCAGCACGAGCACGAGCCCAATTAGCACAGCCCGAACTGCTCGCTGCTGGCAGCCAGGAGCTGCTCCCCTCCCAGGGCGCCCTCCTCCGAGAGCACGGAGTTACACACAGCAACAGGCGGCCAGCAGCTCGGCGTGGCTTCATGCGTCTTTCACCATCCCTGTTTTGAACCTTTAAGAGGTTCTGATGTACAGACCTGCGTTTTGGGGTTGTTTTTAAGTGAATGAACACAACTAAAAGGCATCTTGCATTCTGCTCCAGCTGTCTTTGTTTCCTCGGTAAAAAGGAAATACAGAGGGAAAGCAGAATGCAGAAAACAGTGTGAACAGCTCTATAGCACAGCTTCTAAATCTAAGAAGATGGGATTCAGCAAAAATCCAATGCTGGGAGCTCAGACAGGCCAAGAAGCTTCCGCTCTCTGCACACTCACTGCATCTCCCAGGAGAGGCAGAACAGCAGCAAGGAACGAGTGCCAGCAGGACAGGGACACCGGGTCAGCAGTGGGGACGCCACAGGGAGGGGAAAGATCTGCCCTGATGAACAGCTGCAATGCTCTTACAGGGACAAGGGGCACAAAGGTGCACAGGTAGGAGTAACGTCTGCTTTGGAAATCACAACTGACTTCAACAGCCGTGTGAAAGAACATCATCACGGCTTCCCGGGGCCAAGTGAAGAAAAGGGTGAAAGGAATGCAACGCATCTTAACTCATAACTCCTGGGATTTTCAGGTATTGCTTCCTCAGAAGTTGGTTTTCTAGAGCATACTAGTGGGCAGCCTTTTCTCTGTGTTACCTCTGTGTTAATTCTCGCCCTCCAAATCAGACCTCCAAGCCTGAGTTCCTTTTTTAAATGCAGAGGAAGCATTTTCTATGCCTAAGCAACTGTTTTGCTAACAGTATATCTATACAAGCCCAAAGTAGAGCAGTTTCTCAGTGGCTAGCAACAGTAGCATTGGAACTTAAGTGTTTCATCACAGTGTTAGAGCTATTGTTTGGAGTGCAGACATGCACACGAACCTGCAGGGAAGCCAAAGATGCAGCCTGTGTCTGATCTCTGGAAGTTGTCGCGTAAGCACAGGCACAAAGAACAGGACAGGAAACAAAAAACTGAGCAGATCTCAATGTTTTCCAAGCCTTTGCAGTGCTGCCCACTCCTGCTGGGGGGGGCATTAGAGGTCCCTGAGCACAGAGCAAGGTGCTCCTGGCTGTCAGACACCCTCTGCTACCTTCCTGCAGCTGACTGAGCAGCACCACAACAAAGGGCACACCACTGTGGTGGTTGGTAGCAGAAAACAAGCCATATTCCTCCCACACTTTCACTACCTCCTCCACCAGCTCAGCCCGGATCTCAGCTTGGTTAGCCAAGCAAGACCCTTTCATCCCCCAGCTGCCTGAACAGGATCAGAAACTGGTCTGGGTTTAAAACAGCCCTTTTCTGCTAGTTCCTCACATGGCTACAGAAACAGCTGCACCAGCACAACTCACGGGGCAGCAGAGTTTGCACAGCCTAGAATTGCTTCCAAAAAATGTGGCATTCTCAGAGGTGTGAAGTGTCTTGCACACTTCAAGGAGATCTTACCAGCTGAACAAGAACATTACAAAGGTGAAAGGCAGCCCCAGACACTAGGTCCTAGAGGGATTGTTCCATTCACTGGAAGAGGTTTCTTGCGTTCTGTAACACAAGAAGTGCAACATTCTCTATATTGTTAACATCTGTTCAGTATTTCATCATCGTTCCGCAGAATATAATGGTGCAACTAAAACCAGAATTTGTGGAAAAGTTATTTAGAAGCTTTTACAGAGGTTACCCAGAAGGAAAGGTGTGATGATGGGCAGTCTATTCCCATGACCTCTTGAAAGTAATCAGTATTTTAAGTGATAGGGGCCACTCATGACTTGCAAAAGCACAGAAGAAAATAGGAAAACACTTTCATTTTGAAAAACCGACAGAAAAATTCAATATCCTTCATTGCCAAAGACAGAAAAAACAGAAGCAGCTGCTTTCTCTCCCCTGAAGATGCTGCTAGTTATGTCCATAGCTTCAGATTTCAGTTTCCCTCTTCTCTGCAGCCTACATCAAGGGGTTTAATCTTTTCCAATCTGGTCCAACCTTTAAACAGAAACTCCCAGATGACATCAGCAGTGGCTGTTTCCAAGCCCCCCGTCCAGCACCTACTGGTTTTGTTCAGCAGTCAACACAGCACAAAGCACATCACTACCACTGCCCTCCCGAACACATCTTGTCCTGATCAGAGTTAAGGCTGCAAAACTGCGTTATGTTCTGTGGGAAGAGATTAAAATATAAAACAAGAGGCTGTCATTACAGCCACAGGGAGCAGATATTGCTCAGCCTGGAATGGAAGCACTTCTGAGCTTGCGGGTCAAAGTCCAGAAACACACCAGCAACTCAGACTGCGCTAAGCTGGGAGCGTCTCCCATCAGGTTACTGAACAAGAACGCCCTCACATCCGTGCTGTGGGCACCCACCTGCTGACACTGCCTCGCTCTGCCCTGCCCCTATGGGGGGTTCTCACCCGAGGTGCTTTTCAGACTGTGATTCCTCTAACTTCAGCCCTCCAAGAAGACGCAGCAAGCACCCCGCAGCCGCGCTGCTGAGCGCGAGCTCCTCACACCTCTGGGAAAAGGGAAACGCCACCAGCAGCGGGAGCGAGCGGAGCGCTCAGAGCCGCAGGGCCAAGGCTCCCTGAGGGAGGCAGAGAGCACGGAGAGCGGCGAGGCACAAGAAGCGACTGACGGGGCGGCTATAATTAGCCGCAGCCCCGAAGAGGCCGGGAGGCGGCCCGGGGTGCTCCTCGGGGCACGGAGCGAAGCGGGGCAGAGGTCGGGGCCTTACGGGTCGCGGCCGGCGGCGTTGTCGCGCTCCAGCAGGACGATGTGCCGCGGGTAGTGCGCGCAGACCTCGCCGTGGGCGTTGGAGATCACGCTGTAGCGGTAGTCGCGGCCGAAGAGCTCCAAGCAGCGTCGCTCGATCCGCTCCACCTGCGCGCAGCCACCGCTCAGCGCCCGCCGCTCAGGCACCGGGCGCCGAGCCCCCCGCGCCGCCCCCCGGCGCCCCTCACCTTGGCGGCGGCGGCGCCCCCGCCATCCTTAGCGCGGTACTGAGCGCGGGAGAACTCCAGCAGCAGCTCGGCCAGGCCGCGGTCCCCGGAGCCCGCCGGGGGGCAGCCGCGGGCCACCGCCATGCCCGCGCCGCTCACCGCCGCCACCCCATGGCGCCGCTTCCGCCCGCCGACGCTTCCGCCCGCCCCGCGCTGCGAGCCAGCCAATCGGCGCGGGCACAGTGCCACGCCTCTTCCGGCGCGGCGCCGTCGTCATCGCCGCGCGACACGGGCGGGGGCGATGGGAGCTGCGCTATGGGGGGGCGGAGCCCGTGGCTAACGTGAAGCTCCTGCATAGGCAGGGGCGCGGGGAGCCTTTCGGTGGCTCCGTACCCGTTGTTCGGGCGCTGAACGGCCCTGCCGGTAGCCGGACCGCCGCAGTCCCGCAGCCGCCCCAAGTCCTCCCCCGTGGCCCCAGTCAGGCACGCGCACATCGGGATAGGGGCTGCGCGGGAACCCCTCCTGCGCTGCGCGGTCGAGCCGCGCCTTACTCGGGCTCTTCAGCCCCGCCGATCGTGGCCGATCCATTCCGAACCTTCCCGAACCGCTCCGAACAGTTCCGAGCCGCGCCGGGCGGGGGCGTGGCGTGGCCGAACGCCTTTCCGAGCGCGGCCGAAGCCGGGGCGGGCGGAGCCGAAGCTCGTCTCGGCGTCCCGCTGCCGGGGGCGCGCGGCGGGTCGGGCTGGGCCGGGCTCCGCAGTGGCGGGGCGCGCGCACGCGGCGGCGTCGGGAGCGCGCGCGCGGGGCGCAGAGGCGGCAGCCAAGATGGCGGCGCGGGTGGCGCAGGGGCCGGCGGCCCTCGGGCTCCCTTAGGCCGCAGGTGGTGGCCGGCGCCGGGCGGGGCGGCCCGATCAGCCAGGATGCTGCCGTCGCAGGAGGCCTCCAAGCTGTACCATGACAACTACGTGCGGAACTCGCGGGCCATCGGCGTGCTGTGGGCCATCTTCACCATCTGCTTCGCCATCATCAACGTGGTGGTGTTCATCCAGCCCTACTGGGTGGGAGACAGCGTCAACACGCCCAAACCCGGCTACTTCGGGCTGTTCCACTACTGCGTGGGCAGCGGGCTGGCGGGCCGCGAGCTGGCGTGCCGCGGCTCCTTCACCGACTTCAGCACCATCCCCTCGGGCGCCTTCCAGGCGGCGGCCTTCTTCGTGCTGCTGTCCATGGTGCTGACGCTGGGCTGCATCACCTGCTTCGCGCTCTTCTTCTTCTGCAACACCGCCACCGTCTACAAGATCTGCGCCTGGATGCAGCTGCTGGCAGGTGGGGGGCGGGGGCTCGGGGGTGGGGAGGTGTCGGGGCGCTGGCAGCAGAGCTAAGGGGTCGTCCAGGCACCGGTTGCAGAGCTTGAGTGAGGCACTGGGTGCCGGTGTAGGGGTTGTCGGGACACTGGCACTAGAGTTTGAGGGTCTCCTAGACGCTGGGTGCTGGTGCTTGTGCTTCGTAACACAAGCTACGAAGGTGCCGGTGGGGGGGCTTCCCGAAGCACTGGCACCAGTGTTGGACACTGCCCCATATGCATGCTGGTTTTGGGGATTCTTTGGATACTGAGTGCTGGGGTTTGGAGTGTTTTGGGTACTGGCTGCTGGAGGTTCTCCATGTGGTGGGTGATGGGGCTGGGAGGGGTCAGGGCATTGACACCCGTGTTAGGGGCTTCTCTATGCACTGCATGCTGGTGTGAGGGGTGGCCAAGGCACTGGCATCAAAGCTAGGCGGTCCCCTTGGCACTGGTGCTTGGGTTTCTTTGGATACCGAGTGCTGGGACTTCTGCAGGCAGTGGGTGTTGGAATTGCTTTGGATACCAGATGCTGGTGTTGAGGTTCACCATTGTACTGACACCAGTGCTAGGAGCTTCTCTAAATGCTACGGAGATGGCTTTCAAGACTGCCCTGTGTGGTGCATGCCTGTGCTAGGGCTTCTTTGAATTCTAGGTGCTGGAGTTCTCCATTCATTGAGTGCTGGTATTTGGAGTGCTTTGGGTACTTGGTACTGGATGCTAGGGTTTCTCTTAGCATTGGGTGCTGGTGTTAGGGGTTATCAGGGTGCTGACACCGAAGGTAGCCTGTCCCCTAGGTACTGGGTGCTGGTGGTGAGGGTTCTGTGGATAGTGGGTGCTAGCATTGAGGATTATCAGTGCACAGCGTTGGATGCTGCCCCGAATGCTGAGGTCTGGCACTGAGCATTACTTCGTGTGGTGCATGCTGGATGCCAGAGCTGCTTTAGGTGCTGGGGCTTCTGCATACACTGGGTGCTCATGTTTGGAATATTTTGGGTATGGGTGCTAGGACTTCCCTGGCACTGGGAGCTGGTGTTCAGGGCACTGGCACCAGAGCTGGGGGCTCCTCTGAACCCAGGGTGCTGGCACTGGGAGCTCTCAAGCTGTCAGCACCAGGGTTTCTACCAGATGCTAGAGCCAGGGACTGACTTGGACACTGGGGGCTCCCCTGGATGCCCTCACCCAAGGGGCTCCCTGGGACACTGGGAAGTAGCAGGCAGAGCTTCTCAGCACCCCAGCACTGGGCATGGGATGCAGGCAGTGGCGCAGGTGCTGGGTGGTGGCTTTGGGTGTGCGGGGCTGCAAGGGACACCAGCACCATGTGTGGGGGTGAAGGCATTATAAAAGGTGCTGTCCAGTCCCTTGCCTCAGCGTCATGAAGTGGTCAGAAATGCTGACTTTTCCCTTTCTGTAAAAAGACTTGGAGAACAGCTCTACACACAGTGGGATATTGCATTTACTTTGATTCAGACTGGATGTAAGGAAAATGTTTTTTACAGTAAGTGTGGCGAGGCAGTGGCACAGGCTGCCCAGAGAGGTGGTGGTGCCCCATCCCTGCAGACAGCCAAGGTCAGGCTGGATGGGCTCTGAGCACCTGATGGAGCTGTGGGTGTCCCTGTTCATTGCAGGGGGGTTGGAGCAGATGGCCTTTAAGGGTACCTTCCTCAAAGCATTCTAAGATTCTCCCTAGAAATGGCCCTGTTCTAAGGTCTGCCTTAGCTCCCTCCACAAAAAAAGGAACTTCAGACACCACAGATGAAGCTCAACCCCTCCCCCCCCCCCCCCCCACGCACAGAACCCAAACTTTTCCCAGAATGAGACAGGCCATTGACAAGGATCCCCCAGGCTCTCCTCCTCAGGCTCACTCCTCTAAGGACAGACCATGAGAAGTGATGCTGAGTCTGCACTTCTTTCTCTCTCCACTTTTCCCACATCTGGAACACCATAACCATGCTGCCTGCTGCATACTAAGTGAGCACGTCCAGACTCAGAGCTTGCACCAGCAGGACCTGGTTCTGTCTGCATTACCAACAGAAGGCCCCCAGTGTGACCCCCTCCAGAGAGGGTCCTGTGGGGTCTGTCCTCATACTGGGAGCTCACAGCTGGCCCGACTTGTGGAGATCCTGACCTCTCATCCCCCAGTGCATCTCGGCCCAGAGCTGCCTTGGCTTACTGGGAAATTCCTTCATCTTTAATTTTCCCTGTCCCGAAGATTTACTGGTTTAAGGCAAGCTCAGAGCCCAAATCCTGCCGATCAGCAGCAGTTTAATCAAGGGGTTCTGCGCACCCAGCTGCTGTGCGGCGATGGGCACAACCCTGAAGGCAGTCTGGGATGAGGGCAGGGGGATGCAGAAGCAGCAGCGAGGCCCCAGGTTTCACAACAAACATGTAAAGGAGGGGTTGGGATGGCCGAGCGCTGGCACGGGGCTGCTGCAGGGGTGTGTGGCTCCTCTGAGATGGGACAACAGGGAGGGGGGCTGGAGTTCAGCATCTCGTCCAGAAAAAAAGTGTTTAAATCTTCAGTGTCCAATTAGTGGACAGCAATCAGGGAAAGGTTTAATTAGAGCCTCGTAGAAAGCCCCAGCTCAAAAGCCTCTGCCCCCCTAGGAGTAAACCGAATCTAATTAAGAGGAAAGACTGCTTTAACGCAAATAGAAACGCAGCCATCTGCCCTGTTCAAAATCCCAGCAGCGCAAAACTGGAGATTTTGCTAAATCCTTCTGTTACAAAACCCAGAACGTGATTGAACGTGGGGACGTCACCGGTGTCCTGGTGGGACGGGCACACAAGGAGCACCGTGTGTCCCCAAGGAGCCCATGGTGTCCCCACGTGCCACACACTCGGGTGCCAGGGGAGGGCACAGAGCTGTCACCCACAGCGGCGCATGGGACTGAGAAGCCTCTGCCCCCCAAACGGTTCCCCCGAGGCGTCCCCTCTCCCTTCTCCCCCAATCCTATCCTGCAGCAGGGATGGAGCAGCCCTCGCTCTGCGCAGCCCCGGGCTCCAACCCCCCCGTGGGCAGTGCCAGGCACCTGGGCACCGCTCTCGCCCCGCAGCCCTTTGCTGTGCTCCCAGACAAAGCAGCTGTCAGCTCTGCTTCGTGCCGATGCGTAGCCCTATTCTTGAGCCTGCTGCTCTGTGGCTCAGCCCGTGGAGCGCAGCGCCGTGAGGCACTCCTGCCTGTGCCACCGCTCATTTCCATTGATTTCTGTGGGATTGCTATTTTTAGGGCAGGGCTGTGCACTCACTCTCCTTCTGCTATTCATCCCTGGTGAGAAGCAGCCATCCCAGCCCCCACACTGCCCTTGCTGGGGCTCCCCGGTGTGGTGGTGAGGCCACGGGGCTGTTCTGGGAGGTGCTGCCCTGGCTGCTGTGTGCTGGAGGCAGTGTTATTTGTAGCTGCAGGGAGTCCCCGAGCGTGGGTGCACATGATGGGCAGCAGCTGAACCTGGGGAGGGGTGGTGCGGAGCCCATGCTGGGTTTAGGAGCCCCTGGGGCCCAGCCCACTGCTGTTGCTCCCACCGTTACCTTCCACTTTCCACTTCTCAGTCTCTCGGTGCTCATCTGTGAAGGTGGGTGCAGGGGAATCCTCTGCTTTGTGCCGACTCTGGGGACAGCCTGTGATGTCCAAACATGCTGAGCGTGCCTCCCGCGGTGTTCTCCTGCCCACGGCCATTCTGTGCCTGCGGCCTGAGTCACAGAGCTGAATTCCCTTCAATTCATTCATTTTGCCGAGATATCGAAGCCCGTTGAATTTGACAGGACCCTGATAAGGGAGCACAATTGAGTACAAAACCACGCTGTAGCTGCAAAAAAGGCTGAGCATCACCAGTTCCCCCGGTCCAGAGCATCCCCTGAGCACGCATGCCCTGCAGACAGCTGGGGCTGGTGGGGAGAGGGGGGACAAGAGGCTGTTTTAAGTGAAAAATGAGAATTTCCAGCAGGTCTCTGAGCACCTGTGTGTGCAGGGTGGGCAGCAGAACCCCCTCATCACCCCCCTCTGTTTGCATTTCCCAGCACATTGCTGCCGGCGTTTGGGAAAGGTCGGGCTGACAGCGTGTGCAGAGGTTCTTCAGGGACACAGGGTGGGCTGGGGACAAGCGGGGAGAGGGAATTGCTTGTGACAGGGGATGTGACGTGCTGCTGGGAGCATGCAAGATGGTTGCTGCACCCTGCCTTTTCCCAGTGAGCTCTTGGCACAGCGGGATGCCGGATGTGCCCTGCATCCCACGGTGTCTCTTGCTCACCCTGTGAGGTCCTGGGACACAGAGCCCTGTCTTGGTGTTCCCTTCCCCCCTCACATCACCCTTTGCTCGCTCCCTCACAGCTCTCTGCCTGGTGCTGGGCTGCATGATCTTCCCCGACGGCTGGGATGCAGAGACCATCCGGGACATGTGCGGGGAGAAGACAGGGAAGTATTCCCTGGGCGACTGCTCCGTGCGCTGGGCTTACATCCTGGCCATCATCGGCATCCTCAATGCCCTCATCCTCTCCTTCCTGGCCTTCGTCCTCGGCAACCGGCAGAACGACCTGCTGCACGAGGAGCTCAAGACAGAGAGCAAAGGTGGGCGCTGTGCTGCAGGGTGGGAATGCCACGGGGTGGTGATGGGGACCCCGTGCTGCAGCATGGCCGTAGGAGGGTCCCACTGAGCCTCTGGGGCCATCGAAACACAGGGCAAGCCCAAGCAGTGACCGGGCTGGGGCAGGAGGGTGCGGGCAGCCGAGCCCCTCCGCAGTGGCACTGCACCGCTGACGCTTTCTCTTTATGTTTTGACAGATTTTGTCGGCACCGCGGTAAGTGCTGAGTTTCAGCATCCCGTCCCCTACTCCTGCGTGGCGTGTCTGGGTGCGACCGCGCTGGGTGGCCCCATGTGGATGGGAAATAAGTGGGGGCGGCAGGTTTGAGGCATGCACGTGCATGGCACAAATGACTGCGGCCACCCGTACCGCCCTCGGGCGCCCGTACCCAACGCGCTGTGCTCTCCCTGCAGAGGATATAAGGCCGAGCACCCGCAGCAGGACCTCATCCCGCGGCCGGCAGCCTGGGCGCTCCCTCCCCGTCCTGCCTTTCATCTGCTGCCGGCGGCCACGCGGCGCTCCGGGCCCCACCGCCCGCACCGGGGCCGTGCCGGCCGCCTGCCGTGCCCACGTCCACACTGACACCGCCATCCCACGCACCCCACCGGCCCCGCACCTCCGCCGCCGTCGAGGGAGGATGCCCCAAACCTGCTTCATCTGAGAGCGGCAGTTTTGTTTCGAGGGAAAAAAAAAACAAAAAACAGTCTCCAAGTTTTTAAACAGATTTCTACATCCCCGGGACTCCGGACCCGCCACCTCCCACCCCAGCGCGCCCCGTGACGCCCTGCGCTGGCTGCTCCGGGCCCCAGCACCCTCCCCGCTCCCATTTTGTACAGCTTCGTGATCCTGTCTCCATGGCCGGGGAGCCCTGTGGCTGGGATGGGGCCCGCCCGTACTTTTACATGTAAATTAATATTCTCTAAACAGGGTAAAGTGACTCGAGCCCTCTCGCCCCCGCCCCCCCCCGCCCGGCAGCGCAGCCCCAGGACCGCGTGCTTTCCAGTGCTGCCGGGGCCGCAGGCTGCCGCTCGCTCCATCCCGAGCGTGGGGACCGCAAGGGCCTCGCTGCCGCCGGCTGCCGCGCCGCCCGATCCGCACCACCGCTGAATGTAAAGCCCCGGTAAGTGGGAGCAGCCGGAAATACAAAACCCCTCCGAGCGGGTGCAGGAAGAAACCCCCTCGTCCAGCCCCAGCCGCTGCCAAACCTCCCCATCCCCATACGGTGCTTTATCTCCACTGGTGACAGCGAGGCTCTCCCCGCCACGCGGCTCCCACCCGTGGCTCGGCTCGCACCGCCGTCCCGGCCGCGTGCCCGGCTGCGGCTCACCGGCACGGGGCAGCCGAAGGACTCGGGCACGGGCAGCCGAAGCCCGGCCGCGGCTCTGCTGGCCAGACCGGCTCGTGGGCTTCCCCGGGCGCCCGCCGCAGCCCTCACGATGCAATAAAGTCCTCAGCAGCGGCCGCGTCTCAGTGCCGGTAGCCGGGGGCCGTTGGCAGGGGCACCCGGCTGCGGGTGGGGCTCCGGGAGGGCGAGGACGGGAACGGGGCCGCCGGTGGGAACGCGGAGGTGGGCGATCGCTGTGGGGATGAGGCGATGAAGGGCCGTGCGGGACCCGCTGCCGGGGCTGGCGGAGCCGGTAAGTCGCGCCCTGAGGCCCCGCGGGGTGGCAGTGAGGGACCGAGCCGTGCCGGGACACCGAGCGGCAGCCCGGGGACCCCAGGATGCGGCGGGGATCGGCGCTTCCTTGCCGGCAGCCGCCGCCCGCCATCGCCCCGCGGCCCATCGCTGAATTGGAAAACCGAGAAAATCAGTGGAGAAAGGAATACAGTAGCTGTAATATATCTGTATTTTAGTACAAAGTTTGATACGGTGTTTCACAAAACCTTATTGAAAAATATAATTCAAACCAGACGAGCTCTGAGCCCCGTGGTGTGGTGCGGAGCGGGACCTGCGCCGGCTGCAACAACGCGGGGGGGGCGGGGAAAGGTCTGCCTTTCCCACCGGGCTGGGGGTCGGGGTCGGCACCAGGGCGAGAAGCAGGGTTTGCTGCTGCCCAGCTGTGCAGAGGTCGGGCTCGGCTGAAGGACCTGCCTGCTGCCTGCGGTGCCGCCAGGTGACGAAGAACTGTTTCTGCGCTGGAGGTGTTGGGCACCTCGCGCTTCCCAGCCGAGGTGTGGCTTCACTCCAGGCCCAGCTCAGGCTTCCTAAGGAAAAGGCAAGCCACGGTAAAACTGGGCGTCAGCGCACCAGAAAACCGCTGGTGAAAAGCACCGAACTAACGCCCCAAAACGGGCTCTGAAGGAGGTAATGCTGGCACAATCCTCCACCGATGGCCTCCTCCCCAAACGCGGCTTTTGTCCTCTTACCGAGCTCAGCACAGAACGCTTTTCACAGCCAGGAACCTCTGGGAACCGCCCTCTCCTCAACAACTGGGGCTTCCCAGAGCAGCACAGCACCTGGCTTTGGTTGAAATACGGGCACAGGGGAGAGCACGGGGTTGGGAAGGAGCCGCATCGCACAGCCGCCCTGCGGCAGGCAGGTGGGAGCGCCGACAGACACCTGCACAGCATTCAGGGCGGTGGGAAAAGCAGGGAATTTCAGAAACGCTGGGTTTTCGAGTTAAGTATTTTTATTATCAAAATTATTACATCTCTTGTGAAAGTTCAAATGTTACAGCACGGTGTAAAAACTCCACTAGAGTAAGAAGCTACAGCCCCCACCTTTCCAAGAGCTTTCCAGGGTCCCTCCCTCCTGCCCCGCTGTGACCAGAGGCGCCGATGCCTGGGCACGGAGCTCCCCCGGCCCCCTCCTGCCGCCCTGCAGGGCAGAGCCTGCCTGCCCCGTGCTGCTCGTAGCAAGGAAGGGGAGGCTGCACACCCAGGGCTAAGCCGAGCGAAGTTTACACCTAATTTTATACAGTATACAGACACCCAACTGCAGGGTGACAAGTTCCATCCCAACATGCTCACAGCCAGACAGTGTGAGAAAGTGAACTCTTTGATTCAATATTTTAAAAGTCTCCCCTAGGTTGAACAAACACCTGATTTCAATTGTGAATTAGAGAAACCTGTAACAGTCCTAAAAAAGAAACAAAACAAAACGAAACAAAAAAAAAAAGAAGACTGTGCATCTGAAAAGACAGGGGAGACAGACTCACAGCATCATGTTATCCAAGAGAAAGGAGAAGTTCCACTGCAGCACCAGGGATGACACCTGTCGTATATTAGCTAACCTACTATGGTTATAACTGAATATAAAATTAGATAAATAAAAACACGCCCGATATTACAGTAAACAAGTGAGAAAGAAGCTGGCAATCTTATGGAATCGAGCAGACAGCGCACTGTGCTCGGGCTGGCTCCCCCCGCTCGGCAGACAGGTTGAGGGACGTCCATCCACGCGCCACCCGCACACTGAGGTCCCCCCGGCACGTCGCAGCCCCGGCCCAGCACCGTGACCCTCCTGGCAGCTGCTCAGCCCTCTGCTAGCCCCCAGCACACCACAGCATCGCCACTGCGTGGCTCGGCGGGGCCCCTGACCCCTGCGTGTCTGCAGCACCGCTCAGACCCCTCCACCCCTCGCAGCGCTGCGCCCCAGCTCCCCTGCAGCAATGGGCACAACGCTCCCCCACTCCCTGCTCCCGCTCCCTGCTGCTCGTTCACATTGGTGGAGACTCGTCCTGGAAATGCTCTGACTGCAGCAGCCGTCGCCCGGCCCAAGGCAGCAGTGTGCACTCATCTGCTTGTGACTGGAATGATCGTAACGGATTAAAGCCCTCCCCAGAACGCACTGAGAACCTGACCTACAAAGAGAGCTTTGGGATTGGAGTTAAACTTACCCAATGATTTCTTTAAACTGCATTTGTATCAAAAAAGACGTCCGTACTGCATGAGTGACTATGGCCATGGGCACGGACAAGGGACAGAGGCTGCACCACAGTCATTGCACTTGAACCATTTGCTTTTTTTTGTTTTCTTTTTTTTTTTTCTTTTTTTTTCCTTTTGCAATGTACTCACACATCAGGGAACAGCTTTGCTACAGTCTCTGCCTCAGAGAAATCTGCTTTCTCATGCAAGGCCAGAGGCCAATACTGCTCACAAATCTCACCCGTGCATTCAGACCTCAGCCTCTGACCCCCGGCACCCAGCCTCGGGTGCGACCTCCCAACACCGGCCCAGGAGCCACTTCCAGCGGTAACTGGAAGGAGCTGTGGGCAGTTTTGTTCCTCCTGGAGTCCAAGCAGCCCTAGGAAAGTCCTGTTTGAGTCTTTACTCCAGAACCTTGAATCTGCTGCAGTCTGTACTGATGGACGCTGCTGCCCCCTCGGTGTGGGTAGTGTTGTGCACTGGAAATCACCGCCCCCCGGGAGCCCTGGTAGAGAACTGACTGCCCAGAGCTCGGAAGGCTGATAGTCCGCAAGTCTGACTGTAGTGACCTGGAGCTTTGGGGGGCTGAGGTGGAGCTGGACGCTCCTGTGCAGGGCTGAGAGCCAGACTCTGAGGAAAGAGAGTCCACAGCCATTTGCTGTGCTGGGCTGGCAGCAGCTGGGCAGCTCTTCTTCAGGAGGCTGCTGCTGGCACTGCCGGAGTGCTGCTGGCTGCTGTAATACCCCGAATTCCCTGCAAACAGGGCAGAGGAGTCTGTGGAGACCAAGTGGGCAGGGCTGGAGTACGAGGAAGAGGAGAGGGACGTTTCTGAGGAACTGTGGGAGAGGCTGTGTCCTGTCCTCTGTGCTGCCGCTCGGTAGCTGTAGCCAGGAGAAGGAGTCAGGTGTCCTCTGTAGGGGGAGGAGCTCTGCTGGAGAAGGGTCTGCGACTCTGCCTGCGGACTGTCAGACTGCAGGAGCTGAACATGTTGGTGGGAGAAAAAGGAAAAGACATCAGACACAATTCCCTATGTCCTACCTCATCATACTCTAGCTGCTTGGTATATCAGGACTGGCAATAACTGACAGCTTCCTGCCTGCTAATGCTGTCTGAAGCTTTACTTCTGAATGGGCAGATAACAAATGGCAGAATTTACCTGGTAGCTGTATCGAGAAGGACTGTAAACTGCTGGTCCTTTGTGGGCTTCTGGAGTGTCTCCTCCTGCTGTATCTGCAATGCACAGCACAGGCAACGTGTTACACTTCACCCCTGGACTGAGGTCACCACAGCTCCCTCTCAAGTGACACCTGCCAGCTGCAGCTGTCTTGTTCTGCCTCCAGCTACAGCTGAGACCAGAGTGGCTCCTCCGTCATTGGCCTTTTGGAAGCTGAAGAACCCTAACAGAAGGCAGTTGTAAACATTCATGTGACTCACAGCAGCCAGCCACACACAGTAGGCACTGCTGCTCCCCTTACACCGGCTCTGGTTTAGTGCAAGGCTTACTTCTCTTGACCCAGCTTATCTGAATGGCTGCATCAGTGACAGCACGCAGGCTGCATGTGCTCCTGGGGCTTTCCAGAAGGACACAAGAGGCAGAAGACAGTTTCTAAGGACTCAGCAGCTCTCCACTCGGTTCTGGCCATAGGAATCCTCACTGGCTAGTTACAGCTGAAGAAATAAAACCACCCCTTCTTAGATGGGCTGTCAGCAGGCTCCTGCCACTGGCTCTCCTCAAAGGCAGATCCAGGCACTGCCCAAGACTGAAGTCCCACGCTGCCAAGGCTGACTGCACCTCTGCTGCCATGCTGGGGAACATGCTTCACAAGCCAGCGGGCTGCTCCAAACCAGCTTACCCTTAAATCTCAGAAAATGCTGCCCAAGATGGTGAAAAGGTGTGACTGAAGGGGGGTAACAGCAGCACAGTACACACTGATGCATCACTGCTACGTGAGAGAGAAAAAGGAATACGCTTTTTCTTAGCAGAGCAAGCCCTTCCAACACCCTGATCCTAGAGGGCAGGCGAGTTTTTTTGTCCCAGCAAATAACTGAACCTCAAATGAGACAGACAAGAAATACGTTCAGCAAGTGACCCAGTCACTCTGACCTGTGTGTTCTGTTGCCACTACTATAACCATGGGATTTAGCAGGTGATCGTGCTTTGTTTTGGAGCGAGGGAAACCAGTGGGACCGTAAGATTTCACACCAGATTTCTGATGTTGCAGCCTGATGAGATGGAGCTGTTTGTCCGCAGCATCTCAGCAGCAGCGTTTGAAATGCCTTGCTGAAACAGTGCTGGTGTTGGTATCAAATTTACGTGACAGATGTCTCTCACTCCTGAAACAGGACACGCTGCATCAGCCTGCTCTGTCTGTCTGCCAGACGCACTGGCATGAGCAGCAGTGCCAGCAGTGCCCATGGCTGTGTTGTGGTCGTCCTGTGCTACATCATGGCTGCTGGCACAGCCGAACAGAACCTGGATGGAATTGTCTTCTGTGCTGCTGAGGCTCAGGCATCTCTCCTCTGGGCACAAGACCTGCACAGAGGCCAACACAAGAAGCTTCCACCACATATCCTGTGCCACCTTCCATTTCCTGCAACCACATCCAAAGCACCAAGCAGCTCTTTGCTGCGGGTGGCATTCTGAGTACCGCACTGCAGAAAGGCAAAGACTGCAGTCAAGGCATGTTTTGTTAAGCAGTGTTGCACAGAAGAGACTAACTATTCAAGCCAGGAGATCAGAAGTTGAATCAGAAGAAATCTAAAGATTTCAGAAGAAATTGTTTCTTAAAAGGCCAATTACACAAACAGTGCTGCAGGTACCAGACGCAGTGTTCATACACAAAATAATCCTTGGGGAGTGAAGGCTACCTGGAGAGTCTGAATTACAAAAGGTGAATACCTGTGAACTTTCCTGAATTTGCTTTATGCAATCTTAACAAGACGAAGCCAACGCTTCCCTCTACAATTTCTTAATACCTGCACAAGGAAGAAGGATACAAAGTAGGAGTGCTTCTTTTCCACTTCCATTGAAATGAGAAAGACACAAAAGAGAATTACATTTGGGTCCCATTAAATCAGTGGAATTTTTGACAAGTCCCAGGAAAGTCTCTTAAGACTACATGAAGAAAATGCATTGAAAGGAGATCCTCCAGAGAGATCCAGATCCCTACCACAGATCATCAGCAAGCTGTAACCAAGCCAGTGAGGGAGCCCTTAATAGTTCTCAACAGTGAAGAAGCAGAGATCAAAAGCAATACAGACTAGGTTATTTAAACATGATGATCCATCATCATAAATCACTAGGGAGAGCAGGGTTACACACTGGGCACTACCTGTTAGGAAAAACAGCAGTCGTATTCAACGGGGAGTGTGAAATAAATAGAAGACAAATAACTCCATATCACAGCTAAGAAATCAGGCAATGATGAAGTGATCTGCCCACCTTACAGGAAGTCACAACTGACCTTTAATCTCAAGTGGATAACAGAGGGGTGTAAGCTCAGCTCAAGTCACACGCACTCACTGACCCTGTGTGCTGCCCAGTGAGAACAACCCATTAGTCACAGAAGGAAGGAACAGCAAGGCAGAACTGGGTTCATCTCAGTGAATAAGTGTGTCTCACAGAACTGACAAGCATCACAACTCAAGGAATCAAGTAACTTCAAAACAGAGATGAAGTAAGCTATGGAAGCTACATTAGCTCTTACCCCTGCCTGAAGCAAACATGCATTTTAGTAACAGTACATTTATCTAAATGTTCAGCCAACTAGAATTGTTAAGGTACCAGGGTACCACGATACCCTCATATTCCCAGCACACAGGTGCAATTGAGGCAGCGCCAGTTAACTCCTCTATCCAAGGGCAAAGAAGCCATCACTGCCAGAGCCAAAATACAGGTGATCTTGAATCCAAACTCTGGATAGAACTGGATACCTTCCAGGTCTAACAGGAGAGCTTTACAGGCTCAGGCAATATCATCCAACAACAAAGTACGGTTTGCACAAGGCCTTTATCAGGCACTGGTGATGCTGGAGATGGAGGTACAAACGACTTCATAGGCAAGTTTACAAAGCTGAGCCCATTATTTCCCCACCAACAAGGAACTCAGAAGCTCCTCCTACCTGCATCTCTCTCAACAGCGCTGTCACAGGTAGGTGAGGATTCATTTCTCTGGGACACCTTTGCTCCACTTCGTAGCACCTTCTCCAGAATACCTCGGCCCTCTCGAAGCCTCTCCACTGACGTTGGGACCATCCTGCAACAAACAAAGCAGTAACAGCTGAGGACTGCTATTACACAGTTGAGATCAATGTGACCAACGCACAAGGGGCTGGGGGCTCTGGGTGTAATTGCAAGACAGATTTGTCTTTGAAGTCTCAAAGATTTCTACTGAAATTTACTGATGTGAAGTTATTGCAGCTGCAAACCTATACCGTGGAATGGAGGGATCAGAGAATACCAGCTCTCTAAGACAGAGGAGGAATAATAAAAGTCTGCTCTGCTTTTGCAACACAAATAAGCTCCTGTGGAATTTTAGACTGTTCATCACTGTCTACTATGATAGTGCTGCCCTGAGAAAAAGAAGATCTTTGATCAGAAGGATGCTGTAAACATTCAGCTCAGTAGATCACCTGATTACAGGACACTCTGTCCCAGAAAGTTGTTTCAAGATTCAACAGCATTCTGAAAACCTGTTGTTGTCTTAAAATTATGTGTAGTTATTTTACATAGATTAATTACATTCAAACTAAAAAGAAGGAAAGCCAGTATCTTATGATAATAAAATGTCAGCATAGTAGTCAGATCATGCGCTGTTCCTGGAGCAGAGCTACCGTGGTCATTCTGTCCATTATTGCTACTTTGTCCCATTCATTTTGTGTCTCAACATTGGTGCTAGACCTCATTTCATCATTTGTTACAAGCATTTGGTCTAAAGCTGGAAAACAGAGGTGAAGTGGCTTTCCTAGAGCCAATCTACAGAAGCGGAGCCACTGACACAGCCCGGATCCCTGCCACGCACCTACCATGCACTGGACCATCCAAACCTCTCTAAAGGCATGTGTTTTAACCTGTAAAATAGTAGCACTTCCATCAGGGATTCATGATGCCTTATCCCAGACACTGAAAAATGTGTGCCTTAAAAATGCCCCAATGTTATATAATTATCTTCAAACATTACACACCAAACACACTGCATATCATGCAAATATGCAGTCTAAGAATGTATGTCCTGTATTTCATATTTGTAAAGATATATTGAAGACTGTGCTTTACATTAGCTTTTAAAAATTTATTTAATAGCCCAGCTATTGAAGTTCACCCCTCACTGAAGCAGAAGGGAGAAGGGGCCACAGTTCACACCTCATGGAGGTGAATGGGGTGAGGGGGTGAATTCACACCTTCGTTGCTGCTATTGTTTTGCTGGAGACAGTTTTCTGCAAGGCTGGGTTTACTGGGCAGCAGCACATCTGTTTACATTGTGATGGCTGTGTCTTGGCAACTGAAAGAGACAGAAACTTAATTTTTTTTAAATGAAAGCTGTTGGTAAATAGTGCAGAATTCAGCAAAAATCTGGACAAATGAAAATCAAGGCATGAAGTTTTAGATCCCACCATTTTCTTCTGTCCCTTGTATTACACTAGTGTGAATGTCTGGAAATGTATCAGAAATGTAAGTGCCCTGAGCTGAAGGTGAGACTGGATCTCAAGTTTAACTCTGTAACACGCAGCTTCTAATACCTGTTTCTTTTTGAAGTGGAAGGGGACCATAAGGCCCTAAGGGGCCTTGCCCACTAGAAGACAGAAGAACAGGGATAAAAAAAAAAAGGCAGCACAGGTGCTTAATCCTATTTCAAAACACATCAGCACGGCTTCAACTTTTACACTCAGAGTCCTATGACAATACCATATTGAATCCCACAACTCCTGAAATCGTGTGATAAACTGAAGCCAGAGCATCTGCTGAGGAGGAGCCGATGAAGCAAACAGAACAGAAAGCCCCACACTGGGGCAAGGTCACCACAGGCACTTCATCTCCAACTAAGATTTTTTTCTCATTCAGCTGGATTTTTCTTTTTGCTGGCAGAAAGAAGTGGCATGGGAGGAAAAGGGCAGGTGATAACAGCACTTGCACAAAGTAATCATGAACTAATCATCGGCTGACTGTCCCAGCTGCTGTCAGTCCGACACCTGGCAGAAGGCACACAGACTGCTATCACAAGATCAGTTATTTCTCTGAAATTTTCACTGGAAGAGTCTGGATATTTGGGGTGGGGAAGGTCTGTAAAAAGGAAGAAAGCACATCTCATGATTCCTGTAAAGTCATCCAAACCAGTGTTTCTCAGATACTATCAACCTCACGCTTCCTGCAGTCTTCAGCACTGCTCAGCCTCTTCTCCCTTCTCAGCCCCTGCCATGGCACACACAGTGACACAGGTTCACCTGTGCCATGTGAGTGCTACCCATGGCCTGCCTTTACACCTGCACTCTCCACCGACAGACCATGAAGAAAAGGCAGCAAAGCCACTGTACTGCATCACTCCAGCGAGCAGAACACTCTAAATCCCAACCATCACCATGTATACAGACCATGTGCACAGACTACAACTCAATACTCTGCATTTCAGCACAGCACTGCTTCATTTTAGTGATCAGGCATTACTATTAAAAGTCTTTGAAAACTAGCATTTCCCCATGTTAGATCTTCACACAGTAACACAGCAGGGAGGTTTTTTTACACTTTGGGCAAACTAACTGCAGCCTGGTAACTGCACTTCAAAGCTATTTGTGCAAGGCACAGGAAAGCTGAGGCTGTTCCACTGTCCCTGCTTCTCACACCAACGCGAGGCTGTGGAGGGCTCCACCAGCTTTCCCCTTCTGAAAAAAACAACCTTGTATCACGTACATCTAAAAGAGTGGAAATTCAACAACAAAAGACCTTTTAACCTAGACCCAGATTAAATTCTCATTACAAGTTAAGTCCTTCAAACTTAGGCCCTTAAAAGGAAACTGGTGGAAGAGAGAACTGTTTGACTTCATCTTTCAAGGCAGATTTTTGATATCTAAACTAGGAACCAAAGGGCATGCTGAGAACACTGCTGGTATTCTTCAGTATAACAATTAAGAAAGAGAACTATGCCAAGACACCCAACAGAATCCGTCCCACTGCAGTTACAGGACAACAGAAATGCCCTGCTCCCTCCCCCCCGAGTCTGGTTCATCTCTGCAGAGCAGTCTGAGCCTTGCTTGGAGGGATAACACTCACCACCTGCTGCTGATGTTCTCCTGGGATTTGCAGAGTGATGTTGAGGAACCAGTCCCCCTTGAGTCTGGTGGGCTGATGTCCTCTACGTGAGGCAGGGAAGGATGAGAAGGGGAGAAGCCACTTTGTGGGGAGGACGGGGTTCGTACTACAGAGCCTGGCAGGCTGCTGGCATCTGTGTCAGTCCCAGAACCGCTGCTGCCCTGCCGGGTAGGAGTCCCTGCGCAGCGCACTGAATCGCCTCCCTCCTTGGCTTCCTGCTTCCTCTTGCGGTATTCCAGCAGAGATACCTGCAAGGAAAGTACAGCTATGAGTCAGGGAAAGCAAGGGACAAGGTGAGGGGAAAGAACACGCCTACACATCATTTCAAGAATTGTTTCTCTTTGCAGATGAAACTTTACAAGTTACATTGGGACTATAAATCTTCCTGAATCTGCAGGCAATCTGGAGAAAGAGCTAAATGATGCAAATTTGGACCACTGCCCCACTTACCCACATTTACAACTGGTACTTCACAAGAAATATATGGCTGGTTTGCTTCTGAAATTTCACACTGCTTCTCACCTCCTTCACCACTCCACGGTTCGTGACATAACACAATGCAGATCTGTACACCTGTACATCTCAGAAACCTGAGAATAAGAGCCTTCTTCACTGAACTGATTTTCAGAGAGTTCTGTTCACCATTTCAGCCACACTGAACAGTGTGGGGGACCTGTGATTGGCAGAGCTCAGTACAGAATTCCAGCCTGCTTAGAGCAGTTCACACTATGGTGGTTCACCACTCAGTGTTGCACACTTCCAACATTATCACTTAAGTAAATTATATTCCTCTAATAGAGATGGTTTATATTTTGTGCAAATCAGTCCCAGATTTGTAAAAGGCACAGACTAAAGTATCCCATGATGCTGTCTTGCAACACAGGACAGCAAGACCAAAACCACACAAGTATTTCCAGCTGAGCGCTTATCTTTCTGCATGCCTCCCCTTATGATGAGGCACAGTGCCTCATGAAAGGCTTGCAGAAGGAAACTGCTGAAGAATTTAACAACTACAGTTCAATGTCTGCATACAAGTCTTTACGATGTTAAACTGCTGAACAGGGTATTTCCAGAAGTAACTCAATGGATGAAGTTTTTAAGATAAGCGTAACCGAAAAACCAACCAACCATAAAAAAGACCTTCCAGACACCTGGACACTTGACCCAACTTGCCATACTTGCCAGCAAAGTCTGAGCACAGGGTAAGACACTGATAAATATCTGCACAAGTGTACGTTTATCTGTCCTATCAGCATCTGTTTTTATCACAGCAATGCCTGATTATCACTTCTACTCAGTTTTAGCCCCCTGTGGATCACTGGCTTACTACTAGAAACCAGTGCTCACTCACTTTGTATTAAACAATACTCCCATGCTTCTAGTTTCAAAGTGCTAAAATTTATTAAGAATCTTCACTTACTTTTCCTGCGATGCTGCTACCTTCCCATATTATTAAGCCTTCCCAGCAAACAGCCCATATTTTCTTTCTAAATGTTGGGCTCTCCTTCCAAGTAATGCCTCCACCAATGAAACAAGTTGCTCTTTGTTATTACTCTGACTCTTGCCTCTCTTTAACAACTGTTTATGAAGGCTACCAGCACCACATTTCCCTTTCTGTGCTCCCCAAAAAGGTATTTCTGATGTGAGTTGGTCACATCAACTCTCACACCAGGATCTTGCCTAAATGGTCGCTCCCTCTCTTTTAACGACTTTACTGATTCTGCCCAGGCACTGGACACCTGGATTACTTGCCAAGTTTATTTTAGTTATATTCCATTAAAAAAAAGAAGAAAAAAAAAAAAAAGCTTCATTTTTCCCTGCATGCCTTCCCCACAGTGAAAGAATTTCTGCAGTCCCAGCATCTCTCCTACAAGAATACTCGCCTTCTTCCTTTGTGGTGGGTTCTGGGGAGCAGATCGGACGCCTTCACAAGCCCTCTCACCGCAGGGAGACATGGATCCATGCGCTGCCTCTTTAAGCAGTCCTGACTCATGTCTGCTGAAATATCCTTCAGAAGGAGAGCTGCAGCATCCTGCTTCCGAATTCACTGGCTTCCTGTCTCCCAGACACGCAGATCCCCGCAACAAGCCATCCACACGTGGCATAGCGTTCAATGGGGAAAAGGCATACATTAAATTAAACTCTGTCCGAAAAGCCTGATCAGAGCTTCGTAGCAGCATCTGTGCTTCCCCACTTTTTCCTGGGAAGTTTGTCTCTGAAGTAGAGTTTATGGAAGGTTGTGGAGCCAGATCAGAGGATCCAAAGCTGAGCAGCGACGGCCGTTCCGGGCAGGTGTTTGCACTGGAATCCACGTCAGATCGGAGGCAGAGCTACAAAATCCAGGAAGGCCACAGGATGGGGTGGGAAGTCAGGAAAAGGATCAGGATCAGGCAGGGATGGGGAGAGAAACGTCAGTCAGAAAACATTCTGTACTATGCGAACTTCCTGCTTTCCAGCTTTTTGTTTTTAATCACCCTCTTGACACTGTGCTGCACTGTTCTGTTTGTTCTAGAAGGGAATGACCGGCACTAAACAGTAACACAGTTTAGCTGCCTAGTCCAAGATGCCCTTTCTCCCTTTAAAAGTCTTAATGCAGCAGAGGGCAAGACTCAGCATTATCCCCTGTCCAGTCAATGAAGGGAAAAAAAGCATCTTTGATCACCCGAAATGTCCCAAAGCTGACATTAACAGTTCATGCTAGCTAGGTTCGCTCTCAGGAAAAACAGAAGAGATTTGGTGTCCATCTGCTGTTTTATTGGCCAAGTTCTTGAATGCCCTAAGTCAACCACCACCGACTCCCTAACAATATGATGCCCAGAATCCCCAAAGCATTTGTTTTCACATCTCTTTCTCAGCAATCTCTAACAATAGTCCATTCATTAAATTTATACTGCGTTTCCACATTTTACATTCTCTAACAAAGGCGTAACGGCGTCATCTTTGCACTGTCACAGTTTCTGAACACTAGGGGCTGACACAATGGTATATCCATTGTACTACTTTAAGTGCCAAAAAACCTCCCAGGCAAAGGAATAAATGATGCTCTCCTTCACCGTGTTGTCGGGATCTCAGACAATGAACATAACTGACACGTCTTCATGCTCTTTGCAGGACTACAGTGCTTAGCCAAAACACAGCAGCACCAGGCACCAGATCTGCCCCACTGCAGCTGCTGAAGTATTTTTCCCCTTGTATTACAGCCCCAGTAAGCTGCCACATTAGAGATGAATGCATATTTTCCACACAGTTTCAGACTATTTCACCTCATGTTTCACAACAGGCCAGCAGCTAAATAAAGTACTAGTATCTCATGCTTCCTCAATGTTTTAAGACTGCAAGTGAACAAGACGTAAATCAAGGCTGAAAAGGGCAGGTCAGGTGCCCCTACCCTGCCTCCACAGGCTAGTCTAAATAACCAGCCAACACTTCCCTATTTCTTCCCCAGGTGTCCTTTTGCTGCTGCTTAGTAAGTATCACACAGCACTTGTTTCCTGGGCTGGGGCTGATGCTATTTCCAACCTCACACCTCTTGCCTACATCTCAGAACTGAGGTATACCGGGTCTTTACATGATCTGTTTCCTACCAACGCCAACAAACGAATAATAAATTCCAGTCTTCAGTTAATTTCATTTTGCTTTGTTTTCTCTCTTGCGATAATCCTGAAAAACCTGCTCAGTCTTATCGCAACTAACGCTCCACCCTTGTCCCCAGCAGCCCAAACTTCTCATCCCTCCCATCTCACTGAAGCCTCAAATAAACACCAGCACACACGCTCTTCATCTCAAACACAACCGAGGCAGTGATACCCACCTCAGGTGACATGGACTCGGGTCTATGCGCAGGGGAACTCTCAGGGGAGGATACGTTCTGAAGGGAGGGAAAGCATCTTGTTATTCACATAGCTAAGCAGTCCAGAAGCAAAATGAAGTCAATTAAAAACAAGCACAGAGGTTAACAGTGGCTACTCTAAGCAAAGGCTATCCAGGAACTGGCCCACATTTAATGCTAACTCTGTCAAGTTCAGTGGTTTCTGTGGTTCTATGATTTCCCAGCAAGCCAGCAGTAGATCATCACCTGCTCACTCGAGGAGGCTTGTAAACCAATAAAAGAATCACTGTTGTTTCCTTCCCACCATGCTATACAGCCACAGGACTAAAGTACAAACCTTTGGATGAGTTTATTTTGTGAGACATACTCTCTCAAGTTAGAATGAAGAACAGAATGAAACAGACGTGACATTACAATAGACTTGTTATGAGAGAGCTGCATTTAGAGAAATGCGGAAATTCGAACAAAGCTGCCTATGGTCTAGAGGGAAAGAAGGTAAATGGGGCAAGCACACAGAAACACAGTGCAATACAGGCTTCTAACAGTGCAACCAACATGCTAAGGTGAGACTGAAAATCAGTGATTAGACTGTGGAGGCACACAGCAGTATTGCTCTGATCTGCCACCTCAACCACAGCAGAAGTAAGGACAATTTACAGTCCAGCTCTGTGCCTGAAACAGCCTTTCATCTCTCCTCAGCGCTCCACAATCTTCCCTGCTGACCTCCACAGATATGCCTTTCAGACATCTTACAAAAAAGAGTTCTCAAAGAAAATAATCAGAAGCACACTAAGCTAAAAATACCACAAAGGACTTTTTGCAAAGCAGATGAGGGAGCAAAAGAGTCTCCAATATAGAGCAGTCCGTCACTGCACAGAATTATTTTTAATAGTTTTAAATGCAGAGTCTGAGCAGCAGACTTTTTTTTTTTTGTTCAATTTTTTTAAATGAAAATATGCAATACTATAAGCTAAAAATAAACTACAAACAGCACAATTCCTATTCACATAAAGAAATGCAACACAAAATGGAAGTGGAAAGTCCTGGCAGATATCTCTCACTCAGAGCTGAGAGCAAGGAAATCCACCTAAACAGCCTGCTCAGTACTTCTGCACATAAGGAAGCTGTCATGAAATCAAAGGCACAGAGTATTGACTTGCTACACCAGCAAGAAAAAGGAGAAATGAAGAACGCAGGGGAAAGTGATGTAAAATATTTCTACCATATTTTGGATGATTAAAATCTGTCGAGGGAAAAAGAAGCTGAGGATGTGTCAGACAGCCTATGGAAACTGGAGCACTGTTACATTCTTTGGAAGAGACATGGAGGACTGGGAACCATATGGGCAATGAGAGATGAAGGAGGGAAGATGACTGAAGAACACTGAAGAGCCTGCAAAATATAGAGCCATAGAAATGAAGAAAAGAACCAATCTAATGTTAATGATGGGACGTGAGGGGAGGCTGGGCTGCTACAAGGTTTGAAATTTAATGGAGAAAGAAATTTGCTACAGACAGAAGTGGAGTAGAGGAAATAGGCAGCAGTGTGCCACCATAATGCTGCTCAGGAAGATAGCTGCATACTCAAAAAGGAAGGTGTGTCTAGTGCTACCTCTGTGGCATATCTTCCAGTTCCTCTCTTTTTGGCATTTCGAGCCTCCAGTTGGATTTACCTCAAACTGTAGTGGAGTATTGCAGCGACTAGCAGCCAGAGAAGGAATTGGTGAGAACATCACACCATAACCATTGCGACTTTCCTCCTCTCCTGGCACAGATGAGCAGGGCGTAGCCAGCTGTGGGCTCACTGAGCCAGGAACTGAAGGGATGGGAGGTGGAGGGGTGACAGGAGACAGAGGCCTCAGCAGCTTCTTAACGTTCTGCTCCATCAAGTAGCGAGACTTCCATTTCTTCAGGGGACTCAGCAAGTCTGAAAAGCAGAGTGAACTGAGGATAAGACTGGCCCACGACCAACTGCAAATCACACACCATCTCCTTTCCCTTGCTCCCAACCCAAACGGAGCCCATGAATCTCCAACACTGTCATGAAAGAAAATATTTCAATTAGTAGAAAAGAAGCCCAGGAGGGAGCTGGGGGCACAGGAGCCAGGAGAGTCAGAAGGAAATGTCAGTGTCACTGCTATGAACAAATCACAGGGAACAGTTTTCATTACTTGAACCCAATAGCTCAAGTTCAACCCTATATGCAACATCAATACAGTTCAAACATATTTTACTCCCACAAAAGATTAATCCCTTTCTGTAATATCCTTTTTGATGTGCAGTTAAAAAAACCCAACAAAACCCCAACAATTAAGTAAATCTTGCAGCTCAGTTGTTTGCTTCCTCAGGTACTGCTCAGGGATGTGCTTTTAATGGTTTTGGTGCTCTGGTCATTTCTCAGTAATTTAACTTTTCAATAATCCCTTTCTTATTATCTGCATGCTATCTAGCTTCCTGCCTGTCATTCTTGGAAAACTTATCACTGATCAGGTGGATCTTCTCAACTTCTTTCACTGCAGAAAGATTCAGGCAAAATACTTAACCATCCTGCTGCTTTTCTCACAGATTTGAGCTCCTCCATCTTTGAGATTGATTTGTTCATTACATACACGCCTCTCAGACTTTGCTACATCTTTCTGTAGTCAGCAGATATTTTGTCCACCTAACAGCATCCTGCTGAAAAGAGATTAAATTGTACTTCCCCTCCTACCACTGGACAAATGATTACATGACACTGGGGTCAATGACGCAAGATAAAGTGATTGTCCTTTCATAGGAAAATAGTGAGAAATTTAACACGCGATGCTCAAAGCTAGAATGTGTCTACAGAAACCTGAATGAATGGCAAAGGAACATTCTCACCTGTCAGAAAGATGCACCATGAAGCAGCAGCACACATTAAGATGCCAACCTGTATAACTGCCTTTGTTATTCGGCAGCTTCCCCCGCTTCACTCAAGTGCCCTCATGGTGCTCAGTACTCACCTGTGTCATCTTTGCAGATGCTGGAAGAACTGCTGTTCTCGTTACTTTGGTACAGACATTGGGTTCTGTTCTCTTGTGGAGCTGGTGAGGTCTGAGTCATCCCCTCTTCCAGGGCTTGTTTGATCCAGCGCTGAAACAGAACGAGACTACATAAACGTGCAACCCCTCCAGTGCCTTCTGTGCAATCCTGCAGGATGTACTTCAACTCCTACACTGTGTGCAGTGGGGCACACTGCTCACAACATGAGATTACCTTCTTCACACATACTAACAGCTACTGCGATGGATCTGACTACGTGCTTCTGATGAAATGTATACTAGGGACAAGTCTTCAATAATAACAAAAGTAAAAAACAAAAAAACAAATTATAAATAAAATTAAAATAGCTGGCAGCCAAGATCTATTAGAAACAAGCTTCATTAATAAAAATGAGTTGTCTGTTAAGGTATCTTAAAACCTTGTTTTTTGCAGAAAACTTGTTTCCTGCTAAGGAGCATGAGCACACTGCCTCACTAAGGCACATTAGAGCCTAATAGATTCTGCTCTAACAATTCCTCTGAGAAATGGCTGAGCTTAGTCACATAGTTCTTCCAGGACTGTGCTTGCTTCCAGGCAGAGAAAAAGAACAAAAACATCTGATAAAACACAAGCAGCAGTTTTCAAGGGGGTTGGAACAAAATAAAAAAAAGAAAAAGGCATCTTTTCTTCAGCTACTAATAAAAGAGATAAAAATCACAGTGGTCTTCAGAACATGGATGTGAACTTGAAGACTCATCAAATGAGCTGTTACAGTGGCTGTGCTAACTGCATGTCTTGATCCAAACCAACTCCTGATGGCAGGCAGGAAATCTTCAGTTACTTTATTATAAAAAATAAATACAAAATGGAAAACAAAAAGCTAATTCAGCCAAATGACAGGAGCCAAATTACCTGAGAGATTCACTTCACAAGTCTTTTATGCTCAGAGAAAGGTTTAAGACCATAACTTTGCTTTCCAGTAACCCAGTTAGTTCTTCTGTGCATCAGCAATGTGTCTTATCAGTTACACACACACAGTGCATGGTTCCTCAAGCTATCGTGGAAGCGTGTCAGAAACTCCGTGGTCACAACCCTCCAAGTGAAACAACTTTAAAGCAGAGGTGAAGAGCAGGTAACAGGATCTATTCTGATGGCCTTCATTGCCGTGCAGCAGACACTTCCTTTGTTCAAATCTATCTCAGTGAATTACACTGCAGCCACCACAAGGAGTGTGGAGTGCCAGCCAGTCATTGTGGAGCTCTGCTACCTCAAATGTGGCGTCTGATCTGCCAGCCAAGTCACTGTACGTGTGATGAATGTGAACATGCTACACAGTTCAGTTTCCCTGGTACAGGGAAGGTACAGACATTGGCATGCTTCGGACACAAGCTGAGATCAGCTTAGTTTTTTGGCACAGTTCTCTGTAGATTAAAGAAGAAGCCTACAGACAATCCAAGAAAATACACGTGATCTATTTGAGCAACCTTTACAAATCATCATTCCTGACTGAATAATCAAGAAGCAACAACAAAGATCAGATCATGGGAGAGTAATATCATCATCAAGTTCTGGAGCATTTCTAAACCTTAGCTAGCTGAAAAGGAGGTCTTCCTTGTGAGAGCTTTCTGAACATTCCTGAGCACGAGAAGCAGACTATTTCCTACATCTCCAGGCTGTCAGTAGCAGTGATAAAAACACCAACTGCTAGTAAGCAGTCTTTTCTGTGGAAAAACTGGGGAACTCCTATAAAGGAGATGAAAATCCTTATTAGAGCAGTTATAAATTATTTTATTTCAGAAAGTAGAAATCTATTAAAAAATCTGCAACATAGGCTCTGGACACTGAATCCTGCAATGTTTCACTAATTATTTAGGTAACAGAACAGGCAGTGTGCTTAAGTTTTCAGATGATGCCAGCCTAGGAGGAACAAGAACATGCTAGAAGACAGCATTCAACAATTTCTTAGCAAACTGGGAAATGGATGGGAAAAAAAAGGACACAGCTCAATACAGACTAGAAGAAAATACCATACAAAGCCAGAAACAATCACTTCCAAAATTATGGCCCTGAAAAAAAATATAGATTTTTTCTAACAAACGTGGTAAATCACAGACTGAACAGGTCTAAATCAACCCATCAAAAGAAAATTCAGTTGTCATACTGGGAAACACAAATAGGTATAGGCTACATGACACAAAGTAGCTTTCTGCTTTATTCAGCACTGAGAATGCCTGAGCTGCAAAACAACGTTCACTGACTTCAAAAAGACGTGGAGCAAATGAAAGAAGTCCATAGTGAGACTATTCCATTCTCTCCCAAGCAGTCACAACTACTGTATGACTAGAAAATAGCCAAAGGTAACAAAAGATGCATGGGAAGATTGCCCACAGAAGCAAACAGGACTTTGTTCCCATGAGTATATATGAACCATCAGAGCTATATCTATGAAGGAAATAATGAGACTTTTTTTTTTTCCCTAAGCATGTGTTAGAGTAAGGCAACAAACTAGCAGGAGGTGAGAATAGTGAAGTCCAAAACTGCTCTTTGGAATAACTCCCTCAAAAGAGGGCAAGGAAACTAGGACGTGTTTGAGAGCTACCAAGACTGCAAGATCAGAGAGGATTTCCATAAAGCTGCTCTCAGGTAATTAGTGATACAGGAACTGGAAAAGCCTCTGAGCAAAGCTGACAGGTGACAGGCAAGATGGATTCAGAAAGAAATGTGACTGAACTACTGTTTCCCTGCAGATGGGTAAATGCTAGCATTTGCTGGCCACATACCACCTCTGGAGAAACAAAGTACTCAGCTGGGCTCAGCTTAGGTTTCCTACAGGGCCACAAACAGACAGCTATTTTGTGATCCCAAAAAGAAAGCCATGGGCTTGCTCTTGTGAAAAGGCTCTGCTAAATAACACAGGCTCTCCAAAGAGAACAGAACCTGACTGAAGCACTGTATTCCCAAGGTGCTCTGGAACACTGTCCTGTCCCCACAGCACCAATCATCTTCTGACTGTGAAAGAAGTGAGGAAATGCATTCTAAAGGCAACAATTAAACCCCTCAAATTACGTATGCTAGATAATAAACAGCCACTATAAATGCAAAAATAAATGTTTCAAAGGGGATCACAGAACACTTCTGCTACAGTAGAAAGCAAGGATGAAGACTTGAACCCTGGGCAGGAGAGGGTCAGCAGTCACCACTTACAGACTGCCTCAAGACACCAGACAAGGCCAGCTCAGCAGGAATACATGGAAACAGGCTCAAAGAGAACAGGGCAGATTTACAATTGTGCCAGCAATAGCATGATGAGTATACAGCCCCCAGAGTAAGACATGAGCAAACATACCTTTTTACAGGAGCTGTAAATTCCATCCAACAGAAAGGGCCTTCGACGCCTCTCAGGGTTGAAAGGTGATCCAAAACGAATGTAGTGTTTAGGTGTGGTACAAATTAGCGGGGAGTGGATGAGACCTGGCAACATATTTAGAGTTGTTGCCAAAACTGTTGGGTCTGTAGTAATGCGCAGAGGGCATTCAATAGGGCACTCCTGCTTTTCTGCCTTGTCATTCAGCCATTCCGTAACAAGATACTGAAGGAGAAAACACACGTCAATGCAACTAGCACAGAGAAAGGAAAGGTGATATGGCACAAAGGCACACAGGAAAGCAATCTTGGGGTCAGCTCGTATGCTAAAACCTCCTTATATTCCTCAACAGGAAAGAACACAGCCACAACTTTGCTGCATCAGTTACAATTCTTATCTACTGCAGGCACAGCATTAATCCTGTTTTATAGGAGTAGCTCAATTTTACCTTAATTAATGTTATTAGAAGGTTTGCCTAGAATTTGACTGCCTTGTTCTAAGCCAGTTTCTAGCTGCAAGCCTAACTGTATTCATAGCTATTTATTTGTTCCCAGTACATTCTACCTTCTGCAAACTCTCATTTCCCTGAAAAACTTCTCCCAGCTTGCACATTTTAGTCTGCACATTTTCCTCTCAGTCTTCAGTTCTGCCAAGCTGAAAGCTAACCTATTCCATTTTGTTCTAAACAAATATCCCCCATCCTGCCATCCCCCCATCCATAAAAGATGCTGCCACTGATCTCCATACCCAATACACTGCTATGCTATTCTTAACTTATATTCTGCCTAACTCTTACTACATAATGGCTCAACTTTTCTCTCTTCATCCTCTTGACAGCATACACAAGAGAATCTCTACTACCTTTTGCAGGATGCAGTAACCTATAGTTAATTCTGGTGGCTTTATTTTGGTTTTTTTTTAAAGTAAGTCTCACTTCACCTCTGTGCTGTTTGATTTAATGTAAAATTTTTGGTTGACAGCCTTTTCCTCCTTGCTTCCAATACACTGAAAGCATGGAGAAAACTTCTCAAGACTGTATGCATGCAGTTCCTGGATTCTTTTCTCTGAGAATTGCCTAGCATCTCACAGATGACTGGGTAATACCTCAAGCTTAATGTGCCCACAAAGAGCATACTCTTTTCTTCAGCCTAGCTCTCTTCCTTACCACAGACATCACTTTTTGCTCTCTCAACCAGGGCTCACCCTCCACCACCCAATTCCTCATAATGACAATCCCCCTACAACCCTTTTGTCAGGAGCCCTCAAGCTGGAAGTGGTCACCTCCCCACAAAGATAAAGCTGTGCGATTTGTCTCTTTCTAGGCTCTTTGCTGTACCCAACAGTGAAACCATTCCTACTGCACCTCATTCAGCCTGCTGGTACCTAAGTTCTATGTAGACTAACTGCATTGATCTGCTAATCGTTTCTTGGTCTTTGTACAGCACTGAGCAGCCATCTGACTCATGATGAGGGCTCTTAGACACTACAAGAGAAAAAATAAAGCCAACGTAAAATCAGATCATTCTGAGTGTTCTGAAAAAGAGTTTCCCCTGAGCCAACTTTTTCCTAAAGACCACAAAACACCTACTTTTTCCCCGTCCAGTTTAAGCATTTGATCATATTTACCTTTTTAGTTTTGGGGTACTTCACTGCAGTCCGATTAGACTGAGAACCTGCAGCCAGGATAACAGTTGGGTCAGATCCCATCAACTGTCTGCCTTCTCCTGGACCTTCTACACTGGTGACATCTGTCGTGGTTACCAAGTTGGCAGTGCTTCCCTCCTCTGAGACAGTCTGTACAAGTTCAGCTTGCTGGGAATTGGCTTGTTTCTGTCTTCTCAGTCTTTGTGCTGAACTGGTCCGGTATCGAGAGAATCGACTTTTTGGTCGGGGCCTGGAGGGTTTTGCTGGAGCAGGCTTAGTAACTGTTTTTTCTGGGACAGCATCCTACAAAATAAATCGCCATTAGTCCAAGCACCATTAGGAGCCTTCTATTTCTCTTCCAAAAGACTGACACACACTACTGTTTTCTTTGCTGTGTTCTTAAGAGGTCAGCTAGTATACTGCGCTTCAGTAAGACAGCAGCATTATTCAACTTGCTATTTGTCTTAAGGCAACTATGCTCACCTCTAATCTGAGCTGGCAAGCATCATTCTAGGCAAGTATCTGTGAAAATACCTAGGCAAAATATCTGCTGTATAATGGGAACACACGCACTGAAAGTAGACAGGAAAAAAAATAAAGCAAGCAAAACCCCCCCCAAAAAACAAACACAAAGAAAAAGGAAAACACCTCCTAATATACGGTGCCCACTGAGTGAAGGAGCTAGGCTTAATCCACCCAAAGAAAAGTACCACCTAAGAAAAGTCTTCCTACATTCAAACTGAGGGCACAAGAAAATGCAGGCTCTTTGCAGCAGCACACGGTGGGAAGATGAGATAACATACAGATGTATATGCAGACTAGATAAAAGGCAAAAGTTCTTCAGCACGAGAACTGGATGACCGGATCCAAAGGACATGCAATCTCCATCCTTGGAAGTGTTAAAGACAAGACGGGGTAAAACACAGGGCTGCATGGTCTGACCTCAAAGCCAGCCCTGTCTGGGTGAGAACAGGCTAGAGAGCCTCTGAAGTTTCTCCCAGTCCTGATGAGACAAGCTGCTTACGGGTTTGGCATGCAGGCTCTAACACATCTTCATCTTACCGCTACTACTTGTGAAGACCGCCTTGTGTTCACCCCAGTACTGCTGTTACTGTTAGAGACACTTGAAGCAGCAGCGGCACTCAGTGTTGAGCTCGCATCCTCAGTTTCAGGAGTTTCTGTTTTTATTTCCTCCAGCTCAGGAGTCTCAGAATTGACGCTGACTTCAGCATCAGTGCTGTTCCGGTCTGATGGCTGCTCTCGTCTCCTCTTTCTCTTTTCCAAGTTCTCAAACATGTGCATGATGGCTTCTACCTTCCTATCTTCCCGGGACTACAACACAAAAAAGTAAATTGAAGTTAGCACTGCAAATCATGCACACAGGAGAATGCAAGATCAGATAAGGGATGCAGAGCAGCTGAGAGAACAACTGCTGAACAGCAGTGAACCAAGAACAAGATAGGGAAAAGATGAGGCTTTATTTTCTTTTTTCCTTCAAGCATTCATGTTTTTTAACACAGCAAATTTCCCAGAATACTGACAGAGTAATTATGCATTCCTAGAGTAATAAGAACTAGATTTTGTTCTTAAATAGGATCACTTAAATACTACTGAGTTACATTTATAAAATAGCCAAAAGGAAACACGATTTAAGAACTAAGAACTGGGAGAAAGAACGGAGTGAAAAGATGACCTGGAAACAAATGGATCTGCTTGCTAATGAAAAACATTAGAAGCAAACATAAGCCAGAGGCAACAGAAGTAAGAGAATCAGTAATTTTCAGCAAGCACAAAACTACCCCACAAATTGTCAGGAGATCATCCAGCTCAAAATAAAAGCTTATGTCCAAGCAGCTTACACAGCGAGTAAGAAAAACAGAACATAAAAGAGCAGAGAGGCAAGGAGATATTTATTAGGTAAACAAACAACAGGAAATCTTATCACCTAGCTGTGTCAGAAATAATTGTGAATTCCATATGCAAAAGACCCAGTACAATAATGCTGCAGAGCCTGGCAGACAAGCCAAGTGAATTTCAAGAAGAATCAGGTGAGATCAGGTGCCTTCTAGGAACTGCCATGGGGGAGGAAGTGTCTTAAAGTACACAGCACTACTAACACACATCAAGCCTGCCACTGTGCTGTTACGTTTCAAAAATATTGAGTTCACAAAAATAAATTTTTAAGATTGAGAAAATTGCAGATACAGGTATTTAACTGGTGCCAAGCATAGAAAACTGAATCTCATTACAGGAGATTAACTGGCAAAACACGCACAGGAATAGGGCTTACAAGCTCACGGGAAACTAACACCTCACTTGGATACATTTCTTGAACTATACTGTCTCAGAAAGATATCAGTTTCCTTGCAATAAAAATAGAATCTTCCCCCTAAGCTTATGGCCAGTCTGACGGGAGACTGCTTTTATTCAAACTCGAGCAGAAACTAACTGCTTTATCTTGCCCCTTCTAGAAAACCCACGGGATAACCCAAGGATCTGCAATTTACTGTACCATCTTAACGATTAAAGCACTCTCGGGAAATTTCCACACGGAAGATTGATCTCTCTGATTAGAGAAAAGCATGGTGAATCATAGAATCACAAGGTTGGAAACGACCTACAAGATCATCCAGTCCAACAGTCTTCTCATTTCCACTGCCACCACAAGCACTAAACCACATCACGCAGCTCCTCATCCAGACGCCTCTTGAACACTGCCAGGGACGGCAACTGCACCACCTCCCTGGGCAGCCATTCCAGTGCCTGACCACTCTGAGAGAAGTTTTTCCTCATGTCCAACCTAAACCTCCTCTGATACAACTTGTAGCCATGACGCCGTGTCCTGCTCATTGCCTGGGAGAAGAGGCCAGACCCTTTTGCACCACAGACTCCCTTCAGAAGGTTATAGAGTGCAATGAGGTCTCCCCTGAGCCTCCTCTTCTCCACACTGAACAATCCCAGCTCCCTCAGCCGCTCCTCATAAGACTTGTGCTCCACACCCCTCACCATTTCGTTGCCCTTCTCTGGACACGCTCCAGGGCCTCAATGTCTTTCTTGTAGTGAGGGGCCCAAAACTGAACACAGCCCTCGAGGTGCGGCCTCACCAGTGCTGAGTACAGGGGATGCTCACCTCCCTGTTCCTGCTGGCCACACCATTTCTAATGCAGGCCAGGATGCTGTTGGCCCTCTTGGCCACCTGGGCACACTGTGGGCTCATGTTCAGCCAAGCACCAACCAACACCCCCAGGTCCCTTTCCTCTTCACACTCATCCAGCCACTCGTCCCCAGGCCCATAGTGCTGCATGGGTTTGTTGTGGCCAAAGTGCAGGACCCAACACTTGGCCTTGTTGAACCTCATCCCATTCACCTAGGCCCAGCGATCCAGCTTATACAGATCCCTCTGAAGGGCCTCCCTACCCTCAGGCAGATCGACACCACCTCCCAACTTGGTGTCATCTGCAAACCTACCAAGGGTGCACTCAATCCCCTCATCTAGGTCATCAAAGAAGATATTAAACAGGATGGGCCCCAGTACCGACCCCTGGGGGACAGGGTATTTAGTGAACAAAGAAAACAAGAAACTCCTAACTCTGACACATTTGTTGCCTGGAAGAAGGATGGAAGTCCCTTTTCTTCACTGACTTTTTTAAACCAACAAATAAAAATAACAATGTAAGAAAGTTGAGAAGAGACTTAGAACCAAAAGCACTAAGAAAAATTTTGATCAAGATAGTAATATGGGTGCACAAAAAGATTCCCCACTTAACAATATAGCAACTTTTGCTGATTTGTGCCAGAAATACTGTTGGTAGCCTATCCCTCTTGAAAAGGTTTGCCACTTTATCCTATCCCCTTCCCTCATGGCAACTTATCTGCACAACTGTTTGTCAACTCATGCATGGAGCAGATGCAGGTTAACAGACCTAACTCATCAAAAAGGGTCAAGGTTCTGGCTCATCATATGGCTCCATAAATTCTTGGGCTGGCAAAATGAGAGGCACTGCAAGAACATAAAAAGGGTGCAATTACCTTTTTTGAACCTAGCACTGTCTTTTTAGTGGTACGAGTTTGACAATAAAATAGCCCTGAAACTAACAGTCAAACCTTTCAACCAGGAAATAAAGCTGTCTCTACCTTCGAAACTGCAGTGCCCTAATATAAATCCTACTGTGTGGAGTCAACTGATGACCACCAGCAGCTGGAATTTGTGTTGAAACAAATGAAATAACCAACAGGACCTGTTGGTCACTACATGAAGCCAGTCCTTATCATTCCTCTGAACGATAAACAGAAAGGTACTTGCCCGTCTGCTGTGGACCAAGGTTCCTTGTTCATCTACAGACTCCTCTTTCTCCTCTTCTTGTTTCTCTTCCTTATCTGCAACCTAAAAGAGAAGTCAAGACTTAGCACAGCAAACAAAATCTGGCAGCATTTTAAAGTTTTCAAGATTCTCATAGAAATCTAAGGTTTAAGAAAGGCCTCAGGCAGTTTCTGTTCTGAAGACACAGTACTGTCCCCAATGAGATTCCACTCCACCAATAAAAACATTCAGAACAAAGGTATTTGACAAAGTGTCAGGAGTTCTACCTCATTGTCACTGACTGCCACAGGTCCCTCTGGAACTTCTTCTGTTTGCTGACTGATGTTCTCATCCAATACAACGCTCTGCTGTTCCATTTCTAGTTCCTTTCGACGGGCTTTTCGTCGGCGTGTTTCTGCCCCAATCAGTGTGCCTAAAACAGGTGGAGGTAGGTGTTCTGCAGCATTTGGGCTACGTTTCTGCACAGGGCAATTCCGGTTCCCCTTGTGACACGCACAGTCCACTTTATAGTTGCTGCTCCAAAACACAAACATAATTCGTGTCACTCTTCATTTCTCAACCCTTGCACAGAGACATTCAATGCATCTCCTACTAAACATCTCACCACGTGCCAAAGCAAGGACAGCAGGCTACCTTATGGCCTCTACTGTAGAATATGCCAGCAGAACTGGACAGAATAGCCGGAAAATGCAATTCAGTAGAAAACGGAGCAAAATGTAGAATGCGAGGAAAGGGCTGGAGGAAGGATGTCCAGTCCAGGAGGGCAGTGGAGAGCTCCTGGGCGAGGTGAAGGACTCACCAGATGTTGTACTCATAGTCAAAGGCGATGGTAACCTCTGTGTCCTTGGCAATGGTGGCAACAGCATAGATACACAGGTGGATCATCCCATCAGCAATCACATGACGAACCTTGTTAAACAAAGCAGAGAGAAACTAACATCTCTACAAGTTGCACTTCTTATTTCCGAGAGGGAAGACTCCTTCACAGTAAAGTAGCTCTCAAATATTACACGAATAATTATCCAAAAATTGCTAAAGGGAAAAGCCTGTTTCACTGCTCTGTCTCATCCTATGCTTTTCCACTCACACCTGCTTATCCTATCATTCTCCAGCCAGATGAGAGCTTTAACAGAAACATTTCCCTTCAAGAAAATACTCACTTTCCCAACCTTCTGCTGATCTCTTATTTCAAATATAAACCATCAAATGAGCAAGAGATGCAGAGAATTCACCCTGTTTACTGCATTCTAAGTTTGAATATTCGTAAAAAGTCAATGCATCAGAGTTATGTAAAATTTATCTGCAATTTTGGTGATGGTGAAGAGAATTTACCTCTGCATTTGGAGTGCAGGAGCGCCTGATGAACCTGGCATCGTTACCAAAGGTGCGGGCATCAACACACATTTCAACGCCATTGAACTTGGAGTAGAACAGCACAAATGGGTATGGCCTGGAGAAGTAACAGAATGTCTCAATCCCCAAATACTCAATTCCCACGGCAGTTAAAACAGGAAGCAGTGTTTCAATCAGTACTACTGCTCTGGAGGCCTATGTATTTCCATGAGCAAGATGGAACAGATTTACTTCAGTGGGTTCATAAGCAGAGCATCAAGCTGAGGCTATATATTTGATTTCACATTTCTGTGGATGGCACAGATGGCAAGGGCCCTGCAAGTCTGCATTAGCCTTCTCTGTGCCATGATGCTCTCAAACTGTTCACTTTGTAGTACTCTTACTTTTTGAAGAAATGCCCATTGACCTCGAATTGCTGTCGTAACATAACCTTCCCTCGATACTCAATTATAAGGGTATCTAGTGCCAAGTCTCTTGCTGCCCTCAGGATCTTCCGGTGCTTCTGAACCCGAGTCACCCGTCCCAGCTGCAGCTGTAACAAAACAGAGTGAAATACAAGTGCTTAAACCGAAGGCCTGCAATTCATGGAGAGCACAGTGCTTACTGAGAAAAGAAAAATTAATCTGGCAGAAAAGTCAAAAACTGCACATACATCCAGTCAATATATTGTTTATCCTGTTATTCTGTAACAGTTTAGTGATAACCAATGACCTTGATAATATTTATCAAAAACAAAATATTTCTTTCCTTCAACAGATTCACAAATCTATCAGATGGAGGGTTTTAGTCTTGCAGCTAGGAGGCATAACCAGACCTGTCAGATGCTGCTAATAGGGAACTGCTCTGCAATTATGGCCACTTTCACAGACAGAATAACTCAAATCTTCCCTAAATTGTGGGTTGTCACACATTCAGAGGAAAAACAGAAGCTTTTCCTTCTGCAGAGGATGGTAATTCTAGCTAACAAGCCAAAGACTTAAGCTGTCAATTTCCATCTCAATCCAGAATCTTCTTCATCTTCCTGATCAACCAGTGCTGAGGATTTTATCACGCTTTTTTTGTTGTTGCTGTTGAAACGTGAAGAAACACATTTTTAAGCAGGTGCTGACAGTTTAGTGAATCTCCTTCATGTTCAAGTCTATTTTCTATTACAATGAATTTTCACAACATGTCTTGACAGTATGAAAGCACAGCGGTCTTTAAGCACAAACATCCAAAACCGACATGTTTTATGGCATAACAGGAGGATACTATAAACACTAGGACATAGAAAAGATTTATTTTATTAAAAAAAAAAAGCAAAACCCGAAAACTTTCCTTGCTTAGCATCTCTCTGCACATAACATTTGGGAAATTCTGCAGAATTATGTGAAGATGGCTGGCTGCCTCACCACAAAAGAACTGTGTGCGCTCCTTCCTAAGTGTGTAATGCATTGTTCATAAGGACTGCTTCTTGATACTTCTCCAGGCTGAACTGAGACATAAGTGTTCTTGCTTCAGCAATAGTAACATCCATCTATCTAAATTAGAAGTAAACCACATGAAGCCGTTGAAGGAAAGCTCCCAACTTCTCCTGATGAAGCTCGTTAGAAACAGCTACCGTGCAGTCTGCTCATCTGAATAAAAAGCATTAGCTTAAGAAAGGGCTCAATCTGAAGAACAGGAGAATGATGACATCTAACCTCAGGAAAACAAAAGTTTACGCCCTAAGGCAGCACTCAGCACTGGGAAGCAAATGAAGCCCTCCATACTGACCATGTTGAGAGCTCTGAATCACAGACTTTTCTCTCTCTCTTTTTTTTTAAGCCATCTTACCATGTGTTTTGAATAAATCTCTTTGGGGAGAAGGAGGCTTTCATTGTTTTAATATGACATTACACTACAAATCTTGGATCAGCCAATCAAATATTAATATATCTATTAGTCGACTTCTCTCACTCAGGTCTCCAGGATAAAAATAGCTTTATAAAAATATTCATTTGAAATCTATGCAGATGGGAATAATGGCCTTGCTATTCCAGATCTTGTAGAGATGTATCCAGTGCTATGTTTATCATGCCCACAGGGCACAACTCTTGCACACATTTTCATACCAATATATCTGCAGACAATTGGAAAAACCTGAATGTATGTATTAGAGAGACTATGAAAAGCCTTGCAGTGTCACATCCTGAATCCTGCCTAGAGTGCACAGACCATTTCCCAATTCCAGAGAAACCCTTTAAACTGGCATAGAAGAAATATTTTAGGAGCAAGAAGTCACACTGCTAGCCCCGATTTCCGATCAGCAACCCCATAACATGAGTCAAGTCTAAGATAAGATGCCTTCCTTTCCTGAGAACAGTAGTATTCTGTGGTCACATTCACTTATGTTCTGTTACAGTCAGCTCCTTATCTAAACAGGCTCTGTATGGAGGAGGAATAGACCAGCTGAGCTCCTGTGTTTCCTTCCAACCTTAATTATTCCACAGTTCTATAGCTTTTTCTTTGTATCTTTCAGAAATGTGAATTACTATCTGGTGGCCTTCATTCCCACCTTTGGTCCATGACTGCTTTGCATTACTCTTCACCTCATTTTTGAAAAAACAGCTTGTGGAACACCAGTAGGATGAAGTGAGGTGGTGGAAGGAAAAGAAAACCCATGGAGGAGAGAGTATCAGTGCATCTGTAAAGCTTCAATTATCGCAGTTTGGTACAACAGGAATGATCTCAGCATTTCTGTAAGATCCTGGCTCAGCTTGTTTTTCATTCCCTGAATTTAGAAATATGAAGAGGATTAGCTGCCATGCTTTCATGTGTGAAAAGAACAAATGATTTTACGTACGTCATAGGCCAGGGATTGCTGACTGGTAATCAGACAGAACCCTTCCGATATTTTTGCACAGCAACATCTGCATAATACTCGGTGGCTTTATTTTATAAAGGCTCTTCACTTTAGCATGTGAAATCAATCAGGGGTTTGAGCTCAAGTCAGCAATTATCAGAGGCAACAAAGGGCAAATAATGACCCTGGGTTTGCTCTGGCAATAGAAGGCAGAAAAGCGCTTCATTGCTTTCAAATTGTCAGGCATCTGGCCATCTAGTTGTTTTTATTCCTGGTACCAAGCAGCCTCAGGTTTTCAGAAGCTTTCCTTTGCATCATTTGGATGGTTGAGAACTGGCTTATTCACACCATCCCAATGATCAAATCTCATATCCCAGGTGAAACTTCTTAGCCCACCTCTTCCTACTCATCCTAGTTTGGAGGAGCTTTTAGGTCACCATTTCCCTCCCCTCCCCCCTCCCCCCCGTTTTTTCCCCTCTTGGAAGAATACACAGACTACACTCTCATCACTGTTTACCCAAGCTAATCAACTGTAAGAGCACACAGGACATATATGACATTTTATTTTTATTCCTTTCTACATGCTTGAGAGTCTTCATGGCCAAGTAGAGCAGTATTTGCATATTTTTACCCATTTTGAAGTACCTATTTTCTCATCATCCAGAAAAGCTATTTTCCTGTCCAGTAATGATATTCAGTGAAATGGCAGGTGATGCAAACTGAGAAACCTTCTCAGTTTACCTAACGGAGATGAGACAAATAAGTTGATAAAAGACATAAAGCACAGGATGAGAGACCTCATATTCCTGGCTGGTCACTCCACACCAGTGCCAGCTAGCATCCTCACAACACTTTGCAGCCATCTGCTAAGCAGGGAAAACAAGGACAGAAGGGCTGACAAGTGGCAGCCCAGGACAGCCTTCCTCAGTATCCAAGAGATACCACAGATATCAATTCACTTTGCACTTTGCCAGCATTTGGAATGAAAGCTACCTACTTGCAGCTTGTTTAGAGTAACCGCAGCTCACTATGAAGATTTGCAACTTAATCTTTTTGTCTCTTTGTGACAGATTCCACTGGAACCTTCTGATTTGGAATGCAGGTCACTTTTCCCTGTGGGAAAACCTACAACTGTACAGGGGAAAGAAATTGCAAGAAAGCATGGCAAGAACAAGCACTCTTACGTACGGTGCTCTTTTATAACCATCTGTCCTGCTACACACTGTGAAGGTGACAGAAAGAAAACAGCATATGCTTTACTATTTATTTCAGGTCTTCTCCTAAAATTAATGTGAATGAGTTAGAAAACTACATGTAAGACTCCAAGAAAAGCAGAACATTTCCCTGCCTGTATTTTTTCACAGTTGTTTCACTTACAAAGGCCACTCACACAGTCATACAGAAAGGTTATTCCCTCCTCCTCCTATGTTTTATTACTGTAGATCTAGAGGCAAGAATGGAAGGAAGGAGTCTAAAGTCCCTGTGTTGCACTCTCTCTTACTGGCAATATCTGTGCTCTGCCTGGTGTGCTTCACCTACCTGGAAGCAGAGGAAAAGTTGGGAGGGAACACACGGACTTCACAGAGAGGTGAGTCACCTGATATAAATAAGAATGATTCAAGCACAAACATATACCTGACATTCAGGTTTCTGACTGTGCTCCCCTTCTAAAGGAGAGGTGCCCCACATCTGTTTTTCAGTTCCACCTATCTTCAATTTCTCCAAACACAGAAAGCCAACAACACCTGAACTGAGTGGGAATGCTCCTCTCCACTCAACAACTCATGGACCAGATGAAACATCAGCTCAGAACAGTGAGGGAGTAAACAGACACAACACAAACATCCTTTCACCGTTTCTCCTTGTCTACATGCATTCCACAAAGCTGGCAAGACACTAACCAGAGCATACCTCAGAAGGGACAGAATTAGGTACAGACAGTTCCCTAAAATCAACTGTAATCACGCCGTATTTAAAAGTTATCAGAGTCCAAGTAATCATTCAAAAAGACTGAAGTCACGTTGAAAGGCTTCTTTAAAATAGTTTCACACACAGTATGAATCAGAAAAAAACCACCATGAAATCTCAGCTAGAAAGCAGGAAGCTTCCTATTTCCAGGAAGCGAGAGATCTGGTTCCGCCTGATTCGGTCGTTTGGTCACCAGAAGTACTTAGACTAAAATACCATGAATCCTACTGCAGAGCTGTACAGAAGAGCCCAACTTCATAATGCTGAATACAAGTGTTCTCAAACCTACACTCAAAGAAGGTGCCATGTCCCGCCTGTGACCAGCTACATTCCTGCTCCCCCAGCACCCACACCCAGAGGATCTCACCCACCCCACTTCTTCTGTCACATTAGTTCTTACCTGCATCTGGGACCCAATAACGGTGTTATTGCAGGCCAACTCTGTTTTGTTGATTGTGTCTAGCATAGCGGTTTTGCCCACGTATTCTTTATTAGAGTTCAGATGACGCTCCAGCAGGTTTTGCACGTCAGCGCTGTACTGGTTAGTAAAGGCTTCTTCATACTGATCTGTCCAGAGTCGTATTCGATTCTCCCACCCTTCAGCTGTGTTTTCATCCAAGGCGTGTGCTTCAGAAGGCGAATTCTGCACCAAAGAGCAACGGGTGAACGACTAGCAAACAATGGGACAAGCCTACCCACAGTGCTCTGAGCTACCAATAGACTACAAAAAGGCACAGACACTCCAACTTAAGAAAGCATTGGTTATGATGACACCTTTTTCAGAATCTCCATTCTTCAAAAATATTGTTCAACAGTGCACTCAGGAATCTATAAAGAACTGTGTGTCAGACTAAGGCCTCTTGAGAATGGGTATTTGGCACTGTTACACACAAGAAAATTAAGCCAGCATTTGGCCAGAATTCTTTTTAAGTCACTTTGGAAAAAATAATTATGCAGATTAAAAAAGCTAAGGAACAGAACACACAAATGCAAGTAAATCTCATGCAAGCTTTTCTTATAGTCAACCCACTCACAGCCACCATAATGCAAAATGATGCTGATCGTATCTCAATCTTTGCATTGACTGATCCCAAAATACTTCCAAAAAACCTTCTGGCTAAATTGTCACCAAGGTTTCAAGAAACTGAATGTACTGCACAAGATAATACCCGAAAGGTTAAAGCTGCAAGTCCTAAGCAGTGTAAGGAAGAAAAGGCAAAATCAGGTTTTATATCATCTAAGGGAGATGATAAGGGAGGAGATGAAAAGAAGCTGGCAGAAAAAAAATTGAGCTTCATTCTTTACTTGACAATAATTGAAATAATCAACGAATAATATTCCAGAGGTAAAAAACTTAATTGGCTTTTAGGACCAAGATGTATGACATACTGAAGTATCAGTAACCAGAACCACTGAAAAATGATAATTTTCATCATACATACTAACAGCACAAAAATTGCACATCTTTTTACCCTCTCCAGGCACTCGAGTGCTATGGAGACAAGTATGCACCTAGACAGACACCACAGAATCCCCCCATTTCCTCCGAGTCAACTGCTGGGAGTCAGCCCCAGTTACAGTATTGGGGTCAGATGGAATCTGAGGGACTTCAAGGTAACTTCTGTGTATGCAGGGATAGTTCTAAGCACAAGTTCCCTTTCTGTACCTTTTTTTTTTTTTTTGGTCAAGTAAGCTTTATATCGTATAACCAAACCTATTAGTATTGCCAAAAAAAGAGATAAATACACCATTCCATCCACCCCAAGTAAGAGGATGTGGAGAGAAAAAAGGGACACCAACACTTAACTTGATGCAATCAAATGATAAGTGACCTCACAAGAGAGCAGCCACAACCAGTTCTGCATCTTAGACACCTCACTCTAAGGTGTCATGAATCAGTCTTATCTCTTGGAACAGGATGATACTAACTTACAGAAGTGATGAGCCATCTGGAGCAAAAGCAAGGTTCAAGGGGTGATTCATGGGATACCCTTTTGAGCAGGCCTGCTTGTAGTGCATGGAAAGGCTTGGGATTATTTTGACATAGATACCACAGTCCAAAATTCCCCAGACAAACAATGAGAGGCACAAAATTAGAGGGTAAAAAAACCAACCAAACAACAACAACAAGAGTGTTATCACAGATGCTTCTCAGTTCCACTCACCTTCATTCTCAATGACTTTCGTGAGCCCTCTCGAAAAGCCTGCCCCCGGAACGAGGAGAGAGAAGAGAAGAAAGAAGTATTTTATAACCTTTCCTCAGAATTAGTGCTTCAGAATGGCAGATTTTACACAACAGATCAACTCTTAACAACAGATGGCAAGAAATACAGAAAGACCTACAGAAGAAGCAATGGACATTCATAAGGAGATTCTGCAATGCAAATCCAGCGGAAGTCTTGTCAGCCAAGACTTCTGATCTGAAAAGTCCTGCTTCATGCTTAGTATAAAATCTCAGGATCAAAAGCCATACTGTCCTGATTGAATCCATTTGCTCTGACAGAAGAAAGGGCCAACAGAATCAAACCAGTTCACAACAAACTCAAACACTTCACATGACTCCTGCTCCCATTCTTTTATTTAATCAGTGCCTACCAGAACAATTTCGAGGCAACCCTAACCTTGAGGAAAATCAGGTAACACCAGTAGATGATCAGAGAGAACACATATTTCCATTCCAATTTTTTCAGTCACCAAACCCTCACAGATGTCAGTAAAGTCAAACCTCAGTAAATCTTCGTTGCTACCTACATAGTTCTCCACACACTCGCCATCTCTGTCTCTGAAGAACAGTGCCAAGAAGCACTGCAGCCCAGTGTAACGTAATCTGCTAAAAAAGGCCACATTCACTTCATTTTTCATTCCATTCATAGACTGCTTTTTTGGCATAAGACAGACTCCAAGAGCTATTTCCCCAGATCCTAATAGAGCAGAAGGGAAAATATGAGAGTTCATATCTCTGAACATGAATGGACAGTGTTGGGAAATGAGGGTGGAGCTGGAGTAAGGTAATTCTAAACTAACAGCCACTCTAGCAGGTCACAAATAAAAGGAGTCATATTATTACAACAGAAAGAGCAATTCCTGAGAGGACAACAGCTTGTTTATTGCTCACAATCTGCTCTCAAAAATATTCCACGTAGCATTTGATAGGAACTAGAGCAAGCTCGTCTCATTCCACATACCTTGATCTTTTTGGCCTTTGGAGCAGTGCGAGCTTTCTCTGTGCTCCTCTTCCTCTTCTTCGGTTTGGTTCTGCGGACGCGGTTGACAGTCAGCGTGATGCTTGTAGGGGTGTGCTGCGTAGCTGTGTACAGCACTGTAGAGGGAGATAGTTCTTCATCCCAGCTCTCAGTTGCACTGCTGTCCCCACCTACAGAGAGGAGTGCTTCATTAGCAACCTTATAATTCATCCCACAGAGAGCAGCTCAACCTTACGACTACTTCCATCACGATGACTCAGTAGCTCTACACAGTTCTTCCCCATGAAAACTATACCACTCCAGTTTTCCCTGAGTTGAGAATGGGATTTCTGATACAGAATAGCACTGATGAACATACATTTTAGTTTGTAAAATAATCTGCCCCAAGATTATCTAACCCAGGTGAAGAAAATCCCAGCGGTTGGTAGGAAAAGAACGTTAGCAGGTGTCGATCACAATTAGATGATTACATCAGCCAAAAGACAAAGGTCTTTGGAGGGAAAGCAAAAGTCACTGTTGTCAGAATTACAAACTCACTTACCTGACACGTTGTCCTGCTTCCGGCGGCGGAGTCTGATCACCTTCCCCCTGCTCATTCCTCTGCCAAACGAGAATGCACAATTGAAGCTGGTTTGTAGGAGTAAAGTCACTTGAAATTCAACAGGATGTCACAAGATGCGTGCCCTCAGTGGGGCCCAGGATGATAAGAACATCGATTTAACATCCTCATCTCCACTCCTGGTGCCACCAACACTTGTCAGGCTGACAACGCAAAGGAGGAGGGTCAATACTAGGTAAAGCACTGGAAAGAATGCTCCAGTTAGCAAAAGGAAGTCCGTCCCAAAGCCCAAACCAGAAAAGAGTTTGGCTTGAGAAGTCAGCACAAAGAGCAGTCAAGATCTGCACTGCACCGAAGCTTACCTGCACTTCTCACACTTGAGGAGGAAACCATCTTGAGAAACACTGCAGTGGCACCAAGTGGGAATTGATTCTCCTTCTGAGGAGCTCTCACTGTCCCCGGAGTTCTCCTCATCAGGTGAGTGCAAGCCGTTCAGTTCTGCACGAGGTATAATGGTCTGGACAGGAGGAGAGGCTGGTGGCGTTGGAGGAGGAGGGGCTCCATAATTATGATCCTGAAAATGAGTATTGGCAGTACTACTTTTAATGTGAAGATATGATGTCTGGAAACTTCCCAGGTTATTATTGTTTTACACCAGTTGTTAAGTAATCTGATTCCTCAATCTACCAAGGAGGTAAAGCTCTGAAAGAGGTGAATGGTTTTCCTCATGAATTACATTCATCAGCGAATGAAATTCAGAATCTATACAAGCAACTAAACTATTTCATCATTAACTGTCAATCTGAGATGACATCTGTGGTCAAACACTGGAACATGTTGCCCAGAGATGTCGTGAGGTCTGTTAGTTGAGATGCTCAAACTCCACTGGACACAGTTCTGGGCAATATGCTCTGCCTGAGCGAGGGGGGGTTAGGCTACGTGATCTCAAAAGATCCCTTTCAACCTCAAGGATGCTATGACATCCTGTTCAATCCACGTTCAAACCATGTTCCCACTCCTTCTTACTGCTCCTTATTTCTCATAAATTATCAATAAATCTGTGTAGTTTAAACAAGCACACAAAATGTACAATGAACCAAAGAGGGCACAGAATTACTGCCAGGAAAATACTTCATATTCATATACAGTCACACTTCATTCAGTTTTAAAAAAACGTCACCTAGAATGCTAATAAAACTTGCTATAATGTACGCAAGTCTTCACAAATAATAAACACACAAATGCAAAATGTATGGCACAACTCAGCTGTAACTCAGTGTTCCCTCACAAAGTAAGCCAAAACTTCTAAGGCTGAACAGGCAAAGCTATGCAACAAGGAAAAAAGAGCGAAGCAGACAGTAAAGAGCTGGTTCACTGCAGAGAGAGTACTCACTGCGTAAGGCAGCCCGCGATAGCTGTGTTTCTGGGTGGCCCCATAGCCGTGGCTGGAGTACACATTCTTCTCACTGACAGCTGGACTAGCTTCCACAGACTCTGGGCTGCAGAAAGGGCCAGAAGTAAAACCCATCAATAGAACATCATTTTGAGCGCCAGTTATTCACAGCTCTTTTCTATTCACCACATGAATGAAGAAACTTCATGAAATAAAGGTGTATTATGCGCTTCACCAGGCACTATGCGTGCCGAAGTTGTACAGGATGAACCTGCTTTCAACAGAGGGAAGCAGCTCAGTAAGGGCCACCCTGGATAACTCGTCTTACATAAAACCTGCCTCAGTCTGAGAAGTTCAAAAAATGGTAACAATTAAGAAACTCGTAAGCTCTATTTCCTTATAGTTGAGGAAGTTGGGTATAGTTCAGCATCCACGTCTGAACTCAGCCAGTTTAATCTCAAAGGCACTGAATAGTATTGCCATGTTATCTCCGTAACAGCTTACTTCAAACAGCAGCTAAGCAGCTTTCCTGCATCTGCACTTGTTTCTCTCGGATACTAACTGTTAGCAGAGTCCAATGTCCCACAGTAATGTCTGCATGAAACCTGCAGCTGTCCTGACAGCATCCACTGGGAGCTGAAGATTGCTGCTACAAAGGGGCAACTAAATTCATGACCTGGACAGACAGCAGCCACAACACTCCAATCAGATACTCCCTGCTCTTTCCATACAGCAAAACGGTGTGCAACGTGCTGAATAAGAAATTTGCTGCTGAGGTACAATGCACTATTCCACCACATGGTGGTGAAAAAAACTGCTCAAAATGAAAGGTATATCCTTTGCAGAAAGCTGCAGAAACCCTGCTAAGAGAAGGGACAGCTGCAATTCAATGCAGGGAATATTAGATAATGAGGCTACGGACAGAATACCAGCAAGGCAATGCACTGCTTCATAGGAGCTTCCCCCAAGCAGGAGATGGATATCAGCTAACCTCTGCACAGATCAGAAGCAGCAGAATACAGCAGCACATTACCGAATCGTATCTGCAGCAGAAATCCTCTCAAAAAATACAGCAGGGAGCTGAGCAAGCAGGAAAGAAAAATGCAGGAAAGGAAAACTTTACCTTGGACTTCTGCCGCTCTGGTGAGATCTCGCAGGATTCTCAGTGGCTCTTATGCTGTCAGTGTGAATCAGGCAGTGCTCAGACACTAATGGCCAGTGGCCACGCGTGGGGGAGCGTTTAGGCACCACCCAAGAACACTAACCCTGTGCCCTTTGGACTTCCTACTGGCTCTCGAAATCTCTGCAGCACCGAGGCTGCCCCACCCTGCCACTAAACCCGGTACACGCTCTAATGCACTCCTGCACTGCACTCTGACTTCCTGGGCTTCTGGCTCATTCTGGAGTCAGGTGGATCTGTCTTTTCAGTAGTAAGGAACAATGATTTATTGAACTGCAGAAACAAGAAGGCCTTTTGCCTACGTAAACCCTGCTTCTGTAGCTCAGGATTTAGATGCACGACACCATAAACTGGGCTGGTTTTTAACATGGCTACTCTCAGCTACATAGTCAAAAGCTGAAGATACAGGTGGTGATATCTCCAAGGAGAGAGACCTCTGAATAAAAGGTAGAACTTGGCACATCATCTAGCCTTGCTGCATCTTCACAACAACGGTCAGGATTTCCAGACTGTTATGCATTTCAGACCATTCATGACTTCATTACACTTTCAGCTGAAATATTCGAAGGAAAAGAGCCCAAACAGCAGGTCTGCCCTCTGCCCAAGTCACTCATACTGCTAACTGCAGCCAGCCTGGAATACCAACAGCGCTGCCACAATCGTTAGCAATAAAACTTCGTGATTGTTGGTGCAACGGTGTCCAGGGGCAACAATGCTGAGGCCCTTGCTCCCTCGTCAGCAACCCTCCAAAGAGCTTCAACAACTTCCAATATGCAAAAGTACTCCACAGCCTTATCACGCTCTGAGATCACTGAACACAAACATCTTTCAGCACTTTCACCTCCCCTCTGCATCAGAGGCCAGAGGGGGATGCTAAAGCTCAGCCTTAAGAGAGGACCAGCTAGCTTTTCCTTTTGCCTCCTCATTTACTTCATAGCGCACATCTGTGAAACTCCTTGTAAGAGGCAAGAAGCTCGGTTAGCACAGATATCATGCACTGAATTTGTGGAATTTCAAAGAAGTGGAAGACAGCCTTAGCTTTGAGCAGACTCAGCAAGGGACACCTCAGCAGTAAAGCAGCAGTGAATGCAAAGCCAGAAGAATAAAGTCCTGACATTGCCAGTTTTTAGAAAACAGAGAAAGAAGTCAACTCAGAAATCTTGAAAAGGCTTTTTCAGAGCACTCCAGCCTGGCCCAAAGTTGGCCCTACAAATTCTTTACAACCAGTGGGAAAAATGTTTTGCAGAAGGTTTATAGACAGCCTTTTTAATATTTAAATATGATGAGGGACACACATAGATATATCCCACTCAGTTCTGAAAGCAAGCACATAGCACACCAGTGAACTATTCAGCATTCTCTCCTTCTTTAAAATTCCTAGATGCTGAGTTTTTAAAGTGGTGTGGGAGATGCATGGTGACAAGCAGCACTGAACATTAAGTCTTGAAAAGTGAAGGACTGGACATCAACTCCAGATGAACAACTTACTACGTGCTCAACTCCTCATTTGGAACAGTCTGCAAAAATACAGACTTTATGGTAGAATGCAGGATCACAAAGAATGCCTAGTGAGGCCAGAGCCAGGACAGATGAGAAGGTGCACTACAGTGAGTGCCACTGTGTAGTCAGACTCCATGTGGTTAAAACTGCTCTTACAGCTCAAAACTAATAAAAACAGGAGCATTCTGCTCTACAGTGATCAATCTGACATGCAGGTATTTGCACAGCAGGTACCTGCAATTAATGCATGGGAGAGATAGATCTTCAAAAAGCCTTTAAAAAAACGCCATAGAAAAATAGATGGTACAGTCCATACTTCAAAGAAAGATGCAGGAAAACAGGAGGTAGAAGCACACAGAAATAACATGGGCCCTTCCTCTTCTCCCCAGCAAAAACAGTGCTCATATGAGTTGACAGCGTTCTATGACAAGGGCTTTAAGAAAAGATCACAGTAAAGTATTTTCAGGATTTGAAACTTTCCTGACTTCCATTAAGGCAGAGTCCTGTGACGGGAACCCTCAAGGACTAACCACTAAGCTGCACTTCTTGGAATGTGCTCAGCGATAGAAACAACATACATGAAGGTGTTCACCAAGGCTGATGCTGTTGCACATCTCCAGCCAAGCTCCACGCTGCTTCAGAAATCAGTCATGTAAGCACTGGTGCTGCACCTAAGCTAGCAGAATCCAACATACTGACCTCTCATAAAAACAACTTTTGAAAAGCAGCTGGCCTATACGTTGCCAACATCAAGCATAGGTACAGCAAATGCACTACTGCCTGTTCTTGCACAAAGACCAGCCAAACAGATACAAAAAGCAGGGACGAGTGCCTCATGCTCTCGCAAGTCCCCTTACGCCCACGTCATGGGGCAAACGCCGCCATTTCCGCAGTACCATCCGTGTTAGACATTCAGAGTCCATCTCCGCATTCAGCTCTCACGCAGCCCGCAGTCACCCTCCCCTGCTCCTCCGCGGTAACACTCACTCCGATCCTGCAGCCATGTCGGAGTAGGACGTATCTGGTGTGGTGACTCCCAGAGGGATTGCAATGCTCATGACGCCCGTCGGGGATCACGGAGTCCAGAGGGCAGCGACTGGCCGCTCCGAGGGCGGAGAGGAGCCGCAGAGCCTCGGCCAACACGTCACGGACATGGGGAAACCTAATGGGGAGAAACAAAGCATTGCACCTCCATTACAGGCACCAGGTCACCCCGCAAGAGGAGATGCCGCGTTCTATTGCCTTTCCCTTCTGTCTTCAAAGGCAAGCCGCTTCTCTCATCACTGGGTTACATTTTCCTTTTTCACACACGTTCCTAGGAGAAATCTCTTCCTGATATCATGACAGGCATGCGGCGAGCTTCAGACACAGCGTGTAACAATATCTAAGTGGCAATTCCCTGTTATGCCCCAAAGCGATGACCTCCCACGGAGGTGAGGAGATGAACAAACAGAGCAGGACAGCTCAGAGGCAGCTCAAACCTGGGACAGACGGGTGTCCTTGAGTCTTCAGGAAGAAAAGGACAAAAAGGCCCTTTCAGGAGTGCCTCATCCTTTCTTGTGCTTGTGACTGAACTGTGATTTCTGCACTGACAACAGAGAAGAAACCGCTGCTGAAATGCCTAATGCCTGCTTCAATCCAGAGTCACATAAAACTGACTAGAAGTTAAGAAAAAGCTGCAAGTTTCACAGTGCTGCAGTACTCTTCCCTTTTACAGGACACAGAACCTCCTTTAAAAAGTTCTTTTTTAGTACTTGCACAGGTTTCTTTACCCTATTGATCCCTCAACCTTTGCCATGACCATCCCCAGCTGGCAGCACAAGATGTAACCAGGACAAATTCCAGCCCATGCCTACTTGTGACTCAGCAGGACTGAAGGGTTTCAGGTGTGGCCTCTGGACTCGAGATTCACAGGACACTGTGCCACTCCAGAGGTAAAGGATGAGTTCTGGGTCGCATTGCATTGGAAACCCTCCCTCCAACAAACAGCCTGCAGTTTCTGTGCAACAGTAACTCCCACTTTTGGGAAAAAGAGGATTGGAGAAACACGAAATACCGAACAAAAAGGTTAGATGAGGCAAATTCCAGTTCAATTGCTTTTGTGTTGACCCAGCAGTACTTGCCCAACAAGCACCAGCACTCAGATCTTGCTGTTTGCTGCTGCAGCTTTCTGTGTACTTTCAACTCTGACAGTATAACATTCAAAATGAATTGCTGAGACAAATCTCAAGTGCTGTCCAAGACCACACCACCTTCAGGCTAGATTACAGTGTGGTCTTCATGAAACTTGGTCTGGCAACACCCAAAACATCAGTCTGCACAGAAAACAGGGGCTGAGATCAAAACATTCACCCACCGCACTGGTTGGTTTCCTGTACATGCAACATCAAACTCCTCCCAACCTCTCCCCCCTAAAACACACAGTGAGGAGAAAAAAAATGTGGTATGTTCCCCACAGCACCACTGAAAGTCTTCCTAAAGCTCCATATCTTAATGTAAATGTGGTGAACTTCAGATCACAGCACAGACCTATCTCCTGTGGGATACAACGCTTCTCAAAATCAAATGGAAACAGCAATTTTGATGGCTTAATAGGTATATAGCACTTAGCTGGTTTAGAAAACACATTAAAGGTATATTTTTCCTAGGCTACCCTTCTACCTCCTTAACCAGTCATACCAGTATAAGGACACCGGTCCTCCCCAGTGCCATCACAACAGCTGAGATGGGCATTCACCTGCACCACTGCCACAGCTCCGCGGTCCCAGATTTCCACTTGGAACAGGTCACACTCTAAAGGACTCACCATCTTCGTGCCAAAATCACAAACAACTGCCTTGGCTAAATGTAAATATATGCTACTCCATTATTTCAGGTAACATTCTGTATCGACAGAAAGGACTGCAATAAATCTGAGCTGGCCAAGCGAAGGTTAGGTAACACCTGCTCTAACAGTAAATTTAATTTCCGAAACTGTTTAGGATGCAACAGCAGAAGCATCGCATTGGCTCACTTCCACAAGCACTGCCCTCCATGTTACAAATCAAACAGACACAGAAAATTTACTGCTGGAAACTTTTCTCATTACTGGCACTACGGAAAGGCTGTTGTTGAAAAATCTATGGTCATCTAACACGAAGGCTAAGTGATTCAGTTACCATGTTGAGAAGGTCTTCCTTCCAAACATCACGTCACCTGGGGACGCCCAAGTACGAGAGCAGTCCGCCTGAATCCCAGCAAGCACTGCCTGCTCTTCCCAGCACACCTACAAACCTCATGTCAGGGGCAGATACAGAAGGGCAAGCACCTTCAGTGCAAACAGAATCAGATCAAGGCTTTCTGCCAGTTTAAGACATTTAGCTCAAAAAAATGCATCAGATTCCCAGAAGTTCAGACATGCTGTTCCATGAAGACACCTACACAGAGGCAGAACAAATCTGTCAGTCATTTAACTCCTATTTGTTCTGCTTTACCTGAACTTTGTCTCAGTCTACCAAAGCAAATGCTTAGCTCTGCTCTGAGCACTAGCTGGGTTCACTAAGCAGGGAGGGAAGACGATGCCAGCTTCAAATAAAAGCAAAAGCACTGTCAGGAGCATTTACTGATACTGGAGTACCGTGCATCACCTGAGAGCTGCCTGACAGAGGGAGGCTGCAACCCATCTATCCTGCAGGGTTTGACAGGACTCAGTCCTTGCGTGTAATAATCAAAGTAATGGGCAACACCAGTATCCATCACTAGTTATGTATATATGCACCAGGATAATCAGATTACTGGCAAATTCAGTACACTGGTTAAAGATTTATCGTTATTTTCTTAAGACTCTCACCTTTTATATTTTGCTACCCATGTGCAAAAACAAATGCTCCTATGCATAAGTTTGTTTCAGAGTTCAACCTATTCTCTGGGATTTGGAGAATCATAAGGAAGGATCAGTGTGCACCAAACACTTAACAATTGTTGGATGTGCCAAAATGCAGCAGCCCAGGGAGCCCAGAGCCTTCTTGCTGTGCTGCAGAAGACCTGGAGTCAAGGGGAAAGGTGAGACCGCTGCCTTTAGCTCACAGGTGATTCCCAACAGCATTTAGAATCCACAGGCTAATGCATCAGTCAGGCTGTTCCACAGAAGATAGGAAATCGTACTGAGAATTCCCATCATACGCAAAGCAGCTTCCAGTGCTTCCGTCAGGTATCTCAACACGTGTCTACAAATACACCTACTTAGCTAAAGTCAGTGTGATAAAGCAGTTCGGCTCAGGTCACGTCAGCCACATTTAAAGCTGAGGTACAAGCAAGCTAAACTGATTTTGATAAAACTCAGTAAGAAGCTGGAAACTAAAAATATTTTTATTTAACTCATTTAAACCAGGTTTAAGATACTGTATGGCAATTTTCATCCATCCACGGGATTCCATCAGTTTATCTGGCTCACAAAACATCGGTTTTAGTTAACCTCATCTGCAATCTACACCCTAAGGGACTGCTGATGATGACAGTGAGCAACTGAAAGAAATTAAACCATCAAAGAAATTACAAAATGCATAGTCAAGTGCTCTCAGCAGCTGACCTGGGGCCGGGGAGATTCCTCAGGAAAGCAGAAGGAATAACCTCAAACTTTGTTGCTGAAGCAGCAGTCAAGAAGTTATGCAAAACCTCTTTGTTCTGAAGACAAAGAAAAAAATAGTTTGTGCTTTTCTTTTGGAATCATCGATGGCTTCAAGTTATTTGATAAGAAATAGAAGAAAAATGTAATAAGAGGTAAAGGAACTTACTGGTAAGCAAGACTTTGCTTTCAGAAATACCTTCTGCATGACAAGCCAACTGCGTTCCTTACAGCCCAGTGCACTGAGGTGGAGGTGTCAGACTGCGTTTGTTTGGGCTTTCATAGAACATCTCCCTGCCATCGTAAAACCTCTCTAGAAAGTTTAATTTGTATTGATTTGAAAGTGGTCAAAGAGTCACACAGAAGGATAATTCTATTAACAAATGTGTACCAATTCTGAAAGGGGGAAGCAAATTACAGAGCAGCAGCAACCTGCGGTAGGCCAAACAATGTGAAGGTGGATTTGCACAATGAGATGGCAGGCAAACACCAGGCACCTCCCTGTGCCCCACACTGGTGGGCACAGACCTGGCTGCCTTTGCACAGAGGCGATGTTCTGGAGGAACAACCTCGACGCAGGGGAGGAAGGGCCATCGCAGCAGAGAACGTGATAGCAAAGTCCTCGTGACTGGGCTGTAAAATGAATCAATCTTTTGTTTTAAGAAAACTTCACCAGATGATGCACTGGAAATCTAGCAGCCTCCATGAAATGCTAGAACCTCAAAAATGTTAATAATGAAAACAAAACTGAAAAAAAAAATATTGTATGGAAATAGCAGAGAAGTTAAAAAAACCTCAAGAGGCAGAAGAAATATCTCATGGCCATTTCTGTGATTAAAACAGCGAATAACACTGCCTGCACCCCATGACACACCAAGTCATCGCTGAAGATGACAAACTCTTCAAACACTGAAGCGTTTTCAAAATTGAATTCGAGATGAACCCCTGAAAATGCTTTTATTTTCTATTCTTTCCTTAAAGATAACAGCAATACACGATGAAAAGGAAGTGTGTTATACATGAAACACCACAGAAATTATACAGAAAACAGGAGAAAAATAATCTCTTTCAGTTCTACAAATATCTGATTTGGGCCAGCATCAGGGGAAGAGCACTACAACAAGAGGAACACGGCCTAATTGCTGTGCTGCTTCCACAGTCTGAGGTTGTGCTCTCTCTTCCCACGGCGTAAAGCAGAACAGGCGAACGTCTGTATGTCACAGAAAAATAACAAACTGCAAACAGAACGGATCAGAATTGATATTTTGCATGGAAGGCTTGACAAGTAACCTCCAGTGAATCCAGCTGTGGCAGTGACTACTGTGACTGCCTCCTCTAAGAATCCGCCAAAACGGCTGGCAGGAAGGAAATGCTGCCATGTCTCATTGAGCACCACTGGCGCCAAGAACTCCCCCAAGGGGAGTAGGAGCAGAAGCAGGTAAAATATGGTTATAAGGGCAATAAATTCCTGCAACAGTGCAGAGCAGGCAACAAGGAATGGTAATACGGAAAGCCCCACAGCTGCCTGCCACACCTTGTCCATACAAGTCCTACTCCTTAAGAGTGAACTTACGAGCCAGAAAATGGCTGTGGCTAAAATAAGGTTCATTTAAATAATATCAGTGACATTGGTTTAGCTGTAGCAGGCCAGAAGGTTTCTTAGTTCTAGATTTTGTTGCTTGAGAATATAATAGCAAGCACGTGAATGATTCAGTGGTATAAGTAGACAAACAGCCTAAATTAAAAAGGCTGTCGGACCCCCCTGCAGATAAAGAGCTGTAGACCTTGAAATTGTGTTATGAAGGGATTTGAGAGAAAATCCTATACCACATGCAAGGTCAGAGGGAAAGAGAGCAATAAAGAGCAATAACTAGGATCGAGTCCAAGCTGAGGGAATTACAGTTCCCACGAGAATCCGGCCGGTCCCCGCAGCCACGGGAAGTCGCCGAATATAGGAGGAGGATCAGCAGAATTTACTGGCAGGCAGCGGAGGCCAGAAGCTGCAACCAGTGGCGGGCTGACCACAAACGAGTTGCCAAGGAGTAGGATTGCAGCCTCCCGTCCTAGAATTGGAAAAGATTCCCCCGTAATCCCACTAAATGCTCTCTGCTTCGCGAGTCTGGCTGTACGTCCTTTATACATCTATTTAAGGCCGCCACGTGATGCCGGCTGCCTGCCCGGCCACTCCCTGCCAGGCTGAACAAAACGGCTCCAGAGCAGCCCGCAGCCGGGCTCGGCGCAGACGTTGCATCAGCCAGGTGTGCAGGAAGCTGGGGGATAAAGCGACGATTTACTGCGGGGTTCCCAGAGCCGGGCCGCTTCAGGAATGCCGTGGAAAGGACGACAGGAAGGAGCGCGGCACTTCGCACACAGAACAAGCTTCATCGCCTTCAGAAAGCCTTTGTGCTGGGGCTCCGGGCCTGGCCTTTCTCCCAGAGATGATGCAACACTGAGGAACAGGGGCTGCGCCAGAGCAAACTATTCACAGCAAGGCAGATGGCAGCGTAGCCTGAGGATCCCAGCGCTGAGCCTCAGCCTGCCTGCACTCCCCAGGAATCCTCCATTTCGCAGCGTCACCTCGCGCTCCTGTGGTGGTTTCAGGCAGGAAATAGGACACTACAATATCCAGAAAGGTGCAGAAGGTGTTTTAAGAGCGTGGAAAATCAGTTTGTTCTACAAACTGGAGGAGAAGCTGAACTCCCAGTCTCAGCAGACAAGCACAGCACCACAGCTGCATCACACAGGCCCCATGCAGCTCCTGCACAGTCCTGGTCAACCCCACTCTCCATTATAAGTCCAGATCTGAGCCTTCTCCCTCCCGCCCCCATCACCAAGCACCCTCCCAGCTCCTCTCCACAACCACCAGAGTTTCATTCAAATCATAGAATGGTTACATTGGAGGGGACCTTCATGGGTCTTTACCACAGAGCTCCCACCCCGTGCCATGGGCTGGCTGCCCTCACCACCAGCTCAGGCTGCCCAGGGCCCCATGGCCTTGAGCACCTCCAGGGATGGGCACCCACAGCTCTGGGTCACTGCCTCACCGCCCTCTGATACAGAATTTCTCCCTAACAGCTAACCTGAATCTCCCCTCTTCTATTTTAAAGCCATTCCCCACTGTCCTGTCACTCTGTGCCCTGTAAGAAGCCGGTCCCCCTCCCGCTTGTAAGCTCCCTTCAGGTGCTGGAAGGCACAATGAGGTCTCCCTGCAAGCCTTCTCTTCTCCCAGCTGCAGAAGCCCAGCTCCCTCAGCCTGCCTTCAGAGCAGGAGCTCCAGCACTCAGAGCAGCTCTGTGGCCCTCCTCCAGACCTGCAGCATTGCACCTGGCCCTGAGATCATGCAAATACGTTTTTCCCTGAACTGGAAGGAAGTTATTCGAGGCTTATGTAACGCTCGTTTGCCGCGCTCTAACAAACAGCAATTTGTCTAACGTGCTTTGAGTGGGAAACTCGGCCACGGGAAGATTGGCAGCCTGCACTACACACAAAGAGACGGTCAAATCCAGTTGGTAATTAAGCTACGTAATCACTGAGACGCACTAAAACCCAGTGAATTTCACACAGTAAAGAGCTCAGGAGAGATTTCCACAATCTTCCAGTGCTGGGGCCCACATCATGCCTCTGTCAGGGAGGTCTCAGTAGGAAACCTGACTGCTGCCCTTCCAGGCCTGGAGCCCAGAGGCATTCCAGGATCTGCCAGGAGCTTCTGCCTCCCCCGCTGCCCCTGCAAATCTCACACATTTCCTGCAGGACGACTTCACACAGCCGAGGACGTTCTGGTGAGCAGACAGAGCCGGTCACAGAGTTACGGAAATATTAAAGTTAGAAAAGATCACTGAGACCATCCAGTCCGTGACCACTAAGTCACATCCCTCAGTGCCAGACCTCCACATTTCTTGAACACCTCCAGGAACGGTCACCCCACCACCTCCCTGGGCTGCCTGTGCCAGTGCCTCACTGCTCTCTTTAAGAATTTTTGTCTGAACATCCAAGCTGAACCTGCTCAGAACTGCAGAGATGAAAGTGTGATTGTTATTGACAAAGCTCCCAACACCCGTTCCAAAGCACCGGCCAGAAATGCAAAGCTCAGCAGTAGCGTGCCTCCAGTCATGGTCACTTCCTCAACTTGCCCATTTTCTGTTAACGGGATGAGCAGCGGATAATCGAGTTGAACGCATCTTCAAGCTAAATGCACACGTCCAGAAATCAGCAGACACAACCTGCAACTTGTGACTAAATAAAGACAAAAGCTACTTAGAAGTTTCGGTTTTGGTGGCTTGCTGAAAAATTAGTAATTTCTTCCTCTGAAAGGAGCTTCTGAGCACACAGCACTGCAACCCACCACATGAAGTACAGGTAGGTGGTAACACAGGAGGGCTCAAATCAAACAGCTGCCAAAGTGCTACTTGTAGGGCTCATGTAGAAGTGATGGTGAGGAAATGGCTCTGTAACACATCCATAATAAAACTCTACCTGCCACCACAACCACTGGATTTTTTGAATGCTGGATTATGAGAAGCATAACGAGAACATCTTAATGACTTTTGCAATTACAACTGCACTTAAGTATGTGCAGCCACGTGGTGAAACATGAGAGTTGCTCACACCAGAGGAGAGGCCCAGAGCCCTTCTGCAGGCAAAGGGACGCAGTGCCTCCGTCAGCCTCCCAGTGACGGGGAAAAGGGCCGATGACACAGCAGGAAGATGGGGGAAGGAGAGATTTCTTCACTGCCAATCCTTTACAATCCTTTGTGCAGGGCACTTTCTGTGAGAAGCTTCAGCAGGTTGGGACAGACAGGGCTGTCTGGACAAGGTAAGCAGCAGGGGCTGCCGTGCTGGATTGCGGAGCTGGAGGCCTTTGCTTTGCACTGCGCAGTGCCCCAACACGTTCCTGCAGTTTGCTATCTCTTTAGCCTTAAGCAAGAGAACTCGCAGTTGCTAGACAACCTCCTTCCCAGCTACAAAACAGCTCCATTTCTATGACAAATCGATAGGCTCAACGTAAAAGAAGCTACAGGGTTTTGAGCTGCCTTCTTCCCCAGGACACGGGAGTGCTTCCTGCTCTGAGTGCACAGCAGCAGAGAGGAAGGAGGCTGAGCAGCTCCTGGGCAGGACCTGGAGCAGAGGAGAGGCAGGAATGCAGCCATGCCAGAGAGGAGAGAGCCCTGCACCGCCTCTGCATGTCAAGCTGGCTGGGAGAGCTCAGTCTGCATCACACAGCAGGTTTGAAGAGCTGGGAAGGACCTGCAAGGGGATTTTAAAGCCCTGAACATCTGCAAAGGCACCCGGGGCAAGGTAATCTATGAAAACATAGAAACTCAGCTGTCAAGGGAGTGGTGGAATGGACAAACACATAAAAAGCACAAGTGCAATGCAGAGCCATCACCCAACTGAGTCACCCATTTCCCAGGTGAATGTACAAAGCGAGGGAGGTGCAGGATTGCACCTCATCTCATTCGAATGGCACAAAAAAACAGCAAACAAGTGCCATTAGAATACTGCTTTTAATGATTATTTAATATTGTTTCAAACACTAATAAACCTCCAGACTGCATCCAGCCAACCTGAGACAGAGAATATCCTCCATTAAGAACGAACCCACAAAGACAGCTTGCTCACGGTGCCTTTCAGAGGAGCTGTCATCATATTATCGTTGTGCGATTTGTTTTTTTTTAAACGTTGCTTCTAAAAAAGGATGAAAAAGATTCAGACTTCTGCTGTGGTCAACTGGAACTCAGAAACGTTCATCTGAATACAGTGAGTGCACACAGTTACATCAGTGCTCCTCTGTAGAGGATTTCAGAAAGCCTTAATCATATCTTAAACATCTGAAGCAACGCAGTATGGGAAAGAACCGAGTTCCAAAGATGCAAGCCACAAAGCATTAAGTTTCAGAGCTCCCTTCACATGTTGTGCGTCTTATGCAAGGCAGTATGCTAGCACCAGGTTAACTATTTCTCCTCTAAATTAATCTTTACTTCATGACCTTGTTGTTGACTGAACGTCTGAACTTGCTCCAACTTCAAAGATCTTGAACACCAGTGTCAGGAAAGGAGAGTTAATATTTTGTTGTTCTTTTCTTAAGCACACAGTATATTTCCTCCAGAAAGAAACAAGCTGGACCTATTTTAAACGGCTAAAATGAACGTTTGCTCCTTTCCCTTCCCTGTGAACTGTGCCAATGTTTAATTACGGTCATAGCTGAGAAACTGTATTTCAAGACTGAATTTGTCCAATCTCCATTGATATTGCTATGCTCTTGGCAGCAAATCTCACAAGTCCTTTTAGAGAAAGATCAAGTCCTCTCCCAATTGTCTTTTCAATGAGCTGAGTAAGTTGAGCTCCTTTAAGCCTCACATCATGAGGCTTATTTTCCAGTCCCTGGATCATTTCTGCAGCTGTCCTTTGAATTCTCTCCAAACACACTGGCATTCTTCTTGAAGCATGGAAACCAAAATTCAATTCTATCATATCAGTCTAAACGTTACTGTTTGTAAGATTACTTATTTATTTTTCCTTGACATTCCTCTCTTCGTTGTTTTGGTTTTATTTAATTTTTTATTTTTTTATGTGCCCAAGAATCGCATTAACCCTTCAAACCAAACACTGACCCAAGCAGCACGTAGGGGCAGTTAGCTGAGGTGACCTTAAGGCCGTTGGAGCTGCAGCTTTCCAAAACACCATCTCATAACGCATGGCTGGCTTTCCAGTTTTGCTAACAAATGCACCACCTTGCACCTGGGTGGGTTCAGGCATTTTGTTGAAAGGTGGCAGAAACAATTGAGAGCTCCCTAATGATACTTCATTATCCTACCCGTGTGACTTACGCAAGCTTTATCAAATATTTTATTCTGTGCAGATAAAAAGATACTAAAGAGCAGTAAATTAAAAGCTGATTTCATCTCACAACCTTCTCTAAAGCTAGGTGTGTCCTCTCAAAGCTACAATCCCAGGTATTTCAGATCTCCACGCAGTTTCTCCAGCACAACCCCATCCCATCGCAGTGCACCCCGCCTCCCCCCTCACAGCAGCCACGTCTCTGCCCAGCTTCCCCCTGCCTCACAACAACGGCTGGAAGGGACCACTGGAGATGAGCTGCCTGAAACCCCCTTCTCTCCCAAAAGCAGAGCCAATTTGGATCAAGCTGCTCAGACCTTTGCCCGTTTCTTCTTCAGGGCCACTAGTGTACATTTTAAGGTCAAAAATATGCATTTTTAAGGCCAAAAATAACCTTCTGACAATCTGAGTTTCCACCTAACAAAGACTGGAAAATCTCACCTAGTCGCTTTTATACTTGGCGTCGCAGCTTACAAATGAACAAGACTGTGTTTGTGGAACACGGCCTGAAAAATAGCACATGGATTTACCACAATTCTTTGGGGGAAGCTTAAAACCATGAACAGGCTGCACACAGCCTAGAGATCCCAAGGCAGCATCAACCCAAGACATTAAGTCTTCACAGCATGCACAGTACATGTGTAGCTTTTTTAGGGGCAGAAAAAAGTGTGAAACCTTTTTTGAACTAAAACTACATTGAACATATTCTCAGAAGCCTTTGGAGAATGCTTCAAACAACCCCAGTGCAGCTCCAGCTCTAACTGCCCCTCTGAAGGAGCCTGCTTCTGCCTGGCGTAAATAGATGTTGGCCGAAGGTGTTAGCTTCCCCACAGCTTCATAAAACATGTATAACAGCCAATGCACTGACGTAATTTTAATTGTTCTCTTTCCCTTCACAGTGCTAAGACTTACCAGCACCTATCTTTATCAGTACTTTTATTTACCAACACACTTGCAGCATCTGTTTTCTTGAGCGCTCAGACAAGGATGTCTATCAGCCTTTCACCAGCACAGAATACCTTCCAGCTCCCACAGGGCAGTTAATACAAAGCTCACCCATTCCTGCCTCAGTCACTAATGAGAATCTACCTCTCCCTCCAAAAACCACAGTTACATACAAAGGATTAATGTAGACATACATACTTATGAAAAAAAAACACCAAACCAAAAGTAAGTCACAACGGTCAAGTTGTTCCCATTAAAGAACAGCAACATGAAATTAAAGCAACTACAATCAGGGCTGTGTTTAACAAAACAGCATGAACTACTACACTGAAATTAGAGATCTTAGCCAAGATCCTGCAATCTTCTCACCTTACATTTCTTCCCCAAGCACCAATTTTTGGCCCTGACCAGGAGGAACAAAACCTTATGTCTCACTCAGGAGTCACTCCTGTTCTTGCATTTTGTTCTCTGCTCACACTCCTGTCTGGGATTCTCAGTGCCGCACTCTCTGCCAATAGCAAGGAACCTCTTTAAACCTGGAAAACTGTGGAACAGAAGCCAAAAAAAAAAATCCCATCACGTGAGTAAATGAGGCTTGACAGAATGATGGATGCTGCGGGTTCATGAGTATGAAGGCGCTCCTAAGATGGGCTGCTCCTGGTACAGCTTCACAGAAGCGTAAAAGATGCTGGTTTGCCGCATTCAGGAGGGAGATGCTCAGCTATTTAGATTGGACGCATTCTGTACAAGATTGAAGATGAGTAACTCACAGCTGGACAGATTCTCTTCTAGAAGAAAGCTGTGTTCTCTTTCCTGTACCTTCAACACCAGCATCTTCTCATCTGCATCTTTTCTCTGTTCCTTTTCAAGCACAAGATGTGAATATACCCAAGGAAAAAAAAAAAAAAAGCAAAAAAAAAAAAACCAACCAGAGAATTCAGGCCAGCAAGCTTTAACCAAGAGGAATTTCACATGCAGCAGTCATCTTGGGGCTAATTTAATTTGTCATTATGGAAAAACTGAGAACTGTCAAGTCCTCAGCTGGGTAACGGTTGGACAGGAGAATGAGCTCAGCACAGGAGGAACACTGCACAAAGTTATCTGCTCAAATAATGCAGAAGCATCCAAAACCAGCTTGTCAAAGACACTCTGATGCCCCCTTGGCATAGTTTATCAATCCTGACAGACACAAATCATTACCAACATTGTTCTTAAGTTGAACTATCTTGTAGCATTACAATGCCGGTGAAAACAAACAGGAAAAAATGCCATGGCTCATATTACAAGGCTTCCCCAGCAACAATTCAGATAATTGTCTCACCTGTGTCCACTACACAATGCACTCCCACCACAGCCATTAACATCAGCATTGCTCTGCTGCACTGCTGAAAGACACAGAAGGCACGGGCAGGCCCTGCAGAGCACCCACCCGGAGGTGATGGAGGCCAGGCTGCATGGGGCCCTGGGCAGCCTGAGCTCGAGGCTGGCAGCCCTGCCCACAGCACAGGGTTGGAGCTCCATGATCTTTCGGGTCCCCCTCTCAGAAGCTAAGCTGTTCTTTGATTCTATGACACGGCATGGGTGAGACAAGTGCCCCGCTGCCATGGCCGCCTCGCTTGTTCGCTCTCAGCCCCTGCAGGCTGATGAGCATCCAGGAGAACAGGCACCATCCCAACAAGCAGAGATCAGCAGTTGAACTGCAGAGATTTTAACCTAAGCTGAATTATACTTCTGAACACTAAGACAACTCCAGAGCAATTCCCATTGTTCAAGAGACCAATTTTTACTTTTTAAACCCACAAGCTATTTCAGTAAAACCATCTTTCCTAACAACCCAGGTAATTTTGTTTTACAGAACACAGAAAAGTTTCCATCATGTTTCAAATATATGTCAAGGCCGTTTATTTCCTCCCTCACAAAACTCCTTGGCAAGTAAAACTGAAAGCATCAGAATTCCATCAAAATGTTGCCCCAACACAGTGACTCTCGTGGGAGCAGCCTGCTTTGCTATCACTCACTGAAAGTAGGGAAGCCTTAAACTCTGACACTACAAGCACAACAAAAAGCTACAAATTTTGCTCACAGCTGTTTGCTCCGAAATCACCCCTTCCATCTCCTCCGGGCAATACTGCAGAAAAGGGATGCTCAGTCCCAGTACTTCACCAAAAGGGTCATTGTTGCATTTCCATGCAGCTCTGTGAGAACCAGAGGAGCAGTGCCAACACCTGGCCCAGCCATCCCATTCCTCCCACTCCTGCCAGGTACCCTTCTCCCCACCTGCAATTCGCTGAATTTCTGCTGACCAGTTTCAAGCTAACAGTCCCAATCTCCACCAAAGAAATAGCGAACCGGTGACAGCAGATTTCAATGCATACTCTCCTAGGAGATTTTCACAAAGGGCATTCTGAACCTGCAGTGGCTGAAGAGACCCTGCTAAGTGACAGACTTGTGTCACTACACGTGAGCTCTCTGCACCCACCCTATCACCCTTCGACCCAGGCTGTGCTCCGTCTCTTGGCAGCTAAGCCAGACAAGCAGCAGGCACTGCTCTTCTGACAGCACAGACAAAAATCGGTGTGCGCAAGGGCTGCTGCCAGCTTGGGATTCCGGCCCGACGACGTCTCACCGCAGAGCAGCCTCCCTGCACAGAGCCCCACTGGGAGGACACGGCATCTCCTGCGTGTCTGACCTACACCAGGGCCGCTCTGATTTCCGCACAGCCCCTCCTGCTGACAAGACTCTACAAAAAGGGGCAGGTTTGGGAACGCTGCGCCCTCAAATATAACAGTCTGCTGCTTGATGAAACTCCCCACCTCCTTCTCTTACCATACACTGTTTGATTTGGGGTTACTTGCACAGGTCTTCGTGAAATAAAGGGTAACTCTTGTAACAATAGCCCTTGTAACAGATGAGAATTCTTGCCCACGAGATATACTACTCACGCCCAACATGAATTTTTGCACTGCAGTATGCACTCAGAGGTGCCACAACACGTTAACATTTAAATCACTTTATTCCAACTGCCTTGATGCTGCCTTGAGTTGCACTAGCCCCCCCCAGTCCCACCATATAAGGACTAAGCAGCAGCTCACACTGGGATGTGCAGCACACGGCCAATTGCTTTACATCAAGAAGATGCCGCTCCAACCAAGTCCTCCATATTAAAAGAGATGGCATTGAAGTTCCCACTGCACGCAGCCTTGGCTGAATTCACATTTTGCTGTGTTCTCCTCATACACATTTCTACACATTCTTCTCAACACAGCCACATGGAATACTTGGCATACATAATTTTTTAAAACATCTGATTGACAACGTATCCTCCCTAATTCATGTTTTGGTGCATACCTCAATTTCTCACAAGTCATAATGACCCACAAGTCAATACAAAATACAGACTCGCTACCACAGTAAGGAGCATGGCCAGTACATTTATACATGTTTGCAGTACTTGTATACTAATTGATATTTTGTCATTTTACAAGAAGAGACCTCTCTCTAGCTCTCTGCTGTGCTTATTTTCTGCAAAAATATACCTACAGAAGTTTGCTACTAAGCAGCACTATGGGGTGATGCCAGCACTCCACCATCATCGCTCCAGCCTACATCAGAACTTCTGGCACAACAGCTTCTCAAGAAATGGCATAGAAGACCAAACTGCCAATTTCCATCCAGGGAACCAAAGGTTTATCCCAAGAGCTGCATGCACAGCCACCAAGGGCCCAACCATGCCAACCCATGGCTCACCTGCCTTGGGTAGCAGAGGGAAGCCACTGGAGCCAGTGCTGCTCCCCTCTGTTGCTCCTCACTACAACCTCTGTACTTACACCGAGATGCTTTCCCCTGTTTATTTTGTGAGGGCTCTGGAAGCTTGTCAAACTTATTCTGAGCCAATTCAATTCACTATCTTGGCAAAAGAAGAAGAATACAGCAAAAAACAAAATTTGAAAAAAAAACAAAAACAAAAAACAAAAACAAATGCTAAAGCAGCTTTCTGCAGGGTGAGTTCAGAAGAGGGACTTGAGGAGCACTAGAGCTTGCAGACAAAGGCAGAACTGCAGGAGGAGCAGGCTGGATGTGCTGGGCTGTGTCACGCAGCCTCACCCCAAGTAACCCCGCAGGGCGCAGCGCTGCCATAGTTTGGAGCTGACTTCAGCTGACACAGCGTCAGGCGGCCTCCACATCCCTGCTGCACCGATGCCGGCCTGGCCCTGCCAGCAAGCAGCTCAGGCAGCAGCCAGCAGGAAGGCACTTCCAGGAGGGAGGTGCTGCCAGGTACCTGCCTGCACAGCCTGCTGTGGGACGGACACATGCCACAGCTGGAAAGAAACTGTGGAGCTCAGAACCTGACCTTACCCCATGTGTCCTTGTTCCCTGTTAACCTCCAGGCAGCCTTGATCCCCAATGTCCTTGATGTTCATGAAGGCACAAAAGGAACTGAATCCAAACACAGGCCTCCTCTGCAGCCAGGCAGATCCTACTTAAGGAGATCAGTCACCTCCTCTTCACAAGTTCACTGGGGCTGTAGGTGCAGAAGCTTCCAGATCTTTGCTGTGGCGAAAGTTAATCTACAGCCTCGTTACTGAGAACATTCCTTCAGCATGATTGCAAGTTATTTCAACCTGATGCCACTAAAACACAGGAAATCATTTGGTTTGGTGCCTTTAGCCAAAAGCTTGAAGTTCAAAACAAATTCAGAAGGTTCCTATATTATTCAATTCACTTTAACAGAAAAGTGCCTATACATTGGCAATGCAAGTCAGGGTGAGATCTGCTGACGTTTTAAGGGCTCCATGCTGACCCCCCAGCACACTTCAGTTTCCCACGTGGTTCTCAAACTTTTCCCAGTGTATTCCACCTTGCCTGTAAACAGAAACACATTCATTTCCCCATTTTCCCCTAACAAATGAGCTGAGGAGAGCTTCCAAGGAGCAGCTTCATTTTAGGTCCAATTCAGGCAGAGGCAGAGCAGGGAAAAAGGGCCATGCTGAGAAGCACCATTCTGCTCCTGCGCAACGGGGCCAGAGCCACACTGGGATGCCGTGCCTTCTGCTCCCACCTCCCAGCAGCACCACCCTGCAGCTCCATTCCTCGCTCCCAGGGAAGCTCCTTCCCCTCCTCCAGGCTGAGCACCACCGGCGTGCATGGCTTCCTTATCCAAATATTTCCATGCAACTCAATCCTCCAAAATACCAGCCACTTATTTCCATGACACAAAGTCTATGCACAACCATGAGACTGCATTATCTGACACTGACTAACTGAAACACTGAGCTGCAGCTCGACATTTTTTTTTTTTTACTGAATCATCATCACCAACGGATGTGTTCTGCTACAAAGTCTGATGAAGAGATCTCCTTCCTACTCCTTCCCTATCAAAGGCTTGCATTTCAAACTGCTCGCTTCCAAGACGAGAGGATCCCCTGTATCAGAACCTCACACTGCCTTCTCTGCCAGCAGTGCAGCACTCGAGAAGCTAGGCCCTGTAAATGAGTAAGGCTGCAGAGGAAAGCCCAGCCCCGCACCACGGGCTCCATAAGGACGGCAGGAACACGCCTGAGTCAGCAAATGAGCAGCTACCAAAAGAAGACAGTGTCTCATTGTCAATGTATATGATTGTGATCGCAATCGCTCTCTAAATATGAACACATCAGAAGCACTGTGACCTTTTTACTCTAAAATTACTTGGAAATTTTCGAGGGCTTAAGCATTGTTTTCAAAACTAACTCACATTGTGTCTCAAAAGACCTATTGCGAGTAGGAAAAAAACTCATTTAGAATGGGATGAATAAGAAAAACAGTCAGTCTTAAAAACTGCACGGATCCGCCTGCTTTGGATACCTCCCCTTCGCTAAACTTAGCCCTTCCATGACCCTCGGGGAGGAATGCAAGACCTGTCTATGTTATCAAGTTTATACGGATTAAACTTTAGCATAAACAACAGTTCCCTTCTACACTTCACTCTAAAAGCCAAATTCCTGACTATTTCTCAATGCCACTGTTCTGCATCCCTCCCTCTTCATTCCCCCTTTTTCTTAAGGTTGGGTGAGTGTGGGACTATCAGATTCCTGACCACAAAAGAAATCGCTCCCGCTGCTCCCCACAGCTCCCACTCCAAGAGGGGACAAGTCCTCCAGCATTTTTCCACCTTGAAGTCTGAGCACATCACTACGCTTTGCAGATTACCTCCCATACTGCTCAATGAAGTATTTGCGTGTGTTGGGTAGGAGGAGAACAAAAAACTCACTTTTGAGAAAATGTCTCTTCCCCAAATTATTTTACGTTTGTTTCACTGTTTAAGCATTCCAATCAGATGCACGGATCAAGAAGTCACATTTACAATTTAAACAATACTGACACTCCTATAGGGTTTGTCAACAAAACCTGGGTTTAGGCTGGGATCCACTGCACAGTTTTCTTCTGGGCTCCAGCTCTTCAAGTTTAGACTCATCAGTCAAAGCAAGGGAAAAATCCCTTCAGCTATTTTTGTTGCAGGAAAATAATACTTCACCACCAGCTTGGGCGGGGGAAGGGGTTGATGAACAAGAACCTCCTGATTTGCCGTGCGGATCATCCTCCAAGACAAAGAGCATCTTTACTAATTACAGCAAAAAATTAAAGCAGGAGCAGTTGCTGCGGTGTTTCTGGGCGCGCTGGGGGCCATGGGCTGCACTGCCAGCAGCTCAGCAAGTCCCACCCCCAGAGCACCGTGGGGAGCCCAGGAGCAGCCCACGCTCTGCCCGCTCAGCAGGGACAGGGGCTGCAGCAGTACTGGGAAACTGCCACCAAAACAGCAAATCTCGGGGGAAAAAAAGAACAACCATCAAAAGCCCCCAAGAACTTCACCAAGAGTTCAGAAGTGAAAAAACCTCAGCTCCCAGAATTCCAAGAGGTGGAACTCTTGCTGCGTTACAGTCTGAGGCTCTTTCCATGATCAAAATCAGCAAAAGGTTTAGGTTAAGCCAGATTTATACAAAACTGTCTCTAATTTAAGAATGTAAGTGCAAACTTGCTGTGTGCTAACCCTTGCCTCTAGCAGTCACGTAAGCCAAAGGCTGCCTTCAATCGCTAACAGCTTTAACACGCATAGTTTTGCAGGGCTTTATTTAATTTTGACAGAGTAAAAAATAAACAGCACAAGATGATGCTGCAAAATACAAAATTTTTCAGTCAAACGGCCTTAGGTTCGCGTCACCTGAGATTTAACACCCACTATAGATTTAAGCATACATCCAATACTCTCGACAAAAGTACAGTTCCTACGTCTTGCATAAAAAACAGCACGGACTGCAACCTTTATGCAGGCAGCGTAACACGAGATCTCGCTGGTCGGGTCCTCAACTACACACAAAAGCAGCACCGGAGCAAGAACACAAATGTGCATTTGTAATGCGGCAACACTGCCACGAGAACAATGATCTGTGAGTGTTCAAAACTCTGCGTGCCCATTACGTTTGGTTTACTATTGCCAAAGTAGATAGAAACATTTTTAACTCATCACATCATCCAAGACTAGCTGGAAAAAGCCTGGGTGCCCAGAGGGAAAGGACGGACAGGCAGTGGGGTGATGAACCACACGGCTGGGCACTGTGCACTCAGGTCTCTGTTGAATGCCTTGCACCTCAATGTTGGAATTAATCTTTAAAAAAAACACACAAAACTTCACAAAGCATTTAGAAAATTTAAATGAACCGTTCCTTTGGATTATGCTTTTTGCCCAGAAGCAGTGCACAAGGTTTTTCACGAGCTCCAAGATGCTCATTCAATGCTGCCTCTTTGCGATGGGATTTCTCAACTGTGACCTATAACTTCTCAAAATAAGATCTGACTACCACAGAGAACTCTTTCTATAAGGGGATTAAACATATCTGGGATTTCACCACGCTACTATAGGCCATACAATCTCAGACAACACCAGCAGAAATACTGCTTTTGAGTCACTTGGGATATGACAGTAAAAAGCAGGCCAGAGCCTTGCTAAAGCAGTGTCACTTATTCAACAGGATGCAAGGCACCAGATAATTCCCCATTATAACGCACAGGGAGACAGTGAACAAAGACTAAGGGGCAACGGAGATGGCTTGCTGTGTTTTAGTCCATGAAGGAAACGGTTTTGGTACCACCAGGAAATCCCAACCTGCTGTGGCTGTCCCACTGTGCTCTGCCCCAGTGCTGGATGCCATTCGTGGAATCACAGAACCATGATTGCAGACCAGCTGGTGCTCTATGTGTGAGGGCTGCTTGGAGCTCCACACCCTCACCATGGCTGCAGTCAGCCAAGAGGATTTCAGAGCGTTTCAATCTCTCTCACACTATTCTGCTCCTGGAATTTCTGCTTTCAGAAAACAGCGTTATGGGTTTGATAAGCGAGGCCAGGACCTGACATGGAGCAGGGCTCCCTGTGAGGTGTGGTTCCCAAAGATGGCACTGACGCTAACGTGTTCCCATGTCACATCCTGCACGCCTCAACCAGCAGCTCCACCTTTAACAAATGCACTGGGATACTGAGCTTCATCCCAGCAGCACATCACCTCCCAGACAGCAGCCAGTGCCAAATGGTTAGTTAATCAGATAAGAAAGGTACTCATTCTTCCTTAACAAAAAAAAAAAAGAAAAAAAAAAAAGCTATTACATTCAAGCAGACAGTGTGTAGATGGGAGCTGGCAGATTCCACAATACAGTCACGTCAAAAATGGCCTCCTGCAAACTGTTCCCTCACCAAGCACTCAAGCCGAGCAAGGAGAGGAATCCTTCCATTACCAGAGGACGTCTCACCGCGGCACGGCAGCTTGCTGCACGTTGTGCCATACAGCCCTGCAAGCAGCAGCATATAAATGGTGTTCTGCAGGGAGCAGCAGGGGGAAACTCCTCTGCCTGCAGCCTACTCCCAGCCCCAAAGTTGAGCCGGGCCATTAGTTTGACTGTTCCCCACTCTGTGAATGGAAAATCCCTTCTCAGCACTCGCAGGCTGCTGTCTGCCGCACACACCCACCGCGCACAGCAGAAATTCCAGTCAATAAGGCGAGTGGGGCCCAGCCGGTGGAAGGGGAGGAAGGAGACACACAAACAATAAGGCAAGCATCTGGCTCTGCGACTGGCTGGAAGGAGGCCGGAGTTCAGAGGCGAGGCGGCTGCAGCCCGCAGTTCACAGGAAGATCCTATCAATCCTCGCTGCCCTACTTTTCACACAGATCAGAATATCTGCAGAGGGTAACCCAGGGTTCACAGCCCATATTCTGCAATTTCACCCAACGTGGGATGACGACGAAAGACACCTCGAAGGGTTTGTCATTCCTGCTCCTGCTCGGGGCTCTGGGAACAGGCCTGAAGAACCCGAGGCCTCCCCTGCCCTGGCGCTGCGCTAATGGGGGACTGGGGAGCACCAGCCCTGCCCAGCTCCCAGCCGGCACCCAGAGCGCTGCTGTCACCCCGGGGCTGGGAACGGCCTGGGTCAACCGCATCAAGAAAGGAAAATAAAATCCCAGGGCTTCCTATACGAGCGAAAAGGGAAATCTCCTCTTTCTAAGGAAGGAAAAGGAAATTGGTTCGCTGAGTTCGGGCCTTAAGGCACAGCCGTTCCAGAATGCCTCGCGGCGGGGGGGGGGCCGTCTGGAACACGGCGGCCCCGAGCTCCGGGGCCGCATCTCGCACAAAGGCGAGGCTCAGAGCTGCTCCCCGTTACATAATGGCCGGGGGCCGGGCCGGGGCCCTTTCCGGGGGCACGGAGATGGGAACCCCTCGAGAGGCGGGAAAAGGTCCGCCCAGGGGTCGCTCCATGGAGGGGATGCGGTTCCCCCGACGGCGGCGGAGGACGGCGGGGCCGCGCAGCCCGGCGACACCCAAGGGCGGCCCGACGGTGACCTTGCGAGCGCCGGGCCCCCCGCGCGGCCGCGGCCCCGGCAGGGTGAGCGCTGGCACCGTGAGAAAGCAGAAAACGCCGCACCGCCCGAGCGGGCGGCCCCGAGCCGAGGGACGAACCGCCGGACGGAGAGCGCGGCAGGCCCAGCGCTTGCTACCGCCCACGAAGCCCCGCGGCCCGGCCGGCCGGCTCCGCAGCACCGAGCACGCCAAGACGGTCCGCGCCGCCGCGCCGCCGCACCGGGCCTCCTTCGGCAGCGGCCCCGTAGCTCCGCACCGCCGCCGAGGGCCCGCTCCAGGGGCTGCCGGTGCCGCGCGCCCGTCCGTGCGCTCCCTTCCTCCCTCCCGCCCGCCGCGGGCCCACGCCTACCTGGCCGGCCCGTTCCCCGGGCCCCGCGCGGCACTAGGCCCGGCTGAGCGCCACGGCGTTTCCTGGGCGGCCGGCGGCAGCGAGCCCGCGGCGGCAGCGCCAGCCCCTCCCCCTGGCAGCGGTACGACGGCTGCTCCCCAGGCCGGGCGGAAACGGCACTGCGCGCACGGGGATCCCCGGCGCCGGCGCCAGGGGCGCCCCGGCCACGCCTACTCGCGTTCCCCGTTGGCTGCCACGGCGCCGCGCCGCGCCCCGCCGGGCCGCCCGCCACCGATATCGCCCCGCCTCCCCTTGCTTCCTATCGGCGGGCTCTACGCCCGGCCCCTCCCGCGTTCTTTTCTCATTGGAAGCCGCCCGCCCACCCCGCCGCTCGCCTCACGGACGCGGCGCTCCATCGGCTCGCCGGGCCGCCAATCGGCGGGGGAGGGCGGGACGTCGCCAGCGCCGACGCGGTGCGGCCGGGCGGGCCGCGACGGTGCCTGCCGGCCGAGGCGCGCTACGTGCTGAGGGGCGGCGCCGGCCGCGCCGGGCTCCTCCCTCCCCGAGGTGCAGCTCTCCGCGGGGTAAGTCCCGCGTCGGGACACGTGGCAGAAAGAAGGGGCGGCGCGGGCGGCCGGGATTCCTGGGCGGCAGCCGCGCGGCGCCGCGCGTGCGCGGGTTGGGAGTGAGTAGAGCGCGGGGGGGGGGGGTGAAGGCGGGAGGCGCGTCGCGCACGCGCGGTGCTCCGGGTGCGGGGCCTGCCGCTCGGCACGTCCGCGCTGCGGAGGGGCGGGGGCGTGCGGGGGTCCGCCCGGGGGCGGTGCGGGCGGCCCTCGGCGTCGCGGGGCGGTGGTGCTGCTCTCCTCGGGCGGCCGCGTCCCTCCCCCTTGGGGCCCTCCTGAGGTGAGGGGAAGGGGGGTGCACCGGGCCCTCTGTCGCCTGAGGGGAGTGAGCTCCGCGCCCGACACAAAGGGCGCTGCCCGCGGGGGAGGAGGGGCGGCCCGGCGGCCGAGGGAGAGGGAGGGCGGGGTGGGGAGCCGTTCTGCGGGCCCGAGGCGGGACCTCGAGTGCCGGGGGGGCCTCGGTCGGCCGGTCTGCCTGGGAGCGGCGCGGCCTGTGAAACGACGTGAGGGGGGAAAAGAAGCAGGGATCTCGTGACCGATCGTCCGTTCTGTTTAATGCCCGCCGCGGCGGATGACGGCCGCGCAGCCTCGCGAGGCACCGCGCCCAGCTCCTGCGGAACCGAACTGAGTGCAAGCCGCCGGCGGTCCGCCCGGCCCTTTTCGTCGCGCCGGTCCCCCCGCCGCCGCCCCCGGGCGGGAAATGGCCGCAGGGGGTGAACCCGCAGCGCCGCCATCTTGTGCTCAACTCCCGCGGCCGCCGGAGCGGCCGCGAAAAGCGCTGACGGTGGGGAGGCGGCCCCGAGAGCGGGACCGGACCGGCGCCGACCGGTCGTAGCGAGCCGCTGCGGGGCTCCGCCCGCGGGGATGCGCGTGCCCGGTCACGGGGTGCTGAGCCACGCGTGCTGCAGGCACTGCGCGGCCGTGGCGCGCTTCTCGGGGGCGTAGCGCAGCGCCGACATCAGGAAACTGGTGAATGGAGGCACCTCGTGTTTTCTCCACTTAAGTCTGTCCGCCAGGATGGCGTGGAGGCTGCGGGGAATGAGCCTGGAGATCCGCAGAAGAGCACCTGTTGGAGAGCGCGTAAGCACAGTATGTTAATTACGCCCTCGAGAGCGATAGGCTGTTGCTCCTCCCCTCACACAACTCATCCAAATCCTCCTGAAAGATCGGTCTGTGTGCATCTTCGTGTCTACGCTTCATGCGCACTCCCACTTCTAAACTTCGCTCTCTGGTGTTTCAAAAATCACCGTTACAAGTTAGCATGTGGGGCCTCTTCGTTGGTGAGCACTTATTAGATGTGAACACATCAAGCACAGATGAAGTGTTCCCAGGATGGCAGCACCAAAGTCATTCCTGTGGTCTCTCTGCCTACCTGTGCACAACCCAGAGTGCATTGTTGCAACAGACACGAGCCATTCATGTTTAATTTGCTTTGTGCCTGCTCACTCTATGAGATTAAGGGTGACACTGCTGACCAGGAAGTGAGCCTCGTCCCTCGGAGTTAGTGGTGTAAATGCAGTGATTCAGCTTAGGCATGTGTGGTTGGGCCAGTTTGGTTCTCACGGAGAATAAATATACAACAAGGACTGTTTTTGACTCATCTTTTGAGCACCATAGAAGGAATAAATGAACAAAGAGCTGAAAATGAGCAGGGAGGTGCTTGCTGATCTACAGCACTGCATTAGTGTGCAACATGAGAGGAATTGTACCTAGACAGGCTGTGTGGCTGGTTAACATGAGTGAGGAGGAGGAGGATGGACTGAATTGCAGAATGATGGAGTTATGTAATGCCTTGAAGTCAAATATAACTATTTCAAGCTTAATGAGCCAAAGGAATTGGGAGATTAAAACAGAAAGACATTACAGCTGGGTCAGAAGACTAAATATAGCAGCCATGGTGGAAGGATGAGAGGATATGAGTGTCCCATTCCTCTTCATCATTGTTCTCTGCTAGTGAATGGGTGAAATCCAGCCAGTTGCACACTCGCAGCTTTCCTGCCATGTAGCTGTTTCCTGTCCTTATTTCCATTCTCTCCAGCTCCAAAGGAGAAAGGATAGAAATCTTTTCCTTGCTCGATATTTACTATGACCCTTTTTGAGGTTTCTGTATTTGCATTTATTGCTGGAATGCTCCTGGATTCCAAAGGTGGCCATGTGGGAAGCGTTACTGCGCTTTACGAAATCTCCACCTCTGTTCTGTCCCTGCTTGTAGCCTGCACTGTATAACATTACTTTTGATGTCTTTCAGTAGTAGCTGAGGAGTGTATCAGAGATCCACAGTGATTTTCAGGGTAAACTTCCCTTGGCTAATTCTTACCTGGCCTTCTGAAAAACTTTGTTGACTTGTTCCAGGAGAAAGCAATCTGGGGAGGGATTCTTCCCAGGAGTTCAATAATGCGAGCAACATGATCTGGACAGAGGAAGAGAAAACATGTCTAGATACAGAGGCAGTGATGCTTCTGTCAGTGAAATGAATACAACTGATGGAGTCCTACCATCATCTCTGGAGAAATATTTCCCAGGTTGAGGATTAAACAGACGCTCCCCCGTTGCCATTTCAAATGCCTAGAAATGGAGTAGCGTTAATTCACTGACCAACTGGGCGTTTTTCTTCCTCATGAACTCTGATGGGAAGGGGAACTGGCACAGGTACTATCACACAGAACTGATAATGAAACATGGAAAGATTCACGTTGCTTTGATGCACCACTGTGAATCAGCACCTTTAGTTCCATCAGGATGGAAACCAGTGTGTGCCTGCTTCAGTCAAATACATGAGCTAGCAGCATACTTGCAGTGTGAACTGCCTTAAGCATAAACTAATTACAATGAATATATCTGCAGCATACTTTCAGTCCAAAGTGAAGGAGTGCAGACAGCCTGCTTTTCCTTCTCTGACTCAGCAATGGCAAGGAGGTTGTGCTCCACATGCAGTGTGCAGGTGGGTGCTGAGGACTGCTGCCCTGGACCTGCCAGTGTCAGTCACCTTCTGTGCATGCTCAGCACTGTCTCCAGCCCTACCAGGCAGCCTGTGCTCCAGATGTCTGCAGGAGTGCCATAGTCCAATCCAAGCAGCACTTCTAGGGCGCGGTATGGCTGGGTCTGTATCTCCTTAGAAAAAGGCTTATACTGTAACAGAAACAAACACCCTTTGGTTAGCTTCGAGTAACAAATAAATGAGCAACAGTGATGCTTGTGGCCACAAGCTGTCCATGCAATCACGAGGAAGAACTGAAGGCTTGTAGTAAATGCGTGCAGGAGACATCAGACCCATTCTCAGCCCTACTGGCGCCACGCTAAATTTACCTCCCAACATTTCACAGTGAACTTGTTCACAAATTTCTGGTTTACAGACTAACTGCAAGCGGAAGAAGGATCCAAAGCTGACATATCTCTGGAGTGTACTGCCCAACTCTAAGCTGGGAATGATGAATCCGTTCTGCTTTAGCACACTCCAGAATAACTGCCCAGCTGTAGAAGGACTGACACCCCAGCTGTGAAGGAAGTGCAAAGCATCACACAGTCACAGGACCAAGACTTGCAGCCGACTCACTGTCCAGCACGCACTGCCCAGATCAGCAATTTTCACTTCTATGCTCATTAAATCAGAATCTTCCAGTTGATTGCCAGGGTCACCTCCTAGATGGAAAGGAGGGAGAGAAATCAGGTCTTTCTCCAAACCAACAGGTATGCATCACTTACCACAGAAGGTACTTGTAGACCTACCTGCCTTTGAAGTTTTTCAACCTAGCAATCCAAAAATGCTTTAGACAGGTGATTCTTTTCATCACCAATAAAATACCACTTCTCATTTTTGAGGGAATGCAAAGGAAGGGCTGCTAACGAGTCAGTCTAAGAGAATGTTATGGAAAACTGCAGCTTGCAGTGGAGTGGTGTGACCACACACACCTCCTGCTGAAAGGTGCCTGCCTGGCAAGAGTTGTCAAGGACTGTCAAGGTAGCATTTTCACATACAGACCCTGGAAAAGGGTAATTTTTGTTCTACTGCTTTGTAACTGTCAATTTATGTCTGGTATAATGCCTTTTTGTTCCCAACAAAAGACTCTGCCAGTAATTTAGCATTTGTCTTTTACCCCAGGGTTTGAGGGACAAAACAGCAACATCATGGGAGAAATGCTTGTGGGAGAATATTATGGGAGAAAATGCGAAGAGTCTCATTGCTGGGAGACTAAATCCCTTGAGAAACTCCCCAGCCCTATGGCTTATCATGTATTCACATCATTCTCTGAAAATAAATCACGTCTCAAAAGGCCTCAAAGAGTACATACAAGTCTCCCACAAACCTCAGGAATACGGGAAATAAAAGAGTAGATGTGTCATACAGATTTTGGATCAAATCAGTCGGTATGTATCCTATTCCGTAGCTGAAAGAAGCAGTGAGGGAAGCATCCTGTCCTGAAAGCTGTAAGAATTAGCTCTGAGGTTGTGCTCAGCTTATTGACACGTGCCTCTGATTTTGCATTGTTCTGCACGCACGCCTTTGTGCAAGGCCACTTTTCTGTTGGTGCCCTGAGTAACTTGGAGCCGCTCGATGTGGGGTTTGTAGAAACAGACAGGAGAGGTGTCAGCAGCGTGAGCTGGCTGTGTTGTTTTGTACCAGTGCTGTGGGAGATGTGAACTCTAAAGCTATCTGCACCTACTGCGCCGTTTCATTTCTGGCAGTAACCTCCTAAGTCTCTGTTGTTGCAGTAAAACCCGCAGTGCTCACCTGGTGCCTTTAGCCTCAAATCTGTTCTCTGGCCACAGTCAGCAGCATCAAGCAGAAACCTCTGGAGGTTTTTGTCGTGAATGTACAGCAGCACGTTCTCTGGTTTGATGTCTGCGTGGATAATCCGGCAGCGCCCATGCAGGAAGTGCAGGCCTGCTAGCACCTGTGTGAGCCAAACAGCACTGAGGTTAGCAACGTGGCAGATACCGTATGGGGGTAGCAGTTGCACCCTGAAGAGCAGTAGTGTTGGCTGAGAGCTCCTGTAGAAGCAGGCACAAGTGGTTTCACCCTGAGAATGGCCAGCGCCGTAGCCCACAGACTCGGCACAGCCAGTGACGGAGCGTGGAGATCTGGCAGAGGACACAGCACAGAGTGCCCAGGTGCCAGCACAGATGGGCAGGCCTGGAGAGTTGGAAATAGGACGAGATACGAAGAGGCGCTGCAATCACAAAGCAGAATTTTCTCCTGAAAAGCAGCTTTTGTTCACGTGGCTGGCACGTCTTCAGCCCACCAAGCCTATCTGTTAATCCAGCATTATCACTGGAATGGAAGTTGGGAGTCAGTTATAGGGTGTTTGACGTGGCACAGGAGGGAGTCCCATCATGCACGCGAAGAGAAGGGGTGAATCATAACACAGCCAGGAGGAGGCAGGGATGATGAGTGAGTACATGCAGAGAGGAATTAAGGGTACTGCAGGAGAGCCATGTAGGGAAAGAACAGCTCACGGCGGAGCAGGGAGAGCCTGGCTGTCACAGGGGAGAGATAAACAATGCGTGCAAGAGAAACGCTCTATCAGAGATCAGTAACAGTGAAAAGGCTACTAGGAGGTTAAGTTGCTCTTTTAAAACACTGGTCAGCCGTAAAGACTGGCAAATATTCTCTGTATTATCAAAATCTATTCTGGGATGAACACCAGCCCTGGGAAAATACCAACCTTAAATGGTAACTGTGAAACACAAGGAAAGATTTAAATAGCTAAACTGGAACAAGTCAGAAGTAAATGCTGTCCCAATGCTGATCCAAAGAGGAAAAAAAAAATAAAATTACAGTTACACAGATAAGAGATCAAACAAAGGGCTTGGGTGTGAAACAGAGCGTATCAATTAATGCCACTACGTTTTCATCTAACTTATTCAGGTGTTAGTGGAGCTGCTTTCGAGGAAGAAGATATTCCAAGAAAAGGATGGAAGAGGAAATGGTTTTCTTTCTGTGTCCCTAGAAGGGCATAGGAATCAAGGTAGCAAATCTTCATTTTGATAATTCACTTCTGATAAGCCTTGGCACTGGCAGCAAAATGTAATATTAATTATTCTTAGACTCAGGTTTCCTACTCCTTCGCTGTTCACAGACAATGCATAAGAAACTCAGCTTTCACAGACTGTTTGATCAGCATGCCACATCCTTACAGGGGATGAAGGAAGTGTTGGCTCTGAGCAGGAAAACCTCAATATGGGTGGAGGACCAGCCAACCTAACCAGCAATTTAAAAGCTCGGGGAAGGAATCAGCTGTGGGGCAGATCTTCAGCAGCCTTGGAATTACTGGGCAAACAGCTGAAGCCAGCCCTGAGCCCTGCTGAACTCACTGGGGCAAATGCTAGCAGTCTGGCATCACTACCATAGGAAACTTCTGATGATAGCAGCAGGACAGAGAAATACATGTGTTGTTGTTTTTTTTCCAACAAGAAACATATCTATGGCAGTCTGTTCATCTTGTGAACAGCTGAACTGCTGGAAAATTCAATAATTTGCTGAGGTGTGAATGAGATACAAACGTAAGTGCCAACTCTGAGTCCCCTGGTGCAGATCTGCAGCTCCCTGACTCTTTACATCAGCGGTCCTGACCCCTTTCCAAATCCTCTGAGACTAATAGGCATAGGCAGTAACACACACTGCCCCTGTATTATTGTGACTATGTTAACCTCCCATTCTGGGTTCCATTTGACATTTTTTCTCCTCCCACCCAAAATAAATAGCTACTGTTTTCCTTCAAATTGTATGTCTTTGGCACTGATTCTGTTGTCTCTTTCTTTGCAGATGCAGTCATACAGAAATTCACGGCAGGTGACCCCAGGATGAAGACTATGGTGAGTTCCCCAGCCAGCACTCCCACAGTGCCCTCACCCAAGCAGAACTCAGTTCTCTCACCTGCTGTAAAGATTTTTTCACAAAAGGCAAAGGCAATCCCTGGGCTGCATAGTTACCCATCAGAAATTGCAGAGAAGGACCCAGCGCCTCAAACACCAAGCACGTATGTGGGGAAGAGTCATGGATTCACCAACAGAGAGCATGTGCTGCTACCAGCTTCTTGCCCTTCACCAGAGCAGCCAAACATTTCATTAGCCAGCCTCCCCTCCTCCAGCCACCTTCACGTTCTCTGCTCTAGCTATTGCCCTGCTCATCCTCCTCGTCTGAGCACAGCAGTTGGATCTGTGTCATCCTGTGACTCCCCAGCACAACCTTTGCTGATTGAGAGCTGCAGTTCTATTAGCAGAAGGATATGGAAGCCGTTCTCTCCAATCATTCTGAAGTCATCTAATAAACAGATGACGTTTTCTCCTGCCCGATCCTTCTTCTTCATACTGCTTACCTGAGGGGGAGATTCCAAGAAAACTGCAATTAGAGACATATATGTGCACAAGAACATCTTGCACCCATTTTATCCTGTTCTGCAGACTCTCTTCCAGGATTGGCATTTTATAACAAATCTCATGAGAACAATATCAAGCAAACCAGACTCCCAGAACACAAGCAAACTGTGTTACTATGGAGTTAATTTCTGTGTGCTGTCTTCCTCTGACCATGTGACAGCATCACCTTCATAGCATCTGAATAACTCAGACAACTGTGGTTGTCTGCAGTCAACTGAAGGCTGCCTGTTCTACCAGGGTGCAGAGCTGGTTCTGCACCTGGAGCAGTCGAGGGAAAACGGGTTGGCTTTGGTGCAACAGAGATCTCTGATACCGAGCAGTGGGGGAAGAAATGAATGCAGATCTTTCATACAAGAATCAGGAGACATCAATAAACCTAGTACTTGGGAGGGTCAGAAAGAAACCAGAGAAGGTGGTTCTTCACCCAGTGCATGGATGATTGGTAGCAGTTTTTGTCACAGAGTGCTTCAGGTGCTGAAGCTCACATCGGCTTGCAGGAAAGCAGGGCAGGACTCCTGAAAATAAATCCACTAAGAATTACTGCTCAGCACGTCGCCCTTGGCCCAAGAAATCTTGATCTGTAAACTGTTCTTGGCCAGGCAGGGTGGCGTTCAGTGGGAGCAGCACCTCGTGCTTAGCTTGTCTTCTTGCCCACATGGATGTCTGCTGCTGGTACGGGGTGCCTGGCTGGGCAACACCCCTCTGCCCCAGCGCAGGTGCTGTTGGTATCCCCAGCTCTTGCACCACCACCACACATTTTCATGGCAAACTGTACCATGAGTTTGCTCCCACAGAGCACCGGTTCACCTAAAGCAATGGCTACTGTACCTACAACTTTTAATATATAAATATATATTTATATTTGTATTTATTGTATATGTATTTGTTTTTTTCTTTCTGACGTGGCTGTAATTATGGGTGATTTTGGTTTGCTTTTTGTGCAGCTGCCAGATCTGTCTGTGCCAGCACCAGGAGGTTTGTTCTCACAAAAGTGAGCAGCTGTGGAACCAGGGAGGTCCCAACTGCCTCCTCTGGCAGAACTGTGGGCATGGACCACTGTGCTGATGGAAATGACCCTGGGAACCAGCTCTATTCTGTTGAATGGAAGGCGTGTCTTTCTGAGAGAATTAGTAATAAATTAAGGGTAAGGCTTGGTCTACATGTAGAATTGTGCTGATGCATAGAAAAGCACCCTTTGATTACATTTACTTTTTACTTCCTCTTGCATCACTGAGTCTGGCTCATATCCCTTTGGATACGGCCTGCAGAGGTGCAGATGCGAACCAGGCCTTTCCCAAACCTGTTGGAGAAAGGCCTCAGAGTAATTTGAAAGGCAGAATTTAATGACTTTTATTCACATACAGCTGATGTAATTTCACATTTAGGTAAACTCTAAGAATTACAACCATGAGCTTTCTAGAACTAGCAGGTCAAGCCATTTTCAAAGGCAACTAGTTGAGACTCAGATCCACATGCCTAATTACTGCATCCATTAGCAAAAGCAGAAGGAAGCTTTCTGAGTTGAGAGGTTATACATCACATTTGCTTTGTCCTGCATTTTTTTTTTAAGATGCTTCCTTTTGCTTCAGTATTTAGCTGTGATAGAGCAATGATCTCCGAGCTAGGAAGTACACAAATATAGTGAAAACATTCCCAACTGTGGTTAAGAACAACATTGCCACATTTTCTTGTTGGTTCTGGTGGTTTCCCACCCTGCGTTTCTGCAAGTTCCTCTGATTCACTTATTCAGTCTCAGCTGAAAAAAAATGGGCCAACAGGACAAGTGAGACACAGCCACCTGTCCTAGCATTACAGGAGGAAGGAGAAAGTGCCTCTTTTAGGGGTCATGGCCAAGCAAAGGTGACAATGAATTATCTGACATCGTTTTCCATTCCCCAACCTTGCTCCTCAGACAGACCTGGAAGGAGAAGGGACAATGAAACTGATACCTCAGCCTGAATTCAGTGGCCACCTCCACAGAGAAAAGCACAGAGCCTGGGAAGATACGTACACATTTGAGGAGAGAGAGCTCATCCTGGGCAGCCTCAGCAAAGCCTTCTCTGCTCTTCAGGACCTTCACAGCTACATTCTTCTTCTTCCTACAAAAGGAACCACAGCTAGAAGTCGATGCATGCTGGTTGGCCTACAAAGGGGGCAAGTCCTGCCCAGGAGATTGGCCATCCTTCCCTGCTGCCCCATATGGCATCAGCCCCTCACCTCATGTCCTGGCACAGCCAGACAGTAGCAAAGGCCCCGCAGCCCAGCTCGCGCACCGCCTGGTATCGCGCGTTGAACACCTCTCCTTCCTGCACTGGGTGGTGGCCTCCTGTGGGGACCATCACCAAGAAGCATTACTGCTACCCTGCAGGAACCGCTGAGGACAGCTCTCCCAGAGGAACGGCCAGATGGGTCCCCGTGACCTCCTCTGGCATGGGAAGAGCCTGGTATGATCTCACCTCTGGTCCGAGGACTGACCTGGGTGCTGCACTTCTGGCACATCCTCCTGCACCTGCTCTTCCATGGCAGTGTCCCAGCAGGTCCTGGTGAGAGGACAGAAGCAGTGGAGAACCAGGCTGTGCACTATGTGCAGTGCAATCTCCAGCATTTTACTCCATAAAGAGAGACAGCTGCACAACAGCTGCACACACTGATGTGCACAGCTCCCATTTGTTCTTCTAGCTCTGTTCTCCCTCACCCTGTTCCTTTCCACCCGCTTTGTCCAAACCTGGAACTGAGCTGTTAGGAACATAGGAATGTTTTTGGCACTTCAGAGAAGTAAGGATTATTTTAGAAGTTCACAAGAGGAAAGCTGGCAGGCTGGGCAGGGCTCCTGGCTCTCAGGTGGAAATCTCAGGTTTCCCTGTGCCTTGGGCAGGCTTCCAATGGCTCGGTGAAGACTGCAGGGTCCCCTCCAGTGGCTGTGACACTGGGCTGGGCAGAAGGCACACTGTACCCTAACTTAGGGCTTTCACTGGCAGCAGAAGATTCACATCTCAGGCTGGTGCTAAGTGGAGTGTGCAGATTAGAAGCTACATCTGTCTGCAGCATGGGGCCAAAGCAGGGATTTGTCACCAAGAGTCCCATGATCCCCTACAGAGAGGCCACGAGGGAGGGGAAAGGCTGCTCCCCAGCATGTTTCTATGACAGCAAAAGGTACAAACACAGAGGCACTGCAGACAGACGGATCCAACTGCTGTTCCCCCTACTCCACAGCACTGTTGTGGAGTTGGCTCAAGCGCGAGTCACCTGAAATAGAGCCCCCAGTCCTCACACTGCTAATGGAAATACAGATTTACGCTGCCTCAGTTTGGGTGCTGCAACCCAGCATTTCGTAATTCAGAAATGTCACTTGCTGTAATGGCCAAAGCTTCATATGAACAACTGTTGCCAGAGTTTGTGACAGGTGATAATAACCCAAGCAGGCCATTAGCACGAGTAGAAATATCAACCTTTAAATCCTTCAGAGTCAGGTTGCCAAAGCTGAGAGCTGGTCCGCAGTGCAGAACTTTCAAAAATAGTCGTAACGTGCTGGCAGCGTTGGTGCATGTTGTGTCACACGCCCCATAGCAGCCACATGACTGGGAGCTGCTCAGGGACAGTGACATCTTACAGGTGCTGAAAAAGCACAGCTTCCTCAAAAATCTTTTCCTATCCCAGCACAGCAGCACAGCTGCAGCCTGTCTTTGGGCACCAGGTGAACTCTCAATTCTAATTTAGGCTCAGAATAGGCTTGGAATGGCTGTGTAGTCAGGGATACGCAGAACTGCCAGAGCTTACGTTTCTTTGTTCTCCCTACCCCATGGAGCAGCGTGCAAGGAGCTCAGAATCTCTCTCCTTTGCACCTCAAATCTCAGCAATTATACACACTCTTTTGGGCTTAAACCTCAGTCTCTTTTAGGCTTGAACCTACAGGGTGCTACATGTCCATATGGCCACTCCCTGCAGCGAATATTTACTGGAGTCCTAGCTATGATATGGAGGTGAAATCAGGATTGTCCTTATTTGTGCACAGACATAGCCCATCAATAACCTTGCAAGCTCCTGCACCACCTGATAGATACCTCTTCAGTCACGTCTTCTAAGGTTCTGTCACATAATTAGAACAAGGAGTTGATCTCTAAGAGCTGGGCAGAAGCCCTGAAGATTTTGTTTCTTAAGTCACTACCAAAGGAAAAATGGGAGATGAGGGTTCAGCATCTTCCCTAGACGGATTTCTGTGATAATAAGAGTCTTTGGTGGGAAAGAACGGTGACCTACTGCTTAGGATCCAAAGTCAGACTCCATGAGCGTCAGGCACACCCTAGCACTTGGGCTGATGGAGTTTTTGAGCTCACAGTGCCCTGCTGTCCTTCCTGAGGTGTGTGAGAATTCACCTCCTGCCCACTGCACTGACGTGGATAATCCAGTACAAGGTAAAGAGCATTGCTTTGCACTTTGGTACAGAAGACGGAAACACACTTTTCTAAGCTTTGTGATAACAAACAAAAAGCACAACAAAAACCCAACAATGCTTGTAGTTATTTGTCAGTTGATATATTAAAAACTTTTTTTTTTTTTTTCATTAAAAGCTACATCACACAGAACCCACTGACTTGCTGCAGGCCTGGACCAGGTCAGAGAACTTCAGCCCAAAAATATGCTGGTACCAGTTAGCTAAGCAGGGAGCAGCGATGCTTCACCTCACCTGCACAGAAGGGTGCAAGGAGCCAGCCCACCACTCGCCATGCACCCCAGCTCCTGAACCCGAGTTGGAGTATTTAGCAGAGTGATATGTGCCTTCATCCAGCACAGATGTGGTAAGTCCTGGCTGAGTGTAGCATCCCTGCAAGTCACAACACACGGCATAAAAGCAGGCACGTGGGGCTCAGCCCCTGTGGCCCTGCACACTTACCATGCAGCTCAGGAGGCAGGGGATGGCACCCCTCTCATCATCTGGCTTGTGCTGGAGCTCCCAAAAGTGAGATACCAGCTGGTGTTGCTCTCCTTTTAGTCTGCACTGCTTGGGAGGGTTGTCCTTGGGCCAGCCAAACTTTTCTGCATCACTGGGTAGATGTGTCAGGGCGCAGGGTATCAGATCTCAGCACCGTTTCTGGGAACAACCTTGGCTGCAGGGCAGCAGGAGACCCAGGACAGCTGCGATGAGTTTCCTTTACTGCCGTTCACTGCACCTGTCTGTGCAGTCCCCCGCCTCAGCTGCCCTGGCAGCAGGTCTGTCACCCTGCTGGAGCTCCACGGTCTCCCGAGCAACTATTTATAGAGGAAAATTCACCACTCTGCTGAGATGGAAATAGGAAAGCCTTTCCCCTCTGCAGTGCTTCCCACTGCTCCCCGGAGCACGGCAGCAGGCTGCACGGCCCAGCCTCGTAGCAGTGGCACCACCTCCCGTCTCTGCACGGCACAGCGCTCACCAGCCTGCGCTCGGCGGAGGGGAAACGCTCGCACACCCCTACAGCCCCACTGCCTGCGCTCAAGGCACCTCTGCCTCAGCACCCCGTGAGTCACACGGGCTCTCCGGACTCGGGGACAAGGCAGCACAGTTCTGCACAGATGCGCTGGCAGCACTTTCACTCGGCTGCTTGCAGGTTTTAGTGCACTAACAGCTGTGCCCCCCCACCCCCGCAGAAGGAATGGGAAAGGAGTGCAGGCTCACTGAGCCTCGGCACCGAGTGCTTTGCACCGCTACGGAGCGCGGGACCACACGCAGCGAAAGCACTCCGTGCGTTCCCCCAGCGCCCACGTGCAGCAGCGCTTGGCAGCCTCAGCCTTCCCCTGGCCGGGGGCCCTGGCGTTGCGCAGCTCAGGTTTCCTTGCAGAGCCTGCAGAGACCCAGCCCTGGAGCAAGGGGTTAATCCTGCCCTGCTGCCAAACCCAGGCCAGGGCCTCACTTCTCCCCCCTGCCTGTGCCCCTCTCCTCTCACCTGCCCCCTTCAGCACTAAAAATATCGTAGGAGGGGGCTGAGAAGGAGCCAGGAGCAGGGCAGCAGCAAGGGGGAGAGCTCAGCTTCACAGGAGGAGAGCTCTGTAACCCATAAAAGGCCAGGAAGAACACACACATAGGTGAAGGCAGGACTTAAGCACAGTGGTGTTTTATGTGTGTAGGCGCACACATGTGCACACACACACGATAAAGCAAACCGCCTATAACTGCTAGTAAAGAAAAGGAGCCTGCTGCAATTAGTTTAAGAATTAGGAGTTGTTAGAGAAATTCTGCTTTCTGCCTCACCCTGGTGGACACCAGCAATGGAGCATGAAGCCTCGGTCTGCATCACGCTCACCACTCCTGCAAAAACAGCCGGAGCTGTAGCTGCCCTGGACCAGATTTGTCCCCACTCACATCCCAGAAGGTGAACACAGCGTGGGCCATCACATTACTGTTCAACACAAGTGTGACACACAGATTGTATATTAAAATTTATTGAATTATTGTGTAAGAATTCTCTTTATTAAAATCATTTGAACTCTAAACTGATTATTTACAGACAAAACCTCTTATATCACCAAAAGATTCCTACATCTCAGAACAGTATCTACAAACAGTTATTACACTATGTAACAAAATTCAGATTTTTTTTCAAGCTTTTTATATTAATTATTAATTCCAATTTGAGAAAGACAGTACCTCAGGTGCTCTGAGCAGAACTCAAGGTGTGGCAGGGCACAAAAGCAGATCAGATCGTGCTGTAACAGAGACACCAAGTTGCCTGGCTGGGAAAGGGCAAATACCTGGACAAGACCAGGAGGAAGGGCTACAGGAACAAGCTAGGTATTCTGGAAACCAAAACAATCATTCTGACAAGAAAGGCACCAAAAAAGCAGCATCTTGCTGCAACTGGGGCATACCCTGAAAAAGAAATGGCATTCCACCAAGGCAGCAGGATCTAAAAGCCCTCTTGTTTTCTTTAAAAAGAAATTACCCATCTTTTCTACTAAAGAAAAAAGCTTCCAGATACAGCCTACAGTTTGCCACCAAACAGATGAAAGCAAGCACTCTCACACCTCCATCGTGTGGGTGCTGGCTACTCCTAGCCTTACTGACAGGAGACACTCAAACTCACTCATGATGCTTAATACTGATCAGTTATCAGCGTTTCATGCAGACCACGGTGAAATCAAATGTATTTCTCTGACCGCAGTACAAAGCAGACCCCAAACCTGCCATTCAACATCATCTTTCTGAGGACACGATTGACATGGTGACATCCCCTCACAGCACTTACATTCTCCACTGCTCCATTCTGCTGCCTGCAGGAGCATCAGAGGGGCTCTTTCCATCCCCAGCGCACCCAGCAAGCTGAGAAACCAGGCAGAGACTGGAAGAAACGTGAATTATGAGAAATAATAAATAAAGTCTTCCCTGCACTAGGGAATTTTATAATAAAAGCTGTTTTGTGCAAATTTCAATGCAACAGAACCCTGTTGTAGTAATGCTTTTTACCACAGGAGCGTGGTTTGGACGGAGAGAAACAGGGCCAAGCCTAAGCACCCAGCAAGGAGCTGCAGCACATGCCCCCAGTGAGCAGGACACTGTTACCTACAACTCCAAAGGCAAGCAGTGGGGAGAGCTGGGCACCACTCACTGCCCCTGCACTGGGCAGTGCCTCCTGGTCAGCCACATAGGGACAAACTTGAGATGTTAAAGAAATCACTTATGTTTAGCTCTGCTCTTATGCCTTGATTATTGCTTTGATAAAAGCCAACTTTCACAGATATTCTCAGAGAAAGTAAATAATCTCCAACATCCAGAAGCACTACTGAGAAGTAAAGAGGATGTGGAGCCTGCTTCCCTGGCAGCCTGAGCCAGGCTGTGTGGACAGAACTCATCTGACCGCAGCAAGTAACAGCAGAAGAGACACAACAGAACACAGAGCTGCCAGTGCAGAGCAGGAGAGACCTGGATCCCTAGGAGAGCTCCTGAGTCTGCCTCCCTTACTTGTTCGAGGGGAATCCAGAATCAAGTCCTGCACCACCTCGTTCAGGGAAAGCAGAGGGAAATCCCACAAAACAGCAGCAGCCTACAGCACACAGCTCCTGGCAGACACTGCCAAGTCCTTTCTTCCACCCGGCTTTTTGGGGACTAATTTTACCACGTTCTGTTGAGACAGAGGTTTCAGAGAAGCTAAGTTCCCACAAGTTCCATGGAATGGGGCGGTCAGGCGAGAGACACACACAAACTGGTGCTCTCTGGGAAAGGAGGCTGGCAGACACTGAGCTCTTGACAGGGCCTGCTCAGCAGCTGCTCTGCACAGCAGGACAGCAGCACTCTGAGCACACAAAGTACCTGGGAATTCTGCTGGGAGGAGAGCTCATGGGAAAGCATTGGCTTTGCAGGAAGAGATGCCAACATTAGCTGGTTATATTGCTCAGGAAAACATCCTGCAACTGCACAGTGCTCACACAAAGCCACACGGCTGATTCACAGGCCTGGAAATGCAGCTATGTGCAACGCAGAGAGGCAGGCATGTGATCCTGCCCTGATCTAGCTCTAGTCCTTCAAGGCCTGCACAACCACCATCAGCAGTGTCAGAGGAGTCAGACCTGATCTGCCTCAGAGACGAAGGACATCAGCTTGGACTCAAAGGGGGAAAAGAAAGTGAAGGATACCCTTAAAACTGGAATTCAATCACTATGGGCAGAGTGCTGTGAGGCTTCCTGACGGCTCTCCAGGAGGGAGCAGAGGTGCTGCCCAGCTACAGCTGAAGGCTAATGGCACACCTGCTCTGGCCTTGCTTTCCTCGCATCAGTCACTGCTGTTTGCAGGACACCAGATGCTCTTCAGGAACGTGGTTGTGCTTCATGGCTCCCTTGAGTTCACAGCTCACCAAATCACCCTTCTGTGTGCCACAACAGGAGAGTTTGGGAGGCAAAACTGAGGTGTAAGGCAAGTCTAACAGAAACACACAGCTAAACATCAAACTGAGCTGTGGGGAAAAACAAGCTGCTGTTACAATGCAGACATCCACAAGTTATCCCTGCAGACAAAGCAGTGGAGAAAACTTTGCTCCAGTGCTGACAGACGTTTGTCAGTAGAAGTGCACAGAGATGCTTCTCCAAGAAAAGCTTTGTCTCAAAGCCACAAAGTTAAACATTCTCCTTTAGCATTTAAATACATTATCCTTCTGAGGGTATTTACAAGTCCAGTTCAGAGCAGCAGAACAACCAGATACCAGAGGAAAGGGGAAGTGGCACAAGGCATTGTTGTGCTTTTCCAAAGAGCAGGACAACCCCTGAACTTCTGACAGATCCAGAGCTGGGTCAGTGGAGATTGGGACCAGCCAGACAGCTGACTCCTCACACACTACATTTGTCCTGAGGGGAAGGGTGGGGGGTGGCCCATTTACAGTGGGCTCCTGGGCAAGCCTGCGTGCTGGTGAACGTATCTCATCCAAACAGACGTTGCACCCAAGTAGTAAGACCAGAACACTGGGAGCAAGGGACCTTTGCCATTGGTCCCTCTCCTTCTTACATCCAACATCCAGAACCAGTGAAAACATTGCTGCAAAGAAGCTTCTCAGGTGGAACAGAGCAGGAGCGCTCACTCATACAGATGGAGATGAAGGTCAGTGCAGCTGTAAGACCAGGGGAAAGCTTCCTGTATCCCCATCAAAATGAGCAGCCAGTAGGGGAGCCTCCCAGCACTGGGCAAGGGCACTCACGCAAGGCCAAGGGCTCCACAGACACGGTGCTTGGTGCTGCCACCTGGTTCTTCAACAGCAGCATTTAGAAGGTTGGCACATTCTCCTGATAACTGTAGGAAGGAGCTGCTTGGTCCCCTGAGACTGTCAGAGGAAAACTGAAATTCATTTGTTTCGCTTTTTGAAAAGAAAAAAAAAAAAAACAACTTTAAAAAAATATTCTCTGAGATGCAAGGACGCTTGTACTTGGTACTGCCTTGGCCAACCCCGTTCATGTCACTTGCTGGCTCCTTGGAGAGTCTGGTTCCAATGACAGCAGGACACCCTGCACACAGCTAGGACGAGCACTGTCCCTGTCCAGCCAGGGGAGAACAGTCTGTCTGCACCTGTCACAAATCTGTGACTTTATTCTCCACAGCTGCTGCAATCTGTTGTAGCCTATATCCAAGCTGCATCTTCTGTGCTGTTGGGTCTTCTTCCAAAGCAGTAATGATCTGCAACAAGACAGAGCTCACTGGCTGCCTTTCTCCAGCATGCAGCACTGCTGGCTGGAGATAATATTAAACATAATAATATTAAATGCAGTGAAATGCTAACAGCCCCCTGGGTTAGAGCCAGGTCCCTTGTTTGCATGATGTCCTCCCTCCCTCATTGACAAGAATAAATTAAACTTATGACACGGAAGTTATGTATGTCAGTGAAACAATACGCAGCACTGTAATAATCTGGCTGCTCTTAATAATTAATTTAGGTTTTTGTTTTGTTTTGTTTTTTAACTGGATGGTAGAAGGAGAAGGTTGTGTCCATACCTGTTGGGAACACACTCACCTGGTCATAGTACTTGTTGATGTATTTGTACAATTCATGCAGAGCCACCAGGGAATTGAGGTCACCTGAGTAATTCTGAATAAGAGAGGAAGTTAGATAAAGCTGTGACATCTAACAATTGTTCTTGCAAATTCTGTGTCCTCATAACTAATAAGGAAATGTACTGGAGTCACTCCCAGCACAAAGCAATGGGAAAGAGAATTCACCAGCAGTTCCTAGGGAAGGAAAAAAATAAACATACTCCTTGCCTGGAAGCCTATGGTGTTCTCTCCCCAGTGGTACCACGAAGCAAAGCAACCACTGGGAACAACTAGTAGTTCTGAGTAGAACAGCACACAGCTGGAATATCTCATCTTTGCATTACCTACTTCCTATGAGATGCACAGACGAATGGCTAGCATGATTTCTGAAACAAACACGTTTATTTACCCGCGACAGCTCAGCCAGGGCAGAGTTCATCTCCTGGTCACTGGCAGAGATGGTCTGGCGAATGTCTGCATAATACCTGCACGGTGGTACAGAGGCAATTACCATCACGTTCCTCCTAGCATCCTTCTTAAACTATACTCCCCACACCCACTGCTCACCTTTCCACCATCTGCTTGTAGCGAGGAATGTCCCGGGCATAGAGCAGCTTATTGATCGGAGAGTCCTTGAACATCCAAAACAAGAACTGGTTACAAATAGCTCCTACGCCACGCAGTGCACAAACCTGAGCAGGTGACACCATTCTGCTGTCTGTCATTTGTCCGGGATCTGGAACATTGGCCCTTCGTGCAGAGGCACTTCAAATACTGGCCTCCCTTCTGGTAACACAGACTGAGGAACCATGAAGGTGAAAGGACCTCGGGGATCTCCAGCCTGCCTTCTACCGTACTGTGGACCAGCATGGTATCACATTGGTCAAGGCTTCACACAGACTAAATCTGAAATCCTCCAGAGATCCAGCTCATCTCTGGTGGCCCTTTCTACTCTTGGCACAGGGAGAACAGTGGTGGCAAATAAGTATTTTCCAATGGCCAGCCTGACTCTCAAGATGCATTGTGTGACACACACTGTCTGCTGCACAGCACGCATGCTCTGTACCCTGAGCAGATGCAAGCTGCAAATACAGAGCACCCCAGGATAACTTGTGCTCTAAACAAAACTCTTTCCTCCTCAACACAGGTGTCTGCACTGAGCTACTCTCCAGTGCTCTAGTGGCACATGAGAGCAAGGTGCAGGCCTGGCAGGCTGTTCTCGGAGGACTACATGGAGCTGCTGCCTTCTTGAGCCAGCACTGCTCACACAGCCTGTGCCAGCCATATGCTGCTACCTCCATACTTACCCGCCCTAGCTTATGGTCAGCAATGGTACAGGAGTCCATGAAGGTCTGTGCAATGACCAGGAGCACAGCATCTACATTATCTGATGTCTGCACATCAAAAACAAACTGGGGATTCTTGATGATGTTGATCCAAAACCGCAGTGGGAGGCTGCAGGGAAGATGGAAGCATGACAGCTTATCAGTACAGAAAGTGGCTGTTGTGCTGAAGATATTCTGCACATACTGCTGTTCATACCCCAAATTAGCCCTCACAGCAAAACCAGCTTTTCACACTGTGCTTTACTGCCCTGCACTCTCATTATGCTTCTCCTCAGTAGGCAGAGGTGGCTGTCTCTTTGCAAGCAGGTAGCTCCAAAAAGGTCAGCAACACCTCTGTCACGGCCCACAGGAAGACCATACCTGTTTGTCTTCCAGATATGGATGGTCTCAGGGTCTGCAATCCCATAATGTAAAGCTTGCTCGTCCAACAGATCAAAGAAGTATTTGACTGCCAGAGGAACAGGGCGGCTAGTACTGAGGATCACCTGGAACAAGTCATCCACAAACTTCTGCAGAGTGCCCTGTGGAGAACCAAGCAGGACATGGTCATCACAGGTAGAGGAAAGTGAAGAGCCCAGGCCAGGTTACCCTTTTTTGCTCAGCAATGTTCTTTCAGTGATCCTGAGACAACCTCACATCCACTGCAGGAAGCAGCAGTGGAGAAATGAGGCCCCAGGCTAAAGTTTGTGAACAACCAAAACATAGAAGGCAATCAGACCCACTCACAGCCAGTTTGGGGAGTTACTACAGGAGAGAGAGCCTGCAACACCACGGGTTGGCACTGCAGTGTAGAGACTGAGCAGTGGAGGGGGACTGCCGAGCTGCTGTGTTGAGCCAGACAGGAATGAAGAGAAAAGGCTTGTTTGCTCAGCAGCTAGAAAAAAAGTTAGTGGGCAGAACAGAGGCACTGCCTGGCAAAGTGTCTCAGCTTTCCCTTGAGGAATTGCACTTCTGCAAGCAGGAAAGTGGAAAGCTGATCCTTTCTCAAGAACAGAGACTAAGGCACAAGTTCCTGGGTCAATTTTCAACAGTGATACTGGAATAAAGCAAAAAGGAGAATGTGAACAGGTGCTATGCCTGATTTATGATTGCAGCTGAGTCTGTGCATGGCTGATGTGGAGTTAGCATCATCTTGCTGTAGGAAGTAATCAGGTCAATGCTACCTTTTGGGCCACTGATGAAGTGGAAATCAAGCAGACCTACGAACCCTGTTGCCAATGCTACCAAAAACTCCACTGCCAAGCATTAAGCACCTACCTTTATCTGTGGGACCCAGAGATGATAAACACATTTCACTCTCCTAGAGGCTCTGCAAAACTTAATGCATTAGTAGGAATGAAAGTTTGGTATTGCAGTGCTAGGCTCTTATCCTCATACCCTCATGTCCCTGCAGTCCTTCAGGGGGCTATGAAAGAAGGTAAGATCCTAAGTGCAACACCATCTGTGCCTCTTCTCACCTTCATAGAGAGCAGACGTGTCAGGTAGATCTCTGGGATTGCCTTGGCTCGCTCCCGATCTCTCAAGCTTCCACGACGATGCTTGGGAAGCTCTGGCTCTTCTGTTGGTTTTACCAGGTGCCAAAGTTTTATCCCACCTTCATCTGCATCCTCCAGCATAGGTGTTTCTAAACAGGCAGTTATTTAAAGACAGTTTCTGTACTGTTCTCACCTTGTCTGCTCAAAATTCCAATTTCTCGACAGTCTTATAAGGGTTCAAATTGCCCATCGGCCTTCTACAGCAGCATAAAGGTAGGGCTATGGCAACTCTTGTCCCACCAAGGTACTACAAAATTATTTTATAAGAATAAGACATCAAACTCACTCTCTCCTGGGATGTAATCTTGATTCTCTCTATGGATATGCTTGGTCAGCCGTGGCACCAGAGCTACTGTTGCTCCATCAGGCACCTGTACACACGCAAATGTCAACATTCAGAACAAACAGCATGTTTCCCATCAGCACAACAGGCAAGTGCTTGTAGAGCAAAATAAACTCTGAACACACTGTAGTGTTAATAGGAGCAGGGATATTGGGGCATCGCCACTGTCTGTCCTGATGGAGGGAGAATCTAGTTTGTGCAGTCTGAGTAACTGACATACAGAGAAAATGGCAGTGCTCAGGGATCAACATCATTCACATTTAGAACAAGTGTGACACATTGGTGCAAAGTAGGTAAAAAAAATCATCTTTCCAGTCCTAGAAGCTACATCACAGACCAGTGCATTATCAACTCCTAACTGACTTGGACTGGAACATTAATGAACTTAGCAGCACTGCCCTCAAGCTCCAGACCTGTCCAGGTCTCCAGTGCAGGCTAGGGAGAGGACTATGCTGGTTGAGAAGTTACAGTTCAGGACACAGTACTGACTCCATCTGAATATGCCACTGCAACGAAAGCTGTACTACTTTTACAGTACAGTCACAGTCATAAATGGGGTACAACAGTGTGTAAAAGAGGAAAGGGCAGATGAAGCAATAGTAGAGTCAGTTCTGACCTTGTAGTGCTGAAGAGTGTTCAGGCGTTTCCAAGTTCCTTGAACAACAGATGTCACGTCCTCATCAGACAGTATCAGATGACCTGCCAGCCCTGATCTCCACTCTACAGCCATTAAAACACAGGACATGGAAGGAAAAAAACAACAGTTAAGCTGAGGCATCTCTGAAAGTCTACGGCACTCCAGCCTGAACTAGTGGAACTTGAAGACAGAAAAGAGAAAATCCTCTCTGACAGACATTATTTAAACGTTACCACTGACTCCACTGGCAGCAAGAGCTGGCTTAGGACTACAGCATCTTTACATTCAAAAGTCTTCTCATCCCATACACATCCTCTGTCCATCCCCTGCCCCCCATATCCTCTTTCTCAAGCCACTGCCATGGTCCAGATCTGGGAAAGAACCCAAGCATCACAAAATGGAAGGGGCTGGACTTCAGTTGCTTCTTTCCCACCCCTGCCTCTTACATTTATAGCCTTTCCTATGACATGCCATGCTGGGTCCAGCAAAAGTACAAGGCCACCGGTCAGGAACTCTGCAAGCTCAGCAGAGAGTGACAAACTTCATGCAGATGTGGGTGCTGTGCAGAAACAACCACTTTTTAATGTCCTCATTAAGTTTTGGCACCAAGGAGTTCTGCTCACCAAGATCCAGGGTGTCTGGGTCTGGTCGATGACAGTACGGCATCCCTTTATAAATCTGATCTAGGATTTTCTCCTTCACTTGTGTTATGGTGTCACAGTCTAGCACTTTAGCAGAAATCCCCTGGGAGTCCTCTGCCCCTCCTGTAGCAACTCCTGCTTGTGTTAAAGCATTTAAAGTCTGTGGAACAAAAGAAAAGGTCACAGCTATTCAGACACATCTGACACATCTACACTTTTGACTTCTGCCATTAAAGCAAGTTAACGTCTATTCCTTCCACTGAAGAAGTTTCAGAAATGAAAATGGCACATATCACTGAAAGCCATGTTCCTGGCCTTGCTCTGAGAGCTGGAAGCCAGTTTAACTGTGCTGGGGAGAGGCTTCCACCATTGCCATCAGCGATTTTATCCCCTTATTTCCGGACACAGAGAGTGGCTCATACACCACATTACTGAGATGGGAACTCCTATCAGCTAGGGTAAAAGTGCCCCATTTAGGAGAGCTCTCACTCAGCTACAACACTATGCTGCTGGGAGAAACCTGGCTGCCAGGAGACAGCGGCAGGATACCGTACTTCTGTCTTGATGAGGAGAGACTCTGAGCCTTGTCACCCCAGAGGCCCACAGGGAACAAAAGATTTGGTGCTTACCAGAGTGCGATACTCCAGGTCCTCCCTCAGAAGGCGGTTGTCATTCAGGGTGTATTTGGCTTTCCCTGTCACCCAGTCGACAGGCCCCTTGTCCACCTGGTGCTTGATTCCTCGAAACAGCATGTAAAGTGGCTCCCCTACAGAGTCCTGGCACAGAAGGGACGGAGTTTCACCTGTCAGGAATTCACCTTGTTTCCCCCAGCAGAACCCAACAGCCTGGAATCACAGATTCTCAAGTAGAGAGAAGAGCAGTGGATCAGAGGATACCAGGAGATACAGCAGCTACCACTGCAGGCAAAGAAAGTCTCTGCCAACAGCTCCCACTCCAAGCACAGGGAACACGTAGGGGCTAAGGACCAGCTGGACACGTAAGACCAAGGCACGGCTCTGTCTCCATGCTGCTAATCAGAAGGACACTCCTCGCCACTCTCTCCCAGGAGAGTAATTAAATCAGGGGCATCCTCCCCACACACAGAGCAGCCTATGGCCAGTGTGCCTTACATTGTGATGATACAGGAGCTACACTGAGCTCTCGCCACGATCTAACAAGGCATCCTGAAATGTGGAGTGGCATTAATGCATCTGTCTTCCCCAGTAACTTCTGAAACACAGGATGTCTCTGGCATTATTTCAGCTAGTAGTGAGAGAAGAGCAAAGCTGTGACCGTCTCTCATCTCTCAGCCCTTTTACTCCAGAAAGGCACAAAAAACTCACCCTCACAAATGCATACAGGCAGATGGACATCCAGTTGGTTAACAGCTTCTCTACCACTGTTTCTGTCCTGAAAAAGACAGAGAGCATGGGGTTGGTCACATGAATATACTGCACAGCAAGGACGGAACTGGAGATAAAGATCACCCCTTCTGAGAAAAGAGAATGCTAAACAATGATAAATGATCAAAAAAAGAGGGAGAAAGAATAAATTACTTTAGGGACCATTCAGGTTAAATCCTTTTGATCCCAGTTCTTATTTGAGGCACTTTTCAGCCTGAAGGAGGCACCAAATGACAGAATTGAAGTGAGACAGACAAGGAGGGGAGAGAGGACAGCCTCCAGCAGGTCTCAAACAAAATAAATTTGTTCAGATCAGAAGGATGCACTGGACAGGAGGCTAATGGGGATCTGAACACAGGAGATATTTCAATTTAGTTTCCAAACATGGCACGATTGTGAGTCTAGGGACCTCTACACAGCAAGTGATACTGGCAGACTTGGCAGTCCCAGTACTTGAACTCAAGAAGAGAACTAACGTGCAGCATCTGCAAAAGAACAGGAACCTGGGGTGGGCAATGCCAGCTTCTTCTCTCATCTTTTTTCCTCCCTGCCAGCTGCTGGCTGGGGTGAGGGGTACCATCATTTCTGTCATGTGTTGCCTGGACACATATTGGTTCTACAACTGCAGCTCGTACCATAATGTTATCTTACCCACAGCAGTTTCAAAGTCTGCTATCTGGACAGAAAAGCTCTGTCCCCTCAGGTGGGGCCACATCTCACATCTGCCTGGCTCACCTCCGCAACATCAGCTTTGGGTTCTTGGCCACGTACTGCTCCACAAGGTCATTCAGGAGTGTTTTGAGGATGTCAGTGAAGTATTCCAGCTTCCCATGCAGTGACACAGTAAGCAGTGATGCCACATAGGCCCGGTCTCTTGGGGAGAAAGTGCGCTGGATTTCCAGAGTGTGGATGAACTGGTGGGAGAGACAAACCAGTGTGTGAATCCACTGCAAACAAGGCAGCCACAACGACTGGCTCTTGAAAGCAGGGGTGCTGCACAGGGGACTGCACAGGAATGAACTTCACTGAGCGCTGCCTGCTTCCTGCCACCAGTTAACAGCAACACGACCCCGATCCCACAGCATGCTGCAGCACAGAGAGGCACGTTACCTTGGTGAGGAAGAGTTTGCTGTTGAGCAGGTTGGAGAGCTGGACCAAGCCCTGCTCCACAGTTTGCCGACGGCACTCAGGGATGTCCAGGTCCCTTTGCAGTGGTGACTCACGGTGGCCCGGAAAGAAAATGCGCTCTGCATAGGACTTGTAGTCCAGGAAGGGGATGCCTGTGCCCACAAGGTCACTTGTGAGGTCCATCATCTCAGTCATCAGGTCTGGGAGAAAGGAAACGCCTGTGATTTTATCCCCATTATCACACAAGTGACAGTACAGAGTGAGTCTAGGCAGGAATTAGAGCCAGCAGGATGAGTGCTGGGAAGATGAAGCACGTTTCCTATCAGAAGAGTCACACTAGGGTCCCATTACTAGAACATCTATCACTAGACTAGGCACTGGGAGAACTGCATGAGGAACCAGAAAGTGAATTTGGTGATTATTCGCTTTTACAGGTAGGGGCTGGTTTGCTGTTTTATGAAGAGGAAGCCACAGTTTGGCACTGATCTGTGGTCATAGGCATTAACTATATACAAAGTACTAGAACTTTCCTGCACCTCCCTGCCTTCCCACATTAGTTGCAGATTACAGTCTGAGCTGCCTGCACAGTTCTAGAGCTGTAGATGCCCCACACAAGGGCTCACAGCTGAAAGCAGCTGAAGTTCAAGGTTTGCAGACTCAGGATACGTATGGGGGTGTAATTTAACCTGCTCTACACACAGACTGGACCAGCTGCCCTTCAGATCCCTCCAAGTGCGCTGTCCTGACCTTTAGCTCCTCATCTGAGTCTGGAGGATGAACTGGAGAATCATAGGGGTCTTTACAGATCACTGTGCTCTGAATTAAAAAGAAACATTAAATAAGACATTTGGCCACGTTTCAATGCACTGGCATAGGATGTAAGCTATAGCCTGTCCTGAGTTACCCAAACAAATATGCAGCCACAAAAAAGCAGTAGGGCTCAGTGTGATTCTTCAAACTTCCCCAAATCTGCAGAAACACAGGAGCTCTGTGACTGACCTGTGAATTCCTTTTTGCATCTGTCCCGAACACTTGTTTCTAGATTTTCCAGCTGGATTTGAACTTTCTTGTAATCCCTCAGAGCCTGTTTACTCTTCCTCCTGTAATAAGCAGCAGAATGGTTCCCAGTGATCTTAGCCCAGGGACTGTCCTTTACCAGCTGTCGTGTTGCTGCCAAGGACTCCAGGGCAACTGGAGCTCCCATACAGTGCACAGCCTCTCACCTGTATATGAAGACAATGACCAGAACAATCAGTGCCACGAAGGATGCACCAACACCCAGACCAATCTGTGCCTCCAGCGGAAAGGTGAGCTGGCTTTCTGTGTCGTACTGCACTCTGCCCAGGAGGAAGTTCAGGTTTCCCATCTGCACCTGTAAAGAAAGCACAGCTGTGATATAAGCTCGGTACAGCACTGAAAAGCAAAGAAATGGCTTCTCCATCATGATTACAGGTGGTCTAAAGCTCTCCTGTAAGGCTACGTCCCACAGCACAACTTCTGAATTCTGCTCCATGTATTTTCAGGCAGTGTTTGGCACTTACAGGTGGAGTTAAGAACAAGAACGGCTCCTTGCCACGAGGGCTTCTGCCTTTCTTCTCCCTGTCCCACTGCTCCTAGCACCACATCCTGCTTGTGCATCTACTACAAACGTGCCTTCTTGCTGATTCCCTACCGTGAACTCTGGGAGCAGATCAGTGCCCTCCCGCTTTGTGCGGTGCCGTGGAGCCGGCTGCTCAGAGGGAGGCTCACAGTACAGATGGTTCCTCGTTAATGTCTTCACCACACAGATTCCTTCCCCAATCATGGCCATAACTTCATCCTTGGAAATGGCCAGATCTAGATTTTCCCCCTGGAACAGAAATAGAACAGAACATCAGATGGGACTAAAAACCATCTCCATTATCTGTGGTTCCAGAGACGACGATGGAGACCAGCACCGCAGGATGACAGGAGCCCTTTCTTTTCACTGCTAAGGTGACATGAAAAGGTTGGCAGCTTTGGGTTTGGCAGGTGTAGGCTTTTTTTCATACCAGTATCTCATACATGAATAGTGTTACTTTACATTGAGACTGAAAATAAGAGTATGGAACTTTCTATGAGCCCTACGAATCCATACGGGCTCAAGAGGATTTTTTTGGTGCAGTCCTTTTCCCTTCTTATTAGGTGGCATTTCTCAGGGGCTGAAATAGATGTGCTGCTACGGGCTGCAAGCCTGTCAAATGCTTTAAAACACTGGATGCTGCACGACACCAATTTACAACAGTCTAAGGTTATCAACAATTTTGTACAGCATATGTTATTTCTTGTGTTACCTCCACAGAAATCACACTTCCAGGCTTGTGACGATAGGGCTTGGCAGGATCTTCAGCATTCAGCGGCTTGAGGATGGGGTTGACTTCGTAAGAGAAGGGCATGGGATGCAATGAGTTGAAATCAAAGCTCAGATTATCCAGAATAAATTCCAGCTTGATGTGGACACTCCGCAGTAGCAGGTTAATGGCTGGAGTTTTGCACAGGATCAGGTAGGAGGAGTTAACAAGACATGGTTCTTCAAACTAAAAGCAAAGATAAAAATGTCAGTGGGGAAACCACTAACACTTCTCCTGCAGCTCTGCCATACCTCCCAGCCCTGAGCAATCTGGGGCCAATCTGTGCTCCTTTTATCTGGAGCAATGCCAGAGAAACTGCTAATTGTAGAGAGGAAAATACAAGATCTGAGGAATTCCCTGGTTCCTCTGAAGACAGTTTTCTGAGCACTGGTTTTGCTGCAAGTACCAAATTCTTAACAGTGGAAATTAGCTCTGCCATTCCCCCAGCAGTAAATTCTGGAGTAGCATCAGCTTTAGATCAAAGATCTCCCAACACAAGGCAGACTTAATAACCTGAATGTTTCTGTGAAAGAAGTGTCCTGTGTTGGGTTACATACATTTTCAACATGTGGTGAAAGCACTAGAGTCATTTTTTTTCCCTTCCCCCATAGGAATTCAGAGTCACAAAAAATACTGGAGAAACAGCTTTTACTAGTGCATGTCCACTGGGCACACGTTGAGCTCCAGATCTGTGCAATAAAAACCCAAAAGGGATTAGTATGGAAAAAAAGCATCCTTCATGGTTTGAGAAGCTTTCATGTACATGTAAGAACATGAAAAGCATCATCCTCACCATGTATCTTGGAGTGCCAGATGAAATGTCAGATGATTATACCTCAGCAAGACTTCCAAGTTTATGTACAGGAAGCCCTCTATTGTTTGCACTATGAATACAAACGCTTGTACTTTGGCTACCAAATATTCTCAATTCTGCTGCAAGATGTGCTGTCTTGATGGTCAGATCAATACCTCCACAGTTACAATCTCAAGACAGGCAGCTGGAGAGCAGAAAAATGTTGAACATCCCTAAGCAAAAGTAGATCCAATTCATGTCAGTGTTTGTGAAAGCTCTTAACCTGGCAGACATTGCTTTGGCCAAGACTTAGTCGGTAGGACACAAGCAGAGCAACGGGTCCAGATGCCCCAGTGACAGAAATCCACCCCTGCAATGCAGCACACCAGCCCTCACACACCCACAGCCCCACCGATCCCTCTGCCTGTTACCTGCTGGATGCTGCACACAGCATCCTTGGGGCACTCGGTGTCTGCGATGATTCTGCGCCATCTCCCCAGGCCTCGGCGCCGGCGTTCAGAGGGAGAAACTGTAACTCGAATCTTGGGGCTCTGTACAACATCCAAGTTGTATCCATGAACTCTGAGTACTCTCCCCCCACTGGAAGAGAAAAGCAGCTCATCTCACACACCTATTAACTGCTAGCTCTGTCTTGCCCATGTTCCCACTCCTCTGCTTATGCCCACTCCTACAGGCCTGGCATCACTCCAGCGTGCCACACAACAAACATGCCAGCAGTGCTGCAGTACCTGCCTACCACAGCACAGAGCCCTGGGGAAAGTGCAAGCACTGTCTCTGTACCTGAGAAAGCTTTTGGGTGGCTCTGCAAAAGTGATATTGGGATCTAGAGTATATCTGAAGAGGGAACCTTCCAGCCTCCGCTCCTGGTCTCCGTATTTGATAGTGACTGGGAGTTCTGTAGACACATTGCTGGGACTTGTCTGGCATGCCAACTGATCCTCTGTCATCTCCGAGAGGCTTGGAGAGATAAAAAAGAGAACAAGGGATTCATAGAGCCACTGAAGTGACAGGTTTTATAATACAGTGCCTTGCTCCTTACCGACAGCCTGTGAACCTCTTCCCCCATCTTCCTAAGTTTAATGATGAAAGGTTCTAAGTCTAATGCTGACAGCCCTGCAGGGCTCTAGGGCAAAGTTGGGGCAGCGCACAGCCAGCACGTTGGCAGGTCTGATCTTACATGTGGCAAGGGAGGTCTCCGAGCAGGACACTGATCTCATTAGGATGTCCAGTTAGCAGCTTTGAGCCCAGCAGTGTAAGGCAGGTTCCTCCTGCTTTGGGGCCCTGAGTTGGAACTATGGATTTCAGCTCTGGGTTCTGGAAGGAAAAAGGGAAAGAAAAAAAATAAATGAATAAAAGAGAGAACTTGAGTGCTTGAATGACAAGGACCTCACAAAATACGGCAAGGAAAGAAAGCAACAGGGATCTCCAGCACTCAGAAAATACAAGCTATAGATTCCTAATCACAGCCTAGCGTCCTGCACCTCCTTTTACTGTGGAGTGGTAGCAGCAGAGGGAGGGGACCAACCACACCAGCAAGAAACGTGAGCTAGGGACTTATTTTTCCACAAAATGCAAAAGGCAGATCAGTGCTGCAAATAGCAAAGCCATAAGCCTCACACACAAACCCTAGGATCAACAGTTCAAAGGGATTGTTCAGATCAGTAACTGGATTAAGAACTCAAGATAGGAAACATAAGGTAGCAAATAAACTGTCTGTTTGTCTAGCAGATGAGGAGATTACCAGCAGGGAGCCCTAAGAATCTGTGTTAAGACCTGTGCAGTTAAACATGTTGTTGGGTCACCTGGGAAGGAGAAAGGAAATTTGATAAAATTATTCACAGCAACAAAAACTCAGTCCCACAGACATGGTGCACAGACATTCAGGGGGCCTGGCAACAGACTGGGACAAGTAGTTCACTACTAATAAATGAAAAGTGAGATAGACTAAACGAGATGGAGCTGGGAGACAGCAACAGTAAAGCAGCCCAGGTGTGAGCTTTCAAATAGCTAATGCCCATAAGAAGTGCCTATAAGAATTCCATTGCCTGCAAAGCACAGATCTCAATAAAAAACACATCGAGCATTATCAATTCCTGGGAAATGGATTGAATATAATAAGGGAATCTTTATGACACAGTACAAATAGCTGTTGCACTCATATCTTCAATACAGAACGCAGCTCCCATCACCTTGCCTAAAAATGGTCATCAGGAAACCGAAGAACAACAACAAATATAATCCAATACACAAAGCATATGGCCAAAAGTGTAACAGCCCAAGACTTTTCAGGCATCTCTTTTTCCTCCTCCCAAGGGTAATGGAGACATGCAACCAGTCACATACAATTAATTCATAGTTGTACAGCAAGGTTGAAAAGTGAGCATTGTATCTTACTTAAATATTCCATAGTTGCTGGGTTTAAGATATCAACAACTTATCAGAAAGGTGTTTAAAAATAAAGGAAACCTATCCATGCAATGCACAGTGATTCCAGACTCACTGCCAGCTGCTGAAGGTCAGAAGCAAAGGCTGTTCAAGATCTTAGTTTTCAGATTAAGAAAAAGTCACAAGCCCTAACAAGGTCCTAACAAAGTCACAAACAAAAATCTGCAAATCAGAAAGATAGCTCAGTACAATGCACCAGAGCTGTTCTTATCATCTTAGCAATAGGGAAAAAAAACACCCCCCAGAATACAAATGGCGAATCAGAAAAAAGAACACCAGCACCAAGTTTCTGAGGGTGTCTTACGCTCCTGTACAGCAGAAGTACTGAAAGAACAGAGAGAGGCATCAAAGAAGTGATAGCTGTATTACCTGATAGGTGAAAATATGCTCGGAGACTCCACGTCCTCCTCCAGGCACTTCCACCACAATGTGCCCAAATCTCTCTGTCCAGCTCCCACCGGTGACGCACACGATGCTGCAGGACAATCCAAGAACAGTGTCACAGCATGGGAAAGATGAGCTGTACCCACTGTGCCATGTTCTAAAACCACCTGGCAACCTCAGCTCCCTTCTCTTGCAGCCTTATCACGAGCTCAGAACACACAACTGCACATGGAGAAACTCCTTTACGAGCTGGTTCAGGGGTGGCAGGTAAAGCAGGTGGCCATTCAGATGAGCCACTCTATCTGACAGTGGGACAGAAGGGATGAAGCTCACTGTAGCAGTTGCACAGAGAGGCAAAGAACTCCACTACAGACCAGAGCTGATCCAAACAGTGAGTTCCGGAGTGACGCTGGGCTAGCAGTGGTCAATCCACACATCAGCACTGTGCCTGATGCAGAACAAAAGTCAAGACAAGAGGTCCAGCTGGCACTGCTCTTCAGCCAGCAGCCTCTAGCACCTGCCAGCTCCCTTGATATGCACCCCTTCATTCTTTCCAGTCCCTCCATTGTAATTTGGCATGGGAGAAACTGATATGGTGAAAAATCAGGTCATACTTCAAAGAGAGTAGCAAGGAGTCCCATGTTATGGCACCGATTTACCTACAGAAAAACTCAGTTCTGCAGCAGACTTTTGCCAGCTTCCTTACACATTAATTTTGTCGGTGCCTTGCTCAGGAGTGAGTTCCATATACACAGCTATATGCCCCCAACCAAAAAGGCTCAGGAATTTGAAGCTAGGCAGTGCAGGGAGTCAGTTTCAAGCCAACCACCTGTGATGCCAGGTGACAGACAGAACAAAGACAGTGCTACCCCAGGAAGATTATGCTCTAATTCTAGGATGAAAACAGAAAGCAGATGGATCCAGACAAACAAAGAGCACAGACAACACTGCTCAACATAGCAGGCCACTTCCCAGCAGGAACTTACCTGACTCCCTGGGGGAAGGGTGCTACAGATACCACGAGATGGAAAAATGGGCTTGTGATAGCTCTGATGAGAGGTTACTCACAATTGCTCTGCTCTTCTCTCCTCATCTCCTGCTGGTTGCTTGGCTCCTTTCCCTCCCTTGTCCAAGGCTCCCACTTACCTGCCCTGAAAATATTCTTCTCTCCTTCTCCCTGTTTCCTAATTGCCTCAGTCACATCTCTCAAACCTGACTATATTTTCCTGTTATACAGCCCTTCCTTGACCAGGCACACCAGCTACTCAGTTACCTTTATTACTGACATAAGCTGGATTCAGCACATCTCTTTCCCCTTCTCAGCCTCCTCCTAGCCAGTACTTTCACAGGTTCTGTGTAACTGCTAGGCACTGCTAACCAGAAGTGTGGCACAGTGCCCACAAGACTCCCCTGTCAGTCCCAGGCTAAGAGGATCCTTTCCCTGCATTTGTTTTTGGCAGGTTGATTAGCCAGCAAGTGAAAAATAACAGTCTAAGGACATGCTCACTCAAGCAGAGGGCAACAAGTTGTGCTGTACCTCCAGTCACACATTCTTATCCTTGCCATGTGTTAATATGAAATTTCCCTAGCAGTGACACTTACAAAAGCCACATCCTTTGCTTTATTGAAATAAAGCTGTGACTAGGAACACACGCATGAAACTGAGTGGCTCTGAGCCTGAGACTCCCTGAGCATGCTAACCCACAAGGCCCCAGCAGTGTGCTGGGTACATGGCAGCACTGTTTGGTCATTGCCTTGTACACCAAGTTATCGCTCCAAGGTCACTGCCTGGGGAGAAACTAATCAGAAGGCAACTGCACTCAGAGGCACTCCCTAGGGAATGGGCAAGGCTCCATACTTGCTACAGAAAAGGCAACAAAATCTCAGCCTGGTGTCGGCAGCCAAGGGAAAAGCCAACGCCTGTCTCTGGGAGGAGGTTTGCAGATACTCTACCTGCTAGAGATCTCATACTCTTGAGCATCTACGGCACAGGGAATTCCTGCAACAGTGACAGTGTCTGCAATGTCTTGATGTTTCTGCCCGAGGTTTGAGCCAGTGATGGTGATTCTAGTGCCACCTTCCACTGGTCCAGACAGGGGGTACACCTGCAAAGACACCCGCGCACGTGTAAATGTCACATTATCTCAGACCTCCTCAGTCTGGCACCTGATCTACAGCACAGAGCCCTGCACGACTGCCCCAGTACCAACTGCCTGCTCCAGTCACCGCTATGGATTCACTCTGGTAACCAGGACTAGTACCAGGCCGCATCCTCAGAAGAGAGATCATAAAGAGTATCATGGTCAGAGCCTTCTTTTCTATTCCTCACCATTGCCAGCATTCCCCAGAGGGTATTAATCCACTGTGGACTTCTATAGGCAAGGACTACTCTGCCTGACCTCAACAACATGCTGACCACTCTGTAGAGCATCTCTACTGAAGAATGGGAATGCACAAGCTGGTACGTGTTACTTGTATTGAAGCAGCAAGCACCATTACCCCCTCAGCATCAGTAAGACAATGAATCACATGCTGCACAAACTTCAAAGCTCTGTCCCTGAGCAGCATCCAAGATGAACTAAGACAAGATGCAGCACATGGACGTTGTGTGCCACTGGAGGGAGGACAAGCTGACAAGCAAAGGGACACATGGCTACAGACACCTGTCATGTGGCAGTTAGCAAGAAACACTTAAAATAAACAAACAAAAATAATTAATCCCAGTAACCTGTCTCACCTTTCACATCCTCACTGTGCCACTATCATTAGTGTTTGCCCTCCTTTACCCCAGGCTCAGTTGGGCCAATCTGTTTCAGAGTCTGGCTCAGAACAGTTGGAGGATCCAATCTGCAGATCCTTTCCGAGCTTTTAAATGGTTATGCTTCTTTTGGAACATCAGTTTCAGCTCACATGAGATACAAATACATCATTCCCCAATGTTCTCTATCAGTACAACAAAAGCTCAGCACAAGTCTAGCATCCTCACATCACCAAGGAATTACAGTGGAATAGGATCAACGTACTCTCCAATGTGCCAACATACAACTGAACTACACTGCTTGCACTCTGAGCTCACAGACTTCCGGTTTCAACTGGACAATGCCACATACTAGTGAGTAGGTGGTTACTCACAGAGTGAATGAGAGGTGCTGGACACGAGTCTTCTATCTCTTCCTTGCAGGAGCCCCTGAAGATACAGCTGGGCTTGTCACCACCACACCACACACAGTTGTACTTTGAGTCGGCTGTTTGGCAGCGGCTACAGTCAGTGTGTCCCACAGAGCAGTTGTAGAAAGTCACTGGAAGAGAAACATCCAGAAGCATGTGAAAACAGCCCCTAAGGCATAGAATAACTCAGCAATTTGGTGTCCTACACAGCACCCCCTCCACCTCTCCACTCTGTGAAAACTGATGAAAATCAGGCTGTATGTTTTCTTCAGTTGCCCTGAGATGGGATCACTACAGATTCCAAATATCTACACATATAAAAAAGCTGAGGATTTCTCGATTCCCCTTCCATTCCTTATGCTGCCCCTTGGAGAAGTGTTGCATTCCTACCGTGAAGATCTGCAGCACTGTCCACTCGAAGGTGCTGCCGCCTCTGCACAAACACCACAGCATTGAATTCCAGTTGAGGTGCTGTGTAGCTGTACTGCAAAGACAGAAACCATCAAGGTAAAGGACCTCATGGAGGCACAAACACACTAGCTGAACAGGTTGGAAAAAACAAAAAAAGTAGCATTCATCATGCACAGCCTATAAGGAGCTTCTATGAATGCAGCCAAAGGAGCATTAGCTCGGGCAATGGCAGCATGGGCTCGTCCTTACTGGCTCACTCAGTCACCACTTAGCTCTAAAAAGAGAAACAGACGTTGGTTCACCAGGAAGAACACTGCAAACAAGCGTGTGCTCATGGCAATACTTGTCTAACTTCCTAACTGCATCCTTAAATGTCTGATTTCTAATTACAAGCCACCTGCTCGGGAAATTGTTCAAGCTGGCACTTCTGCAATTTTGGGATGTAGGATTACAATTGGTCTGCAGGGCCTGTGTGCTCAAAAGCTAATGTTGTTCCTTTTCTTTTGACTATGCAAGGTTGCAAAGTAAGAAGATCACCTCTGCCTGTAAACCTTGCCCTACATCAAACCCACACAAAAGAACCATTGCCACAGCAGTCATGATCTGCAAACTGTGCTAAGCAGCAGTTCCAGCTATAGCAGAAGCAGCAGGTTGCAATGAGCAGCGACTGACACAGCACCGTTCTGTGCCACGTCAAACGCAGCAACAGATCTCGTGGCTCAGACCACACAATGCTTCTGCAGCCTGAAATGCCGGTGCCACCAGGACGCAGCACCCCAGACAAGATCTCTATGGCGTTAAACACTCCACAAATATTTTAGCAAAACGTGCTTTTCTCCTCAGAAACCTCACCTCCCAGCCAGTTGGATGAACAAGGTGAATAAAATCAGTACCAGTGTGAAATGCCATCACAAGTCCCTCACCTGGTTCAGCTGGCAGGTGATGTAACACAGGGACTGGTTTGCTTCATCCCCTTCCACATAAGCATCCATCATCATCATCTTCCCTTCCAAATTCAGGACACACTCATAGTCCCACTGCTGGTCCTGGAAACAAAGGCAGAGCACACAGATTAGTGCATCTTGGAAATACCAAGTGTATTCTTCTCTCTCCCATAAGCCTTTCCTCAAATTGCTTATGCATGCCTTGTCAAAAAAAGGAGGATAAGTATCTGCAACTAGCTCAGCTCCTCTGAGTGGTGAAGTCAAGTTTAACATACAAACCAACAATTAGTCTGTGGGCTGTGTTCTGAAGCACATGTTTGTAAAGGGCTGCCAAAGCCGTATTCCATCTTAAGAAGCAAACTTTTTTTTTCCCCCCCTTAATCAGAGGCACACCCTGGGAATGAAGCTTTCCAGGGCCGGTTTTCCCCACCATGGAAGCTTCAGGTACAACAGGAATAGCCACATCAGCATTACCAGTCCAGAAAGGAAGGAGAACAGATGATCTGTATTTTGTGTATGGAGACAGAAACAGCTAGCAGAGATTCAGCAGAAAGTTATTCCAAGAACTGCCATCTGCACTGCAGTACAGGTGCAACTTAATGCAAATACTTTCAGACCCCCAGCAGGTTGGTGCACACCTGTGGTCTCCCTTTTTCTGCTTGCCCTCCTACCTGGGAAGAAACCCAAGTACAAAATTGCTTATTCACAGTAGTCAGGCACTCCTCTAGCTGTTTTTTTGCTAGAACACAGGAAAAACCTCAGCAGAGCCACAACTTTCTTCGACAATTATTTTTAGCAGTCCAGTGGATTGGTTGCCCAAACAGTGCTCTGCACTGATATGGTTTCTCAATGCTAATGTGAAATAGCAGCTAACTACCTGGTAAAGGTGGAAGTTCTTTCCAAGCAGGGTTATCTTCCTCGCCACATTGACTGGAAACAGTGAAGATCCCTGGATTCCTTGCACACAGGGACAGGCACCAGGACCCCAACTAAGCTCTTCATTCTGGAAATAAACACAGCATCTTTAGAGAAAGAGATTTCCACACCTCTCATACAGGAAATCAAAGAAACAATAGGCCAACAGAGAAGCAAAGCCTGTCTGGACAAAGAAACATCTGTGGGAGTTACAAGAAAGCGATGCACAAGCCTGAAGTAGTGAATAGCAGAAAGCTGTGAATATCCTGGACATCACAGCAGCTGCCACCTTCAGATCAGCAGCATTTCTACAAGGCCTGGGAACTTCAGATTGCCACTTCTCATCCCACACATTACAGTGGTCACCTACTTTCTCAGAAAGCACAACTTCTACATGCTGAAACATCAGACCAGCAAATCCCATCAAACTTTCCAGTAAGTACAGCTTAAACTGTAAAAGCAGATTCTGCAGCTTACCTCCCAAAATCCAGGGGCATCATACTGATAGTCAAGGTCAGGGTGGAGGATCCTGGGTAAGTCAGGGACATCCCTCTCTGAAGAATCACCATCACCCGATAAAAGAGTAGAAGCAGAGAAGGGAGATGTGTCGTTTTCAGCCTGCAGCAAATCCATCCAATCCTCTGTGTCCTGGAGCTCCGTGTCCTCCCCCAGCAGCGAATCTTGGGGAGCTGATGGTGGAGGATCTGATGCAGGTATTTCAGTTCCCAGCATGGCAGGAGAGTCATTAGAGGCAGAAGGGTCCTCTAGCATCTGGCCAGGGGTTTGGGGAGATGGGATGGCAGATGTCAGGGCCTCCGTGGTAGGAAAAGAACTCAGAGGCCACCTGAAACTGGTGACATGAGGGGAAGGTGTCACTGCTGGAGAAGATGTGAACAGAGGAGAAGCTGCTACAGTGGTAGGTGGCTCTGTGTGCCACGGCTCCTGGGCAGTGGAGGGCCCTATGGTTGGCAAGGCTGCATGATCCACATTTTTGCCTGGGCTGGTGAAAATAGATGCAGCAGGAGAAGCTGTGCCTGGCAGAGTGACAGCAGGTTTGTCTGCTGGTGGTGGCAGGGGATGTTCTGTGATGGCCTGGAGAGATGCTGCTTCAGCTGAAAGTGTTGAGTACGGGTTGCTAATGATTTCTGTAGACTCAGTCATTGAATTGGAGGCAGCAGAGAATGTGATGTGGTTGGGCTCTGTGGGGGGCACAGTGCTTGATACTGCATGCACAGGGGGAGTGATGGGTTTTACGGCCACCGTTGGGGCTACGGTAGAGGACTTAGTGAGGGGAGCTGCTGAAGAAGGGAACACACTTGAAGTTGGGATCTGGGCCTAAAGAAAAACAATATGGCAGGGTAAGAGAAAAGTAATAACACAGAATAAAACCCAAGCACAAAACCACTCCATACAGTCCCCACAGCTATGTGCAGAAGAGGAAGCTTCACCACTAAAGGACTGAGTAGGAGACGCACCCTTTCATTGTAGATAATGGTTCCTTCTTCACAAGCTGCTTTGTGGGTGCAGAGGTGCTGCTGGACGCACCAGTTGCATCCCCAGGGACTGCTCACACACTTCTGGCACCTGGAACAGTGATAGAAAAGTAGTTTCTATGCTGATCCAGGGCAGCCACCCTCCCTAGAACCACAGACAAGAAAAAGCAGGTGCTCACGGTGCTGATTTCCATAGCAGGGCCACTGCAGCACAATCATAGAAAGAGAAGTCCACAGAAGCAATGAAGATGTCATGGAAACGCACTACAAGCTTTATGGTGACATGATCTGAAAGTGAAAATAAAAATTTCTTAGAGATGGTGCCACTCAGAGTGCCACTGTTAAAAGACACAGCATGCTCTACAGAAGACACTTGTCAAACCTGGAGACAGATTCCCTTCCATGCTGCCAGCATCTCCATCACTAGATTACCCTATGGACACTAAGAACAGGTTGGACAAGTTTATCGGGGTAGTTTATGACAGCTCTTGCCAACCCTTGGAAGGAAGATGACTGAAGATCGCTCTAGATTTGCTGTAACTCCACTGTCACCTCTGTGTGACGTGAAGAGGTGACATTCCAGGCTCAAAGATGATTGTCGTCATTTGTGATCCAAAGGAAAACCCAACCCTTGGAACCAACATGTGCTTCACATGCAGTTATCACCTCGAGATCTTTGTTTTTATGACCAGACTGAGAGGTGAGTCAGTGACTTCACAAGACCTGTAAACTCACCTGCAATGACCAAAGACTCATCTGTTTTAAACCTATGTCTCATGTTAACTACAAGCTTCAGGACAGCCAGATTCTCTTTGGGAAAAGAATTATCATTGCTTTGTAATAGATCAAATGACTGCAGGAATGGTCATAGCTAACTATCTCTGAGAGCATGAACCTGAGGGAGATGTTTTGCATATGGCAGTTACAAAAATGCCAATTAACCTCATTTCAAACAAATGCCCTCAACCTTAGAACTGAACATTAGATTTCTAACTAATGGAAACATATTGCATGCTCTGCCCAACTCCAGGAGCTGCCATTTGTCCAAGATAATTTGTTACAAAAATAAGTAACAAGAAGGTTGCCTATCCTTCCTCTAAGAGAGTTCAGACTTGTTTTTGCATATAAAAATACACTCATTTGCAAAAGCCTGGAAGACAACGAAGTAGCTGTCCTGTCTGACAGAGGATCCCTCAGGCTTGAACTGGATTCCTAACAGGGTGACAAGAGAGACACGATGCCAGTAAAACAGGCAATGAGGTGTCACGAAAAGCCAGCAGTAAGAAAAAATATGGTATCACATGCTGCTGAAGGCAGGAGTCACCGCAGTGCTGCCAGCTCCTATCGCTGTTAGAAAGGTGACTGCATCTGGCAGTGCTGGAAGGAAGCCCTTGCAAATTAAGAGATCTTGCTACCTACGTGTAACTCGTCGGCAGTGACAGATGAGCCGTATGCAACCTCTACAGTAAAGCTGAAAAGAGGAAAATATTTCAGCAAGCTGGGAAAAGCTTTTTAGTAAGAATAGGAAAATACCAGTGTACGAGGCTCTAATGACATCTCATTTAGAAAATTGTATAGTTCTGATTACCAACTTCAAATTACTCTTAGCAGAGTATAAAAATAGCACAAAGAAGGGCTGCAAATACAGTGAAGAAGAGAGAAAACCTAAGTAACAACAAATACGAAGAGAAGGTTGGCACAGTTAACACAGCAAAACCCTTCTAGGAGCACTTGGCCATAATTCATTGACTGAAAGAGCTCCTACAGAAGCAGAAGGACAACACAGATAAGATTCCTGGATGGTTCTTGTCGGATAAGCTCAGGTTAGAAAATAGAAGCAGGCTGCTTCAGAGAAGCAAGATGAAAATAATGTAGGTAAAACACTTAATTGTTGAAGTAAAAGCAAGATTGGCTTATAAAGGAGCTGCTAAAAGGATCTGAAGTGTAGAACAGTGAAAACTAGACTGTGGATTTACCTTTATGACCTTCACAGTTTAAATTCAGGTCAATGTTTGCTATCTAAATGGCAAAACCAATCCCGTTCACTTTGCCTGCAGTAACAGGGCATGAAGCCTCTCTTTGTGCCTGACTCAAAAGGACACCTGGTTGGTTTATTCCACGCAGCACGAAAGCCAGCAGACAAATACCAAAAAATCAAGGTGTCTGAACAACAGAGCTGGCTTGGTTCTGCTGTCATGTTACAACCACAGAGATGGTTTCAGACCTACCAGACAGCTGTGCAGGTACATGGCAGTTAGGTGATTTGTGTGGACTGCTTCCCAGCCAGCACCTGCTTTATTTACTTCAGCTGAACAAGTTCTCTGAAGAGAGCAGCTCATCAGAGCTCACACCAACAGGCTGGGGAACATCCAATACACAGGCCATAGGCAGAGAGCCTTCTAGGTGCTTTGGAGTGGCCAATTAGCAATACTTAGAGATTGTTGTTTATAGTAACAGCCTGACTGTATTTTCTGAGGTTTTGCTGCATTGCAGATTCATTTCTAATCTTTTTTAATGGCCGTGGGTCCCTTCTTCACTTTTCTTACAGGTATTTTCTTCTTCCATCCATGTGTGGATTTTGAAAAGGTTTACTTTTTTTTTTTTTTTTTTTTTAATAATTTTATAATCAAACTTTGCTTGCTAAGAAAAAGAAAGAAAAAGCAGCAGCGTTCAAGTCAGCTCTCTCCAGATTTATGACAAATGCTGCCAAACCAGCTACCAGACTGCATTTCAGATCATATTCAGATTGTCACAAAACCCTTCAAGGGGGAGCTCCTTTCCAACCCCCAGAATTTGGCACTGGAATCTGGCAACAGCCCAGAACAGCACAGGATGTGCGTGACACACAAGTAGCAAGCAAACAGACATTATGACAGAATGAAATGAACACCTGCTGACAGACCATGCACATCCATCGCTGCGAATCCTGGCACTCGGACCCAAAATGTACTTTCTCTTGACAATGCTATCTGAGCTTATCATGCCCCATTTAAAGCATTTCACTGACCTGCTCCTGCTGGCAAGGCTGGTGTTTGGTTGGGATCTGGTGAAGGACACATGATTCCTGACTCTGTCAGAACTGCTGAGCTTTCATAATCTTGAAAGTAACATGAGTAAAATTCTTCCTCATGCAGAGAAGGTAAGTCTGAGATAGCCAGGAATATCTGCCAATTCAATAGCATACAGTAAATACTCCGTTCTCCAAAACATTCTTCTAGTTCATCTAATATTCTGGTTCTACTTTTTCAGAGCAAGAGCCCCATAAGGCAGTTATCTACACACACATCCATTTTTCTATCTTTTTGGGCTGGCTGCTTCACCCATCATCTCCTGCCATTCGCCCACTGAACTTGGCACCCACCAAGGAAAGGGCAATTTCCCCCCTTTGCTCAAGTCTTTAGCAGAAGACAGATTCTAGTCATGCCCTAACAGACTTTAAAACACTGCCATACTTCAGCTTTTCTGCCAGGTCTCTGGTGCCAGATTGAAGCCCTATATTTGGGTAGCTCCTTTTAGATCTTCCTAGAGAATATCAGAAGAGTCAGAAACACTCTGAACTCACAGACAGAAGCACATAACAGATATCAAGCCAAGGAAGATCCTCACTCAAGCAGCCATCAAATACTCCAGAATACCTAGTAACTTTAAGAGACAAGGACATTCAGATTTATAGGAAAAACAATTATATTTCCTGGGACTGCCAACTTAAATTCCTCATGTGAGGCAGACATGCTTGAAAGCACCAGAAAGACTTGTGGGCCCTTACAATTTTGCAGGGGACTCTTTCTACATGCTTGAAGATTATCAGAGAGAATCATCATTGCTCACATTTCTCTTTTCCTCTCGGCTGATATTGGCTGGAGTTAGTGACTGGACAGAGAGACACTGCTGTGTAGAGTTGAAGCTCCAGAGCCACTGCTCACTCAATCCAGACCTCAAGCACTCCGAGCGACGGCTGCACCTGCAGAGAAACAGCAGAAAGCCCTAGCAGAGATCTGCACAGCCCTAGCAGGGCACACATCCAACCCCCAGACCCATGCTGGCTGTCTGAAACCCTTGCTAGATTCTCAGAGAAGCTGCTAAACGAGCCATGAAGCCCCATCCTCTCACCACCATCCATAGCAAAGGATGAACCGTAACCAGCTGCCAGTTACGGCTTCAAGGGCCATAAACCAGGTCCCAGGGCATTTCACATGGAGACAGCCAGCAAGCAGATAGACATGCTGGGACAAACCATTTCTTGTGAAGCAATATCAGAAGGGGAGCAAGAAGTAAAAAAGCACCAAGTACAACAGAGACACCAGAAGAAGTGACGAAATTTGTAGAGGGGCAGTTTGAGCTGCAGTCAGCCTAAAACCTGGCTGAAGTCCTCTGGACAGGAACACTGAGTGACCAAAGATCCAGAAAGCAACTGAAAGACAATACTGTGCAACTGTGACTTATAGAGGTGCTTCAGAAGTGCAGACAGAAGAACGGTAAATCAGAATGAATTTGTAGGCCAAATATATCCCACGAAGGAGCTAAAAATAAACCCAGACACTAGACATATATATGGAGACACTGACAGTGGAGGAGAGTAAATGGGGATAATTCCTAAGCATTATTCCTCCAAAACCCAAGCAGGATTCATCTTACCGTCCCTGAAGGACACACCAGCCACAGTAAGGATCCTCCAGCGCCAGACAGGACTCGCAGTCTGAGTGCAGGGAGCACTCCAGTATGGGAACTTTTAGCACCTGTCAGGAAAAGAGATCTTTGAAATCAGAGCACACACAAAGCAGGCCCCAGAACTACAGCTACTTCTGCCTAGCTAGTTAGGTCCCACTAACATGGGACCTAACAGTAGCATGCCACTGAAATTTCAGGCTAATTCCTAGTACTGCACAGAACTGAAGAAAAAGGAAGACATTCCCAAAGCCTGCCTGATGCCTATTTTACATACTAAGGAAGGACACTAACTTCAAGCTGCAAGAACACTTTATTTAGTGATAAATAACAAACAGTGCCATTTGCTCTTTTGCTTTTCTGGACTGTGTCATCAGAGGCTGTGTACTGACAGCCCACCATGCTGAAGCTGGATGTGGTAGCTCCAGCGGAGGGCTCTGAAAGCACCTGCCCCACTGCCCAGCTCTATCTGGCAGAGCTGCCACTTGGTGTGAAAGTAGAGCAGTCGGCTCTCAGCAAAGCGGAGCACAACCCTGCAGCATTTGGGGTAAGTCTGACTTGCAGCACGTGCCTGCCTTAACTGACCATCCTTGCTGATTTCTGCCTTTCGCCTTTCTTTAAATCAGCTGCTACACTTCAGCTACTGTGCTGTCAGTCACTTTAAACTATCATCTTCTAATCCTCAACCTATTACTTTTGCTAAGTATATCATGAATTTTGCATTTTTTTTTTAATTGACAGAACAATTACTCATAGGGATGTACTTCAGATTTCCCCTAATCATCTTCCACTCACAGATTTCAGCTCCTCCTTTGAAGTATTACAAAATTTGAGCATCTCAAACTGCACATGAGGGTTTGAATGAAGGGAAGCAGTGGTTTTCAAGCACATTCTCATTTTCAGTTTGCCCTTTCTTTCAGACAGAGTAACACAGGGGTTGCTTTCATTTTGCTAGGAGGATCCTTTTCTTTCTAGCTCAAGAAGCTGATCTGAGCATTCAGCAAATCCTCTCAAATAAAATACCCACAGCTCAGTTTTCCACCCAGCAGCCCCAGCAATCACAGTGCTGCTTCTCCTGCTGCCACCGGACACAAAAGGAATTAGAGAAGGCTGAAGAAGAAGACGAAAGGTGCCTTGCATGGTTCCTTACACAGCTTGCTTTTATCTGTAAAACTCATCATACGATCACTGCTGAAACAAGGCAGCCTGACCAACTTGTGAAAACACATGTGCCATGGATTAAAACCAGAATGTTACCAGAATGGGTAAAACCTCTGCCACATTTCTCAAGACTCCTCCACTCCCTTCAGCAGTTTGTCTGGAACTCAAATCCCGTCAGCTCTTCTGTGGAAGGGATTTAATTGCTCTTACCATTGACTGGGTCATGACGAAGAGGTGCTCCTGCAACTGGTCGAACAGCAGGTCTCCACTCACCATGCTGTTCAACTGGATAGCTAAAGAAGCATAGATGTGTGCATCTCCCATTGCTCCCAAATACACCTGCAAGACAGTCACAGCAGTATACAGGCAAAGTATCAGAATAGGAGTGGGAGACATCTGTCCTAGCCAAGGAATTACAGAAGAACTGACATTGCTTTTCCTGCCACCCCCCACCTGAGCGTCCTTGATTAGTTTTACCCTCTTTGTTGCATCCAGACCGTACCTTATGCAGTCTCCCCCTGCTGTCTCCTAGAAAAGCAATGGTGTGGCCATCTTCCACATTCACTGCCACAGCTGTCAGTCGGGACTCTGTTGTCTCCAGGAGAGGGGCTGCTTCCAAGGGGACCCGGCTGGCCATGGGGCTGGGAGTGTGGTCAGAGCCACAGGGGTACGCATACAGGGTGTCCTTTGGGGGAGTGAAAAGGACAGGGAAATCAGTACCCAAACCAAAAGGATACAAAGAACATCATCGCCTTCCACACCTCCCATCCTCTCTTCTGTCTCTCACAGAGGTGAATTTAGTTGTGCATCTCCAGGCTTTTTGATGAGAGTAGCAAACAGCTTCTAATAATTAGTTAAGGTACATCGGTTGTTTGTAGCCTAACAGAATCCTGCAGATATTCCACCTGAGTTTATTCAGCGTAACAGATGTATTGCTAATGAAATGCACCTAAATTCTGCTTAAGAGCCAACTCCAAAAAGCGTTCCTGCTGAACACTGCCATGGCACAGCTCTGGGGAAGACTTGATGCATTTTTCAGAAAACAACCACCAACAACCAAGATGAAAATGCCAGCTTCTGGTGCAAAATGGAATCAGCTGCCCACGTCACCAGCATTACGTCCAACAGTTAGCACAGTTCTGTTGTATCACTCACGAATTCCAGGTCTGAGGTGGAGCCCCCAGAACCAGGACAGACATGAACGCAGGGTGGAACACAGCCTGCTCCAAAGAGCTACACACAAAACCTGTGCAGTGCGTGCAGCCGGAGACCCACAAAATACAAACAAATCCTCTCTGCACACTGCTGCAATTCTTCCCAGCTCTGTCAGACTTCTGAAAATTAGCTCCACAGCACTGTGCAAAAACAGTCATCCCTCTGTTCCAGCCAGATCCCTCCCAGTACCCACCAAAGCGTCACTTGCTGAATTCTAAAGGAAAGAATAAAAGCTGCCAACTTATTTGCTATTCGTACGTGTAGAAAGGAGATGCTTCATTTTTTTTCCCTAAATAATGGCACAATCTGTGTAGGACAGTTTCTCTGTTGCTTCTTGACACGTCGCTTGGTGCCTAGTTTAACATCAGAGTATCCTTTGATACCATTTTTAATCAATTAGAGGCTTGTCTTCAAACAATGCTAGTGTATAAAAGCTGATTTTCACCATGGGATCACCACGGATAATATCTTCCTCCTCCTCCATAGCTCTATATTTTCACTGAGGTATTACTGGGCAGCTCCCACCAACCCAGTTCCCCTTGCTCCAGGCAGCAAGGCTGGATTTATACAGCCCCAGTTCCTGTAAGATTTAATAGGAAGTGAGCCACTGCCAGACGTCCACACTCAAAGGCATGAAGCCTTTGTTTAGAATGGGATTCTAGATATTTTTTGCAAGCTTTATATCAATTTAGACAAACGCTGGAACCAAAAATATCTCATTACTAGAGGCTGATTTTTCAAAGTTTGCTTTAATAAAATGGATACAAGACAGAAATGGTTGTATATCCCATCTGTGCCCAGCGCTGCTGCTGCCCACACGTGATGCTGGAATTCACTGCACACTGAGGGTCGGCTGCTACAGAACAACGTGACCGTGTGAGCTCTCCCAGCGCTGGCACAGCCTGCCCATCGCCTCCCTGGGACTGTCAGCAGTGCAAGTTAATCACAGGCAAGAGCTGAAACACGTTCTGTGCCATGGGATTAAGACCATGATAATTGTATATAAGCACTTTGTAAACTTACATAGAAGCTGTGTGAATTGTTTTTGGTGAATAGCATCTTGGCAACGCAGTAGCAAATACTCCACAGGAATCACCCAGCATCGTACTGCCACAGAGCAAGTTTGGAGTGCCCAGACCAAAGCTGAATTCTGGTGTTTGCTTCCTACCTTTCACACGTGAGAAGCAACAACGGGGCAAACCTGTACTGATTCATGATAAGGATGGAAAGCTTGATGCAAAAAGAAAAGCTGTGTATCTTGAAAACTACACCCTGGGAAGACATGCGGCCTCACAGGAACCTGCTTCACAGGTCCAATTATCAAGGCACTGACAGCATCTACCATCTCCTGCATCTGGAGACAAATAGGAAAGTGGATACACTTTCAGATCTCCAGCAAACCAGAGCTAGTTCTGAAGTCTTTATAAAAAAACAAGTGTTTGTTCCAGCAGAAGAGATGGCACTGAGCTGTACAACTCAATGCTGGCCTCCCCCTCTGCTCTAAAAACAAGGAGACAGCGCTGAGGAAAAGAGCATACCTTGTGCTGGTTTGGAGGCAGAAAAACGTGAAATTAATTAGCATTATTCCCATATAAAGCACAAGCTGCCACCATTGAAACTGATAAAATGCATAAAATGCTCATTGACAGCCGCTTCCACTTAGTGCTGAATGGAGCAGGCTGGAGCTGGCACAGCCCCCCGCGTGTTGTTAGATGCAATCTTAACGACAACCGCTACCACGGGCTGAATGGTGAGGGATAAAGTTTGTTAGGACGCTCACATAGCATTGGACACACTTGTTAATAAGATGCTACAGTTCAGCCAGCCCACCAGTGCCAAAGCACGCAGCTGGGGCCTGGGATCACGTGCCAGGAATCACACAGCACAGCCTGGCTTCTGCTCCCACCCTGTGCACCCACTTCACTGCTGCACTAAACAGGACAAGGGGACTCTCCGTGCTGCTCAGAAAAGCTGCTCGTACCAGACTGACTGGAAATCCCCCAAACTGCTCTGAACTCATGATGATCCCTTCCATGCTGGCCTGCGGGGGACGTGCAGGACAGAGCTAAGGGTCAGTGAAAGCAGGACATCACAGCCCAGTCAGTGTATTCTTCCTGACCTTACGTTTGTCCTGCTCCCAGCCTGCTCTTTACCCCTTGGTTGTCCCATAGCTATTCTACAGTCTGCCTCAGCTGCCAAATCACAAACTATAATTTCAAAACTGGTTTTGGACCACACATCCAGTTGCAGATATTCCCAAAGCTCTGTGGTACAGCTGTGCAGGAGGTTGGGAAGAGGAAGTTACCCTAAGTTACCGTTCTGCAGAAGGACAAGAAGACATTGTGCTCTGTTATGGACCAGCAATGCCCTCGGTGAAAACAGGTTACTTACAGCCATGGAACCTCATGCCAGGACGCTGCATCCTGCCCCAGGAGAACGCTGCTGCTCTATGTTTGTGTCACTGTCCCTGCTATCACAGCACCAGCCAGCATGGCTGACAAACTGAAAGGGATTCAGGGTCACAGCCAACTTCCACTTTACATTTATATCCTGCAATATCCCATCATACCTTTGCCACAGAATTCAAGTTTTGTGTGCTTACTCCTTATTGCTCTGGAGAAGAGCCAGGTCAGGAAAAAGTCTTCCTGGTGTACAAAATTCTGCAGGACTAATGCAGTCTTCAGTAGGACAGGATTTTGCTAACTCTTGCATTCGATTTTTTTTGGTTGCTGGGTGCCCTTTCTTGGAAGCTGTTGTGAGACACACCTCAACCTAAGCAACAAGGACCCAGAACACCCCTTTAGATGAGGATGTGAAGATATTAAGAGCAACCTGAACTGCAGCTTCAGTGCGCTTGCCTGGTAATGCCACAAAACAAGCACCAGGTCCAGGTCACACCAGATGCCTTTCCCATTGCCACACACTGCACAAACCTGTCTATGCAAAGCAGAGCACTGCAGCAGGAACAAGGCAGACCTGAGCTGGAATGCAAGAGCATTGCCTTGCTGCGGTAGCAATGAAACAGTGAGCCCAGAGGCTTTTAGCCCAAGCAGATTTCATCACACAGCTGTGGGAAACAGGCTCACTCCAGGAGCACAAAGCAACACAAGAGTGTACTGCACATTTCTCTTTACCCTGGCAAAGGTGCAAAGCCACTTACTGCTGGCAGCTGGACACAGTTGGAGCTGACATCATACTCAATGTACGCCACTTCTGTCCCGTCTTCTGACTTCCCATCTCTCATGTAGCACACATCCCTCGTCCAGTTGGTCAAGCGGTCCACCTCCTCCATGGCATAGATGCAGAGCGCAGACTCCTCACTCAGTTTGCCTGAAGAAGCCTGCCAGGCAGAGAAGGCTGCAAACAGCACCTCCCCATCAGTGTCCAGCTGCCCCTGGGCCAGGTCCTTCCCCGGCTGGGTGACGTAGGCCGCTTGCAGGAGGCTGTAGGTATTGGTTTTGCTCTGGCAGAGCAGAGGTAACTCCACATACGAGTAATAATGAGAGTCATCCAAGCAGATTCGCGAGATGTAGGTCTTGTACTCGCGTGACTGAGACTTGAGGTCTCGGCGGTAGAAGAGGAAATAGACGCTCGAGCGGTAAGTGAAGGACTTAATGAAGTGGTGGTTGTACTCAGAGAGCCGCCCCACTGCCAGCTTGGCTGTTTCTTCGTAGGAGAAAATAGAGTGAGAGTCCGTTGCTTGAACATCGCTGCCGTGGGCCCTGAGATTTCGGGTTGTAATGGGAGGAATCCCTCCTCCAACTCCTCGGCTAGTGTATCCCCGTCCCACAAACAGCAAGGGGACCTCATCCTTCGAGTAGGCTACGAGTCCCACGGTGGTGATATTGGGGTCATTGGCAGCAACATACTGAGTGTCACCGGGGCTCTCTGGTCGGAAGAGAACATGGTCAATGGAGGTGAGGCTCCTCTTCTCACAGATGCCCTGGTGCACGCTGCCACACACAATCAGCTCCTTCTGCACCGAGTTCACCAGAAGCAGCTTGTTGTGATTGTCAGTATGGTGTGCTTGAGGGCACTCCAGCTTTGAGACTGGGGGCAGACAATCTTTGCTGTCCAAAACTGGTCCAGTTTGAACCATGTTCTCCATCAGCAGGTCGGATGTCAGCTGAAAGAGAAAGTTGGTAGCCCCCAGGTAAATGGTCCCTGATTCTAAGTCCATGGACAGGTGGAGGAATTTTGTAGCGTTGCGTGAGAACGTGACATACTGCAGTCCCCTTGGAATTGCCACTCCCAAGAAACAGAGAACAGGAAGGAGGAACGTTCCCAGAGGCATGGTAAACACTCTGCAAGAGAGGAAAAGGTGTTATCACCACCCTGAAGCCAGAAATGAAGACTAATACACATCAAAATCCTCCAACAACACTCTTAGGAAAGGTGGGCAAAGAGGACAGGGATAACCAGAAGGGACAGAACTAGACACACAGTCAACATGGGGCGTTTGTGGAGAAGAAAAGAACTTGCAAACAAACAAAATCCAGAAAGACGCTGTACGATAGAATCTATTTGATCATCAAGATGAGAGGCACAGCATCTTCAGGAGAAGCTGGATTACTGTGAATAATGCTCTACAAGTCTCTCCCAGAGCCTGCTGGGGTGTACTGGGAGAGTTCCCTTCAAAAGCCCAGGACTGGTGCTGAACGTACTGAGTGAGCAGTACAAAGCTGTCATCAGTTCAGGGATGTAACCCAGAGAGGAAGATCCTACCTACGCTGCAACAAAATACATTTCAAATACTGAACTTAAATCACTATTCTTGTAATACCAGAAAGCAGGAGACTCGTTTAACCAGACTCCTGAACAACTCTTTCCAATGATGCTATGTTGGAAGCTCTCCAGGACAGGACCACATTCCAACAACATCCAGTACATCACATACGTTGCTAATGAGCAACACCGCAGTAAAACAAACCACCATCCAAGACAAACAAAACCTGCAGGACCATTGTTTAAATAAGCTGTAGCTAGGATCCAACTCAGAGGAAACTTAACAACCCTTTTGTTCTGTATTTGATATAAAGTGAAGTTTGTATTTCAAAAAAATCGCCACAATCCTTCCTCTTTCTTTCCATCACATGGCCATCAACAGCCTCCTTTGGGTCTACCACTGTATCATCAATGTTTCATAAGGGACCTTCCCATGCCGTTGTTGAGCACGGCCCACACAAGCAGGCCTGCTCTGTCCCAGTGCCAGGATGAGGCCTCCAGAGCAGCACCTGCAGCAGCTCCCAGTCACCCATGCAATGTGGGCACTGCACAGACCTGGGGAAGTGTTTCTCTTCACAGTACCCTTGATTCAATCCCTCTAAACACCCACCACAACCCACCCAAGCTATATCACAGCTGGGAACAACTGTTCTCCACGGCAAGGAGAGAATGCAGTAATAAGTACCTGCAACGTGAAGATTACCAATTGGGCACAAAGAAAGGACAACAGCATCAAATACTCAGAACCTACAAGAAGTAGGATTTGAAGCAGGCTGTGATATAGCTCTGAATCTACTCCCTGCCCCCACCTCCCTCTCCAAGGCAAGGCATCAAAGCTACACAAAGCTGGGCTGCAGGGTGCAGAGCCAAGGCGTGCACAGCCTCCTCCAGAACTGCCCCATAGGCTGCCGTGCTCATTTTGGCAACTCAGCTCTTCAGGAGTGATGTTAATTCTAGAGTTAAAGCTAAGAAAACCCATCCCTTCCCTCCTACAGCCTCAGCCCTTGGGGATCTTCAGGGTAAGCTCCAAGTTCTAACTCAGAAGTGCTTAAAAGCACAGAGGTGTAGAAGATCTGCAGCACTTCAAGCACATACAGCAGGACTTGGTGACTTATCCGATTTAGGTCACAAACTGCTCACCATACAAACTGCCTTTCACTAGTTCTGTACAACTTTCAGCACATGGCATGCAGAAAACACAACAACAATGGTGAAAACAGTAGCTGTAAGACGCTGGTTCCATCTTGTTTCACTGCTTTTGCAGGAAAAAAAACACCACGAAAATCTGCTTTCCAGCTCCTTTGTCAGTTAAACAGGCATCTTTGCTCTACCAAAAGACCAGCTGAGAGGATTAGTCTATTTGGGAAATCCAGCGGATGGAAGGTATTATAAACACAATACGTTATTAAATATAGGCTTTGTGAAGCTCTGGATAGGCTCCACTTCACACGGTTATTGTAGGTAAGCAGGCAGTGCTGTCAGGAAATACCCACACGTGGGAATTCTGGCACCAGGCTGGCAATTTCCCCAAGCACACAGTCACCAACTCACACCACACCAACAGGACATTTAGCCTACGTGCACACTGGAGCTTCAGTTCACGCCAACAATGAATGCTTAGTGCTTTCTGCTTCAGTGCAGCTGATGCACTCTGCTTCACTCACAGCCAGCCATGCAGTCTCTTGCCAGGGTGCTGAGAGAGTCCTGGGGCTTGACAGAGGTCCTCATTACAGCAGAGATTGTATCTGTGAAGTGATGAGGGATCTCTGCAAGCTCAGCCAGCAGATATACAGACTGAAGGACAGATCTCTAACTTAACTGGATCACCTCCAGTTCACATTAACATTTCACCCAAGATGCAACACGAATTGTTTTTATGCCCTTTCGCTGTTTTTATTGGAGAATACTTTATTCAAGGAACTCCTGAACCACATGACTGCTTGGTACCCCCTGCACGGCCATCATGCAGCTGTCACGATGGCTGCACATCTCTGCCTCAGTTTCAAAGCTTTATATGCCTGGAAACAAAACAATACACTGATGGCCATCCACCAGCAGGAGCTTGACTACATTGCAACAGAGCCACACCAACATGGAGAAGAGAGTCTTGTGATTCTCAGCTGCCTCCAGATCAAAGACATCACACTGCACCACTTACAAGAATCTGTAATCTTCTTTCTAGCTAAAGCAACCTTCCTATGCCAGCCAGCAATTATACAGTACATCCAGTATGTGTCTTTGGAATTCATGAATTCTGAAATGCTGGTTTCCTGGCTACAGGTCATGCCTATGAGTTACAAGACTTCTGCTCACCACTTATCATCGCTGACAACTGCTGGGACAGAACTAACATCCATACCACCAGCAGCTGAATTTGAAGCTCAGTGCATGACACCACTGCAGCACACAGCCTCTCCCCAAGCTCTGATCTGTAGCTGAACCCACCGCCAGCATTCCACAGGAAGCATTTTACACACTGCAGCACCTGTCCTGGAGGAGAGATGGAAAGCCAACTCACCCTACGTTCCAGCAGACCACAAGCAAAAGCAGATCCTGCTGCGGTCAGAGCTCTGTCCTGAAGCCATTATTTCACTTGCCAATATCCCTCTAGAAGTAGCTTTAGTAAGAGCTATTCCTACCACAGGTCTCCAGGTAAAAAGCCAGTATCCAGCCTTGATGGCTCGGGAAGATGCAAACATCAGGAAGGGTGATAAGGTGCGCTCTGTGAGCCAGCCCTCCTCACCGCGCGATGGGTGAAGGCCCAACACAGCGCTCTTTGTTCTCTGCTGCACAGCCATTAGCGGATGAACTCGCATTTACCGCTCAGTGAACAAACATATACATTAGAAACAAACCCGAGTGCGTGGCTACCGGTGGTTAGAAGCATTCCCATCCTACCTGAAAATGGAGAGGAAAAAGGCCAGCAGTGCCTTTTGATTCAATTTTCCCAATTATTTCTCAAGCACAAGCATCGCTGCCTCTGTTTCTCGCTCTTGGGTGCAGCCCATCACGATACGGGAGGACAGGAAGAGGGAGGATAACCTACATTTAAATCTGATAGTTTCATGACAGCCTACACTACTGAGCTCTTTATGGATTTACTGAAGCGTTCAGCTTCCTGTGCTTGCTGTTAGCGCACAACACAGCTGTTACAGACAGATTGCACTAAAAGTGTGTAGCCTTTAATTAATTCTGAAGGCAACTGCCACGGCTTAGGGATTCTTTTTAAATATTCAATTTTTTTTGATGAATTCCCCTAACATAGGAAAATGTACCAGACAATGCTCTGAACATTGGCTTTAACGCACTGAAAAATATTAATATCCAAATTACACTTCTGGGTTTCATTTATTTAATCTGGATCACAACAGAAGGACTGCAGGATTAGTCAGTTCTGCCACAGAACACTTACATGGCATCCACAGAACAACCACAGTAACGTGGGAGCGACAGCACTATTTTATTACTTGGAAATCGGAGTAAGACAGCATCTTCTGTAGCACTATTTTTACCTCTGACCTCACATATCCCTCTCAAAGACTTGACTCATTCATTAAAGAAACAAGAGCTCTCTTGGGCACTTTTCAGCATATCAATATGTAAAGATTATTTCTATCCTTGCAAATTATCTCTCTGATATCCTAACTCCTCCCAAAGAGGGGAGGTCAGACAGTGCTGCAGCCTCTGAGTTGTCTTTCATACTGGTTACCAATCCCAGCAGAATTGGAAAAATTGGGCCCCTGATATTTGCATCTGCAACTCCCATGCACTGTTCACAGATCCACCCATGGGGAGGCCCCACAAGACACAAAAATTAAAAGCATAATTCTTCGAGCTGCACAACGACCCCTGGGCTCCAGCACGTCTGAGTCAGGCAGTGTCAGCAACAACACCAGCGCTGTGTTTTCTGCACAAAAGCCCTGACTTGCAGCCCCCCTTCTAAGTTTCATATGCTCAACAGAGACCTGCTGTTTTCCACCATGGAGGATGACATTCCCATTAAATAAATACATCTCTTCTGGAGTCTTATTTACTACAACCAGGCCAGTTCCCTGCTGCTCTGTTTAAGAACACTTGCAGAGATGAACACAAACCTCTGTTTTCCAAATAAAATCAACACTGAGGAGAATCCCCTGTCCAGCACATCCCATCAGAGCAGGGCTGATGCAGACAAGGCAGCTCTGTTAGGCCAGCTGTGAGCAACACCAAAGCTGAGGTTAAAATAACCAGCAAACTCCAAAGACAAAACAGAAAATGTGAAGTGGCAGGAGAAGGCAGCACACTTCCAGGCTACAGAATTAACAGCATTAGTAGATAAACACTTGAGCAAATGATGTTTTCTAAACCCTTGATAATTACTGCTGTCTCTTGGAACATGGGTACTTCTCAGGCTGGAAGATGTTGTACAAAAACAATGTTACGCACACACTGTATCACAGAATTAAGTCCTATGAGACTTACAGACCATCTGCTCCAACCCCCCTGCAGTGAACAGGGACCCCCACAGCTCCATCAGGTGCTCAGAGCCCATCCAGCCTGACCCTGGCTGTCTGCATGCATGGGGCACCACCACCTCCGTGCAACCTGAGCCAGCGCCAATCCAGCATCTTCTCTACTTTTTGATACCACTAACATTTTAGTGATACTTTTGTTAGGTTTCCTTGGAAAAACTGAGTAAGAGCTTCTACTCCCTGTAGGCTGTACCAAGTATTAATTTTAGCTATACCAGAATTAATTGATGGGAGCGGACAGGCATTTCCTCTAACACCTCAAGCACATCCAATTTTTCCTCTTGAGCATACTAAGATATGCTACAGCCAACAGTTTAAACTTCCAGTACCAGTGGCTAATGAAGAGTTAATGTTTAACACAGCTAAATCGTGAATTGAACTACATAAACATTTACAAGGAACAGAAAGCATCACAAGCTGCTTGCAGTTCAGTTTTCTCCATAGCCACTGCATAATTTTAAGCTTTTCACTGAGCCCAATTTCCAAACACCGACAAAAAGAGAACTCAAGTATCACATTCTATATGCATTTTAAAAAGCGGAAAATCAAGTCAGCTATTAGCTTCCTGTTATTTCAGCACAACAAAAGGCTAATTTTCTGCCCACATTATGCATTTGAAGATTTGAATCCTTTAGGATCAGCTCCAGCTTGCTGTGCGATCGAGCCAAAGAACACCAGCAAGCAATTCCTCCCCTCAGCCTCCGAGCTCCTGACTAAACCAACGTATCCCAGTGAAAGCAGGATTTCTTCCTAGGGCTCCTAAGTTAAAGAAACTACCACCTTAACCCTACAGGCACTTCCCCAAGGGTATTTAACCCCAGTAAGTTGCCTTGTCATTTCATTTAACTTTGCTCATCTCAGTACTTTCAGTCAAAGAAGCTTCCAGTCACTTTTTGCATGAACAGTTCCAAAACTAATCCTTCTTAATCCTCCTTGGGCAAGAAGATAAGGACAGCTATTCTAAGTCAGACAGAAGTCCACCTACACAGAAATCCTGTCTCCAGCAACAGGCAACAAGAAATGCCTAAGGAGAAGTGTGAAGGCAGACAAGCACCAGGCAATCATTCCAGCTTCAGGCCTTCAGGATGGATACAGTAGATGATCTGAACTTCTTCAGACAGAATTTCTCTTGTAGCACTTCCAGCCTTTCTGAAGAAAAAGTGAAACAACGTACCTGACTCAGATTCACAGCCTGACCCAGACATGCTATCACAGAGCAAATGTTGTCTTTAACCCCCAGCTCATTTACCTACCCAAGAACCTCTTGCTCTCCCACCCAGCTGTCACATCAGATGCCAACACCGGGTCCACCCAAATACCAGCTGAGCCTCAAACACTCTTCCAGGCAATTAAATTAAAAAAAAAAAAGTCTCCAGTTCTCTAGGTCCCAATGTGTAGAGGAGTTCCAGGAAACCCAGATAAGCTTAATTTAGCTGTGACAGAATCCTTCTGGGAGAGCAGAGCTCACTTAAAGTTACCCATCTGATCCAGCCTGCTGAGCAAACCTACCATTTCTATACAAATCCAGGCAAATCTAAATCCATCATCCTGCAGAAGTAAGCTCATTTACAGAACTTCAGGCAGAGAATCATTGAAATACAGGGTAATACGGGAGCAGAGAGAAAGTCTTGTAGTGCCCAGGAAATTCCAAGAGCACATTTCCAATTTCCAGTTAATTGAGATCCAAGAGACAGCTTTTTAATCTGTTTAATGTGAATTAAACTGACTTTGAAAGAACTGTCAGCTAAGGCTCTTGGAAAAAAAAAAGATAAGCTTTTGTGGAATTACAGTCCCTATCATGATTTAATAAGTAGTTAAAAGACAGGAAATCATAAGTGGAAGAGTTTCCCAAGGGAGGAAGGTTATCAGAGAGATCTGCCAAGAATTCATTCTGCAACCTGTGCTGTTCAGTATATTCATAAGACGATCTACAAAGTGGAATAGGCCTGAAACTGGCAGAGCTTACTGAGAATAAAATTATTCAGCACAATTAAATACAGAGGAGACTGCAAAAAGTTACCAAACTCATGCACTCCTAAGTAACTACACAGTACCTTGCATGTCAATTAATACCAAGAGTAACACAAAATATCCTAATTACGTAAGCATACGAGGACCCAAATTAGCTGTTATCACTCATGAAAACTTTGGAAACTTGGTATGTCAGATCAGCATTTAGCATCAAGCAAAAAAGGGAAATACAGCCTTCGGGGTGATCAGGAAAGGAAACACATCACCATTTTGTTGTTGAATGCTGCAGGCAGTTCTGGTTCTGCTTCCCACATCTGAAAAAGGAGACTGAATGACAAAAAGGACAACAAAGATGATCAAAAGCATGGGACAGCTTCCATATAAGGAGAGACTGAGCAAAGCAGGACTTCAGATGGACAAAGAGGCAATCAGGACAAGATAGGGAAAACGGGAGAGATCTGAGACACAACAAATAGAACTGGGATGTGAAATGTGGAATAACTGATGACCACTTGTATCAGTGCAGAAAAACAGAGCACTGACAAGGTAAACTTTTCTAAGTCAGTTCAAGGGTAATTTTCACTGGATGTAAAAATATTTTATATAACGTTTTAAGTGCACAATTAAATTGTAGAGCTCACCGCTGTGGGATGCCATGGAGACCAGAAACAAAAACAAGTTAAAAGGGGTTATAAAAATGAATGTAGTCAGGATCTGATAATCAGATTCAGCTCCAAGCCAAGGAGGGCCCTAAACTGGTGACAGCCATAAGCTGGGAGCATCAAATGGAGAGGAGGAGAAGAGAAAATAAATAAATCACATCGCACATGCCCCATCTCTTACAGTACTCATTAAGCATCTGCTTCTGGCTATTGTCAAAGGCAGGATACTGAGCTAGACAGCGCTCTGCAATTTGCCTCAGGAGGACAGTTATATTTAAACTTCCTATTTTAATGGTACATTTATAGATTTTATTTACTTTTAAATATTAGGAATGTAACTTTAGCCCTTCTTAATCGCATAATAGGAAGCTGGAAGCCTAACCTCATCGACTATTTCTCGAGGCATTATCTGTCCTATTAGCATTTAGATACCATCTAGCTGAATCCCGGCAGCGCCGCACAAAGCTAACGCACAGCACAGCAGCAGAGCAGAGCATCCCCCTCTGCAGCCTGGGAGCCCCAAGCAGAGGTCCGAGCTGTGCTGCACAGCAGTGGCACAGCTGTGGGTTTAAAGCACAAGCAGCCCCATCCCAGACCAGCTCTCCCCTGTTTGCTACACGCCTGATGGAAGCTCCTTGCTCAGCAGCCGAGTGAACAACACAGAGAACACAAATGCTGTACGTATAGTGCTGGGTAGTGTTTAACAGAGCTGCTATTGGGAAAAGTAGGTCAGGAGCATCCGTTCTGCCCAGAGAGAAAGGAAACTGAAGCACACCAGACTGTTTGGCTAGGTATTACAGAAATCCTTTGCCGGGGATTTCATCACTACTTCAAACAGGCGTGATTCATGTGTTACCGGCCTCCACCTCCAGGAAGGCACGCCTTCCCACTGCACCGCCTGCCCTGTCATTAGGGGCACCTCTCCCAGCCCCAGACAAAATCCATCCTGCTCTCAGCTTTGGCTCCACAGTGCTGCTAGGGAAGCTGGAGTCCTGCATTAGCTGCATCACTGAATTCACAAGACCTCCACACAGCACGTGCCTCCCAGGGGCCAACACCGGGACCCCCCACACCCCATGGCGAGAGCCACACTGTCCTGCGTACAGCCAGGGTTCTTATCTTGAGACAACCTTGCAAGGGAGGAAAGGAACTTCAATGCCCTTCAAACCTGCTTCCTTCCTGTGGGGGATCTGTGGTGCCTTCAGTAGAGCCAATGGTAACCATCTCCAGAAGGACAACCCACAGTGATAACGTGTAGCAGCTCTCCAGCACGTTCCTGGTGCTTCCTGCATAAGCAGTGGCAGCTCCCAGTCTACTCCAGCTCTAGAACTCTGGAGAAATTGGGAACAGACAACTAAGAGAGTTTTCCCTGTCCTCTGCCTTACTGGGCTGGCAGGTAGCTCAAATACCCAACACAGGTAGGCTTCACTGTTCTTCATTACATTTCACACAGCATCTTGCCTTGATTTCATCTCTGTGAAATGATGCTGGCTCCACACTTACACCACAAGAGAAAACCACGGTCTCTGTGCCAGCAGCAGCCCTGCAAGACTGCAGGATGGAAGAGAGACCAGAGGGCCCTATTGCACAAGGAGCTCCTGCTAGCAGCATTACAGCCCACAAGCAAGCACACAAGGACTGCATCCTGAAGTCCACCATCCCCTTGTCAAGAAGCAAATCAGAGTCCTTACATAACACAGCCTGCTTCAAATTAACCTTTTCACTCTGAAAACACAGAGCAGCATAGCTCAGCACCTCAGGAGTCTTCAAATTGTTTAGCACCACGACAGCTCTATGAAGAATTAATGCACTCGAGGCAGGGAGGGATTAATTCTTCTCCATGGAGTTTTCCTTCATTTCAAATAAGATTCATTCTTCTGCCTTCTCCAGTAACTCTCCAGAGAGCACACAGCCCGACAGCAGTTTGACCATCTTCCCCCATCACTCCAACACCGTCAGCAGTTCTGGCTACAGCCATGAATACAGTCAGTAATATGCAAATAAATTTAATGCAATGCAACCACACGAGTCGCATTTATCTCCTCCCACCCAGAAGAGACAGCAAAATCAACAGAATTCCACACCACCACCACAATCTGCTTGTGGTTTGCCTTCAAACCAAGCTGGTTACATTCTATCTCGTATTACTCAACTCATTTTATCAGAAATGAAGCTTTAATCAATTAATCTTCCATAAATTAGTACTTAAGCCTGGGAGACTATCAGCAGTCAGCTATGAACTATTCGGCTCAATATTCTGGTAATTAGGTTACACAGGTCTGCTAGATAACAATCTGAGCTGGATGTTTTCTGCCATCTCCACAACTCAATACCAAAGCTTCTGTAAGGCCAAAATCAGAAAGCAGAGCACCAAGCAGTTCAAAAAGCCTGAGCAACTTCCCAAGTTGCTCATAACACATAGAAAACACAGGAGTTCCCAGGCTTCCACTGCAGAAGAGTGAACAAGATGCAGACTTGAAAGCCAGGATCAACTTCACACAGTCTCAACAGCCCCGAGCAACCACCTTCCTACACAGACTGAGACCTCTGCTATCCAGCATTTCCTAATTTAGCCCAAGACAGAGCATTGGTACATGAACTGAAGAGCTCTCAAGGTGTCTGTGGTCAAGGAACCAGAAGGCTAAAGGCTAGCAGCAGTGATGCAATGTGCTCTTCTGCCCTACCATCACAGCCCTACACCCCAGCCATTGTCCAGATGTGGAAGCTCTCGTTTCAGCAATAAAATTCAGAGCACCAGACTGCATATAGAGGTCGGACTACTGCAGCCCATGGGCCATCAGTCAATGCTTTTCCTTCATACTTCTATGGGTCGATAGGCTAGAGGGGTGAAAGCGTGCAGTAAGAAAATTGAGTGGCAAAAGAAGCAGAAGGCCAGGATGCTGCAGGATTTGGTAGGTGGAGAAATAAGCTGTCTGGAGCAAGAGTTCTGCAGTCACTTTGTTAACATGTAGTCACGCAGACGGGTCCTCACACCTTATCCAGAATAAGGAATTTTAATTACAAGACAAAATTCACCCACCATGGCTTTGTAATGTGAGCTTCTGTTCTTATCTGCATTCAAATCGAGGACATCCTAACTTTCTCTCGTAAGCAGTCCTGTTCAGAGCTGAAAAAGGTTTTTTGGTGCTGTCCTAGGAGCTCTGTGGTTCAGAACCGGTTACCTCTTCAAGGCAGCCATGAATTTTAAAGACTTTTTGGTTGAGACTGTTCTCCATCTGGTTTGCAATCCACCTACCTGCGCAGTCTGACACCCACTAGCTGGACAGGACTGACTGGCTCTTCCCTCTGCCTTTCAGGGAAACCCAGATCTTCACCCTAGGGACACAGAGATGCACTAACAAGTCTGTTGCATAAACTGCAACACTAGTCTGGAAATGCAAGCTCCTACGAGCAGGCACTGCAGCCAGTATAACTGGCTGACTGTCGGTATTTCAAGAGTTCTATCTTGCCAGGATGTCCCCTGGGCTAAAGCACCCAGAAAACAGGAAAACCAGATTTACAGTAGTTTGTTAGGAACAGCAGAGAGTTTAGATGCAACATGTCATGGTCATGATGTAATAGTCTACCAAAAGGGAACAAAACTTAATGTAGTCCAGCAAAGGACACATCAAGAAAGTGAAAAATATTTGCAAATAAATGCAAACAATTTTTTGTTAAAGAACAAAAAGAAACAAAGAATTAAAAAGATCTAAGATGAAGTTGCTCTCTTTAACATGTGCATCATTATGAACTGGAAATTGCATTATTGAATAGTTCAGTTGGAAGGGACCAACAAAGGACATCAAGTCCAACTGCCTGACCACCTCAGGGCCAACCACAAGTTAAAGCATATTTCTAACACACAATGGAGATCTGAGCACACGGCTTCTCTGCCAGCCCATGGAGTGACTTCTGCTACAGGACATGGGACTTAGGCACGTTGGTTTCTGCATCTTTGCAAACAGCCTCCAATCTCACCAAATACATGAGCTGAGCTTTGAGTCTTAAGAGCCTCCAAAGATCTAAACTGTATATTCTGCTACCAGCCAGCCTTCCATAGCTGTTCCCCAAGGATCACAAGAGCAAAGATACTCAGCAAAGAAGAGAAAAATGGGACAATATCCAACAGTAGAGAGCCTACGGACAAAAGGACAGTCAGGTTGGCATAGCTCTCATCCTACTGAAAGCAAAAGGAAACCTTCAAAGAAACACCTCATCCTGCACTGCATTCTCTGCAGATTTGGGTAAGCATTTAAAACCAAGTGCAAGGCCAGGCTTGCAAAGGTGAAGCAACTAGAATTGAGCTCTGTCATTTTTAAATGTTTAGACAAGTCCTAAAATAAGATCAGTTTTTTGAGAACTTCTAAAAAGTCTGAACCTACACTCACCATGGCCTATGTGAGTTTGAAAACATTTGGAAAAGAGATTGAATTGTTTAAAGGTCTGCACATCACTCATTTTAGTTCAAATTAAGTTACAGCACACTACCAAGCAAGAAACACTGTTTAAAGAGGGGAAATCCACACCAAGAAGATTCAGGCTATCAGCAGTAAGACAGTCTCTGTAACTCAGGAAAACATACAGTATCTTAGGGCAGCAAGGAACAGCACACAGCAAAGGGGAAGGGAAAATGTCAGCTTCCCTGCTTAGAATGCACACCTTCACACCACTCTCCCCAGCTGCAAGTTTCCCAGTATATACTCTCCAAACCCAAGTCAACAGTCTGCAGGCTGTAATATCTCACAGGCAATGCCTCCAGCAAGGCAGAGGTGCACACGGCACATCGCCACCAGCGCAGCAGAAACTCGAGCCACAAGCTGCGCTGGTTTCTGTTTTTACAAGTTTTATTTTTATTTCTCTCCCCCTTCCCAGTTCTGACAAACCAGATTGCAGTTGTTCCAGCTCTGGCGATGGCCTGAAGCCGTAAGAATGGAGTAAGCACACAGCAGCTCTCTGCCTCCCTGAACACTCTCCTTGGTTGCAGTGATGTGCAGCTCAGGAACTTGGGACAGAGGTGGGTTCCGTGCATTTAGGAATCTTCAATAGCTCCTTCTTCTGTGGAACTGCCCTGTGCCCTCAAATACACACAGATGTTTGGCATTCACAACATCCTGTGGCAGGGAGCTTCCCAGGCTACCCGCACACATCAAGGACTGAGTCTTTATTTGTTTTTCAGCCTACTACACCATTCAATGCTTATGCTTCTCCAACACTCCCAGAAGAGGCAAAAAATAGCTGCTGCTCCTCTAATGCAGCATTCAACTGCATCTCCTGGCATTCCAGGCCAGGCTGGATGTGGCTCTGGGCAGCCTGGTCTGGTGGTTGGCGACCCTGCACACAGCAGTGGGGTTGAAACTAGATGATCATTGTGGTCCTTTTCAACCCAGGCCATTCTATGATTCCATGATGTCCTTCCTCCAGAACAGCGTGCATTTGTCAAAAATTCTCTCTGCATTAGTACTTTGGAAGTACAAACGACAACCTTATTCTTCATCTCACCTACCCTAACGAAGGCTATCCCTTGTACTAGAGGTTGTTTGCTATCTTTATTCTATTACATCTTCTTTATGAATATTTCAATCCATTATTTTTTCCCCTTGACTGCAGGCACAGTATTTAGTGATTTCCTGATGCTACATAAAATTACAGTATCCTTACTGGACCTTGTTCTTCTACAATCACACTAACCTGTCTGGGTTTGGACACCGTTTTTAAATCACAACTCCTGAAAAATCCTTTGTGATTTTTTCTACAAATGCAGCAATCCATCCTAATTGCTTCCTACATTCTTGATTATCAGATACAAGACTCATTCTCCATATACTTGTCTCCTACCAAGCAAACTTTCCTGTCAGGCTGAAACATCTGGCTTTTCTGCCCTTCACCAGTTTCAGTATTAGGAGTCAAACAAGCCTTTTTAAGTTACAGGAATGTAGAAGTGTCTCTAGAATTAGAGAAATATAGGTGAGGTCATTAAAACCAAACAATTCAAAAGACAGCCAATGAATTATTTAACATTACAGTGCTTAGTGCTGACAACATTTTTTTTTTTATATAAGCCTACCTCACAATTTAAGGCTACTAGGGGCTAGAAGGACCAGTTCACTTCCCAAAGAACCCACAACTGGTTCCAACCAAAGGGGAGAACCCTCCTGCCAAGGTGGTGGGTACCAAACAGCACACAGAGCTCAAATGCTCCTCTAACAAAGCAGAATCCAACCATTCTCATCCCTTCTGCTGCACCCGATGGGTGAAGCACATGGCTCCCCTTCGAGCTGAGCTTCTAGAACACAGTATGGGAGTGCTGCCTGCATCTTCAGTGACATCAAACCATTCCAGCCCTGCAGTTACACAAAAATTGCACTGAAACATAACAACAGTGTTTATTCTCACACAGACATGGTGCAGATATCACCTGCTTTTAGAAGCAAAATGTAGGAACATGTTTGGAATTTTGTCCTTCATCCCACTTGTGTATGTGTACACCCGCATTATTTTTATGCTCAGAGAAGCTCAACACTTTTGAAACAAAAACCTTGTTATTACAAGGATTAATAATCAAATGAACAGAGCATGTGTATCCTGTGAAGAGCAGCTCAGCATGCAGTGGACATCTCAGAAACAGAACTATGAGACAAGATGCAAGACGATCAAACTATCTGGATCTGTCTTTCACTGAACTGAACAAGGAGTCTGAGGTAGTTATACAGAGGCTTGACACCACAGATGAAGTATGTGTCCTAGAAATACCCAATACCCAAAATATCACTATTCTGAGCACTCTGCAGAGCACTGCATACACAACTGCTTGCCAGGCACGGGAAGCAATGAGAAAGGAATGTCTACAGCTGAAATGCAACATCAGTTTCCTCACGGGGAGAAAGATGCCCCCTGCCCCACAAGCAAAGGTTCTTGGCTCTAGCTCTGCCCACAGCACATCAGTTGTATGTTTATCCTTACTCTAAAGGGAAAAAAAAAAAAGGTGGGACACAAAGTAGGGCAGAAATCACCCCCTATGCTGTTTACAAAGAAGGAGAGCAGAGGAGGGAACAAACAGCGCTCTCCTAGGTAACACCGAGCTGCTACTCGTGCTGCACAAGAATGAGGCAGAGCGCGACTTGGATAATAACCGTAACTCACATTCCAGAAGTTAGTTTGTTCAGCCATGATCTTTTGCACTTAAATGGACTAAAAACCATTTCTTCCAGTGCAGTTGTGCTGGGGCACTGTTTCAGTAGGGTCTGGACAGAATCAGCTGGCTATCTCAAAGAATACAATCGCATATATGCAGCATGCAGTCCTCTCTATGGTCTTTTAATTTTATGCACCCTAAAAGCACAGACTCAGAAAAGACTGAATTCAAATCATCTCAAGTACTTACTACTCCTTCCATATTTCAAACAGCTGTGATTTAGTGGTTTTACTTGAACCACCCAGAGCCAGCAAAAAGCCAAGGAAACTCAACTCACCAATCCCTGCACATGTGCTGTATGCACTCGAGATTTATTCACAGAGTCTCCAGATCAAAAAAGGTTTTCATAAAGCCTGCTCTTTAACATTCAAGACTTTAATCTAGTTCCACTACCAAACTGGAATCAAACAAGCTGCAAACACACAGAAGCCTGGGCTAGGGGATGCTTTCTGGCTTTGTTCACTGCTTTTGTTTTTATGGAACCCTCCTGCTGCTCCAGCTGCAAGTCCAACAAGCAAAATACTTTCTGATGAAGGGCTCCCGTGCTCTCAAGTGATACTAATCTCTTCAGTGCAATAGTCAGTGACTCATCTAAGCCAGCAGCTAGTGTCCAGGTGCCAGGGTTTCCCTCCCCAACCAGAAGTTCATGCAGATCTGCAGATCTCCAGCAGCTCATTCAGTCTGGACCTCTGCTGTACCACCCTCCATGTGATATTCAAATTCCAGTATTCAAATTCCACACTTTCACTCAGAGTGCTCTGCCAGGTGAATGGGAATAGGAGTCACAGCTAGGCAGTTGAACAGCATGCAGTCTGAACGGAGAACTCCAGTTTCAGGAGACATTTCTTCAAGGTCTGCAGCTGTCAACACCACCGAGCTCAGCCAGCACAAAACACCTCACCATGCTGCAAAGTGACTGACAGCCAGATATGCACATCACCCTGCTCTAGCAGACTGTCTTCAGGTTTAGTCACACTCACCAGCCCACTTCTGGCCACAGATCATCTTCAGAAAGTGGCACAGTTGTTTGTTTCTTTCTGCAGATTAAGCTCATTACCTTGTACAGAGAATTCTAATTTGCAAGTTACTTTACATTGCAGTAGGGGTGGAACTGTAGCACCAGAGCTGCAGAGAACTAGCAGAGGTGTACAGCAGCCCTGTGCACACACTGCTGCAGTCCACACATCCCAACAGTCCCTTGGGACAGGGGCTCATGGGGAGGGATGCAGAACCAAGACAAAGATAAGAAAATGGGCAGGCAACTGTTGGAGTTAATAACTGTCTTTACACCAGAGCCCTACAGATCACATCTTCTGAGACATCCTCTGTCCTTGGCAGGAGCTCCTTGCATAAAAGGAACAAGCGTGCATTCTCACATGCTGCCACTCGCTCTCTCCAGGGGACCACATGCCCAGTAAACCCACTTGCCTGCTAACCACAGGTGGTGATGCCCATCAGGTGAACTTATTCATTACACAGCAGCAGCAAGGAGCCGCCTGGCACGACAGTGGCTGCACAAAGGACCAATGAGGAACACAGAGGAGCCCAGCGTGCTGCAGCAGTCCCTGGGTGTCCCAGTGCTGACCCCCGGCGCGTTTTGCTTACCATCTGGACTCTTGGGAACGTTGAGACACCTTCATTTCTCTTATTGAAGAGTATGCTTCAAGCTGGAAAAAACAACATAACATGAAGTGTAAAGACTCTTTTTCTAATAAATTGAACCTCTGTTGCACTTGACTCCTGCAGTGGCTCCCTTCCCCCTGAGGAGGCAAGGGCTGGCCAGCTGCACAAAGTCCAGGCGGCCCTGGGAAAACAATGGGATCTTTTTCTCGCCAGAACGAGCCTTCCCGTTCACCCTTCCAACCACGGCATGGAAGACACCCCCAGTGTGTCTGCAGGGGAGAGGAGTCTGTTGGCATGGCAACAGTACACCCTAACTTCTCGCTAATGAACAGGGATAAAATGTTTTGTTCTCATTAGGAAAAATACAGACACATTCCTGATTGGTGAGTAATGTCTCTGCCTCTGGGAGATTAGCTCAGAGCTGTGCAGCCTGAAACAGCCTCAATTCAGCCCACTGCCGTGCTTCTCTTGAACAGCCATTCTCCAAGGACCGTACGTCTCTCAAGGGCAAAGCCTACAGAGCCTTCTGGACGCTTTGCCTTGGGGCTGAGACAGCTCAAGGCAGGAATAATGAGGGGAAGCTTGACAGAACCAACAGGAGCACGCACAATAGGAACACACCCTCCGTCCCCCGCAGGAGCTGGTGCATTCTCACTGCACCTGGGTCCCAAGCCGCTCTTTGTGCTTCCCTGCACCAAGAGCATGCGTCAGCCACATCCCTGCTGCTGGGGGGAAAGGACAGAGCGCAGAGCTGCAGCATGCTGCCAAGCAAAGCTCGGCTGTGTGCAGGCAGCTGGATGAGGACTGCTGCCTAACAGCATTGGTAGGGTGCTGGTGTTAACCATCAGTGAGATTCAGACAGAGAATCTCTACACGTTTTGGTGTTCACAGCGTATTTATTGTCTCATTGCTAGCTGCTGACTCCTGTGGCCATGCACAAAAAAATTATTATTTTTTTTTTAAATCAAGCTTTCATCTTATAGACACTTCCTAGAGCTTCTGCCCTCCAGATACTGGTGCCAGCACAGCCTGTATGAGGACTACAGCAATTCATCTTCTCCAGAGACGATCCAGGGTGGGAGCAAGGCCAGTCAGCCTGGCACAGACTAAACCCCAACCTCCGGCCACACCACGAGCACAGCCCAGCAGAATCAAACCCTGAGCCCAGGGCTTGGCTTGACGCTGCCGCTGGGTTCCACTCACACAGACTGCCTCGGGCTTCAGAGCATTTCCAGGGGCCGGATGGGTGCTCTGACCCTGCTCTCCCTTCTCTCAGACACCTTGGCAGGGTGTGTGCCCACAGGCCACCTCCACCTGCCCGCAGGCGGGTCTCACCCAGGGGACACGGCCGAGCGGTGACAACGCAGCAGTCCCTGCCTGGCGGCTCAGCCCTCTCCCAGCCCCACAAAGGCCCGCAGGAGCCTGGTGATGTTTCCCAGCCCCCAGGGGCCCTCCCCCAGCCGTGGCCTCAGCCGTGGGAATGGAGCTCGGCACCCCGAGGTGGGCTCACCCTCAGCCACTGGCAGCACTTAACTCCCTGTGTGCCGACGTGCAGCGCTCTGCCAGCTCCATCAGTGCCGGGACCGTCCCTGGCCCGCTGCCCCCAGCCAACGTGCCCCTGCTGGGGGTGTCCCCTGTGACACGGGTCACAGCTCAGCTGTGGCACAGCTCACAAAGGCTCTCGGTGCACAGAAAGCCTGGGAAGCAGCCCTCGCTCTGGCAGTCGGGCCTTCCCCCGGCGTGTCAGGAGTTAAGTTCGCATTTCCATTCTCCTGACCCGCACCAACGCCGGCTGAATATCGAGCTATTCTTTGCAGCCTGATAAAGCATGAGAAAGCCGAAGGCCTCACACACTCCTCCTTTCCCAGCTTGGCTGCCTGCCCACAAGCTGTCACTCCCTGGCACCGGGGGGCAGGGGGAGCAGAGCAGGCCCAGCCCTCCTCCTACCTTCTGCCCCAGGACCCCAGCCCTGCTGCCTTCCAAGAGCCGCACTGGGGGCCGACGGGTCTCCCAACACAGCGGCTCCCCAGTAGGAGCCCAGTGTCTGGGTGGGAGCTCACCCCCAGCACTGTCACACTTGGAGATCTGCTGTTTGCAATGTAGGAAATTGTGGAGAAGGGCTCAGGAGCAGAACCTGATCTGAAGGACTATTTGCTCTTTCATGCCCCACTCATGCAAAATTCATTTTTGGTACCGATTCCCACTGCTGCCCCTTCACAGCCCCATCTGACTCTACCTCCTCCACCCCCCCCAGCACTCCCTCCTGTTTTAATGGCTTCGACCGTGCAAACAGCCTCCCTGTGTCAGAGCGCACCCCCATTTTTAACACAAAGCAGCACAAGTAAACATGCCCACACCTCGGGGCCAGCAGTGTTCTCCCACTGGCACAACCACAACCCCAGTCTCAGTGCCACAGCTCACAGCTCTGCTGCACGACCACCTGTGCCCCAGGCTCAGTACAGCACTGCTGGCAGAGTGCTGCTGCCAGGGCCAGGCTGCACACCACCTCTGACCTCTCTCTGCACTTCTGATGGTGCACAGATGCATGGATCCCACCAGGAAAACCATTAGGTTTCTCACTAATTAGGCACCAAGTTTGCTTGGGTCACCAAACCTATCAGAGGGTTTCCTTTGTGATTGTTTGGGTTTTGGTTTTGTTTCCACAAAAGCCGGGATATCCGTCTTCCCTCTTGAAAGCACACAAGCAAAACAACAAAAACCACACAGCTCCAGGAAGGCCCTTTGCTATCTGCACAGCTGCTTTCACCCCAGACAGAACCAAATCTCAGCAGTGCTCATTCAGGGGCTATCAGGAATCACAAGAACTCATATTCGACAGCGTCTTACCAGGCACTCTGTCCAACAACACACTACATATGGCTTTATCCCTTGTGACACACTACCGGTTTCTGTTGCACTTCTGTATGCAAAACCTCTCTGCTACAGCACCTGCAGCTACACAACTGCTACACCAAAGCAATGAACGCACACAGCACCCACAAAACAGCAAGTGTGCAAGCCAAACGCAAACCTCCCTGAGCCCTACAGACACACAGACCATTGAGCTGTGGGAACGCTCGGCCAGTATCACCCTCTGCCACACACAGCTCTAAACACAAAGCTTAATAGAAACAGTTAACATCCTGAGAGCAGCTCTGTGCCATTAGAGCCCTACGTGTAATGTAATCCAGTTAATAACGCCCAGAATAGCACTCCGGAGCCCGGGCACAACCAAGACCTCACTGCCCTGTGCAGATAGCCGCAGCAGTGCTGTTCTCCCTTCTGCAAAGTTACCCAGCACCGTCCACGGGAGCCAACTGTAACCTGTATTTTACAGAAGCCAGGACACAGGAGAGCAATGTATGCTTTTCAGATGTCTTTTTTTGGCAGCTAAACCAAGCGAGCAGTCTCAGAGCAGCCAGGGGCTGGGAACACTGAGGTTACTCTCTCCCCAGAGCAGACAGGCAGAAGCCCAGCTCAGCCTGAGCTCACTGAGGCTCTTTATGCTCCCATCCAGGGACAGAGGTCACTTGTGGAAGGCCGAACCAGAGCTGGGACTGGGCTGCTGGCTCCGAGAGCCCATCGCCGCTGTTGTTTGGGAGCACCAAAGGGCTGGAGCCCATCCCAATGCCTCTGCTAAATACATGCCTTTCAGCTCCAAACTCAAATTTGCCTTACATTCCTCATGCTCTGAAGAAAGAAAACCTGCGCACGAGGTCTGCAAAGAAGGCAATCACTTCCTTGCCAAAACATTTAGGCAAATTCTAATTCTTCTGACTCAGGTTTTGGATAAATTCCTACAGTAGAATCATAAAATCATTATGGTTGGAAAAAAAACTTCTATGTTCATCTAGCCCAACCATCCACCTACCACCAACACTGCCCAATAAACCTCATCCTTAAGCACCACATCTACAAATACAGATGAGATCCACCTCTGAGCAGACCCTCCTGCAGTGCAGCCAGGGCTGCAGCCTGCTCACATCTCCTGAGCATCCAGGAGTCACAGCTCTTCAGTTCACCAATTTTCAGGAGGCAGCAGGTCACACTGTCCGGTCTTCAGCTGATGGCAGTTCATGAGCTTCCTGCACATTGGCTTCAGAACTGCACGTGTTTGAAGAACAGCATCTAGATGCCTTCTGGCAACGTGCCTGAGGCAAAGGGTTCTGGAGAGAAATCTACCATTTCCCAGGCTGATACAAATGGACGGGCATCCCACTGCTTCCACTTTTATTCCCTGCTTGTGAAAATGCCAAGGGAGCTGGCTGCTGCAGGAGGGAATGGAAGAGCTGTATGGCCCAACACAGTTACAAGATGCATGCTAAGAAACATCCTACAAGAGGAAACAGAAATAGGTAGCTGAGCAGGTAAAAAGCAGAGTCCTCTGCAAAAAGAGGGCAAACACCACTGTAGAAAGCGCTCTTAATGCCATTTGCTCTTTCTGATCTGCTCCAACCTGAATGCCGCCCCGAGGCAGCGAGAGAAAGCAGCATGCGGTGAGCAGGAAGGGGCTATGCATGGGCATGAGCAGGAAGAGCCTGCGTATGAAGAAGGACATTCTCCCTTCAGCTAAAAAAAGCAGGGCTATTCAGCACAGCTTTGCCTTTCCCCTGCTACTCGGCTTCCGAGCAGAGCCACCCCACATCCTGCCCCAAGATGGGGCTCCCCAGGGGCTGCTCAGAGGGGAAGGGACAGAGCCAAAAGGGCAAAAGAATCCAGACTGCAAAGGCACCAGTGCCAGCAAGTTCTCCTGAGACTGACAGAGCACGAGGAGAGGCAGAAAGAGAAACTTTGACAAAGCTGTTTCTTAAACCAGCTTTACAGGAATACAGTGAAACAGGGCAGGGCCAGGGCTGAGGGGATATTGAACAAGTTAATAGCTAACCAGCAGAACTGCCAGAGACCACAGCTAGATGAGATTTCAGAGACAGACACCCAATCCAGAACTGTCCTCGAGGGACCCTCTGGGAGCTGTGGTTGCCTCCAAGCTTTCTTCACCACTGCAATGCAATCACAACCACAGCATTATCCTCACCCCCCTGAAGTCCCTGTTTCTCCAGGATACTCCAAACTGACCATCTTTTCCCTCTTTAGGTGCTGCTACTGATGAAGTCTAAAAGCCTTGTTTCTGGATTTGCACCCAAAGGAACCACTGCCAATAATCTCAGGCACCATTTCTCATAGAACACTGAGGAGAAGCCTTCCAGCTTCTTGAAAACATGTCCTAGGACAACCCAGGATATTCTTGAATAACTTCTTTGTTCCAGAGTACAGCTTAGAAAAAAAAAAAGGGAGTCTCCCTACTATTGCTCTGCCATTCAAGACAGTATCATTATCACCTTTCAGATATGTAAGAGACAGCAGCAGCTGAGCTGCAGTAATTAGGAGGAAAGAGATGTGCAGGCCTTGTCTCGTGTCTTTCTGTTTAGATGCAGTTTACACGTTGGCATACTTTACACCATGCAAAGAAAACGTGCCATCTGCATCTGCTCCAGCAGCCCATCCTCCTTTCAGAACTCTTCTAATAGCTCCGGGAAAACAGCACTGCCTCCCTTACCCTGTGTTCTGTCAGGTCAAGACACAGCCACAAAACCATGAATTCTCTTATCTCCAGAAACACTGGCTCTACACGAGTTTCCAAGATATCTGCTTTGAAAAGTTCCCCATTTTGTTTGAGCACCTACCAAATTAAAAGTTGCACTGCTCTCTCCACTTGCAGTGGGGAATGGGATGGGATTGAGCTCATTTAATTCTGTTCACAAGTTCCCTTCCTGAGGAAAGCCAATAACTTTCGGAGAGGCTCTGCAGACTTTGCTCCACTGCTTTGCACGCCAAAGAATGGCTGGTTGGTAATCCTCTTTTCACTCGGTGAGCTCAGACCCAAAGGTTTTCATCCCTCTGAGCTCAGAAATTTCCATTTCCATTTGAGGGAGACATTTTCCTGGCAGTTCTCAAAAGATGCATTCGTAAAATAGGAAACAACCTCAAAGAATGCTAAAGCAAAGGAAGAAAGCTGTACGTTGGGCAGTCTTTCTACCTAAGCCAGGAAAGGAAATTCCTTCCCAGCACCAATGCCCCATAAACGCAGCCCGCTCTGCACCTACCCAGCATTTGGTCAGCCCCAGTGCCCAGCCACCCACCCTGCCCTGTGCAAACACCCAGCAGTTTCTGAGGGATTGGTTTCAGATCTGCAAGAAATCAAAGAAAAAGTTCAGACACGCCTGTGTGCGCGCCAGACAAGAAAGGAAAATGCAGGCTGTGCTCAGATGGCTGGAAGGGATCACAGAGAGGTGAAGGTATTCCACGGAGCTCGCCACTTGTGTTGGTGATTTTTTTTAATTTGTAGTTCGTCAGCTTTAGTTGTCTACAAACGTAATTAAAGGTAATTAGAAAAACAAATCCATTGGCATATCTCTATTTGAAAACGCTAAGAAGTCTGCAAACCCAAAGAGATTGAAACTTTTCTTCTTTCAAGTGCAAAGCGCTCGAATGGCCCACAGCCAAGGCGCAGAAAAGAGCCCCAGTCAGTAACTCAGGAATGCCAGCTCTTAGCACTAACCAAAAGCACACAACCCTCTGCTCCTGCAATTTAATGTCATCTCCCACCAAAAACTCACTTCAAATTGCACTCTTGTAATTCTGTCTATCACCCACCTCCTTGATTCCATGCCAGGCAGCCTAACTGGAGTCGCATTCTGAGTCAGCTGAGCGAGCTGTTTTTCTTACCTTGCTTCGGGGAATTCCTGCTTTGCGTCTCTGTGAAGAGAAATGAAGAGAATGCTACATGCCACATCAGGCAGGATCTCTTCCATCACTCCCAGCTCCTTCAGAAGGGCACTCCTGAGGCATGCCATGCCTTCATAAATCCACATGGCTGCTCCGGGTTTAGCTGGCAGTGGAGGTTCTGCAGGGAAGGCGAACACCTCCCAGTTAAAGCAAACAGGGCTGCAGAACTGCTGGGGAGTTCAGGGCTGAGGAGGAACGGGGAAAGGTGGAGAGCAGAAGGCACGTGGCTGACAAATGCCAGCTTGGAGGCAGAAGATGGCCCTGGTTCTGGCCCTGACCTACAAATTCTTTTGCATGGGGATGTTCTTGCCAAAGTGTTTTACGAGAGCAAAAACACAGAGCTTCACTCGGAGGGCAACAACCATCTTGCTCCTGCCATGCTCGGTAGTTTAAGACCAGGCTGTTTCTGTTGAAGAGCAGTTCCTTCAGCATTTAGGATATTCACGTAACAGATCATACAAAAGATACAGAACAGAAATAGCCCAGCCTGAAACAACTTATAGCTGAACTCTGAAGTAAACGAAGACAAAGGAAACGGCACGGATTGGTGAGGCCAGCAGTCAGCTCAGCAGAACAAGGACACTGCTGTTTCCAGGGGGAAGGGAATCGAGTTTTTTCCTCCCCTTTTAAAGCATGTAACAGAAAAGATCCGATGAAGGATTTTCAAAAAGAGTAACGAGGTGGGTTGGCACACACTGACCGCCAACCATCTCTCTCACCGAGAAACCAAAACAGAGTATTTTTCAAAAGCACAAGGAAACAACAGAGGCTAGTGTTACCGGACATACAGCAGGCCAACTTCCAGCACTCAGAGTTGCTAGATTGCATGCGAACAACTAGATGGGCTGCTTGAATACCTCTTTTTCTGTTGCTTTTGGCGAGTAAAGGAAAGGAGTAGCCAAGGCAGGGCTGAGACAGCAGAAGAAAAGCAAAGAGCTGACTGCACCAAATGCTCTTAAACTGGCAAAAACCTATCATATCTTACAAATAAATCTCATTTACTGAAACTAAGCTATCGTAGTGGGTCAAGAGAAAGCGAGCCCATCTGCTGCTCTGGGCCTTGCGCTGCTTTTGGCCTTACCAGGTTCTGTGAAGCAGCACACACGGCCCCAAGCCTGGCTACATGTCTGAGGGAACACCAGAGCTCCAGGCATCACACATGAACGACCACAGAGTCACAACACAATCCTGACATTCCCACCCACCATATGGCCCCAAGAAGCAAATTTCTTCAGTGCAAACACTGGCTTCATGTTGCCAGTGCGTTAATTAGCAGACTTTGCAGTCCAGTGCACAACAGAGACTGCTGATGTTGGCCATTACGCAGTCAATCAGAAGCCAAACAGAACGAGTACCACATTACTTAACCTATTGAGAACAAAGTTAATGATTTGCCAATTGGACTGACGGACTTCAGGTCTGTTTTCCAACCTACTTTTCTTGGAGGTGTCTTAGAACACACTCGGCATGGCAAGTCCTCTATCATAGAATCATTAAGGTTGGAGAAGGGATCATCCGCTCCAACTATCGACCCATGCCCACCACATTCCCAGAACACCTATCACACACAACTCCTAACAGCCAGTCTCAGCACAGATGGTTGGCATAAACTGAGGGAAATCCACCACCCTGCATCACCCAAACATTCAGGCTGCGTGACCTCAATGATTTAACCAGCTTTACAGAACTGAACATTAGCCATTGGCCTGCAAACGATCACTAGTTATTCTGAGACAATCATGGGTTAAACTATGAAGTTTATCACATTTTCTTCTATGGGATTTTCAGCACTGAATACAGGAAATTAATGAAACGGTCTGAAATTCCTTAAAAGCAGTTGGAATTTAACACCACTCCTCATTTTAGACAGTGGTTTATATACCACATGCTTAATAAAAACTCTACTTTTGTAGAAAGTTTAAGTAAAGCAACAATAGTAAGATAAAGAGAGCAGTAACAGCATAAGAAATACCACGAGAAGCATCAAGAGGATGTAAATAAAGGAGTTAATGTTCCTGTCATGAAGAAGATTCTTCCCACCTAGGGTGCACCAGTCCCACCACATAAAACATTTGGACACAAACAAAGCTTGGGAGTTCAGAAAGAGGGGTGAGGAACAACAGCTGCATTAGGCTTGAGGTTACTTCTAAAGCATAGAACAACTGAAACCAATTGCAATAGGACCAGTCTGAGCTACGTAATTCAATGTGAGACCACTCTAACCTCTGCAGAGAGCACATACACCAATGCACAGTTCTGCTTACGCTGCCACAAAACCCTCTGAGCAGTTCTGTGCAACTAGGTGAGAGCTGTTTGGAGGCCAAAACAGAAGTGTACATCCTAACAGTTTACTCCGATGGCTCCATCATTCTTTCTGGCAATAAGGCCAGTCTAATTTCTTATTCGCCTTCTGCCTTGAGCCATTAATTTTTTCTCTTTAATCCAGCAGAGAAGTTCCTCAGAGTCAATTATGTGCGTGCTTTAACCAAGTCACCTCTGCATAGGTTTGACAATCAACAGGTCAGTCTCGTCAGGTCAGCTGCCACGAGGCACCTTTCTTTGGCTCCCAAATACCTTTGGACTTCTTTCTTCCCTACATACCAATTTTATTGCCATTTCCCCAAACCCACATCACCACCAGAGCCACTGCTTTGGTGGAACCCAGCTGGGCAGCAATCAGCATCTCTGGCACACAGACACCTGTGTGTCTCGCCTGCATCAAATGTCCTTTCCTTCACTGAACCCGTTTTGCAGAATAACGGAGGGAACTGCAGAAATCACAGACTGCAAAGATTAAATCAGCCAGCTAATAGTCAGTTATCGGAGTGCAAGGAGCTTTCTCAGACTCCACTGAAGCATCTCTACAGTAGCTCTAAGGAAACCTTTACTACTCATCTACCCCATTCCCATTCTGCCCAAGACGTACATACTATTCAGGATTTCAAGCAAGAAAATCCCAACAGACCTGTCACATCCAGCCATGGTTTTGGACTTGCCATCACACTGTCTGCTGAACCAATGCTAGCAGTTACTTTAATTTCTGGAAGCCTGACAAGTCCTGAACAATACAGAGCGCAGCGCTGACACGGAGGACAAGCACTAGAAATATTTCACTTTCTGACACATCCCCTGGAACCCACCATTTCAGAGGCATCAGCCTTTTTTTTTTTTAAATAATCACGAGGCATGCTGTTGATGTTGGCACAGATGAATTATTTACACTGCTGCACAGCTCCAAGCCAAACTCCTGAAGAAGCACATCACATGGATGCAGCCACCTGCTGCCGTGCTCCAACCTGGCTCTTTCCAGTCGCTCCGACAATGAACTGAACCCTCAGCGTACATTTAAAACAATTACTATCCCTCATAAACCAGAGATCAGTTACTCAAGATAAGTGCACAAAGGATTAATGCTTTTTGTGCACATCGGCCATGCACCCCATGCCATGAGGACTAGAGCTCTTGCTGCTGCTGTTCCACTAGAAAACAGATGCGTGTATCAAACCCTTCACACCTCTCAAGATAAAGCAACTCTGAGCTGACTGCGTGGGACGAGGCACGGCTATCATTGCACCTTACCTTTTTATTTGCAGAGCAATACACTTAGTGTCACTGCTGTGACAGCCCCAGGGGAACAGCAGCACCCGGTGCATGCTAGGGACACCGTCCTCCTGTGCAAGATCCTCAGCATCCTCCTCAGAACCCATGGAAAACTGGTGGCAGGGGAGGCTGCCCTTTGGTTTTCACAGCAGAAAAGTCTGCCCATCTTTATGCATGACTGCTCAAGTGAACTGCGTGACTGCTTTTGTTGCTCTCAGGGATCCATTCTTTCAGTGGGAACAGCAGGAGGAAGCCGTGCTGGGACTGGGCAGGGGAAAAAAAGCCCTGTGGACACAGTGAATGGGACTGAAAACTCTCCTGCAAATTCTGTGAGGTTATTTGCCGTGATGCTCTGCATTGACTGTTCTAGTGGCTTTTTGGGACACGTTCACACATCAAAGCTCACAGCACACAACAGAAGTCATTACACTAAATCTACTTTAGAAATTGATTAGACTATTGATTTTGTCATAGTTTAGATACAAAGTGACCTTTCCATCCCACAAAAAACAAAGGGAATTAACTCACATACACAATGAGTTTTCATTTCAAAGAAACCGTGTTGCTCTCTCAGAAAGCAAGTTCTGTAGTGCTTTTTTTTTCCTCACAGCTGTCAGAAGGTCAATGCTCCTTCCCCCACCTGAGCTTCCAAACCTCCTGCCCAAAATACGCCAAAGGGACAACATCTCTCACACGCAGAAGACCAGCTTGGAGAGGAACAGAAGACAGATCTGCCTATAGGTCAATAGGTGGTAAAAATCATCAGTACCAAACTGTACATTAACAGCCCACGCAACCCCCCTGCAGGAAACTCAAAAAGGTAACCTCTATTTAGATGTTATTTGTCTGTAGCTAACGAGTTTGGCATTCATTAATCTACCGCAAGAGCTGGGGCTATAGGTGGCCCATGCTGCAGGATGCTGTGGGTGCTTTTCAGTGGTCGGCTCTGCAACAACATGGGCTTGCAATGTGGCTACCAGTTTGCTTATGCTTTCTACTCTTTAAAGCCTTAATTCAGAGACTTCAGCTCAGCTGGGAAGCCCAGCAATGAAAACACAACTCAGCTGGAGCCACAAGAAAGCTGCACCCATGCGGAGGACAAAAGCCAGAAGTCCTCATGGTCTTTGCTTTGAATCTCTCTTAACAGTTGCAGGTTGATACGAAATGCAAGCCAGGATGCATCCCAGCTATGGGTCAGAATAGAAGCTCACAATTAGTCTCCCCCTGTATTCAACATTTCCACAGTTCATCTCAGCAACTTCTCTTGGAATGGTAATCAGCAAACAAGAGCTGGCAAATAAACAGAGCCTCCAGTTCCTACTTCTGTTCCCCGCAGCGGCACGCATCGCTCCCATACAATTAATTCCGCCGCACGCCCGTTTTACCATTCTGTTGGGCAGAATCAATCAGTAATGGGCTGCGATCTGCATGCGGGAAGCCGAACAGCATGCAAATGGAGATCAGAACATTGACAGTGGCATTCAGAAGCCCAGAGCTGCTTCTGTGCTTCAGTTCTCCGGCACTCCGGCCATCTGTTGGCTATGGGTGAGAGGAGCCCAGGGCTCTGGGGTGGGGAAGGCAGCAGAGGGGCAATGCCAAAAGATACCAAACCCCCTCACATGAAAACTTCCTGCACGGTAATCCACAGATCTGCTTTCTCCAGCACTTCCAGGGGGGCACATGCAATACAGTAAGGCTCAAATCAAAGCTGGAAGTGTTAACAAGTAGCTTCAAGGCTGTTAAGCCCAAGCTATCTAAAACACTACACCTTCAGTGCTAACATGACTTCTGATGAGGTCTGGGCCACTACATACAAGTGCATCTCTGACATCCCAGCTCCTTTCTGCATCTCAAATTCCTGTGCCAAGGATGCACATCTGGGCAGAGCACTCGGGAGCACTATTGGGAGCTTCCTCCTGTGCTTGCTCAGCCAGCTGTTCGCAGAGGCTGGCACCACATGGGGACTGCAGCCCAGGACTCCTCGCAGTGCCATGCAGGGTATGGGGCAGCCACTGGGAAGCAGTAGCAGGATCACAGAGACACTGACAAGGCTGTGCAGAGTGGTGGGTGCCCCGTCCTTGCAGATACCCACTGTCAGACTGGATGAGCACCTGATGGAGCTGTGGTGTCCCTGTTCATTACAGGGGGGTTGAAGCAGACAGCCTTGAAGGATCTCTTCTGACTCAAATGATTCTGATACCAAGAGCACACTTCTCCAGGAGCAGAGCACAGACCTGTGCCCTCTGGCTCTTTGCATGACCCAACACAGAGCAGCAATGTCACCTACACAAAGTGCAATACGGCTCAAGACAGGAGAGCTATGGGAAGTGTTCAAAACAAAAATCATTTTGGATGCACGCATGTGTAGAAACCTTAAGCTGAACACACTTCTGCTAACGCTGTAATTTTCAGAAAGATTACAGTGGGGAAAGACGTCAAATACACCCACTCTATTTATAGAGCTAAATGCAATTTGGCCAGAAAGCTCGTTCCAGCAGCACAGATGCCTGAACACAACCAGCCCCCTCCGCAGTGCCAGGCACAGCCTTCCTCTGCCTCCCTGAAGCACAGAACCCAGCAAGCAGCGTCCTGCTGCAACAGCTTCACCCTGAGTCGTGACACCTACAGCCCCCGGCACAGACAAAAGACCTCAGACATGAGATGAATGGGAACAGACAGCAGCAGCAAGATAAAACGATACCATCCACTTCAGGAAACAAGCACTATTTTCTAACAGAGGCTTGCTATGGGGCAGAAGGGGTTTTGAAAGCAGAAGCCCTGGTGCAGAGCAGAGGCTGCAGGAGCTCAGCCCACCCACTCCGCGCCGTTCCAAAGTTAAACTTCAAAGCCAAAAGCAATGTGAGACTCACCCACTTGCCAGGCACAGGAGAAGCGCTCTTTGCAGCGCTCGCGGTGTTTATACTGTGAGCAAACAAGTAAAGTTCATGTGCAATTAAAGTCTGGTATCTGGGAATTTCCTTCAGATCTGAACCATTTGAAGATTCACCTCCTATTTTCGACTGACTTCGAAGACCTTCCTATCAGATCACGCCAACACAAAGCTCTGCTGTGCTTCATTCTCTCCTCCTTTTCTTTTTTGAGGAGGTGACATAAGGGGTTAGAAACTTGTATCGTCACTTTAAAAGCGATTCAGAATCAAAATGAGTTTAACTTCTGCCAAATGGAAGACAAAAATAAAATCCACCTAAGCTGACACCATCTGCTCCTTTCACTTTTTTCCACAAGCATCGGGAGGCAGTGCCGGCTTGTAGTTAACGAGATGGAGACCTAAATTGCTTCCTGTAACCTCAAAAATCACTCTGATCTCTTAGTTAATCTTGGCTAAAAAAATATCTAAATTATTAGCAGTGAAAACAAGTCCTTACTTCAGCAGCACATCCAGAGATCACAGCAAACCCCTGTGCTTCTCCTGGCAGTGGCACAGCACGTGTCGGCACAGGTCGGTGCATCCTCAGCAATGCTGCAGTGCCAGGTGCCTGCAGCCCAGGCTGTGGGGGGGGATGGCTGCACAGCACCAACACCAAGCCCGTATGGCTCTGGGGAGAGCCCGAAAAGCACGTACTTGTGCTCTCTAAGGATTCCCTGCCAGCACTGAGGGCAAACGAGACAATGCTCAGATAAAGAGCAATGCAAACCTCCTGCAAAGACATCACCACAGCCACCAGGTCAGAGATGACTGAGATGTCAGGATGAGGAAAACAATACCAGCACAACGAGAGCCAGCTGCCATGCTCCCGCCGAGGTAGAAGCAGCTCCCCCACGGCTTTGATGAGCAGCCAAAGATGAATCTATTCAGTAATTCTGCAATAGGTAATGAAGGAGCCACAGACAGATGAGCATCAAACACGGGCCTTCACCAAAGAGCAACAGGAAGGCTCCACTTCTGCTCCTATTGTGTCCAGGTGCACGAGGGAGGAAGAGAAGCTGTAGTCCTTGTGGTTTGCTTGAGAAGCGGGAAGCACTGGGGCTGCCTCACCTCCACCTGAACGTCCCCTCAGCAGGTGACCCTGCAGCATGAAGCATGCTGTGCCCATACCCAGCATCGCTCCGGGAAGTGTGCAGCTTCAGTTCTTTTCTGTTGCACAGAGCTGGGCAGCAGCCCTGGGCAGGCAGCCGCATCCTACAGCACAGACCTTCTGCGGGTGTGTTGGGTCCCACCAGCACAGTACTCGGAGGACCCTCCTCAACCCGGCACCAAGCAGAGGGCACAGCTCAGCCACTGACAGTCCATGCTCACCTTTCTTGAGAGAGTTATGCTGGTAATTTTAATCTGATTAAATATCGTTAATCGTATTACTAACCTAACTCTTTTCACATGTTGGAAGATATTTCAAGAGAAAATTCCATAGGTAGCCCTGCGATCTGTGAGCTTTCTGGCCCCACAGCCACCCAAGCCCAGCCCCAGCCCTGCAGATCCCAGCTCTGCCAGACACCCCTGCCTCCAAAATGACCCATTACTACTTGCACGACTCCGTGCTGTTTGCATTACTGGAAGCACCCATTCCTCACAGAACACAGGACAGTGCTCCGACCTTCTCCTGACCCACAACAACACCTCCAGCCCCAGCTCGGCTGCCCACCTCACACACGCACCCACACGCCCCCCATTAACGCAGCACTCACCGATTCCCGTATTTCACACACAAAGCACACGGCCGCCTCCGTTCAAACGGCGACTCCCGAACCGACCGCACCGCGATCAGCGCCGTGCCGGGCATCACCGAGCGCAGAAAGTTCCGACGGGAAGAGCTCCAATAGCATCAGCACGGCACGACACTTCCCGTACCGGAGGTGCCCGTGACAGAGCCGCCTCCTGCCGCGTGCCACCGGTGCCGGAGAAGCGCTGTGCGGGATTTGGGGCGGACGGCTCAGCTCCCCCAGCTCGCGATTCAGGCGGCTCTAAGTCAGCAAAACGGGTCTAACGGCGGAGCCGGGACGGCGGTACCAGGAGCGGTGCCGGAGACTTCAGCGCTCCAGCCGCCGCCGCATCTGCTGGGCCCGGGTCACCCGCGCCCCTTCGAGTCCTTCCAGCAGCTGCGATGCCGGCTTTGGCCCTCCGAGCTACATAGCCCAGCGGGGCTGGGAAGCTCCCGGCACCCCGCACACGGGCGGAACTCCCGGCCCAGGACCCGACCCGGCCCGGCCCCGCTCCCACCTTTCCCTCTGGGGCCGCCCCGCTACCGCCCCCCTCCGCGGGAGTCCGCTACCGGAGTCCCCCCCGCCCCTTCTCCCACCGCACCAGGACCACGGTTCGCCGCCGCGCGCCGGGCTCGACCCGGGGTGGGCTTCATCGCCCGGAGGACGTCCCCATGCGGCCCCACCGCAATCCGGTCCCCGCGGGGCCGCGCCCATCCCCCACGCGGAGACAAAGCGCTGCCCCCGGGCCGCACCTGCCGCCACCCACCGCCCCCGGCCCCGCGTCGTCAGCGCCGCCCCCGGCCCGGACACGGCCGTACCGGTGACGCACCCCCCCACCGCGACCCCCACCGGCTGCGCCGCCCCTCACCTGCCGCCCCGCTCCGCGCCGCTCCCCGCCGAGCCGCGCCGCCCGCACCGAGCCGCGCAGCGCCGGCCCCGCCCCCACCCAATCGCAGCCCGCCGCCCGCCGAGGCCGCGCCCCTCTCCCGTCCCGCGGGGTCCGAGCGCAGGCCGGGACCTCCCCGCCGGCGGCGCCGAGCCCTCGGGAGGCCCCGAACCGCCATTGGCTGCCGACGGGAGGGGGCCGGGCCGGGAGCCGGTGGAGACGAGCGAGGAGCGGTGCGGAGGGGCCGCGGGTCGTCCCGAGCGAGGGGCGCGCGGCGGAGCCGCCGTCGGCCGCGTCACCTTTGTGCCGGCTCTCGCGGCACGGAGCCGCGCGGCACCGCACGCAGCGCTGCCCGGAGGAGCCGGCCCGCAGCAGCGGCAGGTGGCCGGGGTGCCGCACGGCCCCGCGCGGTATTTGGGAAGCGCTGCGCAGGGAGCCGGGATCGTAACAAAAGCGCCGTTACCTGCAGCCCCAGAGCGGCCCGGAGCCGGTGGTGATGGCGGCGCGGAAACGAAACGTGGCACGCTTCGACCGCGGGCCCCACGCGTCGCCCCGCTGGAACGGCCGGGCGGCACAAAGCCCTCCGTCGGTAACGGCTCCGCACGGACTCGCCGTTAATGCGCCCATTTTTCTGGCTTACACTGCGACCTCTGTGCTCCCAGGCGTGCCGGCCGTGCCGCGCTGCCTGCCCTCGTCCCCACACAACGGCTGGCTGTGGCACGCTGCGCTGCAGGTGGACCGAGAGCGGTGACAAAGGCCGACGGCCACGCGTCTGCTGCAGCCACGGGCAGATGTGCGGAAAGGCCACACAAAGGACGGGCCGTGCCGGCAGCACCCAGCCCTGAGCGCGGCACGGAGGACGCAGCAAGCTCACGGGAGGAGGAAATGGGCACAGAACGAGCCGCGTGCTCAGCGCTTCGTGTCCCCATCGCTCCCGCTTCTCTGCTGGGGGAGAAGCTACAGAGCTACTGAAGGCACAAAGCTGTTTTCTGAAGGGCCGGGGCCGGCTTCCCTCCCACGTGCATTGCTGACATTTCAGAGGATCGCTGTTGGTACAGTCCCACGTCCCGTCGCTGAACATCCACTCTCTTTGTTACGCTGTGTTGTCCATCTCTAACTCCCATCCAACAAACTGCTGCTTTCTGAGGGAGAAATGACGTCCATGAGTGCGGTCCCGCAGAGGAAGGACTGGTTGTAGGGAGGCCCAGCTGCTCACTGCACACAGGGACACCCTGGGGACACAGCATTACTGCTCCTCGCCCAGGCCAAGGAATCCATCCTATTGCCACCCTCCCAGCTCTGCATCACTGTTGGGGTTAGGGCTTGTTCACCCAACTTATCATCATCTTAGAATCAGACATTTTAGCTGAACCTGCACTGCTTCCACCAAAATCCAGCTTTGGTGACTAAGAGTGTAAAAATAAACTATTTTTTTTCCCTTTGCCCCAACCCATTCCTGATTCAAGACACTAATCCCCTGCCTACCTTTCCTCCAGAGCCAGTCCCGACCTGCAGCCCCTCCAGTCTGTCTAAAAAAAAGAAAACCACCCCCTAACACACGCACTGGAAAGCTTTATTTAAAAAGCAGCACATCAACCCAACCCATCCCGCAGCCGGGAGAACACGCTGGAAAAGAGGCGCGGAGAGCCGTGCTGGAGGGCTGCAGCCCTCCGCCTCTCGGGGCCCCCCGCAGCCACGGTGCATCCCAGGCGGTGCAGCGGAACGCGCTCCCTCTGCAGGAAGGAGCTCCCGTCGCTCTGCACGGCGATCCTGCTCCCAGAACAACCATAAAAGCCGGTTGTCGGGCTATGAACGGCACGGCACAAAGAGCTAACATGGCACTAATTTGTTCGTTCAGCAGCTTCTGATTCCCATTTATTCAGAAGGCTTTTTATATACTCAAATCCACACAGGATCCTCCCCCTCTGGAAGCCCCTGCTCGCTGCTGCTTCTAAGCAGGTTAGCTGAGTTTCTTACGTAACCGTTGTGGTAATCACAAGACCAGCAGCTGCTTATACCCCTTTTGATTCTCTTGCTCTTCCTCCTCTCTGAGCAGGGGATGAAACTGGTTTGGAAATCACGAGTGAGTCCTGTCTCTAGCTCCTGGCCATGAACTGCATCTCCAGCAGCAATTCAGGGACCAGCAGAACATTGGCTGCATCTGCCCTGCAGCTTTCAAGGTTTCAGTTTGTCAGGACATTCAGAAAGAGCACTATGGTCCTCATTCCCTGCACCTAAGCACCTCTGCCTTTGCAACAGCCGTGTTGAAGGGCCTGCTCCCAAACTCAAATCAAATAGACTTTAATGGGCAGCCTGCTTCAGGCACTCACAGAAAGGCCACCGTAGGCTGCAGCCATTGAAAATTAAAGGTTTATAGCAGAAGTGGGCAAAGCAGCCTTAAAAATTAACCTTGTGTAGGATTTCAAAACTGGTTGGGAAGGCACCGCACAAATTTGACTCTGAAAAATAGTTGTGAATGTGATACTTTTAGGGTCTTATTCGATTCCACACGTGTGTACACAATCCTCCCTCCTACTGCACATCTCAGTCCTCTCCTGAAGTAAGCAGAACTGCTCTATAACTGTGTCCTCAGCACCACACAGAAGGAAGTATTTGTTTTTAGAAGGTATTCTATGCAAGAAACTGTCTTTGCCAAACATAGTTACAATCAGATCAACAGGAACACCTGCAGCTTCCAACCAGGATTGTCAGGATGTCTGAACATCCAAACCATAAGTACTAATAAACAGACACACACTGATTGTGATACCACATATAGTCGCCTTTGTTATGTATTCATAAGTGATGTTTGATATTCCTTTCCTCTGTGGAAGAAATGGCAAGTTCTCTTCAGAATGCACCTACTGTTAGAAGGCAGCAGTGATCTCATTCCTTGTATTTTCCATAGCCACTAGCTAGGCTGTTTGCTCTGCACTTAAGAATGGCTTCTCATGGAGCAGCAAGAACTCAAAATAGCTTGGCAGGAGCCAAGTTCAGACAACTGCCATTTATTTTTCTATAGTCATTGTCCACTCACAGGCTTCCTGTTGCTGTTACTTGTTCCCTCTTCTCTGTCTTGGTTAGCAGCAGAAATAACATGAAACTGCACTGGCTTTCTCTGACTTACAGACACACAGGTCAGCCCTTGGCCTCATTAACACCTGCAAAAAGGACTGCAACCACCATCTCAGCTGGTGAGCACCTGGGAAACACGGCTGTCTGAGCCATCCTACCCAGAGAGAACTTCTCTCACAGAGTGCAAGAATGTCAGTCTTGAAGGGCTTAGCAGGCAGAATTCTCTTGCACAAAGAAAGCTGCAGCTGAGAGACCCCATTCCCAAAAGCAAAACTAATGTAAACTGTTAATAATCCACAGGTATGAACAGAGCACTGCTATTTGGTTTGTGTTATTTTTTGCTAGAACAGCCCAGAAGAACACAAGCAACAAACCACTCACCTGGCTGTGCCTGAACCACCAGGAGAAATGCAAGGAGATGTCACTGTATGCAGTGTAAGTCACTGCCAGTACTGCAAACACACCTCACTGGTGGGAGCACTCCAATAAATACTTCAGCATATAGCTGGGCTGCTTTTGTTCAGACTTGTGTATTTACTGCTGTGCTGCCATGAGGAGAACTAGCACGAAGGAGCGACCAGACGAGGTGTGCAGCCCGTGCTCCGCTGTCGTCCTGGATACTGCCCTCAGCTCCAGGTACAGCTGTGCACAGTCACACCTTCTGCCTCTGGGCTGCACGTGTGGCAGAGCACCGAGCTGCACACCGTTGCCACAACAGAGTGATGATTCAGGCAGGGAGCACACATCTGTCCTCCCAAGTGCTGTTACAAGTTGCTGTTCTCCTCATTGTAATGATTCTGCTGTCACTTTACGTAATGCACACAACCTACTCCTGAATCTCTGAACTCCCCACAGAGGATGAGATCATTATTTTCACCTTGATTCATATCGCCTCATGCAGCTCTGCTCAAATTTCAGACACAAACAGAACTGCTGTGCTATCGCTTCTTCTTTCATTGCACACTTGTCTCTGATTTTCGTTGCGCTTCTGCAAGAAATATAACCTGTAGAAATCTTTGTGAAATGAGAAAATGAAATATTACAGATTTGAAAAGTTGCACTGATCTGTATACGTACTTCTATATGTACTGTATATGCAGCTGAATGGGAATTTTTATCCCAGCTCTCAAGCCCTCGGATCAAACAGCTTCCCCAACAAACTCTACACTCCAAGTGGAATCAGCAGAAATCCTTCCCAAAACCACCCTTTGCATATTTCATCTTCTAAGTACTGAATCAGCACAGACCTTTCCTAACATTGTTTATTCAGTCATAATAGCACCCATTGCTACCAAACGATGTTGGTGCCTCAGAGCAGATGCCGCTGTCCCAAACAACTTTCAGCCTTGAAAGCTTACAATCAAAACCTCCAGCTCTTTTCCCATGGTTACTGGAAAAGGCTTCACATATCACTGTGTACTAAACACAGCTTAGTCATTCTGAAATGCTCACACAAAGGCATTTGAGCACAAAGTCAGGTTGTCAGTGCTTTGCTAAGGTTTCACAGAAGTGAAGCCTGGAAGAACCTGAGCTCCAAGTTTGGTTTGTTTATCTGCTACCATCACAGGGAGAAAATGATACCGACAAATACCAACGACTGTGTCAGGCTGTGCAGACACTCATGGTTAGCTGTTTAGACAGCGTCTTTCCTCAGCCAGCCATTCTTCATCCCTTCCAAGAAAAACAGCTGGAACTCACTTATTTCCAGTTGCTGTTTTGGAGTAGTTTGCACAGCACCGTTACCATAAAATACCACCATAGAAATACTGCTGTAGAGCAGCATTTCCAGACAGGACATGACTAAAAACAACTCCAAGCTACTGGGGATAAAGAGAGTGATTCCCAAAGCTGCTTACTGCAAGCACAAAGCAGCTAGGGAACGATGGGTCAAGGAGCCTGTGGAGAAAGGACAGTTGACTCGTACCTGCAGAATAAACTTAACTTAATCACTGCACTTAACACATCTCTGCTCTTGCCAGTAACGTGGCTACAGTTCCAGAAATGCTTTTGGAAGCTTTGTAACCAGAAAGTAATCACATATGATTTAAACATATTTTAAAGGAACCACCTGACTGTACAGACACATGAAGCTGTATGTTACACCACAATAGCTTCAGTCCTCCTTGCCTGTTTCACTCCTGCTGTTTGTTACATAGAAAACTATTGCACCTAGAGTAAAAAAAAAACCAACAACAACAAAAAAAAAACCCAAAATAAGTAACCCCAACCCTAAAAACATTGGAGAAAATATCTCTACCTGATTGGTAAAATGACTTCTCATGTTTTGTGTACAGACAAACTGCAAAATTATTAAATCAGGAATGAAATTATAAAGGATTACACATGAAGTACTTTGATCAACAGATCAGACAGATTGAAAGAATCATTTGAACTGAAAACCACAAATAAAGCTCCAGATGAAGCTCACCGGCTGGCATAATACATGAGATTAAACAATGGAAGAGCCAATCAGCAAATTAAATCAACAGATGAAACAGTGGACTCTCTTTCACTTGAGTTAAAAGCCACACAGCCACTCAAAGCCTTAGCACAGAGTTAACACGGAGCCTACAGCAGTAGATGGCCAGCCCTGACAAGCTTCCCAAGCACACAGCAGAAGGCATGAGAAATGCTAGCACAGATTTATTTGGAGTTACAGTCTAAGCACAGTGCAAGTTTACTTTGATTAATCTAGTAAATGATGGCAATTTATTAGAGATCAGTTCCCTTTCAGTAAAACATAGAGTACCGGCAGGCTAACAGCAAACACAGTACATGTCAGTGCAGTGCTGTACATAGAATTCCTCTTGATCTGCGATTCCAGTCTCCGCTCTGTATCACACAGCTCTAAAATCACATCTCTCACAGCAGCAGCCTGGCCCTTACTCTCCCCGGATGACCTGGCTGCTACTCTTTCCATAGGTCTAGAATGAAGCGCAAGTTTAACGCTCTGCACCTCAGCAATGATTTGTGCTATGCTTTCCTGCAGACGGGTAAACTGCTGCTGTAAACTCCCGAGACATGAACTGACTTGTTTAGTGTAGTTAAGCTGTTCTTTTAGAGGAATTAAAAGAGAATCTATTTTTATGGAGTCACTCCTGTCTTCTCTTGCCAATAAAACACCTTCTTTTATTCCCTGCGACGTCCTTGTTTGCAGAATGTTTTTCAGGTCTGCTATGACATCGCTGAGATCCTTCTGCTGCAAGTCATAGGTGGATGCCTGCTCTTTGATGGCTTCTTGCAGATTTATTGGGCCCTTCTGTGCTTCAAGCACCAAGACTTTCAGTTCCTGCAGCCTTACTCGATTAACATAGGTGGAACCAAGAACACCTATAACAGCTCCCAGCACAGAACCAATAATAGACCAGTTCTTTGTTTTTTCAGCTCTTGTCCTCTCTTTCTCATGGCTCTCCCTTACAGCAGCGGAGAAGAGAGAAAATTTTTCTCGCTCAGATTCTTCTGCATTTAAGTAGGCAGCTCGGTACCTCTTCTCCTCCTGCAAGAAACACAGCACTTTGATTTTATAACTTCACCATTTTGTAACTTCAGATTATAAAGAAAGAAAAAAGTGCATCCATCAGTTGTTTCAGAAATTGTTTCATAGATTTTTCTTTTAAACGTATGATTTTCTTTATTAATCCCACTTAAATTGGTGAGGCATCATTTTAAGTCAAAGCTAAGACATGGAAAAGATCATCAAGAATTACATTTGAAGACTGTCTAAAGCATAATCTGTCACATGGTGATGATAGAAAAGTGCTACAAATGGGCAGCTTTTCCCTCCCCATAAAGAAAGCTTTCTCTGGCTCTGCATACTTCTCCAAACACCACCTCCACCCCACTTCTCCATCTCAGTTGTAATTCCCTTAAAACAGGAACTGAAAATAGTCCTGGAAAGGATGTCCTGGAAAGGCTCATCTCATGATCACATACACTTTTCACTCCTCTGCCTTCTCTTTCTTCCCCTGTTCAAAGACATATGTTTTCCTTTTCTGCCCCTCCTGGCTTTGGTGTGGCAGTTCCTGCTGTAGGCCAGTTTACCTCAGCAAAACAGTGGAAACTTTATGGCTATTTTCCTGCAGTAAAATTTTTAGCAAAGGAAAAACTGTTTTTGATAGTGAACCTGTCTGTCAATTGACTGCATTCCCCAAACTATCTGTCTTTTGAGCATGTATTTCTTTTGTAAGGCAGCAGTACCACCATACAGTGATGACTTTAGTTCTATCTTTCTCCACACTGATGCAGAGCTCTGTTCTTGAAATCTCATCTACACAGACCTGATCTGTTTTTTGGACAGCTCTTTTTAGTTCTTTGCTGTTGCTCTGCTTATTGATTCAGAAGATCCATTTAAGCTCAGGCATAGCTATTAACTTATTACTTGCCCAAGCTTTGCCATAGATGTGCCAGTTTCCAGCCTGTTTCCTGCAGCTTCACTCAGATTTCTGGAGTTTAGCTGCTATCATGCTTTCATCTGTGACTGATGGACTATGAATGACTGTGCTGCTACTGCCAGCCTGCTTGGCTCCTTCTGACAAGGTGCATGAGGACTGCACTCTGTTGGTGCAGGACACTGCCCCTGCCTGTGCTGAGGTCCCCCTCATCTTCTTGCTTGTTCTCCTTCATGGAGCAGCCTTGCTCTTACTGCTCTCTGACAAAAGCCTTAGTAAACTGTGTGGGGGCTGCAGCCAGGTGAACGGGAATGGCTTTGATGGCTTAACAACTGGAAATGCACTTCTCTCATGATATGGAAACTAACTGGTTGAATCCCATATATATATATGTATATATATTTTTTTTTCCATGCACCTGTCACCATTCAAACAACGTTCTAGGTTTTTCAGCTTTTGTCTCCAAATGCACTACCCTGTTGTAAGATGAACATGATTTCCACATCAGATCAAGTCCCCCACATTGCTTCAATTAAAACAACTATCACAAAAATTAACTCAGATTACTGGACTTATATACTAATGCATATCTGCAGAACCAGTCACTGGTGACAGAAACAAAGCACGTATTTTTAATTCGTGTTTGCCAGCATTCAGATACCAGGAAATTACCTGCAGCAATCTGTGTTCCAGCGTAGCCAGTTCTAAATACTGGGTGTCATCCCGAGAGACTCTGTCCAAGCGGTCCCGAACTTCCTTCAGCTTTACCTGCTGGGCTTCCACATTTTCACGAGCCTGTCGTACAATCCCTCGAGCTATCATAAAGACATTTTCAGCCTGGGAAGAGAGATTACTTGTTTTAGAGACTTATTAACAGATTTATTAACAGATAGATGTAAACTGTTAGTCATACGATTTCAGGGAGGAAAATAAAAGTAACACAATTCAACACAATATAGGGGACAACTCATCACAGCACAGGGGATACGCTACGTGTGCTGAGCTTACTAGGCTAGGGCTCTGTCACAGTACCTGCACAGCCAGTTAAAGCAGAAAAAAAGACACTGTTCTCCTTGGAGGCTCTCTTCAGCCTCACAGCCAGTTCTCCTAATGGCATAATCATAATTTTCAATTTTATTTTTTTACATTATCTCCACATTTACCTCCGTCACTTTTCCCTGAGCCTCCCGAACTTCATTGAGCCCAACGAACTCTTCGTATTTGTCCCACCAGTTCCTGCCAGTTGCAGATATTTTCTGTAAGGAGTTTTTCCCCACAGCAGCCCCAGCTTCTGCCATCCGGTTCAGAACACCCACAGCAGTTTCTATGGCTGATTTGGCTTCGGGCCTCTTCGGTCCGGAGGCACAGTAGGTCCTCACTAAGTGTACATTCATTTTCTGACTCTGCTTTATCAAAGAATGGTGATACTGCAACCCACAGGACACTGATGACACACTTGATTTATACTTCATTGGCCCCATGTCTTGTACTCAGTCACCAAAGAAAAGTGCTGCAAAAAGAAAAAAGTTATTAAACTAAGGTTGGTAAATGCCTCTTAAAATTAAACACACATGCCAAAAATACCAACACAATTAGATGGATAAACCATCGCTAGTTTTACACCATTACTTACACAGGGAACTTTCCAGTTTTCATCAAAGGACAGCTGTGCCACAGATCCCTGCTTTTCTGCTGTAATTAAGTACTTCTGCCATACTTCTTGATTAACTCACTGCATAGTGACTGTGCACAGATACCAGCAGGAGTAGCTGCAGAGTAATGTAATGCTTCGGCACAGGTGTGATCGCCATATGACAGCTTGCTTTGAGCTTTCACATTTGAGTTTGGCATTTAATATCACAGGTGCTAACAATTCTGGAAAAGAAAAGAAATGAGAAAGAGGCATTAAAAAAGAACCTTGAAAAGGGAAAGAAATGGGCTTTCATCATTCCCTGTACCTCACACTCTACAGACAACCAAAGCACTGAAGAGTAGAAAGACAAATATATAATGGGCAGAGAGAAAACACAGCAGTGCTAAACTGAACATGGGTTTTTCTGGGAACCTTCCTGCAAAACTGAGCTACGAGGAGGAGCCAAGTGTTCATACAGACATCAGGCAGTGAATACATCTTTATGGCTGTGTTTTAAAATGAATTTTAAAATCCTTGCTTACCCTGCAGAAACAACACTGGCTGCTGCTTAACACCAGCAGTGACGTGTAAGGAAAACTTTTATTTTCTGCTTAGCACATTCCTCTGAAAACTGCATAAACAGGCAAAATCTCACTGAAGCTTGATGAAGCCTCAATGAATTTTTATACAGTTTGGGTAAGGCTAGGTCAGAATTTGACCAGAACAATATTATAAACCCACAGCATTCACGAAACCTCGAGCACTACTGCAGTTGTTCTGCTTTATTTGGCAACGGTTACCTGTGCTAACTTTAGCCGGCTGGGGGCAACACGCGTGCAAACACAAACGGCTTCCCCAGTGGAAGACATCTGCAATGAGGTCTTTTTTAACTTGGCTCCTCACCCTGAAGGCCCACTTATATCCGGTGAAACATACGCAGCACGGAGCAACAGCAGCCATCAGCTCCGCGACGGCCTCACCGCGCGCCAAGGCGACGCGACTCATCGCGCTCACACTGACGGAGCCGCGCTATTCTCTCGGCAGCGCAACCGCGCCGCGCCCCGACATCGCCAGCGCGAGGAAAGCGCGCTTCCCCACCCCAAGGACAGCGCTACGGCGGGACGTTCGCTCCCCACTACCGCTGGGGCGGACGAGCCCGGCAGCAGGGCCCTACCTGACGTGGCAGCAGCCTCTGGGCAACCCCTCACACAACGCCCTCCCCCGTGCCTGCCCGCAGGGTCGAGGAGCGGCGCCGGAAGCGGAAGTGGCAGCGGCGGAAGTGCTACTGCGGAATTGCTACGGCGGCCGTGTGGGGTCAGACGGAAACGGTGTGGAGCGGAGCGGAACGGTGCTGGCATCATGTCGGGCCGAGAGGGTAAGGCCGGGCCCGGGGGCTGCAGGCGTCGGTTGTGCCGCCTTCTCTCTTCTCACCGCCCCCTCTCTTTTTAGGCGGCAAGAAGAAACCGCTGAAGCAGCCGAAGAAACAGACGAAGGACCTGGATGAGGTAGGGCGGCGGGGGGGCGAGGCGAGCATCTTTCCTCAGAGCGAGCTCCCGCAGCACCTCGGAGTGCGTGCGATGCGGGCACGGAAATCGCGGGCTGGGGATGGACCTGAGGCTCCTGCTGCGGATCCCCGGGCGTGAGGGCTCGGAGTGGAGGTGTAAGCTGTTAGTTCTGGGAAACGTAGAGGCTGTGTGAAGCACCGGTGATTGAAAAAGAGAAACGTGAATTGGATTGGTGAGCAATGTCAAAATCCTGAGTGCCGAGGAAAACTCCTATAATCCCTTTAGCGGTGCTGCCTATGAAGAGTACATATGTAAGAGACAGAGTTCTGAGCTCTCTTGAATTCCAGAGGATGTTCTGGCAGGGATGTGCAGTGCTGCTTTGCCTGTGCAGTTTGCCAGCAGTCTTATTGTATTTCTCAGAATTAATACGAATGCATTAAAATGAATAGTAGTGACATGTATGGAAAGATTTTTAAGTTATGCTTTTTTAGGTAAAAGCAACGTTTGTTTCTTGTGTCCTAATTAGTCCAAGATTTATTGTGTTTTTGCACTAGATTCACAGTAGCAGTGGAGATTAATGGTTTTGATGCAAACATCATTCAGAGGGCAGAGTGAGATGATGCTACAGGAGGTGATACTTTCTTAATTTTGGAAAAATCAAACACACAAAGTAAAAGTTTGGTCCATCTCTGTGTTGTGGTGCAGCATAAATAAAGCCCCAAACAATACTGTTTGTCATTGTTCTGGAAAGTTTTGCTTATTTACTAGCACTGAGCCATCTTGCATCCGTTTAGTCTGTTAGGTTTTGATTGCTGTTGGAACATAATTCCAGTATTTGAAGGGAGCATATAAATAGGAGGGGGAACGGCTGTTTACAAGGGTGGATAGTGATAGACGAGGGGGAATGGTTTTAAACTGAGACAGAGGAGGTTTACGTTAAATATTAGGAGGAAGTTTTTCACACAGGGCGGTGATGCACTGGAACAGGTTGCCCAAGGAGGCTGTGGATGCCCCATCCCTGTAGGCATTCAAGGCCAGGCTGGATGTGGCTCTGGGCAGCCTGGTCTGCTGGTTGGCGACTTGCACATAACAGGGGCTTGGAACGAGATGAGCACTGTGGGCCTTTTCAACCCAGCCCATTCTATGATTCAATGATTCTGTGATTCTATGATTCTTTGATAATGTTTTTTTCTCATTGCTTTCAGCTGTTTTCCAACTTTTCCGGGGCAGGAGATGTTAACACACTGTTGTTCTTTTCTTTAGACAGATCTGGCATTTAAACAAAAGCAGAAGGAGGAGCAAAAGAAACTTGAGGAGATGAAAGCAAAGGCTGCTGGAAAAGGGCCCCTCAGTAAGTGAGGTGCCATACTGATAGGAACAATTGAGTGGCTTGCTGGCTTCAAAAGTTTAATGTTTTTGCTTGACGAACATAAAAAGATCTGTAACTTTAAGTTACTCAGCACACACCGGGAGGCTGATGGCAGCTGTAGATGATAAGTAACAAAGAGAGGCTATTTTTTTAATTATTATTATTTTTACTGTGCAATTTAACATCCAAATTACTGATGTGATTTCTGTTTCAGGAGGTGTAACTGCATGCCAGGTGTGATAAGCTGTTCTAGTGGGATGGTGCAGAGAGATTTCTGCTCTTATTTTAGCATACCATCCTTTGCTTTCCAGGTGTATTGAGAAACACAGGCTTTGCCACAATTGTGAAATTTTAACAAATCCATTACTTGGTATCTTAGAGGATGAAATTCAAGAGCAGGAGATTCACGACAGAAGGGGGGGGAAAAAAACCTCACCAAAAAAACCTGTGATTGGTTTCACTTGCTTAAGTGAATCTAAAGTATGCTAAGTGAAAGAAGAAATTTTGCAGGCTGCATTGTGATGGTTCACCCAGCCTGCTCTATATTTCAAATGATGGTAGTAGGAAATACTGTTAATACTGTCTGTCCACTCAACCCTATCATTTACAGAAGTCTTACTAACTTTCACAAGACTACATTTATCCATTTTTGCCTTTATTAAGACTGTTATCTTGCCAGAGATCAAAGTTAGACTCTCAGGTTCTCTAGTTTCACCCCAGAGCTCTTTCTGCACCTGGGAGTTATGCTGGCAGTGTAGCTGGCAGATCACCAGAATAGAAGAATAAGATACAGTAAAGTCCTCTGACACAGTGGCTGTATTGATAAATTACAAATCTTAGCCAGCCGTTTTGCAACTTCATATGTGAGTTTGTGCTCTTGGGGCAGAGTACAACCCAGTCCCACTGACTTGGGGTATTTCTTGTCTGTTTATCTCAAATGGATCTAGCTGCTCTGATTTATCTGCTTACAAAAAATGTGCTGGGTGTGGGACTTACAGAATGTCTTTGGCATTACAGACATGCAAAAAAATTCCCCGAGCTTTCCTTCTGTCCCAGCTATTTTGAACTTTATCAGGCACTTCAGTAGCTCTGCACATCTGGATAGCTCTGTCCTGCCATTACTGCTCTTCCTCTTATTTGGTTAAATTTCAGTTATCTGGTTCTAGTCCAGTGCTTGCCAGAGCTGACAGAGATTACATTGTTGAAGAAGGTAGACTACGTCCGAGAGCCTCAGCAAGGCAACGCTGTTAGAATCATTTTATCACGGTGCAAAGTCTGCTGTTGACTATCAGCCCTTATTGTCATTTTGTGCTTTCCACAGATCAGCTATGAGACGTGCTGTAAAACAATACCAAACAGCATTTACAAAATGTGCTGCACTCAGTGCCACGTTAATATGTTGTGCTCTTTCACATTGCTTCAGTGTCGTCAGAAATAGGGGCTGCAAACAACAGATGCTTTGGTAATTCCAGTGCTTGCTTCATTGGGGCTTCAGCCCCAAATGGGGCTCTGGTTGCTGTAGAAATACTGATGCTTTTATTCCTTCAGCCTTCCATTTGATTTGACCAGACTGTTGTATAAGAAGTAATTGATGGAGGAGCAAAGAACTGCTGAAGTACTTTGTGCCCTTGTAAATTAGGGGGTGTGTTTAGTTCCAAGAGGGGCTGTGGTTTTCAACATGAAGTTAAAGCATGTAAGATCCAAGCAGTACCACATGCAGAAGCCGTTCAGCAGTGGGGTGTGGGTTGTACAGGCAGCCTGGTGGGGCTGTCACAGCTGTCACAGCTGTGTCACCTGCGATCTCTGAGCCGTGGTGGTTTGGTTTCTTTTGGCAGCGAGCGGTGGGATAAAGAAGTCCGGCAAAAAGTAGTTCTGAGCTGCAGGATAAGACACCTTCCACTTCCTCAATGGATCTGCAGCCTTCAGAAGACGAAGAGAACCCGTAGCACTTGGGAAGCATTGTACATTTTGTTTAGTCAGAATAAAACTTTTTTGTTAAGAGCTGATATTTTCTCTCTTTACTGTAGCTTTTGTTTTTCACAAGGTTAATCTGGATGCTCGGGTTTAGTTGCAGCTGTCCAAGATGGGGTTATACCGACAAACAGGCACTGCAGGTACCAGAACAAAAGCTCGCGGTACGCTGCCCGTTCCTACGCGCCGCCCAGCCGCGCTGCAGGAGCAGCAGCTCTCTCAGGAGCCGCGCGCCTTGGCGGTGCGATGGCGCCATCGTGCGGTCACCGACCCTCGCTTGGCGCTATGCTGCGCATGCGTGGTGCCCTCCTGCCGGCCGCCGCGCGAGGCTTCGCGTTGGTTACGTCCGCGCGGCTCCTCCAACTGCAGAAGGGTGGCTGACGCATGCGCAATGCTCCTCTCGCCTTAGGGGGCTGCTGTCTGCACCACTGCGGGCTGAGCGTGAGTGCCGCGCTGCGCATGCGCTGGCTGGTAGCGGCTTTTCCCGCCCGGTCGGCTCCCGCCTCGCCCTGAGGTGACCGTTGGGCGCTGCGTGGTGGCTCCTCAGAGCAGCGCCCACCTCAGGAGTAGCTTCCACGGCAGCAAAACGCTGATGGCTGGGCAATGAAAATCCATCCCGTGCAGTTGGAGGCTGGGAAGCACAGATGAACTATCCTGCAAATTCAAAGCAACAGGAAGGCTGAGCAAGCACAGAGCTGCTAGCAGGATAGCAAACTTGCTTCAGATTTTGTTTGAAGGTGCTCAAAATTTCCTGCAACACATGAAGAAAATATGGTTGCAAACTCTCAGTGCAAGCATGAGAAAGCATTTCGTATTTGCGTAATTCCCATCTGTTCTGAGACTTCTTCACACTGCCAGAGATGTCTGTTATCTACTTAGATGGGATTTAGTTCAGACAGCCCTGAGCTGAAAGCACAGCAAGGCTGTAAAGCTCACAGTAACCTCACACAGCATCGCAGGAGGATCCAGGTTGCCCTCAGTGTGTACCACGTTCAAAGCTCCAAAAGCACGCTTGCTCCTGCACTAAGATACGGACAAGCTGGTCCAAACCCAACACCAACATCATCATTTTCACCATTTTCATTATTATTCCCATTCCTCAGTCCAGTACAAGTGAAAATGGCTCTTGTAGGAAATGAACGCTTCCCTGAAGCTTCACATTTGCTGCACAAGAACAGAAGTGAAGCTGGGTGCTTATGAGGGAAACGACCTTCCCTGGGCTGCTTGGTTTCTGTGCTGACAGCTTTCCCTCTCTCTGGTAGGTAAGCCTTTTTATTTTAGCTGTACCTAAAAAGGACACATGAGAACCAAAAACACTGGAAATCATGAGTTCTGAGTGTGAAGGCTAGCACAGTTAACACCAAACAATTGAAAATGGGTTTGTAAATGCCTCTGAAAGTGAGGAAGAGCTTTGGGAAACAACTTATATATTAGCAGCCTACTTCACACGAGGCTACATTATTTTACCTATCTGTTTATTTTGAACCACATAATGTTTGCTCTTGCTGATAAGCAAACCTGAGGTGCACACAAACAATGCAGAAAAGGAGGTGAAGTTGTGGGTACAAGTGTTTGAGAGAGAAGCAGTAAACTGGGGCAAGACTGAGGAAGATGCTTACCAGGGGGAGTCACAGTTGTACCGATAGCATAAACCTCTAAAATATGCTAAATGACTCTGAGCAGAGCTAGGTGAAAAGAAGGTTGAAATGACAAGTGGAATTCTTTTTTATGCAGGATAGCTGGTTAGGTAGGTTATTTACATCAGTCATAGGTTGAAGTATGGTAGCAGATCCTTACAAACAGCCCAAGTGCACACCTGCTTTCCCTCAGCATCAAAGTAGGTATCCTGCGAGATGGTTAAAACGAGCAGGAAAAGGGAATGGGAGACATCATCAAGATTGGGAAGAGGAATTGGGCCTTGATAGTATATCAAGTAAGCAGTAGTTTGACCCAAGAATTACTAAATGAAATGAATTAGGTTGCTGATCAGGGTAAATTTACTGAGGTGGTCCAGAGTGAAATAAAGAGTGAACAGAAACACATGCTTCACAGCATGAGAGAATACACAAGTGTTTTCACCCAGAAACCAGGGCAAGAGGGGAGGAAACCAAATGGCAAAGTGACAGAGCGCTGCTGTGTGAGAGCTGTTCTCAGCAGGCTTTAGTTTAACATAGGCATTGAACTGCCTTTCTGGCCAAGAGTCCTCCTGTGTTTAACATCAGGCTATGGAAATAAAGCTGACAAAGGAGCACTTTGATTGTATGTTTCTACATAATGCTACTTTATGAATGACATTCATTCCTTAGCACAGCTGCAGCTCAGTGTTAAACTAATGCGAAGACTGTATAGCTCTTAAATCACACATGTACATAAAATTACCCCCAGTCTGAAGGGCAGAGAGAAAACAGAGCCCAGAGGGCAGAAGGAAATGAGTGCAAATGATTAAAATAGTACCAGAATAGATGGAAATGTTGTTTATATGGCCGTCTACTAAAGGATGTGATTGCTATAATGAACTCCAGTCCTGCTCTAATAATTTAAAGTGTTTTGCTCACTCTTCGGAGTTACTTCAGTTCTAAGAACATCACACCCTACTCTGAGTCATACTCTCTTAACTGATTTATGTGAGGTCTTCAACATGAAACTTCTCTAACATCCTAAAATGCTTCACTTCTATTCAAATGCAGTTAATTCTGACAAGCAATCCCACAATTGTGTGCACATCTAACAGAACTGCATAGACAATGACTTACAAGCATCAAACTTCCACTACTGTTGTCTTAATTAATGCACAAAAAATTTAAGCCCATTTTCTGCTTGAAATTGTGTTATGAGAACTTATCTTTACAGAAGCTCCTAAAGCATAGGGCAACTATTTCAAACTTAGAATTCAATGTGAGGTGACACAGCATTTGAAAAATTGCTCTAGGATCAGAATCATCAGATCTGCAGCACTACTACAAAACCCTAGCAGTAAATTCATACATACTGGCAGGATTTCTCAGAGCAAATGTGTAAGATTAGAGCATGGATATTGACAACCTGAGACTGTACCCAACTAAAGAGGAAAGAAAACAGCGTCGTACCATTACATTTGCAAAAAGACAGATTCATAGCTTCTTCCTTTTAGTCATTAGTATACAGTCATTATTTGTTTTCAGGTTCTTTATTCATCCTGAAGTGTTTCAAGGAAAGGAAGAAGTATAAACTCTAGCGCCACGCTGCCCAGCTAAGTTCAGGACAGCAGCAGCTATGCTTTTTGCACCTTTCGGGTGGATGCTGGCATTGCGTTGCTCTCCTTAAACTCTAGGTCTGTTCAGAGAAACAGAAGCCCCACCTTATTGTAAATCTCCAGTCCCACAGCCATCTGATAATAATACAAGACTGTAGAATTCTGTGCCTATAAACTGCTACCAGTGGTGCTTGCATGGGGTGGTATTCCTCATGTCAGCAATGGCAGAAAAAGGAGAAATAGAAGTACTTAATAGCTGAGGTTAAAAACGTTGACGGACAGCGACTGCGTTCTGCTCAGGTCAGAACAGTCCGAGGTCCCACAGGAGCAGCCCAGAGCAGCACAACATCCCTGTCCTTTCACCGCTTCAGCATCGCTGCCCTTCAACTTTACAGAAAGTACACAACTGCCTGTTCTAACCAACTTTTCTTGTTTTTCTTTTTGTGAGCAATTAAAATACAAATGAGAGGTACCTAAGTTGCCTTCACAATTCCAAATGTTCCAAACGGTTACTAAATACAACTGTCATTTACTGAGACTGCAGTAAGTTTATTTGGTGTGGGTTAGCCTGCTTTATATATCACTGCAATACACAGATTTCGGAAACAAGTATTAATAAAGCCTTAAATATAATAGAATGATGCAGGAATGTTCTTGATCAACGAAGAAAGCATTTTCTAAACCAGCAAGACAGTAATTTCAGGTGTCAAGGCTTCTAATTCAGTGGAGCATTTATGCTTAGTCTTATCATCATTTATCATTTTCCGTAGTGCCCTCCTCCAACTCTGATCTGCTTCACAGAATTACAAGTTAGACACAGACTTCAGGAACTCAGAAGGCATTATGACCATAGACAGCACTCCCCACACCTGCTTGCTAGCTAATATGCTGCACTCTGTCCCTGAAGTTGGGTAATAAAGTGGGTAACATTTCTTAAAACCTTTTTGTACTTAGCAACAGCAGGTCTGCCATTTCAATACTGTTTCTATAGATATTACTGAACCTGTAGTAGCTTCAAAGCAGAAGCTATACCCGAAAGTACAGGCATAAGTGGTAAAGAATAAGAACGCATACTAAGCTAGTTAAGCAGTGACAAAAAAGTACATAGTTTTAATAAAGAGGAAAAAAAAAACAGGCAGGGTAGAAGTACAGCTGTGATGTAAGGTAGCTTAGTTGAACAGGAAATTTTCATCTACTTACAGAACCTTATTTTTCCCAGACATAGGAAGATAACATTCTTGCTCAGAAGGTAATTCTACTCCAGATCTTTAAATCACAGTTCTTGTTTATTGTTTTACTCAGTTCAAGTCACTTGTCTGTAATAAGACAGCATATCATCTAAACTTTGGTAAAGTGGCTCCTGATTTTGTTTGTCACCACTGTATGTCTGCCCTGGAGGAGGTGCATCCTGGGTGCTGCAGTCACAGGCCTGCACTGGTTGTGCTGCATCCTGAGTGCTGCAACCACAGGCCTGCACTGGTTGAGCTGCATCCTGAGTGCTGCAACCACAGGCCTGCACTGGTTGAGCTGCATCCTGGGCGCTGCAGCCACAGGCCTGCACTGGTTGAGCTGCATCCTGGGTTCCATAGCCATACGCGTGCATTGAAAATGGCACATTTGGAGTGCCGTAGCCATAAGGCTGCATTGGTGGCATCATATGTGGAGTGCCATAGCCGTAAGGCTGCATTGGTGGCATCATATGCGGAGCGCCGTAGCCAAAAGGCTGCATTGGTGGCAGCACATGATGAGCACCGTAGCCATAAGCTGGCATTGATGGCAGCATGTTCTGAGCACCACAGATGTAGGGGTGTGCTGACGGCAGCCCATCCTGCTCATCACTGCTGTCAGTCTCTGCCGATGTTGATCCATCTTCAGCATCACTGCCAGAGGCCTCAGCTGGTCCTGGCCCACCTTGAACACTGTTGCTGTATGCTTGTACAGATGGCGGCACGACTTCAGCTCTGTGGGTACTGGCCTGCACTGATAACTTCTTTTGGTCCTCTGATATTTCTGGTTCTGTTTTTCCAGGAGAGGTTTCAGGACTGTTCAATTTCTGGCTGCTGTAACTATCGTCCTTCTTTTGTCCCATAAAGTAATCGGAAGGTGGTGCAAATTCAGGATCTCGCTCATCTCTGAGTTCTTCCTGCTTCTTCGACCATTGTCCAAACATCAACTCTGTTAGAACGAGGGAAAACAGTAGCTTAAATATTGATTTCAGCGAGAAGAGAGGAAACAAAGAAACAGAAGATGTAGTTCTTAAAGCCACCAGAAGTTACTTTCACCTAGTACATCGCTGGCTAACATGACTTCAGTAAGAACTGAATTAGAAGATTTTAATACAGTAAGACTACATATTTGTCCAATGTAGGAAAACAGAGCAGAACTCCCATTGCTCCAAAAAATATAAAAAAATATGAAATAGTCAGGAGAAAAGCATCAAGAGAGCAAGGAATTTTGTTCACCCTTTTTTTCCTTACCTTTGCCTTTATCCCACTCACGGACATAAGGCACACCAGGTTTCGTATCTCTTCTCTCCTGGATGACAACCTCTACCTTTCTGCTTGGTCTTGGAACTTCAGGCTCAGCTTGTACCGGGCTGGTGGTGTCTTTCACCTCTACTTCGCAGAAGGAGAGAACATTTTTTGTTACTGATAGGATACAACCTCCTAAATGAATTTCACAGGCAGAACAGGAAGCAATGCTATACAGAGACAAGTTAGATTAGCGTATAGAAAGCTTACAGTAGCTAATTTCATTCTAACAATGAAATGAACCCTAGTTTATTTTTTAATTCATTCACATTAGTTCAGAGAATTTAATGGGTAAGCCAGGTAGTGAGGCTGTGTACTTCATGAGTTTTCTATCCATATCAAAAGACTGGTGAAAAAAATCAGTTGCCTAATAGCCCAAAAAGCAATGTGCTGAGTGTTATACTGACACTAGAAAATTGTTAAAAAGAAGAACATGAGCATGTATCTCCACTTCAGCAATCCTAGAGAGGAACACTTCCATTCTTTTTCTTCTGAACAACAGAAGTTGCAGCAGCACACTACTGTTCATCATTTCCAGAACGCTTCACAGTTAATGGCTTGGCTAGACTTCTGACAAGTTAAATATTAGCTACAGTGGAAGACAGGACAAGTGACTAGTAGTGTTATAAGGGGAACAAGGCAGAGATGGGATTAGAACTCAAATTCATCACCTCAAATCCTGAAAGCTAGAGGTACACTCTGCTTACAGACAGGACTGAAACTCTGAGTCAGTATATGATATTGAAATCAACTTGCTAATATTATTCTCACTTATCTTAAAAGCCAACCAGTACAACCTCAGCAGCTTCCCCACGCTTCATTAACCTGCACAACTCCTGCTGTCAGGCATGACTTCAAAAAGAATCAGTCCATGCATGACATCCCACACTTCTTCCTGCATTATGAAGCTATTTCTGGAACAGTTTTATATCTTCACTGCATGGGAACTGCTGATCACAGCCCAAACCTCTGACTGACCACCTAGGCAAGCAATGAGTCAGCTGCAGGAGTGAAGGTGAAATCACTTCTGTTACCAGAAGGGGTGGATCCTGGCCCCACCTCTCCTAGATCCCATTTAAGGGCTGCCTGCCACTGAGGAAGGATCTCTTTCTGGAGATCGCTCCTTGTGGAGTTGCTGCAAGCCTATGACACTGGTGAGCATTGCCATTTATTTTATCTTTCCACCATAATAATCTTACTAAGCCTTACCTCTGTACACGCACTGACTGCACACGCATTGACTGTAATTCACAGTTATATGAACTCTCATATTCTAATTTATATTGCTTATACTGAGTATATAATATCTATATCTTAAATCTCCAAGCCTACCAGTTGTGTGCCCACCCATTGGTCAGGTACAAGATGGAACAGCAACTGTTGGTCTTGAAAAGACATCTATTCATACCTCCATTCTCCAGTTTTTCTGCCTCTTCTTCTAATCCTTCTTCCCTTAACTTCTTCACCTTCCGTGCTCGAAGTTTAGACAGCCTTGATTCTAGAGCTGCCTTCCTTTTTTCTTTTAACTGTTCTCGTTTAGTTCTTTGATCCAGTGTCTTAACAGTAAAGGAAAACATGAATTAATATTCCTGTGTTGCTATAATCAACTACGTATCTTCCTCTGCTGAAGGACTGAAAGCAATATTATCAGGTACTACGTTTCAACAGGGAAAAGGAGACAATTTTCAGTCAAATGCAGGCATCACTGATCATAAGACAAAAAAACCCCAAACAACCAAGTCAGGATGCTCCCATACCTGCTCTCTTAGCATATCCAGTGTCGCCCGTTGTTTATGCCTAAGATCCTGGTCACGAGAAAAGGCAAAGTAACCAACACCAAGCTGTCTGGCCTCTGAGAAGAAAAAGTCAATAAAGTTATCCTCAGTTTACTGAGGATGCAGTTTACTGGCAGCATATAGGCACTGAATGACCACATACACCTCTCTATTTTTTTTCAAATGTGTAAAATAGGCTTAGTTAGATGATGTAGGAAGTGAAGCCTCCTCAAGGAGAGAAAAAAAACATAGTTTACTGAAAAACAGAGCTAGAAGAATGTCCCAGCAATTTGAACAGTTAATACAAACGTGGTTCACATGTATGTGAAGTTTGCCATATGGGCAACAAGAACACCTTTCCCTTGCTTTCTCCAAAGTTAATCTGTGTGAAGCTGAGTACACAAAGCATGAGGCATACCGTTTTCTCGAATGTCCTCATAATGAATGGGCCCCATGGGTTTTCGGAGGGCTTCTTCTTCTTCTTTTTCCCACTGCTGCCTCTGAAGTTCTCTTTTCATATCTTCAGATAACAGCGTGTTCCCATCAGGGTCCAGTCTAATTAAAAAAACACAAAGAAGTGGGGGGGAATTAGGGAGAACAAAGTTGCTGGTTCCATGGTAACAAACAGTGACATTCAGTTATGATTGGGTCTAACCCACTCCTGCATTTTCTACAGAATATCACAGGAGGCACCACTTAGAGATAAAACAATGATGAGTATGGCAAGGTATGGTAGAACATGTTATTAAAACACTTAAAGTTCTATCCTTTCTCAGAGGCCTTATCAAATCCTAATCAAAGACAGAATGGCTGATGAAGTGTTACATGTTCGCTCTTACTGTCATCTGTTTGGATGTTAGCAACCACACATAGAAGTATCTCAGATCGATGTGAGAAGATGAAAGCCATTTGAAATAGCACAAAGCCAGTCAGTTACCCTATAAGTCAATTAGTACTCAGCATGGAAATATTTGTTTTCTCAAGGGAAGCAGCAGCATTTCCCTTTTCATCTAGCTAAAGCAAGCTTTGCTGATAGATGCTCATCCATATCAATCCAGAGACTGTAATTTCAGAACACTCCTCTTTTTATGTTGAACACTAGTAAGTTGCTGCTGTGAAAGTATCTACATCAGCAGCTCTGCTGAGGTACCCTTAGATTACATTCTGAAAACAACTCTGTGCTGCCATAATAATTTTAATAGGAAAAAACAACCAGTTAAAGTGCTGTTAACAAAAGCAAAAGCAGTGGAGATCTAACAAAGTTGGATTTGCTGAATGACTACGAACAGTTTTCAGGTTGTTTGGAACCAGGAATCACTTCTCTGGCATTTTCTGGAAGCTCTAATAAACCACAATTAGCTTACACGGACCACAGTTTTAAAAGAAGCATCAGGTATCTGAGAGATTGCTGAATCTGCTTATTAGAACTCTCCTCTACAAACTACATAACAAGGTTATTAAGAATTTCATTCAGTTTATTACAAATTTCACTTGCGCTTTTATTTCATACGGCCTCTATTCTCTTGCAATTTAAAAATACTACACCAGCCACATCATTCAAACGGTCAGCTGCCAAGGAATTCTTGGCATAGTTTATAATAGAAACTCAGCCTGAATTTATAATAGGAAACATTGATAAAACTATTTTCATGTACAATTTCTGTGTTGCTTCTCTGGCTGTTTCTTAAGGCACAATGCAGAAACCAGCAGAAGCTGGCCTAGAGCAAACCTCGAGAAAGCAGTAGATTAAACAACTGCATTGAGAAAGGGCAGTACCTTTTCCCTTGAAGTTCCTGATCCATTTTAAGTATACTTGGCAAGTCCTTCTTCATACAGCGTCTGGATCGGCCCAAGGAATCAACATAATCAACCCTGTAATGAAAGCAAAGGACATTTCACACAGATTGCTTGCAGGCTTACAAACAACAGCAGCAGTGACATTTTCCAAAAAGCATCTGACACCTCTCAGACTCTCTATATACACCTTAACTGAAAGGTAGAAGAAACTGTCAGACTCCCAAGGTCCCATTCTGAAAGGCCACGTGACAGTCTTACCAGAGACATTTACTCAGTCTCCCTTTGAGCCTTCTGTTCGCTCTGATAACAAGGTGGTGTAAAGAGACGTTCAGAAGTTAAAACATCATCTAGTTTTACACTAAATAAAACTAGTTCTAATACTTGCTTCCTATGGTGAAAATAACAGCACAGCATTGACTTCTTACAGATATGAAAATGCTACAATACACTTCAGTTATCAACCTAAAGCCCATTCAGAAGAGCTTGATAGCATTCATTCAACATGCCCAACAAAGGCTGAGTAAAATGCAAGCAAAGCGTTCCTCTGAAGCACACACCATGCTTCTCAGCAGCTCTTCATAGCACCAGGCACTTAATTTACAGTTGTCACTAAAGCTGATAAAGAGCTATACTTACTGTTCAGTGCTGCTAAAAGCTGCCTGGCATCATGCAGCTTCTATTATCCCAAATTAGAGAATTAACATTACAGCTGAAAGCATAGGATTGACAACCTAGTTTCCCCAAACCAAACTTTAAGGGATCTGTACTTTTATTAAGTTCATTGTTGGATCACTGACGGTTCCATCTCAAATCTCAGTATGACACCACTAGCACTCTGCATTATCTGCCCTTCCAGCCTAGCAGTTTATTCTGGAAAATTATACTGCAAATCTTACTGTGGTTTAAAAAAGGCACAGTGCTCTTTTTCATACTGCTTATTGCTGTTTTAACTGATTATCACAATTAAAATCTTTGTTCCATAACCATTCTTCACTTGTTGATAAAGAAAACATTTAGTCAGACCAGTTTTGTAACTTCCATGAACTATGAAGAAGAGAAGCTACTGCAACACATCTCACTTGTAGTATATTTCCCTCACTGGTGTTCCTCAAAATCCCGGAGGTAGATTCTATTGTGGTGTTGCCTTTGTGAGAACACAAAGTATTGTCTCTTAAGACAGGAAATAGGAAGAACCACCTCTTCTCTATGTGTAGTATTAACCAAAACCAAAGCAACAAAAACCCAATAACTGTCACTGCACATTCTGTGGAATGGAATTCTTTTCTCATGCAATTGCCAAGCCTCAGCAGCCCACTCAGCAGTACCAACCATTCTTCATCTGGGTCCTCTGGCGGTGGTATTTCCATTTCTGGTTCAATTTCCTCATCATCTGTCTCTTTTTCTAAAGTCTTTCTAGCAGCTTCGTTCTGATACAGTTCCTGTACTTCTCGCTGTTTGTCTATGATCTTCTGAGTGAAATCCACTAGGTACAAATCTTCAGTTTCTTCATCTGAGGCAGAAAATCAATTCGTAGGGAAGAACCACAAGGAGAACAGAACTCAACACAAAAATCAATAGGTACATCACGGGCACAGTCACCTCCGCAGCTGCCAGCAATGCCCCTGACCAAACCACTGGGGAATACCTTCATCTCACCTCGGGTCAAACAAACCTGGAGCTGTGAGCTGGCTCCACAATGGTAGCCTCCATTTGTGAACACAGCTTTTATGCTTTTTAAAAGCAATTATTTATGTGTGAAATACAGAAAAGATATTCCTCTCCACATTGAAGTATTCTATGCTCATTAACTATTTCAAAGCTCTAAGGTTTGTTACACAACAGTACAAATACTTAGAATCATAGAATCTCTAAGGCTGGAAAAGACCCACAGGATCACCCAGCCCAACCATCACCAACAGCACTCACTAAACTAAATCATCACTTATTTGATGCTTAGCATTTCCTATGTTAGCAGAAACCAGGCTCTAGAGTGCTTCTTTGAAAAGTGGAAAACAGTGATGATGGCACATGTGGCAAAGTTGGACACTAATAAGGGAAACATTAGATATTAATTGCAAAGACATCTGGATTCTGGTCTAATAAGTATTTCTTGCAAGTGACTGAATACGTGAAAAAAGAAAGGGCCAGATCAGGATTCTTTAGCTCTGTTATCTGCTCTTCTCTTCATAAATCCCAAGAGTTAGATTGCAGGACAGAAAAATAGCAATCAAGTGCTAAGACTGCATAATGGAGAACACGTTATTTTTTTCTCTAAGATTCTATATTGAAAAAACAGAATACATTCCACCCACTTAATGACTGACTGAATGAAACAAGCTCATGGTGATTTACTAGGACAGACTGTCCTTCAAAAAGTAATTCCACATTTTCCAGTACTTACATGATTTTCTCTCTTTGATAGCAAAATAACCCATGCCAATCATTTTGCATAACAGCTCCAAAAAAAACACTTTTAAGTAAGAAGACGAGCAGTGAATTTATACTGCTGCAAGCCACTAGATAATGATAGGCCAATCGTTAGGGTGAATTTTGGAAACAAGTTCACATCTCTATCCTTAGATATACTACATTGATTAATAGGAAACACTATAAAAAATAATTCAAATTTAAATTAAAACAAAAAAAGCAATTATTTAAGTTTATCTTGTATGTCAGTGCACACACAACTACTTATTTTAGGTAAGCTTTGTTCACCTGGGAAATCGCCTTTTGTCATCTTCTCATACAGCTTCGCTTTCTCTTCAAGTTTCTTCCTGAGAAACAAACAAACCAACCAACCTGTAACTTCACCAATTCCAAACACCATTTGGAACCATTTGGAACCATTTATGAACCATTTATGTTTAGGTAAATGAGGAAAGTAATGCTAAGAATGCTTGAAATATCTACTAGAAGCAGAGTAATATCTGTTGTTCTTTTTTGTTTTAAATTTTAAACGATGTTTCTGAAGAAACACAGATATCCTGTTCCAGAGCTTATACTGAAAAATAAATTGAAATCATAGCTGAAGTTACAGAGTCAGTCTTCAGTGTAACATACTGAGAAGGCATGGGCATGAAGTCACTAATATTCTACCTCTGCACAACTATTATGGTTGGTCAGATAAATTCTAGAAGACTACTTACAGGTGTGAGATATAGGAAAAAAAAAAAAAAAAAAAAAAGAAAAATACAACAGTGTCACAGCCAGAAATATTAATGCAGTAAAAGGGTGATACAAGAGTGCAACAGCAAAGGGACTACCACAGAGAGAAGGGTATTCCAAAAGAAAAGAAAAGATACCTCATCTCTAAAACTCCAGGCTTACAAGAAGGACTCTACAAAAGAGAGCTCTCCAACCAGAAATCCTTTCCCCACAGGGGCCCTTCAGTGAGGTCTCAGAGAGGTGCAGCCAGGCTCCACCCCTTCCTGTCATGCAGCTGAATTGCCTTCACCTGTTCTCCCAGGTGCTCAATCAGTGGTTCAGGCTGTGACTCAGCAGTTATCATACAAACATGTTTTTTTAAATTTAAATTGAAAACTTTAGCTGATTTCTGGAACAGCAGAAACCAATTTTGACGAGCTAGAATCCACTTACAGAAAAACAGCACATTGATTATAAATGGTGTTTTCATCTGTAATGGACCTGCAGCACTGATTGAGCACCTGGGGGAAGGCAGGGCCAACCCAGGGGAGCTCAGGTGCATGCAATGGCCTTGAGTGACTGGAAGGGGTGAAGCCAGGATCCAGCCCTTCCCAGCCCTCATTTAAGGGTTGGCAGTGGAGCTAAGGCTGTTTCTCTGGAAATCCTTGCATACTGAAAGCCTTCTAAAGGTAAGCAGTTTTTTCCAGTATCTGCTACTATACTGGGGTTTGTTCTCATTTGTTACAGTTTAGGCTTGTGCTACCTTACTGCTACTGCTGTATTTTCCATCATATGCTTTATTGTACAGCCAAGCTATTTAGGAAACAAACCAAATTTATAGAGCCATCTTTTGTTAAGTCTAAGAAATGGTTTGAGATTGGTTTTGAAGCATCACTGCCCTGGATTTTGCCTCTAAAAATGATACTCAAATCTGAGCAGTCTTATACATCTAGATAGTTGTGATGATGTAAGGGCAGATGTCTCTAGAGCATAAGGGCATTTTACTACAGCCCATACACTGCTCCCATAGGGCATGGGACTGATGCTGGTCTCACCTTTTGGCCCATGAGAGCTGCTTATCTAGAATGCACATAACTTTCAATGTACTTTTCTAACTGCTGAAAAACAAATTCTACAAAACGTTCCTTTCTTATAGAGCTTAAGAATTACCTTGATTGATCTAAGGTTTGATCCTCTTCTGCCTTCTGCTCAATGTCTTTCTCAGCTCGTTTTGCGACTCCTGTGTTTTGTTTAGTCCAGATGCTTGGTTTCTGCAGGATATGATTTTGTAACAACAAACAATCATGAAATGATAAACATCACTCAATCAAGTAAGGTTTTTAAACGGCCTCGTAAATGCATTTGACTTGAGATTCTACCTGCTGTGCTGTAGAACACAGCAAGTATGACCTAAAATGACACATGCTGTACTGTGTGATAATGAAGGTCAGGGTGAGAAGTAAAAGGAAATACATATGAGGCAAAATCTATTCTAGCAAAGTTTTTATGGAAAAAGTGATGAATAACTAAATAACAAAGTTATGAACTGCTCATATTCTCTCCTACATCCATTTCAGATTAAAAATACAGCTTTTCAGTTTACAGTGCAACACAACCTTCAAGTACGGTAACTCTAGTACTAAGAAGTCACAGCACAGATAGAAAACATACAGTAAAGAGTAAAGTGAGTAAAATGAGTGAGAATTGTCTGTTTGCTGTGATGCACTGTGACAGAGAGGAGCACCCAGTACAGCATTTATCAGAAAGCTCAGTGGTTCTGGATGAGTTTACTATCTTCCCCCCTTCAGGGAACCTGAAGTGAAGCAGCAGCATGTTGCTCTGTAGATAAAAAAAGCTTTGGCTCCTGAGAGAATGAAACTTCAGAGGTAACTTTGATAGGCATGGGCAGCAGTTTGCTGCTGTGCACAGAAATCACATCTGAAAATGTACTGACAGAAATCAAAACTTCCTCATGGTGAAAACTCAAATGGCAATAGAACTTTTTTTTTTTTACTGAGATTTAAAGGTGTACAAACTGCCTTAATTTAAGGAGAAAGGATAAGAACAGAAAACCGTTTCTACCTTATTGGAAGGTTTGGGCTTTGCAAAGATGCCTGCATCTTTCAGTAGCTTTTCTTTCTTGAATTCTTCTTGTTTGCGGAAGAGCTCTGCTTTGAGATCTACCAACTGCATTATCAGCAAAAGGAACAAACACGTTGCCAACCATCAGTTACTGGAGATAATTATTCCTCTATATAGTAAAATAACCGACTACTAACATCTATGCGAGCATTTAATTGCAGTTAGACGTGGACCCTAAAAGCAGCGATCTGATCGAGAAGGTCACTGCTAAGCTTGCAGCACTCACGGTAAGCCGAGCTGCGCGGGCTTCACTTCCCACGGCAGAGCGGCGGGCAGCAGGCCGGCACACAAACAGACGCTTCCCTCCCGCGCCCTCACTTCACAGCGCACCCCGACACGATGAGACTCCGGGCCCTTTAACCGGCCGTGGCTCAGCGCACCGCGGGCGCCGGGCCCAGCAAGGAGCCCAGCACAGCGCTGCCCGGCCGGGCCTCGCACCGCCGAGTCCCGCTTGTAAGCCGAGCCGCAGGCGCTGCTGCGGATGCTACCGCTCCCTTTCTCTGCTTCCCAGCCGCGGCAGAGCTTGCTCGCTTACGGAGGAGGCGGCCACGTCCAGCGGCTTCTTCCTCCGGTCCATGGCGGCCCGAGCTCCCCGGCAACCTCCCGCCGGCCGCTTCCGTCCCCGCTTTGCGGCGATGCCGTAAAGTGCGGCGAGGTCGTAAAGTGCGGCGCTGTTACGGCAGCGCTGGTATGGGCTGATGGGTACTTCCCTGCCGCTTTGCTGGGCGAAGCGGAGGATGGAGTCTCCGTGGCATAGGTGCTGAGTATGGGGCTGCGCAAGGAAGGATTGTGGGGGGGTTACATAGCAAAAGTGACTTCAGTTCTGGTTTAGTTGGTGAATGACTGCTAGAGAGAAGTGCTGCTTGGATGTGGATTTAGCCTTGTAACCGCTGCCTTGCTTGAGGCTGTGCTGAGCAGAATTGCGGTCGTTGTCGTTGGCTCTCGCGGGGCAGTGCTGAGGGATGTGAGCTGATGAGGACTGAGCCCTGTCCATAACGCCCCAATACAAACCCCCCTGCGCGTGCTGGAGCCTCAGATGAGTGGAGGCTGGTCTCGGAGAGTCGCTGCTGTGCTTTCCCTGGGTAGCTCGTTATCTGCTTTATTCTCTCTGTGAGATAAAAGGATTGGCTGATATGTTTTAATTTTGGAGTGATTCAGATCATAATTATCCAGAGTTACAAGGGGAAGCTGCCTTTCACTTGTCTTCAATAAAGTGGTAAAATATACGGTGCTGATGTTGTTGCTTGGCAATGTGACAGCTGATAGAAATGTCTCATGCAGTTCTTTGGCTTTTTGAAATGTGCTGCTTTTGTGTTTGGAAAGCCGGATCCAGCCCATGCTTGGGTAGTTCATTGGCACAGAATTGCAGATTACTGACACAGATACTCGGTAGCTAAAGCAGTTACACCTGTACGCCCATGAGTATTAAAGAGGTAGTTCAGAAAAGCTGTCTGTGGCTTTAGTGAAGTTGAATTCCTTTTGGTTTCTTAAAATAAGGGGAAATGATGGGAGACAACATCTAACATGAGCTACCCTTCTCTGGAGAGCAACAAGAATTCCTGTTTTAATTTGCAGTGTAAGAAGAGACATGAGCACTGCTGATAAATAGAACAAAGGAATGAAAACATCTGTGCTGTTCTAGTTAAATATCACTCCAACAAAAGGTGTGAAGTGCCTTTCCAAACCTCACCTACTGACGATACTGAGAATTAAAAACAGCCCAAACCCAACCTAGGCTTGATTCTGATTTAGTAATTTTTGACTTTTATCTTTTCCCCCTTGAAGTTCATGGATTCTTCTCCATGTTGCTCATGCTCCATGTTACAGTGATAGGACTTGCTTGCTCATCCCTCTGGACTGCTAATGCTGTAGGTGTTAAGTACTTTCAGGAGCTCAAGAGCCTCTTTATCCTGGGAGTCTCATAATGTGAAGTGTAACTGAAGAGCTGATAGTCAGACTTGGACCTGTATCTCCCCATGTAACTGCAGATGCAAAAACATTCTAAGACATCTTGACTTCTTGAAAACTTGACTTGTAGGGTGCTGTGACTGCCTCCTAAGCTTAGTGTCTGAGGCTCTAGGATCTTACATGAATGGTTTTAGAAATGTCATATTGAATAGCTTGTAGGTGCTTCAGTGCTTCTTTGTCTTTTCTGACTGAAAGGAAAGATGATTCAAATGCTGACTCAGGCCACTACTCTGGCAGCCACTCCTACCTCGCTGTCATCTGTCCTGTTCTTAAGTCTGGAATCAGACCTTGTGGGATCCCTTATTGCTTGGCACAGCCTGTGGCTCCTCTAAGGCAGCTCCTTGCTGCCTTCTTTCTTTGCTGCTTCTTTTTTCCTCTATGACCTGCCCATATCTTTTCATTGCTTGTTGCACCATTCTGATTTTTCAATTCTTACAAGAAAACCATCTGTTTCGAGTGCTAAAAATGTGAGTTTGCAAACTTGGAAAAGGAAAACATCTTTGATGTATTTCTTCCTTCCTTGACGCTATTTGTGTTTACCTGTCTAGATGCTGCATTGGAACAGCATTCTTCCTGCTTTGAGTGTTGCACAAAATGGCTAAGCAGTATTTCAGCAGCTCTCTATGTCACAGGTATTATGCAGATGGTTTAGTGAACATGCAAAGATAGAAGGGCTCTGGAGGTGACTGCATCTGTCTAAAACTGATCCTTTCTGTTCATGGCATGGCCAGGATTGCAAGGAAAATCTGTGCTACTGAATGGTTAGGTGACTGGATGTGAAAAAAGAATTGCTCTTAAAAGATGAAGGGCAGCACATGTAGAATGAGACACAGAGCTGGTGATTCTGTGCTTGCAAGAAACAAGTGATTCTGTGGGTAGTAAAGCTCTACCTGGACATGCCTGACTCAGAATGAGTCAATCAGTGCCACTGATGCTTTGTACAAAAGATGAGCTCAAGCGATGAGGAGCTGTACCTTCCATTCTTCCCCAGTTGACATCAGCAAGGCCAGCAGGCAGGAACAGAGACACATGCAGTGTGGCTCTCCCACCTGCCTGCTAGAAACGTGGGGCTGCTCTGTGTGCTGCTGTGCTTGCCTGTGTGTGGGACTTGGCACTCAGTGTGCATCCAGGCAGGTGGCGTTCAGAGCGCTTCCTGAGCGGTGGTTCAGTAGTCCTGTGCTTCCTGACAAGTTTTTGCATCTATAGCTCCCTCAGAAGGGCTCGGTGTTGGCTCTAATTTGTGGAAGGCTGATCTGGGGATTCTTTTTAATCCAGCCTACAGGCATTAATAAAATATGAATGAGAGTGGGGGAGCTGGAATGAGAAGGGTGGGAAGCAAAACCAGCTTAACCTAAAGAAAGGAGGTGAGGAAGCAGGGTAACTGTGTGTATAATACAGATTCAGTGTAGTTGTGTGATGCTTACAGGGAATCAGTGAATGCTGTGTAAGCTGCTGTGTCTGATCTAAATCTGCTGATAGCCTTGAATTCCTGGGGAATAATTGATTCAGCTCTTATTGGTATGCTGCTCATTTTAGCACGAGGCTTAATTGTGTTCACTTCCACAAAGCTGCATCAACACAAAAAGCTTGTTTATTGTTGTTGAGAAAGATGGGGGGTCACAGCAGTTTGTTTGAAGGCGATTTTGCATGAAACAGTGGCATCTCAGCAACTTGCAAGATTAGTGAGAGATGTTGCACAAACTCAAAACAAATTACTTGGAAATTTTGGCTGTCTCCTCCATACAAAAAAAAAGGGTTTAAATAGGAATCCAATGTGGGAATACGAGAGACTATTCAGAACAGGCACTGTGGAGCAAGACAAACAGCTTGTGAAAGGCTGAGAACCAGTGTTATCTCTAGAAGAGGAGAAAAGCAGAAGGAACGGTTCATGGATCTGCTTGGATAAACGCCTTAGGAAGTGTTTGTGGGTACTTTGTTGATGGGAAAGTTAGCTTTCCCATCTGCCTTCATAAAAAAGAAAACTTGTGAATATATGAAGTGATGTGAGAACCTGTAATAAACATTTTGGATCATTCACATCTGAGTCTGTGCCTGGTTGCCACAATCTAAAACTAAATTATGTTGATGTCTGCGGAATTTGCTTTTCTGAGGAGAAATTTACTTATCATAGATACTAAGCACATCAAGGCCCTGGGGTAGGATGAAACCTGACTGACTTTCTGCATCTCGGCTTTAAGATGAAATAAAGTTGTGGGCCAATAACAGTTGGATATTTGTGATGTGTTGGTGCTAGCACACCGTCTTCATGCATTTTCATGGCCACTTGACACAAGGAACATAACTCAAGGAACACGAGGAACAAGAAACCTGAATAATAACCTAAGTTTTTGTATGCTAGCACTGTAGTTATAGAAATGCTGAGTTGGTGCAGCGAAAAGGAACAGGTGGAGGGAACATGAAACAAACCCAAACTTTGCTGCTCATAAGTCTAGATGTGCGCTGTGGGTTAGGAGAAATATTTTAATGCACTGATTAAATGCTTGAAGTGTTTGTGTGATCCTGGGCAGAAAAATCAAAGACAGAAATGGTGATAGTAGTGCTTGTAATGTCTCCCTGGTACACAGCTCTACTGCTCTTTGCTGCTTGTGTCATAAGCTGCAGTGCAGCCTGCTTTTGTGCTAGCTTATTTCTCTTGCAAGCTACAAAATAGGTATAGAATACAATTCTGGCTGGATGATGAGAAACTGAAATCATGTCTAAAGTAGCCTCGTATAAAATGCCAGTTCCATAGAATAAGGTGCTCATTTGTGTTTAGTGTCAACAACATCTTTTCTTCTCAAGTATTACGAGAAAGGGAGTTGAGTACTTGGGAACAGACTGTAATTCTTCTGATGCAGCCAGAAAAAAGGGATTCCCTGAAAGCAGATAACAACTTAGATTGGAAATGGGCTTAATGCCATTTTTCTACAGCACATGTGGGAGGGCCATAGTTATTGCAAGTGAAATGAATTTAGAAAGCTGTTACTGACTGGTGATTTATATACATTTTAGCAAGCTTTGAGAATGGACATAATGATGATTCCTTCTTCAGGGAATGTGTAAATGCTCTTAAATCTGAAAAATAAGAAAAACTTTGAGTGCCAGCTCAGGAGGCGAACATGTTTCTCTTCTTTCCTATACCAAGAGATACAAATTGTCTGAACTAGTGGTGTACAAAGCAAGGAAGCTCCAAAGGCACTTGGTAGTGGGCAGGGTGATAGGCTCACTCCCTGAAAAGGTGCCTGAACCTATTGGAATGCAATCGTGTGGTGAATGTTTTGTTATTTGTAGTTTCTATGCAGCTGGCATAGAAGACAAACTTGCCCTTTAAGGAACTGCTCAGTTCCTTGAGCTTTACCCATTCATCTGTCCACTCTTCTCTTGCCATCTGCTTCTTTTGCTGTGGTCATGTGAAGTTGCTTCATCCCTGCAGCAAGATGCAGCCTGGATGGTTTGCAATCAGGCTTTCATTTGAAGTTTTCCTGTCTTTGCAAGCACAGATGAGCTTGCTGCCCTATCAAGGCACAGCACTATAAAGAAGCTGGGCTTTCTATTCTAGCTGCACATCTGCAAGCCCTTTCAGGAGGCTACGGACTTATTTCTTTCTTGCTGGGTCTGGGATGCCGAGCTGGAGGAAGAGCCTTGCTCTTTGTCTGCAGAAAATGCAGGATGGAGGTAAGGCAAGAGGGGAATACGACAGTGATGGGGGAGGCTGTGATCTAGGATGCTCACAGGAAGGAATTAGGCTCAATGCTTCCCACTGATGTTGCTGGAAACCCCAAAACATTTGGCCAGCTATTTGAAGCAAACAAAAAGACCCAAGAGCATAATTCTGCCCTTTTCTTTAAGATTTTTCTCCTTACAATCTATTTCTCTTTGAAAGCCCTGTTCCAGATCTCTGTGAAGATGCTGCCAGTAATTCATGCTCTGCTTACAGCCCTGCCTGTACTCTGAGCTCGGCCCAGCAGATGTAGCTTTGTACAGTGCTGAGGCTGTGTGTCTGTTAAAAGGTCGCTATGAGAGCATAACACTTGGAGTCTTAGGAGATCACATACCTGCTTCATGCTCTGTTTTTCTTAAAGAAATCTCTGGTTATTGATCGTGGCAGGTAGACAGACACATGTACACTGTGGCTGTAACTTTCTGCAGAGGCTGCTTTCTAGCTCTTAGTTGAAACCCTGTTATTTATGTTCATTTAGTGTCAGGGTGATAGTGTAACCCATATTTATGTCGCCTTCACTGCCTGTGAAATGATTCTGTTTATATCCCATGGTTTAAGTTGAATTATTTTAAACCAACAGGTTTCGTGGCAGCAAATTCTGGTATCCTAACTTGGCATGGTGGCAGGAATACGTGCTACAGGGCCTAGCACCCCTACAGAACCCTTTGTGGTTATGGAGGGCCTGATTCCTGGCACTGCGCAGGAGGCAGGCTGGTGTAATTGAGCAGACTGTAGCTCTGCTTGTGATTCCCTAATGCATGGGAATGATTAAATCTGCACACTTGAACTTAAGATGGCATACAGTCACTTCTACCTTGATGCACTGGAGAGATGTAAATCAGCATAATTGAGCATGGTTCTTTTCCAGCCTATGGGCCTTGGTTACCTGGCAGTTATCAACCACATGCCTGTCTAGGTGGCTGAGTGGCAGCGATGGCTGTTTGTTTTGAAAAAACAAAGCTACTCTGTATTCCTTCTCTACTATTCTGGTGGTGGCAAGCTGCTGCTGGATGTCCTAAAATCATAGGATTGCATTTTTCGCTGCGGCTGAAGACTTTGATTCATTCTAGTTCAAATTCCTCTTCATTTTATCGCTTCAATTTATCTGAATGAAGTACTCTTTCACCATCTGTCACCCCGAGTTGCCCCCAGAACACAGGGTGGAAGAGGCACGTTGTCTTTCTGGTTGTGTATGTCTGAAGAAATGCTCAGAAGGCGATATAGCAAAATCCTCCTAGTACAAGGAACCTGTGTCTAAGGAAGAAAGAGAGCTGTGGATGGCTCACTCTCAGCAGCAAGTCCCAGAGGTGAATTGCTGGCAGCTGGATCTCAGTGCAGCAGAGGGCAGTGCAAGACTATTGTTGCAGCCATATAGCTCATTTCTCTGTGGTACTGTGAGCACTCTGCAGAGGTAGCCTGCCATAAATGACCGTCTCCCCCCTGCAGTTCTGTCATCTCTCCAGCATTTGAGGAACAAATCATCAGCCTCTCCCCATTCTTTCAGTCTCACTTGTCCTGTTTCCTCACACTACTTTTCACAAGTGGAGAACCCAGAATTTCAAGAGGACTCCCTTTGGATTCTCAAAGGTCGTGAGTTCAAAGTGTGCATGGCTCAGTGGGCCTTGGGTTTTGGCTTATGCTTTACCCAGCTCTGTGAAATAAAAATTGGACGAGTGCTTATATGGCAAGTGGCTTGAGTGTAGCAGCTGTCACTCTGTCAAACTCACAGCTGGCAGTGCCCTTGCAAGTATGAGGCTGTTTAGGTAAGGAATTCTCCAAAAAGGCTGCTTCTTGGAGGAACACTAAGACACCTTTTCACTCCTAAGGGGAACACATTTCTTTTTCCTCAGTGGTTCCTGTCCTGTTGTTAAACAGATTCCAGTCCCCAGACTGGAGCTCCTGATACAAAGATTACTTAAAATAGAAGCCCAGAAGGCACTGACGAGTTGCTGTATGGATTGCAAAAGAAAGCTCAGTGATTATGGATGTTATTTTAGAAATAATTGGGAAAAGAAATACTGAGTGTCTGCACATAGAGAACATAGAAATGTGTGTGGCACTGCTGCCATTAGTCAAATATAGACAAGTGGAATGGGAAGTGGAATAATATTTCAAAATGAGTAATTACATCAGGCACAAGTCCAGTGATTGCTTTATTAAAGCCTTGATGAGTGCCATGCAACTCCTCATCTACAGCAGGGAGCTGTACAAAGTGTGCAATGCCAGTACTTCATAAAACAGCAGAGGAGGGGGCCTACACTCCTTGAAGGTAAAGGCAGCTTTCCTTTTTTTCCCCCCACTTCTTGCCCAAAGCACTAACTTTCTTGCTAGCTAGTGTGGGAGAAATCATAGTCATTTAGGTTGGAAAAGACCTTTGAGATCATCAAATCTATCAACCTCACCTAAGCCTGACCTGGTGAGCCAGAATATCCAATAGCTGCTCTGTTTTCTGAAAGCGTATGGCAAAACACTGTAGTGACCGTTACCTCTTTCCTATCCCCTCTGCATGTATTTGCAGGTACATGAAGTGATTCCATTAAGATTAACAGGTCAATTGCAATGATTTATAACTGTCTTTCTCCTCCTTTCCTGACCTGCAATGCACTGAGGTCATTAATGTGTTACTGACAGCTGGGGCTGGCTTGCCATGAGAAGGACAAGGAAGCAACACAGGCCCAGTAAGGATTATTAACATACCTTAATGGAGCTGTAGCATTCCTTTCTGCTTCCTGTTCACTTCTCTAACTACTTCTGTTCACTGACCAGAAAAAAAGGGAAGTACTGAATCTTGTGATAACATTGATATTAGTCTTTGTGAAATGCCGGTGTGGATGGTCCTGATTGAGAGATGGATAGGTGGTGTTTCCCTGTTTAGTACCAAAGGCAGTAGCTTGAAGCATCTTTAATGGAATAGATGAGAGTGTGATGCCAGTTCTGATTTAAGGAAGACTCAGGAGGGAGCCTGAGATTGTTGCAGGAATGAATGGTGGGCCTGAGCCTGTTCTCATGTGCCAAAACATCTGCCACTGAAGCACAACTGAAGCTCACCTCAAACTCATTTAAACGGCTTCTGGTTTCCTTCTGAAGTGATTGAATCATAGAATGGCTTGGATTGGAATGGATCTCAAAGATCATCCAGATCCTCTAGTTTATCTGGGTGAATCCTTCCTGAGGCACCTCTGCAGTGGGGAACAGGTGAAACCTTGTGCAGCCAGAGGCAAATTGTGATCTGGCTGCCTGGAATCAAAGACTTTGAGGCAGTATTGAATGTGTGTGTTTAGGGGGAAAAGATGGTATGCACAAAGCAGAAATTAACAGAGGCAAAAAAAGGGAAGGAGGGAAACCTGCAGGCAGTTCTGGAAGGGAAAGGAATGTGTTTCCAAGAGCAGCATCTTCAATCAGATTTAAAAGGTGGCTCTTACACTGCTGTGACTGAGTTCAGGCGGTCCACCTAAAGAGCAGTCCAGATCTCATGGCATCTTCACTCTAACCCAGATGAAGCTGTCAGCTGCCCAACCAAACCAGGCTTTAGACGCGGTCAGAATGGCTGTTGCTTTACACTGTACATTGGCAAGCAAATACTGATACTGTTAAGAACTGTATCAGCTGCAGTACTTCAGGCCCTGTGCCAACTGCTGGGAGCTCTGCAGAGTAACATGCAACATGGTCCTGAATTTCTGAAACCTGCCTCAGCAGGCAGGAAATCAATGTGCAGCAGCTGTGGTGGAGCTGAGTGCTGCATGGCCCTGAGCATCCCTCTAAGGGAGGGACAGAGCTCGGTCTTGTTTCAGTGCTGATGTTTCTGACAGAGCAGTGAGGCTGACTGCAAAGTGGTGCAGGGCTGGTCTGAGCTCCTTTGTGTTTGTGCTGTGACTTGCAAGGAAAGATGCGAGGAACCAGCTTCAGAGCTCATCTCTGAGCACATCTCTGGGGCAGAAACAAGAAGCCCTTCTGAGTTTCCTTCCAGCAGGGACAGAGCACAGTGGTAACCACACGCTCATGGTGCTTACAAATGGGGTCTATTCTTGGGTGAATGAATTCCACAGACATGCTCTGCTTCTCTGAAAGATGCTCAGCTTTTCAGAGGCATGAGAATCACCCAGGAAAGTTGGAATGACAGCCTGCTTTCAGCCTTCAAACCTAATTTGACGTGAGTAGTTCTGTAGAAATCTGTAGTATGAAAGTGTGCCTTGAAGTTCCTAACAAGAAGCAGACATCAAACTCAAACTGTTTGTACTGTCTGTGTTGGAGGCAAAACAGAACCAAGTGGGATTAATAGGTGAATTTGCTATTGATCAACCTTTGGTGGAAGCAACAAAAATAATCCATTTTAAAACTGCCTTTAACCTTCCAGCATGACAGGATTACTTCTAAATTCCATGATCTCAATCCTGTTCACTGCTTCTGTGGGCTACAGGACACTGCTGCATATAGGTAGCATCCATGAGTGAAACAAATCCCTCTTGATGGTGTTGTGACATACTTATCCTTCTGTCTCCAGCCCCACTTTATGTGCCTGGGAGGTGAAAATAGACTTTGTTAAAGTAGCTGTGTGCCACTTACCTGTCACTGTGGGATGGAAATAGGCTGCCCGTTGTCCCCTGCCTGTCCCATGCAGAGCTGCAGGGATACAGGGTGCACTGCATCAGCACTCACAGCAGCCCAACCTTGACAGAGAAAGGGAACTTCTCTCTTACTTAACAAAGTAAGCGCTGAAGAGGGAGAGAGAAATGAGAAGATGAGTTTAGATACCTAAGTAGATCTTGTTTTTGTAGGATTGCAGAGGTCAAAGTAATTTCTAGCTTGATCTTAATATTGAATTTTGCCAGGCAGTAGCTGTAAATCAATACAGGAGGCAAAGCCCATAGCTTAAGGTGGTAGATTTGCAACAGCAGAAACCCCAGCTGCATCGAGGTGTACTTCCCATTTTCCCAGAGTGTTTCATGATGCCACGTCCGTGGTAAAGCAGTGTGACCTTGGAGGATGCTCCTCAGTGGCAGTACATCTTTGCCCAAGCTGCTGGTGGGAGTGGACAGCAATGCTGCTCCTGAGGGTCTCCCAAGTGCTACTTCCTCACTGGCTCAGAAATGGTAAAGGAGCCCTCTAAAATCACTGCTTTGGGGCTGGTAGCAAAAGCTGTCTGGTTTTCCCTAACTTTCCTGGCTGCAGGAAGTCAATTTATTGTCACTGTGGGCTGACAAAGTCTGTGACCTGCAAGATAAGGGAGCATGTGCCAGGAGAATTTGCTGGAGAAGCCTAGAGACAAACGGGTCAAGGCAAAAAAGCCTGGATGTCCTTCCTTAACCCTCTCAGGAAAATGGGATTTGCTTTATATCTGAAACCTCCTTTCACAAAAGGTGTGATATCAGTGTCTGCTCACTGTTCTGCACACACAGCGTGCAACAGAGTGACAATAAACAGATCTGATCTGAAAAGCCTGGTTTGCACACTTGGCAACAGACCCAAGCCTTTGCTCAACAGCCAGCTCCTGAGATTGAAAAACTTTGTGCTTTCATCTTTCCCTCCTACAGCTGCAATGGGAATTAAAGCACAATTGGCCCAACTCTTTCCTTGTGTGCCAAAGCAAGCTGCTGGGTGGAAGGTGCAGTGTTTGAGGAGCTGCACAGATTGCTCTTTACAAACTTGTTGGGAGCAATCCTGCTGTTCAGGACCAGCTGCTTTGTTATCTCTGGTTCAATTTCCCACTTTAGTGCTCAAGTTAGGCTAATGGGGGGCGCTTTAGGGAGCCTCTCCATACTAGCTTTAGGTCTTTTTACAATAATGTAGGTGTTAAATTCAATTGCTAAAAGCCCTAGGCTACATTTTCAACTAGTATTGTGCTTGCTGTTTTCATGTTTAATTATTTCTGTGGCACTGATGTTCTTTAAAAGTAGCACTGTTGTAGCGTTGATGGTCTAAAGGCGTTAAGGCAGAAAGGTTTTTATGAGAGCAGCCAGTGTAAATGGCAACACAGGCAAACTTTTCGGTACAGAAAGTGTCAATTTGACCTTGATTTTAGGAGTGCCTTCATCTGTCCTGTTATCCTCAGACTCTCAGAACTTTTACTGAGGGCAGCGTTAGATCAATAATGATTACTTCTCTGGGAACCCCGTTCTCACACACACAACCTGCACATCATCAAGCAATTACAAATTACAGCTGAGGAACGAAGGCCCAGCAGGGCAGGCGGTGATTCTGTGTGGGGGCTGAGGCAGACCAGGGCCCAGCAACACTTGGCCCCACCTGCTGTGTTTTGTCTCTTGATCAAGTGCTGGCTCCTCCCTCTTCTCTTAAAAAAAAAAAAAAAGTTTTGGAGTTTCGTGGTCAGCTGTAATGTTTTGTGCCCATCACAAACCTCCTGTGTCAGTGTGATGTACCCTGATCAAATCCAGCTACGGAGTTGTGATTTGCTGCTAGTCCAATGTACCACATACATTGCAATCAGATTGCAGAGGGCTGTTTCCCCCTGGGAAGTGATCTGCAGAAAAAAACATCACAATTTAATGAAAGGATCTCATTGAGAAGAGAGCTCCTCTTTAGAGGAGAGAAGGAATGGCAGCAGGTCGGCAATGCAGGCAGCCCCCATCCTGACCTACCTCAGTCCCCACGTCTCTTTAAGTTCTGGCTGACTGGGGAGTTGATTTCTACTTCGAATTACAAATATGGTAATTAAAAAAAAAAAGTTTTTGTGAATTTTTGCATGAAGGATTTCTTGTTTCTGTGCTGCTAGCAGAAGATGGGCAGGGGCTGAGCAATCTGTTCCTGCTGCTGCTACTCCTCAGGAAAGCTCCTGGAAGCACTTGCTCCAGCTGGCTGCAATAAGTCTGCAGGCACCATCACTCCAATCACTGCCTAAGCTGCTGGGTAACTCCCTGCTCAGAATCATGGAGGGGAGTCAGCGTGACCTCCTCTGCTGTGATGGGAACCTCCTGTGCAGTGCTCAGGTGTGACAAACCGCTGTCTGCAGTGCTGCAAACTCTTACGCTTAAAGGAAGAGAGCCATTCTCCCGGGGCTGCAATTACCTGAGTGTGACTCTGCAGGGAAAATACTGTAATGATGGCAACTTCAAAACAGGTCCTCTCCAGTCCAGCTCTTAAGTTGCTCTTCAAGAATCTGTGAGAGGAGGAATGAAAAATACTCAGCTGATCTATCAGTGGCTGTTTAACTCAAGCACCTCTGTTAGGATTCTCACCCCTCAGGCTCTGCTGCAGACTTTGGTAGGTCTGCCTTTCTACTGAAGCTGCTTTTCTCCAAGACAAAGAGGAGCTGCAGGAGGGTGTTCTGAGCAGGATCACACCCAGGCCTGCCATAGCATTACAGCTTTCACCAGGCTGCAGAAATGTGTCTGAGCCCAGTGCCTGGCATGTGCCCTGCAGACCTGGGTGCTCGTAATCAAAATGGCAAACACTTCTCAGATGTGAGCTAGGGGCAGGGCTGACCCTTGCCTATCCTATAGCAATACAAAAAAACTGTTCTTAAAACTAAGCTGGAGTCTGTGCAGGCATCTCTGTGTGGATGGCATTGCAGCTGCCGTGCTGGTCCAGGTGCATCCTGACCCTGGAATTAGCTCACGCTATCCCGAGGACAACTTGGTCTGCAGCTGTTGCACATAACGTTATTGCTCTTGCAAAAGGAGGCAGAGATGCAGAGACCTACCAGGCAGATAACGAAAGGCCCGACAAAGAACAAAAAGCAGCAGCTAGTCATTACAGAGATATGCTGCTCCCAGGAAATTAAAAGCACACCAACCACGGCGCACACAATAAACATCTCCTTTGTGTTCGCATAAAAGCACCGAAACCTCTGGAATATGAAGAAATGACAAAGATGCTATCCAGCCCCCCTCGTGGGCTTCACCTGCTCGCACGCAGCCATGACAAAGACGAAACCCGGCAGTCCGACCGTCGCGCAACTTCCCTCCCAGCAAAGCCCAACTCGGGCACGAACACGTGAACCCACGAGCGCGCCCGCGCCAGGGCTGGGCGTTCGCTGCAAAAGGCGCCGGGGTTGAAGCAGAAAGAGAAACGACGCGTTAAATGAGCCGAGCGTCCTCCCGGGCACCGGCGGCGCGGGGGCGGCCGAACAACCGTCGCCCCTCGGCCGCGCCGCTGCGCGCAGACGGGGGCGGTTCCCGTGGCTCCCGGCCCGGCCCCGCCGTTCGCCCCGCCCGGCCATAAAGCGCCGGGGAGCCCGGAGCGCTCGCAGCGCCGCTCCCGCCAGCCCCCCCCGGGTCCCCCGAGTCGTGCCGCTGCCCCGGGGGGCGGCGGTGCTGCCCGCCGCCATGCCGGGCTGGAGAAAGAGCCTCGCCCTGTGCCTGCAGCGGATGCAAGAGGACGGTGAGAGCCGGCCGGGGGAAGGAGGGCTGAGGGATGCGCTCGTTCTCCTTCTCCGTCTTTTGCTCTGATTAGCGTTATTTTGGAGTAGGAGGGGAGGGTCTCTGAGCTTGGGCACGGAGCTCCGCGGGCGGGGGGGTGTCTGAATGCCGTTAAACTTCGCTGCAGCCGATCTGTCCTCTCGCCCTCGGGCGGGGGTGAGCTCTGGCGCTCGGTCTCGCTGCTCTTTCTCCGAGCGGTGGGAGAAAGCCCGAGTGCAGCCGGCCGCCCCGTTACCCGGTTCTGCTGGGGGCATTCTGAGCTCCAACTTCTCGAGCTCCTGGTGCTGCTGCCTTCAGCCGGTGGTTCTTCCCAGCGCTCAACTCCAAGATGGGGATGAGCGGGTTTGCGAATCGCACAGAGGACGCGTGGCGATAATCTCGTTCCTATTGTGCCGCTTACTATTGCTTGCGGCGGCTGCGAATGATTTTGCTTACGTGCTGCGGAGCGAGGTGTGTGAAACGAACGCCGGATCTGCGGCTCGGGGAGGTCGGGAAAAGGCTCCGGCTGGGTGCCACCGCGTGGCGGAGCCCCGAGTCCCGCACAGCGGATCCGGAGTGGAGCCGGGGGCAGCGGTGGGAAAGTTTCAGCCTCGGAAAGCGCGGTTCTGTCGTAATCGCCTGAAACGGAGGTGCGGGGAACGGGACGGGCACGAGCACACTGAGCCTCAGCTTTATTGCCCGTTGCTGCGAGTGTTTAACAGGGAGTTGAGTTTTTTCTTTTGCATCCTTTCCCCACCTGCCTCCCCAGGCCTTGCCGTGCTAAGCAGACTTTGTAAAGGTCTGAAGCAGCACTGTTGCACCGTGAGCGATGCACGGATCAGGGAATTCTCTGGTCCTGCTGATTAGTAAGCGCGGAGAGACCGTGCTGCTCGGTGCCTCGTGCGGGGTCGAGGCTGAGTCGTTCAGCTGCTCTGTCTTTCTGTCGCCGTTTCCTCCCTCCCACTGGCTTTGAGAGAACGCTGTTTACTTCTGATATTCGACCCCTCTGGGATCTCGGCTTCCAGGCACAGCGCTGTTAGGAATCAGAAGTCTTCTCCTATGGAAGAGAAAATCCATCCCCTGTTCCGCAAGCCGAGACGTGCCTGCGTGAATTCAGCCCTGGTGCAGTGCTGTGTAACGCTGCCCTGCTGCGGTTCGTAGGGATGCTCCTGCACTGCTGGACTGGGGGCTCTACAGAACAGGTATAGCAGGGAGCCCTGACGTGCAGCTGTGTAGAGTTTGCCACGTTACTTGATTTATATGCACTGGCTCTCATCTCTGGGGTCTGTGTAATGCATTTCCTCCTCATCTTCCCTTGCACTGACCTCAGCCCCAGCACTGCAGCACATCTCTGACCGATGTACTGGTCTCCACATTGCATCCCTTCAGGTATGTTGGATGCTTTTCCTGGTGGCACTGCACTGATTTCTTTGGGTGGCTTGCATAGTTGGAAGTCAGTGTTAATCAGAGAGGCTTTTCTGGAGTGGATAAATCTCACGGACTGAAGGTGATGCTCTGTCCAAGGGAGAAGCTATGCATCTGCTAAAGAATGTGCTCTATTTGTAGAGAACTTCCTGCTTTCCCCCAAGGCAGCCGGTTTGATGCTTGTATGCAGTACATAGTTCAGTCCTTTGCTGGGCTGTTGTAGCACTGCAGCACTAACAAGCACAGTATGAGCTTTAACTGGACTCTAGAGAAAGTTTTGCATCACGTTATGCCTAATGCTGCCAGGGCATCTCTGCAGTTTGCCAGGTTTTGCAAGCCAACCTCCAACCAGCCTATAAAGAAATACTGACGTCCAGTTTTCCTTATTCAAAACAAGTTGGGTCTGCCTCGTTGGCATCTCCCTAGCTATGCAGATGTGATAATTCTGCTCCAAACATGTGAGGCAGGGAGCTTCTCCCCACAGATGCTCCCTGTCCCATCCGTGTGCTCATTGAGGACTGCAATACTTACTGCATGTTAATGTGATGAGCATCTCTTGCAATTTGCAGCCATTCAGTGCTGGGTTGGAAGCTTCGTTAATCACAGTTGGTACTGAAAAGGTCAGCCATGGTAAATCCCATAGGAAAACACAGGATGAACATGAGCTGTACTGAGGATGATTGCTGTTTCAAAACACCACCCCCAGTGATTTTTTCCACGTGTGTTCTGCCTTAAACCTTCCTTCCAGTAAAGGGAGGGGAGTGACTGCTGACCAGGGTGCAGCAATGCTGCATTCTCTAATTCATCTCAGTTCCTGTGCATGGGTTGTGCGCCTTCCTTTTAAGGCTGGGGGGACTGTGTCCTTGCTGCTCCCAGGCTTTCAGTAGCAAAGGCAGCACAGGCTGATCGCTGCTTTGGGAAACGTGGGCAGGTGGGAGAATCTCTGGGGATTTTGGTGTATCTGAGTGGATGTGGAACCTGGATGCCCAGAAAGGATGAGCTGTCTGCAGACTGAGCAGTAGCGATGTTTTTATCCGTGCTGATGGAAGTAGATGTTATCTGGCTGCACACACTTGTGTAACGTGGGGCTCGGTGGTGGGCAGGCACCCTGTACTGAACCTGACGCGCTTGCCGCCTTTGGCTATGAAGGAATGCAGGATTTGGGTGTAAATTTAGCTTGTTGATATCAATTCCATTCCTCCCCCGGGTGGTTTTCCTCAGTAAAATCAGAACATTTGACTGATACCTTAAAACCCTGGTATGATGCCTTATCCTTAGTTCTAAAATCTAGGCATCTCCTTAAGAAAGCCTGATGTTCTGAAGCCAGTTACTGACCCTTGCGTGAATCACAGGGCAGCTGGAGGGGAAGGGGGGGAGGCAGCAACTCAAAAAAGTGGAAATATCACAGGATTGTGTTGCTGCTGTTTTCTTCTTTCCCTTGTATATGGCTCTGCACTGGTTACCTTGGAAACAGCTGTAGGAGCATATAGGGGCACAGCGCTGCTGTGCAGCCCCGACACTGTGGGCTGAAGTGTCCCATGGTGTGTGGGGAAAAGGGGGTGCAGTGTGGGCTGCGTTGTGGGACAAAGGTGACACAGTAACACCAGTTACAAAATGCCCCGTCCTGGCATTGCTGCAGGAGCAGTTTGGCAGCAGAGTGGCCCCAGGGAGCATTTAGCAGGAAGGTGGTGGTTGGTGGCTTTGGTGGAGTTATTTAAACGTTAGTAGTGGGAAGGTAAAAAATATTGAGGCGGTCTGTCTTGGGGAGGCTGTAATGGCTGGGCTGTAAGGTCAGCCTTTGTATTCTGTCCGTAGGGTGGTGCAGCGGGGTGCTTGGCTCCAGAGCTGTGGATTGTGGTTATGGCTGGAGGTGGGAATCTTTTTATTATTAAAATACGGGCATCAAGGAGAGATGTCCCAATAAGAAAAAGAAAAACTGTGTGCTTTTGTCCAATTAGCAGAAAATGAGATCTTTCACGCTGTTGTGCTCTTTGAGATGCACAGGTAATGTGTAGAATAACTCAAGTGAGCTCACTGTAAAGATCATATGAATTGCCTTTTGTTCACTTACCCATAAACGTTTTGATCTTGTGAACTGTACTGTGTGTAATTTGAAATCAGCTGGAATACTCTGCTGCTTAAAATCGGGTGTGCTTGCCACATCAGTAGTAACAGTCATTCAGAAGGGAGCTCCTGAAGTTGTCAAGGCTTCGTAGACCCATCTCTCAGTGCTGGCTTGAGTCTGTTGAGCTTTCATACAGAGTCCTTTTGTCCAAACCTCTGATAACATGCTCTATTGTACTGGCTCTTAATTTTCAGCTACGGAGTTCAGCTCCATAGCTGTCACTTAGCGTGCAGTTATACTTGAAGGGCTGTTTGATCTGTGCTGAATGCAACGTGTTAAGATGCTCCTGCATGTGATGCTTGTACAGTGCGCATCCAAGCTCTGCTGGAGATGAGGTCTGGCATGCATGGTGTTCAAGAATTTATGGGCTGCTGTTTTGGTGTCGTGCTAATTCTACAGGCCAGTGCTTTCAAAGAAAATTTAAGAAGAGCAGTTCTGACCCTCGAGTGAAGTATGGTGGGGAATTAGGATCGCTTGAAGGCTGTGGTGGTAGTGCTTAAGGGATAATGTTCATTCATCAAACTGATGGGACAGCCAGGGCAAATCCTGCTAGACTTTGATGGACTCTTCTTTATTCATTAATATGTTGATGTGGATTTAGGTGCCCATCAGATGAGGGAGCAGTAGCTGCTGTGCTTGCCTGCTCCCTCCTTACTGGCTGTCTCGCTGTCACGGCGCGCTGGATCCACACTGCTGTATGTGATCCCGTGCTTCAGCTGTTGGAGAACTCATCTCTGAAGAGCAGAGACAAAGCCAGTAGGGTTCTGCAGAATGGTTTTGTTACTGGGGTTCAGGCTGTGGTTGTTTTTTTCCAGCTCACTGCTGTTTAATCCCTTCTTAGTAGGCACAAGCACTGGGAAGCTGCTCAGCTGTCCCTGCAGCCAGACTTGCTGGTGGGGTGGCCAAAGGAGGGCTCTTCCCAGTACATGTGCTCTATGGCAGGCTATCTTTCTGGGCCTAAAACTGCAGACCTTCCTATGGATGCGCTGACTTAGTTTAAAAATGACTGCATTGTTCATTACTTGACTCATCATAATGGAATAAAATTGCTTATTTGGAGTAGAAGCAGGTTTACAGAGGTGTAACTGTAGTGGAATAATTACCAACTCATAGCTTTGTAGGTGAGCCTAAGATGCCAAATCAGCCAGTTTTATAGCTATACAACACACAAACAGGCTTTTTTGAAATTTTTTTAAGCCAGGCCCAACCCCTGTAGTTGAAAGCAGTGATCTTGGCCTGGAAGACCTGTGTAACTTCTAGGGCAAGTGGGAAAAACAAACAAACAAATGCCTTACTGTCGTCTTTTTTGCAGTGGTCTCGTTTTCCAGAACCTGGCATTTCCTGCAGCATGTCCTGGTGAGGACGGCTTGTGGATGGGCTGTGCTTTTGTCTGCGTGCATTGGGCTGAATGTGGTTACACTGCATTAGGCTCTCTGTGCTCCTGGAACCAGTAAACTTCTGCAGCTTGACCGTGGTGTAAGTGAAGTCTTATTCCATGCTCTTAGCGTGGGCATTTTGTCCAAAACAGAAATCCCGTGATGATGGCCTCCATAGCAGATGGTAGCTTCTCCTTTCTGCAGCCTTTGGTCTGGGTGAACACACCTCCCCACGGCTGGGTCTGTGTTCTGTCTGGTTGCACTTGATCTTCCATGGGCTTGTTTCATTGAGAGGAAAAGTAATGAAGCTTTTCATATAAAATTCAAGTAGGATGATTTTTTTTCAGCGCTTTCATTTGTCAAGAGTCAATTACCTTTCCTCTGTTCTCCCTTTTTTTTTTTTTTTTTTTTTTATTCCTCTTTCTATTTGGAAGATGAAGAAATTCAAATAAAGTAACCCAAACAAACTGTAGTAGCGGGGAGATCACCACAGTTCTCACTTCCCCCTCATTAATGTTAGATATTTGGCAGTTAGTAATTACTGGCTCTTACTTTAGAGCCAGAATTATTGTTTTTGGCTCTGGCAGAACTTGCTGATTCCACCAAGCACTGGGAATGCTGCTTTCCCCTGGGAAATCAGTTCATTCAGACACGCTTCTCTCCGATGGCTTCAGGTACCTCGTGCTGAGACCACTCTGTCTTTAAAGAGAAGGGGCTACAGAGAGCACCATGCATCAAGCTGTGGTCAGATCCATGTCTTGTCTGTGTGTTGGAGCAGAAATGTCAGTGACCCTGCCAGTAATGCTGCTCTCTTCTGACGGGTGGAAACCTCTTGCTGAGGCTGCAAAATAAATTCACTTCTGAACTCTGGATTCTTTCTTCCCTTCCTGTTTTCCATTTAAATCCAAAAAGAAATCTGTTCTTGAAGCAAAACGTAGGTAACGGTATGGTATCCAACACAGGATTGTGCTGGGTGTTGTGCCCTTCTTACCTTTGGCCTCACTTTGGTGATAAGCTGTTGCTGTACCATCAGCCCCATAGACTTGGATTGTAGGGGGCAGTTGCTGTTCATTTGCATCCCCTTGCAGCAGAAGCCTTGAAGCTTCAGCAACAAGCAAGAAGTGAAGAAATAAGCAGAAAAATAAGATGAGGCAAACTGCCAGGCAGCATGACAGTTTTACAGCAATTGGTGATGCTGAGTTGCTCACTTCTCGCTTGGTCCCAGTGTGCTTTAATGATGCAGACTCAGACCTTTGTGTGTTTTCCAAAGATGTTTCCAGGTGTGGAGGCTCAGTTATGAAAGCATCTTGCCCTGATCCACTGCATTTGGCTACCAGGAATTCAGTGAAATGTGTTGGGGCTGTCTCAATGGGACAGATTTAGCAAGGAAGTGGGAGGATGAGTTAGTAAATATTTGTAGCAGCTTTCCTCAGCACTCTGCATTAATCCTTGGTCTTATCTTTCTTGTGATGCAGGGCTGGGGATGGTGCTGCACTGCAGTCAGTCCCCTTTTCCCTTGGGACCTACATGAGGCTTTTTGTTCCATCAGGAAGTGCTTCCAGGTTGATTAGAAGGAATGAGGGATGGAGAGGAACGAATTGTAGTGCTCAGTCCCAGGAAGAGCCAGCAGAGGTCCAGTAGCAGAGCTGTGTAACAGCAAGGCAAGAGCTGCTTTAACTCTGCAATGCAGAAATCAATATGAGCAGCTGAAGAGTAAGACTAGAACACACCACTTTTTTTTTTTTTTTTTTTTTTTTTTTCTGTGGTTAAATAACACTTGCAAACAGCTTCAGGCTAGTAGAAGGGCTTAAACTGTTCCTTAACACTGGAGCCACAAGTTCTGGGAGCTCCTTGGTGGGTTGGGAGGTGCCTGTGAATAACCCACCTCTGTCCCCATGTGGGGCTGCATGCTGCTTCTGAATGGCTTCACACAGAAGTAGGCTCAGGCAGGCTGCAGAGCTCCAGCTGTGCATTTAGATGCTGTGGCTGTGCTGCTTACTGGTCGTGCTTTGCTACTCCTGTTGTGTTTCATGGGCTGTCCCTTTGCATCCTGTGTGAACTCCTTGTTGCATTAGATAGCTGCTGTGTTCCTCAGCAGGTTTGGCTGGGGTTGGAGCTGCAGGTCCCTTTGGCCCTGTGGGTGGCTTTGGACAAAGTTATTGCTTGATTTCTTGGGGCGGTGGAGGCTTTTTCTGTCAGCTGAAATTAATAGGACTGCTGACCTCAGCATGTCCCAGTTTTCACATCTGGAAGATGAGTACTGACTGTAGTGAAGGTTGTGATGCTCTGTTCAGAACAGATACGAAAGTGAAGTTACTGAATGTAGCTTCATGGCCATCTTCCTCTGCTTAGTACCTTTACACCTGGAATTATGGCAGTTGTGCAGCATCCTTGAAAAAGACCAAAAATGATGAAGAGTATATCTCTGCTCTGCGATAGATGTGCAGTGCTTGAGGGATGTCACAATTCTCTCTCATCGGTCCCACTGCTTCCCCAGCCTCTGGAGGACCCATTTAAGCTTAGCACAAAGCTCATCTGTTGCTCTTGCTTTTTAAATCATATTTGTTCTGCTTTTCCTCCTCTACCATCTGCAAAGGGTGTTTGATTGCATATGGAGGTAGCTTCTGGTTTTATTTGGTCTGGCCATTGCAATTGGCTTTTTCTTTTTTTTGTTGTTTGTTTGTTTCGTTTTTTAGCACATCCTGTCTTACTCTTTGTTCCTTTAGTCCATGCTGTCACTGGGCTCACAAGGGGGGCTACACAATAAGTGGGCTGAGGGCTGGAAACAAGAATTTGCAAGCTAGCTGGGACTCTGTCTCTGGGGCTTGCAATAAGGTAAGGATTGCTGGCTGTGGTGTCTCTTCACTTAGAGCTGGACTGAGCAGCATCCACGTGCCTGTAGCACGCTCTGTGAGCCTGTGCTGCTCCTGCTGCCCTTCCTGCCAGCCAGCTGCCTCTTGCCAAGGGTCCCGTGTTGCCCCGGAGCAATTCAGTGACAGACAGCACTGTGATGAACATGATCCAGTTTCTGCCTCTAAATAATGGAGAGCAGATGGCTTTAGGCCAAGGAATGCCATCTTCTGTAACCCATCTGCTTTTCCCCCCTCCACAGCCTCTAGGGGCTGCCCAGCATGGTGTGGGGATGCAGATTCCTGGCTATGATTCCTTGCTTTGCCCCTGACCTAGTGAGCACTAAGTCCTCAAGGTGCTGTTTTCCTTTGCCTAGCTCTTCCCTCCTGCAAAACCATGTTGTGAAGTTTGACGGTAGGCTGCAGTGTTGCTTCTGGGTGCTGTCATGGTGTGGAGTGCAGTGGTGGAGGAACTTCTTTCACCTGTTGGCTTTGTCCCAGCTGTGAGCTGCTTACAGAAATCCAGCTGTGTGCAGCTGGCTGTGGGAGCTCATCCTCCTGCATCCTGTGAGCTGTGCTGAATTGTGCAGCTGGGAGATCCCTTGTGCTCAGGTTTCTCGACCCCCTGTGTGGAAACAGGGATGTTTGCAGCAGAGTGTAAGGGAGAACTGCTGACAAAGCAGCTCTTGTGTTACAGAGGCAGGTGGTGATGGCCTCCGTGATATTCTATTCAGAGAAATATCCTGTCTGTGAATGCGTGCAGTCTTTTTGATGTGCATCTAACTCTGGGGTGGAGTGACTCCAGTGGCAGTGCTGTTTTCCATAGCCCTTATGTAGGCACCAGATCTCTTCTAGCTGTGCGAGAGCTGTACCCCCGTACAGTGGGGGTGTTGTTTTGTTGAACTTGCTGAAGCAATAAATAATGATTTGGGGATGGGCAGGGGCAGCAAGAGAGCTCATTTATTCAGCCACATGAATGGAGGCAGCTCCCTGTGTCTTGGCCAGGCACAGTGTGGCTCTCCTGGCGTGTGATATTGCTATCTGGCTGGGAGAGGAAACAAACACAAAGATTTGCCCAATGTTGCAAAAACCCTGTGTGGGAAGATGTCCCCTTCCCAGTTGGTGGCTGCTTCCTGGCTGAAGGACACGACCCAGCACTGGCAGGGACCTCTAGGGTCTGCCTTCCCTGTGAGAGAGATATTAAAACCCCAATCATCCCAGATAATCCTATTTCAGGAGCTCATTGATTTTTAGTGGAGGGAAGTGAGTTAAAATGATGAGTCACTGACCTATTTGAAAATGAACAACCTCCTCTCAGTGTCATTAGGAGTCGATAATGGATCATCCTGGTCTAGAGCTGGTGGAAGGGAATTGGGGGGGGTTGGGAGCCTCATGCCTGCTGCATTCTGCACTGTGTGAGGAGACTGCTGGCGTGCACGGGTGCTTGTCTGTGGGGGAAGAGAAAGGACATGTGGATGAAAGCCAAAAATATATTGATAGTGTAATATGTGCATGGTGTAATAGAAGTGAACCCCCACTGCGCTTGGGGTCGCTTCTGTTTGCTAGTGCACCTTTGGCTTTTCCCTGTGGGTCTCCACGTTACCTTGCAGCTTGTGTATGTTGGGCACTGTTTGTTTGCTTTCTGCTGTCCCTGCAAGCAGCTGTGTCCAGCTCTAGGTGTACTTTCCTTTGACTGACTACAGGTGAGTTGTTTGTGGCTTTCTGCCCTCTGCCACGCTCTGCATCTCTTCTTTCCTGTCTTTGGTGCCTGCATGGGGCTTTGGGATAATCGAGGGGAAAGCTGGCTACCAACATCTTTCGTAGGTTTTATGCCAAGCCATGACTTTGGGAATTCAGTCAGTGTTGTATGCAGGTATGATCAATAAAGCTCCTAGTTACGTACTTCACTGTTAAGTCTTAGCTCATTGATTTAAGGAGTTACCAGGAACTAGGGAAATAACGTGGTTAATTAAGTTAATTGGATTGCAAGGTCTAGAGGGACTGTGCCTTTCTGCCTGCTCTCTGAAGCACCTCGACACCTCTGTCACTATAAAATAATGACTTTTTCTTTCCACCTGCTGGGAGTTTGAACTATTTAGTTGCTTTAAAACTATTTGCATTTCAAGATGACTGATTTCTCCATGAGCCATGGAGTGTTACGGCTTTGGAGAGCAGAGATGAGATGGGGGGGTTCCTAACAGGGCTCAGCTGAGTGATCTCAAGGATCTGGATCCTTGTGTGAAGTGGCTGTTCCTGCTCTTAGCAAAACACCTGTGGTGAATCTTCCAGTCCATTGGTGTGTTGGTGCTGTGTATGTTGGCCTTGGGGTTAATGTTAACTATGTTGCCCTTGCCATATAGCAAGGCAGGTAGAAAAATAATATATTGGGCTCTAGATTGAGACACTGTGACGTCTGTTTTTCAGGAAAATAAGTGAACAGATCTGCCTCTAAAATGGAACATTATTCTAGATATATAAAGTGAGATCTAGCACAGAGGTATTCTTCTGGAGCTGGTATTTCTTCTAATTTATAGCTACTCTTCTTTTTCATGTGAAGTGGAGACTAAAACCTCCCATTATGGGCCTGTAATTTATGTATTCAGAATTTTACGAATGTTATCTTTCAGTGTTTTTATGAAGCTCTGCTGTGGAGGTGCTAAGATAAGGTTATATATTAAATATTGGCCAATTCTCTAAGAGTAAAACTGAGCTTGTAAATTACCAGAAACGCTCTCCCTCAGTGTGAGCTCACTCTCATACTAATTTCTTTCATCTGCTTTGAAGAGTTAGGGGAGGCAAGCTGTGTAAATGCAGGTTGGGTGAAGGAAATATGCCTCAGGTTGCACTGGGGGAGGTACAGGTTGGGGGTTAGGAAGAACTGCTTTTCAGAAAGTGTGGTGAGGCACTGGCATGGGCTGCATGGAGGGCGGTGGAGTCGCCGTCCCTGGAGGTGTTTAAGGAACGAGCAGATGTGGCACTGAGGGATGTGGGTAGTGGGCAGTTTTGGTGTCAGGTGGGTGGCTGGACTTAAAGACCTCAGCAGGCTTTTCCAAGCTTTATGACACTGTTCTGTGGTGTCTGGAAAGCTCGTCTCAGTCCAGTTTCACTGATTTGTTGCCAATAGAAAACCAGATGGGTTGAGGTTCCAAACTATCATGAGTCTGATACAAGTCAACACTTCCACTGATGATCCACTGAAAGGAAGGAGGACCTGCTTGTGCTTCCAAGCAGCACCAGGGTGCCAGCTGCTGCAGCATCAGTAGCATGGATGGGAAGTACAGGCTTGAACATATCTAGAGATGCCTTCAGGAAAATGTGCTGGTTCATGTGACTTCATAGGGAAAACAGGGAGCAGAAGACATCAAGGATACATGGACCAAATTCTATCCACAAGTGTGAATCAAGGCTTCCATTTTTTTTTTTTTTTTCCCCTGATATTCACTGGTTCTTAAAGGGAAGAGGGTGGGGGAAAAGGATGAGTGGGGTTGCTGAAAAACTTCTGTCTTTCATTGATGCATCAAACGGAGCAAAATCTTGAAGCTGCATTTATCCGATCCTTTAAAGTTCTAAATGTAAAAGCTGAGCTGTCTGTGCTCCTGACCCCCTTCCTGGGTTTCCTGGGATTCCCTTCCCCATGATTCCAGTCCTGTGGGCACCAAGGAGTCATTCAGACCTGGGAGTCAGCTTGTCAGTCAAAACCTCAACACTTCTTATTTTAGAAACGTGGTACCTGCTGCCTCAAATCAAGAAGTGGGAGTAATGCAGCAATTTTGTTCTTGGCATGGCTATTTTTTTTCCTAGGAACGTTGGTTTTTTTAATAGTGAAACAAATTGTTCTAGAAAATCTTAGTATTTCCTTTGTTCTATTTGCGATGACATAAAGGACCAATTGCCCACCCCACCCCACTGTTTTCTTAGGAAAACTTACTCCCAAATGCTGCTAGCTGTACTTGTATCAACACACAGCAGAACAGTACAGGAAAAAAAAAGTGCATTTAAAATTAATTTCTATGGGAGAAACTTGGAACACTCTTTTTTTTTTTTCTCTTTAATTGCCAACTAGAAAACAGTCATATTGTTCCTTTTATTTTTTTTTAAGCATTTCTCAGCCAAAATTCATTGGGGGAAAAAAAAATCAGCTTGTTTGCTCCCAGGAGGAACTGACTGCTGCAGGTGATTGGAAGTATTGAAGAAATGCCCACCCCAACAGCAGCTCCACAGGTTTTCTGAAGCTGTCTCAGCGTTGCACAGCTGGAAGTAAGAATCAGTAGTGCAGTAGTGGGGTTTCTCTCACTGCACATGAATGTGTTACAACCCTTGCCTGCAGACACCTGCGTTTACAGGAGATGGCTGTCACCTGGATGAGGGACTGTCTGCTTGTCTGCAGTGCCTGATGTATGGGCAGTCTTACTGCCATCAGGAGCAAATTTTTGGCTGCACTGTAATTAAATGGAGGGCAGTGGCAGTGTGCAAAGCAGTACTGGGTCCTTCTGTCTCTGCTGTGCTGCTGTCTCTGTGGATGTGAGTGGGAGAGAAGAGAGTGCTGGGGTATTTGGCTATTGGTTCATCACAATTTTGGCAGCCAGTTTCCATTGCTGCTCACCAGCTCCAAGCAAAGCTGCTGTACTGCATCTCCTGGTGCTGTAGGAGCTCTGTGTCTGGCCTGCAGCTTTCCCCATCATGGCAACCTGAGTAAGTCAGGGTTTGAGATGTGTGACCAGGACTGTGATGTTTGGGCTGTAACTCATTATTGCCTTCCTTGGTGTTTAAAGCTTCCTTGGCATTTCTGTAAACGTCTCTCCATCTTCTCCCCCAGCTCACTGCAAAGACCCTGTTGTGTGGGATTACCCAGCAGTGATAGATGAGCTCCTCCTGTTAGTGTTAGCAACACACTTCCTCTAGCTAATTTCCATGGCCTTAGTGCTGTTGGCTCTCAAGTTCAGTTTTGAGAGCTTGTGGTTATGTGTGGAACTGAAATGAATTGAGAAGCAATGTTCCCAAAGGGCTCCTCTGTTTCACCTCACCTAGAAGCTTTGTCACGCTGCTAGCTCAGTTCCTACTTCTTTAAACCCACTGGAATACCAATCAGTACAACATAGCACAAGAGGAACTTTCTCTTTGGACTTCTTGCACTGTTTTAGATCTACTAAACTGAGTTATTTGGTTTGCAGTCCTGCAAATTACATATGGAAAGTGTCCATTCAGCTTTTTCAGGCTGTTGAGTCACCTGTGAGGCTGTCGCTCTTCTCTTTCAGTAAGTGACAGTGGAATGTAAACCCTGGTGTTTGTTCAGGTTAAAGCACTTCTTTGAGCAGCAGAAGTCTTCTGCCAGTCTTACTGCCAAGGAGCAGTGCTGTTATGGGCACAGCACTACCTGTGTGGGTACAGGCAGCTCTCAATAGTGAACCTGAAATCCTCTTTTCCAGCAGTGGTTGTTGGTTGCCAGTGTAATCTTTAGCCCAATGGCTGTGGCAAGCGTGTGCCTACTTGTGTTTTGTCATGCTGCCTTTGTTCTCAAGCCTTGCTCAGCAAACTGCAGCTGCTCCCTGGGCTGTGCATTTCTCCCATCTGCAGGAGGGGTCACTGGGAGCTGAACAGTGGGGTTCCTGCTGGGATGTCAGTGCTTGCTTGGGTACTGCAAATGTGTACGTGGGAGGGGATCAACTCCAGCACTGGTGAGGAAGAGGAGGCTCTATGTGCATAGGCTGTCCCAGGCAAAACAGAGATCCCACCAAAAACCCAAGAAGAAAGAGAATAGTAAAGCACCCCTAAACTACTCCTGAGTGCTGCCTCTGCAGTGTATGCAGCTCCCAGCAGCACAAATCTCTGCATTGCCAACAGGCAAAAGAGGAGCTCACACCTGAGTGCTGAAATAAACTGTCCTGCAAAGCTTGCAATCAGTCCTTGCAAGCAGCTCAGCAACAGGTTGTTTAATTCTCAGGGTTGTCTGCTTGTGTGTGCGTGGTTTTTTCTTTTTTCTTTTGGTTGTTGGAGTAGGGAATGAAACATAAATTTAGCACTAAAAAAATCTGTGCTTTCCCTATTGAGAATTTGCAGCCAACTGCTTACGTCCCCTGGTAGGGTTTGAGTGAGTGTTGGTGACTTGTCTCATGTTTTCAAGGTCTTTATGGACCTCTTGTGTGGAGTTTTCTTTTTTCATTCAGGGCTTCTTGTCTGCTGTGCACTTGCTTTATCTTCATTGGTCTCCCAGTGCAGAGCCAGCTTGAGCTTGTCTGGACCTCACTGCTCTCCCACCTCTCCAGTAATGCTTCCCCTTTGCTTTTTTGGTGAGGCTTTGAGATCTCTCACACCGTCTTGCTTTCAGCTCATCAGCTGCATGTTTGCTCCACACTGGCAGCTCTTGTTCGCTGTCAGCAATATTTACTTCTCGGCTTCCTTTATTTTTCCTTAACACTTCAGTTTAAGCAGACAGTTGGAGAATCTCTCTGTTGGCAGGCTCCACATGGAAATGCCATAGGATGGGATTTGTTTGCCTAACTTTGCCTCCCTTCATCATTACTGGAGGTGTTGTCAATCAAGTAATTCTTGCTTGGGTTAACAGGGAAATTGGTGGCTCCAGATGCCCCCTTCTGTGCCAGCTGGGCACAATCTTGTGAAGTGTCTCCTGGATGGAGAGGGCATGGCATCTGCAGATGGGCAATGATGGTGATGGGTATAAAAGAGAGGGTCCTCTGCTGAGCCCAGGGCTCTTGTGCTAAGGCAAATGGAGGGGGTGGGTATCCCCAGCCAGGGACAGCCCTTTGCTCATCTCCAGGCAGGGGAAAATTGGTCTGAGATTCAATCGAAGTGAAATTTGAGTTGCCCCTTAGTGAGCATTGGTGAGCAATGCAGACAAGCCAGTCAGTCTGTTAAACCTCAACCTTGCTTACCAAGTGCTCAGAGACCTGACTTTCAAAGTGGGGGTCCTGAGAGGTGCCTGAGAGTAGGAGAAAATGAATGAGAGAAAGACTTGGCATCTCAAGCTGCAGCTCGTCTTGGCTGACTGACAGATGGCCTCTCGCCTTTGGCTTACCCCAGAGACCAACCACGTGGTGTAAATCCTCCCCTGCCTCCTCATTGCAGAAGATCTTGACATAGGGTAGTTCCTTCTGCTCGTATTTCCTCCAACATACTGCAGGCTTCAGTTTAATTAGAAATAAAAATTGATTAGCGTGGTCTCTAGTGGATCTGTCAGATTTTGGCAGTAATGGCAAGTAATGTGCATGCAGCTGTTAGTAGAATGGCTGCCGTTCCTGTTAAAAACTGCTCAGCCCTGTTCCTGGGTGCTGGAGCCAGCTCAGGTGTGGGCAGCAGGTGAGATTTTTCTTTGCTCTTCCTAAGGACTGAACCTTGCTGTACAGCTCCCCTTGCCAGCAGGAGGGCAGAAGTGATGCCTCATAAACAGCTACATGTTCCTTTTCTTTGTGTCCTGCTGGAAGCTGACCTGGGTATCCCCAGGCTTGCCACCCATGGCATAGATCCCTTTTGCTGAGCCCACTCTGGGTGAGGAGCCTTCTTGTTCAGACAGTGTGACCTCTTTCCCTGTTACAAATGTGTGTTGCAGCACTGAAAGCCAGCTGGGTGATTTCTCTTTTTTTTATTTTTTGAATAGTTCATACCATGGTCAGTAGGAACCAAGCAGGTCAGTAGCAGCAGGGCTGTGCTGTTTGCTTCTTCGTCAGCTCTAACAAAGTCTCGCTACAGAGAGATGTCATTGTCCCAGTCTGAGCCTTGTGGGACCAGGTAAATTGCCTAACTCAGTGCTGCTCCTCAGTCCTATAAAAGAGGCTTGTGGTTGGGCTGGGCTATGGTATTTCTAAGCCTGTGGCTCCCTAGTGGAGGTGTCCAGAGCAGCAGCTCAGCTTGTATGGCCCTGAGCAGAGGCTGATGCTGTGATGTGATGCCCAGAGCCCCAGTTCACCGGACCATTGTGTTCTGTGCCTGGTACACATGTGCTGACAGTCAGGTTTTTATCCTCTGCTTGTCCTCCAGCCCTGTGTTCCCAAAGCTTTCCTGAAGGCACTAAGGGGCAGTGAGGTGATAAGGAGGAAAGAGCTGCCTTTTTGGCTTGTTGAGATTTTTTTTTTTATTGCTTTGAGCCAACAGTAAAAACCTCTGGGGATGGAGGAAGTGGGACTGGAAGAGAACTCCATAACAAGATTACCTGCTGGGGGAGTGGAGGGGAAGTGTAAGCAAGCTGTCCATGGATGGATTTCGCAGTAACAGAGCTTGCTGCAGGGGCAGCAGCATCACAGGGATCACCTGCACTGGCGCCTTGAGACTCAGCTGGGCACGGCATGCTGGAGTGTTTTATATTGCCACTTGTGAACTGTGGGAGATTGCAGCACACCTGTTCTCACCTCCCTCCTGTGGGTTTTGCAGCGGAAAGTCATTCAGTTACCTTTTCTTAGGAGTGTTTTGATGTGAGTCTCAGTTCTTCACCACTTGCACATCTTGTCTAAGATGAGTTAATAACTTACCAGTGACTCTGTAGAGCATGGCTACCAGCTTTTGGATGATGACTCTATTAGCTGTGCTGCTGACAGCTCTTTGCCTTTCATGCTAGAGGGTTATTTAATGAAAAAATCCCCTCGGGAAAGATGTAGAAGTACCACTGTGATAACTAACACTTCCCTGCACAATGAGGGCAGGGGAGACAGACGAAGCCCCCCAGGAAGGTGCCAGAAGCAAAGCCAGTGCCAGAAAGAACATTGGATCTGCCAGGATCGTGGGCTGGCTGCCTGCACAGCTCCCCATCAGGCAGCTTTGCTGTGACAGTGAGCACAACCTCTGGGTGATGCTGTAGGAGTGAAATAGCTATTAATTGCAGCAGTCTGCTCCTCTGCTCCTGACTTGTTAGGATTTCTTGAGCGATATCTGGGTTACAAAGCATAACCTCCTATGGTGAGTGGTATCTGAGATGTCTAACCAACCTCATGTTGCTGTGTTGGACCTTTGCTTGGATAGTGGTGATGGTCACTCCACTGAGGAAAGCTCTGTAGAATTAGGGTGTATTCAGAGTATAGAAAAACAATTAATTACATGGAAAAACTTTTTTAGGAAGCAAGAAAATGAAGATAGGGAGTCTACCTCAGAAAGTACTTCTGTAAGAAAGGATGTTGGTAAAATACGTACCATAATAACCAGCCCAGAGTAGGTCAAGTGTATTCTATTTTGTCAATAGGGGAACAACATAAGAGAGGAACAATGAAGGGATGTGAAAATGCAATGCAGGCAACATTTGAGGCTAGTAAAGGGAAACGCATCATCCACGTGGTGGGGCTGTGGAGTGGACCATCCTTTGAAATGGCACGAAGGGCAAGAATTTATTTCCCAGGATTCAGGGATGGGTAGGCTATTGCAGAAGGAGTCAAAATTCATCCTGCAATTCAGTGTGGGGCCACCCAGCATGGATTTCCTCGTGGCAGTGGGTCCAACACGAGGACATGTTTCTGCACTGCCTGTTGGCATATCTTCTGTTAATGGTGACCCGGAAGCAGGGCTGACATGCCTTCCTGCAGCTTTGCATATTGTCTATATCATGTCTAAAAACTTGGAGGGAGTCACTAAAATGTTATGTGGGGTGCTTGGTGACCTCCTGTCCCTTGTCTGAAGTGGGATGCCTTGCTCTCTTGTTCCTGTTTTAGTACCTTTGAGCTAGTTTGTGCCACTGTACTGAGCCACTGTTCAGCCTGTTTGGGTTCTCAGCAATATCCCTTGCTATTTTGAGGAAGGAGGTGTTTGCAGGAACAGTGATGCTGAGAAATGCCATTGCTGTACATGGCAACAGCACATTTCTGTGCACAGTATCTTGTTTTCCTCTTTGCCCATTGCACATATCTTTAACAGGAAGGCAGATTTCTTCTGCTTTAAACAGAGGAGAAAGCCATCAGCTGCATGAAAGCCATAAAAAGCTTTCATCCTTCAGAGCCTGGTAAATCTCCCACGAAAATCAACGAAATAGCTTCAGCTGATAGACATACCACATCAAGTCAAACCTGATTTGGCAGAGAGGTTCACAACTGTTCCATCCTTTAGCCCGTTCATGGTTAGGACCGTGTTTTGTAGATCCCTGGTATCACCCACTGACAGAAACAGCTGCTGTGCCCTTGGCTTTCCCTAATTTCCTACCATAATATAACCATCCAGAAGAGTCCAGGTATCAGGAATGTGAGGAGGCTGCTGCAAAGCAAGCAATACCACAGATGGTTAGGCAGACCACAGTGCACGCTCTGTGTGTACAACAGAGATCTCCTTTGCATCTTTTCTTTTCCCCCTGTTTCTGCAGAGCTTAAAGTCTTCTGGAGAAGTGTGAAGAAGAAGGGCAGTCTTTAAACTTTATGACATCCATATCATTGCTTGGAGGATTACTAGAGTGGCCACTGTAGCACTAAGGACACTGTTCTAGCTTCAGCCTTGTAAAGTCATGGAGCTGCAAGACTAGTTTATAGCAGTATAGAAAGTGGCATTAAAGTGGTCATAAATCACTCTGCTTCTCAGGGGAGGTTAGGACTCTTCCTGTCTTCTGAAAGAGGTACTTGGTTTGTGAGTGGAAACGTGGCTTCTCTTGTGCTTAAATGCAGCTGTGGAAAAAAATAAATGGCTTGTGCAGTTGGAGGATGGTGGTGGTGGTGGCAAGAAGTCAGAACCAGCAAATCCAGAACTGAATTGAGCAACTGAATCAAAGCGAATGAGCATACAAATCCTTACCAGGCTCTGTTGTTCCTGAGCACCTCTGGGTTGGAGGATGGGATGGATTCTCCCATGGCCACTCGGTGCTCTGCCAAGTAATGCTTTTCTACATACAAAACTGACACTGCGTTTCTTCCTATCACTCCATTCTTGGTACAAAATAAGATGTTTGCTGGGCAAATGCTTCCGAAGATGATGAATGAAACAAACTATATGTGGCCAAAAATACATATTAAAGATAAACTGTGAAGTGCAGGAAGTGGAGAAAAAGAAGGGACTTCTCAGCTCCCCTCTTTGGCTATTGAGATGCCAAACACTTTGTTTTCTTCCCTAAAGTTCATCTTTCTTTGTGCCAGGTTACCCTGTTTCATTTAAAAGGAGTCTTCGAATCTGTTTTGTTAAATTGCTGCAAAATCCTGTGTGGATGCTCTTCAGTTGATTTAATCTTGGTTTATGTTGATTTAGTTTCTTGCCAACTTTTGCTAAATCCATTTGAGACAGAGTTAAATCAACTTATGAGTGTCCTTGCAATTTAATTAAATCGACTGATGTAGCTAATGTAACTGATTGTAATTAAATGCATGCAGCTTTTATGTAAAGACAAGCCCTGAGGGTGTTCAGGAAATCCCATCTCGTGTTCCCATTAGCCCCAAAAAGCAGTTTGTTCACTATTCCCCACTTCTGCCTCTGATTGTTGTCCCAGAGCAGAGCTTTGCAGTGCTGGGCCAGGCTTTGCATCTTGCGTTCCCTGCCCCAGCAGCTCTGCCCCCCTGCCAGCTTTCCCCTCCATAGCTGCAGTTGTGTATTTATGCCCTGATGGCCTTATGGGGAATTGTGCTGGGTCGCTTGCTGCTCCAGATGAAAAATAATCTGCTGAAAAATAGGGGAACATGAAAAGGTGGGTTCATTGTTTAGTCTCCTTCAGCATCCAGAGTCACCCCCTGAAAAGCCTAAAGCTATAGGGACTGGTATCTTACAAAGGATGTTCTCATTCAGGGTGAGCTCCTGTAGGTTCACTGATGGAAACAAGGAACATGACAGCAATATTCTGAGTGTTTAACTGGCCCTGTAAGAACAAGTTACTTCATGGTCTGAACGTGTGCTTTTGCTCAGGTGTGTGTCGCTCTTTCTCTCAAACTGGAGCCAGAAGCCTGTAACGCTGTCATCTTTCCTACAACAGCCAGATCCTACACCCCAAAGGTTGCTTTTGATCTCCAGCCAAGAGCCTTGCTATCCGAGAGGGCAAAGATCCTGTGTTCAAGTGAATTTCTGCCTCTGAGTGATAGAAGAAGCCCAGATGGGAGAGCAGCCAGAGTGGGTTTGTAGCACCCTGCTCTTTTTTCCCAGTACTGCTTGAAATTTCTGTAGTGATACCAGTGAAGGGAAAGCAGAGGATGGTGTCCCTTCTGCCACCCTCTGCTGCCAACCTCCTCAAAAGTTTGGGTAGCAAGGGAATGGGCAGGGGAGGCACCATCCACACCCATGCAAGCTTTTAATTTTTGTCTCCTGCTCTTGTTCCAGCTCAGTTCACGCATTAAGAAAACATTAATAGCCTCTGAGTTTCACGCTCTGCTTGCGCCTCTCGTAACAAGATCTGCTGACTTCTGTGCAGCGCTCCCTCCATGAGTGAAGGTGCCATCTGTGGATGTAACACTAAGTGACAGCGTTGTAAACAAAGAGAGAAACCCGTGGGGTTCCAGTGGGGCTGTTTATGCTCCAGTGCTTGAGTCTGTACCTTCTCAGGGTCTCCAAAGAGCGGTGTTAAGCCTCTGCTGCCAGGTGCTCAGTTGTGGGGGCTCTTCTCCCTGGTTCCAGTGATACCAAGGCTCACCTTGCGAAGGGCTTTTGGCTTTCTTCCTTTATTTCACCGCCCTTTCTTTTGCTTGGGGCAAAAGAAACCACCAGCCTTCTCTGGGGGACGCTGAAGGTCTCAGGCTCTGTAATCCAGAGACAGAAGCATTTCTTGCTCCCTTGTTGGTTCGGGAGGAGCAGATGTGGTTGATAAGCATCTGGTGGAGCAGAGCCCTTCCCATACTGTGTCTATTGTGTCTGATGGCAGCTGTGCCTGTGAGAGCAGTGAGACTGCCATGCTTGGGGCTGGGGAGCTACTGACTTGCTCAGCTCAAGGGAGCACCAAAGAGGAAAGCACGCTGAGGTGCCTCTGTGTGTGAGCCATGTGAACTTCTCTGTCTGGGAGGTGAGGTGGGAGCTGGAGTTCAAAGAGCATCAGCTGGAGAGATTTGTGGCCAGAAAGAAGCTGCAACTTCTTAGCATGACTGTACGAGGAATACAGTAAGAGATACACTAAAGTAAGGGTTACTTCTAGTAACTTTTGGAATGGAGTTACTGGTGGGAATCAAAGTGTGTGTGGCTTTTTGGGGTGTTTCTTTTTTTTAAGAGCAGCTGATTGTGAAATCCAAGTGTCTGAAGGCTGATTAAGTCCTAAATCTTACAGTGCCAAAGGAGAATAGGAGACCTTTCAGCAGACACATTTCACGTGAGCTTTGGAAATAGGCCAGACTGGATGGCAGTGGTGAAGCTGACATCTTGCAGGACAGTTGAGGAAAGCCAAGCAAAGGAGAGGTGAGCTTCTGAATCACCCAGCACAAAGGGACTGCTGGAAGGCACTGAGCAGGAAAGCAAACACCATGCTTTTTTTGTTGTTGTTGTTCTTTTTTTGTTTTTCCAATGGAAGCTCAAGGAAAATAACTTTAAAGAAAGGTGAACATAGACATTCATCTAGGTGTTAAGCAGAGCACATCAAAGCACTTGCAACTAAAAATAGTTTCCAAAGGGAAAATCCATCTTAAAACAGTAGTTTTAAGTTGTTTTGTTCATTTGTTCAAACTCTCTTTCAATGTGCTCATCTGTAAACATGAATTTAGATTATTTTTAATGAGTGGAGGGGAAAAAAATTGGAAAGTGACTTTTGATTATTTTTGTTGTTAAAAGAAATGCTGCAGAGAAACTAATGAAGGAGAGAAGGAAGGGGGGTTGGAATGTTTCTTAGCCTGTCTTGTACCAGGGAGTGTTGTACAGCAATATCACAGCTGTCTTGCTATCCAGCACTGAAGTGAAAAAAGAAAGCTGGGAGGCATGAGATGAGCACACACCATGTGTAATGCAGACGTGTGTTGCATATGTGTAGCACCTATGGGAGAAGTCAAGAGTGGTTAAATGGTGGAAGCAGCTCAAAGCTGTACAAACAAGGTAAGAGCAGTGGGGCTGCTGGCGCAGGGATGCGCGGTGGCAGCAAGGACAGAGCCTGCAGCATGGCTCTGTGAAACACTTGGATGTTTAAAATTCTTATTGGAGTCTTTCCTCATTTATGAAGACTTTTCTCCCTGAATTTTTATATTTGCAACCCCTCACCCTATGTGCCTCCCCCCCCAAAAACAAAAACCAAAACAAATACCTGGGAAATCAATGGTGCTCTGTCCTCGATCACAAAATCAGTTTGTCTCACTCTCCCAGCCTTGTGCCTGGGAACCAGGTAACAGCAGGGAAGAGTAGCTCACTGGGGTTTCTGGTCAGTAACACAAGGATGGCAGCGTGATGCCACTGTCCCCAGAGCCTTTCCTGCTGCAGAGGCAGGTGAGCACCCTGCTGACCCATGGTGAAAACAGAACTGCTGAGTAGTGTGTTTCAGCTGTGGTTTGTGGGTGACTTTTTAGGCACCTGACAGTACTGGTTCAGCAATTGATTGAGGAATGTGCATCCATCTTTGGGTTTTGGATTGGCATGGAAGTTTGCTGTGAGGTGACCTAATAGGTGCTTGGGAGAAGCATAGCAAATTAGAAACAATTAAAATTGCTGTTAAAGTGCGCTTTTCCCTCTTCCCTCTGCTCCTCTGGAAGTTAAAGTGGGAAAATATGACACAGTGTGGAGCTCAAGCCTGGTGAGTCTGGCTCTACAGTAATCCTGAGCGCTTGGGAGCGGGTGGTGTTTGGAAGATCACAGGTGAGGGGGTTTTGATGTTCTCTCCAAAGAGATTCATGTTCTAATGAGTCCTTCCCAGCTGTATGTCTCTGCTTTTTTTTCTTTTTTTTTTTTTTTTTTTTTCAAATGCTGTTTTTATGATGTCCATCATGTCGGTGTGGTTCTGATATGATATGCTTTGCAGAGGGAGCTCTGGCTACCTTGATTTAACAAGTGAAAAGTGCTTCCAGTTCTGCCTCACTGACAGCATTGGAATGGTGCAGCTTATGGGCCAGTAGTCTTGGGAGCCTCCTTTCTATGCTGACCCCTGAGGTGTGCCAGTGTTCTTCCAGTTTGCAAGAAAAGTCAGTGAACAATGCTGTCCAAAGGCAGAGTTACTGAAAAGTCTGCAAAAAGTATTGAAACCCAAAAAGTCACTTTTTTTTCCATTGCCTGTGGGCTTGCTTTCAGCCAAATGTCAAGTGCCATGCAGGCCAAAAATATTCCTGGTACTTTGTCATAAAACATGGCACTGGTTATCCAAGCTGTCTTTTGCTTGAGGCACAAGATTCCTATCTACTACAAGGATGATTTGGAAGAGGTGGGTAAGGAGCTTTGTGCCTTCACAAATACTCAGTGCATCTTTTTCTTCTAATTCAAGACAGTATCTGGCTTGAATCTGTACTGCAGAATAGGTTAAAAGGCAAACAAACAAACAACTGGATATTTGGTTTGCTTTTAAGAGTTTAAGTAAGCCTTGGACTTTCGCCTTGGACTTTCACATGGTTCTCAGACTGCCAGTTCATTCTTAGATCCAAAATTCTTCCTCCCCCCTCCTCCCCCAAATTAATAGACTTTTGCTATGTAGCTGGGTTTTGCTGCATAGCAGTGTTGAAACTCCTTGCCTGCAGGAGGCACTTAACCAGCATGGTGCTGCCGTGGGTTGGGCTCTTGCATGTGGTCAACAGAGAGGGTGACAGAAAGCTCCAAATGTGTAACTTGAAGACTCCACTTCCAACCAACCTCTCATTTTCTGGCTAATTCATGAATTTCAGCCCTTGTTGACTGACATCTTATTGCTAAGTCCCCAGGAATGGTTCATGCCAACACAGTCCCTCTTGAGATGCACAAGAGAAAGCTCAACAGGGCATCTCACAGGTCTGGACGCTTTCTCCAAAGGAGGGCCTTGCGATGCGCTGCCATGCAGGCAGTGTTCTCAATTTAATTTCCTTACTGTTTCATTGCCCCCAGAGAACTTCTGCAAGTCGTTAGAAAATGCAGAACTGGTTTGGCCACAAAAAGTTCTCTCCATGGTGTGGAGGAGTTGCTGAGCAGAACCACCTGCTTTTAATTAATCTTTTGAACCAATTTGGTTCTAGCAAACCAATTCCATTAACAGGCTAAGCAGAATAATGATAGGCACAGCTGCTATAATTCCTTGTTACACTTCTAGTTTAAACAAAATCCTCTTTGCATCGGGAAACACTAATCTAATGTCATGACTGTTTTCATTATGAAATCTTTGGTAGTTGAGCACATCCAAATGCTTCATATGTTTTCATAATTTTTTTTCCTCCCTGTTATATGGCCAAAATATGTAAATTATGGGATGACTTCTCCCCAGAGAAACGGAGCTAATTGGTGCGTTAATATCTCAGAAACGAATCAAATTGACATCCCCCACTGTAGGGTGGACTTACATAGCAGCTCTAATGTTCTTTGGGATGATTTAAATTTGATTTTGGCCAGTCTAGTAGCTTGCTTATCAACCAGAAAGGTTCAAATGTGATGTTGGTGTCTTTGCTCCAGAGAACTAGGGCATTCTGGGTTAAGAATGAATTAGCAAGTGGTCTCAGCTGACTAGAAGGGGTGGCTTGCCAGACTGGGTCAGACCATCAGTCACAGTGTCCTAATCTGGTGGTACAAAAGGATGCCCAGGGTATGGGGTCAGTGTGTGAGCACTGGGTATTTGTTCCTTGGCTGTAGCCTTCCTCCTGCTTCTCTCTAGCAGCTGGGCTTCCTACACCTCGAGATTTAACTGTGAATTGCTGATGTCCTCTTGAAACCCACCTGTGCTTTTGGACTTCCATCCTTCAGCTGCAAGATATGCGGGCAGCTGTAATTTGTGTAAGAAGATCATAAATGTTATGTCCTTGTGTATACCCTAAATGCACAGGGACTTGTCTCTTGCTGGAAGGTCAGAACTGCCCTGGGAAGGTGCAGAATTGGCAAGGGCCTTGTCATCGAGTAGGCAAAATGTAAAACCCAAAGAGGTGAAAGGGGGATGCAGGTTCACGTCTACCTGTGCTCCAACACCCAGCTTTTGAATGAATGCTTGCTGCTTGTCCTGCATGCTGTGTGCCTGGCGATATACGATGTGCTCTGCTGCCCTTTAGAGCTCACCCCTGAGATTTAACATTGCTGATTCCTGAAGTAAGCGTTGTTTTCTGAGCTGGGTTTATCACTAAGAAACAGCCAAGGTTTTGTGAACCGCAGCCAAGCCATCCACCCTGAGAGAAAGTGCAGGGAGGGAGTCCTGGCACAGGCTGCCTTCCTCCCTCCTGGAGCAGGGGCAGCTTGGTTTCTGCCCTGTGCCCCAGGCTGGCACAGCTGGTGCTGCTGCTCCTCCTACCAAGACGCTGTTGCTCAGTGTCCCACCTGCATGTGACCTGATCCCAGGACATGGTATCTCACTGCATCTCTGTGAGGATGTTGTGAAGCTCTCTGGCCCTGGGATGTGTTTGGGGTGCGCTTACAGACTGCAGTGCTGAACTCAAATGGGAGGCGCTGGCTTATACTGCTGGGATACAGCTGCTCATGTCCATGGGGATGTGCCACGGCCCTGTGTGTGTGACCCTGTTCCCCACTGCTGTGTTCATGGAGCAGCCTTTGTTGCCAGGCTGGTGTTTGAGTCAGACTTGTGCTGTCTGAAAATGTGGAGGAGTGGGGTCCCGGATATCTGTGCAAATGATTTATAATGAAATGATGTGAACAAAATGGAAATTGAAGGCACTGGGACAACTTCAGAACTCTGTCTTACCCTTGTGTGAGATTTTGAGTGATTTGAGAAGTGGTGTTCAGCACGGCTTATCAGCTTAGTGTAGTTTGGAGGAACAGAAATTAGCTGAATACTGGAGGCCAACCTTCAGAGACTGGCTTTGCCAGAGGAGCAGTTGCCAAGCGGAGCTTTACACAACTTGCATGCAGTGGAGCAGGACTGGAAATCCTCCTGGCTCCAACTTTAAGTCGCTTACTGCAGATAAACAAGCACAGAACCCTCTGCTGACCTCATCCATCCTCTTGCAGAGGTGTCAACAGGCGTGCACCCCTGGGTAAGCACAGCTTTACTGCTTGAGGTAGCTCCAAACCTGCTCCAGAAAGATAAATGGAGATGTAGCTAAAGCACTGCCATGCTCTCCCTCCCCTTCCCCCCTCCCCCAGCTTTGTGTTCAGTGCATTAATTATGGAGATGGAGGCTTCCAGGCTGAAAGCTGCTGGGCGTTTGGGATGACCGTGTCAGGAGGTGAGCATAAGCAGCATGCTGCTCTGAAGGGAGGAATGTGCCCCATGGGGCTGCCTTATTTCTGTGGGGTCTCCTGGAGCCCTTTACTGTTGCTCTCACTCTGTCAGTGCAGTTCATGAAATATGTGGGTGTTTGGCAGGGATCACAGATGATACCAAAACTGCTTCTTAGGGTTTATTAAAACAAAACAAAAAAGCAAACAAAAGAAGGCTTTCCTTTTTCCTTTCAGAAAACAACAAAACCACAAAATCCATCTTGGACCAGCAGGCTGAGTATGAAGTCTGCCTCGTTCTGTGAATAAACCTTCAAAACCTCATTTCACCCAATCCTCTGGGGTGTGATGGGTGGCTCCTTCCAGTAAATACTGGCAGATCAGCCAGGAGCTCGAAACAGTCAGGGTGTTGCTCATTGCAAAGCTCTTTCAGCCAGCCCAGCTGAACGTGGTGCTTATCCACTGGCTGGGGTGTTGTGTTTGCTGTCAGTACTCTCAACTTGCCTTGACTGAAACCAAGTTCCTAGACTGAAATCAGGTTTCTATCTTCTAGGCACCGATGTCAGTGGGATGGCGTCTGAATTACAGCTGCCAGGGTAGGCAGTGTAAGGTTTGCTCCCTAAATTAAAATAAATAGATTTTATATATATATATATATATGTGTGTGTGTGTATTAAAAAAAACCTGTCCCACACTAGCAAAGTAATAATTGCTGTTAATGTTTTCAAGGCTTAATGCTTCTGCCATGGTACTTAATCGATAATTGAAATTGCAAGAGGAATGTAATGCTTGGAGTTCATGCAGTTAATTTTATTGCTCGCACTTGTAATTTGAAAGTAATTCTGCAATCAATATGAACATGGCATGGTGTGGAACAGGAAAGCCTGCAGTCCAGCCACGAGCAGTCCTGTATTTCATTGGGAGCCGCTGCTCTGTGAGACATTGGGATCAATTTGACTCAGTTCCTTTCTGTAGTCATATAAATAAGATCTTGGTGCTGTTTGGGTGCACCTTGTGTTTCTGCATTGTGTGAGGTCACGTTTCTCAAAGGCTTCTGATGTTTCAAGTCCTTTCTGTGCCCCACAAACTGCTCCAGGTGCTGCTGGGAGCTGTGGCAGGCTCTAAAACTTTTCCCTGTTTAAATCCTCCTCTTGCACAGAAAAACGTGCCCCTCAGAAAGGGGCAGGAGGTGGAGGGGCTTTTCTGCTTATGGGCCTTGCAAATATGTGTATCAGCAGGAGAGTGGCCTGCCTCTGCTCTTGGAACTCGTCTCTTAGGAGAGTCCAGCCAGCTCTCTGACGTCCTACCTTCCTCTCCCCAAGCAGTTGTACCTCCAGGGGGGAGGAAAGCCAAGAGCTCAGAGATGGATCTTTATGTTGTCACTGTCAGTCCTGGTTTGTGTCTTGCTGGCTGGAGGACCCTCATCCCTTCCTGCAGCAGTCAGATGGGCTTTGCAGGGGAAAAGATGGTGTCTGAACGCTGTGTGTGCCTCACCTGTGCTTCTGCTTTCCTGCATTTATTGCCACAGCAATAAACATAGTTTATTCTGCAGGCTGTCTCTGTGACGCTGAAGCTCAAAGGTTCTTCTGATGTGAAGCCTGAAGTGACGTGTGCCCTGATCAAGAGAGCAGCACGAGCCCTTCATCTCCCTGAGCCGGGATTGGGGCCGAGTGCTGCCATCGGGCTGCCTGGCTGCTCACACAAACTGGCATCCTCTTGATCTCTGTGGGAGTACTGACAAATTTAAGAACAAGTGAGGGTTTCTCTGGATGTAAAATAACCAAGCAGGCTAACTTTAGAAATATCGAGGCTCTGATTGTTTTCCAAAATAGCTTTGGTACGTAATTTCCAACAGCAGGCAGAACTTGTAGGGAGGCTGTTTAAATTAGAAAACTCTTCTTTTACCTTCAGTCTTATCCTGTTAATTTATCAAGCCAATTAACCAATGTTACCCAGGGACACTTTGTTCCTGTGCTGTGCCCTCCCCCACCCTGGTTGAGAGGTGTCTGCGCACACAGTGTGTTACTCCTCGCCTGTAAATCGTATGCAAGTACACTGGCACTTTCTCATTCATTTGGCTTTGTTTTAATCTCTCTTCACCCCGAGCCCAGCTGAAGTACATCACAGGTTCTGCAGCTAATTAGCACAATTACAGCTGTCTGCATCAGGTTGGGAGATTGAGTTAGGGCAGTCAGGATCCCAATGTGCTGGAGTCTCATTACTGAGTCTCCAGTGCAGCCACATCTAATGAAATTCAAACAGATCAGGTTAAATTAGATTAGTTAATGGAATCCTCATCTTCTTAGTTTAATGTAATTCTGAACAGTGAATCTTTAGTTTCCATGAAAAATAAATGTTTCTTTGGAGTGGATCTGACTGAACCCTGCAGGCCTCAGCTCCTGGGGCTGGGAGCACTTTGTGTCCAGAACCTGAACTGCATGGACTCAGCTTGTTGGTGGCTTTCAGGGACTGTGCTTGAGAGGTCTGGGAGTAGTTTGGTGCTGGGAGAGGAAGAGAGGCTTTGAAGTGCTCTTCCTTGGTGGCTGAGGGGTGATCTCAAAGGTCTCACTCACGTGGTGAGACCTTCCTGCTCTTAGGTCACCACAGCTGGGGCAGGAGAGGTGTGGAAGCGTTCTTTATTGCATCACACTCTGTCGTTTGTTGGCCTTGTGCCACCTGTAACCTGGTGCTTTGCCTACTACCTGGGAAGGGTGAAGGACAGAGGAGGTGCCCATCCGTGACTCAACGATTGCCCTGCTGGTGAGTTGATTCTCTTCTTTCAAAGTAGACAAACTTCTGGGAATATAGTGGCACCAGATTCCTTAGCCTCTATAGTGGCTAATAAAAGAATATTTTGCAAATTCTCTTTCCTTGAAACTTGCTAAAAAGAAAGATTCAGGGGAAGACACCTGCAAAATGCTCTTTTATAGAGGCAATGCCACTTCCTTTGCAATCTCTAGCACAGGCAGCAAGAACGGTGGTGAAGTGAGTAGCTTACAGCAGCTCTCCAGCCTCATTGGTTAACTGCAAAAGTGCACCAGGCTCAATGAAGCAGCTTGAAGTGTCCTTTTGCCATGGCTTCTGCTAGCAGCAGGAGAACAAACAAGATGTAACAAAAGGTCAACTCTGTGCTTCTGTCTGCCTGCTCACCTCCAGCTTGGTGCCTGTGGGCACTGATGGGAGTGAATGGCAGGCGAGAGGAAGGGGGTTTGGACAGAAAAAATGAAATATGTTTGCTATATTTCTGCCCACAAGCAAGCTGCTTTGATTTTTGAACCCTGTAAGTATGACATCTTTTGCAAGTGCTAAATTCACATAATTTGCAGTGGAATTGTGAGTGCGGTTGTTTGGTGTTGCCTGCTCACAGCGTGAGGGCTTCTGAAAGGCCATTAAGGCTGCGTGCTGCGTTCAGTGCAGATCCCCGTCATTTACCCGCTGGAACACCAGGCACCCTGCCTGGCTGCGTGGTGCCTCGTCTGCGCCGCACTGCTGTTGATCGGAGCACCTCCTGGGATCAGATGGCACGTCTGATTCTTTTCCTCCGTCTTCCAGTGAACTCTTAACGAGGCTGGATTAGAAGAAAAGTTGGCTTTCGGATGCACAGAGGCACTGAGGGCTTTGAGCTCCTCGTGGTTGTTCCATTATCATAGCGTTGCTTTTGGTAGCACCTGCTGGTAACAGTGAAGGTCCCAGAGAAAAGGTAGTGCCATTTCTGAGGGCCATCAATGCTGCGTCCCCTGTGAGCTCTGTGGTTTGGCAGATGTGTTGTCCCCTGGCTGCTTGTTGCTCTCGTGCTGCCTTGCAGGTCTGATTGCTTTCCTGCAGGTCACAAGGTGCTGCCAGGACTGGAAGCGGTTGATCCCAGTGGAACTCCTCGCTCCTGCCTTAATACGTGTTTCTTCTCAGCTGAAAATCGCATCGCCAGCTCGATAATTGTTTTCATTGCTTCACTGGGAGTAGTGAGGTTAACGTCTTGAGCAGCAGCTGAAATAGATGAGCAAATAGCACAATAGCTTAATCCCCTGGAAATTACGCTTTTCAATGTGGAGTTATGTTTCCTTTTTATCTCCCTCTCGACTCTTTCTTTTAAAGGGCAGAATTACATTTCACTTACAGCTGAGCCCAGAACCTGTGCTCTCTTGCTGCTGCGTGTACAGTTATTGAATAGTCCTGTGGGTATCCCTCTTCTTGAGTGCAGTTTCCCATCTGCAGAGACTTTTGAGATATGGGAAGTGCAGGCAGAGATGCGAGGTCTCACTTCCTGGGTTCAAATCACTTGCATGCAGCACCTGAGGGCCTTCATTTGAGCAGTAGCTCCCGGTCCTGCCCACAACAAAGCTGAGAGAGCATTAAGTTGTCATCTCAGAGATGAGCAGCTTCCAATGTACATAATTATTCAGCCCTGCTCTGTTGGCTCTATGGCTTTCCTTATAAACAGGCATGCGGTCGATTTCCAAGTGAGCCATCTGGGTTTGGCAGATGTCTGTGGCTTTTTCTGGGCCCATTGTTAAAGGGGGAAAAGGGAGGGAATATTCTGAATTGAAGGAAATGGCTTCTGCTGGCAGTCTGCAATTTGATGGGCTGGGAGATGAACTGCCCTGCTCTCTCTCTCAGCTGCCATCAGCTCCATTCACTGTAACCTGCGTTTACAGCCTGGAAGCATCGCTTCATGTGGGAAGTGCTGGAATTGCTGCTTTCTGGGGAGGAGGTTCAGGTGTGCTCTTAGTGCAGAGCCAGGGAGCTTTGTGTGCAGACCTGAAGGTGTTGACCCAGTTTCTGATGCCACACGTGGTCTTTGTAGCCCTTACTGGGGAGTTAAATTGCTGTCCTATGCAGCGTGCTGTTTTCCCTTTCCATCCCAAAGCTTTGCAAATGCTTGTGCGAGGTAAGGTCTTTCCTCCTCTCTTAGAGAGATGTGTGTGCTCTTACACAATTCAAAGAGACTTTTACTTCCTAATGTAAAAAGATCCCTGTCTCTGATTATTGCTGACAAATTGTGAAGCTAGAAAAGTTGACATTATGGCTAAATACCAACATCAAATGTCAACATTATGCTGTCTATGTATTTTTCCTTCTGGACTTTTTGTTCTTGATGAAAGCATGCGAAATACATCAGCTGCCTGAAAGGGGGGATATTAAAAATGGGGAGGGAGGCAAAGTATGTTCTGAAGGTGTCTTATGGGAAGTGATTTCAAGTAGTGTACTCAGGTGAGAAGTTAGGATGAGATTGTTCACTCCTCCTCCCTAACGACAGTGGGGAGCCTCCATGTCTCCCTGTGCTGATACACGTATAGGTTTTGCTCCACTTGAAGTGTTTCTGCTCTCCTTGAGATGCTGCTGGTGTGTGGGGCATCTGGCACAGCCTCTCTGGAGCTGCAGGGCTGCTGTCACGTCCTGACTTTGAATGTGTAAATGATTGCGACGCTGCAGTGAGAGCGGAGTTCAAAGGACACATTTGGGATGACTTAGGTAAACCCACTGATTTTATGTTTGCTTGTGGAGTTTGGGTGATTAGCTGAAAAGGGAAGAAGTGCAGGGAAGCACTGTAATTATTCAATATTGCATTTGTGGCAATGTACCAAGTGAAAAATTGCCAAAAATAGAAATTCTGTAAAGAAATCTGTCAATACTGGAAGCCTCTTTTCCTTCTGTGTTATCTTCCCCAAGGGAGGTAATAAAGGGTGATATTACATAATCCTTGTGTTTATTTGTTGTAACAATTTCCCACCAACCAGCTAGTAACAAATTACTGTCCACAGACCATGGGTGGTCCAGAAGGTCAAGGAGAATAAGCTATGGGGCCATACTGCTGATGTTAAATGTTCATTTGCAAGGTGAACGTGGAGATACTTCTTGTGGAGAAATGGTAGGTGGGAGCTGGATGTGAGATAGCAGCGTGCCCTCACAGCCCAGAAAGCCAGCTGTACCCAGGGCTGTGTCCAAAGGAATGCAGCCAGCAGGTCAAGGAGGTGATCCTGCCCCTCTGCTGTGCACTGTGAGGCCTCACCTGGAGTGCTGCATCCAGATCTGGATGCCTTCAGTACAGGAGAGTTGTGGACCTGTTGGAGTGCCTCCAGAGGAGTGCCACAGAAATGATCCAAGAGATGGCACACCTCTCCTACGAGGACAGGCTGAGAGAGCTGGGGCTGTGCAGCCTGGAGGAGAGAAGGCTCTGAGGAGGCCTGAGAGCAGCCTCTCAGTAAAAGGGAACTAGAAGAGCAGAGGTGACAGGATGTTCAGCAGGATCCTTTGTGATAGGACAAGGGGAAATAATTTCAAACTAAAAGAGATTTACATTGACTGTAAGGAAGAAGTTTTTTTTTACAGTAAGGATGGTGAGGCACTGGCACAGATTGCCCAGAGATGTGGTGGATTCCTGGAGACAGTGAGGGTCAGGCTGGATGGGATCTGAGCACCTGATGGAGCTGTAGATGTTCCTGTATATTGCAGGGGATTTGGACCAGATGGTCTTTAAGGGTCTCTTTCAACTCAGAAGATTCTATGAAATATGTGAGCATAAATGAGAAATACCTCAAGTTACTGGTCCTTTGATAGTGCAGAAATTTTGTGAGCGTCCCATTGCTGTGGCAGGTGCTGTCTGCTGCCAGCTCCTGTAGCCCTATGGTGATAGGAGGAGCTGGGAGCTTAGGGCAGCAGCATGTTTCAGATTTGCTGTGGGGGCTCCCTGACCAGCAGCCTACTTGGCAGCACAGGTCCAGTCCCCACACCATAGCAGCTGCTCTTCTGTGAGCTTTCCTCAGCCCCTGGCTTGGGAGCATCTTTGAGGCACGTCCTTCCTATTCCTTAGCAGTTTCACCTCCAGATCTTTCTGCAAGGGTCTTTCTGCAGATCTGAACTGTTCTAAGGATTACACCCAGTGTGACCTACGGATGTTAAATGAGGGGAGGAAATGGAATTTTAATGTAGTACCACAGTAGTGTGTTCTTTGCTGTGTTTACACATGGAAGACCTCACATCTAAAAACTCTGAATCATTTTTGTTTGGTGTCAAGTCTGTAGCAGAAACTTCCTCTGGTTCATAAACTCATAGCTTTCACATTTGGAGCCCTCTCTGAAGCCCTCAATTTGGGTAACAAAGGTGTGTGGCTCGTGCTGTCCAGCTGTGCATGCTGCATTGAATGCACCATGAAGGATGAACTTGATGTGTTTTGGACATACAGATTTATCTGAGGGCTGTCACTGCATTTCTGAGCCACCAAACTCCTTGTTTCTATTCAACATTTGCTCTGCAGAGCTGTTTTCCCTTTGTCAGCTTTCTGTATGGTTTTAACATCAAGGTGCCTGCCCCGCAATGTAAGCATTTCTGAAAAGATTTTGTCCCTACCAGGCGTTGCATAGTTCTGTGTTTTCTCATAAGTAGCTCTGGAATGGCACTTAGGTTCATGTTTTTATGTGACTCTAGGGGAGAGTGGTAATTTCTGCAGAAGGGTCTGACTGTGTTACAATTGTTAGGGAGATGTGAGAGGGAAAACAAACAGAAATCAAGCGGCCAGCATTCTGAGCATTCTGTATCCACACAAAACACCTTTGGGTGAGGTGGAATTCAGGGAGTGCGCAGATCTTCAGGTGCCTTTCCACATCTCTTTGCCACCAGTGGTGCATGGTGCTGATGCACCTCTCTGTAGGACTGGTGTGTGACAGCACTGGCTTTTCCCCTCTCCCTGCTGGACTCTGCCCTGGCACTGAGCTATCAGCAGTGGGCACTAAGAGCTGGGTGTGGAGGGAGGCACGGGACTGTGCTGACTGCATGGGGTCCTGCAGCTGGATAAAATGGGAGAAACCACTGGGAAGTATTGAATTTTGTAGAGACTTTGAGTGAATCTGATTTGCTTTAGGGGTCAATACCTGAATAAATATTTGCAATAAGATGTTTACCAGCTTTTGCTAAACCTAGTCTGAGGCTGACTTGTACTCTCGGAAGAGGTGGAGGAAAAACAGATGAGATGAAAAGGTTTGCATTAGTATTGATAGTGATGTTTGGGCAAAGATTTCTTTTTGTCTTACTTAAAGGGAAAATGGGTCCAGGAGGTGTTTGTGAGATTACAGAAGAGGCACATTGGGACATAATTCTTCTGTCTGTGTGCATTTTTAAAGTACCTGCAGCTAGAAAAGCTTTGCTCTTGAAAGCATCCCACGAAACTCAGAATTTGCTTTCAAAGTGAGAAGAGCTGCAAATGAATACGTAGGAAAGCAAAGGGCAAAATGCTGCTTTGAAGGGGTGTACGGCTGTGTGGAGTAGAGAGCTCTGTTGATAAAGCCTGCTTGGATTTTGAAAGGCTTTTATCTAAGTTCCTCATTGAAGACTTTTAAGGAAACAGACCTGCTGTGAAAACATAAGGAAGATCCTTATGTGTGGAAGTAGTAAGTTAGAACAAGAGGAATGGAGGGAGGAAGTAAATTGGCTTTTCTGGTGGAAAGGTCGGAAAAGAGCTCCAAGATGATCCAGTCCAACTGCCCCCCTACCACCACCGTGCCCACTGACCACATCCCTCAGTGCCACATCTCCCCAGTTCTTGAACCCCTCCAGGGATGATGTCTCCACCGCTCCCTGGGCAGCAGTACCAGTGCATCACCACTCTTACTGAGAAGAAATTCTTCCTACTATCCAACCTAGTCATACGTAGAATACTGTAAGGTTCACTCTGTTGCCTTTGGTTGCTTCAGATGCACATCAGTGAATTGAAAAAGGAACGAATAGAAGAGAGATGAGTTTTGGCAAAATAACAAACTATTTGAGGTAGCAAATACAAGGGTGGAGTGTAAAGATGTGCAGAAGGATGTTCTGAAATGGAATGGCGGGATGATAAAATGAAGGATGAATTTAATGGGTGGGAGATGTGAAGTCAGACAGACAGTTCTGTCTGTATGTGAGGTGATGAGCTGTGAGGTGCCTGCGAGGTCCTGGGTTATAATGCAGAGCTCTGTGGTAGCGTTAGCTCAGTGCTCATCAAAACCAATTGGAACATTAGGAGTTATTAGCAAAGGCAGTAGGAAGAAAACACGATGCAGCTGTGTAAGCCTATGATTGCACCACCTGCTGCTCTTGATATCCTGGCTCAGGAAGAAAGTTGGCATTCCTTAGGCTGAGAAAGAAGCAACTAAGGGAAGATACCAAGGTTGTGAGTAAAGGTCATGAGAGAACTTTTGGAAGAAGTGAGTTCTGTAGTCCCACCTGTGCTCTGGTGCCAAAGGGTAAGGCTGAAAGTCCTGCTTCTGCAAGGGAGTGTAAGCTGGGCTGTGTGGTTGTTGTAATGCATGTGAAATAGAGTGCTAAGCACGGGTGTTGTGGCCTTTTTGCAAATGTCTAGAAAGCCTTTAATGAAAGGTTAATTGGGTGGTGGATTGGCAGAGAGGTGTCCAGGGAGAACAGGGTGTTGCTGAGAGAAAAGGTCAAGAGTGCAAATGGAGACAAATTGATTTAATTTGTATGGTGATGGTACGGTAATTTGGTGGTTTTGTACACTGTGCTTACTGAGATGTCAGTGTTCAGCCCGTGTCTGTGTCCTGTCATGGTGGCAGGAGGACAAGTCACTCCTTTGGCAATGTACCCCATTCCCCCATAAGACCAGATGCATTTCTGGGAACAAGATCTTGTCAACTCTTCTTTAGTGCCAGCACTGCCCTACTGAAGGACGCATGTGATGCTGAGCTCTGCTCTTCTTAACCTGGTCAGGAGCTCTACAGAGCATTCTGGAGAATGTTGGGCTCTGCTGGTTTTGTTCCTTATGACCACCTGTTTCAGGGCAGCGTTGGCACCAAAGAAGCAAAGCTGTTCCTGGAAGTGCATCTGGGTTTTATCTCTGTTAATAAAAAGAAAAAGGTTAAAGGAAGCTCTGGATGGGAGAACAGTCTTTAAATTAATTTCATTTTGTAGTTGGATGGACATCTCAAAGATAACCTACACAGCTGAATCCAGGCGAGACCTTTCCCCTTGGTCAAGACAAACGTTACCTTGTCAAGATGAAGTGTTTTTGGGGTCTGGGTGCTTACCAGAGGTAGGACTGCAGACCACATCAGAATTTTTTGAAGTGTCTCTTTTATTTTTAGTATAATTGGCTGCATTTGTGAACTACCCCTGAGATTGCTGTGCAGCGACACAAAACTAGCCTACTCCCAGTGAGCAGCGCTGTCCTGTTTGCTCCTCCTTTGCTGGCTTCCTAACTCCACGTGATTACTGTGCAAAATCTCATCCCTTCACCTGCCTGTAACCACTGATGTGACCATACTCTGTGCTGCCTCTTGGTGCCCCCTAATACCTCTGTGGGTGGCTGAGGACTCTGTTACCAGTGGGTGAACTCCAGTTACCAGTGGGTAACTTGGGCAGTCCTGTGCCGGGGCAGCATGCTTAGCACAGTGCTCACTGTTAGGAGCCCAGGAGTAGCTCTGGTGTCTCTGTCATGGATTGAGATCTTGCCCGTGAGAATCAAGTAAATAAATCAAATAGAATTGGGTCAAAACTGGCCAGGTAGATGTCAGGTCTTATTTAGATACCCTTGCCTGGCATTTGGTTGCTGTTCAGGCATGGTAGAGACATCTGCATTGAGTCTATGCTGAGGACAGATGGCTGCCCTAAAAAGAAATGAGTGTTTTAATGAGCAGAGTTTATTGTCTGCTCACCTGAACATTAGACCGAACGGATGTTCTGTGCATCTGGCTTTGTACAAGGCTCAGGCTGTGACTGTTCTCACATGAGGCTGATGTTCTTTGGGTTTACCCCTTTTTTCATTGCTGTTGATCTTTATTCTCCCACCTCCCCCCGAATTATTTTGGTGGCATTGCAACATGAAAGAGGAAGACGAGAGGATTGAAACAGTAATTTTTGTGACAGCTTCTGAAACATCAGTCCTTTGTTTAGAACCGTAATTGATTTTGAGCATATAATCCTTGGTCAGGCTTGGATCTACCACTTGTGTTTGCTTATTAGTTTATCTCTGTTTTTCTAGCTTTGTAATTTTGGATAACCTCAGACATTGGTGTCCATTAGAAGTATCTGCTTAGCTTCTATTCTTTCTCATTTATCAGCTCCTGTGAGTTGCTGCTGTTAAATGCCTCTGAAGATTTGGGCTGACAGGAGAGCAGCATCATAGTTGTGATGCTCTGAAGTAAAGTTTGCTCTCAGGGAAAATCCACAATGTAACTTTCTTCACCAGACCAAGTTTCTAAAACCAGAAGGGTGTATGCTTTAACTGTTCAAAGGCCTTTCTGCTCTAGGCTTTAGGTTGTTCCTAATAAGGAAAATCACAGTAGGCGGAAAAAAGCTGATAACAAGAATTTGATCTGCCAATAACTAAATCTGAGAATGAGTGAATCCAGGATGACAGCTCAGGAGGGTGCAATTTGCACCCGGGGGGGTATTGCAGAAGAAGGTATTTGGCAATATGCACTCTGTGCTGTTTGTGGACCTTCTGTTTCCTGAAATCCAAATCCACGCACCTTAGAAAAAGTTGTGGAAACATCCTGGATTTTCCAAAGAGCCCTGCTTTAAAGGGAGAGCTCTAGAGATCAGTAAGATTTCTGACACTGTGCTCCTTCCTTGTGGTGCTTGTCAGGGAGTTAGTTGAGCCACACACTGGAGTCCCATGGTACAGGAGGTAGGAGGTAGGAGTGAGGGTGCTGGGCCCTTGTAGGCACTAATGAGGTACTTGGGGCTTGTTGTTCCTGCAGACATCCCCATGCTCTGTGTCCTGCAGCTCCTGGATTGCAGGTGGGATGGGCTCCCACGTCCTCCTGCAGCCCACAGTGTCGTGCCTCAAGGCTGCTGTGTGGCTGCAGCAGACCCCCGTGCAGCTCTAAATGCGTGTTTTTCTCACTGCAGCATGGGCACAGTCTCGTGAGCTGGCACCGTTAGTGTGCGTGTTTTCCCCTCACACTGCACAGGAATAATTACCCTCTCTCAGCAGCATGAGTGTTTCTGTTCCCTCTGATTTATGAAGGCAAGGAACTCGTTTAGGAGAATGAGTCAGAAGTAATTGAACTCTGGGGGGGCTGTATTTCATTTCTTTATTTTTGCCCTTTGCTGTACCTCACTGTTACCTGTGCTTTGGCCTTCCAGCAAACATCCACTAAAGCTTAGAAGTCAGCTTGGGCTGTGTGCTTGGTTCCCATTTAAAAACAGACCTGATTCTGTAACTCAAGAAAATGACACAGAGATAATCTTTTAAGCTGTAATAAGATCATAAATATAATGTGCTTCCGTGTAGGCTCTTGCCAAGCAGTTGGCATCCTGTATGGATGCAGAATGAGCCTGAGAACTTCTCTGTAGCAGCAGCATTCCTGTGCTGCTAGGGGGGGAGCTGGCAGCTGGTGAACTGTAGGGAGCAGCGCATGGTTTGCATGCAGGATGTGGAATGTAACCAGATAGATGTAACAGGATCTCTCAAAAAGCCATTCAGAGGCCAGGTGAGGTTTTAAGGAAGGGTTGGTGCAGCTGTGTAGAAGAAGGTAGGGGAAGATGTGCAGCAGGTGATGTGAGGATGGTGATGCTGCTGCTGCTGCTCGAGCACAGAGACAGGCCCTCAGTGAGCTGAGATCCATGGGGTTAACCATGGCATCTGATACCCCTTGAGAAGACCTCGAGCAGTGACATTTGAGGCTCGCAGTGGTTGTCAGACCATCAGGACAACGTGTAAGACCCACAGACAAATGAGAGCCACAATCTGGCTGGCGGCAAGGAGCAGAGTTTTGCTATCCTCCTGACATTGCCTTGCATGGTGGTGAGCCAGTTGCTCGCATGAGTGGGGGGCCTGAATCTCTTGTGCGGGATTTGAGTCATGGAGCTGAATGACTTCCACTGCCTTCCTAGAAGAGTACAGCAGAAACTCAGCAGCAGCCAGCAGCAGCTCTTGGAGCCTCAGGCCCCTCATGTCGGGATGGCTGCATCTTTGCTGGTTTTGTTCCCCCTCCTTTTTCAAGCATCGCTTGTTTTAGTTCAAGACACTTTTTCCAAAGCTTTTTGCTGATAGAAAACAACAAGGTGGCTCACACTGTCCCCCATCCCCTGCTGTTTTGCACAAGTCTTGTGCTGGAGTAATTACTGACCCAGCTTGGGGCTGGCTGATAAACTCCATGAAGAGCCTCAGCGACTGACAACTCTGCTCTGGCAGTTCTATTTCTGTTTATGGCTTAATGTATCCTTCCCTCTGCTGAGTGCTTCTTGAGAACACTTCAGTGCCTTTTTTCTTCAAGTGTAGCAAAGCTAAACAAAGGAGCCTGATGTTTCTTTGCTGGGGCTGACTAACCCCCTGTTATGATTGATAATGGTGAAACTGGTTCATAAGCCATCTGAACAGCCATGCACATCATTAAAAGCCAAGCAGACAAACTCCAAGTCCTCTGCAACGCTGATTGCTTTCAACAGCAGCTGATCTTTGGGGAACTCAGAGTGGGAGCTCTAGCTCTGAGGGTGCTTTGAAGCAAGAAGCTGAATGTGTTCTAAGAAGTAATTGTGAAAACGAAGGTGGTGGATCAACAGTTGATTTTTATTTGTGCCTTTGATGGGTGGAATTGTCTGCTGTAGGTAGTTTTTGCTACTTTCAGCCAGTAATCTCCTGTTTCCACCTATTTCTACTGAAAAGACTGAAGAGATACTCTGCAGTTAGTCTTATTTTATCAGTGGCTTCTTTAATCTGTGGATTGAAATTGTGAATGGTGGTATGGGTGCATAGCATTTTCTATGCTGTGGCCAGCTCCAGCTGGGGGTTTAGATGCTCGTGGTTATTAAAATGAATGATGTAGATGCTTAAGCTATATTTTCTTCAGGTGCATCCACTGCTGCTGTTAGGAGCACATCTGTTGGGAACATGCAAACTAACACTGGTGGGAGGTTTTCTGGCGAGGCCAGTCTTCTCAGGTACATTTTGCAAATTGAGCTTTCATGAAGAGGCAGCCAAGGCGGATTGCATGCAGAGGTTTGTAACTCCGGTCTGTGGCTCAGGTGATGTAACACATCGAGGTGCTTGTTGCGTAGGCCATGCTCATGGTGCCTGATGCTTTTTGCCCAGAGCAATCAAATGATCACTCTGTTGTCCATCTACCTGATGGCCTCCCTCACCATCTGCTCTGACCTTTCAAGTAATGTCCTGCCATGTGTAGCTTCCAAAGGTGGGAGGAATTGTTTCTCTTTCACAGAAAAGTGCCTGTTGTGATTTATCCGCAGTCATGTTAAATGGTGGTATTGAAGCAGAGATTTAAACCTGAATTCTGTGGCCACTGAACAATTCTTCATCTCTAATGAGCTGAATTCCTCTTTAGACCATTTTCTAGATGCCTGAGTTACTTACACTGAAGCACTTCCTCCCTCACCAGTGGTACTGCCGTTCCCATCTCTCTCTGTCACTTTGGGAGCAGCTGGTGCGCTCAAGACACCAGGACCCTCAATTACAGTATTAATCAGAGCTTATTTTGTACTTTGCTACTTTGAACACAAATATCCTAAAATGGCCCTAGGATGCATGGTTGAGTAGCCATGTGAAACAACTCCAGCCTTCCAATAAATCCAAAATACAGATGGCTGCTAAAAATGGTGTTGCCTAGAAAAGTCTTGAGACCTTTTGATTTACCAAGGGTAATTACTGCAATCAGACATCTTTGTGGTTTATGGCAAGGGACTTTGAAGGTCACTAGCTGGTCAGAAATAAGAGATTAGTTTCTTATTACAGGGCAGTGATGTTGGTCCCAAGTCACCACTAAATCACGTTGGTGACCCAGAGGGACAGAAGATCTGCAGCGTAAGGCAGGGAAGAGCTGTTGGCAGAGCCTCAGCCTGGAAGGCAATTTTGTAATTCAGATGGTGAAGCAGAAGACATTAGATTGCTTTAAATGTGTTGCATCCCTGTATGTCAAGAATTCAATGTGTCCCCAGGGGCTTAGCGACAAGCAGCCCCACCTCCATGCTAGACTTCTGAAACGCAAGCTGTGCAGAAGTCTCTCCTCCACACATCCTTTGAAATGGGCTGAGTCCTTCAAGAACGTGGATTGCTAACAGCTTTCAGGGAGTGCCTTGTGCTGCTTTTGACGTGTTGCTGGGTAGAGGCGTTCCCTCTGCTGTTGAAGCTGCCTTGTTGACACCGCAGCGTTCCCCCATGAGAGATTTGGGTGATTTAAATGTCTTTGCATTGTTTGTTGGTAAGAGGAGGTGAGGCATTAAGATGTCAGGAACGAGGAGGTGTGAGGATTGCAGGAGAAGTGGTGGCAGAGCAGCAGAACAACACTGCTGTGGTAGGGCAGGAGGTTGTTTTAATTTCATCCAAGGCCCTTTTGCTGACAGATACAGAATGTGGATGCAAATGTTCTTTCAGCTGATGACATTTGGAGATGAATGCACTTCTTCTAGATTTTACCCAGAGGGCATGTTGTTGCGTGCTTTGATTTGTTATGCTAAGTAATTGCAAAATGTCTCTGTGCTGGGCAGAGGTTTGGTTCACTTCCACTGCTTCCCTTCTTCCATCCCTGCCATCCTACTGTTATGGTCTGAGCAGAACAGCGGTGGAATTGAGAGCTTTCATGGTGTGTCAGGACTCGTCAGGTTGAATATTGGGAAGAATTCTTTTTTTTTTCCTTCTCAGAAAGTGTGGTTGGGCATTGGAATGGGCTGCCCAGGGAGGTGGTGGAGTCACTGTCCAGGGAATCGTTCTAGAAAAAGGTAGATGTAGTACTTAGTGACATGGTTAGTGGGCAGTATTGGTGGAAGGTACATGATTGGACTTGATGATCTTTTCCAACTTTAATGATTCTATGAATCTATGACAGCAGACGTGCTCCCCTCTGGGTAGCAGCCACTTGAGGTGTCACTGGGGGCTGATTTGGGGTGTCCCTGCTGCTGATCCCTCACAGCAGTTCCAGTCTGGGTGTGGAAGGGACCCCAGGCAGAGTCGCTGTGGGTTTGGTGTTCAGATGTGCTGGAGCTTTGTGAGAAGCATGACCTGCTGCAGCCCAGCATCCATGCTGCTTGTATTATTCAAACTGAAATAAGTACACGAATAATGTGTTTCTTTAATTGTTAGTAGAATACATTTGCTTTTCCCTTAGAATTGGAAATAGGTAGCCAAATGTCATCTGTGTATGTCTTCAAGTTCGATCCTGCTTTTTCCAATGGTATCTCTTTTAAACAAGGTTTCCTTTTTATAAGGATGATGGCTGGCCTTGTTTTCAAACCCCAGCCAGCAGCTGTTCTGGGGTAGATCGATGTCTGATATTGCAGAGCAGTGTTACATGTTAACAATAGAGTGCAGGTTCATAGAAACAGTGGTGGTAAATCCACATCTTTGTTGCTGCATCCTCTGCTTCCTCCGTCAGTTATTATTTATGAGCCGTATCGCAGCAGCATTCAGAAGCCTCTGTGATCAGATTTCTGCTGTGCTGGGCATGGTTTGGAGAATCCCACTGGGACACTGAGCCAGGAGGGTAAAGAAGAAGAGGGTGGCTGATCCTGCAGATGAGGATGAGCAGCTGTGCAGAAGGACATGGCACAGAGTGGGCAGCTGCTACACCTGGTGGCATCAGTGTGGGTTTTTGGCCAGTGACAAAGATCTCTTGCTAAAAGGATGAGCAGAGAGAGACTTGCTGAGTTTAACCTGCTGCTGGTGGGTCAGGACGGCTGTCCAGCTGTTACCTTCTGACTTGGAAAGGCTGGTGTGGAGAAAGAAGGTGCTTTTCTTGAATCCATATCTTGGGATCTACAGCACTTCAGTTAGTTTTTGCATGGTCAATGAAGTGTGTTTTCTTCAATTGCCTTAACTCCCTCTGGTGGCAAATTCCCAGCTGGAAATCTGAATTTTGGTCTCTGTATCTCTGGCTTGTAGCTGTGCCTCCCTTGCCTTCATGGGTATCTCTGCTCCTCACTCCTGCCTCTACGTGCTGGCACCTCAGCTACAGAATAAGTATGACATTCCTGCAAAGTCATCAGTTGTTAAATATATACACTTCAAAAATAATAAATAGTAGGTTCCCCTTCTCCCAGAAAGAAAAGACAGGTATTATCTTTTTGGTCTCTGGGTATTAGTCTTTGCTGCTTGGGATTGAGTTTAATTAAATTCTTGACATTTAACCTGCAAACGTAGTTGATGGATTGTATTTAAAACTACATGTCAGGCAGCAGTATTGTGAGCATGTTGCTGGATTGCTCCGGAGCTGTCAGGGCAGGAGAGCGGTCTGCTCTCTCCCTGGCTCCTATGGGCTCACCCTGAGGTAGGGCAGAAGTGCCAGGCCTCAGATCCGTAGCTGGGATGCTGGGTGGCTTGGATCAGGTTGAAAATATCACTCGTATTCTGATGTATTTTCTCTGTTTAGAGAGAGAATCCTTCTCTTTTTCTGGGCTGATTTAACTTTGATCTTGGCAAATGTGTGTATATATCAAGCTAATAAAATAAAGGGGAACAATCAGCCTTGGTTTGTTTTTGGCGTGAGGAGAGGATGGAGTTGGTTGAATTTTGTGTTCTCATGGCCATGCAACCCAGTGGTACAAGAAGTCCAACCTGGGATGTGCCTGCCCAGTGGGTGAGAGAAGGGTGCAGAGATCCCCAGGCTGGAAGCAGAGGGGCCATGTCCAGGGACACAGAGAGCATCCTCCCTGGATGGCCAACACACAGTTTGATGTGAGGCATCTTGGGATGATGGAGGCTGGTGGAGGATAACTAGCAAGAGAACAGGAGCCAGGAAGCAGAGATGGAGAGTGAAGTCTGGGCTGGAGAAAGGAGAGGGAATAACTGTCTCATCTCATCAGGGTTGAGCTTAAATTCTTCTTGAAAGATTGCCTTTCCCTGGTGGGTCAGGTGAGGGGTAGACTAGAGGCAACGGAGAAGGCAGTGTTCTCTTTTCACCTTGGTGGATGCTGCTGTGGGGAAGAGCAGCAGTGAGTCCTGCTGGGAGGGTCCTGCTGCAGGACCAGAGCTGTCTGCTCTCAGAGACCTGGAAAATGGCACAAATTTGGGCTGGAGGAGACAAGATGCTGCAAAGGCAGCACAGCGTGCTGTCAGTGCTTCTCTGGGGGCTACAGGAGTGAATGCTGCATCTCGCCTGGGCTCAGCAGCGTGGCTGGGTGCTGGAGGTGCTGCCACACAACCCAGCATCGTGTGTCCCTTTGTGTTGAGCACTTGTCGACATGGGCGTGAAAGGAGGAAAATTCATCATGACCTGAGCGTGCTTCTGCTGCAATAGGAAATCGGAGGTGTCCTCACCTAGCCCTTGCCTGAAGCCACGTTCCCATCCTGTGCTCTATTGGCTGAGCAAGGCAGCAGTGGAGGAGCTGTGGCTCATGTGGGAGATAACAGTGGGAGTTTTGGGGTGAATCATAGGATGGCCTGGGTTGAAAAGGACCGTAATGATCATCTAGTTTCAACCCCCCTGTCACAGGCAGGGTCGCCAACCACTAGAATGTCCCAGCACAGTGCTTAAAGGGCTTTGACACGCATCTCAAAATGTGATGGGGGAGCTGACTGCACTTCTGCAAACCATTGTGGCTGGGGAAAAAAAAACCTTGTGAACTGAGGAATGTATCACAGTAATTAACTGCAGGGTGAAGAAAGTGAGGGACATCCTGAGCATGGAGGAAATTAAATGGAAAGTGGTATTGAGCTTAGTGGGATGGAATTGCAAAGAGCTCTGTTTGCAGAGTGGAAATTAATTATTGGATTTTGTCTGAAGCTGAGCTTACATAACAAAGGCATGTCTCTGTCTTCCAAACTCTGCCACCTCGAGTCTTTGCTTCTCCATTTGTCAACGTTCAGGTAATGATCCACCTGGGCACAGCTCAGGCTGACTTAATGAACTTGGCTTGCTAAGATCACTGATGTCTTTATACAGGGATACTTTTGCTTCAGTTGACCAAGATTATAGAGGGCCAAACCAAATCTGGCTGTGTGTGGCCATGACTCACGTTTGCCCCTCAGCAGCATCCAGCTGTGAGCACAGATGTGGAATGAGGAGCGCACTGAGCTGACCGAGATTTCCCTGTTCCCACAGGGATGTGGGGCTTCTGTGCCAGGAAAAGTGACTCTTGGGGCCAGCATTGCTTGTGCTTTGGCTGCTGGTGCTGCTGGCCTTGGGCATGCTGAGAATGGGACATCCCAGTGGCAAGCAGGGGACGTCTGTTGGCAGTGGTCATCTTTAGCACCGTGATTGTTCATCTGCCAGAGGTATTCAGAAGTGAAGGGGTCAGGCTGTTCTGGTAGAGTTGTTATTGCTTACTGTGTATTTTGTGGGTATCCCATAGGAGCTCAGACAGTACACCAGGACAGGTAGGCACTTGTCAGACACAGAGCAGTGTTTAATTCATTGATTGTTCTGCCAGAACCTTGACATCTGTAAAGGTTTTTTTTGCTTTTTCATTTTCCCGCATGCAGGGAGCAGCTCCAGTATTTTTCTATATATTTTGACCTTTATTTGAGAAGAAAGCAAAAGAAAATTGTAGAAAGCCCCACTGAGAAAGGCAGGAGTCGTTCTCCTTTAATGTGCTGCATGGCTTGCATCTCATGGAAAGGCCATTTGTCTGGTTACAACGTTTTCATCACAATTCTTTTTCTAGGAGAAATGTTATTTCCAAGGGAGCAAAACATTACTCAGAATTTTTGCTATTGCACTCTTCCTATTTAATCTGAAAGACAGTGGTCAGTGCCTTTTTTCAGCAAATGTCACACATTCAAGATGTCACACATTCAAGGCTTAGGTTTTGCCATGGAATAACCTTCCTAGTTTTGTAACTGTTCTTTATCAGTGTGCAGAGAAACTGCCTGTGTGTGTGTGTGAACTAACAGAACCAATTAGAGAATGGTTTTCAAAGAAAATTGATGAAAAGCAAAACGAGAGTAAGGCAGTGATGCTCTGCTCAGTGTGTTACACAGTAGCACAGGTCCTACCTCCAAGGTTACACTGTCCTTAGAAGAAGGGTACAGGAGAGGAGGAAACCAGAGCTGCCCTGAAGCTCTGCAAGAATGTATTTAAGTGGGAGTAATAATGATGCAATTATTTTTTCTTTGCCATCCAAATAGCATTTAGTTGAAAATTCAGTTTGTCTGAGGAGAAAACAGTAATGACTAAAAATTTCCTATTACAAAAACACCTTGGGGATAACGCAGTTAGTGGTGGGAGACCACCAACCAAATTGGAATATTCAGAATACACTGACAACAAAGATTGTGTTCTCATAAAATGCTGTCTTCTGTTGGGTGCACATAGGATTCCTGTTGTGGTGGGGGGGGGCAGGGGAGTGTGGTCAGATGTGTGGAGGTGGCAGCTGCCTCCAGTGCTGTCCTCAAACCACAGTGCTTTGGGAATGAGTCAGCAGGGCTCCCCTGTGCTGCTCCATCTCCGTTTTGTTTTGGTTGTTTATAGTGAGTGATGGATGAGCTTCCTGCATGGCTTTTGAAGGGTCTGACAAATATGATGGGGTTGCTTTCATTTCTCACTTTATATTTCTGACAAACGAAGGGAAGATGAATAATGTGAGATACGTTCCTTTAAATTTGCAAGACTTATGCCTGTCATGATTGATAATTAGTATTTCTGATAGAAACTGAAAGATGGGGAAGCACGGATGCTGGGGAGTGTTGGACAGGACATGGTGGGGGGAGATGTGCTGTTCCAGCGTGACGGGAAGGCAGGAATATGACTGTGGAGTGGCAGATAGGGTGAGCCTTGAGAGAAGAGACCTTGCATTCACGTGCTCTTCTCCTTTCCCTTTGTGTAAAATAATCAATGGGTCTCTTTTGATTTAACCTTTCCTTTCATTGCCCTGTGTTTGGGTTGACCTCCGAAAGACACAGCGCTCAGTGCGACCTTCTCTGACTCGCTGAGCAGTTATGAGCTGTTTCAGTCTGGTCAGCCGTCGCACCTTGCAGCCCTTGGTGGAGGGCCTGGGGAGATGCGGAGCCTTTGAGCAAAATGATTTTTCATCAAAAAGAGAAAAGCAGAAGCTTGGTTCTGCTCTCTGCTGTGTTGAAATCTTGACTCTTTCTCAGAGAAGCTTCCTTGAGTGAATGTTTCAGAGATTACATCTTTTTCCTTTTGCATTAACTGGGATATATTTACTTACCGTGTGACATCATAAGATGAGCGAGTTGTAACAATTCCTGCAAGGCCAGGCCTGGTTTTCCAGGCTGAGACCTATGGAGGTGGGACAGGACCTTTCCCTCACCTTGCTCCAGCCCCTGGTTAGGTGGGGGCTTGTGTAGCCAGTGCCTTGTGTGTTAGTGAATGAATGTTTGAAACCTGAGGGGAAAAAAGATCAGCTTAAAAAAGAAAAACAAGGTTCAAAGCAGCCTGCATCTCCTTTTTGGCTCTTTCATTGCCTTCTGCAGTCCGTGGGGAGTCTTTGTGTCAGTTTGCATGAACGTGCTTTTCCCATTCACCGTTTGAATCACTTGGTTTCTGGGTGTTTTATGTTGGTTATTTTGATTGCTGGATTTTCTTTCTCTAATGTAATCTCTGCTTGCAATTGGTACATTTTGTGGCTGCTTTTGTCTGCTACCGTGATTTCTGAAAACATGACAGTGAGTCTCCATAATGAGCTTAATTAAGAATGTTGGCCTCATGGTAGTGTCCCACACACAGCAGGGATGTGTGCGCCTCCAACAGGCAAGGAGCAGGTACAGCAAGCAGGGATGTGAGGACAGGATGGTGAGGTTGGAGGAGGTGTTTGGGAGCTCCATCTGCAGCAGTGGGGTGGCAAATGCACCCAGCTCTTCCATGCACTGTGACGGGCAGAAGATGAACTCTACCTGGCCCAAAGTGGAAGTGGTTGAACCTTGCTTGCATTGATGCTTGGCTGCATCTTTGTGTCTGGTGCAGCTCTTGAAGCCACGTGGGAACAGTTGCTCCTGTTGCTTTCTGACTTTGGAAAACTTGTAGGTGTCTGTGGCACCCAGGCCATTTCAAAGATGAGATCTTAATTTCCAGTTCAGTCATGTAAAAAGTCATCACCTGCTTCTTCTAATTCTTCATACAGCTTTTCTTATCTTTTTTCAATATCTATGTCTGAGGTCTGCTCCCATCTGTGTGTGTTTGTGCGTGAGGACAACAGGGTGGGTCCTAATGCCAGCAGAGAGAAGTGAGATAGGAACAAATGCTTTGTTCGTTAGGGCTGCGATTTGACATGATGCAAGCTACAGAGCTGGGTACTGCTGCGTGTCCTGGGGACTGCAAGAAAGGAAAGTGAGCAGGGGAGATGTGATGCCCTGGAAAAGACTTTAAATCCTTGTTAAAATGTTAGTCAACTGAATTAATATCAGCAGCACTTGAGTTCTCGTCCTTGCTGTGAGTCCCTCTGTGAAATATGTGAAGTCTTTGGCGCGAGAATGTTGTTAGAGGAACACCTCCACCTCTTCAGGCATAATTGTGCATCACATGGGACCCTTCCCCAAGGCTGTGAGCTGTGAACGTGATCGGGATCCTCCTGTGATTGGAGAGAGACTATGGATGTAATTGCTCTTCTCTTCCCTGAAAAAAGAGCCGACTGTTAGGTAAACGTGTACTGTGGGTCATTGATTGATCTTTGTGGATGAGAGATACTTCTGTTCCTTCAATTATAATATCATGATTTTTTAAAAAAGCAATTATGTATGATTTTTAAAGGATTCCTCGCTATTCAGGTTTGCACGTTTTTCAATATCTGCCTCTCAACAACCCTGCCTTTCCGTCTCCTATCCATCTCCTCAAATGGCCACAATTTCCTGTTGTTGAGCAGCAATGGAGTGGGGGAGAGGTGTGGGAAGCGCTGTTGATGAGGCAGTGTGGTAGATTGTACTGGGAGGAAAGCAAAACTTGCCTCCACTGTTAGCTTTTTCATAGAAGAGAGGGAGAAGGTGGGTTATTCTGAGATGTCCTCATGCTGCCCTCACCCAGAGAAGCCCAAACAACACGAGTGGCAGATGGTTCTTCCTTCCTTAGGAAGACTTCATCCTTTACATGTGTGGTATGTCCCTGTCGTGCCCCAACCCTCCCCCAAACATTCACACACATATGTATGTGTGAGTGTTCGTACAGCCCAAGGCAGACACACAATGTGAAAAATGTCATCCCAATCCATTCACATTTGGTGGAGAGTTCAGGAACAAAAGACAGCCTTGTAGTGGAAAATAGATGCTCTAGCACAGCTGGTAGAACTCAGCAAACTGAGAAAAATGCCTCCTGAGCCATTCTGAATGGCTTGCTTACTGAGCCTTGCTGAGGTGCTGGGTCCAGGTAATTGCCTGCTGCTCCTCAGACAGGTAGAGCTGAGGGACCTGTAACACTGTGGCATGTAAGCAGCTATGGCTGGATTTTACCTGATGGAAATCAGCTTAGTTCTGGAGCTTCAGTGTAGCTCCAGCAATTAGCTTAGCATAGGCTGAAGCCTACTAACAGAGCTGATGAGGAGCAGCAGTTGTGCTTCCAGTAAACTGACCCTTGCACCTCCTTGCCCTTCATCTGTCTGGTTCTCCTCCTCTGGGCTACCAGCTCAAAGCTCGTGGCAGGAGCATTAAAAAGTCAGGAGATGAGATTAAAAATGCAGGGATTTTAACAACAGAAGTTTTCCTTTCTTCTTTGGTTGCCAGAGAGTTTTGAAATGTTTCTGTGCACTTTATGTTTTCAAGATTTTCTGTTGCCTGTTTGGGAAAAAGTAGAGGCTGTTGAGACCTAAAGAGAAAATAGAGATGAGGGATAAAATTGTGTAGGCAGCACTGAGTAGCTAACTCCACACTGGGCGAAGTCATCATTGTTTGGATTCGCAAATCCAAATGTTCTGAGCAAAGCCAGCAGTCACATCCTGCTTTCTTAATTGATGTTTGATATGAACCATGATAATTTCCATTATTAAGCCAGCTTTAATTAAGCAAAACCTCTTTGCTTTCCTTTCTGGTCAGCTTTTGATGGCTCCTTCTGAATTGTGACAGGTTTCGATGTGCTCTTTGGGCACAGCAGGTTTAGAAGCTCTCATAAAGCAGGGCAGTGTGCGTGCCCTTAAGCAGTAGCTTTGCGTGGTGCAGAGGCCGTAGTGCTTGCTGCTGCCTGCCAAGCAGGATTTCAGACATTGGAAAGTGGTGATCTCTGCGTTGCTCAGGGTCTGAAGGGTGATGTTTAGCTGAATGCAATATTTTAGGGGATCTAGAGGGCTTTAATTAACAGGGGTTTTGTCCTGGGTGTTGTGGCTTCTGTCACAAGGCTGCAACTGTAGTTGTGTTGCGGGGAAGGCCATAAATTCCCAGTGTTTTCTATATTACACTGATACAGGGAGAGTCAGTCTTGGGCCTCAACGCAGAGGTGCAGTTACAGTGTGCCTGGCTGTGGCCAGAGGTGGGGCTGAGGATGACACATGTGAGCCATCTTCTGCAGAATCTGTGCATCACTGTCCGTGCTCAGATCATTGGCCTCTTCCTAGTGGGCTTTGGCCAATAGTGGTTGGAAATGAGGAAAGCTTGTCTAGAATTACCTCCTGGTTGGATATTAGGAACAAGTTCTTCTCAGAGTGGTGAGGCATGAGCACAGGCTGCATGGTGGGGCAGTGGTGTCACCATCCTTTGGAAGAGTCAAAGCATCATGGAGATGTGGCCCTGGTTACTGGGCACGGTAATGGTGAGTTGGTGGTTGGACTTGGTGGTCTTAGTGATCCCTTCCAACCTTTATGATTCTATAAATGGGCTTGGATTGTGCTTGTGACCTGAACCCTCATGAGAAAGTCCCAGAAATGATTCCAGGAAAATCAGGGCCCCATCTGGGATTGCTCGTTAGGGCAATTAGGCAGTGCAGGCCGATGATGTCTCTGGGGGCTGCTGGGTTGCCTCACCGGTGTGGGGAAATTGTTCATTGCTAAAGAGCACAGGGATGATTTAACGTAGCACATAGATGCAGACAGCAGGTAATTTATTTATTCCCCATTACTAGTAAATATTCATGGCACATAAATAATATATAGCAGATAACCTATACCTGAATAAATAATTGTCAGGACAGAATGCGAGCAGGCACGTGACTTGTTTCGCTTCTTGCTTCCCTTTGGATAAGCAAGGGAGTTAATGAGACACTCAGGACTCATGCAGGTCCCTGAGCATGGCCATGGGAGTGTTAAGATGTGGAAAAAAAAAAAGATCTTCTAGGCCTTAGGTTGTGCAGTGCTTTACAGGAGAGTGGGGAGGGGTGGTGCTTCCAGGAGTACAGCCTTGTGCACAAGGCTGCTGGGCACAGATGGGGCGAGATCTTCTCTGCTGTATGGTCGTGTGGGATAGCTGACAACTGATCATAGTTCTCCACTGCTCAAGTTCTCCTTTGCCCTTTGAGTTGTCTGATATTAGCCATGAGTGGTCTCTTCCCAACCGCTTTTTACCTTCCTTATGCTATTACCTGGGTTCCTTCCCACACTGGTGGTGCTAATGGCCACTTTAAACGTTAATACCCCTTTACTAATCATATTGGTAATTCTGCTAGGGCTGCTTAGTTGTGATCTAACTGTCCTAGTGGAATGAAATACTCTAAGCTCCATTCCCCAGTGAATCTGTAATTCGTAAAAGTGCTGTGGACAGTTTGTTGTGCCTGTCTGATGTGTTTTAGAGAACATTGCTGCTGATGACTGTACTTTGGGAGATTGGAAGAACATTTCCCTAGGACATATGAAGTGGCTTGTCTATTAGGGACGTGTAGAGGATGTGTCAGACTTTGTGAGAAATATAATGGGCAGAGAAATTGGGTTTGAAAAAGCTGATGCACTGAGAAAGGAAGGCAACCCCATTTTTTTCTGAGATGGGCAAATCTGAATTCAGTTTAGGCTTGTATGCAATTTCAGAGCTGCATGTACAGGCTCAGGAGGGATCAAAATAACATTTTCAAGAGGCTGGCACTACTTGTCTTGAAACAACGGTGCCTCATTAGCAGATACTGATTCTATCAGAAAGAAAGTAAATGGAGTATTTGCTTCACCGAGAAAAGTGCTTGCTTAAATCCCCTCCCTCCCAGCAGAGTCCCTAGAAAGCAGAGATTAAGGCTTGAGCGGAGCAATCCTCAGCCAGGGACCAGAGGTTCTAGCAAAGCCCTGCAGAAAGCACCGAAGTACCGTTAATCCTATTGTCTCTATCAATGGGCCACCTTGCAGGGAAGGGATGTTAGAGTACCTCCCTGGTCCTGCTCGGGGAGTGGGCTGAAAGATGTGCCTGGTACCAGGTGCAAAGTGCTGCTTTTAAATGGGGTGCCCATGAAGGTGTTCCCATGGAAGAAAGACAGCACAGTGTTGTGTGAAGCCGTGGGGAGGAGGAGCAGGCTGCAGGTTTTGTTATACCTGAACCTCGCAGCACTGGGGCTGGGACGGTGCTTTGAATTTTGTTTGCTGCAGTTCATTGCAGCCATCACTGGTGGTGAGGACCATGCAGACAGAGAGGCAAAAAGGAGGACGTTGAAGGTGGAAGCCTGGGCCCTGGAGTTGATCTCATTCCTCAGGTACACTGAAGAATTCTGGCCCAGGTGCTACAAGCTGGCTGTGCTAATAGTCCTTCTAGCTGGTGTTCAAAAGGAAGAAGAAAAAGCAGTGAATGCATCCTTAGCTGAAAGGCTTAGGGCTCTGATTTGCAATGTATCAGTCTTAAGGGATATGGGATAATGACACATTCTGAGTGCTCCACCTGGGCTGTAGAGAAACCTGTAAGAGGAGGAGTAATGGAAAGAGCCAGTATATCTCAGGATGTTGGATTCGTGGTTGCCTGTTGTGTGGTATGTACCTGTGAGCAGACTCTGCTTCTGTTTTCATTCTCTCTAGTCTTAAAGGGTTTAATTAGTACCTAATTGCTGCTTGTTTTGCTCATTCAGAGCATCCAGGTGCTGTACAATGTCCTTAATCAAGTGTGAGAGCACTGTTTGTCAGGAAAGCTTTCACTCCTTCAGCAAGGGCTTTGGAAAACGCTTGGCTGTTGTCTGCGGTTAGGTAGGAAAAAAAAGTGAATGAGATCTTGGCTTGATGCTGCCACTGTAGCAACAAAAGCCCCATCTGACGGAACCAGAACTAATTCAACAGGATGATATGGACCCCACCCCCACTGGTGGTGTCCCTTAGTGCCACATCTCCGTGGCTCTTGAACAGGGACAGTGACTCCACCAGCTCATATCCAACCCTGAGCCTTCCCTGGTTCAACTTGGGGCTCTCCCCTCTCATCCTTGCATCCCGTTGGACATGTTCAGCAGTAGAAGGGATGATTCAAGCTATGGTGTATGCAGGCTGTGCTCCCTCTGTCAACATGCAAAGTTTGAGGAATCAGAGATTTGTTATGGCTACCAGGAAGGCTGGCAGGCTAGTAGAGCTATGAGAATGGCATCCTTTGAGAGAAGGGGCACGTGTTCTCACTTGCGTGATTGAAACTGACTGTAGAAAGCACTGAGAGTATTTTCCCCTCTTCTGCTTTACAGAATTAATCCAGTGGAAACAATCTGGATTTAAGCTAGCATAGCTGGAATCAGAATGAATTCCTTATTCTTCTGGGCTGTTAAGAAACTTGCTAGCTATTGGCTAAGATCTCTGCTGGTATGACTTCACTACATTCAGTGAAGCTCAGATCCAGGTCTCCATTGGCATATTTTTCATCCAGTTGGTTAAGCAGCAAGCAGTTGGATCAGATAGGAAACAGAAAGTGCATAACCCTTGCTGAGAATGTAATATCTTTCATTAGTCAACTGGGCTTTCAAAAGAGCAGGGAGGGATGTGCCCAATGAGACCCTTTGCTGACACACTCCAAGCCATGTGAGGCTGTGGTAGGTGCCCCTGTGTGAGCGGTGCTGCTTAAAACACAGACCTGCTCCTCTTTTTTGTGCCAGCATAGCTCATGGGGAGCCTCAGCTTTACTCTGGAGAGGCTGACAATGTGTGCAGCATCGGCTAAACATACCTGTGAGTATGCAGTGAACTGCAGCAAGCATGCTGGAAAGCGTAAGCGTCCCACATGCCCATCCAAAGGTGGTGTGCCAGTGTCTCTGAGCCCTTTGGTGTTTACATAAATGGCTGCGTGACCATGGGAGGAGGGGGAAAGGCAGGGGTGCAGGGGGAAGATTGCAGCTCCTTTGAAATGTGGAAAGGATTACACCCACAGCGTTTGATAGGGAAGAGCAGGGATTACTGCCTGCGTGTGACATCGCATCACAGAGATTAAAGTCACCCTGGGCAGGCAAGAGTGGGGAGTGGAACAGAGAAAGGGAAAGAGATGAGGCTGGGAGGGATGTGGTGGTGGGTGGAAGGAGGGAGCGAAACAGGCAGTACAAGCCAGTGAGACTTGACTGGTGCAGGTAGCAGAGGTGCAAGGACTGAAAGATCCCCAGAATGGATAAGGTGTTGATTCTCAGCCTTAAACTTCTGGAGCATCCCTGCTTCAGAGCAGGTTCTCTCTCACCTGCTCCAGCAGGTGGTACAAGGCTGACCAAGAGAAGGCTTTGATAGTCAGCTGTTAAGGTTGGGCTGACTCAGGATGCTTCAGGACTGTCATTTTCCAGGAGCTGTGGTTGGTTTTTGGGGCCAGTTCTCAGGTTTCCGAGGTGTCCCTTCTTACTTTCCTCTTTTTGTTAATGTGATCCCTTCTGTAGTCACAACGCCCAGAAATTTTGAACAAATTAAGTCTCCGTTGTGTCAAGTGCTATGTAAGAATGTAGGAATGGTTTTTGCCCTGAGGAGATTGATCTGCTGTAGAAAATGTAGTGTATGACACAGCTCCGCAACAGAAGGGCTGTTGTGTTGTCAGTGCATCATCTCATGGAGGTAAACATCGGCACACTGGGCACAAGGGAAGGCTGTGGAGTGAACCTGGTGGATGTGGAGCTGACTGGAATGTGTTGCAGTGGCCACTTATTACATGCAAAGCACAAAGACCATCCTCTGAGCATCTAAAGCTGATGCTCCAGTTATGCTGCATGTAGGGTGTCCGCATTGTTTTCTCATGTTTAAAAATCCATCCATAAAATTGTATTTGGAGTGGCTGTTACACATTTCCTGCTCCAGGAGCAGACTTTTAAAGCCCACAAGAAATATTCACTTACAATTACGTCTGATTTAAAGGGAAAAGATCTGTAGCTTTGTAGCCTTAATAATTTGCTCAAACAGCTGTAGATTAATGAAAGTGTTGCTCAGGGCATGTTTCCAGAAATAGCACGCAGCTCGGCCCTCTGAAGTCACATTGGGTTAGGAAATGTGTTTGTGCTTTTAGTGCTGGGAGTGCACACAGGAGGTGATGTGCCAGAGCACAGTGGACTCAGGGTTTGTCTGGTTGGCTGATATCTGGAATGGCTTGAAAACTCTCTATGAAATCGCAGAAGCACCTAATATTTGTTTATATGTGCTGCAGAGGGAATGCCAGCCTCATGCCAGCTAGTGACCGCCACACAGCCTGCAGCTGGAGCACTGGGCTCCTAACGTGGTTTTTCTGCTCCAGGGAGCAGGAAAGCAGATAGAAATCTGCTATTTGAAACACTGAGATTTGGTTCTCTTACTAAGCTTCTCACTTCATAATGTTGGATGCTGTTGAGTTCAATGACTTGAGTATCTATTGTGCACGCTAGAAATGTGCTTTTTAGCTGTATGGTTTTTTATCCATTGTCTTTTAGCTGAGGATGGAATGACAAGGGACAAGAGAAGAAAACCAGCCACCAAGTAGAGCTGGTTCTTGCTCCCCTTGTTGCCCTTCTTGCACACACAGGTACAGGGACCTTGCTCCATGACAAGCAGCGTGCTTTCTCCTGACAGCTGCAGTTCTTTGAGGTTACTCTAATCTGCTGGATCCCAGCCTGCGCTGGAGTAACTGTGGGGACTGTTGCTCAGGTGTGGAAGTGACAGGTATAGTTGCTGCTCAGGACAGTCCCTAAGAGCCCTAATTGGGTCCAAGTCCTGTTACTCATATTGCATGTGCATATAGGTTCCTAGAAGGATGCCTTAAGGTGTTAGCGACCATACAGCCCTCCTGTGCACTGTGCTGTGGTTCTCCCCTGCTTTACTGAAGGAGAGTGAGAACGCAACAGGAGCAAACATCCTCTTCACTCTTGCTGAGATCTGAGCCCTGAGGTTGGGATGCTCCTTTGCTGAGAGGTGCAGGGAGATCAGGGCCTAATTCAGCTGTGGGTGTGTTTTGGGGTAGCTGGGTAAACCTGGATTTTGTGCTGCCACTCTGTGTGGCTGCTTGTCATTCCTGTGCATGGAGCTGCAGAGCTCCCCCCTGAGACCGGTGAGCTGACCTGCCTCAGTGCAGGAACGGCTCTTGTTCTTGCAGGAAGCAAGAAACCTGCTGATGTAGTCATGTGCTGCTGCTCTGTGTAATGTACCCTTTTCTTCTTCGATGCCCCCTTGATTGGGATTTTTCCATTGATGTGTATAGCCTGATTTATCCATTTCAAACGTGACCGCAAATAAAAGTGGTGCTCATTGAGTTGATCCAATTTGACCTGACAGGGACAAAATGACTAGAGCTGGATGGAAATTGTCTTTTCCAATAGAGAATGGCAGTGGAAGATGGGGGGGAAACGTGTCCTGGTTGATGTTTTCTGCAGAAGTGGTGCGTTTCTCTTTTTCATTTCTCCTGTGAACCTGAATGCCAGTTTGATTTCTTTTCAATGAAATCACAACCTCTTACTCATGGATGGGAGAGATCCATTTGACTAAAAGGATCAGAAGGACAATTATCTGTCAAACGTGATGCTGGAAAAATGTTGGCCAGCCTTAGAAAGCTATAACTTTGTGATGTGTGTGTCTGTGCTGACTGCGTGAGCTCTCGGTTGTGCATGCCTCAGAGCTTTCTTTGCCTGATGTGATCACTGCAGAGGTTCAGAAACGTCAGCTGACTGCTGCCAACATCTGTTGGACCCAAACACAAGGAGATCTGCATCTTTGGAGGGGGGGAGGACAGGTTGGAGCTCCCATGTGTCACATTATTTGCTCTGTAAGGCAAAGTGAGGGTGGCACTTGATCCTGGGTTGCCTCCAGAAGCCTGGTGGGATTTGAGCAAAGCCCTGGTGATGGGGGTTGGGGTGCTAGGGTCAGAGGAACGAAATGAATTCAGATTGCAGGGAGGAAGTGGCTCCTGAGAAGTGGGGAGGTTGTTTAATTTCTCTGCCTGTCCTTCTGTTTCACTGGAGTTTATTACTATGAAGATTGCTCCTTTTCTCGTTAACAAACTTCTCTTTCAGGATGCTGTGGGGTCACTGTTAACCTCTTAGCTGGTGTGTACAAGGAGATGTAGCAGCTGGTCACACCACCTATGATACTGTGAGTCTCCAGAAACACTGAAAGGATATACAGAAAAACCATAAAACCAGGTGTGTGATATCCTGAAGTGTGCTTCCCTCCATTCCCAGCACTGCTGACTCCTGATGTTACAATACAAGCTGTGTATGACCTGGAAGAGTAAGAGGGATGATTTTGGGGGTGCTTCTAGATGTATCTGACTACAAAATAGGGGCACTGAACCATGCTTCTTGTCCTTGTACTGAAGGTAGAGTCAATTTACCTGTGCAAGGGGCTGGAAAATAATGACAGGCTTACTACTAGTGAAGCATGCTATCAAGGAAGCAGTGCTGTGAAGTAACAAGGCTGGCAGTCACAAAGCAGTTGGTGTGAATTGGGAGGCACGGGGGGTTGCTTAGCACGCTCTTGCTGTCTTATTGACACCAAAGTGTGGAGTTGTTACTGTGCTAAGGTGCAGAACCAGATGCTGTTTTAATGATGTGAGTAATGTCTGTGGGGTGAGCCTGTGCAGGAACGAGAAAAAAATCCTGATTTCCTCCTTTCATTCAGGCTGTTCTGCAAATAATTGAGCTAGGATGCTTGGGGCTGCTGACCCACTGCTGTGAGGCTATTCAGAGCAGCTTAAAGATGCCCGTGGCATCGCCATGGGGAATCCTGAAGGATTTAATCTGTCTTTGTCCTCAGCCTAAGGAAAAGCGCCTCTTGATTTCAAGAGATGAATCTACTAGACCAGAGTATTACAAGATCAGTTTTCTTTGCAGAAGTAGTGCAAAGTGACCTTATTGTCATTTCCTGATGCGGGTCAGCAGGAAGAGGAGAGGAGCAGGGATGGCAGAGAGCTTGTGGACTTTCACAGGGTTTAGTTTTGCTGTCTTGAGGGAGAGAATTAATTGCAGACTTCCTGCTTGCCACTAGATGACAGCCTTATCCTGACCACCAGGGGCTTAGTGATCATTATTAGGGGGCAGGGAAATGATACCTTAAAGGACATGTCCTACCTGTCTCGCTTCCCAAATTCACTGGTGCCAGGCAGGAAGCTGATGGCACAGGGAGCTGCTGCTGAGGGTGCACCTGCTGAATAGAGAAGATGGTGCTTGAATTTTGGCCACATTTGAAATATGGGCAAAACAAAAATTAAGAACAAGAAATGGTTTATTTCAAGAATGTTAAAAGGATGGATTTGTTTTCAGGAGCCAGGCTGTGCTCTTTGGATTCCTTTCACTGGCCTGACCTAGAATGGTTTCCAGGCTGTCAAGGTCTGAGCTTCCAGTCAGGGCTTCAAGTTGGCTCCCAAGGGTGTTTGTATTTATCTTCTATAGGGTATCCTTGGAAGTCCAATGCACCATCTGCTGCTAAAACAGTCCTGTTCTTTTAAGGTGGCTTGCTGCAGTGAATCTCTTGGCATTTGCTATTTCAAATCTCTTTTGCCCTATGTTAATTAATCCATCCCTACTACTTCACTTTTGGGGTGTAGGCTCCTCATTCTTCTTTTTTCCCCCTCATTTCTATGGTGAAGATGCATTGAAGGCTCACACTTCCTATTTGGAAATATAAATCAGGAGTCTTGCTGCCTGTAATTTGAAGTTCATAGTTTGTTCAAGCAAGCTGCGTGATGTGTGACTAACAAAGGGAGAAAACCTGCTCTGAGTCAGGGTTTTAAGGATACTTTGTGCCTGCTCCTTACTGCAAATACTGGCATCATCTGCTGCCTGCTGTACTTCTCAGTTTCCTTGCTTGGTGTGTTTGCATTTTGCAGATATTCAGCGCAACATTGTGACCTGAGGAGTATGAGACTGGTGCCACTGAAACTGAACGATGATCACCTTCTCTAGTGGAAATGTTTCCATGTAGGTTTTGATTTGTGGCACTGGGATGTGAGCCAGAGGCAGCAACCATGCAAGCAGTGTGCTTGCACAACCAACAGCAGATCCCAGGCCTCTTGCCTTCCTGCTCTGGGTGCCATTTCTTGCATAGCTGCAGGCTGGTTTTGTGGCTAAGGCAGTGAACTGGACCTTGGGGGCATGCAGGATGGTGCTGTGAAGGTATAGGACTCCTTTTGGGTAACACTATTACTGGTCTATGGGGTAGTCTACCTGTCAATGTATAGAGTGCAGTGAGCCAGTGCTGCTACACAGCAGGTTATGGATGCTCAGCATTGCTCTTCAGTGCCCAGCAGCAGCCCGGTGCTTACTGGCACGCATCGGCTCAGGCTGGCAGTGGGTACAGATGGATGCGCAGAACACACGGCAGGCAGGCAGACAGCTGCTGGGCCAGCCCTGAGGTAGCAGCAGCAGCACCCACTCCCTCTGTGCATCGCTGCAGCTCCAACCCGGCCTCCTCCGTGCTGCACAGCGCTTGCCACGGGCAAGATGCATGAGGAAAAGCTGCAGAATAACGTGCAGTTCCTTTGTACGGTACATTACACATGCACGTGACAGCCGTGATCTTCTGGTTTGCGTGGCGGCTGATAACTCCCCTCTGAAAACAGCCTTTCTTTGGCTGTGAGCATCCCCATCATCTCTGGTTTGATTAAGGGGCTGATACATATTTATATTTTTATCACTTTTCACCTATCAGTTGAGGAAGGGAAGTGCTTTACGAGCGGTTAGCTGGCTTTAATGGGCATAACGTATAAATAATAATAATGAGAGTGGAAGGGGGAAATACATGGAGTGGAACTCATTAATTACTGTATATTAGTCATTAAGGAGCAAAAAAAAAAAAAAAAAGCTAATTGAAGTGTATGAGCTTGACTAACCATGAGTATTTTCACGGAGCTGTGAGAAAATCACTGCTCCTCCAAATGCTGGAGCATTTCAATTCTATGAAATATTTTTGCCACCCTTGATGAAGGTTTTCAAGCCATGGTGCTGTGTGAAGGTTCTGCTGGTAGAATTCAGCACAACTTGTAGCCTGTAGACTTTTGTGAGGAGGCATCCTTATGTTTGAAGAGCTGTTTTGTTTTGTGCTTTTTCAAAAGGGGCCGAGCATGCCTGGCTGCAGGTTTCTTCTGCAGCGTAGCTGAGAGCTGTGTCCCCTCTGAGCCAGGTTCTGGTTTGATTCCGCCAGTCTTTTGTGTAGTGACAGAGCTGAGATCTGTCCCCAGGTGTTCCTGCATGTGTTTGCACGTGCCTGTGTGCAAATACCTTTGTATCTTCCTTATGCACCTTCAGTGTGGATGGTACATTTTGCAGTTTTGCACTTACAGAAATGCCTGTTCTCAAGCAAGAGCTGTAACCCTCTGCAAACAAGCATGATCCTGTCTAAGACTCTCAATATGCTGTCAGAGTGGTACATGATTCTGTTGCATGTATCTTCCTTTTCCCTTTAGCAGAGAAGCAGGCCATGAGCATGGTCCTTGCCATGAGACAGATGAGCAGCACCTCCAGAACTTCGGAGCATAGACAGTTCCTCTTGAAGGAGCATCTCTGTCTCAAAGTGTGCAACTGGGCTTCAGTTGTTCCTCTCGTTTGTTTGCTTTAATAGTAGCTTCTAGTTATCCTAAACAAGAAATCTCTGCGTATCCTGCTGAAAATAACAAACCCCTAATTGCTGTTGTGCCTGAATAATCTTGATTTGGCAACCCACGAGCCATAAAAGAAATCATTTTCTGTTAGGAGCCAGATGGCTTGGTTCAATCTCAGTGTAGTTGTGCTGTAGAGGTTCAGCAAGAAACTCATTTCAGAAGTCTGGGAGAGCTCTGGAAGGCTGGAGGGAACACACCCACAAATTACATATCTCGACAGGGGAGAGGAGAGAAGATGTGGGAGAGAAAAAGGACAAAATAATTATCACACAATTCATTCTATGCATTTTCCTTTCCTTTTTCTTCTTCCTCTACAAAGAAATTGCAAAATTCACGTATTTGTTCAGTGCACACAAATCACGGCAAACTTTTTTTGCTCTGTAATTCGCAGCCTGGAGCTGTGAATTGAACAACTCCTTAAACCTGTTTGCACTTCATGTTGTGGCAGTTTGCTCTGCACATCACCTGGCAGCGCCGTGCTCTGCCCTCGTGTCACTGCAGCAGAGTGGATCTGGAGCAGCGTGTCTGAACGCAGTGTTTGCAGAGGGATGGCTGGATGGCTGCAAATGTGGAGCCGAGTGTAAAACTTGCTGTTGCCTGAGTGTTCACACCTGCAGAGCTCGAGTGTTAGAGCTGGTGCTGTGAGAAAGACTTTGGTCTGAGGGGAGGATGGGGAGCAAGAGGAGGACAATGGCTCAGATCCCTCGGTCATGGGGAAGATCCCACAGAGAGCACCTGCATGCTTCTCTTGAGCTTCCTTGGGCAGGTCTGTTAGCTGTTCTGTTTCCCTGGGATGGAGAGGAGTTTTGATTCTCCTTTTATGACATGTTTTGGCATCATCTGCTGTAAAACCACAGGGCACTCATGAAGATAATGGATATTGCCCTGCTGCTGTGGGGTCTCTGGAGGGAGGAGGGCATATGGAATAGAAGATGTCACTGCAGGAGCACATCTGATCAGAGAATAAAATACAGGAAGAACAGAAGGATGGAGAGTGAAGGAGGGAAATAAAAGTGTACCCTTGTTTATTCTCTAAACAAATGACTTTTATTTTGTTTCCTGGGGCAGAATAAGGTACAATTAATGTAACAAAGTCTGACACATTAACAGAGAGGTGCAAAGGTTTGTGAAGCTGTGGAAGTAATTGCTTTGACTCTTGCACTGGAGCTTCAGGATAGCCGAAGAAGTGGGTGATATTTCTTCTGCCTCTGTCATTGTCTCCTTGTTCTTGTGCATCACCTAACACAAAGCATCATCATCCCTGCAGGCTTTGTAAACTACAGCAAACTGTCATCTCGCCATTACTGCCTTTTCCTTTAAATGCCAGTTTGTATTCCATAGCCTAAAGCTGCAATCACCGGCTTCCCAAAGAAAGGAAGGAGTGTGTTTGCCATTTGCTCCTCAATTTCTGAATGATTTTGTTCCCTTTTTTCCCGGGGGGATCTGTGTTTGTTCCATGCCAGGAGGAAGAGCTTGCTAAGAGCTTTGTCACTGTCATCATTTTGCTGCAGGCTGGAATTGGTGCTGTGCTGTACAATTTTTCCCCTTTTGCTCTTCCTCTAGGGGCTGTCCTTGCTGCCCACTCAGCTGGGCAGCCCCTGGACGAGCCCCCAGTCCTTTGCAGTGTGGAGCTGAACTCCAGTCTGTCTTCCCAACTCAATCTTTTTTTTTTTTCTTCAAAAGGTGGACTCCATCCTCTCATGTCCATGCAGATTTTAGCAAAAGGATGCTGTGTTCTCTGTCTCCATAGCATGCTGGTGGCTCTTGCCTTTCTCAGGTCTCCCAGCTTATGTTAAAATTAGTGGCGTGTTTCTTTGCTGCTTTGTTTAATAGAAGACAGCTCTTGATTTATGCTAGAATGGTTCTGTTTTGTGATCAGAGGCTTTGATAGCAAGACATCAAAGTATTAGTATGCCTTCTTCGTAGGGAAGATGTTGAGGTGAGGGGGTCAGAGGCATAGTGGATGTTGAAGCAGAGTGCTTTTACATACTTCAGGTGGAAGAAGGAAAATTCTGGTATTGCCTCTCTGTTGTCCTCTGACCTTTCTTCCATTCTGTAATAAAAGATCATAAGATTTGACCTTCTGTTAAAATGTTCTGTCTCCTGAATTTTTGGACAGTCCTGGAAAGAATGAAGGTGCAAAGGCAACTCTGGGTATTAGTACTGAGTCTTCATGGGTGGGAACGTACCTAAAATGAACTGGACAGAGGATGTGGTATTCAGACTTGGGTAGTTTTGTTAGATGCTGTGATCAGCGGCATCAGGACGTTGCACAGCCCTTTTGCAATCTCTGCTTAAAGCAGAAATTTGTTAGGTGTAGCTGTCCATGTGCAACGTGCAGCACATGAAGTCTTATGGGATGAATCTCAATCTCAGGAGGATGGTCTCTGTGGGATGTAGATGAAGCTTGATAGCATGAAACTAAGGTGATGGAGATAACTTACAGGCTTAAATCTGGTTCCCAAACATTGGAACTTGAAGTGGTTCAGCTCTAATGTTAGTTACTTTTTATTTTCCGTGGCCACTGGAGTCCTGTGCCAGCAGCTTTTGTGACAGAGATGAGCCAAGAAGCCAAGGTAATGTGTCCTGTGGGCCTGTGACATGCCATGTCACAACCTGCTATGGCTCATTAAGAGTCCATTCTGATTATTGTTTGATGCTAATAGCAGGGTGTCCTCTGAAGGGCCTGTCCTCATTGCAGAGGGGAGAGATGGCTTTGCTCTGCGTTCTTTGAAGATGGATGGAGCACGTGAACTTAAATCTCACGTTTTATTTAGCTCTACCAGGAGGACGTGGTTGTTTCAGATCAACGCCATTCGTTTTTATTTTGGTGTGCTGTCCATCCCGGAGCTGTGGCACATCACTTCTTGACCTCTCCCAAGTGCCCCACTGTGCTGCAGGGCAGGCTGGCGTTGTGTGGGTGATTGGCTCTGAGTTGTGGTGGCCAAGGAGGAAAAGTAGAAAACTGATCCCAATGAGCAGTAAAGGATTAATCAGCAAGATTGCGTGCCACAATTTTGCATTTCTTTCCTTAGATAGTCCTGTAGAATGTAGAGAAACACAGAAACAGCAGGAGAAGAATGCCAATATTCTCATCTGGTTGTGAACTCCAGTGGTTCAGCTGATGTTGGAGGCAGAATTACAGGCCTGCTCATCCAACCTCGTCACTGCAGTGGAGGTGGTGTCTTGGAGGTGCAGAAAAGTAGGCTGGCTTCTCTTCTGCTGCATATATCAAAACCAAAGCTAGTGGGGCTCTGATGGTTTTTTGTTTTTCTTTGTTTTTTTTTAACAGTGTTCAGCAGTGATGCATGAAGCTAAGAGGAAGTTGATTTCCCCCCTTCTCTCCTCCAACAGCAGCCTTAGCTCTTTGTGTGCTGTCAGCAATAGGAAAATCACGCTGAGACTTGAAATGGAGCAAATAAGATGAGAGAATAGGAGGGAAAGAGACAAACACAAACAGCTTTAGCATTCCTTGTTTTTAGTCATACAGTGGTGGTGTCTCACCAGGTGTGAGGACTGGGTGGGGAGATGCTGTGAGTGCTGGAGGTGCCAACTGCGGAGATGCTGATGTGGGTACCAGCAGTATTCCTGTACAGTGCTATGTTCTCTGGATGGCCTCACTTGTAGTGTGCAGGGCACTTGGGCCATTCAGGTTGTTTCAGAGAGAGATTTTTAATTTGGATGAGTTGGTCGATTTTCTGACTCAGCTAAGAGAATTGTTTTGAAGGCAGAGATGTAGGCGGCAGGGACATCAGTTCATTCTTTCTACCTGTTCACTAATTTAGCTCAATTTTGCAATCATTTTACTCAGCAAAGCCCATTTTGGCAGTTGAAAGGCCTAACCTATTGAAATCGCACTTCCTACACCTCGCCTGCATCAATTGCCCTTTGGACTTTGTTGCTGAGAATGGGAAATCTGGTCATAATGCCACATCAAATGTCAAATGCACTGATGTTCTACTGGTTTGCACAAGCAAAGGGCAGATTGCACAGAGACCCTCTGCTTAAAGGCTATGCTGAATGCAAAATTCACAATGAAGTAACAGGGGGCTGTTTATAAACCTGCACCAGGCACAAAGCTCAGAGATGTGGCTGCAGATGACTTCTTTGCTGAGCATATTGCAATCAGTGGGTGGGCATTCAGGCTATCCTGCAGTAGTGAATGGGGGAGTGGGATTTTGTTCATCCCCAAACTGTTCAGGTGGTCACGCTGTGCCTTTTGGTCAGGGACTCAGCAGCGTTCTAGCTTGTGCTCTCTGTTTCTCTAAACATGGATTGGTTCTGGGCAGTGAACAGTCTGCAGTCCAGGTGGCTTCTTGGGGTGAGGAAAGTCCAACCTAAGCTACTGACTCCTGCCATTGTGGCTTTTGCTCCTTCTGGGGCATCACATCTTTCTTGTGATGCCCAGAAGAGATGACACGGGCTTCTGGCTCTGCATGGATCATAGGGAAATAGTCCAATTTCCCCAGGGTTCATTGGGGAAGACAGCAGTTGGGAATGGGTTGTGTTTTAGTAAGAAGGGATGCTGTTATCCTCTTGTTTTGTAGGGATGCCTGACCCAAGGAGAACCCTGTATTTTCTGATCCTTCTCTGAACTCAGTGGTGGTCACTGTTCTGAGCTTTTGTAGGATCATCTGAGCTTTTACCATAGAATTGTTTGAGTTGAAAGGGACCCCTAAAAGTCACCCAGTCCGACTCCTCTTCAATGAACAGGGGAATGTTCAATCCTATGTTCAGTCCTGTTTTTGCCCATGTAGTGCTAATCTTTTTTTTTTTTTTTTTTGTAAACCAAGTCTGACCGCCATGAAAAGAACTTGGTAAACTTTAAAGTGTACTTAATGTTGATTTAAAGTAAATTGAAAAGGCTCATTATTTTACTGAGGAGTAGCGGACCTTGTTAGCTCAAGGCACTGGTAATGAGATACTGAACCTTTCCTCTGCGGGTTGCCAGGATGAATTTAGTCACACCATATGAAAAGCAGATCCCGAGTAACAGTTCATCTTTTGTTCCCACCTGAAGCCATAATAAATCCTCTGTTGACGTACCAGTTGTTCTGACAGTAATCAGGATGCTACCAACTGCCAGGAAGGCTATCAGCAGGAATAATCAGTGGGGGAGGAGCCTGTGACTGCTTCTGCAATGGAGAATCTGTTTACATAGGGGCCTCTAGGGGGGAATTGATAGGCAAAGCACTCAATGATGGTGTGATGTACCAGGGGCAGGGGCATAACAGTGAGTAGAGGCCCCCCAGTGACCTTTAGAGCTCAGAATTGTGGTGGGGGAGTAAAGGTTTGGCATGCTTCTCTGAGAGTGATAGACAAACACGTGTGTGTAGGCTTGTTTCTCAGAGCCCTCTTAGGACTGATGCATTTATTCATGGTGGTGGAACCCCAGAGGAGCTTATGCATTTAACATCAGCCACAATCTTATTTCCATAGACTCCACTGAAGGTCTGAGCCATTTTTAACATGTCAGGTGGTGCTGGCACCTTCCAGAAAGATTCTTGCCAGTTTTCTTGAAACTAGGGATGATTTCAGGAAAAAGTCACTGTAAGATTAGCTCTCATCTAATTTCTCACCACTTTGAGCATCCTAGCTATTTGGAGCTTCGGTGTAAGGACTGAGCAGTTTTAAGCATTAGGGCTGCTTGTTTGGGAGTGCACATCAATAGAGATTCCTGGAGGAGAGTCCACAGCACGTACTTTGGGTAGAGACACTGCAGGAGAACGATGATCTGCTGGAGTATTTTGGCACCTGCACTTCAGTTCTTGAGGCAAAATGCTTAGGGGGAAGAAGTAAAACTGTAGAATTTGGTAGCTGTTTCAGAATGTTTTGTATGGATGCACTCAGCTGTCAGTTTGAAAGTGGGCAAATGTCTCATGTTCTAGCACAGGTCACGGGACACTGGTTGGTTCATATACTAAGGTGAAGATGCAGTAAAGTCCTTGGGTTTTTTAGCTGGCCTTTTATGTTCTCTTTCTCATCTGTGAAATAATCTTGTGGATGCTCTACTCAGTTTGTAGCTCCTTCATATGGCACAGGTGAGATGGAGATCTTCTCCAGAAAAACAAACGTGTTGGTTGAGCCTAATTAGAGGGAGAGGGTGTATGGCACACACACACACAACAACACACACACAACAACACACACACACAGAAAAAAATAAGCAATGCTGAATCTCTCCACTGGAGGGAAGTGTTTCACATCCAGTGTTGAGAGCATCATCATTTTTTTTTTCCTGTACATCTAGTGTGAATTAGAAGCCTAAGAAAGAGTTTTGGGGGATCTGTAGATTTCCAGGGTTGGTTGATTTATTGCAGTTACCTCATTTGATTGACACCACTGGCATTTGAAACAAGTCTATAACGTTTTCTTTCAAGGGATGGTGAAAACATGCTGTGCCTTCCCAGTGACAGGCTGTTCACTTTTAGACACTGAAGGGATGTGTTTCAGCTCTTGTCCACGCTTGTTCTCTGCCTACCAATGAAGTCCTGTTCCCAAATGTTTTCTTGAGCTATGTCTGCTGATATTAACATTTTTATTGCAAAATCAGTTGCAAAAGCTTAAACTGAGGGAAAAGAAAGCACGAGGAACTAGCTCTGGAAGGTGCATGTGTGCAGGATGGCAAGTTGTGGAGTGTGGCAGAGCAGCTGTGGTGCTGCTGAATGGTTTCCACTGGGCCCACTTGAGAATGAAACTTGTGATTTAACATGGGTAAGTCAGGGTTGGTGTGCTCTGCTCTGCATGTCCTCAGTTGGCAGGATGGTCCCTGAGCAAAATTCACGTCACCTGAGACTATTAAACCATCTCCAGGAAATCCCACTCCCCATGTGGCTGTGTGCAGTGGTGCAAAGGTGTAACATGAGACTTAACTGCAGAATGTATTTGATTTATGAGTGGTAATGAAGGCTCAGGCTGGGTCCAGGTTCCATTAATGCATCCTGTGCTGTCAGGAGGTGTGAGTACACTAGTGGTCACTATTGCATTAAGATTATACCAGCTGTAGTGAATCATAGAATGAGTTGGGTTGGAAGGCACTTCAAAGGTCATCTAATTGATCCATTAGAGAAGTTGGTTTAAGTCTCTTCTTTTTCTCAAGTTCCCTCTGACCTTGAACAAAGCACCAAGGCAAACCTCAGCCCCAACAGAGATTTTGTACCCAGGGGCTGTTCCTGGCTGGATCCACGTCTCTGGGGATGGACTGTCTGTAAGGAATGTGAAATGTGGAAACTTGTAAGGCTGAATCCAGGTGTTAGCCCGTGTGTTTGCTACTGTCTTCAACATAGGGATGACAGCTTACAGCACTCTCTTGTTCCATGCAATGCTGTAAGGATAAATGAATTGAAGATGATGAGGTGGAGAAGTGGTGCAGTGGAGAATAGGGTGATGTAGGAGTGACTGTTGTGTTGTGTGCAGCACCTTGTCCAATAGTGCCATCATCTCTGGGCTTCAGTGAATCATCAAGTGCAGTAAGGATAAGTAGTTGCTCTATGACCTTGAGCAATTTACTGCTTTGCTCTGGGTCTTTTTCTCTGGGGAAGGGGAATAGATTTTGCTGCTAAGGCTTTGACAAATGGGCGCTACTTCATCTCAACTCATCCACCATCTGTAGCTGCTCTCCTCCCCCAGAGTATTACCAGGTAAGGCACATGAATGTGCAGATGGTAGGAGAGAGGCAGTGTGGCCCCTTCCCTTAGAACCATGAAGAGCCCAAGGCAGAGCCCATCCAAAAAATAAAAGATAAGATCTTCCTTTGTTTTTTATCCTCCAGGTGCAGCAAGGACACAATTCTGCTCTATGCTGAGCTCTGCAAATCTGAGTGAACCTCCCATGTGATGTTTAACAGATTGGTAGTCCCAGATTTTTGGGATGCTGGGATCAGCCTCAGGAATGATGAGTGTCCCTGCACAGCACTGCAGCTCCTAGCCCATTCACAGGCACTGATGTGCCCTGGGAAGCAGCAGACAGGTTTTTTTCTTTTTCTTTTTTCTTTTTGTATGCTCTGCTCTTCACAATGGGATGATTTTCTCATTTTTGTCTGGTGAAGTGGGAAGGCTTTCATTTTTCCATCAGTGACTCAAACAAAGCCTGAGTCACTGGGAGAGAAGTCTTTACCATCTGATAGCTCCTCTGTAATCTGTGAAGAATAATTTGGTGAGTGTTGGTTTATTCCCTACTGGGACAGATGTCTGCATCACAAAAATTGACTTGCCATTTGAACAGAGAGGTTAAATGGACTGTGAAGACTGCTCTCTCGTCAGCTCTAGAGGCGATGATGTCTTGTGATTTCATAGTATCAAATGTAAGGCACCTTGAGGGACGGAGTGGGAAAAGATTGCGTTGCCAGGGGATGGTCTGTAGCTACTTTGTGGCCAAAATAGTGCTTTTGGTGGTCAGAATAATTGTGGGGTATGCTGAGAGTGCTTGTATAAATGTGTGCTTAGGCACAGGCACTCATGCCCATGAAAGCTTACATAGTGCCTACAAATGGCAGGGAGAGAATCAGACCCGCATGTTGGCAGATGATGAAAAAATGCCCATTTAGTTGAAACGTTTGAGGGACTTTCAGGAAACAGACAGCTTGACTTTCAGCCTTGAAATGCTCATTGGTGACCTGAATAAAATCATTATGCAGACCTGTCTCCCTCTTTATCCCCCTTTTTTTAACAAGCTTTTATTTGCCTTCCTCATTTTCATGCCCACATCACAGTTCAAACCATTTTAGCAAGGCGGTTGTGTTTAATCTGGCTCCCTGTGCCATGTGTATCTTGTTGATTACAGACCCACTTAAGATGCCATTATGAGTGACTCTTTGCATGCTCTCCTGTCAGCAGCTTTTCCCTTCCTTAAGCCTCTTGAACGTCTTTGCTTGCAGGATTATAAGCCTTTCAATAAATACAGTGTGATTACTGAATTAGTGTAAACTTTGCTCTGGGATTGCCAATCACTCAGTGTTTGAAAAGCAACAGCAAACAAAGGCACCTGTAGATGGTCACATCAGTGTCTGATGGGAGCCATGCGAAGATGTCTTTATTTCCATAGATGTTGTGTAAGGAGGCTTTGGTCTTGGTTGATGTCTCTCATGTGCTGGATACTTTGGGATTAGGAGGAGCAGCACAACCTCTCATGGTGTATGGGGGTCCCTGTGCACTCCCTGCTGCAAGCCAGGCTGGGGTGTGGTGGGAAGGGGAGAGCTGGCTTTGGGGAGAGAGGCAAATATTTTGGTACGGTCTCATTGTTTCTGCGTGTCTTGTTGAGAGCTCAAATCTTACAAAGCTTTGTGTCTCTGCAAAGTAGTGGCAGGTATTGAGGTATATGGGAAGGTACATTGTAAAAAGGTGACAAGAAATGCCAGTGGGGAAAAACTCTTTAAATGAATGGGGGTAAGTGCTGTGACTGTCTTTTAGTAGCAACCACAGACAAGTGGATGAGAAGCCTCTGAGTGGGCATTTATCTCGTTCACTTCAGACCTGAATAAATCGTTAATTGGTGCCTGTCTCAGTTTCTTTTCTTTGGTACATTGATGTGAGTGGACATTTTCCAAAGAGCTTCCAATCAGATTTGCACTCTGAGATCACGGAGCTGCTTTGAAAGACTTGCCCACAAGTTAAGAGAAATTCTGTGCTGGGATGCTTAAGCAGCTTAGAAAAGTGCTGTGGTTCTCAGCTTGAAAGCTCAATCTTGGTCTGTCTTGTTTTTATCAAAAGCTGATTGCTTCCCTCTGCTATAAGCTGTCTTGAAAATGAGTTTGACTTGATTTGAGTCAAGCCAAGTTTGCCTGTGCATGTGGTACGTGAACACAGCCTGGGGGTGTTTTTTGGGGGGGGTCCCACAAGAGGCATGGCCTTGTTTTGGGAAATGGCAATTTGTAAACACTTGACTATGTCTGATTTAGTCCTTGCTGTTGTATGTGCCTGCATAAATGCCATGGAGTGCAGCTGTTCAGGTATGCTCTGTGAGCATTGTAATAATGCTGCTAACATAGCAAATACTTTTAATTAACACTTGCAGGTGGTATTTTTGCTTCCTGCACTAGGTTTTTAAGGCATTTTGCTGCTCAGTTAAATTGTCCGTGTGCCTTTCTGCATGCGTGTTAATGGCAGCTGAACGGTCTGGAGGAATGCATTTCCAAAGCTGCAGAGAGAGACTGAGATGAGCAGAGCCCTGTATGCCTGCAGGATGCCCATGCATCTGCAGTGGCTGCAGCAGTGTGCTGTGTACAAATGTCTGCTCATTTTTTACACAGATTAGGGGGGAGGAAGAAACTTGAGCTTTGTGCAGAGCAGTGTGGCACAGTGTGCTCGCTGCCAGCTGTGGCGTCACAGGATGTGCTGGGAAGTGTCACAGAATCAGTGAATCATAAAGGTTGGGAAAGACTCGTAAGACCAAGTCCAACATGTACCCTACCACCCGTGTTGCCCCCAGCTGAGAGCTGAGGCTGTTCAGCCTGGAGCAGAGAAGGCTTTGTGGAGAGCAGCCCCGGCCCTTCAGTATCTAACAGGGGGCTGTAAGAAGGAAGGTTGTGGGTGCTCCATTGGTGGAGACAGCCGAGGTCAGACTGGACAGGCTCTGTGCCTGGTGTCCCTGTTCACCGCAGGGGAGTTGGACCAGGTGGTCTTTATGGATCCTTACCAACTCAAAAGGTCCTGTGATTCTCTGCTCTTCTTGAAGGCAGAGAAGAACTCCTCACAAGCTGTAATAAATCTGCTCATTCCCTCCTTCCTCCCATCTCCTCCAGCCTCATTGATGTTGATTTTCTTAGAAGTCCTCAAAGCTTCTCCCACACCTGTGCTGGCTCCAGTACTTGATGTTTCTCCTGCAGTTGAAGGGAACAGAAGCACAACTTTGTAGAGCAAAAAGCAACCCTTCTGTGGCAGTGGGAGAGGAGGTCTGGGGCAACTCCTCTGGGCTAGTTCTTTTTCAGTATCACCTAATGGAGTGGTTGCTGCTCCCATGGAGGAGGGCTTGGTGGAATCCAGCTTGGTCCAAGCCCAACAGGAACAAGATTAAATGAACGGCTGAGCCATACTGATTTATTTTTTCACTTATTGTTTAAGGTCAATGTTGTGACAAAATAAGCCAAGGCATAACTAAGCTGGATGTGAAGGAACCTGGAAGCTGGGATTTATGGTCTTGCTCTGCACTCATACAGTTTGAGCAGACTTTAATGGGATCTGTGTGTGCTTAGCACCTGGGAAAAATCGAAAGCCATCTGCTAAGCATTTGTGGGAGCAGATTTTCCCTCCCTTCCTTCCAGACAGTGCAGTGTTGAGCCAGGAGCTTGGGAGATGGAGCCAGCCACAAATCAACTGTGGGACAGCTCTGTTTCACTAACACGTTTTTTGGTCTCTTTTGGAGCACCAGCTGGGTTTGGGGAGCTGCTCAGGCACCTGGTGCTGCCTTTCTCTTGCTCGTTGTTTGTTCAGAACTAAGAGGACCAAGTGGAAAGACTGTGCCCTGCAGCCTGCTTGGCTGCTGAGGCTGCCTGAAGGCTGCCATTCAACCAATGGTGTAATGGTGTGGTGATTGTTGCTCGCAGGGAACAAGCAGAAATGGCAGAACACAGACTGCAGGAACTGCACGTGATACAATTCAACATGGAAGGGAATAGTACAACATTGATTTTTGCTGTGTTATTGCCAGCAAACTGATTACAACATTTTCACTTGTCTCCTCGAATGGCATTTGTCTCCTGTGTGTGACAGGGACGTTTGTTGTCTGTGGGTTCAGCACGCTGTGCTTGTGGGAGAGCAGATCCAGCCCTGGCACTCAGCAGCATGGCCCAGCCCCGCACTGCTCACGGGGCATTGTGCTGCTCTAAGTAGTGGACTGCAGTGTCCCAGCAGAGCATGCTGCTCGGTCATTTCTTGAATTCTCTGATCTACTTGTTAGTTTTTAACCATACATTCCAAAGCATTCCCATTTCAGCATGTAATTTGCTAAGTCAACGCACAGCCTTTGTAGGGGATCAGGTGAAAGTAGGCTGAGCTCATGGCAGAGCACAGATAGCAGCGGGCTGCCCAGTGTGAAAGGCTGCTTACTTTTTCAGCACTGCTAATTTCAGGATAATGATAGAAGTTTTCTCCTTCAAGGTGAGAGGGAATGGGGGAACACAGATATTTGCTGTGCAGGGAAGAGCAGTGAGCAGTCAGGGCTGTCTGTTCTCTGGAGCTGCTTGGACCTCTGCTGTCTGTTTGCTCTATAGGAGCGAAAGGAGTGAGAGGTGAAATCCCCTTTTTCCTCCCAGAGTAGAGCTGTAGGTGCACTGCACTGCCAACTTATCCTCTTTAATGCAGCTGGCCACATTGCACAGCCTGTGTGCTGTGTGTACAGCAAAAGGGAAATGCCCCTAGGAATGGAGGATCTCTGTACTACAAGACCCAGATTTTATGTCCTTAGTAAATAAGGATTAAATGAAAGGCTCTTAGTGTTTTATCCTGTCCTACGTTAATGAGCTAGATGTTATTTATAAAGGTGCAGGTTTAAGGATGTTTCCCTGGTGATTTTCCTGTTTGTTGGGGTGGCCATGGCAGCCGCTCTCTCCGTCAGGCAATGAGGGCTCATTACGTTTGAAGGGAGCAGATAGATTATGTTTGCTTTTCTCAGTATCCTTGTCAGTGTTTTTACTTAGCAATGGATAAGACGTCTATATTTGCTAAATGATGAAGTCTGCCCTTGTGTGCATTTCTAGAGTGCAGTAGTGCTGCTATGAACACGTATGGAATAAAATCTTCCTGTTATATCCTGAAGCCACTTCCAGTTGTTGTTGCCTTTGTTTGCAGCTGCATCATCTGTCATGTGCTTCAGGTCTGGCTCAGAGGTGGCGCTGGGCATCCTCCATGGTGAATGGGATGAGAAGGAACAGGCTTAAATAGCAGATGAGAAGATAAAGGTTGGGAGTGAGCTTTAGGGTTAGGAAAAATGCTAAGGCTGTGTCATGGAGACCATGGCAGTGAGGGTATATTCACAAACACCTTTGCATCCAACCCCCAGTGAGGCTGGCTGGGGGGCTGACCCATGCTTCTGGTGTTCTTGGTTGTGGCAGTGCCCCCCATCCCCAGCACACTGGCTCGTAATGTACTTAAGAAGCAAAATCCTTTTTAGAAAGGGAGAAACAATGAGAAGAGTAAGTGTGTACTGATTTCCAACATCAATTACTCTGGGATTCAGCCTGTTCAGGGTCAAGAGAGAGTCCCTGCCAACTTCAGCAGGTCTTTTTTCACCAGAGACAGCTAAGGGCTAATTAAAATTGTGCCCTGAAACACTTGGGTTTAATGAGCTGCTTAGTGTCAGGGAGGAATAAATAAATTAAAAAGCAAACAAACAGAAAAACCCCAAAACCCAAAGAAAACCTTTGGTAGGCACACAATTATGACAATTCTCCAACAGTTTTAAGATGCATGTAAGCAAAAGTAGCAAGATTTAGGGTCTCGTTCTTCTGAGCTTGGTGCCTCAGGACTTCCCTGGGTGCAGGAATTGGGTGCTGTAGTCAAGTTGGGCTTTGCCACGTTTTTGTACCCTCTGCAATGACCCTTGTTGCTTTCATTTCCATCTCCTGTTTTCATGGTTGCATGGGTTACATGGCCCCACCATGTCTCTGTGTGTCTGATTTATTGAGGTTTCGTTTTGCTGTCCTTGGGTTTCAACAGTGAGAATGGAAAAACAAACAAAACAAAGACCAAAACAAATAACACATGTGGCATTTGTGTTCTGCAGCTACTCCCCTAGTGTCAAAAAAGAATGTGTCCTTAGACTTCAGCTCCTTCCCAAGGTCGGAAGAAAGCAGAATGGTACTTGGGGCAATGCTGGTTTGATTGGGGTGCCCAGATTTAACTGTGGCAGGCAGAGCTCTGTTTGACTGCGTTCCTCTCTGGACCCCAATGTCCTCCCCTTGTGCAGCTACTGAAACCACACAGGTGGGGATTCCCCTTGTGCCTCCATCCCCTGATATGCAAACGTCTCACTGAGCCTGAGGCAAGTTTGCATTGCATCTGGTTTTACATACAAGCTGGAGCAATTTCAGGAATTGGTTATACTTCTGCAGCAGGTGATATTATTGCAATGCTTTATCTCTGTCCAGTCCCCACTTTCCTCCTCGTCCTACTTTTGTCAGCAGAGACATCTACAAGCGTGGCTGTCTGCTCAACCGCTGTGCACTGACCAAGGACAAGGGCAAAGCAGTGGTTCACCAAGGACACGCTCTGACTTCTTGTCTGTTGGACAAAGACTGGTGTGGTGCATCACCACTTGTATGCAAGGGGCTGTGTGGAGCTGTGGGCACAGTGCCACCCTCTTTGGACCATGTCCAGGCTTTTTTCTCCTAAAGAACTTTGTTTGCACTGTGTATTACGTTATGTTTATGTGCTATGATTGCTTACAGGGATGTGAGTTAAAGCTTAACGAGTTTCTGTCCAAGAGCTGCTGTGAAAATAAATGTAATTCCTCCTCCTTGCTCTCCTCCCCACGCTCCAGCTCCCTCCACCTACCCTGTGTCTGAGCAATCCCATAATCATATATTGCTGAGTAAACACAACAGCCTAATGCTCTTAATTTGGTGCAAAGGGAGCAGTAATAGCAACAGGCAGATTTTCATTTCTTTAAGAACCAAATGGTCTGAGGGTGTTGGATTTGCTCACGAAGGGGACATGGTGGTGTCTCGTCCCCATTTCTGCTGGTGGTGCATGCTGAAGGACCAATGCAATGGGGTTGGAGGACCTAGAAGAGCCAGCCAGCATCTTTGTGCTGGTATTACTCTCTGGTTTGCTGGGGGGTTGTGTTTGCAGTGGTTTCCTTCCCAGCTGTGCAAAATCTCTTTGATTTCCAGGACGCTTCTTTAATGTTTGTTGCCAGAAGGACAAAGAGAGGCCTGGAAGCAGCAGCTGTCACGTGAGAGCCGTGGTCGATCAGATAGAATGGTGTTATTGCATTGTTCTCTTTGCAATTTTTTCACAATTTCATGGTCCTGGACAGGGCAGCAGGAGAATCTGAAGGGTACCTGTCACTCACAGCATCTGCTGAAAGGCAATCAGCAACAACACAGAGTGTGAAAGAAGATAAAGCAACAAAATCAGCTGGCTTTCAAGGAGATTTTTCAAGTCCCCCTTTGTCTTTGGAATGGCAGCCAGAACAAGCAATGTGAAACTTTGGTCAGCATGTCTCTGTGTTAGGCAAGATTTTGCGGCTCAGGAGACAGTGGCTGTGCTTCCACTGATCTTATCCTGTTGTAGGGAACCTTTTACCAATTCATTATTCTTTATTTACTCCCCTGTTGGCAAATATTTGTGAAATATTCAGATCCACAAGTATTCTCCCATACACCTGCATGGGAAAGCTGGCACTTGGTGTTATGAAAAACGGTGTGGTTTGGAGTCGTAGGGAACCAAGGTGCATCTGAATTGGATGAAAGATGCAGGTGTTACCACCTCTGGCTAATTACTGGAAACTGGATCAAATGTGGAGGAGCCTCTCATCTGAGGCTTGATAGCTTAATGTAGCCCTTAACTTCTTACCTTGAAAAGTAGTAAATGAAGCTGCTTTTCTTCTGCTTCTCTGTTGCTTTTGTGGATTTCAGATTCTTCAAGGGTGAAAGGAGCCAGAGAGCTTAGTTTTGTTTTTTTCTGTGACAAGCAGAGGGGCTTAAAGCAAATATGCTTGGGCAAACACTTGGGTGTTAAATGAACAATAAAGAAATAAAGAGTTTGCTTAAATAAATAAAGACATAACCCCCTTAGCACCGCTGTAAGATGGCTGTGAATTGCATAGGTGCCTCTGCGCCTTGTGTAGCTGTGGGGAACACATCCATTGCGCTGTCAGGATGAGTGATGCCCTGTTTTGGGAGAAACAGCAGGAGTCATTCATTACTTCCAGAGCTCTTCTCAGGCTGACGAGGCAGCAGGCTGTGTGCCTGTGGTAGGGTCTCATTAAGCTGAAATTACCACTCCATGCGTGGTCAGAAGTGACTGCAGGTTTAACGAGCCTCCTCTCATTGACCTGGTGTTGGCACCGTCGTTGGGGTGAGTGCCTGCAGGACAGCTCTGGGGATCCGCAGTCGGTGGCAGAGGAGAAATAGATGGTTTTAAGAGTTACTGCTGTGCTTGCAACCTCCACACAAATCCTGATTTAAAGGCAGTGTTTGCAGGAGCGCAGTGGCGATTTATGAACCTAGGTGGCATGGAGTGGCAAGGGGCTGCAGGGACCAAAGTCATCTCAGAGCTTTTGACGTGTTTTATCCTCTGGCTAAATGTATTTGGGATCTCAGCTGGGACACCATGGCTGATAATTATAGAAGGGATGAGGACTTCTGGGTGCTAAATGGGGTGAATGCTTTTTGAGGAATGTGCCTCATCCTCTGTCACTGCCTTGTAAGAATGCTAAAGAAATAAAGAATGAACTCGCTGCTCTCAGTGTTCTGGCCATGGCATTGCTGAGACCCCTAAGCCTTTTCTGGCTGAGTGAGCTCTGGCATCAATGCACAAATGCTGCACAAGCATCTTTGCATATCTGCCTTTGCTTGGAACAACATTCCTTGTGGGCTGCCCAGTGCCTTGGTCCTGCTGTTCTGTCCTTGCTGTGCCACCTTGGGCCTCTCTAGTACTTTCTTGTGTTTGCTATTACCTTTGAGCTGGAGAAAATACCTCAAATTACACTCTGGAGGCCGTTCATTCACATGCAGAATTGAAGTTGTGCCAGGGAGATTCAGTTTGGATGTTAGAAAACATTTCTTCTCAGAAGGAATGGTTGGGGGCTGGCACAGACTGCCTGCCCAGGGAGTGGTGGAGTCACCATCCCTGGAGGTGTTCAGGCACTGTGTGGACGTGGCACTGAAGGATGTGGTAAGTGGGCAACATTGGCGGTAGGTGAATGGTTGGACTCGATCTTAGAGGTCTTTCCAACCTTAATGATTCTATGAAAATGGTGTTGTCTTTGACTCTTCCTTCTTTCACTTTCTTCTCCTAAAATATCCTCCTCGATTAATTCTCCTCATCTCCATTTGCTGTCCCTGGCTCCAACATCTGAGTCTATATATCAAATTATTATTTTTCTTTATAAATAATACATTTGCAGGCCTTGATGTGAATTATGATGCCTTAGCCTTTGAGGGACAGTCAGTTTATGTTTTCAGAGTATTTCATTGGCAGTCATGAAGTTTAAAGGCACAGCCTTTTCGAAAATGAAAACTGAGATTCAAACATAATTACTTGCCTTCAGGAACTGCAGATTTAAAAGAATCACCAAATGTTGTATGATCCCTAGTGAAATCATAAGGCTTGGTCACTCTGGGAATACTCTCAGATGTTTAATTTGACAGGTTAAGCACTGACAGTCTTCTGAGTTCTGTGTTTCATCCAAAAGGAATGAATTTTAAGAGGCTTGTTGGGATTTTATTTCCTCAAAACCAAGCACTGAGGTTTGCAAATGTAAGCCTTCATAGTGGAAAAGCATGGCCAGTAAGTAAAAGGAAGAGAAACAGAGATGTGAGCCAAGACACAACATGAGTGGACCCAGCACTGACTGAACATCCAGAAGTTACAATAATTTTAGCTGTAGAGGAAAGCATCACCCCATCTCAGTCAATAGCAAAATGACCTTGGGTGTCAGTGGAGCGCGGACATCAGCCTTATCTGCAGTGCCTGCATTTCTTACAGAAGAAAGTTCCAGTTCTGCAGTCAGGTGCTGTTTTCCTCTGTGCTGAGCAAATATCAGACAGACCCCCTTTCAGTGGCTTTGTAAAACATTTCCTTCCCAAATCATAGGTTTTTCCGTCAGGAGGATCTCGGTGTGGGTGCTGTGTTGATAGCTTCCCCTGGGCTTATTTGCTTTTGGTTTTCTGAGGTGAGGCTATTTGTCAGCATCTGCTGCCTTCACTACATGTGCCATCTCTTTCCTCATGCTGTCATGCGCTATCAGTGGCAGCAATGGCTGCAGGAAGAGCAGACCATCAGCCTCGGCGTGTTTGAACCAACCATTTTGTGTACAAAGTGCTGTAGTTTGGATGAGAAGCTCTCTGACACCTTAGGAGTTCTGTGCGCTTTGGGATTTGATTTTCTTCCCATCTTTGCAGGGTCACACAGCAAAGCAATGGTAGCAGCTGGAGGACACCATGGTGCCACATTGGTCTGAGCCACACTGGGGTCACGAGGCACATCTTGCTGTGTGGCAGCAATGTTCAATGGTTTTCTGTAGTCTGGGAGGCTGGAGGGCTTAGGTACGTAGGGCTTGTGACTCTTGGCTAGGCATTGCATTTCTGGGTCCTTTTGGCTTGCTTATTGAAATGATTTTGTAGTGGCTTAGTTACAGTATACAAACAAATACTTCTCACATAGGAAAACAGTGGGTATTGGAAAAGCTCTTGAATCTAGCAGAGAAATGTGTGACAGGAGCTGGGAGATGGAGAATGTAAAGCACCACGTGTATCTAAAGCAGAGGAAGATGAATGTTTTGAAGAGTAGCTTTAAATAATCAGCAAGAGCACAGAAGTAAAGAATACAGTGGAGCTACCATCTCTAGGTGCCTTCAAATCACGCCTGGATGTTTTTCTGAAAGTTTCTTTTCATCAAACTATTCACTATTGTGAATAAGTAATGGTCTACATTAGGTAGGAGTTTCCACCTATTACCGAAGGGCCGTTCTGGCCTTAGCTGCTGTGAATTGAAGGAGTTCAGGACTTGGTGCCTGGTAGCCACAGTTTGGTTGGCTGTGGAAGGCATTTTCTTGTGATATTTCTAGGACTTGTTGTATAGGATGAAAGTTGGATGGTATTTCAATTCTGCTTTTTTCTTGCAGCTCTAATTCAGGTTTTGGGGTACGGTGTGACAGAAAAAGAGGAGGACTTTAAAATTAGACATACTTCATCTGCAGATAACAGTGGTAACATCTGCATTTAGTGCTAAAATTAAATACTGGAGCTAAATATCATCTGAGTTGTGAGTTAAACCTGATGAGCCTGGACTAATCGCTTGTGCTGCTGGTCTTACTTCAAAGACAAAGTATATCATAATTTATGGCTCCTTTGTAGACTGATGAACGTTTGTTGAGGGCCTCTATTTTCCGAAGATTAAATTTTACAATTTTATTATTTAATTCTATAAAGATTTGTTGGTTTGTTCTGAGAACCTCAAGTAGAAAATCTCATATAGGCAGAAGGCATCACAAGGGGAAATCCTGTGCTATAAAAATCCCATCTGCTACAGCAGGTGGTATCTATCCCTGGGGACCTTTCAGTGGAAGAGGCTGTGAAGCCAGGAGGAGTCCTGGATGTTTGAGGTTTGAGTAGTGCCTGAATCTCTCATATGGAAGTGAGGGGATTTCTTCGTACTGCTGTTTGAAGAAGGAATCTTGTTGGAGCCTTGAGTGGAGGAGTTGGAAATACTCTTCCTTGGCTCCCTGTGGAGGGTCTCTTGATTCTTCTGCTCCAAGGACGCAATCCCCAAACTGTTTCACATGTAACTTTTAAGTGTAGCATTAAAGGCCCCTCTCTTAGAGCCCATCCTATTGAACTCCTGTATTTTCTCACTGAGTGCTTCCTTCAGGAGCTTCCCTGTCAAACCATCAAATCTCTGCAGAGCTGCTGGCTTTCCTTGCTACAGTAATCTCTTCTGCCAATTCCTTGGGAGCGTGGATCTGAGCGTTTTCTGAAAGGACAGTTACACGTATTAGCAGAAAATGCTTTTGACAGAGCAGCAGGTGTTGCTCAATATAATCCTTCCCCTGGCAGACAAGAAGAGCTCAGTGCCTTCAGAAAGTGACTGGATAGCAATTGCTGGTGGAGTCCAACCTTATCTTCCTGCCCTGGCTGTGACCGCAGCCCACTCCTGCAGCCCTGCGAAGCAGATATGGAGGCAGTGGATGAACGAATGTATGCTGGGTTGGAGGGGCTGGGACTGGAGTCAGAGGTGGAGAGGGACTGAGGGCAGGACGTGCTGGGGAGGGTAGTGACAGGGCTGAGACTTCCCAGCCTGCAGAGCTGACTGATGGAGAGATGCAGATGAAATGGATCATGAGACCCAGTGTGTGTGATCAAGGGCTGATGGTTTTTTGCCTGTTGCCATACCTAGAAGTGCTTCTTTCTCATGCACTGTCGCATGGCTGCTGTCTCGGAAGGGTGTTGGCTGGCTGTCACCCCATACCTTGTTACTCCTAGTTAGGCTTGTATTTAATGAATTTTTACTGGCATCTCGATATTGCAGTGATGGAAATAATACAAGTCATATAGGCAGCTGCTGTGCTTCACATGAAAAACTATGATACTGAGATGAAGTGAGGAATTTTGTGTCTGAGTAATGAAATGTTGAGCTGTAAAGCCAACATGGTGAGTGCATGGGCTCCAGTTTCTGCCACCTGCAAACTCTGTACTGCTCGCTACTCCAATGTAGGCATGATATGATGGAGATCCACCTTCCCTCTCTTTATTTATACATGGAGCAAAGTAATTCAGCAGTCAGTGAGGTATTTATACCAGTGGGATCCTGGTGCTGTATAAATAATAGCAGCATTGCGAGCGTTGCCTGCTGACTGCTTGGCGTAACCACACTATTTATGTGATTCTGACAATGTAACTGTAGTCGTGGAAGACGATTTAAATACAGCTGTCGAAGTAAGTGTACCCTTAGGAAGATATAGCTAACTACACAGATAATAGCATCAGGTAACTATACCCACTGGAAAGCATAAACATACAAATAATAGCCAGGACGTAAATATAATATATAAGTCAGAGGGTCTCCATATTGATATAATAGCAGTAGGGTAACTTCACTCAGAGGAGAAGAATATAACTCTGAATAACAGCTGCAGAGTAATTGCAGTGATGGAGAGGGGAGCTCTGAGAATTGCAGCTCTCCTAGTAACAGGAGGTCATCTGCGAGTGGCCAGAGTGGTGGCTGGGTTTGAAACTTCAGGAGTTGGGACTTCGAGGGTGAGTGACTGCAGCGTCTGATGCATGCACTCGGATGTGAACGATCCAAACCCTTTATTTCAAGTTCTCACATTACTTATTTACCTTCACAAGTTTTCTTTTTCTAGCTTTCCCATCCGCCCCTACTTTCCCATCTACCTTTACACATCAGCAGAGCATTCTACAAAACACTCTTCAACCCTTCATGCCGGCGCTTATCCAGTCAGAGCCGTCAGATGCTCTTTCTTCTTCTAGAGGTGTCCTTGGTTCTCATGCTGTTTATCTTGCTCCACAGCTGCTGCTCTGAGCAGTTTTTCTTGTATTCCCACAGGTGAGCATCTAGGGAGGGGTCTGTGCCCAGGACACGTGTATTTGAGAACTGCAGACTTGTGGGGTCACACTGCATGTGCCAGATGTGGGGTCCCCCCCAAAAAGGGGATGGGAAGGCATGGAAACTACACCTCCAGTGTGTGCGGACAGACTAAGAGCAAACACAAAAATAATGCCTCAGTGTGATCTGTTTTTTAGCTCTTTCCAAGTTGGGCTCACTGACTCTCTAAATATGGATGCCTCTATTTTTTCATTCCTTGTCTCCTAAAAAAAAAAAAAAAAACAAACACCAGAAATTATCACCAGTTGTCTTTGTTTTTATACCTCTCTAAACAGCAAAGCTGTCTGAAGAAAGAGTAGAAGTGCTCCTTTCCCCCCTTCTCTGCCATATTAGGTTGCGACTGGTGCTGTTCTCTGAGCTGTGTTCAGTTGGAAATTCGATTGCACTAAATAACATGACTGCTGTCTCCTTTAGCCCTTCACGTAGGCTTTCTGTATTTCATAAGATGTGTCTTTGACAGTGGAGGGGAATGACTTAGTTTTAAAATAGAATCTGCTTAAAGCTTCCCTGAATGGTTTAAGACATGAAGCTGGGTTTAAAGGAGTGGGGGTGGTTTGCAGCTTTTTTTTTTTTTTTTCTAGAATTGTTTGGTGATACTGATAATCAAAACCCAGAATTGAATACCAGGGGGGTTGTGTGTGAGGATGAGCACTGAAATGCCACTGCGTCCAGGGCTCTGTATTGCTGTGGCTGTCAGATCAGCTAGTTTATATCTAAGAAGCTGCTCTGCTCAGTTGCAATTTTTTAGAAACAGGCAGCAAGATAAATTCCTTGATATCTATTTGGAAACGTACTGTACATACATAACGATTAGATGGGATTTCCTTTGTCCTTGGTGCAGTGACATCTGTCTGAATGCTGTGACAGCTCTGCAGGAATTGCTGCCTGGAACAGGCCACTGGTCGTCCCATAGAGTGTTGTCTTACAAACAGCTCATTGCAAATCTAGGAATAATTTCCATTACAGCTTTAAGCTGAAGCATCTGGCCACTTTACCTTAATGTGCCAAGAATATCCTTTACCCTGCAAGCAAGATGTTTAGGAAATACTTGAGACTCAATACGAAATTCCCACAGGGATACAGGCAGACACTGCAAAGACCAAGTGAAATAAGAGGTACGTTTTCAGCTTGAAATTCCCCACTTAAGGGAAGAAGGATGTGTGCTGTTTCCTGAAGGAAGCTTCTTTGGGAGGATGTCCCATTAGCAATATGCTCCCCTTTTAAAGTTCAACCCGGGAATCTTTTCTGATTTGAAGTGACTGGAAAGCAATGTGACAGCTTACTGGTGAGCAGGGCACGGGCAGCAAGAAGCCCTACAGGTAGAAGGAAAGGCCACCAAGAAGGGGAGGGAAGCAATGCTGAGTGTGGAGAGATGTCAGCTACGTTATGCACCAGCTTCCTTCAGGGTGGCTGCAAGATTTGTGTTCTGCTGCATCCAGAAATCACTGAGGTGAGTGCTCTGTGTCGTCCCCAACCTGATTTAACAACGCCAATGGATAGGTTTACCAGATGGTATCAGATGCAAATAGCAATGTCTGACAGGCCCTCATAATCACAGTTTATATTGACTGAAGTCAAGGTTTCTGGAATGACAAAGAACATCTATATATTGGTTGCATGATCTGGTTGAGTCTGGTCCTAATCAGAGTCCTGCTGCGGAAATGAGGCAGGCTTGAGGACACATCTGTTGTAGGAGATAACACAGGACTTTTAGGGGTCCTCTTCCTTAATTGGTGATGCATGGCTTGACTTCATTCTTAGTTTTGGCCTTTTTTACTGAAGGTACTTGTCTTGCTTCTGGCATGTTAAAAAGTATAATAATTGATGACAGCCAAAGAGGTGTTCTGAGAAAAGACTAATTAGTCCAAATCTCTGCTGGAATAGCAAACAAGAAAAAGCCAAATCAAGAGTGAAAACCCAAACCAGTCCTGATAAATACAGCCATAAATGCCAGCCTGTTGTAGGGTCCCTCCTTGTAGGAGGTGCTCACACCATCCAACTTGCTGCTCTTTTAAGCAGCCTGGTTATATTTTCTCTCTGGAATTTGAGATAGTATGGTCCCTTGGAAGAGTGATTTAAGGCCTGTCAGCAAGAGCCCAATTATGGGTTTTGAATCTTCTGTCCCTTCTTCTGTGGCTCTTCCCTTGGTCACTGGTGAAAGCATGGGAAGATGATTGGTCCGTAGCAGACATAGACGAAGGTGTGAACACAGAAGGGGGACAAGTGACAGGCAGATACTTCTTCTTGTAAGTTTTATAGAATTTATCTTGGTAGACCCAAGAACCTTTTTTTTTTTTTTTTTTTTTTTTTTTTTTGTTATGGGCCAAATAAGTTTTCTTTGAGCCCTGAAATGTCATTGGGTCGCTGATGACCAACAGCTGATGGCGAATCTCAGCCTACACTGGGATGTGCATCTTCACCTACTGCTGGCCAGTTCCTGTCAACTTGTGGTGTCTTGGCAGCTCAGCTGGCAATCTCAACTTGGCAGTAAGTAGACTGGGACAGTTCTTTTACCAGCAGTCCTAGCAGAGTGAGTGTGAGAGACTCTGCATGGAGCATAAACTCCATTCTTGCACCTACATGGCCTCTTCTGAGACAGGTGTAGACACAAAGGCAAACTGGTGCTGTGTCACTAGGGAAATTATGCTGGCACTGCTGTGATCAGTGGGCAGACTTTGGTCAGCTTTTCCTTGAGCGCAGAGAGGAAATTAATAAAACCACTCCTTGCTTTTCACAGATTGTGGCACTAATAAAGCAAGAGTTCCTCTGTGCTTTTGCTGTGTATGCAAACAGTGCTCTGCATTGATGTGCTCTGGCAGAGCTTTCCACCTGGAGGGGCTGGTGTGCTCAGCTGCCCAGTGGGCGGCTGCTGCTGCTGCTAAAGGCATCCATTAACCTGGATGACTGTGGTGGGGCTGTGCACGTGCTTGGTGTTCTCCTTCAGTGGCTGTTAACACTTCTGAATAAAGAACAGAACAATACATTTGCTTTGTACTGTACACAGATTTTGGGGGTGTTTCAGTCTTGGCCATGTAGTGGCGAAAGCCCTGACCCTGCTAAGTTGCTGGTTCTGCTTTGAATTCTAAGATAATACAGGGGAAAATTAAAGTACAGTTTGAGTATTCATTGGCATAAACAGTAGACTAGGAAGATTTATGTACGTGGGGGTGTGCATAAACAGAATGTGGTGGCTCTGTCTGGAGTACTTGGTACCAAATGTGGTTAAGATTAGGGGAGAGATGCTGTAAGGAAGTTTTGAGAATGTTTTGTTCTTGCTGATTTTTGTTCCTATTAAAGCGAATGGAAATTGTCAGCGATCTGTGGCTCCAAGCCTTTTACCATTCTAATATTATTTGCTTAGGTCCACATAGCAGCTGTCATTGCAGACTTACTGGATTTGTTTTAATATATTTTGTTTGGATCCGACTGACAAAGTCTGTTTCAATTTGTTGTCTTTGTTGCACATATTCTTAGTGATTAAGGAGTTCAATATGCTCCCATTTAGCTAATGACTAGAAATGTTGCATTATAAGGTTTCAGTTTCCAAATTCCATCATCCGATATTCTTTCCTGCAGCAGAGTCAGATACTTTGTATCAGCCTGACTTCTAAAGAAATGTAATAACTATTTAATGGTAATAGTAAAGCAGTTGTACTTCATTAAATGCAGTCACCTTTTACTTCAGAATTTTGGTACTGCTGACTTTTACTTGACTCCGACTGCTGTTTCATAACAAGCCTTGTTTGAGGCCATTTCAGAATATCCCACCTCAACCTATACGTGTTTCTTGAGGGTAATGAGCCAAAACCTGTAAATGAAAAGAAGTGGTTCATAGGAAACTTGTAGAACTTGCTTCCAAGGGATGCTGTAAATGCAGAATGTTTTATAGACCCTGATGGACCTCCTGTCCATTCACCTTGCAGTGAGTGGTAGATGTGTTGGTCTAGATCAGACTCAGAAAAATCCAGACCAGAAGATATCTGGAGCCTGCAAGGCTGGTTGGAGGTGTCCTGTACACTTGTTCTTGGTTGAATGGCTTCTTGTGTCACTGCTGGCATGCCAGGCTCCAGGGATCCTTGGTCTGGCTCATAATGTAGCATCAACAACTGTTGGCTGTTCTGAAAAATGAGCTCGTTTGGGTTTTGGTCACTGTGTGTAGGATCCACTGCAGAGCACCAGTGACTTTTCCACGTCAGCCGGGCTCCTGACAGAGGAGGCTCCCTCTCACTGGCAGAAAAGTTCAGTTCACCTCAGGGGAAATAGTTGGTAGAGGGCTAAGGGTCGTGTAAAGAGCTGTTATTTGGATCTCAAATCTTTCTTAGGTGGCAGTGCCCTTGTGGTGGCTGTTCCTCAGAAGAACTGAGAAAGATGGAGAACTCGTGTAGCCAACAGCAGTTCTCACCAGCACCTTGGAGAAAAGAACCTTAAGTGAAAAAAGCCTGTATAATTTTCCCTCTGTGAAATCCACTCATCCAGAATTGTCTTTCCTCTTCAATATGAAATTTTCTTTCTGTGATGTTTTTGAGCTGGCCCAAATAGAGCGGTGCTTAAAATAGCAGCATCTTTTTTTACAGAAGCTTTTCTAGCATTAATTTCCTTATGTTCTTTTAACTGAAAATTCTGCTCTTGCTATACAGAATTGCTCTAAAAGTTACCCTGTGACCCAGAGGTTGCAGGCTGAGGGCCATCGTTTAAAGGAAGAAGAAGGAGCTGTCAAGGGAGAGAGTGGTTCTTATGTAGCTTATCATCCCACGGATGAAGAGAAAGTACCATCCTCTGCACTTTGGCTTTGTGAGTAGCAAGGGGGAACTTGATGCTGTTGGAAAGAGAAAAGTTTGGTAAAGATAAGAGGTGGGTTTTAACTCACTGGTTGGTCTCCTTTCTCAGCACTCTGGCCTTTCGAATCTTTTGTGAAGCACGAGAAAGTTATCTTGAAAGCCAGGGGAGTGTTGTGCCCAGATCTCTCTGGAGAATGAGCTGGCAGGTAGAAGAGGTGGCCGCTTCCTTTTGTGTCACCTCAGTGGATCTCCATGAAATTAAAGCCCATGTCTTCACTGGCACTCAGTGATTTTTGTGTTGAGCTGTGTTCTGCCTCAAGCTAAGGTAGGTTTTGATGCTCGCAATTTATGTTTTATATATTTATATAAAATGATATATATAGATATGTATTTAGCTGCTGGGAGAGAGTTCTCCAGCCCAATTTTTCTTCTAATATTCATTTCTGCATAAAGATAAAAAGTGTTTTCAAGGATTCCCTCGAGGGCCAATTTGAAGTTCAGTTTTGATTGAATTAGTTGGATGTATGTAAATAGAATCACACATTTAACAGAAATGCAAATGAGAGACAGTTTCAGGAGGGCCAGGGGCAGATGTTGTCAGCTAGCCTGCAGCAAGCACCTCACAGCAAATCCTGCACTTCTCCCTTTTATCGCGGCTTATTCCTTTCTCCTTCGCATCTCAGCCACTGGTGAATACTGTTGTTGTGAGATGCATCTTTGTTTTGGGCTCTTGTGCCTTAGATCTACCTTGGGTCTGTGGCTGGCCCCTTTTATGCAGTTGCGGGCCACAGAAAAAAATGTCTTTGTGCCGGTCCCATGTGTTTGTTGCTAACTGGAGTCATAAATATGGATGGCAGAAATTTGTCAGCTCAAGCAGGGAAGGAGGCGAAGATGAAGGGAAATGGCTTTAATCAGGCATCTCTCTGCTCTGGGGGATGCGCAGCCCGTGTGCTGGCAGCCCAGGAAGGAGGATGCAGGCCTCATACCTCCAGGCAGGGCATAGGCTGCAGAATCTGCAGAAAGAACTTGGCCCCCAGGCATGGCTGAGGTTGGAAGAGCTGCGCGGTCCCACATCTCCCTGACACACATCAGGAGCATGGAGACTGCCAGCCAATTTGCACCTGTATACCAGTCTGCAGTGGACTCTGCTCTGGACGTGTCTCCTGTGTAATTGCTTAGGACCTCTCAAGGGCTGATCTCTGTTTTTCATGCTAATTGCATGAAAATGCATCACCCCTAATTGCAATTTTTTTCTTAGCTGGCAGTTATTTTTCATCTGAGTAGCTTTAACACTGCTGTATCACTGCTTCTGCACCTAAAGCCCCTGTTGCCTTCCTATGGAACCATGACCACAATGGCTTTAAGCTGTGCCGGAGGAGGGTCGGGTTGGATATTAGGAAAAATTTCTTCTCAGAAAAAGAGGCAATGCATTGGTATGGGCTGCCCAGGGAGTGATGGAGTCACCGTCCCTGGAGGTATTCAGGGAAAGGGTAGGTGTCACATTGAGAGACATGGTTTAGTGGTGTGGTGGTGGATCAAGGATTGGACTAGATTATATCAGTGGTCTTTCCAACCTTTCCTGATCTTCTGCAAGATGTAGCTGCTGGGCTGTTGCTGGAAGAGGCCGATGTCCACCCCAGCAAACAAGCGGAGCTCACTGTGATGTTACTGACACGTTAAAATGCAGGCAAAACTGTGGGTTGCAAGAGGATGTGGGTTACAAGATTCTTGCTTTCCTGAACGACTTGGAAGTGATCACCTTGCTTTCTTCTGACTCCCCTCTCCCACCCCCTGCCACCAGCCTGCCTGAGTGTGGGCTCTGCGAGTTGTTTAGCTTAAGGCTAAATTGCATCATGTTGTACATAAGTGGAAACAAAGCGTGCACCTTAGCAGATGCCAAATGTCAGTTTGATGGGAAATGCTTAATTACTTCTCTCCAACCTAGCTTTTTTTCTTCCTGATTTTTTTTAATCCCTCCCCATGTAAAAGGAGGCCATTTCAAGCCTCAGCTCAGCTCTCCAGCTTCTTATTCCTTGTGAGAAGATGGAAGTCCCAGTATGAGGAAGCTTAGAAGGCTGAGATTGTTTCAACATAGTTTTTTTGTAGCTTATTTTTATTTTCATTTTCATGAATAGCTTTCCTCAATAGAATGATTTTTTTGTGTGTGTTTTATGATTTTCTTTCTGCTTTCTGTCCCTTAGCTGCTCTTTCCAATGGGTTTTTGCACTGTACCACCTGTATTTTTATTGCTTGCTATATTCCAGAGTGGATTGCAGAGTGTGTAGTAGTGATGTGATAAAACCTGGGAGGAGAGCTGCTCAAGAGTGTTTCTCTGATCCTGGGTGAAATTTCTAGTCAAAATAGAAGGGGAGGCTGAAAAACTTGAGAACTTGTCATAAGAACTGCGCATTATGTGCATCAAATCCAGGTTCAATTCGCTGTACTAAGCTGGCCAGCGCACAGGTTTTTCTTTTTCACCTCCAAGGCAAGTGTGTGGTCCATAAGATTTTGGAAGGAACCCTGCCCTTCCCTACTATTTCTGCTGTTGATCTAATGATGAATTCAGGTGGGAAAACATATGTTTATGGAATGGTCCTTCCTCACTCTTTGCCTGCCACAGCAGTTGGCAGAATGAACGGCCTGGATGAAGTGAGGATTAGAATATATAGTCATAGGCTGATGCATTTTCCAGGAGCTGGATTTTAGGTATTGGAAAGCTACGTCAGCAACAGAAGCTTTGCATGTCCCAGATGACAGAAAGCAGGGGAAGGAGAGCGACACAAACCAAGAGGGGTTTTGGAAACACAAGTGATCCCAGCCATGCTGAAAATAGCCCATGCAGCCCTGTTCCCTATGAGTGGGGTGCAGATCCAGTGCTGTGTCACCGCAGCTTCGGGTTTGTACTGGCAGTAGCAGAGACCTTCCCTCAACGTAGGTAGTGTGGCAGCAGTTTCTCCCTCATGCAGTCAGGAAGGAAACAGTAAGTTCAGGAGTCTCGTGGAAGAAACTGAATTTTCTCTCTAAGCAGCTTTTCTACTCCCTGGACTCTTTTTTTATTCTTTACTGTTCCTTGCCTGATCTGAGCACTGAGCAGCACAGTCACTGCAAAGCTTGGACAAGGATGTATGGCATGAACAAGGATGCTGTTGATGGTACGCAAGTGTGATGAATGAGTTGCATTTTTTCATTTTTGAAATTCTTTCTGTGATAAATGAGTTGCTTCTGCTTGAGTATCAGTGATTGTCAGACCTGCCGTGTGCCTTCCCTAATCATTCCATTTGCTCTCCCCACTCACACAGGGCCAGCCCATGGGAACAAAGCTTTTCCTTGGGCAGGACCTCCCAGCCTACGAGGGGGAAGGGCGGAATGCACATGTGGCATTATTTCCACAGATGTGGGAAGCTGGAAAGCACAGCAGGTATCTCACAGATTCTTCTTTGTCAAGCAGGGCACGAGCAGCCTGTAGCATGTCATTACTTAGCGTTAAAAGGTGAACAATAAACTGGAGAAGATAATGAAATGAACTTGTATTTGCTCACCTTTTGGTGAGCTAGTTCCCTTCATGCCTCCCTACTGAGCATCCCCAAAGTGCTGACCTGCACTGCGCAGCCTTTGCCATCTGCAGGCCGTTGCCAACGCGATGCTCTACTTGTGCTGGTACTTGGGTGTCCTCTCCCACTGGGTTCTGGTGTTTGCAGCATCTTCAGCCCCATGCAGAAGCAAACCCAGAGCAATTCTCTTTGATATGTAAAGTCTGAGTTAATGAAATGTCTGAATTAATGATTTGTGCCTCTTGAGAAAGAGGGCGCAAGGAACGTGCTGGCCTATATTTCGTCAGAGGGAAAAGCTTGTTTAGCACGCACCAAGCCGAGAGTTCTGAGTGTGTGGTCTCTAAACCTGCTTCCTTCTGCAGCACCTTTGCTGACCAGAACAAGGCAACTTTTCCTCCTAGGGCTGCAAGGACAAAGTTAAATATTCACTTCAAAAGTCCTTGGAAAAGGATGGTGAGGCACTGGCGTAGGCAGCCCAGGGAGTGGTGGGGTCCCTGTTCTGAAGGTGTCTAATTAGAGGGGAAATGTGGCATTGAGCAACATGGTCAGTGGGCACGGTAGGGGATGGGCTGATAGTTGGACTTAGTGATCACAGAGTTCTTTTCCAACCTCAAAGATTCTGTGGCTCTAAGTTGGAACAGGGTGTTGAAATGAAGCCTTTCCTCTGGCCGTTTGCGGCTTGCAGGATTCTGTTGTAGGAGAGCAAAGGGGAGCTTTGAAGATTAATTCCTTAATGTTAGTGAAGCGCTTGGATGCTGTAGTGATTAATCCTGTAGAAGAGGCATGCCCATGAGGTGGAAATGTGCAGTGAGTTGGGTGCTGAGACCCACGACAGTGGAAGGGCTGCCTCTTTGGTGAGCACCGTTACACCACTGAAGGGAAAGAAGAGACCCTGAGTTAAAAATAGTATGAGTCATATAATTAAACCCTCTACCTCCATATTTATGCAGTCAGGTTGAATTAATGCACTACAAACCCTCTTAAATGCACACTTCATAACGCTTCCATCACACAGTTTATAGCTTTAATATTCTTGCACTTGGTTCTGTTTTCCTATGGGGTTTTTCTAGCATGCAATCTGTCTGGAGTGGCTGGGGATGGGGTGCAGGCAGTGACAGTGCTCACACACGGCTCCCTGAGCACAGAGCAATGCTTGCTGACAGCTGCCGAGCTGCTCGGGGCCAGTGTGTCTGCCTGCAGACCCAGTTCCTGGGTTCTGGCACCATTGCGCCTCGCTAAATTCCAATCTGAGCCCACTCCACACAAGGCATGTTTTTCCAGCAGGTTGAGCATATCACTGCTTCAGCTGAATCTCAGCTGGACTCTCTTCACTTCACTGGAGAGGGCAGAACACTTTACTGCCCTAATTAATCATTAATTAGGGGCACGAGGTCTTAACGTGCAGCTTGGTATTTTGCAGCGACATCTTGAAGGATTTGCCCCAAACTTCCTTGCCCTGACATCAGCAGAAAGCAACCTGCAAACATGGGGGAATGGGAAGGTTTCACTTTTTTTTCTGACAAACTGGGTCTCCTCATGCCTTCCACATCCAAATAGCTTTCAGGGAGAGAACATTTTTCTGCAGTAACATTATTTTTTGGTGATGCTTTCTCATGTTGTGGAAAAAATGTGTTGCCGTGGTGTATGTTTGGTGTTGTGGCAGGATATTTTTACAATTAATATTATTATTCTCTGCCCAAGATGCTCTTGGGAAAATAATGCTGAGCCGAGGTAAAGGAACAGGGCAGATCCAGAGAGAGGCAAAGCAGTAAGAGCTGTGTCCGTTTTCAGAATGTCTGGTCCCTTTCATTAGCTTTATTTATTTGGTTAGAAACCCATTGAGATTGCAGCCTCGTCTTCCAGTGTGACTTGTCCCGGTCTCTTGCTTTTGAAAAACAATGCTGTAGTCTCAAGACCATCTCAAGGGTGACACTCTGGCTGTTCTCTTTGGCTACTTGCAATCTATTATGCTGCTATAGGAAGCTGCAAATGGTTTGTTTGTTTGCTTTTCTCTACACAGCTTGTGTAAATCTTTCCTCCTCTGCTCAGGCTGTGACTTATGGCTCATCAGAGGGTTGGCAAAAATCACCTTGAAAGGGGTGGGGAGTACCAATTTGCTGGTCATACAGCCAGTAAGTCATTTATTTACAAGGGCAGGGAGAAACACTCCGGGTAATCACAGCTCTGTGCCTCTTAACAGCCTTCCCACTGATCGTGCCATAGCAGTGGAGTTGATAGTGTTGCATTCCTGCAGCACAGGATGGCTGATGGCATTCCTGCAGACACCTGGGCCAGCAAGAGGAGGAGCAGAGGGTGGCTGCTTTGCTCCCTGTGTGCAGACCCTTTCTCTCCAGGTCCACCCTGGAAGCATGGATAAAATAAGCCTTTCCCATGCTTTGCCTGAATTGTGGTCCAAAAAATGGGAACTGTGGAATCATAGAATCGTTTGAGTTGGAAGGGACTCCCAAAGGACTTCTAGTCCGACTCCCCAGCAATGACCAGATACAAACATTTCTCAGTAATCCATGGCACTGGTGAATCTGTACGCAGGTGATGTTTTCTGTTCTCCCCTTGCAGCCCTGCTCAGCCCTGACACTGGCAAGACTTCACCACATTGGGAATTGGAAGGGAGGCTTTGCCCTCGTGATGTATTTCAGCTGGGTTTTGTAGTGGGAAAGCCTTTGAAGGAATGAGCGGGAGCTGTGTTGGCAGCAGGAGGCTGGGGCTGCCTGAGCTGGTGTCAGTCTGGATTTAGCCATGTTGAAGGGAATGAGGTTAGTCTAGATTGACACCAGTATAAAAGGAGGGCAGAATTAGGCTTAGGTATCTAAGAAATGTCTTAGGTCTTGATTCATCAAAGTACTTAAATGCGGGTGAATTCATCCTAAAGCCCATATGTTAGCATTTTGCTGACAGGGGACATTTATTTTTATTCAGAAATGTTAGAAAGGACTAAATGAACACTCCAGCAATGGCTTCCTTCTGATAGGCAGTGCAGCAGTCTCAATGCAGGGGCAAACATGACACTCACCTTGTAGGCTGAGAATTTCTTGCCTGTTAAATGGTGTTTTTAAATGCGGAAAGCAGCCTCTGATGAAATATCCTGTCAGTCATGATGGCAGTGTTGCTAATACAGTGGTGTAATTATTGTTTTGATAATGAAAGAACAAACTTCAGCATTTACCTCATTTTAAGCCAAGAAAAGTATGGAGTGGTCATCATGTAGGATTTTTTTTTCAACTGGCTGTAACCTATTGCCATATGAAATTGTAATGGTGACATAATCACACGCTTGAGATAGAACAAGCACTTGTCTGCTCTTTGTGCATCAAAATACCCCAGGGATGTAATTATCTCATGGCTACTACACTCTCTGACAAGTCTTATTGCTTAAATATTGCAAGCCCTGAACACTGATACGTACAGAAAACATCAAATATTAATTTGCTGATACACGTATTTATAAAATTCCCATTTTTCTACTGAGAGAGTGGTATAGTTTTCAGGTCACCCAATTCTATAGCTGTGAAGATATTTGAGGACTCAGGGATTCTTCCTCATTTGAAGTTCTGTAGGATTTTTTTTTTTCTTGGGCAAAATAAATGCAGCAACTTGCTGCTGTGAGGGCAATACATTTCTTCCACAGTGCGGTCTGCTAACAGTCCCTGCTTGTTGTATGTGCAGATGCCCTGGCCTAATTCACACACATCCTCATATACGTAGTGCTCCATGCAAGCCTGCAGCTTGTCCTACCTTAGAGTGGCCTTTATTCGGGATGAAGTGATGTACCCCACCTCCCTGGGCATTTTTTTGCCAAAGCAACCCCTGGCACCAAACTTTTCAGTGCTGCTTTGGCAGACTCAAACTCAGAAAACGTTAGAAGAGGCCTCAGCTTTACAAATGCAAACCAGTTTGTTCCAGGCCTGCATCTGCACAGAATGGTCTGATTCATATTTCAAAGTGGATATCCATTATGGCTATGTATAGACACTGCTTATGCAAAACTGTTGTCCCTGTTGTGTATGCATGAGCACTGCATGCCTGCGGCTCTCCTTGGAGTCTGTGTCTGTGTTGCTCTTGCTGCTGAATGCATGTTTGCTCCTTTCAAGCTGCTCAGGATGGGAGAGGAGCTGTGCATCCCTTCAGTGAGTTTTGCTCTTGAGTTTCACCAGAAGAGCAGTGTGTTGGTGTCACCTGCAATACCAGTGAATGGCCCAGGAAATCAGACAGCACTGTGAGCTCTTGCCAACAATCACAGAATTATTAAAGTTGGAAAAGATCTCTAGGATTACCAAGTCCAACCATCAGCACACCCCCACCATGCCTTCTGACCACATCCCTCAGTGCCACATCTCCTCTTTTTTTGGACATCTCCGTGACCGTGACCTCACCACTCTGTGCAGCCTGTGCATCACCACTGTTTCTGAGAAGAAATTTTTCCTAATATCCAAGCTTATATGGTATTCTAGAAATGGCCAATGAAGCTGCAAAGGTAAGTGTGCCTCAGAATGCTCCCCTGCTTCAGCACTGAAGTGATGGATAAATCTGGAAACCGCTCAGTTAGAAATTAAATCTTCCATCAGTAATCGCCTGAAATGTAGTTCCTGATGTTCTCTGATACTGAGCAGTTGCACTGCTGCTTGTGCATCTCCAAATGGCCCAGGCACCCAGGATTGCGTGGTTCCACTGGGGTATGCCAAACACCGGTGTGAAATAGGAGCCAGAGGTGACTTTTTTTTTCTTTAAATGAGAAAAGCACAATAAATCCCAGGTGGCCAGCCCAGCTAGCATGACGCCTTGTCTCTTGTGGTGACTAATAACCCATGCTTTACAGTAAAAATAAATTGCCTGCTGATGTACTGACTCACAGGGGTGCTATGTGAGGGGGAGAGGTTCTCTCAGTCCAAGTAGCCAGATTCTCTCTGGCCTGCAGCTTTGCCTCCTGTTCGAGTGCAGGAGGATTCTTCAAACTGCTGGCAGCCTCCTGCACTGTCTGTACTGGGAGAAATGGCAGAGCCCTTGGTTCCCAGATGTACCCTGGTCCAGGGAGCCGTGTGGGTTTGCTGTCCCAGCCTGAAGTGATGTTTCTGGAGGTTATTGCTTTATTTCAGTCCTTCTTCAAAGCCTAAGAATCATCCTTCTCTTGCTGCTGCTTCCCTCTATCCCTCCCTCTACATCTCCAAAGATCAAAATGCCTTTTATTTTCTTGTGTGCATTTGTCTGTTCAGAACTGTTTTATCCTTTAGGTACGTAGCTGTTAAACTGCTGTTAGGAGGAGAGTATCGCTTTAAAACCAACCCCATTGGATTTCTGCTTCGTGTGCTTGTAGGGAAGTTAAATAAACAGCTCTTTAGTTCAGTTCAAACTCTTCAACCCTAAGAAAATGTGAAGCCAAGTGGAATCCGGGGAAAGGCTGTACAGCAAGTAGTTTGTCCATGAAATGCATTTGTTTTTAATTGCCTCATTAAGTCAAGTTATGATGGATTATATGACCTTAGCCAATGCAATCTGACATAATGGGATGCTGTCAGAAGTTCTGGAATAACAGAGCCATATTCACTTGACTAGAGACTTTTTTTTGCTTGTATACGGCTGTGTCGATCACTCGCAGTGGTTATATGCATTAAGATTGCTTTGGCATGCGAAAAGGCAAGGCCATTAATGCTTTCTGTCACAATTACGTGATGGGTTTGTTGTTCCACCAGGAATTAATGCCGTGCTGCTAGCACGAGTGGCCATGCCATGGTGCAGTGGGGTGGCCGTGGGCTCGGGGATCCCTGCTGGTGCCCAGAGCTCCGTCCATCAGCCGCTGGCAGGGCTCACAGCTGGAAGCAGCACAGCCATTCCCTGCAACCCACAGGGTATAATTCCTTATAATTCCTACAGACAGGAATAATAATCAAAAAGTCAAACAGGTAAATCATTGTGCTGCGTTTGTTTCCCAAAATACGCAAAAAATAGCAATTTTAAGTACAACTCCTTGTGCCTTTTTTGCTTCTCCTTCAAACTGTCCCAGTTGGTAAATTAATCTTAAACAAAAACTTAAGAAAACTTCTTTGACTCTTTTCACTTATCCCTTTCTCCTCTCAGTTCTTTTCCAGAACAGCGTACAATGAGTTAAGTTTTTGAAACAGTATTTCCATGCGTAAGTCAGACCTTCAATAAGGTGATGCTGGTGTCTTTTACATGGCGTGTGGTTCTGCTTAAATACCAAGAGCTGGACTGTTGACTTGGATGAAGCTCCACTATGTGTAAATGCTCTTGTGAGCCTTGATTAGGATGGCAGGTTTTGACAGCTGAGTCAGCCAGAAACCTTCAAGTATGCCTGTTGGGGCTGTTTGTTGGTGATAATGAGCCTAACCTGCCACAGGCTTTAGTATTTTGTTTTTTTTTTTTCCTGAAGTTTAAAGCTGTCTCCTTCATCAGAATAAGAGTGTTCTTCAGATTCTCTTTAGATGGATGCAGATGTTTGGAACAGAATATATTTTATCAGAAAAGTCCTTTCTTGCCATTCTTCCCCTCTATGCTCCATATCCTTGTTCCCATTCTTCTCTTTGCCCCTTTCTTTACATCCACCCCAAAGTTGTGGTACAGGGGCTGGTATTGGGCTGCCAGCCCCTTGCAAGCAGCCGGAGTTGGCATGTTGTTTTGGGAAAGTCCAAGCCCAGATAATAGCATGGAAACGTCAACACTTCTCTGGGGGAACAGAGAAAACCTTGCAGCCAAAACCCAGCCCTGATAAAATGCAGGGAGGTTTTACCATCTCAAAGTTCTTTAGCAAGAACTGTCATTTATTCAGAGCTGCCATGCATGAATTGTTTTTTCAGTAAGAGCTCCAGCATCACCTGGGTGTATCTCTGGTGATTACGAGAGCAAGCCTAAATGTCTGGGGACAAGATGCTGAACTTCACTGCCATTCATGCCAGGACTCAGTAATACTTAACTCCACAAGTGTAAGGGTTTAGACATCTGCTTTACTTGGCCTATCTGGAAATGAGACCCCCAAGGAGCTTGAGGGTATGAAATAAGCTGCACAGACAGGGCATGGTACTGCAATGTCCCTCCTTAACCAACCTGCTGACATGTGGCTTCAGTGTGGAAGCAAAGGCAGGTTGATGGCTGAGAGTGGAGGAAAAAAAAAAAAGTTGAAATCACACTGAGGTTTGGGTTTGAACTGCAGAAATCAATAGAGGAAATTTGCTCCAGAAATGTTGTTCCATTTCTTAACAGTCTAAGAGAACAATGAGGTAACTCAGCTCCTTCAACCAGCAGTACTTTGCAGTACCATCTTTTTCAGTGTGCTTTGTTTCCCTGAATGCCAGACCAGAGGGCAGAGCCCTGAGCCACTGGGATGGTTCCCAAGTGGTGCCTCTTGAGAATGTTAGGAAGGTGGGGGGAGTTAAATGACAGGGCTAGCAGAAACCCATAGGGGGTCATGGCTGTGAACTCTTTGCTAAAATATTGGAAACCTTCATAGTAGGAAGCCTGCTGCAGCCCTGCATAGTGTGAGCAATCGCTGTGGCAAGCACCATGGTAGTTTGTGCCGTCTCTAGCCTCCCAGTGTCAAGCAGAATCGTGGATGTACGCAACCAGGTGGGGGGGGAGTCTTGGGCTGTCAAGTAGTGCTGGGAGCAGGCTGCATCCCATCGCTTGATGAGCTGGCTCAGCACTGACCAAGGGCCCCTGCTGTGTCTCCAGCAGACCCACCTGTGCATGGGCTGCCAGCTCGGAGTATTCTGGGGTTCTGTTGTGTGTAGGGCGACTCAGCTGCCAGGGTGAGACTGAGCTCAGGGAGAGAAGAGTTGCCCAGGCTGAGGCAGACAGGAGCCTGTTCTCGCTCTTGTTGGGCGAGAGGCAGCTGCTGCGTGCTGCTGACTCACGTAATGACCCTTGTGCTAATGCTGTTCCCTATCATTTAGCACAAAAATAAAACTGCTATATCGAGACCGATTTGAAAGATGTGTGGCTTGCTTTGGAAAACGTTTAATGGCTGCTATGCTGCAGCTCTAGGACTGTGATTGGAAAAGGAAGGAAAAGTAAAGTTTGGATTAATGTAGAGATATTAAACTGTTATTATTGAACTTTCTTGAATTCCACCCAAATCTTGGCTCACACCAGAGGACTTGAGCTCCTCTGTGAGAAACTGAAGGTGAAGTGGGAATAGAACATGAAAGAGCACCTGATTACCTGAATGCAAACCAAAATGTTTCCAGTCCTGATAGTATTTAGTGAGTGCCTTTGAACAATTTTCAACCCTTAAATCCTTAGCATTTGGAAGCACTGGTTTCAGCCTTCAGATGAAAAAGGCACAACTTGCTGCCTTGACTGTGAAGTTTGAGAGCAATAAGAGTGCAGTCTATGGGATTAGCCATCAGGCTGGCCATAAAGAACTTTTCCAAAACAGTCTATTAAGAGATCTCCTGGTTACTTTATTGTGAAAACCTGACCTGCAGAGAGCAGTAACTCTGCAGATGTTGGAACGCTAAGGCAGACAGCGACATTGCACTAAAGACAGTTTTCCTTCTCCATTTGTCCTGCATGATGCTGCAGCAGGGAGGATTGAGCTGAGTGCAAGTAGTGCCTGCAGACCTGGGGCATGTGCAGGTTGTGGCATAAGGACTCCTTGGTCCCCCAAAAGCTCTTCCTAGTGAAATCCTTTATGTTGCTCAATGCTGTCTTGTTTTCCTGTATACTGCAGTTTTCTAGAATATTAATTACAGCATCACCCTCAGATGAACCTCTGTTGCGTTGCTTACTGGATGTAGAATTCAGGCTTCTGTACAAACCAAATCCAGGTTATATGAGTAAGTGGGAATAGTGACTCAGTACAGACGACAAATTGAATTGGTTTTGTCAGCTCTAACTAATGACATCGAAGGCCAATAAAGTTACTGTTAGATTGGTTTGGCATTATTAGTCTCATTATTAATTATGTAGACATGACAGCAGCATTAGTGCTAGTATTAACCATCAAAATAAAATGGAATTGTACTCATAAATCTCACTGATGAGGAATATGTGAATGATTGCAGCCATCCTCCAAAGGAAAGGAGAGGAAATGGAACAAGTCTGAAGTGGGACTGAGATAGATGGGGAACATCTGGATTGAGTTGTGCCACCTCTCCCAGTATGCAGAGGGGAGCAGGACTCGGGGTACAGCCTGCCCCTTGCCCTGGATGCATTTGAGGCTGGGCTGGCTGGGATCCTGGCCAGCCTGATCTAGTGTGTGGCAGCCCTGCCCATGGCAGGGGGGGGTGGAACTAGATGGTTTTTAAGGTCTCCTCCAACCTAGGCCATTCTGTGATTGCATAAGGATGAGTGCCCCCATTTGTAGAGGACACAAATGTTAGCAGGAATCATGGACCATCACCACAGTGGAAGTGGAAGAATTCTGCCCCTGAGGGATGTGTGGGAGCATCACAGTTTCCTGGGGTGCTGCAGTTTGCACAGCGCTGCTTGTTTGGGGCTGTCTCATTAAAATCTGGGGCTTAATGAGCTGACAAGAGTGTATCTACTGAAGCTTACTGCTGGGGTATGCTCTGTGGCAGTGCTGATGTGGCTGTGGGTGTGTGCATGGACTCAGGGCTGAGCAAGGCTGGCCGTGACCTGGCTGGGATAGTGCTGTGTGAGCTGCACCTCATGCAGCAGGGAAAGGAATGGCTCTATAATGCCTGAAAGCGCGTGATAATTTAGTTTGTACATCCATTAATACTGAGTTTACTGCAGGGCTTTTTAATTGTATTGCTCTAAGAGGAGTTTTAGGTACATTACTGGGCTCCTGGTCCTTCAGCCCAGCAAAACAATGTCTATCCCACACATGGCTGCTTGGAGAATCTCTCCATTCCGTTAACCCCACCACCTCAACTGGACAAGGCTCCTCCTGGTCATTGCCCAGAAAGAAGACCTTTCATTCCTCCAGGAGACAGCCCAGATGGATAGTTGGTCTGCAGTATCAACGTAGTAACAGTGGACAGGACTCTGAGGCTCTCAATTGGACACTGCCATGGACAGGAAATTGCTCTGAGAAGTTCTTGGCACCCAAATGAGGGAGAGAAGAATCTGAGAGCAGCTATGGGCCTGGATAGGTGCTTTGGACACCTGCTGAAGTCTGCTCAACAACACCGGAGGGTTGTTGAAAATATTTCATGACTCTGAACTATTCCAAAAGTTTAGAGAGTCTGATTCACTTTTAAAGCAGGGAGAGAGGCTGTTTGCAGGGATTTGTTCAGCTGTTATGCAAAAATGGAGCCGCTTCACCTCTCTGTGGCTGTAGGAATCTGGAGAAATTACTGTTCTGCAAAAATGTCAGTGAGAAAGTGATTGCTGAAAGGGAATGGATAAATGTAAGTAATTATTAAAGTCCAGGAAGGCCAAGTTTCTTTCCTGCATAGTGTACAGGTTTTTAACGTTTCCCTTAGTTGCAGCTATTATTTGCTGTCTGCATTAGCTATTTCTAATCTTTGAAATGAAGCCAGATTTCTTTTTTCTTTAAGAATCACTGCTGCTTCTGAGCTGATGCTGACTCTCGCCTGAGGAGCATTTGAAATCTGCCAGAATGCATGTATTGTCAAAACCAGAAATTGAAAGCCCTGTACAGGATCTGCTGCCCCTGTGAGTTATGAGCTTTCCCAAGTCGTCAGAATAAGAAATGCCTCCTCTTGTTGTCTACAAGAGCTGTGGATGGACAGAGGCAAAAGAAATCCTTCTCCCTCCTTCCCCCCCCCTCTCCCATCGGCACCCAAAACTCTCTCTTTGGGTGGAAAGCAGCTTTTGACACAGAGGCTCGCGTGCACACAGAGCGCTCTGTGCCTCCCAGTGACCTGCCTGCTTTCTGCCTGCCCCTGCGTCACGGGGAGCTGCTGAGGCGCAGCCAGGGCAATCCCAGCCCCTGTCTGTGGCCGTGGGACCAAATGAATCGAGTCAGCAAGGTGTTGAAGATCGTTAAGAAGTCGTCGAGGAGGAGGAGGAGATGGAGAGAGGAGCTGAGGGTGGAGGAGGAAGGGGAAGGCCGGGAACTCTGTGACCCGGGTGGTTTGTGCCGCCTGCACCTCTGTACCTGTGGTAAGGAAACAGGGATGCTCCTGCTTGCCCGCAGATAGCATGCCTGTGCTTAATATCCATCACCGATGTGACAGGAGAGCTTCCCACAGCCAGCCAGGGCTGTCACAGTTCTCCAGGGCTTAAAAATATCGTTTGGAGAAGTGGTGAGGGCAGGGAGCTGGGATGGCTGGGAACCCTCCAGGAACCTTCTGGGGTTGTGGGGGTGGTGTTTTGTTCAGCTTCGGAGTGAGGACAGTGAAGAGTTGTCTTCTGGTGGGATGGTGTTCCTAAAAGTGCAGGGAAGGTGCACAGCTCAGTGAGGTTTGTGTCTGACGTGTGTTGCTTTGATTTAAATTTGGGTGCTTGTATATTTGTGTGATAGAAGAGCAGTGGGGAATGGATACATTTAGGTTACTGTTTCTCTGAGGAATGCTTTTGTCTGCAAAAGTGTGGTAAAGCCACAGCGGGTCTGGACCCAGATCCTGTTCTGTCCATCCTTATCTTCCAAGTAAACTGTGCTGTGGCTGCAGTGTCATTGAAAATGATTCTGGTTTTAGCCTCTCTGTACAAAAGCTAAACAGAAGGAGCTCAGAACTGAGAGAGGGGCATTTACTGTACCCACTGGCACGGCCCCACTGTGTGTGGCAGTGACCCAGCAGAGGGAAAATGTGAGAGCCTGTGCCCTTGGTCATCAGGCTGCACTTTCTTTGTTCCACACTGCCAGCATCAAAGGGATACAGAATGCTTATGAAACTACATGAGAGGAAGCTACACTCATGCTGAATGTAGGTCACTGTTCATTTCACTGTCACATTTGATAGTTTGTTTGCAGTAGTAGTGTTGCAGCTTTTGAACATTTTATGGGCTTGTTCTTTTTCATCCACCTTGCTCTTCTGAGTTGCTTTCATGAGTGCTGCCCTGAAGTGCCCTATGGCCCTGCTCCAGCAGCATCCCTTTGGCTGCAAGGTTTTGCTGGCAGCTGGGGAGCTGGGAGCTTGCCCAGAGCTGCACAGGCTGGGGCAGGGCTGGGCATGGCTTCTGAGCTTGAGGCCCAGGCCTGTGTCATGACAGTCCATCCTAGTGACATCTCGGCTGTCTGCTTCAGCTTCTACATAAAAAATGGTTTCTGCTAAATCCGGATTGCAGAAGCAGTTCAAATAATATGGATGAGTGGTAGAAAGCCACCAAACTCTGGGGCGAGGGGGGCACGCACAGCTCATGCTTTCCCTTTTGCTTTTGGATGTATTGCCTTTTTTATTGCATCGTAGCAATCAGGAAATTGTAGTCCATCATGCCTTGCCATCTTTCTCTGCATTCTGGGTCAGGCCTAAAGCAAGCTGGCATAGAAATCACTTAACAGGGCTTGCTGTTACCCCAGTGGGATCAAATCTTCTCTTTCTGTGGTCTCTGAGCTCTTTCTGCTTTTTGCAGTCAGCAGTAGGTATAGAGCATCCATCCTTGACTGAGTCGTCCTTGCTTGTGGTAGGACTTCATCTGACCTGATTTTATTCACTCATTCCACTTCCAGTTGCCTGGACTTTCTCCTGCTTAACCTTGTCAGGTAGTTCAAGAGTCTGAGATTTGTTTGTGCCACCATTTATTCCAGTGAAATACAGCTCAATTATTTTTGCTTAAACTTCTTGTGGTATTTCTCACATAATTTTTAGTTGAACTGATCAACAAATAAGAAAGGAAGGAAATAGTGAGAGGAGAGGAATTGGTGCTTCTCAGCCCAAAGCAGACATCTCCAACTCAAGCTGATGTGTAATTCTCCAGAAAGCCTGTTCCTTCCTATTGGTTGTAAGGGAAATAGGGGTGACTGACTAAGCTGAGGATGTCTTGGGTGGGCTGGCTTCTGTTCTGTATGTTGCTCGTTCATGGGAAGCAAAAGTGCCAGCTTTACTGCCTGGATGTGACTCAGATGGAGACCCCCCTTCACAGTCTCTTCTCTGTAATGACTCATTATTGAGAGGCTTTGCTAGAAGCTGAACTGATGGCTTTTTTTTGTAACCTAAATGCAAGATAGGCAGTGGGTTAATGCCCCTTCTGCCATCTCGCTAGCAGTGATAGAGATGGATTGCCAAGAAAAAAACCCATCTGTTAAGGCAAATGGGGAGAAAAATAATGCATTCCTGCAGTTGGGTTCTCTGCTGGCAGTTATTCCAGCCAGTTATATCTCCACAATAAAATGTAAATGAATGCAATCATTTACTTTGCAGCCTGGAGGCCTAGTGCTATGAAAAGATAAGAGAGCATTTTCCATTGTTTATATGGTGGAGGTGGCTCCTCTGTGTCGTGCCACTGCCTCTCTGATACCTTGGCAGCATCTAAATGTTGCCTTTATTATTAAAAACACATATATAGAAGTCTAATATCTTAAACAGATTAGCACGGTGTTTGCAGAAGCGTCAGGCAGCCTCCACTCCCCGCAGGCTCTCAGCAGTCGTGTGCGTTCTGCAGGAGCAGTGCTCAGAAAGCAGGAATGTCAGCAGCTGGCCTAGGATGGGTAAGGAAGCAGCGTGCACCAAGATGAAAGCAAGGAGCCATGAGCTGCAATTCGTGCAGTTGTCTCTGGTTGGGGAGACGAGCAGGGCTGGAGGGTGGCCATTGAGCTGCTCCTGCAGATGCTGGGGAGGGGGACAAAAGGAGCGAGCAGAACAATAGGACATGACAGTGGCTTGGAATAATCTCTGATGGTATTTAGGCTTGTTTAATTGGCCTGTCGGTTTTGCACATCTCATGCATTTTCATAAGGATTCCTCTTTGCTTCTCGTTTTATCTTCTTGTGGCTCCTTGCCTTTCCCCACGGACAGTCTCTCTGGATTTCTTTGTTTTGTTCCCACCGTTTCAAAGCAGTGCTGAGTTGCCTGGCTTTGTGGCATCCACACAGAAAGGCAGACACACCAAAGGGACTGTTTGCAAAATCTCCCGTTATCCTCAACAGAAAGAGAAATTTGGTATGGGATGGGGAACTGGTCTATGGTTGCTTTCTTTGTGCTGTACGAGGGCTCTGAATATAAATCCACACCCCAGTAAGGCTGTGGGGAATTTAAATCTACACTGAAGGTGATTTTTTGAATTTATTCATTTTTATTCCAACCATTCTAAGAGCTGAGGTAGTTTTTCTTCTGATGTTCATAGAATCACAAGATTGTTCGAGTTGGAAGGGATCCTTAAAGCCATCTGGTCCAACCTCCATGCAGTGAACAGGGACACCCTCAGCTCCATCAGATGCTCAGATTAGGGCAGCCTGACCTTGGCTGTCTCCAGGGATGGGGCACCACCACCTCTCTGGGCAGCCTGTGCCAATACCCCACTAACGTATATTCCATCCTTAGAAATATAGAGCTATTCAACTTGTAGTTTAAATAAATGCATTCAAAAGTTCAATGCTAAGCCTTTCAGATCACGTGTTAAATCCCCACACTTGCATTGCTAAGTGATGCCAGATGTAGTTGCTCCGTCCTCCCACAAGAAATCCCCCAGGCATATAATTAAAACAGAGCCATCCTCATGGAGCCACTGGCTGAGCTGCCCAGCATTGTTCCTGCACTTCTTGTGGCTTTGAAGTCCAGGAGAGCTCAGGCTTGGAGGGATGCAATGACCCTCAGAGCCATAGCCCTTGCAGGCAAAGGAGATTAGGAGCCAAAGTAGTTGCTGCTGGTCTCCTCTCAGAGCCTATTTTGTGCTCCTTGGGGTGAAAGCCAACACCTTCATGTGGGTCACTGGTCAGCAGTGGGACAATACCAATATCAGAATACACAGCTATGTGTCCAGGGCATCCAAAGTGTTTGGGTGCTGTAGGTGCTTTTGGATCTGATAAATCTTGATTACCTTTGGAAGCCTCTGGGCTTTAGAGGTTTGAGCTCTGGACACCATGGATGGAAGCTGGTGAGAAGCCACGGGGTATTCCAGCCCCCATCCCATCCCGGCTGGGAGGAGGCCAGGGACTGACATCTCCCCTTTGCCTGCACCCTCTGCCAGCAAAAGAGCAGCTGCCAAAAGGTCCTCTGTGTCCCATCTTTGGTGTTGTTTTCATGTGGTTTTTAAGCATTTCCTGATGTCAGTTCGGTTTGTGACAATTTATTGTCCTGCAGGGTTGTCTCCTCTGTTTATATCTCATGGGTTTCGTTGTACAGCAGTAAATCACTGCAGAACTGATAACTTCATTTCCAGCCATAAATTCAGATGCTAGAAGAAGAGATTTCTGCATCCCTATGTTTCTCTTCTTCAAATGCAGCTCTTTAAATAGTTCCACATACTCTGAAATGTGGAGATGCTGTTCAGTAAAAGTGGTGGTAGCTGAAAGAGTGTCTTGTGGAACCTCTAAATAAATGTTTGCTGCTTTTATATGGAAATCTGTCCAGGGATAGTGCTGAAGGGCTGTGAGCAGCTGAGGTGCGACCTGCTGCAGGACCTGCTGCAGTGCTGGGATGTGACACTGAGGAGTGCACTGCTCATGGGAGCAGGATTGTGCTGGTGGAAGGGGGAAATCTCAAAGCAAGGGTTCGCTGGTGGCTGTGAAGAAGTCAGGGTTAATAGCACTGAGGCAGGTACACGTGTAGCTAAAGGCAAAGGATCCTGAAGAAGGGAGCAGGCTGGAGACCTTAATAATCAGTATGCCTATGCCCCATGGTAGCGTGCTCACCATAAATGGAGCGATCATTAGCAGTTCACATCTCAAGATGTCAACCAGTCTATTGAGCTAAAAGGAGCTGCCCTTTCCCCACCTATCTAAGTCATTTCCCTTGTGGTGACCAGTAGAAGGAGAAAGCTGTATTTCCTAAGGAGCGTGGTGCCCTCTCAAAGCGCCAGCATCTCCCTCTTTGCTAACAGGGTCATGGAGCTGCATTATTCATAGCTCCTCCTGGGCACCCCACTTGCATGCCCTGCACTGCAGAAAGGGGATTGCTGGCAATCACTGGGGGTTCAGAGGTGACTGAAAGCTCATGTCTGGTTTGGGGATATCTACCTTCCAGCAAGGGCTGTTGCATACAGAAAGCTTTTGATCAAACAGAATCAAGCCGCTGTAGCCAAACATAACTTTTGCTGTGAAAATACTCTGTTTCAACATTTTCAGCAATTAAACCTTTCTTCATCTGGACTGTTTGGTGCTAGAAATTAATTAGCTGATAATATCCTCTTTAGAATAAAGACAAATGTTTTCATGTCTTTGCTGAAGGCTAATATTTGCAAAAAGAAAAAGTAGATGAGTTCCTTAAATCTCTGTAATCTTACCCTGATAAATATACTCGCGCGTCGTTAAGCTTGCCATAAATTTCTGTGTGTCTCTTGCTCACCTTTCATGTAGTGCAGAGTGCTGGAAGAGGCTAAATCACAGCTGCAGGTTTGTGCTTTCAGAGGACTGATGTGGTCCAGTCAATCCACTCCTTCTATCGCAGGCATCTTTAAAATACGCTCAGGAAGTGGATGAGAGAGAAAATGCGTAATGAGAGAGATGGTCTTTTTCCTCAAGAGCATGGATGTGAATGCTCATGTAATGAAATCATGGCCTTGGATCGTGCAGTGGGTTGGGAGTGAGTTTGATGTTGCTGATTACAGAAACATGTACAGCAGTTCCTGGGTGAGGGAGATTTTGGGGGTGAAGGGTAGTTCAGCAGTAGAGATAATAAATGAGGCCTAAAGACTGCTGACGTGGGAGCTGAAGTTCTTGAAGCATCCCTTGGATGGCAAAAGTAAGATATCCTTTTTAGTAGAAAGTATTAAATTGATGGTAAGTGCTTTTCAAAATACCACCTGTCAGTGAGATTACATCAATTTTTAATTATGCCATCATGATGGTAATTACTATGATTTAGGCATTTACAAACAAGTCGGTAGTTAATTATGGGTGCTGTCAATTATGGAAGAGTGAGCGTTGGGTCACCTTGCAGCAGTGCAGCTCTGGGTCTGATAACTATGGGCTGGCAAATCTGCACCTCCTGTCAAACGGGGTAAGAAAATCAGGCCTTGTGTGAATGGAAGAATGCTTAAAGCAGGAAAAGTTAATGATGAGATTTCAGATGGATGTATGCATTTAATTAAGGCTGGGCTCAATTCCCTACTCTACTGTTGGCTCCCACCGATGAGCAAGTTTTCTGCCAGTAAACTGGTGTGGCAGTTTTGCAGGCAAGAAGGTAATGGCAGTTATATGCCACACTGAACGTGCTCATTAGGTTTGATTGTGGACAAAGATAGTTTAATTTGATGTCCTGTAACGACACAGGCCAAAAACTTCATCAGTGTATCCCTAGTAATCTGAATAAGACCACAGCAAAACGTGCTGCCTATGTTTCCTGGCAGGAACGGTATGGATTCTGCACAATAATTTAACATTTCCCAACATAACACGCCTGAAGCGGTGCAGTTTATAACTCCAAAGCTAAGCTGCATGCTGCAGTCACCACAGAGCTTTCCTGGCATCCTTCTTGGGCAGGAGGAGCGGTGATGCTCTGTAAGTAACGGCTGTGTTTGTGTATCACCTCTCACAGCACTCAGTTAAAAGACTGCAGCTGGCACTTAAGCGGGGTAATGAGAACCTGCTTAAAAGGAAATGACTTCTGCCCTTTGGCATGCTAACTTGTCTCAGGCTGTTACTAACTAATTACTTCATTAGCACAGCAGCAACGTAATGTACAGTGAGAAAGCTGTTGGGAGAACATACATGAAGGCTCAGTGTGACCCCGTCTATGCTGGCATCTGCAGCCCATGTCTGCAAGAGGCTTTCGTTCTCCCGACTCAATTGGCAGTCAGAGCAAGCAGTGCAGTGCATGGAGATAAGAGTGTTTTAATTTCTTGCTTCAGGAGACTCAGCAGTCTCCTTGGAAAGACTGATGCCTTGTCCGCGGATTTGCAGATTGAACAAACATACTGTGCCATTTAATTATTAGAGAATGGTTTCAGCATTTTCAGGAAAAATTTAATATAGGCTTTGGATGAATCTGGGCACCTGCAAGGCAACATTTCTTACCAGGGGAAATAGGCAGCACCACTTTGTTCACTGCTCTCTGGGATAACACAGCAATCCTAAATTTCAAATCTCTGCAGTTTTCTCTTGCAATAAAATAGCTGCTATTTACTGCTACCGCTGTAGCATTTCCAAGTGAGTACCTGCTCTTATGCTCTGGTGTTGTGCAGACACTGAGCATCCAGAACCTGAGTTTTTGGCTTGCTGTGGATGCTGATAAGACTGCAGCATCACCTCTGAAACACTTCCAGAGAAAAATAATAGAATATTTTTACAGATGAGTTGTTGGGAACTTCTTGTTATCTGATAAATTGATGATGAAGAGATGGCTAAGTTAGAAGTTTAAAAAAAGAGATGTGAATATTTAAATTAGCATTTTCTTTGCTTTGGAACGTAATCCCAATGTCATTTTCCCACTTGAATTGCTGAAAATGCCCATAAAATTGTAAGCATTCAGCCTTCCTGTCATAGTGGGGTGTGAGTTATGGAGAGGACAACTAGGAAGCAGCACGCAGCCATCACCTTTAGCCTTCCCTTGTCTTTACATCACCTTTGCTGAATTCTAGTCCCAGTTTATACGAATCATGAGCATCTCAGTGATTTGGGTTGGCATGCAGTCCCCGTGAGTGTTACTTTTGAAACACTGATGAGATTGGGGCATTGCTCCAATGAACCTTGTGCTGGGCAGCTGGAGGGGCTGGGAAGTTCTAATTCAGGGACATGACTGCACATAGCTGAAAGTGAGCTGCTCAATTCTTACCACGGGACCTTCTGTGGAGCTGCTGGATTTGTAAAAAGCTGCACAAGATATTCAGAGAATGTGTCAGAGAATTCACCTGCGAGTACAGAAAAGAAGAAAGGCTTTCAGAACCCCGAGGGTGAAGGTTAATGACTAAAACCTGTTTGTCTATTTAGCTGAAATCTGTTTCATGGCAGACTGTCACTTTCCTGAGTTTTTGTCAGGGTAATTAAACCTAATGGTGCCAGATCAAACTTCCCCCCCGTTGTTGCTCGATTGGACGCTGTGGCATCACGCAGGGGAAGGCTGCAGCCTCGCTAATTAGGGCCAGGCGATGTACTTGTAAAGCATAATTTAGACCATTTCCTTTTGGGAACTGTCTACTAATCGAGCATGGTTTCAGTGAGACCATTTGTTGTTCATGCTGTCACTGGGCTCACTCATTAAGGATGATCAATTAAAGCAGTACAGGTGTCAGTGTGTCAGGGTGTCTTCCCCAGCCTTTGCTGTGGGCAGAGTGAGCGTGTGAGAAGTTCAGCCTTGCTGAGCTCTCAGTCTGAACCCCCCCAGCCTAACATCCTGCGTGCCTAACATCCTACATCCCTAACATGCGGCCCAGTCATCTCCAGGAGTCCATGGAATATCTGATTGCCATAGATCGACTCGGCCCGAGTTTGGTTCAGGATGTTACTGCATTGGATTTGCTGCTTCTGTATCGATCCAGCTTTGCTTGTCTGACAGACTACTCGTCTCCAAGTGCTTTAATGGCATAATGGCCAATGCTGTTTGCTTCTGCCTCTCTCAAAGAGCTCCCAAACTCTTTCATGGAGATCTGTTGTCTGCTAATTGCGGTGGCTTATCTCCATGTGCTCTACTGAATTCATATTTTTGAGAGAGATCTTCAGCCTATCACTGCATGGCTTTCTACATGTTCTTTTTTTAGACAGTCATACAACAAAGTCTGCTTACTAAAGATCAGTTTTTTAACAAAGTGCTGTATTAAAAGAGCACAGGTTGCTTCATACCTTTTTCTGGCGATATCTGAAATCACCCCAATTAGGAGTTACTCACGTGTTGTTTCTTGAGCACAGCCATCACAGTGAACTTTATTTTCCTTTATTTTCTAATGAAAGATGTACACCGGTGAACCAGTTCAATGCATTCTGATCTACAGTAATGATGAAATGGCTGTTAGCCCGGTACCAATAAATGTCTCTTTATACATTTTTGCAGACATTGTGCAAATATCTAAGGTAAAAAAAAGGAAAACCCTCACTTACATTGGTCTTCCCACTGACAGCATCCATAGTCATAAAGAATCGATACCTATATAAAATGAACTCAGAACATCCTTCAAACTAGTGAAGAGGAGATGAAAATAATAGGAAGAAATTCACAACAGCAGTGCCGTTGGTATTTGTAATGGTAATGTGTTCATCCATAACTGCACCTGTTTGCAAGAGACATGCTGCCTTTTAAAACCCTGAGCACAATGTGTAATTTTCGGGATATGGATTAGACACGCAGGGCTTTGCATTGTTATTGCAGAGGAAGGGAACAAACTGTACGGCAGCTTCTAGGAAGGAATGAACTAATTTAAAGTAAGTTCTACTCAGAATAGTTACTGCTCCTTTAATGTTGTTCTGATAGGTATTTTTGAATGTTTATGTGAATAGGGGACTGTTTTCTTCCATTCCTCTACAATTTGCCGTTATAAAAAAAAGTCTAATCATTACCAGATATGCACAGAAGCATGCACATCTATTCTGAATACTGTATACTCATTAATCACACTGCATTTTGCTTTATTTTTCTGATACTCGGTGTATATCAGTTTTCATTATCCTCTGGCATTATTCGCAATGGATTCTGAGGCTTGGCAGAGCCACTTCAAATACCAGCCTTGATAAATGGTAATAGATTTCCCATTATACAAATGCTCTTTTATCCTCTTACTTTAATTGCTGCATTTCTCACTCGTTCTGTTGTGTGCTTCTGATGACCAGTGTCCCTACAGCCATTTCCTTAGCTGAAATGAGGTCTGGATTTATGTGCAGGAGCGCTGAAAACACGCTTGTTTCAGTATCAAGGAAAAACAGCTGTGGTTTGTTTCTAACTGGAATTTCCTCTGAGGTTAAGCCAATTCTCTTGGGACATCCAGGCAATTCCCCTGGCTGGCCAAGTTCTCTGCAGCTCTCAGAGGAGGGAATGCCAAATCTTAACAGTTTGCATCCAAATGCGCTTAAATTCCAGTGGTGAACCCAGAGAGAGGAAGGAGTGGCACTTTTCCTCTGGTCTTATTTGTTGACTGGCAATTCAGCATCATTACAGCAGGTACAATCTGGTGCAAAATAATATTTTCATAGAATCATTAAGGTTGGAAAAGACCCCTGACATCATCATCCAACTGTCCATCTACCACCAGTGTTGCCCACTGACCATGTCCCTCAGTGCCACATCTCCATGGTTCTTGAATGACTCCAAGTGACTCCACCACTCCCTGGGCAGCCTGTGCCAGTGCCTCACTGCTCTTTCTGAGAAGAAATGTTTCCTGATATCCCACCTGAACCTCTCCATTTTGGTTGGACAAACCATGTAAGTTTCCTCTGCTACATCTCCTGCAAAACGAATTGGAGATTCATCTTCTCAGTAGAGGTGAGAGAAAGAAGAGAAACTTAGAAACGAGCAAGTAGCTGTGGGTAGGAAGCAAGGGATCAGCTCTCTATCTCAAAAACCAGAACATTTAGGGCCCAGCATGGATGTATGTTACCCAGTAACATCCGTATTTCCAGGCTTGCTGGCTGTTAAATAATACCAGCAAAGCTTAAAGTTCAGTTGCTCAGCCAAACTTGTACTACTTGACTGAAATGTTAGGTACAAACTTCTTCTCTGCAGGAAGAGTGGGATGGTGGCGGAAAGGATATCCACAACTGGGTAGGGAAGCAGAAATTAAGAAGGAGAAGTATGCTGCAGGGATGCGGCTGGGACAGTTTGCTGTGGCAGGAAACACACCAGTAGGTACAGTCCCTGGTGCAAAGAGTGTCCAGTCCTCTGAGATAAAAGATGGACAGGTGGGGAAAGAGGAAGAGGGAAGAGATCAGCTGCCTTGGGCTCCTACAGCTGAGGCAGTACGGGAGGGTCAGCCCTGCTGCCTGGCCCCATCCCTGACCCCAACATTGGCCCCTCATACCCAGCTCAGCAATGCTCGTGGGCTGGGTACCAACAGCAGCCTGTTTCTCACACTGCAGATGTGCTCAGGCATATCTTCTGTACGAAGCTTTAAATACGTACATTGCATCTAAATGTATCTATACTTAATCTATATGTACACACCTGTCAATGCTTTCAACTCTATATTTTAAAGAAAACAGGATTGAGTCAAGAAGGAAATCTCTGGTGCTGTTACATAAAGATTGATCTCTGAAGCACTGAGGGTTTATTGAGTTTAGAGGGCTGTAATTGGAATTCTTGAATTTGAAATGCAGCCTCGGCTCCTGCGGGACTGTCATTTGTGCTGTGCCACTTGTTTTCAGAGCAGCTCCCAGCCCTCTGCTTGATGGAAAGCTTTCTGGGTCGGTGTGCGTTAGGCTCTCCTTTGGCTCTGCAGTAGTACCTCTTAGTCTGAATTTACCAAATGGTGTAACTGTCCTTCCAGCCTGAAAAGGTGAATGGTGACCCAGGTAACAAAGTGCAAAGGCTCAGAAGCACAGCTCTGCTAAGAGCAGGTGTCAGAAGGGAATTAATTCCTGTCTCTAAAGGTCCTCCTGAAGCCATGCAGTGCGTTGCTGCCTGCAGTGGTTGATCTGTGGAAAGAAGTTGTGGTCTCTGAAGTCAACTATGAGATCAGCAGAAATGTTTGCTAGAGAAGGTGATCTGAGACTTTGCGTTAGTCAGTTCCCAAGTGTCCATCTGTTGTGGGCACCCTTTGACTCTTGGCCATTGATTTGCTGGTGGGGATTTCTTCTGTGCACCTGGAGTTTCCCCACAAGCTCCTGGAAGGCTTTTTGGGACTGTGCTAAGAACCACTTCAGCCATAGTGTCAGTCCCCAGAAAGAAGGCAAGGAATATTTCCTTCTTCTAGACTTCCTACAAAGTCTGCGAACTACTCCTGGTGTCATTTGGGTCTGAAAGCAGATGACAAATGTCTGGTCAATGCTCTCAGATACACAGTCTGATTTTTGGGTGGTCCTCTGTGGAACCAGGGGTTGTATTCGATGATCCCTATGGGTTGCTTCCAGCTCGGGGTGTTTTATGATTCTAGTAAAATTTGTTGTCCAGTTCTGCAAGGAGGAGGTGAGAATCAAGATGTGTCAGGCACTGGGGAGCTGGAGTTCCCTGGTGCTCTGTGTGTCCCCAGGACTGCTTTGCTCTTGGGCCTACGGGACGTTGTTGCTGGCTTCTGCAGACTCAAAAAGTTCTTTATAGACTCATATAATTGTTAAGCTTGGAAAGACCCTGAAGATTATTAAGTCCAACCATCAACACACCCCATCGTGCCCAATGACCACATCCCTCAGTGCCACATCTTTACGGCTCTTGAAAGCCTACAGGGATGGTGACTCCACCACCTTCCTGGGCAGCAGTGCCACTGCATCACCACTCTTTTGTGGAAGAGTTTCTTCCACACAACTTGTGCTAAAGACTCAGCGTGTGCACCAGGGCTGGGTTTATGGTGAGCTGGTCCCATAAAATTCAGGGCTTTTGTGCTCTTGCTCTGATAAGCTGTGGATCAGCTTTGTGAAGTGCAAACATACCCCCATATGTGCTAGGGAGCAATGTTACTTTGCAAATGAATATGTTAATGCAGTGCCAGCTTCCCAGCAGGAGGCTGGAGATAAATCTATATACATTAATTGGTGATTTTATTGATCTAGACAAGATAACAAGACAAAACAGCCCCACACCAAAACTCCTGTTGGAAAGGGTCCGCATCCCCTCTAGTGCTGTCTTTGCTGTCCTCCCCCCACACCCTTCCCTCTCAGTCCCTCTGCAACTCCATAAAGCACGACTCCATTTCACAGTAATCATAAATTAATTTAGAGCCGGCAGCCCCTCGCAGAGCCAGGCAGAGGTGCGGGGGGAGAAGCAGCATTAGAGCCATGTGAGCAGGAGCTGGCGGCTGCGGTCGGAAGATGTTCGCTGTTTCGCTCAAGTGCCGGCTCGGGGTGGTGAGACGGAGGAATAAAGGTATGGTGAGAGCAGAGAGCTCCTGCCTGCAGCAGGGACTTGGAGGGGACCCACCGGAACCCTTGCTTTTCCTTTGCTGGACAAGAGGGAAAAACTCTTTGGCTGTGTTTGCATATGTGTTGGCAGGGGCTGGGGGCAGTAGGATTATTTTACTTTCTTGCATGCTATCCATTTTTCAGAGGTATTTGACCAACTCTTAGGATTTTTAGTCTATCCATCTGCCACGGCTTTTATTACAGTGAAACAGATTTAGGTGCATGTGGGGTCTTACAAGATTTCCCTCCTCCTGCTGGAGCTGTGCTGGGGGAGGTGCTGGGACACAAGCTGGCCCCGTGGTGCTGCTCGGTCATCCAGTGTTTGTCCCCCTCACTCCTTCCAGCAGAGGAATGAGTTGGAGGGATGAGAAAATGGGGAGGATAACGGGGCAGTGCCTGGGCTGAAAATTAAGGATGGTTTGGGAAGTGAGAAGCAGCATTGCATTAAGTATATCTCAGCACAAGTTAATCTGAGGCAGGACAGTTACTCAGCTCACAACCCTGCAGAATCGTTTGCACTGAGAAACAGAGAAATTCCTTGTGCTGTACTGTGACCCCTCATCCCTCTTCAGGTTGTGGTTACTGGACCTGTCCGCCAGGCTGCTGCCTGGGCAGCTTTCTAAGGAAGTTGGGAAAGACTGTTCTGACTTGAGACATGGGGAGAATAAGTTCATTTCTGCCTGCAGAACACTGGAAATATAGCTTGGGATTGTAATGAAGGTTAAAAAAGTGTTCTCCTTGGTCTACCTGATGAAGTTGAGGTGGCTTTTGTTCTGTTGTTTAGAATTGCCTTATATTGCATTCTTATCTTAGAGACAGATTTAAATAAGAGAATCACTAATCCAGTACTGAGTTGTACTGCTTTGATCAAGGATTAAACTGAGCAGAAACTGGCTGTTGGGACTAGAGCTTTGAAATAAACAGCCAGATAGAGATGTTGTACACTTGTTGTGTATGCTGTGGGACAGCTGTTGTTTAAAGAGCATCCCCAAACTGAGCAGAACTAAGCCCTGTTGCCTCCAGGATGAGCCTATTATGTCTGGGGAGTGAGCAAGGATGGGAGCTAGTGTGAGCTGTGCTAGCAAGCAATGAAGCCTGCTGCATTTCCCATCTCCTAGCTGTAACCTCCCAGCTATCTGCTGCATCCTAGCAATGGCCAGGACTGGGGAATTTTGTCACTTGGCACTGAAAAGCCCAACTACATTTTGTTTCTAAGAGAGGAAGGAAAATAGAGCAAAGGGTCTGCAAAGTGGAGTATAAAAGGGAGTGGCAGATGTCCCAGCCCAAGTGTCTGTCAGTCTGTCTGTCCTCTTGTCCGGGCACCAAGGTGACCCCGTGTCCCCATGGCACGTGGCACTGCCTGCTGGGGGACTGCTTCTCTGCTCAGCTGCCATCGCAGTGTGACATGTATTGGAATCTCAGCTGTCAGCTGCCATTAGGTTTGTATAGCTTTAAGTTTTCTCATCCTCTCAGAAGGGGCCCTGGCAGAGCTCTTCTCACTGGCACGTCTTAGGCAAGCTTTCCTCCAGCTGCATTTCCTTTCCCTGCCTCGAGCTCTTCTTGCTCCTCCCCAGCTAATCCCCTCACTTCAGAGAGAAATTTTTGCTGTCAGTCCTCTTGGATTCCTGCTTTCCTTCTCTTGCTGAGCCCTTGAGCTTTTCCTGGCATGATGGATGCTAGTTAATCCCATAGGCAGTGCCTCCCTGCCACAGGGCCCACAAACCTTTCAGGGCCCCTTTATCCCCAGTGGGAGCAGCCAGCAGCCTGTGGGAACAGCCCCTTGTCCTCTACAGGGATTCAACTTTCCTCAGTATTAGTGGGATTTCCCATTGGAAAAGCCAAATAACGTGAGCAAATGCTATGAAGCAAATATCTGCTGGAAGAGCTGTTCCCCCATAACCGTGTCACCACCGTGCATCCCACTGCTGCAGTTTGTGTGTGACCGTGCCTGATGTTCAGCTGAGCTCAAATTGGGCTGTTTGGAGAGTGGGGGCCGGTTTCCCTTATAGTTTCCAATTACTGCAGCAAATCAACTATATTTTATAAATAAATAAACAGTAGTGGTGGAGATTCTAAATCATTAACCAGACACATGTGTTGGCTGAAAATTAGCAAATTAGAGCAATTTAAGTGAGCGCTGGCTGCTCCCCCAGGCCTTCAGCTGAAGCAGGGGCTCTGCAGAAGCACTCAGAGGCCTGAATCTGCTGCTGCATTGAAAAAAAGTGGAGGTTGGAGGTGCTTGAGCTTAAAATGTTTATTTTTGTCCACTCTGATTCCTTCCAGTGTGTGGTGTGAATGATGTTAGAGTAATAAAAGTCATTTTGCTCTTTCTTTGTCAAAAGCTGTCATTTGGAACATGCCAGACGTCCAAATTTGTGAAGGAAAACAGATGCTCTGTTTTTCTTTTACTTATCTCTGGGTTTTCCAGCCTTTTAAGCATCACTGGGGCATGTTTACTACCCTTTGTTCTTTTCAGTTTGGATTAGATGTGTCCTTTTACTTTTGTTCTTTCTTTTCTCGTGTTGAGTGAAAACTGTGAGAAGGAAAGCAAAGAAAACCCAACCCCTCACCCAATGAACAAACAAGAGGAACGTGTTCAGAAAAACTGTCTAACAACGGGAGACTTGCAATAAAATCATGGATTTTGGCATGGCAGCTATACTGAGATCCAGAGTTTTCAGTCACCATATTTGTGCCTTTAGGCATCCTGACTTGTTCTTTGGACAGAGGTTACTTTGTCCTGTTCAGCATAAAAGGACATCAGGGTTTTTTTTTGCATTATTTTGCTGTGAGGAGTTTTGTGGAAATCAGTCCCAGGATCTGGGAACAAGCTCTCATGCTGTGCTGGTGCGTTTGCCATGCAGCAGTACAGTGCCATAAAGCATCCTGGCTGTGCTTCATAGCAAAAAGCATTTCAGCAGTTGGGTTTTTGTCACTGCAAGAGTTACTGAAATAGTTTGGATCTCCTGTTGAAAAGGAACATAAAACACAGGAGAGAGGTGAAAAATGGGCCAACGTGCAAATGCTGTTTCCAACTTTGTAGCGGTGCTAAGTCCAGAGTGCTGCACAGCCCAGTGTTGAGATTGGAAGGTCCTACAGAGCATCCATTCCTGGAGCAGGCAGCAATCATTACTGGTGCATTCATCCTCCAGACCTGGAGTACCCGGTAAAAAACAAAGCAGTTTTCATTTAGCTGATGCACAGCCAGCGCACAGAGAAGCCAGGCTTCTGCCCAAAATGCAGCCATGGTGCAGAGGTTGAGCTAAGGCTGAAAGCTCAGTTGTACCCTTGCTTGGCCATCCATTCTTCAGGTTGGTCACTGCCTCCTGAGGTTTATCCTCAGCTGCACTTTCCACATCAGAAGATACCTCAGAGGCTGCTGCAGTGAATATTGATGGGCTCATTCTCTCTGCAGCCAGGAAAGCCTGGCAGTGGTAAGCATAGGAAAGCTCCCTGAGCCCGAGCCACCACGCTGGGGAAGGCCACGATTCCTCTTCTGTCAGCGTGGCTACACTTCAACCCTCTCCATAATTCATGAATAACTCATGATCAGGCATGTTTTATTTATGCCTCTTAATGAAGCTCATTTTTCAGCCTGGTGTCGCAGCATCCCAGGTGACTGCCACCTGCTCTGAGCACCGTGTGGCTCCTTCAGCTTCAGCTCATCCCTCATCTTTCTCCAGGCTCCAGTGGCAGAGAGGATATTGGTCTCCTAGGGAGGTAATTGAATGAAAAAGGGCCCTTGCTGCCTGGAGGCTGGCAATGAATCCTTACAGCAGAGCCACTGTGCAGGACTGTGAGTCCCAGGCTGTTTTGGTTGTGGCTTTGCTTCATCGCTGCTGAAGTCACAAGCTTTTACTTTTCCTTTCAGTAGTTGTTGTCTTTCAGCAGCATAAAACTGTCCTAAAACCAGAGTGTGTGCAGGGACATGAAGTCACAGAGTAGCCATGAAGAGTATTTCATGAGCACATGTACAGGGCTTGCTGCGTGATGTCTGACAGAAATCATAAAAACCCACACCTGGTTAGGAGAGGTTGGGCTTTACAAGCTCTAAACTACTGCAAAAAAAAGGGGTCAATTCCTCGTGCTTCCTGTGTATGCCTGTGCCTCCTTTCCTGCTTTTGCATATAGAACCTTGTGCAGACCCAGCTCCTCTGCTGAGCGCTGGATTTGTCATTGACTGTCTGACTCTTCAGGTCTCTCATAACCCGTCTCCAGGCGGGAGTACATGAGACAGGCGCATATTCAGATGACGTTGTGGTTTGACAATTGCTATTTAACTGTTTGTTTGTTTGTTTTTTTAAATAAAACTTCATTCACAGATGTTTGTAAGACACAGTGAGCCCAGGATCAGTATAAAAAGTTTTTTTTATTTTAAGTATTATTTCAGACATTGCATCTTTCTCCTTGCAAACTGTGTCTGGGATTACTCTGAGTCTGCTGTGGACTTGACACCAGAGGGGGTTTGGATGTTAAAACCACGGATCAAAGAAAGTTGTTTTTCCCTGATAAGTAATTGAGCTACTTTGCTACTGACTTACATCCAGCTGTGAGATTGGTGCTTATTTCTAAGTCAGTGAATAACATGAAGCAGCCTGGAAGTAATCACTTAGAACAGGTGAGGAAACACCTTTGTCTCCTATTCCCCTGCTCCAGTAGAGCTTTTTGTCTGTGTCGTTGCTTTCCATGTGCACAGGCATCAGGCTGCATACTCACAGGGATGTGCCAAATCACACTTCGTTGTTTCTTTTGGAATTGATGCAGGGTTGTGCAGTCGGTCTAGAGGCCAATCTGCTCAAATGCCCAAGGGCCATGTCAGGGAACTCGGTGCTGTTTTACCTCCGTTAGCCTCTCAGTTGCTCTGATCTCTCACCGTGGCAGGAAGTATTTCTGTTTTCATCATGAAGATCCACCCACATTTGACAGTTGAAATTCTAAATTTGCTGTATGGGCACCCAGGTAAATTTGGATAATGCTGTTCTCCCTCCCAGTAAAAGTCTTAGAAGCTGGGATGCCCACCAGGCTGCCCTGCACTGTGGCATTGGAAGCAACCAGACAAAATTAGAGCTTCACATCACTAAGAATGAATTTTCTTCCTTCTTTCTGCTATATTTACCTACAAAAATATATATAATTTTTTATATTCAAAATCAGTTGCTGGAAAGGTAGGAGCTCCAGATTTCTACAGACTGTTGTTGCTGGCGGGAGGTATTTTATACCCTTACTGGTACATCTATGTTTCCTATCCTGCCTCAGTGTAAACACCTGGAATGAGGTTTCCATTTCCTACTTCAGTGGATTTACTGTGATAGAGAAAATGAAGTGGTTTTAGTAACACAAAATATTTTAACAATGCACTGCAGAAGGATGAGAGGGCAAAAATAACATGAAGTGAGTTTTCAGCTTTCTGGCTCTGGTGGAGTCCTGAGATTATACCAAGGCACTGTGTTAGTAAGGTATGATCTGTATGAAAAAAAAAGAAAAAAAGAATGCTTTTATGAGTTATGGAGGCAAATAGAAACTAAACAAGATTGGCTTCTGCTGTAGGCTAAAATTAGGGTCATTTTCCCATTATTTCCAATGAATTTGATGGTCACCAGTTGTACTTTGCAGCAAAGAGCCCCAGAGGAGCAGTGCCCCACCAGCTCCCCTGGCTCCCTGCTGCCTTACACAGACCTGTGGGTGCAGGGAAAGGCTCAGGCTGTGTCCCTGCAGGGCAGGCTCCCTTTGTGCTGTCCTCTCTTATATGAGCTAGTTGCATCATGAAATCATTTGAGTTGGAAGCAACCCTAAAGGCCATCAGTCCAACCCCTCTGCAATGATCAGGGACACCTGCAGCTCCATCAGGTGCTCAGAGCACATCTGGTCTGACCTTGGCTGTCTCCAGGGTCATCCACCATCCACCACCTCTCTGGGCATCCTGTGCCAGTGCCTCACTGCCCTTATTGTAAAAAACCTTTCCTTGGTGTAATTCCTGAAGAAATACTTGTTTTTCATTCTTTCCTTTTCATAAGCATTTATGAAAGCTTCTTTTCCAAACATGCTGTGTGCTGGAGCTGTGTCCTTGCCAGCCTGGCAGCCCAGCGCTGAACTTTTCTCCTCTTCTTGGTTTCACTCAGACCCTGAGGGCTGTTGTAACCTAGTTTTTTGTGAGCGATTTCCTTTCCTCTCCCCTCCCTCTTGCTCTCTTGCTTTATGGAGTATAGCCAGATTAATCACACGAAGCTGTGGAAATTAACAGTGGTAATTCAGGGCTTGGTAACTGGTCATGGGAGGGCACAGGGAAGCATTTCCTTCCTTTGGAAATCACCACACGATTTATCAATCCCCAGGATGTCTGTCTGTGATTCCTTTTTTACAATCTATTTCAGGAAACACAAAACCAAAAGGAAGCTAACTGCCTTCTCAAATAAATTGTCTGTGTTCATGACCAATACGTCCCTTCTCATGTGAGTGCATTGAGCTGTAAAGGAGAAGTCATGAGATAATGTTTTTTCCTCATACACACAGGCCTTTTTCAACCAAGAAAACGTGCCTGAGCAGAAACCAAGTGCTTTGGACTCTTGTTCAGAGTTCTGCAGCAGTTTGCTGGGACTGCAGCACTGCTGTGACTGTGCTGCCTCTACCTCTTCTGCCAGGTAACAGCAACAGGACGAGAGGTGATGGCCTTAAGTTGCTTCAGGGGAGGTCCAGCTTGGATACCAGGAAAGATTTCTTCTCTGAAAGAGTGGTGATACACTGACACAGGCTGCTTAGGGGGTGGTTGAGTCACCAGTGTCCCTGGAGGTGTTCAAGGAAAGGGGAGAAGTTGAACTGGAGGACGTGGCTTGGTGGGCACGGTGGGAGTGGTTTGGACAGGATGATCTTGGAGGTCTTTTCCAACCCTAACAGTGCCGTGATTCTATGACAGATCGGCGTCCGTTGCACTGGGGCCAAAGACACTGCAAAAGAGTAAAAGCAATTGAGTATCACTGCTTGCTGAGATCTGTATGTGTGTGCTCTTCTCCACGATGTTTCGACCTAAGCAAGAAGTTTTGAGATTCAGCATTTTCTCTGCATGGCCGGGTGCTCAGGACATTCACACAGCCAGAGCTCCCCGTGCGAGTCCCTGCTGTGCCTGATGGAGGCCTGGGGCTGGAACTGACCTCTCAGCTCCTCTAGGTTTTCAGCTGCGACATTTACAACCTCTACCCCAAAAATAGTCCAGTTCTAGCAACACAAAAAAATACTTCCCACTCAAATCTGCCGCCAGTGCAACATGAACTGCTCAGAGAGATGGATCTGGTGACACAGGTCTCTCCTGCTGTCTTCCTCTGCCTGGAAGGGAGAGCTCCAAGGCAGAGCACCGGTTCATCCACTGTCTGTTCAGCGATCCCATGGAAAATAAATCAGTGGCCAGTTAGTTATCAGTTGCTGTAATATCCCCAGATATTACCAACACCCATGTCTGTGTTTCTCGAGGATACTGGCAAGATTTTTCTTTGACAAACTCATCCCAGGTTGGTGAAATAAGAAGAAATAACTCCTCTTTGTTCTCATAATAGGTAGCTGAACATTCATAAAAACGAGACAGTTTCAGAAAGCAAGGAATTTAAATAGTGATACGGTGTCTGTGTTCCCCCCCGTAAAGTAAGCATTGCTTCCCTGTTCATTTCTTATGCATTTTCTTTCTTTGAATCTATTCTTGTGTTTTCTGATGAACTCCCTTCGTGCCCTGGAAGCAGCTGCTGCTTACAGTTTTGTCTTCAAGCAGTGATCATAATAATAGATATTAAAATGACTCAGGAAATTCAGGTACTAGCAAACCTGCATTATACAATTCTTTCTGGGAAGAACAAAAAGCAAGGAAATATTGAAAAGAAATGAAACAGACTGATTCAAACAACAAAAATCAATTCTAGCATCCCTTAGAGGGTAAATTAAAATGATTATAGTACTTCTGATATATTTTTATTGGAAAACAGTCAAGAACTGAGGATTTGTTGAGTAAGTTCAGGCCTTGTCCGTGTGTCTGTCTGACAAAGGCCGTACCACCTGGCTCAAAGGGTTGTGCTGGCTTCTGGCTGCAAGCAGTACATAAGTGCTGGTGGTTAAAGCCACCTTGATTTTGGGAACCCATTTTATTTGTCTCCTCTACTTGAGCTTGGTGTAATGTGATATTTTCATTTTCCAACAGTTTCACCACTTCTTTTCCCCTGCATGTAAGCATCACATACTGTTTGCTGAATATTTCACTTGTTCTTATTTAGACTGAAGGTTTCTGTTACCACTGGCCCTTAGGGGACCAATTTAGCTGCTCTGAACCAGTTTTGGTGTTCAATTCCATCTTTTCAAAGAGCCGCATTTCCACATCAGTTCAACCCTTCGTGTGCTGGCATCTTCCACACTTCTGGCTCAATGAATGTTTAAAAACGCTATTTCTCCCTCCTGTCTATCCTCATACATACATATGCCTCTGCTATCTAAATGATGGGGGGACATGAAAGTCATGCTGTGAAGTGGAGGGGATTTTAATGTAAATGATGAGCCACAAGGGACGCAACCTCATTCTGGCTGAGTGAGGTTTTATGTGCAGAAATGCAAAATATTCAGCACGTGTATCGCTCAAGTGTTGCAGCAAAGCCTCGCGAAGGCAGCGAGCGCCTGAGTAAATTCCGAATTGCTGACCATGTCTCAGCTCTGCCCCATCCGTCTGTCGTGGCTGTGAACACATCCTGCAGCATCCTGCTGCTTGTCGTGTCCTTGTCCCGAGAAAGTCTTGACTTTGTCTTGACACTCAGCTGCATGCAAGTCAGACTCTACAGGACAGAGGTACTGGAGCCATAGCAAACTCCCACACAGTAACACAGCATCTGTGCTGGGTCTGTTTGAATTGGAGTTATTGTGTGTTTGTTTTAGTAGTGCGTAAAGCCCACCCAAAAGCCAGAACACTGCTTTCCCACGGAAACATGGCTCTGAGCTGATTCTAGCCCTGCCTGATAACAAAGGAGGTCTCAGGCTGATGACCAAGTCATTGAGAATTGGGATCCGTACATCTGAGCGATGTCCTCTCAGCTCTAGGAGGTGTGTTATTAAAATGAGGCTGTCAGCACCCCGAAGAGAGCTGGGGGCGGGCTGTGCATCTTCCATGCGGTTTGATCCTGCCTGACTTGTTAACACTCTCTTGCTTTTGTGATTAATTATTTAATCCTCTCCCTCAGTACCAGGGTAGAATAGTGCATCTCCCGTTTCTGCTGAGATTCACAGTTTTCCCTGTGAGCCACCTCGAAGCACAGCATGAGGAGACCAGGGCTGCAGTGCTGGAAGGGTCCATCCAGTGCTGCAGTCTCTGGTGGGGATGTGGGGACAGTTAGCCCTGAGCCACCCGTGATGCCAACACAACTGCTAGCTGTGAGGTGGATTGAATGATGGAGAGGCGTTGGATGGGGGTGGCTTTGACTCCAGATGCTGTCAGACATGATAATTACAAATTGGAGGTGAATGTGTCAGTGAAGAGACTTTATTTCAGGAGTCAGGCTTGGCAACCCTCTTCCCTTTCTCTTTTGAATGCCTTTGAACAGCTTTCAGTTCAAGTTTTTGTAATCACCCGGGCGTAGCTCCTTCAGCTGCTTTGTTTTGGACATGCTGCAAAGACCTAAAGATGCTTCTCTGTTCTCTGTGTCCAGTGCTCATGTAACAAAGCTGCTGCCCATGGTAAAGTGCCTACCTGAAGTGCTGGTGTGTGCATGGGAGTAGGGGGAATTTGTGCTCGGTGGGTACCAGAGCTCTGTTTTCAAAAGGGTGAGCTCAGTGCTCAGCAACAGCTGAACCATCGCCTGTCCTCTGGGGCTGCAGAACCTCTCACCACATGCAGCCGGGGGCTGCCGGGTCCTTCCTCCCTCCTTGAGCATTCTTGGCTGCTTCCTGCATGAAGCCCCCGCTGCTGGATAAGGCAAAGCCTGAGGTATGAATAATTTGCAAGGAATTAGCTGTGCTTTCATTACAAGACAGTCTCCTCAGTTCCTCTGGTGTTTGCATCTTCTTTCATCTCCTGCCTGTCATAGGTGCCTCAACAGCTGTGGAAACTCCGGGGGGCTCTGAAGGGAGCAACAACCCAGAGCAGGGGGTGAGGGCTCATGCTTTGGCCCCACAGATGTGGCTCAGGGCTCTGGATCCAGCCTTTACCCCACTACAGTTGCCACTGGCCAACTCACCGCTCCATGAAGTAGCCAAGTGCCAGCTCACCACCAAATGTGTTAGGAAAGCAGATTGCTTAATGCCTAGGAAGCTGATGGAGTCTTAGGCTGGATTTCTCTCTGTTTTATCAGGGTCTATAAATTAAACAGAAACTTTCGGTGCTGAGGAAAGGAGCCCAGGAAAGCCATTATTTGTCGGTAACACCTCATGTCTAATGGTTTTGCTACGTGTTAATTGAAAGCACTGGAAGTTTTAGCAGTAACACCTGAAGGCAGCAGTACTGAGTGCAGCTGTGAGGGGCTGCATCACTCACAACCTTGCTGTTCAGCAGTAACCAAACATTTTAATGAAATGGCTGAATGAAATGGGGCCACAGGGCCCTGGGTCTTTTTTTCTAAAGCTTGGGTCCCTGCCTGCGCACCCATTTATTCTCCCCCAGTGCTGTCCATATTGCAATTTCCCTACCAACCATAATTTTCCAACTGGCTTATCCCTATTTTGGTGGTGCCTGGTGTGGTGGGGAATGTTCACCATCACCGTCCCCTTCCCTGGTTGAGAAGCAGTGATCTGGAAGGAGTTGCCCCCTTCCCTGGGAATCCAGCTGGTGGGAATGATGTCTTTTTCTGATTAGAGAATCATAGCATGTGCTTCCACCTCCAGTGCCCATTAATAGCTGATAAATAACCCACTAGGACAGAGATGTTGAGGATAACACATGGGCTGGAAGGGATCCAGGCAGGGGCTGGACTCACTGCCTGGGCAAGCATTCACAGCCAAAGTGAAATTCAAAAACCCAGAGTCCCTTCTGTATGAAGGATTGGGTCTTGACACATAAGCTTTGCCTCATACTGTCACCTAATGCTGTTAGTGCCCCTGGAACTGTACATGTAGCAGGGAAATTGCTATACATAACAGTCTGTGGGAAACTGGAGATAAGAATATTTGCCCTCTCATTTTTCAAGAAATTAGCAGGAAAGGACAGTTTTGCTACAGAGAAGCGTACAAACTGATCAAATGTTTAAAATGCACATTTTGTACAATATCTTGGTAAAGTCCTCCTTAGAAAATTGTTAAATCTCTGAAGTTATTATCTAAATAAATATTTTATTGTGTTTTAATTCACTTTATTATATTGCACCATGACCTGAGCACCTTGAATTTATAAATAAAAGAATTATTACGTGCAGACATTACAACATGAAAATTAATTCTTAAGTGCTTGGAGTCTTACAAAAATTTCAGCAGGTTTTCTAAAGCAAGTGATATGAGTTCATAAACACGCATTTTTCCGCTCTTAAAACATTGCAGGTCAACAGAGTGCTAGAGGAGACACTAACAAAACCTGTGCTCTTTTATTGAGAGAGCAGAGCGTTTGGAAGGCAGAGTACCCAGCTGTTACACTGCAGCACTCTAATGGCACCTCTGGACACCACGATAGTGATAAAGCATGACAGCATTGTCTAACAAGTCAATTGATAACCAGCTCTGGGAATGGCAAGAGAGCATGCTTTAGTTGCCATTCAGCACAGTGTTCTCCATTTCAGTGTCTCTAGAAGATCCTCTTAGCAAGGGGGAATGGTGAGGTCTTCTCCCCTTTGTGTAAGAGTGCACTTCCAATGGCCTCTTGGGCAGCGGATGCCCAAAATTGAGTTGGATGGTACCCAACCTCTGGCACCCCCCCTTTGTGGAGCTCCTCACTAGCCAGGGGGTGTCCCAGAAGAAGATAATTAGGCTTGTGCTAGTTCTGCTTCCTCTGATCCCTAAGAAAGAGTTAATTACAGCCTTCTCCCTTTTGCTCAAAGGTGGCTGGGTATTATCATCAGAGCTGTAATTATTCATGCTAATTACTTATTTGGAGAGGGAGAGAGAATGAGAGAGTGAAGCCCCAGACTCCACATCAGCCATTGGCAGAGCAGAGCAGACCAGGTGCACTCCGTTAGGGTCGGATCAAGGTGGGGCTTGGGGGGTGGCAGGAGGTTGGGGATGCAGGAGCAGCTGTGAGTGGACACCAGCAGACCTGGCCCTTCTGATGCTGCTGCCTCCTCTGGGACTGAAGAAAAAGAGCATGCACTTCTTGCAGACCTTCCTCCGGTGGAGGGCACTCCGAGGTAATCCTGGCTGGAGCCTTTGTTGATTCGGTGGCTTAATTAACCTTTTGCTCTCTGCTTTTTCCTTTGGTTTTGAATCTCCCTAGGAGGGAGCAGGGTGGGTTGTGAGCTGCTTGGCAGAGGGCTGTGTGTGGGCTGATTATTTCATTAATGGAACAGGAACTTGGGTGACCCCTGGCTGCCTCGGTGCCAGCGCCAGCGTGCTGCCTGAGCAAGTTGGGGAGGGGAAAGGAGGTGATGTGTTTTGTCTCTCCTACTTCTGTGCTTTTAATAAAAAGACTGCCTTCTTTTGGAGGTGTATTCCTGTAAATGAGTCTGGGTTTGCATGTTGAAGCCAACTGGTTTTAAGCTCCCTTTGTTGGTGGCGGGGGGCACCTGTTTATTTGATGGCACCAGTGAAGTGCTTGGAAGGCAGCAGTGTGGTGAAGCTGAGTGTGCTGTAGAAGCTGGGATCAGGTGGGAAAATGCTTCCTTTGTGCAGGCAGTGGGAAGTTGCCTCCTTTGGTGCACCTGGAGGGATTTGGGGATGGAGGTGTGCCCTGAGTGTGGTGGCACACGACGGCTTTGTCCAAAGTGAATAAATTGCTGTGAGGTGGGAGACTGCTGTGAGGGCTTGAATCATCCCCACAACAGAGTGGTATGCTGTGCTTTTATTTTTCACTGGAACAGTGGGAACTGCATGTCCTCCTTGACCCAGGTCACTGACTGCTCCTGGTAGCTCCTCAGTGTGCAGATCAGTGCTGAGCGCTCAGCTGTGATGCAGGTTGCTTTTTTTGTTGGCTCTTCTGCTTTAATCCTTTGGTTCCTGCAGTTCTTAAGGCTAAGGAAGAACAGCCTTGAGACTCATGTTTAAAGGTAACTTGAAATATGCAGTTTTTAACAAAATAACCATAGAGAGCTGCCCCTTCCCTTCCCTGTTCCTCTGCATTCTGACAAAGGTCTCTGCCATCGTTCTTACGGCCAGCATCTGTGTGCTGTGCTGGAAGCCAAACTGGACTGCTTCCTTGAGGAGATCTTAAATTCCTCTTGTGTTTTATCTTTCTACTTCAGGAAAGACTTGCCATAATCATATTATGAGTAATCTTTTCACCTGGGCATTTTATTACTTGTTTAAACTGCACAGACTTTCCATTCCCATACCTTTTTCCTGCCAGGGAAAGCTGGCTTAAGCACAGTGAGCTGAGGACCATGGGGATGGGGAGATGTTTCCTTGCCAGTATTGGGGCAGTTTGGATTTGCAAAGAGGTTGGAGGTGGGGATCGCTGTCCTAACAGATAGGGTGATGCTGAACCTGAGCTTAAGATTTATTTCTAGTCCTTTAAGTCTTTTGCCTGCTGCTTATTGGGAACAGAAGGCACATCCAGAAAGACAAGGAATCCGAATTCACTGCAGTGCTACAATCGAAATAGCCTTTATTTTAAGCCCACACAATCCTTCTAGATCTACACCCTCTGAAGACAGCAATTTTTTTACTTCTCTTGAAATGCATGGGCACTAAGAACCTACTTGCTTCCTAAGGAAACTGGTTAAAATAGATTTTTCTGTATATGTGTTTTGTTCTCTTGTTTTTTCCCTTTCCCTTTGTGTCTTCTGAAAATTACCCTCACCCTTTGTGGTTCTGACTCCAGGCTGTGTGTAAGGGTACATTATCCAACTAATTGCTACTTAATACTTTCCTTTGGACATTAGATTTCCCAAACAATTCCTATATAAAGCTGTTGCACAGCACTATAGCAAGCTTGCTTTCGATCTGCCTGTGGTTTGCTCCTCAAGGCAGGGTTGCAGGGTTACAAATGAATATTGACCTTCTTGCACCTGTGTCACTCAGTAGCCTGAGGAGGTCTGGAACCTTTGGGCTGTTGGCCTGATCTTTGCTTAATGAAGTTTAAAGGCCAGGTGTTGGTGCCACTGGGGAGGAGAACAATGCTCTGGAGGCCAGCAGGGCCCCTGGGAGACCACAGACTTCCTACTGTCTGTGTGGGACCAAGATGTGAGGGAAATACAAATGTCCATGGAGGAATGGTGTATGGCAAACGGTGCACTGCTCTGATCAAGGTCCTGCAGTTGTGGGACCCAACAGGAGCAGAATTTACTTTGAAAATCTCCATGGATTATGTCCTTCTCAAACCACTCCTTGATGGATTTTCACCTCTCCTATTTCTGCCTTGAGATCAGAGTTACCTCATGTAGGTAGGGAGGAACTCTGAGATAGGACTTTCCAGCCCAGCTGTTGCTGTAGGGAGCAATCAAAAGAGCCGTCAGATACTGCACTAAATGTCCCTGTTGGCATGGGCTGGTGCTGGGTGCTGGCTTGAATTGGGCTATGGCCAAAGCTGTTTTGCTGTGATGGTCTTTGTAGCTGTTCTCCAGGAAAGGAAGGTGACAAAGCTGCCAGGACAACTTGTCCACTTGCTGCTTGATGCTGCGAGCTGCTGCTGTGTGTGTTCAGCTTCTGGAGGATGACCAACGTGCATCCCAGGGATGATCAGATTTGCTTTGTACGAAGCTGGCTCTGGGAGGAGATGGGTTGAGAAAGCTGACTTAGTCTGCGTCAGCCACTGCAGTAGTTGGGGCAGTGTTGCAGTTTTCCCCCATTTTTTTTTTTGCTGACAAAATCTGTTAATTAGAAGGCTATATCAATCACCACTCATTGTGTTTGACACACCTGAGACTTGATGTTAATTTTGGACCTGCTCTGCATGGCGTCTGTGTCTGCCTGCCTGTCTGTAGGGAATAGGGCAGTTAATAAGCAATAAAAGTTCTTGCTCCATCTCTTCGCAGCATATCTGTGTGTGGGGGAGCCAAAATGGTCAAGAGACTGCATACAAAACTGCACAATTTTAGTGTATAACAAAAAAAAAAGCCTGTAAGTTAGCTATGAAAATAGCAGAGCTGAGAAAAGGTGTTTTGCTTGGAACCCTGATTATTTTTTTTTTTTGTGAGATATGACTTTTTCCTTATTTTGTCCTCGTGACGTTGATGAGGGCATCCTGTGCTGCCCTCATCCCCACCAGGACTTCAGAACCCTTTGTCAAGTCTCTCTGTCATTTTGTCTAAATGGTGCCGTGCAGCGGTGATGCAATTTCTGCTTCCGCTGAGGGTGATCAATGTGTACATATGTGTGTATATATATATATATATATTACTAATGCTGAGATATGTAACCAGTTTCTCCTACATTCTTGTGCCTATGCAGCATTTATGGTGGGGATTTCATGGGCCATCCCCAAGCTCACAGACAGACATGTTGCAGCTTCTGTATTTTCCTTTCCGTGCTCAGCTGTAGCTACAAGGTCCTTCATGCATTAACGGTCATCTTTCATTTTTCCAGCGTATACCTAAATATTCTTAACAGTATTACCTTGACAATTAATAAGCTGTGCTGCCCTGGCATTGTGCTGTTTTGTTTTCTTAACTCCTGCAGCATCATGCACACATCCAGATGTACAAACCCACCGCGTTGTTTTCTGCTGAGGTTCCCACCAGCTGCAAAGCTTTGGTATGTTAACTTTTTCTTTATTGAGCCTTTGCAAAACTTAAGTTCCTGTGTGAATTTTGCATGAGGGGAGCAGCAAGAACAAATGTCAAACCAGGATCTCTGTTCATGTTGAAAGGATGGGAGAGAAGATAAAAGGAGTATCTTGTGCTTGTGTTAGATTCATTGGGAATGTGAATGAATCATTATGATGACTAGGCCAGCCTCTCTCCTGGCTTGCAAACCTGAAGGACTTGGTGCAGTGCCTGATTCTGCCTGATACATGGGTTTCTTGTGATGGTTGTTATTATTTTTTAATTGTACAGCTGCTATTTGTTCTGATCAGCCTATATGGACAACAGCAACAAACAGTCTGTGCATTGCAGCAGCATTTTTTTTTTCTTGCAGGGTGATGCTGTGACCCTGTGTGTGTGTGAGGGAATAAAAACATTAAACTGCATCTTCTCTGTCCCTGCTCTCCTCCCCCAGCCCTGCGTTAGCCATTTTACAGGAGCTGTAGGCCCTCGCAACTGCGAGCACATGCTGCTCTCTTGCGGAGCTGCGTGCATTGCAGGCTGAGCCCAGCTCGCAGCAGGCTGCTCGCCTTGCAGCCTTAGGTGGGTTGCTGTGCATGAAAGGCCTGGTTTAGCAGCCTCTAAACAAGTGATGCTCCGTTTAGGAATGGGAAATGGGATTTGCAGGTGATAAAATGAGGGTTTCTCCTGTGCAAAACTATTTCCCCTGCATGGGATGTAGCACAGAGGAATTGTTTGTGGAGCTGGCTTGGCTTTGGAGGATGGGTGAGTGAGGAAGGATGGAATCAGGAAAGGTTCTCCATTCTGTTTCAGAGCTGAGCTGACATGGAGAGCCCACCTAATTTGTATGTTAGAAACCTGCCTGCATGCCCAGCATACTCCCTGCATATCCTGTGTCTGCTGTGCCACAGCATGAGGCAACCGGTCCCTGCTGAGTACAAGGCAAGAGGTGGAACAAACTTGAGATCTGGGCTGCTCCCAGAGGGGAACAGGAATTGTAGCTCTACTGAGGAACCTGCTGAATCCCAACGTTGTCTTTGCAACTCTTGGAAGCTTTACTAAATAGTGCTTATCGTGTCTGCTAAAAGCAGGGTCCGTTTTGGAGAGAAGCTCTGTTGTCTCTGAAGGACAGGGAACAGGGAAGGTTTGAAGCTGGGCTGCAATCACAAGAGGGCAGAGCTGGCTCATGGTCCTGTACTCCTCCAGCCATGGAGCTGGAGGGACATCAGGAACCAGCCTGCTGCCCTGTGCTGGTGGCAGTCAGGACTGTGACAGGTACAGGGCTGTGAGCATGAATGTGCCTCTGTCCTTCTGACCCTGGCCTTCTGCATCAGTGTTACTGGGGGGGAATATATGAGTAAGATGAGACCCTTGCTTGTGACCCTTCTCTGGCAGCAGCACTCGTGCTGTGCTGTGCTGTGCTTGTGGGAATCTCACTGTGGCATTAATAAAGGTTTCATATTAATATTGATGTTAGAATTGAAAGCATCAATTGAAAGCATCGTGGTTGTTAATTAGTGGCTGAATGGTGGCTCGAGCAGTGTTGGTAACGATACATGGTAATAGGGCTTCCCAGGCAACATCTGACCTAAAACACACAAACAGCATAAATGCAAATCATGGGTTCAGTTTGGATTGAAAATTGTGGTGGCATCATTGCTAATGAACGTGTCTTCCTAGCAGAGAGCTAGTGTCTGCTGTGGTACAAGGAGCTGGAAGGATCACAGTGGGATCTGACTCCTGATCACCTGTTGATGGCTGCTCTTGGCACCTATTTTGAATGTACTACTCTGTACTATGGGAGTTCTCCTGGGTTGGGAGAATAGGGTGGCATTCCAGTTCTATTTCCTGTAAAAATAAATAAATGAAACAGCTGTAAAACTGAAGGCAGAACCATGGCATGATCCAAAATACACTGGCATCTCCTATGGCTCTTCCCTGCTGTGAATGGTACTTAAGAACAGCCCTCCTACACAGCTTCATTAGGGTTTGCAGTCAGCTCTGCTGATCTGTCAGGCTTCTCTGGTGTGTGTCTGTGCTAGTTAGGCACAGTGCTCGTGTTTGCACCCTGGATCCACCTCTAATGAGGTGATAGCAGATGGCATGCAGCATTAGCCTTCTTGGCTACTCTCTTTACTTACTTTCTTATCAGACACGGCTCTTGTGCTAGTAGGTGATGGCTGAACTCCATTCCATGAGCTCTGCTCTCCAGCAGACTCCTCTCTTCTTAATCTTGTATGCAAGGAAGATAAGATAGAGGGGTTGGGGGAGGGAATCCAGGCCAGAAGCAGCCAATAGAGTAAAAGAAAACTGTAAGAGCATCCTAGATTGTGTGTCTTTGAACTCAGCCATTTTCAGTGTCATTCTTGTCATCCTTTTATATTTTCCCCCTACCTCTATCTTATCAGTCTTAGGAGTTGCTTTGAAATGGATTTTTCCTTAATTTACCCTCACTCCCTCATTTGTCTAATTCAAATACTGTTTTAATCCTTTTCTGGCCCTACCTGAGCCCAACATTTTCACAGGAATTTAAAAACTTATTCCACTGGTTAGTTGCTTGCTCCCTCATTTGCTGGCTGGGTGCCTAATCCTTGGGTTTTGTAATCTGCAGGGAGGTGGTGTCTGGTAGCACACAAATGGTGCATAAGGTAGGTCGTGCTAGTGCAGGCACGCAAGCACGCCTCAATAGCTCCTGGAGCACAGCCAGCTCCCAGTGGTGCCAGCCAGGGCAAGGGTGACAGTGTGTACTCGTCTAAACAAGCAGATGCTCTTTGTTGCCAGTGTGTAGCAGAGGTGCTTATGGCAATGCAGAAGGGCCTGATGGTGGGCTCTCTGGCTGTGGGTTCCAAGCTAGCGCAGCACAAGAGGGATCCCACAGCTGGACACTGTGATAGCTCTTCAAGATTCTGTACAGAAGCAACATCAAATGATACTAACTTCCTCTATTGATCTCCAAAGAGGGGCTTCCCAAGGTACTGTGCAGGAGGTGACCAGGAATGCTTTTCCTTGGGTGTCTTCCCAAGAGAAGTAGACCTTTTTCTTGGGAGGTATTCAATTAACAAGGGAGCTGGGGATAAATGTTGCCCTCACCTTAATGGGAATGTACAGGGAACATGTTTGCTAGACTTAGCTTGTCTTAACAAGGCTGAAGAGCCTGGTCTAAGATGCAGGGCAACAACTTCTGAAATTGCTTAAGCCTAAACCTGTCCCTAGGCAACAACATTTGCCTCAGTGAAGGCTCATCTCACACCTGTATGCTCATTATAGCTGAGTTCTGTTTAAGCACACTCATGGTAGAGCATCCCATAAAATACAACCACTTACGCTTCAGCCATCTTATCCCCACTAAGTAAAAAGTGAGGATTGTTTGTGCCTCTGAGAAGAAAATGCCATGTAACACACAACTCCTTTATACCTAAATGTGTTCTTGGTAGACCAAAACCACTTAAAAACAGCTGTAGCAAGAGCATGACACTGAGGCTGAATGGGACCTGGTGCTGCCTTCTACCCTAAAATCTGATTTGGGAAGTGTCCTGTACTACCTTAATACAGCATCCTTTTTGCAAATGCATTTGAACAACAGTCTTGGGAACAACCTCAAACATAATACCTGATCAAATTGTGCTCATGATGTGTCAGATTAGCTGCAGATGCACTGCCAAAGCAATCTTGTTTAATAGGTTTCTATCTTCTGTACCAGTGGATTGAAACGGGTGAAAAAGATCTGGAGTTCTGGGCCACAGCATGTGGGAGGAAAGCAGCCTCTGAGTCACTGCTGGTTAATAAATGACAACGGAATTGAAATGCCTAGAAAGCCCCAACCATGCTCTCACGTAGATTGCTAATTGTTGATTATCTGCAAAGCTCTGACCTAACTTTGTTTCCCTAATGAAAAAGAGGATTAAAATGGTCTTTTCTCTACCATTTCAGCTGAGCTGTAATGGCATGCAGAAGGCATTGAGTTGTGGGGTGGGTGGGATGCCCTAGGCTCCCTTAGTGGCTCATCTCCCCTGCCTTCCCCTGCACAGTCCTGCAGGGATCCTGTACTCTGGCAGCATGTTGGTGGTGGATCCTGGCAGTGCTTCTCAGCTGCCTCCTCTCCCATAGTTGTGAGAACCATGGTGCAAAGGGTAGCTGCCCCCTCTTATTCTGCGAGGAGTCCCAGGGCATCATGCTGGAAGAAAGGAGGAGTGCTGGGTACAGAACTGCTGCTGCCTGTGCCAAGAGCCCCTTTTAATTCCCAAAAGGATGAGGGTACTCTTCCAGCATTTAAAGCTTGAGGCTCAACCAGATATGTGTGTCTTGGGTTGGGGTGCTGCGTAATCTAAGATGTGCATGCTGAGATAGCATGAACGATGAGCTTACAGCTCGCTTTGAACTCAGTCAGAGGAAGGGCCAACTTTGGTCTCTCTGCTGACAACCCCAGGAGATCAGGGCTTTCGTATTTGTGTTTTAAAATGACTTTTTGCACCTAAAACTGCTGCTGACTGATTTTACAAAAGGACATGCTGGAGCTATAGCCTGGGGAGGTGTTGGAAGTATTAGTAGGTCATTGACTAAAGCTGTGTAAACCTTGCCAGGGCTGGGTTCGAGGTCAGAGCCTTGCTCCCAGATGTGCAGACACAGGCACACACCTGCCTCCGGCTCCTCTGGGCTCACTGTGCTGCCAGCTCCCTCCTGGCTGTCCCTGTCTGCCTGATCCTCTGGAAGGTAACACAATGCTTTCCTAAATTTCACTGCATGAGTACTATGGGTGTTGTCTCTTCTCCCCCCACCCTCTTTTGAAAGCCATCTTAAAAACTGCACAGCTATTTAAATGGCAGCTTGATGGGAATCCATAGCAAATGACTCTGCAATTAGTAAATCTTTCCTATTGTGACAGCTCTATTATTAAACTGCCACACATGCCAGGCTATTAATCCACTGTCTCCACAATCCTCATGCTATCCCTTCCTTGCCCATCCTTTTCACTGCTTTTTTTTCTTGTTGTTTAAAGTTTCTGCTGCCTTCCAGTGGGTGTTTCTGGGGAGGGAGTAGGAAGGTTTGGTGGCACCATCTGTGCCAGGGGAGGTTCAGCTTGAACATCAGGGGAAACTTCTTCTCCATAAGAGTGAAAATGCATTGGAACAGGCTGCTCAGGAAGTGGTGAAGTCAACTGAGTTGTTCAAGGTGCATGGAGAGGCGGTATTTAGAAACATGTGTTAGTGGGTAATGTGGATGGTTGGTGATAGGTGGATGGTTGGACTTGATGGTCTTAGAGGTCTTTTCCAACCTTAGCAATGCTGTGATTCTATGATCTCTTAGGAGCTGCCATCCACAACTTGCTTGAAACTTTTGCTGCTTCATAACCAGAGAATGTGAAACTGTCATTGGCAAAAGCCAAAGTTTAGTCCTCAGGAAATCACCTTTTGTTTTCAGGAGGGTGAAGGGGTGCTGTGGGGAGCTGTGGCAGTGAACAGGTGGCAATATTGTCTTGGTGGAGAGAAGGGCTCCCTCCCTGGGAATAATCATAGCTTTCCCAAGATCAGGTAGTGGAAGATATCAACCCAATATCTCAGGCTTAAAAACTGTTGTGTGGGTAAAGTGAAAGGCAACCAAAGTCATCCATGAAGGAGTAGCACCTTATTTTTAAAGACTCTTTCCCTCGGCCTCAGTCACTTAAATGTGGCCAAGATGGTGCAAATCAGCTCTGCAATATAAATACCTAAATGAGGTCTGCATCCTGTTGCTATGGGAACTTCCCCAAAGCCTGGGTATATGCACAGCATTGGTGCTGCACTGGGAATGTTGGATGCCTCCGAGCTGGGGCATCTGGTCAAAGAGATCTGCAGGGTTGGCAAGTCCAGGGAAGGGCTTCTGTCTCCTGTGGCTGCCGAGGCATTAAAGAGCATGAGGGTCTGCATCCATGTAGTGCCAGCTTTGGTTCCTTAGAATGAGGGATGGGCTTCTGCTGAGCTTGCTGCCCTCTGTTAGCTGTGGTTATTTAGGAGGCTTTTAAATATAGTATTATACTCCTAATTGTGCTGAAATCCCTCAGTCTGGCTGGATTTATTTGGAATTATGCTCTTTTGCTCAACTGCCAAATCCAGTCACATGCTGTCTACAGGGAGTGAGGGCTACTGGTGTGCTTGGATTGCCCCAAGCAGCGAATCCTGTTTCTTTGTGGCAGTGGTTGCAGTGGGGGCTGTGTGGAGGCTGTCCCTGGAGGAGGGGAAGGTGGGAGAGGGGAGAGCTCCTCTGGGAGGTAGCTGATGTGGCAGCGATAGGACTGACTGGTGAAGGACGCTTGTCTTCCTATTCCTCCAACTGTTGTTCTGCCCAAAGGACTTCACGTGCAGAATGAGTTGTTCCAGGGGTTACTCAGGCTATCTATGCTTTGTATAGTTAACAGACTATTTAACACAGCTGCCATTCAGATCACAAATATCCCTTGCAGTGGCCTGCCTAAAAAGAAGACCCTACGGGCTTGCATGCTACTTCTAAAGGAATCTGGTTCTTAATTACACTTGAAAATAACAGGAAATGCAGGTAATCATTACCAAAGATCCCTGGGTCACCATCTGCTTTGCACACGATGCTCTCCAGGAGCATGGAGTTCCTGCTGGTGGCACCTGGAGTCCTACAAGGAAGCGCTGATGGCCCTTTGCCATCCTCAGGCTGTGTGTTGGCTCAGAGCACCTGTAAGCTTCATTGCTCTGATCCTTTTGGTCAAAGCCTGTTTTCCTCTTGTCTCCCCCCATCTCTCAACATACATTCACAACTACGTAAAGAGCAAGCCCGTAATTTTCACTCAAATCTCCACATCCTATTAAGCCTTGTGCTGCTTCTTAGCAACAAATTAATAGCTGAGAGAAAAGGCTTTACAGTACAATGTATTTTAGAGAATGAATATTCTTAAATTACCATTCTGTGAGTAACTGGGGAGAGTATTTCTGTTAGAAGAAACTTTTTCTAGGGATCTCTTTTCAACCTGTAGTGCCAGCTCCTGTTGTGCAGTAAGTCTGGTTATTACTGGTGTCAGGGATGTCAGCTAGCATGAAGGTGGGAGACAGCAAAAGCAAGGCTTTAGAGCTCTTCTGAAAACACTCACATTTTCTCTTTGTGCCTTAAAAAAAAAAAAAAAAGGCAGTCAAACCTTTTTTTTCCTTTTTTGCCAAGTTTGCAGCTTCTAAACGTGGTTTCTTGGCAATAATTCCTACAGTGTTGATTCTGGCCTGAATTCCGTGTGTTTGCCTTTGTGCAGTAGTGCAGCTTGCAGCCGGGAGGCTCTTGGGGTTGTTCCATTCCCCTTGCACAGAAATATGCCAATGGAGTAGGAAATGTAGCACTGAGGCATGAACTTGTACAGCACGCTGCTCCCCGGAACAGCAGAAACAATGGACAGCACAGGGAAATGAGATACTGAGGGAACAGCTCTGCCCTAAATACTGCTCTGAACTTTGTGGTGATAATGAATGAATAGCTAACTGTGGGGCTTGTTGCCACGTGTAGTTGAGGCAGCAGAGTATGCACTTGCTTCTTGGTGTCATCCAAAGGTGCCCAGGGAGAGGCTTCTTGCACACACACTGGGTCACTGAGTTAATGGAATTGTGAGAGCACCCCCTCCTAACCTGTGCATTTACCATTAGTATCCAATCTGGATTTTGATTGTATGGGTGGTTGTCACCTGCATGCTGGGTTTTCTCCCTCAGTTGAGGACATGCTTTGTGTGATAGAGATCCCTGCTGATTGCAGAGTGATGACTGGCAACAGTTCATCCTCATTTGAATGCTAAATACTCAACTTCTCCAGCTACTGAAGGACTTTATTTAAGGCAGCAATTCAGTGACTGTTAAAGACAGGGGTTTGAATAGGTGAATTTTTTGGCCGAAATGTGTATATATTCAATTTCCAGAGCTTAGTTGAGCTTGAGAGATTTCTCTGTCTGGTGCCTATTCCATAGACTCGTGTCTTCTACTGCCGGGTTTGACTGAGATGTTCTTCTATGGGTGGTGATTGCCATGCTGTCCTGCTGGGTTTTGATATGTTCTCTGTGACAGTGATTCAGCAGGGAACTCCAGGCTTGAGGAGGAGGGATAGAGGAAGCAGTTAATGAGCCGTATTTGTTGTTCTTTCAAGAGATGAATCTCCTCTCTAGTTTACAGATTGCTAAAGTTAGGCACTTTATTCCAAGCAGCTGAGATGAATTGTTCTCTAGGGAAAGGCATCTTTCTCCACCATCCTGGAGGAAGCCCAGGTGATGCTCTCCTGTTTGTGGGGCACTGCTCCTTGATGGGATCGATCCTTTGTTTAGCCTTTTCCTGGGAAATACTGCTCTCGTTCAGAACAGCACTGCTGAGCTTTTGTGTTGCAAATACTGGCTTTGCTTTCCTGCCAATTCAACACCAAATGCTTCATCCTTCTCCCCACTGCTTGTGGCCTCAAGAGCTCTGTTGCTTTTTGAAGGCAGGGTCTGGGTGGGGCAGGCAGGCCCACTGCTACAAGGGATGGTGTGGCCTTCCCACCATCTGATAACGGGAATATGAAAAACATTTGTCTGGTTATCCCTCCTGGATCTTTCAAGGAGGAATTGCATGCCTCATTTTCCAAGGAGGGTGGGTGCAGGTTTCCCTGCCCTGTAGCAAAAGTATTTGTGCTCTCTCAGCTTAAATGGAAGTTGATCTTTGAGCAGCTCCTGTAAATCTTCTCCCAGCCCAGAGAGCAGCAGCCAGGTCCTGGCCACCCTGAAGTTTGTGGAAGCACGCACTGATTTTGGGATAATGTCTTTTCTGCCCACGTCCAAGTGGCACTGGCTACCAGTTACAAAAGGAGAATGGTAAATCCATCTGTTAGCTGCTCTCTCCTGCAAGATTTACTTCCATCGTGGGTTTTATAGGCTAATGCTGTGTCTTTCATGATGGGGATGTGTGGTGGAGGAAATTTATTGTTCCCTTCTTAATAGATGGCTGTAATTTCATTTCAGAACAGCCATTTTATGTGTGAGAAAGCAATTCCATTATGCCACTGCACAGCACTGGGAGCATCTGTGGCAGTGGGGGCATTTGGATTAAAGAGAGTAAAGGCTGCACATCTGCTGCCCTCCACCCCTATTCACAGAACACAGTGTTAATCCTGAAGAAAAGAGAGCAATTAGCTTGTAAACCCTTTCTGAACCCACTGGAAGATTAGCCATTTTCAATTAAAGCATTTCAGCTGGAAAGATAATGGACTAAAATTTCCAGCTTTTTAAAAATACTATTATTGACCATGTGGTTTTATTTCTGTCAATTGACATCCTTTATAATTAGCTACCCTGGGATATTAGGCCTGATTTGTGCCATACCCTGTTCCCCACTCTTTCCCTTTATAATACAAATGGCAGACAGACTTTGTGGTCCATCTTCTGCTTGTTGCAACCAGCACAGACCCACTGTTTTTGCCTACACCCACGTCAGTGATGAGCTGTAAGCAGCACTTTTACAGGTTCCCATAACTCGTAAGAGAAAGGATAAACCTTTACCTACCAGTGTGCTGTTCTTGTGGGGCCCAGATGGGAGGGGAAGGCTGATCCCATCTTGCAAGCCTACAATAAGAACAAAATGCAGTCCCTCAGGGAGCTCTGAGCACTCCAAAGCCAAAATATTTTATTATTTTTCACTGATCCCCATTGCTTGGAGGCTGCCTGTTGCTGTGTATGGCTCCATTATGGCCCACCTTGGGACAGAAAACTGATCACTGCAAGGCCTTTGGGGTCATCCCTCTCTGCTTATTGTCTTTCCTCCCCTCGGTGCTTCCCCTGGCTGATGCCCATGGTATCATCTAGTGGGCTTGAAGCTTTGGTCCCAGGACTGTGGCCAGCCCTACCCGTGCTGCTGGCAGTGGCCGTACCACACAGAAGGCACCAAGGCTGTTTATTCAGGAAACTGTTCAGTTGTGTAGGCTGAGGTGCCCAGCAAGGAAATTAACCCTCTGACCACAGCCAAGGACTTCAGAATGAGGTAAGCTCAGTGAGCTGTCTGAATGCAAAACTGCCCAGAGGCTCTGACTTCTGGGGGCGGTGTGGGCTGTGCTATTCTGAGTCACTGGAATGGTTGGCGTTGCTCTGCACGTTGGCTGTCTCCCAGGCAGACCTTGGCCACATCCCACCTTGCTGCACTGTGTCTCTTCTAGAAGAGTTGCTTCGTGTAGATGCTGTAAGGTGTAAGAGTGGATGTAAAAGCTGTTACAGTTTTTTTGCCTGTAAGGAATATGGCTCAGTACTCTTGGGATCTCGCTCGCCTTATCGTGTGACTGATACCAACATTGTCTTTTTGCAGTTGGAGCTCCTCCTGCTATTTCTTCTTCTGTCAAAATGCATATGAAAATAGCCCTGCAAAACATTTCATATCTCAGCTAGTTAACACAGCACCTTGGAGAGAAGGCATCTGATGCAAGAGAGTACAAATGAAGGCTCATTAAGCAGGAATTCAGTGATTCTGTTGGATGCCCCAGCAATTAAATTTCCTCTCGATTCATATGCAGGTCAGGAGTTTGGAGGGAGAATACAGGAAGCAAAGCGCTGTGGCTCTGTACTATGCAAATTAGTGTTAACATGGCATTTCATTTATTGTTAATGCATTGTTACACTGCTACTCATTGAAAAGAAACTGTGTGACAACTGTGAAAACTTATGACCCACTTGCTTATTTATCCCTATGTGTTGGCAACGGTATCTCTGAAAATACCAGGAGAAATCTTTTAAGGGAAGATCAGAGGTTTTCTTTCCACATAGAGGAGTGATATTGGATACTGACTCAATGTTCAGACCTCTTTCCAGCCACTGTAAGCTGTAGTGCTGCATTGCTCTCCTCTTTGGGGTGAGATGTGCCAGAGCCCATGGGACTGCTACTGGAAGGAGACTTTGTTTGGGTTCAAGTGCCAGATGCTTTTGGAGCGAGAGGAGCAATTTTCCAGTCTTCTGCTGCAAAGATATCTGGATTTGTAGCTGCAAACAATTTGCTCTCATGCTAAAGCACTGATCCCTACTAGCCCACAAGCTGGGAGCTGCTGAGTATTGTTTTCCCTCTGTGGTGTGACTCTGCTTTTCTGCACAGTTCCTCCATCCCTGCTCAGTTCTCTGCTGGGCTGCTTCAGTGTGTGCTCAGGATGATTTCTCTTGTGTCATTGCACAGCTGAGATGCAGCTTTTTGGGGTGACCTCTGCTTACAAGGTCCCCAAATTAGCTCTTTTGCATCATTAGGCCTGGCTGAACAGTAGGGGATCTTGCTTCAGCCTATTTGTCTTCCTCTGCTCCTCTTAGCAGCTCTGGAGTCTACAGCCCTGAATTATTCCTGTTCTGAATACCCAAATCCAAAAATCCACAGTTCGAGATAAATGATGGGATTTCCCCTTATGTTCAGTGATTAAGAAAATAATTGCATAGCATATATACAGCATTAATGGAGAAGGATGTACTCCATACTGTCCTGAGAACCACTGCTCTTAGCCTTTGCGTAACATGAAGTAGGGATTTAAGTGAAGGACCTGCAAGTGTGGTTGCTCCCCATAGTTCAGACAGTGCCTGCTTTGGTCTGAGCTGCTTATACTGGAGTTTTGGGCCTGTTTGTACAACTGGGGCTCACAACTGAAGTGTTAGCTAAAGGAGGCAGTCAGGAGGAATTGCCTGGAGGAGGCAGGTTAACTGTTAAAGTTAAACCCACAAAATCTGGAAAATGCTTTGAAGTGATGCAAGAGCACAGCTTCAGGCGTGGCTCTGGCAATGGCTCTTGACTCCTGTTGACTCAAGATGCACCTTTTCGCTTCTCTTAGCTAAAAATGTTCTAGCTAAGTCAACTTAGATGCTTGCAAAAAGAAAGGGCTGAGCCATTGCAGGCTATGATTAGTTTCTGGTCTTGCAATAAAGAATAAAACAATTTGGATAGAAACAATCAGTGTTCTAGGGATGGACTCACTAAGGACTGGGATGTTTTACCCCAAGAAAACACGTTGTTTGTAGTTTTGGCAGGAGAAAGTGCCTGTGCTTATGTCTACATGGAATAGGGAAGGAAATGTTCCCCTGCTCTTAGGAGGGAGTGGGAGGAAGGTTGCCTGGGGGACACTGGTTACTGGGAAGAGATCAAGAGTTTTGGGTTTTAAAAACTGGAACATCCAATCACTGCAGTTTTTGGCTTTCCCTCCTGAGAGGGGAGCGTGCTGCTTTAACATGTGTTTCAGATAGATCAGTGAAGCTGGTGCACAGGCAAAATCCATCACTGGGGAGTGCCAGATTGCTGGTGTTCCATGGAGGGGTCACTGCAGAGCTTGGTTCTTGCCATTACTCAGAGCTCCAGGAGGCTGCTGGCATTCACTGCTGACTTCTCCCCCACCACTTCCCTACTTGCTGACGGGCAGTGACAGATGCAGATGGCTCTTTTGAAAATGGTTAAGCAGAAAAATGTACAGTGAGTGTTTTAGTGTGCTTAGAGATGAAGGAGATGGGTGGGGGGTCTTGGAGGTACACTCAGCAACATTCTCCATCTCTGTGCTCTGTGTAAGTGTGCAGCAATGGCTCTGATTGCCTACTGGATGGGTAAATGTATCCTGCAGTGTTCATTATCTATAATAAGTTAATGTTTAGGACTGGCTTGTGGAGTTCACACTTAAAGGAAAGAATAATCAGAGTTCTTCCTCTGGTTCCATTATGAAATGATTTAAATTCCGGACTTCTTAAACAGATCTTTTTAAGAAGTCCATTTTCATCTTCCTATAGAAATATATAAGTAAAGAACTGTTATGTTTTAAGTCAGCTTCCAAAAAACAGAGCATCTGCTTAGGCTAAACAAAAGCCCCATTGCAAGTCTCAGGCTGCTGTGCTGTTGTCTGGGGTTTCTGAATAAGCACAGCTAAGGAAAATTGGAGCAGGTGAAATGGAGCAAGTGTGGGGCCATGGATAGTTGGGTAATCAGCTGTGAAATTTCTTTCACCAAGAGGGTAATGGACCTTCTTCTTGTCCCTCCTCCTCTTCCCCATCAGCTGTAGCCCAAAATCAGTCAAGGAGAGGCATATGCTCCCCAGACCTCTTGATTTTGCAGAGCCAGGCTGGAGTTCCCAATTAAAATCAGTCTTCCCAGCAATCCACCTGGGAGCACCAGGTCTACTGTGCCAGAAACCAGTCTTGAGGGGGTGATGGGCTGGCAGAGAGAACTGCAGCCCAAAGTAGACCGCAGTGTGTAGAGGTGCATTTGTAAACTGAAGAAGTTGGTGGGGAGAAGGGGATGGCAACGTCAAATCTCTATTTAAGATCTGAATTTAAAAGAAATAGCAAGCGTCTGCGTCAGTCTCTTCTGAACCCCCCCTAACCCGAAGCAATTTCTGTTGCTATTAATGTGATCTTTATGTGCGGTTGGAACTTTGGCGTTTCTCGGCGCACTGTAAGTGCGTGTGGTTGGGTGTTTTTCCTCCTCGTTTTTCTCTGCCTGACTGTTCATTACGTTTGTTCAGCTGTCTTCAGAGAGTCTCCTGAGACTTCCTAATGTGGAGTGATGTAAGATGCTGTGTGTGTTCTCCCAGGCTCAGAGCGTGTTCAGTGCTAAATGGTCTGTTGCAGGATCTTGTAGTGTTGCACAGTCCTGTGACTTCTGATGAAGATACTTTTAGAGGCGATTAAATAAGTAATGGTTAAAGTCACAGGAGCAAATATCCATCAAGCAGTGGACTAAATCACTAACATTTTGAACAGCTTTTGATCTTCCTTCTGCTGTGCTCTGTCATCTTTGCATAAAAGTGTATTTTGTAAATGCCATCCCAACCAATTTAGGCTGTGTGAAGTTTCCAGCTCCACTCCCACCAAAGTTCTGGGAGGACTTGAAAGTTTGCTCTGGGGAAAGAGAACAAGTTCAAAAGCAGCAGAGTATTTGTTAGGTACAAGAAAAAGCAGGTGCTAGTACAGATGTATATAGAAGGGTAGCTTTCTTGCACCAGATGAATTTTGCTCAAAGGTCGGCCTGTTCTAGAAAAGAAAGATTGCCCTTTTCTCTGGACTGATGTCTTATGGGCTGGTACTGCCTCTTTAGCTGCATGCTCCCCTCACAAGCCCACATGGATGTTTCCAATAGGGACCACTTGGAAGCTGTTCCAACATGAACTTTCCTCAGCCCATTCTCTCCTCAGCTCAGTTTTTACACTGAATAGAAACCAGAGAAAGCATTCTGTATGCCCTCTTTACTCCTGGGGAGCAGTATGTGCCAAGAAAACCGAATGGCGTTCGTTCATTTTTTTACCCAGTGTTGAAAGGCTTTGTAACACCCCCTATCCCCTAAATTTACTCCTGTTTCCAGTGGGCACAGTGTTTGGGTCAATAACTCATTCTTAGGTGAGACTTGTTTGGTAGAGTGTTTTTGGAGAGCTTTTAGTTCAGGGCATACAATCATAAAGTTAATGCCAAGAGCTGGAGTGTGCAGACTGTTAAAAAACGGATGGTTTAGGTTGGTGCCTCATGGTCTTTTATGGCACCTATATATTTTGATGTCACAATGTGTCTGTTCTGGCTGCCTATTATTTTTTTTGGATGTGTGTGGTGTGCCCTTTTCCTTCCCCTTGAGAGACTCGAGCTTTTCACTTCAACTGATTTTAATATACTGCCACCTGAAACAGGAAGCAAGCATTGTGTTTATGGGTTTTGGCCAACAACCACAGAGTAAACATCTTTATCTGCTCCTCTCCGGGCTCCTGGCAGGCTGTGCCAGCTCAGCAAATAGCACAAACAGTTCTGGATTGGAAATTCCAAAATGCCTCTTCATTTTCTGATGGCAGAAGAGGGATGGGACAGCTCTGCCCAGTTCTCACCACAACCCAAAGCAGCTACAACTGTGTAGCAGACCTGTCCTCTCCTGCCATTTCCACTGGGACATGGATTAGTGGGCAATATTGGTGGTAGGTGAATGGGTTGGCCTTGATGTCCAACCTTAATGATTCTCTGATTCTCAGTGCAGCAGATATTCTGGGAAGGTCTCTATGGTGGCATGAGTGTGATTGCTTTGAGCTTTGCCTTAAAACACCTTATGGAGACGTCCACTTCGTGCATCCAAAGCAATGTGCTGTTCTCAAATTAGCATCTTCTCCTTATATTTGTGGTGCAAATGTAGATTTTTTTTTTTCCCCCCTTAAGATGAGGTTTCTTTGCAGGAAAAACATTAATAGCCATGTGAAAAGATTTCTAATTACAAATTTCAGCTCAATTACTAATTAAGTCTATTGTCAGACTGAACGACTTCTTAAAAACTAATTATGGACCAAATATTTCCTTTGGAAGTGTTTTTTTCTGACTTAGTAATTTTATTGCTTTTGTGTAAGTTATCTGTACACGAAACAGCTGAATTTGAACCAAAGTAGAGATGTTAGAGCCTTTCAATCCGAGCAAAAACCTCTGGCATTAGGCTGAAACCCAGTTCCCACTCTGAGTGTGGTGTCCCCACTTTGCAGAACTTCCTGCTAGCACATCCAGCTGTTCAGGCCCTTCAGAGCTATCCAGGTTTCATTTTCCTAAGAAAAAAGCCTTGCCCATGAGTTTCCTTCAAAACTTCCAAGCTCTTGGCCACATTCAACCAAACACTGAAGTAGACTCAAACTCATCTGACTCTCCTAAAGAAGCAGCCTTTGTGCTGCTGTGCTCCTCCTGCACCATCTGTGCATACAACCTTGCCTCTATACATGATGTCAGTTCCCAGGGGAATGCAGTGCCTATGGATAAGCTGCCTTTTGGATGTGAGATATAGGCTGGTGAACGTAAATGCAGACTGTGTCTCCCAGCATGACTTTTGGGGACCTTTGTTGTGCTGCAGCTTTGCTGCCTGTCCTGCCGAGTGTCCGAGGGAGATCACCTCACTGCATCTTCAGTGCAGCAAAGGGAGCAGATGCTGGTCTACTGAAACAATTTCCAGTCCAGTGCCCTACGCCCACCCCTAGTGCAGGACCAACTGCTTGAGGGTAAAGCAAGGAGCATCTGCCCTGTCCCCGTGTCCCAGCATTGCCCCAAAGCCCCACCACTTGCCCAGGCCCAAGCAGAGGGCTTGCACGTGCAGTGACAGTTGCTCTGCCCTTCCTAATAAAGGGTTAAGCTGAGTTTTCAGAAAGCGCTGCAGGCAGGCCATAAGACTGCAGCTTCATGCTCCCTTACGAGCACCCGGCATGTGTTCGGGAGGCAGCCTAGTGCTTTGACAGCAGCTTGACATTGCCTTGAAAGGTGCTGGAGGCTCTGCAAGCACTTGCCAAGAGGGGGTGGGGGAGAGGGAAGTGTGTCAGGCAGCGCTGCAGCCGCAGCCTCCTCTGCTGCTGCAACTTGGAGGCTCAGCCGCCAGCCAACTTCTGCAGCTGGCTGTGCACGCAGCTCTGTGCGTACCTCCGCAGGACCAGCTGCTGCCTTTTCTCTTGTCCCTCTTTCCCCATGTTTTTTGTTTTTGTTTTTTAAATTCTCCCCCTGCCTGAGATCCCCATGGAAGCCCCAGAAGGGCTCGTGCTGTGGGCTGACAGCTCTCCGTGGGGTGCTGCCTGCTCCCAGCCGGCACAGCACGAGGAGCAATGCCGCCGGGAATGAAGCGCTCTGCATTCGCTGCATCTGCTGGAGCCAGGGCTGGCCGGCTGCCTCCCCTCCAACCAGCTGTTCCCTTTAATCACTGCGCTCCTAACTTTCGCTTTTCAATGCCTGATGGCCACTCGATCCGAGCCAACCACCACGGAATTTTAGGACCGTAGCCTTCATTTTCCTATTTCTATACAGCACTGGGGAGCCATGTAAGGACATTTCTTTCGGAAGGATTGCAACGTTTTTAGAGTTCTTGCAAACTGGACTGTTTGCGGTCCAGGACGATTTCTTTTTCTGTCCCTACGGTGAAGCAAGGAGCAGTGTGTGTTCTGCAGGGCTGCTCGGCTGCGGGTGGCAGCAAAAAGTGATCCCAGAGCAGTCGGGGTGAGAGCAAGGAGTGCCTGCTGCAGTTAGTTGAATGGTTTGATAGCTAATAGCAGACATGCTTTGTGGACTGAAAAAGGATTTGCAATCAGACTTCGGTGAGTGAGCCTATATATGTATGTGTATGTGCGTGTGTATATATATATACATTTTTCCCTTCTCCAACAGTTTGCTTTTACTTATTCTGATTTCCTTTAACTACCTTAAATACCACTAACAGTTTCAAAGCAGAGGGGAGGTTTACAAATCCAAACCTTTGCATCCAAACTGTGACTTAACTGCTTTGATTTTGAAAATGTGTCTCTGCTTCTCTGGAAAGATTTTCTCCCTGTGACCACTGTGAGCACCCTTCAGGCTGCTTCCTGCCTTCACCGCCTTGGGCTGAAGGATCAGCAAACCCAGGCTTCAAATACTGCGGAGCCTTTACAACTCTTCTGTTTCAGTGAAGCCTAATGATAGCTCTTCTCTTTTTCAAGATGAGCATGTGAATGGGCTGAGCATTTAGCAGTGGTTGAAAGCGGGCTGGTGCAGGGAAATAGGAGGTAAGGGACTGCTGAACATGGTGGGATTGCTGCCATATCCCCTCCCCCTTCTCCAGTGTAATACACTGCTACATCTTCTAACAAATAATTTGGCTTAAGCTAGAAATTTGCCATTTCAATGAGATGCTGACCTCTGGAAGCCTAGGGTGGGCTCTTTGCTTTTTTCTGTGGAATTTAATGTAGCCATTTAACCTCTGCTCAAGAGTGGGTAGATCAGTGTAGAAAGGCACCTCTGCAGAGGTCACAAGCACCAGGTCCTGGCCCCAGGCTCTCCAGCATGGATAGGCTCTGTTATTTCCAGCTGGGTGCGGTGTACTTTGTTGGATGCTGTAGCTCTGCTTGTTGCAGCTAAATGTACTGCATGGAGCTTGTTCTGCTCTGCTGCAAGTGTTCCCCTTCTGAAAGCAAAGACTTTGGAGTTGGAAGTACAGAGGTAATTTACAGTGTTGGAACCATTTTACTTTGCCTTTGTGCTCTCTTTGGTGTACAAATATTCAATGCCTTAAAACACGAACCTAACTCCAGAAAATTGTGGGGTTTTTTCCTCCCTAAATCTGAGAGGTGAAATAAACCAGGTTCAGAGCAGCTCATCCTGGTTGTGTTGCTTAATCCTATGGATGGTGACTAGATGTGATACGCACTTGCTGTAGCAGCACAGCGGTGAGTAGTCAGGGGGCTGGGGCTCGTTTCAAAGCTGTCCAAACCATGGCGATGCATACCAGTAGGCAGAAGAAGCCCAAACACATGATTTAGCAGGACAGGAATGCAGCTGTTCCACAGGAAGATCAAAAACCAGCTTGGCAGGAGTTCCAGTGCTCTTGGGGCTGAGCCATAAAGTGGGCCCCAGCTCAGGGGTGGCTGGCACTGGCTGTGCCAGAAGAATCCCAGCTGTGGAGGAGAATCATTTGTCTGCTTCCATGTCACTGGAGGCGTCTGGTCCTACATTCATGCAAGTCTCCATGGTCACTGTGTTGCTGCAAATTGAGTGAAGGAATGAGAAATATTTTTGGTTTTAGCCCCAAACTTCTTACGGAGAAATACAGTGCATTGGGTTTGATTTTGAATTTGATTTTGCTGAGGCTTAATTGAGCTCTCTTGGCTACTAAGCTGATTTCTCAATGTTTTATAGTGTGTTTCCAAATCCTTGCAATTGTAGGGCTTCCCTGAAATGCTTCATGGCCTTTCTGAAGTCTGGAGAGAAGTTCTGTATTTTGCTCTACTAAACTTTGCATTCAGTCAGTCCTTACTGCAGGATTACTGCAGGAGTGGGCAGAGCAATGGAGCCAGCTAAATCTCCTTGCTTCTGCAAGTGACCAGCTGAGGTTCCCATATATAAGTGGCAAAGAAGAAATACAGTAGATCAGTATGTCCTTCTGTGTTTTTTCCTTCTGTGTTTTTTGTTTGTTTTGCCCTCAGAAGATGTGCTTTTAGCATAAGTGATATTGAAGAAGAGCAGTGCAAATTTCCTGTGCTTTCTTACTGAGCTGCAAGCTGCATCCCTTATTTGCAGGGTGAAAATGCCCAAGGAAAGAGATCTAATAGATCTTTGCCTCCTCCTGCCTGCTGATTTTTCCTGCTCTGTGCTGTGTTTTCTTTGAAATGGCCCCAGATCATCACAACTTCCAAAGAGGCACGGGGAGAAATAGAGACAGTGTCTGAAAGGACAGAGGACCGAAGCGTGTAGTTAGACTAAGGCAGGAGGAAATCTTTACAGATAAATCTTCTGTGAAGAAAGATTTTATCTTTCTTATGAAAGAATTTATCACAATAGCACTATTTAATATAACTCCTGCTCATCAACCTGCTTACGTCACTTGTCAGCTTTGCCTCAGTGGCAGCCAAAGGAAAGATGAAGAGGGAAAGAAGCTAGGGTGCATGTACCAGGACAGCTCCTGGGGTCTCAAGCTGAATCGTGGTGAATTTAATTTCCTTAAGCCAAAATGGGTGAAGAGTTAGAGAAGTCTGAGTTCATTTGGTCTGTTCTCTGCCTTTCTTGAGCTCTAGTACCCAAGTCTAGGCCCTGCATTCAAGGTTAGGCTCTTTGTAAGATGGGTAAAAAGAAAGGATTTACAGGCTTCCCATGCTATACCCATCTTTCTAGATACCACTGGGGTGTTTGTGGGATTGTTTCATTTGTGATCCACAGTATCTGAAGAGCCCATCTGCAAAACTGTCACTTAGATCTGTTTTTTTCCATCCTGAATTTGTTAATTTGATTATTCCTGCCCAATTTTGTTTACTTGAATGCACCTCTGTGTGTTTGTTTTCTGGATCGTTCCAGTTTCATAGCATCTGATTTATAGAATCATTCAGATTGGAAAGATCTCTAAGATCATCAAGTCCAACCACCCATCTACCACCAGTGCTGCCCTCTGAACCATGTTCCTCAGTACCACATTTTTATGGCTCTTGGACACCTCCAAGGTTGGTGACTCCACCACTCCATGGGCAGTCTGTGCCAGTGCTCAACTGTTCTTTCTCAGAAGAAATTCTTTGTAATATCCAACCTATTCAAAAATCTGTTTTCCAGCCTACTTTCAATCCTTCATAACTGGTGCCTGTCAGCAAACTTAATAAGAGCAATCTCTCTGCAGTCATTCAGGTCATTTTGTGAAAACCTGGAGCCTTTCCAGACTGGGATTGGCCCCACAGAACTTCATTTAATACATCCGTCCCTTCTGATTGTGAGTAAGTGATGAATTTTCTCAGTGTGTGGTTTTCCAATCAACTTTGTGTACACTTTATAATCATCTGTATCCTACTTCCCAAACATGCTTATAAAAATAGCATGTGAAACCGTGTCAGAAGCATTTCTAAAATTGAGATATAAGAGCTTGCATTTTCTGCCTACCCAGAAATGATGCTCTGTTATAGAAGGAAGTTGAGTGGGCTTACTGTTGGCTTATTTGTGGTAGATCCAGGATTGTGGTTAGTCCTCCTTTTCTTTCAGCACCTCGCACATAGATGGACCATTCTAGGAACTGAAGATAAGGTGATAAATCTGTCATTCTCCTGCTCCCACTCTGATATTGTTTCTATTTTATTTTATTTTATTCTTTCCCAAGTTGAACTCTACATCTTGCTCCTTTGCTGTCCTATGATATCCTACCCATCCTCTATGAGATATGAAGAATACCTGCTGATGGACAGATATTTGGCGTTCAGGACTGAAGTATTTTGACTATGAGATACTGGTCCATGGTGTCAGCTGAGCACATGCTTGTTAGGCTTTCTCTCCAGCTATTGGAGACTGACTGTTGGAGTTCACATGTACCTCTCTGCCAACTGGCTGAAGCAAATCTCATTGCAGTTGGAATAGGTGCATTCAGGCTGCAAGTGACCATAGTAGGAGAGTGACTTCATGTGCTGTGTTATACCCGGCTTCTGGCTTTTTGTCCAGGTTCATTGCTCTTTATAATGTTTGTTCTACTTTGTTAATCCACGTAAGCCAAGGATAGCCAAACTGCTAAAGAGTTTTTGTATGTGAGGCATGCAGGATTTGATTTTTGGGTGGGCCTCTTCTGTCAGGTAGCACCAATAGGATAGGAGGTGATGGCCTTAAGTTGCACTGGAGAAGAGGTTGGATATTAGGAGGACTTTCTTCTCAGAGAGAGTGGTTGGGCAATGGCACAGGCTGCCCAAGGGGATGGTGGAGTCACTGTCCTTGGAGGTGTGCAAGAACTGTGGAGATGTGGCACTGAGGGATGTGGTTATGGGCATGGAGGGGTGGGCTGGGGTTGGACTTGGTAATCCTAGCAGTTCTGACCAACTTTAATGATTCTATGATCTATTTTGAAAATCAGTGTTAAAATTGGTACGGGCACGCGGATGCCAATGTCTATTGCTTAAGATGTGATTTCCATCCTTGTGTAGATAATATGAAATTTTGCTTGGAAGGTCAGAAAAAGGTGTTGGGCAACTTGGAGGGAGGGTGCCTATATTTTTATGTGTTTGCAGCACCTTCTCATGCATAAAATGAGAAAGAAGTAATCAGAAAGAGAGGTTGTTGGAAAACTGAAGGAGAGAAAGTAGAGCTAAAATAAATACTTAGCAATGTTCATCAATTGGCAATTGAGTGCTACCAGGCATAAGAACATTAAAGGCTCTTTTCAGCTGTCAGTTCAGCTACTGCATAATTTTCAGCATGTGAGTAATCCCATCAGGGTGTGCATGGTCTTAAGCCTTGATAGGATAGGACCCCCAGGTCATTGTATGGCTGTCTGTTCGAGGTGGCAGAATGCTGTTTCAAGACAAGTGTGCTTACGTGGGAGTGAGGAGATTCTGGTTCTGTGACAGCCTGACTGCCACTCTGCTTCTGACTTTTTTTAATATTATTCTGTTCATAACAAGAGAAATTACTAACCGAGCTTGATGTTCTCAGCTGCCAAATTTATTAATCTCTGGATTTTCAAATCAGTCTGGTAACTTCAGGGACATGTAAAATCAGACAGGGTGTTATGTGAATTTCCATTCCCAGCAGTTCTCCTTGCATTCCAAACAATTGCTGTACCCCAGTTTTTTATTTCAATGAAAGTATTTTTTGTTTTTCTTTGGCTGTGTGTTTTTGTTCAAGGATCTGATAATTGCATGCTTGGAGATGACGGCTTTTCAAAAGCATCTTTCCTAGCAATTTTCAACTGGGGATGTGGATAAAAATATCTCTTTTTTTCTTTTCTTTTCTTTTTTTTTTTAATCAGAAATGTTTTCAGTAATGTGCAATTATGAGCTGTGCCTTCATTCAATTCATCCTGGAAGAATTTGCTTCACAGGGAAATTTGTTTCCTCGCTGCTGTAGATGCCAACATGGTTGGCAGATGCAGGTTTCTGTGAGGAGGAGGTGGGAAAAAAAAGGCCTAGAAATTGTGTGAAGTAAATTGGTCCCAACACCTGGAAACCATAAAAGAATGGGGAATATATATATACACACACACACACACACACACACACACACACACACACGTTTTTGTTAAATCATTGTTAGACTGCTCAGCATAGCAGTCCCAAAATGGCCTTTAAAGTTATTTAGCATAGCCAACTTAGGAAGAGATGATCCCACTTAATCGTGCCTCAGTTGCTCTGCTTCTTGTTGTGCAAGTTCATGAAATGATGTTGGAAAGATGTCAGGAGCTGTGGTTTTCACCCCAGCGGTTCTTTGGCTTCTGATCTCAGTGTGTAACGAGCGCTCACCTGGTGCATCCTAATGGAGCTATAAGCTAAGAGCTGGTAACGTTGGGGAGAGTACATTTGGCATTAAGGTGAGAAGGGCTGTGGAGCAGTTGTGAAATGAATAAAAGTACACTGAGAGGAACTTGTGCCATGAAGAGTAAGATCTGGCTCCTTGCTGCTCTGGTGTGTGAATGAAAATGGGTTTTGTGGACCAGCTTCATTGCATCCTCCTCCTTCCTAAAGGATGGGAGTTGTTCTCAGGTCCCATGCCTGCTGCTGTTTTGGGGACAGTGCATGGTGTCATCCTCAGCCTCTGAGCCAACCAGGTGCTCAGTTTTTTTTGAGTAACTTCCTGCCAGGTTCTGCTCCTTCTGCACTGCCCTCCTGATGCCATGTGAACTGCCAGCTCCAGCAGAGTCCACCAGCCTTAGGGATCTTCTGCCATAGCAGCGCTGTGATGGTGCAACTCCATCAGCTGGCTTTTCCCAGCCAGATCACCAAGCTAGCTCGTGGCCCTGCTTCTCTTTGAGCAACCAGCTGTGTGACCGTGCAAGAGTTGGATGTCTGAGTCAAACCTCTGATCGTGATCAGTGTTGTGCTGCAGCTCCAGAGGAGCTGTTCCAGCAGTACGATTCTGCTGTGCCTCTGGTACCAGTGGAGATCCCTTCTGGTCCCACTGGCAGATCCATACAGCATAATGACCACGGCAGATGGCGCAGCCTGAAATCTGGGGATGTGGCCTGCTCCTGCCCCAGTGATTTATCGGGGATAATTTCTTCATGGAATGCATTCCCATTTGGGTCGGATTAACCTGTTGGCATAGGAAGAATGTACACATTTTGTTTCATTAGATGTTTATTTTTATAATGCAATGCATTTCCCACGTCACCCAGTGCTCCCTGTGTCTCAGTCCCATACCTTGGACTCAAGTGTGCTCTGGACCCTGCTGTTGTTGGGGGATGTTGGCTCCCCTCGCAGAGCCTGGGAACAAAGTGCTTCCTCCTCCTTCTAAATGTCCCTTTATCATTCAGCAGCCAACTCGAGCAGCACCATGAGCTATATAATAGGCAATTAGCTCCTAGCAGATTTATGTGCCGCTGCATTTTATAAGCAAACAATCGTGTCTGTTTAATCATTAAATGGATCTGCTGTATCCAGTGTTCACAGAGCTGATCTTTTCTTCTCCCTGTGCCCCTGCTCTGCTTTCTTGCATCCATTTTACACCAGTGTAGAGGAGGAGCACTGAGGAGCTGTGCTGGTAAGGTGCAGTGCCCATCCAGTGGTGGGCAGCATGCCCCCAGCTCTATGGGGGTTTGGGAAGCAGTCAGGTTTTGTATTCCTGGTTAATTTTAGAAATACCTGCACACAGTGCTCTTCTACACATCCATTACACACTCGACAGAACCTGCTGGTTTTAATTTTTATTAGCACAAGTGCCTTGTTGAATCAGAATTAAGTGCATATTTGGGAAGCATAATGTGAAGCATTACATTTAATGGTCTGTGTTTCTGACATGAGTCTCCTCTATCCTCAATACTGTGTGGTTTTTAGTTACACTTGAATTTTTCCTGAGCTCACTGCCACTTCTTACCCTCTGTAAGCTGTAGGAATCCCTGTGAGTGTTTTGGAGGATGGCAAAGCCCTGCTTGCTGCAGTATGCTCTGATTTGCACCGGGATTTCCCATGCCTTTTGGGAATTTCTTTGCTGGTTGTAGCTGAGACTGTGTTCTCCCAATGACTTCTGCTTCCTATACAGTGTGAAGCAACAGCAAATCAGACAATTGTTTGCATGGAGGTAGCTGCACAAAACGGAGTGCATTAGTAACTGCTGGAGTGTTGTCTTAATTATCTTTTGCTCCAGATGATGTCTTCCATTATGGTGGTGCTGTAATTTCTGGGGAGCAAGGGGAGCAAGAAGAAGGGCAGAAATGAAGCAGGGTTTGCTGGAAGCGAGATTCAATGGGCAGTTCAGGTAAATTTTTAACAGCTGGTTTGATGGGGCCAGATCGCACCATTTCCAACATCAAATACCTTTGGGCTTTGAAACGTTTTTATTTCGTCATCTTATCCTGCTAAATCTGATACTGCCTGGCTCTTTGATTTCTCTCTTTCCCTTTCTCTCCTTTCACTTTAAGAAAGCCTCTTGCTTAAACTTTCTGTAGTCTTTTAACTATAAGCTTCTTCCATCTCTCACTGTGAATCCTCCTGACACAGCTGAGGATAAAAGCAGCCCAGACACGTACATGGGCCATTGCATAATGGATGGTTTGTGTGTCAGAGTCTAAAATCTACATATGTTTAGATCAATTCTGAAGTGGGTACATCTGTATATATTCATATATAATGGCTTTTACCACATGAATGAATAATCCAACACCCACGACTTGATATTTATTTTTTTTGAAGCACTGCTACTTAGCTAAACACGGAGGGGAGAATCACATTTATGGGAATTAAGTCTTAGTAAGGTTTAGCAGAGCTTCATGGATAAGCTGGAAATGAGTCTAAATGGGGTGCCGGAAATCTTTCTTTTAAAACAGTTAATGCTGTCTGGTACTTCTTCCTTATTTCTTGATTCCCACTGGTTTTTAAACACTTTGCTTCGGAATGCAGTACAAATCCAAGATAAAGCACCTGATTTTCAACCTACTGCATTTGTGTTTTCTCCTAAGCGGCAGTCGGTCCTCCTGGAAGAGGAACCCAACCTTTGCGACCTGGGAGTGTTGTCTTATTGCAGTGCAGAGGCAAATCTGGCTGTGAGATATTTTGGTGCACTGACCCAAGATGATGGAGCTGTAGGTGTCCCTGCTCATTGCAGTGCCGTTGGACTGGATGGCCTTTAAGGGTTCCTCCCAACTCAGATGATTCTATGATTCTAAGATGTAGGCTTAAAAGGCTACAGAGAGCCACGGTTACTTGATTCATAAGGCTGTGAATTCTGTGATTGTTCATTGCTCCTTTTGGAGCCATAGCCTTGCTCTGATTCTAAGATCAGTGCAGTAGCAAAAGAGGACACGGACAGCTTTGGTATTTGCTTCTGACTTTTTCATGCTAGTGTTGATGGGATCCCTTAGATTTTGTCTGTATCTATTTTCTCAGTTCACCCGCAGGTCCCTTGCTCGTGCTTTTATTAGATATTACTGCACTGAAGTGCATCTCGTGCCTTTTTTGCCCATTGTTGGGTTTTGTGGTTTTACCTTTTCCTTCCCTCCCTCCCTCCCTTTGTTTTCTTCTGTTGTGATTTGCATGGGTTTTCTACTTGAAGCTGTCGTCTCCTTGATGCTGGAGCTGCTGTTGTCAAACTGCTGTTGCTCCCAGAGATTAGCACAGAAGGAGGTTTTTCACGGGTAAGAAGGGTTTTTCCTCAACTCATCACTGTAAGGAATTGTGTTTTATAGAAGGTTTCCTTAAGACTGGCTTACCACTCTTAGCCCATCCCCATGCTGCATGCTGTAAGTTGAGCCCAGGTGCTGATGTGCCCTCAGGAGCACTTATTTTACACGTGTAACGTGGGCTCTCCTGGAAGTGCTGTAGGAGTAAAACAAAAAACCATATCACAGCTTCAGTGAGTGCCTCTTCAGAAGGGATTACCTGGCTGAGTGATGGCATGGTGCCTTGTTGCCACCTCATCCTCCTGATGTGTCCTCATTCTTCAAGTGGGAATGGGAACTCTTGCTCTAAGCTGGCCAGAATCACAGACATATTTTGTTATGGATGAAAATGACCTTTCTCTGAACTGTGATTTTTCTTTTCAGCCAACTGTAGCCCAAATTACATCTTTTCCTATTTTTTTTCCTTAAGACTGGGTTGTTTTGAGCCCAAATGAACCATTCACAGTCCATTATCACCCCCTGCATAATGCAGGTCAAAGAGCTTAGTCCAATTACTATGAATCATGTTCCAAATCCCCTGTCAATGGTGCAAAATGATTCTTAGAAAGATTCCCATTTGTCACAACAAGATACACAGTGACATAATGTCCAGGAGGGTAATCCTTCTCTTGGGGTAGGAGGGGAGGGCACACATGTTCCCACACCTAGGCTGAATCTCTGCGCCTTTCCTCCCCAGTTTTTGGCTCTCCTATCTCTCCATTAATGATTTGTATGCTCAGATTGGATATTAGGAATGATTTCTTCTCAGAAATAATGGTGATGCAGTGGCACAGGCTGCCCAGGGAGGTGGTGGAGTCACTGTCCCTGAAATTGTTCAAGGGTAGATGTGGTACTTAGGGACATGGATAGTGTGCAATATTGGTGGTAGGTGAACAGTTGGACTTGATGATCTTAGAGGTCTTCATGACCTTAATGATTCTATAAATCAGATTGCTTTCTCCCCTTCTCTTCAATGCAGTGCTGCCTTGAGCTTCTGATGCATCCTTGGAGGATGGAAGCCACCAGGTACCACTTTCAATGCAGAGACCATAGGGACCAAAATGGAGTTTGTAAAAGCAAAATAGGTCAAAGAATTTATTGTCATCATCGCTGCAGAAATGATCTGTTTCAAAAGGGCTAACCAGGTGTTGGGATTGATTGGTTTTGTTCCTAAAGAGATTTTTGTTGCTCAGAAACAAAGCAAAACATTTTGTATTATGGACATACATAATTTTTCTTTTGGCTTTAACCCTTGAGGTATTGAAAGTAAAAGCCTACCTGCCTGAGTGTACCACAGACAAACCTTGATATGATGTTTTGTCACTAAAGCAATTGCTTTTTGACTAATTCAGGCTTTTAAACAAGCAGGTAGTAGTGGCTGCTAGGTTTAAGTGGTACAAATTATTTGAGTGCTATGGTTTAATAAACTGACAGTTTTTAATTTCATCTGCTGAAAAAGCCACAATAGAGCTGTCTTTTTTTATTTGATTTCACTCCACAGTTATTTAGCACGGCATTTGTTGCTTGAAATAAAGGAAGTCCCCAGGGTTTGGATTCAGCAGGTTCTTATCCAGCTCCGTATTGAAGAGAAGTTTGGAAGCTTGGTTGGAGTTAATAGGGAGAACTGTGTTCCCTTGTCAGCTAGGATTTACTGCTGCCTGCTGCCCAGATTAATAAACACCGTTGTATCCAGGAGGCATTCTTCCTTGGGAATGGCTTTAGACATCACTGGTTGTTTCTCACCATATTACAACGGCTCACTTGGATAATTTTCATGAGAGATCAGTCTGCAAATGTATCTGATTCATTTTTGATTTTTAGTTTTGAAAGGTGGTTTCTTTAGATAACACAATCTGTATATCAGCAATATTTCGTCTTCCTAGTTCGTTGCTGGACCCTTCCCAGTGCACTCTGCACTGCTTAACAAAAGAAATTGCAAAATTGACTGGAAAATGTATCTTTAATAACAGCATTTCAAGCACTGGAGCTGTTGAGAAATAATAATCTCATGGAGTTGGTTTCTGCACTATTCTTGTCCCTCGTGAACAAAATTACTGCACATATTACTGCGTGCACATGCAGATGTGACCTGCAGGGAGGTGAGGAAGTGTGCAATCTGTCTGCCTCCATCTTGCTCATAAATACAGACTGATGAAGCTGTCTGTAAGAATGCCTGTGAGGGTGAGAGGGGCTGCAGGAAGGGAAGTTCCTCCCTCCTTTTCTCTGCTTTTATTTTTTAACACTAGAAATTCAAATCTTGTTGGGGAAGTGTGTAAGAAAAGCAAAGTGGAAAAGGCTCACTGAGTGAAATGGACCTTTTGGGTATGGGCTTTTTGGGGGGTGTTTTGGAAGAGATGCACCAAGGAGATGTTCTGGTTTTGTATAGGAAATGCTATTTGTGCTGAAGACCCAACCTGTCTGTCCTTCAAGTAGTGGTTGAAAAGCTGATGTAATGCAGAAAGCATAACCTCATCAGAACAGGGAAAGAGGTGTCCTTGATGTTTTTAAATCTGAGGAAGAAAAGCAACCCTGGGATGTTTAAGAACAACAGTATAATTTCCTGCATGAGCAGAGGACCAAATAAACCCTATTTTTCAGTTTTGCCTCCATCACTCCTTGTTCTTTTCACTACCATGCAAAAGAAAGCGGGTGGTGAGGCTAAAGCTGTTTGCACAGCAATTCTCTTTGCTTTGCCAAGAGCGTGACTTTAAGTCTTTTCTACCCAAAATAGTTTTGAGAAAGGTTACAGGACTAAAATCCTCTTTTAGCTGCTCTCTCTCCCCCCACTTAAGGATATTGGCCACTGGGTTCCAGAGACACAAAAGGACAGTAGGTGAATGGATGGACAAGCAGCCTGAGAAGTTAGTTTTCATAGAAAAACAAGACAGAAGTCATTTTTTGAAGATTTCTTTTCCTTCCTTTCTCAATATAGTTTGAGTGGAAATTAACAACTGCTTCCCGGTCCGCCGCTGCGTGCTCCCTGAGGAATGCTGATTAGATAAAGTTACTCTGTGAGGGCTTCCAAGGCAGGAATGGGAGGCACACAATGCACTGTCACAATGCCTCTGATACATAACAGCAGGATGATAATGGCAGGTTGGGTGCAGGTTCTTAAATCGCCTCATTTCATTTTTTTGCCTTTTTTTTTTTTTTTAATGGAATGCTATGTATTTAAAGAAAGGAGTACTGCATCTCAGCACTGCAAGGCAGGTCCAGCATTCATTCTTATCAGATGGGACTCAGATCAGTCCTTGGGCAGTTTTTAATATCCTGTGAAAGCTGATATGAATTAAATCTCTCCGAATTCTGGCTTCACTGCAGAGCCAACTGAAAAAGGGCTTTGTGTGCGCACATATACACTAATTATATTTTCTACTGATTTACCAAATGTTTAAATTCCATCCTTTCCTCTGAAAGCAGGAGTCTTCCCAGGCTGGATGGGGCGGTGAGCAACCTGGTCTAGTGGGAGGTGGCCCTGCCTATAGCAGCAGGATTGGAACCAGGTGATCTTAAAGGTCCCTTCCAACCCAAACCATTCTATCATTCCTACATCAGTGTCATGTGGAGGGTTTGCAGGGGAGAAGAAAGACACCCTGTTATCTCCTGGTAGCCAACCTGCCATATAACAGAGGCATCCTCTGTCCCATACCTTGATCTCACAAAGGCTGCTGATACGCACATGATTACGTACATAGTTTCTGGTTGGAAACAGTTGCTTGAAATAAATTGTTCCTTTAAAAGTAATTTTGATTTCTTATTAAGAAAAAGAAAAAAAAAATGGAGGAACAAAGCATGTAGTTTTTTGTTGAACAATAGGCTATTGTATCTTCTATAAATCTGTTTCCTGTGAATAAAGCAGCAGGTGGTAATGAAATTATACATACCTTAGAAGGGTTAGTAGATAAACGAACACAGGCTTTAAGAAAGGGGATGCTGAGGGTGTGGGAAGATGAAATCCATGCTGTGTGTAGTGGGGAGGGTGAATTCAGACATATAACTTTCTCCTGAAATAACCTTGATATCTGGACAAGTTCTTCCAAGCTTGGATGGGAGCAGCACAGGTGGGTGGAGAAGATGCCACAGCAACCTCTGCTTAGGCACCATCTTACTCCAGGGAAAGCAGTGAAACATGGTTGTGGTGGGGCTGGCGCAGGTACTGGTGCATTTTTATAGCACTTCAGGGAGGTGTACCAGAAATAGGTGGGCAAACGGGGGAGAAAAAAGTAATCTTCAGGGTGACTTAGTAACTGTGTTTGCTGGAGCTGGAATACAGCACAGCCATCCTCTTTGGCTTTGCTTTCAGGAAAATTTGTGATAAGGAAAGTCAAAGAAAAACCATTTCCCCAAGCCCTCATTTGTCTTCTGAGTAACTGGTGAATGTGTGCTGTAAGGACACTTACTGCCAGCGCAGGGAAAATTACGAGGCCGTTCATAGCAACAGGCAGCCTCTGCCATTTGTGCCACATGTGCTGGTACATAGATTTATGAAATTAAGGAGGGGCAGCTCCCAAAATAGCTTGGTCTATTTCAGTCTGAGCTCATAAGGGGAAACTTTTTGGATAATGATCCTGGTACACAGAAGTGGAAAAGCATTCCAAGCTCCTGCTGGATCTGGGCAGCTCTAGTCTGGGAGTTACATTGCTGACCGAGGTGGGGATGAGATCTAGGATGGGCACTGGTTTTTCTCCTGGTGTATTCTCAAATCCTGGAGAATAAAGAAGAATCACAGTATCATAGAATCATTAAGGTTGGATAAGGCCAGTAAGATCATCCAGTGTAGCAGTCAACCCATGCCCACCATGTCCATAACCACGTCCCTCAGTGCCACATCTCCATGGTTCTTGAACTCTTCCAGGCATGGTGACTCCACTCCCTGGACAGCCTGTGCCAGTGCATCACCCCATGTTGTGAGAAGAATGTTTTCCAAATATCCAACCTGAAAGTTCAGGGTCTTTTAAAAGATAGGGTTTATTCATTTATTTATTTTGGAAGCAGTCAGTGAAATGGTCATTGTCATAAAAATGAATTTGTGCTGCAGAACCCCAAAGCAAAAGTGACTTCTTTTCCCATGTCTTTAAGCAGATTTTAACCATGATTTACAGAATCATGGCTTGCTTTGTCCTGCCAGTACAGATTTAGTGTATCTGTTGCTGTACACTTGGACTGGTTTTATGTAGGGCAGAATCATGAACTCTGGCTCAGTTTTGCAGTACTTGCAGTACAGGAAATGCAGCCTGGAGACTGCCAACAGATTTTGTTTTTAACCATTTCTTTGGGATCTCTCCGTTTTCTTTAACTTTGCTGATTCTGATGCATAGTTGGAGCAACGTGTTCCTAGGGAGGGAATGGTACTGAAGAATGTGCAATGCCATGTGGAGCGCTGGGCTCGGAGAGTGACTGGCATTTTGTTGCTGTCCTCCAGCATCAATGGTTCAGCCCCTGTCTGGGCTTGTAGCACTTTGGGAGTGAAATCTCACTTTGAGGTTCAGAATGGAGTTCATGATATATGTCTTCCTCCGTCCTCCAGCTAGTAATACGGTAACTTACAAAGTCTTCCAAACCTATTAGAGACAGATCTTTTTAAAGGTAATTAAGTGCCTGAAGTTGCAAGAAGATGGTTATAATCCAGTTTTGAAGTACGTATTTGCCCGTTCAGGTACTCAGATAACTTTAAGATCCCATGCTATGGAGACCATGCCCAGTGTCTGCAGTTCGAGTTGTCCTGACCCACGCTCTGCTCCTTGTTTGATTGCAGACAGATTTCTCCTCTGATTTACAGAAGTAACTCTCCTCAAGGTGGATCAAATCGCACTCAGTTTTGGTCACTTGGGTTCCTGTTTCCAACCTTGAGCTTCTATGCTAGCAAAAAATACTGTCTTGCATTAGCATGAACAGCATTTGGTTCTTAATGCTGATTTAGTATTCATTTCTCTAAATAGGGAGTGCAATTACCGTATGGCTAAATAACTGTTTCCAACTGTCTTTTTTCCATTAAACAAATGGGAGGCTTTACCTCTTGGTCTTCCCACAAGATTAATGCACTTTCTCTGCAGGAACTGTCTTAAGATGATCCAGGAGCCTGAACACTTGCAGACAGCAAGCTTAATTGTCACAGAATCTTATTTAGCCAATGACGATTTTCATTAAGAGGTGATCTGTGTTAATAACATAGGCTAATAACTTCTCTAAATGAAAAAAACACCTTTCTTTCCCCCCTGCAGGCAGGAATAATGAACTCTTAAATCAGAACTCTTTCTGAGGAAGCTTTTTATTTTGTTGCAGAGGTTGGCTTCAGATTTGACTGATGCCAGAGGTTCCTGATGCCTGTTTTCACATCTCGTGGGAAACGTAACTGAAAAGTCGTGGTGTTTTTGAGAGCAGTTTGGCTGCTGGATGCTACTGGGAATTTGCCCAGGACTTCCCCACTGGCTCCGTACCACACAGGACAGGGTTGGAGGAGCATTTCAGAGAGGCAGCAAGTCAGCCTTGGCCAGCGTTCACTGACTTGGGCAGCAGACTGTAGAATCACAGAATCATTAAGTTGGAAAAGACCACAAAGATCACCAAGTCCAAGCCCAACCCACCCCCACCATGCCCATACCCACATCCCTCAGTGCTGCATCTCCATGGCTCTTGATCACCTCCAGGGAAGTGGATCCACCACTCCCTGTGCATCCTGTGCCACTCCATCGTCACTCTTTGTGAAAAGAAATTTTTCCTAATACCCATCCTGAACCTCTCCTGGCACTTCAGAAAGCCATTACCTCTTGTCCTTTGATGGAGCAAACCACTTTGGAAGATCAGGAATTCTTCTTACAGGGAAACTGTGGATTCCCTATGAGTTAGGATTGATTTAATTAATTTTGTAGTTGACCCCTGCAAATCAGCCATCTGGCTGCTGGATGATCAATGGTCTAATAAGCATCTTGGTCAGAGGAGAGACTCATAAGACAGAAGGCATGAGTGGGAAAGTAAGCTCAAACTTCCTATGAGACCTAAGAGAATCCTCACCAGAGGCAGCCATGGGAAACAGGGAAATCAAGTTCTTGTCTTTTCTATTAATCAACTCCTTTGTCAGTGTTTGTGATGTATGCTCCTTCTCTGCAACACTTGTTGCGGGGAAGAAGAGCTCGTGGCTGGATGTGTGTAGAGGAGAACAAAGAAACTTCTCTCCCTGCTGGTAGCATGATGCTGAAATAGCAAAAAATGTTTTCGAAGAACTTACAGCAGCTTTTTTGTACTGACAAAAATTCCCATGGGATAACTGTGCAGAAAGCATTGCACGCTCAGTGTTACTGAGAGTCTAATGTACTTGGTGAGCTTTTCTGAAAGATGTGGAACTGGCAGTAACACTGCTGCTTGAAAATCACTAATTACAGAATATTTTCTTTAGAGAAATTTGGGCCTGCTGTGTGTGAGAGGAAAAGCTTGAGAAATATACCTCTAATGGCTCCAGCATGGGTAGCTCAAGAAAGGAACTACATAAGCTTAAGAGAAAAGTTCCTTTCTAAATTGAGGGAGGAAGGGATTCATGAATTTTCAGTGCTTGGGCTGGCACTCCTTTTGGTCTGACTGAGCGTCAGGCTACCAGCCTTCCCCCAGGTGGGTGCTGCGCCAGGCAGGAGAAAGGACCGAGAGAGAGCAAAAAGAGCTGGATTTCTTATTTTAAAAAACAAAATAACCTCCTACCTCCCGTCTAAAGCGTCTCCATTAATACCAGCTTGAGTGGCAGAGCAGGAAACTGGCTGAAAATGAACAAAGAGCCACACGGCAGGGATGCTAATGCAAGCAAATGCCAATTCACACTTCAGCATGCGTCGTGTGGCAGCTTCCCTTCCTGTTCAAACATTTTAGCTAGATAATGAGTTGAAAAAAACCCAACATTTTTAGCATAATCAACGTTTTCAAGGGAGAAGAAATAGAAGAAGGGAAGCTGTGGTGCTAATTATTTGCCGTTGATTTGGCTGCAGCACTGTGCAGGGGGCTCAGTGCTAATTGCACACAGTGGCTACAGATCAGGCTATGGGTGTTGGCTGCTGGGGGAAGCTGGTAACTCATCACCAACCTGAAATGGTAGCCAGGGCATGTCCAGAAACAGCTGTTGAGAGGGCAACTTAGCAAAATGGGATTTCACATCAATAGTGATTGGGGTTGCAGTGGGAAAACAGAGCTCAGGGAGTGCTGGTGGCTGTCTGGTCCAGGGTGGTGTGTTGATGGGAAGCAGATGGTTGGCTGCTTTGCTTTGCCAGCAGATTATGGAGTTGGCTTCAGATCATCTTCGGTGGCTCCCTGGGAGCTCTGAGTTCCCACCTGCAGCAGAGCATTGCCTCAAGCACATTACCTGGGTAAAGTTGGCAGTGATGCTCTTGAATGGAAAGTAGCTGCATCCTGGGGTGGTTCTCATCATCCTTAGCGTCCTGTGTGACCAAAGGGAGTCCAAATGTAGTACATCCCAGTGAGTTTTGAAGCACATCTGCAGGCTCACCTTCCAGTGCTGAGAAAGAAATCTCGTGCTGATATCCTGCCATTTTGAGGTTCCTTCTCCATCTGAGAAAGGAATGAAAGGAGGTTACGGCTGCTGGGCTGACCAATATGGATCAGGAACTGCTGGACCAGCATTGCCCTGATGCTCCCCTTGGAAATGCCTGCTTTGTGCTCTTGAAGTGTCCTTGTCTTCTGCCTGCAGGTGTGTAAGAGATAGGATGGTGGAGAGAAAGGTTGAATGTAGGGGAAGCTTGCTAGAGAGAGAAATTAAGATGGACATGGCCAACGTGGATAGATGATGAAAGTTCTGGAACTTTACCTCTGCTGAAGGAGAGATGGCAGGTGGCTTTGCTTTGTTTTCAAAAAATTAGGTGCTGGAACTTAACTATCCCAAGTACATTAAACTTTTCCACAGTCTTTAAGCCCAGATTAACCTTGTCCCTATCGGTGTCACTGAGAAATGCTATGAGATCTCTGTGGTCAGAGTGCTTGATTTTTCCTTCTTTCAGAAAGCAGAGCTTTATTCCCCTGTTTCACAGCAGTCCTGGCTGCTTGGGTACCAAGGTTCAATGTGCTTTGGCAGCAGAGACTTGGCATGGTTTGGTGATGGTCTACTGCCAAGTGCTAATTCTTTCTTTATTAGAAATTCTTGGTCTAATGGCGATGGAAAAGCTGATGCAGGAGGAGTCCAAGATCTGAGCACCTATGCTATCCCTCTATTGGCTGCAAAACAGGTTGAAAAAGTGAAGGGTGTGAAGGGTGCATATTTTTCAGCTGAAGCTTTTAATGCTTGAAAATGTAGATTTGGGTCAACTAAATCACAGAGTTTTGTTCAACTTGTGAAGTTACTTCAGCTGGAGCATCAAGAATTAAAACTAATGTGTATATATATATATATATGTGCTTTGCCTTTTTGGAAATTACTTTAGTTGGAAACTTGTTTCATTTTACTTTTTAAAAGTGTTCAAGACCTTGAGTAGAATCCAACTCTTTGCATTTAAATGTAGCCCACACGATTCAATTTATACCAGCATTTTTGTGTTTGTGAGGAAAGTGGGCTGCCAGCAAACTGAATATCAGTTGTAATTACACAGTGTACAGACCACTGTCTTGAATGAGGCTGTGTTTTTTGTTCCCTTCATACATAGTGAGACCCAAACACTTCCGTAACTTAAATACAAATTACTGAAGGGCTGTGGACAGGAGTATGTGGATGGGGTTTTCAGTAACCTGTATTTATGCTGTCATGGGCAACTTAGAAGTTGCCTTCACAGCCGCTGAAGGATTGGGAAGGGCAATCCAAGAATGCGGTCACTCAGAGTGGGAGTCATTTGATACTGCACATCACTGGAAGTAATTGATTGACAAAGCTCCAGCTTTTTAGGAAACGCCAGCAAACAGACACTTCAGCTAGATGAAATGTGTGGAAGGATGCTCTCTTTGTTGCAAGTAACCACTGTGCAATATGTCTTCCAATAGGAGAATACAAAGATATTTAAATACTTTACATTTAAATTTCAAATTGTGCTGCACAGTGCTTTTAGAGTGCATAATACTATTTTCTCTTTCTTCTTTTTTTTTTTTAAGTCACTTAAAAGAGGGTGCTCTCTATACTGTACAGAGGCTGTACAGCAGCAGGAAAATGTGACTTTGAAATAATGGCATCTATAAGAATAGGCAATTTCATCCAAGTATAGTGATTTAGTGCCCTGTTAGCATCCTGATGTATAACTCCATTTCCAAAAACCCTAAGTTTCTTCACAAGCATAATGACAGGCTTAAAACTTGTGAGATGAATGTGACAGCTCTCCCTGTCCTCAGCTGTGCCACATAATTACAGGAGCAAAGGAATTTTCTTCTCTCCTAATGGATTATCTCCCAGAGGAATAAATCAGATAATGCTATTGCACCACTACCACTGTGTTTCCTCCCCTCCCTCTCTAAAATGCAGGATAGTCTGTACAATGCTGCATTTGTGAATCCAGGGCCGGTAATGGTTTTTCTCATCTACAGTCTGTGATGGGGTTATGATCCCAATTCCAGTGTTAACATGGACAAACTTTTTGCAGTGATCTGGCTTTGCTGTTGCTTGTTGCTTTGGGCACTAATTTCTTTTTCTTTTTTTTTTTTCTTTTTTGTTTGCCCTGCTTCCAGATGATGGCCCTTACTCAAAGGGGAGCAAGGACTCTGGTGGGATGGACTCAGCCCTGGTCTCCAGGAGGCAAAGCATCCCAGGTAAAGGATTGGCTCCCACTCCAACACGTCATTGCTATGGGTGCTGGGCTTGCTGTGCCAGCAGTATGCCAGCAGGTTTGGAAAGGCTGCTCTAGATAACGTGTCACCTTCCTAATGAAGCCCGGGGCAAGATTTTAACTTCTGATCATTAAACACTCAATCACAGATTTGGCTTTGTGTATTGTGGAGCCTGGGAAGGGTACAGAGCCCTTTAATTGTTTGAATAGCAAAATCCCCACTAATAGGAGAAATCCAAGACTATTCTCATCAGATGTTTAAAGGCCATGGCTTGAAGGACCAGGTCCTGCTTAACCAGCTCACTTCCATGTCTGTGTGTGCCTCTAATAGTGGCAGTAGATTTATAAAGGCACCGACCAGCGTGCCGTATTTCTTATCTTGATAACCTGATCTCAGGAACTTGCCTTTTTTCAGAGCAGTAATACTCCTCAAACTCACAACAATGGGTAATCGTGCTCTGGGAGTTCTCATTTTAAACCCTTATCAAGGATCAAAATTAAATCCCACTGAAGAGCTAATGATCTCTCCTTTTGGCACCATCTGTGCAAATCAGTTGTGTCTGTAGTTGAGAGTAAATGTGCAGGATATTGCTGGATGGCATTGTCATGGTTCTATGTTTTTTGTTTTTTGTTTTTGTTTCCGGGTTTCAGTATTCCACATCAAAACATCATGTAGTGTACGGGGCATTAAAGTGTCACTGCCCCAATTCCAAGTACCTATCCCTGTACATTACAGAAGTCACGGGATCTGGCCCTTCCGGGTGGGGGGGGCGCGCTCTTGCTGCCTGGCAGTGGGTGCTGGAGGGTGCTTTCCTAGCCGTTCCAAGCTTTCCAGGTTTGAATCGGTCCCGGGAACTCTCTCTCTCTCATCTTGTCTGATTTATTAATCTCAATTGCAATTAAATTGTATCTATTGTGTTATCTTGTATTCCAATATTATAGTAAAATAAGTTTTCCTCCATAGATTGTTGCCGCTGTTCTTTTCCTCCCTTCCTTCCTTCCCATTTTTGTGGGACTGGGGTGGGGAGGGGGAAGGGCAGAGGCCTGTCGCCCCTGTCACGGACATAGATTGATCTGGTCAAATCCGTGACAGATTTTTGGCGCCCAACGTGGGGCTCGACTGCTTTTTAACTTTTTGAACGAATCTCTTTTTTTTTTCTCTGCTCTTAGAGAGCTTCGTTAGGGAGCATTATCAGTAGTTCAGGTTTCTGTGCTGGAAAACCTGACCTTGAAAGATTAGGCGTACTGCCAGTGTTCTGGGATATTTGTAAACTTTGAGCACTACTTAGTCTGAGTAGTGCCTTTTTTTCTTTTTTTTTCCCTCCTCTTGTTAGCTTCAATTCATTAACCCTTTTTTAGCAAGCACCAGCGATGAACCCACTCGTTATCGTGGGGGTGCTGGGTAAAGGATTTAAAGCAATGGTGTTAGTCACAACCTACTGGCCAATAATCCATCTCGTACTTACGTGTTGTGGAATTGCATTCATATATAACTACCTAAGGGCACTGATGGAGACACCTATGTTTTACCTATTTGCAATGTGGTATGATTTGAACTTTGACATCTACATTCCAGAAGGAATGGCTAATTTCACAAACAACTACAGCCTCATTGTAAGCCCCCTTTATTATGTGACGCGAATGAGAAATGAGTTTACATGGGGCCCTGAGCAGCAGCAGGCTTTTGAACAGATTAAACAGGAGATAGCCCGTGCCGTGGCCCTAGGACCAGTACGAACGGGGCAGGGTATAAAGAACATCCTCTACACTGCTGCTGGAGAGAACGGTCCCACTTGGAGTTTGTGGCAAAGAGCCTCAGGAGAGACCCGAGGTCGACCCCTGGGATTCTGGAGTCGGGCATACAGAGGGTCTGAAGAGCACTACACTCCAACTGAGAAGGAGATCTTAGCCGCTTATGAAGGGGTTCGGGCTGCTTCCGAAGTAGTCGGTACTGAAACACAGCTCCTTCTGGCACCTCGACTGCCAGTGCTGAACTGGATGTTTAAAGGAAAGGTTCCCTCCACCCATCATGCTACTGATGCCACTTGGAGTAAGTGGATTGCGCTGATTACACAACGAGCACGGATGGGGAACCTCAGCCGTCCAGGAATCCTAGAAGTCATCATGGACTGGCCTGAAGGTAAAAAGTTTGGAACACTACCAGCAGAAGAAGTATCACGTGCTAAAGAAGCCCCACCATACAATGAACTACCAGAGAATGAAAAGAAATATGCCCTGTTCACAGATGGATCGTGTCGTATTGTGGGAAAGCATCGCAGATGGAAAGCTGCTGTGTGGAGCCCCACACGACGAGTTGCAGAGGCCACTGAAGGGAAAGGCGAATCAAGCCAATTTGCAGAGGTAAAGGCTGTCCAACTGGCCTTAGATGTCGCTGAACGGGAGAGGTGGCCAGTGCTCTATCTTTACACTGACTCATGGATGGTAGCAAATGCCTTATGGGGGTGGTTACAGCAGTGGGAGCAAAATAACTGGCAAAGAAGGGGTAAACCTATTTGGGCTGCTGAACTGTGGAAAGACATTGCTGCCCGAACAAAGACTATGGTTGTAAAGGTGCGCCATGTAGATGCTCATGTGCCCAAGAGTCGGGCTACTGAAGAACAGCAAAATAACCATCAGGTAGACCGAGCTGCCAGAATTGAGGTGGCTCAAATAGACCTGGACTGGCAGAACAAGGGTGAATTATTTCTGGCTCGGTGGGCCCATGAGACCTCAGGTCATCAAGGGAGAGATGCAACATACAAATGGGCCAGAGACCGAGGGGTGGACTTAACTATGGATGCCATTGCACAGGTTATTCATAACTGTGAAACATGTGCCATCATCAAACAAGCCAAGAGGATGAAACCTCTGTGGGAGGAAGGGCGATGGCAAAAGTACAAATATGGGGAGGCATGGCAGGTTGATTATATCACCTTGCCACGATCTCGCAATGGTAAGCATTATGTGCTTACTATGGTGGAGGCAACCACTGGGTGGCTTGAAACATATGCAGTTCCCCACGCTACCGCCCGAAACACCATACTGGGTCTCGAGAAACAAGTCCTGTGGCGACATGGCACCCCAGAAAGGATTGAGTCAGATAATGGGACTCATTTCAAAAATTCTCTTGTAAATACTTGGGCCAAAGATCATGGCATCGAGTGGATTTACCATATTCCCTATCATGCACCAGCCTCTGGTAAAATTGAACGATACAATGGATTGTTAAAAACGATGCTAAAAGCACTGGGTGGCGGAACATTTAAGCACTGGGAGAAGCATTTGGCAGAAGCCACCTGGTTAGTCAATACCAGAGGATCTATTAATCGTGATGGTCCTAATCAATCCAGTTCCCTACATACCGTAGAGGGAGATAAAGTCCCTGTTGTACATGTAAAGAACATGTTAGGAAAGGCAGTTTGGGTTCTTCCAGCTTCTGGAAAGGGCAAACCTCTCCGTGGTACAGTTTTTGCCCAGGGACCAGGATCCACTTGGTGGGTAATGCAGAAGAATGGGGATGTCCAATGTGTACCACAAGGAAACTTGATGCCGGGGGAGTGCAGTTACTAATTCTATGTATATGTATATAGCCATGTGTGCATTTTAATCATTTTTTGTTTGTTTGTATATATGTATATATATTTTAAGCATGATGTAACGATGTAGAATAAGGGGTGGAATGTCATGGTTCTATGTTTTTTGTTTTTGTTTTTGTTTCCGGGTTTCAGTATTCCACATCAAAACATCATGTAGTGTACGGGGCATTAAAGTGTCACTGCCCCAATTCCAAGTACCTATCCCTGTACATTACAGAAGTCACGGGATCTGGCCCTTCCGGGTGGGGGGGGCGCGCTCTTGCTGCCTGGCAGTGGGTGCTGGAGGGTGCTTTCCTAGCCGTTCCAAGCTTTCCAGGTTTGAATCGGTCCCGGGAACTCTCTCTCTCTCATCTTGTCTGATTTATTAATCTCAATTGCAATTAAATTGTATCTATTGTGTTATCTTGTATTCCAATATTATAGTAAAATAAGTTTTCCTCCATAGATTGTTGCCGCTGTTCTTTTCCTCCCTTCCTTCCTTCCCATTTTTGTGGGACTGGGGTGGGGAGGGGGAAGGGCAGAGGCCTGTCGCCCCTGTCACGGACATAGATTGATCTGGTCAAATCCGTGACAGGCATTCCTTCCAGCACAGTCAGGAGTCCCCACAAAGTTTCTGGCAGCCCCTGAGTTCCTGAGTCACTGTATTGAGGAGTAAGTTACTAAGATGGCAAGGGACCAGAACTGTTTGAGATTAAAGAGCAGGAGCATTATGGACCTGATGTTTCTCAACAAGCTGCTGTTGCCATGTTAAATAGGGACCAAGCAGCGCCTGAATGCCTTCCAGACTGTTGCCAGATTGCAAAGATGTCCTCCACTTGTGCTAATCAGGGGCATGGGTTATTCTTGGAAGTGCTTCACCAAGTAGGTAGAGCATGGAAGGATGTAGCGAGGTGCAATTGCTAGAGTCACGATGGCATTACATGAGGAGCAGAATGCTAGTGATGAGGTACTATGGTGCCTAATAACGCTGTGTGCTCTGCCAGTGAAAGAGAAGGGAAGCCCAGGTGTGCTATGTCAGTATGTCATTTAAGGCAGCCTGCCTTGGTCTGGAAATGATAGCATGAAAGATATTTCAAATATTCCCTTTCCAAGCAGAGCATCTCGTTTAAGCCTTGCAGGACTTGGGTTGTTTGCAGTGTAAATTTCAGTCCACAGGCATGGGACTGCTCTCACTGCCAGAACCATCACCGCCTTCCCCTGAGTGGTTTTGGAGAAAGTTGCCCTACGTGAGGGACGCTGTGTTTGTCCTGTAAAACAGTGGGGGAGTTCAGCACCCAGAGAGAGTGGAGGTGGATGGGTCATGATGTAGACAAATTTTTCAAAAGCTGGCATGAAAGTCATCTGATTTGTCCCAGGGCTGATCCTCTGAGCGGAGTGTGCGTGCCATTGTGTGCGTGCCATTGTGTGCGTGCCATTGTGTGCGTGCCATTGTGTGCGTGCCATTGTGTGCGTGCCATTGTGTGCGTGCCGTCGTGTGGATGAAGACAGAGCTGCTCTTCGCTGAGTCAGCTGAACTCTTGGTCTCTCCTTGGGCCATTGCTGGCTCCTCACAAGCTCACCCATCTTCTCCACATCAAGTCTTGAAGCTGAAATAGTTTAGAGAGAGCGTTTTTGTAAAGCCTGTAGGCAAGTGTAATGAGACTGAAGTTGGCATCGGCTCAGGCTTGGCTCATAGGTACTGGATGAACAAGAGTGTCTTGTTGCACTGTAGGAAGGCAAAATGGAGGAGCAGTACTGGTTCAGCAGGTGCCTAAGCCTGACCCTGCAAAATGCACTGGAGCTTGCTTGTGTTGAACCAGTTATGTTTTAAATGTGACTCGTGGCTTCAGCTGCAACTGTAGAGAAGGTGGTTATTACTGAAAAAGTCTTACTTAGACCAGCTGCGTATGTGTGGGGAAACTGCTGTGGGTGAATGAGTTCATGCCTTATCCTCCTTTCCCTCGTGCTGGCAAGATCCCACCTCTCCACCTTATCTTCTTTACCTCATGACTACATTGACATCTCAGGCTGTTTTTAAAATCAGCACATTTAAGTTCTCCCTTGTTCTGTTCATGCAGGCAGCTACTGCAGGTCCACAACATCCTTCCACCTGCTGAATGTGAGCCTGCCGTGCAGCCCTCCAAACACCCGCCCTGGTCCATATAAAACATAGTTCTGGAGGTAATCTCCCTGGACTTAGATGCCACCACTCTGGAAACACAATGAATTCGTTCTCTCACAAGCCCTCACTACCCTGCCTTGCCCTGCTTGCTCTTGCCTCGAGACCTGCATGCCATGCTTTTCATGCAGGTCTACCAGCACGCACCTCTGCATCACAACATCACTTCAAAGAAAGTGGAGCTTTCTCTTCCTGCTAATTGGCACTGGCACGGATTGCCCAGAGAGGTGGTGGATGCTCCATCCTTGGAGACTCTTAACATTAGGGTGGATGGGCTCTGAGCACCTGATGAAGCTGTGGGTGTCCCTGTTCACTGCAGGGAGTTTGGACCAGATGGCCTTTATGTGTCCTTTCCAACTCAAATTATTCTATGATTCTATGAATTGTAATTGCAGCTCTGCTCTCCCACCACCTGTAGGATAAGGATGTCCTTAGGTCTGGGAGGGATATGCCTTGCACTGAGGAGTTTGCCTTTATTCCTGATGTTTCAGAGGAGTTCAGAGGGGTCACCATTGTGGAGCTGATCAAGAAGGAAGGAAGCACCCTCGGGTTGACCATCTCGGGTGGCACGGACAAAGATGGGAAGCCAAGGGTCTCCAACCTGAGGCCAGGAGGACTGGCAGCAAGGTGAGAGATGGATATAGAGTACAGAGGGCACAGGAAAGCTGGGGAAGAGTAGTTACATGTTCTGCAAATATAATTAAAATAATTGGCACAAAGCTTTTTTTTTTTTTTTTTTTTTTTTTTTTTTTTTTTTCCCCAAGTGCCTCAATGCAAAGTTGCTACTCCAGTAAGTCAAATGCCTTCTATTTTCAGCTGTTTCCCATGTTCTGTGCAATTATGCTCTGAATTTTTGTGTAGGGATATTTGGGATTCTGTGAAATTAGGCAGCCTTGTCAGGAGAGCTGCATGGTACAATACATCTTGATCAAGCTAAGTGGTTTAATATTGTATCTGTTCTGAATACTGAGTGTATAAGCAATGTTACTGGCTCAGGAAAAGCATGATAGAAGAAAGGCTCCAAGAAGCAGAGAAAGGGAGGGAGTAATTGAACAATTTTGTAGAAAACAGGCAAAAAGCAAGATGTTTTCTTTTCTTCTGTTGAATTTTATTTCAGACAGCTCTTGGTACACTTCTCTTTGAGTGATTGCTCTATGTGAATGGGAATTGAGCAACAAAAAGAGAAGGTTGTGAAAGTGCATGTGGCAATTGTTACTGTATGTACAGATCTGAACATTTGCCACTAGGAAAGATAGATAGCTTCAATTTTAGCATTCCTCTCTGAGAACAGGCTCGTGCAATCACACAGCTGAGATCAGCCCTGCCTGGTGCCTTGTTCACAAAATCTCATGGTTATCAAAGGCTGCCACGCACTGCCAGCTTGGTTACGGTGGAGGTTTTGTGCTACCCCTGCTTTCTCCCTCCTCATTCACAGAAGTGACCAGCTGAACGTTGGGGATTACATCAAGTCGGTGAACGGCATCAACCTGACCAAGCTGCGGCACGACGAGATCATAAGCCTGCTGAAAAACGTGGGCGAAAGGGTGGTGCTGGAAGTCGAGTATGAGCTGCCCCCAGCTGGTGGGTACCGTGACAGCCCTGCTCTCTTTCATTAGCCATGCTTTGACCTGGGGTGCAGATGGGCTGGCTTGTGCTTGGGTCACCGTGGACGAAGCAGGACCTGGGGGCATGGTGCTGCTCTGCCTTCATGTGCTCGCTGGATGCGGCCGCGCTGTGTGGGGTTGGAGCAGAGTGCTTTTTCCAGCACAGTGGGTGCCTGCTCATGCACACAGGCAGGAGATGGCTGATTAGATCTGTCTTGCCTCAGAGTGACTTGGTAGCACAGGCCAATCTGCCTCCTGATGCTACTTCAGCTTTTCTGCCTTTTTTTTTTTTTTTTCCCTTTTGGAGTGTGGCTACTGAAGGTTTTATTCAGTTCTAAGTATATATTGCCAGATACACTTTTCTGAATGGCAGAAAGTGCTGTTATTGCTCAAGATGCTTTGAAATGTTTGGCGTTTTCAGATGAGATGGAAGCTGAAGCAATCTGCTTTCTAGCTAAGGGGCCTGGGTCAGAGGCTGGCAAGCCTGGGTGACATAAACAGGGCTTGTGTCATGCTGTGGGACACAGTGTGCCTTTGCACTGATTTGTTTGTTCTGATTATAACAAACAAATGCCTCAGTTCACCTTCTCATCACAATCTTTTCTTTGTGAAAATGATCTCCCTGGTTATTACTGTTATTCAGAGGGTCAAACAGAGAATGACTGGACAGAAGAAGTAGAAAAAACAAAAAGGGAAAAACAAAGCTAATGAAATCTAAGCTGTTTACCCCAGATGTGAACCTGTCTTACACTTTACAGCTCTGCTGCAGTTTCTGCATTTACCTAAAAAAATTCAGAATATATAAATGACATCCAACAAACCCAACAGCCAAACCCCACAGTTCAAGTTTTCCATGATCTCACGCTTGCTGGAGATGACAACTCTTAACCTTTCTGCTTAGCTGTGAGCCTGGCTATTAGGAATCTGATCAGCTGTCCTTCCAGCTGAGGAGCAGTGCCAATACCGCATAGCTCAATCAATAGCAGCGAGGCAGAATGTCTCCGTTCTGATTGAGCAGGAAGAACGCACTGAAATAGCGACTTTTCTCAGATGAGATTATTGATGCTGTTTATGACTAATCCAAACAAAGAGACACAGCAAAATACCAGGAATTGTCCGCTGTTGCCTGGCTCCAGTTCACTGTTGGTTGCTCGTGTGCTTTTATCTGTGGTGAGGGTTTGCTGTTGCTGTGTGCACTCTCTTCTTTCTCCCCACGCAAAAACCAGAAATGTAGTGTATTTCAATAGCTTGCATGTGTGGGTTTCCATTTTTCTCCCCACTTTATAATTTCCTGCTTTGGAAGAGACCAGGTCTAAGTCTAGTTTTCAGGCCACTATGTCATATCATCTCTTTCATGCATAAACCAAGCCCAGCATTAATTCTAGCTGAGGTTTCTCTGCTCCCACTGCTCTTATGAAAGACTGCTGCAGAACTTCATGCTTGGGTGATTAGGACAGAAATTGGACCGTTTCCCAACTTGTTTGTGGATGCTTTATGCCCTTCTCTTGGTACGGGAGCCTTCCTGTGCCCCAGGCTTTTCCTTTTTGAAGTATATCTAGGTTGTGTCCCCGTCAGCACTCAATGCAAGAGCAGAGCAGCTGTGCAGGGCTCTGGTTCGGGAGTATATTTGGCCTTGCTGCAGCCTGGTCCTCAGGGCTGCCTGTCTGCACGTGGGTGCCGTGCCTCAGCTGTGCATCTTTGGGGTAAGTTTAACCCTAACTGGGGCACTCCCAAGCCCTTGGGGCGCTTGGCAGCGAGGACCAACTTGATCACAGTTGGCACAGAAAGGAAACTGGTTTCCAAAACCCCTCCTGAGCCAGGGGAAGGGCTGCTGTGGATGTGCCTGGGTGCCTCCTGCTTCTCCAGTCATCCCTGCAGCCATTTGTTGCAGCCGGTTTGAAGACTGTGAATTGATCTTTTTGGAGTGGATGAGCTAAAATGCCATGCACCATTTTGGATGGAGAAGATTGGAAAATTGTCTCGTATTCACAGCGGTACTTCAATAAATCATTAAATAGCAGCAGATGGCAAGAGGCAGAAACAGTTTTCTTTCTTTTTCTCTTTACTTTTGTACATTAAATAGTACTGTGTATTTAATATAAAATTGCTGAATTGCCCCTAGGATCAGTTTAAAGGATTCACTTAATCTTTTTTTAAAGTCAAAATGTAGGAGGAAAGGGAAAAAAACCCTCAACCTTTTGCACTGAGGATTTGGGATTTTCATTTTCTTTAAGGTCAACTGTGGCTCGACTCCTTACACTGCTTCTGTTTGGTTTTTTTTTTTTGTTTTTTTTTTGTTTTAAAGTAGGTTTCCATCCGTGGCATAAGCTTCTGGGCTTTGAGTAATGCTGAACACATTAAAGCTGGCTGATAAATGGGAGGGTTTTACTTGAATGTCAGAGTATTAGCCAAGACAGACTTGAGAGAAAACACACAACGCTGAGCTGGTCAAATCATCCCTGACCATGGTGGTTGGCTCTAGCAAAGGTTTAGACTGTCTAGATTGGATTTTGTGCTTCTAAACAGGGAAGATACAATAGGGGATGGACTTTCATTTTAGTAATGTTTGGCTGAGTTTTGTTATTATCTTGCAGAGTGGCATGGAAAAGGTTTGTCTGGGGGTAACCAAGTTGTTCTCTTTTCCTTTTAGTGCCAGAAAGCAGTGCTGGCATTATTCCCAAGACCATTGAGGTGTCCCTCTACAAGGAAGGCAACAGCTTTGGCTTTGTGCTCAGAGGTTAGTGGCTTCTCTGCTGAGAAATGAATGGGGTACAAACACTGGCAGAGATGATTTGGGAAGCAGGAAAAGAAAAGAAAGAAGGTGAATGTCACACCACAGACGAGAAGCAAAAGTGTGCCCCAGAGAGCAGCTTGTGCAGCCTTGAAGGCCTGCTGACTTCCTAATCTAGGGCACGCTTTGCTTTTGAGCTGTGTCAGCTGTTTTATGATAAACGTCTCTACTTTCTCAGCACTCTCATTCAGAGTCTCAAACCTCCAGTGACTTACAGCTTTCCTGGTTTGCTTACAGGGGGAGCCCATGAAGACTGGCACAAGTCCAGACCGCTTGTGCTCACCTACGTGAGGCCGGGTGGCCCAGCAGACAGGTACTGCACCTCCAGCATTTGCTGTCTCAGAACAGACTAGCAGCTTTCACTGCACTTTTGGGCAAATATCCTTCTCGTCCTCCTTGCTGGGGTCTCCCCAAGGCCTTTTGTGCTCATCCTGCAGAGGTGGAGTGGAACCTTTGGTGTGCAGGGGTGAACGGATCTGGTGCTCATAGGGTGACCTATCTTATCTTTGGAAACATCAGAGGCTGCTCTTCCACAGGCAGACACTTAATTAACCCTGTGCAAATGAAGAGCTGATGCTATGTTAGAAAGCCAGAAGCAGCCTATGTATTGTTATGCTGCTAATTTAATGTGGTGGGCCTGACACTATAAATAACCCAAGCTATCAACTCCTCAGGATCAAATTAATTGACATTATACATATATATAAACACATAAATGCAAAAAAAAAAAAAAATTAACTTTTGCCTATGGTTTCCTATAGAGAAGGGTCCTTGAAAATCGGGGACAGGCTGCTGAGCGTTGATGGGATCCCTCTGCACAGTGTGACCCACGCTGACGCCCTCAACATCCTGCGGCAGTGCAGCCAGGAGGCACTCTTCCAGATCGAGTATGATGTGACCATCATGGGTAAGGCCAGGACTACTGGGGTGGCATTTGCTCTGACTGCCTGCAAAGTATGTGGGGCTAGAGTCAACTGTGGGGTCACTGGATTTCAGCCCCAAAGTTGCTGTCTATGTGGGAGCAAGGGATCGAGTTCGAAGCTGACTTAGTTGAAGGTATTTGAAATGCCCTTATCTGATGATGCGTCCCAGTGGGAACGTTGACTGATTTCAGAAGAGGAGGGAAAAAAGGAGTTTCTAATGTAGGAGAAGTTGGAATTGAAGTGGGCTGGAATGTCGGCGCTCTGCCAGCACTGAAAATACCGATATTAGATGTATGCCGGGCAATGAGCTGTGAGCAGGCACTGGATTGCTGTGGCTTGGCTTCTGAATTTTGACCCTGTTTAATTCTAGAGCTGTTTCTTTTCTTAGAACTTTCAGTTCAGATCTGCTTCTGAAATAAATGAGGAGTGTCCAACTGACTGACCCTAGAGAAGACAGAACTTACTGGAGGGCAGAGGATGGCTATTTCTAAAAATGATCTATCTACACAGTAGATACTGAGTTTGAGGGCATTATTTTTTTTTTCCCATTTGATTTTGAGATTCACGCTCTGGGAAAGAGTTTATTATTAGCTACTATAAAGTCATTTTGAGCTGGCTTTGTGACACACAGCTGTTACTGCAGGGAGCATAGTTAATGAGTTTTAGGTTACCACAGAGTCTGAAGCTGTGCCGGCTCTGGAAGCTCAGTGAGCTGTGTGCTCAGATTTGATGTTGCAGCTCTGTCTCCAGAGGGTTTTCTGCCTTCACTGGAGCTGCAAGCTGGAGTAGTTTGGAGTCTCTTCTGCAAATCTCACAAACCAGCACAGCACGTGGGAGCCTGAGATCCGGCGAGGAGCAGGAGTTGGATCAGGTTATTTTCTGATTTACCAGCAAGGAAGCAAATCGAAAGAAGTTTAATACCTCCCCACTGCTGAGCAAACAGAGCTGAGAATGCCAGGACTTGTTCCATGCAACATGCAGGAGAGATGCTGTAGACTAATGGAAATCCTTCTGCAATTTCTGAAGGCTTTCCAATTCTTTCTCAGCCTCTGTTCCCCAAACTGCCCTTCCTTTCACAACAAATACTGCAAGGATGGATGTACTGATTTTAGAGCTGTGTCCCTGTGTGGAGAGGCTGCCAGGAGCTGGGCAACCATGTATCACACTGACACTGGCTGTGCTGGGAGAGCTGGAAGGAAAACCCAGCCTCTCTGCAGTTACCTGTGTTCTGCCTGGCTTCTGCCATGTTACAGGAGCAGCTGTTCTTTAGAGATTGGCTGGCATTCAAGAAAAAGAGGAAAGCCTTAAATTATGGAAAACAGAAAATCATAGAACAGTTTATGTTGGAGGAGAACCTAAAGATCTTTGAGTTCCAACCCATGCCATGGGCTGGTTGCCACCCACTAGCTCAGCTTGCCCAGGGCCCCATCCAGCCTGGCCTTGAGCACCTCCAGGAATGGGGCACTCAGACCCTCTGAGGGCAAAAATACCTAACTAAATTCTGTTTTCTACCTTTGGAAACGATTTTGACTGCAGTAGCTGAGCATAGGTCAGTGAGGGCTGTTCTCTCTGGCGAGCAGCAGTTAGCACAGAGCTTTCCAGTCTGTATAGAAGCAAACATTTAGTGGTGCATGGGTAATGGGCTTTTTGGAATTTTGTTGTTTGTGTGGTCCCTTGGTGCCTATGCTGCAGAAAGCTGATTGTTTTAGATCCTGACTTGAAGCAAAAATAGCTGTTAAAGTGTCTCGGTATTTCTTCTTGAGTAACTCTCCCACCTAAAGCTGGCAGGGTTGAGTGAACACAAGCAAAGTCGGGTTCTGTGCAGTGATTCATCTTGTGCTGCTATACAGTGGGCCACGAACACTTCCCAAGATACTTCCCAAGAAGGTGTAAAACAGCCCCTTTTTATCTAGTTTCTTCATAGATTGCTTCTCCCCACCCCCGTAAAGCAAGATGATGTAGTATTTGTTGCTTAATAATATTCGCGGCTGATTTTGCCAGGCAACAGCTAATAACTGCAACCAGAGATGAGTGCTTTGTCCCCAGATCACAATTATTACATTCTCTTTACCAACTGAGAGACAAGGATGAGGGAAGGGAAAAACAGCTACTGGAAGCAGCGTGGGAATGCAAGCAGCCAGAAGGGAGCACTACGCTTAGAAAACTAGCCCTTGGCGAAGGGGCTGGGACACATGGCCCTTGGCTGATGCCAGATAAACATGGCAATAAGCAGATGCCTTTCTTTTGGAACACAGAAGAGCTGCACCTTTTCCATGGATGCTTGAGGAGGTTGCAGACGTGCCTGATGGGGCAGGTGCCAAAGCAGCAGTGTGCATTGACTCCCTGCAGGAAGGTTACTGCGTGCCCTGCCCTGTCCTCTCAGCATTTTGTTCTAAATTAGCTTGGGTGTAATAGCCCTATGTTAATCAAGCCTCACAAATTTTGCTAAATTGCAGGCTCTTGACCTTTGATTTGAGTCAAACCTTAGTGGCTCAGCTGGTATTTCTCAATCAGATGCCTCTATAAAATGTATTTGAATGTGTTGCTTTGTCCGTGGCACCAGCAATGAAGATTAAAGGGACATCAGGATGGCCCATGCTGTGCAGGGTTGAGAAGGGCCATGGGCTGACGGAAGGGACCTATTTTCATTGCAAACATAAATGAGGTCTAGCACCCCAGCATTCTGTTTCCATGACCAGTTTTCCTATCTTCCTCCCTTTCGCTGAAGGAATGTATGTGAATGTGAAATGTGAGTGTATGTGAAAGAGAATGTATCTCTTTCAGAGGATGTGTGCTGGATGCACATGGGCTGCCATACCAACATGTAGCTGATGCTGTTGGAGGTCCTTGGTCTATTGGAGCTTCCTTTGCTAATTAAGGCCTCAGTGGGCCTTCCACAGGCTTTACCCAAGTGCTCTGGGCACTTTCTTGTTGTGCTGAAGCTGTGCTTGGAGCCAAGGCCTGCAGGTCTGTCCAGTAGTCCTTTTCAGCTGAGAGTTAATAGTGTTTCATTTGAAGCCTTGCCTAGTCTTCACTATCTCTCATTCCTTCTTCTTCCTCCGCCTGGAAAAAGGGCACTATGAGTAGACCATAGTCTATTGATCCCCTGACTGATCCCCACACAATCAGAATCTGTCTCCAGAGACTCAGAATCTTCAACAAATCCCAGGAATGATCTTGCTGCAGCTTGGTTTTCAGGATCTTCATCAATGCTCCCATTTATCAGAGTGCTAGAATGAGCCATGTATCACATTTTGAAGCCAAGTAGCATCAGTGTTTTTAGTGGAGCAGAGCTTTGGAAGTGAAAAGCTTCATCATGAATAATGAAGGAGTGAGGAGGCATCAGGATCTCAGGGGGCTTTGGCAGCCTTTCCTTTGAAGTTGATGTTTGGGTTTCCATGAAGTGCTCTCATGGAAGTCAAACTAAACAAAGCATGTGGTAGGAAGCTCTGTGCCTGCTCTCACAGGCAGAAACGTGCAGTGATACTGCAGTGCTGGTGCTGGAGTAGCCAGGAGGTGCTAACTTAACGCTGGTCTTCAGCATGTGAAGCTTCTGAATGCCTCAGGAAATGGGATCCTCTTTCCTTTGGGCCTTTTTAGAAAGAACTCTCAAATAATGATGCCCTTGTGATCTTTCTTTTTTGTGCTTCTCTTTTAATATGGTTGATGTGATGGCAGCACAGACTTTGAGCATTCTCTTCCTTGATCTTGTTATTTAAAAACAAGAGGCAAGAGGGTGGTTTCCATGAGTGAATTTTGTAATCTCTCTTCACTCTCATACATACTCTTTGCAGAAGCAGTTTTGCTTCTTGAATGTCCTTCTTTGTTAACTTGCTATGTGATGCAGAGTTGTGAGGTTATAGGATATCCAAACCATCAGGTACAATCAGGTCAGCAGAATTGGCCACCCCTTTGTTTGCTTCTGTGTTTTACATTTTGCTGCTGCAAAAGGCTGTACGAGAAGAGTCTTCTCTCTTGTTTTGCAGATACTGTAACTAATGCTTCGGGACCTCTACTAGTTGAAATAGCAAAGACTCCAGGATCAACGCTAGGAATCACGCTGACAACAAGCACGCATCGGAACAAGCAGGTCATTGTCATTGATAAGATCAAGCCGGCCAGCGTGGTGGACAGGTACAGAGCTGAACAGACTGCTCCAGTTCTCTATCCTTCACTGCTTTTCAGCCCCCTTTTCAGTCATGTCATTATTCCCCACCTTGCCTTGAACTGGCCATGTCCACCTGTTCGTAGTTCTAAGCATGCTAAAAATATCTGACCTAACATGGGTGGACACTCTGCACCATGAGTGAATGTAGCTCATGGCAGGTATAAGCTGAGCTGTGATTTAAAAACCTCAGATCTGACCGTCCTGGAGCTGTGGAACATCCTGTTTAGAGCAGGTAGATAGGGCTTACTGTCCTGTTGGTTGAACACCGAGCTAGGCTATGACCATGCACTACTGAAAACTTAAAAGATCCTTCCCAAGGCATCAGCATCCTTGATGTAGACTTGAACCGTTGGAGTTGGTATTTTTGTCAATGCTTGAACCTCGTGTTCAAACTGAAAGCAAAAGCAGAGATGTGGAAATACATTCAGATGAAGCAAAACAGGGAATTTGTCCATTTCTGCTTGCAACCACAAGGACATGAATTTTGGCTGTGTGTATTAATTACTCTTGCTATTTCCTTTGCAGATGTGGAGCACTGCATGTTGGTGACCATATTCTCTCCATCGATGGCACAAGCACAGAACACTGCTCCTTACTAGAGGCAACTCAGCTTTTAGCTGCCACCTCAGAAAACGTCAAGCTGGAGATATTACCTGTTCACCAGAGCAGGCTGCCTTTGAAGCCCCCAGAAACAGGTACATCCTCCACGCAACCACTGTTGGTTGCTCTCAAAACTCAGTTGAGGTCCCTACTGTGGCTCTCGTTGCTTTTGAATGCTGGTAATAAACTCCAAAGACAGACATCTGTGGAGGGTAAAAAAAAATATTTTGATGAAATGCATGTGATTAGATGATGTTCAAGGATGTGAATAGGAAAAAAAAAAAGGTAGCATCTGTGATTGAATAGGAAAATTGGCGTTGGGAATCCCAGAGTTTTGCAATGCTGAGTGCTGTGCAAGCCGCTTTCTTAGTACCTCAGATAAGAGACTTTAATGGAGAGGGAGGGAAACAGCGTTGGTGCAGGCAAATGCGTTTCCAAGCTCAGCTTTCATCTGCTTGCCTAGCAAGGCTTTGTAAAGAACGTGTCAGCAGCTAGACAGGATTCCACTGGACTTGCTTAGGAAACAAAGCTGAAACACAAGCTTTCATTTTCTGGACCAGCCTGTCTGAATGAGAGCTGCTGCTGTGTTGTCTTTTTTTTTTCCTTCAGAGAAATACTGGCTCATCAAACACCAAATACCTGTGAATTTCAAACATCATCAGGAATTCACTCTGTGGGCATCCTTGTTGCCTACCTTTAGTTTCTCCTTCCATGTAAGAAGCTGACTCAGGCTCTCCTATATACAGATTTGTGAAATTAGCCTCACTATTAGATTTATTGCAACTCTTCCTGCAGTTTTGTTAGTGATAGATTCATGGAATCCTTTGAATTGGATGGGACCCTTAAAGGCCCTCTGATCCAACTCCCTTGCAGTGAACAGGGACATCCACAGCTCCATCAGGTGCTCAGAGCTCATCCAACCTGACCTTGGCTGTCTGCAGAGACAGGGCGCCACCACCTCTGGCTGCCTGTGCCAGTGCCTCGCCACCGCTATCGTCCATATTGGAGATCTTGTATTTCAGCTGTTTCTGTCTCAGCCCTTCTGCAACCATTTTCCAACACCTTTCCTTTATGTGTGTGCATTTTAATAATATTGATGCACAAGAGCTACTGGCCCACTTCCTTTTCTGTTATCTTCTAGGGAGGTTTGGTGAAAGGAAGAAATTATCTGTGTTGTTTTCTTTAATATGATGCACTGAAACATAGAATCTAATAACATCTTCGTGTCTAGAAATAAATCTCTTACACATCCAGTCCCATTTGTGCAGAATTAAAGCCGTTTAACAAAGGGGACAGATCACTTGACCTTTGTGCCCAAGACAAAATGAAAAGCCATAATCCTTTTTCAACGGCTGTTAAAATGAACTATTCTACTTCTTCCATTTGTGCCCTGGCCTTAATCTCCGTTCAGGATGTATGCATTCAGCAGCATCAGGAGAAGGAAGATCTGTGGAAGGACAGCTCTGTGTGTTCTAGAGGCTTTTTACCCATACCTCCACACATCAGATCAGAGTGTCCCCACTTTGATTAAACCGTTTAGGACGTGAGAGATCATAGAGAAGGAAAAAAATACAGTCTTTGTGGTCTAATGCTGAAGCACAGGATTTGTCAAATGGAGTCAGCTTTCTCTGCCGCTCCGGGGGCATTTGGAAAGACTGTGGGAGGATTATGCTCACAAGATCAGCAGGAGCGGATGGTGCCCAGGAGCAGTGCTGGGATGGCTGGTGAAAAGCAAGGGAAGCCTGGGGAAGGCTCTTGTAGGTTTTTATCCCCAGATTGTCCAAAACCTATTTTCTTCCCCTCTGCAATGACATCCGAGTTTCGTAGGCATTTTCTGTTGTGTCAGCTATAGCTGAGAACTTAAAGACAAATGGATATGAATGGATTAAACCGTTTTTTATATAGGCCCATAAGCTCTGTCACTCGTGTTCTAAGTATTTAATTTTATTAAGAATTCTCTTTTTTGACTGGATTCAGCTCCATTTACTCATTTGATGATTGTTTTTAAAAGCCTCCTGACTCTGAGATTGCTTTTGAATTCACAAAATACAAATGCCAGAGTTGAAAGTGGATCTTTTAAGAGCTTGACAGAGTAAATGCTAAAGTCACTAAAACAAAGACTTTAAAATAATTGCAGTTTTGGTCAGAAAATCTGACCTAAGTAATTTGATGCCTATGGTGCATGTGCACAAGATGGATTTTCATTGATAAAGGCACTAAGTGATGATCTTTAGAAGAGCTCTCTGGGTGGACCCTGGGTTGAGCTGAGTCCTCCTCCCTTGTGTGCACCCTCAGAAAGCTCAGTAGTGCCTGTGCTGGGGGAGTTCCCCCCTACAGGGGAAGCACAGAGGAGGTTTCATTTGGGAAGGGTGGTTGCTAGTAAGCACCAGTGGTGGGAAGGTTGAGAGCTGTCTTGACAGCACAGTGCAGGGATTCAGGAGAGAAATCCCAGCGCTGCTGGGCAAGGATAACTGAATTGGCCGCACGCTATCCATGAGCAAAAGGGGTGTCAGTGAGAGGAAGGATCTGTGCCTGAGGGTGTGTTTTGGCCACTGCAGAGACAATTTGTGGCATCACTACCTGATGAAAACAAAGCCACGTCCCCTGGGACAAGAGATTCCTGGGCAGCAGATGTCACGCTGCAGAAGATCTCTGCTAACATGTGCTGGGGTGGATTTAGGGTGGAAACTAAAGCAGTTGTGTGGCCTTGAATAGGGTCTGCCATGTTGGTGCCACATCTTAATTTATTGTTTGCCATAGCACTGGCAGCTCTTCTTGTGTTGGTGGCCTTGTGTAATTGCCTTTAAGCAGCAGAGTATAAAATCCCTTTTGTTCTGGTAAGCTGGAGTTGGCCCACTGCTGGCTCTTCCATATGTGCACCCTGCCATGGATTCCTGGCCAAGAGCAGCTGCTAAGCACCCAAATGCTGAAGCCAAGCAAAGTGCTGGAAGCACCGCTTGGCATTGAGCTTCATCTGGGGAGGGCAACAAGGTGGGAAACAGCACAAGGAGGTTTCCCCAGTGCTGTCGGATAATGCTGATGGCCTCTGTTGGAAACTTGGGGCTAGAGGCAGCTTCTGCACGTCGCACAGCAGCCTGCAAATGGTAATGACATCTGTGTGCTGCCAGCACGGCTTAGTCAGGCTGTTGGCTCAGGACACAGAGTTTTTTGAGGGGCATGGGTAAATTTCTGCCACTTTGCATTAAGTGTCATGAGGTTACATGGGGATGCATTTTTGCTGCTGGTGCTTGACACTCTGTGCTTGCTCCTTAACTTGTTCAAAAGCAGTGTGAGTCTCCTCTCTACAGTCTCCTAGCTTCTTACCTTTTCTTTCTCTCATTTCTCCATGCCTGTCGTGATTTCTCCTCTCCTGGGTGACATCAGTCAAGGTGCAGAAGAGTGACCACCACCACTGCTGGGACCCCTGTGTCAACTACTGTCACACCCACCACCCTGGGCACTGCAAGACGCCCACTTGGAACCAGACGCCTGGACAGGATTATTGCAAATGTAACCCCTGTGCACGGTGTTGCCCTGATCCTTACGTGTGTGCATTTGTGTTGTGCCTCTCCATTTGCTCCACATCCAACTCAGTAGCCTGGGGCGTCACTTATTTCCTTTGAGGTCGGTTGGATCCCTCCTCATAGGTGCACTGCTGAGGTGCAAAATCAGTATCTGGTGCAAAATCGGTACCTACAGCCCGACACACAGAGCTGCTAAGTTCAATTAGAGCAGAATGCTGGGCTTTGACCCTTTGTTCTCATCCATTAGTCCTGCACTTCCATATAGGCAAGGGAAAAACTTGAGTTGCTGTGAACCAAGGAGGGTAGCTCTGGTGATATGTAAGGATGTGGAAATCCAATGCACCCAGCTCAGCCTTGCTGATGCAAGATGTATATTAGAATTGGGAAGCAAGCAAGGGAGCCTCGTTGCCCAGCAGATAGTTGAAGCTGTGGTTTCCCAGTCCTGAAGCTGAAAAGGAGGCAGTTCAAAACCAATAGGAGTTCAGTGAACACCCGTTAGGTGAGCACACTGCATCCTTAACATGCTTTGTATCTCCCCAGCTCTGGTGGCCGCCAACTTCTCATCTCCCACCATGAACGCGCAGGGCTTCCCCTGCCAGAACTCGAACACGCTACCTCGCAGCTCCCACCCCATGAGCCCCCGCACCACCATGCTGAGGAGGAGGCAGAAGAAAAAGGAGCACAAGAGCTCATGTAAGTGTGTGGTGAGCTGGGGATGGGTTGGGCGTGATGCTGTGCTCATCTTGCTGGCTGTTGGCTGGCATAGGCCTGCTCATCACAGCAGTCAGGGCCTTGGTCTCCCCTTGGCACCGCCTGTGACTGTGGCTGCCCTAACTTCTGCCTCTTTCCTCCTCTCAGTGTCGTTGGCCTCCAGCACGGTGGGTCCTGGTGGGCAGATAGTCCACACGGAGACGACAGAGGTGGTGCTCAGGGGAGACCCTTTGAACGGCTTCGGACTTCAGCTCCAGGGAGGCATCTTTGCTACTGAAACCCTGTCCTCCCCACCTCTGGTCCGTTTTATTGAGCCTGACAGCCCGGCAGAGAGGTTAGAGACCTTGCCCTTGGATGCTGATGGTGCTGCTGCTGACCATTTCATGGTTTGGTTTGTTTTCTCTCCTCAGAGGCTCATTTAGATATTTACTGTCATCTTTGTAATATCTCCCATTCTTCACTGGGCATGGTTTACTGTCACTGCCATTTCTGCACTCGTCGGCTGACCGCGGCCTCCCTCGCATCCCAGGTGAAAGTCTTGGCACCAGGCTGTTCTCAGAGGAGGGAGTGTGTGTCTGTGTGTGAGCACCATTCCCATCCCTTTTGTTTTGCTTTTTTTTTTTTTCCTTCTTTCTCATTGAAAGATAAAGCTTTTGTCTGGTTGCAGAAAGAGGAAAAAAGGTATATGAGTGAGCCCTGGAAAGTGTTATCTGCTTGGTTTTGCTGTAGCAGAATCCAGCTACATAAATCAACCTAAAAGTTTTGAACCACCAAGGAGAGCTCTGGTATAGGATCTGAAAAAATAGCATAAAATGCTGGAAAATAGCAGAATGTAGAAGCAGCATTGCTGCTGTTTGTGACTCTGAGGGTACTGAGAGCAATGAGCCCTTCAGAGGCTGAACCTCAGCATGGGAGCCCTGGTTAAACTTCTTCCAAAGTCTTTGCTGGTATAGATGCCCTCAAATGATGTTACTCTTGCTGGATAGACCAGGTCCTAGCGTGGGACTGGTGTTGCCTTCTTGTGCCATCCCTGGTTGTGGCAGGGTGGTAGAGAGCAGCACGAGTGTGCGAGTCCAGGCAGGGAGCACAGGGATATGGAACTGGCATAGGAAAGTGCATTGTCCCAAGTGATGCAGGTTAAGAGGGATTTTAAAAGCCTTTTATGCTTTTTGTTTGTTTGCTTTCAAACAGCAATGAAAGTGGTGGCATTTTGGATTTTTATCCTCTATTACCAGGGTGAAGTCGGCTCACAATGCAAAGCATTGAACTTCTTTTATAAATCGGGCAGCAACAAAGCCTGCTGCCCAAGGGGAGAAGGGAGATGTGCTGCAAGCTGCCTTGGCTTTGCTTTATCCCCTTGCCAAAGCCAGGTTGAAAGCAAAGCCTCATGGCACAGCCCAGCCTGTCTCAATGTGCTACGCGCTTCTCTCCCTCATGGCTCCCACCCAGCAGGTTTTGCACTCCCCTGGCTGCTGCCCTCTGCTTTGTGGTGGAAGGGAGCAATGCTGTCTGTGTTTGCAGTATGGATTTGATTTGGGGATTAAATCTCTGCAGTGTATTTCTTCCTTTCCTAGACTGTACTGCTTTTCCCCTCTGGAAGGTAGACACTTTATTGATCCCTGTCTCTAACAGAATTTCCCACTCCACCCCTGGTTTTGTTTCCTGGATGCAAGATGAAGCCTTCGGAATCGGAATGAGACAGTGGTCTGTCCCTAGTTATCAGCAGGGAGGGTCAAATGGGACAGCACATTTCTTCCTTTCTTGCCTGCCTCCAAACAAACAGCTGTCTGTCCATCTTCCCTCAGCTGTCATAGACAGCAGTGGAAGAATATCTGCCTTGTCCATCTCAGTATCCAAAATCAATGCTTCCTGCTGCATTACATGTTTCCTAGCTCTATTCAGACAGCTGTTTGATCATCATATTTCTGGCTTTTGAGTGTGAAGAGTTTGCAAAAGGAAAGTTCAGCAGCTGCGTAATGTTATCAGCACAGCTTTCATCTTCTGGGGGCTGTGACTCACCCATCAGTGTGCTCACACAGATGTCAAACAGGCACAGATATACAAACACGCACGGATGTGTGCTTCTAATCCATACAGGTCAGCTCGGGGGTGTGTAAGGGCACCACACGTTGTTTCTGCAGCCAGTGATGTGCTTGCTCTGCAGCTGGAGTGACCACTCATACTGATGACAGTGAAGGAAATCTTCAGCACGCACCCAGCCCAGAGCTTGAATTTGTGCTGCTCAGTGTTGAGCAAGGCACCTCTGCTATTCTGCTGCTGTCTTTGTGCCCAAGGAAATAGTCATGACAAAATGCACATCTCTGCAATCCCAAGGAAATCTTCCCATCATGGACTCCAACACATCCATAGTGCTGTCTCTCACTGTGGAAGATGCTTGAACTCTTGTTCTGGTTTCAAAGCAGTTCTCCCCATGATCTTGAAGTACTTTGTGAGGTCTCCCGAGAGAGTGCCCATCTCTGAGATGTGTGCATCAATCTGGGGAAGTTCTCTGTGGACTTCATGCAGGATCCCACAGCAGAGCCAAGGAGAGGTCTGCAGGAGCTTTGACTTCCAGGGCCCTGTTCCCAGCACAGAGACGTGTGGCAGTTGGAAACTGATGTTGAAATTCTAGAGTTAATAAGGCACATCGGGTCTTCTTACTCTTGTAGTTGAAGCTAGGAGGTTACGGCTTCACTTCACAAACTTTTATTAACCTGCAAGACTGGGATTTAGACCACCATGATCAACTCAATCAGTATTAAAAGAAATAAAATTCTTCTGACATAACAGAGCTTGTAAAACACCGCAGCAAATCTACCTTGAAGGGAGAAGTGCCATGTTTTGTGAGAGGGCAGCTGTGGTGGAAAGGGCAGTAAATGTTTGCTTTGATGCTATGTAAAAGGTTCCCATAATCTCCCAGACATTGTGGCTGAAACAGGTTGTGTCTTCCTTGAAATGATGAAGTGATGTCTGTGTTGGTTCCTCCTTTCCAAATGGTGCATAGTGACCATAGCAAGAAAGCCCTCAGTGCTGCAGGAGACCTCTCTCTTGTGCCACTCACCACCTTCATATTTGTGAGCTGGTATTTCCGATGTGGTTTTGTGGCAGCATATATATCTGCAAGCTCAGGAAAGGACTGTAATTAAATGATGAAGTTATTCACAAGGTTGGATTCACATATGCTCTATGGAGTTGTCTGTCCTAATCCAGGTCTCCTTGAACAAACGCTTCTGAATTTACATCTCTTAAAATAGCTGCTGTTTTCCATGGGTAGCATGAGCTCAGGCAGCAGAGTGAATGTGTTGCAAGTTTAATACCTTCCCACTAACAAGATAACCTTCCTGGGCTCTCTCCAAACTTAATCATAGATGAGCTTTTGATGGGCCGCAGACAAAAACTGTTGTTTGTGCATTTTTCTCCAGTTTGGATGTGAATGTTTTTTGTCTCGATACCTGGCCTTTCATATACATCCTGTTGTTTGGAGGTGAATAATGGCCAGTATCCACTGCCTTTGATGTTTCCTTCATGTGCTTGGAAGCTGCAGTACCATCTTTTCTTACAGTGGCAACAGGTGTGAGTGACAAAGAGCGGATGAAAGGATCAGTAAAAATAAATAAACAGTCTTTTATAAAATACCTACAAAGTTGATGTCTGCAAAGGTCAGGGCAAAGAATTCGTTTGATCATTAAACAGCAAGGGAATAAAGGTTCTCTAGAGAAGGCTTAAAACAGGATAGCTGATCCTTTTAAGGGAAAACTTTGTGGTAAAACAACTCCAAATGCAGAGGTGAATCTTGTTCCCATAATTCTGAATCTATTTTGGAAACCACACTGTAGCTTACATTAATGATGGATCAGTGCTTTCTCATGCTTAGCTAAGTGAGTGGACAGCCTTCCAGATAGGTGACTAGTGGAAAATCTGAACAGATGTACTCTGATGAAGAATGTGGAGGAGGATGAGAATGAAACAACCTGTTGCCCATGGCCAGTCATGGGGAACTCTGCACTCTTGTCTTTGTAGAGCCATCATGCAGTTCAGATGACAGCTGCAGGAGGTAATGTGCAGGATTGCCTTCCTGGTGAAGAAGAGGGTAGACAGTGAATATAGTGGTTCATGTGCCGATAAACATTGGCCTTTCAGGGCAGTTAACACAGTATCAATGTACATTTGGCTTCCAGAAATGCAATTACAAGGGATAAATGATTATCCAATTTGCTGAGATGTTTCAGTGAGTTCATTGGATTGTAGCTTCAGTATTAGCCATGTATTAAGCAGAGGACTCTGCACAATTTTCAGTGCCATTAGGTTGGTTTCCAGTGGGTGCAGGCACACAGAACGAGATGTATACTATTAGGTAGGGTAGGAGGGCACATGTCCTTCCAATTTATCACTTGCGTGTCTTGGCCATGGTGTTGGCTTTCAGTAGAGGAAGGTTTTGCTGTTTGTTTTTTTTTCTTTGGAAGTTGCAGGAAATATGACAAAAAATGTTGTTTGGGAGTGAAGTATGTCGAGGTGAAGCCAGCCACAATGCTTTCATGCCCTGCGACCTTCCAGGCTGTACTGGCCCTGGGACACACATTGCAGAATGAATTATCATCTGTTTGGGGCCACTTCTGCAGGATTTGTCACTACTTTCTGTGTTCTAACAGATTTACCTGTCAAAAAGTAACTCATGGCTGGTTGTGGGGTTATTTCTTTTCTTCTTTCCTCCTTTATCCCTGCCTCCTTTCCCTCTTTTCCCAATGTGGACTGCAGGTGTGGGCTGCTGCAAGTGGGAGACAGAGTCCTTTCTATCAATGGCATTGCAACTGAGGACGGGACTATGGAGGAAGCTAATCAGCTTCTGCGGGATGCTGCGCTGACGAACAAAGTGGTGCTCGAAATTGAATTTGATGTTGCAGGTAATTGCAAGGGACTTCTTGCTCCTCAGCACCTGCTGGACTCTACCAGTGCTTTTGCTAACCTGTAGGAGGGATTGTGCTTACAAAAATATGTGAGGTTTTCGCTAGACTGCAGAGACTGAGAGGACCCTTTGAGGGCCTTTCCCATTTTCTGTTGTTCTCTAATGTGCACTAAAGTGAAGAGTCCTTCCTTTCATCCTTCCATAAATGCCTTCTTCTCACAACTTGGCTGAGAGAATCATAGCGAGTAGATGAAGAGGCCACTTACTCTTTAAGCATTCAACCATTAATATGAATATTTGTACTAATCTGTGGCCTTGAAGCAAGAAGGGAGCTGAAGCTATTGGCTGAAGTGTGCAGCCTTGTATTAAAAGAAAAAGGGTTTTTTCATTTTAATTGACAAAGATGGCGCAGATTTGAAGTACAGCATGATATGAGCAATTCACTTCATGTTCAGGGCATGTATTTTTAATGAGAATCCAGATTTTAACCTGAAGTCCTCAGGGCATCAGATAACAACCTTATTTGAACCTATAAAGCTGAGTTTGATGGGCTTGTTTTTTCTTGGTTCCAAAGAAACTATCCATGCCACTGAAAACTCTTTTCTCCTATTTTCTTTTTGTCTGTTTCTGGTTTTATAGAGTCTGTCATACCCAGCAGCGGCACTTTCCATGTTAAATTGCCCAAGAAAAGAGGTGTAGAGCTTGGAATTACAATCAGCTGTAAGTATTGCTCAGCCTTGCACTAGCAGTTGCAAGAGCCACTGCTTTCCAACATGGCACATCAGAGAGGCCCAGCAGAGACAAAAAGATTATGTGGGGTTTTCTGGTAGCACTCACAGCGCTTTCAGTTTGTTCCAAATTGAATTGGATGTGTGGCTTTTGCCTCCAAGAGCTGGCAACTGCAGAAGAAAAGCAGCTGCTGAAGGGTCAGAGCAAAGGATGCCTCTCTGAGGAGCAGCTGAGCAGTTGTTGTGTGCCACAGACTAAATATTATGCTACGTTATTAGTAATATTATTTTTATTTCCAGGCCTTGGTGGGCTCCAAGGGAACAAGGCATCAACTTTTTTCTTTCTTCTCTTTCTTTTCTCCTAGCTCTTGGTTGATTATCTTTGTTTATGTTTTGGAGTCTATTCTAATTTGAAGACCTTTTGGCGTCTCTGGGGAAGACACTGTAAGGGGATGATGACATAGGCAGATCCATCCATTCTGGACATTTGGAAAAACTCTGAAAGAGCAGTGAAGGCACTGGCACAGGGAGGTGGTTCAGTCACTGTCCCTGGAGGTATTCAAGAGATGTAAAGTGGCACCGAGGAACATGCTAGTGGTCAGTACTGTTGGTAGGTTGACAGTTGGACTGGATGATCCTAGCAGTCTTTTCCAACTTTAATGATTCTGTGATTCTTTCCCAAATTTCGGGTATGCTGAAATCTTCTTATGACTCGCACCAGTAATTTTTCCTGTATGCGTATGTGAATGGTGTCATATCTTTCACTGCTGGGTAACCTGAGTTGAATCATCTTAGATTGGCCATGCCCAGAGGCACCTACCGTATCTCAGATGAGACAAAGCAGCTTGTGAAAATACAGTAATGGGAGCTTATGTCTCAGCCCTCAGGAGCACAGACTGGGCTATCTCTGGGGAATGGAGCCACAGAAGAGTCGTTTGAGTTGGAAGGAACCCTGGTCCAACCCCTCTGCAATGCACGGGGACACCAGCAGCTCCATCAGGTGCTCAGAGCCCATCCAGCCTGACCTTGGGTGTCTCCAGAGGCAGGGTGTCCATCACCTCTCTGAGTTGCTAAGAGCACTTTAATAGTAAGCTTCATTAAAGTAGATAAGCTATTTGCAATTACTTCTTGGCATTTGCAGCATTAGTTGCTGAGTTAATTGGAGATGTTGTGGTCTAAGTGGGTTGTTTCCCAGAATAGACATCTACAACTACAGGGTGATTACTCTGTCATTTCCCATCCCAGTTTCCCCATTTTGTGCTACGTGAATACTCACAACATGTAATGCTTGGCTTGCTAGTATTTACTGTTTGAAGACACCAGAGTGCTTTCCAAAAGCAGTGGAGTGTCCATAATGGCTGTCACTGTAGGCAGAGCAGGACCCAGTGGGGCAGAGCTCACACTGCATTCCCCACCTTCTGCGTAGGCATTGCAATGTCAGGTGGAAACCCAGGATGATGGATCTGGTAGCAGGGATCTTCTGGCCTGAGCATGGAGAGGATTTCACCCCTATTAAGCTTCAAAGTTTAGATTTGATTTGGGACCGGAGAGCAAAATGAACCTGGAAGTTGCTAGCAAGAATATGAGCTTTTATTTGTGGAGTCTCACTTAAATGGATCTGCTTTGGATGTGCGTTTACACTTCAAACATATTTTTATGTTGAAAATATTTTCGTTTGAAATGTGTTTAAAAAATCGATTTCACACTCTTTTTGGAAATCGCTGCTAAATAAAAAGACAGTGATCCCTGGGTTTTAAGTAGTTAGATGCCCACTGTCAGTGATTAAGCTGAATGAAGGAATAGATTTGATCTTTTTGATTGTTGAACATGTTTACAGGACGTTGTTTAAGTAATGAAAACATGAAAACCTAAGATTATACTTCATTGTTGGTGAGTCAAAACTAAAACTGTATCTACAGACAGAGCAAGAGATAGCAGAAAATGCGGGAGCAAGGATGAAAGTTGAATCCTAATTCTGCTTTCATGAATTAGTCCCCATAAACCTATTTCCACAAGAACCCTAGCGAATTATATCATCATTTTGTCACTCTGCATCTGACCAGGCAGATAAATATTCCTGTGTCAAACGTCAGAATGAAAGCGAGCAGATGTATGGTAAGTACCTCCTGCAGAGACATGATGTGCATGCAGGAGTGTGATGCAAGCAGCAGAGAGGAGAGGTAAAAATAACCCTTCTCTGTTTTGCTCAGTTCCTCCAAGTTGTGCTGATTTGAATGTTTGTTGAGATCTAGAAAGAGTTTTTATAGCTTCTTTCTGTCAAAGAAAGGCATATAACTGCTGCTTAAAGTGGAAACGAGCAGATTAAATAGGTGACAAACTGGTTGGATCAGTACAAGACCCCCTGCACTGTCATGGCCACATCCAGATTTGGGTTTGTTCTAAAATATCATAGTATGGCACACTGTAAATGAAATATCACATAATCGTTGGTGTTGGAATGGACCCTTAAAGGTCATCCAGTCCAACTCCTCTGCAATGAACGGGAAATCATATGAAACATGAGTTGTTTTTGTTGAGTTTTATCTCTTGGCTTCAGCAGGCCCACTGGAGGTTAATTCCTCAGTTTGGGAAGGTTTGTGACAAGTAGGCAAGAAGTGTTACGACCTCATCAGAGAAGTGCTACAGAGATAAAAACCAATCGAGTTGTTGCTGTGCTGTGATTCTCAGAGCTAATCGGGAGATGGGCCGAGCAAAGGTGGGGGAGAGCAGGGTTCTTGATGGATGCGCCGAAAAAATTCATATAAAGCAGCTGGAGGAAACATAAATCTGCCAGAAAGCCTCATAAAAGGGCTGGGAACCCAAGAGGTTTGTGTATGAGGAGGGCAGATTCTGCTGGTTTTGCTATGGGTTTACAGAGAGGCTTGCTCCTGGCTGGGGGTGAGTGCGGGGATGTGTGGGTGGTGACGTTCAGTTGTTTGTAGAGACCTCTGAGGTGCTCTGAGTGGTGGGGATGCGAAGAGCTGCCACGTGAGGTTTCTGACACAACAGTGTGAAGATCTGGCTCTCGTTAGCCTGAACCGCACGGCTCCGTTAGCAGAACACACGGCATGTAGTGCTCTGATCTTTCTGGCTGCATTCAGTTCTAGTGACACAGTTATCCCTTTGTAGATTTTTTTCTGTAAATCTCTCACAAATTAAGATCCCTAACAGCGAGAAGCGAATAGCCATGTTTTCTTGTGCGTTCAACACCTGACCTCTTAAAATTAGTTATCCACTTGCTGTTAGCCTCTGGAAAATGGTCGTTGATTCCACGAAAGATAGCTTTTCTGTTTTCCTTCTTTTGTCTGCTTGTTCACCCCCTCCAAAGGCCAAATGTGAAATTCACTGTAGGGCATGGGGCTGTTGGGGCTGCTTAAACGGGCACTGAAATTACCTGTCGTGTCAGCTGTACATTAATGCTTTATATAGCATGTTTATCAAATTACCTTTATATATCTTTACAAATCAATTCCTGTGCCCTTGCTGGGAAGTACTGCAGATAAGGAATAAGCACTGTTATCTGCTCGTGGATGATAAAACTGGAATTTGGATAGGCAGATAACTTTAAGTCTCTTAAGCGGTGTAATCACTGTCCTAGTGAGAAGATGGAATCTGTGAGCTGACCCAGTCCAGCTCTACTGACACTGGATTAGCCTGGGACTTGCCTGGCAGTGTGTCCATGAGCAGTACTGTGTTCCCACAGCCTCGCCGACATCACAAGCACAGATTTGCAACTGATTCACTGCGATGCTTATACCAAAGTGAGGTATTCTGTTCAGGCTTTGCTACCTGAAGGGTTTGAAAGGATATAGATCTGTGGTGGCGTAAGCGTCCTGCTGGTGGCACTGATAATTTACCCAGCTGCTAAAACTAATGAAGGGTAGAGGAAAAAGTTGGGTCCTGGGGACTAGATTGTCACTGCTGCTTTTTGTAATCAATTTTGATTTGCTTTTATTCCTTTTCTCATTCCTTAGCTATTCTGAGATTATTGGGTTTCAGATTTTGTTTGTTTTTCCCCTTTATAAGAGTTTGCTTTCTTAAATGTATTTCTTGGCGTTATTACAATTTCTTTAATTACATGTTGGCAGAGTGCTGCCTCAGCTTGATCAATAACGAAGGGCATTTATAACCGGTTGAAGCGCTGATGCGTGTGAGATATGTGCTTGTGCTCCTTGGAGGGGAATAATTTACCAATGCAAGTCATTATGCATTCTATTAAAAACACAGAACGGACATGTGTTTCTGGCCTTGTCATCCATCAGAGAGTAAATGCCGAGCGAGCCAGAATCCCAGCAGAGGTGGCGAGAGACTGAAAGCAATTTATAAAAAGTAAATAACAGTATTGATCAGTTCACCTTTTTATCACTGCCCTGTCAGCACCGCCAGGCAGTGTTTCATGGTGAGTTTCTCCCCCACCCCACGTTTCTGCCTTCACCAACTGTTGATTTATGGAGCTTTGTCTGGGTCACTGGGGGGGATTTCAACTATCTTCTGTACTGGCAAACCCACCAAAACCACAAATCCATCCGAAAAAGAGCTTACTTGCACCCCAAGTGGTTTGTCCTGGCAGGTGGGGGCTACAACCAGACCTCCTGAGGAGATGGTGCAAGTATCTACAGGACAACTTCTGTCTCTGTTGTGATGTCTCTCTTTCCCCTCTTTCCTTGGCTGCCATCTCCCCTTTTGGATGGGAAAACAAGGCCTGGAGGCAAGGCTGGATGTTCATGGGGAAGGGCACTGGGATGTCAAAGGGGAATGAATGGAGTTAGTAACTACTGTATTTAAATTGAACAGGGAGTGACTGTTCAGTGCTTTGAGATTTCTCTCTCTTTGAATCCTATGCCTCTAGAGAGAATGGTTGTTCATTAAGTCCCTTTAACTTACCCGTCAGTCTCATGGGTGCTGACTAATAGTGGTGGCTTTGTAAAGCCTTCCAATATCATACCCGGTGACTGAATGGTTATTTAAAACAGAGGACTATCGTGTGTTTGCAGTTTGGATAGTCTGATGGTAGGGAGAGGGGTATGCCATTGTGCTTTCTCCTTCTCCATTTAGCAGGTCTGAAGGAAGCCTGTTTGGCTGTGTCAGGTGTAGGGGTGGCTGTCCCCAGCCTCTCTGCCAGCACTGTGGTTCTCTCTAACCCTCTTCTGTCACACAGCCTCTGCTTTGAATCTAATAAACAAACCTCACGGTGAAAAGCACTTCTGGAAACCTGGATCGTTTTGACAGAACCAGGCTAGGCTGCGATTAAGCACACAGCGCCGCGTGCCGGGCTCAGCACCTGCGAGCTGCTGAGTCTCCATCACTGCCACTCCTACCACTGCCTGGGCACCTCTCCCAGCCCCAAAGACACATCCTGTGTTGAAAAAGAGAACAGCAGTAGTGATAGCAGCATGTTTCTGTGCACTGTTTGCCCATGGCAAGTGACCTTCTCAGGCAGAGTGGGTCTTTCTGTGTTGATTTTTAGTCATGTCAGCCTTCACACCTCTTGACGTACACTGGTGAATGGGTTGGCTGGGCCGTGCACTGAATACGGATTGAATACAGCTGTGAGCTCTTGGTGAACCTCCACAATCCATCCATTTCTCTTTGATCCACAGCTGCAAGCTGCGTGTGGGTTTCTAGATCGGAACTGCCTGTGAGCCGGTAAGGCATGGGGAGAATAATTCCTCCAGGTGCCTCATCATTCAGCAGTCTCATTGCCATGGCTATTATGAAATCAGTCACGGTCTGCTCTGACCCAACTTCTACACTCAGCTGTGTTGCAGCTGAGATTGGCAGTCATTTCACACTGTTTGGTGCAGAAGGTTTGGTTACACATGGGAGAGGGTATCCTTAAAGGTGACAGGCATTGCACATATGTTTTTATATCTTACAAATGAATACAAATAGAAAAATCCAGAGCAGAGATGTTGGCAAGTAAAAGTGCCTATTCCTTTATGTCTGACTTTCTGGGGCACCCTCTCGCTCCTGCTCAGGCAGGTGGATCTCTGTGATTGATGCCACATACCTTGCAGATATTTTAATCTCTGACCTGCACCTGATACATTCAGATGCTTTGAGGTTTCTTCCTTCCCATGCAGTTTTTGCTGAGAAGCTCCATCAGCCTTAAACGAGGTGGTGCAGTTCCCATAGCAAGGCTGGAGGGAGTGACAGAGGGTGGGAACTGTGCTCTTGGTGTATGTTTGTTATATGGATAGCAGGGGGGTCAGGAGGGAGTCAAGTCATAAATCCCTCTTGGGCTTCTCAAGAGAGCAGCAGGTCCTGCAGGCAAATTGGAAAATGTAAATGCTCCCAGAGATGCATGCTTGCATCTCTCATGGGCTGAAAATGTTCACAGTCTGGTGGGGGGACAGGAGGATTGGAATCCCCTCCTCTGCCTGAGAGCAGTCTGGAGTTATCTGGTTGTATGACAGAGTGGTCTGGGTAGCTGAACCCCATGGAAAACATTTTTTATTTTTTTTTCTGGATTGTTTTTCACCTAGAGAATTTCCTGTCCTCTTTTACTTCAACATCAGGGGAGGGCAGTCAACAAGAATTTGCAGGGATTTACTTCTTTTTTTCTCCTGGTTGTGGCTTCCTGAAAGTCAAGTGTGAAGCACCATTCTGTTAGAGGACGTTTCCTTTCCTCCCAACTTCTCCCATCTTAGATGGCAGGCTAAGTTTTGCTCTTGTTTGTCTCTTGCAGCTGCGAGCAGAAAGCCTGGGGAGCCTTTGATCATCTCCGACATCAAGAAGGGGAGTGTAGCACATAGGTGAGTGCACAATTTCCCACCTGCCAAACCCATGGCAAAATATCCAGTCCAGTAATGAGAGGTTAGGTAGACAGATTCCCACGTGATATAGCACTGAGGTATGGATTTTGCCATTATCCAAGCATATGCTAGCCCTAGAAGTCTCTCTTTGACCACAGTAGGGTTTGGAATGAAAAGTTAAGCTAATAGAGAGGATGGTGGGGGCACTGATTCAGAAGTCTGCTGAAATTGGATGTTTAACATCTATGAGCATGTGCCATGCCTCAGGTAGTTTGCTGTGTTTCAGCTGCTGCCTGGATGAATTGAGTGAGTGAACTGTGGGCACTGGTGGAGATCTGTGCCAATAACTCAGCCTTTTTTGGCTACTCCTCTGATTCCAACACCTCCTAGCAAGGCTTTCAGGGGAATTTAGTACTCATGAAGGGCTGGTTTTTAAGTGAACTTGCTTGTGTGATCATTAACTGACAGATATTCTGCCTTTTCTGAAAACTCACATTTTTGAGTGCTGTAGGCTACCCAGACTATATATCCATAGAGGTGAGAGTGTTAAGCTGATGTGCCTGTCTTGTTCTGTGCTGATACATGCTCTATGTGAACTTCCTCTCTGTACATTATAATTGCCTCAGACCCTGCTTGTACTTGTTTACCAGAAAAGACCAAAGAGAGGGGGGGAAAAAAAAAAGCTAATATTGTCATCACTACTGCAGAACTGAATGCATTGCAGGATCTGAAAGGCAAATACAAATGCATTTCAGTTTTCTTTTCCTTTCCACATAGAACTGGCACCTTGGAGCCGGGAGACAAGCTGTTAGCCATTGATAACATCCGACTTGACAATTGCTCAATGGAGGATGCTGTGCAGATTTTAAGGCAATGTGAAGACCTGGTCAAATTGAAGATTAGGAAGGATGAAGATAACTCTGGTACAGAAATCCCGATGCAAACTGGTGCCTGTCCACTTTAATGACATTTCCCAGTAGGTAGTGCAGACTAACAAAGATAAGGGCTGCTGCCTCTCTGGTCACCACTTTCCAATTGATTATAGTCTATTTTTGTTATTCTGCCCTTAAATGGAGTTTGGAAGGTTAAAATCCTGTTTGGTATGAGCACAGCTGAAGACTGAAAGCTTGTGCTTCTAAATGCTACAAGTCTTCCCTGTGACCTTTTTGATATGGCAAAATAAAAAACTGCATTGCTGTTTTCTCTTTCAGATGAGCAGGAGACAACCGGTGCCATAATCTACACGGTGGAACTGAAGCGATATGGTGGTCCCTTGGGAATAACCATCTCTGGGACGGAGGAACCCTTTGATCCCATTGTCATTTCGGGCCTGACAAAAAGAGGGCTGGCAGAAAGGTGAGGGTTTGGGGGTCAGAAGGATCAAATCGGTGTGGCAAAGGATTTTGATTTTTGCAAAGCTTTGAGTCCAGGGTGATGCTGCCCATCTGGCATTTCAGACCCATGTGCTTGACATGTAGGGTGGCCAGGACTGTGCCCTTGGGAGGCAGTGAGAGAGGTTTTAGGCAGGGTAGAATCAGAGCCAGTGTTGGTTGTACACAGCAGCTGAGAGAATGTATTTATCTGCCTCTTTTCCACTAAGATGCTTCCTAATCTGTGATCTTTTATGCCATGGCTTGCACTGGGAGAGTGCCTACCTGCCCTGAAAAGCATTGTATCCATCTAGTCAATGTTCATGTGCTGCTAAACTGCAGCTGATAGCCATGGCAGTGGTGTGACCTATGGAAACCACAGATCTTGGGGCTCTTCTGGTCCTTGCTGGTTGCATAGTCTGTTCTGTAAGAAGGAATCTCACTGTAGGACTGCTTGGAGCAGCAGACATTTGTACTGCATAAAGGTAGCTGCAGATTTACCTTTAGAAGCCAGGGAGGTTGTCTCTGTGTGTGCCTGGGTCTGAATATATATGCATGTGTGGGATTTAAAGGATCAGGACACTGCTGAGAATATAAGGTGGAACTGAGTCATACGCTGTATCTTAATTACTCTGTCTGTATGGTGCTGTGACTTGTAAGAGATGACTCCAGCAGACCTGACTCATGCTTCTCATGGGGTTGCTTTCCTCTGTGCTGCAGAAAATCTCTGAACAAACAGATGTGAAATGCTGGATGTTGTGGAAGTTTGCTTTCTGTTCTGGTGTTTTAGTTCTTTCTGCTCGAAGACCAAGCTCCTTCTGAGCTGAACTATAATACAGTTTGGTGCGTCTTTCTGCCTCAGGTTCCTCAAGCTCCTAGTACACGTAATGCCGCTCATTTCCATTGCTTTCCTTTGGTACAGAATACCAAGAAATAAGTAAGAAAAAGGGATGCACTTGGTTCTTCTCTTTGGGGATTTTGTATCACTGCCCACCACCAGGATGCAGTCTTTTTTCCCTAGGGAACACTACCCATGCAGTATCTGAGGTTTGTCTACATAGCGGTGCTGCACTGTACTGGCAGCACAAGAGAGGTTCAGAACGTGAAACTCAGATGCTGCCAGGCAATGGAAGCAGTTGTGTACCTTTGTTGCTCCCAGTTCCTTTTGCAGTGCTGTGGCTGTACTTCCTTCAAACTCAGATGCGCATTGGTGACTGCTCTGCAGAGAAACATAGCACAGGCGAGTGCTGCGGTGCTGCTGAATTTTGATCAGGAACTGGCACACAGCAAGGAATGAAAAGCCTTTTGAGGAGAGCAGCAGAGCTGTGCAGCACTATTGCAGGCTGACAAATGGTGGTGCCTGTGCCGAGGAGCAGCGTGGGGATGGAGCGGCACGGGGATTTCTCCTGGTAACCTTGGCTCCTTGCAGGGAGAGGAGTGCTGGGATGAAGCCTGTCTGCAGAAAGGTGCATAGTCTGCTGAGATGGTGCACATTTTTCTCCTGGGATTGGCAGAAAGGATTGGCTTGGCCTTCTAAAGGAAGAGGGATATTCCTAGTTTTATCCTGATTTATGCCTTTCCTGTCAACTGTGCCCAGCTCCGTGCCAGAGGCACTCTTAGCTGGGCTCTGAAGGGTGTGATGGGTTTCTGAAGGACAGGAGTTAAAGCTGTGCCTGCCTTTTTCTGGAGTACAGCATGTGTTTCAGCAGCACTGGTGTGGGGTGCGCCGGATCCTGGCATCTGGTAATGGGGATGGGGCTGCATTCCTGGGGAGGCACAGGGGAATAATCTGCACTGCAGCTCTTTGCTGGGGAAGGCAGGGTGTCCTCTAGGACCTGTCACATGTCTGTCACAGCAGTGACAAGCTGTCTTAGCTGAAAAGGCTTCAGATGCAGATGACTTGGATTTTATCTTGACCTTCAGCATTTTTCTCCTTGTACGTGTCCCATCCTATAGAAACCTAGAAAGGCAGCACAGGCTGTTGGGTTGATGTCAAGTGATGGCTTCTCTGTTTCCCTTCCTTCAGTGCCTGTGGGTGACTTTGCCCTTGGACATGGGACTTGTTTTTGTCCTATGTGGGGAAGGGGCCAATACTGTTCATTTTTGGTTGAGGTTTAATAGTTCTCCAAAAGTGATTTTTCAGTAGTCACTGATATTTTGAAGGATTTCAAGAGCTTGGCAGTCTTCTTCTGACGCCACCTGGTCAAACAGACATAGGAGGAGGCTGCAGGAGGGTTTTGTCCAGGAGTACTCAGCACCAGCACGTGTTGAGAAGGGGTGTGGACTCTGCCCATGCCCAAGGTAAATCCCTGCCACTTGCATGCAGTGGACAGTGGAGAGGATTGATTTACTTTTTTCCCCATCTCTTTGATATTTTCTGTGTTCTCCTGCAGAGCAGTGGTGGCGTCCAGGGGCTGGCAGTGGGGAGAAGTGTTCATGAGAGATCAGCCCTGGCTCAGCGCTCTGGCAGAGGCTCAAATCAAAGGCATTGCAGCCAGGAAGGGTCGTATTAAAGTGCTAGCAGTTCAGCTCGGTTTGGTTTTGACTATGTAGGTGAAACTACAAATACTCCGTTTGCAGTGTGATCTATACTTGGAGTACTTTAGTTTTCCCCGAGGGCTTTTTTGGGCTGATTAGGATGGGACAATACGGACATCTAGTGGCTGTGCAGGACCATTTTGACAATCTGAATATCTCAGCAGCAGCAGAGCGAGCAGTCCTGCCTGGTTGTTGTGTGGTTTCCTGGTTTAATTTATGTGCTGTGAAATCATACGAGCATGGAATGATTAAGGTTTGAAAAGATCATCTAGTCCACCTACCATCAATATTCCCCACTAAACCACATCCAAGATGTTTTGTAGTAGATATTTTGCAGCAGCATGCCTCTGAAGTTGCATGCTAGGGGGAAACACAAGGAGTTGTTTTGCCTGCTGTCTTGACAGTGTATGAGATCCCACTTCTGCAGGAGCAGCAGTCCAATTTGGACTGGACACAGCCTTGGAAAGAAGCACGTTGCCATGGGCAAAAAGATATGACTGTCCAGATTTGCATCTCCTGGCTTGATCACGCAAGGTCTCTGATAGCTGAACATCGCAGCAGTGCTGGAGGAAAGGATTGCTGCTCTTGCGTGCCAGCATTAGGGAGCATTGGAGGGAACTTAAAAGATATCATAAACTGATTTGCAACTTGCTCAGCTCGTCTATGCCCACACAATCTGTGTGTGTTAAGCTGGGTCTTTTGTTGGTTTGTTAGTTTAGCTTTGTCTTCTGTCCATCCTGTGAAACCTGCTCATCAGTTCCACCTGTAGACACTGCTCCACTGGCAATGCATGTACACCCCCACCATGACTTTAAAGAGTTTAAAATGTAGTCTGGTTTGATGTCCATCTCCCAAGAGTCCTAGAAACTGAAGTGGGCATACGTTCATGTACCTGTACGTATGTACATACAGGCGAAAGCTGGCGTAAGCCAAATTCTCGGTAGTGTTGATGAACAGGATTATACAGCATGCCAAGAGGAAACCTAGACATGTTTAAAGTGTTGAGAGCTAATTTGCTATTGCTTGAAGCAGCAGCTTAATGGCCTGAGGAGGATTGCCTCTATGAAGTCCCTAACAGCACCTCTCCTCTCCAGAACCGGAGCCATCCACATCGGTGACCGAATACTTGCAATCAATAATGTGAGCCTCAAGGGCAAGCCACTGAGTGAAGCAATCCACCTGCTGCAGATGGCAGGGGAGACAGTAACGCTGAAGATCAAGAAACAGATGGAGAGTGAGTTGGGGGAGCCTGCTTTGGGGTGGGAGTCTGCAAGAGACCCTACACACAGAAGGGTCTTTTCAAGAAACCCCATCTCATTCCTTGAAGCCAGGTGTCTTGATCCTTGCTATGAAATACTCTTTTTTCCACTTCTGACACTTAGAACTGTCACAGTCACTTGCTGAATTAATTGACAGGCAAGTGCCAGTTGGAGACTCGTTAATCGTTCTGAGAATTGAAGCAGGTGTAATTGAAATTTCAAGGTAATTGCCAGTTAATCATGATGAGCAATCTTCTGAATGGTTGGAAAATAGGGACTTTTAGAATAGTGGTAAAATAATCTGTCCTCATTGACAAATGCAGGCTATCAGTGAGCATTTTTATCCCAGCTAAGTTCTATGAGTTGGAGATCCAGGGTGTGGATAGCTGACAGGATATTTAATCAATGAGGACTTTATAATGTTCAGTACAAGAATGCTTGTGCTGAGAAACCATTCCCTGTATAGCTTTTACCTGGAAGGGAACTTGGTCTAGTGATAATAAGGGCCTGTTATTACTACAATAACGAAAGGGAAGAGCTTCATCATCGCCATTCAGCTTTCCATTTTCTCATCAGTAATCAAAGGAAAATTCAGTCTCAAAGTACAAGGCCCAGGAATTCCACTGTTGTCTTGAGATTGTGTGGGAGGCTCTTTGGATGGTGATCAGCCCTGAATTGGTACAAAATTGTTCAGTCTTGATGAGGGGTTAAAAATTCAGCTCCATAGTTTGGTACCAAGTTGTGTTGTTGTGGAAATCTCACTGAAACTTTGAAAAATGGAAACTGCTTAGAATAGAAAGTTTGGCACAGGCCTTTCTCAGTTACCTTTGAAGAGCTGAAGAGGTTCTTCAAGAGCCTTGGAGTACCTGAGCTTGCTCCCACAGCAACATAAGGCTTTCCCTGAGTCTTGTTCTTGTGCCTTCTAAAGTGTCTTATTCTGGTTTCAGAATCCTATCCCAAGAAGTCTGGGAGTATAAATGAAGTGAGTGACCCCGAAGATGAACTGACGGACTCCCAGAAAACAAGCAAGCTGTCTGAGATGTACTCTACCACTATTCCTAGTGTAGACAGTGCTATGGAGTCCTGGGATGGCTCCGGCATTGATGCTGGGTATGGAAGCCAAGGTAAGATGACTTTTCTCACGGGTCTGTGGGCCAAGGCAAAGACAGATAGAGCTTCCAAGTCTGCCTGGAGACTGAATGTAAGCCAAAGGCTGTGGTCTGACTGTGCTAGCACAGCTTCTCCCTTTCAGCAAGGAACAAAATGTATTTTAAAATGCATTCATGTGGTACTCTGAGTTGATACATCCATTTTAGGTTTTTATTGGCATTGTTTCTTCTGGCTTACATAGATAGCATCATACCATTCACAGCAGTTTCAAAGCCATTGAAACATTTTACAATTCACATAATCAGATAAGTATTCGCTGTCCATATGTCTTACAAAGTATTTGGCCTGTAGCTCACTTTTAGTTCCCCAGAGAGGCCATGTAGATTGTATTAATCCTCTACAGGATGTCTTAAAATCCACAAGAATGTCTTGTGACTAGAAGCACTCACTTAATAAAATAATTAAGGTAATACTATGAGACAGCATCTCTGACTCCCCGGTGAGTGATCGGATGTCTTGGAAGCCAGATCTATTCAGCTGTGGTTTCTGGCAGACGTATGCAATTGGGATGGAGGATGCTCCATCATGGGAATAAATTTTCACTTGGAGGAATGTGCTAGAGAACAATCCAGTTCAGATTTAGTGATGTAAGCTAGTATTAGCCTGTGTTGAAGGAAAACAAACCCTAAAGCACCTCCGCAAAACGCTGCTCAGGTTGAGCAGGGAGTTGTGCTGGGCTTGGCAGGAACGTGCCACCAGGTGGCTCTGAATCCCAGGGATCCAGGCCTTGTCTCCTTAAGGAGGAGGTGAAAGTGCTGGCACCCAAGGGCCACCTCTGTGCATACATCTCTGTGCCCAGTCCGCTGCAGGGTCCTGCACCCAGGGACCTTGTTCCTGTGCTATAGCAAGCAGCAAATGCTCCTGCCTGGTATAAAACATTGGCGAGCACTTTGCTCTCTCCAGAGCAGTTTAACCTTTAAAAACACACAGAGGAAACTCTCAGCTAAATGAAATAACAGGCTTTGGCATTTTGAAAGGAAGTTCTGGCAATGTCTTTGGGTATTTCCATGCTCTTAGCCATGCGGGAGGTCAAGTCTCCCTTAATTATGTGTTTCTCTGTTACATCTTCCTGTTCGCTTGGCACAGGGACGATGGAAGTGAACGATGTTTCTTGGAAAGGCTGTGGGGATTTCTCTGAAGCGTTCAGTGGGCAGGAGGAGGTGGACAGGGGACTTGGGAGATTGATTTCCATGGCAGCTGGCACCGACATTGCTGAGGAATGCTCTGTTTTGAAGGGTTTCTGTCCAGACAGCTCCTCGTGAGACCTGGAGATCTTGTGATTTGGTAGGGTTGGTTTTACATCTCTGGAACAAGACATCCCACAGTATGGGAAAGTCCTTGGGGGCAAACTTAGCTAAACTTGTCCAGTTTCTTCTTAATGGACCCATTTGATCCTGAGAAGCTGCTCTGGTTAGAGTAAGAAGATATGGGAAGAATATCTCCTTTTGAAAGACTGAAATGAAAGCAGTATGTAACCTAAATTGCTTCAAGTTTGCGGTTTGGGGATGGAAGCTCTCTTGGCATTTACTCCTTTTGGGTTTTCTAACCAGATGTTACCCCTTTTTTCCCCTGCCTCTTGCCTTGCCTAGGTACGTACATACCTCAGGCTGCAGGCATTGCCCTTCATCCACATGAATGGAGACACAGCAGGCAAAAGAGCAGCACCCCTCCTGCGGACCCCAGGAAAAGCTACCCCTTCATGGATGGGAGCTTCAGTGAAGATGACTGGGACAAGCCCAGCAGGTGCGGAGGGGTGGGAGGAGGTAGGGAGGCCCTTCTGCAGATGTGGGGATGAGAGGGCACTGATTGTGATGGAGTGGGTTAGCCAGAGGTCAGCAGTGCCCCATCGTGGCATCAGGCATCTGTGGGGTGGGTGTGGAGTAGTGATCTGCTCTGTCAAACGACCTCCACAGAGATGCTCTGTGGCATCTCTGCCATGGGCTGGTGACACATGTCTGGAATTAGGACAGTCTCAGCTGCAAGGACCACAGGTTCTTAGCACATCTCATACCAGAGGCTGCAGTACTTTCTTAGCTCAGGTGTTACAAATGGGCACAGCCAGGGCTGTTCCCTCTTGTGTTGGCCAGAGACTTTTGAATGAGGATGCAGCTTCTCAACACAAGCTTTTTTGATGCCACAAAGCCAAAAAGGCCAAAAAAAGCTCTTGGAGGACTAGTGTGAGGTTGTATATCTGAGATAAAATGTCCTAAAGGTGTGGCTGGATGTCTCTCTCCACCACACTTTGGCCCTTCCAACACACAGACAAAACCACGCTGCATGAACATAGCCAAGTTAATCCCCCCAGCTCAGCCAGAGTGGAAGAAAAATCCCACAACAACTCCCAGGCACACAGAGCAGATTGCAGGTGCCGCCTCTTTTGGGGTGAAAATCCTGCTGAATCTGCCCCAGCCCTTCTCTGAATCATGCACAGCAGAAAAGCCCCGTTGCCCCGTAACTTAACCCTCCCCTTCACATCCTTCAGAGTCCCCATAGTTGTGTGTGTCGTGTTGTTGCTGTCAGTTCTTTTCTTTTGTAATTATTTTCCCTTAATTTTTGTTTGTCCAGACAAAACCCTTAGAACATCTCATGGCCATTTCCACCTATTTAAAGATGATCAAGCTGGCAGGAAGGCTGGCAGTGGCTGAGACTTTGTTCTTGTTTTGCCTCTCAGCGAGAGCCGGCTCACAGAGGTCGCTGCTCTCTCGTGGCCTTCCCAGCGAGGCCACTGGCAGCTGAAGTTAGCAAATCTGAGCCCTCGAAACCCTGTGTGTCCCTAAAGAGGGCTCCGAGCCCTGATGTCAAAGTGCAAGTGAAACAGTTCGTGCTGCCGAGCCCTTTTCATAAGGGAGAAAAACAAAACCTCTCTAACCCTGGCTGCCCTTAGCCTGGAAAAACCTGCTGACCCAGTGGTGTGAGGGCTGATTCATCCAAGTCCTGGGTGTTTGTTGTATCTGAGAGGCAAGAAATCCGTAACTGGAAGGGACTTTTGCCTCTTAGGAAACCTGGAGCAGAGGAAGGAAATGAGTAAGGGAAAAGAATTGAAAACTCCTTCTCAGGGGGGAATTTTGGTTTGTTTTTATGAAGTCTTGCTGGGTGTTTTTTTGACCTCTCTGCCTGGTGTTAAAAGCTGCTGCTTTAAAAGAGGTAGGGGGTGAATTTAAAATAATTTAGATTAAGCCATGTCAGATACCACTCTGCAGGCAGGCCACGATCCCACAAGGACCAAAAGTGTGCACGTTTGAGGTTATGCCTGCTACAAGCTCTCCTTTAAACCAACGGATGAAAAGCAAAGCACATGTTAAAGACTTTGCTATTAATACAGATCTGGAAAAGGTGTGCTATTGATAGCCCAAAGAGTTATTACATATAACTGAAGCCAACCTCTCTTTGATTTGTACTCAGGTACAATGTTTTGGCTTTGCTAAGTGGCTCTGGTGGAGAAGTATCCCTTCCCACCTGTGTCACTGATGACCATTGAGCTGTGCAGGCTGCTGCCAGATGTTGCACAGGTGGATCTTTGTGCAGCTCCTAAATGGATGCATGGAAGATGCATTAAGGCTGCTTTAATGTTACCCTCCTCCCATGACACATAGTGAGCGTATTGTGACCTTGTTGTAGCTCTTGAAGTTGCCTTCAAGAGGCTTCTGTTAAAATGAGTGCTGATGATGTTGTTCACATTACCATGTTTGCACAAACTAGAGAGAGGTTATCAGTACTCCCTTTCTCTGTAGCCAGAGAACTGGAGAGAGCCTGTACACAATGTAAACGACATAATGTAAATGGAGCACAGAGAGACTTCTTGAATATAAAAACTTACTTCCTTGGCCATCCGAAAGCAAAATGCAACTTGGTTTGTATGGGTTATATGCTGACACTGTCGATATTGCTGGCTGTAGTGTACGTTTACTTGTCCAGCCTAGGGCAATCATTTTTATATACATCTTTGCATTATTTACTCTCATAGAGACCTAATGTATTTACCATTTTCTCACCATGTCTGTTACCCTCTGTGTTTTTCTCTCTCTTCTCAGGTGTTCTGTGTCTCAGATCTGAGCTCTATCCCATCAGCCTTTGTACTAACAGTCTCTGAGGCTCCTGGTTTACCCATAACGCATCCTTTTTTCTTTCACTTCTCTATTTCACCAAAACGTCTTCCTAAACCTACAATCTTCCTACAGGCACTTTTTAATTTACCCTTTGAACTTTGACATCACTACACCAACTTAATTCTTCCTTTGAAGGACGCTTGCCCCGTTAGTAAATGCATGGAGGTCTCGTGTTCGGACTCTTGTCTGAAAAGTTCATATTGTTTGCTTTTGTATATGAAGACTCTTCAAGTCTCTGCTTTTACTGGTGAGACACTTGCTGTAGCCTCGCGGCTTTCATCCTGCTGCAGAAGAGTGCTGACAATGTTTGGTTCCTACGTTACAACAGATACCCCAACCGCCAAAATGGCCTTGAGACCACTCACGAGGATAGTTTTTGGCGTGTTTTTGGAGAAGCTTTGGAGGATTTGGAAACATGCGGCCAGTCTGAACTTTTGAGGGAGATTGAGGTAAATCACTTTCGGAATTTGCTGCTGATCTGTTCTGCTCTTGACTTGAATGCTAAGCAGTTTTCCCAGATGTGTTGATTGCTCACAGCACCGCTGTGCTGTTAGTGGTGTGAAGAAGGGTTCGAGTTGTGGCATTTCAGGGATGTGTGATGGGTACCCACCCCTCATCAGGCAGTTGCTTGCACGTTCTTTCCCCCAGAGCCGAGAAATTACCAACCAGTAACTTTGTGCTCTTTTTGCAAATTGCTGCTGGCCAACAATCTTCACCTGACTGTTGGCAAAGCTCCCCTATCAAATGATAAGTCCTTACATGGGGAGATACTGTCTGTCACAAGCACTTAGAGGCCAAGCAAAATGAGCCTCCCAAAAACCCACTGGGACCAAAACTTGCTTTAAGTACAGACAGGAACAACATGCATCTTGCATTCAGCTGTCACTTAGCCGGAAACTGTTTCAGTAAAATGGGTAATTGGAAGCTTTTCAGCCAGCCTTCCCCTGGAAAAATCTGAGAAAGTAATTGCTTCCTGCAGAAATAAAGGTGTTTCCTCTCTTCACGAACCACTTTCTCTTTTCTTTATCCAAAATGCTTTGGAGGTCGTGTTATTGTGTCCGGTTATTGGATGGGGAGCCTGCATTACTAAGCTGTGGGATGCAAATAAAGGCCTCCCTTGAGACTGCAGAGCAGTGGGCAGCAAATCTGCCCGGTGGGATGGAACCCAGCAGTGCAACCCCACGAGCTGCTCCCTCCTTATGCCTCCTGCATGCGGGAGGTCTGGGGAAGGCTTGTGGGGCTGGGTCCTCCATTGCCCCAAAGATGGGGCTGTAGCTAAAGTAGTACCCCAGGGTTGGAGGAGAAGGGAGGAGTCTGGAAATGGGTTTGCTGTTCCAGCAGATTGTGCAGGAATGGCATCCCCATGCAGTGCCTGATAAGGTGCCTGGAGAGATGCCAGCTGTCACACTACTCCAGTCCAGTAACACTGGATCTGGGTTGGAAATGGTTTTCTGGGCATGTCTGGCCAATGTGCTTGTTTCCTCAACAGAGGGTGTAAAATTCCCATTACTGTCAGTGGCTATTTAAGAAAAAGTACCACTCTGAAATGATGCACAGATGATTTTCTTCTGCATAATGGCGGATCTTAATGCAAAAGAAGGGATTTGTTTGGCTACTATGAAATGCCACGACAGAGAAAATAATCTTTCTGTCCATTCCTTTTGCAGGGATGTGTGGGCTTTTGAGTCATGCTGCTTAAAGGCTTTGGAGCTGATACATTTGGAGCAATGCTTTTAAAAAGAATTTAAAGAAATTTTGCAAAATGCAGGCAACCTCTAGCACTACCCATGTTATCCTAAAGTGATGGATAAAATATGGAAATCTTTTTAGCTTGTGAGTTTCCTAGCATATTTGAGGAGTCTTCTCTCAAAAATTAATCACCTTGAGTTTGGACAACACTCAAAAACCTGCTACACGCTCAAAGGATTTCCATATTTTTCCATCTCCATTTGGGATAACATAGATAGTGCTGGCATTTTCATCACTGCCACCAGAATCTGCTTTATTTACCTATATTGTTTCAGCTTGCAGAAAAGAACCAGAGGCCTTGATTAGATATTTAGTCAGGTGATATTTCCCCTGTGTGCAGGAGAAATTGCTCTTTGACTTGCCATGGTTAACACTGCTGAATTTTGCTGTCTGCTCCCTGCCTTTCCTTTTCTTTCCGCTGCCTTTTGACATTTAATAGGACTGCAGATGTTTGGAGCCTGAACTTCATAATGATGGTTTTCATTATGCTGTTTAAATAGACTCTGGAACCGGTTGAGGTTCCACAGACTGGATTCTTTACTCCTTCATTAGCTTTGATCAATGTAATTTCATTAGCGAAACGCATTGCCAAATGGAGTAGAATCTACTTAGGGGCATCGTTTAATGGATGCTATCAAGGATGACCAGGCTTAAAAACTACTTAATTTCATATTTTTTTAACTCAGTTTGACTCATTGAAGGCTCCCATTTACTGACAGATAAAATGATAATTTCTCTGCTGACTTGGCCTCAGCAGTGGTGCTGCCTTCCTGGGGCCGTTGCCAGCACTGCGCTGTGCTGATGACGGGCTGCAGCCCGCAGAGGTAGGCTGGAGATCCACCAGTTCCTGTGGGAGCTCCCCTGAGGTCAGCACGTTCATTTGCCTCGATTCCCTTGTTGTCCTCTCTGCCGTTTTTATTCCTGTGTTGTCTGTCTGCTGCCACCTCAGCGGAGTGACTCTGTGCCCTTGTCCCGCAGGCATCCATCATGACAGGGAGCGTGCACAACCTGGGCCTGGAGGGCAACAAGCTGCTCCTGGACTCTGTCAACCCATCGGGGCTGAGCCCATTGAGGAAGGCAAACTCCGGCTGTGACAACGGACAGACTGAGAGCAGCAGCTCCCCTGCCAAGAAGAATGAGAGGAACCTGGACATGAAGAAGATGGAGAAGGAGATGCAGGAGATCATGTCCCCTACCCCCCTCGAGTTTCACAAGGTCTGTGTTGCCAAGGGTTGGTTTGCTTTGGCACAGTGGTACCGCGATGGGAAAAGCTGATGGATGTGTTGCAGCCCCATAGAAAATGCTCCCTGTTGACCCTTTGCCAGTGGCACAGACCATTCAGTAAGCTGCTTTTTTTCTGAGAAATCATTTATTTTCTGTCCCCTTCCTCTTCATTCCCAGCCTCTCCTAAATGGGGTGCAAATGGTAGGACCTGAGTGACAGGATACTTGTTTGAATTCAGTATGAGGGTGATTGCAGCCAGTTTAAGTGTGGTGCAAGGCAATGGTAATTAGGAGGAGTAATTAACTGTAGAAGCTGTTGATGCAGAATGCAGGCAGGGAAGGGAGCTGGAGAGGTTTCAAAAACCAATTCCTTTTTCTTTCCTAGTGATTTTACAGTGAAACATGCAGTTAGGGCAGTTGGGAAAAACAACTTCTTGTATGATCTGCTTTTGTCCTTCAGGGTATGGCAAATGCAACTTTAAACAAAACTCCTTCTTTCCTGATGGAGGAGAGCTGAGTAAGTAGGTGTGTTATAGGGTGAGAGTTCTTTCTGCTGGAGTATCTGGTGCTGGAGGTGTTTGGAGGTGAGGTTGGGGCATCACCCCTGGGCACTGTCCTGCCCATGGATCATGCAGCCGTGGGGCTTCCCCAGCCACCAGCACCCTGATGCAGTCAGAGCCGGATGGTAGAGATGCACTCCCAGTTCACAGAAGGAAAGGGGGGACTGTGGTGGAGGGAAACAGCTGTTCCTGATATTGCTTGTCCTCCACTGGCTCCTGATATTGCCTTGTGCCAAGATACACTTCTAGCAGCACGCATCTCCTTTAGAGACCAAAGTGTGATTATGATCTAGGGAAGAGAGTTAGATTACCTGGCTCTTGTCCTCAGTAAGCCAGAACTAATGAATAGTATTAAGCAGTATAGATATTTGTGCTGCCTCTGCAGCAGTCCAACGTGTGCTTTCTGCTTCTGCCCCTCCAGATGACACTTCGCAAAGACCCAGAGAGCGAAGACTTTGGATTCAGTGTGTCAGATGGCCTGCTAGAAAAAGGTGTCTATGTAAATATGGTCCGTCCGGATGGGCCAGCAGATCAGTGTGGCCTCAAGCCATATGACAGAGTGCTTCAGGTAATAAATGCAAAATGCAGTTCTGGAGGCTGGGACGGAGTGAATGAGTGGCTGAGAGGAAGAGAGAAGTGAGACCCATCCATGACAGCACTAACTTTAATGAAAGGTAATAGTTAGCCAACTAGGTGAGCACCTTCCACCTAACTCTCAATGAGACCTGTGTTTTGTATAAGAAATCTCTAGGTAGCAGAGCTGGTTCCCCTAGCTGACACCCAGCCCAGGGAGCACCTCCACACAGAGCTGTCCCAGCGCTGTCTTTCTGAGCTTGGGCAGCTCACAACCAAAACAACCAAAAAGCCGTGTCGCTTTCCCTCTTCGCCCTCAATCCTTTTCCTATCCTGAAAGAGGGTGATTTTTGGACAAACTAGACCGTGTGGACCAATCTGTGTTCTTGTGAATCCCCTGTGGAGTTAAGCAGTGTTCATGAAGTTCTGTGCATGCCTTTGACAACTAAAAGTTTTCTAAGAAACAACCATCTCTCAAGCAAAGTGTTTTTCATGGATATTTTCCTCCGAAAGACACTAAATCTGAAGCAACTGACGCAGAAACAGAATAAAAGCTCTGATCAAATAAAAGTAACTTAAGTGTATCTGCCTGCCAGAGGGACAATGGGAGCACGGTGCATTCTGGAGTTTGGAAAGGAACTTTATATGGACGAAAAATAACAAGTTTTGCTTTGGAGCGACTCAAATAGCGACTGAGAAAAGTGTGGCTTTGATGGAAAAATTGCCACCATTTGGCAATGCAGATATTGTGACCGTATTTGGAAGCACTCAGAAAGATGTTTAGTTTTGCTACTTTCTAGGCGGTGGCTGTTAGCAGCAGGATCAGAGCCAATATATTATGTACATCAGGTAACCGGAGAGCTGGCAGCGCTGTGGGGAACCTTGTTTAAGCTTGTTATGATCTCTAGCCAGTTGGCTGCTATACAGTTATTCCTTCTCGGATTCAAATAAAAGATGGTGCAGGAATGAACAAGAAGCTAATTAGGCTGCAGGCTGCCTTTCTGTTGAATGTTGGAAGTGTTGGTCTTTGCAAGTGCCAAGTGCTCTGGGAGGTGTGCCTGAAACACAGCGGAGCAGAGACTTCTGAGACCCCCTCCTTCCTACATGCTGTGCCACACAGCTTCTACCTACAAGAGGACAAGGCAATTGCCATTGGGTTGACGTGTGCAGCAGTGATGGATGAGGGATTGCAGAGCTGGTACAGACAAATCCTAGCAAGAAGCACGGCGATGCGCTGCTGAGGATGCTTCACAATGCTGCTGGTTACGGGCATGATGATGTGTCTGCAAGCAAGTTCCAATGCTGAAGGCCACAAAACATGTTGTCCCTGCAAAGGACCCTCTGCCTCTTGACTGATGGATTGCCCAGAGCACAGCATTGCACTAATGGCTTTTCTGCACTGGAGCTGCCCAGCCAGCATGGAACAAAGGCAAAGCAAGCTCATGGCTTATTTCTTCTTGTCTGTGTGCAACCTGGATATTGTCCCTGGTCACTCATCTATAAAGAGCAGTACTGAGTTCGGCTGTGTAGCTGCCAGCTAGGGCAGGGTGGCACTGCTGCCATCACATTGCCCAGCTCTATGGGCATGCATTAATCCTGAGAAAGGGCTTTGGATGCAAGGGTTGCATGGACTTATCCAGCCCTTATCCTGAGAAGGAATCAACGCCTGGCCTGAGGGGTTATGTTCACTACAAAGGTGGGTGGGAAATTCCTTTCTCCCCTCCCTGCTTCCCCTCCCCATGCTATTTGCCAGCCCTCTCCATCCTGGGGCTGTCGTGGCACCGAGCCCAGGTGCTCTGGGAGCTGTAAGCAGGAGAGCCAGGATGGCTCTTGCAAGTGACCCAGCCTAGAAACGTGCTTCAAGATGCTCAAATGAGCAGGAAAAGTGCTTACACTGCTGAATCCTGCAGAGAGGATTTGCAGCCTCCACAGCCACCTTCTTGAGCCCATGTGAAATGCATCTGGACTCCTCCAAAATGAAAGATGTAAACGGTGTGAGGAGAAGCAGGAACTATTCAGTATAGTCCTGATTTACTGCCTGCTGAGCTGGAAGTGGTCATTTGAAGCCTCACGGTCTGTGCTGTGTTTGTTTTCTAGGTGCTGAATGCCCTACACCACAGATTTAAGGCCAGTGAAAGCCATGATGACAAAAAATTATATAGCAACCTTTATCCCAGAGACTTGACCTAGAGAATTGATTTTTGAGCCCTGTAGAGTTCAAAAGGTGTAATACTGTCTTAGACTCCAGGGGTGAGGATTTCTGCCTGATCCAGGCTTTTTCCCCTTTCCTCTACCAGTTACAGAGCCATTCCTCTGCTAAGGCAGGATGTGCCCAGCTCAAAGAGGGGGAGAGGGGGGGGCGGGAGGCAGTGCTCTGCTCTGCTGTGACCCCTCAGTCAGAGTCCCCCAGGCGCTGTGTGTTTTCACAGGTGTGGGTTTAGCACCAGCCTTGTGTTTTCTGTCTAACAAACCTGCTGTTTCTGTTGTTCCTCCCTATGGCACATCCTAAATCCATCCCGACAGGTAAATCGCGTCCGAACGAGAGACTTTGACTGCTGTCTGACTGTCCCTTTGATCTCAGAGGCTGGAGACAAGCTGGACCTGGTGATCAGCCGCAACCCTTTGGCTGCCAATGCTCCTCTGGAGGGGAACGGGGAGCTGCTGGCACAGGCAGCCTGCACCGAGGTCAAGGCGAGCGTCCAGACACTGTGAGCAGCCACAGCGGATGGTACCTGGGGCCTCTGCTGAGCCATTCTGGTATTTGGGGTGTTCTTCCTGTTTTTTGCACTGGTATTTGTAAATGCTGTGTGTATCATCAGCTCCAAGGGGGGAGGTGGGTCTTCAGTGAGCTGTCACCTGTAGGCCACCCAACGCTGCTGGGAAGGTTGAAGCTGGATGTGCATTTCTGGGGCTGGGGTGAGCTGTTGCATCCCCAGTGCATTGTGGTGCATGGGGTCTCCTGCCCCAGCACCTCCTCGCTCTTCAGGCCTTGGCCACCCTACAGACACACATGGTGCTATTTTTATCCTTGTTTGCTCTGTTTATCACATACAGCAAGATTGAAATGCCATTCTTTTTCTGTTGTACCCAGCTCCACCCTCCAAACGCTCCCCATACATTGATTCCTGCAGTCCCTTTCTCTCCTGCTATCAGGCTATGGAGGGCCCTGTTTAAAGACAATTCAAAATGCACTTGATGGTGTCTAGGTGCAGTTCTTGTTCAGAAATTTATGTTTGCAGCTGCCTCACGCTGGCCCCTTCCACGCTGCCCCAGCAGGGCTGGCTCAGCCCAGTGCCCACTGCCCAGGGCACCTCGTCTCACCATCAGCAGTGCAGTTGTCTGCGCCACACAGCGGCTATTAGAGCAGAAGGCTGTGCCCAAGGCTGAAGACCCTAAATGCCTGCTACTGTTTTTCAGATGGTTATGGAGATAATGCAAGTAAAAAGCAGAAGTGTTGTTATCTAGGGCAGTTGATGTTTTGAATTAATAGAACCTTCTTGTCCCCTGCCAGGCAGTGACGTGAGAAGTCCCATGGTAGATGGAGATTGTACATCCCCTGCCCCCACCTGCACTAGCAGTGCCTAGGTGGCTTTGTTTTGCCTGTTGCTGGCCTTCCCATGGCCTCCAAGCATGGTGCCCCTGTTGTCCCCGTGCCCCTGTGTGCCCCCAAGCCATGGGGAGGAGGCAGCTGAGGTATTTGCATCGGCTTCAGTCTGCAGGAGACACAGTCCATCTGGCTGTGGGCTCCTCCTCCTCTCTTTGCTGTGAGTTCCTCCTGTGGCAGATGTGAGCTGCGCTCTGTGTTCCATGTTTTAGCACTTTATGATGACATTAGCATCCTGGCACCCTGGCATTGCTTTGCCCATGAAGGCTCACGTGTGGTGGTATGGTGGAGGTGAAGAACTTGCATGGTTGTGGGCAGCAGCCCTGGTGACCACTGCCCCCATTCCCCCACTCACCATTTCATTTCCTCCATCACCACCCTGTACCAGGGCTGTGTTCGGGTGCCATAGAGCTGTGTGCAGCACGTTCCTCATTTTGCTGAGCCAGGACTCACTTCTGCATCCATCTCTACTTTGCAGCTCTGTCCTTCCACAACAGCCCAGCATATTGGGGTGTTTCTTTGAGGCATGTCCAGCCCCATCCAGCTACTTGTCAGTGTAGCCATTTTCTCTTCAAGTATGCAATATCCCATACCATTGCTGCCACAACTAGATGATGTGCCATAATTGATACTGTGGAGCATTGACAGTGCAGCCGAAAGTGTTTTTATATGCAATATTCTGAACAGCGGAAGCTCGCTGGGGCTTCTCATAGGTTTTTAATGAAGACTTTTATTAAAGGCTTTAAAAAAAAAAATAAGAAAAACTTGGTCCTTGTATCCCTTCCTATGCATTTTGAATGATATGAAGATGAAATGCATTACTTAAATGTGTATTTTTATCCATATATTAGAGTGTATTCCTTGTAAAGTATTTTTATATGCTGATTTTCTTATGTATCTATGAAAGCACAATATTTAAAAGTACAGCATTTCAAAAAATATTTTAGTCCTGTTTTGGACCTATTTGTAAATCTCTGTATTTAAATGGCATTGCAATGACTTTTTTTTTTTAATTAAATAAAAACAAATGAAATGCACGTGTTGTGGGTCTGTTTCATTCTGCTAGAGGACAGGAGTAGGGCAGTATTGTTCATCCAGCCCTGTTTTCCCAGAGGACCCATGTGAGGGCAATGAGCAAAACATGGGGTTGGTGGGACCACTACTCATAGGGCTCCCAGTGCAGGCTTTGGATTGGCACTTGCTGCTGCCCAGCAGCGGGATTTGTGACCACTTGCTTCCCTCCCTGCAGATAAGGGGACTTTTTCTGCAGCTCTCTGCATCCAGATGCTTGTGGTGCCCATACTCCATGGCTGTGGAGATATTTACATGGTTATAATATTGCTTACATCAACTTGGCCACACTGGAAGCCTCCGTGGTTCAAACCTTGGCTACTTCATGACAAAATATTTGTGTGGCAATGCACACGGTGGCTGTAAAGTGGCAGTGGCAGTGTTTGCAAAGCTGTGGGTAACCCCCAGGGATGGGATAAGGAGGTGACCTGATGGACACTTGGATTCCCAAGATCCATGAGTCATAGAATCAATCACCAAGGTTGGAAAAGACCTGTAAGATCATCCAGTCCAACCATCCACCTATCACCAATATCACCCACTAAACCATGTCCCTCAGTACAACAGGTAAATGTTTCTTGAGCACCTCCAGGCTCCATGACTCCACCACCTCCCTGGGCAGCCCATTCCAGTGCCTGACTAGTCTTATAGAGAGGAAGATTTTCCCTTATGTGCAACCTGAATCTCCCCAGCACAACCTCAATCTCCCCAGCACAACCTGAGCCAGTACAATGCTGCACTGCAGGAGCCAAATTATCCAGCCTCTGGAGCCAGGTGTCTAAAAGACGACTGCCACAAAGCCACTGGGAGAGCTCATGTCCTTACAGGGAGGCTTTGCCTCCCTTAGCTTACAGAGGGATTAAGGGACACTGCTACACTTCCAGCACATGCAGTGCAGGCTCTACATTCCCTAGATACAGCCATCGGGAACTGCTGCTCACTGGCAAGCAAAGGGTGAGCTGTGTTTTGCAACCCTCACCACCAAGTGGGTAGCACAGGAATTATCAGAGGTCAGGCATGGAAACACTTCTGGTTAGAGTTGGGAATCATTGCCATGTAAACAAACCTTATCGGTCATCTCTGGCTGTCTTCGGGGCAGGGGCTGCCAAGCAGAGCCCTTCACATGTCTGGCACCAGGGCCGTGCCAAAGCCGCTCGGTGCCAGCCCGGGCACCGGTGCTGTGTCAGGTTGAACACCCAGCCATGCAACGTGACCGCAGGGCTCTGCCTCACGCAGAGAGAAAAGGGCAGCTCAGTGCAGCCGGGACACACGGGTGAGCAGGGAGCTGCCTGCTAACAGCAGCCTGCAGGGCTCGGCCGAGGGATCCAGCCCAGGGCAGGTCACAGCCACACACGGCTGGAGCACGGAGCCCTGCAGCAGCTTTGTGTGGTGCTGTGGGACTTCTGGCTGATTATTTTGTACCTGAGACACGTTGCAGTGTCTGCACCAGTGATGGGCTGCTCAGCCCAGGCATTGCAGGCTGTGCACTGGCACAAAGGCCTCAACTCTCACCCAGCAAAAAGTAATGCAACCAAGTCAAAACCAAGCCATTTCCCGTCTCAAAACAACTTCAAAAGCTTCAGGATGCAGCAGGGAAGCCTGGCTGGGGGGCTGCTGGACATGGTCCATGCCCTCAGCTCCAGTTGGGTTATCAGCAGCAATCCTGACCACAAATGCTGTGCAGTTTGCCATTCTGCTTCTCAAAAACATCAACCAAATGACTTTTCTTTCCTTCCCCCCTCTCCACGCATAGCTTAGGAAAAAGCATTTCTGATTTAACTTCCATTTGCCCAACTGAAGGGGCCATCAGAGCCTTTTAAATGACAAATCCCATACACCTGGAAAATGAATTCATTCTCTTTGTTGTTGTTTTTCCCTTCTCATGGAGCTTTTCTGCACCTGGCTCCCTTATCTTGTGACCCTGTCTGCTGCGACCACAGCAGTGGGGCAAAAAGGGAAGAAAACTGGGCAAAAAAAAAAAAAAATGGGCACCATTTCCATACCTTCACACTGCTCCATTTGTCTGAGTGAATTAACACAGAGAATAATGGGCTTAAAGGAAGAGCTGAGGTGCTCAGAGATTGAAAACATCAGTGAGCACAGCTAGTTTATAAAGGAAACTTTTATTTTCTGTTATAAGGTGATTACAAACTCATCTAAAAAAGCAAAGATGACTTAAAAATATCCATATACATTTCATTTATCTAAAAAGCAAAACAGAAACTGCAAAATACAAACATTTACCATATACACAAAGGCTGGGGGGGGTCATAGGATTAAATTACACTCCAGGAGGATTTTCAAATACAAATATTCCATCTTGGAACACATACACGCACACACACACACACACACACGCACACAAAGTTTTAAAATGTTTTAAAAATATTTTTCTTTTTTTTTTTTTTATTAAAAAGTCCAGATGACATTTTTGAGGAGGTCATCATCACCACCCCATCTATATGTGCTACTCATCACCGTACTGTAGTCACAGTTGCTAGGAATTTAAATAATAATAACAAAAAAAACAAACCACCACTATTTTTCAGCCAAATACATCAAAGGAGATGGACCACCTCTCACAACACGAAGCCCCTGTTATCAGGTAACAGCCACCACATCACACTGGGAAACAACAGCTTACTGAACAACGAGCATTTCAGAACAGTGCTGGGATGCGGCGATGCTGAGAGACCTCACTGCCCTGCAGGACAGGAGCGGGTGACACCGACTGGATGCGCCCCAAAGGGTGTTTTTGGCCTCTCAACAGGAGTTTGCTACTGTTCTTTTTTTTTTTTTTTTTCTTTAAATAATAATAATTAAAAAATCTTCTTAACATCTCAACTGCAGAAGTAGATGCAAGAGATTTAGGAACCATGCGTATCATGCTAACATGTACAATGCTACGGGCCCAAAGCCTTCCCTTGTACGCACACAAAGCACACATGCACAGCTCCTCAGCACAACCAAATTGCCTTTTTTTTTTTTCTTCTTCATACTTTTCCCCACTTTTTCCACCAACTCAGAGCACAGAGAGCTGCTCCATGTCAGGCTGTCTGTGCTCTATGACAACACGAGCAGCAGCGCTGTGCTGCAGAGCTGCAACACAGGGAGGAAACCTCCACAATCATCTCACCCCTTTCTAAACTGCTTCTAATTCGCTTTGCTCCTAAAGCACAGAACTGTGTAAAGCATGGAGCAATTATGCTCTGACAGTTTTACAGTTTATTTCCAATTAGGACAAAGCCACAAAACAAAGAAGGACGTGTTTGGGCTGTCATTCAATACCCAGCAGGGTCAGGCTCTTTTCCAATGGCAAACCCTGCAATCAAACTTCTTCACCTCTACTGGCGATGTGGGAATGATTATTTGTTTTCTTAAGGTTTTAAACCTGAGAAATTCTTCCTTTTTTTTTTGTCAAATCACATCTGAAGTTTTTTCACCTATAGGATGTGGGTAAGCTGGAATCACCAGCTGACAGCTGGAAGAAGCATGCAAAAAGTTATTTCCTCTCTTTACTTTTTGAATAGAAATGAACAAATTCAGATTATTATTACTTTTTAAAGCAGAGAATTGTTGTGCAGGAGCAGCTGTTTTTGGGGATGGCAGAGTCACACTCTGGGAAAGGGGCAACTTCCAGCTGGGGCTCAGGCTGCTGTGCCAGAAGTAATTCTTGAGCAAATCTTCCAGCCAGCTCAAATTAACCACTGATACCAACAGATCATTTTCTGTGACTGAATTATGGAGCTTGGAGGGGGCTGCTTTTGTTCATTGGTTTCTCCACTGAGAACTTTCTTTCTTAATCTTATCTTTGATTACAAGAAATAAAAAGGAGCTACTTAGGTTCTGACAGTTCCCAACCTTTGCTCATGCAAATATACAAATACACAATTAAATGCTAATCCTCACCACGAAGCTTTGGATGCTGATTTTGGAGGAAACAAGTCCGAGGCTGCTGCCCGAGCCCCCTGCACTCCCACCTCCCACAGCAGGAGCCACTCTGTACTTGCACAGAGCCAGGCATCCAACCTTGAGAATTCCTCAGCAAGGCCAAGGCCTGGCATTTTGGCACTGTATCTCCCTTTCAGTATCTCAATTTAGCCAAGTCCATTTGGATGCCCTGGAGGTCAGCACTTCCTAAGAAAGCAGTGCCTAAACCATCTCAGTTCCCATCCCAATAGCTTGGAAAGTCATATGCATAATTTGCAGCTTCGGAATGGAAGCAATGTCCCCACCTGTGTGCACGCTTATAGGGGCAAAGATTTGATCTACCAGTCTATGTAAGAACAGACCTTTTTATTTTCCTGTTACTCAAAGTGAGCAACTTGCATTGAATCTTTTGGAAATGATTTCAGGGTCATCTTTCTTCCAAGTATATTTGAGCTGCTTAGCTAACTTAGACCACTCCATTCAATACACAGTTTATTTAACATTTTATATACACTATGGCCCCACACATGATCCTGCAGCGACTGCAGATGTGGAAGCTAATAATCAGTTATACAAAGGGTTCAAATCTCCCACCAATGGAGTACTGCCATTGGCACAAAGTGGGAGCTTAGAACCCCTGTGTGACAAGCACAGCCTCACCAAAACTGCAAATCTCCTTGGCAAATAAAAGCAGACTTGGAGGAGACTTGTAAAAAGCCTATTGAATGGAAATGTTCATGTGTCTTCAGAGCTGTTTGAACTGTTCTAGAGCTGAGGCAAGGAAGAGGAACAGGAACATCTGCAGTTGAGAAAGGTGGACACACAGCAGAGTGCAAACTGCTGTAGAAGATGCTACCCTGACAGTGGCAAAAAAGGTTCTGCAGATACATGGGTTTACTTTTTGTGTGTGTGTTACACCAACCATAAGGCTGCACCTTCTTTTCTCTTTCCTCCTCTCCCCAAGAACAACAGTGGAAATCAGCTTTGCTGCTCCAAGACTATTTTACCTAACTCTCCACTCCTGAGCTGCATTGCTGCTGCAGGTTGAACACCAGCACTGTTTAAGATGGTAAATACAGCTGCTACACTTTGATATTTCCATTTACTACACAAGAACAAATCCATGGTGGATCTACTATCTCACACTTCAAAAAAGACTTTTCTAAATGCATGGATCTGTTTGGACCAGATGAAAAGGAAAGCTATAGATGGAAAGGTAAATGACAACAGTAGCAACAACAATAATAGTAATAAAAACCAGTTCTATTTATGAAATCATATTGTTTAAATACCAAAATACAGAATACTGGTAAAGTCCCTTACAATAGATGCCCATTCAGTAAGATCATAACTAGTCACAGGTGAACTGCAACAGACGTTTGGAAAACTGAGAAAGATCAGGAACAACTCAGAGAATCTCGTGGCGCAAATTTCTTTGCAGTTCTGCCATCTCCCATCTCAGCTCAGCTGGGAAGGAATGCTGCTGGAAATGTGCCATTTCCAATCCCACAGGAGCTGAGCAATACAAAGGTGTGTGGGACACGAAAGGTGTGCTTTTGTTTTGTTCTGCTGTCTTTACATTCAATGCTCTCATCCTGAAGATCTCTTGCCAAAACCCACACTTATTTTTAACAGTATCCAAACCAGTTCACTTATGACTAGCCATGATAACTCAGTATAAAGTTCCTCATTTACAAAAAACAGGTAAAATAAGTCACAAATGTTTAAACAATCAGGAACAAGAAATCACTTGCATTTGCAATCATAAATAGGTAGGAAACACAGACTTAAAAATCATTTTTTAATAATTTTGGCAGAGGATCACATCGAAATGCAAATTTATCAATATCAACAAGAAAAGTTCAGAAACCCGATAAAAAACGTCAGGTAAAAAACACTTCAAAATGTGCATGTGCTCATTGGAACTCAGACCCCATTTTAAAACAGAAAGAATCATTTTGGAGGGGAGAGGGGAACTATTTTCCAGAAACGTTTCTTAGCTCTCTGTGAGCCCCAGTCCTCCCCTGCAGTCATGCTGACAAGCACAGCAGGGCCAGAGCAGTGTACTTGGAGATCACTTGGATGAGGTTGTTGCATACGTGCAAGACTCTCTCACATGGTACATGGAAGCAACTGATTTGAATGGCACAAGTTCACGTCGAAATGGGGCTGGGTTCTGGTTCTCTGGTTGTACTTTTAAAGGTGTAGTATTGGCCCTCTGGTTTTCAGCACAAAGATGCTCTCCACAAGTGGGAGATGGCTCACTGAACTCACCAGACATTTCTGATGTAGTCAAACCATTTTTTCCCTACCTAAAGCTTGTCTCATCTCTATAGTACAAATCTGATGTGCAAACAAATCTCATACGCAGCCATACAGCAACATATCATGAAAATTAAATATAAATTAAGCATCAGTGTTTCATCTACACTCACATAAACCATTAATTTAAACTCCCCCCCCAAACCTCATGCTTCAATCTTAACCCAGGCAAGCATGCCTGTGCACTGCAGACACTAATCATAACTCAAAAACAAGGGTCCATGTTGAATCCCACTGAAAGAGTCATCTACAATCGCATTTCCTTGTCCTTGATGGTTAAAAGATTAAAAAAAAACCACAGAAACAGCTGTTTCCTTATTTTGCACACATCTGATGGCAAATTCCAGCCAGAACCCTCCTGGCCCAATAGAATTCCTGCTTTCAGAAAGGCAGTCGCCACTGCCCTGCAGCTGAAATCAAAGAGTTTGCCATCTCCAGCTGTGGAAAAGTTTCCTTTAAACTCCTGTAATACAGCAACCAGAAAAAAAAAACAAAAAGCAATGCTGACATGGCTGGTTTTGTTGCTGCAACTCAGCCCTGTGATGTAAAAATATGTACAAATTCAAACTAGAAAAAAAAAATCTTTTTTTGCTTTTGGTCCATCTCTTAACTTTAAATCACCCTTTTTCTTTTACAGTAATACCAACAAGTTATTCAACAAGTGCTGCTGCAGCCAGTTAGTCCATGGGACGTGAACAAACAAATCAAACCTTCTGAGTAGGAATGTTTCGAATTGGATATGTTCCTGTTGAAATGACAAGATCTGCCCTGACAGACTAAGCTGACAGCAAAATCAACAGATACAAGCTCTGCTGTTGTCATTTCCTCTAGATACCTTTGGATAGCCTAATATCGGGGTATCATGAGAAGAAAAAACCCTTCCTTAAAAATAGAATGCCCACAAGAAAAAGCTGAGTTTTGGCAGAGAATCTGTTCCCAGCACAACCTGCTCAAGTTTAAAACAGAAAAAAGACTTCTGTCCATGTCTTGGACAGTCTTCAGGGAGCAGCTCCCCATGGAAGCATCCCCCTGGCCCACAGCAAAGCTGCTGCACCCCCACTGCCACACTCCTCCCAGTGGTGTTTTCCTTATTCCTCAGGTCAACCTGGAATGGAACACAATTCCTTCGGACCAAATAAATACAAAATACTGCAGTGTTACATTTCCTTTGTTTTAACTCAAAGTCCCCTATGTCCTGTTTCTTTAGCAGACATATCCATAGGCTTTAGAAATATGTCCGCCATCCTCAAAAAGAAACTGCAATCTAACCTAATGGTGGGCAAGCAGATGGAGAACCCAGAAAGATCAACATTAGAAAGATCAACACAGCGGAAGAGCAATACAGGAGTGCAACAGCAAAGAGACCAGCATAGATGGAATGGTGTTACAATGGAAAAGGAAAGGTGCTCACCCATCTCTGAAGCTCTAAGCTGACAGGAAAGACTCCACAAAGGAGGGATCTCCAACCAGAGAACCTTCCAGAATGGCAGTCAGCCCTTAAATGGGGTCTAAGAGAGCTGCAGCCAGGTTCCACCCCTTCTGGTCACACAGCTCAATTGCCTTCACCTGTGCTCGCAGGGCTGACCCGGTCCTTTCCCAGGTGCTCAATCAGTGGTTCAGGCTGTGACTCAGCAGTTAGCACACACCAGATCCACTGCTGCTTTAAGAAACCAAATCCTTCTGTCTGTTCCCCCAACAGAATCCAATTCCTCCAAATAAATAAATAAAGAGAATCCTGGTTACCAAACCTAGCAAAGCATTCTCGAGATACATGGATGAAAAGTATGTGTTTGCTGGCTGATATTATTATCTTCCTCACTATTATTATTAACAAGGCTATAAACAGTGCTTACACCAGGTGTAGGTGAATAGCTCTGTTCCTGGTGTTGGGGATGACCTGCACTGTGCCCACCTTTGGACAGTCAGAGTCCACAAAAGATTGGTGGCTTTTTTAAAATTATTTTTCTGCCCCAAACAAAGTCCAATAGTTAACGTGCAAATGAGTGAGTGGGCAAACACCTGAAGCACCAGGATCACCAGGTGCTGCTCTGTGCTGCTCGGGGTCAGGCTGCAGAATTCAAGCTTATCCCAGTGACATCTCTGCTCAAGTCTTTGCTGGAACACTAAAGAGCAGGTGCTCAACCCGCCTGATCACACACAAGCAGCAGGCACTTCACCTAAACAAAAAATAATAATAATAAATGAGTGAGCTGTGCTAAGTCCTGGAAACACCTTCCTCAAGCCCTCCTCTTGTTTGTGTGCCTGGATCCCAGCTCTGCGCCTGCAGGAAGGGCTGTGAGGCTCTTCACACCCAGCTCCTCTGCCCACTCAAACACCCTGCTCCAGCTGCCCGCTGCTATCTCTATTCAGGGACTGTGCTAAACATAACTGCACCCTTTTCCCTCTTGTGACCCTGAAGCCTGTCGTTTACCACAATTGAACCAGAGGGTGGAAATACTACACCTTTGAAAATTCTCTTGAAACAGCATCTTTGTGTTTTGTTTTGTTGTTGTTTTTCCTCATATCTCTCAACAGAGCGCCTTTTGTGTGTTCTGTAGGTTACCCTGCTCCCAACCACACCAGCACCTAAAATTGCTTTCTGAGACTTGAATGTATTGCTGGCAAGACAATCAATTCAAGTGGTAAGGTGTATAACGTTTAAGAGATAAAGATATATATATATATTTAAAAAAACAGTAATAGTAAATTCCTGTAATATGTCTAGTCTGATATGAATGCTCTCCCTCTACAGAGAGACATCTGCTGTGATTACCTTACAAAATATTAAAAAAAAAAAAAAGCACACACAAAAAATAACTTTCTCTGTGAGAAATAAAAATAAATCCTAGTGCAAATATAAAGCTCTGTAAACCTGGTCCTATGAGAATCTATGGTTAGTAAACGGCAGTTAAAGCAGGTTTATCCTCTCACAGAGAGAGCTCACATCATGGTTTCCACAATGATATGAGTTGGCTTGATCAATCCGCCATTCGAAGTTCCATTGGGGCAGAAGGGAGTGCCACTCTCTGTTTCTTTGGACCACCGATTCACTTCCTTGGGGGCAGCCACTGCTTTTATCCTCTGAAAGAAAGGGGGGAAAAAAAAGCAAAGGTTGAGAGACCACACAGTCCACTGGTCTTCCTGTGCAGAACGGAGGAGGTGGCAATTCAACCATAGGGCTGTCAGATGTGCAGGGCTCTGCAAGGGCTGTGCAGCAGTACCATGGTGGAGGTTTGCTCAGTGGAGCCTGACTCGAGGCAGGCATGTCAGAGGGCACTCACAGCTTTATCCAACACTTTGGACTTTCAGTGCTGCAGCTGCTGCTCAAGTTACGCCTCTTCTCCTTCCTCATTTAGAAACAACTCTGCTTTTTAGGCCGCCTTTCATTGCCAAGTGGCAACTTCTCTCCTACATCTCAGTTCACAAAGGAAGAATGAAATGGCATCTGAGCAGTGTTTACCCTCTTCTCTTTCCTAACATGGTCTTTGAAGAGTGCTTTGGCTACTTTTAGACTTGTCTTTCAATAGACAGGGGTGACAAAGTGGGCAAGAAAATAGACACATGAAAATGTTCTGGCCACAGCTGAAAAAGGCCATTAGCACTGGGAGGAAAACAAATTCAAGTGTTTGTGCCCTGGGAAACGTTCCTTCCTTATTCTATTCTGTTGGGTTTTTTCCTAAGAGTCCCACTTTCTCCTCCAAGAATACCCTGGGCTGCATTTAAGACCATCTCATTAGGCAAAAACAAAACTAATCTGCAACCTTAGGAAGAGAACTGCTAAGTTTCATGTTTGCACAATCTCCAAAAACTTTCCACAGGAAGAAAAACAAACCAGGAGAACTGGTGCTGAAATGTGAAGGGCAAGAGTTTGCCTGTACATCTATATGAACCTGAGAGAATCTGCACTGACAAGTCTGACGCTGAACCCAGATTTTCCAAAGATCAGAAAAATCCTGATCCAGTGTTTTGATTTGACTCATTAAGAATTAAAACCAAACAAACAAAAACAAAAAAAAACCAAACATCAACAACCTAAAGCAACCTAAAATGTGAAGCACACTGTCAGGAAAGTTTGACTTGCATTCAGTCCCCCAGAGCAAAAGCCATGCTTCAGAGCCACAGTCCATACCTGGATCCAAATGTCCCTGGAACTAAGAGAGCTTTCAGACAGCTGGGTTTGATGCAGGTATTTCTGTTTTCTCACTGATTTTTAGGATGGTATTTCCTTTCCCCATGGGCAGGAGAAGAGAGACCTGGCACTGACAAGCACTGAGAAGCACCTTGGACTGAGTGCTTGTCTGCACATGGAAGCAACAGCTTTCCTAGCTGGAAACTGCAGAAGTGGGAGGCAAGTAAAATCACCTGGTGTTTGTTTGAGGCCAGAAACCTTTGTGTTTGCCAAAAGGACAGGTGATCTTTAACAGTCTTATCTGCATTCACTGCAGGGGAGGCATCCAACTTTGCCCTACCTGGACAAGGTGGCAGTTTTCCAAGCACTGTGCTCATTTTGCATAGAACAGAGCAATTTAAAGCTCCCTTCCTCTCCTATACAGACTGTGCAAAAAGGCTGTGTGTTTGCTCATGTTATAATCCAACTTATCAAACCGGTGAGGAACAACAGCATGTTGTGGCCTATTTTCCCTACAAGTACCCCTCCTTCTTTTAGTAAGGAGAAGTGAGAGCTACCTCAAACAACTTCTCTTTTCCAAAGAACGTGTTTTAATGTTAAAACACATTGCTCAAAGCAGAAGTCAAATGCAAAGAACCTGCCGAGATCCCCAAAGGCAGCTCTGCTCTGAATTCACTCTCCCATTTGCAAGGCAGTTTCTGACTTTAAGGGGGTGGTGGTTTCTCTTACCTCAATGAGCGACCCATCTGACCGTATGATGCGGATGACCATCACCATAGGGATGCAGATCATGGAGGAAAGGGCAAGAACCCATCCCAGGCCGATTGCCCACTCAGGGTATGTGTAGACCTTGTTGTAGGTCAGTGGTTTGTACTTGGCCAAAGAAAAGACAAAGCACCCCTGTCGACGAGAAAGGAGAATTAAATGAGTCTCAAAAAGGGTTCAAAGCAGCATGGCTCTGATGCTATCACTGGTCCTAAGGAAGACAGGTAGCAAGAGGCAGAGTTGACAGATACATATTTTAAATGAATGGGGACATTGTTCTTCCATTTAAATTATTATAAGAGCATCTACATCTGCTCATAAGTAAACCTTTGCTTGGTAATAGAGTGTTAAGCGATTGTGCTGAACAGCTGCAGTACATCACCTGTCCTTTTCTGAGCTCAAACACTTGCTAAACATTGCAAGGAGCTTACTTGGAATGCCCTTCCCAGCAAATGAAATAATCTACATTGAGTGTCTGCCTCAGACTGGCAGTCCTGCCTCGGGACTTTTTGTTAAAATGGCCTTGTAGTTCTATTACTCAAAGTAATGCTCTTTGGAGTGCATTACACTTGTGTGTCACAAATACAGTACACAATTTGTGTGTCACAAACGTAATACACAATTTGTGTGGGCAGTCACATTAGCAGACAATGTCTGAGAAGATACCAAGCCTCCAGCAGCTCTGTAAATTGGTCTCTCAATGCTACAGTCTTCACTTAAAGAGAAGCAAATAAGAGGAGGCTTAAAGCTGCCCCGTCAGCCTAGAAATAGGACTCACCACACAAAGAACTGGTGTGATCACAATCCAGCTCCATTTCATCCAGGGACCAGGTCTGTATCCAATCATATCCTCAATGGCATCATAAATATTATCAGCGCCTGTATTGGACAGTGAGTATCTTGATCAGAACTGGACAAATAAAAGCCATGTAAGAACTGCAGAATTACAGCTGCCTTTCTTGGCCCCCAGGGGGTATTTAAAACAAGGGTGTCAGATGTATTGCCCAAATTACCACAGCTGTGAAGTTTAAGATTTTCTCCCTCAGAAGCTCAAAGGCTGGGGGAGTCTCTGCTCCCACACACTCATTATTTAGATGCAGGAGTGCAATGCTAATCCTTCCTGCCCCTGTCATAATCATATTCTTCCCTCCTAAGTCTCGCTGAACTTGCCAGAGAGATCATAGGGAGAAGAACACAACAGCAAATGGTACACCCTGCTTCAACAGAAATTGGACTGGCATAAAAAGAAAGCTTGGCTTATTCTGCTTTCTTAAGTAATACATGAATATTTGAAGAATCAGGGAAACAACCAGTGATAAACACTGATCATTCCCAAGCTACAATCTCAGGCAGCAATGAAGGCTGCTCTCAGACTTTGGTACTCAGCATCACCTAAAAAGAAGGGGACAGAATATACTTTCCTGTCAGCTTTCTTTTTGTATTTTCTATTTGTCTGGCTTGGCCTTTGCAGACATTGCTGCTTTGAAACAAAACTCTCAGAGATGAGCACAAATTTTCATGGCTGGCCAGACTTTCAACTCTGCTCTCTAAACATAACACATATAAACGCTTAATTGTGCCTTCATTAATTAGCGGTGAAAAAAACATTCATTTTTGTGTGGAAAAACACTGAACACCTTCATCCCAGGTGCACATTTGTCTCTAAGTGGCCAGTGCAAATTTATATTAATGGCATGTCAGTGCTGGGGTGATTCTGGGATGGCTGATGATTAAACGTTTGGCTGTCAATACTCTCACTAACTCATCCCAAAGCATCAGGTGAAAGTTCTTCACTTACCATAAACCCAGGCTACAGCAATACATTCAAAGAATGCAACCCACAAAAGGCATACACCACTAGCTGCATAGTAGTCAAAGAGTTGAAAAACATACATGCCACCCTGTAACAGAGAGACACAATGCATTAGGATCCACCAGGAAAAAGATCTGAATACTTCAAGCCCAGCCCCCAGCAAAATCTGCCAGCAGACCTTAGTGACTGCTGCCTAACAAGCAGAAATAGCAAGAAAGTGTCATTGCCTTCCCTGGGGCATGTGCTTGTTTACTAGAGGAAGCATCCTAAACAAGATGACAATCAAACAGAATTAAGCCACTTAGTATAATCTACTGAGACACTTAAGTCTTTCCTTCTTAAAAGTATTTTAGGATGGTCATTTATAGGAACAAGTGACCTGAAGAAGCAGTAGGTCCTTTAACATGAACGCATCACAAGCACTAAAAATGCCATCAGAGAGGGTCTGCACTTACACTCTGAGTGAAAGGACTTTTTTCACTGGAATCTTTTCCTTTCTAACTCCATATATTTACACTGTTCTGCTCCACTCCTCCTTCTACTACACTGAACTGTGTGTGCCTGAAATTGTACTTCAAAAAGGAAATTTGTCAGGCATCTCTGTTACAGGTGCTATTTCAATTCCCACAACTGTCCTCTTCCAGATACAAATACTGCTCAGATTTTATTTTTAAGATAAATAACACAACAACGTTGGAACATATTATTATTATTTATAACAGAATCAATTCAAGAATATTTAATTGATTCAAATCAGTTGAACTAAGACAAAGTCTTTTTTCCCCTGCATGCACTGAATGCGTTCTTAATTTGTTCTACTGAAGGTTCTCCATGTGTTTCATCATTTGGAGCCTGTTGTTAATATTCACACTCATGCTGATCAGAATGAAATTAATGAGAATTCATTACTCCGTTCCTCAGATCTAGGGATGGAAGAAGCTCTTTAGATTTAGAGTGCCATTCCTCTGAGTGGCTAATTCTGATTCACAGCTAAAATAGATCTCAAAATGGCTTTTTTTTTTTAAAAAAAAGAAGCAATTTAAGCAATTTCCAGCAATGCTGTTACATACCTCAGTCACCATAGTTAGTCCCAGAAGATAGCTAAGGAAACATACTATAGCGATGAAGATTTCCCGTCGGTAACCCTTCCTTAGGAAGGATGGGTGCAGATCAACTAATGACGTGATCTGTCCTTCAACTTCAACAAACTAAAGAGGGAAACAACAGAAAGAAGTGACCTAAAAGTTATCCGCCATGCATTTCATCCTAGCTCATAATTAAATGCTCCACAGCAAAGCTTCAATCTCAGTCTGTGGCAGAATGCTGCAGAAAACGAGGTATTTCTCTGTAACCTAAAGGTTAAAGGCTGGGGGAAGTTTTCAGTTTGGAATAAGCTTTCAGAATTGATGTTTGTTTCCTAGCATCCTTGCAAACTACTAAAGGTGCTTTGTGGACGAAGGCCGCAAGGATAAAGGAACTTAATTTGATGACAGGAAGGCACTTATGGCTTTTATGTTGTAGCTGCTCCAGATGAATACGCAAGGCATGCTGGTAGAGAGGCTCAGAGAAAACCCTCTAAAAGCCCAAGCTGCCCAAGTTAGGAGGGTACCAATCAGGTGGTTTTTTTTTGATGTACTAGAAAACCTCACAAGTACTATTTAGATTAATTCCGCAGTTAGATATAATTCTACTCCTGAATTTGCTACAGCAAATCTAGCCAAGGGAAAGCAGGCTTTGATATGAACTAACAGCCCCTCTTGCCTGAACCTGTATTTTCTGAACTGGTGAGCAGAGTTCTTCTGGCTGAGGCTCTGGGGCACTTCATCAATCACGATGGAAATCTTGGTACAGTTCCCATACAACGGCTTGGTAAGCTGTTTGCACAGGTAAAACAAAAACAAAGCCCTGAACAGGTTAGCTAAAGTCTAACCAACTTTTGTACTGACTTGCCATTTGAAAATCACACGTAAGGTTTGTAACCCGAGTTAACCAAGTAACCAAATTTGAATAAAAGTTCAAAGTTTACTGGAAATCAGATGCATTTCACCCACTGAGAACAGTGACTGCTGAGCTCATAAAAAATCCACAGAGATCATTCAGCACTTTCACTTGGCAAGGTACAAAAGCATGAAGAATACTGAAGGCACAGGGATACTATGGACTGCCCCTGTAGAAAGGATCTTCGTTTTGAGTGGGTACATTATTTTAAAACCAACCATTTCTCACAGGGAGTCTATGAAATGGCATTCTGTCAAGAACAGACATCTTTTCCTACCCAGTGTCTCTTTCCTTTCACACAGCTGAGAAGTGCCTTATAGCAACTCTCCCTCTTTGACCATGAGCTGAAACATCTTTTTGAAAACACAGTTGTCCAGCAATAACTCTGCTAGATTTTGCAGCCTCCTGTCTCGTTGTGACTTATGAAAACTGGTTTTGCTCCTAAACACAACCCTTTGGTCTGATTTGATCTTAGCCTGCTTTGGCATTCCAGAAACCTGCTTGACTGCGCTCCAAAAAAACCCAACAAACCAGAGGGGTGGAGGAGAGAAATTAAGTGCTCCAATTAGTTTTAATCATTCTACGCACTGAAGAGCTTTTTAAAATTACCAGACAGCTTCCAATTTGCATAAGCACAGGCTTGCTGAACCACAGCACTGGGAACTTGTAAATTCACTTTGCAGTGATTGAAAGTTGCTCACTAGAGTTCAAAGATTAAAACAAATAGCAATTTGGGCCAGAGTATCAAAAATGTAAGAGAGAACAACTGGCTAAAAATCTATTTAAATATTTATCTTCATACAAGAGAGGACAAATAAACATTCCACCCTCAACAATTAACTTTTTGTAATCTCAGTTCTTTTCCATTGAGTGCAGAAAGCTGTCTGTTGCCCTGAAAACTTGAGCAATTTTGAATGTGCAGTTACTGTATAATCCTTTGCCACATATATTTCCTTGGAGTGAACCATCTAGAAATGATTTACAGGCTCCCTTGTGAAATTTACTTCAACATTCCTATAAGCAACCAGTGAGAAAAGTAACATAACTTCATGGACTAAGCTTTTTGATTTTTTCATGGTCACTAACTAATAACAGTGCGTGCAATGCAATGAGTGCACTGGAAGCTTTCTGTACCATTCAGAGACACTGAATGCACGCTGATGTGCATGATGTGAAAGTCAGAAGGATCCCAAGCTGCTTGGCACCTCTGAGCAGAAGACCTGAAAAAGAGAGTGGTTTTGCCCTTTGTTTGTGAAGTCACTATGGATACAGTGATACTGTGCTTTTTGTGCCTTGTGATGACACTGCAGTTAGAGGAGGTTTTCTGACTCTTAGTAACCTTTGAAGTCAGTACTCCATGAAGCTATTATTTCTTACAAAGCATTTCAATGGTGGTGTATACTAACGGCAGGTGATCGCAAGGGCACGAAATACTCTGTGAACAGACTGCAGTCTTCTTGGATATAAGGAAGAAATTTCTTGTGATAAGGGCAGTGAGGCACTGGCACAGACTGCCCAGAGAGATAGTAGTGCCCTGTACATGGAGACAGCCAAGGTCAGGCTGGATGGGCTTGGAGCATCTGATGGAGCTGTAGGTGCCCCTGTTCACTGCAGTGAGGTTGGACCAGATGGTCTTTAAGGGTCCCACCCAACTCAAATGTTTCTAAATTTCTAAACTCAGGAAGTTCTTCTCCAAAGTAGGAAAATACTGAACATAGCAAAAATGCTGGTATTTTGGGGACAGACTGCACTCATATTTAGACAAGGGTAAGTCCCTCTTGCACTCAGCCAGCTCCCGATGACAAAGACTTGCTAAGCAACATCATGTTGACTACCAGTCAACAGCCACAGATCTATCACACATAGTCCCTGCACCAAAAAGCAACACAGATGAATTCCTCATAGGCAGCATTAGAGAAATTCTCCTCTATAATTCACGCCAGTGTAACTGGCTTTGCCCAGTCAGCACTGAGATGAGAAGCCATGCACCCCTTACCCATCGTACTGACCTGGCTATCCAGTCCAAGCAACAGAAGCATAATAAAAAAAAGGATTGCCCAAAAGGTGGGCAGTGGCATCATGGACACAGCTTTTGGGTAGGCAATGAAGGCCAGGCCTGGACCTAGAGAAAGAGAAAATAGGAAAGGGGGAGGGGAAGGGAAGAAAAACAGTAAGTACCAGCTCTGTGGTAAAGGTAGCACACTCAAATGCAGGAATGCCTGGTTCCGTTCAGATAAATCCAAACGCGGCTGGAAATACCAGAAGTGAAACAGTTTGGCTCTTTTATCTGAAAACGAAGCACGCATGACTAAAGCAGAAACCATAGGCCAACCCCCGAGGCATTGCTAACTGATCACCAGCTTTAACATCTGTTTCAGACATGTCAGTAATGGAGGTGTTCCTACACCTGCCCACAGGGACACAGGTCAGTTTTGGGGCTGGGGGGAGAAGGGGTGACCCAGGGGAATGGCAGAACCCTCACAGCTAGCCCACGTGGTCGTGATGAAGGTGATGATGATGAAACTCTTTTTTATGCAGGGAAGGGATTCTGCTAGAAAAACTCCCAGGGGCCTTCAGTAAGGCAACCACTGCCCCACTCCAGACACAACTTCCAAAACCAGCTTTTCTAGAGCAGGGTTTGCACTCTCAGGCTGCTCCTTTGCTTCTGCAAACCTTTACTGCTGCACTGACCAGGCTAGTCCTAGTTCTATCAGCTGAGGTCCCTGAAACAAATGCCTTCTGCAGTTAGGAGTCCTGTCACCTGGCCAGCTTAGGCAGACCTGCCATAGTGACACTGAGTATTGAGCAACATGACCCACAGCTATAGGATGGGTTGATGCAGTCTGGGGTCACCAGGGGGTTGGGACTAGAGCCTGGTTTCTCTGCCCTGGAAACTAAAGGCTTGTTGTTGAATGCTTTTTCCTAGCCTGGCTCTTGCTGCACCGTGGACCACTCACACCCACACACCGAGCATACAGGCAGTGCTCTCACGTGCTGATCTGCAAAGGATCAGCCTGGAGCTGTGTGCTTTCAGCTATGGATTGGGAGAGCTTCTACTGAGAGAGAAGGAGCCCTCTCCAAGTGGGAGACAGGAACAAGGGGAAGCAGGCATTTACAGCAAGCTCTCAAATTGGCCATAGAAACTGAATTTGAGGGCAGATTTAAATACAGATTAAACCCAGAAATACCTAGCTCAGCTTTAAGAAGCCTTGAAGATTTAACACTTCCCAATTTTGAAGTAGATTTAAATAATTTTCAAAGGTAAAAATGATTTGGTTTTTTAACCGCTGCAGTGTGGGGACAGAACTCTGATCTCTGACCTGTGCAGAAAAATCTCTAAGGCTGCTCTTCCTACCTCCCACTTTTCCTTTCCAACAAGAGAGATGGAAAAAGCAAGAGAAAGAGGTAAAAAAAGATGATTTTTTTTTTTCAAACTAAAGAAAACTTTAAGTCACAGAAAATATTTGAACAGAAATAAATACAAATTAGCCAACAATCAAGCAACTAATTTTATTTAAAATGAAACACTGCTAAGATTTTATATGACAGAAGATACCAAAAAAATGGTGAATGTATCAAATTGGGGGGGGGAGGAAAAGTTTTATTTTTCCCCCAACTCAGTGGCTACAGGAGATCCTCCCTCAGGCAGAACTGCTACTAGATGGCATTTGCAGTTATCTGTGCAATTACGAGACAGATGTAAAACTGCTCTCCTCAAAACCCGCTGCAATTCTGTATGCTTTGGCCATCACAAGCGTCCCTGTACTGCACTACAGACAAGTAACAAGTGCCCTAATCCCTCTTGCAGCTTTTATGTTATTGCATGTGTGGTAAAGTATTTCTTTCAGTCAAACAGAAATGCAGTATAATTTAAACTGGACTCACTATGATATTTTTTGTGTCTACAATGCTTTGCTTTCTCCCTTTAAAATCAGATGTTATTTATTAAAGGTCTGATTTCACTGGGAAGCCAAAGGGGGTTTAATTTAACTCTGGTGTAAGCCTACTAAAGCCAGTGGAAGCCAGCAGGAGCCACTCCTTGCTGATGACAAGGTGTGCTGGGAACACTGCTACAAGGCTGAATTTGGCACAGGTTAAAAAAAAAAAAAAAAAAAAAGGGGCCATGAGATTCTTCTGCTGGCAAATTTATGGATGTTCCCTGGATGGCAGGAGGGCAGACAAGGAGATAAACAGTGTCATGCACAGGTCACAGGGGACTTAACACTCTGGGCAGAGATGGGGGCAAGCAGCAGGCACTGCCACTGTGGACAGTATCCTCTCCCCAGGGCTAGAGCCAAACAGCAGTGCTTCTGATCACCTTTTTTTCTGACCTTGTGTCATGAGAAATCAGAAAAGAAAACGCCCAAAAAAGAGGCTGAACCACCTGCTGAATGTCTGTGCTCTGAGAAGTCAGCCCCAGCTCTGGGATGGGGCTTCCTCCATGGCCTGGGACGCTTGTCCCAGCAGGACTAACTGGTCTGCAGCAGCTCCACACCAGACCTCTGCTGAGGAAGGCAGCAAAGAAGGCCATGGGAAGTGGTTTGGATAATCTCGGTAATGCTTACTATCATATAAAACGTGGCTTACTATTTAGCCAAAGTTCAGCCAGAGATGATGAACAACTCACTGAACTGCTGAGGTGGTTGCAATGCCCAGCCACCAGCAACTAGGGCTGAACTGAAATGAACTAGAAAACCTTAAGGAATAAATACAAAAATAATCAAGAGACCAAAAGCAAAGTTTAGAAGCCAATCAGTGCCCTTGTCGTTTCAGCTATGAAGATGGGATTATCATACCAATCTTCTTTGAAAAATACTAGGTAGACACTAAGTTTAACATTAAAAAAAAATTAGTTAATAATGCAACGCTGCTACAAAATTGTTTGATTCTTAAAATTGCCAAGCAACAGGAACATTGCTGCCTGTTTATCAGAGATTTAATTAATCAAAATTAGCATAAATATTGACCAGAAAAAAAAAAAAAGCAACCATTTCAAAATGCTACTCTTGGAACTGATCCATCTAGATCTTAAAAAAAGAAATAATAAAATGTGCTGTTTATGATTCACTCAATAGGATTATTCCCTTGCTTCCTGTTTTCAAACAAAGCAATCAACTGGGGATCAAAATAAGCATGGTGGCCAAAAGTGTGAACTAATTGCACTCGCAAGAGCTTCGCCAATTGCAACCACCCAAGAATCCAGTGGTGCCACCAATGTCATTAGTTTTTCATTAGCTTCTGTCAACTGAGATATTTTTTCTTAAAGACTTAACTCCTGGAGTCATACGATTAGGAGATATATTGAATTTTCTTCGTAAGAGCATGCTTCCAGAGAAAAGCTTTCAAATACTATGCAGGAGAATTAAAATTGAAAGAAAAAAAAAGAATGAGAAAGAAATGTCAAAGGTGCACTCAAATGACATTACTGTTGTTTGAGTCCGATTAGCTTTAAGACTGCATCACAGCTGTTCATTATATTTGAGTTGTAACCACCTAACCTGCCTGTGCTGTGTGCAAGTACAATGCTACGCCTGCCCTCCCAGCCAAGACATGCATGGGGAAAAAACATCATCTGTCACAAATGTCACAAGCTGGGAGGATTTAGCCTCCTTCAGCTGCACGTGCGTGGCTGAACATTCATGGGGAGAACACTTCTGAAATAATGGAAGAATAAAAGTGTACATCCAGTTTCAGAAAGAACTTCTCACAGTTACATCAACCTCATCCTGGAGCTACAGAGGACAAGTGCAGGACTGTGACAGCTAGAGTCCCTGTGGATGACATCTTCCACAGAACGCAGGAGAAGGAGGCTCTCCCATTTCTCTGCCTTTCAGTGAGACTCAGGAATATATGCATGTATGTCCCCTCTGAAGGCCAAGATAATACTCCCACTGCTGTGAGCAAGCAAAAGTAAGCTATGAAAAATGCATCAGTACTGGCTATTTGCATTTGAATGAAAATAAAGGTAGTCTGAAAAGAAGGATGGAATACATTTTTGAGTCAATGAACATTCTGGGCCCTAGATAATGGCATGGCTATCATACCTCTCATCTCAACTCAAATGGATTAGAACATTCTAGGAAATATATTCACTGCTCTGTTAATCAAGAGAGTAATTAATACAACCCCACTAACCATCACTGCCCTCGATGAAAGCCCAAATCAACAGTGTGCTTATTGTTCTGGAGATTATGGGAAATCTTGTTCTGTTTTTATTGCTTAGATGTTAGCTGATTGAGTCTGCAGAACTTTGCTCACACGCTAGGCGGCAGTGCCCACCACCACTGCCACCAATACCATCGTACCTGACTCTGCCACATCAGCAATGTTCACCCCTTGCTCTTGTGCCATGAAGCCCAGGACGGAAAAAATTGCGAAGCCAGACACAAAACTGGTACCACTGTTCAGGCATCCCAGCAGCAAACAGTCCCTAAGTCACACATATGTCATGGAGCAAGTTAATTAAAAAAAAATTAACCCATTGTCCCTACTTTATTTACATCATTTAGCTAAAACACTAAACCCCCTTAGATGGAAACTTGCCTATAGCAGTTGTATTTGTACTTGTTGTAGCTCCCCAGGGAAGTCATTGCTCCTAAGCAGATTGCATATGAGAAGAAGATTTGTGTCCCTGCATCTATCCAGACCTAAAGGGAAAGACAGAAAGACTGTTACTAACAGCATTGCTTCATTGCAACCCTCAGCACAAACACACAGTTCAAACTATACAGTATCAACAAAATAATTGATTCCAATGAGGGTGATAGCTATGGGATCAGGGAGGGTGGGGAAGAAAACATCACATTTGCAAACTTGGCTTTTGAAGGGAAAAGAGAATTGTTAGCATCACAACCCACAAGAACATCAACTCTTCAACAGTTCCAATATTCCTTCCCCAGAGAGGCTTAATATTTCTGGCCTCTTAGTCATTCAGCTGATCCTTCCTGTTGGTGCAACAGTAACTGTGCTTCAGAGCAATAGGAAATGCAGAAGTATTTATAAAACTGCTCATTTCTGTTTTAAGTCATTTCAATTAGAATCAGCTGACAGTGACTAAACTGAGGATGTGAAAAGCTTGAGAAACACTTTCTTTTACTTTGTTTATTTTCTTAATTTTCTAGCTGTTTTTGTAACTGTTTAAATGCAAGATAAAAAGCCACAGGGGTGGGGGAAGAACAAGCAAAGTACAATGCACTGTGTAAGATGCGTATCTGACCTCGGTCTCATGATTCTTTCTTCTGATTATACTTTAAAAACATGTACAGAAGTAAATAACATTACAATATGAACTAGCTTAGTAAAGACATAGACATCAAAATGCATCCACTGAATTACATCTGTTCACTTCTTTCTGCAAATGCAAGCCTGCTAGCATCAGTAGAAACCACCACAGAAACAGAATAAGTGAGAATCAAGACTGCAACCATTATTTTCTCCCTCCCACCACTGCTTTCCAGAACCCTCTTGATAGGTGGTATGTCCTTGGAGATGATGCTTGTGCTAGACTGAGGGAGGGGACCTGCCAGCTCACACAAATCTCTTTTACATTATCAGCTAATAGTCTGGGTTTAGGGCTAATAGTAGATCATAAAAATGATGGAGTCCCATAAAAGATGATGCATTCATAAAATATAATGTCTCCTATGAACAAGGTATCTTACATAGAGGGCATGACTAAAGAATGAAACAAATTTCCACAGTGTTTCTTTCAATTGCACTTTTTCTACTTCAGTTATTTACCTACCAGTGGAGTTTTATTTTAACCAAATACTCAGTAGGAAGAAATAGCAAGGAAAGCCATTATTCTATCTCACTGTGACAATCACTTCATTATTTTCAAGGATTCCTAGTTTCCTATTTTTGGTTAGGAACAAGTGTATTGCTTTGGTTGTACTTTTGGGTGGCTTTTTTTTGCATTTCTCACATGATTCCTATAGGCTGGTGTGCTGAAATGTCTCCATACTTGCCCTTTGTGAGCACAGACTCCTTACCCTCATAGCCTACGAAAATGGAGTAAGTCTAGCTGCCACTCACCAAGGCAAACTAACTTCTCTGCCCCTCAGAAAGCATTTTTCTCCACCTTATCGTATTACTTTCCCAATCTCCTCCTTCAGAGCAGTAGGTACTGAGGTGACACTGGTACTCACAGTTGCTGTTTGTTGCTCCATCTGTGAAGCTCACGTTTCTCTCCTTTGAAACTAGACTACGCTCATTAAAAAAATGCATCTCCCTTACCTTACCAACAAGAAAGCTGAGATTGAATAACAGGACAGAATTTACAGCCTCAGAGTCCTTTGACACAAAAAGAAAAACACACATGCACACACACACATACATACATATGGAAAGATGCATTAACACATATAACAAGTGACCTTCTCAAGCAGATCTCTGGAAAATACAACCCAGCATTAATGTTCATGTTATATTTGGACCTCAAAAGACTGTGGAAAAAATCTATTGCCATTACATCACCACCATCACCCTCCACCATCCCTCTCTGTGCAGGAAATCATCCCGCTCCCCACTCCTGGTTCCATACCTGTGGGTCAGCTAACCGTGAGATATCAGGGTAAAGATAAAACTTGATGCCTTCTGCAGCTCCAGGCAGGGTCACACCACGGATGAGCAGAACAAGGAGCATGATGAATGGGAACGTGGCAGTGATGTACACTACCTGGGAATACAAAGAAATCACACGGTCAGTCTGTGGCACTTGATGCTACACCTCCATCAACAGGAATTCAATGCAGGGACCGTTTCTGGTTTTCTTCAGTTGTGTGACTCTGCTGCCAGCCCTGTTTGCCGTGCAACCTCACACCACTCCTACAGGCAATTCCAAGGAGCACTTCATTTGGATGAAGATAAGTTGGTCCATGCTCCTGCATCTCCCTTCCCTTCAACTTGAAGACATTAAGACATTCAGATTGCCATCAGCCTCAACAGTGGTAATTTCCAGTCCCATAACTTTTTTTTTGCCCTTGCTGCTTACTCAGCAACACCATTATTGTAAACTAAGGTTCCATTCACCCAGTTTTGAGAATGTCTTCATTATCTTTAACTTCCATTCCTACTCTATTTAAATAACAGCCTGCTTCTTATCTTTCATTTGATGAAAGAGCCCTTTGCTTTAATCCCCAGCACGAGGGTTAATTTAGCATGCATTTGGACAGTTCTATCTTTAGACCCACACTTTTTGACCTCTAACATCTTGTTTTCTTTGCTCACCAGTGTTTTCTCTCATTTTTCATATAACTGCTGTGTTACAGTGAAGAGCCACTACAGTCCATGAAAGGTCTTTTTTCATAGTCAGATGATCCCCCCCAGGTAATTGCAGTTTGCTGACTTGATTTAAAACATATTTTTGTTTTCCACAATTTGTTTAGCTCCAGCAAAGCTCCTGGGATGCACCATTTTTCTTTTTAAGTGTGTCCTCTGAGAGTAACCAGGAGAACTCAAAGCCTCCATGGCCATAGTAATTCAATGGTGACAGACTGGTTTTGTAAAACAAAAGGAAACCTTTTCACACAGGTCTTTTTAAAATCCCTCTTTCGAAATCTCTGTGTATTTGCCCCTAACAAATAATATGCCTTACACATTAGCCCACTTCCACCAAAGCTGATGGATTATAGGTGGTTTTCTTTGCTTTCTAATTTTTAATGTGATCCAGGCCTATGATAAATTAAAGTTTTCTTACCAGAAAAACATCCCCATATGTGTTCACAAGAGCTGAACACACAGCACTTACGAAGTGGCCTTTGCCCTCCAGGTAAGGATTCTCTTCTAACATTGAAGGAATTTTAGAGATCAAACACAACTATTATTTTTCCCCATAATTTAGTGTTTATTTGTCCAACATGCTACTACGGGATTTAAATTATTTCCCCCTACTCTCCAAAGAGCCATTAACACACTGGAACCCAGGGAAGTGCTATAAACAGTGATCTGCTAAAGTAAACTAGACTTCTCAAATAATTCAAGTGCTCCATTAGAGTTTACGGTTTACTTTTGTTTGACCCCAAAGTTAATGGAGTCAACCAGAGACTTTCCAATGGCTTTGCTGGGCTTTGGCTCCACACCCCCATGAGCTCAGGCACTGTGGAAAGGAGGCAGTGAATTCCTACTGCCAACTTTGTCTTGTAAGATGAAAATTTTGCTGGGTTTACTCGAAGTAAAACCTGCCAGTAGCTCATTTTAACAGACCTGTTTTCAACCTGTTAAATTCACAGGGATGTGAAACAATGTGCCATAGGGAACGTGCAAAATCCCTCAGAGCCACCTTAACCTTTACCAAGAAGAAACCAGGCTCACAAAAAGTACCGAGCAACGTGTGCTTCCACTCTACTGCTATGGGAGGTTTATTGTGCTCTCCTTTACTGTTAAATTTACACCATCATCTCACTGGGTCACATCAATCAGCAGGAACAGAGAAGCAAACATTTTTGTCAACATGTACTTTAGAGGTGTGGACAGAACTGGCAGGAATCCAGAACAAGGCACCAGCATGATTTTAATGAGGCTCCGTGATAAAAATCACAGAAAGCAACACAGAAACGACAATAAAATAAGCAGTTTAGTCAACAGTGGAACTAATAAGGACCAGCTTTGTAGAGAATTTTGTCTCCCTGTTGATTCTGCAACACAAAAGGAGATAAAACTGCAAAATAACGTGTTTCCTGCAGTTGAGGAGCTCTCATTTGCTCTCTGCTCCCAACTTCCTAAGGTCTAACAAAAGGTGAGTTCACGCTCTAGCTTCTTCTCAGCTAGGACATAAACAGTCGCTCCCTTCCACCCAGCTGACTAGAAACGTGTGGAGCTTCACATCCTGAGACCTCCCTATCTCTGTTAATTTACCCAAAAAACTGACTCAACCAACAGGTTTGAAAGTTAGGAGAGAGACATGGCTTCAACAGCGTTTTCTCAGGGAACTAGGATTAAAAGCACTACTGTATGCAAGGGGATAACACCATGCTTCAAATTGTTTAGTGATTGGCCAAGAATGCTATAATTTGTTTCTTGCACTGGAGTAGGATGAGGTGCAGGGATGATGTAACTGTTATCCTTTAAAGAAAAACATGACTCCAAAGTGCGCATAGTAAGCCTAAATCAAAAGAATATCCAGGATCTCTGTTAAGGACAGTGCCTGTAAACAAGCACCTAAGTTTAGTCTTCTCTGTCTACACAGAGCTCTTAAGTAAGCAAGCAGCATTTCAAAAATGCTACACATCCAGCATTTTCCACTGGCTTAAAACATCCCTACCACAGCTATGTTAACATCCACTCCATTACACTGAGAATGAACTTGGCTGGTGCGAGAGCACGGGCAGGGAGTGCAGAGCTCTGTGCATCGTAAGCCTAAGACTCTCCAAGCTCATTACATGCATCAGTAGGATGCTTGTCCTCAGAGAAGTAAAACATGCCATTGTCTGCTTCTTGATGCCAATCCAGGAACGGCTACTTGACTCAGGCATTTTGGGCACCGGCTTTCCAGTGGCAGCTGAATCCAAATCCCTGCTTTATTCAGTGCAAAAATACAACTATTTGCAAAGAAATTATGAGCATAATTAAGAAGAACATTACTTCGTATCCTTGCCGTCCACTAACTACAGTGATTATAAAAAGGGTGAACGAGCACTTACTTTCCCAGTGGATTTGACTCCTTTCCAAATGCAGAAGAAGCATATCACCCAGACGAGGAGGAGACACAGTGCCAGATCCCACTTGATAATACCAATATCTTCAATCCCTGAGGACAAGCTCAGTACGTTGCGCCTGAGTGTATGAAAGGAATCGGAACAAAAGAAAGATGCATGAGCAGAGTGATACTGAGTCTTGCTGTGATGTCTGCAAGTACAGGATGGTGCTTGGGGCAGCACATGCATGGGTAGCTCTCAGCCTTCTGCCTGCTAATTCAGAACAGCTTAAGCGAACGAAACTAAGCTCTGCATGCCTAGATCTCCCCTAGCTTTGTGGCACTCTTTTGCTTAATATGTTGCACAGCATTTCACTTTAAGCTCTTTTAGCAGCCCACAATTACCTCAGTATGAGGTAAGAAACTATTTTGAAATCAGTGTGGCTTTTGCATTTGCTGTCTTGAAGGTGTTAAGATAAACTCGCCCCAGCACTGCCTACCTCCTAGCTCCATCACAGACATTTCTTACTATTCTACACCCATTTTCTTCTTTCCATTACCCCCCATGGCCCTGCACACAAGCACTGTCTTGCCTGCACTCAGTGACCACTTCCATACCCTGAACTAGCACGAACTATTTGCTGAACTGTATTCTGTTACTTAGGTTAATAAATAAAAAGATTCCTGTTTTAAGATGGGTCTTAAGGATTAGGGCCAGGGCCAGTTTTTTCCTTGAATTAATTAAACATTTTTGTTTGTATGTTTCAACTAGAAAGGAAAAAATAATGAATGAAGTCACTGATGGAAAATTTGCAATTAAGTTTTTGGAAAAAAACCTGAACTGACCAGCTTAATAGGACTCAAACCTTCATCCATCTGTTTTTGTGACTCTGTTCGCCAAATTCACTTGGATTACCTGTGTGAATGTGTTCTCACATCAAACACTTTATTCTCCCTGAACGTGTGTGCATTTTGCTATGGGAAAGGACTAATGGCACCAGACAGGGTAAGTCTGCCCTAATCAGCACAGCTATTCAACAGTTATGAAAAACCCCTTAGTAATGAACGTCTGGCATAGAGTTGCAGTCCTGGTTCACCTGAGAGTAAAGAAATCAAGGAAAACTCACTGTGAATACACAAAAGAAGAAATCACATTTATAAGACAAATTTCTGCTGCAACCTCTCATGGCTTTTTAAGAAATAGATGCCAATTTTCCAATTTACAGGCAGTTCATACTAAAATGTAAAAGGCAGCCTATAGAGCTAGCTCTCAGGAAGCAATGAGTAATTAACTGCAAACACATTTCAGGATAAGGATATCTATGAATGCATTCAGTTAAGATTTCATTGCTTTTTATTAGGGGAACTAGAAGTGAATGGCTGTCTCACCCAGAATATGCCCCAGCAGCCCTGCCCAGCTCTCCTGGAAGGTACCCCACGGGTCACTGAGAGCCAGCTATGTTATTTCTCTGTGGCCTGGCAGCAAGCACACAAAGTGATGTGCTGCCTTTCTCTATCTTGAATTCTCTGGTCTCACAAAAGCTCAATACCTTAAAGAATCCACCCAGAATTACCAGTGGGGTCTCAGAGTTAAAACTGTTTCATGAAACCTAAACCAACATTTTTTGCAGAAAAAGCACTCAACCTGGATTTGTAATGTCCTGAAAATTCAACTTCAGGAAGCTGTAGGATCCAGGCTATGCCGATACCTCTTCAGTTTTGTTACACAACCCACTGCTGCAGAGACTGAGCCAAGCTCACTCACCTCACTCACTCAACTCACTTCATACTATGTATGCATGAATTTGTTGCTAATTATAATTTATAGTCATGATGCTGTCATTAACTGTCTTTAATATTATATCACTGGGGCAACAGGCTGGGGCGGAGTTCTTTGCAACCATGAATCCCTGAACTTTGTTCATACTCTTGAATCGTCTAGTGATGTATAGCATGGAAATGTAACAGGAGCAGCAACTGGCTTTAGAACATAAACAAAAACAAAACAAGGAGAGTTACACAATCTTTGAAGGATATTCCAGCTCATTAATTAAGTGAATGCATCCAGAACTTACATACCAGGAAAGGCGAAGCACCCTGACAGACATGAATAGCTAACGCTGAAGCAGTACGTACCAGAAAGCTCTTACAAGGGAGAACATGAAACAACTGTTAAAATTCTCCATTTACCCCCAAAGGCAGAGACAGCTGCCCTCGATTTACCTCGTTTTTGTGTTGCTCCCCTCAAGATTACATGCCATTAGCATGTGATGGTCTTTCTTGGGATTTGGATGAAAAAAGTCTGCTGATTACCCAATATTTATCAACACTTGGCCAGCACCAGACAATCAGAGGTTTTGTTCAACCATAATTATCCCATAACAATTATCCTTTATGCATTAATGTGTGTGTAAGCCTTTAAGGTTTGGGGCTTTAAAATAAAATCTTCAGAAGTAAGACCTGAAGCATGTGATACCAAGAGGTAAGTCCCTGATACAAAGCCAGATTTGCTTAACCCCCTTTTATTGCTGCTCAAGCAAGCATGTGATTTGTACAGAACATTAATTCAAATGAACTGAAATGTCAGGCTGTACTATATGTCCAGCCAGGCTGAGGACACGTGTTGTTCAACATGAAGAGGTTAATGCATCAGTGTGGTCAATTATATCTCTGCAGAAAGCAGGAGTGATGAGGACACTACATAAATCTCCCGCAATAAAAACAGCATTGGGTTTCAGAAACCAAATACTCAAACCCCTAAATTAAATTGGAATTAATTGTGCCACAAAGCAGATGGATATCTTCGGTTAAATGCTATTTATTGACCTGTCCTTTCAATGCGGGTAGCTGGCTGGCTGGCAGCTGGCATTGTCTACGATGGCAAAGTGCTCATAAAGTTCTTGAGATTATTTTTAATTTCAGAACCATAAAGTATAGTAGTATGGCCTTGTAAAATCTACGTTGCTTTAATGACAGCAGTGCTGAGTGATCTCTCTCTGTCCTTCCTTGAAGACACCAACAGTTGTTTATGCAGAGAGAACAGCTATTTTTAATACTCCTGTAAGAGCAATGAGTCCCGAAGGCAGCTCAATCTGTTAAGGACAGTTTGCTCATGATGAAACTCTGAGCTACGGACGGTATGTCTGTATTATTAGTAGTATGGAGCCAAATCCCTCCCTGGCACAACTCCAGGGAGGAGTTTAGTTCATGATGTTTAAAACCGCTATTTGAGAACAAAAGTTAAAGTGACTGCAAAGTACTTGGGAAGCTGCCTGAGCAAGCACTGGTTGCTGAACAACCTTTGCTCTGCTGTGCTAAAGAAATGTGGGGGCACAAACCTATTTGTCTGGGGAAGGTGGAAAGGAAAGCACTGTAAGAACCGAGAATTTCCTCTCCAGCTTTGGGCACCCCCAGTCTGACTACATGCAGTAGGCAGTGCCTACAGGAGGATTTGGCTCAGCTTGCAGAGTTTTGAGGGCAAAAACTTGATTTATTATAGAGGGAACTTAACTAAAAGCTCCACATCCATGGGGACATAATTCCCCCAGCCCACAAGCAGGGTGCCCTGCCCCCTTGTACCTACTGTAGGGTTACCCATGGTGTCTGGTGTCCAAAGTTTTGGATCTCATTGAAGGGATCCCACCAGCTCTCCACATGTTCTTTGCACCTTGCTGCTCTCCTGCCTTTGAGTTCATTTCCCATGTTAACTTGCACTACCTCCTACTACTGTTCCATCTTGTTGGCTTCTTCAATCTTTTATCATGCTTTTTCTTTTACCACTCACTTTCCCACTCCAAGCCCTACTCCCTCTTCTTCATGGGATCAGTTACCTTCTCAGTCTCCTAAAGAAGACATACCTGCTGGGGCCTCATGGAGACAAGCCAGTTGCTAAGTTTATGCATTACAGGAACAAAAGCTCCTGGGGACAGGAGGACAACTCTGCAGCCCCATCAGGAAGCTCCTAAGCTACTGAATGGTACAAGAGGACCAGTGAGCAAACTTAGTGCACAAAACTAAGATGAACACACTGCTCCTAAAATCCTGTGAGAGCAACTGTATGTGATGGCAATACGTGCTTATTACCAAAGCCTTGAGACCTTTGAACATCCCACAAAAACAGCTGTTCACTTGGATTCAAGACCCTGAGTACCAGAGTGGGAGAGTACAAAGGAGTAAGAATTGCTTCCTCTTCTCCCATAACTCGCCTTCAAGTTTCCCAAAATACCCAAAGTTGCCATTTAGCAAATCTTTCCTTACTTTCTATTCCACTCACAAGGGAGGAAAACACCTGGGAAAGTATCAGTCACTCAGCAAGTAAAGGCAGTGCTTGTGGCAAGGGGAAAACAGCTGTTCTCTCAGCCTGCACCCCATCCCTCACGTTGATCTCCAGTGTATTTTGACAAACTGCTCATCAAGACCTGCTCTGCACTTTGTACTTTGGCTCTTGCATTACAAATTTTAGCACAGCTCGTAATAGCATTTTTTGTAAACCTAATGCATGCCAGATACATTTGGCATGAACATAATTCCCGCTGGGGGTATTGGCCGAAGCTTCCTTTTAAAAATAGAGAAGTAGGTACAAGTTCATCAGGGAACCAAACAGAATTTAAACATGCTGAAAGATAAGCTGGATCAGAAACTTATTCTACTGCTAATCGATTATCGCATCAAGCCAAGAAAAAAGAATGATTTTCTTCCTAAGCTATATATAGATCCTTTGGATTTAAGTTTCCCTACAGGTGTCTTCCTCTGCTGCTATGTTTTGACAACTGTATAAACACTCAGAGATTTGAGGTTGTGCCTGCTCAGAAATAAGTTATGCAATATAATTTTGAACTTGAAAAATAACAGAGAAATGGAAATAAGAAGCTTAAGCCTGACAAAATCCAGGCATCAAGTAGAACAGAACTCCTCAAGGACTGCAGAAGTAAATGATGGAACAAAGATGACCAGAGAAACCTACAATACGGGACAACACCTCTGTCAGTTTTACTGATGAGGTCACGCCTCGCGTCTTTGTCAAAGCGATATACATTGTAGTTTCATGAAGTGCACTGCAGATGACAACAGCAAGGGAAGAGGCAACCACAGAGGTGGTGATTTGTCACTGCTTCTGTTTTAAATCCCTGCCGCCAGGACATCTGAAGTGACTTGTTTCTATTCTCTTGCTGAATTTGGAAAAGCCCAGAGAAGAACCAAACAGAATTTCCTCCAAACTAGAAATTGCACTGGCCTGTTAGGGCTCCCCACACTCTCTAGCGGAGTGTGGTTATACATCTAACTTCCTCCACTACTCCCAGACTTACCGGTCTGCCAAATGAGCAATATCTAGCCTAATTCTCTTCTCCTATCTAGCACTCCCCATTAAACTTCTGCAAAATCTCAGGCATGACCCTTGGCATCCCCCACAGCATCCCAAAGGTGCCATGAAGATGGAGTACTTACTCCCAGAACTCTGTGACAGGAGAGGTGAAGTTAGTGGCATTCAGTGATATCCAGAGGGTTTTGTTCTTCCTGAGAGTGTCTTCCACACAGGTCGGTGTGTTCCACTTCTGGTGGCAGTGTGCCCACGGCAGGACGCTCTGGAACGACTGGAACAGGTAGTAGAGTCCCCAGGCCAGGATCACAATGTAGTACACGTTCAGAAGGGACACAATCACTATGGAAGCATAACCAATTCCTGGTGAGAGGGGAAGAGAAAGGAAATAGGCACAGATGTGATACGCGGTCCTTGCTAGGGTGCCTTGTGAGGTCAAAGACCTGTTGCTACTGCAGTTCCTGCTGCACTATGGACTCGTATCCCTCTCTCCCACATTGCTGCTGGAAAGTGAACTCACACATAAGCATTGGCCACTGTCTTTGACTTCTACTGGCACTCAGGGCTGAACTTCAAGCTACGGCTTGCTGAGATTGAAGGGGAAGAGATGCAGGGAATCTACCCAATTTTACAGGGGCCTTATTACAAGAAAGTTAAAGCATCACACTTCATTTATTTGAAAGCTACACAATCAACTGGCTCAGCTCCGTATAAATGCAAAAAAAAGGCAACTCTTGAATGAGTTAGAAAGGAAAATTCCAGAGTTATCAAACTGAAAGCTGCTGTTTCTGCCCCAATTTCACTTGTGCAAAAGAAGCACGATATTTGTAGCTGTTATGCTTAATTAGATCAATGTTTAACTTTGCTATCAATATTTGACGATAAAAAATGTTCCCTGTTTGTTTTTAAAAGCAGGGTCATAGGCAGATAAGGCCGAGTGCCATACAACTCAGGGAGGTGGTGGAATGCTGTTCCGGTGGATTTAATTAAATACCACAACTGTTCTCCTGAAGCTGCTATCTCTCTTACCTTGGCAGTTAAGCCCTGCTGGCAGATCCATACTACATGTCAAGTCAGAAGCAATCACTATTTTTGTAAATACAAAGTGAAAGGACTCTAAGAAGCCTCATTTTCTGAAAATTTTTCAGTATATAGACTATACTGTAGTATTAGCATATTGAACAACAGGAGTGAGGTTTGGCACTTAGGAATGACAGGGAACAAAAAGAGTTCATTTACAAAAACTTAGAGCAGACTCCCAAAAGAGGATGAAAGGCCAATGAAGGTCCCTTTAACAACATCCTAGTGGCTATCAGAACAGCTGGGTATCTACCTCATGTTTGTAGTTTCAAACCTTATTCTAACAGCAGTCACTATTAGCAGAGATCATCTTTATGCTAGGTGAAAGCAATCAGAGCAAGAGCTATTTATTCCACACAGCTGCACTTCACTCAGGATATACAGCTAGCCATATTTCTAGAGCAACAGTTTCTTGTTATGGGTGCCTGGGAGATTGCTATTTAAGCTAGGAACATTCATTCTTCCTCCTATGGAGAAAAGGTTTCATGGAAGTGGGAGGAGGAGGAGGAGGAGGAGGAAGAAGAAGAAGAAGAAAAAGAAAATAATGGAGCTAAAGCAGCACTGTACATCAAGCTCAGTAGCGTTCTGAGTATTAGGTGGGAGAGTAAGCCCTACAGAAAGTCCTCCCTGATGCATGGAGTGATGTAAGGGCTGGGGGATGTCTGTAACAGCAGCAGTGGCAGAGCTAGAGACATGTCAGTGAGAAATACCTGTTCTTTCCAAATGTAACTGGGAACAGTGTCCCACTATTTAATGCAATTATTCCTCATAATTCTACCTGTGTTGTTAGGCTGCAGAGGGGAATCTACACATAAGGCAGCACCCTCAGTAATTCTGCTAGCCTGCCCTTTGTTTTTCATTCTACTTAACTTTCAGAGTAGCGTTCATATAATTCCTGCGAGTGCTGAATGATTCTTCATTTGCCAGCAAAAGCCCTTGAATAACAGGAGACGACTGTTTGCCAGGACAACCTCTGTTATGAGTCTTAAGAGTCCTGTCTCTGAATCCTGCACAAAATGCCATGCAGGTTTTGGTGTTATCAGTAAGAGACGAATGACGCCAGTGATAAGCTCTCACACGGCCAAAGCGTTTTGACTTCCAGACCAGAATAATATTTTGAAGATGTTTTTGCAAAAGGGCATGTAAAAGGCGCTCGCTTTCCAAAACAACACGTTGTCTGTACCAGTGAATAAAACGTGCCGTTGCCTTTTTGAGGCAAAATATGCAATCTGTTTCTCGCTTACTGGCAGTTCTGCCAGTTAACAAGATGATTGCATCAAAATCAATACAACGCTTTGTCCTTCAGACTCTCCGACTTCTACCTTTCCAGGAACCAACATTGTATCGTCAATTACCAGAGCAAATAGCTGAATGAATGGACACAAGGGGAACTGCATTGCTCTTTCTGATTTGCAGAGGTGTCTTCAAGCAGTAAGGGACAATTAGAGGTACTAACCAGTGAAAATAGGGCAGATCTTTTCCCAGCATGTAATTCCACCTTCAGAGGTATACTGTCCTAGCACCACCTCCAGGAAAAAAACGGGAAGACCTCCCCCAAACAGGAAAATGAAATAAGGAATAAGAAATGCACCTGTGGAGAAAATATAATAGCATAAAATGGAGATAAATGAGTGACTACACAGAATAGTTTAAAAATTATTAACAGACATATATAAACAAAGAAACATATTTGATACTTTAATGTCAGTATTCAACAATTTTAATTCAGAGGTATTTTTGCTCATATTCATATACTGCAAGTGCAATGGGTGCATGCAAATGGAAGGGCACTGTCTTACCTTCTGTAGAAGAAAATCTGCAATAACAATGGGGTTAGGCACACAACAATTTCACGTGACTCAGAATGCTCTCACTCTGAAATCCAACAGAAACCATTGTTTGATGTTTAGTCTGATTATTAACACTGAGTCACTCCTTAGCTTGTGTAACTGTTTGCACTGTATAACAGAATACGAGTCTATGATAACAGCATATCAGAGTCAGACTCAATAGTAGCAGAACAAAAGAGTACAAAGGATTCAGCATAAGAAACTCAAACTGTTGTTGGTTTTCCATAAGTTTTAACAAAATCTATTAAGTAATAAAACAGTCTCTCCCAAAGACTGGTAAAAAAGGCAGAAAACAGATGCTGAATGACTCTCTTTAAAAATGGGAAGAAGGCACTGAAAAGAGCAAGAGTGAGGCAGAGAGACTGATTCACGAGCAGGAAATAAATACTCACCTCCGCCGTTTTTGTAGCAGAGATACGGGAACCGCCAGACATTGCCTAAGCCAATAAATCCCCCAGCCACGGACAGCAGAAAGTCAATCTTGCTCGCCCACTTCTCCCTCTGGGGCGGCTTTCCTTCTGCCTCATCCTCAGGCCGCGTCCCCGGGCTCTTGCCGGGGGAAGGTTTGAGGATGTCCTTGTGGAAATCTTTCAAGCACTGAAGCTTTTCCTTTGTTGCCATGTTTCTGCTTTCTACATAGAAAAAAACAAATACACTGGGTTCATTAAAAAGTCTCGACAGGTAGGGCTGTCTAATGCTGCAAGAGCTGTTTACTCAAACTCGGTTCCACAAAATACAGTGTTATTTATCAGACTGAGGTATGGAGATACATACACCTGCTGCCTGCACTGACCAAGACAAATAAACAAACCACTGTGGGACTCTGTGGCCACCTCCTTGCTGTCCTTGCAATGCCGGGGACAGCGAAAGCTTGACACCACTGCCTACCTGCTGGCCACAGACAACAGTGCAGCAAAGCTGCACAGCAAATGGCTGCACTGAGCTTTGACTGCACCATAGATTCTGTCTGCAATACAGGCAAATGTTCTCAAGCTGCTTCCATGTCCGTAATAAGGTACAAATCACTGCATCTGATTCCTGCTCAAAAAAGTGAAATAGAGCAGAACAGTACCTCTCACATTTTCAGATAAAACCTCTATTTCCCAATATCACAAACCATCCTGCATCATTTATTGCCTGCAATTTCCTTTCCCTGTAGTGCTGTAAAGCTTTCAGAAAACTCTATATTCATAAAAACTGGAATGGAAAGTCATTTGTCCCAATCAGCCTGCAGGAACTGAACAAACCTTTGCAACTGATTCCATTTTCATAACTGTGCTGTTTTCCCTCGGCATCAATAAATGGACAAAAACAAACCTCTAGATTCAATTATCACACCTATGCAGCAACTGAACAATTTGCCAAAAATGATGGCTTCTTAGTTAATTAAAAATCCAGTGGCATGAGTCACCTGATGCAAAACTCAAACCATATTCAAGTTGCCTACTTTACGATTTACATATTTAATTTGTAAAAGACAAAAGTCAGAGGCTGAGTAAATAATAACAGCTAGAATTATTATATCTAACAAGTGTCTCTTTACACAGATTGCCTAATGAAAATAATGTAGGAATAGCTTGTAGTTTGTATGTTAAACCTGAACTCAGGCATACAAGGCCAATTCATTCTTCATTATAACTCAAGTGACTTCAGCTGGATTCGACCAGCTATTTTTGCATAGTATTTTGATGCTGAAAAGCACGTGAAATTTTCACCGGATCCAGGCAAGCCAGCAAGTTTATACCAGACCACAACCATTCCCTGCTTGTACATGTCATTACAGGTGCAGTCATAAAAAATCATGCTTCAGATTATCCCAGTTGATAGCTGCAAGCCTCCTACCTGCCTGCTGGTTTTGATCTCTAACCTGATTTAGCTTGTAGCAGTGACCTGAAACCTGTGCTGACATTAGCTCTGCAGGAAGTTTTTAATCCGAACATGATTCTGAGATAGATATGCATCGCTGTACCCGTAAATCTTTCCATGCACCACGGAAAGATTCAGAAGGCTAACATTTCAGCATCACAGCAGCTCCAGTTCACCCACTGATGTATCTGTGGGCTTCGCAAAGCACTTATTGCGACAGCAGTTGCCTATCAGGCCATGATCTAAAAAGGAACTTTAATCTCCCCAGTGCTAATCATTATGACTTTCTATTGTTTTTAAAATAGACCACTGCTGACTGCAGTTACAGGCAACTGCAATGCCTCTTAGTTAACAGCAGAGAGAGCTCACAGGAGGAGAAAGTTACCAACAGAGTGGTGGATCTCCATCACCCACTATGGGTATGGGGCTGGACACCAGGTCCTCTCCAGCAACTCCTATTGACTCCTGTTAGAGAGAAGGCACAGGGCAAAGCAGTGCAGTGACTAAATGCGAACTGTAAAGCCAGCTCTGCATGAGCCTTCAGGCACCTAGCTGCTTTGGGGAATTATTTCACAGCTAACTCATGCTCCTAGTATTGGGCAAGGTTCAGCCAAGAGGGATCCACCAGCCTACACCTCCCTGGGACACTGGCACCTTACTGCCAGCCCCAGACAGGCTTCACCTGGGAGCATCCCCTGCAGTCATCACTTGTGGGAGAAATCAAAAAGGAGGTGTACACACTTCTCTTCAAGGAGGCACTGACAAGCTGATTGAGGTTGCCCGCAAAGGAACATCAAGCTGGCATGGAGAAAATCTAATTTCACTTCCTTTTGCTGCCTGTGCTGCTCAAATCCATATCTTTCATCTGGCAGGAGAATGTCATAACCATCAGGCGACAGACTATTCAGGGCTGAGGAAAGGAGGCTGTAAGAGCTCTCACAGAAGCTGTTCTTCACAGGGGTTACTGAAACACCCATCAGCAGAGGAAGAAAGTGTGCAAAAGAGCACAACTCACACCTAGTGCTTAGGACACTCCTTAGTTTGTCAGAATTTGTTGGTGAGCTGCTGGGATAGCCATAAACCTGCTTAATGGGGCAAAGAGACACACACATTTATAGATCCCTGCAGGATTAAGGTTTGAAACTGGAGCTTAACTGCTTCCCACAGGGACTGGTACTGGAAATATCCTGAAACAGGGCACTGGGCACATTGAGAACCTGCAAGTCAGAAAACAAGGGGAACTACAGATATTAGCCTCCTCTAAGATGAAAAACTGTGCTTGGGCTGCAATTTTTTGTGATCAATTTTTATCCTGCACTAGAGAGTTCTTTACTTACTTTTTGCCAGCTCTAATCCTCCTCACTGCAGATTGACTTTGACCCAAATGCTACTCGGTGTTACACAGAAAGTGCAGCATTTCTCAATCTGTAACCCTAACTCTGCCTGGAACAAGCTGATTGCCCTGTGGTTCATCATAATTACCTGCACACCACGTGTGAAAAGATGCCTTCTCAGATGCCTGCTTTGTAACTGCACGGGACTGCATTTTAAGAAGATACCTGTAATTTGTCTTAAAACACCCCAGATTAATGGATATGCTCACAAACGTAATTACTGAGTGTAAATTTTGTATCAGCCTTAGCTAGAGGGTGAAGACAGAAGTGATCCCTCTCTTAGCACGCAAATGGCAAATCCTCAAACCCATGTTTGCTTGTGGGATGGCTGTTTCACCTGATGCCAAAAGACCACCACAGTTTTGTTGCAAGTCACGAGCTCTGGCTAGTGGGTCACAGTACAGTAGTGATCTAACGCCTGCACAAAATTAGCAACGGCCCAGCTTTGCTGTGTACCTCTTATCTAGTCCTGCTAAAACCCAATTGTGTTTCAAGGGCCGGCAGCTGTGGCTGGCAGGCACGTACCGCCGACCAGTACCATAGGAATTGACAATAAGCAGCCACCTGGGACTGCAGTCCCAGTCCATGTCACGTTCAAGGGATGTCGGATTTATCCCCCTCTGCTGCCAACCATTGGTGTCCACCCAGCCATTCCCAATTACAGGAACTGCCTACAAAGGCTGCAAGGGTGGGGGGTAGGGGCGATTCTCCTTGGCGAAGAAAAGCCAAGAAAATAAAGTTTGTTTAGTGAAAGGCATTGTCTTTTTCCTTAATGGGGTTGGAGTTTCATTTCCTTTAGCTATGTCCCACTGGGTGAGGTTAAAATGGCTCTTAAGGGAAACAGTCTGACAGAGATGCTGAAACAATATGTTGTCACCGCCCAGGTCAGAACCAGAGAATAATAGGTTATTTTTACTGTATCACTTAGTGGGGATGGTATCCGAGATCTAAGTCCATCTGATCCCCCAAGGAAATATTTTGTAAGAAAATGCTCTTACAACCACATAGTCCAAAAGGAGCAATCCAAGTTGGAGGCACATGTCTGCCTGCTGGAGACACGCGTCTGCCTCCAAGAGACACGGCTGCCTGGGAGAGTACCCCCTCCAGGAAGCTTTGGATGGCCCCAGGAAGCTCTGTCTGCATCTGATGAACTTAATAGGGATAAATAAAGAGCAGCAGACAGGCCTGCCCATTGCAGTGTGCTGCTGGGCTGAGGGCAGCCCAACAGCCAGAGCCTGACCCAACAGCACGGGGAGCCAGGCCCGGAGTCTGCTCTCACTACACTGATACAAATCCTAATTAACTGAGGGTAAAGTTATTGATTAGCAAATTGATGCTGGTAAAATGTGGAAAAACAGAACAAGGGAGCAAGCATGGCGTCTTTGCACATCTCAAATGTCTGTGCTCTTCACAGCCAGGAGCACCTCAGGGGCTCCTCGGGAGAATCACACATCTGCCCTGTGTGCCTGGGTCAAGGATTTCCTCATGGGAAATACCCCTGTAACAACCCCAGCTCTCCTGCTGACCTCCATGGCAGTCCCTGGAAAATACTATGAGATTATCCATAAGGAGCGAGCTTTCATAGCTAACTTGAGCTGGGTCATCTGCCACGATACAGCTATCATATCTTTGCACGTACAGCCTGTGCCTCAGATAACCCATACCCTTTACAAAACACTGGCATTGAAACGTAATCCTTCGTAACATGCAAAAAAATGAGGGGTAGTGGAAGGGGGAGGCTGGGCAGGGGCCTCATGGTTAGCAATGCACATGGAGGAAGGCCACCACAACCTGCTGGTTGTCAGAATGACCCAACTCACATTACTGCTGAACCACCGACTTTTTTGGATAGACAACCCCCAGATCACACATCTGAAAATACACTGTTCAATTTCTGCTCTGGGATTACAGTAATGATCCCCTCCAAGCTTCTTACAGCCAGAGACAGGAGACTGACGTAGGGTAACACCTCCCAGGAGGAGCCCCAAGGACAAACTCATCACGGAGCTTACCTCACTCAATAATCCTTACAAATCAAGTCTTCAAACAAGTGGTTTTCCAAGCTCCGATGAATACACAGAAATCAAAGTCTGCCTGTACACACAGATAGGCATTTGTAAATATTTGTGTGTGCTAAAAGTGCATGTCTTGTCTTGTATCTGAAGATCATAAACCACAGCAAAGGAGCTACTTCTCTTTCGGTCACTGCATATAAACTTTACATAGGGATTGGGTATGCTCAATTTGTGACTAGAATCATAACTGAATATTTGTTTTATAGCTCTTTCTTCCATTAGAAAACTAAAAGCAAAGTATATACTCAGAGTAGCTCTGACCTTAATGGGAATTCTGCCTGAGGAATGACTGCATGTCTGTACGGATGATTTTGGGACTATTTTTGCAGCGTGATGCACTGCTTTTGCTTTCAAGGACCTTCCTCCACCAAGTTCAGCCTGTGCAGACTGTGTACCTTGAGCTTCTCAATGCTCTCTCTTTTCTATCTCAGTGGTTTTTGAAAAACATCTATTTATCACATTATAATTAATTTTTCTAACCCTACTTAAACTCATTACCTCTTTGGACATCATCATTTCTTGAATTTTTCTACGAATTTTTTCTTTCATATCTTGGAAATCAACATAATGCTCCCTTAAAAACAGAATTTTCCTGTATCTGTTGGTATTTTTCTTTGAGCTTCATATTTATACTCACGATTACTTCAGAACCAGCTGCCCTGATCGCTGGATCAGAGGAGTTGCTCTTTGAATAAGCATCTTCAAGCTCTTGCTGAGAGACAGGGAAAAGCTGGTATTGAATTCAACAGCAGTAGGACCAGGTCCGAATAAAACCGCATTTATGATGTTTGGCTCATTTCCTAGGATTACTTGGAACTTGGAAAGCTGTAAATTTTGATGCTGACAGCTTTCCCCCCCCTCAAGCAGCACTGCGGTTGAGTCAATCAATATGTGATTAAAATAAGCAGCCCCTTGATCAAACTTACAGCCTTAGTGCAAGTCTTCCTGATCTGCAAAAGAAAAAGCCTGCATGCTTGGCATCCCTGGAAGCCACACTGGTACCTAAAAAGCACCTGACTTCATTTATTGTCCTTAACTCATATCCAAGTTCCTTCATCGAACAAAATATCTGTGCCTTCTGAAAAATGATATCCTTACTTTAGCACACACACTGGCAGTTCCTCAGCTCCCTCTCACTCAATCTCTTTGTCTTTAATGGATTCCTCTCTTCCTGGTTGTTTTTCCCTGGGTAAGGGGTAAGCATATTTATTTAATCATCTATCAATTCATCTTTCCTCTTTCTCAGTTTTCCCTCCAGCTTTCGCCATCTCCCTTTTCATTTATTCATCTTTTCTTTTTTCTATCACTACCACACATTTTTTGGTTTTCTAAGGTTGAACTGGAAAATCTTCTACTGAAAATGGTCCAGGAGTAAAATGTACTCCTTCATAAAGCTGAAGTCTATTCTGAAAGGAAAGCCCAAGGCTTAATGCAATTTCTTTTTCATCAGTAGTGATTTGGACAAGGGATATCTTTTTTCCCACATACTCTTTTTCTCTGCGATGCTTCTATTCAGGTTCTTCAAGTACTTCAAATAGGTACTTATTTGCAGCTCAGAGCTGTTGTAAAATTTGGAATCTTTACTGAGATTTCAGCAGCAGAAACTTCATGTAATGCTCCAGATGCTCATTTTGCTGTACTTTGTTTATATGCAATAATAAAACAGTTACAACCAGCCCAGGGGATGTACTCAATGGGAGAAAACTAAAATCTCCCTTCCTGTTGTGTGGGGAGGAAAGAAGGGGAATGGAGACCCACTGAGATCAAACCCCAATGGGTTCCAGTGGGAACACGATCCAGTCCCTACAGACTGGGACTGAGGCAGAGGTGATGCTGCCCAGCCTCAGAGAGATGGAAACCAGAAGCTGCAGCTCTCCTGTAGCCCAAAACCCAAGCATCCCACACCAGAGAGCTGCTTTCCTCCTGTTCTGTCCACCCCTCAAAGAAGAAAGCTCAAATCACAAAAAGAAATATGGAGGAGTCTATGAATGTGAGGTTTGGCAGAAGGAGGGAGAACAAATGGAAAGCGCTCACCCCTGGCACTCTGCACTGGTAATTACATGTGGGAAAATACCCAGTGATCGCTTGGTTTTGTTCACTTGAAGCCAACTGCTGACCTAATTTAATACCCCCTGATGCACCAGCAAGCAGGCTCCTGACTGTCAGGAGGATGGAAAGCTGCACCAGCTCCCTGCTGCCTCCCTCTGAGCTCTCTGCTGTACCAGCTCTCCTGTTGTCAAAGGGAAAAAACATTAATTCTCTGCGTGATACCACCTCTCAAAGCCTTAATCTTTAAGAGAAGGATCTTAACAAAACACAAGAGTGTATCCAAGTGTATCCGAGGTGATGGCTTTGCAGGCAGGATGGGCATTGTAAAGACGACTCAATGAGCTCTGAGCATCTTCATCCTTTCAGCCTGCATCCTGCAGTTACTCAACTTTCAGCTAAAGCAACAAGCATTTCTGTGCCTTGTTCTTGATTCAAAAGCTCTGTTGCTTGGAAGACTGCAATTCTCAAGTAAGTCTTGGTGTTAATTAAACAAGTTCTATCGCCACTAATAAACCACACAAAAAACTATGAAGATATGTCTCTCATCCTGCTATAAAAAAAGAAAAAACCTGAAAGCACACAAAGCTTATGAACTTGAATAGTCAGTGTTGTGTGCTGTGCCTACTGAATTTTTTCTATGTGATTAATGATGTACTGATTGTACGTGACACATCTGCAAGGCACTTACAATGCATATTAATGTCTGAGAGCCATCTCCGTGCCTCAACAGCAGAGCAGTGCCCCGATGCATGGAGGAGAAACAATAAAGTACCCATTCAGTGAAGAAAATGAACAATTCAATGTATGAATTTATTATTTCACTATTCTGGGGAATAAATCGTTCCATTCTCACCTTTTTTTTTTTTTAAATTTTGATTTGGTGTTTTTTTATTGTTTTCCCAACTACTTCTAAATTTAGCCTTAATTTATTGACCAGTAAAAATGCTGGTGGTCAGATTTTTCTTAACTGAAGACTGTTGCACTTTTTCAGTATGCTACCTAAACAGGGAGGAAAGGGGTACGTGTAAGAGCACACGTTTTTGGAAAAATGAGCCCACTTTCCCATAGCCATTAAAGGCTTTGATCTGCTCACAGATCCTGTGCCGTATCTGCACAGGACACTTCAATACAAAGACCAGGTTGTGTTCTCGTTGTTTCTATCCATTCATCTTAATTCAATAACAGCTGAGGATAGATCTCTGAGCCCACCTGTGGCAGCTGCTTAAGCAGGTCCCACAGTCCTCTCTTCTCACAGCCTATATCCCAGCAGGAGATGTCTGTGTGGGCTGAGGTGGGGCAGCAGCCCTTACTGCCATAATCGAGGGGCTGCAGTGCAGTGAGCACACCATGCAAGGGCTTCAGCCGTATGACACTTCCTAATCACCCTGAGGTTTAATATACTGTTGTTGTTTGCTTCCCTTCCAGAAAAATAAATGGAACAGAAACTTGAAACACATGAAGTTTTGCAGCGGAAATGAATCTGAAGCTACTGATATGGTGGGGCAAAATAGAGAGCAGGGGATTTCTGCTGAGGATACGCTAAAAGGAGAAGTGACAGCACTGATGAACGAGCTCAGAGGGAGAACTCAATTTTGAAAAACAGGTCTATTAACAAGCACAAAAAGAAAGAAAAAAAGAAAAGAAAGGAAAAAGTAAAGCTGTGCAGACACTGTGCTGTTTGCTTGCTTTGTGCAGCTGGTGCCAGGTGCTTGCCTGCAAGGCTGGACACTGGCACAGTTTATGCAAACCCAGCCCAGCCTTGGCACAGCTTCCAGCTGCAGCCCCTGCACGTAGGGCACGTCAGAAGCAGGGCCAGTTTCCTACAGGCCTCTTGGAGGACACGATCTGATCAAAATCCGCACCTTTTTGATCACTCCTCATCTATTCTTTGAAGTAAGTACTTTGTATTGACCACTAAACCAGCATGCTTCGAAACACCATGAGCTTCAGGCTGATTTCCAATAGGGGTGTACTTTCAGTTCTGTTTAGCCATGGGCAATCTTTAACATCAGTTCAGAGAGCTGCGTTCAATTTTATGTCAAGAGAAATGAAAAGCAGACAGCACCCGAACAAATATTCCACTTCTCCAGGGAAAAGAACTTATAAACCACTTCTGCATACCACGGGTTGCAAAGTGCTGAGCCCACACCAAGCACAAACAACGCCCTGATCCCACACAGCTCTGGGACAACAGCCCTACTGAACTCACACTGGCACTGCGGCCCCTGCAGGGAATTTCCTATGAACAAACCTGACTCAATGTGCCACAATACTGCAGCGCAACCACTGTCACTCCTGTGGGCTACAGGTGCTTGCTTTTCTGCTGGCTTTTGCAGGTAAGCATCCCCAAACAGAGCACAACAATATACAAACACCTGAGCAGTTTTCTCCAGCTCTTATCTTTCCAGAGCCAGCTGATGGCTTTCATTGCATGTTGCTTTTATAGTCCCAACTTGACTACTGTAAACCTACCCTACTCCTGTTTACCAGCTCAGACACAGTTCATAAAGCTGAACCACTGAGGATGAATGCTTTCTTAGTGCAATTTCACATCAGCAAAGATGCTTACAACAAACGTGGCACATTAACCTGTAGTATCCAAAGCTGTTTTCATCCCGACAACAACTGTTTTTCATGACTTTCTTTCATGTGCAAAAGAGCTATAAATAGACAGGTGGGAAACTGTTTGCAGTTCCACCATAAATGATGTGTGCATGGCAAACAGCCGAGAGAGCCATATAAACTCTCCGTATGTAAACTGACAGTAGAAAGCAGGAAGACATCCTCCGGTTCACTTTTCTGGATTTTTGTGCTAGGTAAGTTTTGTGCTAGGTAAGTTTAAGAGGAGCAGAAAGCCAGGTGATTCAGTCACATTCTTTATGCAAATACTGTTGTAGGAATTGCAATCTGTTGTCTGTGTACTGTGGGAGAAATGGAGAAGGGTTCTCAGTTCTACTCATCAAGTGTGGTTTGTTATGCTGCTGGATGCCTCTGTGTGGCACAAGGCCCTTGTGCACACTGGAAAGAGCAATCCACTACAGCAGCTAAGGAGGATGCATAATAGAGAGAGAATCTTGCTGATTAAAAATAAAAGATAAATAAATCACATTATCCAGGTAGGCTGTATGGGAAGAGCAACTCTACAAAACTATTCCCATATTCCTTTTTCTTTTTCTCTTTTTTTTAAGCAACTGCAGGTCACACATTGTAGGTAAGATCTAGTTCAGGGACCACAGCACTCTTCTGAGAAAGGGCACCTTTTGCTTGCATATGGATTGACACGTGGAAACCTGCTGTCCTTTGGAGCTCACCAACAGCTCTCTGCACACCACAAGCTCTTTGGCAGACAGCTGCAGGGCTGGGAAGGCGCTGAGCTGAGAAGCAGATGCTTTGTGCGGCGTTAAGTCCCTCACGTGGCCCTGGCTGCATGAGGAGAGCAGCACGTACTGGCAGAGCGAGGGCTCTTGGTGACCACTAAATCCCAGATACCCCAGAACTCTCTTCAAGGCTGCTTGAACTAATCACGGAGATACCTGAATTTCACCTACTGCCCTCATTGGAGGTTTGGCTTTGATCACCCATGAGTAAAACCTCTGTGACTTCACTGACCTTCAGCAGGAGATAATGACACGTGCATCAGCATGGCTGAATCAGAACAGGAACTGGGTACTAAACAGAGCCATAAAATAATTAGGATGTAGGGACTTCCGGAGGACGTGCGGAGCAGGCTCTTAGCAAAGCAGGGCCAACAGCTGGCCTTGTTCAGTCAGGCTCTGAAATCTCCAAGAGTGCAGCCTGTACAGTCCCTGAGCAACCTGTCCCAGTGTTTCACCCCTCCAAGGTGAACAATTTTTTCCTAATAACCTGGAGTCTGAATTTTCCTATTGGGGTAAGAAAGAAGACTAGAATTTAAAGAAAGAAGAGGATTGACACAAAGCGAAAAGTGAAAACACTGAGTGGAAAGCTCAGCCTTCACATTCTGACACTGCATGTATACAACGCAAGTCATCAGAAAGAAGCAGATATAGAGGGTGTGTGCTGTGAGTGACAAATGAGTGAGCTGCAGGTCAAGTGCAAAACAAGCAACAGTCCCTACTGACAGCACATCAGAAAATATTCATGTTATGGTCAGGCTAAAAGCACATTCCTTGAAGAAAACCAAACAAAAACACCCAAATGAACAATGCATGCCAGTTACTGCTTTCCACAATGTGTCCTGCAACCCACTGTGCCACAATAAATTGCAATATGTTGCTCAGTCAGGGTGTATAACTCACACATTCGCAATGAATCTGAAGAGCTAATAGTTACTTGGACTGTAGTTGATTAAAAAAAACCAAAACCTAATTTCCCTGTGGCAATGAAATAATCGTCATGCTCATTATTGTATCACTGTTTTCAAAATATAAAATAATGGTTTTAGTGGCAAGCATCATTAATGCCTGAAGTCTCTTGTATTCTAGGGAAATCAAATCAGACAAACTCTGGCATGCAAAAGCACATAAATAACTGGTGAATACTACCTGCGGTCTTCTGAGTCCAGATTTGCCCGATGCCAAGAGCAATCAATTCTTTTTTGGCTGCAAAGGACAGGAGGGCACTCAATACCTTGCAGAAGGCACTTGGTACCTGGCAAAAAAATCAAGCTTTCCACGTGCTGGCACCCCGTGAAAGAGCAAACCCAAAAGTGTGTATGACAGCAATGGTTCTCTCCCTTAACGAGGGAAGGCAACCTCCTGGAGACACTGCCAGCTGTCTTCAAGGTGCTGAACGCTCTCCCTGCCTGAGAAAGTTGCACCTCCTAAGCTGACTGCTTAAAAAAAAAAAGAACACAAAACTGTCTTATCAAGGGATAACACGAAAACAACAAAGCATCTTTCAGTGAGTCTGAAATGCAGGAAAGATTTTACCACTAATGAGACATCAGAGATGCTTAAAAGCAGGGACTTGGGCAGCAGCACAAGAAAGTGCGTGTGATTACAAGAAATTTCTTCTTCCCTAATCAAGATCACTCAAATGATCTTGGGCTACACCATGACCTCTGAGAACCACCAGAAGAATATGGTTTCAGAGTGCTAATGGAGTTTTCCATCACAGTGAGACGATTTAATGGGGGAAAATATCCTACACAACAAGTTCTATGTAATACTCGTATACATTTTAAATAAGTCTGCTCAGGCAGTACTATTCATTAGCAAAAGTAGATCAGTAAGATCAGAAGCTGGGATTCTGCCTGCGCAGGGACTCAGATCTATTGCAGACATGCCTCAGGGTTCAAGGCCAGCAGGACTGATCCCTGAACAAGGGGAACTGGCTCTGACTCTATCTGTACTGTGATAAAGCAATAGCAATGCCGCTGGAATCAACAAAGCTCTGCTGGAGTAAATCAGTGGAGAATTACATTCTGATTTTGTGTGCCTTTGCAGCTAATTTGACAGGCAGTATTAAACAACACTAAGATCTCAAAATGTGACTTGGAAGGAATAACATAAACAAACATCTCGACCTACAGCGCTATTGCTCCCTGATCCCTGAGGAGGCAATTACTCCCTCAGTGATGTTCTGTGTGGCTCAAATACAGCAACTGCCAGTACAAATATTTTCTTTCCTTTTTTTTTTTTTTTTTTCTTTTTATTTTTTTGGTGGTGGTGGTGGTTTTGGGTTTTGTTTTTTTTTTCCTTTATCAACCATAGAACCTAAGAACCATAGAATCGTTTGAGTTGGAAGGAACTCTTAAAGGCCATCTGGTCCAACCCCCCTGCAATGAACAGGGACACCCACAGCTCCATCAGGTGCTCAGAGCCCATCCAGCCTGACCTTGGCTGTCTGCAGGGATGGGGCACCACCACCTCTCTGGGCAGCCTGTGCCAGTGCCTAAGTGGCTGTACTGTAAAAACCTTCCTTATAGCAACTCCTTATAAACCTCTCCTCTTCTAGTTTGAAACCATTTCCCACTATTAACCAGCCATGATGAACAACAGTCAGCTCTGCCTATTCCTTCACCTAAAATCTTCTGAACTCAACTTATCTTCTAGTGGGGTGTTTGTTTGCACCTAGCTTACCTACCTTCCTCTAGGAATGTACTTGAGAAACTAAAAGTATGCAGAAGGTGTGCAGAGCTCAGACCTTCTTCCAGTTTGAAGACTTATTCATCTATGCTGAGATGCTGATACCTCCATTTCACACAAGGAGATAAAAAAGGTTTAAGGTAATAACCACCTTCTCCTCAGTGCAAACATCCTCCTTCCAGAGAATGAAATGCTGCCTTTGGCCAGATCCCATATAGCAGATATTTTGTTGGTTATTTCATGAAGCGTTAGCTGGATTTTCATTATAAGCTATTATTTTTGGCTGCTGTTTTCATGAAGCAGCTGTAATAAACAAGTGAGATTTATGTTCCTTTTTAAATTGCTTGAAATAATTAGGGTTGTTAAATTTAGACTCGGAAATGACTGATTTCTCCATTTTTTTCATAAATACAGAAGTTACAAAGCACTCTACAACTATTGGTCAGGCTTGGGACAGTATAGCATGTTGTATACTATCCAAAATGTGTTTTAGATGAGGAAATGATCTAAGTTCTCCAAACAAATGCTTTAAAAGTGACAATTGTGCTAACTAGTTTTAACAACTGCACTGTGTGTTCTTTTTCTGCAGCCTGCCCTTTTCTGGCTTCTTTTAGGTCCTATTCTGATCTACACAGGTGTGAATAGATACCCTGAACCTGGATGACTCCAGCAATCTGAACGGAAAGCAGGACCACAACTGAGGCCCAAAGCCAGAGCAGACTTCTGCAGCTGACTTCCTAGCTTGACTAGCTTCCTAGTTTATACTGCATGCAATTATTACAAAAGCTCCAACCCATGCCAGGTGTTCAAACTCCAAACCCAGAGCTTGTGGCTTCCTCTCATTTCTGCATCATTTATTTTTTTCCAATCATTCTCCCTCAACTACAACTTGAGCTGCTGACAGTCCAGATATGTATTTAAAATAGAAATGATGCACCTCCCACCCCAATCTGGGCACTTCACAGCCTATTGCCGCATCACAGATCCTGAACCAACAAATTTCCCTCATGGAAGCACTGAATAAACATCTTCCTAACAGCTTTCCACCTTCAGGAATGTTTTTCAGGATTTTTTTGGTTTTTTGGTTGTTGTTTTTTTTTTTCTTGGTTGGTTGGTTTTGTCATTCATCAACCTTACTGTTTTTTCCTTGTGCAGACACCAACACCTCAGTAATCAGCATTTCCTCAGTGCAGCGAGGCAGACAAGCTGACAGTATCGAGGTCCAGGACTTAGCTTTATGGTTCAACCATAGGGGTTCTACCAGATGGTTCTGCCAGAGGGGACAGGTGTTGTTCAGCTGACTGCAATCCCAGAGGAGGTGAGAAAAAAGTTAATTGTGATGTGGAAAGGCCACATCATAGCGTACACAGAAGGAACACAGCAACAACATCTCAGCTGTTTAACAAGAAGAAAACATACAGCATGAAGGAAAGGAGAGAGCTAGACCTGTCCATTTTTACTTGATGAATTTTTATAACTAGAAGAAAAACTAGGGGAAAGTATGCAAACAGGAATGATGGAAATGGAAAAGGATCCCAGGGTAATCTGCAGAAGACAGATGTGATAGGTAGTAAATTACAAAATTGTTAGTATTTCTTTGCTCTATAGATCATAGAACAGAAACAACTTCTTTTTAAAATGAAAAAATCCCAGAGCGTTAATATCAATACGTAGGAATAATGTCTTAAATCAATCTGAGGTAAAATAACCAAGTGGCATGAAATGGGATGGGGCTTTGCTGCTAATAAAAAGCCCTACATCTCAGGAGAGCAGTGACATTGCTGTGAACCCAAGAAAGACCTAAAGGTGACTGCAGGTAAGATTAGCCATGTAATTCAGCTTCTATATGTGGTGCTTCTGAATGATGCAGGAGAAGGGGCAAAGCTAGGCTATTTTTGGATCTGTAGATATGAAGGAGCGATACAGAAATCTAAAGCATGCTGCCATGTCAGAACAACTGCATTGGATATACAGTCTGAACTGTTCAGCCTCCACAGATTATCAAGGAGATAGAAAAAGTGAAGAAAACACCAAAAGGGCAACAAAGAATGATCTAAGGAGAGAGTAAGAGAGATAAATTAATACGGTCTATAAATAAGAAGACTCCTGGGCTGTGATCCACCTATAAATACCTTCAAAGTACTATGTGTAGAGGCACATAATTAATCTAGCTCAAAAGACAGCAGGACAAGGAGCAATTGCTTAAGTGTAGGGATGGAAACATTCAGGATGTACAGTAAGAAAAAGTTATTTGAAGAGACACAACTGCTCAACAGAACAGATTCTGCAGGTGGTAGCCAAGGCACACTTACTGAATGCATCCAAGAATAAGTGGCTCTGGGAAATGATGTAGTCTCAGCCTTCTATAGTCCAAACAGATCACCACAGACCAACTTACTGATCTTTTAATATCTTTCTTAATGGATTATATGAAAGACTGCTTTTTTTTTTAAAACAAAAAACAAAAAACAACCAACAAATAACAAAGAAATAAACAAAAAAATCCACTAATACCACACAATAAAATGAGAACAAAACTGAACCTAGGTATACATGTAGTGATGATACATCTGCACCAGAGCTCAGACGTGGGGGTGTGCAGCACTCTGATGTGCAGCACAGGTAATGGCAAACCTCCCTAACTCTTCTCCTGGTTTTTCAGCAGGATGTGCAATGTCGGTCTGCAGGTAGGACAGTGTGAGCAAGACAGAAACTGCTGACCCAACTGGCAGAATATTCTGAAATGTTCTGAATATCTCAATGCTGAGGTCAAAGGCTGATGTGGGCACTACCTCTTCCGATATTTGTGACCATCCTCAATGTTGTGTTAAGACATCTGCATGGAAGTTGCTGCATAAATCACATGCTTTGTCTTATGATTGGATGGGAACCAACACTTTGTCGTATTTATCAATTCTCAGGAGCTCTAAAATACACTTGCATTGAGAAAATAAAAACAAAACATTTGCAACAAGCCTTAGAATTTTTCAAAGACAAATGGGTATACACAAACGTGAGGAATATAAACCCCAAGTACCATTATACCCCCCCTTAAAAAGATCCCATCCCAACTGCACTCACCAATCGGGACTTCTGTCCCCTCCTCAATGTAGATGGGCAGTGGTGATTCCTCCATAGGATGAGGCACTGATGGAAAGTAATGAATTGTGGTAGTATTTGTCGCAAAGTGACTACAATAAGATGGTCCCTCTCTTATCATTACCACTACACAAGGCTGGTTATTGGCACAAAAAGTCCTTTCTGTCATAGCGACTGACTTGTGGGCTGACCCCCCACGGTGCATTTGGCACCTCAGGAGTTGGCCCCATCTGACTGGGCTCGGAGGAGCGTGGCTGCCCATCAGGGCCACCATCTTGCAACAGCCTCGCTAGGCCCGTCCCTGGGGTTTAAACTCTTTCAGAAGCCCACACAGTTGAAGAAGCTAAAGGGAGCCGATGCACAGACAGGCACAAGTAGAGTTATTGAGTCAAAGTCATAATATTTCATGCACAGAACCAGAAGAGAGAGGCTCTGATGCTTAAAGCTTGCCGTTAGCTGTTGAAAAGCCACAGCAGGTGATGGAAGGTTGCACCACAAATGGCCTATGGACCACAAACCTTTCATTGCTCATTCATTTTGGAGCATATGTATTGGACTTAGGAGGCTCCTGATTATTTATTATATTGCCATGTCCAGAGAAAACTCTTCAGACTTGTGCTGCATGGGGCTGCACACTCATTCCATGCAGTTTCCAGGCACCATACAGCCACTTCTGTAGGGTTCATCTGTTTGGGTTCTCTGGTTGGGAGCTTCTTTTTTTAAAGGTGGTTTTTGTTAGTTCGGGGTTTTTTTTGTTTTGTTTTGTTTTCCCTTTCTTTATTTTTTTCCCCGCATAAAATCTCTGGAAAACACGTACAGATTTTAATTTCCTACACTACAATGAAATACTAATCTTAATGATAATAATAAATCTCCGTTGCCTTTAAAAAAATGATCATGTACCTTGACAAACACACAGCCCCCTGAACTAGTCTGAGTTAGGATTCAAGCTATAAGAAAGGATGATTCCTTAGTTCTTTCTGGGGGTTCCTTCCTCTTACTATGGACTTTATTTTTTCCAGGAAGGTGGCCCTATGATATCCATAAAACCAGCCAAAGAACACTTACTGTTCAAAGCTATTAATTAAAGCGCCTTACAACTTTTCTCCTACAAACACAACTGGAACAAAGAGTGCTTGCTGCAGATGCTTGACTGGCAGCGGGCCGCACACTTGTGCTTTGTTGGGTTCAAAGGGCCGCCGGCTCTGCCTTTACCCCACCCCACCTCTCTGACATGGAAAATGAAGGGAAGCAAGGGAGGGAAGCAGACCGCGGTTGCCTACGGAACTACCATACAAGCCACAGAAACCATGGGCTATCAGGGCGCCTTGCGCAAGCCACTTTTATCTAGAAGCTGAGCTAACATTCCAGCTCAACAATAGCAAAAAAACATTTGTTACCACACCGCGTTTTGCTACATATTAACCAGCAGTTGCTATGCAAGCATAAATGGAGTGCTGCAATTCAGAGATATATGTTATTTTTCCAAAAAAATGTTCATTTATGGGAAATCAGCCCGATGTGAGCGCTCGTGGGCTTGCCATGCCACTTGACACAGTACATGCTTTGGGGTTATGCAAAGCGGGCCCTGCATTGGGAACAATGCAGTCATTTTCCTTGCTAAGCTAATTTTGCATTAAGCAATGAGACTCTTCATCTATGCAGCCCCTTAAAACGTTTAATCAGATTTATTTACTAGGAAGAAATACCAGAGCAGAGCTTACTAGGCTACTCAGAGTTTTCAAATCAGACATCTGCAAGGAAACCAAATCGCTACATGGCGTGGAGAAAACTGTTTAATTTTTATGACATGCAGCTTTCTTTGCCCCATGAAGAATACTGTACTGGGTTCTTCCAGACCCAGGGTCCAGTCTGGAGCCAAATGCTTTCACAAAACATTTGCAACAGTATTCACCAATCAACAGTGGCATTTTAGTCTGACTTTAATGGGTATCACCACAGGTTGTAGAAAGGCCTGAAATACTTATATGTGCTATTTGAGGCCAAATACACATACACACACTCTCTCTTCCTCACACAGAGACATGCACACGCTGGTACACGTGCACGCAAACAAACGGCTCTACAGACACAACTTGGATTTTGTAGAATCCAAGGTGGAGAAGCCGATTCTTGTCATGGGGTTTGGGGTCGGGGACTCCGAGGTGCTAAAAATGAGTTCTCACCCATCCATCTCCACTACCACTGTAATATTGGATTCAGGATTTACACACCAACTTCACAGCCATGCTACTTAAATGTCTGCAGAGTTTCCACATTCTGCAGTGATATGCACAGAAGAACAGCACAGATAGATTTAAGGTAACAGTTGCTGAGCATTATTGCAGCACAACTACAGCCTATCTTTACATGCTCTACAGTTGGTTTCTATGAACAGATGGTGAATGTTCAGAATTGGAACGTTTTAATCATCTTTATAAGCCTTTTGTAATTTTATAAACAAGCATAAATAACACTTACATGAAGAAAAGTCTCTCCGGAGTGGATTTTCTCTTCCTGTTTGGAAATAAAAAAAGAAAAAGCAAAAAAAATATTTTAAAGGAAAAAAAAAAGGGTCCAGGAAGACAAGTCAGGCACGTTATAACATCAGCATGCATAGAGTTTTCTAAATTTCTTCTGTGTGAGCTTAGTTTTGCAGAACATCAAGGCACTGAAGGTAGTAACAATGTCAAATCAGATTGTTTCTCATCTCTTTCATTTAATGGAAAACACTGCAGAAAATTTGCCTAGATCAGTTTCAAGAGTAAGGGAACTACACTGCAGCAGTGAAATAAAATGCAAATGCCACATGATCTGAAGCAAAAAAAAAAAAAAGAGGGAGCTTTTAACATTTTAGCTGACCAACACCCATGGTTCTACATACAGACTGCTTTCCTACCTGTGTGCAGCCCACCTACCCCACACCCCAACCCTGGGTGCTACTGCTGCACTCTGGCACAGCATCATCGTTTCTCCACACCAGTACTCAAGCACCAGCTGCACTCAGACCCACGTCCTGCAGCCAAAGGCACTCCTCTGGGCTGGGCAACAAAGAACCACAACAGGAAATCCAGTAACTGCTGAAATGAATGAGCATGCCCAGGAGCACATGGCTTTTACCAGCCACCCTCACATAGCCGCATGCCATCTGCCTGCTGCTTCCCACCTCCAGCTGGCTGCAGATTTGATTCACTCTCCCCTTCCAGCAGCCAAGCTGGGAAGATTTGTGGATGCTCTTGGGCTTAGAGTCGGTACCGATCTGCTTTTTGTTTGTGTGAATCTGGACGTGCACACAAAAACGAGGCTGACAGAAATGCAGCAGATGCTGTAGGACACCAGACACGGTTCCAGAATCACAGCCTGGCAGCATGGTAGACCTTCCAACGGCTGTCTCAGGGGGAAGGGAAGAACAATGCACAATGGCAACCCTCATTTAATTTCTACCACATTATCTTATATCAATATTAGCTATTCTGTAAGTAATTTAAAGAGTATCGCCTAGAGTTTACATGCCTTGGGATGATACTCAGCTAGCACAAATCAATTAAATCCATGGCATTACAACAGCTGAGGATTCAAGTAAGTATGCATTTATGGGAGAAATTCAACAATTGTTAAATCACTGAATTTTCATCCTCATGCTTCTCTTCCAAATGAGGACTCAGCCCTGCAAGCACCCCCCCTTCACAGGAGTGAAGTCAATGATGAGAAGTCAAATGCACTAATCCCAGCAGTTAATCTATTCAAAACTGCACTTCTTCAATGATCCACAGTTTATTAGTATGAGCAATCAAACAAGCATTACCTGCAAAAGGCCTTAACTACTACTGCTTTCCCATCCATTCTCATGTGTTGTAATATGGTTAAATTTAAAAGAAACAAATGAGCATAAGCTTTTCAGAACGTGACTAAATGCCTGGGTAGGGCACCAGTGCAAAGAGATACCTCTTCTGATGGAACAGGCAGTTTCTATCCAAACCAAGGGTACTGGAATAGCAAGAAGGGACAAAATTCCAATAACAGGAGTGTTCAGGTAAGTACTGTGGACAACACTGCCTGAGAGACACAGCAGCCTGTTTAAAGGCTTGTGCCTGAGGGTTTCTTTGGAGACATTCAGCCAACAGGACTTGGCTAGAGACCACCAAGATGTAGCTCAGTCTTGGTTCTGCACAGTATTGGTTTAAGAGGAAACTCACTGAAATATCTGCAATGATCACCTGTAGGACAAATCCATCCCTGAGGCTTTACAAACAGCTGTGCTCAGGCACAGGGCTTCCACAAGCTCTGTGTAGAAAAAGCAAGCTAACTCAAAGTGCCTTCCTTTCTTCCCCAGCAATGCTGCACCTTTTCCCATGCAGGATTTAAAATGCACCAAAGCCTCCTGCCACAGCCCATACATTTCACCTCTGCCATGTAAGAAACAACCAAGCAACCCCCCCAAAAGCTACAAATTAGTCACTGCCAACAACATCCCGCTCTCAGCTGCAGCACAGTAAAATAAAACCAAACAGCAGCATCTGAATTATTCCGAATTTCTGCTGAACTCTAGACCAAAATCCCTACAGACAAAGCCCCAGGCTATTTCACCCAGCACCCCAAGCACACAGCCACCTTCCCAGTACCTCCCAATGTCAGCTCCCGCTTTTTGCAAAGTGTGGCACCAAACACCCCTGGCACCACACATAAAAGATGCGGGTTAATAAATGACAGCGAGAAGCGGCCTTTTGTCCCCCGGGCTGTGGGGTCCGCTCCCTTCCCACGCGGGGCAGCACGGGGACAGGTGTCTGTCGCCCTCCAGTGGGTGCTGCCTCAAAGCAACGCAAAGCAGGTGAGAAGGAGAAGGAAAAGAGAAGGTGAGATGCAGGCAAATGGGGAGAAGAGAAAAAACACATGCAAAGCAGAGAAAAGGAAGAGAAACACAAAGATGCTATCTCTGAAAGTGCCAAAAATAAAGTTTCCAGTGTCAGCCTAACCAAGGCAACAATGACATCCTCCAGGACACTCGTGCTTCAGCCTCAACAGTACTCCCTCTCAGTGTGTGCGGATGAGTGACTCCGTCCTGGTGCTGCCTGCCTCCATTACTCACATTTTTCTTTAATAAAAAACAAACCAAACCCACCTCTGGGCAACCCCACCACTGCGCTTCTGTGACAGCCTTCGGGGAAATCTCTCTGCAATACTCATGCAAAAGCAGACAATGAGAATAAGCAGTGAGCTCACCCAAATCCTAACCCTGAAGTAAACAGCCAGCTATCAGAAACATCAAGGCTTTCCACCAAAGCCTCTCACCTCCAAACTCCACAGCAGCAGGTTTTAATGGGCTATTTTACTCCCAACTCCGTGCAAACTAAACCGGTAGCAACTGTCACCCAAGCACCAAATTACACTGACAAGCCTACAGACAGGGCTGCCTCGCTTTCCTGCTAATACAAAACATTTTGTCACGCAAGCAAAAAAATACTGCAGTTACCAAAATAGCACTTCCAACGTAACCAGCTCCTCTCACAGCATTTTCTTAATGCCTTTCCCAATACGGTTAAAAGAATGAGAACGAACCAAAAACTCCATCTCTACACCTCGGCACAAACCGTGCTGGAATACATGTGGAGCTTTTTCTTCACATTTATCTGCATCTTCCCCCACTACTTTTTCCATCAGCGATTTCCTTTAAACGTAGCTCTTATTAAACAGCAGAAATCAGCTTTTACAGTTTCTGAATACAGAGTTGTGCCCCTCTCAGAGCTGCCTATGAACAACACAGCTTGTCTTCTGTTTCCTAACTAACACACAGTTCGCACATTTCTTTGCCCGTGTGGAATAAATTCTCCCATGTTCTTTTATGGAAACCTCGCAAATCCTCCCACACACTGCCTGGTAGAGGTGAGATGGGCAGCTGTTATCCTAAAACCATTGGGGGAAATGTGGATCCCACTCATCCCAGAATCATCACCCCACACTGAGCTCCACACCTTGCCCTGTGCAGCCCCAAACCCATCACAACTTTGATTTGAGCTCGCCAAGGAGCAATTAAAAAAAAATAAAATTAAATTTAAAAAAAGAGGAAAAGCAAAGGAAGAGCAGCAGCGGTATTACCCACCAGGTAGGCCCACGAGCATCAGATGCAGCATCGCCTGTATCAGCCTCTGAACTCGAGGTTAGTGCACGGCAGCCAGAAAAAACACAGCGGGCAGAGTGGGAGCGGGAGGGGAAGGCGAGAGAAAAAGGGCGAAAAAGAGCAACGTGCTCCGTAGATGCGCTGGAGGGCCGCCAGCAAGTGGGTAATTACACCGCTACAAACTGTTATCTCGAAAAAAAGTTAACGCAAGGTGGTGATGGGGAGGGGTGAGGGGGGATGAAAATAACCGCTGGGGAAGAAATAAAACCACCCGGGTAACGAGACAGCTGGGGAGAGGGGGGGGAGGTTAAGAGACGAAGAAAGAGCAAATAAATACACGGAGGGGGAAGGGAACGCGCAGGCAGCGCGGACAAAGGCAGGGCGCTGCCGGCCCGGTTCGGCTCCGCTCCGCTCGGAGATGCACGGCGCAGCACGGCTCGGCTCGGCCGCCCTTTGTTCGCAGCTCCGCTCCGGCCCCACCGCCCGCCCTCCCGGGAGGTGCCGCTACCTGCGTCCGCTGCTGCCCGCGGTGCCTGCGCGCCGTTGCGCCCCTGCGGCCGTGCGGAGCGTTCGTCGGAGCGGTGCGGCGCGACTAACAGCGCCGAGCGGGAGGAAACGGTAATTTATAAGCGCTTTCTTCCTGACCTCTCGTGTCTGTTGTCTAATGAGGGAGCTTTGAGCATCACCCATCCTGCTGAGTGGAAAAACACCGGCACGGCCTCTTCTTTGCTGGGGAGGGGGGAGCCTAAAGGAAGGGGTGTGGGGGAGGAGGGGCCATGCCGCAGACACGGCGGCGGAGCTCGGGCTGGCAGGCGGCCGCGGGGCGGCGGGGAGGGGCGGGCGGGTGCGGGGCAGCGGCTGCGGCCGCCCGGGGCCAGGACCGCTTCCCCCCCCTCGCCGCCCTGCGTGCTCGCGGCCGCAGCCTCTCCCGCTGCCCGAGGGCTCCACGCGGGGGTTTCGTTTCTCGTCTGTTGCTATTTTTCCATCCCCGCACAAAGAGAGCCCTTCTCTCAGACAAAGCATCCGGCCGCGCTACCCGGGAGGACGACGGGCGCTCGGACTCCGCGGTCGGTGTCGCTCCGGGTTGGCTGGGGGGCATTATATGTTCCGGGCGACCCTTTCCTGCTGGGGAGAACGCGGCCGGCAGGTGCCTGGGGAGCGGCACGGACCCGGCAGCACCGCTCTCTGCCTCCTCCCCGCCCGGCTTCGGCCGCGCTACGAAGTGCGGTGGGGCGGCCGCAGGAGAAAGGAGCGGAGCAACGGTTTGTCCGTTTGTCCCGCATTGGCTCTCGTTTCTCCGAAAGCCTGTGGTGCTTTCCTCATGGAGTCTGACGGGGATGTGGCTCAGAGATGTCTCTCTGCTCTTCTACCCTCATCTGCTGTCGTTCTGTGAATAAAGGGTACGGCAGCATGTAGGCTCACTAAGCATTTTCATACAGCCCCTGCAAAGAACTGAGATCCACTGCACTGTAAAATACCGTTCACGCTGCAGAGCAGCAGATAAAGAGATCCCTCTGTGCTAACTTCGTACGCTGCGAGCAGCAGGGATTGAGCCAGAAGGAACAAACTTTTCCCCCAGCACTGCCGTCAGGCTGTCCCAGACACTGACCCGAACTTCCCACACCACCGGGATGGTGCTCGGTGAGTGACACCTATGGAGCCCCTCACCTACCGCCCGGATAGTGAGGGAACCAAATTCCATCACATCGGCCTTAGGGACATCTCTAGGAAAAGCTGGTTCGTGCAGAAGCTTGGGGAGATGCACTGGTTGCAGGCAGGACACCAGGTGCAGCGTGCCACAGCCACAGCATCACAACTCGGAGCACTCCCTGATTTCCCAGCACCGAGCTGGTGGGAAAAATGAATAGACCTCAAACTGAAAGATAGATACAGGTGTAAGATAGACTCAGCTAATTGAAAAGCTATCTGCTCTGACAGACTGGTTTAAACTAATTACACGATGTAGTGCATGCTGCCACCTACGCCTTATGAATCAGGTTTGTTGCACTGCAGCTCAGCATCTGCGCGCATCCCTGTGAGACTCCACGGGGGACCGCAAACCCTGGCAGCCACGGCCGTGCTGGGGAACGAGGCAGAGCATTTCCCACCTGCTCACTGCAGTGAGGATGCCTCGATGCCGATGAGGAAGCGGCAGCAAAATGTGAGTAGTGGCTGGAGCCTCATCTGTACCGCAGCTCCTGCCAGCACAGCTGTACCACTGACAGCAGCGGAACATTTTGCTCAAGTTCTCTAGAGGAATCAAAGCCTGTATTTTCTGTCTCTGGCTCTCTCTTGTTCTGTTGTTCCTCGTTCTTTAGAAAAAAAATAAATAAATCAGCCACACGCAGCACGTGGCTGCTCGCTGTGTTTGGGGAAAAAATTGCTCGGGGGGGAAGGAAAAAAAACAGCCCAAGCTGTTTTGAAATCAGTAGTGTGTAAACAGTACCTGGAACTGAGGGGAACAATGATATTAATTAGTACTTCGGTGTCATAAATATGTGCATCGCTGCCTGCTGTTTCAATACGAGACGGCACAACTTCTGTGATGGAGCTTGGAGAGTGCTTGGGGAATGGCACCACTAATGCCTCCTCCAGCTCTTATGTAACCGACATCACAAGTCAGAGCCCAAATTGCAAAGCGTAAGCATGTGCATCATATTAAGCATGTAAACAGTGCCTTAAATTACTGTCCTTTTACTGATGGTCTGGCTTTAATCTACTGCTATTTCTGTTCCTCAGTTCCGTTCATTTCAATACGCGATGGTGCCATGAATAGCAGAGCCAAGCATCTCCCCTTCAACAGCACACCATGAAAATGTTCCTCCAAACTGAAATAAATTCAGCCCAAACCGCTTTGGTTACAGGTAAAATACAGTCTGAATGACTTGTACACCAGGCCTACAGCATATCCAGTAGTATGATGCTATGGAAAGCCAGGATACAACGCTGCAGTGCTTTGCATGTCACCCAGTGTGGCTGGTTTTTTCACACCTGTCCAAGGCACAGCTTAGCAGGGCTCTTTGTGTTCTGCCTCCTTCCCACAGAATGTATTCCCCATTTGCACGCAGATCTCCTGTCTGGAGTTTTAAGGTGTTAGGTGCTGATGTTGTGAGCACCTCTTGTATCTGTTTAATCCAATAACAGAACTCGTCTTTAATCTCCACGTCTGGGTCACAGGTTTTAAAAAAGACACTGGGCCAAATCCCCAGCTTGGCTCCGGCGTGTGGAAATCTACTGAGATGGCACAGAAGTTGGGAGAGATTCGCTGTGTCTGCACCATGGGAAGGAGGTCTCAAGGGGCAGTGATGGGGCTGCCTCATTTCGCACATGGATGTGTAGTAACGCAAGCGTATGGCACAGGTAGATCATGTTTCTATCATGGAGGGGGGGTATCACACCAGGACCTAAGATATGCTCATCAGCAAACCTTTAAAATTGAAGTGGATTTCCTTTTTAAGGAAAAAAAACTTGTTTCTTCTCATCCTGTGCCTGCTCAGGGGAATGTAACTCAGGACCAAGGCATGAACAAGAGACAGGTTTTGCAAGGATTGGAAAGATTTTACGTATAAAGATTAAGAATAAAATAATTATAAAAGCAAGAATTTATTCCAGGCAGAACTCTAAGAGCACTCACTGTCTGTAAAGAAGGACGGAGGTAAGAATGGTAAAAAGATGCTCTGATTAAACCCACTGCATTAACAAGTCTCCAAACACAGATTTCCTGTATAAATACCCCTATACAAGAGCAGCCTTCAGGGTTCCTTTGTGGCAAAGAACCATGAGCTTGAAAAAAGGGTAGCAGATTTGGTGGGAGATTTAAGCATCATGCAGTGACTCCGCAGTGCAGATTTGAAGCATTACTGAACCGGGGAATAGAATTGTTGCTGTTGCTATTATGTACTGGGATATTTCACTAATCCACGCAACCCACTCAGTTGTTGCAGTTTTAGCTTGTGTTTGTTTTTAGATGAAATTATATATAGCCTGGGCAGTTAGTTTTTCTTAGTTTATCTCCTTAAATCATACGTACATAAAATACCAAACAGAAGTCAAAGCACGACCTGTGATTTTGGTACACCCCATCATGTGAATCTGCCAATGATGGAACCAATGCACACCAGGAAACCAAAAGCCACGGGAATTCTTAAAAAGCAGCCTCAATGGCTTTACATTCTATTAAGAATGTGATTTAATACTACTGGTGGCCTATTTTGCTTATGTTTGAAACTGCTTGCCCATTACAGGATTGCTTCTTCTGGTCGTTTCCAGACATCGAGGTAATTACCTGTTAATTTGAAGCACTTTGCAAATCTGAAAAGCTGAAGCCTTTCCAAAACACCAGGCAGGTCTAGAAATGCCTCCTCTTTAGGAGCTGATTCCTAAAGCGAGGGGCAAACCCAGAGGGACCAAACTGGGCGCCAGTGGTCACACTGGTGTCTCAGGTTAACTGACAGCTATTTGGAAATAAAAAAGCTCCCTGTGCCCATAGGATTTTCAAGAGCTCCTGAGCAATTTAAAACCCTTGAGTGGAATGTGGCATAGAATGAAAGCTATAGGTATTATTAAAGAATGTATCCAAGCTGAAAGGCAGCCGGCTTCATAAAAGTGAGCTAAAAGCAATAACAGGGACTCAGCTCTGCTGGGTGCTGCAGGAGCTGTATGTTTTGCATTTTGGAAGTCATGTCCAAAAGAATGATCTTTTTTTTTTTCCTTCGCTGTTGCTATTGGGGAAAAGCAGTAAAAGAGCCGTGCATAACATGAGGTTAAGGTAATCTGATTTAGAAAATAAACAATGTGTTTTCATCTTTAATTCACAGCCGGTCGTTTGGGATCCAACATTAAAAAACATATAAATTCAGTAAAGGTTTTGAAGGGTGACTGTTTCCCTTTAAGATTAATGATAAACACACTTGTGTATTCAAGGGAGAATAGATCCAGAGTTATGTAACAGGATAAAGAAACAAAATCCTTTTTCCTTAAATTAAAATAACCGGTACGTGTGTGGATTTCAGTCAGTCACCAAAAATTCAAGAAAGCCATTTTCGTTCAGCTGCGTCCCACATGCTAAATGCTGGGGTAACTTTTAACAGAGACACAGCAAAGAAGTGCAACAAGGATGTGTTGCTTCTGTTTGACTGTTCTTTTCCAGGGGTCCCTGAGAAATACTCTGCAGCATTTGTCCTGTGCAAAAATCCACATCTGTGCTCTTTGTTTCACTTACTGCTGCAGAAGGAAATCCAATGACTGCGCTTCCCAGAAAGTTCTTCTATTTTAATTAAGCTTACCTAGAGCTATGTGTATACTGCCAGATGTACTACTTACATCTTTTAATCATTTCTTTATTGCTTGAAATAATTGCTACGTAAAACCTCTTATCAAACCTTGCAGTGTCTGCCTGAATTTGCCACCTGATTGGATGGGACAAGATCAACAGGTAACAGATCTGTTAAATGTTGCCATTGTTCTTTGCTGGCTTTGTCATGTGAAATTTGCAAAAATAAAAGACAACAACAGCAGCAAATGAACAAACAAAAAAGAAAACAACTTCCCACCACATACCCTACATTTTCCACTTCTGTATTTTGCAAGAGCACTCATACCAGAAGTTGTGCATCAGAATTTAATATATAAAGTTCCTCTTTATCATATGAATTCAATTTTCCAAAAGAAGGCAAACAATACTATTAATAACTGAGATACAAGGCCTGAAAAGGCTAAGTCTGAATGTGCTTGCTGCAGAAAAATGTCATCTTGTTGGATCTAATTCTGGAATCAGTACTTTGCACAATGCAGAGCAGGCAGAGATTTGCATAGAAGGGCTCTGCTGGGTTAAGGTGATGCTCACTCCTGCGTGACAGAAGCATGTGGGTGCAGAGCTGAGCTGCAAGGAGCTCTGTGTGCAGACCAAGTAAGTCGTGCTTGTGTTGGCACAGCCTTTTGCATGTCCACACTTTGAGTTTGCAGTCCTGAGAGCAACACTGTAAGTCTGGGCAGTTTAAGCAGCATTCCCCTGGTGGGGTGAGTCCTGCACCTGCACTACACCAGTGGCACGAGGTGTGCTTGGAGCTGATGCTGTTTGCCCTGTAGCAGAACAGGGCTGCAATGACACAGCTGATCTACAATTTTGAACACCTGCTGTACTCCGCATTGATATTCTGCCTGCACAGAGATTTCCTTAGCCTTGCAAGCAGAACAGTTCTTGCAAAGCTGGGGCGGTTATGGGGCATTGCAAAGGCCATGCAAAAGATGAGAAGTCATGGGAGGACATAGGCTAGGAGATGGGGAAGAACTTGTGGCAGATGCACTGACAGCAATAAAAAGTCAGCAGGGTCTAAGGCTGCTGTGCAGATCCCTTTCCATTCCATCTGCAGCTGGTCACCATGCTGAGCTGCCCTGACCACGTGCCAGGTGACAGTGGGCACTGCAGGGGAAGGCAGTGCTGAGTTGCACGGTGGTGAGCCTACCTATGCTCCCACTGATCCAGACAAGGTGATGGATCACACCCACAAAGAGAAAGAAGTGTGATCACTCAAGTATATTCCTCATGCTTATATTCCTTTCTATTTGCTGGGGGGTCCCCCTGCTCCCTCCCCTCTCAAATGATGGTGGAACACTTAGGAAGAGTGTATAAAAACTGATTTCGAAGTACCTAGTTTATTCTGACAAATTACATTGGCAGCTGTAGGCAAGCAGTAACAGAAAATACCATAAGAAACAAAACCGCTCCCAAATGCACGCTTTCACTGGTTCAGACAGATAGAGTTTCTACTTAGGTGAATTAATGCTCTGCAAGCAGAGAGAGGAAGAGCATCAAATGCTCGAGCATCCAGAAAAAATAGAGAGAAAATTTAAAATAAACCCTGCGAGCTATCGAGCAACTGCTCATTCAGCTACATGATTTTAATTAACAGAACTGGAACACAAGCATGTAATATAAACTTAAAAACACAGCACTTTGGTTTTCCAGCCTACCAGTCCAAATGCAAAACAAACTGCTTGCGTCTGGTGGCTGGGGCAGGGGAGCCGGCGCAGGGAGCTTCGTGGTTAACCCGCAGAGCACTGTGCTGCCCTTCTGCGGAATGTCACACAGCTCCTGGCACGTCCCTGCCCACTGCCCTTGGGCACAGACACTTGGAGCCATCCCCACGTGCCCCATGAAGGATGCTTGGGCTTCCACGGCTGCGGCAGTGCTGCTCCAGAGGGCAGCGATGTCACTGTGGAGAGGCGGGCAGCTTGGGTGACCTTGAGCCTTCCTAAGCAGTTACCTTTTCTGGGCCTTTGGCACGCTCTCAAGTGATCTTTCAGCCAGAATCTCCACTGCCCAAAATAAAGTCAGCAGCATTCAGCACGGCATCCCTGCATGGATACCTGACGCTGGCTCTTGACCTGGGCAGGCGTCGGCTGTGGAAAGTTTGCCCGGGTGCTTCCCAGCAGCTTGCTCCTGGCCTGGCCCCACGCCAACGTGACTCACCGTGGTGTTGTCAGCAAGGGCAGAATTTGAGGGAGTTTCTTGCATGTCCCTGTATGCTAATGGCATGCATATCTGCCCTGTTGTTTAGAAGCAGCCTTGACAACGGTGTTTTTATGAGATGTTTCCTCCCCACCTACTCAAAGACCGACCCATTTAAGGAGACAAGAAGCTGGAGTGAGCAGGATGTGTGCTCCGATCTTTTTCTAGCTTTTGTTATGGAGCCTGTTAGAGAAGGGGCTGCCTGCGTGGGGCAAAACCCACCAGGAGCCATACATCCATGGGAGCAAAGCTAGGCAGAAATCCATCCACCTCAGCGTCATAGAAACAGAATTATTACAGTTGGAAAAGACCACTAAGATCATGTAGTCCAACCATCAACCCATCACCACCATGTCCACTAAGCTATAGAATCATAGAATCATCAGAGTCAGAAAGGACCCTTACAGACCATCTGGTCCAACCTCCCCGCAATGAACAGGGACACCCACAGCTCCATTAGGTGCTCAGAGCCCATCCAGCCTGACCTTGGCTGTCTCCATGGACAGGGCACCCACCCCTCTCTGGGCAGCCTGTGCCAGTGTCTCACCACTCTTTTTGCAAGGACCTTCTTCCTTATATCCAACCTAAATCTCGCCCTTAGATGCAATTCATTGCGCTAACAGTTCATGTAAAATTCCTGTCCATACAGCATAGCATGTAATCACAGAGCTGTGTTAACATGACACCAGTCACAAAACGAACGCAGGACCCTCAGTTACCTTGACTCAGTTCTATGGGGTGCCCGCAGCCCCTTTACCCCACTTGGCTCTGCGGCTGTGACATCAAGCACAGCACACAGTGCTGATAACAGGGATGCTTGCCTCACAGGGATCCACCCACCCAGATCACACCGGGATCCTCTCCGTCTGGCAGCTACACGCTCACTGGGACCACACGTGTACCAGGCGTGTTCTCCCTGCCAGGCACCCACTTGCTGCTCCCATGGCACAGGGAAGCAATGTGTGAGCTCCTGCCCACCGGGCACCAGCAGCCTGTTCCAGGTCCCATTTCTGCCGCTCTCCACCAGCATCACAGCTGTTTGCTTCAAATATGGAAATATTTTTGTAAGAGAGAAAGCGTGAATTATTTTAAACTTGCTTCAGGATGAGATTTCAAGGGTACTGGGGAGAATGTGTTCTCACAACAAAAAGGAGCTCTTCTCCTGAAGGGACCCTGATACCTTCCTGAACAGTAGAAAGAGGTTGCTGAAATGTCAGCATGTACCTGGAATGGGCGTTTGTTTCCATTAAGTCCTTTGGAAGCTATTGTTGTCTAATTAGACCAAGAATTCAGTTTGGCAATTTTATTAGTCCTTGCTTTTAGATATAGGCAATTAGCTTAACAAAATATCAGATAGGATCTCTGCTGTGTTTGCAGTCCGTGTTGCTCAGATTCATACCTGGTGGGAAATGTCTTTGGAGGTGCACAGCCACATCTTTGCAGCTGTTTACATCACATTTCTGATGGAGCTCCACCCTGGTTTCCCCATTCGCATTTGTTTTTCATGAATAAAGGTCATGGCATTGGCATCACAAAAAAAAAAACAGTGTTGCTGTAGAAGGAACTCAGCTGTCCCCTTTGGTTATAAAACAAACCACGCGACTGGACAGTAATGAGCTCAAACATCAGCAGGGCAGAAATCAGAGATGGAAAAGAAGCATAAGACCAATGGAGCTCTTTGCAGGTCCCCATCATCTGACAGGTCAGCTGCCTTGCTACCTGCAGCAGGCTCTTACAAACTGCACATTCTCTAGTATTTTGCACAATATAGTTTTAGAGGCAGCCCACCTGTCAGCAGTGGGGCATGGCATGGTACCTGCTTCCCAGCCTCATAGGTTACACTGCTGAAATTGCCTTTTTTATGGTCAGAGGGCTATTTCTTGTCACCAGTGTCATGCCATTAGTCCAGCACCTTCATTCAGCTGTTGTGGGGTCAAAGACAGCTGCTTCCCTCTTGGTGCATCACACAGGGGTACCAAGGGAGCTCTGGTGCCAGGAACTGGTTTAAGTCACTGTAAGGGACTCTGACCCCTCTGTATCCCAGCTACACAACACATCTTTTGGGCCATATTTCATCTAGATCTGGGGATAAATGTGTTGTAACTACTTCCTTTGACTCTGCTAGAGATCTATGAAGTGAATGACTATGAAGTGAATGAGATCTTTCACATGTTTCTGTATTTTATAGTTCACACTGTCCTTAGTTTTCACGATGATGCCAAAAACCCCACTTCTCTTCTGGTTCAAAAGCCAGAAGACTTTTAATCTTTCATCATGGGTGACTCTCTGAAGCTCTGCTGTTTTCTCTTTCTCTCTGTTTGCTGACACTTTCTAGCAGCTGCAATACTTCAGGAGTAATGTCATTGCCTCTACTTGCAGAATCATGGCCACAAAATCCTGGTTCAGGCTTTCACAATTCTCTTGGCATATCCTATGTCCTGAATTATTCTTAGAGTATGAGGGGAAACCAGAAGAAATTGTTTTTACAGCCAAGGATGTGGAGTAGGCAATGAAGCAAAAAGTCTGCATCAAAAGCACTGCAAATGTTTTTCAGGAGGAACACTGCTCAAGCAACCTCTGATTCACAGATCTCAGAAGGAAGTGTATAGGAAAAGAACATCCAGAATAAGGATATCTTGAACTCTCCTTCCCAGGATCACATGAATATAATCGGGTAGTAAAGCAAATTCTACAGAAATGGCTGGGGATTTTATTAGTAAATAGCCCAGATGTAAGTTCCTCATTTATTACCTATGGAAGGTATGCTGAGCACTGAGAATTGTCTGAATACTAATGAATGCTAGTTTTCACACCCTATTTTAGCTTTACCCCAGGAATTATTATTTAAGTAGTGCAGATCTTCTGTATTGCAAAGCCCTCAGGATTCATCTGACAGTATCCGTCCAGATAAAGTAGTAGCCATTAATAAAGCATTTAATTGTTGGAAAACTTTCTTTTCTTTATCAGCTTCCTCTTTCAGCACTGATGACAAACAGAATAAAAGTTGTCTTAAAAATAAAGAGATTTTCAAATACAAGGGCATCACACTCCTATTTTCCCTTAGCATTGACTAAGAAGTGGCTGCGGTTACATCCCCATTTAAGGTTTCCACACCACTTAGTTCTCTGCGTTGTATTTCCTCCAAGAAATTTCACAACTTCTGCTAGCTGTGTAGGCCCACAGAGCACATATCTCTATAGGAAGTGGTTTTAATGTTGCTCTAGCAACCTTCAATCAGTACTGAGTAAGCAGAGGCACTGCTCAGCACAGAAATAACAGCCAGCTCTGCCTGCACATCCTCATAATGGTCAAGAACAAAGGCAGAGACAAGTTGATCAAACTAAATATCCTTGAAGGAAAGAAACTGCAGCTCTGCCTCTTTTACTCCTCCATCTCCTCGGATGAAATTTCTAGTCTCAGCACTGCCTGCTGCAGTGCATTCTCACCGCACCTTTGCTCACAGTGTCCCCAGAAATGGGCGAAGCGTGGATACCACATCCTTTGCAACTCTGCGGTAACATAAAGAGAGAATCCAGGTCCTCTTTGACTTTACACCACAGCTGACTGCATTTTGGGAGGAATAAATTAATCTTTTTGTTTGTTTGCTTTATCCAAGCCTCCTTCGATTCACCTCTGTGAAGCTTTGGGGATCGTGGGATGAAAAGCGCCAAAGAAACACATGGTCTCCCTGCTGCTTGGGTTGTGAAACTGAGGTGCAAGCTCTGAAAGGAGAAGTGTGCTGAGAACAAAGAGGTTTTGAACACAAAAACAAACCGTGGCCATGCATGTTGACAAACACTTTATCTGCCTCCTGCTGTTTACGTTCAAACACACATGGAGGACCTTGGCTACCTTTGTCTGTCACGGAGCCAAACCTATTTAATCTTTCTTCAAAACTAGTCCCTGCTGCCCCTCAGCTATTTTTTGTTGTTGTTGCTTTTGTTGACATTCACCTGTGAGTTGTTTCTAGTCAGCAAGCATTTTCAGAACTGAACTGAGCATTTCAGGCAGTCCTCTAAGGGCACTGAAAGAAAGCCTAAAACTCCCTCCTTCATGACTCTGTCAAGCCACAGCCATTTGATTCCTGGCTTTGTTTTAAGTCTGCACCAGAAAGGCTTTGCCATCTTTACTTGGTTCCCATCCCCCCATTTAATTTTGATTCTTTCCAGTTTTCTGGGTTGATTTCATACAGTTTACCACCACAGCTCTGGTGGACAATAAAAAAATGTATGGGAACTCCTCCAAAGTACGTGTTTGCAAGGAGTGCTATGCCAGGAACATCATTACCAGAGTCCCAGTAACTAATCCAGAACTGGTGCCATAACTTTTATGTGTACCAGGGGCACTGAAACCCATGCTGAAATATTTGGCAAGTCTGCCCTTAAATTAGGATATATTCTATTGATATTGGCTACAATCGACTACAACATTCCTTGGTTTTGAGGTAGTATTTCTGAAGGGAGAGGGTTTGAGGTGCCAGTTCTTGTCATGTGTTTTCCTGTCTCACCCTATCTCCAAGCCCAGCTAATCTGATGATATCCAACTGTCCTAATGAGCTGCATCTACTTCTAGACTGAAGCGCTGACAGCTGCCTGTCCTCCTGCCAACAAAAGCTTCAGAGACGACTGTATCTCGTTCCTGCAAGTACGCAGATTGCTTAGTTTCCAGCCCAAATATGAGACATCATGATACTTCTTTTCATTGATCCAGGTCTAAAAAAAAAAGGTGTGTCAAGAATGTACTCAATCATTTCCTCACGTGCAGTTTAATCGTGCAGCTGGAAATGAGGTTTCTGTCTGCTGCTTATGGGGGAGAAAGCAAGCGCTCACGTCCCTTACAGCAGAAGTATGGTCACACAGGCTAAGGTCACAGGGAAGGACACGTTCCTCCAATTAATGTTGGCATGTGTTTACTTGTATTTTTATACATTGGTAATTCATCCATTTGCTGCTCTTGGATTTAAAGAACGTGCCAAGCATTTTAGCTTGTTTCTATTCAGGTAGGAAGTTTTGCCCTTAAATCTTCCCCACCTACCTAGCCCACTTTGTGCAAAAGGGTTTGTTTTCTTCCCCACAAATGAGGCCCAAAGTCAACAGACTGAAGGTTCAGCAGCCTCTCCTTGCCCTGCCTGCAAGTCCAGAGCACCAAAACTGGGCAATGGGTGAGGAGATAAGGCTGGGCTCCCAGCAACCCACTACTAGCTAGTCAGTCTTCTAGAGAGAAAACTATCTAAACCCGAAGCTGAATTTGAGGATAAGTTTCAGCTCCGATGACTTCAGGGTCCACAGGAATAGTAGACAACAATGCCCAAGCAAACACAGAGAAACCCTGACCTTGATCTGAATGCGTTCAGAGCAAATAGAGGGAACACCTCCACTGCAAGCTGGGCAGGGAACTTGTCTCCAGGCAGAAAGAATAGTTTTCTCCATCAAAAGAAAAACCCGCATCTACCCTCTGCCTCTCAGAACTTTTATGACTTGCTGAATTCCAGGAATCATGTAAAACAATATGGAGCCAGGGGTTAAGGAGGAGAAAATCGAGGGGAAGCACATCCAGTACCTTGCGGGCTCCTGGAGCAGCCCTGGTCACTCGTGTGCCTCTCCCATGGCAGCTTCCCCCACACCATTCTCACTGCCCAAGGTAGAAACAATTTCTTCAGCTCAGCTTTTCCTCACGCACATACAAACATGAAGACTCAAGGCTTTTAAAATCGAACTGGGAAGGACAGAAGAGTCTGTTATTTATTGTTCTAGAGTTTTTATTCTTTTATTTTTTTAAATTTCTTGGGATGTTCTCAAACATTATGATGGTGGAGACCATATAAGTAGCTAGATTAGAGCTACAGACATAACAGTGGTATTGGATAGAGAAATAGCAGTCACTGCCAGTTCCATGGAAAGAGAGGACAAATGAATAAACATTGATCATAACATCCGAAACCACCGGGCTTGGAAATGCTTCTTTATTTTAGTAATAATCTGCTCAAAGATGCCAGGGCTAGATCTGACCAACTCTGACTTTTTTCTCAGGAGTATAATTGCCATTGAAGAAAAAAAAGCTATTTGAGAACACATAAAGCCAGGAACCTTCTATGTCATCATCTTTCAGTCACTAAGATCTAGGGACAAATACAGGATTTTGTTTGTTTTGTAGGGCTTGTTATTATTTTGAATCTGCTGTTTTTCCTAAGTACTTTTCCCAGATGTTTTTCAGAGTGAAAAACTGCACGTAGACCCAGGATGATGTTCAAATTGAATGCAAGGCAAGCAAGAAATCCAAACAGGTCTGTCTCTCAGTCTCTCTTGAATACAAGATGGTTTCACCTCTACTGGACCTTCTCTTGTGTTAGCAGATCTGAGGCACCATCAAGAACAGGGAAAGGAGGAATCTGTAAACATGAGTTTGTTGACTGATTGTCAGTGCAGCTACACTATGAGTTGTATTCCAGCCTATAGGGTTGGAAAAGTATTTTCAGTGCCTGGCGTTATTTATCAAGATGTTTCTGAAGACACGCCGGCTAAGCCATTCCAGTAGGGGCAAACAATTTCTTTAGGATTATCAAAAAGTTATTAAATAAGAAGTTTTCTGTGTTTCCTCACAGCTGGAGACCAATTGGCGTAATGCAATTAGAAAAGCTGGAGATTGAAAAAGAAAAATTCTCCATTTGACACAAGCTCTTGCATTATAGCTGTTGTGCACAAAACACGTCTGGGTTCTGTTAAAGTGCAAGATGCTGAATGTCTCTGAGTGTCCAGCGACATTCTGAGGTTTACATTGAGCTGAGTGCTTGGATCCTGGAAGGTGGCATTGGGAGGGCAAACCCTTGGGCCATTCTTGGTGTCATGTTGGCTATGTGAGTGGACTCTGCAAAGGGATCTCTGAATGTGTCACAAGGAGGTGACATTTACTTTCTGTAGGGCACCAAGAAGACTATTTTATAAGACTTCCCCATTTACGTTTACTCAGAAAAAAAAAAGAAAAAAAAAGTAATGCAAGTAAACCCAAACATAGCCACAATGCAGTTTAAAGAAGCTTCAGAGATTGATTCAAGAAGGGGATGACTAAAACAAACATCAGAGGTGAAATGCCAGCAGCATCAAATCTGCAAGAAAATCTCCCAGCGACTGCACCGGGACTGCATCCACACAGTCTGTGCAGACAAAGACAGTATAAACACCAGAGGCTCAATTGTCCCCGAGGTAACAGCGTGCAGTTGTTTAAGAGCAGGAAACGGCCCACCCTCTTCCCACCTTTGTACACCCATGCAGGGGTCAGGCACAGTGTGGCTGCCCTAAGGGCAAGCCTGAGCCGAGCTGATGTATGGCACAGGGTGACAGAGGCAGGGGGCGGCAGAGCCGCTTCCCTCAAGCTCTCCAAATGATGGTAGAGATGGCTGCATATGGGGCAAACGTGCAGTCAGCCCGTGGCTGAGCAGCCCTGCTCCAGTGGTCTGGGACAGATGGCATTAAACCACTGCTCAAGCCGCAGTTTTCTTTCTTAAGGCATAAAGTCAATACTCAAGTGATAGAAAGGTTTCAACGATTGCCCTTATAAGGGAAGAAGTCCAAGGAAGCAAAAGTGCTGCTGCCATTGACACAACACACTCCACCTTCCTCTGGTATCTTTTACCAACCATAACAGGATCCCAAAGGGTTGTTTTGAATTCAAGACTGAGGTGATTTCATCCTTTAAGTTCATTATCTGAGAAAGCAAGCACATAGTTCTCTCATTCTTCATATTTGCCTCTATTATTCACCTTTGGTAATGGAATATATAACAGGTGTGAGGTCACTGCCAGGGAATGCCTGAGCATGAAAAACAAAATGCAGGTACAAAGCTCAAAAACAATGAGAGAAGAGAGAACTTATCTTTTCACTCTTTCCTAGCTTACAAATCCAAGGCAAAATAGTTCCCCTGCTCTCTGCAGGAGCCCTCTACAGAGCTGTGAAGCTCTCCTCTCGGGAGTAGAAAGAGGAGGCACTGAGGGCTGAATTTCCATGCCACACAGACACAACCACTGCTGTGGTCTCCTTAATATGCGAAGATTCTTTAGTCAGCTCCGACTCAGCTCATCAGTTCCAGCTAATTTTCAAGCTAAGGGCTCTAATAAGCAAGTTCAGGAGTAGTAGGGCAAATTTAGCTGCAACCAATTTGCCTCTGGAATATCCTTTGAATCTTTTTACACAGTCTGTGTTCACAAAGCTACATAACACACTCCTTGCCAACTGCTGGCTGTGCCTCTCAGCCTGGCATGCCGCTGTCGCTGCTGAATATCCACTAAAGCCTCAACAAAGTGCTTACGGCCATTCCCCTTTCCTTTACTTGATATTAAGTGTACCCCCACGTAATGAGGGTGAGCTTGTGACAAATGGCTGGAATAACGATGAGTTATCCACTGGATGGGCAGAGGGCTTGGTGCCCCACATCACTTTGCACAACCTTGGCCTGGTGATAGGGTATCTGAGAGTAAGAATGTAGAGCAATCGCTCCCACCCGGACTTGGCTTCCCCACTGCAGCACGGTGCCAAATTTGATAGTTTCTTTGGTGATCCAGCCACATGCCCATTAAGACAAGTTTATTTTAAAGAGATCAGGTGGCAGCTGATAGGTGGTGGAAATCATTTAGCATTCCCAAACCAGGCTCTTGTGGCATTTAGGGACGTTTTTGAGTGGGCAATATTGGTGGTAGGTGGATGATTGGACTACTCTTAGAGGTCTTTTCCAAACTTACTGATTCTATGATTCTATGATCAGCAGATGTACTGCCAGTACCCTGCGCTAGAGTCTTTCTGAACTTTGGGTACTTGATGTTTGGTGCCCAATTGTGTTCATCGTAGCAGCTCTTAGCTACAGCACATTGGGATCCAGGGATCACAGTCAGATTCAGAGCTCCATTGTGCCAGGAGCTGCATAGGGAGCGGTGCCAGTTCAGGTAGAGATCATAGAAATGAAGGTCCTGCAAACTCTTGCTCATGTGTTGAACTTTTTGTACAGCTGAAACTACACTTGCCTCAGTCTGGTCTCTGCAGATACACAGTTCTATTATGTTCTAGTTCATAATCCATATAACTTCTATTGAAATCTCTGCAACTGCTTAGAAGCATAAAGCAAATCGCGTACATAAACGTTTGCCAAACGTGGGGCTTCATAAAGACCAGCAGCAATACAGGCAGAGGAAAGCTTGAGAGAGATGGAAGATAAAAGTAACCATAAAGGAACTTGTGATTACATAGACTAGCTACATACATAATTTGTGGGCTTTGTGGTTTGGGAATTCTGTTTGTTTGTTTAATGTAAATGAGCAAGAGAATGTAAAGAATCTCCACCACCTACTGAAGCCGAGAACTGCAGTGTTGTAGGCCTCACCCAGCGCATGTGTAAGTCCTTCCTTGTTCAGCAAAACACTTGGCCACATTTTGCACGCTAATGAAAGAATACCAAGCAGCATGTTTTCTGCAAGAACCGGGGCACTGCCCTGCAGCTTCCCCCAAACACTCTGCACAATGAACACAAGTGGGGAGGACTCCTGCGATGTTTGGGGGTGTTTCTTCTTTCAGTATTTGTGAATTCTTTTCTGCGTTACTCAGCAAGCTCCAACCAAAAGCTACCTTTGGGAATGTTCTGTATTCAGAGTCTAATTTAGATGTACCCAATTTAGATGCAAGTTCTCACCATGCATCACTTTTAGAACAAGTTTCTTTGTAAGCTGTTGACAGAAAATGTTTATAGTCCTATTATACTGGAGTAAAAAATGTGAACTGAGTAATGGATGTAATATCTTCTCCTTTGGCTTACTTGAGTTTATTTCCCTGTTGTGCAAAATTTTATCCAGATTTTTAAACAAATTCATTTCACATTGGCTTTTTATTCTCCATTAACAGTTGCAACAGTTGAAGTTTGGAGAGTTTGCAGAGTGCATCTGCGTTGGAGAAAATGGGACATCATTTCCAGGGAACCAGGGTTCCTAAAACCAATTATGTTAATCAGAAATGTGTTGTAACTCCTCTGCCCTGGGAATGGTGTGATAGCAGGTTACCTTTAGCTTACTGACACACTTTAAATTCTGACAACTAAATACCAGCAACAGTTTACACACTGAGATCAGCTATTCCTAGTAGTCAGCAAACAGATTAAAAAAGATGAAACACTGAATGATTTTGTATCATTCTTTGCCGGTCTAAAAGTCGTAATGAACAAAGAGTTTCTATACTTGCTAAACTTAAGCATACACTGAAGATAAGCGTAAGCCTGAACGCTTTGCTGAGCTCATACTTGGTTGAGCACGTTTTTGCAGTTTTCCCTAATCTGGCCCACAGCTAACAGCTGACTGGTGATACCCAGAGGAACAACCAGGGCTCCAGAGTGGGTGTGGATGCTATTTTTGACCCACTTCAAGTGATTGCTTTTCACATTTTGTGTCAGTTACGTTACCATGATACAGAGACTCAACAAACAGGCCCGAGTTATCTTCCTGATTTAAGGACACCTCACTTTCTCAGATGTTTCCAAAGCCCTTTAGCTTTTCACACTGCATGATGGCCTTCTCATCCCAGACTGCCAAGCCAGCTGGTCACAATGAGTATCCATACATGAAATTCTATGATTCTATGAAATGAACAAGCCTTCCTTTGATTGAACTTGGGTCTTGTTTGCTCTTCCCGGCACTGGATGAGCATTATGTCTGCAGGGAGGGTTAGCCTTTAATCTGCGTGTTATTCTAACTTGTCTCCATCAAGACAGAGGCATGCCTCAGCAGGACAAGGTGCTGTGAAAGTTCAGGTTGCTGCTGTTAGCTTCTAGCAAAGGAAATTATTTTTCAGCCACCCATGTTGAATTGCCAGTAGCCAATGCAAAACCCTTTTGCCAAATGAAAGCTGCTGGACCACTGGCACTTAAAACTAAGATGCAGCCCAGCCAAATGACAAAAGCAAAGGCAAAATCTTAAGTTTCTCACTGAAGACTTGATCTCGTTAAGTTTGCCTCGTGAGAAATCTTTCTTCATGGTATTAGTCCTAATGATCGGAACACAAGCCCAATCTTTTTTCTACTGAAATTCCCGCTGAATTGAGTTAGAAGAAGCCAAACCTTGTGGATTACGCCAGTGAAAGAACATGCTAAGAGTGGGCATTATGGGCTTTGGAAGGAACAGAACAGAGTATGGTACGCAATTATATAATGCAGGATCACGCTCTTACACCAGCCTTTGGGTCTTACAAGCTTCCCTTCAAAATGAGTGGGACGGAGGCTGCTGAGGCTGTCAGTTCTGTACTGCAATACACCTGTGTCATATCCTCTGCTCCAACAGCTTTCCCAGCGTACCTGCCTGCCCACAAACCACACCTTCCAAAGGTCTTTATGACCTTTGTGTGGAAGTCTTGCTCTTTCCAACAAAAGTAAATGCAGCTCCCAGCTCACGAGGAAAGACACTCAGAGTATGACAACCTGCTGACACACATGATAGAAGTGCTTTCCCAACTCAAAATAGTTAGAATATCCCTATGAAATATTCTTTCTCTCATGACATGATGTTTTCTCATTATGTGTGTTGACATTTTTCAAACTGACCTCTGCTAGATATTTTGTTCCGGAGTCCCCTTTTAGTGGAACATTTAAACAATAACACTTTGAAGCATGCTCAGTCTCTCTTTTGAAGTCCATTCAGACTCTGCCCTAAGGTCAGCAGGCACATTCCAGCAATGATGCATGGACCATCTGCTGTACAAGTTTAAATCCCACTGGTCCTATACCTAGAGGTACTAACATGTTGCATAACTCGCACTGCAAAACAGCTTGCCAGCTCACATGGCCTCTGTATTTATTCCTATAGTTCTCTTATGCTCCCACTGGAGGGCCTGCACACAGTAACCTTTGAATGTGGTTTCTGGAGACTACAGCTTAATGAGATAAGTAATAAGGAAGGACACTTAAGTTCCTTTATTCAAAACCTTTGCTTTCCTTTGCTTATTTACACCCTGGCTCTGTGATTGCCAGAGCTTAGTGTCTGGCATCTCATTTAGGTGCCTTCTTATTCCAGACTTCTCACTTATGTGGACTCTGGCTAAGTTACCCTAAATACTGGTCCATGGCTGAGTGTCAATTGATGAACAAGGGAAAAGCAGGATGGTGCAATACAAAGAGTGAGTTTTCCAAGACAATGTCTATGATTCAGATGACCAGCAACCATTCACTTGGGTAGGAATCTGGCATAAGAAACAGGACAAAATCTCTGCCAAAATATGTCTTTGTCTATATATTTTATCCATTGTGTTTTAATGTTAACTAGTCATTATTAAACTTAACAATGTATTGGCTAAGGTTAATGTATTTCAGACTCAAGCACTGTTGGTCTTATTGATGCTATGTAAACATAGAAGAAGGAGTGGTCCCTGCCCTTGGGAGTTTAAAATCTAAACTTGGACAATACACTTCAAACATATGGTATATCCTGCAGGCTGAATTACCAAACTTCAATCAGCACTGGCCTTAACAATTAATTTATGTCGCACATATGTTCTACATTTGGAGGCATTAGCCCTGAAGGGCCCCTTGGAGGAAATGTGAGTGTGTGGACCTTTTGATGATGGCAGAAGGATGCAGCAACCAGCAGGAGGAGGCCAGTCCAGACCTCTGGGATGGAGTGTGGCATGAGGATAAGCACGGAAGAAGGACATAAATAGGGTACAACAGAGGGAGAGTCATGTAGAGTAAGCTAAGGAGAACAGCCATAGGAGAGCAAGTTTTTTTATGCACCTCTGGCACTAGTTGAGCACCAAAGTAAGTAAGGTATGTTTCCACCTTTTAGTATCTGTCATTTATTTAGATGCTTCCTTGGAAACTGAGCTCCCTGGAAAATGTGTCCTCAATGGTGGGTGCTGAGCACTAGACAATCTGGCCTGTTCATTTTCTCAGTACGTGGTTCATCTGTTCTAAGGAACAAGTCCTTCTGGAAACACTGGGGGAAAAAAAAGGCAGAAAGAAGTGTTGGGTACAGAAAAGCACTCAAGCTGCTTCAAGAGATAATGATCAATTAAGGTAGTACAAGCAAAATTTGGTACATCAGATGAAGTCAAATGTCTGGACGCCAGGAACCCTCACAAATATTGCAGCAGTATAGGAGGAAGGGTCAGCATAGGTTAAAGCACTGAGTCAGATAGGAATTGGATGATTTCCTTTAAATGCCTCACTCTGGAGCACGGTGTGGACCAATCAACTTTTCAGGTAGAGCCGCTCTGACCTCACTGTCATTTCTGATCTCTGTGAACTAAAGCAGTTATCTGGAAATGGTGTCACCCCCTTTTCATCCCCTGATCTTGTCCTCATATCTCCCTGGTGGGATCATGTAAGAGGATTGGGTGGGCCAGGAGGGAGCAACTTCATTATCTGATCACTAAAAGCCATGTTCATTAGGAGGCAGGCATCATAACCAGAACAAAATGAGTGGATTTGCCATTAAAACAGATATTCTTGTAGGGTTTCCTCAGCACAACTACATCTTTTATGCTAACAAAAGCAATTTAGAGACATGTTCAGTAACTCCTGAGCTTCAGTCCCAGCTCCAACACGAACTCTGAAGACAGTATAATCCTCTTGTTTCCTACTATAAGGCTTCAATCCTCTACTGCCATAAATCAGCCTAAAAACTTTCACATGAGTTAGTGTTACACCACCTGAAGATTTAATATGAAAACTGGAGCACCGCGGAGCTGGGTCCTGCAGAAATAAGCAACAAAACCTCATCCCCAGAGATGCTTGCAAGCCAAAACAGTAAGACATGTAATTGTGAGCTGTTTTCATGATTTTTCAGGCTCACAGAGTGGTTACCTCCTGACAGGACATGTTCCTCTGAGATCCAGGCTGAAGATGGATATCTCTCCAAATAATTAACCGTCTCCAGTTGCTGCTGCCAGAGAAGGGAGGGAGCTTTGCAGTGCCCACCACACTGCTATAGATTAATTTTATGGAGGAGCAGCCAGAGACTTGTTTGGTTCTCAATCCAGTTCAAAGGGGCCAGATCAGGAGCTGGTAATTACTCTAAATTTAAACAAGGTTCCTACTTCACATCCGTTGCCATTTTCTAGTTATGTTTGCCCTCTCCTTGGTAAATAGCTAACATTTTCTTGGAGACAATCTCATTTCTTATGCCAGTGGCAAAATAAACCCTAGCTTGTCATGGACACGTCCCTTCCAAAGAAGTACCACAAAAATGTCTGAAACCCTATAAACTCTGTTAATGAGTCTAAATCTCCGTAAGAATTTTTTCTCCCTTCCTCTTCCTTCTTTTCTCCTTGCTCTGACAAGCTGATGAGTAGGGAATGGTTTAAAATACCACAATATCCATGGCAGGACATCAAGAAAGAAAAAGAAACAGGGTTTTGAAATACTTTGTGTAAGGCTCCAAGCACATGAGATGGTGCTTAACTGGCTGGACTTCACCACACGGCAGTCAGATGATCTCTGCAGCTTTGGGAAATAAGAGAAACTCTGGAGAAGGGTGGGGGGGAAACGGTCTCTGCCACATTGGTCTTTATTGTCTTATGGATTTTATCACAGTATTGTTCTTTATTTCCTGCTATTTATAGGCTCTCATGTTTTGTGCTGCTTTCATGTTTGCGTTATCTGCCTTCCCACGACATGTTTCACCCCAGCCCTTGCCCACAGCTGAATCCATAAAGGCCACACCAATGGTTATGACTGGCACATCAGGGCTCATCCTGTCTCCAGGCAATGTGTGTAAACTGCCCTTTTCTGAAGCACTAAGCGGTCCAAGATGGGCAGCCTAAATGATGGTGATTGCTCTGCATGCTCTTATGTAAAGGATTCAAGCAGTTTGCCACTGGGCTTTTGGGCATCAAGCGATGATATTTTTTAAGAACCTTGCCCATGTGGCTGTTTCCTTCAAAGGCCACGCTTTAAAATGGATTTAAATGATTGGTCCTTCCGTATGTGACTTGATGATAAGCTCTGGAAAACTTCACTTGAATTATTTTATAACTCTCATCCCTGTGCAAGGTGCTGCAGAGAGCGTGTGCTGCAGTGGCTATTCTCATCCCAATTGTCCTTGGTTCAGGGATGTAACTGCTCTGAACTGAACTAGCTAAAGTCAAGTTAGTTCTGGTTCGAACCACACGATGAGGTTTGTAAAAATTGGTTGGATCTCTGCCCTAGCCAACTTACTGCCTAAAAGATGGCCTTGAGAGGCCATGATAATGGAAGTAAAAATGGGAGAGGTGCAAAATAATGCTGAAATCACTGAAGTTAGTGATTTACTCCTGTGTCCTTGTACCTCACCCCACAACAGCTCCCAGGCAGCTGAAACACAGCACCAAGGCTCTCCATCAACCCAAAGCGTGCATTATTGCACCTGGTGTGTGGAGCAGCCTGCCTTGGAAGCAACCAGACAGTTCAGTGCCAGTAATAACAGGGAAAAACCCTTAACTTAAACAGGGAGAAACATCAAACCTTGCTTTGGGACCCTTTCACAATAACTATCCAGCAGCTGCTGTGGAATTGCATAGAAAATGAAACACTTTCCTGGAGATGAAGCCAGGTCTGGCCAGCTTTGGATAAGTAGATTTTTGGGCAAGTTGCTGGCCACGTTTTTCACCTGTAGGTTAGGGTGAGAGCCTCAGAACATCATTCTTCTGTATCAGAGCAGCATAAAGGCTTCTGCATGTCAATCAGAATCATTCCTTTTTGCATCAAATTGTGTCTGTTCTGGGAAGATCTTTTGAAAAAAGAGGCAGTTTTTTTTCTGAAAGCACCATGAAGTGCAGATTTCTTATTCAAACAGGTTTCTGCAGTTTTCTTTGACTCTGTAGCAGCCAGACTGAAAGAGGAGACATGACAGAAATAGAAAGCATCCAAATGCACCCAAATGAGAGAAGATAAGCACAGTGCAGAGATTTGGACATGGCCAAGTGCCACATTAGGGGCTGTTGCTCACATTAGTGAGACACAGGACTTTTGCTGAGGTGATGCTAAAAAGCAAATTTATTTAAATGCATGAGCATCACTACAGCAAATGCCTCCGAGGTGCCAGTGAGCACCAAAAGCTGCCATTTAAAATTTTTAGTGTCCATTTTTAGAAGCCATCCATTTCACCAGATGCAAAGAACATGGGAAAAACTACGTGGCAATCCATTCTCAGGGTGGGAGAAAAAAAATGCCACTAGGAATTCCACAAGGCTGGAAAACAAAGGCGAGGCCAACTCTCATCCCATCCGAGGAACAACTGAAAGTGTGAAACCAATGGTTTCCAGCAGAGACTGCTGCAGAGGCTCAGTTGGCACTGTGGGTCCGAAGCAGCTGCCATAAAACACAGCCAGCCTCTCAACAAGTGCTGAGTGCCTTGGTGGCTATGGGGAGTGTGGATGGGGCTGGTACCTCTCCTAAGCTCAGCAGTTACGTTCTCCTTCTGCCTTTTGTTTTGGCTGATGGAAATGTGACTGTTCTCAGCTCAGAGGCTGATACAATCCAACTCCTGTTTATCTTCTAAGAAGTGCTTTTCAGTGTGTCATCAGTTCTTCTCCTGCCTCCACCTAATGCGCATTGACAGGTTGTGGTAATTTTCCAGTCAGACTCCGAAATGGTTATTCACACTTCTATCATGGCAAGATTAGATTATTGTAGTTCTTTTTTTGGCCAGCTTCCCACATCGGGCTCTGCACAAACTCCAGATGGTGTGAAATGCGGCCGGCAGGATTTAAGAAGGGCCAGTCTCACCCGTTCTGTTAAAACCACTACCTTGGCAACTGGTTAGATATCAAATTGATTTCAACACTGTCCCTTTCCCCGCTGCTCTCAGCAATCTTTTGACTCATTGCGGTGCTGAGCACCTTACCCACTCACTACCTGGTAAGTTACTTCTCTTAAGAGTGATTGCAAGGAGGCGTGGGTAGCTTAAACTTGATTTCCATCTGCCTGTTCTCTGCAAAAGCCTGCACAAAAGCTGGATACTGCAATGACACCCTTTGCAAACGTTAGATGAGAGCGCCAGGAAGCGATGAGCTTCTGCAGGGCACATCAGGGGACACAAGCTGCCTGTGCATGTTCCAATATGCCATATTCTTTGTCAACAGTGGCTGCACAAACAATTAATAGGGTAATAACTGACTGCACAGTTTGTGCACAGAAGAGCACAAAGAAAACACTCCTGCTTTAGTCTCCTTAAAGCTTTCTTTCTGTGAAAGAACACAATACCAAAGGCATACTCCTTCATATTTCATTTGCTTTTAAACTGAGTCCAAGATTTAAAACCTCCACTGATTTAGTTCACAATGGGTGAATTCCTGCAGGCCTTTAATGCAAGGGAAAAGTCTTGGGAAGGCTGTAACAGAAGCCTAACAAAGGACGATCAACTGCTAATTACAAAGCAGAATATGACTTGCTGTGTAAGAGCAGGAAAGACTGGAGATAGCTTTTGCTGTACTGTGGAATGGCATGGCAAACACAACGCATTCTGAGCTCTTTACCTTCCCCATCACTGCTGCAGGGAACCTGTGACTTAGCACTCATGGCTGCAAAAGCTTGTGGGTATTTTGTGTGTGTGTGTGTGTGAGAGAGAGAGAGAGACAGCTGACACAGACTGTTTGCTTTGGAAAAAACAACCAAACCCTTTTGTTTTGCATGAAGGGGGTGAAAAAAAAAATGTACATAAAGGATTACACTGACTCTGCAAACTGCCACTGCATAAGGAAGAGAGAGTGGCAGTCAGCTCTGGGGTCACGCTGTCATTTTAAACCTGCAGTGCAACCTTCATTTTAGAAATTCAGAAGCCTGGGAAAGCGTTGAAGAGACAAAATGTTTCCCTGTGTGTATAAAAGGACATTATTAAGAGAAAAGATAGTGTGAAAGAACAGGTGAAGACACGGTGGCTAAGCTGAAATCACCACAATTTGTAGTTTAGAGAAAATGAAACACAGGCCTTGGACTGGAGAGCTTAGCTGATCTGCACTTGCCGAGGGATCAGGAAATGTGCAGGGACCTCATGTATCACTGTTATGCACTCATCAAGACATGCTGGACTCTACCAGTGGGTGGGCTTGAGGTGTCTGAATATAGATATCTGGAAATATCTTAAATACCTGGAGTCACCTGAGACACCTGCATGGGGCTGACAGATGAAATGCAGGACCTACAGGAGACCAACATCCTCTTTTAGGGATGGATGGAGCACATGTGGGACACAGGGAGGCACTGTAGTATATCACAGCGTGTCATTCAGGGCCAGATACATAAGGGTCAGCATCCCAGAGTATATTCCCAGAGTATCTACTCTGAGCTTCTTTCACTGCTGAGAATTGAGCCTTGAATGCATTCTGTGCATTTCAAAAAGCTGCCCAACAGGAGCCCTTGGAAAGGTAACGTGTGCTTGTTTCAGCAAGAAAATCATAAAAAAGACTACTCTGTATGAAGGCCTAACATTCAGACACTTAAAAGGTCTCCATTACTCCAGTTCCCATGGCCTTAAACAGCTGAGCAGCCTGTGCCATGCACCCAAACTACTCCAGGCTGCATCCAACCATCGATTCATTCAGCACATGTATGTGATGGGCCACGTGACAGACTGGAGAATCAGACAGCAGAACTCACCCCACTGCACGTCTCATAGTCCACCAGCACAAATACATGCCATTTCAGGCCAAGTTCTTTACCAGATGAAAGGAAGGCTCTCTTGATAAGATAAACAGCACAGTGAGTGTTACTGCCCTCAGCTGTGAACATGAATACTCAATGCACCAGGTGGCTTAAGCTGCTGTATAGCTTTCAGGCATCCTTTCATGTACTTAATTCTCTTAGTAAATTTGGAAGGATTTTTTTTTTCCAGAGAACACATTTTCCAGCAGTTCACAACATAAAGCATCACACATTGTGAACTCTCTCTATCTGACTACAGCCAAGACTGGCAGAGCTCAGATATCCCTGCAGATCCATTTTTGAACACCTGGAGAAAAGCACATGCAGAAGTTGTATGCTGTATTCTCTATATACCACCACTATGACCATAAATGTAAATGACTACACAAACCTCAGGTTGTTTGCAAACCCAGCTGAAGAGCAAGTAGAAAAATGAATGAACCATATATTAAAATGTTCTTACAGAGCATTTAAATAGAAGAATGTATGGTCTACATAGGAAGGCCATATCTTCACGTGGTGTAAATTAGCACAGCTCCATTATAGAATTACTTTAGTCTTTGCCAATGAGGATTTGGTCCAGGTATGTGTGTGAGGATGCCTGCCTTTACCATGGAAACACAACACCTGAGCAAGGGACCACATGAGCAGCTTAACAGCAACTGTATTAAAACTTGACAGGGCAGGAAAGAAAAATGGAAACAATTGCTCTAATTGAAACTACAGGGGGTGTGTAAGTAGGGCAGAATGCACGGTAATTACCTGAGCTGGAGCTGGGCCAGTACACCAACACTAACACTCCTGCTCTATGGGACTGTGAAAGCCTAAGTAAACAGGATTTTGGTTTTCCATCTTTGGCTAAAATGGTTGTTTACACAGAAACAGAGAGCTGTGCAAAAAGACATGGGGTGTGCTCAATTCTAAGGAACAAACTGGCGCTGCAAGCTGAGGAGCTGAATTCCCACCCCTCCTGGCACTGAATGGCCAAGAGAGGTGATGTTACCTGGAGGAAATGCTTCCTGCCTTAACAGTGGAGCTGTGTGCCAGCATAGCACTGTCTGGCTGCAGAGAGGAAGCACCATGTTAGTGCAAATAAAAACAAGGTTCTGTTTACCCAAGTAATGGGGAACACTCTGGTCACCTGAAGGTTGGATGTGCTCCCAGCTCGCTCTGCAGCTTTGTGGGATCCACTCCTATGCCTTCCTCCCGACTCCCCACTGCCACCTCTCCTCTTTACATTGCTGCGGGGAGAGGCAAGCCTGCATGGAAAGCTGTGCACAGACTGGTTTATGGAAAGTCCATTTCCCATGCTTCTGGGAATTCCCAACCATAGGGAGCATGCGAACTATGAAGCTAATGGTTAACAGTAAAATGAAAGTCCACTGATAGTACAGGTAAGGGATAACTTGGCTGGTGCGACCTTGATGTATTAGCTAAGAAGCAGCTACTGTGCCTGTGGGAACTACTAGGTGAAGGACAAGAGGGGAATGGCTTTAAACTAAAAGAGGGGAGATTCAGGTTAGATGTTACGAAGAAATTCTGTACTCAGAGGGCGGTGAGGCAGTGGCACTGCTGCCCAGAGCTGTGGGTGCCCACCCCTGGATGTGCTCAAGGCCATGGACAGCTTTGGGCAGCCTGAGCTGGTGGGGGCAGCCAGCCCACGGCAGGGGGATTGGAACTTGGTAAGGTCTTTAAGATCTCCTCCAACCTAAGTCACTCAATGGTTCCATGAAGTCCTGGATCAACAAAGCTCTTTTTCCAAGAAAAGATAGTGGGCAGTGGCTCGTCCAGCATTCCTATCCATTGCCCAACAAGAACATCCTAGTCACATAACAGAGGAACAGCTTCCAACATCTGCCCCATCACCAACCATTGTTTCATGACTGTGCCATGTCTGCCAGCAAGCACCACTGCCTGCCAGCTGTTAGTCTGCCATTTCAGAGCTATGTGTCCTCTTCAACCAGCACACACGTTTGAACCTGTGACCCATAGGTTCTGCAGACCATCACAAATCCCTTGAGACACACGGTTCCCCATAGCCTCGCAGGTTGTTTTCAGTTAGACAAATTCAAATGGCTGCCACAAAAGCTTAATCTCTTTCCAGCCACACTCACGCTGAGTGTCAATAGGAAAAAGTCCCATGAATACGACTGATAATTACAGAGCTGTGGCTGTAGCAAAGAACAAAGTATAATGCAGGCTTGAATACTCAGGAAATTGACTGCTGATATGTTTCCATTCATTGTTTTGTTCTCTGTTCTCAGCGTTATATTAAAATCTCCTACTAAGAATGAGCTTTCTTGTTTAATGGAACTTGTCAGTTAAAGGAAATCTGCTAGAGTTGTTTGATCTATTCTTTAAAAAATAATATTAATTGCAAATTTAGCACGTCCCTATCTTAGCAAATCATTTGAAAACTAAAGTGGGCATTTTTGGAACTTGTTATCCAGAAAAAATCATGGCCCATCACTTTCCAAGTCATTCACTGCCCCTTTGGTCCAGCTATTGAGTCCTGGCTGCTCATTTGGTATGGTGATCGATCGTACCAGCCACCTGACACTGTTTTCTTGATTGTGTCAGAGGAGAGTGATAGGAGGGAATCACAAAGAGTAAACATGGCGTGAACCTCTGGTCATAAGAAAATGTGGGCAGCTTTGCAATCTGTGAGCGTTTTCATAACATCCTGACAACCATATCAACTTACTCAAGTGTGACCTCACACCCACAGTGCTTCTGTCTGCCTCTCTATTAGTGTAACTAGATGTCTATTTTGATTCCATCTGACTCCTAATTAAATACTTAATTTGTATGTTTGCTATTCATCCTGATTCCTAGCATGTGCCCTCACACTAGAAATCTTAACATCATGCTTTGAAACATCCACTGCTGAATCTGGATTTCCAAATTCTCACAGTTCAATGATATTTAAATCCAGAGGTTTTCTGTGGTTCCTTGCAGACATAAAAGAAGCACTAAGAAAAATCAGTGCTAGTGGTCAATTAGGATTTCATGTAAGTAAGCCAAAGTCTGTCCAGTTATTTCAAATTGTTGGTTCTGAATCCTCAGCAAAAATCTGGATTGGTTCACATAAACATTTCTTTTGAGAGTGCCTTCCTGCTTCCAATTATATCAGAATGATGGAAGAAAGGGGAAATAACCTTCCCCTTTCCAGAGTTCATATATTTAGATATAATATACTCTATCATCATCAGTGCTCAATGCTTTTCACTGGGCAATCTCAGAGGCTTTTGGAAATGCTCAGGTGTCCGTGTGTTCACAGGTGCCATCACTTCTAGGAACTGGACTTCACAAGTTATAAGGCCCCTCCCAGGAGGCAGTCAGCATTGCAGCAAAGCCCGAGCATCCTCCCATCCTAACAGTTCTGGCAGGCACTCAGAGATGCCTCCTGTCCCTGGTGACAGCAGCTTGGTTTATACTTGTGCCCATTCATGTAATTTGCATCACCTTGTCCTTGCTGGAAACGTTGTCCCTGTGCTACATGCCTCCATCGGCTTTGCTGACACAGAACAGCCATCAATGGGCTTGGAGCAGTGAGACACCCCAAAAAGGTGCCTTAATGAAACGACATGCCTCAGCCACGGCCGTTCATGCTCTCAGGGAGTCTGGGCTCTGTTTCTGGCCATGTGCTACCCTCCCTTACTCCTGACTAATTCAGGCAGCTCGAGTCACGGGAATCTCCTCTAAAATAAAACCGTTCCTACCCCACCCCAATCCTGTGTGAAAACAAGGGCAGAACTGTTCAGAACACCCCCAGGGAAAAGAAATCCGACCAGGAGCTGACCTCCTTCCAACCCTGGGTGCTGGGGGCTGAGGTGTGGCCCCCCACCCAGCACCCCGGCTCATTCCAGCACCTTCTCCTCACCCCTCCCTCAGCAACAGCCTCCCACGCGGCTCCTGCCTTCCTGCAGCCCATGAAGAACCCTCTGTGTTCCCTCTGTGAGTCATGCCAGCAGGCTGCGGGACGGTGACATCAGCCCTCAGTGGGGCCGAGCAGGCCAAGGGTTTGTTTGGGGCTTTGTGCTGGGTATGAGGGCCAGGACCGCGTGGTGGAACATCAGCACACGCTGCAGACACCTCTTCCTTCCATGGGGCTGATGCTCCACCTCAGGCCAGGGCACAGAGGGTGCGGCTGCCTTCCAAGACTACAGTAAGAGCTGTTTATGGGCTTGAAATTTCCTTTTTGCAATACTGGTGAACAATTCCCTCTTCCAGAAAAGCTGTTTTGTAGTACTGCAGGAAAGCTCTTCCACCGGCAGCAGTGCAGCCCCATAGCTCTGACCAGAGGGTGGCACAGGTATTTCGGTCAGGAGATCAAATGCCTTTATGACCTCGAAGGACACACAAAGTCAGCTCAAGAGCTCTCAGCTGTACAAACAAAACGCTGCCACCTCAATGATAAGAGGGTGCCCATGCCAGGGCAGAGCAGGGGGGAAGAAGGATGCAGCAGATAATGGTGAGCTGGGAAGCCTCATGCAGCTCTGGTGCTGCCGTTCCAGGAGATAGGCACTGTACACGCTTCAGGCCAGTCCCCTCCCCTGGTGGCAGGAGCAGCCAGCCTGGCTTGCCAGTGCTTTGCTACAGACAATGTTTGCAGTGAAGCATTTTCTACCCATCTGCTTCGAGCACTGCTGTAGGTCAGTGCTGGCATAGAGGGGTTTGCCACCAGGACCTGGTGTCAAAATGCACAGCCCTCTCCGTGTCCAGCAGGGAAGGGTGAGCTCCCTCCATCTGACATTGCTTTAGAACACAAGTAAGACAATGAGGCAATTACAGGTCAAGAGGCACAAACCAAACATCTCAGTTCCAATGAGGAGAGTTCTGCTTTTCCTCTGAAAGACTGTTCAGAGCCCACTATTTTGGCCCTGGTTGGGACTCAGAATAAAACTCCAACCTGCAGTTCTGCTTCAGATTTGACTAAACCTCCACGAAAAGGTCAAATACTTTTTTGAGATTCCAACACAAGAGCCTTATGGCTCCTATGGCTTTCTGAGACCTTTTTTTATTCACAACACTTCCATTGCCTGAACCCAAATCCTTCCTATCCTCCAACCCTGGCAAAGACAATCTGCAGCCAAGCAACAGCCCCTTAATTTTTCCTTCTGGACACACAGAAGCTGTTGTTTCACTGCTGAATGAAGTCAGGTTTCATCAGCTAGTCTACCGATTTGCAGATTTGGGTGGCTGTCACAGGCTTGCCACCATCAGCCTCTCTGCCACACACCACTTGGGCCCTTTGGCCTGGCCTGTGCAGTGGCTCCTTAAAGCCATGCTGATCAGGGAACCGAGCTGGTTGAAATGAATTGGAAAAAGAAAAGAAAGCAAGGTCCTTCTTACAGGGTACTTTGTTCATGGGTTTTGATCCTTATCAGTTCCTGGTATGGCTTGCTGCAGAGTCACAGAAATTGTTATTTAGGCACAACTAGGAGAGATGTGTGCTAACATCAGAGATGGAAACACCTCAAAGTACTGTTACTAATGAAGCTTCCTTGTCTTCAATCCATGGCCAGAGTTTCCTATCTCTGACTGACGTGACCCACGAGATAACGGTAACTTTCCAGTAAACAGCCAATTCATTTCACAATTTGCACATCATGACACATCCCCCACATACCAGAAAATCAGCTCTACAAACTCCTTTAGGGCCTTAAAAGATTCCTCATGCTTCAGTTTTAGTTTTTAAATGACCATAAGCATTCAACTGAGCTGTAAGCAATTAAAACAAGACATAGCTTTGGCAATAAACAAAATATTTTCCCCAGAATTTGCTTAGCTGCCCCATTCATGGACCTGTGCCTTTGGAATGGGGAACGCTCTGGGATTCCAAAGAACACAAATAACAACAACATCAAGACATTCCATTTTACTGAACGAAACAGTGATATACCAAAACACTCACGATACATTATCACTGCCTGTGCAGGAGTGTGGGTGGGAGGCTGCAAGAAGAGACAGATAGAACAGCTCCTACACGTGCTTTTTTCCTCTGTGCTGCTATTTGCCTTCTGCCCAAGAAGCGCAGCAAATATATTAATATCCAACTGAAAAATGAGCTGAGGTAATTCTATCTATGAGCATGTGATTGGTCCTGCTGCCTCAAATGTTTTCCCTCTTGGTCCGTATCTGAATCTCACACTGACTGACTCACACTGCAGCCACATACGTCACTACTACCCAGCAGCATCAGACCATCATTTGTTTCCTTTTGGAACGGGATGTTCTATAACAGCTCCAACTCCCACTCGACGGTTTATGAAATTGCAGTTCTTTCACATGCCTCCTTTGTTCCTTGTTTATGAGGTGTTAAAGCAGGAGCAGAAGCGGCCTGAGCTCAGGGATGCTGCATCTGAAACCAAAGGGATTTGGCTTTTAGGAGGATGGAAGTGAGATGGTTCTTGGTACATTGTGGAGTTTGTACTTCACACAGGCAAACAAGGGCAAAACTGTTGCTTCCAGCATTGCTGCTTGAAGTACATCCCCGCATTTCATCTGCAGGGCTCCTTGCACAGCCAGGGAGAAATTACACCATACAGGAAAGTAGAAGCCATGGACAAGCTGGCAGAGCCATTAAAGCAGAACCAGCTCTGCTGCTGAGCTCCTGAGTGTGATGGTCAATATGCAACACTCCCTGTTAAGCACTGGCTGGTTTGCTCTTCTCCTCCTATGATGCTATCATAGAAACAAAAAGCTTGGAAGAGACCTCTGTGATCAACTAGTCCAATTATCAACCTATTTTCACCTGTGTTTAGCCAGCACAGCCATTCCTAGTGAAAAGGTCAAAACCAAAAAAAAAAAAGAAAAAAATCTCTTATTTTCTACTACTGACAATGAAAGGGGAAAAGATGATTTGGAGAGAATTCAGAAAAGTGAGACATATTTTCAAACTGCACGTAGCATTTCTCTAAGAAACAGAAAAAAGAAACAGAAAACCCTAATAGTCAATGGAGGTGTTTAATCTGACCTCTTGGACCTCTGTCCAATTTACATTCACCAAGGTTAAATAAATAAGCATTAAAAAACCCAAAGCTATAGCACTGTCCTGCATGGAGCCAAGACCTTACGTAAAGAGGCTCAAGTCACACGCACCTTTCCTTTGACCTAGAGGCCAAGCACAGCTCTGTCCAGACCCAATTATTAAGTGAAAAGACCTTCATGGCTGCACTAACTTGCATTCATCTGTCTGAGAAATCTTTAGAAACCACTGCAAAATCACATCATGACAGCTTGGTGCTCACTGCAACACCCTCACATGCAGCAGGGGCTGGGGAGAGCAGTCAGTGCTCCTGCCCTGGAGCATTTTTGGGACAGCCCCAGGAAGCATCCTAGTAAGCTTCAGGCAGTGCTGCAGTGCAGGAGTCACACTGAGCAGGCTCTCAGTGCCAGCCCTGGAGCTTTGGCAGCCATTAGGACAAAAGAATCTATAAATGCAAGCCATTATCACCTTACAGACGTCACCTACACCTTCACCTGGACTTACCTGGCTTGATCTGGAGGGCAGTGTTCCTCTCGACATTCAAAATGAACGCATGCACTAAGGAATACGAGGCGTCTCGTGCACAGGGTATTGTTCTGGATTTCGGATTTCTTCGGGGTTGTCTTGGCAACAGAGAGGGTTTGCTGCTAGAGGTGTGTGAAACACTGGGCAACAAAAAGCAAAGCGGTTCCCAATTGCTTCATTCCATCACCTGGTCAAACTGGACCAGACTTCAGCCTGCTGGGATGCCGTTCGTCAGCAGGGCAGCTGCTTTTCCCTCCCACCAAAGCACTGCAATTTGGAAAAGAGCAAAAATAACCTTCCTCTCTGAGAAACGATGTCTGCTCAGACATCCTGACCTCTTCTGTTCACTTTCTCCCTTCACAACAAGGAGTACATCCTTGGAAAGCAACAGAACAAATTATGGATGGTATTCAGCAAAATTAGTTGGCCCGGTTTGTTGCTCGGGTTTGTTGAGTGATTTTAATTTCAGTTATGGAAATTCTAAGCAATTTCAGTGAAGCCAATGGGGTTACCTTGGGCAAATTCCAGTATAAATGAGTTTGCCAGTTAGCCCCAATTTGAGCAACTCTCATCTGCATGGAGAGAGGAGAAACTGACCAGCAGCATCCACCCTGCTCACCCTCTTACTGAGCACACAACTTCATTCACTGCACTTCATGAGGTCCAGGAATTAGTCTGGAAAGCTTTTAAAGCATCTTTAGAGGCAATTTCACATCACTTATTCATGTCACTTGCCTTTATTTTTACTTACTGAAGGCATTAAAAAAATTAACCCAGACAGCTGTTCAAATTCCTCAATTTTTCATGTAGCAAAAGGAAAAAAAGTCTGAACAGCTGTATCAGTAAAACACAAACCAGGTGGCCTCCCTAAGGCAAAGTTTGTATGAAATCTGTAAGATAATGTTTTTATTATCTGAGTTATTGTATTTCGTTTTTATTGCTTTGCTCTTGTGGATTCTTAAAGAGGCACTGGCCATTTATTTCTCACCTTCCTCCTCAACTTGCAACATTTGAGCCCTACTGTAACTCAACACAGATGATAGTGTGATATTCTTCTAGATGTGTGAAAAATCACTCTTTCAGCATAATATCCCTGAATATATTCCAAAGTCTTAAATGAGATTTAAGGCTGGGTGAGAAGCAGTTTCACAGATTTGGCCTTTCTATGGGGCCCAAACCCTCCACCTCATTCAGCCACCCAAGCTCATCTGCTAAATCCCTTCCACACAAGCCCTGCAAAGGGTGTGCTAGGACTGCTATAGCGTGGCTTGCTGATTTGTGCCATTGTTTTCCATAAATTGCTTATTGATGCTTTCTCGCCCAACTTCCATCCTTGGATTAAGAACTCCGGGGGTAATATTGCTAATTCTAAATCCCTATCCAATCCAATCCAATCAAGTTATATTGTTGAAGTTGCTTTTAAACTTATAGAATAACAATAACGTATAGCAAAATATCTGAAATTTTTCTTTTTTTTTTGCTTAAGAAATAAAATATCAAAAAATACTTGCACATGAGAAGGACCATCTTCCAGGGGAAAACACAACAGAAACACCACTGAGTCTAAAGGAGAATTCCATTCTCCTCTAAATGATTTGCTTTTGGTAAGCCTTCCTCATGTTCAGTAGGTGGATGCAATTCCCCATCTATGTACTAAGCCTGTGTTATTGCAATTCCAGCATGATATATGTTTATTTGGAGTCTAACAAGATCATGAATCAGGAAATAGCACTGTACTTTATATTATGTATTTATTTATTGTGTTAGGATGAAATTTACCTGGGTCTAGAGAACAAAATTAGGCTGTTATAGCCCTTGGTTTCAAATAAGTTATTTTCCTCTCAATGCCTATGCCCTGTGGATAGAAATTTATTTCATCTGTACTGAATAAGAATTCTTCCATTCTCTCACAGCTAAGGCAGCCTCCAGATATCATTTCTATACCTTATCTCATACATCCAATTTTGTATCTATTACCTGAATGCCTGAAAATATCTCACATAACACCAACGATCACAGAGTGGAAATGTCCACAGTTTGTGGGAGATTTTTTTGTTCCTATTCAATCTTTTGGTAACGAAAAAAATCCCTGCTCATTAGTTTGGTGTCTTTGGTGACCCTGTCATACTTCTGACCTCCACCTACCCATTGGCTTCTATGAGCTGAGTGGCCATTGGAAAGAGGAACAGTTTACGGGACTCCAATTTGCAAAATCACAGTTGTTTTCTGAAGTGTGACACACAGTGAGCAATGAAAAAAGACCTTAACTGGAAGATGTATTAATACATGTAAAAATAGGGGAAGTGAAGTGGAAAATTACATTACAGAATATAAGAGAGCTTGATGTATTTAATAATACAACAGTAATTATCTTTAATAATACTAAAAATATCACAAAAAATATTATGACTGCTCTGTTAAGTGCTCAGACTCTGATTGCTGTATTTGATAACTCTGCAAGAATTTAAGTCTCAAGGTCTTTCTTTGTGAGACTAGGTAGCATTTTTACACAAAACGCAGGAGAGAAGTCAAACAAATGACAAACTTATTTCATACAGAGGAGTTATAAAATCATCAAGCAAGTAAAAGTTTATTCAGTTAATTGGCAAACACCCAGCAAGGATTTCACAACACTGTCAGCAGGGTGCTGAAATACTAAAACAAATAAGCAAACAAAAAAAAAAGCCCAACTGCCAGCTACCAAGTGCTCAGTTCCAGAGAAGTGCTCTTATTTAAGAAATACTTTCTTGAGTATTTTTTAGATAAGTTGCTATTTATCAGCACATAATTACGTTCTTCCTGGAAGCAAGGTCCATGCAAGTTTCTCAACACATCCTAAAATTCACCATTTTCTGATTTCTTCTTGCTCAAGCACCAGGAATAGGAAGAGTGGAAGCAATATATACAGCCATGAGGTGTACTAAAATAATATTTGTATATCATTTAGTGACTCGAGCTAAGATAGTGAGCATCAGAGTGGGGTGAATTAACCAGCTGTGGCTTCTGTCACTACTTTATTTGGACAGAGAAATTTCTTAAGGTGGATGGATGTTCACACAAAGCAGGAGCACAAAGAGGCTCATGAGAAATTTAGAAAACCCCGTAATAAAATGAAATCAAGGTATAACCTATGTGAAGATAATGAAAGAACACCACTGACATCCAGTAAAACCCTGGTGTAATTGTGTTGGTCATGGAGCCTTCTTTGAAACAGAACGTTTCTGAATTTCTGCTCCATGATGAATCTTAGGAATAATCTGGAGATCTAGGAAATACTTCACCTTACCTTCCTGCACACACAGGAGTACAGCAACAATGCAAGTGTAAACACCACTGGTGCCAAATATTTCATTTGTCAACGTGCAACGATGCATTTTGTATCAGGATTACATTATAACCAAGATTAATTATAGTTATTACTGAAAGAGAACAGGGCTGTCTCCAGCAACTCTTTAACAACAACAAAAATTACTTATTTAAATAGCAAAATGTAGCTCACAAGCTTTGTTTGCACTGGGAAGCTCCTGCAAACAGCTGACCCACCAGTGTTCACACAAAACAAATGGTACCACAGCTGCTTTTAATCTGCTAGATACTAGAGGGTATCTCCACCCTGGGAAACAGCACCAGGTTTTTGGAGAAGGAGCTACCTGTTGATAGAGATTTTATGAGAATTGTAACTTTTCAGCAAAACAAGCAATCACTGAGTGTACCCCAGGTTCTCTTAGGAGTAGGGAAACATCTCACCATCATTATGTCAAGGAAACTATCATGCAGTAAGAATTCAAGCTAAGTCTTGAGTGGCACTAACAGCATGAATTACACTACAAGGTAGCTTGCACCAACTGTACCAACTGACTGCTCCAAAGAATGCTTCTGACTGACACATTCAGGCCTGCTTTCTTGCTTAGAAAGAGAAAACAATCCCTGTAAAAAAGCAAAAACTCATGGCTGTCATACTCAAAAGACACACTAAGAGCAGGATTCAGCCCAGTAAAACAGAAAAGCATAAGTAACATGCACCACTTGAGTCTTGCTGACTCCTACCATGATAAAACCTTTTTCATTAGAAGTAAATTTCACCAACTGAGTAATGAGGCAGACTCTCCTTCCAACAACAGGATGAGACCTTTCTGAGTCAAATATAGTTTATAAGGTCAAAGTCATTAAGCGTGGCTGAGCTAACCAATCATGCCAAGTGAACCCATCACCACTAAGTGATGTCAAAAAAAAAAAACAAACACATGAAGAAAACCAAAAGCTTAAAATTTGGAACAGTACCGAGACTGAACAACTTTACTTTCTACACAAACAATTTGTCATAAGGAACAAAAACACTAAATGTGACAAGGAAACTCTTTTGCTGAAAATTACATGGCCAAGTTATATGATTGCATTGCTTGTGCTCCCTGCTCCTCTTCCTCCTCCTGGGTTTCTATCTAGGAAACACTTTTCAAAACATGCTGGTTCAGGTACCTCTTTCAGAATCTCAGTGCTCAAAGGTTTATTACTATAAATGCTTCAACTATAAAATTCCTAAGGAAATTACACTATCATCTTTTCCTGCTGAGTCTCATCTAGGAATTTAAAATCCTCTAGTGTGGGAGAAGGCTCTGATCACAAACTTTATTTTGCTTTTCCATTAAAAGCAAAAGAGGAAAATTTAGGTGAAAAACTCCAAAGTCTGGGAAAGGAAGACAGGAAACAGCAAGACCAGAGAGGTTGAAAACCAGTACCACATTGCTGAGTCTGGAAAATACGAATGTTTGCTCAAGGCAAAGTACATCACCAACTTTGTTTTGGTACAAGAAGATGATAAATAGCACACTAAGATTGCACAGATTTATTACTAGTAGGGTTTTGGTTGTTGTTTGTTTTTTTTTCCTACCTTATTAATTTTTGAACCTGAATAACACTAACAGCTCCATGTTGAGCTTACAGTCACGCAAATCCTCCTTACTCCTGCAAGAAGTTACAGTGACTTCCAGAAGATTATTTTTCTGCACACCAACATCACCCTTGAACATTACCATCTAGATCTGGCCTTCAAGCTTGTCACATTATGTATAATGTTTACATAATAGCTACTATCTAAAAATCAGCAGTTTTGATGTGATTGAGGTATTTCATTACCTCACAGGAAGCACACACAATGAATCAGCAGTAGCACATGCAAGAGATGCTCTGTCATTCAGGATCGCTATACTCAGTGGCATGCTATCAAAGATAACATCCAGCTTCTGGAACAAGGAAAACAAAACACCAACTAATACAGAACGTTAAAGCCAAATAGAATTTTCCCTGTTCATCCCACCTCCAGAGAATTGCAACCAACACTACAGAAAAGGTTAAATGAAATCTTGCTGAGTCCTACATGCAACCCATTTGCAAATACAGTGATGTGAGATTTGCCTGAAGTTCAAGGTAAGCCCTCTTCTTTGTTCCGAGAAAGAATAATAAATGTTAACGATAAGATGTGCAAGGGAATGAACCTCTGAGATTCTAGCCTAAAGATCTGCATGAGGTCTCATACATTTATGGTAAGCATCAACACTGATGGACTCCAGAGGAGAAAAATATTGTATTACCTACAAAGCACACGGTTTACAAACTGCTTCTTTCTATCTGTACACAAAGAAGTGAAACAGAGTGTTCATCTTGTAGAACTTGTAAAATTCAAAGTTTAAAGCCAAAGAAAACAACCAAGGTAAGAGCTGATCAGCCAAGTCAAATGTTCCTTTACTTAGCAAACAAGACTCTTACAAGTCAGTACTGGGTGTTAGATATGGATTTGGTTCAGCAAAGATCAATTGATGAGTATGGGCTTGAATCACGTCAACATTACAGGCAACACGTGTTGGTAAGGGATTTGGGTACTAGCCATATTTTTGTACTCTGTTCCCTAAGAATGCAGCAGGTCCATGCAATTTCAGTAAACTTAAGGCCTGGTGTGACCCACAGCAGCTTCTCATGAAGGATACAGTAATTCGAGTGCACTCTGCCCAAAAGCCTGCTGGAAGCCATTGGTTTCTTGGTACATTCCTACCTTAAAGCAGGGAGCCATCAGGGGTGACAGTGGAGGTGCATTGAAGAGTTATTCAGCTCCAGGCAAAATCAGAATAGGTCTCTCCTAACGTAGACTCTGAATGCAAAATTGCAGAAGATATGACTAGTAAATACCAAATGGTTAGACATGACAAACACACACTTGAGGAATATTCAGAAACAGAACAGTAATTTCATTACATTACTGACAGCATTCTAATATATAAGACTCTGTTTCTCCCAGCATTCAGTCCTGGGACACATGGCTGGATGCTCCAGGTCCAACCCTTTTCCAGCTGGTCAGACACCAGAAGCAACACATAGCTCTGGTAATGGGGAAAGTGCAGGTCTAGGTGTCTGACCATGCAGAGCAGCCAGAGGAAGTCTTTAGCTGCTGAAACACTACCCTCATACCTACTCCCTGTCCTCTTCAAGACCACAGCAGAAAAGGATGTGGGTAAAACAAAACTAGCCTGGTCACAGACTGCCTGTTGGGGTCCATCATGTTAAGTATTTTGGAGCTGAAGTTAGATAACGTTTGAGAAAATTTTGAGGCATGTTCAGTCTGGGGAAAAGGAGGCTGAGGGGAGACCTTATTGCTCTTTTCCAATATCTGAAAGGTGCAGTGAGAGGGGGGTTGGTCTCTTCTCACTGGTGACAGGACGAGGGGAAATGGCTTCAAGTTGTGCCAGGGTAAGTTTAGGTTGGATATCAGGAAACGCTTCTTTACAGAAAGGGTTGTTAAGCACTGGAATAGGCTCCCCAAGGAGGCTGTTGAGTCACCATCCCTGGATGCGCTTAAAAACCATTTAGATGTGGTGCTCAGGGACATGACTTAGCGGAGGGTTGTTAGTTAGGGTAGTATGGTTAGGTCATGGTTGGACTCAATGATCTTTGAGGTCTTTTCCAACCTGAGCGATTCTATGATTAAAAGGGAAAGAAACTGAATAATTAAGAGGAAAAAAACATCTGGTATAAGACACAGAACAGCTCTAAGGAAAAGAAGTAACAACAAACAAGCTCTGCAGTCAAGGAAAGGGTAAAATCTTGGCCCTATCAAAGTCAGCAGGATGTTTGCCAGAAAGCTGTAGACAGCTTGTTTTATCCAGGATTTTTAATTAGCGATTAAATGATTCAATGGCAAGTTGGCTGTTTTAAGAAGGAAAGAATCATAGAATAGCTCCAGCATGCCTCTCCCTACCCACCCCTTGGGAGGTACAGATCAGGTTTTTATTTATAGGAGACTTGACAGGTATTTCATTGAACCTTAGTTGAAATCTGCAGTTTCCCAGGCCCCGCCTCCTTCCCCAGTTTGGGGATGAAGATAGGAAACACCTGCTAATGACACCAGAAACATAACAAACAGCAAAAGCCATGCATCAGCAGAAAGCACGTTGAAAGCCTGGTTTCTCTAATACAGATTGAGTTCATCTAATGGTGGTTAGCATATATGGAAAAAATAGGATGGTGCATTCTTTTAATTGGCACAAATCTGAACGTCTGTGAATGTTCTGGAGTGACAAATAAATAAGGCATTTCCCTGCTGAAGAGGCAAGTCTCTTTGTTACAAGCCCTGCAACCCAAACGATCTATTCATACCACACACATCCCTTATTTTGCATTATTTTTCTGCTTTTCTCAGTCTCCTTCTGCTTTTCCCACTCCAAAGTACATGGGTTTCTATGGAAACAAAACACGTCATCGGAATGGCCAGAACTTGGTGACATCCCTAAGTGCAGAGCGAAAATGCAATCTGAATAACTGTTCTGCAATTTACAGCATGGGCTCAGAAAGGCAGTGGGTGATTATCCTGTGCACGTGTGTGTACATGTGTTCACGTGGGCGCCTGCCTGTGCACGCACGCATGCCTTGTTCTGCACCATCTACACATATGCAACGCCACCGGCTTCACGGGGCAGCAGAAGGCTTTGCAGAATCTGTCCCATCTTATTCTGTTTTAATATAGCTGAAAATTACTTTGACAGCTGAATAGGTTCTTTGTTTATAACTCGTTCCTCGCTGACTCTGCTGCATTATGTAGCTTTGCAAAGAGATTACTTTGTCAAGAACTGAACATATATGGTCTGAGCATGAACAGTTCAGCACGATGAACTGCATTCATTTTGTACGACTTGCAGCACTGCAGTCTTGCTGCCGTTAATGCGTTTGCTTTTCTCTGCAGGTTTTGCTTTCTGATCTTGTGTTTCTTTTAAATTTTCCTGGGGTTTTTGGGATCACCTTCTTTATCCTTTCCCACACAGAGAATTTTCATTATGTCAGTTTTCAGTATGTTGGAATGCTGTATTGTACAAAGATTTTGGCTGTGCATAACAGGGATTATCGTTATTGAGTTAGCTAATTATCCACCTGCAAATGTCCTGCTGCCACCCAAAACTGCTATGGTTTTGTTACTATTTGAATTACTATTTCAATACCAGAGAGGTGCTGGGTGTCCCATCCCTGGAGACACCCAGGTCAGGCTGGATGGGCTCTGAGCACCTGATGGAGCTGTATGGTCCCTCCCTGTTCATTGGGTTGGCCCAAATGGCCATTAAGGGTCCCTTCCAACTCAAATGATTCTATGGTCTGTGAAAATGGATGCCACAGTTTCTTACTGCATTGCTTCGTCCCTAGCCTAAAAGCAGCTCCAAATAGGCAGATCTCCTGGTGTGCATGGAAGCTGCCTGGACTCTTGCAGTACAGTTATGTGTGAGTGAGTTGTTTGTCTGTACAAAGCCTTATTGATAACACTAAAGCAAAACCAGACTGCATGGCGTTACTGGCAGTCTCAGGGCCTTGCACCATGCACTGGGCTGCTACCTCCAGTGGTGCTTGAGCTGATTGCGTTGGTCATCTCTTATCACTGTTGCTGTTTCTATGTCTAACCATGGCTTGTCCAGAAATTACATTATTTCAGATTTACTCTGTGTCCCATTCGGCACAAACTCAGGATATTTTTCTCTGGTTTCTTCCACTCTTCCTCCTCAGCATTTTCAATAAATAATATTAATTCTGATGGGCAGATGATATGGTCCAGTGTAAAGATGACTAAAAACAATTGATTGTACTAATGGAAAATTCCTATTGACTTTGTAGTAAGCATTACACTGATCTCCTGTGGGCTGGAGACGGAGATCTTTACATAGAGTCATCACTGGAAAGGATTTCTAGTGCAGGAAACAGAGCTGAGCCCTGAAGCACATTGCATTTCAACAGTTTCTGCTCAGCCCATCAGCTGGCACATCTCCAGTTCACAATGTGCCCCATGTTTTGCACTGAGCAGTGTTTCACCACTTCTCAAAATACCAACCCTACGAAAACAGAGGGGAAGTTTGTCAGACAGACAAATCCCTCCTTATCTTTCAGTCATAACCATCATCCACTTCAGATGATTTAAAGAAATTTGCACATATTTACCTTTAAAAAGCAGTCAAGGGAAATAGACTTCTTTGCAAGTTGCTGTTTGAAAACAGAAGCTGAGAAAGATTCTTCCCAACCTTATTTGCACCCACTCATACTCTTAATGTGCATAGATTTCACAAATGTTGGCACACCGTTTGCTAATTTGTTCAATATATAGAAGTTTTAATTCACCATCTGTGTGGAAGTTCTTTGTACCAGAAACTAGTGGCTTCACTAATGAATTCCTTATCTTCTGCCCTTTCAGTGAATAATGAACTGCTGTCTGTAGCCTATAGGAAAAATGCCAGTGACCATGCGACATTCAGGTAATCACAGAAAGATGAAAGGCCGCACAGGCGGCTAAGGAACAGAATTGTTCTTATTCAGGGAATTTTCAGATTTAGCAAGAAGTCATGAGATCTGCAGGGAGTCAGTAAATTTCCACAGCTGGGTTCTGTTCTTCACCCCCCCTTGTGGCAAACTCTGCTGAACCACCAAACATGTCTCAATCAGCCTGAAACCTGCACGATCCCTTGGAAAATCCCAGGCAGCAGCTGGATGGTGTTAGCCTAGGTACCAAGAAAGGCAGTGGTGATTTGCACCATCACCATTTCTGTGCTTTGGTGGGAGAGGGTCGAGGTCAACAGGACAAGACACACAAAAGAGATTGTGCAAAAAAGAGAATGAGAGAAAAGGACAGTCGTGGTTTGCAAGGGAGATGTAAATAGTTTCCGGGATTGGAGTGCCTAGATGTATAGAAAATGAGAAGTAGAGGGGGGAAGGAAGGTGTGTCATCAACCGGCAGCATGATCTTCTTGGAGTAAATAAAACAGCTTTGTGTGTGCCAAGCGTGTCCCTCACTTTCCTTTTAGAGAGAGCCCAATGCTGTTAAGATCCCAGGTGCTTGATTTCCATGTTCACATACCCTGACGTGCATGAATTGGACTATCTTTTTGTAAGGCAATAGCTAATAGTGAGCTAAATACATCTCACAAAGAGGGGCATCCATGGGCCACTGAGCGTCAGACTACAATTATATAAGAAAAACTCACTTTTCTTTTAGAAAAGGCCAATTTTCTAAAAATCACCTTACATTTTTGGTCCTTGAAATGGGTCAGTGCATAACTCAGGCATGCAGCTCAGATCAGGTGCTGCAGTTTGGAGAAACACCAACATTTCAAATAGGGTATCAGTCAAGAAGGGGCAAATAAAATTCAGAGGAATACGCTGCAAGCTAGAAGGCAAGTCACAACACAGCAGAATCAGGTCAATCCAGCTATCAATGAAATGATGAATTTACCCCATTGGCTTTACGATATTGTTGTGTTTTTTCTCTAAGACTGCACATGTAAATATTCCAGGGCAATGCTACTTTTGACTTTCCACTGGCTCACCAAGTTCAGCTGACTGGCTTACATCAAATTTGTCATAAACATAAGAAGAGACCTTATGCTTCTTGACAAAGCAAGCTTGGGGGGTGCAGAACCACAAGTCCAGTTCTCGGGGCCCACATGGCAATGAACATGGGAATCCTAACCAGGATTAGCAAATGGATCAAAGCGTTTAAGACTGCATTTGCAGAGCTGAATAACTAAAGGAAGCTCAGCCATCCATAGGGCATTTCAAGTTCTCCCTCAGCAGGGCAAAAAGGCAGCATTAGGGAAGGGATCTCCATGGCCTGAAAGCCGCTACCCTCGCTTGAATGCTGTGAAGCTCTTTCAGTTCTGCAGATAGTAGTTCTGTAAACAGGAATTACCTTTGGACCCTTAAAAAACCTCACGTACTATATCATTCTGGAATGGTGCTAATCTCTATTGTGGAGGTCAAAGCAAGCTTTCTATTATAGGCTCTTTGGTACACACCTACTTCCCAGCCACTCACTTGCAGGGAACAAAATCCAGCCGGTCAGAATGCCCTGTGTGTAACAGGATGCCAGAGCAGGAGCTCCAGAGCAGGAGCTTGAGGCAATGTGGGTGAGGCACTTTGAAGCCATGAGACCTCCAGGCTGGAGACGGAGCCCTGTGTGAGGCAGTGCTGGCTCAGTGCCACTGCAGAAGAGGCAGTTTTCTATTTGCTCCTTGCAAAGGACAATGGCCTATTCAGGGACAATACCAGCTGGAGAGGCCCCTGCCTCACATCCTACCCAACATCCAGCACAGCCTTACTATGGTGCTCCACATGAGAGCAAGTGCTGTCATGGTCTCCTTTTGCTATGTGTTTGCCTTTACAGAGTCCATCCTGATAGCACTTAGGACACATAGAATCCAGGTAAGATTGGGCCTCGTGGTTACACTCACAAAGTCCCAACCTTGCAGTCACGTGGACTGGAGCGATGCCCTAAAGCACAAACACTGATGATAGCTGGGGTGTGGTAAAGTTGGGGGTTAGCTGAAGACCCTCAGCTTCTCTTTCTTTACACATTTTCTGTGTATTTTCCTAGGGGTCTGGAGCGCACATTGCTTGTGCTGATAAACTTATCAGCAGCAGAATGAAACATCCGTTTCATTTGCACTGTTTACAGACAACATATTTCTCTAGTTGCTGAGTTGGGATTGAGTGAACACACTGAGTCTGTTTTCCACCTGTCCTCATCAGCACCCCTCTTAGCACCAAGCTGCACATCAGGAGATGGGGGACGGATGCTGCCCTGGGGCCTTTCCCTGCCCTGATGCCAAAGTCCTCTACCCCTGCATGCACCCTTCCCAGCCCCAACCCCTGGCGATGAGGAAAGGCCATGGCACAGTATGTGGACTCCGATTACATCTCCAAACAGGAGGAGCACACAATCGGTGGGAGCCGCCTGCTTTCTAGCCCCTTTGTGCTCAGGGGCAGAAATACAAATAAGTCTCCATGTCTTTTTCCTGCTTATGTGAACAGAGATCCGTTTTTCAATAGCAGGCCCCAACAGATAAGTATTCACTTTGCCTGGTATTTACTTTCTGGGGGAAGGCCTTTCATTGCCTCTCAAGACAGTACCCTGCAGCACCTGGGAATGCAGGTAGAGCCATGATCCAGGGATGCTTCCACACCTGCTGCAGTGCCACACCACCCACATGCAGCCTGGGCACACCCAGCCACGGGGCCGTGCTTTTGTACAACTCAGAACCAGTTTGCAGAGCTCAGAGATTCGGCTGAAGCATCGTGCCATGACCATAGGATGGGTGATGGCATCCCAGTGAATTCTCAACTCGTTTGCTTTTGTCTTCATTGTCTGGTCTCATCTCTTGGGTTGTCTCACAGAGAATGGGACCATAAATTTTATGAGCAAGTTTTTCCTCTTAAATAAATTACATAACACAACCATTATGTTTGTGTTGTATCAGAAAGACCACAGAGAGAGAAGTGGTAGGAATGGCAACAATCCTCCAACAAGCTGCAGCACAGCCCCGGCACTGCTGGCAGCACCGCGCCCAGCCTTCACCCCTCTGCATGTAACATCACGCACCGCACGAAACAGCAACGCAGAGCCCGGCCAAGGCAGAACGTGGAGCAGGGAGCGATTGCCTTTCCTCTGCCTGAACTCACCAAGAGGGCTATTTCTAAAATCACTCATTCCAAAAAGCGCTCGGTGGCCAATCCAGCAGTGCGTGTGCCATACGAGTGGGGGTCCTGCAGATAACTCACAGGATGAAGGCTCAGACATGAACTTTATTATGTTACTGTACTTGGGGAATTTCTTGGGTTATTTCCTAAGTGTTTTCTAGGTGACTTCCTTGTTGCTAGGTCAAAACATGGCCTTGCCTAAACCTCAATTTGCCCATGTATATTTAAAAGGAATGCAACGGGTCAATTTCTTCCCTGCTTTGACTTGATCAAGAATCCACACAACACCTCTCCCCTTTACAGCCAGGAAGGATTTTGCAACCCCCAAATGCACAGCATCTGAGAAGTACCTCATGCTGTTATAGGAAGTTCAACAGGAGCACGTGTGAAACGTGGACAGGAACCAGACTAGATTAAAAAAAGGATGTGCTGAGGGTTGGGTGTTGGGGTTGTCTGCCCTTAATAGCAAAAAGATGCACTATCTGCTATTGGCTGGGTATTTTGGTTGGTTGGTTGTTTTTTATCAGCTTGCCAGTTTAGGACTAGGAATACCTTCATATTTCACAATCCTCTGAAATCTCCAGAAGTGTTATAGAAACAGAGATTGCACTAAGCAGCATCCCAGAGCTGGCTGTTCTCCTACCTGACATACTGTAGTACATCCCTGCCTCATTGGTTGCCACTCCACAACTATTTGTGCCTCTGCACTCAACATCCTGTTGCATGATGTCATTATATGGAATACTGATAAAACCAGGACAGTCCTACAGCATGTATACGTGGGATCTGATAAAGGGAAAGCTGCTGCAAACAGACATAGAGGCTTTGTGGAGTCCTGAATCTGAATCAACACACATGGCTATCAGGTTTCAGTTGGTAAAAGGGATTGTCTGCAGCACCACATATATGAAGGATGAAGTTTGTTTGAAAGGGGGCTCTTGTGAGCTGTTGCATTACATCACATTCAGACCGAGCCATCAGCAGCTCATCGGTTGACCTCTGGCTCTGATTCTCAATATCTAGAAGCATCTGGCGTGAAGAAAACCCTCAGAGGAGGCACAGGAAAAGAAAGATCTGCACTAATTAAGCTATGCAAAATGCTTTGGATAAGGCTGCTCCACTTCGAGGATATCCTGATATTACAAGTAACAGCGGCAGAAAATTTTCATGAAATCATTTTGTGGTGTGTTTAACTGAGACATCAAGGAAAGGAAATCAGTAGAATTCAAAATCAATTTCTCCCCTACAGCTAAAACATGTCAACTTGGATGACTTAGCAAATATTCCTAGCCACTAATGTGTCTTTATTTTGATTACACAGGAGGTAAATCACCCTCATAAGCATGGTGGAAAACCACATTGACCTGGTACATTTATGATGAATTTCTTGCTCACAGTGCAGATGTAAATGAAATAACTCTATTGCCACATCCTGCTTAGCACTTAAACACCATTTCTATCATTTATTTCCATCATTTGAACTTAAGAACACAGGGGAATTTTCTGAATGTTACATCTGAAAAGTATTTATTTCTTAGACTGAACCTGTAAAAATGCAACCCCTTTTAATAGTTATCAGTGATGAACTCAGAGCAAGGCCGAAGGCCCTGCATATTTAGGAATTCCAGGTTTAGTTCATGTTCATCACATCAGCAATAGCTTCATCCTCTGTCAAACTGCCTTTTGTACTTCTCCATGGTGATGAAGATAAAAGGAACTGGTTGTGATCAGGATGGAAGACTCACAACTAATAAGAGTCCTTCCCACCCAGATTGGTGGCAGAAGAAAGCACTAACAGAAAGGACAGGATTCACAGCGTCTAACGCTGCTTTGTACCTCCATGTATTTAACTCACACACCAGGGCAACAGTTTGCTGCTACTGCTAGCTGAAACAACTATTACTTCAGTGGAAGTGACCGATGAGCCTGAGAAGTGTCTGAATAAGAACTGCTTACACTTACAGAATGTTCTGTCTCTGACCTCCTAACCAGAGCACTGTCTTGCAGAGTGGGTAGTCCAGGTCCCAGTGAATGGGAGACAGCTGACTGGGAAAAGCAGCAACATCTCTGATGTTGTCAAGGAAGAAAACTATCCAGCTCTTCCATTGCAATATTTCCACTGGACCAAAAAACAAAACAAGCATCCAGCTTGGTTATGCTTGAGGGTGGCTTTTACAGTAATTACCCGAGCCTCCTATTCTTCCTCCAGCTCTGGACTGTGCCTTCACTCCTCTCCTGCACAGCTTGGCTGGGCAGATCTTGGCGCCTGCTCTGTGTTTTCCAGTGCTCTCATATGCCAGCCTAAGCTGCCTTATAGGGTAATAAGCTATTTGCAGGTTTAATACGATAAGGAACAAGAGAGCATTTATTTCTGTTGTTTTATTTACATAAAGAATAATAACTGGCTCTGTCTCAGCCTTGTGCTATTAATAAAGTCCATGTGAGGAATATAGAAATGTACGTCACACGAGGAACCTGTCAACATAACTAGTCTCTGGTCAGAATACTTTCCATGCTGTGTGTCTCCATATAGCCCATCTTTTGGGGACACGTGACCCAGAAATGTGTCATCAGGACACATGCAGTCACTAGGCTGATGAAAGGAATTCAGGAGAAAGAGAAGCAATAATGCTGCTGCTTTCAGCCTCTGTTCAGATTGTTGCTGTTGCTCTCTGGAAGTCATAGACATGAAAAGATTTTGTAGTCCCCATATTGGCTCTGCTTTTACCTTTCATACTGCAGGCTTTTATGCAATGCCATATTTTTTTCCAGAGACTTAAGAAGAATGAACTAAAAATCTGCAGATGTCAGTCTCTAAAAGCAAATAATCACTCCCATGCAATAGCTGAAAGGCAAATTTGTACCTAAAGACATGCAACTAGCATCACTGACATTTTTCATTGCCCAATCAAAATGTTAAAAATAAAAATAAACAGAGCACACACAGAGAAAAATACACTGGATTTTAACATTCTTTCACAATTCATAACCAAACTGCGGTCAGCAACGTGGAGCGAGTTTGATTATAAGTCATGACTTTAATCAGACAGTCTCATTGGTGTCTGGTGGAAACCTTCCAAATTAAATGGATGTCCAAATTAGAGACATTCTAACTAAAGATGAAACATCACAAACAAGCTCTGTTGTATAGAATAAAGAGAACCAAAACAGCCAAACTCTCAGGAAGATAATCGGTACAACATTGTTCCCTTGGGCATCTTCGTTAGTGATCAACCCAGTCTGTTTTAAATGCCTAAAACAATGACACCAGTAGACAAGCTATTCTCTGGGCACGAACTGCCCTCCTAATCTCTGCTCACCAGGTCTCTGCACAGTCACATCCTTCTGCCATCCCACTTCTTCCTCCCAGCCTACAGCTGTGACTCACTCTATTTAATCAGCGTGGCCATCAGGATATTCACCTACCAAACCAGAGCAACCCTTGATCTCACTGCCATGACACATTTTGTTTATAACTTTCCCTCCTTGTGCCAAACCTGAACTCACGCTGTCAGTGCTTTGGGGCAAAGCTCCCATCACGCATGGCACGAAGCCCCTCTTACACACCTTATGTAAGTGTAAGCTCATTAACTGCGCAAAGAGATGGAGCAAAGAAAGGACCACAGTCCTCAGGCCTGATTAGGAGCCTTGTGAAATCCTGAGTAAAACTTACACTGGCATCAACAGTGCTGAATCAGGCAGGAAGGCTACTGCTGAGTGCCTCTGGAAGGGTTTGCCTCTTCTTTGGGTAAGGGATTTCAGCCTGTAGATTCAAATCCTAAAGCTGACACACAGTTGTTATAAGAACTATGAAAGTCCTCCAGCATTTGAAACCATCAGGAAAGACTCAGTATTACAGACTCAAGATGTATTGATCACTACAGGACATTTTATTTTCCTTTCTAGAAAGAATAAAGGAGCCAATATAAAATGTGAGATTTGGACACAGCAGAGGAGTGTCTCTACTGACAGGAAAATAAGTCTTTTCCACTGTCAGTGTAGTGAGCTTCAAAAATGATTGTGAGCTGCATTCTGATGCATTGCAAAGAGTTTTGTAGCATCTCCACTTCCTGGTCAGTGTTACCCTTGTATTATATATTAAAAATATATATACTACATGTTAGATTATATAGCATAACTTATGTTAAGACCACCTCCAAATCCAGTGAATAATTAGAATATATGTGGAAGAATATCAACGTGGCAGCACTTTTGATTATGGCTGGTTGAAAATGGATGCTTTAATGAAGAAAACAGTAAAATAATATAAAGAACATGGCCAGTGCTTGATTATCTCACACCTGCCAGCATTTTCCTGGTGCTCTAAGGAAATACACTTCCCATATTATAAAAGATGAACACCCTGAATAGTCACAGGGTCACTGACATATATTTTCTATTATCCATGCTTAATCTTCCTCCTCCTTCACCCTGCCCTTCTTCATTACCTGGGTAACTGTCTGCAGACCTCTGAAGGAGTGGGTTTGGTAGTCATCACAGGGGTGTGTTTTGAAAGGAGGAGCTCAACCACATAAATGTTTTAATTATAGGAACAGAAAGGCCTCATCACACATTGATAGAAGGTCTTCCTTATATTTCAGATGTTACTTTGCATCCTGCAGTCAATGCTGATGCTTCTACACAGAGCAGGCTCCCTCCTCCTCAGAGGTCATCAGCCCAAGGTTTGTCTGGAGGAAATCTTTGAATATGGATTTTGGTTAAGATTCATCATGCAAAAATATACCAAAGCAGCTGTCTACAGGCAGCATTGAACTCCAATTCTCTTAGCAAACGTTCTGCTGTAAAGGCATCCTAATTATATTTATGCTGATAAGCAACAGAGGTGTTTCTACGTTACTAAGGATACTTTTTGGGCTCTACAATAGCAGGAACTTCTTGCTGTTTGGGATGAAGCTTGCAGCCTCTAGCTAAAGAAACTGACTGGTTGCTGTGTAGAATGCAATAATTTGGTACCCACAGGATGGATCTACCCACTCACAACACATAGATTTATCCTTATTCCATCTACTGTCTTCCAAAAATCCCACAGTTGCTTCTATTGCAGTTCAGCTCAGTTTCCTTCTCTGGAGGGAAAACAGACAGCACTTTTGGAACATATCTGAAGTAATGATTCTGTTCCAAATTTCTGAATTCTCCTTTAACTGCCATTGCCCAGGGAGTCAGCTGAGTTACCCTCAGGTACACAGACACTTTCCCCATGCTGCATTTATGAGTGTCCACATAGAAAGAGAGCACACGCATTTGAGGAATAAGGTGGGGAAAGAAAGATCTGGCTCAGAGCCGCCTTGAAAGAGTCAGATGAGGCACAGGAGTACTCTAAATCTAGGGAGTTAACTTGTTTTATTGGAGGTGAGCAACTCAACCAACGCAAGCAAAGTTAACAACAACAACAAAAAATGTATGTTTGCATTATATATCCAGTGGCACTGTCATAAACACTTGACCTCACGACACCTCTTCTGAACCATACCATTCCCTACAGGAGATGGAAGCAGCAGGGCTTGTAGTCATTTAGGAAAAGTTGGTAGAAAATGCACATCTATAAGTTTAGCTAACAGTAGATTTTTCCTTTCTTGTATTCTACTTTTCTTACTCAGATAAAGTTAAATCATCGAATCATTAAGGTTGGAAAAGACCACTAAGATCATATAGTCCAACCATCAACTCATCACCACCATGCCCACTAAGTCACGTCCCTCAAGGTTTTCCCCCCATACACGGTTATTTGCCTGGGAGTTACTTACTCAGCTATTGACAGTCAAGTATACAAGGGGCTGTGCTTTTCTTTCTACTGGATACTGTCCTTCTGAGCTTCCAAAGAAAACTCCCTGTATCAGCCACTGTACATTCAGTTTGGGACTGCGACTTCTCTGAACTACCTAGTGGTATAATTTCTTGGAACAAAGGGGGAAGAACCTAATGCCATACGCCTGGGAACATGGCTACACAGAGATAATGCATGTCAGCTTCAGACTTGTAACAGCAAGTGTTTTTTTTATTGCTTTCATGATCTAAATGCCCGTATATGGGGCGTAACTGGAAATCATGTGACTTCCTGAAGTTCAGCTTCCAGTTCTTGTAAACATACGTACAAATTTCACTTTCTGATTTCTGGAAACCAAAAGTGAGGTGCTTCCCAGTAAACTTTTTGCGCTACAGAAATTGATGTTCATGCAAATGATCCTCCTAATCTATGCTAAACATTAAAAACTGCACTACTCAGCCACAGCCTGCCTCTGTAAAGCTGGGATGTGCTGGCACGAAGGTATGAAATTTCATACATTTTATCATTTTTGATGACATCATCAATAACAAAAAATATTTAGATCCAATCATAATTGCACTCAGTTACAGCTTCTCTGAGAATTTCAGCACGCTCAGAGCATGGGGGAACTGACAGTCTTTATAGAGAGAATGCACTATAGATCCTGTTAATTGTTTGTGCTGAGAGTGGTATTTACAATTCATGTATTATATGAGAGTTACAGGGCTCTGGTACATTGTTAGTAAAGTGCTATTAATACTGTAGCTGCCTATGCTACAGACACTCTGCAAGATCTTGGAAAATCATGTTCAGATTGGATGGAAATGCTTTAAACACATTTTTGTGTGTTTTTTCTTCTTTGAACAGACTCCCCCTCATATCAGATGAAACAATGCCAGCTACTCCAGCAGGACCAAGAAGAAAGCCTGAGCTGCAGCTGGAATTCAGAAATAGGTATTATGCAGCATCAAGAAATACTGTGCATTGTTAAGGAACTCTTTGAAGGAATGCAGGACCGGAAGGCACTCTCCTGCCATTTTTCAATTCCCTGTTATTAAAGGCCACGTTCCAGAATACCTCTCAGAAACAGCTAGCAGGACTTAGTTGTCACCATTATATCGGATTAGAAACAAGGGAATAAGAATTCAGCAGAAACTACAACGCATTAGATACCACCTAGACCATTCCACAAATGGTCTCTGTGCTGACATTACTGTCCTTGGTTGGATCTGCCAGGAATCTGCCGAGTTCCATACAGGAATCTGTATGTGGCAGTGTATGTATGAACTAGGAAACACAACATAAGGGAAGAGCAAGGAAGAAGAGAGATGTTAAGATGATGCAAACTAACCGAAGCTTGAATACTTGTTGAAGCCCTATTCTGCTACAGATTAATTGCTGTAGTTAGCTGACTTGCTTCACTTCTCTGATAAATTTGAATATGTCCCACGTTATGTCAGTGCCATTCGTTTCCAGGTGTATGTGTGCATCTGTCTGTCTCTAAGACATACATTAGGAAACTTAAAGGAAGGCACATGATGGTATCAGTCAGATCAAATACCTGATGTTCCCTCTGCATCCCAGAATACTGTAAAAATTCAGAACATGGTTTTGGGCTGCGATGACTCAGAAATTTGCATCAGCTCATTAACTTGGAAGGTCCCAAGTTGTTTGATTCATTAACATATTTGTATGTCACATTCACATACACAAATTCATATATAATGATATTAAAGGTCACAGCTTCTTAGAAAACACTGTTACTACTGAAATATAAAAACTGTCATTTGTCTACAGATAGAAAACTTATACTCCAAAGTTGCTTCATTAAGTGAATTCATCTGTTTCTACAGCTACATTCCCCAATAGCCTGTAGCAAGAAAATCCTTTTTTTTTTTTCTTTTTTTTTTCTCCTCCACCCTTCCATCTTGTATTCTGGTATTTTTATCATGCCTAGCTTTCAAGTGGGAGCATTACATTTCACATAAAGGACTTTTTCTGAAGACTTAAAGATTTTGGATAGGCTGAAAACATATTTTGTCCAGGAAAAGTTCCTTTCAGTACACAGGAGCTCCATTGGGGTATAAATTAGCCCTTATGTTGTGTTTCAACAGCTGGCATGTTAACCTGCAAACTATTAAAGGGTGGTATCACAGAAATGAGCTCTATAATCAGCAGTAATAGGAAGAATGAAGAATCTTTAGAAGAATATAAGAACCAAAAATTCCTGTCTGCTCTCTAGAAAACTTCCCTTGCAAAAAGGATGCCATGTATCTTGAGATGGTTATGGATAGCATCATGAAAACAATCTGACTACCAGAAATACATTGGAAACTTAAATGCAGATATGGAGATGAACTGGACGAGCTATAGGACTGGATTGCTAATGTACTAAAGCCAGCAACCACTGGAGTCAGTGTAAAGCTGAACATGAATGTCCTGTAACATGAACCTGGGCCCTTTCTTTACATTTGTATGGTCACTAGTCACATAGTTAAAACTATGACAATTTTGAGCATCATGATGATATCTGTACTTTTTTTCCCCATAAGTTATTCTGAAAACTGGAAAAGGTATTTGAGGAAGTAGCTGGGAAACCAAAGTCATATGCTTTGATGTAAAGAAAAAAATCACCCTAGCTGGAATGATAGATTCTGAGCACAGCATCAAACATCATAAACCTCGTATCTGTGCCTTTGACACGAAATACAGAAACATCTGATTTAGAATTCAGCATATTTCAATGGATTCCAAATAGCCTCAAGGGCAGCTCTGAAACTAAAGGTAATTATGAAAATAAAACCTCACAATTCTCAAACCAAAGGCTTAGTTTAAACTCTGAAGAGAAACTTGTAGGGACTGGTCCAGACTGGATCACCAGAACAGGAGATAAGGACTGGTTCTGCACCAATCTGGTCTTGTCTGAAGCATGCCTGTAACTTTATATGTGAATGATTGCTATGGCTTCACTAAAACTATTCCCGCACTTGAGAGATAAGCACACAAAAGTCTTAAACAAATCTTACCGACAAATTCAGACCGGAGCATCCTGCAAAATCAGGTTCTTTCAAGAGCAAAGTGTCCATGACTCTTGACACGGAGGCCTGAAGTTTTGGCATCGCTCGTGTGACCAATTTGTTGCTGTTTAAAGCTGTACAGGATTCAAAACAGGTTCAGTCTTGGTATATGTTCATTTAATCACAAAGAGGCTCACAACGTTTTTTTTCTCGCTAAAAACAAGCAGCAGAAAAGAGTTGCCTTGCTCAAGAATCCACCCCAGTAGTGTGTTTAAGGCTCAGGTCTGCCTGCCTTCCCTTGCTCTCAGGGTCTTCAGCACAACACCTCCTCTGGGCTTCCTCTAGCACCTGTGTCTGTGGGTCAGCACTAGTTCCTACAGCAGTAACTGGAGCAGCAGGGCAACTTGTCCCCACCTTGCCCTGTGGCCTCGTCCCTGCAGCACTGCCTGCCTCTGCACTGCAACAGGCCTGGCCAGCTCCATCTTAGAGCCTGAAATACAGCACCCAGGCAACCCCTGCAGAGATCTCCTGGTCCATTAATACCTCTCAACTCTACTAAATAAATACCACACAATGTTATTGACTTTACCTCTGCATTGTTTCTAGCACATAGCCTCAGACAGGTATTGCACCACACAGCCCCGATGTTTGTTTTATGATGATGACCTGTGCTGGCTTACTAACCTCCAGGCCTAGTTCCCGTCCCTGACTTGAACTTGCATGATTGCTATACTCCCTCCTAATTGCCCCAAATCTATTGCTTTCATCCTCCGTGCCCTTGGGTAGCAAGTAGGGTGCTGTAGACAAAATTGTTCAAAATACCCATTTAACGGTGCCAACACCCCTCTTATCCTTACACTAATTTGGTATTATAAAAGCCCACATGACTTGCAGGTGCTCTGTTTATTTTGTGCAGCCCAGGGGAGAGTTCAGCAGGTTCCCACAAACCTTAGCAGCAAGGAGACTCGGCCTGCTGAGACCTCAGCACAGGACATGTGTCAGCAGCCTGATGTGACCATTTGAGTTGGAAGGGACCTTTAAAGCCATCTGGTCCAACTCCACCACAGTGAACAAGGATACCCACAGCTCCAACAGGTGCTCAGAGCTCATCCGGCCTGATGGAGTGCCTCACCACCCTCACTGTAAAAAGCTTTTTCCTTATAGTCAATCTGAGTCTCCCCTCTTTTAGTCTGAAGCCATTTCCCTTTGTCCTATTACAACAGGCCCTCTTGAAGAGTCTGTCTCCTCCTTTCTTACAGCCCTCCTTTAGATACTGAAAGGTTCTGTGGGGTCTTTCTGAAAAATTTGCACTTTCGGCCCTTGGCTGGGCTGAAAATCTTTGCCACAAACAACAACTTACCACTTTGCTGGCAAAAAGAATCACCAGTATTCAACGTTTAGAGACTTTTACCAAATACTGATAAAACTTTTTTTTTTTTTTTTTTTTAATAATGATGAGACAAAATTAAGAGTGTAAGCCATGCTAATTTTTGGTCTACTTATATTTTCCAGTTTTTTCATTATAAACTAATCTGCAGAATTTCCCAGTAACAGTGGTTTTCTCTTAATGTAAGTAAATTCAGAACCTGACGTTGGTAGCTTTCAAAGCACCAGGAGAGTGAAGACAGCCATCTGGAGACTCAAAGATCTTGCCTTATTTCTGTGTATGCATCAGTTATACATACCTTACTTTGGCCACACATTAATTCCGCCAAAAATTATGCTAGTTTCCACATGATGGTATGCAGCTCAGCACCAAGGGCTTTGTCTTTCAAAGTTGTTGTGAGACTAATGTAACCTTCCAAGTTAGACTACAAAGCTGTCTTACAACCTTAACAAGCCTCCATCTCTTGCACTCAATCTTACTTTTCCTTTGCAGATTCTGTTTCCCACAGACCTGCCTCTCCTCCCCTTCTCTTTGTTCCACATCCTTCCCTCAAGAGCCTGCCTTGCTCTCATCTCCCTGATCTCAGGCTCTTTTCCAGAGATCTGCTTTTAGAAATACATCAGCATGTTACAAACAGGCTAGCCTTGCCAGCTTTAAAACTCCCTCTAGTTATTGCTTGCAAGGCAGGAGAATGGAAAAGAGATATTCTAGGGGAACCCCCTTGGCACGACCATTTATTTGTCTAGATCAGCAGTTTCCAAGATTTTCAGCCTGAAACCTCCTTTCCGGGCTTGTGACCTCTCTTCCTTCAGCACTCCTCAGGGGCACGACCCTAACTTTGGGAACTTCTTATCTGGATCAGTCAAAACTGACTCCTCAAGAATAATTTTCCAATTGGTACCATGTTTGTTTATGCTGCTGAGTGGCATGATTACACTGAAGTTCAGGTTCAAACTTGTCTCTTTGCTTGTTTTTAAGTCTAGAAAGAATTTCTGGGTGTCACTCACCCAGCAGAGAGTGAACTCTGCAACTTTTGACTGTTCTGGTTAGAGACAATTATAGCCCTGCTGACCTGGTGTGGCATTAACACACTGGTCTGCAAAGTTCAGCTGTGCCTAGATAAAGCAAGGATTTGCTTCTCCACAAACTCTGGAAAGATCATTGTCTTCTGTACTTGCATGCCGTGATCATTCAGATATAACAGTCACTATACCCAAATCTTTCCTTATACAGTAACATGGTTTCATTTACTACACCGAGCATCCTGACTGCCTCACACATGGTGTCATTAGATGAACTCTAGTGGCCTCTTTTCTTCACATCACTTTGCCTTTCTCTTTATAGTCAGAGAATTTGTGGTTAGTGAAGAATTTAATATTGTGATTTCCAGCTCTGCTTGTCATCTACACTCGCTGGTAAAAGGGTGAGAAAAAACAAAAGCAAAGTAGGCAAGGATCTTTAAAACACTACCACAAATACAAAACTTTCTGAATGTTTGCAGTTTGGTTGTGCTACAGCTAGTCCTGCTCTCCAATTCCTTGGAGTTAAAACTATTGGAAATTGCTTCACCCAGTTGTTTCTCACATCTTCACATCATATCCATGCTCGGACTGTTTGTCTCTCTGTAGGGCTGCCTCTGCTTCCTCACTGCTGCATTCAAGGCCAGTCCTTTCAGCTTTACTATTCACAGAATCTCTCCCTCTTGGTAATCTTAGTCTAAGCCTAAAGCAGTTACCTGACTTTCTGTTTGACCCCTGTGCATTTGAATGTTATTGTTTTTCAATTTAAGCAGCCAAGACATATCTGCCTAGACACACCAGGATGGAATCTGGGGAATGTGAAGTGGAAGCTAAGCAGTGCCGGCAGCACCTGGAAGCAGCCAGCCTTCATACCTGCCTTGGGAAGACACAGAGGAGAAATCTCATGCTCAAGGGGGACCAGCCACCATCCATGCGGTAGAGGAATTAAATTACTGAAGACCAGAAGACAGAGAGAGAAAAACATTTGGGGTCTGTGGCTTACTGCCATTCAGACATGTGCAAGTACATGAGGCAGTTTGGTACAACCCCTCTCTGCAAATATTCACTCTCCATATGAGGTTTAAGCATCTGACTTCAGTTGCTGCCAATAAAATATATTAGGCTGACAATGTTTCAGCATGAAAGGCAACCACTGAAGCCAACATCAGTGCTTCTCTTTCCCTCAAATATGAGGGCAAAGCCCCATAGCCTAATAGTGAAACTCAGCAAATGAAGAAAACCAAGTCATTCTTTGTTAGAATGAAACTTGTGAGAGCCAGGGCATAACAGCAGCACGGAGAAGTTCCTGTTGGAGCCTGCAGTGGTTTGCATAAGATGATCACCGCTCTTCTAGCATGCAGCACTTTCAGAGGGGTTGCTGATTCCTGCTGAATTGGGGCTGGTTTTCTGTTTTTCCTGTTCTGTTGACATATTGCTTACAAGAGCTCACCAAGGTCAGGTTTGCCTTCTTCTGTGCTGTTAAAAAATGGAAAGCCAGTGGAAATGTTAAAGGGGTGAAGTTCAAGAAGCTGGTGTGGTTTCTGCTACAGAGCTGCTGTACAGCTTGGGAATTTTCTGCCAGACTCATTCAGTTTCATCCAAGAGTTTCAGAAAAACAGGTGATTTCAAGTTTCTGGGTGTTTTTAACTTTTATTTTAATTAAATAAACTCAGATTTGGTTCAATATATATATATTTTTTCCCAGAGAGGATGGAGCATCAGACAGATCCTGAATCTGCAGGTATTATTCCTACCTCAGAGTCAGAAAACATCTACCTTTGTGAACACTGTTCTGTGGAAAGGAAGAACTGTACTTTTAATACGTCTCCCCTAGCTTAGAACAGAGGTTCTTCTCTTGAAGATGTCAAGACAATTTGGCTAACATTTGGGCTCTTCTTGTGGATCCAAAGAAACCAAACAGCACATGGAATTGTTAGAAAGTGGTGGATTCCATGTCAAATACATTCAAGATTTTCTGTTCACTGAAAAGCCGAATAAACCTTGCACACAATAATAGCAACAGCAAAGCAAGGGAGAAAATTTAAAGCAAGCTCTACAGGCTCCACTCTTTGCCCTCCCAAAGGAACGAGAGCTGAGCTGGCATTTCTTGGTAAAGTTCCCACTGCCTAGCACTGTGCACGGAGTGTCACTGAGGGACACATTCTGTTCAGCTGAATATAAGAAAGATAACCATCTGTGCTCATTTTACTCATTTCAGTTCTGAATCTGTGCCCATTAACCATATAATGGTTGGGGGAAAAACAGCTGGTGAGAGAATCTGGCAAAGTATCAAAGGGAATTCACTGAAAAGCTGTAATTCCAAAAAAAAAAAAGGCTAACAAAGTTCAAGGGGCCTCCTCTATATGATCTTGTAACCACTAAATAAAGAAGGATCTAGACAAAATAGGATCCTGTCAGTGAAAACTGATAAATCCCTGTAGTCATTGAAAGGCAGGGATGAACTCCTTGAAATGATAAGAAGGATGGAAAAGGAATAATTCACATCAGTTTGTTATTTCTTGATGTTCAGTGGCACGTTTCTGCCTAAGCCAGCCCAGCTGGAAACAGAGGCACATGGAAAACAAGTGCCACCTGACATCTACATGAGAGTAAGTCTTACTCCATCAGTTCTCAAAATAAGCTTAACTGTATTTTATAATGGTAACTGATCAAACCTAAGACACCATGTCCTCAGTTTCAAAGATTGAAATGTTTTATCCACATCTAACAAATGACAACCCTGCAAACTCCCATGCTGAACTGAAAAAAACTGTCATTTAATGTGCTGAAAGGCATGATTGCCAAACCAGGGAACCTGAAACTAGAAGTGCACAGGAGGATGATTCAGCAGGGCAGCCCAGGGATGCTGGGGTCAAGCAGCTAGGAAAAAGAGACCATAGGCCATGAGTATTTGAAGCTGCATCTGAACACGTTTACTTTCAGTGAAGCATTACCCATACTGGTTGCAAGCAAAAGAGGAACCTTGAGGAAAGCTGCGTTACTGCCATATGACTCAGTACTCACTCACAAGGAAGGCACTTCTCTAAACTGAGCGTTATCACCAGATAGTCTTTCAGACTTTCTTCTTTTGTGGATGCTTTTTCACATAGCTTGCTATCCAGTGACTTGTAGTCACATGCTCATGCCACTGATCATTCCGTATTTCACAAATTCTCTGGGAATGTGCTCGGACTTGGCCACATAAATAGAGCTGTGCCTGTCACTGAGGCTCCCTTCTCTGCCCGGCACAAACTGAAGATAGGGGGAGATGTTTCCACAGCCAGCACCAGAGCTGCTGCTAAGGATGAAAGGTGCTCACCTGTGAGCTTGAACTTGAAGGCTACTGCTAACGAGCAGAATGGCCAGAGTAAAGAGTCCATGGATTAAAACAAGTAAACAAGTAAAGACATTCACGAGGTTAGGGTGCAGAAGTGGAAGGGACTGCTGGGATTACTATTGAACTATTGCTTTGAGAAATACAGGGGGGGAAAAGAAAGAGGACAGGACAGTTTTAGAGAGACAAAGAGCACAAAGCAACTTTTGGACCCTTTCAGGTCCCTTCGTTCTGTCTGGCATGAATCAGAGTATCTTGCAGCAGCTCTGAAATGTGCTCTGATCCCCACAGCCAACGATGGGCCCAACCATGAGTGTTTCAGCCTGACCCATTGGCAGTGTTCCCCAAAGGAGCCTACAGAACGAGTTGTTTGTGCCTCTCCTGCCCCCTTTCTACAGACTCAGAGAGCTGTCAGGACATCAGATTAACCACAAGTAGGGATCAAGTCCTGCCCCAAGAGTGACTAAGAGGTTTGTTAGATAAACTGCCCGCTCAGGCTGGTAAAGGTGACTGGGAGGGCTGATGTCTTCTCTTTAAAAGGAGCGTGAGTCTTACAGAACAGATCATCATGAAGCATAGAATTATTAAGGTTGGAAAAGATCTCTAAGGTCATCCGGTCCAACCAACCATTCACCTACCTCCAATATTGCCCTCATTTCAGGTATGTCCAAGACCATCACAGACCTCAAGCAAATACTGCAAAAGCCACAATGAAGTCACTGATGTGAATGAGCTATTCTGTCAAATCCTGCAGCTCCTTGTCTTGACTATTACTCTTGCAATCAACACAGGCACCCAGAATTAGGTCTCAAAACTGCACTGAAAGTAAAGGGCACAAACGGGAGGTGCAAACAGCCCTTCTCCTCACTGTTAAAATGTGAGGCTGCAAGGGAGGGCAGTCAGTTCTAATGCATGACCAGGAGCTGTAAAATTCCTTGCAGAAACAAGAGACCTAATATGTTTATCACCAATTTGCTAAGTAAGGTTAATACTCTGGCATTGACCCTGCCTCACATGCCCTTAGTAGCACTACCAAGCTTTGTCCCACTAAGATTTTACAGTAGAAGAGATAACACACAGTCGATAACCCATTATAAACAGGTACTTTTATTCTCCCCCCTTCACCTTCATGCCTTTGCAGCAGGGGAGATAATGCTAGATGACCTATTTCCAGCACCTGTAACCAGCTTACGGCCTAGGAAACAGAGACCCATCAGCCACTGTGGTCAGATGAATAGCCTGTGTGAATATCAACATCATCATAAATCATTCCATTGCTGAAAGTCATTTTAGCTTCAGAAGGATCCTAACGGCAACCATTTCCAAATCCTTACATACATCCATTTACAGTAGCTGAACTATGGGAGGAGACTGAACAACTTTCAGCTTGCATGATAGTCAGCTGTTCCTCATTTAGGAATGAATCCATTTGCCTTTGTATTAGGCCCAAATAATAGCTCCTGAAATTGATATGTAATCTCCAACTAAAACTAGGATTAAGCGAAGGCCACTGAATTCCTTTGTTCCTCAAAACACATTCAAACCCCCTGACCAGATTCCGATCTTGATGTGAATCTCAACTCCCTGAGTCAAGTCCAAAAGCCACAGCATTTAAGTGGCGTATCTCAGTGTAACCGACGTTCAGAATCAGTCCTTAATACTTGTGCACATGGTGCTGTGCAGAACGAGCCCCAGACTATTTATAGCTCACTCACTATATATACACCACAGCTTCCAAAAGCATATTTCATCTTTTGGGAGGACAATGCTTTCTGAACTGCAAGAAAAGGCAGTTTTGTCAAAAAATCTGCTCAAATCCTTAACCTGGAAGAGCAGCCCCACGCTGCCAATCAGATAATAAGCTGAATTCTTACATCACACTTTGTTTGTAGCTCACTGTGTAGTTAATGGTTGCAGCTTATCTAACGGGAGAAATGTGAAACCAGACTTTTAGAACAATGGGAACATGCCTGTCACCAGCAGGCTGCCAATGAATCATGTCCCTGCAGTCAGGCTCTCCCAGAAGGTCATTTGCAAGAGAAATACATCTTTGCCTGTAGCTGGCAAAATGCTGAAAAGTGTTTTTCAATTTTACACGAGCAAAGCAATTACCAGAACAATTTTACCTTGCAGTGTTTTTAAGCTCTGTTGATTGCAGTATTTGGTAATGAAGGTTCTGTGTCTGAGATTCTAAGAGTGTTCTTAAATTCACTTTGAATAGAAGAAAGCTAAAACCCAATCTTTTAGAAACCTTAAGACAAAGGTGATGTAGGGCTGTCCCTCAGATTTAAAACAAAGGGAAAAGAAAAAAAAAGGAAAAAGAGGAAAGAAGGGGAAAGAAGAGAAGGGGAAAAAAAGGGGAACGAGGGGGAAAAAGGGAAGAAAAGGAAGAAAAAGGGGAAAAGGGGGAAAAAGAAGGGAAAAAGGGGGGAAAGAAGGGGCTTTTTTTAAGCAGAGTAACATTCTTCCACAGCATTCAGAATGGAAACCCTGAAAACACTGAAAGACACCAAACTCTTTAAAAAGGAATCCCTAAGAAACAGACAGCAGCACCAACACTTGCCTATAGAGATATGCAGAAATAGGACAATGAATTACCTTCCCCCCCCACCCCCAATCAACTATTACCTGTGCCAAATATGGAAGTTATTTTTTTGCTAATATATAATTACTTTAAAGTGACATTTTCGCTGCTCTGTCTGAAGCTTAAAGAGAAAATTCTCTTCTGCTGCGCTTGCAAAAGAACTCCTGATTTTCTGCAAGAGGGAAGAGAACAGATGATGGGGGGGGGATCTATTCTTTTATGAAGAATGTCATTGGCACAAACAGCTGGCAGTCGGTGGCACATTATTTGTATGTGCAGTTGCTCATGTTTTTTAACTGATAAGAAAGCGATAGCTCATTTGCAATGCAGGTGAGGAACACGAGTGGCTCCACAGCGCCGCTGGCTCCTGGGCCACCTTCCTTATCATATCAGAAACATCTGTCAGGGTGCAAATGAACTCATTATAAAAGCACATCAAATGTGCAGTTTCAGAATGAGACAGCAGTCTGCAAAGAAAGCAGAAGCACACACTCCCCCTGTTAAAGCTCAGATGGTTTGGCCCATTTTCTTTTTTTTTTTTTCTTTTTTCTTTTTTTTTTAACCATTTGGGAGGAGGAGAGAAAAAGAGAGAAACCTTGGAAATGTCACAATTATAAATTATCCCTTCTCTAGGAGCCAAATGTGTCTGAGAATGGGCTTGCTGGTGAGGGACTGATGGTTCACGAGCAGAGCATGCAGATGTTCTGCAAAATGAGCATCATGTCACTGCATGCAGAGCCCTGTGCTCCTGTGGGCTGCAGCCAGAGCTGGGCACAGTGCTGAGCTCTGTGGTCAGAGGATCTGAGCTGAGGAAAGAGTGATAGGCTGTGGGAGAAAGGTTGCATGGGAGGGAGACAGTGTGGGGGTCAACAGCAGCAGTGCATTTGTGGGCTGGGCACACAGATGGAAATTAAGTTATTCTAAGGGGAGGTTATTATGAGCTGATGGGGGCTTCAGCTTTCAGGGGAGGCAAGGTGCATCCTTCACACTGAAGAGGAAGACAGGGTAGGTTGAAAGCAGTTCATGCGCCCACAGTGCATCCCTGCTGCAGTGCTGCACGTGGCTTACATCTCCAATGCAATGATTTGTAATGTGGGCCATGGTTGCCACTGCTGTTGTTCTTCGGGGCTGGGTCCAAGACCCCTGTGAATAGGAGGATATTTTTGTGCTCCTCATTAACGGGGACCAGGACAGCTCAAGGTGACCTCAAAATCCCTGATGCCCAGAAGAGGCCTAGAAATACTTCTGCAGCTCCAGAAGCAGGTGGCCAGATTGAGACCATGATCTGTATCACACTGAGGGACCGCTCAATGATCTGTGCTTGGGCTTTTATTAAAAAAGAAAAAAGAAAAATGTCTGTGTCTTTTCCTCTTGCAGAGAATGACCTCTCATGCTGATGCAGAGGAGAAAACTACAGCCAGACTGGATGGGAATGTAACTTCTTTAGCCCCATCCCTGGAGGTGCCCAAGGCCAGGTTAGATGGGGCCCTGCGCAGTCTGAGCTGGTGGGGGCAGCCAGCCCACAGCAGGGGGTTGGAGCTCTGTGATCTTTAATATCCTGGCCAACCTAAGCCCTCCAATAATTCTATGATTCTTCAGTCCATGCCCAGCAGCCAGGCACACGGTGCTGCCTCTGTTCCACTCAAGACTCTCCAGTGAACCCACCAGGCTACTGCTGCGCTCATGGGCGACATGCACAACACCTTCATTTTCTTCCTAAAGAGCACAAAAACCAGACGTACAACTTAAAAAAAAAATAGTGGAAAATACCTATTTTAACTTTGCTTCTAATCGCAAAAGATATACTCTTAAATATGCGTACATCAGCAGAAGCATTGGGTAAGGGCTCCCAATTTAAAACAAACAGAGATATGCACTTTGAGCCCTCATATGAAATGGCAGTAAAAGCCCAACCCAATTATTATTTTCCTTGATTTTCAGCCAGATGAGGCACAAGACAAATAAGTCATCAAGGACAAATAAAAGGAGGTTCATTCATTGCATTCAGGGCTGGAATCTTTAATGGCCACCGAATGAACTAAGATAACTAAGTAACCATTGTAAATATTAATCTTTAAAGGAAAACAATACTCCCAACAACAGGAAGCCTGATAAGACATTGGATGTTGCCATCAGTGTTATGGAGTCTCTCTAATTTCCTTAGTTTTTTCTTATGCCTGTAGAGGGATCAGGAAGGGGAACATATGGTATCTCTCAAAGGAAGTAAATTAACATTATTAATAGCTAATGTGGGAGAGGTGAAACAGCGATTGTTCGTGGTCGTTGTTATTGTGCTTTTGTTTGGTGGTGGTGCAGAGCCTGCCTGCTAGTGAGCTTAGGCGCTCAAGCCAAATTCAAAATCTTGTATTTATAAACAGAGATCTGATAAGAGTTGCCTAAGCATCCACGATGCTTTGCCAGCGCACGCACATCGAGCTGATCTGAGGGGACTGCCTTGAGGGTTGTCTCGGGTTTGTGAGCTAACGCACAGCAAGGGACAGCGAGTGCTTGTGGCATGGTCCTGGTCCACAGCAACTCCTCGTGTGGACGGACCCTCGTGTCCCTGCACGATCATCCAGTTTGAATTTCTGAGGAGGAGAAGGTGCTCTCTGTCAGCTGTGAAGCAGTTGGTGTGGGCCGCTGGGGAGTGGGCTCTCGCAGGCCCCAGTCACTGATATGGGATGGTGCAGTGGCACCGTGCGTAAAGAGGGAAATTATTTGGGGGAAAACAGTGATAAAGGATGAATTTGAACTGGTGACCCAGCAGGGTATCTCGGAACCCTGTGCCCTGTGCAATTTCCCTGCACTAAGAAGAGAAGAATGTACCTTTCTTAAGCCTTCTGCTTCCGTCTCCCTCACCAAGGCTTACCAGATGGTGTTTATTTACTCTAGCACTGGTGCTTCCAGAACACATCCTAAGGTGTGGCTACTCCAGCCCCAGCTCTGTTTGTCCCAGAACACATGAATGCAGAACAGCGCAATCCTTGCTTCCTCAAGAAATCCTATGCTCCCTACTTTCTTCCCAAATTAAAGCCGTGGGTAACTCCCAGGTGGCATGGCACAGATGGACGTGATGACACCTTTCATGCAGAAACAATCTGCAAAATAATTTGGCATGGAGAACTTGATTAAAATTACCCTGTGAGCTTGGTAGGTAGAAGCAAGCTTTGGTAAAATTGTTCAGTCAACTCCTTAAGAGGAAAACAGTGGATTTGGGTATAATTACTGGATTTTAATAAAAACTGAATAGCTCCATAAGACCACCTCATGCTTCAGTGCACACAGCAATTGCTTTAGGAAGACAAAGAAATTCCCCTTGCCCTTGAAAGCTTGTACTTCAATTGCTGGTCGACGGCTGGATTTTGATTTCCAGGTCTGAAAGGACAGCTTGAATACCTTAAGCCAGTTAAACTTCAGTTAAACTTCATTTCCTCACAGAGCAGTGACACCTGTTTTCCTACCATACAATTCCACTTGAAAATCAGAGTTTACAGAGAATCTTAAGTTTGTGTCAAAGCTTGTCTAAAATACCTCTGCCTGGTTGAAGATGTGATACTTTATTTCTTGGTAAACTCATTATGTTGTCCAAAAAGATCACAAAAACTGATAGAGCTGTGCATTGCTTGCTGGCCCTGTAAGGTCATAAGATGGGGAGAATTGTGTGCTGAAGGGCTGGTTTGTAACACTGCAAAGTTTTCCCCATTGCCAATTTTAGGCCCCTTTATTATTTCTTCAATATTTCAAGTTACGTAAACTCGTAATAAGATGTCTTTTGTGGCTCTGCAGAACTGGGATTCTGCTTGCACAGGACAGGGCTGGATTCTGGACATGCTTTCATGATGGCTTAGGAGAGGACATTTCTAAAACAACCACAGCTACGTGAGAAAACAGATGTTTGTTGGGTGGATCTACTGTCAGGTAAGATTCTACCTCCAGGAAATTGAATGTGTCAAGCCAGACTCCTTAGTGACTGAAATACCTTCTGAGAAAGGTAACAAATCTGCTTATCTCTGTAATCTTTACAATCAGTACGATGACATCACTGTGATGATTGCAACTGACATTCACTTCTGGCTGTCCCCACCTTCCATCCACTTTGGCCCTTAAGTGGGTGTTTCGTAGTGCCAGATGTAAACAGCCCTACTCTAAAACCACCTCAACCTGAAAAAGAAAGGCAAGATACAGTGTGCTTATCGGGAATTGCAACACCGAGTCCAAAAGTTTAGATCTCAGAGATAGGTAAGGCCCTGTCTTACCCTGGTATCAGTGGAGTCCTGAGAACACAAGTCTGTGGCAGCTGAAGAACATCAGAGGTGTGGGCCATGTAAAGGACACACTTACATGGTTAATGACCCCACAAAGCTATTGCTTTCTTCTCATCTATTTTCTGCCCTTATCACATAATTAATCACTATGTACAAGCTTTGAGGACGGATCAAGTTGCCTGGGGGTAGCTGCGATTGCTCACTTGTTACTTGGACTCTCCACTCGCAGGGTGAGTATGGGGAAACATGGCACTCCTTCTTCCTCCTCACCCACCCCTGGACCTTGAGCTGGGCGCAAGGAACTGGCCTTCATCCCCCGTGGCACAAGAGAGCGAAGGGCAGACCTGGTCCCTGCCTTGTGCTTGACCGGAGCGAGACATCAGGTGATAGCATTGGGTTATTTGTGGCAAAGCTCAGCGCTTGGTTACTAATCTCAGGACGGAGTGGAAAGCAGAAGAGGGATTTTGACCTCAAGGCCCATCTGAGCTGCTGTGGGCACACACTGCCTCCCAGGGCTGCCCAAGGGAACTCCTCCCTGCACCCCATCCAGCACCACAGCCTCAGGCACGCCTGGAGCTTCCACAGAACAATTTCTAGGGCAAATATTGAGGATAATTAAGGATAATCTCTGCATTACACGTCTTACAAAGAAGGTCAGGTACTCTTTCCTTGTCAGATGTGATGAAGTTAGGCAGCTCCCATTAATAGCAAGTACTTGTTTCTCAGAACTATAGTAATAAAAAAAGCCTTGTCTAGTTCCTAAAGGCTTCCTAGATTTAATCTTCTCAAAACTCAGACAAGATCATTACAGCGAGTTCTGCCTCTGAAGAGCCATAACAGTGAACTACCTTCCCAGCACCAATCTCCTGCTGGTGTATGATTTCCTTACTGTACCCCCACTAGCAAATACAGAGAGGTTCTATAATATTTGTGTTCTGAGCTTACACACTAACATCCTTTCAAATAATTTGGCAGGCCAGGGTAGATTAGATACAGTCACATGAAAGCAAAGGAGGAATCTGCCCCAGCAACTACAGCTATTTTTCTTGTGGTCTGCTGATTTCATAATACTTGGTCATAAGATGTTTTTGATATTCACTTATAATCATGACCGAGTTCTTCCTAAACAGCCTTTGGGCAGTAGATGTTTGCATCGTGGAGGCGTTGGTGCAAACCAATTCCTGCTCTTGCAAGATCCCACTGCCCCCACCCGCAGGGCTGGGAAGGGTGCAGTGTGGTTCCTGATCCCTTCTAGAAGCCTATGGATGAGGCTGAAGACAGGGAGGAGGTCTGGTAAAACAGCGTGTTCCAGGCTCTCTTTCACAATCCTCTTGCACCTAAAGCCTGACTTCCAAGAACTCTGAGCATTGTCAGTTCCCACCTGTCATGGTTCTATGTTTTGTTTTTGTTTTTGTTTGGTTTCAGTATTCCACATCAAAACATCATGTAGTGTACGGGGCATTAAAGTGTCACTGCCCCAATCCCAGGTACCAATCCCTGTACATTACAGCAGTCACGGGATCTGGCCCTTCCAGGTGGGGGGGCGCTCTCTTGCTGCCTTGCAGTGGGTGCTGGAGGGTGCTTTCCTAGCCGTTCCAAGAAAGGAGGGATGGCTCCTCAGAACATCTGCCTTTTCCAATCAAATGCAGAAGTTGAAGCACCAGCAGCCAGAGGATGCTGGGCAGTAGTCAAGCCAAGACTGTGCTCAGGTAGAAATGGCTGATTCAGAACATAAGAAAAACATACATGACAACAAGTACACTGAGAGCACCTTAACGGTCATTGCAGTGCCCCCAGCCCAGCAATTCTCTTAATGGTGCCTTCATGTCTCTCTCCTTCTCACATCTAGGTGCATTGCTACAGTACCAGAGCCACTTCAGCATCATTTTTAACATATCAGCCCGACAGTGTTTTAATTAAGCTTAAGTGATGCAGAGCCAGCATCTGATCCTCAAGGCTGCACGCAGCAGCTGAGCTTAACAAATAACCATGGAAATTATGAAAAGGTAGCTCTGCAATTCTGTGTACTCACTAACATTAAATGAGTGCAGGCTATTTTTACCTCTGCACTATTTTGTGTTCTTGTGATCTGTTGAAAGCTCAAAAACAAGAATCCCCTGAAATATCCTGTCTGCACTACATCAAAGGATAGGCAAGGGAAAAACCCTTGCAGTGTGAGGCCAGACAGTGTAAGGCTGCAGGAAACTTCTCCCTAAAGCAGGTTACCCTCTTCCCGAGACTATCTCAGGCAGTCTGGTCCTAGTTCTGTTACTGTGTGCCTCCAGTTAGCCCCAGATAACTTCATAAGTGAATGAACCAATACAAGCACAAGGGTCTGGCCACTGAAATAAAAGGGCGATTGATCTGGCATGGCATCTGCCAAGCTCCCCAGACACCTCACATTCTGGTACAGACAGAACAGATTAGAAATGGCATCCAGCCCCAAACTCCTCACACTACCCTTCAGGTTTGTGGGTTTTGTTTCAGTGGGCAGAAGGCTCCCTGGAACTGAAGGTGACCTCTGAATGATCCATGAAATAACACAGCAGGCTGATGTAGCTCTGTTTACAATGCATTCTAAATTCAGGATATAAAAGGCTCTTAAGACAGAAAGCAAAAGAGTAGGGTTAATTTATAGCTGAACCACAGTGTCACTCAAGTGCCTCTGACTTGAGTTAGTCCAACTGTTTGGCCAGTAATAATTTCTTCAAGACAAACCACAGTACATATACAGACCTTTCAACTCCTAGACCTTAAATAATTACATATAAAAAGAAAGTTGTCATCATACTGCTTTTCAGATTGGAAAACAGAGGCTTGAGAATATTATCAGGTAGCTTGTCAAAATCCCACGGCAGTAAAGCCCAGAATCACATCCACAGCTCTGTTCTCTAGCTAATGCCCAACTGTTTGCATAATTTTCTGTCTGGCTCTGCTGAAATCCTTTGTTGTGACAAGAATCTAAATGCCTGATATCACTTTTGGCCTATAAACTATGAGAGCACCTTAGTAAGATGTAAAAATATAATAAATGCTTCTCAGTGTAAAGTTTTCTCAGGCAAAATGGAAAAAATTCTAGTCTGAAACTGTAAAGATAGGCTTTGCTTATTCAACCAGAGGAAAAAAAACACTTTAACATAAATGTGCGTTCAGGTGTGTTATGTACAAGGCAGAATCAGTCTTAGTGCAATGTGAATACTCCCTCAGCACCAACATATTTGAAATTTTGGGTTGGAGCCCTGCTTATTCGTCTGTAACAAAAAAGTCAGACTGATTTGTTATTGCATCCTGAGCCCAGCTTAACTGCGTTAACCATCAGAACAGGGTCACGCTGTGTTAAGTTTGTGCTCTCACATCCCTTAGTAACTTGAGTCATCTTAGCTGTCACTGCACTGACATTTATGGTCTTCTGCTATCACTCTTTTGTTTATGTTCAGAGTTCATTCATTGCCTTTTTCCATTAGAGCTCCGTAACACATCCTCTGCCCTACTGCCTCGTGCTACTTTCTACTTACTTGAACCATCAGAAGTTTCTATCTGTCACCAAAGAAGATGTAGTTTCCATAGAAACTGAAGAACAGGCTAAGTTAACGAGGCATGAAATGAAGGCAGTGTCCTCAAGCTCACCCATTTTGAAAATCTAGGTCAGCAATGTTTGCTTAAAACATTCCGCTCTTCTAAAACCATGTTCACTTCACTGTTAAGGGTATAACAAAGGAGAGGCCATAGAGAACACCCAATTTAGCATGTTTAATATAATACCATATGTCTGTATGAATAAACCATTCTTACAACTCCTCCAGCATGTTTCCCCTGTTGCGTTTCCTTCAGTAACCAACAGGGATTTATTTTCACCAGCCAGTTACATATCATTACCAAATGTTTACTCTGGCCATTGCAAACTGCCTTTCAGGTAGAACTTGAGTAAGCTGTATGACATCACCGAGGTCAGGAGGTATTAGCTGTGTCACCCATTAGAGGATCTACAGGAACAAAAGGACTGCACACATGAAAGTCAAACTCAGTCTCAACACGAACAGCACAGGCAGAAGCCAAGAAACGAAACCAATGCTAAACCTTTGCTGGGTTTGCTCACAGTCGATGCTGACGGAACTCAGCCACCAAGGACAAGTGGCAGACTCTGATCTGTTGAGACATAATGGATTGTGCTACAGTAAATTAATTAACTGTATTTGGTAGGTTTCCTTAGTGACGATCACATTCCTTCTCAGGAGTAGGAACAGTCATACCAAGTGTCAGTGCTAAAACATGCTGTCAAGTACATAACGTTATAGAAGACTGCCTGAGAAAACTGCTGCAGAAGGAAATAACCCCGATGATTTGCTAGTTATTTCCTCTGCTAATTGGAAGCAGATGTAATCAGTTGCAGTGAAATACCTTCCAAGATGCAACCATTTCACTACAAAAGAAAAATACCTCAATTTTCAGGCATGTCTTATTCAAATCTCTGCTATCTATAATTTGAGCTGACTGAGAACATTCAGCATTTTAGACAGCTGATCGATGACCTGTTCCTTCTAAAAGATGAGGTCCCACAGAAACAGCTGCTTTGCTCTGGATGCCCACAGTTGATGCTGATGGGATTTCAGCTGTTGATGACAAGCAAGAAACAGAGGTTAAGAAAATACCTATAACCTTATGACTTCCTGAGAAAGAAATGCACACATGATGATAGCTTACAAAAACCAGTATTCTGTCCTAGTAAAACTTACTGCAGTCTATACAACGTTCATGGTGTTATTAAATATTAATTCTGAAGAAAATTGAGCATTTTTTCTAACCAATCTCCCTTTCCTGACTAAACCCTTACATAACGTGTTGATTTAAGAGCGACATGGAACCAGGACAGTTTGAACAACTTCTTTGAAGCAGAACAGCAGTCCTCAGAAATACTTTGGTGTAATCCAATTACACTAATTAAAATAATTACTTCCACTTAGCTGGTTACTGAACTGCTTGCTTGGCACGTCTAGAGTCAGCACATACAAAGGTCAGGTGCAGCCTCTCCAAAAATCTGGGGAGGAGTGTTGATGGATGCAAGTCTCTAGGTGTTGGTAGTGGTTTGATTTTGCCTGAGAACGCAAGCTAATAACAGGCAGGTGGAAAGACTTCAGCTTGTTTCATCTTGTCTGCATGCATCACACTTCCCTCTTCTTGCTGCAGTCGTGCTGCAGACTGAATTCTCAGCCTAGCAAGCTTCCTCCAATGGTAAGTTAGGAAATGAGATGTGCAGAAACCTTACAATTTCTCTCCAAGAATGGGAACTGGAGTGCTGGTTGTAGAATAAGTTGTAGATAAGGAGACAGTTTGCCCTCTAAATTTGCAACTGAAGCATTTGCTACTCATGCAAATTCATTCTACTCATCTTCTGCAGAATCTCTGGAGGAAAAAACAACCCACTTTAGAAGAAAAACAAAAGAGACTGTTAAAACTTCCATTCCATATTTTCAGTCTAAGCCTAAAGTAGAGTTTCCTTCAATTCACTCTGTCTTGCCAGTCTTGTCTCCATCACTTTGCAATTTTACTATGTGCCGATTTGCTGCCAAACCTTTCCCTCATCACAGCCACAGAATAAAAAAAAATCCATTGCTTCCCTCACTTGAACCTCTAACAAGCCACAGGCTTCAACTACAGCTTTCTGTGAAGGAGCATAGAACACACTCCTTGGTCATTCCCACCAGGCAACCACGCAGAACAGCTTTCTGTTCTTTCCTTGCCTCTGTGATATCACCTCTAATATTACCTTGAATAATGCCTCTTTAACTGACTACTTCCACAGGCCTCTAGGACCCTCATTCTTCCACCCCACACAAAGGAGTAAGCCAGTTCTCTCTCCCTTTGCTAACCCTGAACCATAGGGTTAGTGTCTGCTGCTGCCAAAGCAAATGGAAACAAAAACAGAGCTCCAACAAAAAGCAAGAGCGACTTTGGTATAATGGATGGTGGCTATAAAAACAGGTGCATTGGGGTTTTCTTGTGTGACTTTATATTCTCACTATTCTTGCTTATATTTAAAGGGCAAGGCCATGATCTGCATCCTTAGGAATATGTCCCTGTGGCCCCTATTTTTATATTCTGCTGACATTGGACTGTTTGTGCTGCACTTGAGATAATACTTCCTGTAGACATCAGGAGGCACGTGAGGTTATCTGTTAGGTTATGTGCTTTCATTCACGAAATAGATGCTCAAAACTACTAAGTGAAAACAGATGAGCTCAAATTAGCTACTGTTTTAACTCCTGAGTGAAGTTTAAGTTAAAAACATTGCACAGAAAAACAACAATAAAGACAGTCACTTCTTATGATAGTGATAGAGAAAACAAATACACTTGTTTAGCAGATCGATAGTTCTATTGATCTGTCTGTGAAGAACGTAAGTAATGCAACATGTAACAGGCACACAGAAGGTACAAACGACACCTGCTGTTTTGCTGAACATAAAAATGTGCTCTTGTAAACTACTGATTGTCACAGAATTTGATCACAGCACAGATCTCTTAGCACTGGCAGTAGCCTGGCCAGGCCCCAAAGGACTAAAACACAAAAAACAAATCAGTGAAGAAGTGATTCAGTGAAGAATCTTCCACTCTTCTATCAGTCCCGTTCAGATGCTTTTCAGTGCATCTGTGCATGTTGCTCCAGAACCTGAGAGCTACCTTTAATCAAGGCTTGTGTTTAAATGACAAACTGTATTCCATCACTCAGATGTCCTACTTCCATCCCAGGAACGCAGCTAGATTCTAGTTTGCATTATCCCAGGGAGACTGAGAGATGCTAATCCATTCTTGGATTACATCTTGGCTGGACTCCTCACACTTTGCTGACAGCTTTAACAGGCAGGACCATGAATTTATTGCAGCTTAATCCAAATTTATCTGCAAAAAATGCCACCTGAGACTAAACATTCATGTATCATTTTGCCCGGCTTTAGATCCCATCAACACTCTCCCCAGGAAAGCAGTGTATTGATGCTAACAATTTCTCTGTTAATGCTTATTGCTGCTCATTTGTCTGATCCTCTGCACGGGCATACATTGCTCCAGGCTCATCCTTTCACTCTGCTCCTAGTGGACCAATTTAATGATCTGAATGAGAGTAAAGAGCACGCTAATTAAATTCAGAGATGTTTAATCTAAATCAGGAGGTGCTGTGAACATCAGGGAGGACAGGGAGAGCACAAGGAGAGCACAATTCAAAAGGAGTTCATAAACCCAGGGACTGCGTGGAGGAGAGAAAAGAGTATATAAAAATCTGTGAGGGTGCAAACAAATGTTTGGGAGAAGGGGAAGAACATGAAAGATATTTTTATAGCAGAATCATCGCAAACCACTGATGTTAAACAGTCTGTAGAGAGAAAATTAGATAAAAGTTGGAACTAGAATACTGTATTAAGGAAAGCAGAACTTAAAGAAACTAAAAGTTTGTTACAGAGGCAGACACACCTCCACTTTCAGTTTTTCTTCCAGGATGTCACAGACCAGAAATACAGCCAAAGGGTAAAAAGAAACTCAAAGGTTCAAGGATTCATAAGGAAAGATATAAAGGACTAAATGTGAATGGCACGGGCAGATGGACAGGAGGAGGAGTAGAAAGGTTGGCAAGAGTTTGCTAAGCAAAGCTGCTATGAAAGAAGAATTTGCAAAATTAAATAAGTGGAGTCAAGCTCTGGGAGTTTAAAAAGAAAGGAAAAAAAGAAGTAAGAAATAGCGTTGTTGTCCAGAAAGAAAATGGTGTAGTATAGAAATATGCTGGTCTGAAATATACTCCCCAAGAAAGAAACACTGGTGGCTGATGTATGTCAGGAATGGGCTTAAGAGCTATAGAAACATCAGTGCATATTCTTCATTATCATTTCTGTAGGTGATGCTTTTGAATCAGACAGTACTTTTTCAGTTCCTTCACTTCATTCAGTAAGGCAAGTGTCGACTGGGGGGAGATACCAGGCTGAAATCCTGATCCAGCTCAACTCAGTTCAAGAAGGTTAATCGGAAGAAGCATTTAACTTTGTACAAAGAAAAAATTATAAGGAGTGGTAAAAATCTTTATGTGGTGGGATACAAATCAATTGTGATCAATACCAGGGAGCAAATTCACCCTTCGACACTGCATCATACAGCATATGAGGAAATAAAAGCCCTGTTGAAAACCCTCTCGGCAGGTCTCTTCAATGACTCAGTTTCACTGACATTATCAACATAGTTATTTCACAAACTACCAGAAATACCACACTCTTACAAGGAACAATAACAACTATAGCATATCAGTTAATACATATGGAAAAGCAAACACGTTTAGGCACACAAGCCCTTCTACCCCTCTGAAGCAGAAGCCCCTAAGCTAGGCTAGGAAGGCTGCTTGAGCTTTACAGCTGTGCTCAGAAATGCACCTTTTGGAGAGGTGAGCTCCCATCTTCCTTTGTTCCATTTTCCTGTGCATGGCAATTTTCTGCTTGTTTCAGGGCCTAAACTACATTGCACACTTTCATCTGCACAGGCTTCCCTTCCTCCACCTTTAAAAAGACAAATCTCCATGAAGAACAGAGCTGAGGCACTGTCATTCCTGTCCAGCTGCTGAAGATACGAGAAGCCAAGCAGAAGGTTGCTGTATTAGGATGCGTAGAGTGGAGAGGAAAACCAGAATCCTTTCTCAGGTCATGCGAGGTAAGTAGGAAGGAACTGGCTCACAATATTTAGTATGCTGCCTGTCCACGAACACCTTGCAAATATTAACTAATCCTCACAAAAATCTTGTGAGATACATTAATATAAACCATTTAGATGTATTTCAGCAAACAGTGAGCATGCCCAGCGCCTGCCTGGGTGCTTTGGCAGTGCCTCAGGAGCTGATGTTCAGTCAGACATCTTCTGATGCTCTCCCATCCAACTGGCTTTCATGTCAGCAGAACACAGATCAACATCACGTTGAAGGTTCAAGCACAACCCAACCCACCAGACAAACTGGGATTTAGGATTTCGTGGAAATCCATGCTGGGATTATGGGAGGAGTGTGGTTTTCCAGGGTTGGGATGGCATCAGCTCAGTTTTGGAACTTTTGGGATTGGTCCAGGTGTGACTCAGTAAAATTTGAGTGTGTGGCACACAGACAGCAAAGAAATTCTCTGTTTTGAGAATTCTCACCCCTCGGACTGGCAGGCTAAGAGGTGTTTTCCCATGAGAGGCACATCCTTGTACCTAACCCAGGAATCTAACACAGCTCTTCAATAACTAAGCTTAGACTCTCAAGTTCTGTCCCCTCAGCTTTATTTAACATAACTTTAACTTCATTTAGCTCATTTCTACAAAACGTCTTCCACTCATTTACACTGGTGAGCACAGAAAGATGACTTTTTTCCTCCTTTTTAGTAGAAAAGGATTTCACTGGCAAGAAGAACCTGGTTGTCCATCAACATAAGGGCATATTTCAGCTTCCTCTCACGTGCTTAGATGTAAAAGAGATGGAAGCATTTGCATCACACTCCCGTTGAGAGGAAGAGAAAGGTTTCATGCCTCCTTTTCATTCCCACTCCATTGGAACTGGCACGAACACAGACGACGGGCAGTGACCCATTCTGTTAAGATTTAAATTTAGCAAGGAACTGGAAAATCTCTGGGAGCTTTACCTCTAACCTCTGCTTCAGAAAAAAATATGCATAATTCCTGTCTTACTGCTAAATTTGAGTTAATTTCAAAAGCCAAGCCAATAAAAGAACTGTCCAACGCAAACCTTGTCTGCCCCAGACGCATGTATCTGCTTACAGTATCCTTTGTTAGTTAAACAAAACAGAATCATTGTTGCTAAGAAGTTAATATTGTTTAAGATTCACTGGCTAACACACAGAACACTCTCCTGAGTTTCCCCAAACACATTCCTTTTTTATTCTCTATTTTAAGTTTCTTCCCCCTCTTTTTTCCTTTCCTTCTGCCTTGGCTGAGGCTGAAGATTTCTCTGGGTGATTTTGCTCTTGAGGTGATGTGAACTGCGAGGGAGGCAAACATTTCAGTTGATATAGAAAAGAATGTTTAGATAAAAGCAGAGAATTAAACCGAAGAGTGGAATCTGACTAAAGCAATTCCCCAGGTATTGAACAGGAGCCTCCGTGCTCCATTCATAGCAGCTCACCTTTCTCTTGATTATTTCCCTAACCTGCCTTTTAAACCTGCGTTGCCAGTGCCCTTACCTCCTGTGTCCAAACACTAAGTCACTGTGGAAGGAAAACCAATTATAATGTTTCAGTGTCCCTACAAAAATTAATGAAATGCTTTCTGTAGTGTATTACGTTTAATTATTTGATGACCTTTCCTAGTGCTGGGATAGTGCATGCCACAAACATCCACAATGAAATGAAAATAGAAACACTTAATTACCAGTGCAATCAGCCGAGGCATCAGGTGCCAGAACACATCCCTGGCAGCATGGCATCACAGTATAAGTGCATCTGGTGATATCAAGGCTGTGCTTTGTATTGATCTGTTGAAACCATCCCATCCTCTGCGTTCATTTCCATGCCCTGCAGCATTAATGCCTACCACTGAACATTGGCTTTTGTTAGGATAATTGCACCCACCCCATAAGCGTCTGCCAACTGAACCCTGCCCACCAAGGCGCTATCACTTTACCTGTGATGCTGCATACCAGAAGCCCAGGGCCAACTGGTGTGGGAGCCGCCAAAGCCCTGCAGGATGCTGGGCTGCAGCCATCGGTGTGGGGTAGATGAGGTCACGGTGAGCTCCGTGCCATGCCTGGCCAACCTGGGCACCTCCACGTGAGGCTGCAGTCTGCAGCACAGGCAGGCACAGATATGCAGAAGGTATGTAGGTGAGGCACGCTTAAACAAACAAAAAACATCTTCCTGCTTTGGCTGCCACCACAAAGACAACGTTGATGAGGTTTACTTTTTGCAGCATGTGCTCTCCTGTCTGAGGTAAACATCTCACTGGCTCTTCACTGACTTGACTACCAATAATATTTCCCAGAGACTTCCAGAAGCTGCAGCAAAGCAATCAGTGAGCGCGTATCTTTGTACTGGGCAGAATCAGCATCTTCCATCATATGTTATAAGGCACTGCAGGAAGAAAGCTGCTGGTGATTCATCCTGGCTGGATGGGGATCTGTGGCTTCGGAGCATGAGGAATTCATCTGCTGTGTGGTTCTGTTCACTGGGAAGTTGCACGTGGCTATGATATATAGCACAGAACCGATTGTGAGGCTTCTACATGATCCTGACATTTTTCAAGTGTATCAGCACTGAAAAAAGTCTCAATTCAAGTGTGAATTTAAGAGCTAGGTGAAAGAACATGTCCCTTTTTGCACCAAGGAAGATCAGTCAATAAAAACAGATTAAACGAAACATTAAGTGGAGCAATTCCAAGCACAAGAAAAACAATGCCAAGATCAAAAAGAGTATCTCATTTCAGAAATACCTCCCTTCCTCTCCACAGTTAGATGCAATCGCAGAGCAGAACATAACTAAAAGGATTCCGAGCATCCATCAAAGAGAACAGCACCCCAGATCAGAGCTGGGAAAGGACTGTTCCCTTCTTCCTCCAAAACATTTCATTATCTGCATTCCTGATTGATTAGGAGATCCCTTTTTAGAGAGGATGGAGGACATCCAACAGGCACGTGTGCCTCCAGGTGCCTCCTGCACAGACCTTTCCATGCACATCTATTCTAGGTTCACAACACCCACCGTAAATCTTCCCCTTCTTCCACCTCAGCTTGTATAAGCTGCTACCTACCAACTCTTTTAGATTATGCATAGCAACATGATGGAGAAAACAGAAACAGAGAGTTTGGGGATGATTTCCCTCCCTCCACTCTTTGTTTGGTTTTCTGGAACTACTTCATCCCAAACATTTGTAAATAGTGCCTGGAGTTACATTCCGAGTTCCAGCAGTAAACACTAAACTAGCTAATACATATAGACAGATCCCTGCTCTTCCAGTGTATCCAGGCAACTCTGCAACACAAAGTTAAAGCACAGCTATTTGTTCAAAAAGTGTTTTCACAGCTATTTCCTCTTCCCCCCCTTGACTTTTTCCACTAGGCGCTACTTGTATTTATCATCTGGAGATTCGGTTCCCTTCTTCCCTTTTGAAATCCATGCAGCAGCTCATTTTAAGAGCGGCAAGGCACAGACATTTGCTTTGCAATGAACTTTGATTTAAGGCACGAAGAAGGAAGGAAAAAGAGTAAAAATTCCACAAGAGCATCTGAACATTACTCCTCTCAAACATACTTGCAACTCTGGAAACAAAATCATTTCCAAATGCTAATACCATAGGAAGACAGAAGTATTTACACAGATACTAAAGCAAGCAGGAAAGGCAGCTTGTTGCATCCCACCTAAGAGTAGGTGAAGTTTTTATAATAAAAGAAGTTCCCTCAGAGAACATAGGTTAGGTTGAACTGTTGTTTTTCCAAAGGAAAACATCAATTTTTATTGAATTTTCCTATTGAGAAAGCTTTGGAGCAAAGCCAGCATCTCAAAATGAAGTGTTTTACATTTCAAAATGTCAATTCAAAATGAAAATAGTTACTTTGATATATTGAGTTTATTTTCATAGAAAATGGTGGCGTTTTATGTTGATACCACAATCTACTGTAGGGAACCTGCTTCAGAAGGGGGGTTGGACTAGATGACGTCCAGAGGTCCCTTCCAATCCCTATAACACTGTGATACTTATTTGTAAAATCTCTTTGGAATATCGTTTTTCTGTTATATAGTTCAAAATTTCACCTTTTTGCTTCCTACTCTGATTTCAAACATATTCCTACCGTTAAAGCTTTCTGCTGTAGTAAAAAGTCTATTTGTTGAACGTTCCCTGCACTAAGTGCTATTCTCTTCTCAATGAGTGCTCTACAGCACATAGCTGAAGTGTTTCTTTTAATCTGAATAGTACTGAAATATTCATTTAAAAAAAAAAACACAGAAATCTTTATCACTTTCAGCCTTTGGGGTGGAGGAGGGAAGGAGAAATAAGGAAAATGATCTGAAGATTCTCATGCCATTTTTCAGACTGTAACCTCAGTGCTTTCCAACTATCTGCAGCTACACAGCTTCAGTGTGTGAGCACTGAAGTTATGAAATCCACTCTTACTTCCCCTACAGAAAACCCACTTCCTAAATGACAGCTTTGCCTTTGTGGGATCTGCAGACTGAGGGTCACGTAGATGAGCTAGGAAAACCAGCTTGACATTAGGAGCTGGAAATTAATTTGCCATATTTAAGTATGGAGTAGTTTACACATCTCAAGTGCCCAGAACACTGACTTTTCCAGGCAGAAGCTCCCAGCAAAGCATCCTTTCCATTCACCAAAAAGGAAGCAATGGGTGCCAGGGCAGATGCTGTATTGGTGAACACAGACTCCTGTTGAGCAAGTTGCTTTTCCTGGAGTTGTTTATGCTGAGAGCAGAGTTTGAGAAGCTGAGGTCAGCAAGGGAGTAGAGTTAACGGTTTGGCCTCAGAGTTGCTGTGTAATGACTCTTCAAAGCCCTGGTGTTCAGAGGAAATGGCCTTCACAGTCCCAGTATTTCTGTTCACCTCAGTAGTAAATGTGGGCATGTTCCTGACCAGGTGAAGATCTGAGATAATTATTTCCTGCCTGACCCCGTGGGGTGATTTCAAAGAATCATAGAATCATTAAGGTTGGAACAGACATCTAACATCATTTAGTCCAACATTAACTCATCACCACCACGGCCACTCACAGAATCAGTAAGGCTGGAAGAGACAACTAAGATCGTGTAGTCCAACCATAAACAGAGCAAGTAATCATCACCAGGGATTTCTTCTCCCTTTGAAGAATTCCTTAATTCTAACAGTTTCATTAAAGAATGTGACAGAATCTTGATGGTAAAACAGAACTGTCAATCACTCATTTGCATCTGTCAGTTGCTAGCTGAAAAATCAAGCTCAATGTCTTTGATGCTACATTACAGTAATCTAGAGACAGTGGTAAGGCAAGGAGAACATCACTGATTTTTTAGCCCAGTTTTGAAGTACTGGACAAATAAAATAGTAGCACAGATGATAGCAGTACAAGAAAGACACTGTTTGAACACATCAATCTTCAAGGAACTGATTACAGCAGTAGTAAAACACCAACAAAGCTATAACGAGAACAACTATAATCAGGGTTAGATGTCATTTTCCTCTTATTCACTAATGAAATAATATAACTCAAGTAAAGCAAAGCATATTTCTAACAAATAATTTCTGAAGGCCTCTGGCTGTTCAGCCAATGCAGTGTATTTCCTATTACACTGCTGCCATATATCAAGGAAAATAGTGGTTAAAAGGAACAAAGTTCTTGTGGTTATAAAACAGAGGACGGAGCCAGAAAGTCAACAGCCTTGTTCACGCTTCCGGGGCAGCTTCTGCATAGTACTCTCATTTGTTTTGATTTCTCTTTCTTTCTTTTAAACAAAGATAGTCATACCAAACAAGCTAACCAGAATGGAAGGGAAACAGTTCAAAAGGTGTTTTTAAATTACTCTGCCATCTCAGCTGGACAGCATAACAGAAACTCAAACTATTACTTTCAGCAACAAGGCTGAGCTGTGTGTGCTGCCAGGCACGTCGGGATGGCAAGGGATACTCGTTCTGCTAATGAAGAGATTTTCTCTTCCTAGGATCAGGGCTGAAACATTAGCTACCTTCCTTCTAACATAAGGTGGTTGCTCAAGCTTTGGACACACATAAACATCACCTCCCTTAAGCTCTGGGTAAACAGATGTCTTGGCAGAAGCTCACATTTCTGGGTTACCTCTGCACATAAATATGACTTCACTCCCTTTAAAGAAAAAAGCAGCTACATAGGAGTTGGGGCTCAGTGAATAACTGCCTTTTTTTTTTTCCCCCTCTGATCCCCCAAATCCAAATACAAACCTAACAAAAACAATGCAGACAGCCAAAATAATAGCTTGGAGGAACAAACTTTCCCAAAACAAAATAGAGATTCCTAAGTAAAGGAAGTTGTGATTCTGCCTGGGTCAAGGCAGTGCGTTAGGATGCTCCTCCACTTATCTGAACTCAGCAAGCATTTCTGTCCTATGCCCTGGGAGTTCCTCCACATCCCCCAGATGGGTAAAGGTAGGGCTGCCCCACCTTACAGGCTCTGGTATCATTTCTCCTTTCCCTGCAAGCTGGAAGGCACTTTGAAACCCCAAAGTCTTTTCCGGCAGCAGTGCCTGGTACTGGAGCCAAGTGTCTCTCTGTTCTCCAACACCCACATACAGCTCAGCCTGGTTCCTGAAAATAGTATCCAGTCCTAAAGCAGGGCTGGTTTCAAAGCCCAGTGAAATAATGGATGACCATCAATTATTTTCAGCTTTAGCTGCTGCAGAAGTCTAACTAGAAATGAAATCACGAACTGATAGAGAAGAATGAATCCATCGAAAGTGAAAGGATGGGAAAGGTGACCTAGAGTGTTTGGCAAGAGGGACTGACTCCTTCCCCTTGCTGGTTTGTACTATTTCTGTTGGCAGATGCTCCCAGGATGGTGGCAACTGGGCATGTTCACAGAGCAGCGGCGAGTTTTCCCAGTCACAGAAAGACAACTGCTGCTAAAGCAGGCTGATGGTGAAATCAAAGCTCTATAACTCCTGAAGGTCAGGACTAAAACCCACAGAACACTTGTAAATCAAGGAGACAAACCCAAGGGGCACCACTTGGAATAGATTGCCCAGATCAGCAATGTGACTTGGATACCACCATGACAATTTATAACATGTGAGGAATCCACGCTGCATATTTTAAAGCAACAAACTTTGACTAGATTAGGCTGGCCTAATCACGAAAATGTTCCTTTTAGAGAATGGCTGTCACCCAAAAGAGAATTGCCAGAGCCCAGCCATTGTTAGCAGGAGAATAGAGGTCCAGCACCTCCCTGGCTGCCCCTGGGGAAGGGCTGGAGGGTCAGGAGAGAGGAAATTCTCCTTGATAACTCTGCTGGGACTCCAAGCAGCACTCCAACAGGTTGCAGAGCTACTTTTCCTACAGAAAGGACTACTGCACACGCTCTTCAAAACACACTGTCAGGAGGAAGAACACCTGGGGAGGATGATGCAAAGGACTGGAGGCTGTGAGTAGGTACTCTCTTTGCATGCTCAGCCAGTGATCTGGGGCTAACATATCTGTAGGAAAATGTAACTGCTGTTATCAGCAATCCTCATCCACTTCAGCTCCAAACATAACTGCATGTTCCTTCTTTTCACAAAATGGGTATGTAGCAGGTGTGTGCACATCCAGTGACCCTGTGCAAAGTGATGGGGGATTCCCCAACAGCAGACGGTCGCTCCCTCTCCACAGAATCGTCTCTCCAAGGTCCTTAGGTGTTCATAACGAACTCACACTGCTGATTTAAGCTTTTCCACCCTCCTCCATTAAAAATGTGGCATCTGGGAAAGTGGTTTGAAAGAAACTAGGAAAATATACAAGACAAACAGAGACACCTCACTAGCTGCAGAGCCGTATGGGTTCATATAGCAAATTCATCCAAGGCACAACCTTGTGTCTCCATTTGGATTATGAAAGAAATGATTTGACCAAATTTATCCCATCTGGTTATAAGCTTGGTAGCAATAAATACAATTGGTACAAACTATTGTAGTACAAACAAGCAAATGCTGGGATTTATTTCCTTTTGGTTCTTTGCTGTCTAGCAGTCTAGTTCAATTTGTCACTGCATTAAATTTAAAAGTTTTAATTCTTACTAATATATTTTCCTGCCCAAAATATCACATTCCAGCCCTGCAGCAAACCTGGAAAGTCTAGAAATATGCATTGAGAATGTAAGAGATTCCTACACACAAAGGCAGTTCAAGGTGAAGACAAATTCCAGAGGATGTGACACAACTAGACAGAGCAGATAACAGCAGAGAGAAAGCTGGCACTGCCATGCAGGTGGTGTCCTCACGAGATCAGCCAGGTAGGCAGCACCTCTGACAGAAGGCTCTGAATTACCAACTGGCCCACACTGTGAGTTCTGAGAAACAGAGTTCTCTGCTCTCTCTTCATTCTCCTCTTTCATGAGCTGCTTTTACAGCAGTTCCAGTGCTTACCCAAAGCCTTCTTAACCCACAGAGAACTTGGAGAACAGCTCGTTCAGGTCAGCCAACTTCATAATCAGCATCAGGAGTCTGGAACATTGGCACCAAGCTGTCCATTAGCATTCTGTGCTCAGGATATTTAGATTATACTGACATGACATGAAACGACCAGCGGCAGGTTTCAAATGAATGAAAGGATGTTTCTGAACACTTTAGCTTCTGCTTTCAAAATACTTTTTGCTCAAGTGGTGAAGCTATCTGAAAACACTGTTTATGCTGGTGTAGAATAAATACATCATGATGCTGCTCAGTAGCATGAGTAGAGGCCAAGGAGCCTCCTGTCATCATGAGGATAAACATACTGTGTTTTATTAATATTGATCAAGTACATTATCAAGGTCTTCAAAACTCTTTCAATAATTTAAGACCCAAGTTCCTGACAAACCGAGCATTTCTTTATGACTAAGTAAGGAGACAGAGCAGATATCAATTTCAAGGAGGACTGAAGAACTCTTGCCCTGGGATTCCTTCCTCTGCTCAACACAAACAAGAGCACGCAGAGGACATCTGTCTAATATTGCATATACACTGCAGGCTTAAAACACGGGTTTGAAAAGATTATCTTCCCTGCTAATAGAGCCACATCACCTGATGCAGTGAATTCAGTTTGCATTTTTTTTCCAGAGTGCCCAGAGGTCCCACATCAGTAGTGTACCTGCTAACAGCTGGAGCTTGCCTGGCACCTTTTTTGCACAAACTACCAAGCCCCCAATGAGCATTAGAGGACATCCATGGGTGCTTGATGTGCACATGGGTGTGTTTGTGTCCTCTTGAGGGAATCAATGTTGCAGCAATACAGCATCTATGAGACTAAGGGTGCAGAACTGAACACTAGTTAAGAGAAGGAGCCTTCATCTGACCTCGCTTTCCCAAAAGTCTCCAAGCAGGGAATTTTCTCTCCAAATGCAACCTTGATCTAACCTTTATGCCTATGACTTTGAGCTCCAGGCCCTGACACAAACAGAGATTTCATCAGGGAGCTGTCATTTGGGAGGAAGGACCCAAAGGAATGAATGTATTTATATCTCAAACACTTTGTAAAGCTGTTACATACAGTACAGTCTATTCTCTTTCATTGCATATGTATAAATAGTCTCTCCATTTAGGGGTCAGTTCAGCTTGTATCACTCTGTCTGCTCCAGGCTCAGGAGCACTCAGGATGTCTGCTTGTACCCAACAACCACCATAGGTACACGACTTTCTGCTGTTACACATGCTTTAAATGTGACACCACAGATCTGCCAAGAAGCCTCAGAGACTCCTTTAAAACCTACAAAAGCAGGTGCTGGCCTAAAATCCCAGAGCTGGGCCTGCCACAAAGCCCCAGCTAGAGGAACAATGCTGAGAGCGAGCACTGCCTGGCTCCTGTCCCCAGGTCAGCCAGTAACTGTGTGGGCAAGAGCATGCTACAGGATGTGGGAAAGCAGAATTCAACCCTGAGCTTCCCAGCTTAGGCTTGGGGCTCAATTCCAGCTTTCCAGTGTCTGTGTGTGTACTTAGCAAAGCCTACGTCCCATTGCAAACCCAGCACTTCTGGTACCAACCAAAGAAAACACTGAACCACCTCCCTCAGCTTTCTCATCTATTATACTTTTGGCAGCTGACACAGGATCCTTTTTATTTAGTGCACACTTCACCAATTCCTAGAGACCAATATCTCTGTTCAAGTGGAATCAAAGTCCTGCAAGCTGAGTGGGATCAGGAACCTAACACTCTCAGGTCTTGCTTTTATCAGGTAAGATGATAGCTTCCTGGCAGGGGAACATCCTATTCACCCCAGCATTTTGCTGAGATTGGGAAGAGCTGTACCAGCGAGCTGGTCCAAGGGCGGTGCTATCTTGGAAACAGAGGAACATCTATTGGCTCCTACAACATCCTCCCTCTAAACCCTCTGCACTATTTTTCTTCTCCCCTAAGCCTTGTGCTGGCTTTCAGTGCCTCAAACACCAAAGCTTCTTGAGTTTAGATGGACCAAGCAAACAACCAGGAAATACTTTGCCAAAAAACATCTTATGTATTGCTTTCACTGCTTTTTTTTTTCCCCTTGAAACTGTCCTTCTGCTCTTGTTTATCCTTCAGTGTGTTTTTAGGCTTTCTTTGTCCTGCTCAGAATGGGAAACTGGATGTTCCAGTGACTACTGGACCTTAGCTCAGTGTTTAGGAAACTTTGGAAAAAACTAAAAATAAAAAAGATCAGCCAATAATACTTTACAGTTATCAGTAAAACTTCTAGTGCTTAATTTTAGTCATTACCCAAAGAAGTGCATGGTACGATCTTTCCAAACCTCTGGCCAGGTCTGCTGGCCAGATCTATTTATACATGATCCCAAAATCCTGAAATCATAATAGTTCCAGGAAAAGAGAAAAATAGATTGAAAGAAATGTGCTCCAAGGGATCTTAGGTTGGTAAGCCCAAATCTATTTCTGCTCAATATCCAAAGGCGGTTTGAACTCCCTGAACACAGTCATTCTGTTCATTAGACTTGTTTGTGTAGTCTATGTAACTCCTAAAAATAGAGAGGAACTATATTTTTTGTTACATTAGAATCTGAGTGTTTCTTACAGACTTGGATGCTAAGGAAAGAAGCCACTAGGGGAAAAGGCAGGAAAAAGCTAAGAACATTTCCTACAGCCAGCTTCTAAAACACACTGTGCATTTCCTCTCTGCATGAGATGGAGAACAGCTTTGGAAAACACTTGTTTCTGAAACCAGTCATGAGATGAAAGTGTGTGAGAAACAAGTATTTGCAGCTGCATGAAAGTGACGATCTGCCATTTGCAATTATTATTCTTTTCTTGATCTATAGGACTTTGGAGTGCTTACATATGGTGCCTTTTGTCCACCCAACCAGCCAGGCTTCGTGCTGGCCTGCCTGCACTTTACCCACAGGGCTTCTGCCTCAGACACAAAGTTGGCAGCCTAATCCTCACCGTTTGTTCTTGCAGGGGGTCCTGAAGGCTTTGCAGTTCTGGCCAGGTCACCCTGCTCTCTCCAGACATCTCAGCTACCAACAGGGACACTGTTTGATCTTAGACTAAGGATCCACAAAATGGTAAGAAGAGAGACTAGGATGAGTTACCTTATTCCTGAGGTACACAACTCACAGTGGGAATAGTAGGAAACTACACCACTTTACACAGTGCTGGGAACAGAACTGAACTCAATGGTGTCTTCTGCATGTGTCACAGACAGGAAGGGTAAAAGTCTGCCACTCTCACCAGACAAAATTCCAGTGCCTCATTTGCCCCACAGATCACTTTTCTGCATAGACCAGCCATGAAACTTGTTGCATTGCTCCCATCCATCCAGGAGTCCCGGGCACACAGAACTGGAGCGAGTGAAGAAGTTCAGCTTCCTTCTGAGTACAAGAGCCTCTCTTCTCATGTGTAGAATTTATTTTCCACCTAAAGCACCCCCAGGACCCTGCAAGTGCATGTGGGAGAGAATAAAGGTATCTGTCATGAAATCTGCAAACACAGCATTTACCAGGTGGAACGTGAACAATCGCCAGACAGTGCAGAGACCTTTATTTGCCTCCTGGAGAAATGCCTTCCTGGTGCCAGCAGAAGGGCACGCAGCTCATCCAAGTCTGCCAGGTCAGTTTTTAGAACAACTCACTGCCATTTGCCTCTTCCTCCTTCGTCCAGCGTGTCTTCCCCTCCTGGCAGGCACAGCCCCAAGAGAGGAAAGTTACTGTGCCCAGGAAGGGCTTGGCACCTCACGAATGTACACTGACAGTGTGTTTTCTTGCCTGGCACTTGGCCACGCACAAATCCTATACTGAGTCACTCCCAGCGAGAAAACCAACACCGGCATTCCGCTCTGCTGGAATGGTATGCCCGAGAGAGCAGGCACAAAAGGAGCTGCCCATCAAAGGGGCTGGGGATGAGCTGGTGTCTGGGAGCATCAGAGACAAGGGGAGGGAATTCCTATAAATGCAGCTCAACAGCGATAAGGGGGAAGAAAAATAAGTAGTGAAGTATGCTGGAAAAGTACCGCTTGGCAGAGTGGATGATACACGCTTCCGTCAGTGATCTGTAGAAGTGATGCCTCACAGGCCAGATTCCCACTCTCTGCTTTTGCTCTCATTATTTCTATTGCCACAGCCTTTTGCACAGACATCAGGGCCGTTTTGCCCTGCTCTGTACGAATGTGGCAGATGCCATCTTGGCAGAAATCACTGTCCTTGGCAGAACAATGAGAGCAGGGCTGTGTGGCTGGGAGCAGGAGGCCAGGACAGCAGCTGGGGGCTATAACAGACCAATATCCTCCACAGATCGGGCACAGATGTGGACATGTCACCACGGGCAGCGCGTTACACAAACATGTCACGCGGATAAACCATGCCTTGCATGCTCACAGCCCAAACAGGCAACAGGGGAAGGACGGAAAGAGCCAACGATTGCTAGCTAAGGTGGGAGAGTCTCATCTTTTTCACAAAAAGAGAGATAAGTGATGGAAGCCTGCCTGGATCTCTCAAGTCGTGATGAGTCATGTTCACAGAACCACACTTCTTCCAAGAGACAGCTTTGCATATCCAGAAACAGAGAGGAAGCCGGGATCACATTTTCTCAGTAACTCAGATCCCCTCGGGCTGCTCTCCCAGAGTTACTGAGGTTGCTGGTTACTTTCCACTCACACCAAGCAGGTGGAGTGGAATAAGTGAGAAGCTCAATTGGCTAAAGGTAACCCCTTGCATGGCTTGGAAAAAGTGGAATGAACGTCAGCGGGACTCCATTCACGCACTCTGATGACTAAGTCCTCTCTGAAACCTTTAGGCAGCCTTAAGCATGTGTCTGTGATGGCAGAGACGTGGCAGTGTGCAAGTCACAGGTCACTGCTTGAGGCCACGAGGATTGGGATCTGTCCGGGCTGCTTGCAGAACCTCAGCAAGCAATTCCATCCCGACCTTTCCACACAGCAAAGGCATAGAAAGCAAATCTATAGCCACAGATCTGATTACACTTACTGAGTGCTTGAAAACAACCCTGTACTCCAGGCTGCTAAGAACTGAGTTAAGGAGCAGATTTCTACTTTCAAAACCCTCTCTGACCAAAGAAAGATCAGCTATCACAAACAGGGGGTCCTTGGCTATGTCTGTGCCCCACTCAGCCCAACTTCCATAGCTTCCAGAAGGTGCAATTGCTCTTCTTTTCACAGAGATACTTGTTTACCCTCATCCTACTCATTTGAGTAAGTCTCCTTTTCTGAATACCACCAACATTTGACCAATAGTTGCTGGTTGTTAGCACAGTGCCATTCTTTGAAGAGGATGGACAGAGATTGGTGCTATGTAGGCATCAAAACATGCTCCAGCAGAAAGCAGGACCTGGGAACCATCACAACCTCCTACAGCACTTGGACCATCAACCATTTGCTTTGTGACAGAGACAGAACACCTTCCTCTTTCTTTCCTTTCAGATACTCTAAACCAAGGGCTGTCTGTTAAAACACACTCTGAAATTCTGGGTTTGAACAGATGCAATCATCCAAAGTTATCACAATAGGAATAGAAAAAGAAACACTACCTAAGCATCACAGCCTTGCAAGGAAAAAAAGCAGGTGAGCAGACTTACTTCCTGCAGCATTGTGTACTACACACCAGACAACATACGATCCATATGCTCTGTCAGGCAAGAGGCTGCAAGGGCCACAGGACTTGGTCACTTGATGTCACACAAATACAACTCTGAACACTTCCAGGAGGCAATAATCAGTGTAAAAAACACGAACGCACACTGACTAACTTCAAACACCCAGGAACAGCACACAAGATTAAATCATTATCACATGGCAGTTACCACAGCATGAAACATACAAATAAAACGGAGAGGAAAGCACACATTAAAGGCATAAACTCAATAGAGCTCAGTAACTCTGGGGATCGGGTCCTATATTGGGTGTGGGTGATGTGACCTCAATATCACTAGCAGTTGTCCCTCAAAGCAGTCAGCCCCATCCTGTCTGCTGACATGTTTCATGATAAGATCATCTTCCCTTGTGCATGTTCATATTTAAATGCATCTGTACAGCTCATACAGGCTCTCACAATGAGCTTAACCAAAACTACCCAAACCACATAAAAAAAACACGAGAAAAAAGTACAGTTCTGATTTATAACACGAGGTCCCACGGCATTTCGAATTATAATAAGAGCCTCCAACATCCAGTCAACATCAACGAGTCAATTGCTCCAAGAAGCAGGGCCTGGGTGCATACAGATGACTTTGGACTCGTATCCAAATCTCATGGCTGAGGATTCCCACCTGAGCTCTACCCTCTATGGGTATTTTCACAGCTTGCTTCTCCCCAGCACATGCAGACCACTCAGGGCTGAACTGTATGACTGCTTGGGGCAAAGCCTTTGGTTTTTCCAAAACCTGGCTTCAAACCAAAACCAAATATATCCACACAGGCTGTAAGCATATCTGTACATGCATGCATTTGTGTGCACACATACATGTACACACACTGACACTATGCTTAGCACCATCGAGTCTGTGCAGAAACACCACTGGAAGCAGGCCAGTGCTTTTGCAAAGCCCAAACCCTGCGTTGCAGAACATCTGTAGCTGAAATGAATCAGCGCAGATAAGATTTTTTTTCCACCTCTTGAGGATCTAACACTAAGTGCTTTCTTTGTGTTTGTTTAAAACAAACTGAAAAGACAAGTTACAGCTCCTGGGAAAGAAAGCACATGGGAACTAAAGGCCGAGCAATCACCTCCCCTGAGCAGCAGCAGTACCAGGTGCTGTGTGATACTGCTACCCTTGAACTGATCCCTGGATGAGTCATCTCCAAGGCTGCCGAAGCTGACAGGTCATGTAAAATCACTGTCCACAGATTACATTCAAAGGGAGCTTTAAAATGTTTTCTAATTATTTTCACTTCCACCCCAGTGAGCACTGTTAATCAAGAGCTGTTTCCAAAACACACTGCATTGTAGCAGTGCTATACTCGGCAGGAGATGCACCGATTGGGTTGGACACCTTCCAGCTTCAACTGGAAGATGACCAAGCTGTTCTTCTCATAAAAAGGTGCTTTCTACACGCAGGGAATTTATGTATCTCCTATTTTAGGAAAAAGCCAGAAGGTGGTAGGTGTGGAGAAATCACACTGACTGGGTTTTGCATTTTGTCCATTCACTACAAGCATACAGATATGACATTTTTCCTCATTTGCTCTTTGTTTCATTTCCCATAGCGTTATTTGCTCAGGCTGCTCATGAAGACTTGCCCTGGTCTGCACTCACTCCAGGTGGGCACGATGGCATACAGCACTCAGACCCTTCTTGGGAGGGCAGCAGGAAGAAACTGAAAGTAATTTTGCAGCTTTGGGATTTAGCACTGTAAGCTTTGTATCAATGGCTGGGCCTGGCTAGCACTGTGTGATACACAGCATCATGTTTGCAGGGATTATTTCATCCATCCCCTGGTTTTCTCCTACTTTGTATACTTCATCTTTTACACACAAACCTCAGTATGAGGAAAATGATGAATACAACACAGAATGAACCTGAATGTTTTAAACACTGAACGACCTGAAAGTATCCCAGTGTGTGGAAAAATTTCTAGACGTTCTAAAGAAAAAACAAACAAACAAACAGAACACTTTGAATGTGTCTGCAAAAAAATTACATTAAGAATTGCAAAACCTAACTTTCCTTAAAGAGAAGAATACTTCTGTTAGGTAACAAACCCACTGAGCAGCACACTGTAGCCTTACACCTGCGCTCTCTGGGAGCAGAGGTCAGTTTTCCCTTTTCCCCTTCGCAGCCATGCATATTTTCTGATCAAAGTAGGTGCAGAGATCCACAATCTGCTAAAAAAAAAATCACATCTTGATCCTGAAGATCATGGACTGTTCTAATCTGGAGCGTTTGTTCAGTCTTACAACTATTTTTATTGATTCAAAGAGTGTTTTCACACTGCCTCTCCTCCGAGGCACGTTTAAACAAGCAGCAGCAAGCAGTGCTAGGACTGCACAGAATCACATTATATAGACAAGTAAACAAAATACCCAATGGCTCTTAGCTGCCCGTGCCATGAAGGGATTTTAAACAAGTCACTTCAAATTATCTTTGCAGTCTTTGTACACAAAGCACTGTTGGTTTGGAGTTCCTTGGCTGTGTTTTGCGTGTTTTTGGTATGTTGGGTTGCTGTTTTGTTTTTAATTGTTTTGTTTTCTGAGCCATTGGCTGGCCCAGACTCCCCAAAGATGTGGTCTATTCATTCCCTTCCAACTTAAAGACTCAAACTTGACTTGATTTCAGAAAGAATTGCGTGGCATATAATGTGGTTATAATTCAGCCTGAAAGCAGAGTCATCCCTACCACACATGGCTGCGTGCCCTGTGACTACAGGCTAGATAAGATGGCCTTTTAAAGGCCATTAAAGGCATTTGAATGCCATTTAAGGCATTTGATAGATTTAATTAACCATCCCACTGGTCAGAGGGTCGGGATTGCAGACCCAGTGATGGCAACTGGTCCAGACACGCAGTAGCCAGGTTAAAGAAAAAAAGATCTAGGAAAGAAAAGCAGCAATTTTCCCCAAGAGCCAAGGTTTGCCTTCTCCATAAGTCTGCCAGCAGAGGTGTGAGCCAGCCTCAAGGAAGGAGCAGTCACTGCAGCAGGATGATCAGGTAGCGGGTTCCTGCTGCTGTGAGTGTCCAGCCCGGGTCACCCCTGCAGTAAATTGCCTGTTGTGACACATGGTGGGCAGGAGGGAGGAGAACAGTCCACACGTGGCTCCAGCATGGATCTCAGCTTTGTTAGCAAGAGCCAAAAATAACAGCCAGCCAGCTTTGTGTTGCCTCCCTGCTCTCCCTGTTCCTTTCAAAGCATCTTTCCTGAGTCACGTCAACACAAGAGCTCCACAGTACACAGTTTTAAGCTCTTCCTGGAAGATCAGTGTATCTTAACCTGGGATCAGCTGTTTCCCCATCACTGGCAGCTTTCCTTGCTTTGTTCTTAGAATGATCAGCTAGTGGTTGGCAAATCTGCCTATTGCAGGGGGCTGGAACTGGAATATCTTTAGGGTCCCCTGCAACCCAAGCCACTCTATGATATTCAAAGTTTTTCTTAAAAACGGAGTTTTACACTTGATATGACTGTTGGAGCCCACTGCCTTCAGCAGCATCAGCAGCCCAGAAAGCACAAAGCTCATAATTCAGCTCAGACATATGAGGGGCTTCATCTCAGTACCCCCAGTCCAGCTAATGAAGTGACTCTGCCCTTCCACCACTGCAGTCCCAGGCTCCCCAGGGCTCCAGGTCTCAGCTGGTGCTGAAGCTGCTCTAGAACAGCAATGTCAGCTTCACCTCCATGGCAGAACTTTACTGGCAAAGAAGGAGATGAAATTACAGAAAGCTGCAATGAACTCGGAGGTGGGGGTTGGCCTCTTTTCACAGCTAACTAGCAACAGGACCAGAGGTAATGGCTTTAAGTTGCACCAGGGGAGGTTCAGGCTGGATATCAGGAAGAATTAGAAAGTAGTGAGGCATTGGCAACAGCTGCCCAGGGAGTGGTGGAGTCAGCATCCCTGGGGATGTTCAGGAGCTGCGGAGATGTGGCACTGAGGGATGTGGTCAGAAGGCACGGTGCAGGTGGGATGATGGCTGGACTCCATGATCTTAGTGGCCTTTTCCAACCTTTATGATTCTATGCTACGATAGGCTATGCACAGACCTCCCAGATGCTTCTGCCAAAATTGTTGCTCGTGGGCAGTGCCACTATCTCACGTTGAAAGAGAAACACGGACAGGACCTTCCCCCACCCTCACTTCTTGTTCTTTTCTGTGCTTCCTTCTCCCTCTTGCAGGAATATTTACTGTTTTGACACGGACTTGCATCAAGAGCCAGGAAGCATCTGACAGCATGTTGTCAGTGACAGACAGCACATCTCTCTTCTTTGGTCCCTATTTTGTGAAACACAGATCTCGTTGCTTGAAATGGACCACAAGTTACAAACCACATTTGATGGGAACACTAGGATATTCTGCTGCTTAAGATTTTGGCATCTCTACTACTATAGAGTAGAACAACTGACATCAAAATTAGCATAGAGCTGAGGTTTAAGATGTTATGTATGCTGAGGAACAGAACTGCACTGTGTGAGAAGTTTCCAGCGCAAATAATTAAGACCACTGACACATGGCCACACTGTATTCCATATTTGCAATTTGGGTCAGGGTAGATTTTGCTTCCATGACGTCATGCCTACCGAATCCCACTGCACTGTGTGCTTCTGGCCAATGGTGATTTTAGAGGGCTTAAGTCAAGTGCACTGGATTCAGAGTCTTATAACATTGGAGTCCCTCGAGCTAACACCATGGAGAGGGTACAGCACCTTCACAGAACATCTGAAGAGCAGGGCACAGGAGGGCAGATGACTTTAAAAAGTCTCCGAAGGACAATATTTCAGTGAGCTTTCCCCACACTACTCCAGCTTTTATGGCATTTTTCAAGCATCACCAAAACATATTAAAATTATTTTAAAAGGTATTCCTGTTTCTAATAGTTTCTTTATGGCCAAAACCAAAAACTTATTTGCTTCCTTCCTAAGGTGTTTGCACTTCATCACCACACAGACACTTTCCAGATGAACTGGGTTTTTATGGCAGAGTTATTCTAGAGCACACAGCATTTTGCTCAATAATGGTTGCTGCACACTGAGTTTTATGACTGTAAGGTTGCTCGTAAGTACCTGGTTTTAAAAAAAGCAGATGGGTTATATTCCTGAAGGGAGGTAAAATATTATTGGAGCTTGGAAGTACAAAATCAGCCATGTTAAGTGTGGTTTGAACAAGAGCACCAGGTATTTATTTTCAAGGCCCATAAGTATTTCAGCACAGCACTTTTATTCCAGCCAATAGATAGGAGAAAAGTTGCACTTGAAGTAAAACTAGCCTTCAACATGTCTCCAACTGAAAGTGATGCACTGACAGGAAAAGCTAGATTCTAGGTCTCCTGCAAATAATTGCATGTAAATTGTCCTCCCTTCTCTACAAACTTTTGTCCCCATCTGCCTAGGAATGCAAAACACACCCAGCTTTAATGATGTTAGTCACAACAGGAAAACTGTAGGGGATTGAAGTTTTGGATCTTATAAAGATTTTCATGCAAATAGAAGCAGAAAGTGATCTTTCATGTCAAACTCTTGAAAGCATCTCTTTCCAATAAAAATGGTGTCATTCCGTATGCAACAAACACAAGGTTTTGCCCATACGTTGTTTTTCCCTCTTGCAGTGATATTACAATTAATGGCCAAATCAACAGCTTCCTAACCTCACAACTTTGCAGTTCTCTGTGATAGAACCCCCTGCACCAAAGGTCTGAACAGACCACATGCACCATCTGCTACACACAGTTAATTAAACAGTTTAAATTCATTCAGTGGTGCGTATTGATTCACCCAGTTTGACTGTGGGTCCTGGTAAGTCCACATGTAAATTAAGCATCTAACCCACTAAACCCACATCATACTATTCTTTGCAAAGAAGGAAATGTTCTATCAGGCCATGGTGGAGATGGCTGAGTTGGAAGCCCTGCTCACCTTCCTCATCACCCATTCCCAACAAGCTGAACTGAACGCAGTCACCTGTTTAACACCTGCAATCAAACTTCACTGCTCCACAAAACAAGAGATTCTCTTAAGAGCCTCCACCTGTATCCTGAGATCTGAGAATGAAATTTATTCTGCTCCAGGCATGTTAACTATTTCAGCACCCAGAATTGAACCAAGATGCCTATCAACACCTTGCAGTCTATCAGACAGGACATACCTAAGAAACAAGATTAGCAACACAGCAGCCTACCTTCTACAGAAATAACTACAGCAAAGGAAGCAACTCTACCCTTATATCACACTGCTTTGCCAGCTCACCTGAGGTTTAGCCATCAAGGTTTCCCTCATTCCTGGCCATCCTGCTGAGACTGCCAATAGGGGTGACAATTAGCATCAGTCATGATGGAAAGATCTGCATTGCTGACAGATGACCTCGCAGAAACTGGACCATGCCCAATATTTCTATTTCTGCAGGCTATTAAACAGCTGTCAAAGAGTGCTGACATCTAATTCCTCCCACCCCAATCCATGGAGACTGTGAGATGGTGAGAGAGGCACTAGGTACCCACTGCCAACTTTGTTGCTTGCACAAGGAGACGTTGAATCAATGTTGCTCAGTGGCCAAACCCACTGGGTTTGATTTTACATCCAAAGCTATCCAGCCTGCAGTGAGCAACAGCCTCAAGGGCAAGCAGCCTTCCCTCCTGCTTTACATGAGGAGAAAGGAGTTAGTTGTTCAGAGACATCAGAGATCCAGCAGCCACCACCTTCCAAAAGGATCTGTCACCTTCAATTCTGGCAGAATTCTCCTTATCAATAGCGTTTACTTGGATCTCCACCCCTCAAGTATCAGCCTGCCTTAAGAAATTCTCTCAGACTGAATGGTATGTTCATTTTAATGTGGTTATTCATAAATGAAAAAAAATAATAATCTGATGCCATTTGCAGAGACAAAACACCTTTTTGATCATGGGGTTCAGCAGCAACTTTTCCCCCAGCAAAATTCAGCAGACTTGAAGCTACAGCATTTGAAGTAACAAGCTCTCTTCATCTCTCCTAGAATTCTTTTTTTTTTTCCTCCATTTATTTATTTACAGCCAGTCTTCACTCCCTCTTCCCATTTCTACCACTCTTCTTCATCCCCTCCATTCATTCCCATTTGTATGTACATATCCATACATACAGTAACTATGTCAACGACCACTGCAGTGTCATCCAACACACGGAAAAGCAGACACGCAGGTTGGATATTAGGAAAAGCTTCTCCAAAAGCATGGTGAGACATTGGCACAGGCTGCCCAAGGAAGTGGGGGAGTCACCATCCCTGGAGGTGTTAAGAAATGTGGAGATCAGCACTGAGGGATGTGATTAGTGGGCAATCTTGGGGGTAGGTGGATAGTTGGATTAGGTGATCTTAGAGGTCTTTTCCAACTTTAATGATTCTATTCTATGATTCTAAGACCTACTCACAGATATCATAAGCCTAAAACATGCAAACAAATTCACCTAATAACCTCTGCTTTAAAGCAGCCCTAATTCTGCCTTATTCTCTTCACTTCCCTACCCCCCTTCCTACTGAACACAATAGGTGTTCCCTGTTCAGGTCCACGTGGCAGTGCTACCCAACAATCCCAGAGATGAAAGCCTGCTATGTATTCTTGATTTACATCCTGTAAAGTGCAATGTGTGGAGTTACACGAGAGCCTGTAAACAAGCAGAGGGCCAGTTGCTTTATACAGCATGGAAAGTTTCTGTTTCTTGGAACCGACTGGTCAGCTTGGAAGGAAGTCAACCCTCAAGGTCCTTCTCCCTCTTTGGGGCTCATCTGAACCACCGGCTGGCCCAGGCAGCTCTGCCCAGGAGTTAGGAAAGCCAAACAAACGGATCCGTGTCCGCACAGCCTCAGCCGCAGCGATGTTTCCATTTCTCGACTGGCTGGGTGCTGGGAGGTGGGATCATGTCATCAGAACACGAGTATTTCCTCAGCCCAAAGGGTCAGCAGTCTGGCAGTTTCTGCTAATGAGATGCACAGCTGGGACTGGCAAGCGGCAGTTGTCCCAGGGTTAATAGATGCCTGTGTGCCTCCCCTGAGAAACTCGGGAAAGCAAGAAAACCTGAGAAGTGTTCCAGAATTAGAACGCCAGCTGCCCAGCACTGAGTGCACAGAGCAGGCTCTGATGCAGGTTCCACACCAGCAGTTTAGGCCCAGAAAAGTCTTCCTGCACTTCTGCTTTCCCTCCCAGCTCACTTCCTGCACCAGCAGAACCGTTCCCTTTGGCTTTGCTTCCCCCCTACACCCAGTACAGCTCTGATCCTCTTCCCCCTCAACTCTCGTGCTGGATTCAGCTCCAAGCTGTCACTCAGAAGGATGGCACTTCTGAAAAACATCCAGATGCTTTAGCTATTTCTATTCTGCCTGGCATAAGGTGGATAGCCAACTCAGCTGGCTGTGCTTTGTCAGGTCTTCTGAAGCCAGCATTCTGCCCTGCAAAAACACCCCCATGGTTTTGGAAACACCAGCCCTAGCTTTGGTGCTCCTGATGAGAAGCAGAAAAACACACTCTGCTTAATCCCCTCTGCAGAAAAGGATCCAGAGAAAGGAAGATGCCTGAATAGGAAAAAAATACTCCTGCTCACTTACAAACACTTCATGTAGTTGTTATGGGAGGAAGACAGCAGTCTCTTGCCAAACACATTGTCTTGGCATAATTATTCCTCTCTCCTCCTCCATCTGAATCAGGCCATAAGGAAGGAGCAGAGCCAGACAGGACTTGTACGCATCTTGGCTCGGCGTACTGCAAGTGGAAGCTGTCAGGCAGCACTGCAGCAGCAGGAACGTGTTACTGAATGGTATAGGAATATTAATAAGCTGGAGATGAACAGTAACATCTGCCACAGAGTCTTTCAGAGCAACAAAAAGAATAAGAAGGGTCTAAACAAGGAAAAGCAAACCAAAACAACTTTCCCTGATCTGCTGTCCAAGCTGGTACCTCCTCACTTCAGAGAAAACAAAGCTACATCACAGAGCTCGTGTGAAGCAACCAAGAAGGCTGAGATCTGCAAATCTGGTGTAATATTGCTCCCACTGAGATGAAGAGTGACCTGTGGATACATTTCAGTATTCAGGAGCAGATGTAAATAAATGAGAAGTGTCTTCAAGGTACTCACCCTCAAATCCCAAGCCCAGAAACAAGCAAACAAACAACCCCAAAACCCAGCTCACCCACACCATAAGGTCAGCTCTCCCTTTACTATACCCTACCAGCTCCCCTCTGACTGCACTTGCAGTGCTGGAGTGCCCAGAACACAAGAAAATACAAAAAGCAATGAACTCAGACCTGAGCCTCAGGCTGCAGCACCTTTAGCACTGCAGAAGAAGAAAGCTGCTGCAGGCTTCCATGGTAAGAGACAATTTCTAAAGGCCTCACCACAACCATCAGTTTCTTCCCAGTTCCTAGGCAGCTGGTCTTCTGCTTATTAGAGATATACAGCCAGCTATAAGGCTCTGCAACACCTTTCCTCAAAACACATAATATGTAGCTGCTTTTCTAAAAAAATAAATAAAACATAGGAAATAAAATAGGAAATTCTCAGCACCACTCACCCCTCACAACACAGCTACTTTGTTGTTTAGTGATGCATCTGCCTTCCAACCACATCTACAAATGAAAATTGCAAAGCCTTGATGGGAGAAGCAAAAGCTTCGTGGGCAGGGCCTCTTACAGCTGTACCTCAAAGGGTTAACAAGGCCAGCAATGTGCAGCCTGTGGGGCTGATCAGGTGTGCTCTGACCTTCCCACGGTGATCTGGGGGCAGGGATGGGCTTCAGAACATGTCTTCATTGCAGTTGTGCTCTTTGTATTTTGGTAAGGCGTCGTTCCGGTGTCATGGAGAAAATCAGTTTGTGTTTCTGCACCTTTTCCTTTTGAAGACCATCTTCTTCACACTGAAAATAAGTCCAGTTCTCCATCTTGGCAGGGGGTGGGGGAGGAATGATGTCTGCGCAGTGCTTTGAAAACCTGAGTTTTTAGGAATTATCTGCTGGCACCAATGTCAGAAGCTGTAAGTCATTCAACACCTTCCAACTAGGAAATGAGATTCTACTGACATTCCTGGGAACGTTTTTTCTGGCTTGAAGCTATTAGGTATCACTGTAAGCGTGTCCTATAGCCAGTATTGTTTTGTGGCCAATACTATTGCTATAGTATAGCAACAGCTCTATAAATCTGCAGACACTCTGCAGTAGGAATTAGTGTCAAAAAAAACATGCAGAGCTCCCTGCTCTGCTTCCAGTTTGAGAACACATGCTGGAGTAATTCAGTTGGACAGATGTGGCATACTGAACACCTGACGGAGCCACTCAGGACCTGCAGAGGGACGTCTGCACGTCCCCAAACCTAAATGAATTTTCCTGCTCAAGCGTTAAAACAAAAGAGTGAAAAATAACCAGGAGACAATGTGTATTAGCACTCCCCAGCCCTACACCCAGCAGAGATGTACTTGGCAGTCAATGGAGGTGTCTGTGTGTTCTCACTCTTCCCCTCCTCCCCTGCCAAGACCAGCTACCACTCTTACTTTCTTTCCTAGCATGAAGAGCACTCTGGAAAACTGCTTACCACAGGAAAACAGCCCCTTTACAGAGAGAAATGAGAGAGCAAGGAACATCTGTCCAAGCTGATGGGGCCAAAGGGGCTTCACAGTGCTGCAGAGCCACCTTCCAACTGTGCAATGATTGCAGCAGAGCCAGGCACCCGCACCCTGGGCATGATCTTTCTTGATGTCCCTGCAGGTTCTCTGCTGGCTGTTCTGTTCCTCTTGGTGTGAATGAGAGAAGCTCTGGCTTCAGATGGTGCCCTGAGTCCCAGTTCAGGTAGCAATTGTCCTCTGGACAGTGGCAGTCCTATCTTTAGGGGTACTACCTGCAGGAAAAGAATCAAAGGGAAGGGATGGAGAGTTATTGAGCGGTGCTGACATCAACTCTGTGTGATGTGTGCTGTAGCCATGGGATTTTGCCCTTCGGTTGACTCTTAAATGAGCGCTCAGCTGGAGCAGGCTACTGTCTGGCCTTGCAGCTCACAGCACAGGAGGAAGGCTGAGGAAAACGCCTGTCCCGTGGCTGTGATGGGGACTGTGGTTGTTATTATTTATATTGTGGTGCTGCCTAATGTGTGCTGGGTGCCTTCCAAAGGCAGGGAGAAATGCGAGACTGCCCTGCAGCGCTGTGTGTCACTGCGAGAGCGGTCGGTGCGCTGTCCAAGCTGTGGGCTCTACAAACGAACCATTGCTTCCATCCAGAGAATAGTTTGGGGCTGAAGGGAGTGCCGGGGATCGTGCAGACCACCCCAAGTACTGTCATAGACCAGGATTTATTTAATCTTCCCAGAGCGATGGCTGGAAGCTTAAAAGTGATTCCACAATGTCCCCTGATAGTTTGTTCCAATTGCAGTAACTCTTCTTGGAATTATAAAGTTTTTTCCTAATATTTATACTAAATGTTCCCTGCTGCAGCCTCAAGACATAACAGCATTTTCTGTCATTTTACTAATGAGGATTGTTGATGTGTGCTCTCCCTCAGAACATCTCTTCATGTATCTGAGTGCAGCCAGCCTGTCTCCTCCGTGGGATAAATCAATCCCAGGCTCCCTGCTCTTCCTCCCAGGCCACACCGCTTTCGTGGTCAGTGCGCAGCCCCACTTGGTTTGCCTGTCTTCATCTCAGCTTGTACAAATGAACATTAAACACAGGAATCTCTTTCTCTGCCTTTCCTAATGCATACTGCATGGCCAAAGCTCTCAACGCCTCCAGCATCCAGGCCCTCTGAGCTCTGCAAACCATCATTTATGAAGCTTTGCGACCACTGACACAATATAGGACTCTCCAGTTGTAATTGAACTCTTTTGTTACAGAAGCAGTGAGATTAATTGGAATTTCATAAGGTGTTTCAGCAAGACAGTGGCAGAAATGAGACTGCAGTCCAGAAGTGCTGTGCATGGACCTCTTGGCATTGCTCCTGTGTTCACGCTCATTTATATACATATAGCAGAAGAAACATACTGATACAATGTTCTGTTCACATATTCCTAGCAAATCAAATTCTTAGACAAAGCCAAATCATTTCTGAAGCAGATTCATGTGGTTATTCCTGAACTGAGAAAAGCTATCTTAATTTCTCCTCTTCTCTTGCAGATAGCTGATAAAAGCATATATGTTGTGGTCTCAGCTGTGAAAAGCAGATTAATTATTTATTGCAATCTTCCTGGAAAAACCTTCTCAAAACTTTTTCTAATCTATGGTGCCCCAGCCAGGAATTCAATTTCTGGGAACGTTGTGTAGCTGACAAGGCCTTTTATTTGTGTCTGGGCACCCAGAATCCTGATCCTCTCTGAAAATGTTGCTCATCGTTAGCAAGGAACTGGTTAAAGTGCAGCAGGGACCTCAGTCCTCTGTTCTGGAGACAGCTGTGTAATTGTGTTTTTAACAGGAGTTAGGAATGGCCCATATGGATAAAACCAAGACTGCACTTCCTGGAGATTTACCTTGATAGAAATAAATCTATGAAGAAAAAAGTAAAGAAAGGAGAAAAAAATAGGGGGGAGAAAGGAAGAGAGAATCCAGGACAAAAGATCATTCCAGAAGGATGTTTGCTATGAGCTTTTGGGTGGTCTTCGTTAATTGTGACTCAGAGAGTGCACAGATCTTCCTGGCTCGAGGAGGACACAATTATGTTGCATAATGTTATTCTCCCTGAATTCATTCTCCAAGTGTGTGCATGGGCTTCACTGATGTCCATATACCCTCACTACATCGTTTAGTTTACAAGCAAAAAAGTACTTGCTTTCTTTCTTAGCTGTCTTTTCTTGAGGTTCTGAATCACATCTTAGGCAAGCTGGTAGGTTTTCAAGCAGGAGCAATCGGTGTCTCTAATTGTGTGTTAGCCTTAAATATTGCAAAAGAGTAGTCAGTCAATAATCAAAATCTAGAGGGCATTCCCTCAATTTATTTCTAATGCCTAACCTCAAATTCCTTGTGTGTCTAGGCCTCATAGATTAGCCTAATGGTTGGAGAAGTATAATTGATATCATAAAGCCCAGTACTTCTCAGCTTAGTAACAGTGTGCCTTGGCTGAGAACCTGAGATGAATCCCATCCTGGTCTTGCTGTTCTCAGCTACAGAAAGAGGTTAACATTTCACAAGGTTTTTGGGAGCCTTTGTCAGCCACTGTGTACACAGAATTTGCAAACCTGAGTGTTTATACGGTGCAGCATTTCCTGAAGAAAACTAGGCAGCACATAATCTCAAATGACCTGAAAGAGACTGGGAAACTTAGAGAGGAGCAGCAAGCTGCCATGTGACCACCTCCACAGTGATAACCATGACCATCGTGATGGCACTGATCAAAGGACAAATGAAGATGGCAGATATGGGACGCTGTCCCAGAGCCTTGTGAGAACCACGTGTGCCAAGGCAAGTGTGCAGTCAGTACAGCCAGCAGTCAATGCAAGCAAGCCAATGCAGCCTGGAAGAGGAAAGGATGTTGGGGTCAGGGTAGTCCCACTACCAAGTGGTTGGAGTTGCCTGACCGTCATCTGCTCTAAGTTAAAGCTGGCAGCTGCAAAAACATTCTGTGAGCGTGCTATTCTTTGCAAGGTTTGTCATTCAGATCCAGTGTTTAGCTGGACTTGGAGGAAATCACAGACTCTCTGTTTCGAGCATGGGGACCAAAAGGAAAGGCCACAGCTAAAACAGCTGCTTTCTTCAGCCTCCTCAGTGCAGTGCAGAGAGATGAAAGCAGGCTGCTTCCCCTGTTGTACGTGGCAGCTCAGAGGGCAGCCCTAACACATGCTCTTAATTCCTAGTAGGGAGGAGGACTTCAGAAACAGAAATCTCAGGTAAAGCTTGTGGGAATCCAAGAAAAAAGAAAAAACAAACAAACAAACAAAAAAAGCAAGGTTTCAGCAACTATTTTTGTGTAAGTTTTCTCTGGAAAATGAGTTCATCCTTTGCTGAGAAGAGATCCTATCTTAGGTGAGTGCCTTTGTGGCCAGCAGAGAGACCCAAGATGCTGGAGCTTTCCCAGATGAGGTTATAGCATTATTCTTTCAGTTCCCTGTGAGGATCAATCCCAGTGCTTCAGAGCACGTACTGCCCATCTCACCAGTGTTTCAAGGCTCTTACCTTCTTTCTTTTCCTCCAGCTTACAAATGAGAAATTCTCCCAGTGATACCTGGCAGGGCCTTCAGCAATTAATTCAAATTTCTCAGCAAACAGACATTCTGCCCTGGGAAAGCTTTTATTCCTAGATAAGCAGAACATCTGGAGCCTAAAAGCAGAGTATCAACATTCCACCAGCCTTGAGGAGGCACACTGTAACCTGCTAGGCTGGATAACAGGCTCTGTAACAAAGTCAAAGTGAGTGAGTTTCATTCCTGGATTTTTGTATGGTGAGCATGAAACTCACCCAGGAGAGCTGATGGAGGAATGCTGGCAAGTACTTAATATGTGACTGGCAGGAATGGAAAATGGGTCATGAGGTCTTCTAATGGGAACACGTTTATAAAAAGTATCTCAGGTGCTTTCAGATGAAATGCGAAAATGAGGTTTAAGCAATTCCTGGAGTGTGTTCAGAGTAGGCAACAGAGCTGTGAGGGGTCTGGAGCACAGATCTAATGGGGAGTGGCTGAGGGAGCTGGGATTGTTCAGACTGGAGAAGAGGAGGCTCAGGGAAAACCTTATGACTTTTTACAGCTGCCTGAAGGGAGGCTGTGGTGAGGTGGGGGTCAGCCTCTTCTCCCATGTAGCAATAGAATGAGAGAATGGCCTCAAGTTGTGCCAGGGAAGATTCAGGTTGGACATTAGGAAAGACTTTTTCTCTGAGAGAGGGCTCAGGCACTGGAATGGGCTGCCCAGGGAGGTGGTGGAGTCACCAGCCCTGGAGGTGCTCAAGAAACTTGTAGATGTTGTACTGAGAGACATGGTGTAGTGGGAATTACTGGTGATAGGTGGATGGTTGGACTGGATGATCTTAGAGGTTTTTTTCAGCCTTGGTGATTCTATGATTCTATGATTCCATATGTTAGGTGACTGCAGCAGCAGGCAGCAGGAGTCTTCACCTCACCAAATCCTTACTGGGTGATCTAACAGCCTCAAGTTGGAGTAGGATGGGAATGAAACCCAGATTTCCTGTGTCCCAGGGCTCTATTTCCCAGACTGTGGCTCTGCAGATACACTGCATGTGACTCATATCTACACTGTCAGAAGTGAACTAAATACACACCAGTAAATGGAGGAATGTTTCCAGACCCCTGTGACCCAAAGTTATTCAGAATTTCCCTCACCCAGGAGAAGAGGCAAAGACAGAAAAGATGGACAACTGGACAGGAACAGTCATCATGCATCAGAAAAAAATCCTTTCATAAATGTCATCTCAGAAATGGATTATTTACTTCTACTGAATAATCACTGCAGAACTGCACTTTTCTGAAAGCTTGAAAACTTCTAATTTCCAGGCTAAACATATTTTCAGTAGGATATAACAATATTCTTGGCCAGTTCATACCCTTCTATTTCACTGCCAAAATTTATCTTCAAGTTGGATAGGTTCTAACACCCCAGTTCTGCGTTGCCAGAACAATTACATCCCCTGTTGGCCTTCTACTCTTAGGTATAATGAGAGAAGGTTATTTCAACATTTTAAACAATGGCTTTTTAACTTAAAAAATCACCACTGTGACTGTTAAACTTCTGCTGTTTCACTGAAGTCTAGACAGATGTGACCCACCTTATCTCCTTTGTCAAGATCTTATGAACAAAAACCATGAGGTCAGTCAGACATGATTTATCTTTGATGAACACTTGTATTTCATTCTGATTTCCCTTTTCTTTCTTTAATTATCGTCTTTAATTATTGTTTTTCTCAAAAACTGTTCTAAATCCTTAGAAGCTATTGAAGTCTGATAATTTTCCTCATTGCTTCCTCCCTCCATCTTAAGGAAAAGTGCCGTATTTTCTATTCTTTAACTTGACAGATTCATGAAAAAAAGTTGTTTGTTTTTCTAACTTGTAATTTATGCATCACATCTCTCAAAAGTTGTGGTTGGAGAGGCAGTTAAGCACCCTGTGTTTTTGCCATATTTGGTATCAGCACAAGATACCTATTTCACGTTTGGGTCAGCCCTGGACCACACATTCTAGTAATCCCCACCATCCATCATGTACAGATAGGCTATGTTAAGTATCCTCTAAAAAACAAACAAATGCCCCCAAGTGCACCCACCATTTTCTGCATCAAAGCACTGATACGTTGACTTCCCTCTTCAGCTGCCACCTTTGTATTTTTTTTCCTCCTCTCTTCATTCAAAATAAGAAGGGAGAAAAAAAATATCTTTGTCTCCAACCAACTCCCTTTGCTGACTGTTGGCTCATAGGCAAGTAGATCGCCCAAACCAGCTTATATAAAGGGAGAATGGAATAACTCCTACAGCCAGCAGGAAACTGATTCTGATTATCCACTCTGATGTCTGGAAGGAAAGAAATGTTCAGGCTGCTGGCAATACCTTTACAGAACACTTCTAGACCATGTGCAGGCAGTTCATTTTTAGCTCCATAAAACTGGAGCTAAATTGGAGCTAAGGTTATACTAGATTACTACGTGATCTCAGCTATATGTATAATATGTCCTGAAAAGGTCCTGAAGTGAGACATGTAAATCATACCAGATAAGCTCAGTCTCCCTGTTTTAATTCCAGCTGCAGGATCTTTTAGAACTCCCTGTCCCTTTCCCTACTTAGAAACCTTATTAGTAAGTGGCCTCCGCTCAGTTCAGATGGGTTTGTTGCCAGATGTCTGTGCAGGCAAGATTACTTGCTAACCTCATTCTAATAATAAATATGAACACTGCTTTCATAATACCTTTCACCAGGGGAATTCAAAGAGTTTTAAATATGTTCAACATTTTAGCAGTAACAAAGAGCAAATTATGTAAATTTTGTTTCAACCTTGTCCTACAGAAAATGTGATGGAAGTGCCACAGGATCCTTATGGCTCTCCTAAGCACTGTGAAGACAGGTTATCTAGGTGCTGCCCACAGAGATGTTCTGCCTCTGGAGCCGAGCCATTCACAGGATTAAATCCGTCTTTGCAAAGTGCCTGTGCCTAAAACACCCTGGTGAAGAAAAGACTCTTTTCCAAGCAAGATGTGAGAGCTCAAATAAACCAGCCAACCTCCCTCTGCTGGAGGACAGTGTCTGAACGGAGTGCTACCCAACATTCATCACATTATGTAACACTTCGGAAACTCTTCAAGATATTTTTTGGTATTGGCTTAAAACCTGTTGCTCAAGGGAAGAATATTGAAGCCTAGGGTGGGAGCTGCAGGCCTCACAAGTCTGTCTGGGCTCCTGGATGTGCAAATGGGAGCTAGGGAGCTCCAGGTCCCCACTTCAGCACATTGGAGCTACATGGGAGCTGCAGACCCCCAGTGCCAGCCCTACTAGCAACCAGGCACAGATCCAGGGGAATTTAGCCTGTATTTCAGTGGGAATTTATTCATTTAGATGAAACAATGTTTGTTTGTTTTCAATTAATCAGTGCTCCCTGATGAAGAAAACATTTTGTCAGAGAATTCCCAGCAAACTCTACCCATGAGTCAGCAGTGATGCCTAGAATCAGCCCCAGTGCCCTCTCCCAGCCTGGCACACAAAGCTCTTTACCAGCCTTTGCCTCTGAGTAAGTCCCTGAGGGCACAGTGACCCTTCTGCAGCTTGGTGGGACAGTAGAGCAGCCTCATAGAGTGCCTCACCTCATGGAGAGGAGGCATGCTTTAAATTGGGGCTGTGGTTTTGTTTCTCTATCTTATTCACTGGTTTAGTATTTATAACAAAGCTCTAAAACATTATTTTGCTTTCCACCTCAGCTTCACTTCAGCTTGGTCTTCACCTTCAGCTTGGTTTTCAATCCAAGAAGCACACTGGCATGGCCAAGCTACTCTTCTGGGGTAATAGCTTTAGGTTGCATTCAGGCTGGATATTAGGAACTTTTTTTTCTCAGAAAGAGTAGTGATGCAATGGCCCTGCTGCCCAAGGAGTGGTAGAGTCACTGTCCCTGGAGGTGTTCAAGAACTGTGGAGATGTGGCACTGATGGATGTGGTCAGTGGGCATGGTGGGGTTGAGCTGATGGTTGCACTCAATGGTCTTAGTGGTCTTTTCCAACCTTAATGATTCCTTGCTTGTGATTCTGATTCTCTGAGTGGTTGGAGAGCTCAAAAGTGTTGGCAGCTGCCACCATTCTGTCACAAGATTCTAAAATCGGCTGCTGTTCATACACTCCCAATAACCAGATCCATGTGACAAACAAACATTTTCATTTCAGCTTTTTGTTTCAGCTCCAGGAAGACCTGAGAGCAGCTGTTCGATAGCTAAAGAGGAGCTATAAGAAGGAAGAGGACAGACTCTTTAGCAGGTCCTGTTGTAACAGGGAAAGGGGAAAGGGTTTCAAACTAAAAGAGGAAAAGTTTAGATTGGCTGTAAGAAAGAAGTTTTTTACAATAAGGGCGGTGAGGCACTGGCACAGGCTGCCCAGAGAGGTGGTGGTGCCCCATCCCTGGTGGCAGCCAAAGTCAGGCTGGACGGGCTATGAGCACCTGACGGAGCTGTGGGTGTCCCTGTTCATTGCAGTGGGGATGGATCAGATGGCCTTTAAGGGACCCTTCTAACACAAATGATTCTATGGGTCTAGGAACAAAGGGAGATGTTAGTGCAAACAGAAAATATAAACTCAATATAGCTCTCCTCTTGGAGATCATAATTTTTCTACTACTTCTCTATCTGTCCTCAGTCTTCTCTGAGGTAACCAGGGCTTGAGTTGTTCATATAGCTTAAAACCCCTTTAAAAATCAAATTCCAGTATACTTCTGGGAGTATACTGTTAGTATTCCCAGTATACTACTTTCATTGCACTCCACAAAGGTGTTCTCATCCTATGGAAACTCACAGCCAGCCCTGTGGCACTTGTCAGTGCAGACCTATTGCATTACACTTTGTAGACCTAGTGCTGTGTGCTTTGCCCCTTGAATGTGGGAAAACACCACAGGAAGAAAATAAAAGAGGTGTTGCTGCTTTTCATTTCTTGCATTAATCCTCTCAGCCTGCAGTGTTATCATCATTCATACAAAATGATAACAAACCCAGCCATCTGCTTAAAAAAGCCCAGGCTGGTCATAAATCCACTGGGTCTCTTAGATTTAAGAGAGGAAAAGCTTGGAAGCAAAGAGGCTCTTACGCAATGCCAGCCCCCTCCCTGGGTGCACTGAAACCTTTAATCACATAAAGAGGGGGAGATGCACTGAGGCCAGGTCCGTATTATTCCTCTTACATAACCTCCTGCTTTATTTGCTGATAGAGTGGCTTTTTTTTTTTAATTTTTTTTTAAAACTGAACTTGTCCCTCGGATGCCAAAAGAGCTTAATGCTAAATTGCAGCCCTCCCCAAAAGAAAAGCAGACTTTACCCACAAGCAAAAATAAAACTCCATCGCAGATTGAGATTTTTCTATCTAAAAGTAAACCATCATTAACAACAAATAATCCAGGACAGAAGCAATGGGAACCTTGCTGGCACAAAACGTCAGAGCTGGGACAGGAGAACTCTCCTCCTGCAGACCTTGCTTGAATCACCTGCTACATATTTTCTTTACCCTCCTGCAGAGAAAATGTTTTATTATAAGGCCTGTCCCAAACTTGTAATAAACCCCCTGGGGCTGAGCGAAGTTTGGAGCCGGTCAGCTTGACATGTCTAGAAGGCCTCTTTTACTGGCAAGCACTCAGCACACCTGAGAGGAGCTCAGCGAGTCCAATAACGTGTAAAAGCATGCAGGAGGAACCTATGGGAGCAGTTTGGACACAATGAACTGTGTGCACTGAGATGCTCATGCTGTGCCACAATACATTCACAGTCCTCTTATGTGAGTGCATGCACAGCTGTGCGCAGCCCTGTCCAGGCACCTGGCTTTGCACAGTTTGATTTAATTAAAGCACTATCCCTGGCAGGCAGGCAGCAATAGGAACGTCAGTTGCACATATCAACATGCACAGCGTCTGCTGTGCTCACAGCTGACCCCATTGCCCCATACCCCCGAAGCTGGGGGGGGTGACCCTCCCCCAGCTTTGTACTGCTGTGTGTGGGCTGGGAACGCTGCACAGCACCTTCAGCTCTCTGCTCTGCCTGCTGTATCCCTGCTCAGCTGCTCGGGAAATCCCCCTGCACTTTACAATCTGATGCTTTCAGGCATCCAAAGTCAGAATTGTTTTACCTTAAAGCATGGCAGTTGTAGAGCAGCTTCACAAACCTGGAAGGGGAAGGCATTGTATCTGTTTTACAGTTAAAACCACTGTCCCTGTTACACAGTGCACACATGTACACAGGTAGGTGCCCTCCTGTTGTGCATGCTTGCAAGCAAACAACCCGATATTTGCACTTGAAAACAGACCTGCAGCCCTTGCTCTGCCTTATTCCAGGGTCTCTATTCACAGGCATTCATGTGCAAAAGGAAAGGGTGGAGATCCTGCGATTCCACCAGGATATCTAGGCACTACCATTGCCCTTGTCATCTTTTAGGCTCACATGATAAAGCTGCTGTCCGCAGGGCCATGCCAACTGAATTGTTGTCTAGGCCAACCAACACCCACAGGGCCCAATCTCTTTTGTGCTCTCTCTCTTTGAACTGAGTAGGAACCACCCCTGTGAAAACCTCTGGTATTTTTAGGCCAGAGAAGATTGGCTCACGGTTTGTTCCTTTCCTGCCCCATGGGAACCTGGTGTGCATAGGGCACTGCAGAGAGCTGCAGGCAGGTCAGCCCAGGAATAACACAAGATTGAAGATATAGGAGGAGCTCAGAGCCACCTTTGTTGAGAAGTGGGACGCTGGGCCTGGTTAGCAGCCGAGCATCCATCACAGAGCGAAACGCGCTAATTGCCTCCATCCATGCTCCCCAAACCTGCCAGCTGTGGCCGATGCCCACTGTTAGCAAATCTGACCCTCATTATCTGCTCTCCTCCCTCGTCGTTCCGCGGCGCCTAGCACTGCAGTGCACAATTAAGCACCCGCCATCGCGTTGCTCCCAGGCTGATTTGTCATCACCAGCATTTGTTTGGGAATGTTTGTTGGGGAGCACATGGTGGCGGGGTCAGTGGATGTTGTTGAGGTTTTTCCTCTTGTGCCTGAGGGCCAGAGAACTTTGTGCATTTCTCAGTATGTTAAACTCAATTAAAAAAAAATTAAAATACAACGTCAGGATAACTTAAAGCAGATGTGAGCACAACAAGCCTGAGACCCTTCTGAGCACAAACATGGCCATTTCATTGCAATTCCAAAGGGCTTTTCTGGCAGCCTCCCCTCCATGTCCTACATTCTTTCATTCCAAGGAAGACAAACAATTCAGGCTGGAACAGCAAGGCACGTTTTTCAAATAAACAGGTTCCCTCAAACAATTTTTGCCTTTGTGTCACCCCGTACACACATTCTGCTCTTAAAGAAGTGAGAATACCTGTTGGTGTTTGTATCACACCTTTCATTTAAGGAGTTCTATGCACCTTGCTCAACTGCATGAGCATCTCACATGGAGGTGTTTTCAACTCCACAGCCCAGCATGACCTGAAGTTACAGGGACAAGCATGGCATTGCTGGATGCTATACCCAAAAATCCCACGGAGGCTTTTGTAGCCTCTTGTAATTGGAAGGGGGACAAACAGGACATGGCAGGAATGCAGAGGGGACTAATGGCCAGTGACTGGGGACCCATCCTCTGGTAAAGCGTGTTGTTTTCATCTGGTCATCACCACCAGGTCTGTGGTTTTCAAGAGCACAGAATCTCTATTTCACTCTACAGCTCTTTCAATGGCTTAAACACAGGGCCAGTTTTGGACAGAAGTACAGTTTATGATGCACTGCCTAATTCATTTGTTACCTAGGCTTCATTCCTGTCCTATTTCCCTCACACCCCTCAGTCTAGCAGCTGCCTTGACCAAAATCACTCATTCCTCTTTCCTTGCTCCTAAGTCTCATGCTTACTTTGCTAGCTCCTTTTCTCTCTGGCTTTGGCTTCTCTGACTGCTTCCTACTTCCTGCTCCTGCCCTGCTCAGGAGCTCTCTGCAGTATCCTTGCAATGGCTGCTGCTCCTCCACATTGCTTCACTCATCTCGTGAAGGGGAAAAACAAAGCCATGTTTTGGAGGATTTTATTTCAAACCAAGGTTGTTTGAAAATTTACTGAGCTGCCTTGCGTGGACAGCTTGAAGGATTTCTTATCCCTTCCAGTCAAATGGAATGTAAATTAACAAAATAGACACTAAATAATAAATAGTGGAGGTAGTAAGTACAATAAACAGTAGATAATAAAATAAGTAAAGGACTCAAAATAAAGGGGAATGCCTTCTGCAGAGTGAGCAGTGGCTTGAGGACCAAGAGGAGGTGTTCTACAGCCCAACACTTGCAGTCTGTGCCACACTCTGCACAGTGCCAACAGCTGCATCACAGGCTGAAAGCTGGGCTAAGGTGTAGTTGTCTCAGTGAGGCAATGACACAGAAGGGCTGGCTGATGTCTTTGGAGCCTGGTGACTCCAGTGGAAGGGGTGAAGCAAGAGAAATGGGACAGCCTTCACAGCCCACCCCTTAGGGGAGGTGGGTTCTTGTGTCCTGCAAGAACAGAAATGGCTGCTTCACCCTTCTAATAGGATTTTCATATTCTTCAAGAGCTTAACATGGGAAAATATGTTTAAAAAAATAAAATAAAAAAAATTTAATCATTCCAAATCATGATGATGAAAAATCTTTAAACCTCCCAAATCCCTCTAAATCCCTTTACAGGATTCCGTATTTCTCACAGTAAGTTCCTTTGGTTAATTCTGCCACTGAGTTAAGGTGCCCAGAGGAGAAATAAAGAAAGCTCCACTTGAAAAACATTTTTCTTTGAGTGCTGAACTTCACAGGATCTGAAAAACCAAGGGACAAGCACCCCACATCAAGGACAGCTGCATAAACTTCCTGAGCACAAGAAATTAATCATAATAAAAGGCTTTTTTTTTTTTTTAAATACAGTTAGGTACCAAAGATAAAATGGTTATTTCCCAGAATTGTTCCTGTTTGGCAAAGCTCCTGATTGCTTAGATTAAGAACTTTTATTATTGAGCTCTTTATAACCTCTACCCTCAAAATCTGGGGAATGTCTTTCACGGACAACACAGAATGACTGAATTTGCAAACATTCCCAGCTTTTACATTCCCTCCCTTTCAGCAGCTCACCCCAGTGAGTTCACTTCAGTGTGTGAAGGCTGCTTCTGAGCTGACTTTTGACTAGTAGGAATGATTCTGAAAGTTGTATGAGATGGAACAGAGCAAAGCAAATCATTGTATAAGTTTATCCATATTTGCCTCTACTTTCATAAAATAGAAAATTGTGTACTTAAGGGTTTCAGGCTTTTCCCATATTGATTGATGTTTCAGATCTCCCTGCCTATAGTGCTTGAAAGCTATTTGCTATCAGTACTGGTTGTGTGTTACTCTCTCAACGGCTTTACAACACAAAACCCATGGATCCACTGTGCTGTATGAACTGATAGGAAATGAGAGCTCAGGCTGTATTGTATGGAGCCATCTCCAGCAAGCGACTTTAAACTAAAAGAGGGGAGATTTACATGTTCTGAAGAAATTCTGTACTCAAAGGACAGTGAGGCAGTGGCACAGCCCAGAACTGTGGGTACCCATCCCTGGAGGTGCTCAAGGCCATGGATGGGGCCCTGGGCAGCCTCATCTGGTGGGGGCAGCCAGCCCACGGCACGGGGTTGGTGCTATGTGGTCTTTAAGGTCCCCTCCAACCTGAGCCATTCTATGATTCTTTGAGTTGGGGATGGCAGCCTAAAGCTGACCAGACAAGGGTCCCAAACTGAGCTTCATTTGAAGCAGATGCACAGGATGTGGGAGAGGAGAGGTGCTGCCTCAACACAGTGTGAACACAAACGCTGCAGTCCTTTTGACAGCCCTGCATCTTCAAGCAGTGGGAAACTGAGCTGAGAAGCAGGCAGAAGTGAGTCCTACCCTGTTCAGGCTGGGGTGAGGGCCAGGCAGCACAGCTGGCCCCTCCTCAGCTGCACTCAGAGTGCACATCACAGCAGCTGGTCCGGAGGCAGGAGGGAACAGGGGAAGCTCCCTCGATCCCCATCTGCCAGAGCTGTGTCCAGTCTCATGCTGTAATTGCATTAGCATTACTTCATCATGTACAAAGGCTGGTTTCAACTGCCAGCTCTTCCCGTAGGCTGTATGGGCAGAAAATAAATTTCAGGGACATACTTGATCAGTAATGGCCTCTAACATCAAAAATGAACATAAAGATACTAAGGGCAAGAGGGGAGATCAGTATTTGTGGACAGAGGAAGAGTTGTGACTCAACTCTACAGGGCATTTGGTAGAGAAATAGTCCCTTTGAAATTATCATGCAAATCTGGAGGCTTTTCAGCAATTTCAGCTAAATCCTTCAGGACTGTGCACACAGAGAGGTTAATTTGGTTTCAAGCGGTGTGGATTAAAAGCAGAAGAGTTCATCCCAATTAATTCCCTCTCTGTTCACTCCTACTTTGGAATTAAAATGCCTAATTCTGAACCACTGCAATTCATCTTTAACCTGGCTCAAGTTTATTAAATCAGCCTCTTCCAACAACAGTGCTGATAGACACAACTGATTGAGAACAGGCAGAAATGGCTTCACATCCAGTCAAACCTTTACTATGCAATTAAAAAAAACCAACACCTGAAATGTGGTATATTCACTACATCAGATTCAGATATCAATTACATCACTAAGAAGTTGATGTTGATTTTGTCTGTCTTCTTCCATGAGCCAAATTTTGACCTAACTCACTTAGATAACCAAGAATCTGACCACTGGTGTCTGAGGACATCTTTCCAAGAAAAAGTATAAGCAAACCTCCAGCAACAATTTAGGGATCACTTATACAGGACAGGATGATAGGACAGACCTTTATTTCCACGCAGTCAGTTTAATGACTTGTGATCTGAAAAGAAAGGTTCTAGGAGGAAACATGTCGAAGATCTTGAGATGCTTCTAAGTTTTTAACTAGTTTGTGTTTAACGTTTTATAACAACGAAATGCTTTATGAAGATACCAAAAAATGACCTGTGAGCTCAGGAGATGTTCTGGGATCTACACGTGGATATCTAGCAACTGCCCACTTCCACCTCTGAGCTCAAAGCACCTTAGGATTCCTGTAGTGACTCTCAGACTGGCTTGCTGTGTCCTACAAGACTTTGGGTTTTTTAATAATATATATCAATTGACAGATCAAGCAGATTAGTAATAGGCAGACTAAGTAATTTGAAAAAAAAGGCTGGGATCTCTGGGTGGTGGGCACCATACAAACATCACTCTGTCATTTGCTACTTGTGCAGCACAGCAGGCTACACAGAATAGGGCAGGAGGAAGCCTGTCACTAGGCTGCAAATGCAGAGATGCCAAGCTATAAATATGCTGCTATATTTTTATTCTTGTTGTGGCAAAGTCAGGATGGTTGTTGTGATGCTGGGGGTGTTGCTGGGGTCGTTTTCTAATTATAATTAGATTCCATTACTTTTCCAGGGTCATTATCAGAGACGCAGTCACGTGTGCTTGCTTTTAAATGCTGCTGGCCCAGCTAATTATCCTGGGCACAAGTGAACTCCAGAGGCAGAGGGGAAATAATTCCAGTCCCAGGAGCAAGGCTGTCAGGGGGTGGGTACCATTCCCAGTCTGATACCATCGTGGTCTACAGCAGGGACAAAAGATGCTGTGAGTCATTTTCCAATGCCGGCTGCAGTGAGCAGCTGACCAGAAGCACACTTTAGGGGTGCTGGCAGTCACCCTACAGGTGCTCTTGCCTTGCCCTTGCTGCCTGCCCTTACATGCTGGAGCCCTCGTGTCTGTAGGCTTTTTTGCACCTGTGGATTCAGAGGCAGGATTTGCAAGCAAATGTATTGGAACATTTTCAGGCTCTAAAAATAAACAACACCTGTCATTAGCAGTGACTTGCTGAAGCAGCCATACTTGAGCGTCCATGCCTCATCAGAGTGCCTGATGCTGAAAGGGCTTTTGCTGCTTGTGGTACTCTTGCTCTGCATTCCACAAGTGCCACTGCAGGAACCTTTCCAAACAAACTGCGAGGAGCCATGCCTAGGAAAACCAGGACCTGGGCTCTGCGGGTGAATCTGATGTGCAGAAAGATCCCAGCTGAAGGCAGCAGAGGACTTAGTGGAGCAGCTCTATGCCTACAAATCCACAGGGAAGTGGGATTAAATTATTGGACTTGACAGCTAGGGAGAGGTATGCTGTCTTTGTTTAATCTTCCTTTCCTGTCCAGAAAGAAAGGTTCAGGTGCCCAGCATGAGTCTTCCTTTGCTCAGAATCAAGCCCTGAATTCTGTTCTTCTTTTTACAGGAGTTTTTTCCCTTTGTAGAGCCCTTCAAACACTTTCAGATGGTTTCCAAATCCAGAGCTAGGCCATGGATACTATCTCCATTGACCTTCCTTTATTCAGCTGCTATACCATGAGGCAAGATGCTCGTACCAAACAGCCCTCCACCTTCCCCACTCTGTACCCACAGTGCAAGGGACCACTCACCTCCACAAACAGATGAATATGGACCAGAGTGACGCAGGATAGCCCTTCACCTACCTTACACCATGGAAATGCAGGGAGTCAATCCAAAACAATGCTTTTTGGTTTTAAAAACACTATATTCACCTTCTAAAACAGGAACACTAATTGACCTGGCGGCTCTGACACTATTTTCTCTTGGGAAAAAAAGTTGCACTACTTCTTCGACATTCAGAACTTTTTAATCCTGATGCCAAATGCATTTCTCTGTATTAATATTGGTGGAATGAAAAGGCTTTCTTCTCTGCTTCAGCCTTCTCTCCCAGGATAAATCTTTTTGGAATTTGCTTTATATATTGTGCTTTTGAATGTCCTTTTAAATGTTAAAAAATGACTGTGTGAGAATGTCGCCTTCTCATTAATATAATTTAGTACATATTTTCCTCCATTGTTACCAGTACAGTTCCAGCAGTGTTAACAATGGGAACCCTAGAGCAAATGGTCTGGCACCAGCACTTGTCATCTAACTATGACTGGTCAAAAATGTGTTTGAAAAGTGGTTTTGTGTTTTTTAAATGTGCTTCTTTTGAGTAAGCACTTCCAAATGATGTTTTTAAATTAAAAAAAAAAAAAAAAGTCCAATTTTTAGTTACATTTTCATCAGGAAAATCTTGGTATTTTTGTTTGCTTTTTTTTTTTTTTTTTTGAGTTAACAAAAGTGCATCCTTCACTCACCTGTCTTTTTCTTGATCAAGAGGAGGAAGGTAAAAAACAAAAAGGTCAGAGGATGATTTTCTTCATCAGAATGAAATTAATCAGGGTTTGTTTTTCTTACATTCAAAATGTCTTTAAAAATCTAAGAAAATAAACCCCTTAAGGTCTTAAAAAAATTTAATCCTCCCTTTGTAACTCAGACCAATGTCAATACAACACAGCCCAGCACAACAGTGAGCAGGCAAGTTTTCCAGTTACCACAAAGCTTTTAATGCTGCTAGTAAAGGGAGCTCAGGTAAATTCAACAATGGCAGTAAACGTTTTAAAAGTGTGTCCAGCACTGGTGAGAGAAGCATAGCAGCACAATTCCCTGACAGAAGCTGTGTGGGAAGTCACAATGCTCTGATATTAATATCCTCTGATATTAAAAGTCAGGAGTCTACAGAATCTAGTCATTGCAAACTACTGCTGCCTTTTTCCCTTTTGCAATTACTGAGATCTCCTTTGTTACCACAAATCTTTGCTGTAACTAAAACACAGGGAAAGCACACGCTCTGAAATCCTTCAGCTGTGCCTTCCCAGAGCCATGGAAACAGATCTTTGCATGCCCAGAGCAAGGCAAGGTGATTATTTTTTTTTCATGTCATCTGTCGCAGAGTTTGCTTGCGTCTCTTGTGAATATACGAATCAAAATCCTCGACTCAGGCATTTTTATTTTGGTTCTGACAAGGTCACACCTTTGGCACGACCTGAACTGGACCGGCCTCCTCACTGAACTGCTTTTTATACTGTTCTCATAATGAATTTAAGCCCTCAGCTGTTAATACTTCTGCAACCCTACTGCTTCCTTCCTGGTGTTAGACAAGGGTTCAGAGGGCCCAGTTAATACTCAGAGCTCTATCCAATTTAAGAAGAGGATTTGGAGCTCAATTAGGTCGCTTATTGGCTGCTTCTGGACCTGAGCTGGGACTAAAATGTGTCCAAACCTTCCATTGGGTCAGATGGAAATAACCCGAGATACGTCAGCACACCTGAACAAAAGCTCCTCTCCACTTCCCATGTAGTGCTCTCATTCCCTGCAGAGCCGTGGAAATGCCTACATTTGTATAGGAACTTACTCACCGACAATGCAGCCTCATTTATTTGATGCTGGCAGAAAGGGATATTATTAATAGTGTGTGATCTACTGCACCTTTCATCTGAGGATCTCTCTCAAAGCATTTTAGGAGGCTGAATCAATTTTCAAAACACTCCTGTGTAATGCTATCCCCATTTAACTGGAAGGTAAACTATGGCAGCGGGAGGAGATTTTCCCAAGGGTTCGTTGGTACAGTCAGAAATTGAGCCCCAGGCTCGTGCTCCAAATATAGCCTACATTCCCATCCCATGCCCGAAATCTGAATGCAGGAGTCCCCCAGCTAACACAGCATCCCTTCTGCCTGCTGCTTTAGCTTCCAGAACTGCCTGTTGCCATGGGAACTGCAGTTCAGCTCAATGGACCAGACTTGCTTCAGTTATATCAATGCAAATCGTGAGCAAATTCATTTAAGTAAATGGAGCTACTCCAGATTTCCATGGTGGAGTTGGGTGCTGAGCAGAACCAGTCTCTCTGGATTTGATATGCAAGGTAGAGGTCTCTTGAGAATGGGGAAAAAATGCTTAAAAGAGGGGTCCAAAAGATGAAGGGCACCTTATAACAACAGTGTAGAAAGCAAGTCTGAGAACTTGACTTCACCCAGTGTGACGTGCTCCAGGATGCATCCCTGTGGACTTTGCCTTGGGATGAAGGGAATGCCTGAAGGAACAGGAACCTGAACGGACAATTTCTTCAATGTCTGCCCACAACACCATGAAGGCGTGGATGGCTGCTGTCCAAGAGATGGAAAAAGGCAAGAGGTGAAGCAGATACCTCCTCTAGCAGTAGTAACCATCACCCTCTAGGTCTCCTGTTCTCTTACAGCAGCTCAGATCTGCAGGGCAGCCAGCACCAAGCAGGCTGGCACTGCCTGTATCCCCTGTCCATCACAAGCAGCTCTGTGTGCAGCAAGAGTAGGAGGCTGGCACTGCAGGAGTATGGTACACTGCAGGGAAGGCGCATCTCAAAGGCATGGAAATTGGTCACCCTGCACTTGTGCTAACGTAGGAAGTCTAATTTGAGATGAACTTCTCCTATGATACTGGAAAGCAAGCCACCCTGTGTCTAAAGCTGAGTAAGCAGCTACGGTTTCATATGTTCACACATATGCTGGAAATATATAAAGCTATTAAGTGCTGTCTTTCACACTGCTAGGGATTTGCTGTTTATCTTGCTGGACCTGAAACAGTTACTTAACTTCACAAATTAGTACTCAAATTTCTGGAGCCACCAGCCATTTAGATTAGATTGCTGCTGACCACCTATGGAAAATACTTTGGATCAGGTAGGTTCAAAGATGGCATTAACACCATGGCTAAACTGATGCAGATTCTCTAAGTGGAAGCTCCTGAATACCCAAGCAGGAGATGCGAAGCCTCTGAGTAGCAAGGTTTGGCACCATCTGCTGTTCCTTATGGCAAAAAATTCAGCAGATCTGCTTAGACATTTACACTACAAAGACTGTTCTTCCAGTCTGAGGGTAAGGGGCGCTGGCAGGAATGCTGGGCAGTGACATAACTCAGCACTCAATTTGGAGGATGGTAGTCACTATTCTAGGGGATATTGCAAAATTGACCCTTGCACACATTGAGGATGCAGGCAAAGATTCAATTTGGAAGCAGAGCTGATCAGACCAAATATAATGCCCTGCTGGCATAACAACTGCATGGTGGTGCTGAGCACCTCAGAGCTGGATCTGGCCCATGCACAGTCAGCCAGGCCAAGGTTTGCACACATGTTTTGAAAGTCTCAGCATTTCTTGCAAAACATGTTATTCTTTTGCCCACCTCACAATAAAAGGTCAATGCTCCAATTTGTTGTTTCATCACCAAAAAATTTGGATTTTTTCCCATAATTTTATCATAAACCTGACCTGAGTTTCAAGCTTTTGAAGAGATCCCCTCCTATATGTAAACATGAAATTCAGGCTGAGGGTCCAAGGTGAGCACTTTGCACACCTCCTGTTTGGTACTGGCTACCAAACAAGACATGACCACAGATAATACAGAAGTGTCAACATTTCCATTTTGTCAGTTCCAGATCTTGAAAAGTTGTGAATCCTAATTTTCTTTTTTCCTCTCCTCTCCTCTCCTCTCCTCTCCTCTCCTCTCCTCTCCTCTCCTCTCCTCTCCTCTCCTCTCCTCTCCTCTCCTCTCCTCTCCTCTCCTCTCCTCTCCTCCCTTCCCTTTCCCCTTCCCCTTTCCTCTTCCCTTTTCAAAAGATCAGGAAAAAAACTTGAAAAAACAACTTATAATTGAGTTATTATAAAACTAATAACAAAACATGCTTTAAAAAAAAAAAGGAAAAAGAAAAAGAAAAAAAAAAGATGCTTTTTATGCCTTTCCAGCATATGGAAAGACCCAATATAAAGTATTTAAATGCTTCACACTGGTAATACTAGGGATGCCATTACTATGAGACAGCAATATATATTCATGTAGGATAAGGGCAACATGCCAAATTCTCCCCTTAAGTTAGATCACATTAGTCTCCTACACACTCCCCTTGAAGAATTTTACTTGGAGAATGGAGACTCTCCACTTGAGAACTCTAGCTGCTCTGTATGTTTACCATAATTTGAGGGGTAAAATATTTACATGCAAAGGCAAAAATTCTCAAAATTTGAGTTTGTTGTTTTTTATTTAAAGTCCAGAAATTAGGTGGTCTTACTAATATCAGAACAGTACTTCGTAAATCACCGCTTGGGCAAGAACATTCCTCCAGTAAAGCAAGCTTATTTCTAGGTCTGATCGAAACATCAAGTTATGTGCAGTTCCAGGCAATCCAAAGCCCATTTTCTCAGAGATCTCAGACAAGGAAGACTCACAACCATTTCCCAAAAGAGCTTCTGCTTCATACAGAGTTTTTTTTGTAGTGCTAATCCTGCCCTGTGCTGGAGGCAGTGGTTGTAGGATATCACAGGTCTTCTGTGTCTAAGTATGGCAATGAAAATCCTCCGGATCTCTGATTTATCACTACTTTTTGGAAATAGAAGTATATCACAGTACAAGGGAGAGATCGTGAAACTAATATCCAAACCAGAGTCTTCTAATTTTGGCCTCCCAGTCATCTCTGACCATGAGGCTACACCAGGATACCTTATTGGGCATCGTCTCCCATCCCTCATGTCTGTCTTATGGAAAGCTGGAAAATAATGTAGTCATGCCACACCATTGGACTCATTACAAAAGGAGCTTTGCAAAGTTAGAAAGCATCAGAAGACAGAGCTGTGACCTCTTTGTCAGAAGGCCTTCAACCAATGACTTCCACCAGTGCAATTCCATGTAGGTTGCTTTTACTGTGTCATGTTTTTTCTTTATTTTATTTATTCAATTACTGCCCACAGCCATTTTTCAGACTATGTAACACTGTTCCCAGTGGCAGAGATCAGTGACAGTAACACTCTGAGCTCACAGGGATGGAAGCTTGAAAACTCCATGTCAGCCGAATATAGATACAGTTGGGTTTGTATAAATGAGCTTTACCTGAGAAAGGCAAGAGAGCCTATATCATGCTGTCATATGTAAGTCCCTGGTAGCCTATCTGAGGTAACAGACAGACAAAGCAAAACCATCCATAGACAAACCAAGTCACAATTACATGATTGTGCCAAAATTAGAGAGCCATATAGAGGAAGCAGCAGTAAATTAGCTGCTGCATGAAAACAGAAAAATATGTTTGACTATCATGTTCTCTAACACAGCTTCAACGTGCTAGAGTTCGTGATCTGCTCACAGCTTTTTGGCTTTGAGAACTCACATGTCTTTTTTTCCCACGGTCACAAACCAGCCTGTCCTATTCCCATGGTCCCTGAATGCAAACTGCACCACCCGCAGGATGCGTGTGCCCAGCATCTGTGCCACACAGTGAGGAACCATGAAGAGATCCCTCAGCTCACTGACACCTGACAGGCTACGTCCATGCTGTGGTTTAGCACGGATGGAGCTAACTGAGGTGCCAGGCAGACATACCATTAGTTTCCTTTCACAAGTCTCCTCTGTAGTGCAAAATCAGGTTCATATAACCTCAGGGGGGCCCTGAGTCAGCCTAAATCTATGTGCCTACAGGGAAGAGGAGGAAGATGGTTTGGTTTCTTTGGTTAATTCCATGTGAATTTCCAGTGAGGCCAAGGTTTGCACAAACCCATTGATCTCCATAAATCTCTGTTTTCCCAAATAAGAAACTAGGATATAAATGCTGTCTTTCCTCAGAAAGAAGCTACATGTAGTTCACCTAAGCTCCAAGATGAAGTGGGACCAACTGGAGTTAAGTTGTAAAATCAGTGAGAAAGTCACAGTCGCATTCAAGAAGCATTTGGTATTACTATGTTACACCTAGGAAAAAAAGACATGAATAAATAGCCAAAAGACCACAACAAACCAACATTAAAACCATTAAAATCTCAATGTTCAGAATTGACACCAAAACATGAACTCTGTAAGGGAGGGTTGGAGCCTGTCACACAACACTCCCTGCTCTCCTCTGGTGCAGACTGACCTACTTGATATATGTTCCTGCACTAAGGATCCAGCACTAAGTATCTTAGACCCCTCAAATCGCATTCCAGATTTATAATTGCAAAGCAGCTGTCAGCCCTGAGCCCTGCCATAGTACCTCCCCATCTGTTCAACCCATCTAGCATTACAGCAGAGGACAGCACTAAGGCTGAAACTGTATCGTTTGTGAAGAGAGAACCTGCTGCACTGCCCACAAGGCCAGATGAAATCGCTTTGCACTTTCATGGTCTTGAAATCTTACAGGCTTCAGAAAAGCAGTGGGCAGAGGCTGGTCAGTAGAGGGGAGAAGGGACACCGGCAGAAGGATCAAATTCTGCAACATGACTCTGGCAGCTGAGTCAAAAAGACAGACACCCTGGACTTCACTGAGGAGGTGTTCGGCTTCTGGCAGGGCTGGGGATTATTTGAGAGCCCCTTAGAGGAAAACCTGATACTGTGACTTTCCTCAAACCCTCCCCCTCCACACCCCTCTCTATTAACTCTTTCTGTAGCAGATGATTTTGCATAGACTTAAATCATATCCTAGAATGTAAGCTTTGAGCCACAGCCCCTCCTGAATTGCTTTGATAGAGCTCTGATGGGGAGTAGTTGTCTCGGAGTCAAAGTAAAATAGCAGCCCTAGTCCTGTAGTCAATAGTAATCCAGATGAAAGATAATGTCTCTTATAACAACTCCAGAGAAAAGATTCAGGATTTGGCTGAGGCCACACTAACTCAGTTTAGGGGAAAACAGCATATTGTGTCCAGGAGCTGGAAGTGCGTGGATCCATCATCTTGCCAACGCAAGCAGAGAGAACAAGCAGTGCACACAGCCTGATCAAGCAGGCCCTGTGAGAGCTTATAGATCCTCCGTGATCCCAAGGCACCTGACCAGTCAGCATGTGCTACGAAGGTGGGATGAGGAAAGCCAGGTGCCATTTCGTCCCAATGAAACCAAAGAAACGTGCTGTTGCCCTCCCAGCAGCACCCATACCAGTAAAGGTGCAGACAGCAATGCACTGAGCTCCAGCAGTCCTTGTGCTGACAGACATTGTCAGCAAACACGCTTGGGACTACCAGGGCTACTTGCGTAACCGGGCTCTCCTTTAACCTCACTACTGATGCCTCTGAAGGGCCCAAATGCTCGCGGGGTAACGCTGTGATACCCAGCCCAGGGCCACAAGCAGCACCTCACTGGTCGGAGCTCCCTATGCAAGGCCAAGCTGTTGTGTGACGTGCAGGGCCAGTCCGCTGGGTGACCCGCTGTGGTAGCAAGGCTTGCAGGCCCTGCTGCTCACCCCGCTCCACGTGAGCTCGCACGTTGCTGGAGGAGCTGTGCCTCAGAGGACCCGTGTGTGTGCACGTGTGTGTGTGCATGTGTCCCGGTGCCCGCGAGCGCTGGGCTCCCGCATGGCAGCAGATTGGAGGCAGGAGCTTGTGTCTCACAAATTCATTTTCTGGCAGCGCGGATGGGGGAAGGGACAAGCGCTCTTTGTCAGCCCACACGGCTCCACAAGTCCCAGCATGGATAAGCCAAACCTCTTAAAGGCACAAAATGTGTGCGCTGCCCGCAGCGGCTCTGCCTTAACCCCTGGACCAGCTGGCGCGAGGGCAGCTGTGAGCACAGCGGCTGGGCAGCGGGCTGTGACGCACAGAGCTGTATCCATGGATCTGCTTTATTGTTTTCTGCTTTCACCTCTGAACCTTTGGGTTCTGAAGGACAGATACGGAGCTCTGGGCAGGCCCTGCAGATGCTGGAATGGGCTCTGGTGATGGCTCTCACCAAGAGCAGGCTTGAACCACTGCTATATATTTTACTGCCTGGACAGCTGTTGGCTTCACACATGCCTCCCTATTCCAAAGTGGCAATTAGGAGCGGAGCTGAAAGGGCAACATGTCCTTTACTCTAGATCTTCAGCCAAGTCTGCAGACACAGGTTCCACACTCAGACAAGCAGGAATGCTCACATGGACACTAAGGATGTCACAGCATTTGAGCAGCAGCACATATAGCAACACGTGACAAAGCTGCAGCGTAAGACGGGGTTTGCTAACATGTAAACTGACATAACCAAAATATAACATGAAGAACCAAGCTGCACCTAGAAAACACTTCCATTGGATCATTTAGACTGTTTTGGGTACATCTCTTCAGTACATCGGACCATGTCAATTCACCACAGGACAGCTTAACCAGCTCCTTCTCCAATGATTCCTGAAGAGCCAGTGTTTATCCTTACAAGTCTGTGTTGTATGTTTACGGCAGCCTAACGTAGGCACTACATGTATTCCCTAATGTACCTTCACTCTCCTCCATAAAGCCACCTGTAATCTTCTCACATGGAAAAATCTTACTGCGGAAAAGGCAGTTTGAAATTATCACCTATCAACCAGTCATGAAATAGCTTTGGCGCCAGCCATTTGTACTTGGCTTGTTAACACGCAAATAGGAAAAATCTTTCTGTCCTCTTCAGTAGGATCTTAGCTCAACTTAACTGTCTGCTTTTATTTTTTTCTACGGAAGACAAATCTTTTTTGGAAAGTTCTAGGGTATCTATTTAAACATATAAGGCATTATTGTATTAATATCTGAGATGGCATCTTTCCTAAGTACCAGTAATCGTAATTCAACTGGAATAAAACACATGATTTTTAATTGCTCACTTTCCAGCAAAGTTTAAAGTGGCAGTTTTGCAATGAATTCTGAAAAGTGAAATTAGATTGCTTGTTCAATAAATACTAAGAGCAACCAACCAATGCCAGAGCAAGATACAATTTTGTATTTCTAATATCAAAAATACGTTTTCTTTCCAATTCCCAAAAAAGAAGATAGCAAAGGAAGCTTGACCTACTTTCATGCCAAATCAGTCTTTTATTGAAGCAGAAGTATTCTATCAAACTTCTAATTGTTCTTAGCAAAGCAGTGCCATTTCTATGAATTTAAAATAGATGCCTGACAACTCTAACATCATACGTTCAGATCAAGGCCCTGAAGAACCATAGAGAACATCTTCTCTCTTGTTGATGCCAAGGGGAATATGTGCTATGTACACACTCGCAGGCCTGCATCATGGGCCCAAAGGAAGACAGGCATGTTCATGCCACACACACCTACATTGGAAGCCCCATTTTTACCTCAAGATACTTGAGGTCTCCCTGATCAGTTGTCGTGGCCTACCACAACCCCATTTCCCTACCCTGCAGCCCTTCACTCTGCAGTGAAGCTGTCTGCATGTGAAAACAGGGTACAAGGCCAGGCTCCCAGTGGGAACTTGCAGTGGGTGTCTTAGGGCAAAGAATAATGTCCTAGTTGTTCATGCTGAACTGGACACTTGTGATCCCCAAAAGAGCAGCCAGGCAACAGCCCCATCATGCTGACTGTTTTGCACTTGTTTCCTCCCCCCTCTTCTCTCCAAACACACAATTTACTCTGCATGAGGGAGCCTACTGAGTTTGTATCTGTCTGCCTACTGGAGCAGCTGGACTGGTACAGCCAAATGGACAGGCAGCCCACCTCCCTACTGAGAAGTGCAGGCAAAGGAAGGGAACATGCTGGAGATAGAGAACTCTGCAGTTGCCTGTGGCGGCACTCATCCATCCCACGTCCTCCTCCCCAAACTGCTTGTACATTCTGTGTGGCTACAGGCTGCTCAGGATGTCACCATGAATAAGTATAGCTGTCAGATTAAATCACTGCCTGCATGGGATCTGCTGAAGCTATGACACACATTCTGGGCACCTAAGTCAGTCTAGGGAATCTGTCCAAGAAAGAAATCTAACAGGAGCCGCTTCACATGCTAAATCAGCTTTGGAGCTATAGGATCAAAGTGAGTCCTGCCCTATGTCAAGAAGGCTAGAGGAGGTGGAAGGAGGAGACATATAGACACTGCTAATGCACTCATAGAATAACTGTATTTACGTCTCCAGAGGCCTGGAGCAGAAGGCTGAAGCAATAACTACAGCTGAGAAAGCAGAGCTTTGTGTGGTAGGAGCACAGTGAGCCTATAAGCAGTGGTTGGAGGGATGGTGAAGGTACATTGCCTTCACTTAGCACTCACACAGGACCAGGCTTTATCTAGAAGCCTCTACTGCTGGCAGTTCCCACAGCAAGTTCTAACTGCTGGGAGGAAGGCATGAATTATTTCACAAAGTACTCACAGCTGTTGGCACTGTCATGGTGCCATCCATGCCTTCCCTTGCCCAGGCTATGGGCATACTCAGAACTGTCCTTCCATGGATTACTGGTGGATGTGCAATGCAGAAAGCACTCACGGAGCAATGCTCTTAGGACTGTAACCCACCTGATGCCCTCCTGGATATTTCAGAAGATCTCAGAAAACAAACAAACAAACAAACAGAGCGGTAAGTGAATATACCTGCTGCGACTATAAAGAAAGGGGAATCTTGTTTGGGCACTGCCTCCCCCTGCTTCACTTGCAAGTTGTGCTCTGTATGAAAACATGAGTAAACTTATTCTATGCCTGCAGTTTCAGTTATAACTGTGCCACCACCAATTCTAAATGCTAGTGTCTGTAACATTTTCTGTTGATTTCCTTACTTTCAAATTTAAATATTTGTCCTGTCCCTGAGGGTTCTGACACCACATTGTCCTGGAAGCTAGGTTTCTTGCATACTTTTGCCACCTGCCTGTGAATGAAATGCTCAACTCTGATGAGTACTCACTGCCATGCTGTACCTTCACATGGAGAAAGAGGAGCCCTGCTTGCCCTTGCTCTGACCCCGGTGACCGTGGCACCAGGCCAAAGATCCATCTCTGATGGCTTCATTCACAGCTGACTATTTAACCAGGCAAAGCAACACTGGTTTAAACAAACTTCCCTCGAGTGTGCTCACTGAACGAATAGTAATGACCATAACACTTTATGCTTGTACTGTGTCTTTCATCCAGTGTCATGACAACGCTTCAAAAGGTGGTGGGGAGATTTATTTCTCTTTATTTTTATGAAGACAAGTGTGGAAAAAACGAGCTATAGCAAAATGAAACATTTCTGCAGAAGACACTGGTGAAGAAAATAGAGCAGAACCCAACAAGAATGCTGCCAGTCTCTAGCTCTAGTCAATACACCTAATTTCCCAAGCTGATAAAAAATGGACACTTCCAAACCTATCCTGAAAGCATGCTGCTCTCATACTGATTCTCAACACTGCCACTGGTCTCTATTACTGAAATACTGTACTCTGTTGAGTACTGTTTGCAAAAGGAAAACATTCCACTGGATCAAGCTGCTCAAGGCTCCATCCAGCTTGGCCTTGAACTCCTCCTCCTACAGGAAAGGGCATCCCTGTAAGGAATCAGAAGAGGCTGATAAGGTACATGCAAAGAAGAGGACAACAGTGAAATAAGGAGAGAATTATGAACAGAGGGAAAGTAAAACTGAGATTAAAGGGAATTACAAAGAGAAACAGAATACAGATGACCACATCTGCATCGCACGGTTCTTGGGCTGGGCTTTGCGAACCCGTCAGAGAGAAGATCCAATTAAACTGAAAGGCAGAAGACTGCTCCCTTCAGTGGAACAGTGCTCCCTCTCTATGAGATCACTCAACACGCTCCTGATGCTGTCAATGACCCTACATTGTCCTGACAAAGTCATTCTCCGAGACACCCTGCAGAAGAATAGCCATTTGTAACAAGCTGTGGGGTGCTGGGAAAATGATGGAGCAGGGAAATACTGGGCATCGCAGTGGGAGGGCTGAGGAACAACCAGACAACCCAAAGCATCCAACCTCAAAGAGCTGTGCACAGGGGGCACTGAGACTGCAGTTCTTGCTAGGTTTACAGAAAGGAATGTAACATTAATTTGTGGCAGTAGGATGCCACTAGGGATTAAGGGAAATTAGTAAAAGGGGGTGTTGCTGCTACTTCATAGGAACTTGACATGATGTTCAAATGCTGTCTGCTGGGAGTCTGGATTACTTTATTATTATTTTTAATAAGTCCAGAGGGCTTTCTTTTGCAAAGGAACTCAAGCTGAGATGGTGGGTTTATATGTTCACTATTCATTTGGAGAGAGAATTGTTTGATGGATGCTGAAGTTTATAGTTCTTTTGCAATGAGAATTGCTGGAATGTTTTGCAGCCCAGATCTGTGCTCTCATTTTCACCACGCAGTTATGTAAGTCTCTGGAATAATAAAATAATGCTGGCTTTTTTAAGGAAAGAAATGGTTGCATGTGCTCTCAGTGTGATGGTCTGCGTGTGGTACTGAGTGAACAGCAGAAGTCAGATCTGTAGAGTCCGTTCTGATGGGTCTCTGACATGCATCAGGACTCTTTGTTCTACCGCTGGGAAATGAGAAGAAACCTGTGCTTGAGAATCACAAAGGATTACTGATTTGTATGTGTGCTCTAGACTGTATAGATTTGAATTAACATCAAAGAGTAGATCTCTCATTCCTCTCATGTGTGTATTTTGGAGGAAAGGGAAATAGAACTTTTCCAGTACTGAGAGAATCTGCTAATTTCAGCCGTTCACCTGATTTCCTTTCTGCACAATGACTCCACAAATGATATTTTATTCTACAGAGGAGTGGATATAGAGTCATTTGGACTGAAATGAAATAGTAGCTTGGCATCTAGTCAAAAAGCACTACATCACGTGCAGCACAACTGATTTCTTTCTCCCAGTATCCCCTAAGATCCTGGTATCCAATCAGTCCTGATCTCTTTATTATGTCAATTCCACAACTTCCCTAGGCATCTTGATCCATAGCTAAAATACTCTATGTAAAGGTTTATCTAATGTTTAGTTTAAATTACCCTGCTACAGCCTAAGTCAATTTATTTCTATTCCCTCTTAATTGACTAACAGGTATAATTGATGTTTCACTCACTTTTCTCAGTAGTAGCAGAACGTTGCATAAAATGTTTCCCAATATACTGTGTTACAAAATGATGGGCTAACTAGGTATTCAAATAAAGAGCAATAAACAATTAAAGATAAGAGATTAATATTAATGCACTGCAGAAACAGAGGAATCAAGCAACAGAGAGCGAGGGATTCTGAAGGAACTAAATTCTGTTCCTACTCTTTGGATGTAAATTCAGACTGAGTCCTTTAATTACAGAGATCTGGGGTGAAGGTAGGTCAAACAGAATCTGAATTACAGTCCCAACTGTTGTACAAAAATACATAGACTGTATTTTATGAAGCATTTTTTCCTTTGGCAAGACTCTACTAAACTGCAGTGGATTTGTTACTCAGTTAAACCAAATGAGTGTAAGTACATCCATGTATAGAGATCCTACAATAGGGATTTGGGGAAATCATTTTGTTCAGTCTGTACAGTTTCTCTGAGTAGAATGACCCTTTGTGTAAATGAGGCCCAGTGCCTCTGAGTACATGGGAGGAAAATCTCCCAGGGTTCTCACATGCAGAATCCTCTAAATACATCCCCAGGGAAAGCAGATTTGCTGCTGCTTTCCCATACTCAAGATGCAAGAATCAACTCAAGGCTGATCAAAGCAAGAATAAGCTGCTGCTGCTCCAAGATCTTGGGAGGATACATCTAAAACCAAAGCATCTACAATAATAAGGGGCTCTGCTTTTAAGTTGCTTCCAACCATGCTGTGAACCTCCCCAAGATCCTTTGCCAGCATGGCTGTGATGAAATGCAACAGATAAGATTTCCTCTGCCCTTTCAAGAGAAAGTTTGAAAGCCCAGAGAGCTCTGCTGGAAGATAATGGGACACAGACTCTTCATTTTCTCCAAAGGATCAAGATTAATGATAGGCAGATGATTAATTCAAACAACGATAAAAAAATTCCAGAGAATTGTTAGAAGATTTTATAAATTGGCTTTTCCTCCTTTACAGTCTAGAAAATCTGAAAAGATCCATTCTCAGAAGCAATTAAGATCACAGTATCCCCTATCTTCGGGTTTCATCAGTTCCCATTCCACATCTATTTGCACACAACTAGTGGGAAGCCTGAAAGAGAAGCTGTTATACTGTAAATCAATCAGCTCTCCTGTAAGACAGGAACTGAAGCCTCAGCTCTTATCGAGAGAAAGAACTGAGTCATTCGACATGACTGCATGTTTCTGAATGTGATTTACTGCTTCTGCAGAGCAAAAAACCAACAAACCAGCACACAGTGCCTTCCCTACATTTCACAGCAACATTTACTGAGAACCAAAGATATATGCAAGTTGATTTTTTATAGCTGAATTTCATTCCAAATTTGGACCTGCCTTTATACTGTGCAGCACACAGTGAGACAGCAGTTGTGACAGGGATCTGAAGCGAGGGGCTTGTCTCAGAGATGTTGATTTCTCCCTTTCAGACAAACAGCTCTTTCTCAACAATCTGCACAATGATTACTTTTGCTGTGAATTCTTGGAAGAGAGACATCACTTACTCAGAATAAGGATAATTTTATACAGCAGTTCAGGACAAATGAGAAGCCATTTAGCTGTCTGACTGGAATGGAAGGTGAAAGAGCTGGTGAACAAATGGATTGCCATAGAAGAGATTGCTAAGCAAGCTTCAGTCAGAGAAGCCAACCATGATTTGCTGAGCACAGCAGGACTGTGCAGAGCTGTCACTTTAGAAAAGGTTGCATGTTGACTAGCAAGTCAGTAACACTTTGCTTTATTGTCATATTAGTAACCTTTATGCTAATATAACAAGCACCACCAGATTTTCAAACAGCTTTTTATATTATGGAAGGTCCTGCCTAAAAGTTTTATAAAATGTGGCTTTACAGAATATATTCTCAAAATACGACCAAGTCAGTCCATTCTCTCACACCTGTTCTCCCACCTATTTATGGTATTTCTTGCATGCTGATGACGTTGGTACTTAAAAGCTATTTCTGTATACAACATACATAGGAAATGCACAAGAACGTAAGTTGTCTCAACATAACCTCATCTGTTAAAAACATCACTTGATGCTGTCTTCCAAGAATTTGCACTTACAGGACTCCAGGTGAATCACTTGCCTGGAAATTGTCCTTCTCCTTTTAAAATAAGAATCTTATTTTGGTTCACTTTCATGCTGAGGCAGTTGGCTGGAACTGAGAAATCTAGATCTGAATGCAAACTTCAGCTATCTTATAAGCTGTTGAAATCCCAAGGTTGTAGACAGCCTGGATGACTTGAGCTCACATTTCTCTAAACTGTGATTATGTTTAGACACAGTGAGTGACAGACTTGTGTGATGCAGCATGGGCTGTTGAAACAAACCTGGATCAAACCTGCCCCACTGGGCCTGCTACAACTGTACACAGACAAAGTGAGGGTAAAAAAAAACCAACGTCCCTGACATTATTTGTTTCCATGGCACCTGTTTGGGCTGTTTTGTGTAGTTGAGTTTGCAGAACAAAACAGATCGGTAGCTGCCCCAGAGCAGAAGGTGAGAATTTCTGAACTGTTCTGTGCAATCCCCACCCCAGAGACAGAGACTGGGGGGCAGGCAGGAATGGGGAGGTAAAGGAGAATGCCCAGTCTTCTGCCTGCTCCACAGCCATCCCAGAGACCCAGTGAGATCACCAAGTGCTTAAAATCCACCAGTTCCTTTGGGAGCCCTGCCTGTGCCTGTGCTGCTTAAGGACAGGAAAGGTTGGGATTGTTTGCTGCCTCAAATGAAAGCTTGCTGATGCTGATGATCTGTTCTATTTCCATTGTTTGAGCTTTCTTTCCTTCAAATGATTTTCTCATCATAATCTAATGACCTTATTCAGCTTAACACAGTGGTTCTAAAATTCATTTCCCACAGAATCTCCCGCCCATACAGTATTGTTACAGGTCTCTGTGCTCTTACACTTGGAAACAATTTTTCCACATACAGAGACATTGTTGCTTCTCCTTGCAGACTTGCACTGAAACCATTTTTCTGTTATATCCCAACATATTACAGTGCTGATGGTTTCCACAAACCAACTTTCTTTGGAATAACTTTCCATGGAATTTCACATTGTAAATGCCATAATCAGTAACTTGTAGACCGGCGCCAAGCTGCTCCCCACTAAAATTTCACATTAAACAGTGCTGCTTCAGCTCCCTCCAAACTTACAACTACAATCCATTTCCCATTCTAATGAGATTGCAAAGGACACATTTCAGTTGCTGGTGTTAAATTAATGTTGCAGGCAATTTACACTTCTGTGGATAACTGCTGCTGAGACGTTTGTGCCATTTATGATGTCTGTCCAAATGGTCAAAATATTGAACCTTACAATCAACATTCGTCATTACACGGGACGCAGCTAACAGAAGAGCTGCAATTTCACCAGCAGCACAAGGAACGTCAGGCCGCTCACCCCAAATCATCTCATTTTTATCAAGGCAGGATTTGCCCTCCTTCCTACACTGTTAATCTTTCAGCTTCACTGAAATCTCCCCTGTGCAATATACAATGTAAAGCTGGTACTTTCTCCCTTTCTTCCAGTATTGTTGTCCATTTCTTCACTGGAATGTAAATTTAATGAAGTTGCTGATGGCCTTCTCATTTGCCTCTTCTATCACTCGCCTTTCAAAAGGAAAGCCAAAATTAACAACCTATCCTACAGTTCAATCAATTCCAGCCTGCCAAAACAAATGATGTAGGTAAAAAAATGAGGAGCTCTTGGTTTCTTTACTTTGAATTTGTTCCTTCTCCCTCTCAGTATTCTGTTATCTGAACCACTGAAGAGATTCAAATATGATAAAATTTGTTCTTCTTCCCTAGAACCAACAGATTTCTGTCTAGGCATACAAAGTCCCTTGGCTGTATCATCCTGCACGTATTCCAGTGTGTTACCATGCTCTTAAGGCTAATGTCTGCTAGAGGATATTTGGATTTCTCTCCTACACTGAAACCATAGGGTAAGTTCTTCAAGTGATAGCAGGTGGCTGTTTGCTGGCAAACTCTCAGTTCCAGAGGGCATTAACATGCTTTGCCAGTGATGTGCTGCATTTTCAGCCAGAGGTCCTGATCAGGGTCAGGGTCCCACTGTACCTGGCACTGCACAAACAGGAGTAAAGCAAAGCCTTCTCTTTGAAGGGGTTCAAAAACAAGCTGCAGCAGTCAAGGCCGGGAGGAGAAGGAAAATACTGATCTCCAGAGCATTCCACCATCTCAGCACTCTGTGCACTCACCAGGAATGAGAGAAGCACAAACCCAAGCCCTTGCTATGCCTGAGTCTTGTCCCTGGGTCATCCAAGTTAAATGCTATGACTTTAACAAACAAAAAAAAAAAAAAAAAAAAAAAAAAAAAAAAAAAAATTCTGGCTCAGTCTTTTTATTAGGGAGCATCTATTTTATTTATTTGTATAAATAATGGCTCCTTGTGGCTAAGAAGGCCAGTGGTATTCTGGGGTGATACTGAAATGAGTATGGTCAGCAGGGTGAGGGAAGCGATCCTCCCCCTCTGCTCTGCTCTGCTGGGGCCACATCTGAGCTCCCCAGTTCAGAGAACTACTGGAGAGAAGGCTACAAAGATATCAGGGGCCTCTGCTTTAGCAGAGGGGATGGATTCGGTGATCTCTAGAGGTCCCTTCCAATCCCTACAATTCTGTGATCACAGTGAAAGCACAATTTACACTTGGACTTTAACAAATTAAGTCAGGTTTTATCTTTAAAACCAAGGTAATTAGTGTAATAGCTCTGATGGTGGAAGCTCTCTTGCTTCCGAATGCAATAAATATTCTTTAGGTAACTTTTTGTTTCACCCTGACCCGAGCATCATAAGCAACAGTTGGACCCTTTGATTTGCCTCTTCTTCCTGCAATCATTCACTTTGCCTCTTGGCACAATGTGCGCCTTAGGCAGTTCCTAAATATCACAGCACTGCAGTGGAGCTCTTCAAGACGTACACACAAATTCTTAGTCCTCTTCAGTAAGATCACAGTTCAGATAATGGCCTCCCCAAACGTTCACACAGATCACATACTGAAGAGGGAGAAAATCGTAAAGATGAAATTATGCAGATGAACACATTAGCTAACAATATCTGAAATTACTCTATGAGGAGCCCCAGGGAATTAGAATTAACAGGAGAAGCAGAACGTGAAAAAAAACCTCTCAGTGTCACTTTGTGCCAAGCATTCAAAAACCACACACAAACTGCCTATAAACTTGGCGATTGCTTCAAGGGGCACAATCACCATAAATCTAGGATAACACACTAGTCTATTCAAAATAACTTTTTAAAGCACTGTTCTGTTGATGATGTCTTTGTTTTATTTCATCCGGCTCAGACCATTCTAGACTGGCTAAGTTTTTCTTTTGTTTATAGAAGGCGACTCGAAGCCATAAGTCTCAGAAAGTCATCAGGGTTTTTATTTCTGTGGAGATGCAGCTCAAATGCAGATGGCTGAGTATACAAGTGGGAGCTGCAAACGATGCACAGGATTCCCTCATTAGCTACAGGATTCAGTTCTCAAACTTGCACTTCCTGGAAAACAGCTCAGTTTTACTTACTTATGTCACAAATTACAAATGGTTATAGCTCAGCCATATCACTATCTTCGCTTTTTCCCTAAAAAGATGTGGCCTTGAAATACTACAAATGCCCTACATCAATCCAAAGCAGACTCAGAAAAGAATCATAGTTACCAAAGCTAAATATTGTGCTCAAACCCTTCCTAGCAACATGTTTCTAGGTGACATTTGGCACTGGGTACAGTTTAGGGTAACAACAAGCAAGGACAGAACATGACATAATACAGGACAGTGTTGGTATCCAGCTCCAAACTCTGCAGGTAATGGCTCTGAGATGATATTAGAAAGCATCAGAGTGACAAGCAGTACAGGGGGAATAAATCACAGTTTCAGGGTTCCCTGTAGTTACTGAGAAAATTGAACTTTAGAAGAGTCATATGGGTTGCACTCAAGAATTAGCTTAAAGGAAGAAAGTATGTCTTTTATAATAAGAGAATGAAAGCCTCGGATTGCTCCTGAATATACTTATGTAGCATCTGTAACACCTACCTCCCATGGGCTGACTCAATCAGCCACAGAGGGAGAACATTAAGTGCTTTGTCTCTTGCACTGTTAAGGGTTTACAAATAATTTCTCTGATATTCTTTAATACAGTATTACTCCTTGAAAAATACAGAAATGAATGAGGGAAGAGATTTGTAGATTTCCATGCCCTTCTCTTGCTCATGGATGAATGATTTGATTTAAATATTAGTGATTTTTCTAATACTAAATTGGTTTGCAAATGAGGCCCTACCCACGAGCAGCTCACTGACAGCTGCAGTATTATATCTAATGCCAATCAAACAGAGAACAAGTAATGCATACTTAATACACTTAATATACTTAAGAACACTAGGATGCTTCAGAACACAGTCCAGGGAAGAAGATAAAATAGGAAGGCAGAGATCTCTTATGAACAACAGATTGATATGGCTACAGAACACATCCAGTAAATATACCATTTTTCCTACTGAAAGAGTTAAAACCAGCAGTTTGCACAATGTTGCAATGGGATTACAAGTATCTTAAGAGATCTGGTACTGTCCTTGCAGGAGTGTAGTGAGGCAACAGATGAAACAGCATGATGAAACTGAGGGATATATTTGGAGACATTAGAGAGCAAATTGAACAGCCGTTTGGTGAAGCAAATGATTGCCAGCACTGACTGCCCCTCACTGGGTGTGTTACCATTGTACTCTTTGAGAAGAGAATTGACCCTGACTGATTTGTGCCAATGAAAAGGAGATGTAATCTCCCATAGCACAAAATGTGGCATTGGGACTTTTTACTGACAAGCAGAGTGTCAGCCAGCATAGTCAAATGGAAAGGATATTAAACAAAGGTCAGGAACCCCTGCATCTTACCTTCTTTTAAGAAGTGGTTGAAGATCAGTGAGTGAAAAGTAATAATTCCAGTTATGACCCGTGTAGGGTAAAAGAAAGCTTCTTTTGAACAGGAAAATGACAACATATCTGAAGTGGCTTCTTTTAAATACTTTTACAAAGGGACATTCTTGATTCCTGTTTATCTGATGAAGTACTGGAAAAATACACTGATTTTTTTAACTAGCATTTTCTTAGAACTAAATAATTATCACTGTTATCATGTGATGAAAAGAGTTCAGATCCAGAGCTCTGAGACAACATACTTAGAATGCAGGAGTCACGGACCAAATGTCAGGGAAGTACAACGCAGGGACAAAGATTGTGTTTGAAGTCAATATTTTGTTAAGATCACATGAAATTGGCAGGTAGAGACAACAAAACCACCATTCCCAGGGTTTAAAGCAGTTTAAAGGAACATTTATGTGAAATATTTTTGCCAACTGCTGGCAAACAGCGAGGACAACAGACAGCAAATTTCCTAATTCACCATTTTCTTCTACTGTGTTGTGTTTCTGTTTTGACTTTCTTTACTCTCATCAGATGACTTTTCCTACATATATATATATATATATATATATATATATATATATATATATATACACACACTAGATTCAGCACTGAAAGCTCATGGGAAATAAACACCCCGGCATGTTGCCACGAGTTGCAGAAATGAAATTAAGTTAAAGATCTGATGAAGTGTCAAGATACGTGGTCTGCATCACACCTATGAATGAAGTATTGCAGGCAGTTTCTCTTGTAAGCTGTAAGCTGAAATGGTTTTCATTTCTTTTTCCTAAAAGCAAAATCAAAAAAGAAATGCTGGATAAATAACTTCTTAATTCACTCTGCAAATCGACTGCGCAACATTTGGACTCTGACTGGATCCTTTTGTTCTCAGTATCTGCAAAGATTCTGCAGGCAAAACCAGCCATTCAAAGACAGTCATCCACTTCCTACATCTTGAAAATAAATCCTACTGTTATCACAGTGAAACCAATCATAACTTAGAATCATAAAATAGCTCGGGTTGGAGGGGACCTTAAAGACCACAGAGCTCCCACCCCGTGCCATGGGCTGGCTGCCCCCACCAGCTCAGGCTGCCCAGGGCCCCATCCATGGCCTTGAGCACCTCCAGGGATGGGCACCCACAGCTCTGGGCTGTGCCACTGCCTCACCGCCCTGCCTTTAATAAGCAGAATCATAAAGGAGGAATTCTGCCTAATTCTCTATGCACTGCTTTGGCTTTTAAAGAAAGAATACAGCAAAAGGCAAAATAAAATAGTTTTTGTTTTTACTGAGTCCATAATTTCTGTCCAGAAATTAGCTGAGTGAGAAGGTCCCACCCTGTCATACCCACATACAAGACAGCTGCATTTCATCTGAATACGGTTCCTGACTGATTTGGTTTCTTTGCAGTCAGCCTCTGAATTCTATCTGAAAATCAATCTCAGAACTCATCGTCACCTACACACACACACACACACACCCTCAAAATTAAGACAGACTCAGCTTTCAATAACCTCTACCCAGAGATACGCTGTGTTCATTCTCACTGCTAATATTCTCACCATCAGATTAGTGTTACTTAAGACTGGCGAGTGACACTTTCTGTTTCACCAGAAAACACTGTGCAGGTAACAGCAGTGCCAGTTACCTCATCTTCCTACCTGTCTTCTGATTTTGATCTAGATTGCATTGCTCTAATTGACTAACATTGCTATTATCTTAGGAAAACGTTTTAATTGTGGCATCTCTTCCATATATTTTACTACAGCCACTGTTGCCAGCAATACAATGCACACAAACAGCGCCTTTACAGGTGCACTGAGAGTTCAGACTAGTCGTGAATTACAGCTATGAATGGGAATTAAGTAGAACATTCCTTTCTAAGTACTTAGGAGTTGGCAATGCAGGCTCCATTTAGTAACAAAGGTATTAAGCCTGAAGGATTTGGCACTAAAATGGAGCTTCTTTCTGGGGCAGAGATGATTTTACTGAAACATTTGATAATTGCACTTATTATAAGCAAGGGCTGGTAGCATCAATTATTACAAAAGTTGCTTGACATTTCCTATTCATTATAAAATCCTATTTTCAATTGCTGAAAACTTTGCCAACCTTTAGCTAGCCAGGCTGAAATTTTCCATGCTGAGTGCCTCTCTTAGCCTGATTTATTTACTTAAAGAGAGATTTTAGCCAAAACACTCTGCCTATTCCAAGAATAAAACTGGGGAAAAATCCATTGCTTTCACTATGTTTAAAACAAAAATCCGGAAATCTCTACAATTCACCAAAGATCCTGATGGAGAAGAGAGTTTTTGTTAAATATGTACCTGCAAAACTCAGAAATTGTTTCAAAGACTTTAATCAGTATTTTTTGTAGGGGAAAACATCTGCAACAACAGGTTAAAGTTCGCAAGAATATAATAAATTCATTTTCAGTAAAGAACTCCATTCCCCAGCAGCTCCTACATGGTAAGGTTGGGTGCCTCTGCTCACTTCTCCCTCTAAGCTGAGCGCACAGCATTCAGGACAGTGTTGGTGGAGCTGGGATTTTTTTATTTTGTTTGCTTGCCTGTTTTGTTCTCCCCTGTCTACTCTCCTTCCAATCTGTTTGAGATATGTCCCAGTTTTTAAAGGAAAGGAAAGGTCCATAACTCCTCGGTGTTTTTAGTGACCACCTTGCTGCCAAGCCAGTAGTACTGATGGTAAAACTGTCTTGAAGCAGAAAGTGAAAGGTACAGGACTGGGAGGAAGGGAAAGAAACTGCATGAAACAGGGTTTGGAAAGGCAAAGGCTTGAGGATGGCCAAAAGTTGAGTGTAGGGTTGTTTTGGAGTAAGATCTGGGAATGAAGAGAGAAAGGAGAAGACAACAGCTGTTGAGGCTGAAAGGCCAGAAATGCACTGAGAGGGGCTTAGGAACACATAGCAGCAGTGGACACACAGGTAGATCATCTGCACCAAATCTGCCTAGTGAGTATATTCTCCTTTAGGTCTCTCTACATTGAATGAAGAAAGCTCTTGTGCCATTGGATTGCTGGTCGGGGTGACCAAACTAAGCCACTGCTTTGAATCACCCTCTGAAGAAACCCTTCTACCTAGGAAGCGAACCTGCAGAAGGCAAAGCTAGACCCTATGAAAGCAAAGGCAAAGGTGAGAGAAGATTCATTTCCAGGGTTGATCAGGAAAGTGGGGCTTGGGGAACATCTGTGAAGAGGGGAAGAGAATCTCTTCATGGACTTATTAGTCCAGGTTTCTGTTAAGGATGGATGAGAGCTGCTACTGCAGAATTGGACTCTACCCCACTCTCCCCACCACAGGGTTGCTAAGCAAATCAGTTAATCCACATTTTTGCAGTTTGTCAGTCATCCTCTTAGATGCTCAGTAGGAGTCTGATCTGCAAAAGTGCTGAGCATTCACAACTAGAACTGACACTGCTGGAACTACGCTCTGAATATAGAAAATATTTTGCAGTGCCATGAACTCAGAAAAAAAACAACAACCACCCACTCAAGAAACAAAAAACAAGTCCCAGACATTCAAAAATCTTTGTTTTTTTGCTTCATCTTTGTATCTGTTTGCCATCTGTCCAAGTGGGGTTGCAGTATCCCCTCACTTCATCAAGGCATTGTGAAGATAGGTTATTTCATGACTGTGATGCACCCAGATACAATAATGATGACTGCTGAGGGAAAGCTCACAAGAAAATTAATAATTCTGTATTGAGAAAAGGCCTTGAATAGTGTGCAATAAAAAAGCCCTGGGGCACACACTGAACAATGAATATAAAATATTAAATAGCTGCTCATTAAGTGAGCTGCATCCATCCTGCACTTTAAAAATAAAGCAGTTGTTTAACAGCACACAAGCCTGTGAATGAAGACAATACCATACTGCATGCACACAAAGGCTATATGAACTTGTAGCAACAATTTCCATCTTCACTTTCCTCAAGTTTTGAGTATTTGGCTTAGCCACTTTGTTAGAATGCCAAATTGAGTTACACATGAAAGGGGACATAGGTCAATACAGATTAGAGAGTGCTGGCTTCCAGAACTGGCTCAACACAAAGTCCAAGGGTGTCTGGATTCATTCCTTTTTAGAGAAGATGACCACAGCTTTTCATCTGGATTCAGATGTTTTTGAATTTTAGTGCTAATCAAGTGTTAGTTTTCCTTTCCTTCTTCTACTGTGATTTGTTCTCCTTAAGATGGGAGTGCTTCTATGGACCTCTTCATTATCTTGACCTTTAAAAACATTGGAACATGAATCCTGCCATTAAATCCTACTCATTCTTGGTAAATATAGAGGGCATTAAAATAAATGTGGTAGGTATAGGTTTTCCTAAGCAAATTGGGTAATACAGAGCAGAACATGTATTTTTCCCTGTGAAACTAAACTCAATTAATAGGACAGAAGAGATGCATCAGGAGGATGAGGCACCTTTAATCGAACAGGATGGAGCAGAAATGGATGCAGCCCCATTGGAACATGAAGTGTCTGAAGCATTTCAAGCTCATCACACTTCCTACACACCTCCAACCACATCAAAACGGTGGACAGGAGGAAACCCAACAAAAAGCAATGGGAACAGCTGCACCACAGAGGCACGGGAGTATTATGTGAAAAGTGTATCCTTTACTTAGTATCAATCAAAATATGGCAACCACTACTATCCAACTGCCCACAGGGAACATGGGAAAAGCAGAGACTTACAGAGGTGAGAAATCTCAGAATGCATGTGGAACATCTCATTTTCAAAGCAGACAAATCATACAGCTGCACCTGCAGTCATAGAATGCAGTAGCATCACCCTGAGATTTGCCTCTTTGCCTCAGCTGCACCCTGTGAAGCCACAGATGATCAATAGACCAGGTGCCACTTCACATAACACAGCCAAAACATTTCTATCTGCATTGTCACCCAAGCTGTCTGCTCTTAAACTGTCAGATACACAAACAACAGAATATTCACGAGGTGGCAAGTAAATGTGGTTGAGACAGAATCACACCATTCCAAACTTGCATGCTCCTGAAAGACTGCTTTTACAAAGTCCTTACCCTTAAAAATGTAAACAGAATTGAATGTAGCTGCAAAATTTTCTTTTATACAGTAAGTTATCCCAAATGTCTTGAAAAGAACCTGGCAATAAGAAAAATCCCCTGCAACATTTTCCATGCAGTATAATAAATATCTTTGTTTAATGGGGCTAAAAGTATTTCCTTTTATCGAGTATAAATTCATCAGCTTTCGGAAAGTTATACGTATATTTATTTATAAGTTCTGAGACAGAGGATAGAAACTCTTGATCCACTTGTGTTATATTGTTTGCCATTACATACAAACCTCTCTATCAGTTCAGAAATGATAGAAGCAGCATGTCAGAAGGGTATTGATGTAACTGGGGGAAAAAAAGCCAAATAAATTCTGTTCTATTTTTATCTTCACTGGATCAGCAGCCAGAAACTCCAGTATCCTAATTTTGGCCACTGAATCCCATTCCCCATGTTGAGAACATGGGCTGTGGCCTGGGAAGCCACATCTGCTTAATACCTAAGGCCTTCTCCCCGGGGGAAAATGCCTGTGTTTTGAAATCTACGGACAGCTCATTCTAGTATGTGAGCCAAATGTAAGCAACAAGTGTGTGTGTATACATATGGGAATGTAAATGCATGGAGAGGAACACAGAGAACTCTGCTGTTACTCAGCTGTGCACTCTGAGCTGTTACTGAAGGCATCACAGCAAAACTGAAACTCTTCCTCCCAGTATAGAAATTTCCACTGACATGTGGGAATCCTGAATCCAGTTTGTTTGCCCACATCAGCCAGCTGACACGTTCTCAGCACATCTGAGAGTGCCTTCTCATTCACCTGTACAATTATACAGCAAACCCACCAGTCAAAGCACGTATCTAATACAGGAGACCTGTTTCTGCTCCAAGTATCACGAGCAAAGCTCACGGGGCTGCAGGACTGGGCACAGGCTTTCTCAGTCTTTGTACAACACTGTCATCTAGTGGAGGCGAGTCTGGATAGCAGGGAAGTGACTGCACTCTTGCAATGCCTGAGCTGCAGCGCTAAGAAGCTGGTATGGAGGGGAAAAAGCTGCCACCCACCTGTAACTAAAAATGAACTTGCTTCTTCCACTTATAAGCTGCTCAGATACCAAACAGGAATCCCATGCTGCTCGTTCTTTTTTATTTTCATCCTCCCTCATACACCCACTTTGAAGAGGGTATTGGAAATAAACGTGTTTACTTCTGCCTTAACTGGAAGGCTCTTCAGAGCAACTGCTGGGGGTCAGTGATTCAGCATCGTTAAGTGCAAGTAATTTCCAGGGCTGGGATGTTAGCACGTTTTGAATAGGCAGTTACCAAGCTTTGCTGGGCAGAACACACACAAAATACTGCAGAAATAAAAACCTAATTTTGTATAGAGATTGTTCTGTACGAGACCCCTAGTACATTTTGAAAGACTTCAGGCAGCCTTATTTCCCTCCTGCTGACAAAGAGAAATGCTAACACCCACCCACAGCCAGGTGGTGAAATCATGCTGTTAGGATCCCACTCCAGGTTCTTTAGAAGAGTTGTTTAACAAAACACTCAAATTTGTCTGCTGCTTTCCAATTTGAGTAACCTGCTTGGAAAACTTCATGACGCACCTTCTGATTGCTCATTCCCCACAATCCAGCTGAACAGAATGAAGAGGCCAACGCTTCTTCCATCTGAAAGACTTGTCTGCAGGTGTTTTGTAAGTGCAAACCCAAGTGCAGAGGTAAAGCCTATCAGCATCTAGCAATGGCTAACCAATTTGATGAAGAGCTACTATTAGTGGAATGGGCCCAACAGCTGCCTTCTCTGTTGCTGAAGTTAACAGAAGCAAACCTAAGAATAAGTTAACATGCAGATCTCATTATCTACACATCACGTCTACAGGTAAAATTAGCTGCTCAGAATTGTCTCAATAAAAGGGAAAATCTATATCCTTTACCTGAATTTTAAACTTTATTTTCCCTGAATTCTTCAAAACCTCAAGCCATTTCATCTCAAAAATAAAGCTTGCTCTCAGAATTAGGGCTTCTCCTATAAGCTTTACACAGCTTCTTTTAACAATGGAAGCTCAAGAGGATTTAGTGTTCTTCTCTCCCCTGCTTTTACCCCAGGGAAAGCAGCATTGCTAATAAAACCCACGAAGATCAACCCTAAAAATAAATATCTGCTGTTGGTCTAGACAGCTCTGGCTCTTGAAAGAATTTGATCTGGGTGGTAATTACACTTCACTTTTGATCCATATACGAATTCAGTACTGGCAAAATGTCAGACTTTTATCTTTACACCCTTATTCATCCATCAGCATTTACAAAGCAGTCACTAAAGCAAGAGCAGTGCTAGAGATTGAAGTCCTTTGTTTATTCACATAGCAAATGCAGTGCAGAAGACAATAGTGGAAGCTTCTTTACATTACCCTGCTACCATTCTTGCACTGTGCTCAGTAAGAAGTTTAAGGCTGGGAAAGAACTCCTTCCATTCATCAGCCTATGTTATAAAGTTGTCTACTGAATTCTTCTAAGGTCTCTCAGGGAAGGCAGAATGTGCATACAAGTAACTAATAAAAGATATCATCTCTCTATGGATGCCCAGCTTCTATTCTATCCTTAGACCACCATGACTTCAACATGACTATTACATTACTAATGAGAAGTAGCTTGGGAGGTATCACTTTTACAAGAGAATACTTGCCTGATGATAACACCACCAAAATCTGGAGAGCACAGCTTAATAACAAGAAAGAAGCAAATCATTTTACAATTCATCTCCTCTGCACTTTAGAACCTGCTTATGTGATTACCTCCTACCCTTGAAGAATTAGCACAGCAGCTTGGTGGTGAATGGATTTTGTGCTTTCATGAGAGTGGCTTTGCAAAGTCCTGTTTTAAAGCTCCTAGTTCTTGCTGCAGAAATTGGTACCAAGGGCTCTTTCAGCATCAGAGACTGGAGAGGTATTTTTATGATGTCTGTCTTTGTATTTTGCTGTCCTGCCTAGCTTTGCTTCTAATCAGTTGCCAGAAGATACATGTTTTTTGCCTACTTAAGGTCATCTTCTCCTTTTCCCTTGGGTTTTCTAGTTTTTACAGTAGTGGTGGTGCAAATAGCAATTGAAAATGGGGTAAACCAATCTACACCTAAAATCTTCCTTTGCTTCTCCGCAAAACTGGATTCTTCTCTTTCATGGTAAAGATTTTCATTAATTTCACTTCAAGGATAGAATTTCAAAGAAGGAATATTAGTATTCTTTTGCCTGCTGTTCTTGGCAAGCAGTGACATGCATGGAGCAAAGTCACCGGTGCTGTCAATGCCTTCGAGTTACAGGGGGAAAAAAAAAAGAGCACCAGAGACACGTGCACACAAAGGCACTGCTGTCTTAGAGTTGAAGAGCAATGAGTAATAGATATCCTGTCAGTCACGTGAGCTTGTAGGACACTTCTGAGTTATTCTTTGAATCCTCAGGCCTTCAGGAGGTCACTTGTTTTTAACCATCTATTTAGAGTAAACTTAGAAAACAGCTCTGGATAAAGTGCAACTCAATTCTCCCACTCAGAGTTGAAGAATCATGCCAGGATCACTTATCTCATTTCAAGCTCTGATGTGAAGCTTTATATCAACTCGTAAATATTACAGATAAAAAACACATCTAAAGTTATTTTGAAAAGTGAGAAGAATGCTTTCAGCCTTCAGGAAAACACAGCTTTGGTTAAACCCAAACCTGACAACATCCACTGCTTTCAGCGGAGCAATGACAATGTCTATCAGAAATCCCCCCTTACCTTTAATTTCCATTTTCCTTTCAATATTCCTTGCTGAACTCAGAACAGCCTGAGAAGAGAACAATGTGTGTATATTAACACTACACATAACACAGCTGAGTCCCAATCTCAGCTAGGGCTTCTAATCACTACCAGAAAATGAACAAGAATAATTAAGAAAAATTAGCATGTTTAAGGCCATCCCGATAGGCCTGAATACTGTGGATATCTAGATCAGACAAAGTGACACAGCCTACAGACTCTATCTATCCTATGGGATGAATCTATCCCACTCCCAAATGATTTTCTATCACAAGGTCTTTTGCTTATGATCAGGGGTGCATGGAGCTGTGGGAGATGAAGCAACTGTAATTCCCATCTGCTTACTCCATTTTTTGCACCAGAGTTCACCAGTCCCACAACAGCCAGGACTGAATGGTACATGCAGTCTTATTCAGATATCCCACAATACAGCCTCTTTTGCTCACATAAGCTGAATTTAGCTAAAGACTCTTAATATATTAGACTAGGAACTGTAACAGCTCAAGAAAAGAAAAGGGAGAAGGGAAGCACATCTTTTCTGCTGATCACAAACCTGCCTGTGGCTGTAAAGATGATCTTTAATACAATATTATATGATTTAGAAGCCCTCTGAAAGTGATATATTATTTGGCCAGAAGCTTCATTTTCTATGTGTACACAGTCCTAATTTTCATTCACAATTCTTTCCATTGTATCTCAAGTACATCACTTCATAGCCATATTTCAGTTTTATACCACAAAACTGCCTGTTGCCAAAGCATTTTGGAGAGAGCTAGAAGACAGCTAAGAAGATTAATAAACTTTTTTTTTTTTTCCTGCTGAATTTGAACAATCTCCAGTCCCACTGAAGGTTTGCCACGGCTTCAGGGAAATGAGAATTTTATGTGTGGATTTGGTAGTGTCTAGAGGCCAACCTTTCCTCAGAATTCAACTGAAGGCACGCTGAGACAGGAGCTAGGGAGTTTAAGAAGGGTTGTGTGGCTATGAATACAATACAAGAAGGATTAATAATGCTATTCATGTCAGAAATCAGAAATTTCCAAGAACCTGGAACACATAAGAGAGTAAAAACAATCCTGCTGCGTCAGCTGACAGCTCCCTTTAGCCCAGTGTATTGTTTTTCTATAGCAAGGTAAAGAATATAAGAAACAGGGTGTGTATGTAGAGCAATTCTTCCCCAGGGATATTCTCCTCTCCAGCAATTAACAGTTTTGGACGGGGAGATCACACAACAAAGTTATTGTGTTTAACAGTCACAAATGGACCTACCCTCCACAAATTACCTTAGTCCCATTTTTAATCTACATAGACTTTTGACCTCTGCTCTTCTGTTCTTTGCTGTACACACAGAATCGGTCAGTGCCATCCAACTGCTGGCCAGAGCAATGCCCATTCCTGCACAGTGCTGGACTGCATCAGCAGCTTGGGTAATTATATCACACCTTAGACTGTTTAATCTTAACGATTAAACACAACCTTGAAAGAAAAAGCAAAGTGTTTTCAAGAGCAGGTAATGTTGGGTATCATCCCAGCTGCCTCCTCTAGCAATATTCCCTACCCACTGTCTAGACCGATGATATTCAGATAGGAATCTGAATCCTGATCACTACACTGGAATCTTAGGTATGCAGACCACTGCACCTCACTAACCAGAATACCTTTCTCTGTGCTACGTGTCACTGTGTTTAAATGAATAGGACTGCATGCTGCAAAAAGCTCTATTAAAACCCTCTAACAGATGGAGGAGAAAAAAAGCTTCCTTGGCCTTCTGCATGCAGTCGCCTCAATCTCTCTCCACCAGAACTGTTACGTCTTGAAGACATGAGCCAAAAGATGGCTGCACAAGCTGTGTTCACTTCTGTAGCTGCCTACAGCAACCCAACAGATAAACAGCAGCCATTTCAGCTGAAGAATAAGAAAACCATTTAAGTGCACTGCTAATTGGTGGCAATTCCAGTAGAGTGCAAACTGTCACAGGAAGAAAGAAAAGCAGAACCTTCTGCAAACAGATTTCAGAGCTCACAAAGGTATTTCACATTCACCATCTGTTTCAGAAGAAGAAACTTTCTATACTGGTCACTGAGAACAATTACATGCAAGTACATTGGCTCCATTAAATCAACTGGATCTGAAGCCTATTGGGCCAAGCCAATGGATTTCTTTTTCATTCCAGAAATAAGCCTCTATCGTGAAAATAATCTTAATGTTTGCTGACACTATAATTAAGAATTAAAGCTGCAGAAAAATGTGAGGTTTGCTAAAACACAATAGGTATCTTTATCCATACAATATATGGCACCAAAATAGTGTTCTGGGGAGGATAATTAATCAGTGTTCTCTTGCTGAAGTCCTTTTAATTGTCTATAATGGAGTGTGTTGAGGGGGAGATAACTGAGTTTTGACATGGAATAAGATCGAGCACCATTGGCAATATTTACACGAATAAAGATTGCATGATCAGGACCTTTGATCTGGGAATTGCTATTCTGTAATCATCTGTAAAGCAGCAGCAATGCCCCTGGCACTGTACATATCATAATAAATGATGAACAATAAATCGTGTAATTAAATATTCTTTTCAAACATTCCTTCCATAATTCTTGCCTCAGATTTAAGTTCCCACATCAGACATATTAGTTCCTCATAATATTATTAAAGTTCCTACACTTCAGATTTTAAAACTCCCCTAGGGATCTATTGTTTCTTTGTTTAATCTGTTTATGAGCCAAAGGCCCCATTAAATTCAATAGGGAAACTCACAGACCTTTAAAAAGTTAGCCACGAGAGACATTTCTTAGGAAACAGGACCATTTTTGTCATTCCATCATGCAACTATTGGAAATCTATTGATTGGAGCAATTCCAGTAGAAAAACAGGAAAAATACTTCCCCCCCCCAACAGGTCACCAAGTCATCAAGGCCACCAGGCTAGCCAAGGCAGAACTGCTGTACGCATACAGTCTTCTCTGCTGCATCTGGTCCTTCACATAACCACATATGGAGAGTATTTTGCATTAAGACCACTCTTTATGCCTCAGCACTTTTGTAGATGCTTTCTGTAAGGACGGCAAAAAGACAAAGCCTCCTTGTGTTTCTCAATGTGGAAGACAAGGAGATGGACAAATGCTTACATACACCCAAATCCAAACAGTGTACCATCCCCAGCAGATTTGAACATAATGCATCTGAAACAGGATTTTTTTCTTCTCAAAACCAATGGAAATTTTAAGTTCTCATTAACTCCTGAAGTGAATTCCCATTTACCATTACCTTAAAAGGAACTTCTTAAATGTGGAGCTAGATTCTTTACCGAGAGGAGGAAAAGATGAAGTCACTGTCAGTGTGTTGAAGAAGCTGGAGTCTGCCAGAGACAAACTTCATGGTCTGAAACCCTTGCTGAAAATTATCTGACATTGCATTCTGTAATCCAGATAACCAGAGAATTCTGGTTTATTTTAGAGGAGTTTTCTTGTCTAGCTGGAAGGCACTTCTCACTGCTTGATTTATTTCATTAAAAAGTAAAACTCATTCAGAATTTATTTAAGTCTCCTTAGTGAAGCCACAGTGGACAAGCAGGAGTGCTGTAATTTATAAATTCATCCTCAAGATTAAAGAGTTTACGGAGCTATGAAGGGAGTTTTCACTTGTGCAAAAGCATACCCAAGGGATATGCAGGGTCGCTCTGTAAAAGCCTGAGTCCAAAGTTAGAATGTCTGGCACCAATCTAAACAACAACACGTCAGTCAAGATGGTTCAGCTGCAGTTGAGTTGGTGATTTCTCAACAGAAGAGCTTATATGGGCTAGAGTGAGCCCTGGGTGAGATTCATTCAGCCATGACAAATGCATTTAAGTGACTCCTACTTGGTGTCAGATTATTATAAGTTCAATTTTGTTAAACAGTTAAAAAACCAAAAACCAAGCACAGTCTGTGTAAGGCTGGAAAGTTCCACATTCCAGTGAACACGAGGGCTGGTAAACATAGCCTGTGGCCAAACAGCCCACGCAGAGCTTCACACTGCTGAAGCTTTCATCTTCAGCAGTCTGAGGTACAGCCCACAGAGACTACAGGATCTCAACACAAAGCGTTCCATCTTGCTCCAAGCTAACACATATCACATGCTAGGGCCTGTACCTTCCCTGAGCCATCCTGCTGCACCACTACTAAGCAGGCTCCCACTGTGCTATCTCCAGGTACTCAACCAAGGGGCTTAGTTTGGATTTCAAGAGGGTGACATTCATGTGTAACTTCCTCATAACAAGCAAAGTTCCTTGAGGGCATTTCCTTCTTCAGAAGTTGGTACCTGATGGTGTATGTATGTATCCAACACTGCTGATTCTTTGATGAACTGCATTCTCATCAAGTATGCCCTACACTAATATTTATATGTCACTACAAAACGTGTAACAAAGGCATTTGCCTCTTACCTCATCAAAATCTAATGACACAACCAGAATCATATAGAAATTCAGAGTGTTCTTAGATGTCTGAAAAGGCAGCAAGGAATAAGGCCTTGAAAAGTTCTGCAGTATATAACTTATATGACCTTATGATATATAACAGGGAGTTTTAGAAAAATGTAGCTTGAGTAAGTGCAATTGCAGCTGGATCTCTGTAATACTTTTGGAGGACTTGACCGTATAACCCTAATAAATAAGCCTCACAGCATTATCTGCCTTTCTAGACTGCCAGTTGCTTAGAGTTTAAATGAAGTCAGTTTTCTGCTTAGTGAATATCCAAACCTACTAGTACAAATGTCCTTACACAAGTATAGATATTTGAGTAACTTTGCTGCATGAGTTAGAATAAACACATAACTTCTGGTTCCCAAAGCTCAGACCAAACTCAGGGGTCACATCTCTTTTCTTAACCCAGTATTCTATTCAGTCTCTTGGTTTACCTTTTGTTGACTTGAACTTTACAGCAGTACAATCAACCAGCATCAGCTCTCTGCAGAAAAAGAGATTAAGTTATTCAGGATGTATATTTTCCATTTTATTTAAGATCAACACTTAAAGATAATCTATAAAACAGTTTGTTCTAGGAGCATGACTCACTTTAATTTGCATTAATTATTGATGGAAACAACTTTACCCAGATTCGGTTTAACTCCTCCAATACCACTTTCAGTGTATCACAAACTCTCTGTACACCAACATCTTCCACATTAGCAGTATAAAAGCAGAAACAATGATCCATGTACTCAGCGTAGGGGCAGCCTGGGCTACAGGATTTGAGACCTTCTACAGAGGACAGCAGTGTACTGTACTTGAAGCTCTGCCACTGTCTCAGCATGCAATCTTGAACAAAATGTTAATTGCAATGCCTTTCTTTCTCTTCTTCAGATGAAAGATAAATTAGATAATAATTTACAGCCTCCTTTGTAAATGCTCTCAGATTTATGAATGAAGCATTCCTCCTTCTCTTGCTATTGCATTCCTACAATGGCTTGGCTTTCTGTCTGAAACAAAGGGTGTTGTCGGGTTACAAGGCAATTAATAATCAATGTAAAAACAAAAAGAACCTAGCTCAAGGTCAGCATGTCCTGCACTAATCACTTCTGCTGCTCTTAGACACACACCAAGGACTAGTTACCATCCTACATGACTCCTTAGAATGGCAGGACAGATAAAAAAGGAGAAAGCAGAAACTCTTGCCCTGCACTTGATTTTCAACAGACATAAAACCACTAATATAGAGTATTTATTTGGAGAGATCTCTGGAAGCAACCCTATGGAAATTAACCCTAGCTACACTGAATGTTCTTACTACATGCAGAGACCTCTAAATTTCTCCAGAAATGACTAGTCCTTGGAAGCAGAAAACATACTGATTAGTTCATCACGTAACCATCCAGCTCATAAACACACGAGGCAGACTGAAGGGAACAGTTATGCAACAGGGCCCGGCGGAAGAGAAGAAAACGCTCAAGGCAAATTGGCCATTTACATCATATATTTTCATGCTCTGTTTACAATCTTTCTATATAGGAGTCTCATAATTCTGTTATATAAGACATGGGTAAATAGCTTCTGATGAAATAAGGCAAAAACAACTACTGAACATTAATCTCAAATTTCAATTGGGTCTTCTTTTAGAAGAAGTCACGTGTTTAGATGAATTTTAGGATCTTTCAAATAGGTCTCCTAGCTGATCTCCACTGTGATATCAGATTCAGAGGAGAAAGTAATTTCTCTCAAACACTATGGTAGATCAGTACCCTACTTACATTAGGTCACCATGAACGTGACATAAGTCACGTGCCTGACATTTCTCTCGCTAGTACGTTGAGATTACCATCAGATCAAAACTACAGCTGCAGTTTGAAGAGGTAAAAAAAACTCCCATCAGTTACAAGCAGACATATTGGAGTATATTCTGGAAGCTGACAAATAACATAACTTGCTGTAGGCTACAAACGGGGAAAATGCCAGGGAGATGAGGTCAGTGTTTGCTTACTTTCTTAGACACGGCTTGTTTGCGATCAGTCACTTATATTGAATCAGGTGGATGGCTTGCATTTCTTTCAAAAAAAGGAAACTATTCCAGACAGTAGAAGAGATACTGGATCCAGAACCAGCAGATCTGTCTATAAGAGTGATGCTGTTACTTTTTGTCTGACTGATTATGTACTCTGTGCAGCAGTGCTCATTTGAAAGAACAGTGCTGTCTCTTTTCAGAGCTGTGCATCAAGACCAGTACCACAGAGAACTGCCTGTCCAGGAAGCTCCATTCCAGACATGTCAGAGTCCTTTGTAAAAAGGGAACAGTGTGATCCTCCTAAGGGCAACAGAAAGCCAAGAGAAAAACAGAAGTACTGGAATGTCGCATGGTAAACTTCATAGTCAACACTTGAAACACTGTATGTAAAATATTTCTCCATAGCTCATGAAACTGTACACGAGAGGGGAAAATCATTGTATAAACATCGCTGCCTTAAGAAAAAATAGCTATGACAACTGGCTCCAGGACTGAGAACATTGGACAAGCATCTCTTGCATTACCCGTAGTATGCTGTGAATCTGGAAGCACGCACATAGCAAAGCTGGTTTCAGGCTGATTTTCAGACAGTGAGTGGGAGACACGTACTAAAGGCTTAAGATTTAAACATGAGTGAAGTCTGTTACTTGATTGAGGACTGTGCTTTATGTATAGGACAGCCTTAATACAGAAAGAACAGCCTGAATATTTGAATTATGCCAACAGGCCATAGTAATTATTGGAGGATTTGGTATGAAGATGTATAAAATCGTATCCAGTCTGACTACAGTGAGTTCTCCTGGGCAGCAACAAAGCTTTGTATCTCTGGCCTTGTGTAAGCAGCACCTCAGCCCACAAGAATTTAGCTGGGAGGAATGCATTACAAATGTAGGACAAATCAAATTAGCTCTCTCATGTTACCTGTTAACAACTCATTTCTTCGTCAGACTTTCTGCTAACCACCAGAAGGCAACTTCTGGGCAAAAAAGGGAAGGCAAATGCTTTACTAGAAAGTACTACCTGTAAGTGTCACAAAACATAATGGCACATTGCTTTCCCACACCACCTGCAGCACACAATGAATGAACAACTACCTGCTACAGAAGTTATTAGGACTACCTCACCTGCTCACCTTACAGCACAAAATGACTACTTAGAGCAATTATGTGACAACAGCCAAGCTGCAGTCTTTCACTGCAAAGGTAACAAAGAAATACAGCCTTAGAGCATCCTTTACTTGGCTTACATTTTTTTTCCCTATCAATGAACTTTGACAGCTCTGGAGGAGTTCAGTAATGTGTTCAATTATGACAACACCATATTCTACACGTTTTAACTCTAGATTTAGAGCAGCAATTTCTTTTTTTCAGAACTCTCTTCCATGAGTATTTTTCTTTTTTATGATTTCCATGGGACAGATTGGGGAAGGGATTGCCTGACTTCTTTACTCAACATTTTAGATGGCATTTTGCACTAATTAGTGTGATAGGCCTCACTGACATACACAGATGACAATTATGTACATTGAGACGTTTTACTGTTCAACAGTTTTGCAGATTAGGTAAGAAGAGATGAATATTTATCATAGCAGAATTGAGTTCTATTAGGCAGCAAACAGACAATGAATCATTTAATTAACAGTACCATTGCTAGAAAAGAATTGTGCAGCTTCCTTACCAACAAGTATAAGCTGTCTTTGCAAGAGCTGTGAGAAAGTAGCAGGACTTTGGCTGCAGCACCAAGACCTCCTTTAGATAGGAGCCTCTAGAGGTCTTCTGCAATGCTTCTATCTACCCACACAGCCAGCCGGCAGGCCTAGTCCCTTGCTGTTGCAGGCAGTCACATCATAAACCAATCAAACACCATTGTAAAACTAAATAAGCTTTTTGGCCTAAGTTTCCAAAATTTGGGAGTGGGCCTCTCCTCCATTCAAACTAATTTGGGTAACAATGAAAAAAATCACTCATAAGCTCTTTCTGACTACATCTTTTTCCGTCAGTGGTTCTTGTTTTCCGCTCCAACCCACATCATCCATTCTCTTCCTTCCACCCATTCTTTTCCCCCCAATAAGTCTGGCTTAGACACTATGCTTCAATTTTCTGTAGAACTTTCTATTTTTCTTTTCCATTCTTTTTGTTTAGTATATGAAAGCAGCTTCCTGTTTAGAAACATGGGAGTCCTACACCCTCAGTAATGATGTATTCAGCCCATCAATGATCTTGGCATGAATGCCTTAAGCCTTAAATTAGCCTGATGGGATTTTCTGTACTTGTCATCATCAGCCCAAAAAACAATGCAGAGCATTTGTCATATTGCACTGAACCATGCTCCCCTCCCAGTGCTCCAGTTCTAATAACAACTCTGTGGGATTATAAACTCCATTCTCTCAAATATTTCAAATTATAGATTTCTAATCTATGTATTTTTGCCTACACAGCAAGCATCACAAACAGCAAGAGAAGACAGCGTTGTTGCACAGATCCCAATATGATCAATACTTTCACAGCCCCAAGGCATGCTGTAACCCATAAACCAAATCCTGGACTTGTCCTGTGAGGGGCAAACAGGAACAGAATAGAAAACATAAAAAGCAGATATGCACAGCATGAAAAAGCCTGCAGGAAGTAGAACAAAACTCTGTCTTGCTAGAGTTTATGTAGACTGGAACAAAATAAATTTACCTGGGTTCAAGAAGAAAGCAGAGAAATAGACAAGAAATAAAATGCGATCCTTTACCTCAAAAGTTTAATGTACGTACATTCAGAGACTTTCTCTGCAGAATTTTAATAGCATGAAGTTTCCCCATGAAGTTCCTGGGCAGCCATACAACTGGCACTTGAATCAGTGGCTGTAGAAGCAGCTTTGTGTATCACACACAGCAGTGTGCTGCTCATCTCAGGCAGTGCTCAGCAGCAAAGTGGTTAAACCAGAGCTTATTCTGAATGGTGTACACCTTCAGCTAATGCTACTATCCTGGAGTTCAAGCATTTTACAATTTCACAATGCAAGGCACACATACTGTTTTACTTAACCCTTCTGCAGGCTTGTTCTGTGTCTGCATAAACATCCAAACAAACTTTTATTTTGACTTATGAGTGAGCAGCAGAGTTAATTTAAAACTGTCAGCAAGTGCCATCCTAATTAAAAGCAAATGACTAATTGCACAACCAGAGGGCCTGTTGACACAGGCTACATACATCAAAACCAAGCAAAGCCAACCCAGCTTAAATTTGAGGACACACCACCACCTAGCGTCCTGTGTGGGCTAAATCGAAACATTGAGTCCATGGAGGAATTCCACAGGTGGTTTCCCAGCTCCACCAATCCCTGCAGAGATGGCACACATGGATCACACACAACAGCTGTATTTAGCCTCGACCAACTTAAATCCAGGGTAGTATGATGAGGGATGTCTACTCACAAGACTGCAAAACCCACTCTTCATTCAAATAGCAGTCGTACAGATAATTTCTTTTGCACACAAGATATCTATATGTGAAAATAGCCTCATGAACAGCTTTAAGGTTACAAATTCTTGCAGTTCTAGAATGCAGTGCAAAGAATACGCATGTGATAAAATATTCAAAAGACTGTAATCACTATTAACACTAATTATCAGCAATAGCTTCAGTTTCAGCTTCAGGTATCACTCCTATCCCAATGCTAGAGGGCACTTTGAGAACAAAGGACACCTAGAGGCCAGAGGTTGTTTTGTGGGTTTTCTTCTTGAAGTCCCTACTCATTTCAGAGTATAACGTATACATTCAAGTTTGAAGGATACCTATTTTATTGCCAAAATAAGTTATTGCTTTAAAAAGTTCCACCTTGCATTTCTCACCCTTGCCATAGGTTAGGCATCATAGGATAGGAAAAATTTTAACTGTAGGACAGTGTCAAAGGAAGCTGCTTTTGATGATTGTACAGAACATGTCTAAGAACCCAGGCAAGTTCATAAAGCCGTGCGTCAAGGTACGTCAAGAAATGCCCTTGAGTGGACCTATGTCTGTAGTGTGCCTTGCACACATACTTGTAAAACATTCCATACAGGTAAAACATTGAAGTCATTTTTCCCCCCCACATGAATTAACTGCAAGTAGAGAAGGCCTGAGAAACTACATATTAAAAAAAAAAACAACAGTGTGCAGGGTTTTGTGCACCCCTGATAACCAGGAAGCATCTTCGGCATTCTACAGAATTTAATGCATTCAAGAACTGAAACCAGCTACAGAAGGTGGCAAATGAATGCACACAATAGGCAACTCCATTTGTTTCCTACTCATGGTGTTGCTGAGCATCGCTCTGCTAACAAAGCTGCAATAGAAGTATCTGAGAACACTCTAAGAATTCTATTCTCTTTATGTACTTGAAGTAGGACACACACAGTTTCCCTCCTACAAGGATAAGTTTACAGAATTTTACCACCAGAAAAGCTATAAATCGGTGCACCATAGACTGACAGTGTTGCCCTCCTCCAAAACATCAATCTGCAAAGCTTTAGTAAGGATAAAAATCAAAGCAACACACCAGTCACTGCTTTCTCAGGAAGTGAAGCCACCTACCACACCTTAATATAGCATTAGCACTATATGCCTTTTCAACAAAAACATAACACATCAAATCTGAAAGATAAACCAAATTTATTTAAAACAAAAAAAGACACTGCTATTCCCAATATTGAAAAATACAGGGTTCTTTTACTTATGTCACACACAGCTCATTTACAGCAGTTACAGTAATTCAGGGCAAATGAGGTTGTTCTTACACTGCTTCAGCTGACAAGTACTTTCTGCAAGAAAAACTCATTCCTCTTCCACAAAGAACTGGCAAAAACATTCTATAAAAATGTGTACACAATTTTGAGACATGATCAAAACAAACTGTCCAAGAGCCTGAAACCTTCCAAGAAGGTTCAATCCTTGGTTGCTTCAGCCAACCCTCAGTGGGGGAGCTACAAGCACAACGCCGTCACCTCTGACAAAGAGCATCGGAATATTCCTTTTGGTAGACTATGAAGAAGCAAAGAAAAGATTACATTTACAAAGGAGCAGTATACAGAACACATCTGCTAAGCACGTGACAAAATTCAATCCTAACAAGACACCAGAAGCATCTTCCAACACAAGTAAGGTCAAACATGCAACTTCCTGTTCTGCTGAAGATATCAAAATCAACAAGCACCTGGATGTCCTTTGTGCTTTCATAACAATTTGCCTGAAACATCTGCTAGATCTTAGCCCAAAAGGTGCAGTTATCAATACATTATTTTGACTACATGACAATCTTGCTTAAGAGAGGTTTTCTATGGAGATAAAGACACTGAAGTCCTTACTTTATAAATCTCTTCATATGTTTCTTCATCAATCTCTATTGTTGTTACAGTTTCTTCCACATCACCCAGAATCATATTTAAGTGCTGATCATATGCCTGTAAGAACAAAGTTTATTACTTCTTCCAAAATTCAAGCACAAACTCATTAAAACCATAATTTTAACAAGACAAACAAAATTATTTTAATCTGATTTGGGCCAAAATGTATCATATGTGTGAGCGTGATATATCAGTTAGCTGTAAGTTCAACTACAAAGGCCAACAGACAGTACAGTACTCCACAGCATAAGTAAGGCTTTTATATTCACTGAAACTCTCCTTCTGGAGCACACGCACAAACTCTCAGAGGTGGACAAGCTTATTCTTGTCATTATCCATTAATCCAACTACATGTTCTTTGCTATCAGCCCAGTTTTCTGGGATTGATTGTTTACAGCTATGAAAGCTGTAACTCAAACAACAGTACAAAAATTTTAATTAAGCACATGTTCCAAACACCCTACAAAAGGAAGTTAGGAATTATGCCAGTGCATCACAGATCTGTCCTCACCTTTGTGTTCCCAAATGAATTTGAGGCCCAGTTAACACATGGGAAACTGGTTCTCTTCCTCAGCACAGTACCATAGTCCAGAAGGATGACACAAAAGTTTGTCCCACTAGGAGACACATCACTCTCAAAAGGAGACACAAAACAAATGAAGTTTGGAGAAAACCCAGTTAAGCACAGAGCACAGAGTCACTGGGTCTGCCCTACAAGATAGCTGTGTGATAAACACATTTCCCTCTTAATAGAGCTGAGAGCCCCTTACAAGAGGATGCCTGCATCATTACTGCTTATTTCGCAGGCATGGAAACAGAAGCCAAAACCAGAGGAACAAATCACTTGGAATTTAGAAGATGACAAGGAAAAACAAATGCACCTTCAGAACCTCTGGCAGAGCACTGCACAAACCAAGCATCGCTGCTGAGCACACTGCACTGCACAGCAGATGGCTGTAATAACAGGGCATCAGTACTCACGTGCAGCCTGCCTCTGAGCTCTCTGTCATTCCTCATCTTCACGTAGATGCGCTCATCCAGACTGAGCCTGATGAGATCGAGGGGCTCCTCGACGGTATTTGTTGTTTGTTGCTGCAAACAAAACCGAAACAATCGGAGTTATTCACACAGGAGCGGCCCGCCAACTCCTTCACTGCCCATTCTGCGAGCAGGCGTTCTGAAACGCTCCCTCAAATCCCGGCATCCACACAGAAGCAGACAACCCGCACGGCAGAACGAAGGCACACAGACGCGGCGCCCGCCCTCTCCTCAGACCCCCGCCGCCTCACCACGCCACCGGGCCGGCCGCAGCGGCGCCACTCGCCCGGAAAGAAGCGCAGATCCGCTCACCTGATCCACCTCGTCCGCCATCTTTCAAACCGCTTCCCGCTCTCTCTCGCGAGACTTTATGGCCCGGCCTCTTCCCCTCCGAGGGGGGCGGGGCTGCTCGCCGCTATGGCGAGGAAGCGCAAATCGTCCGTCGTGCGGGAGCCTCCCGGCAAAAGGCGGCCGGGGGGGGCGGGAGCGCGGCGGGAACGCGAGGAGGAACGCGAGGAGGAACGCGAGGAGGGTGAGTGCGGGACGCCCGGCTTCTGTGCCTAGGGTGGGGGTGTCAGACAGCCCACCAGCCTAGAGCTCGGCAGCCACCAGTGACGGACGGCGCCGTTCCGCCTGGCCGAGGCTGGAGGCTGTAGCCTGCGGAGGTATCGCTGCGGGTATCCGTAGGGCTGAGATCGTGTCCTCGAAGAAAACGTCTTTCTTTCCGATGCAGGTGATTTTGTAGAGGAAAAACCCAGCGTAAAGAAGAGCAGAGCCGGAGTTGCAGCTGGGAAGAAGGACGATGGTGATGCTGGAGTTGCCAAGTCAGCAGATAAGCCTTCAAAACAAAAACGGCGAGCAAAAGAAAATGAGAAAAGCCCTGAAAATAAAAGGACTTGTCACAAAGAGCAAACGTGCAGGTGAGCTTACCTGTTGTTTGACATGATGATTGCACGCTCTCTGTAGCTCATTGTGGGTTGGATGTTGTGTGGGGCCCTTTGCTGCAGATGATCATGTGAAGGGGTTATGTTAAGCTGGCAGGCTGGCTTAGTTTGTCTGTGACACGCAGCTGTACAGAAGTACTGCCCCACTGATGGCAGGATTGGCCTCAGGAAGGCAGTCTGCATGGGAAGCAAATATCTGAGCCTTTTCAAATCGGTGTCATAATTGTAAGGTAGTATTTCTATGGGGAATGTATTAACGAGAAGAATAAAAGCGATAAGTATCATTTCACTGGCCAACCAAATCATTGGGTGTTATGCTGTGAAGTCTCAGTCAAGAGAAATGATTGAATGAACTCATTCATACAAGCTCTTAGGAAAGATGGGTCATTTTTTTTACGTTCAGTCATTTTCATTCAAACAACCTGTCAGAACCAGGACCTGTGTTTGCACTGAAACACTGTTGCTCAGCAGTTATTCTGCAGTTACTCATGGCAAAGATGGCTCACTTTACAGACACACATGGTTCAGTTGTCAAATACTCAAAACCTTCGCATCTGTTGTTACTGATGCAGAGATGATGCTTCATTTATTTCCTCATTTTTGTTTTCTTTCTCTTCCATTTTCAAATGAACAAACCTTGCACTTCCTGCTGCTAAAACTAATTTTGTAATTTTAATAGTGACTCACTGAAGGCCCCTCAGAAGGAGATAAAATTGAAGAGAGAATCTCCAATTAAAAAAGAGATGGATGAAGACAATACTGATGATGATGATGAAAGTGAAGATGAATGGGAGGACGTGGAGGGTAACAACTGCATGTCTATTTAAGTTGTAAATATCCTTGTATGCAATAGGTTCTTTTCTAATTTGCTTTTTGAGCCATTCCTCATTTTGTATACTTTGTATACTTAAGAGTATGCTTCACGTGCGTATCTGTATTAAAAGCTCTTATCTCACAATACTTTGGAATAGTGCCAAAGCAGGAAAGAAACATACAACTGCTGCCTTAAAGGTAGTGCTTTGAATTTGACTATTTGTTGCCATATTATTCACTGTTCATGTATTATCTAATAATACTCTGTTTTTTTCCCAGAACTCCAGGAGCCTGTCATGGATAAGTTAGAAGAAGGTGCTGTTCTTCCAGCAGCGGTGCTGCCAAGCAACCCTGTTGAGATAGAGATTGAAACCCCAGAACAACTGAAGAGAAGAGAGAGAAGGTGAAAATGGAAGGCAGTAGAGAGCAGCTCAGGAATCTAGGAAGGCAGATACACAAGAAACCATAATATCCTTTTATTTTCTTTTTTATTTTATTTTCAGAGAGAAAAGGAAAGCTGAGTTTGAGACTTATGTTCGGAGAATGATTAAACGTTTCACTAAGGAAGTTCGTGAGGACACACATAAGGTATTGGTCACAAAGAAAACACTGTGCTTGAAATTTCTGAACTGATATTTAATGAAAAAGAAAGTAGTTTTTGAATAAAATAATTTGGGGCCGTGGCTGGAAGTGAAAAAATAAAAAGGCTGTATTCCTGACAGGTGCTCATTGGCCTTCTTCTCAACTGTAACTTAGAAACCTCAGTCACTGAATTAGTAGACTTCTAAATGAAAGCAGATTCAAGTAGGGTGTATATTTCTCTGCTGTGTGCTTCTGCTTGTTCTACTTGGGTTAAACTGTCTGTCAGATGTAGAACAGGAGACACAGACAGGTATACTGCAAGGCTTTACTGCCTTGGGACTCTGGTCAGTCCTGTGCCCACCAATTTTGTCCTCGGGAGGTTATATTGTTGCCTGTCTCTGTCAAAAGGAGCATTAGAGGCATCCTGGTCATCACCGTGGACAATAGTTCCAGCAAAGAACATCTCTTGTGAACTCACTATAGAAACTTTTTTCTCTCAGGTTCACCTCTTGTGTTTATTAGCAAATGGTTTCTATAGGAACAGGATCTGCAGCCAGCCAGATCTTCATGCCATTGGTCTGTCCATCATCCCCATACACTTCACAAAAGTTCCTGCAGGCCAAGTGGACCTTCTCTACATTTCCAACTTGGTGAAATGGTAATATACTCTCTGCTAGTCCTACTATCACATAGAATATAGAGCCAGGGTTCAGGGACACGGGTACATGTAATTACAATTCTTCACTGATTTTTTTTTGTTTTAAACATAAGACTGTTTTTAGTAAAGAAGGAAGGGATGAACTGTGAAGTTTAGGAGTACGTTCACAACAGTAGACAATAAATGGGTATCTCACATTTCAGGTTTGTTGGAACCTTCACTGTCAATGATGAACTTTCCAGTGAAGAAGGAGAGCCCCTTCAGTCGACCTTGGAGAGGCGCTTTGCCATCTATGCTGCACGAGATGATGAAGAGTTGGTTCATGTAAGTGACTGGGAAGTGCAGGGTTGGTTGCTGAATTTGGATGCTAGATCATTGTGAACAAAGTGGTGTTTGAGGAATCAGTGTGAAGAAACAGGTTGGTGACTGAGGTGATTCCTGTTTTTTAATTTGTTTTGTATTTTTATCTGGAATCCTTCTGCGATTAAATTCTTCAGCTTGAACTGTACTAAAACTGAAGCCTCTACTTCTTATTGGTACCACTGCATGGTTTATCTTCCATGGATGGCTTTGCATAGTGCATAGAACTACTTGTTTATAAGCATGCTATGGCTTCTTCGTATTGCTTTTAGTAGTATAAGTCAAGGAAAACCAGTTTATAGGTTTCTCTTGTAGTACTAATTTGAGTAAGAAAATTCTTGGATTATTTTGGTAGAACAATCAAGGGAAGGAGAAACAGGAGATGGAATTGACAGGACATTTGAAAGAGCTGCTGCTTTGCAGGTGTGTGGCTTGCAGCTGTGCCCTGTTGCTAATGTAGTGGGATGTTGCAGCTTCTGTGCTGCAGAGCAGGAAGTGGTTCTTGTGATGTCTTTGCAAGCATGTTGTGTAAATACAAAATGTCACTTTCTGTGGTAGGAGGTAAAGGCAAAGCAAACCTTGCTTAGACACTCACTAATGGCAGCTTCTTTTGACTCCCATGCAGGAAAGCAGTTGGCAGTTCTAAGCTATTAGCCACTCAGCTGGGACTGTAATGACATTCTCTGAATTGCTGGTATTTCTTCTGGGTTCAGTTGATGGTATATAGTTGGCCTTGGCTACCTTTGGGAGGGTGGATTTAGAGACATCTTACCCAATTTGCTTCAAGAATGGGAGGCAGGTGGAGGATAGATAGATTTGGGTGACGTACTGCCTGCTCCATCAGGGTGAGTCACTGGGCCTCTTTAGGCTTTGGCTCTTCTTCTGTGAGTTAACAGCAGGAGCTCTGTCACTGTTTGAACATAAATAAGAGCCAGAGAAGACAGTACAGTGCTTTGATGCTATAGTAGCTGGGCTACACATCTGTGTTGGTGTCTACAGCACTGGGTAAAAGACAAGAACGAAAATGGTTTCTGACAGAAACCAGGATGTGAAAGAGTTTCAAGTTGTTTTTTCATATGCCTTAAAAAAAAAAAAAAGTTTGAACATGGTTTATTTTATCTTTTGCAGATATTTTTAATTATTGTCAGGGCGTTGCAGCTGCTGTGTCGCCTGGTGCTGTCCTTACAGCCCATTCCTCTCAAGGAGACGAAGGCAAAGGTAGTTTTTGTTTGGTGTGTAAAATTCCCTAATTGGTTGCTCCCCAGAAGGAGCAACAAAGCTTCCTGGTTGTAACTTGAGGTGAATCACTGTATGAAGCACTGTTATGACATTGTTTTTTGTCTGTATTGCAGCAGATGCAAATCCTTAGGTTTCCTGTTTTTTAAAACAAAAACAAACCACCTCCTGTTGTGTATGTTTAAGCAAAGGCTTCTCATGCTTTAGTGGTTTTAAATTTCTTTAAATTTTTCACAGCAGATACTGCTGGGGGACATCTTCCTTCAGTCATTTGCCTGAAGTTTTCAAGTCCCTAAGATAAATTGACCGTGTTTCTGGCCAGTCTTTGGTCTGTATTTACTTTATGCTGACCTCAGTCTTTTTCTCTTTTTTTTGTATTCTTAGGCATGGTAAAAGTGACCTAGCCTCTTTCTTTGCAGGAAAAAAGCACATCCAAGAAGCAGTCGCTCAGCAGTACCTCTGAGGGGCAGGAGAGCTCAGGCACAACACCCAAAGTTGTGGCAAAAAAATGCCCTTGCAAAAAAGCCAAACGGGATGAGAAATCATCAGGGAGTGAAGAAGACAATGAGGAGTCAAAGAAAACAAAAAGTGCTCAGACCAAAAGGACACACAAGTCAAAATTGACAACAGGCAATAAGGAACAGAAGGAAACTGGAAATGAGGACAGTGGTTTAGGGGAAAAAGATGTGCCGGTCAGAACCAAGAACAGTCGGCGGAGACGTGTGGCCTCCAAAGTGTGTTACAAAGAAGAGAGTGGAAGTGATGAGGGCAGTGTTTCTGACTTTGAGATTTCAGGAGAGGAAAGTGATATCTCCGATGAGGACTTTGAAACTGTCTCTAAAAAGTGGAGAAGCTCACGAGGTGCCCAGAAATCAAAGGCAATGACTATAAAAAGCCCCAAAAGTGAGACTTCGGAATCAAGGCTATCCAGAAATTCTTTGGGAGCTGAGCCAAGACCAGCAAAAAGCACAGCTCCAACCTTGCCTCAGGCACAGAGAAAGAGAAACAAAATAATTTCCAGTGATGAGGATGATGGGCAGCAGATGGTACAGAAAGTGGTTGGCACAGACCAGTGGCTAGAGGTTTTCCTTGAACGTGAGGACAGGTGGGTGTGTGTAGACTGTGTGCATGGCATTGTTGGCCAGCCCCAGCAGTGCTTCACATATGCCACAAAGCCACTCTCCTATATTGTGGGATTTGACAATGATGGGAGTGTCAAGGATGTGACACAAAGATACGACCCAGTGTGGATGACCACGACAAGGAAGAAACGTGTGGACCCTGAGTGGTGGGAAGACACACTGCAGCCATATAAAAGTCCCTTTGCAGACAGAGACAAGAAGGAGGAAACAGAGGTAAATGATAAGTTATATGGGACATTTACTAGCATAGGTCCAGTCCCTGGATTTCCATTCATGCAAAAATCGTTAGGAATGGTTCCATGAGGAAGGAGGGCTGTATTTGAACATGAAATATTCAGAATGAGCAAGTTTTAAAGGGAGCATGCAATGATAAGATTAAAGTAATAATCAAATGGAGGCTGTTTAGAGAAATCTGGACAGCAAAAGCACTGGGCAGCCCATGTTGGAAACTTAATGACGTGGTTCTGTGCAGCCTGGTGTTACTCTTGTGCAGATTCTTTAAGATACATAGAAGTGGGTGCACAGCTAGCTGTCTATTTGCAACAAGAGTTCTTTGGTCCCTTAGTTCATCTGATTATTTTTCTAATATTTTTTCCATTAATCCACACTATGATCATTCTTGATTTCTGAAAAGGCTAGTGCAACGTAGTTATGAAATAACTCTCTCTTTGCTTAATTCCTGAAGTTTCAGGTTAAACTTCAAGATCAGCCTCTACCAACAGCAATTGGAGAGTACAAAAACCACCCTCTGTATGCACTGAAGAGGCATCTCTTGAAATATCAGGCCATCTATCCTGAGTCAGCTGCTATCCTAGGGTACTGCAGGGGAGAGGCTGTTTATTCGAGGTGAGTGGTGCACAGTTGTGTGTGTCTGTGATCTTTATAACTAATTAGAGCTAGTTTGTGTGTTGACCACAGTGGTATTGCAGTAGACACAGGCCACATGCACAGACAGCATGAGACATTTAGTTACTCAGACAGAATTTGCATACCATTTAGGTGCACTTTTTTTTTTTTTTTAACCATTCCTAGCATGTGAATAACAGTTTGGAAGTCTCTGATGCTTGTCTTTGCTTTCTTTTGGTCTTTTTAGAGACTGTGTACACACGCTCCACTCCAAGGACACTTGGCTTAAGCAGGCTCGAGTGGTGAGGATTGGAGAAGTGCCTTACAAAGTAAGAGGGTTTGGCTTCCTCCTGTGCAACATCTGCTCTCTGAAGTTCAAGCTTAGCTTTGTTTGTTGTTGGTTTCTTTTTTTATTCTTTCTGTTAGCAGATGTGGGTTTCTTGCTTGCATGTGGTATCTGAGTTGTGATTCCATTACCTCAAGGGTATCTTGTAGAACTGCACCCTTTTCATCTTCTTTAAAGGCATCCTACGACTTTCACTTAAACTGAGAATCTAGCTCCCTAGTGCACAGTAGCTGGGATATCATTTATGAGAGATAAGTACTGAAGACAGGAAGTAGGCATCATTTCTTTCCCAGAGTCTTCTCCTTTGCTATCCTGGGAAAGTCTGAAATCCCTAACAGCTTGTTTCTGTGCCGTTACAAGTTTGATCACTGTATTTGCACAGATGGTGAAGGGCTATTCCAACCAGGCGAGGAAGGCACGCCTTGCAGAGCCTGCAAACCGGGACAAAGCGGACCTGGCGCTGTTTGGTCGCTGGCAGACAGAGGAGTATCAGCCACCCATAGCAGTGGATGGAAAGGTAGCCGGGAAAGCAGAGGGCTGGTGTTAAAGGAACTGCTTCTTATGAAGCTGTGGGCTTTATTTTTTGGGAATTGCATGTTTCAAAGGTGAGATCAGTCAATAATAGCTGGATTCGGGCTTAAAGAGTTCTGAGGTAAATAAAGCCAGGAGGGAGTGGTGAAAATTTCATCGATGCCTTTTATTCCTAAGTCCAACTTTCTAATCAATGTAATTTCCAACTTCATCTTTGTTTTGCTTGTTCTCAGCATTACAGCCACGGTAATGAGGCCAGGTCACAGAACATAATTAGGAGACAACCACACAGTTAAATTTAGCCTGTGCCTTGCCGTATGAATACGAATAGAATACCAGAGTAGAATGCAGCAGGTCAGAAAGAGGGGAGAGACCTTGAATTGAAGCAGAGATTTTTGCCTCTCTCCAGAAGGCAGCAGTGTCATCATTTCTCTTTCATTTTGCAATACCAGGTTCCTCGGAATGAATATGGAAACGTCTATCTGTTCCTGCCCTCTATGTTACCTGTTGGTTGTGTGCAGCTTAGGCTCCCCAACCTGAACAGATTGGCACGGAAGTTGGACATTGACTGTGCTCAAGCTGTCACTGGATTTGACTTCCATGGTGGCTACTCACACGCAGTGTATGTAAAGGTGCTTTATTTAAGGTGATGAATGTTGATGCTGTGCAGAAGTTGTATACTCTGTGCCATGGATGACACGTCCTTCTCTGTTGTGCTACCTGTGGTAGTAGAGTCAATGGCCCTGGCACACAGAAGTGACCTTACACACTCATAGGGTGTGCACTTCAAGGGGGAGGGAGGTGGAATGGGTGATAAATTACACATTTACACCCTAGGAGACAAATAGCCTGTTCTGTCAGCAGCTTTTGGTTTGGTGGGGTCAGCAAGCATTTGTTCCCTTTCTTTTTTCTTCTAGTAGCTGACAGGGGATTCTGTTTTCCTTCCTAGTACTGATGGCTATGTTGTCTGTGAAGAATATAAAGAGGTGCTGATTGCTGCCTGGGAGAATGAACAAGCAGAAATAGAAAAGAAGGAGAAGGAGGTGAGAATTATTTTTGCAGGCACTTTATTACTGCTTAATTTAAGCTGTAAACAATCAAAGGTAGGCTGTATATGTAACAGACAGAGCTCTGTGAAGAGAGAGGCAGGTTGCATTTCCTCGAATGCTTCATTTGGGGTTTTCTTTTAGCACTGCAATGCAAACAAGTGTGCAGCAATCTCTGAAATAGAGTGTACTTTGGAATAGCTTTCCATAGCTGCTGAGAAACAAAAGGAAGGCATACATGTTAAACTTCTGAAGGAGGCTCCAGTGTAATTTACTTCAGAAAGGGACAGTAATTCATGTATGTAGCAGATATGTTGTCACCAATACACTGTATTCCTAAGAATCCTACCAGCCTATAATCTTTCAATGTGACACATTTACGTTGGTGGTGTGTTGCTGAGTTGTGGTTCTTTCTTTTTTTTTCCAATTTCATTTTCAAGTCTTTAAACTTCTGTCTTCTGCGAGTGTTGATACATTGGAACTTAAAATAGTATTTTTTCTTTTCAATGATAACAAAAAGAAGCGTGAGAAGAGAGCTCTGGGAAACTGGAAGTTGCTGACAAAAGGGCTTCTCATTAGAGAGAGACTGAAGCAGCGCTACTCCATCAAGGTATTCTGCATCTCCATTAGTGCTTTCGCTTTCTGTACCAAGGGAATTTTTTCTAGCATCTCCAGTGTGTTGTCTACCAGAGGAGCACATTCTGAAGTTTCCTCTTTCCTCTTAATGTTTGACTAGCAATTAAAAAAAGCCTACACCAGAAAACCAACACAGTCATGTCCATGAAGGATTAATTATTGCTTAAGAAGAGATCAGTGTTTGCCCAAAGCATCATGGTTTGTATATTGCTCTTCTACTTTGACATATCTCCCTTCCTGGATCTTTTCCTCCCAGCCAAGTATATAGCTAGCAAGGTCAGTGGGCTACTTTTTTTCTTTTCTTATGAAATCAGACAGTTTAGTTCTTAATCCTTTCCTTACTTAGAAAAGCATGATCTTTTTAAAGCTAGTTTATTTTTATTCATCTCTGATCAAAAATACGTAGCTTGTTGTTGAAAGAGTGCTTGACATCTAGAAATAGAAACACACTGCTTTGGGCAAGAAGCCCAAACCAGAGCATTCAACTTCTGGAATGTCACTGAGAGAAAATGAGCCTTTTTAGAAAGGAGCAGCTACAAATGATCATTTTCCATTTTCATGCCTGTTCTTTTTTCTTTTTTTTTTTTCTCCAGACTGAGCCATCAGCACCTGAGACAGAGAAAGGAGCAGGATTCTCCTCTGATGAAGAAGGCCCAAATTCAGGGACTGCAGGAGGAGATGTGGAAATTTCTTGGCCCCGAAATCGCCAGGCAGAGCAGCAGAAAGAGAAGACAACCAGAAAAAGCAAGCGAGAAAAGAAGGAAGAAGCAGCACAGTTGTTTCCTTTTGAGAAACTGTAATAAGTACAAGCATTTCTTGCTCTTTCCCAACGCAAGAACAGAACCGTCACAACAACAGCATCCTGTGCCAGTTAAAGACTTAGTCTTCTGTTCATTTGCATTTCTGAGCTATCGGGGAATCAACCAAATTCAGCACCAAGAATCTCTTTTGCTGTTGTGGGTAATTAAGTTCATTTGTTAATCCTTGAACTTAGGAGAAGCAGATGTGCAGCTGTACTTTCCAAGATCACCATCTGTACACAGCTGGGCTTTTTGTGCTCCTCTGTATCACTCAGCACTGTAACAAATGCATTCTGAGGCACTACTTCCATTAGCACTGCCTCTTCCCAATTTTCTCCTCACCATTTTTTTCCCCTGATTGCCCAGAACTGAAGTATGCAGCTGCTATTTAACAGTCTGTGGTAAGCTAGTCAAGAGACCACTACATCCTCTTTGGTATTTTAATCAGACCTTATCCAAATCAGTAGTGAGTAGAGTTCTAGTCTCAGCATCACAGAGAGGGGGAATACCTCACGTGGTGTGCAGCCTGCAATAAAAATTTGGATGAACCTGAAAACTTCCTTTCTAAAGAATACACGTGCCTTTTATGAAAACTCAACTTTGGCTTTTCAGTCTGCAGCAGGTATCTTGTGCATTAGAAAGAAGAAGCCCTGTCTTCATGGCAAACTTAAGATTAAATATGTCATCTTAAGTCAATCAAAAATATACACACTTGTTTCAGTTTTGTTTTATCAAGACTATTTAGTTTTATTCTGGATCCAAACATGTAGATCTGGGCCAAGTGTTACTGGCAGAAGTGAAAGTCAGTGAAACTCAGCTTTTGTAAATGTTATCCAGTACCTAAACAATTAAAAACTGTTAGGAGAGGAATGTGAAGTCTATACAGGCAGAAATACTCTTCTGTCTTTTGCTGTATTTAAAAAAAAAAAAAAGTATACACTGTCTCTTTAAAAATAGAGGTGAATCCAGTCTACTTGTTGCTGAATGCTGTTACAGAGAAAAGCTACATATGCAAGAAAATGGTTTTCATTTAACTACCCTAAAAAAATACATATTTTTGTACTGCATTTGTAGAACAAATAAACTAATTAATGCTATCACTCCTCTCTTCTGGCAGCAGCTCAGTTTACCTGTAAGGATTCTCTCATACAACTAAGCACTATAAGAGTGCTATTTCTAGAAATCACAAGCAGGCCCCAGGATACTGCAGAATTGATGTGAAGGCTCATCTTTTTGAGTTTTTACCACTGACTTCTAAAACAAAAACACTGGGTTTGGTGGGTAGGCATGATTGCTCAGAAGACTTCAAGGAAAAACAAATCTCACATCAAGTGATGAAATTTCAGGGGATGGGAGAGACCAGAGTTCCTTCAGTGCCAATGGTCGCACAGTTATGCAGGGTACACTGTGAGTATTTTGAATGCAAGGATCCAAGTCCAGCTGGCATCAGTAATGTTTCATTTGCTTCAAAAGGGAGCTGGTAGCAGCTGTACTACAGTGACTCAGCACTTCCTGACCGTACTTAAATGCACGAAGTTATGAGTTCAGACAGCTCTCTCAAACCAAGCATGCAAAAGATGAGTAGATACAGTTTAGGGGAGAGCAGAGCAGAAGGGAACAGTTATTGACAGGCAGATACACATTCTGTCAGATTGTGCTAAGCAGGTAAGGAAGATACTGCTTCAGTTGTTTCGATAGAAATATTTGTGTACGTGCAGTGAAAGGGCTTTGGCTCCACCTGGATACCTACCCTGGGAAACGTTAAGTTCTTCAGTCTTGCATGTTTCTGTGTGCAGATGAGCATGTAAGATGAAAATGTTCTAAACTGCTGAATGCATAAGTAAGCCTCCACTCTCTCTTAAAAAAGTTGATTCCAGTCAGGTCAAATGACCATACTTCTCAGATGATCCCATGGAGGCAAGGAAGCTATTTCTTAAGAGCAAAGAAGAGGAGTAAAAACACCACTGGTAGGCTGGAATCAGTCTTATCATCAAGCATATGGACCAGATGACAGCTGTCAGGTTACAGGTTACACAAAACCCATCTGCACATTTGCCTCCACCAACAGTGGAAAACGTGTTCATCCAGAGTTACAAACTAATCCTCCACGCACTTGGCTGCTGTTCCTAGACATGAAATACGCAGTGCTTAAAGGTAATGAAAAAGAAACCTACAGACCAACTTTCTGAAAATGGTATTTTATTAAATATACAAAAAGCTCAGCACTTCTGTAGAAAATTGCACCATCTCCAATATGGCAATGCTGATTAGTTTCCTGCATCATTGGTAGAACAGCTGTTCAAAACTTCTGCTTTTCTCTCCAGTGGAGTGCATTGAGAAAGAGCAGCAGATAGAGACTGCCTGGGTCACTAACACAGGTCAGCTTCGTGCCCTGCCTTTCACTCACTGCTGCTGCTTTCACCAGCAGAAAGGGTGAAATTGAAAACACAAGACCACAAGAATGATAAGAACTAAAGGAAATTGAAGTTAAACATAAATTACTACATCTCAAAATGTTTATGATTTATAAACCTGACCTCCCATGTAGTAACATTTTTAGGAAACATTAACTTGAACATACATAGAAGCAAATTTCCTTTGGTATGGGGAATACAGTCGTAATTCTCCTTCAAAAAAATGTATTCACTGAAGACATTTTTGTACTGAATTATGTGTACTTACAGAAGGAAAAACATGTTGGTAGGGCACACCTGGAAGCCAAATGAGCTATCTAGAGAGACTTCAAAACACAACAAGATCGCCTCAACTCAAGAACTATTTACAGCAGAAACCTGTAAGCTTGAGCCATTGCAACACAACAGGAAGCTGTATTAACATGATATAAAGCTCAAAATTCAAGCTACTATGTCTACAAAAACTAATCAGGCAGAAATGTGTTCATTATTTAATTTCATGGAATATTTTCATTGTTCTTGGCAAGCAAAATTCAAAAAGACAAACTACATACAGCAAAACCAAGTATTTTAAAGAATATGTATTCAACGATAGAAGTTAATCAATTGTACGTCAAGGCAGCAGGTTTTATTTTTAAAATTAAAGGCAAGTGACCTCTGAGTATCTCCTTAAATAAGAGCAATTCAGTGTTTCTACAGAACTCCACCATTTCGGGTGCTTACCCAAGAACAGCTTCAGACCTCTTTAAAAACTGAGAAAAGTCTCTGCTCTCTGACCTATCTTCCCTGCCTCAGAGCTAACCTGGCCACTGGAGATTCCAAGTTACTTTCAAAATCCCCAGCTCAAATGAATCCACGTTACTGAAGTATTGTGTCAAAAGTTGTTTTTCCTTTAACAATGCACTTTCAAACACTGCCAACACAGTATACATGATTGTACAAGTGAGAAAAAGTAGCAGAAGGAAGGACTGTCAGAGGCAGGTACACACATGTATTTCCCAAGGATTTCACACCAGTCCATGCGATGAAGCTGGCACTTTGTCCACAATACACAAGGTGCCCCACCTGCCAATGAGAATTTGCCAGTTCTCAAATCAGAGTGAATTAGTAACAGATGAAAGATAAATGGTACTTTTACACTGACTTATAATGAATACAGATGCTCCCCAATTTTTTTGTTATTTTTTCCTGAAGTCAGTGTCACTGAATTCCTACTGGTAGCATTCCATAGTAATCTTTTTCTCAGATGACACATTTATCAACAGCCACACTCAAACCCCTCTCCAAATCTGGGCTCACACTGCTGAACCACGATGTACTGTAAGCAATGTAACCAGAACACAAATGCACTTAAAAAGCTTCTAAGCAGGATACAGTGCAGAACCCAGGTACCTCTTTCTCACTGATGCTTCTTTGGTGGAATCCGGGATCTTGCGACCACAATTGGAACTACAGAGAGCAACCCAATCAGCAGAGCCCAGACAGGGCGATAGAAGAGCCAGCCAATGGAGATAGTCAGAAGTGAGAGTGAGCTGGCCACACAGAAGGCAAAAGCTTTCAATCCGATGTTAACCAGATCTCGAACAACAGGAAACCAGTCCACTGCAGAAAGAATTAAAGGAAGAAAACAGTTGACTGTCATTTGCAAGGACTCCTTGCTTATGCCAAGGATTCGCACCAACTATTGCAATCAAACTCAAGTAGGGCACTGCATAAGGCATTTCAGGAGAGCATCCTCAAGGCATTTGATAAATAAGTAACACCTGAACATTTAAGACAAGAGCATCCTCATCTCTTTAGACAGGAATTCATGCAAAATTAAGTCTGAAGTCTTATTAAGGCTTATGAGGCAACACAGACTATTAGTCTTGCAGCTATGGAACAAATTGATGGCAATGAAGATTTGCAGGCTAAAAGCAATTTCTGGCAATAATAGATCTTGCATTTTCCTGTATGCAGATAACAATAAAAAACAGTGCACAGAATACTAAAGAAAAATGATAGCTTTGATGTTCAAAGTTTGAGGCATCATCCTACTTTTCTGTAAGCTTTTATTCCAGCATTCCTCTAAATCAAAGAGAAAAACCACAACTTTCTCTGCAGCGCTCACAGTACCGCTGAATACAAAGACAAGTTATTATGTAACCACTAATTAAGACCTGCTGAGGGGAGACCACTTGTATATGTGTGTAGACAGTGGGTGGACTGCAGAAGCTAGAGCAAGACTTGGAAGAAGCAGCTCAACTTGTGCTCTGGCTTCTAATTTCAGGCAGCACAGGGCTGGGAGCTTCTGAGACTGGCAGAGAGGTAAGAGGTCATTTATCTTCACAAAGCAGCCATACGGTGCTGAGCTGCTGTTTATCTACAGTTTTTATAGTAACTTTCAGACTGAATCCAACCAAAGATCAGAGAAACAAGATTCCTCCTGGCCTCCAAAGAAATTCATTTCACACGTGAGCAACATAGGACACTACAGATTATGATCCTATTTCTAAATCATTTTAGCTTTCTGTCACCAACCTACCCAAAGTGTAAACAATCCGGGTCATCAGGCTGATGCCTACAAACATTGTCAGCCAGCCTGCTGCACGGAGGGCCCAGGTCTTCATGGTGTTACTCTCATGCTCCTTCTGAAACACCTCCTGAAAGCAAGTAACAGGGTGCACGTAATGATACTTAAGTTCTCTTGAGATCCATCTCTTTCCAGTATATTATGAAAGCAAGTCAGAGCCAACAGTAGAAGATACAATGCAGCTCATTCCTCAGGGGCTTTTTTACATCAATATCCAAGCACACTACACGAGATTTCAAAGTGCAGCACAAAGGAAACCTGCATTTATCTATATTATGATAGACACCCTCAGGCACTCTCTGTAATCACAGCAGAAAGCATAGAGTTTCAGTGCTCATTATTGTGGGAAATAAGACAGCAGTAACATGAAAGAAACACCTGATTTTGTTACGTTTGCAGCAAGACAGAAAAGGCAGCAAGATCCACTGATGGCTGAAGGAAAGGTGCATGTAAAAAACAAGCAGCGTGCAGGAAAGTGAAGATAAAAAGGTTTGTGTATATTTCACCAACTTAAAGCACCTATTTGCAAGAATGCCCCTCTTCCTATATAAAAAATACACATGCAGGTGGCCAAGAAATAATAAAGCACTCGAAAAAAAGATACAGAAGTTGACTAAGCTAAAATGACTAAGATGACAAAGATACAGAAATGACTGACTGACAATTTGTATTCCTAAGGACTCTATAATTTATTCATTTTTAGTTCATTTCCAATGAAATGAAATTGTAATTAATGAAGGTTCAGAGCTCACAGCAGAGAGCTGATTCTACTGCTGCTCCCTTTCAACTCTGGAAAAAAAATAAAGCCTTTTTGTCTGCTTTTGGCAGATCCTGTACATTCCTGACATCTGGGACTTCTACAGCAGTGCACAAAGCAATCATTAAAGGAAATCAACCTACTAGAAGGAGTCAATGAATCACCAAATTGCCTGAGCATGCAGGATTTATTGGAGCATTATGAACTGCCTGAAGGTTCTTTCTCAGTCAGAGTAGCAATAAACATTTCAAACAAGCCTAAACTCCCTGTTAAGAGAGGCTGAAGAGTGGATACATCCCCTATGATTTTTTTAATTAAAGCCTGATTTTTACTGTTCTTGTTTATGACCTTTTCAAAAGCATGTGTGTGTTTGTGGGCAAGAAGGAAGCTACCAAAAATCAAATCTAACCAAAAGGAGAAGACACAGAAACAGTTCTTAGAGCAAATGATGTTCAATAGCAGAAACACAAGCTGACTTTTTTTTTTTATACAATTACTTTAGCCATAGCTACTTCTAAAAAGGGAAAAAAGAACAGAAGTAACTATAGTCAAATTATATAGTGCTAACAGGTGAAGTACAGCATTTACAGCCAACACAAAAACATGCAGAAACTGGGAAGGAAAACACAGGCTATAATGCTTTGACCTTGATACAGCACAGACAAAAGCCAAAGTTTACATCTCCTCTTCTGTAATAGGCCCAAAGGAGAATTAAAGCTTATTTCACTGCTGCTTCTTCACTACCATCTGCAATTTCAACCTTTTAGTGATGGAGTGTGATATCTTACCTCGACAGAGAGATCCCCAGAGTAGAGCATCTGGAGAACATCTCCAGACTTGGTGTGATATGGAACGAGTTGATCACCTTTCTGCCGAGCAATCACAGTCACCTTGGAAGAAAGGCAAAGAATGTTACTGGTTACTGAGTTGGGGACACAGCATGGATAACACAAGGAGCTGAAGATCTACCTTATCAGGAGAGCCCAGGTGGGGGTCATGTCCACTTAGACCGGCGTAGAAGAATGAGACACGAAGGTCTCCCACCTAAAGTAAGGATAATATTGGAAATCAACAGAGAGTTTTATTTACAAAGGAGAATCACAGGAAAGAAAGCTTAATGGGAACACTCTTTGTATCATCACTTTTCTTGAGCGCTCATGACAAGCCAGAGGATACCATTAGGATTGCCAGGCTGTATTTTCTGGGGGCCTAATTGATACCTAAAACAAGACAGCTGAAATGTTTCTTTGCAATACCCTCTCTGATTTAGGTGCAGGAACACATTAACATCAAATAGATCCTATGTTCATCCCTTGCAATTTCATTTGTTGGCAAAGAAGGGCACTAACTGGGAACAAACTTTGTCCTCAGTAAGGCAGAAGTAGAAACCACCTCCCAACATCATCCAATGTTGTTCCATCTAAAAGCATGGCAAACAAAAAAAGAAACAAAAACAGAAAATGAAGGTGCAAGCAGGATGAGAAGCTTCCTGCAAGAGAGAGACTCATACTAATGGTTCTGTCCTGGCGATGCTCTGCACTCCAAATTCTTTAATGTTTAAAAAGAAATGGGACATACCCCAGCACTCTTTTTTCACACAATAGTAATTGCTGCTTTGGTTTTATCTTTCTCATCTTACTTCTGGACGCCTGGGGTTCTCACTGTGGTAAAAATAATCTCCTCCCCGGGTAACATCAGCATGTGGATCCTCAAGGTGTGCCAAGCTGAGCTGCTTGAAGTCATCAATCTTATCCACAAGACCTAAGCAGAACAAAGAACCAAGCTCAGGTCTGGTGTTTAACAGCCAGTTTGTAGGCTGGCTTCCTGATTATCACTTGTAACAATCACCGTTGTAGAAATAAGTGAAGTTTGCAGCTATTGGAACAAACAACGCAAAGTCAGCACAAAGCAATTCTTACCTTTGGAAAGGACAAAGCTGCCAACCTGGACATTAGGAGAAACGGCAGTAAAGGACTCCACAGCCATCGCACTGGGGAGCAGAAAGAGCTCCTGATTAGCTCTGTAATTATCATCAAACTACTGCTTCACAGTATTTAATACAAAGCACATAAAAGGTGCTGTGTCAAACAGCAGGATTAAGCTCAAAGAACTAAATGGATGTGAGAACAAATCCTTGAGAAATTGCATCCTGACTTTATAGGGTTGGAACCATTAAAATAAATTAGGTCAAGATATGACCATCTCATCACCCTGACCAACTTTCTATTCACACCATAGGAATTCACTAGCTTTTTCTGCACTGACCCTATGTTTTTTGAGTGACAATGAATTAATCACATTCCCAGATGAGTACTTGCAATATTTAACTTATCTGCTAAAGAAATCTAGATCACAAACCTTATCCAAATAAGGATGCCTCTGCATTGTGGCCAAGTACCTAAATTCCCAATTCTGGATCCCTTTCATTAGACTTGACTTCATTTTCATAAGCAGTCCTACTGGATTGCCCTTGGCAGTAAATAACAGATTTTATTTTCAAAATTGTCTAAATCACATAAACAGATAAGATGGATGGGCAGAAGGAACATGTGCAGCACACACTTAAAATAGTCTCATTAATGCTATGTATGAGTTCTAAAGCAGAGCACGTCTGCATTCACAGCTCTGTTTCAGGCAAGGATCCACCACAGTTAAGACTCTTAGGTTTGTACCACTATAATTAGTGGAACTGTTCTTAGATGTGGCACTTTTTAATGATATATTGCAATAGTACTAATAAAAAATACTCCCTACATTCAAGTGTAAATTTGGATTTACTGGAGAATGCTTGGAGAAAAAGTTCATTAGCAAAAAAATGTGTTTGGAGAAGAGAGACAAGGTTTGCCATCTGTGCATCCTTTTTGAGTTCCCTCTCATCTTAACAGGTCTTTGTCACTCGGGATTTATAACCAAAAATACAGGTCTTTATTTTTCTTCCCAAGGTAAAACTTCCAAACAATGGGCAGTTTATTCAGATGAGCCCACAGTACCAAAATAAAGTTATGGACGTTAGCTGGAGTTCTAAGTTTCATTTAAGTCCTGTTTGGGTTTTATTGCCAAATGGTATCCTGCACTCTAAGGAACCAAACACGTGCTGTGAGAATGGCAAGCAAGATTAAACTTAAAGCTAAAAATGGCACAGTGTACATAATTAAAATGCTGCAGCTGAGAGAAATAAAAAACTGGTTATATGTGGGCAATTGCTATAAATAAGCCTGAGTTCATACATGCTAGCTTAGAAGAGCAGCATGCAAGTGGTATGGCAAGCTTGCAAGATGCTTGCTATTCTCACTCTCTTTTTAATAGAAGAACTAGCCAAAGTCAAAAAGAAACCCATTCAGTTCTCCCCTATGCAGTCTATGTGGTTCAGCAGTAAAACAGCAACCTGATGTAAGCCATTACTAATGAGCAGCATTCCATCAGAAATATTGGATTCTGGCTCCATTAGGCAGCTTTGAACTGCTATCTACACCTAATTTCTCCCAACTGCAAAAAGACAAAGAGTTTCCATTTACTTCGCTACGTCATGAAGATTTATCACCGAGTTCTCATCATCAATCAGATACATTGACAGAATCTAGAGGGACTGTGTTGGTGGTAAATTACCTAGGATTTTTGTGTCCTATTTCTCGATCAAAATTCCTGCTGTTCACAACTTCGGATTTCCATTCAGTATCTGAGGAAAATGATATTGAAGGGTGAGAAGAGAGCAATAACTGCCACTTGGATCTTAGTTACTGATGACACCTCTAAATCAATGAATCAGTTCCAAACTACACTTTTTTTTTTTTTAACATCAAGGTACCTGATAGGATAGTCTATAATGATACTTAAATCTGATCTCCTAATATATTAACAACAAATGGATGGACTCAGGAAAAAAAGGAACTTTAGGAATAAAATTATAACTCAGCTTTGCATGGTGGGAGATTTGCCATTGGCATCTTCCCTGATCAGGCTTCAATTTCTGGCTCCTCACTTTGGGAGAAAGCAAGGAAAAGCTGGGATTTCTGCCAGAGCTAGCAGATTTCAGTGCAGTCAAGTAAAACAGAAGATATCTGTACATGCCACTGTCACAGACGCATAGCACTGCTTTGATTCAGGCCACAGCAGCCTCTCCACACTACAGAGCACACTCCTTGTAAGTAGTACTTATAGGTATAAGTAGGTTTCTTGCAACTCCTACAAAACTAGAGTCCCCTTTTTTGAGCAGTCTCTGCACTAAATACAATGCTCTATGCTTCCATAGAGAAGAGGAGAGGAAGGAAGGGAGTTTGGCTAAACACTAGAGTGGAGATCATCGTGAAGGATATTCTAGTGTACCAGGTTTGTGTGTCAAAATTCTGGTACCTGTGGGGAGGGCTGCAGGGTTGGCATCTGTGGCCTCCCCACACTGGAGTAGGGAAGAAGCATGAGATGTAATGAGTAGCAGAGAGACTGTAAACCCACCCCTACACTGCTCCTTGCCTCACTTAAGGCACCGAGTGAAACCTGAAGCGATAACAAGGGTAGATATGTCTGAAGTGAATCTGAACCTGGAAACAGTGGGAGTAACTGTGCTTTGCTACTACCCAAATTACTAATTAAGTATTTAATTTTGTTGACAATATGTTAGCCCTCCCCAAAACAAGTTTGTCTTGCCCACGATGGTAAGAGATCTCCCTGTCTGACTTGACAAGCTCTTGTTCTTCTTCCTATTGTCTCCTCCAGTCCCACTGCAGTTGAAACAAGCTACCAGCTGTGTGCTGTTTGGCTGCCTGTCAAGGCCAATCCACAACACCTGGTAATATAAAGACTTCAACTGGACAGAATCCATCAATTCTGAGAGCATAGCTTTTTTGTTGTTGTTTTTTTCTTTAATGGCTGTTCCTCATAGCACTAGCTTTGCTCCTTAGTTATCTCTGTGCTGCAGGGTCTCATGCTTCACTGAGCTGGAGTATTCTTATGATCACACCCAGAAATCACTGCACACCCACATACATGTCCATAGGCTTTAGCTGGGGATAAATGAAGCACAGAGAATAAGCTCCAGAGATACGATGACTCAGAGTATTTTTCCACCACCAGGTAGATTAGAAGTTCCAGTTCTCCTCCTGCCAAAAAAGCATTTGCCAAATGCCACAACACACATCAGAAGGTGCTGGAGGTTTTCATTAGCTTATATGAACACTAAAACTCTCAACATGCTGCCATTCACTTAGCAAACAGAATCTTTGCTTATTTCTTTATATAGTTTTCTTTCCCAACAAAAAAAAATAGATGTTTTTCAACAAATTCAAGACAGATACACAGGAAAGCCCAAAGCTACAGGCATAAAAACAAAAGGATTTTCTGTTGATCAACTTACCATATGAGTACTTTGTCTCTTTCTTGATCTCACCATTTTCTTCATACTCCCTGCAAAGAAAAAGGGTGAAGTGAGAAGCCAAATAGCGCACACACACACCAGCTCAATGCAGAATACCTGTTTCAATTGACCCTGTTAATACAACATTTAAAGATCTGTTTCATTCACCTGGAATCTTCATATTCTACCCACTGGTACATTTCCACTTTGCGCTTCAGCTTGACAGCCTGGACGGACAGCCCATAGCTGGGATCAAACAAAGGCTATTGGAAATACAAAGAAAACACAAGTCAGTAGGAATTAGTGAGGTATCTGTGAGCATTTCAACACTCCAATCCCTCCAAACTTGACATTCTCCCATATCCAAGATGCTAGTTTTATTTACCTTTGCTGTGCTCAGAGCGCCAGCTAAGTGCACCAGACTCCCCTCATTCTGTTGAGACACGCTGTGAATGTTGTCAAGAGGGATCACAAGAGAAAGTCCCTCATCAAGAGATTTAGCTGTCCTCAAAGCTCGTCCCTGTAGTCAAGAAAAGCAAAATCAAGTTGTGGAGAATCAATGGCATGTCATTATTCTGTGAAAATGGTAGAAGACAAGTGATCTGCAGACCCCAAGGACTTCTCAGATGTCCATCCTCAAGGCACAATCTGAAAAGCACACTTGCAATTCACCATCCTCCTCCAAGTCCAAAACCAAAACAAAGTAACAATGAGATTAATTAACACCCTCACTTTTGCAACGTTGAATATTAATTCCTTTAGCAAAATTCCAACAGCTCTAAAAATGAGTTCTCTACGTTATCTCAAGATAGAGACAGAAGAACTGAACGTGGCTGGTTCATTCAGCTTCTTTCAATAGTACTACAGCCTGTTTCCCCAGGAGCTCATAGGTTTAGGATCTTAATCCTCATCATACACTGCCACCGTTTCTATCACACGCTGTTCCACAGCAAGAACATCTCCGGCTCTATGATTTCAGCCTCTCCAGGCACACTGCTCTCTTCCTATTGATGAAGTAATAAAACTTCAGCACAACCATTTTTGTGACCCTATATATGCAAAACTAGTTGAATGTCACCTTGGCATTACCATTTTACAGCTGTATTTAAACACTGATAGTATTTCACTTACTTCATTGGTAAAAAGAAGGTAGAAGGACAGAAGAAATGTCCCGAGTCCTATGAGCATGCCTCCAGAAGTCTCGCTGAGCCTCTCCAGGAACCCTGGCTTGGCCTCACTTGTGATTTTGACATGTTCTTTTTTGCTTCCTGTATCAGAGAACTGTTGGAGATAAACCAAAAATGTAACACTGGTATAAAAGGGGACAGCATGTTTCAGAACAAGCTTTTTACCTTTGCTAAACTGCTTAACCACTGCTAAACGGCACCATTTGCACTGGACCTAAACCTCCCCACACTTATTAAATGCTTTACCACAATGTTGACATCAGAAATGCAGTCAATAAATAAACCTTAACAGAGGAAAACAACGGCTATAACAGCAGCTCAGCACATCCCTTCACACACCCTTCAGCTTGTCTCTACGTTCCCTACTTGGTATCCACACCCAGTGACTAACTGAGCAATACTCCCAAATTCCAGACCAGCTACCGCACAGCTATAAATAACACGTTTCGTTTCCAAGCGCCAGCACACCATACAATCACTGCACCTCGGGGTACGAGAAGAGACCTCAGAACAAACCGCCGCTGCCGCCCTGGGCGCTGCTACGTTAGAGAACCAACACCGCAGGGCGTGAGGAGCACCAGAGCTCTGGAGGCAGCCGAGCAGTAACGGCAAACGAGGGCAGGAGGCGAGGCCGCTCTGCAGGAGCCGTGCGAGACGTGACAGCCGCTCGGAGCACCCCGCCTCACGCAACGGGACAACGGGAGCAGGCAGCCCGCCGCACGCAGCGCTCTAACTTACATTCCTCGACATCTTCAGCTTCTTTCCCTCAGCAGCCCACAGAGCCCGCCGGCAACAGTCGCTCACCAGCAGCCACACCCCTGTGGCACCCACCTCTCCGCAAGCTCTCCCCGCTCTGCCGCTACCGCGGTGCACGCCGGAACACGTAGTTCCCACGCGGTGCGCGCAAGGCACGCCGGGAGATGTAGTCCAGCGCCGAGGCGCGCTCTGCCCGGATTGGCTGCTCCTTTCCCGCTTCGGAGAGGCCGCGCGGCAGCTGGCGAAGGAGGTCAGGGCGTGCGCTTCCGGATGTCACGGGCCACCGCGTGTGCTTCCGGAGGTCAGAGGTCACGGCGTGGAGCTGAGCGGCGCCGCGGCAGTGCCGGCGGAGGAGGAGCGGGGCGGGCGGGAAGGACGCAGGACGGCGGCGGAGCCGGTCTGCGGGCGTACCGAGCGGGAAGGCAGCGGGCGGCTCCGTCATGTCCTACTGCAGGCAAGAAGGTGCGCGCCGGCGTCCTCCCAATGTCACGCGGCGGCTCTCCCTGAGGCGCGGGGGCGGCGCGGCTCCAGGGGTGGAGAAGCGTCCGCGGCGGGCGGGAAGCTGCGGGGCGGGCCGCGCTGGAGAGGCCGCGACCGAGTGGGGCACAGCCGGGCCGAGGCTGAGTCCCGTTCTGCTCCCGTAGTCGTTAGGCTGACGGCCGCAGCGGGCAGATCCCGTGTGCCCAGCCAGGGAGAGCGCTGAGGCGGGCAGGGTGAGGCTGCTTCTACACGGAGCTGTATTGGTCGTGATGCTTAACGAGTTTTGACCACTTTCTTACGTGGGGGATGTATTTTTCCCCCTTTTGGTGAAATATCTGGAGTTCCAAGCTGCAAAGAATTTTCTAAGTGTTGCTTTGAAAGGACAAACTTTGGCACGTTGGGTGCTGATTATATACTGTGGTAACTTATGGTTCTCTTTGCCGTATGTTTTTAACTTGCATTAACAACATCTTGTGTCTTTACCGGGTCTGTCAGTTGCCTTATTGCATTTTGTAGAATGGCAGCTGCAGTTATAATGACTGCAGTTATAGTTTGTGGTACAGCTGCAGTGATGGGATTATAGGTCATGTTACAGTTAACAGTGCTGATGTTTGACTCATTTCTAGTTCATTTCATGTAAGAAATCCCAGCTCTAAAGCTGGCTGGAATGCCACACGGCTGACAAAAAAGTTTCCTTTTAGAAAGAATCCAGGTTTATCTGTTTTTCACTCGTGGTGAAGACGTGAATGAATGCAAAGCAGAGGGAATTACTGTACGTTTTCTGGTGGAAGTCATGTTGAAGGACAATGGGATGCTAATTTGTAACGTGCTTTGTCATTGTAGTGGCCTTTCTGAATTTGGAGATTGAGAGGAAGTGTTTGGGGAGCTCATTCCAGTCAATGAATGCTGAGCTGTGCATTCAGAAAAGTTTCTGTTAGATGTACTTGATGTACTTTTCTGCTTGTGTTTGCCTTTGAGCGGTTTTTTTACAGCCTTACAGAGTTGTTGGTAAACTTTGCCCTGGTTGCCAGCCAACCCTTCCCCCCCACCCCCTTCATACCTACTTTGTTAAATCAAGAGTGGCACAAGAGCAGGAAGTACGCTCTGCTGTTTTTCTGCCCTGGGTAATGTTCACAGCACCTTTCAACATAGCCTGTTCTAGACCATTAAAGTGCCCTTCAGTGTTTAATTCACATAATTATTGTAAATTATGGTGTGACTCTGTAATGGAGACTGCTGATCTTAATGAGTATCCTGCCGAACACTTTCTGTAGCTCAGGAGAGTTTTTCCTTTCACTTTTGGTCCTTTTCTGTCCAGCCCCTTCAGCCGAGTTTGTTCTCCTAAGAGAGCAGTAGTTTGAGATTGTTTTAAAACAGCTTTTTAACCTCGCTGTTCAGTGAACTGTACAGTGATTTACAGCTGTTACAGTACTTTACTGTGAGAAGTGGAACTTAAGAGGGAAAGAATTTGATAGTTTCTGTTCAGTTTTCTGTTCAGTTCTTACTGAATATGGAGAATAACTTCCTACAGTTACATGAGTGTGGTACAAAGACAACAGGATCAGTTTTATTCGCTGTTCTCCTAGATAAACTGCTACTTGATCTTTTTAAGCATACTTTGACTTTCTCCTAGGTCTTATTTCCAGGTCTTTTTATAACTTTTAGTACCTTCCCTGTGAATACTTTCTCGTTTGTCTGTATATACATGTCCCTGTGAACCAGCAACTTGTAATCGAAGATGCTCAATTCATTCAATATTAACATGAGGGCATCGTGTTGAGTATCTCATTACTGTGTTCTGGTCGGCCTCTCTGTAGGTTGCTTAGTCTCGGCTTTTCCTGATCTTTTGCTTATTGTCTCCTACATGACAGGAAAAGACAAAATTATATTCGTGACTAAGGAGGACCATGAGACCCCAAGCAGTGCTGAACTGGTTGCAGACGATCCAGATGACCCTTATGAAGAACAAGGTCAGTAGTTGAACAGAATGGAAGTAGAGATTGATGCACCACGTATCCTAACGATATTAATTCATTTTTAAAGACTGAGATAGTAGGGCAGTGGTTTCAGCAAATAAACACTTTATTCAGTAAACTTAGAAAACTGTTTAGTGAGTATAGAGTCAGACTCCTCCCAGTCTTAACTTCCAGATTAGGACAGCACAAATGGCATACTTTCCAAATGGGTTTTCTTTTTCTTTTGGATAGTCTTTCAAAGTCGCCTGTTCACGTACATCAGTGAAATATTTGGAAAAAAATGGTCTTTTCTTGTATTAACATACTTAGAGCCATTCTGATTGTCTTTTTTAACTATCCCAAATGACTTAAGTGCCATCTTCAAAGTGGCTGAGGTGAGTTACATGCCACTGTCATTGCTAGGAGTTTGTTGCCTGCCTCTGTGCAGCACAAGTTGCCTAACTTGATAATCTCTGAGTAACCTACTTAGTGTAAATTGTATATATATGACTTATTCTGTACTGTACAAGTGGTAAAATAATCAGTAATCTTTTGATTTCATGACAGGTAAGTTCAAATTACAGCTTTCAGCTGTAAGGATCTTGCCTTGAGAAGAGGCAAGTTTCAAGTTTTAAATGACAGTTACAGTTCTCACACAGTATATCCAACCTGCAAATCAACTAGTTCAAGAGACTAAAGAGATCAGAATATTTCTGGATGACTGGTGATATTTTGGTTGCACAAAGCACATTTTAGGTTATTTCTAGTGATGAAATATCTTGTTTTCTGTCAGGATTAAGTAAGTTTTGCCTGTGTTAATAAAATGTTCTGAATGTCTGTGAATTTAGATTTTTTTTCTTATTTTCTTTATACTTCTATGCCATTTAGCCTTGTCATTTTGTATGATTTCATTGCTTTCACATCAGCTGAGGCTGAAATTTTCTTAGAAACTGGAAGCAAGTGGCTCTGTGACCCCCAGAGGGCAGTATTTAAGCACAGTTTAGCAGCTGTGTAGTGCAAAGGGATGCTTTGTTAGCTGATGTACTACGTAGTTCTAATTTATGTCATTAAAATAACTTGGTTTTCATAACTTTGTTTCGTTAAGCATAGCTTCAGTTGTACTTACAGAGACAAAAATATCTTGTAGTAAAGGATGTGTGCTGCCTATTCAGGCTTTGCAATAACCTTCACTGGCTTTTTGACTGTATGGTAGGGTTGACAAGTAGGTAACCTGACAACCTTCAACCTGAGATGAGAAAAAATGTTCTTCCTGTCTCTGCTTTCCCCTAAGCCTTTCCCAAGTCCCTGTGTCTTATTTCAGGAAGATTTTTAGAAGCTGCAGTTTAATATCTGTCAGGAATTCCTCCATCTCCTATTTTCAGAGAAGTTGTGTCACTGTGATGCTGTGACTAACCTGCCTATTTAATGGAAGCAGTCTCTGCTTTGGGCTTTAGCATTGTTTTTGTTGTGGCAGTGGTGCTTCAGCTGTTGAGAATTTCACGGAGGCACTTACAGGCAATAGAATCCAAATGGTATCTTTTACTTGGGTGGAAGATGAAACATGCAAATGGTTTGTGGAAAGCAGTGTCTGAGGAGGCATAACTTGAAAAGTATTTACTCTGATCTGTATGGTGTGTAGAAATATAGTAAAATCTGAATTTTTAATTCCTGTCAGATTTTAAATCCATTATTGGTCTGTTAAGTGAAGAGCTAATGACCTCTAATGATCAGATGGCATCATTAAGTTCACAGTTGCTTTTCTGTGTTTTCCTGCTTCTTCTGAAAAACTGGAGACTGCTTGCAAAATAGAGGAGGAAAACCTTTTTTTTTTTTCTTCTAGAAACCACATCTGGAGAGCATACAAAGCCTTAGAGAGTTTATCATTCACTGAACTGTTGAGTCACTTTGTGTGGTGTGTGTATGACTAAACAAAGTAGCCTCCTGTTTGGCTAAGTAAATGCATACATGCAAGCTGTGTTGATGTTACATGTGGTCATTCCGAGTTTGCTTGTCTTTCCTCTTATAATCATTCATGGTCTTTCTTTGGGGATTAAAGATTAATTAAAGTATTGTATTCTATTAACAAAAGCTGTTGATCTAGCAACAGCATGTGGGTACGTATTGGTCCTGGAACTAAAACAGCTATTTTTGACACAGGATTTTGAGATGAAAGAGTGCCTGTCTCAGATCTAACATAATACAGATACATGCTATCAAGATTCAAAATCAATTCTTTTGATGCCTGTGAAGAGGGGTTTCTCTCTTTTCTCTCTTTGACACCCTGTCCCAAGTTGTTCTTTCTCTGGTTGTACATATGCAATGATTATAGTGTATTGTGCCATTTATCTGGGTAATAAGCTAGTAAAAATTAAAGGAAGCACTTCCTCCTTGTTTGAACGACTTATTAATTCATGCCTCATGTGTATTTTGCTTGGTGTTGAAAAGCTATGGTGAAGAATGAAGGTGATAGTTCTTTTTTATTATCCATTCTGTATTTATAGCATGTTAGATCACCTTTCTAAACTACAGAAGAAATAGAAAGCCGGAAGCTAGTTACATCAGGGACACCTTGCAGTGAAATTGTGTAACTGTATGATTCAGAACAATAAACTCCGTGTTTAAATACTGTAATAAGCTTATTCTTAGCATGTGGTTACTTACTGCCATGTTTTAAGGGCTCCCTGAAAACTCACTTGAACAGCATCAGGCTGCAGAGCTGCAGATCAAAACAACGTCACAGAAAGAGCCACATCTAATGGGAGAGAAAACTGCAGGCAGGAAGGACATATGGGCAAAGCATTCTAGAGTATGTTGAATTGCAGAAGCTCTGACTCATGGATTGTATTAAGAGACAATTGGAAGGGACTTTGTTGTGTATAAAGTCACAGAAGCTAAACAAGAAAAGTCTGTCTACTTTAATAGAATGCTTGACTTCCAGTGTTCAAGTTTTGTGGCATGATCTGCCATCGTGCCTCTCCTGATCTTTTTCTACTGTACAGTATAGAGAATGGTTATATCTGGAAAAGAATAGATTTATCATGTAGGTATGCCATAACCTTATGTCTTATGTTCATTTAAAACAATGAAAAAGCATTCATCCAGCTTGATTCAAAAGAATTCTAATCTTAATACAGGAATTAAGTTCTTACATTACATAATTTTAAGGCTCGCATGCCTCTCTGACAGAGCCTGGCAAGTGGAAAAGACTTAATTCAGGCAAAGATACAGAACTATTCTAACTTGTGTCCAATGATGGATCATAAAGATCAGAGAGTGAAGTAAACAGTCCAGGAAATGGAAGGTGTTGTGCACTCCTGAAGCTACAGAACTCCTACGGTATTCTTAATACTTCCTAGCAGCTTTCGTTGAATGTAATTAATTTATTGAAAGGAGCACTTAACTTTACTTCTCTCTTTTATTTGTTCAGGACTGATACTGCCCAATGGAGATATCAATTGGAACTGCCCGTGTCTGGGTGGAATGGCCAGCGGTCCCTGTGGGGAACAGTTCAAGTCAGCCTTTTCTTGTTTCCACTATAGCACAGAAGAAATAAAGGGATCAGACTGTGTGGACCAATTCCGTGCTATGCAGGAATGCATGCAAAAATACCCAGATCTTTACCCTCAAGAGGATGAAAATGAAGAGGAGAAGTCGAGCAAAGATTTGGGAGCTACTCCTGTGGAAGATTCTGTTGCCAAACAGGAGAAAGGATCTAGCTAATGAAGATGCAAGGAGGCTGTTGTCTCCATTTCTCGTTTTCAGAGACGCGGACTTTTGCAGTATGTATGTCTATCTTCTGAGTTGTCAAGAAATGTTTCACCATTGTTCTGTACACTGTATAATAGTAAATAATTTATTGTGGAAGGAGAAATCTCAGTGTGACAGTCTTGCAAATAAATACTGCAAAAAGCACCAACGTGTGTATGTGCTGTGTAACCTGTTACCAGACACAGTTAATACTTTATCAGCTGTTTTCACACATCAAGTTCTTGAGTTTTGTCTTGAATAATCTCTTTAAATCTGGATAGCTGATAACAAAAATCCCATTAGTGTACCAGGTCGTCTTCATTTCAGTATGCTCTGATCAGTAGCTGTTCTTTTGTAATGTTTTCTGTTCTAACAGAGATCACATTAAATGATTGTTTTTCCTTAATGATTTTTTTTTTTGCCATGATGATGCAGGATGTGAAAATGACTTAAACCTAAAATGTGTAAGATTAGATGATGATTACATTGTACTGACATCAGGTAAGGTCTGCAAAAAGAAAACAAAACAAAAAAATGTGTGATTTCATTTGTTTATTATGATGGCTTTTAAATTTTGGAAAATACTTGTACAAACATTGATATAAATGAGTGGAAAGAATGCTGATCGTTAGCTTTATGTTTGTCAGCACAGTTTTTGTTTTCCCTTAGTTAAGGTCTGCCCCTTCAGTATTTAGACAGGCTCTTAGAAAATACGTTGAGAATGCAGTGAAAATGTCACCTGGTGTAAAGATCTCAAAACAAATACTGTGACTTAAGTACATATTAAAAAGTATTTACTTTTTACCTTCATTGAATGCTGTTGTTTGTTGTTTTTTAAACTAAGGCTATTTGTATTTGAGATTTCTACTTCATTGTAAACAGACTGAATGGGTTTGTCTATTGTGATGATCAATTGCTTGAGTTTTATTCTATTCCCATTCTTTTTTTCCCATACCCAAAAAAAGACATAAAAAAAAATGTAAAGCACTGTCAGTAGTGCTATAGAGAAGCTGAACAGCTAGTGAACCATGTGGGAATTACTTTAGAGATGCAAATAATTTAATAGCCATTCACTATAGTTTAATACCTGTGGATAAGGAAATGCTACAAGTTTTTTCTTTCATTGCAATCCTTGGGCTATGAGAGTTACATTACAAAACAAGTTTTCCCAGTGGCTTCAGTTTGTTCGCTGCACATTCCCTCTAAGTGTCTTCATTAACTTAACCAAAGTATAAAAAGATGCAGGGCCAGTAAATGGAATAATGTTTAAATGCTCGTCTGTCTTGATGGGCGGCAGTCCTGAGTGCTCAGAAACATTGCTTCCTTATTATGTTCTGGTATCTTTCTTGGATAAGTTGTTTCTGAATGCTTCCGAATGTTTGAGGGAAATTTCTTTTGAATTCCAGAATTTGTATGAACCATTTATATTTTGGTACAGCAGATGAATCCTTTAAAAAAACATCTAAGAGAGCATGAGGTGACTGACAGCTCGGTTCTGAGGGGGTGGATGGCAGGCACTCAGCATCTCGCCCTTTAAAAGAAACAAAATGTGGCAGAGCTTCTCACCATGACTCTTCAGTGTGCAGGAAAACAAATGCCAAGTTAACCTGAGTAAATGGGCACAAAAGCAGCAGTGATAAACCTTGGCACAGAGGCAGCTGGACCATGAAAATGAAATCTTAGGCAATCAGATAAACACTGGGCACCAAATACAAAAAAAAAAAAAAAGTCATATGCACTCAAGCTTTTGGTTGTTCAAATGGAAATCCAATGCATTATTTGTGAAGAAGCAAGAACAGTTTGAGAAGGGATACTCTGTTCTGAGAACTGTTTGTCTTATTTCTTCTGCTTTGCTTTTCTTTCCCACATTGCCTCTATGCTCAGCAAGAGATTTATCCTCTGTAATGAGTACTTCTAGCAGCTGTGTGCAAAACATAAAATGCTTGCACTTCAGTAAAAGGTTAGGAATTAGGCAGATCATGTGTAAATACGTTTCTACTTCTTTGCTATATCCATGAAGATAAGGAAAGAAGAGGACTCTGCAGCTGGCCTTGATTGTGCAGTTTTAGGGTCAAGTTGTCTCTTGACCATTTTATATCCCTTGAAAGTATTACAGAATTTGCATAGAAATTTCCTGTCCATCTCTGTATTTAGGATTTTTGGTTTGTTTTTTTTTTATTCCCAGACTACATGATTGCACGTTGTCTGCTATACAGATATATACAGATATATACAGATATATAATACAGATATAACATATATATATATATATTTTTTTTTGCCTATAAAGTGAATGCGTTGGTCTGTGCAGTTAATGTAACTCCTTGTTTCTATTCTGTTTCCCAACATTACTTTGTTTGTTGATATGGTTTTCCTTCTATAGTCCAATTTGAAGTCTGAAATCAATCAGTGGTTATTTTAGCATGTCATAAAGATGATAGAATGATCTCTAGCAATTTGTGGCAAGCTTGTGAAATAAGCAGATAAGGTTTTTTTTCTTTTTTTTTCCTTTTGTCTGGATACAAAGGTTTGGAGCTATATAATGCTGTCTTGTTCTAATGTATTTCTTAGCTTTATATAACTGATGTATTGGTTCTGTCTCCACCATGAGGGAGCTTCTGAATCTTGGGGGTGAGTAGTAAATTTAAATGGTTTTGAGAAATCACTTGCATGGAGTTCTAGAGGTGTTATACATGCATTACCGTGTCCTTCTTCTGTGTGTCATGTCAAAAGGGATTCATTGGAGGGAAGCTTTCTGTATAACTAACCTTTATTTAATTCTCTGCCTGTTAGTTGCTCTCTATCCTAAAACAAAATATAAAAACAAATGTGTTCATGAGAGTTTTACTTTGCTATGCTATACTATCTCCATTCCAAAGTGCAGACTTTAACTTGTGTTCAGTAACCTTCCTGCAGGTATAACCTTGTTTCAGATATGAAAGTGACCTTTGTTAGCTTTGCTCCTTGTAGTAGCAATACTGTACATAGGGGTGTCAAGAGGAAGATATATATCTTGCAGTTTATTTTGTTTCAGATATGAAAGTGACCTTTGTTAGCTTTGCTCCTTGCAGTAGCAGTACAGTACATAGAGGTGTCAAGAGGGAGATGTATATCTTGCAGTTTATTTTAAGGATGGTTACATCTGGCAATCTGGCAGGGCTGTGTGGAAACAAGATCTAGATCCTATCCAGTTCTTACTGAGAATGTCCTTGTTAAGCCTTACAGCAATGTCTCCTGTTCATCTAAGACACTTATCTGATCACATGTCAATGAATCTCTTTGAGGAAAGTTGCTATCTAAATGCGTAGAACCTACTTTCTTATTCCTAGGGAAGAAAAAAGGGTAGTATATGCTTCTTAGACTCGTTTTACCTCTCATTAAAATTCTAACACTGTTAGTGTGGGACAGTGTACAGAAGCTACCAGCAGTTTGTCATTTATTCTTAATCGGCTCTATTCACTGGACATGAGTTCATTTTGTAGAACAGTACTAGCCTGTCTGCTGTTGTGGTTTTTTTAAACTGCTCTTAACCCCTCTGGAGCTGATGTTTTTCCTGACAAGAGAAAAGACCCCCAGTAAATGAAGAGTGAAGAAATGCAGCAGTGATTATAAAGTTGATGTTACTGTTCTTTCCCACTAATGCAAGACTCTACCAAACATTAAACTATTTTAAATGTCAAACCATGTGTTTTGTTTTCTGTTGAATTCATAGCTCAAGCATGAAGTTATGAAGTCTTGTTATTCATTGTAGACCAGTTCTGAGTGTACAGGGTAAGGGCAAGATGCTAGAGTTCCAGTTCTCCGGCTGAGCATGAAAGAAGTAGGGAAAACTTGTCTCTCAAATGCTGGTGTATCTTGATACTATGAAGATCAATAAATAGGTCAAAGACTGCTAAAATACTGAAGAATTAAGTATTATTAAATGTAGATTGTAACTGCTCTTATACACTGTGCATTTTAGGCAGCAGCTATTAACATATTAATAGCATTACTAAAAGCTTGCCTTGGATTTTGCACCCATCACTGCCAGAAGCACAAGGGCTTATGATTATAGAGTACCCTGTGCATTCAGGCTGGAAAGGCCTTTTCATGCATTTATATCCACCGAAAGTAGCCCCATGCAACACACTAAAATGCTTGGAATGTTGCTTAATTTTTTGCCATTTGCTAATTTAATTGAAATCACAATGGACCTTTTGTCCTGCTTGTTATGGGGAGCGCAGTCTCTGCTGCTCCTTGATACACAAAAAGTTTTTTGGAACTGAAAGAAAATAAACTTGAGGTGGCAAGTTTCCCCCAGAGGTGGAATGTATGGCCACAGCTGCCTCACGTAGAGCTGATTTTCTCCCACTTGCTGCTAACTTTTCCTTCCTCAAGAACCCTTAGACTTTTCCTTTGTTTCTTTTTGTATGTTTCCTCTAGTGGATCCCGTGTTCTTTAGCATAGGTCAGGAGCCAGAGTCAGATTGGAAAGGCAATCTCTAGATAAAAAGCAAATGTATTTTATTAAAAATAAAGTAAAAATAGCACGTTACAGTCTAGACTTGATGAATCAGTGAGCGGCCCATTCATGAAGGCCCTGTTATAGCCAAAACAAAGCACAGGAAGATTTGTAATGATTGCACATTGCAGATTAACCGGGATGCCGCACTGATTTTGAAGGATAATTGCACGTAGGATTTGCTGTACCAGATCTGATGATGGGTCCTGTTCATTTGTTTTTCATAAAAGGACATGTCTCTTATGCGTCTTAAGAAGGTGAAAGAATCCACCCTAAATAAGCTCATTACCTTTCTTAGTGTGCTGGATGAGAGAGGAATGTTTGATTTCTACACCGTGTTTTCTAAGCTTTTTCTTGCTGTTGAGTGTTGCTGCTTCCACCCTGTACCTTTTCTATGTTGTCTCCTCATATGTTCCCAAATAACACTATCTTTTCATCCCCCTGCAGGCAGTCACCTTTGTCCTTACTGGTGTTGGCTCTGTTCTCTATTCTGGCCCATGGGTCCCTCACTTCTTTCTCCTTGGGACAGAGTGCAGAGTCTGAAAATGAACTAAGTTGGATCTAGCTGGTATCGCTCTCATTTGGTACTGCATGGGACAAGTAAGGATGGCAAATTTGTCTGTTGGATTTTGAGCTGGTAGTTTGCATTTCTAATGCTGTTCTGGTTCAGAATTCTGTTTATACCCATTGTGTTTCTGTATTAGGAGTTTGTACCCATGTTAACAGGTGTTATCAGTGCACTTAAAGATTGAAATACCTTCAATGCTTGTGATTTTTATTTTTTTTTTTCTCATAAAGAGCCAAATTACGAATGAGTTGGTAATTTCAAAGTTAGGCTTTACAGTTTCTCAGGTGCAGAGGCTGCAGTTCTGAAAATCCAGGCTACCAGAGTCTGTTCTGTACGTTGTCCCTGTGCATTGGCACTGAGTAGCAGCTCTGTGTCAGGTATAGTGCTTCCATGACAGATAACATAATCCAGTACTCAGACTTGTGCATCTGGAGGCAGTATATCATAATATTTCTCATCACAAAGCTGTAAGACAAAAGCGGGATGATGATACTCATCATGTCATTTCTGTGTGAGGAATGAAGGTTAGGCCTTAAGGGTACAGTTGTCTCAATAGAAATACACAGCTAAGATATGAACTTGTTAAAGTGCATCAGAGAGTAAGATCAGGTGTTACAAAGAGTTGCAAAGATACATCTCTGGTGACAGATTGGGTTTGGCTTTAAGCCTGGGAACCAGCAATTCAGACTTCTACACTCTGAGCATTTATGGAGAAGGCATCTTCTGCCTACACCTCATGCATTTCTGTTTGCATGCCTTGTAACCCTCAAATTAACTACATGCAAAGGAGGAGTTAAGAACTTGGCATCTCTTTAAACCTTATCAGATCTGATGTATTTATTTTGATAGGGAATTAAACACTTTGGAATCTTAAGTGTAGGTACATGCAGTGTTGAATTTTGATTAATTGTTGAACTAGCATAAATTAACAGCTCCTGTTTTGTTTGTATTCTGTACATTCTGTACATCATACAAAATGTACATTTTTTTTTCCCACAGGATCCTCAGTATAAGACATATAATGCGGTTGCCTTATTTGCTAAATGCTTTTCTGCATTTGCGAAACTCTGTGCTTGATATTATTGAAGCAAGAGCCTCGATGATTTCTGTAATCATTGTGGTTTATTAACTTAAAAAGTATTAATGTGCATGTAGTCTGAGGATTGTGTGGTTCAAAATTCTAAAAACAGATCCCAAACCAGACATCAATGTAAATGTCTGAATATTTTTAATTGATGTTTTAAGTACAAAAGAGAATGTGCTACAACATGTAACAAATAACACACTAACTCTTCCAGGTTTGGGGGTCTTCAGAGAGCACTTTGTATAAATTATATCAACTCAGTGAAAACTTACATCAAGCAGCATGGAAAAGTCATGAGTCATGGTGAATGTTACAGAGAAAATTTGCTCTTTATAGCAGTGAACTATTTCCAGAAGTGCACTGCACAAAGTTCTGCTATTTTCCTTCTTGACCATTTGCCAAGAGCAGAAGATGAAGCATTAGTGATGGTATGTTACCACACAGGAACTAAAGCTCAGCACTCGCCTTTTAATGAACTGCTTCCATGTTTTAAAGGTGCATGTTGTAAGAATGGTCATTTGCTCATGGACAGATGTGCTGCACAGCTGTTACAGAACTGCTCTGAGCAACAATACCATGTTTGTTGCTGTTGTGTGGAAAGTTGCATGTGCTTCTCCTTCAGGTGACTACCTGCACTTTTATGCATTTTTTTACAACTTTCCAGCCTTTCCTTGTGGCCAGATGCTTTTATTTAATCCTTATGCAGGATTTCCAAGTGATACATTGCTGCTATTGTTTAGTATGTGATTGCCACTGCTCATAAGACGCTTTATCAATTTGGGCATTGTAGGGTTGTTCACAAAGGTATCTTTAAGAGGGTCCTTTTTTCTACTGTAAGAAACAGTACAGCCACTTCTGTACAGGCAAATGCATCTTCTTTTCTGTATTAGTATTATTTATACTATTGTGCCACCTAAGAGAGACAATCACAGAGATGATTGAAAGATACTTGGTACTGCATGCAGACCTACAAAACAATTCATCTTGGAAAGAGATATCTTCTCTATTTTAAATTCGCTATGTATGACCATGTTTGCTTGTTCTGAGAGACATGCAGCAGCTTCTGTAAGTCATCCTGCACTTTCTCATGTACATGTGAAGCCAGTAAATGAGAGCTTGCAATTGGAACAAAATGTGCATGTTTCTGACCAACAGAGGCAATGAGGGAAACTTATCTATATAGCCACCAGCAAATAAATTAGAGATTCAAAGAATGGGAAATTTGGATAATAAATTTGTTGAATGTTTTTGGTGTTACCTCTCTCTCCCACCACCTCATTTGCTTTATACCTCTCTAAAATGTGTGCGTATGGTTGTCACTCATTTCTGAGTGTGCAACATTTTGACAGCTGTCTTTGCACACAGCTGTGTTTGCAGTAAGGTAATCATTACAGTATTACAGCAGTACTAGGAGAACATACCAGGGTATCAATATTTGTGTTCCAAATGGTGTTTCTATTAGCAACTGCTGGGAATAATCATGAATGACCACGTTACTAAATAATTTTCACTCACCAAAAGGAACTGTGAAGCTGTTCACGCTCCCCACAAAATCACCAATCTGGCACAAAAATTAAAACATGGAAGTTTGCTTTAATACAGTACTGACTATGAACCACAATGGAATACGATCACGGTAAATGAGATGCCTCACAGGTAAAATGACCTGTGTTGAAAGGAATGTTCCTTAATTTAGCTATAAACGTACACCTAATTTTCACCTATTGTGAGAGGCCCTTTGAGAACACTGAAATTCATGAGCATGTCTTTATTCCTGTTTGAAAGAGAGCTAGTCAGTCTTCTTGTTCAGACAGACTGAAGATGATAAAGGAAGTGTTATGCTCCTAACTTCTATACGCTGACATTTCAAATTAAGCCAAATATCCTGTTTAAAAAGTTTTTTATTGCATTAATTAAATAGCTTGTTGGAGATGCCACATTGTTGGATACCACTTTAGCAACAACAAATAAATAATGAAGTGCTTGTAAGACAAACAGAAGGAAAGAAAATCTATGGCAAGGGAGAAAGGAAGGGGAAAGAGAGACACTTTATACACTGTCAGCAGAAAAGCAGTGTTGTTTTTTTTTAATACCTGCCTGCCATCCATTTCCAAATGACCTGAAGGTTTTTCTGCTGTTCAACCAATGCAGAGTTAAAAGGAAAACAGGTACAATTAGAATTAACAAAGCTGTATTCTTCAGGTTCCCAGTGATGAAGAGAATAAACCTGTAGCCTAAAACAGCCATCCCTTTGCATTAGCTTTGGATTTTCCCACGTAACACTCAGGAGTGCTAAATTAAGGTAGTGTCTCTTTTTGAGAGCATTAGACAAATTGGAGGCGTGGAATAAGATGTATGCAGAAGAAGCACATGTGACCACCTGAAAGTATAGACTGATCCATTATCATTTCTGCTTTACTTAATGAGATGATGTGTTTAAATGAACTCCGTTTGATCATGATTTCCTTGTCTCAGGGGCAGAAATCAAGAACTACAATTTCTTCAAAATATTTTGTTAGGGAACGATTAAAATAGCTACCTCTTCATTACTGTGGTGTAGGGGAAAATTGGTTTAGAAAGAATGCTTTTGCAGGACAGGACTATTTCCACCTAGAGTGCAGATGTTACCTCACCTGTACTTCTGTGGGGCAGGAGAAAAATCCTCGTGTACAGTAAGAAGGTGATTGAAGTTCAGTATTTTAACCTCAAGAGTGACCAAGAGAAATAAAGCAGAATGAAAGCACTAAGTGCAAATCAAATGTCAGTGGTCTTGAGCACAGTTTGAATACCAGGTTGCTCTCACAGTAACTATAGCTATCTCATTTAATATGCAATACAAGCAACCCATTTACCTCCTACTTTTGTAGCTTTTGTGGTACTATGAACTCGACATAGGAGCAGCTAAAGTTCATCACGTTTTGGCTCTTTCCTAGCATAAGGCTTTTTGGTAGTAACCACTGTGCAACTTTTGCCTGGTGTTACAGTTTTGAGTACTACAGCAAAGAGCAAGATGAGAGCAAGAGCTGGATTTGGAATCAAGTTTGTAATAAGGAGCTTTCTGCAGCAGAGCTCATCACTAAGCACTGATGATAGCAAAGTACATCTACAGAGCCTTGTCCCAAATGAGTCCTGTGTTAGTTTGTTTCTGTTCAGCCATCTGACTGTATTGTTTTCTAGAAAGCAGCATGTTATACTGGCATAATCACTGATGGTAAATAAAAATATCTGAGCTGCTTTAGATGGATATTATATTCAACATACTTATCTAGTATTATGCCACTTGTGAAGCTGAAAGAAATTGCTGCCTGTTAGTGGTCACTTATGTAAAAAAAAAAACTACACCCAAGTAATGAATGTGTTATGTAATCAGCTTATATGTATTAATATCAGGCTCTGACTGGAAGTGTGGAAACATCCATACCTTCAGTTTTGCCTTGTAAAATGATTCTCTGGGTACACGGAATCAGGCTGAAATTAAAAACTGTAACCTATGGATGATGCTATGTGATAAGTCTGTGCATTTTGGAAAAGAAAGCAGTCATGTCCCAGCATTCTCTACGGAAATGAAAGGAGAAAGGGTGGTGAGCCCACCTTCATCACTTCAGCTAGGAGCACGTTCACTGGGAACATAGGAGCTAGCTACACCTTTCACTGCAGTGTTACTAAAAGGCAAAGTTCATCACTGTAATTTCTGAAGCTGAAGTTACTTGCACCCTGTTCGGAGAATATCTGCCACTTGTTTTCCCAGATGTGCTTTCCAGGGTTTCACCAGGCTGTTCATGTTCACAAGAAGTTTGCTGCTCCTAGAGTCCTCCTGGCCTGCTATCAGATAGTCGGTACCTAATTTGAAGGAAAGAAAAAAACACTTGAGTAGAAGAAAAATGCAGAAACTCTCTACTTTTTAAGGATTTCATAAGTGGCATCTTAGCCAGGTTCATGCCGTTTTTAAATGCCGGTTTGTGCACATGCAGTCTTGCGTGTACACACTCATTCATGTGCATGTTGTCAGTGCTCACTCCTGGAGTAACAGCTGAGATGATTACATGCAGAAATTACAACTACAGGTTGATTTAGTTCTGAAGGGCTTAGCACTTGCAGACTCACCACCACCATGCACAGATAACCAACTTTGAGTCTCATCTCTCTGACCTTTGTTCTAAGTTAGCATAACTCTGTGTGCTGTAGTAGCTTTACTCCTGGCTTTTATAGACATGAGTAGCAGAATTCAATCCCAATACACATGGAAACTGGTATTGTATTCAGCTTATATTTTCAGCAGCCTACGTGTTCAGGGAAGAAGAGTGTTTTAAAGTCCTACACAGAGAATAGGTGAATTTATATCTCTTGTTTTGCATATTTGCTTGCATGCTTTCTGTTTGTTTAATTTTACTTGTTATTGTAAAATTGTGCCTGGTTGTTTGACCTTAGCTGAGATTAGTACAGAAATCCTGATGGAAGGCAGACAACCTTTTTATATCCACCCACTTAACTGCCAAAGAGCAATTCTTCGGGTTCCATCTGTGGAATGAAACTTTTGGAGTAAAGACAAGAAGGAACTCAGAGTTGAAAATCTTGGCAACAGAAAGATCACATTGTTAGTGTTCCTGAGGGAAACAAAAACACAACTACTGAAGTGCTTGAGAAGAGCTGCATGGGGGGGTTGGCTGGTGAGCAGCCTAAAGGGCCAGATTAATCTCCATGCCATGTGCAGCTTAGCTGATATGGCTGTTGATTATGGCAGCTGTGTATTCTGGTATAGCAGTGAAAAAAGTGAAACATCTCCAGGGTGACTTGATTTTTTTTCTTTGTATGACTTTGTTATCTGATAAGAAAATGCTTTTTTACTGCTTTTTACTCCATCTCTTTGATGGAGATGAATGAGAAGTGTTCAGTAGTTGTAGCCAATGTTCCTAATGAATTGTCACCACTGTTTACGGGGGAGCAAGCTGTTGGCTTGGATAGTTGCACTGCTCATGCAGTAGCTGTTGAAAGTAGTTTCAGTCTAGCTACTGTCCAGTGAATAGAGAAACGTCCCATCTATTGCCTTTTATCACATCCACCACAAGGAAATGTGTTTTGTACTTAAGTGTTTAAATCTGGAATTACTTTTTCTGTCTTTTGTTGTAGTAGTCAACAGAAAGAAGTGGGTTCACTGTGCTTTACGCTACCTGGAACTGCTGTACCACAGTGAATTATTCCAGCTAGATTTTATCTCCATTACTCTCATACTGTGTAACTTCCTTCTTTTCAGAAGAGTTATTCCTGATTTGCAGTATTGCAGATGCAGAGGATGAGTCTGAAGAGCACCATAACAGCCTGAGTCTCATCCCACAGAATAAATGCTAAAAGCATTTTGTTCTTACCAGGATTGAGAATGGGACAAGTACATCCCCTGTTGGTCCAGGATTCTGGGTAAATGCTTCTGTTGCTCCGAGCAATTTTCACTTTACCGGACTTCAGAATCTTCTTCACTTTCACAACAACTTCTGCATGTGTCCCTTTGTCATGAGCTGACAGGATTCTTGCTTTTATCACTGCCAAGAAACATATCAAGATGGAACCAGCACAGAATTTCTAAATGATTTTTTTTATGTTGCTAACAGGTAGAATTTTGACATCTTGGAAGAACATGGAAAAACACTGCAGTTGTACCAAAAGTGTGTTCCAGTGCTTGTGTGTTTCAGTCATGATTCCTTCCAAATAAATTTGGAGAAGGAAAACTGAATATTTTTTTTGCTGAAGTAACTGATCCTTTCAACATGGTATTTATCAACTATTCTTTAATGGACTGCTGTCAGACATTTGGAGATTACAGAAAACAACTGTACGTATACAGAGGAAGGGTGTAAAAACAGATCAGCTGCTAATAATCTGATTTGAAGCACACTGATTCTGTGCCTTGTATTTGACAGTTTGAAAACTCGTCTTGAATTGGTATAATTGGTTTAACACTGGCCTTTCTATATTTGTGTCCAGTGGGAAGGGACAGTCTGCTCCACAGGAAGGAAGTCAGGAAGTTTCCTGTCAGACGTATCACATGGCTGAAATTCCATGATCGCACAACAAACCAGAAAAAGTATTTTTGTTCTGTGGCCTAACATCTGGTTGCCATGATAGATTTCCTTTAATTTAATAGGCTCCCATAACTTTTTGGCAGGGTAGACTCATCCAGCTTGGTCCCATGAGCAGGCTTTGTTGTGTCATGACAGAAGCATATTGAACCTCTGGATGCTGAAGCTTTCCTTTCTTGCTTCATGTGATGGCATGAATCAGGTGTTGATAAATCACAGTATTAAATACATTCTTGGTAAGCAAGCATTTGAGCCTGCATAATGACTGCAGAAGCAATGGCAGAGGTCAGTCATTCCAGACTTAGAGTTTTTGCACTCCTGCTGTAAAAAGTGAAGGTGGAAAGGAGACACCAAAGAGCCTGGCGTGAAATAAGCTATTCACTGATCAGCTCTGGTCTGAAGTTGGACATGTCTCTATACAAAAAGCACAGAAGAAATCCAACCTCATTTTGCCAGTTCTGTAATTTTTCACTCCTATCAGCTAACAGCAAATAACATGCATAAAGAACGCTGTGAAAGTATCATCCCTTGAGGGCACTTACCATAAGCGTATTTCATTTGACAGAAGTCAGTGACGCTTCCAAGCACCTTCTCTTTGCACACACACTTTTCTAGCAGAAGAATCACAAAATACAAAAGGTTGGAGAAGAGCCAGGAAATGAGGGAGGGAAGAGAAGCAAATGCTATTCAGTTATAAAGTTTTATGTATGTAACTCCCATAATCTGGATGGACTTGAATAGTCCTTGAGCGTGAGCTCACTTATTTGCAAATCTGCTTCTTGTTAGGTAGTATAATAATTAGTTTGAGATCTGAACAGTGCTGTCAAGTAAAATGAGGCCCTCATGGTGTCTATTATATAGTTAATAAACAGAAACTAATAAAGATTTTTTTTATTAGAATCAGATCCAGGTTTAAATCAAGTAAGTAATAATATCCTTTTTTTGATCCTATAAGCTAAGAAATGATGAACCTCACTGTTATTAACGTAATACTGCTCTCAGGAAAGTCGAGGTATACAATAGCTGGTGCTATTACTTCTGGGTCTGAAGTCATTGATGCTGGTAAATATGGACTTTCACTTGTGGCAAGCAATACTGACAGCATTTCAAGTATTAAAGGCTCTACCTCATTCTGTAACCTTGCTTACTTGATGACATTATCTTGGTACAGTATAATAATTCTTTACTTTCTGTCTTGAGCTGCTGTGCAGTGAGGGATACCTTATTCTTAACATCGCTTTTGTTCCACCCCAGAGGTGGCTTCATTTCAGTGATGGCTAACACAGTCTTTTTACAAACAGCATTTGAAGCACTGATCAACACATTGAGTGATTGAGGTGAAGCTGAGTAAATTTATAAGCATTATGACAATAATTAAGAATACAGTTGGAGAATATTTTTCACACAATCTTACTTATGACTCATTGGTTTCCAAAACCCAAAGTTGAATAGCAGAACCTTGTTTGGAAAATAACAACATAGGTATAATAACCAGTGACAGCTCAGATCAAGAGATGTTGCCAGCAGGAGGACAGAGTAGAGCTAGAGATGAGACAGAGTCTGAGTCAGGGTGAAAAGAAGAAGGAGCTGGCACTGAGTGAAGTTACTGGATATTCCCAGACTTTGGGCTCTACCTGGGTGTCTCAGAGCAGAAAATCCCTGCTCGTGGTCATTCCATTTCCACTCATCTTCGCTCTCATTAGTTGGTGTTTGCACAAGGTCAGGGATTCGTCCCCCAATGGGGATGTTAAAGAATGGCTCGTTGTCATAGCTGGAAGGGCACAAAGAAGAGAAGACTTGGTTAGGACACAGAGAAGCAGATTATGGCTGCATCCAAATAGTTAAGCTTTCTCCTCTCAGGCTGGAAGTGTAAGAGCAAAACTTCACTTCTTGTAGACAAACCATAACATCTAGGCTGTTATTTAGACCTCACCAGTGCTGACTTAGCATTTTTGTTTTTAAATAACTACATTTGAGGCCTTCTTGTCATTTTTTCTTTCTGGTTGGATGGTTCATAGGTTCGGGCTTTATTTTTGTTACTTTTTTCTGAATCAAGTAATTCTAAGTTAGTGATCACTTGCTGATGTCAGTAGGAACTGAGGACACTTACAGGACTGGTAAAACTGCAGCCAGTAAGTCATAGGATTTCTGTACTGAGATTAAAGCATGTTTGGGATGCATATACCTGCCCAGTAGACATAAAAGAAAGACCTTGAAACTCACTTTGGACACAGAGGAGAAGCAAGCTCTCCAGACTCTCTCATTTATTTCCAAGGCAAACAGATGTAGTTAGGAATACTGTACAGACTCCTATGGGGTTGTGGTGTTGCTTCTTATTAGCAAAAGTCATCATTTCAAGATTGGCTTGGATACAATGGATTTACAAGTGTGCTAGCCATCAAATGGAATCCAAGAGACCTTTTATGACTTACAACCACCTTTTCAAATTATATGCATCCCCTGGCCTCCTCCAGCATCCTCCATTTCCTGTCATTTTTGCCATATTTCATTTAACCTTCATTTCATTTTTACAGAATCCCATCTCAAAGTGAACTCAAATGAGGGCTTCTTTACCCATTGAAACAGCTTCCAGTATGTTGGTCGCAGTCTCTGGCACAGTCACAAGGACGACAGCCATTTTCTCCAAAGCCCCAGTAGCCCATGAGACATCTATCGCAGTTGGGGCCCGCCACACCTGGCTTGCAGTAGCAGAATCCCGTCTTGGGGTGGCATCGCCAGCTCCGGCTGAGCGTTGCGTTGGCTGAACCCATTGGCTGGCAGGAGCAAGCTATGGAGATATGGTAAAAGGTGACTGAGATTATGTGCCCAGGGCTCATCTGATCATGTGGCATTTTTGCAAAGCTGTTAAATTCCTGCCCTCCTCCTGATGCTCAATGGTTTTATGTCAGAACAGTGTAGATTATGTCAGAACAGGTAACCTACACTTGCAGTATTTTTTATCTTTTTAACTCATTAAGCACAGCAAGATAAATCCAGCTAGGTCAATCCTTTCCTCTATACAAATCTGGAACATACAGGGTTTTGAAGCAGTAGAAGCAGTGCGTTCATTTTTCAAATGGCTTGCAGAAAGATTCACTAGCATGGATGCAGTCCCAAATGACAGCTATTGCCTGCAGTCTTTCCTAGGAATACCATTAGACAAAGCTGGTGCTTCCTCTGGAGCTAGATGTGGCTTATTCAGGTGGTTCAGACAATCTGAAATATTTATTCAGTGTCTGCTTCTACACTATCTACAGATTTCTTTCCTTGTGAGTTCTGGGGGATGTTTTACTGTGCAGTACTATATACATATAGAAAAGCTGATGGCATTTATTATAAATAAACTTGTTAAAAGAATAGGAAACAGAATGAGAGAGGATCTCTAAACTCATTAGATGTATTTTACACGTAGCTGAATAGCAATAGGATAAAAATACAAGAGATCTTCCTAATGCTATGGCCAGTTTAACACTGGCCTGAGCAACTGAAGACAACTTGATAATAAAACAGATACTTACAGCTCCTATGGGACACTGCCTTCAAATACAGCAAATTGTCATAGTCCCATGCCACCAGTACTTTCCCAATGTGACAGCATCAGGGAATGAGGTAGAAAATCATATTTATATCTCTGGCGGTGCAAAGCCAGGCTCAATTGACTCCTCCTCATCAGGGAATATGTTAACTGAGATGTTTGAGCCTTGTGCCAATGGCTCTCTGTAAGTAAAATACAAGCCAGAAACCCACTAATTTTTCCTATTCAAACATGTTTGATTAAAATGAGAACTGAGCTGAACCCCAGGCCTTCGTATTTCAGTTCTTTTTTTATAGTAACAAAGAAGCTTGCCCTGGTTTTTCCTTGTAGCAGTGTCTTAAGAGGAAATGTATCACTACATCATCCATCTGTAAAAGGGAGGAAATAAAAATATTGTGGCAAAGACCTGCTTTAATAGAGCTTTTCAGTTAAATGCTGGACACCCAAGGTGTTTGGATAGCTTGGATCAGGGGCCAGCCTTCTGGATGCTTATCTGAACCAAACACAATCTCCAAAGCTTTTGATGTTTGCCCATCATTGCTACTAATCAAACTACTTTTCTTCATGAGCTCACAGATAGTAGAACAAATGAACACTGATTCCACACATCATTTTCCAAGGGGGGAGTACGTGACTACAAAGAGTTTTAACTGTAGCAAGCACAGATTCACTTTCATCTGCAACTTCAAGTTTGATGCTCAAGAAAAAAATACCTTTCAAAAACATATGAGAAAAAGGGTGAGCAGTTTTGTTTAATAGGCATTTCTCTTATGATCTGCTTACTATGTAGTTATTTTTTTCACCATGCCCTGTGTTCTTTATGCCAATATTTTTAATAATATTATTACACTCTGCTGTAGACAGATCTCAGTCAGTTGTTTTCAAGGGACACTAGCACAATAGCCTAAGGACAAAAAATAAGCGTGCTGTCATGGGCAATGTACTCAACACAATGAGCTGGTTGGCGGATGGCAGCAGGCTCGCCTGTTTGCCACAAAGCAGTCTTGACTTTGGGAGCAAACCCAGGGATTTTGCTGTCAGTTCTGGAGAGCAGGTGTAACAATGAAGTGCTCATTAGCACTGACAGTTTCAAAGGCAAGTTCTGATGTGTTGCTGCTCAACTTTGAATTACTTCTGCACAGAGTTTTGTAGGACTGACTACATCACCCTAAAAAAGGAGACACTTAACTTGCATCCAACACTGAAAATGTATTAGATTTGGGGACAAGAAGCAGAAACACGTGCTTCCATTAATGCAGACAGGTCTGAGCCACAAGCAGTGAGAGGCTGCCAACATCTGTGTTGGCCTGAATCCAGATTTCTGATTTCATCCTAGTATGTCTGTATCTAAAATCTACCTGTGGAGTGTTCACATACATTTTCTCATATTTCTGCAACTTCCGGATCTGTTTTGATTCTCATCTTCCAGTGTTCAGGTTTTATCAGTTAGGGTCACATGACAGATGGGTAAGTCATTAACATCATTAGCCTACCTGTCACGAACCAATTCAAGATGAGACCTTCACCCATCTTATCCCTTAGGGAAAGTACTGAAGGACAGTGACTGTAACACTGACAGGAGCTAATAAGGAGCTAGAAGAAATGCACTTTTTTTTTTTGTTTTATTTTGGTTTTGGTTTTTGTGTTGTTTTTTTTTTTTTTTTTTTTTTTTTTTTGGTTTTTTGGTTTGTTTTAGTTATTTCAGGGCTGCAGTTCAGGAAAACTGATGTTCCAAATGAACATGTTCCCCAATTAGAAACAGGGACAGCCTTCTGGTGGATCAGAGAGCAGGCCGAATCAATTAATGTACAACACTTTCAGATGAGTTATACAAGTGGCTTGCAAATGCTTTACTCAGTCTGTGTTTATTTAGCATTTCAGCTTGGGTGTGTACATTGTCTGGCTTACAGAGTGTTATGGCCAAAATCGTTGTGCATCTAAGGAAACTCCCAAAATAAGAGCTCACATGTCACATGCTGAAGGGGCAGCTGATGATGACTGGGTTTTATCTGCTTCTTAGTATCACAGTTTTGCAGATAAACCTTACAATGAAAGAAACAGAAAAGCAAACTTCCAAAACCTCATCTTTTTACATTTCCCAATATTTAACAAAGAATTTTTCCCTGCTGATTTTTCTTTCTTTCCTCTTGGCAAACCCTAGTTTTCTCTATCTGCCTCCCCGTCTAACAAAACACCAGCCAACATGACAATAGCCTTGTTTGTCAAAGGCATCATCAATTATGTTGGGGACGGTGTGCAGACAGCTCTGGCTCAGAGATGGCTGGTTATATGGGTCTCCCCTTGACAGCAGTGTAATGCAGAACACTTCACTGTGTATTAGTAGTGGCTGTCAGTCACAATGTATCACAAAGCATCCTCTTGGCTTTTACTCTCACTCCTACCCTAAGATTTTTGTTATCCTACTGGATGTTGTATACTGTAAAAGAGGGAGACAAGGAATAAAAAAAAATATGAATTATTCATGCAGCAATCTCCACTCCAGTCCTCAATAAATCTGTCTGCTCTCAGCACAGCTGTCTTCCCCATGTTATTAGACACAGATGTAAAAATGTAATATTGGTTGCAAAAATATGATCCCCAGTTATAGGAAAATAGTAAATGCTCCAAGTGACTCAGTGAACCAGGATGTATATCCCCTTAAACTTCTGTCTAATATTGCATAAGAAACAGCTATGGGCAGACTGATGAAAGACAGACAACAACACCTTTTGAATCTGAAATATATGCATGTGCATCTTTTGTGCATACAAACAAATCAGAGCTGTTTTTAAAGCATGTCAGATGTGGGGATTGACTCAGCCGATGATGCTTCTTAAATGAAGGCAGTAAGATAGACAGCTGTGTGTGTGGTCAGAGCTGATTAAAACAGACTGAACCAAGATGTGATCAGGCCTTTGTGATGTTACAATTATAAGTTCACTGCCTCTGCTCAGAAGTAAAAGGAAGAGCAGCAGAGCTTTTCAGAGCGTGTGCATGTGCATCTGGCTACATTTTAATTTTCAACCCTTGTGCTTGGAGTAAAAAACTTGTTTTCCTGGACAGCCTTTCTAATGGGTCTACATGCCTGCATTTTATTTAAGCTAAGCAAAGTGGGAGTACAAAAGAAGGTGCCATTTCAGAAGGATCCTTTAAGCCTCCAAATAAGCCACAGGAAAGAGCCAAGGATACAGCAGCTTTTCTAATCATTGGTTAGGAAACGATTAGGCTTCTGAGTCAATGCTCTCCTACAAATCTATATTCAAACCACTTAATCCCGTGTTGTCACCCCCAATAACAAGCAGGTGTGAGCTTTGCTCTGGTACTCTTCTCATGCCTTTCTTTTTCTTATTCTTTCTTTTTCCTTTTTTTTAATAAATCTAAACAGCGTCAAAACAAGGCCCTGTACATGACCTGGCTCTCATTCACCTCCAGCTGCTAGGAAGAAGAGAAGCAAAGGGATCAGAGGCAGGCTATCTCTGCAGATGAAAAGGAATAACAGATTCACACTTACATGTCAAATTTCAACCTATTATTATTTTTTTTTCCTCCAAGGGAATGTCTTTGCAGTCTCGCATTGGAGGGTCAGCAAAGGGTGGTTTGGATAGTGCCAGGACATCCAATTGTTATACAACTTTTTTTTTTCCTAGCAGTGATTAAGAGACAATGCTGTTCATTATTATGACTAATGCTTAAAGACTCTTTCTGGGCCTGGGCAGCCTCCTGTTAACTTTCTGGGAGCCTGAGGGGGCTGTCACAGCTGAACCTAGACTTTGCTCTGGATGGCAGAGCACTCTTCAAGCGTGCTTTCTCAAAGGGATTAGCACAGCATTTCATTCAGCTTTTTCATCAGATTTCCTTTCCCAGCTCAGTATCCACTGTACACATGGGTCAAGTTTTGATCTCCCATGGAGATTTTTCTTCTCTGACTTCAAAATTAGAAGCTGAGAACCAGGCAAAAATCATCCATTCACTCTGCTGTTTGCAGTTTATTATTGCTTTTCAGCTCTTGCCCAGCATGTGAGTTACTGACTATTGTAAGCCTAGAATGTTTTGTGTGGTTTTCTCAAACTGAGATGATGGCTTGGAAGTGGTACATGTAAATCCTGACAGATGTAATGGTTCAGAATTGGCAGTTCTGCTTATGATCAGTAGGCCAAGGTTTGAGGGAAATGTACCTGGTCTGATTGTCATACATATTAGCAAGGTTAAAAAAAAACCATGCAACAAGAGTTTTTAGGGTCACACAAGCTAAACAATTTGCTCACCCAGATTATGCTTAATAGCAGTGCAGGTTTTGCAACATAAACGATGGAGAAGAGAGCCTCTGTTACAAATTGCATGAAGGCTGCACTAGGCTTAAGGAGCTGATGTTAGTGGCTCTGGAGGTAAAATCTCCCCTCTATCAAATTAAGTCTGTTCTAACCCAAACAGTTGTGCCTGTCTACACTGATGTTTCCATGTTTTCTGTCACTGATGCCCCATTTGTTTCTATGCAAGTACAAGCATTGTGCACATACAGTCTACTGTAAAACTAATGTTATCTAGAGTGAACTACATGCCCTTATACCTGAATATCACAAGCATTCATGCATGACTTTACTTGCCTGAAGGAGTCCCACTGACTTAAGTTATGCACAGATAAGGTCACACTTACTTATTGGTAATAATGCTGAATCAAACCTGTTAGATTCATCTCAACCAATGGAAACTCTCTAGTGCAGGTTAATGGTCCAGAATGGCTCTAAAGTTAGGGAAAATAAATAGACACCCTTTAGAGGGCAATTCACCTTGTCTATCATAGACATTGGTGTTAAAGCACAATAAATCATCCCTTAGACATCCTACTGCTTCTGCACTGACTGTACACAGAATCTGGAAAAGACATTTAAATTTCAGGATGTCAGCAATCTAGGCTTGAGTGCACACAATTACATTTGAGGTCCTGCTGCTGGTGGAAGCACCCTCCCAGGTGAAAAGAATGCTATTGTGGCTGACTGGCATGATCATAATAAAGTTCTTTTAACAAGGTGAATTTCTGCCTATCCATCTGAACAGTTTTTCTTTTGCTATGCAGAGTATTGGCAGGAGGCACTGAGAGAGGCTTGTAACCAGACCACAAAAGATGCAGAGGTAGAATCAAGGTCTGATTTCACCCAGGCAGACCATTCTAGGGTTTCCCACACAGGTAAGCTGTATATTCAAATGTTTTTTTCCTCTCTGCTTTTCTCCTGTGCTCCTTGACTTTAGTGGTTATGTAATATTGCATATGTTGCTGGTTTCTATACCATCACCCTGGTATTAAACACAAGCACTTCATACACAAAGTCTTGCAGATACTATAAGACTGAAAACTAATTTGGCATAAAATTCTATTCTCACTTCTGAGCAAATCTGTTCAGAATAAAAACAGGACTGGAGAGAGGCCATCATAACACTACAGCATATGGGGTAAATGAGATAAGCTCATCCCAACCCAGGGTTAGGATCAGTGTTATGTCAGTGTTGGTTGGAAATTATGAAATCAAAGAGAAAGGGTTGTGTGTAAGTCTGAGCTAAGTAGAAAGATACTCCATTGGAAAGAATACGAACGTGCAGAAATATGGGATGTGTTGTGCATGCTTTAAGCAGTGTCACAGGCCATTAGGCTCAAGGGAGAGGACTGTTTGTATCCTGAGTGCTTAAGAGAAATCTTGATGAAGACCAAACATGCATGAGTATAAGTGACAGAAGCTGATGTTCCCAGTGTTGGCAACTGATGTCTGAGTTGGAGGGAAGGGAGACTATCCAAAGAAGAAATGAATTTATGTGTATTCTTGGATACAGCAATTTCCAAATAAATACCAGATGGATTAAGAAGTGTGAAATTTGGCAGGATACTCAGGAAATATCAAGACTAAGAGAGATTTGGGCTCATTATGGCTATGTTCCAGACTGGCTGGATGCAAACTACCTCGATCCAGAGGTTATAGACTCATGTTAGTGCCTGAGTTACTTACTAACACATCCTGCTGAACTGTTAATGTGGCAATTAATTTGGGCAGAGCACCTAGAATTCAGAGATAAGTCTGAAAGCTCTGATTCATCTGTTCCAATAGGGATGCAGTCATTATTGTATACACTGATGCTCACTGTACTGCACAGTCAAATGGAATTTAAGAATATCTTTCGCATAGGCACGCCATCCACTGTCTTAAGAGAGATGCAGAAGAAGTAGTTAAATAAAACATGCTTCAAATGAAAAACAGAATCACATTATTTTAAATGCAAGCACAAGAATATACTTTTCATCAGAATGTAATGCACCAGGGAACTACAGCAGCTATCATAAAAATTGTGATACCATTGAGGGCTAGACACAGAAAATCAGGAAAATGACTTCTGATCAGAAAACTATGGTCTAGAAATAAAAAAACAAACGAAGAATAGTAATACCACTAATTGCTTCCATAGTAGTTGATTCTTTTAGCGAGCTTCCACCATTCACTTATCTTCACTGAAGGAACAGAATCACTTACGTTTGCAGACCTCTGCAGAAGACATGGGTTTCCCTCTATCTCTGTAATACCCTGGTTTGCACCTCTGACACCGATGTCCCTCTGTGTTATGCTTGCAGTTGTCACAGACTCCACCACTGTGTTTCCCTGATGCCAGCCAAACACTCAGATCAAAATGGCAGCTGTCAGCATGGTTGTGACAGCGACACTCTGATGGGAAACACAGAAACGTACTTCAGGCTTATCTAAGAGGCACAACAAATGATACTGTTCAAATAGTGTAATTTCCCTACTGTGAATCATGGAGGACATATATCTGAATGTAGCACATATTCTTTGCTTGCAATCTTTGATATTTCTTTAAAAAAGAAATCACAATTCCAACCCAAAGAACACCCAACCAAGAAGTTTAGCTGCCATATCTTTACAAGACAAGCCAATCTGATGGGATCATAAGTTGCATAAAAAACCTCAGAACACTACAATTTATGCAGTCACAGCTAGAAGACTGCCTGCTGGTGGAGTGATTGCTCACCCTGACTCCCTGGATCATTAAGCTCTCTCCCACTTACTTTTGCATTCATTTGGTGCCCCAGTTTTTCCATCTCCTGGCTTCCAAGGCTGATCATTGTATAGCGGTGCGCATTTCTCACAGTGGTCCCCTGCTGTATTGTGTCTGCACACACACTTCCCATGGACCTGTTGGGGTAAGAATACATTCAGATAGCAACAGGCATTAACGTGGTGGAGTATGCCCTACAGCCTCAGGAGGCAGAGGGATTTCTGCACTGGTCTCCCACAGCTGGGAGCACTATTAAGAGACCAGCAGAGACTGGAGCTCACCTGTAGTGTTATCACACTAGCAGTAATGAAAAGGCCCAGTTAAGCTTTGGACTGTGTAAAAACGTGCCTTAAAGTGGTCTTTAATGTGGGCCTCAATGTGGTGCACAAGGTTCTGTAATCCTGAGCTACTTCCAAGAGGTGCAGACACTTGTACTGGGAGTGGCAAACAAAAATCCAGAATCAGACTGTTCCCTCTGTGCACTGTGGAGGATGCATAGCACTGTAACCAGCCACCATCACAGCTCTGCCACTGCACAGTACACAAAAAGCAGAGGCTGAGATTTCATTTTGACTGCGGTGTGAATTGAATGTAATCCTTTAATCTCACCATTAATGTGAGTTACGCTTCTCCATGGTCTTTCCTGAAAGTCAGACTTCCCCTTCGCTCTCCTCCCCCAGCCCCATCCCATGTAGCAGGTAGCTTGGGATGAAGACAGAAATGTTCAAAAGAACCCTTGCATGAATGCTCTCCCCTGCCCCCAAAGCCATCTCCCTGCAGCAATTTGCTCCACGCTGCCCTGGTTTTTAATCCTACCAGACCAGATATGTCATGTAGCTAGCAAAGGGAATAGGCTGCAGCTGATGCCATTGCCCCTCTATGGCCAGCTGGCAGATTTGCTGCTGCACAGAGCGGTTGGCTGCTTCCTCACGGAAGACTGAGCACAGACTTCAGGGTATGCATTTCTGTCAGGGCTCAACACCAGTAAACCTCAGGAGGATACAGCTTGTAGCACATGATGTGATGCCTCTCCAGACCTTTGTCCGGGAAAGTCATCCATGTTCAAAGCCCTAAATAGGATGACAAATTAGAAACAAACAATAATACCAATAAGCAACAATACTGGGCTTCTCCCCATTTGAGTTTGGTTCTCCAGGCTTTTTAGTTCCCCCCCTCCCCCCCACGGAGAAAGAGATTTAACAGCAATGATTCCTTTTCAGAAGCCACAGAACAGGAAAAAGGACCAGGATTGGAGAAAAAGTAAGCCTGACCCAGAACTATTTGGGGACACTATTTTTTAGTGTCCATGAACTATGGACTATCAGAAGTTTACAACTCATTCCAAAATGGACTAGGACCCACAATTTTAGATCCAATCATCCCTTAATTTAAGAAAAAATGACAAATTTTGTAATGAAATACACCGTAAGTTCACTTAAAAAGAGAGAAATAGGTATACAAAATAAACATTTATTCTATATGAAAAAGGAAAAAAAAAAAAAAGCATGAGAGAAATAGAGATTGTACAGCTGGGAAATGGCAGAATTAAACTATGCAATCTTGTTTTAGCCTTGAATGACATGATCAAATATTCATTATTCCACAGGACCCTGTGCTTACAGTGCACAGCACAGATGGTGTGAACACTCACGAACAATTATTCAGAGCAAATAGGAAAGTTTAGTCAATGAGAATCATCTAGGAGACTGCATTCTTAAGAGAAAATAGCTAAGAGGAGAGTGCAACAGGAGGTGACACTAAAATACAGAAATGGGATCAAAGGAAGAGAGAAAAACAAGTAGAAAGCTGAGTTGTTTCTCAGACAAGAAAGGTGATTCATGGATCTAAGTGGCTATGACTAAAGGACTAGTTAATGGGAGAGAAATCAAGCTGTGAAGAGACCTCTTAAACTTACACAAGAGGTGAAATAAGGATAGAAGAGGCAGCAGTAAGAAACAAGAGAAACAATTTGTTCTTTTAGTGAGGAAGAGATAGGAAAGGTAGCCAGGGATTGAAGTCCAGGAAGGAACAAGAATGATATGTAGGAAAATGTCAGATAAATAGGAAATGGGATATCTGCTCAGGGAAAGAAGAATGTGAGAATCAGACTCAACACCACAGCTGCAGGCATGTCTCTCACTGTTATTCCCCGCTGAAATAAGCTGTCAGCTCTCAGGTGAGTCCACAAAGCAGGTTGTGCTCTGTGCACAACACGAGACCTCAGGATCTCACTGGAATTCAAAGATGATCAAATCATAGTAGAGAGAACAAAGAAATACAGATTTAGGGGGTACTACACTCATGTTTTAATTTCTTCTAGAAAGCAGGGTTGAAGTCCAAGGCGATTAATGATGATTGGATGATTATCACAGAAAAGCAAGGACGTGAAGGGATGTGGAGCTACAGGGTGACCATAGCAGAGATTGTGCTCTCGCTGAGCACAGTGTGGGTAGCAGGGAGCTGGCATCAGGGTCCACTGACAGCCCCAGACACATCACGATCAAGGTAATCAGGGCTATTCAGGAGGAGCAAGAGACAGGCCGAGAAATAAACTCACGTTAAGCTGAAGTCTGATTAGTTTATTTCAGGGATTTACATGACTACATGTAAATGTATTGGTACAGCAGGTGAAAGATTAAGATCCAAGAGATCTGCATCTCACATGTCGAATATTTCACTTTAATACTCAATATGTGACACCACATCACTCAATGCTTACTGATCCTTAGATATGAAAATATTTAAGCCTGTATGGGTTTTTCTGCAGTGTTCATAGCTGCAAAAATTTAGTACTTGAGAAATAATACAGAATTTGTTTTTCTAACACCTCTCTTCATCTGCTTCCCCTCATTACTACGCTAACTCCTGTTGTCTCCAAGCATGGTTCCCATTTCTCAGAGTGTCATTCTGTTAAGAGTTGTTGGTCTGACCAGTTTGCTTGAAGCTGAGCAGCGCCTTCCAAAACTGCAAATGGATCAGGGAAATAGGTGCACTCACAGACAGGCAGTCTGTGTGATCATACAAACTACTGCATTTCATAAAACCAATCTGTAGCACTGTGTGCTCAACCTGTAATGGTTTGTGTTCTTGTAGTCCTGCTTTCAGAATGCTTTCAGCCAAGGTTACTCATGTCGCTAATGCACGTGATGAGCTTCAAAAATGAAAACTGTAGCATTGAATCCTAATATCCTGCCTGCATCAAGCCTCCATTTTTCTAATCAGTTTTTGCAGGGGTTCAAAGTTGCTGATATATTGGCTGTCTAAGGATATTGTCAATCCAGGAAAGGAACACAAATGTTATACTATGTTCAAGGCACCATCATTAGATTTAGCAGCCACTTGAAAGCAAATTCTCCTTTTGTGTCTTGGTACAGCAGCTGTATTTTCAGACAGCAATTTCATGATATAAAACCTTTGGGGGCAATCACAATTTAAAACATTCTGCTTTCCTTACTGCTCCTTTCTGGGTTACCACTTTTTGCATCATGCCCTGAGTCATGTATAAACTGGACTGTGGAACTAAATCATATTTTTTAAAAAGTTGTTTTTTTGTTTTATTTTTCTTTTACCTTGGCAATAATATTTTTAATCCAGTTTAATTCCCTGATCTGACTCACAGCACAGTTGTGCTGTTACAACAGTCTGGTATTGCTGCCAAAGGCTTTGATTTGTACATTTGCCACCTGAGCAGCTTGAGTCATGACACAGAGGTTATGGCTTCATGGATTTTAATGCCAGAATGATCAGTTCCAATCTTTTAGATCAACCTGCTACACAAAGCCATGAATTTCATCCATACAGTTTTTCCATGGAACTCAATAACATCTGGTTGATTTATTGTGAATAGTGTAGAGCCATATCCTGCTTTTGTACAATGGTTTAAAAATTATATCTGGCCACCTTTGTTTACAAACATTATTTCACCTGAATTCTGCTCTTCAGCTGAGGAAATAAGTAGAAATGTTCCATCTCTGTAATACCTTTTTTCTAATCCTTTTTTTAAACTCTGTTCAGCCTAAAATAATACCTCAAGCTTCCTGCTTTCTGATTGCCCCCTTAGTTTCTTCTACCTTTTATCCTTTCTGTAAACGTTGTGGTTGTTGCTCTTTCTCCTGAACTATTCTCAGTCTATTTTATTTTTTTCCTAATGAATGAAGGTTAAATTTGGAAGCCTTCCAGAACAGAGCAACTGTTGCTGATTCGGAGAAAATGTTTGTCTTTGGGCTCTGTATTCACTTTGTGATGTCGCCAGAACAATTTTGGATACAGCAGTTTGCAATGACATCAGAGGCTGGTCCCTTACCTGCTTTTAGCAAAACAGTCCTTTCTGGGTCATTTTCAATGGTTAAATACAAGACAGTGCATCCTTCCCCTCTGTTTATCTCACAGCTCAAATGGGCTCCATTGTATCTCTAGATGCTGTGATGTATCTGTGCAGATTTTCTCTATCAGGTCCTGAGGAGAGCACATGCAGCTTTTAAGAGGCCAAATAAAACAAAAAAATACCAAAAAAAATACTTTGAGTTTGTCAGGTTCTCAAGTCTTAAAAAAAATAGGTGGCTTGGGAGTAAGTCCCAGATTACAGTCCTTGCTATGGGTAGGTTGATAGTTCAAATTCCTGCTCTAATCGGGAATGAAAAAAGCCATTATTTTCCTATGTCACTTGGTTTCTGGGGAAAGGTTTAATAAGTGCATGTGTCTGAAGACTGGTACACATATGGGTGCTTTCTGAGGGAACTGAATTTCTGGCTTGTACTTGGTCACTATGGCAAATTAAGTCCGAGGGAACTTGGCAGGGGGAAGGAGAGCTGGGACGCCACCTGAGACCATACTGGGTTTGGGATCCACAGCAGAGGGTGAGCTAACTGCCACAGTTCCAAATTCACTAAGCAGGTAATGGTGAAGAAAAAAAAAATCTGTGAGTGTTTAGCTGAATATTCAGACTGGCATCACTAAGCCCCTATCTGAACAGCAACAAAGGAACAGGATAAATAGACCGGAAGAGGTACAAAATCCACGCTTGATGTGAGGGGATGCAGCAGAATAACCTCAGCTTGGGACGGTTTCAAGACACAGCTCCATCCTCTGCCTGATTCACCTCTGGCTGTCCTTAGACACAAGCTTGGCTATTATTCGCCCACATTTTGCTCTGTTTTCTTATTGCGTTCTTCCTCAATGCTAGCTTGATTTTTATTCATTTTTGGGCTGAGCTGTCCTTTTATTTTTACCTACAGTGCCAGCAACTCCATTATTGGTCTGCAACAAACTGCATACAGGAAACAGCTGTCACACCAAAGTGCAACCCCTGAGTTACAGCAGATCACTAGATCTTGGTGATTGTCTTAAGAATGGAGAGACCAGAAAGTGAAATGAGGCTTAATATTGTAATAGGTGAATACCTGAATCACTGTCTGAACTTAGATAGATTTCTGATGGTTAAGCCATAGTGATTCTAGGGCTGTGTAATGAAAAAATCTCCACCACTCTCAAAATGAGCCTGTGAGCTCCTCTTTGAATTTTTACTTCTGCATTGAGTGAACTTGGCAGCATGCATAGCTCCCATTCAAGTGAAATTATGTTGAGTAATGGAACAGATGAAGCCAAGAGAAAAATAGTTTTCTGCAACTTCTCTACAGATGGTTGCAGTTTGGAGAGTGGGGGAAGGGCAGGCCTGACATAGCACCAAACCAGCCAAATTTGTGAGGAATCTGTCTGACAACAGGGAGAAAAAGGGAGAGAAAGTCCATGATTTAGCAGAAAACTTCTGCATTGAAGGAGATTAATTCAAAATCCCTAATGGGCACAAAACTAATCCCTAGATCCCTTCCAGCACAGTAAAACTAAATCAAGGAAATGTATGTAGGATTTTATAACTTTTGTCCTGAATAATATGGATATTTTTTTAAAATCCTCTGAAAACTTTCTATGTATGTTGTGTGCACCTGTCTCCAAATCACTTAAATGCAAACTCCACGTACTCACAAGGTACAGCTCTAGAAATATTTGCTTAAGTCACTGGGAGGTTCTGTGGGGTTGAGTGCATTGGCTGAAAGGCCTCGAATATCTTGGTAAAGGACTGAAAACTTTTGTTCTGGAAACACATGGGTGAGTTGAGGACAGAAACAGCATAGGTGTCTGTTCACAAAGACTTAATGTGTAAGGCCAAACAGAAGCCTGTGGCTGTCATATCATAGTAACTTCCTAGCGTTGTGGGCTGTCCAACTTAACTTAGAAGATGTACAATGTGTTGAGTTTAAATGAAAGACCGTCAGAAATGTGCTGTACTGCAATGATGGAGAAGTGTTTGCAGAAAGCAGTGGCTGATAGCTCTGGGTAAAGCAATTTTTTCTTCCTCTCACACACACACACAGATTCTTGAAGCTTTAACATGAAAAGCGATTGTTAAGAGAATTGCAAGGCATATTTTACCAGCCCTAGGATATATTTACAAGTGTTTTCAATCAAATGTTTCTACTATCAGAGTTACCGTGGTTCTTTCACACAGACAACAGTAGCAGAGAACATAAACTCAGTGATTAAAACAAACAGAAAAACACTAATGAGAGCAATTAAGTGATAAAGTGCTTTTAAATAGCTCCTCCATTGATATTGCTTCTTATAAAGCTGAGTTTAAAGGCTAATAGTGTCAAATAGGAAAGTGTTTGCTATTCAAGAAATAAGGGATAACTTGCTACAAGTGATATGCATATTTGCATAGAAGGGCTTCCCTGAGACCTGATTCAGGAAAGCACTCAGGCGTGAGTTCAAACACCATTTCTAAATAGGCATGCTTTTCTGATTTCGGCTTTAGCAGTGGTAAAAGATATTCCACAACAGTAATAAAGTGCAGGAAAAAACTTGTTCACTTTATAATTGCAGAATTCCTGCTGGCTGAACCACTGTGTGGATCTCATAATCAAAACTGTGGTTATTCTCAAAACCATTCTCAAAACCTCACGTTGATGGTAGGGAGGCCAGATGCTGCGGTGGCAAACCACAGGTTCTTAGTAGTGCTCATGGAGAACTTGCACGGACATCAAGTTAAGCACACTGAGCCCACACACCCAATCTTCAAGAAGAGAAGTAAAGATGCAGTATGCCATCATATTCATTTTCAGGGCACACCAAAGAAGCCAAATTAGCTGTCTTTCATAAGATGAAATAGCCCTCACAGACAACTCAAAAAGACAAGGGTGTTGATGTTTTTGGTTGGCCATAAGCTAGCTCCTGGCAGTAACAGAAGTGTTACTTTAATATGACAGTCTTCAATCTCTATGAAACAGCAAGAGAACAATGGGGTATATAGGAAAGATCCTGTTTAGATTTATTCAAGTATTCTTCAGTTAATATTCCCAGTGGCTTTTGTGAGAATGTGATAAAATAGGATCTTCTGGATGTGACCTACAAGAGAAGTCTGAATATCCTTTTCTGACTTTCTTAAAGTAATTGAGAACTCTATTTCTTTCATTTAGAGTTATGGCTTTGAGGTCTATTTTCCCCTAGGAAATTAGGAACTCACTGAAGTTATCTGCAAACATTAAGGAGAACCTTTCCATGATGCTCCCCATCATCTTCCTGATCATCTCTGAACACAAATATCTGAAACTTTCTCATCCACCCACATGTTCTAGCAAAGTTTCTTTCAAAGTGCCTTCATCCACTGTGGGTAGCAAAGATGTCAGTGAGACCACTGTGTTTTCATGAAGTTCGTATAACTCATGGCCACTTTTCAGTCCATAATTTATATGATCCTGTGCTTTTGGATCATTATGGGCAGAGCTTTAAGACCTTGTTCAGTTTTAATTAAAAATATCTATGTATGTTGGCCTACGCATCTGTTTCTAGAATTTATTCTACATGATCTAGAAGTTTTTTGTTTTTGTTTTACTTCAAACATTCCCTACACTACTGGCATAGCTGGTGTACACAGGCTAACCTTTTTCTTAATTAAACCTACTCTTTCTGTTGCCATCTGCAACAGAGTGAGTGCACTTCCAAGCAGCTTTGTGCTAGACATCACACAGGCTGGCAAAGCTTGAATCAGATAATGTGAAAACTTCATTGGGGGATTATCAGTAGAACTGCACAAGATATTTGAAGAGGATATAATATTTGCAAGAGTATGACAGCCAAGTTGCCTAGAAAATCTCTGCAGAAAAACAAGTTTTACCTTATGTAACCTACTTGAGACCAAACAAGGAATCTCACTTAGGACCAGATCCTGCTGCCTCTGAAGTAAGTGGAAAACTTCCCATTTGCTTCATTGTGGAGGACCAGACCCACAAGGAGTCTAGTTTGTCTGTATAAATAGGATAAAGAAACATCTGAGGCAACTTGTAAGTATTTCCTGGCAGTGAAGGTACCGAAAGGTAAAAAATCCTAAAGCTTTTGTCGACAACATTTTAAACTACATTTGCTTTCCTCTGTCCATAGTTATTTCTCATGCACCAGAAAGATAATTGTGAAATGTTTGGCAAATGGAAAGGAATTTGGTCTAGATTCAGTATTCTGTCTGTGTGCACTTTCTGCTTTGTAAACATTGCATGTTCTGGAAGCAACCCTGGACTCAGATAAAATACATTATCGAAGCAGATTCTAAACCTGAAAACTGTTCCTGACTTTGCTGGAATTCAATAAAGAATCCATGCACTACAAAGCAATACTTGTATACCCTGCAACAGCAGTATGTGGGACAGGAGTACTTCCCAATGATGGAAGACGGTGCATTCAGGTGGACAGATCCTAATAGTTGTTTCCATTATAAGGACATATTAATGCCCAACATTTAAAAGAAAATGCACCTCTCTAGTTTCTGCAGCAAAATGCAATGTCAATAGAAAATTTCCTGCACTGACAAAGGAGCTACCTGAAAAAAAATGAATACTACAGGTTGTGAAATTCAGAATTCTATCCTTAGCTATCAAAAGAAGCTATTTAAGTTGGGTATGGCATCTGTGTGTCTCTTGTCTTTGGTGTGAGGAAAGAATACAGAAGATAAGAAAATACCACTGTTTCTAGCAACAAACTCCAAATTCAAGATATGTTTGCCCAGAAGTTTCTTGCCTATTGCTTATAGTTCCCATCTTCATTTCCCAAAATCTCTCTTCTGTCTGACATGACATTCTTGGTAGTAAATAAGGGAAATAAGATCTAGATAGATTGCATTGAGGTGGCTGCATAACTCATTACCAAAAAAGAGGACGTCTGCTGTCCAACTAAGGGATCAAAGGACATTTCCATTGTATCCTATGGAAGAAAGACTACATTATTCTTGCTCTACTCAGTTTTTGCTAATGACCTATGAGCAAATAGAGTATGCAGAACACTATTTCAGATTCCAAGCTAAAGTAATTAAATCCTGTTTGGAGGTCAATCTGACAATTTGCATTTGTGTTGTATCATCAGATTCCATGATACCATGGCATCTGTGATGGTAATTGTCATACAGCTGCATTTCTTCTTGGCATCCTCTATCAAAAATCTAGAAGAGAATGGATTGTCATGTCTGAATCGACAGATCAACAAATAAGCTGATGATTGGCAGATCATTTAATAGTAATACATCATCTATTCCCTCCAAAATGGAATTGAAAAGTGTTGGTTTAAAATTCTCAAGAAATGTGCTTTAGTCTTCTCCATTATTTATGCTCGTATAGTGTTAGTATAGCAATGGTACCATTATTACAAATGGAAGAGATTTTGTTCAAGATAAGAAAAGCAGACTTACAAATGAGCACAGTTATGTATCTCCCAAGACTTAAATGCAGAATGATCTCAAGTTTTGGGCCTATCCCATGGCAAACAATTACAGGACTTGTTTTTGTTTTTGTCAACTACAGGAGAAAAACAAAAGAACAAACATCACGTGAAGATTCTGAAATCTTAAGAGACTGAGACTGCTATTACTTCTGCCTTTCTGTGGTCTGTATTTTTCCAGCATTTTATTTATGTACTTGAAAGCAGACAAGGAAACACAAATCTGCTCTGCCTTCATGCTGTGATATCACCCACGCTATCCATACAAAAAACTGTCTTGAGACTTTCTCTGCCCGTGTATTTGTTAAATATTAGATATGGCCAGCAGAATGAGTCAGTGTTTGTTTTTAACATCTCTTTTCTCTGTTCTGCTTTAATCACTATGGGAAAGCAGAGCACTGTCCATGTCTCTACTAAGAAAGGAGAATTACAAGACGAGAAAGATTCCTGTTATAAAGTAGTTTGGCTGATATGAAATGTATCATTGGTGTTTTCCAATCAACAGCAGAGGCCTTTTCCTTCTGCACATAGGCAAGGATGTTATCATACCATAAGATGCAGAGTTATATGCTTACCTAAATGCCCTCCTTCTAGTGGATTTTCTCTGTACAAATGAAAGAAAATAGCAGTAAAATAATATGATCAGCTTTACTCCCAGCTAATGTGACCCGGGAAGTAGAATTTTCATTTTCAACCTCAGCTCTCTGGTCAGTACGAAAAAGCAAAAAACAGGGAAATATATGGTATGAACCTTCCAGTCATATCAGCAGAAAGAAAATCAACTTCTAAGATCACTGGGGGAAAGGGGACAAGAAAAAGTCACCTTATTTTGGCAGACAGTGAGAAAGAATTTTCAAACTGTCAAAGTGAGAACAGTTACTGAAGGATGTTGTTGAATCTCTTTCATCAATATTAAAAACAAAACAAAACAAAACCAACAAAAACAGTTCAGCAGGCATTCACTTGTGAATGGCTGAATGGCTTAGGTATGCCTGATAATACCTTAATGCAAGGTCTTCTACCATTGTCTTCTCCAGTCCTCATCTAGAATTCTAGAGGTAGTTAAAACTCTGGAAGGCTTTTCTCACTTCCTGCTGCCCTTGAATTCCTGATTAGACAAAGACTTGATAATATCTACGGATAATATCTGTGCCTGTATTGGATACTGAGATGCATCCACCCCCTTGTCTCCTGAGACATGACTCACTCGTGAAACGCGTTTCATCAAAACTGCTTCACCTTCTGCCCCATGAAGTCACTGATGGCACAAGAAGATTCTATTCCCTTGTGATCAGAAGAGAAAAAGATCCAGCCACAGTTTACAATGATTATGTCAGTAATACACACAATATTTTTGTTTTCCTCTTCTGATGGGCAGTGTTTGTTCTTCTACCAGCTGTATTCATTTAGCCTGTTATTCATGTACTTGGTTTCACCATGTGTGTATTTAACAATTTGCAGCGTGGAGGATCTTTAAACAGTTTTTCTCCACACATTTTGTCTTATGTGGGTCTATATTAGTAGTTATCAGAATCTGATAACATCTAAATGTTAAAATACTGTAAATTAGCTCTGTACCACAGATGGAACAGATTCAGAAATGATTTTGCAAATATTGCGAAAGTCATACAGTCCTAATTATCTGTTCAATATCTGCATCTGAACCTAGAAAACCCGAAAGGAAGACAATGAATACACATTCCAGAAGAAAATAAACCAAACCATCCATCAAATGGGACAGAAATTAGCTGAGGATGTACTTCTTGGGTCTATTGGGTACACCAGGGACTAAAAACATGAGGGTTATTTTGGCTTTCAAAACCCATTACAGAGACAGATATCCTACTGGAACAGTGACATCATTGACTAGTTTAAAGTAGCTTGAGCTCTCTCAGTGATGTATGTGTTTTGACAAACCTGGATATTTGGTTAGCATCATTTCCCTTTGACCGTTATTACACTCCTACTATATAATACTTGCAGCTAAATCAAAACATAGACAGCAGTAATTACCAACAAATAGCAACATCTAAGTATGCATATAAATACTGAACAGGGGACAGTTGTGTTGTTATGGAAGAATATTCCTATGAAGTTTGGCTTCTTTTTATTTTAGGTTCTAACAAATTTTAAGCAAATTGAAGGATACTAAAGTCTACTAAATGAGTGAATGTCATGAACTCACCACATTCTCCACTTCTCCCGTCCTGTTGGCAAGTTCACATTCTTCTGCATGCCCATTGCAAAAGCAGCTGCCCCGGATGATCAGGTCGTAAATAGCATAGTGGGCAAACCTCTGAGGTTTCTCTACCAATCCCAAACCACGGCATGGACATTCCTGCCTTTTTAACAAAAGGAGGCGAAGGTTGGTGAGTTTCAGGAGATCTTGAGCCTCAGGACTGTAGGGATCTTCAATCTTGTTAGATGGAGTTAAGGCACGATAGATCACCTGAAATACAGAAGGTATACACTCAGGAGAAGATGTAGGAGTCTGCACATGCAGAAAACATTTGAGGTGATGATCAGGAAAAAGTAATAGTTCTATTTAGAAAGTTCCACATTAACAGTTGTCTGGCTGTGAGTGATCCCTGAGCACGACCACAGTTACCAACCAATGGCCCAGCCACAGCAGGTGACTGTACCTGCTTTCATCCCATCATACATGAAATAGGAAACCAAGGCTTACTGGCATTAATACAACATTAATGCCATCCAAATTTTTCGAAACATTTTAAGCACATGACTCTACCACGAGTTTCAGAGTCAGTTAAACTAAGGCGCTAAGGAGATATGTGACAGAAGTGAGAACTGTGACCACACTTTTGGCATAATCCCTTCAGCCATGCACTAGAAAATACAAGTTGGCTTAGGGTGAATAGGCATTGAGAGAAACCAGTTTTCAAACAAAGCAAGCAAGCCAGTTTATTCATTGGAAGAGAAGAAATAGCTACACTGCAATGAGCTCACAGGACCACGGGGCTTTGTGCCTACCAGCTGTCTGCAAGTAGTAACTTTGGGTTCTTTAGCCCTGTCTTATAAGTGGTGACAGTCTCTGCCTAACTCCATCATGGGAGTGAAAGGTTTGTTTCCATATGGATTCCTTATGGAAACCCAAATATGGGTTTATTTTTCTGTTTCTTTCTTTCTTAGTTGGTGTACCAAACAATTTAAACACTTGTAGCATATAAAATGTTCTTTTTGTTCATAGGAGCCAGAAAAGAGCTTGTGGTACATGCTTGAAAGAGAATTCTGTTGGATGTTGATGGCACGTGGGGAAATAAATCCCCTTAAATCAACAGGATCAGTTGCCAGGCTCTGCACAGAGCTACACCTGTCAGTAATGCAGTGAAGGCAGCAGTACATTTCCCACCTCCCTGCAGCATTTTCTGTTTGGTTAGCTCTGGTCTTCCCTTTAATTCCCTCCTCTTGTACTGTCAGCTGTTTACAAAGCTACAGATACCCACATTTGTGAGATCAGAGGTGTCTTGTTTGATAGAGCCATGGGCAGTTTGCCCAGGCTGTGCAATGCAGGTGCCTACATTCCCCTGACCAAAGAAGCCATGACAAAATAGCCTAGGCCTTTCCACACCAACGTCTACATTCCCCCAGTCAATGGAACCATGAGAAAATGGCCTAGTCTGTTTTGTCCAGTGCCCAGCATTTCCTGTTATTGATGGATTCAGAGGACAAAGACCAAATCTCTTCTGTCCTTTCCCCTAATCCCACATGGTCTGGTCTTTTTGGGGGAAGGTAATTTTATGTACCTCCCTCTCCTTCTTCCGAGTCCCTTGTGGATCACATAGAGGTGGAATGGTTTCTCACAGTCCCGAGCACCTGGTGATGTACAGACACACATCCTCCTACTGCACGGGTGAGCCAATTCATCCAAGACAAAAGCAGTGAACTGAATAGAATTGCTCTGCAGACCTTCTAAGCTCCAAGATCTCAAAGCAGGTTAAAAGCTAACTACTGTGACATTATTGGCTAAAAGTCCTTGCAAAACTGTTTTAAATTGGCATAAAATAGAGGAGACAAGAGGTAAGGCAATTGTAACCAGTTTTTATAAGCTCCATTCTCACACCTGACTTCCATGTCTGTGGCATCTCTTCAGGAGAGTTGCTTTGATATTTGCTTAGAACTATCAGTGGTATTTGTGAGTAGGGATATTTATAGCTTAGATGTCCCATAGGAATTGCAACATTTATTTAAGAAAAAATGAGTATTCCATTCCAGTTGAGGTACAAGAGTTTGCTTGTATGATTAATTCATGACATATTTCTGTCTGGAATAAGCTCAGCAGTGAGGCTGGGTTTGTTCATCCTTGTCTCATCCAAAGAAAGATTTGTTAGATGTTAAAGATCTGATTTGGGTGGCATAACATTTGTGAAATCTTTTGGGAGTGGAAGTTATAGATGTTGTTCTTGAACTCAGCATTAAGAAATTAGATGTGAAACAGCCAAAGATATTGAGGAGTTACTTAAAAATATTTTGTGTCAAGAGAGTTAAAGTGGTTTTGGTTTGCCAATCTGAGTCAGTTTAGGTGAGCTGCATTTTGCATTGAAGCAGCACAGTTTTAATAAGTATCAATAACAGTTTTACATATGTATAAAATTTGGAAATTGAATTTTCCCCCTCTTCATAATTAGATTGATAAATTTAGATTAATTAGTAAATAATAACAATGAAATAAAATTAATAAACTTAGATTAATAAACTTATATCTGTGAAATTCTTTTAGAATACCTAGATGCTCAATGCACGTAGAATTTTAAAAATAACAACAACAGGTCAAAGACAAGAGTTTGGCAGTCGCAGTCATTTCTACATAGATGTTTGAAAGATCAGATTAGATATAGATCTAAGACTTAATGAACCCATAGACTCTTAAGCTGTGGGAAGAGATGCTCCATCTCTCCACTGTGTTATTTATTCTTCTGTTTATTTCACCAGATTTTATTTTGCTTTCCGAAGCCTATAAGGGACACGTGGACATTTGGCTTATGCCTTTTGCCTAGCTTAAGAAAAACAGGATGCATTGTTCATCTCCCAGAGATATCTTGCAAATTTGCAGTCTTCCATTATATTCAAGTAAAAAAGATTGAGACAATATTATGAAAAAGAAATATGTACTAATAATTAAGATGCAAGCTCTGAAAAGAGTTTCCCAGTGATATTCATCATAAGGCCATTTCTCATTTAAGTAAATGTCTGTGTGGTATCAAGCTTCATGGAAGTTCCATTCTTTTTTTTTTCCTTTTTTCTTTTTTTTTTTTTCTTTTTTGCTGTTCTAATGACTGGTCTAAGACTGTTCTAATACCCCCCAGCCATTTCTCTTAGCATCTGTGTGTAGTTTTCATAAAAGTAGCATAAGCACAGAAGAAAATGTTGGTGACTGTCTGCTAAGGGCTGAACGACTTAGGCACAACCTGGAAATATTTCAGTTTCCATGGAAATGTGTGATGCGCCTTTATGGGCTCAACCCTCTGTGGAAATACATCCTAGATCCTGAGTTTCCCTATAATCAGGGGCTGACACTGGAGCTGAATGCTGAGTAGGGCATTCATGCTTATCAGCATATCTGCTATCAAGCGCATATTTGTCATTCTCATTTTCAAAAGTCAATCAGCTACGCCTCAAAAAGATGGTCACTACCCTGTCCTCTCCTGACCTTTCCAAGAGCAAGGAAGTTTGGAGAATGCTGTAAGTGTGCAAAGCTAAAAGTGACAGCCACTGTTAAAGCACTGGTTTTGTTGCATGCAAGTTGGCACAGCTTCACAGAGGGTGATGTTTTATCCCCAGTCAAGAGGTCATCTTCATTCCAGAGACAGTGTCTCAGATTTTTGATTTTTTGCCACATGTTTTGCCTCTCCATTCCTGATACAGATAATTCTGTTTTCTTAACCTGATCTTCCAGCCAGTATTAGTCAGAAAAGATGTGGACACAACAAAAGTTCCCCTTTGCAAGCTTATAGCCTAAGGTCAAGGAATATGAGACATAAATGGAGAGGAGAGCCAATTCATGGCCTCCTACAAAAGAAGATCCTTGTGCAGAACAAGAATTTGGTATTGCAAATCATCCTTAAGCTATGCTGATCATGTTGCACACAATCAGGTTAATGAGGTCAGAAATGTCTGCGTGCTTATACTAGGCCCCTCAGAAGGAAGCTGCAATAAAAACTCTCATCAGTCCTAAATCCTCTTCATTAAGAGATTTTCATGTTAGTTGATTTTGCTCATAGAGGAATAGTAAACAATTGTGTCTCAGAATTTTTCCTACCCAGTGGCAAATATCCTCTGATCTATTTGATGGAGCCTCTTGGCTGAAATTCTTCCATCTTGTGGAACAGTAGACTTCACTGCACAAGTAGTCTTTTTTTCCTGTTTTGGTATAGTCTGAAGCACAAAGAAAGCCTAGGTATTCTCTTAGCTGTCAGAAAGCTCATTCCAGTGATTCATGGGAAAGAGCTTCCTTTTCCACATCTGCCTCTTCTGTCCTTCTGTAGAATAAGACTTAGTAACCAGTACAGAATATATTATTTCTTTCTTAAAGAAATAATGATGCATGTGATTTTTAAAAGGTATCTGATATAGGTAAACCTGGCTACTTTCAGTACAGTGGTGTCTTGAATTCATTCTGTCTTTTCCAAAACAGAAAAGGCCAATCTCCCTCTAATTTACATTTGCTGTGAGGTTATTCCAGTAATGCAGCCAGTGTGGCATTAATATTAATATTTAGGCATTGCTGCCAATACGATGATGGGAAAGACTGCACAATCAAGGTTAGTGACAGACAAAGCTGAAGACATGTGCAGACGTTTTTCTTTTCCACAAACCAATGGTTTCCTGTAGCTTCAGGCTATCTACATATACATAGCCCTACGTCTATGGCAAGTTTTGTAGGGAGAAACAGTGTCTTTCATCGAGCCAGAAAATGTAGTCAGAGTGCAAAATTTAGTCTGCTGGACACAACAAACTTCAGTTTACAGTGTGTACAGGGAATGGACAACATTATCTCTGCTCTACACAACATTCCACGAGGATCTGAGAACACTTCCTTACTCACATACAACGCAGTGTCCTTTTTCATTATGAGAAAAGATTTTTGCTCTGAAATGGCAAAGAGGGATGAGGAGTTCTGTGATGCAGACAGCTCTACTAGATTGAGACCTAGATTGAGAACAAAAATCTCATTTCATTCTTCTGTCATGGAAAGTTCAACACCAAGTTACTACCAGTGTCAAGCAATGTCAACCAATCAGCATCCTCATGGGAGAGCATCCATTTCTCCTCAGTAGAGCCACCTGCCTCTTTAGGCCTTGGCTGAAACCTTACACATGAAAGGACCTAGTAAAGGTGTAGTCTCACCATGACAGTGGTACGTGAATAACAACAGAGCTAACAGTAAGCGCTCCTTAGCCAGGAGTTCGAAAGTTACAATGGATTTCTATGATCTGTAGATGTAGACAAGCATTTTTTTTCACAGTTGAGACTTTAAAAAAGTCATGGCTACAACTTCACTGAGCTTCTATAAAACAGAGTGAGAAGAAAAAATGGTTTGATATCTGCTGCCTATTATGTCAGGAAATGTAGAAGTAATGCACAGAATGCTGTTGTGCCCTCCTGACTGGTTTGCAAGGTGCCAAATGTCTCTGCAATGGCTCATTAAAACCAGGTCAGGGCAGGACACTTGGTGCCCTCCTGAATTCACTTGCACGGATGGGAATCCTGGACTGGTCTCACGTCAGTTCAAATTCCCTTCAGACACAACTATTTGAGCCCCTTAATTCTTCCTCCAGGGAAGCAGGGCCTGGCAGTGCTATCTGTTTGTTTACACTGCTGGTGTTAACTGCTTCCTCTCAACTTGTCTCTGCTTTTCATCTCCTCTACAGTTCAAGTTAAACGAAATGCTGAACAGGCTGCCCTAGTCATAACAACCGGGCACTTACTTTCAGGACTGACTAATCCCTCCTGGAATCTTTTCCGGCTGAAAGTCAGAAAAACATCATGCAACTCTTAGCGGACAGCCCTGATGACAGACAATTCACTGCCATGCAGGACCCTATCCTGATGTCTCAGCTACCAGGAATTCAATCTTATGAGGCACTGAGCACCTTTCTTTTTAGTGACCCACTGCTGTATGAGATCAGACTTCAAGAAGTCACTGAAGCCTTAGTGGTGACCTCTTGAATTATTGATGTTGCCACTTAATGAGGTATGTGTGGGAGGGGAGGGGGATCCTTCTTTGTTTATCAAAAGGTTTGGCATGAATATAGTAAAGGAAAAGCCTGAGAAAAGACAGCAAAAATTGTAGGTGGTTGGAACAGGATCACATACATTCCACTTAGAGTGCTGGCCTGGTTTGGTGTCTTTGTGCAGGTGGTTCCCCTCTACAGTAACTGTTTTCAGAAAGGCTCTGTGAATGGAAAAAGGCAGCAGAGATCTACAATGTCCATACAGAGGCAAAGACCTTTCATAGGGTTGGCTGTGGCTTCTAACAGCTTGGTGGCTTTTGAATCAGATAGAACTGCATCCCATCACACCATGTCTTCATCTGACACTCACAGAGCGTGTTTAGAAGAGTGACTAAAGTCTTTTAACTACAAAGCATGTCCACTCATTTTTGATAAAAGACACTGCTGGGGACTTCTGTCCTTAAAGAGGTCACCACAGGCTACAAAACGGAGAATGGACAGGTCTTCTGCAAAAGGCACATTTAACATGTTGCCATAGAAACCAGTTACCTAATTCAGCCATACACAATTCTTCCAGCCCCCCAGTGAATTCCAGTAATGGGTTTATTATATCACACTTCATTGGTGTCATCTGTCACACAGACATAAATGGATCAGCCTTTGATTTAAAACTACCCTCCACTAGCCAGACCCAATAGTAGAAGTGACTTCTTTTGGATTTTCTGGCTAAAAGCAGGTCAGTGTCAATGTTATACCCAGCTTTGCATGCTAATGTCTTCCTTTCACGCATGCATCATCGCCAATGGAAGAGAACATTTGTTTTCATTTCCTGATATTTTAGTTTATTAAAAATGTGCTCTTAATTTCTCAGATCCTTGACTGCACATGCTGTCAGGATGCAGGTTGAAACGTTTTGGTCCCTATTTCCCCCAGCTGCTGTTTGAACTGTAAGTCACACTAACGACTCATACAATGTTGTGATCATTTCTCCTTTTGTTTGGGCCAGAGTTTTGACTTGTTTTAGCTGACCTGAAGGTTTGTTTTAGGCTTCAACCTCATCTGTTAGTCAGAGAAACTGGAGGCTCCACTGTACTACCTCTACACACCGCTTTCTTGGAAATAAAGACTCCGTACCATGCTTATTGGGTTATGATAAGCAAATGGGACACACAGAAGGCCTTGATTTTTAAAACCAGTTTGACTGCTGTACCCCTAATTAACTTGACCTGTCAAGGTGTGATTTGAACCCTTTACATGATGGCTGGAGCCAGCTGTCAGTGTGAGCTGGCCCTGACTCAGCTACAATTTGGAGACAAAGATGAAAAATTGTATTTGAACTGGCAAAGGCCTGTGGAGACGCAGGTTTTTGGCATACTCAGTAAAAACAAGGACTTCTAGAGAAGAGTGGCAAGACACCAATGTATTATGCTCAAGTGGCTTGCAGATGAAGACCAATGAAAAAAATACTTGCAGAGATTGGAACATGCTTTGTAGTTTGTTTCTTTCCTTGCTGCAATTCAAAACATACTGTATATAGTATTACAAATGATTAAGGAAGCTACATGTCTAGTACTTCTCCTAGTTAATGGCGGGGCTGCTAAGCTGAACTGGTGAAGTTTAAATGAATGGGTGTCATTCCCACTATTCACTTTTAGATTTCAGCATTATATGACTTTGGGTGATTATGTTACCTGTATAAAAATGATCTATGAAACACATAACATTGTTGAGGGTGTGTGCAAATATGACTAATGGACAATGATGAACAACCTAGAGAAGTAGAGGGTCCTTATTAATATCTAATGGCGACAGTGAATGAGGAAGGAATAGTTGGTCAAAACTGAGTTTGAAAACTGGATCTCTGGAAGCAGAGCAGGAAGTTTGTAAGACCACCATAACCAGTGAGCTAATAGTGTGGGTTTCATTGTGGCTGAGAAACAAATACTCAGATAGATATCCTGTGAATTCAGCTAATGGAGATTTTATTGGAAGAGAAGGACCAGAGGAAGTACATGTTTTGTAGGCAACTGGTAGAGAATAAATTGCTATGACTCCAAGGTTTTACTTTGCCAGAAGAATTAAAATGGGGAGACACAAGACCTGAGATTCTAGCTGCGAAAGTGCAGGAGCAAGGAATATAATAAATGTTAGAGTAAGTGAAAACTGCAGAAGGGACATTACAAAGTCATCCCCTTGCACTTCTACAGCGTTTGTTCCCCAAAGCATGATACCATCTGTCTCAGCTATGGCTCATGTGAGATGGAGATGTATGACCCTGACAAAAGGTGGAAGATAAAAGGATAATTTACAAGAGGAGGCAATGCAGCTTAATTTAATGATGCACTCTGGCTTTTTGTGACATTGAAACATCACCCACCTCAATGTATTTTGCTTCCATTCTAACCTCCTCAAAGTTTCTCTTCTGCCAAGTTTCCTGTTATGCCCCCAGCCTCTCTCAGTGATCCTGAAAGATCCTGAAGTGCTGATTCAGGGACACACATCTCAATTTATAGATGCATGTAAGTTACTGCAACACTACCACCTTCTCTGCTTCTGTCTACATTCTCAGTTCTGGAAGCCAACTGGCCAGAAGTCTTTTCTGTGATATGTCTCCTATAGGTTTTGAACTTCAGTGTTAGTAAGCTACCCCCTTTGCTGATTCCTTTTGTGCCCTGTTAAAAAGGAATTTGCATCTCTTTTGAAAGTGACTAGAACAGTGGCCAAGAAAAACCTGACTGTTAGGCAGTAGAAATGACTTTGACTTCCTCAGCAGAGAAAACTGACATTTATCTCAGGGCATTAATTAGCATTTCAGTTGAAAACAATTTTGATCATTTCAGAAGTGTCAGCTTGTGATGTGAGCTCCTCAGTTCTCCAAGGCTCATCCAACATCAGTAGCTGGATAGGTCAGAGCAACAGTAAAAAGAAGCAGAGAACACCGCATAAAGTACTTGTGGGGATTCAGCTTCAGTCCACCTCAGTTGAGAGTCAGTGCTCGAGGGGATGTGCTGGTGATACCTGTGAGATCTTCAAAATAAGATGCAAAATTGGGGTTCTGAGATTCATAGGCAAAGCTCCCTTGAGACTTGTAGTAAGAGTAGCAGTGTCAGGCAAATCTGATCAGGTATAATTTTAAATAACTAGACGCTGGCTTCTTGTATTTTCATTCACAAAAGAACTTGCTGCATCATACTGGTTATCTGAAAAGTCTAGTCCTCTTACACCTTTCTCATAGCAGTATTTCATGGATTGGTTAAGAGGACTCTGTAAAGTCTATCCAGAGCCTTAGAATCCATTCGGGTTTGTTTGCTGTGAAACAGTATTTGTCTTGCCCTCTGTTAAGTTGCTGTCCAGATGTCTGTGTGCTGCTTTGAAACTCCAACTCTCCATCCCATGGAGGAAGTGACCTCTGCAGGTATTCAATTCCAGTAACAATTCATTAAAGCATTAGGGAACGCTGCAGGGGTATGGCCTGTACATTTATGAACGTTCTTACCTTAATATTGTTTTCTAACATCTACCACTACAGCACAGATTGATTAAGTGTGCACATATTCATTTCAGTGTGGTTGCTGCCTGAGTTGAAAGAATCATTTTGACACCTGTAATCACAAAGGCTTGTGTTGAATGAATGTTTTATTATTTAATTTTCTGCCGACCAACTCTCGGATTTGTTTTAGCAGCAACACATGGTCTTAATGATATTCCCCAAGGTTAAGCAAGCACGAAAACCAACATAGTGTAGGGCAACAAGGAGATACTATATAGAGAAGGAAGAGTTGTTTTTTGTTTAAGGCCAAACCATTTGTCTCAAACACTGGATTCTACTCTTTCTTCCACCAGAATTGTCTCGTTCCACAACAAACCACTTCACCTTTCTGTGCTAGTCTTTCACCATCTGTAAAATGACAGCAGGACCCTTAATGTGTGCTGAAAATCTTTAAATAGATCCTGAAAATACTTCCAGATTTTCATTTCGAAGGCACAAAAGAGTAAAAAATCCTAATAGCTGCGTAGATTTTACACTGACGTGGCAAACTGTAATCTCTCAACAGGAGACATTTGGATGTATTTGACTTAAATGTGTTCTAATAACTGACTAGCAGAATTACTACTCTGGGAACAAGACAGTAGTTATATGATTTGCTCCAGATTTCTAATACACAGAGATGTTTTCCAGCTTTGCTGCACAAGTATTAACTCAGTGTCTCCTTACTGTTGTTTTTTCTGTCTCAATAAGTACACTAATTTTTCTTCTGAAGACTATTGGAATTGTTTGCCTCACACCTGAGCTTAATTTGCAGTGTGCTATTAATGCCAAACCTGTGCGATCAATTCAAGACATGAAAACCAAAAGGACTGTGACTTCTCTAAGGGAGAGAGAAGGAAGCGAAAAGATTCTGGTGAGGTTATAGGAATGTCTCTAATCTCTGAGTGTGCTTTTCTATCTCCTCTAAAAAAAGATACCAATCATAGTTACCTTCCTTCCCATCTAAATTGCTTTGAGATTAATAATGAATTAAAAGGGTTGTAATTAAACTAAGTATCTGAATGTAGAAGAAATGCTAAGTCAGGGCCTGAACAAGAGATTGAGCACCTAGTGGGAAGGCAGGGCCAACACAGGGGAGCTCAGGTGCATGCGATGCAATGCAATACCTCTGAGTGACTGGAAGGGTAGAAATGGGATCCAGGCCTTCCCAGACCTCATTTAAGAGTTGGCCATGGAGGCAAGGCTATCTTGCTGGATGTCCTTGTCTACTTGAGGCTTTCCCAAGGGTAAGCAGATTATTATTATTATTATTATTTCCCGTTGTTTCTGTGTCTATGACTACTGCATTTGGGCTTTTTCTCGCTTGCTACAGCCTAGGACTTTCCTACCCTTTTATTACTGTTGTGCTTTTCATTGCGTTATAGCATTACACTGATAACATCAGTAATGTTTTTCTTGGGAATTTTTCAGAACAATTGTACACTTATTTTAGAGGAAAGCCCTCTGCTTATTTAATTAGAACATTCATACCAAGGGAGGACCCTTTCCTCCAGTTTAGTAGTGAAGCCTGGCTACTCAATCCCACTTCCTATCTTATTTCTGGGGTTTATGGCTAGGTACAATGTGAGATGATACCCCTAGCAGGAATGGTTGCATTAAATGTATGGAGAAATATGTATTTTGTATGGCCTTTTGTATGGGAAAAAAAAATTTAAAAAAAAAAAAAAAGAAGATAAGAGCTTAGAGAGTGCTGTTCATGCCACCCTAAAAGTGATAAACAGAAAATTAGGTTCTACTAATGTAGAATTTTCCTTCAGTTGTTGTCAGCCGCGTTGTAAAAATAGGCAATGTTAATCCTATCCTCTGCAACACTCATAAAAGAAATTTAAGTATTTTCACTGATATTGTTTCTTTTTCTTTCCCTTTATTTCCTTAACATGAAGCTTTTGAGGAGGGCCCACCTTTCTCAGCTTACATGCATGGTATCTCTGAGCACATGCTTTCCAACCTTCACCAGTCTTGAGCTGCTTGACATTAAGCTTTGTCCAAACCCCAGTTGTTGCTTACCTCTCCTCTGGTACAGGGTACTGCATCTGAATATCTGGAAGTGCACATGGAGCCTTCCTCAGTGAGGTCATCCTGGAGCCCAAAAGTCGCAGTACAGTTGACAGAGAAATATTTGTAGGGCCTCCACGTCTGCCCATAGTCCTGGGACCTTTCCAACACCATCGCAGCTGGGCGAGGTGACTTGAACACAGCAATGACGTGTGTCAGGTAGAACTCTGTTTCAAAGTCCAGCCTAATTTCTTCCCTGTGCACCCCTTGGGCAGACTGCCACCAGGACATTGGGTTTGCAAAGAAATCATCGGTCATGTCAGCAGGGAGGTGGGAGTTATCAGGCTGGTTGGCATTGCACTTGGTGCAGCGAGGCTGCCCGCAGCCATGGGAGGCTGGATGGAGGATGCTTTGGTCTGGGTAGGAGCAGTATAGCTCTGTGCTGTTCTGCCCGCACGTGGTGAGAGTGCTGGGTGTCCTCCCTGTGGCGAGGTTTCCCACCGGAGGGTTGCAGGAACGGCCACTGCAGCGGAAGGCTCGTAGCCTCACGGGATCTGAGAGACAGACAAAAGAAACAGCACTAAGCAGAATTTCTCAAACAGCTCTCAAGCTGTAAAACAGGTGACTGTGCAAAGGTTTGGAGTCCTTGTGTGGGGATGGACATCCAAGAGGACTTCTCAGGAGAGCTACTTCATCCTATCACATGAAATTTGGGGGGAGTTTCTCCAAACATCTAGGTCTTGTTTTTAGGTGCCTGACTTGGAAATGGAGGTATTTAGGGAATAGCCTTTACCCACAAGCACTTAGAAGTCCTTGATAGCTGCTGAAAACCCAGTTGCATTAGTTAAACATGTAACTTAATAGACTGTCTTTTGTTTTCTTACTCTCACTCTAGTACAGCTCCTTATCTGAGGACTGACTCTATGCAAAACATTTATTTTCACTGTAATCAGAAAAGAAAACTGAATTGTACTCTGCATTATAGATACATTAAAAAAGAGATGATTCCTCCCTAGAAAAATTACAGACACTATTTACACGGGCAAACATGTGAAGAAAGCATTTCTCTCTATAGTTATGTCTTACTGACCTAATTTTGAGAGGTGCTGAATTTCTCACACTCCTACTGAGATCAGGTGAAGCTGCAAATGCTTGGCAGAGTTGAAAATAAAGTCTCCTGTTTAAACACTTTGACACGGAGATAGGTGAATGTGTTCTATTTGCCAAATTGGCAAATACTGGCAAGAAAAGTTTTGGTATTTCCAATGTATGCATTTACTTATTTCTAAATTATGAAAGGGCAGAGATGCTGTTTGGATATTTGTGTTTTGTGACACCAGATTTGCAGGTCGGCCCCAAAACGTTATTACCAAACTGGAGAAAACTGCATCTGTAATGACATGGTGCTCTCCCTGCAACTTAACTGCCTAGAATGAGTTAAAGTCTGACCTTGCAAGGTCATAAATCTAATTCAAGAGGTTGCAAATCAGGTGACTCAATGTATGTCCTACAGGAAATGACCCTTCCAGTGAAACATAGAATGACCATAAACATGGGCTAATGTAGGAGCAGTTCAAAAGTCGGCTACTAGTTCAAGATTCTAGCTGAAATTTTAAAATCCTTACTCAATTTATACTTAGTTTTTCCTAAGGCAAAATACAATTTCAAGTCTGGTTAGGCCAAAGAAAATACTTTTTAATTCAGTCTTACAAAAATTACTCAAATTGTGAATGTATTTGGGTGAAGCGGATCTTATTCTTTCCCAGAAGATTGTCTAAGGTGACAAAATGCATCCAGCCTGCACGGTGTTGTTTCTGAATTGCTTCTGTTCTCAGTTCCTCAGTGGCAGTTCTGCACAGGCAAGAAGAGTAAGGGATGAACATTATTCTGGAAACCATCTCATGTATTAAGGACTGCAGCCTTCCAGTACTTAAAAGGACCTCTTTAGACTAACACCACTGCCAGCACAGAGATGAATTTTCGTGGGAAAGGGCTTTCAGAAGTCAGCTTGTAAGAAAAGAGATAATGTTGATTCTATCAGTCCTGTTCTTTGCTCCTCATCTTCAACTGAGCAGTTGGTTCTTAGAACTACTAGAGGTCCTCCACCATGTCCTCACATCATCCTGGCTGATGGTGACCATTTCAGTGTATTTTCTTTCTGACTGTAAACTACTTATTCTATCTGAGGCTAGTAGAGATTGTTATTTGTAAGGTAGATAACAGATTGTTATTTGTAAGGTAGCTTGCAATTTCTCTGAGTATTTCGTTACACAAGAAAGGCCTTAGGTTTCCCACAAAGTATATTTAGAGCTTTCTTCTTTTTGCAGAACAATCAACACTCCAAATCCTTCTGCTCTGAAAAGTAAATGTCACTGAGTCATGCAGAGTTCCTAAAATAAAGGTAAATCCATCTTGCAGGTCAGCAAAAATATAATGACCTGCAACTGCATGTCTCAAGAAAGTCTTTGCAAGTGGCACTTAGAAACCCACCTGACCTAGTCTGACTTGTTCATGTCTAAGCTCTGGTAAAAATTACTGGGAATAAGAAAAACAAAGCAATTTCTATGTTTAAAGGAAATTGGATAGTGAATGATTCAGTTCAGTGCAATGGTAAGGTATCGTCTTTGCCTCCAGAGAATTTTAGTGGGACAGCTGTGTTTTGAACAAGCATTAGCTCTGGAACAGTCTGGACAAGAGGTCTAGATTGCTTAGTTTTGACCAAGAGTGGACTCATGTTACAAACATTATTGGGTTATAGATCACTATAATTAAAAGGAAGTCCATCTTTGCTGATGTATCACACTACGGATGCTTTCACAGAGTAAATGGTATGCTGGAGTTGTAACTATAAGAAGTTGCATCAGGGAAGCTTTGCAGACAGCAACGTGACAAAGCAAAAAAGGAATGGCTACTTTTTCTATTTCTCATAAATGGACTATCTGTCTTGTATTTTTTCAGCTGAGTCTGGAAAAGAAGGAAGAATGTGGTTGTATTTCTGAACAACAGTCACAAGAAGGCTTATCTGCATTGCCCGTTAATGCAGCCACATCCATAAACAGTTCCTGTTCAAACTGCTATGTCATTAGAAAAATGGGAGAAGAGTATCATGCAAATTAGTAGAAGGGAGTTTGAGAGAAGGAGAGATGTTGGACAGCAAAATCTGTAGTCGATTAAAAGCTTTGCATTTAAAGAAATCAATTGGCAGAACATTGCTTGGCAACAAGGATATTGCAGCCTTTCCATCCCTCGCTGATTCTGTGGAAACAACATGAAATTTTGGAATTTGGACAGGGAAGGGGGCTGCTGCAGAAAAGAAGCAGCAGCCAGGCAAAATGAGCAACTTACCCCAAGAGGGCTCACTGAGTAATTCTTAAACACTTAACACTTTGATCGTGTATTGGTGCTGCATGTTATTGAAGTTGATTAGCTTTTCCTCCGGCAGCTTGGCTCCATGAATGATATCATCAGTTTGTCCCTTTCTACTCTTTTAGAGCTCTATGGCAGAGTGGCAGGCCAGAGGCACCAGGCATGTGTTGTAAGAACGGTGTTATCTGATGAATAAGGAGCCATTCATTTCAAGGAAGCTCACACTAGCGCTGTGACGGGGACATCATTTCAAACAGGTCTCTTACTTTGGATCCTTGTAACCTTATGGATGTTGATTAAAAACATGTTCAGTTGTTTTTTAGATAGTTGGGTTTTTTTTACCCTCTGTTGGATATCCAACAGGAGAAAGGTCATATGGCATCTGAGTCAAAACTGATGACAGGGCTGGAAAGGTGCCTAATATTTTCTGAGTCATTTGAAGTGGGATTTTTATTCCTTTTCCATATGCAGAAGTCAGAGTTGTGTGTGTTCAAGTCACTTACAGTGAGACAGGAGAGCAACTTTCACAGACCTGAACAGAATGTGGCACCTTCTGCAAAGCTGTTGATGGAGCAGCATTTTCAGCATCCATGTCCAACCTTGATTTCACTTATTCTGCATCTGGTTAGCTTCTTAATAAGAAAAACTTTTAAAAGGTATTCTAAAGCTAACCAGCCTAGGGACATGAGTTGCTCAAGCTTTTATTAGTCTAAGCTCAGTTCTCAATGCTGGTGACAAGAGAATTGTTAAAACCCTTTGGTTCATCTGAGGCCAGCAGTGAGTTAGGCAAGTTGCCATGCAGGAGTTTCCAAGTTGCTACAGAGTTCATGTGAGGTCAGTAAAGCCCTCCACCTGCATCAAGCCTATGTGACTCCTCCAGCCTAACTACCCCTTTCCATTGTACTTAAACATCTCAGGATCCAATCTTGACAACTGTGCCTGCCTTCTCTGCACACAGAAGGCAGATATGGCTCTGCCCATAAATACTGTACTCCATGCACTCCTCACACAACTGCCCAGCAATGTGTTTCACTTCTGACCAGGACGGACCAACTACAGTGCTGAAAAGGGAACTGACTGCGTAGAGCAATGAAATACATCAAAGACATACTTCTCTGTACACCTGTCTGCTCAGGAAAGGCTGCGTTTGTTTCACACAGATGGGCTAAATACTGTCAGAGACAACCTTAATCTCAGCAATGCTGACAATGCCTCTGGGAAGACCTGTTAAGACTGAAGGTTGACTCAGGACTTTTAGCATGCTTCTTAAAAAAAACAAAAACCAAAACAAACAAACAAAAAAACCCAACCAACAACAAATAGAATCAAGAAAAGAATTGAAAACCAACAGGTAGCCCTTGTGCTTTTGTGAGCTGGTGGTTTGTGCGACCTTTTGACCACACAGTGTATATTTATTTAAAGTGATTGTGAATCCTTAGTGTCATCACCTTTGATATCCAATTATTTTGCCATTAATCTGTGTCCTAACACCATTATTCTGAGAGTGTGTAGCTCCATGCAGAATGCATCCACTCCCCTTAAACTCACTTTCCAAGTAGTCAGCTGTGGGCTGCATTTCCTCAGAGACTCAATTTAGTTTGTGACTTGGATGCAGAGCAAGTTCAGCTTGGTTTATAACAAGCTGCTTTCTACAACAGCATCAGCAAGTTTACAAGATGTCTCTGTAACCCTTCTGTGCTATGTGTCAGCATATGTATCTTATAGGGAAAGTCCCAGCCTGGGAAACTGATGAATGCCCAGGGTAAGTCATAAGAGCACAGAGGTACCACATCCTCCCTCCGATCATTCCCTGCAATGTTGTGATAGCTGAACTTTTTCCCAAGTGAGTCACAGGAGGATTTGGCAGGATTATAAATTTATGAGTTGTTTTCAGTTTTTACAAAAATAACTCTTGCACTTATGGAAACCTGATGTCAGTGTCATCAGAAAGGTTCTAACTATGCCATAGCCTGAGCTGAAGTCACCTGGTGTGCCTTTGGCTTTCAGGAACCTGCACGACATCTGAACACTTCAGTCACTTTAAAATCACCACGAGGAGTGTTGTACCTGTCCCAATACTCTGAGTGCACAGGTGGAATTTAAACCACCAAGATTCTTTGCCTTACAGAGTTCCCAAACCACTATCCCACTGGGATGTCACCAAGGTCATATTGTTTTATCAATGCTTGCTTATATTTTTTCTCATCTGACCTGCACAGTTCTTTCCTTTTAACTGCAAGGATGTGATAAATCATAGGAAGAAGAAAACAATCCAATGCTTTGCTTTCTTTCCCTTAAGGAATTAGTCTCCACCATAATCCAGTTATTTGTAGAACCCTGTGTAAATGCCAGTACTGCTATAGCATTCCTATATGTGCTCATTTGTACACCCACATATACACACACAACTTGCTTCTCTTTCTGTCCTAGTTCATTTTTTTCTCTGATGCTCATTTAATCCTATCCACTGCATGTTAACTATCAAAGCAGGGAGTACCCTGAATGAATGGGTTGTCTTGGATTAATGGTAATTCAGTGTCTCTGACTTTTAATAATGCAGAATGAAGTTACAGATAAAAATTCAGATTCCTTCAGTGGTGCTGTCCAAAGATCTTGTCATTTTATTCTTGTCCTGCCTAGGAAAGCAGTGTTTTTTCCTCAAAACAAATATCCAGCATATCTCAATCCATCCACCTCTTCAATTTTTCTCCCATCACAAAAAAAAAAAAAATACTTCTTAAAATTATTTTGAGAATATGTGAAACAGTACTTCCTATTGAAAGTCTTTGGGATGAGGCTGAGCTATACAGCAGTATATTGCAGATAGTAAGAAACACTTGTATACATTCACTAGCCCAGATTTCTTGCCAAATTCAATCTAAATAATGATTTAGACATAAAAAAGAATTACTATGCTTCACAGATTTGATTTCTATTCCCTTTCTACTTGCCCAGCTTAGGATAAATTGTTTCACAAATGGCAATATTGATTTATTTGACTTACCTGCTTCTCCATGGCCAGAAATAAAACATTCCAAGAACACAATCAGCATGATGCCTTTACGCTGCATGACTGTCAGTAAAATATCTGTCTTCAGTGAAGCAAAAATAGCTGCAGTAATCTACAGGTTTGGTGCTTGCATGGCTTTCCTGTGTTGTCTTTCTTTCCTTCTGCTCACCTTCCCCTCAGTGTAGGGGTCAAGGCTGCTGTCTCATTCTTCTTGTTTTCCTTTTGGATCGGGAGGCTTTTCTTCTTCTTTTTTTTTTCCCCCTCAGGGCTCAGATGCCTTCTGGGTGTCACCCGTACATCGCTTCCAATAAATAAATAAATAACGGGGAGTTTCGGTGCTTCCACCCGCTCCACGCAGCGGGCCGGGGCCGCTCACATCCCCGCTGCAGCGCCGGGGATGCACCATGGGGAGCTGATGCTGCGCAGGAAGAGCTCCGATCGCTCCGGGCTTTTGCGGCTCTTTGAATGCTATTTCGAAACTTTCATTTCTGCTCCTGGCTTTGCCGGAGCCTCCCCTACTCCTCACCCCTCCCGCTGTCAGTCGGGGTGCCGATAGGGTCCGACCCCTGCTTTGTTAGCGGCTCTGCCCCGGTGCCTTCTTTCCCTTTGCTCCCTGCAGCAGAGGGTTATAAGAAAAAGTGAGTTGTTGGTTGTTTTGTTGTTGGTGGTTGGTTTGTTGTTTTTTTTCCTCTCGCTAAGCGATGATGAGAAGCAAGTGCTCCTTTGGCTCTTCTCTCTTTTTATTTCGCTTTGCTTTATTTTAGTTTATTTCCGCTGTCACGGAAGCCGCTACTCCCCCGGCTGCCAGGGATTTGCTTCACACGGCGAAGCGTGCGGAGGGGCTGAGGGGAAAACCCGATCTCAAGGGCGGCTCTCCGGGATCGCGGGACCCCCCCCGTCCGTGCTCGCTGTGGTGCCCAGGGCGGGAGGGGAGCGAAGGGGCCGGAGGGCAGTCCTGGGGGCTCGGGGTCCTTCCTTCCCTCCCAGGGCCGGGGAGTCGTTCAAGTTTTCCCTCTGCCTCCCTTTCAGCCTCTAAAGCTCATCTCTAGCTCCTAACGGGGCAGTTCTATGGTCCTGTCTGGCTGCAGAGGGGATTATAATAACATGTGATCTTCCTTTTCTTTATATGTGCTTCTTTTTTTTTTTTTTTTTTTTTTTTTTTTTTTTTTTTTTTTAGGGTGGAGGAGGAGAATGGATCGGTTCCGCACCTCCTCGCCGGTGTTGGGCTGCTCCTCGCTGCGCTCAGACGCACGCGTTGTTCTACAGCCGCATCTCCTCCTCCTCCTTCAGGAGCCGGGCTGTCCGTGTGTGTGCGTGTGTCCGTGCGTGTCCGTGCGGGGCGGGGGCAGCCTCTCAGCCCGCCCCGGCCGCTCCTGCAGTCCCTTGTCCCTGCAGCACCCTCTGCCCGCCCGCCCTGCACATGACAGCCGCCCTGCAGCGGGCGCTGCCCGGCACCCAGAAGGGCGTGGGGACAAGCGAGGTGGCTTTAGGGTTTTTAATTGCTCGGGCACTCACGTCGAGTTTCTTTCCGTCAACGCAGATATGAGCTGGGACAAGTCAGGCAGTGAGGGGAATTGCGATTTTCTGCGGTGTCTGCCCTGGTACCTCCAGCACATCTGCCTGCCTCTGGTAGCACTGACCCTGAATCCCAGCCCTGGATTTTGTTGGAGTTGGTAATTCCCAATGCAAAACCTCCGACACTGGGGGTTAAAGTACTCTAGTTCTGATGCTCCGCTCTATAAATAATGTTATTAGGCAGTGAGCCCCTCCCACAGCTCCTCCAGCTTCCTTCTCTCTTTCTGGGGTGGGTGCCTCATCCCTGGAGGCATTCAAGGTCAGGCTGGATGGGGCTCCCAGCACCCGATTGAGCTGTAGATGTTCATCACAAGGGAGCATTCGTGGTGGAAGCATTTCAGTCTGTGCCTGGGGCAGCTCAGACAGATGGAAATGTGAGCATGCAGAAAGGGGCTGTGGAGGTGGATGTGAAGATAAAGGAATGGGGAGTGAACTTCACTGCATGGCAACATCTAGTCCACATAAAGGACTAGATGACCTTTAAGGGGCCCTTCCATCTCAAACGATTCCACGATCCTATGATTCTTCAGCTTGTAAGGCAGTGTAATAACATCAACTTCTGCTTGGTATCACAGAGGGAAGCTCAGTGGGAATAGTCAAGGTTATTCTTCTGCCCATGTGTGCATAGAATCAGACCTTGGAGAGAATTGCAAAGTGTGGATCGTAGAAAAAAGAAGGAAAGATTTATGTAAGGCATGGTTATTTATTGAAGTAGATCTCTCTGTACTGAAGTAGATTTTTCTGACTTTACCCTTATCTTCCTATTTTTATATGCTTTTGAATAAGAAAACCAAATAGAAAACGTTGAGATAAGGAGAATTTCCCCCTCCTTTTTGTCTTTGCCTTTTGTTTGAAAGCAGTTACAATAACATATAATCACAAAGCACAGTTCTCTGCCATACGTGACAGTGTATCCTTCAGAAGGTTTGAGTCTGCTGTGTGCTCAGCTCCCCTGGGACGTTCAGAGTTCTTTCAACTCCAGCATTTTCAGTGGGAGCTGGGGATGCACAGTGTGTCCTAAAGCAAAAGCCAACGTGACATTAATGAGCTGTCATTTAATAACCATGCTTTGTTCTCTTTGCTTGTCAATTGCTGCCTTTGTGGGAAAACACAGCTTTTTTTTTTTTTCCACAGTTTAGGTGGATTATGTAATGATTACTAACTGAAATGCTTCTCCCAGATAATTTCATCAGACTTAAGCTATGGCACTTGAGAAAAATTCCCTGGCCATGATTGTAGTTCCATGGATGTAATAATAAAGGTCAAGAAGCTCCTGTGTAATTTATACAGCAGCTGAAAACAGGGAGCAAAGTTCACAGTGCTCTTTAAGTGGGAAGTCAAAGTGAAGCATATTCATTTACTTCTGATGTCTGGATGGCAGCACCGTAAGGCTGTCCAGCTCTTGTTGACTGTGGCCTATAAAAGTGCTTTAAAACTGAAAGCTTTCATTCCTCTTCCCTATTATTGCCTGTCTTGAGAAAACCAGTACAACAGCTTAATACTACTGAAATCCAGGCATGCCTGTGGGCTAAAAGGAGCTAACATCTAAGGGGGAAATGTTAGTGTTATCCTTGACATCTGCTGTTGTCCAGGGGATGGACACCTGGACCGCATCTGAGAACAGCCTAGACTCAGGGTGCTCAAACAGAGATTGTCCATCTTCGTGTGTGTGGACACTGGCATGAATGAGGTCAGTTGTAGTTGGTATCTCAGCTATAGAAATGTGGAAGCACAATCTCTGTGGTGTTGGGCAAGGTTTGGGCACGGCTCCCTGTGGGAACTGGATGATTGGGAAAGTGACCGACTGCTCTCATGGCTCAGTGCAGCTCCTGCTGCAAAGCACCCAGAGAAGAAACTGCAAAGCTGTGAATCATTCATTTGGGGGAGGACAGAAGAGCCAATGGCACGGCACAGATGGGGTAGGTGTGTCGCCTGCACTGCTGGCCCTCTGTGCTCCACAAGCATTTCCAAAGCCAGAGGACGGGCTGTCATCTGTAGATACCCCAGAGCAGGGTACATCTCAATTGCTGTGCATCTTGCTTGCCTGCAGCCCTTGTTCTCCTCTCCTCACGCCTCTCCACCTTGCCTCTCCTTTCCTCCTGTATTTCGTTAGCAGCCATGATTAGCCTGAAGGAAATCTGTCGTGGCCTTCCTCTAAACCCTTTGCCTGAAAACAGAGGTCGGAGGAAAGGAATACCCCATGCACCTGTGAGAACCCCTAATCTCACTGCTCAGGAGAAAAAGGTAATGTGGGGTTTCACGAGGCTCACTTCTCTTCCTTTCAGCTAAATGCAATGGGGAGCGGCATCAAATGCTTTTCTGAGTGTGGGCAAATGTATTTCCTTTCTGTTATAACTTCAGCAATGGGACAAAATACTGGAAAATCTGCTCTTTTTCTTTCTGTCTTTCTCCCTGAGTTGATTGATATGAAGATCTGCTGCACAACAGCTTGTATGACTTAAAATGCCTGAAGAGGCCTTAACTTCAGTGCTGTCAGTCCAGAATTGTTTTTTATGAATTTATGAAGGCTGTTGCAAAAACACTGTGTATTTATGCTAACCCCACAAATACAGTAAACATGAAACGTGGCGAATTGACATCTTGGTACAAGTTACTTATCTACGTGTTTGCATAATGACCCAGAGATGATTTATTTGAACCAGTGGTCTGAAACATCCTGGAATTGAGACAAGTTTATAAGGAATTGAGTTAATTATTTGTCTTACGTTGTGTAATTCTTTTCCAGTCTCTTTTTGTTTAAATAGTTTATGTACACACTAAAGCAATCATTGCAGTATTTCATGTTAGAGATTTAAAAAATATATCTGCAGCAGAAAATAATGGTTGGTGGGTAGAGATCCTTAGGGACTGTGTTGAAGAGAGGATGAGGGTGGGTTCCTTAGCTTGAAAGCCTGTGCTTCATCACGTGTCATAGCTGACAGTGTGATTTTCTGGTCAGAACACAGAAGTTCCTCACCCACACTGAGCTGCGTGCAGCTTTCTTGCCTTCGTGGCAGTTCCCCCTGGCATTAGCGCTGAAATTGTTTTGAAGCCCATTTCCAGAAGCAGAGGAGAGCCCATTCTCCGGGTAGGGAGAGGAACAGCTGTGAGATATCCGGAGAGGATTTACTCCAATGTCAGGAGCATTCGTGGTGGAGGCATTTCAGTCTGTGCCTGGGACAGCTCAGGCAGATGGAAGTGTGGCTCGTGAGCATGCAGAAAGGGGCTGTGAAGGTGGATGTGAAGATAAAGGAACCGGGAGTGAACTTCACTGCATGGCAACAGATTGCCAAACATCCCCATTTTGTTCCCTGCCTTTGCTCAATTATTTTGCCCCATGAGGAGTATACTGCAGCATAAGGAGATGGTATTTCTCTCAGAGCAATGCCAGACCTTACTGTCTACCTGAAGAAACGCTGGTAATGACAAAGCCCTCACTGCTTGTATGGAAATTGGGATTGAATGCCCCCAAAGCATTGCAACGAGACAGTGGTAGGCTGCTTTTCTGGTCCCAGCCTACTATCTTACATCCTTCCCTCAGCTCTCCTTCTTATCTACCACATGTGATAAAAGGTCATGCTGGCTCAGTTTTTTATTAGCCTGTTAAAAATTTAAAAGCTTCCTTTCTGATTTACTTTACTCTTAATCCTCCACCTTCAACTCTTAACAGGGTTAGAGGCTCAGCTGGTATTTATTTTATATCTGAGAGGCTGAATCTCCTTTTTAAGAAGTGTTTTGTGCTTAGGACAGGTTGTCTGTCTGCAAGGTGGTTTTAAAGTCTTGAGACAGGCTTCCAGATCTTGTTGGCAGTATGTAACACTGAGCACATTGCGAGGCTTGTCTTTACTCATAACACTGTGTTCATTTTCTAATCGAGGCGCTCATGAAAGCTTTGACAGAAGCGAAGTTAGTAATGCTCTGCTAATTTCCTCAGACTAGGGATCTGTCCCTGTGTCCACATGCCTTCACTCCAATTTTACCCTTTTTCACAATAATAATGCTTAGCACTGCTCTTTTTTTACTTTCTTAGGCTTCCTTTTTTGGCTACAATAGAAATCCTTTAAGCAAGATTTATACATTTCTGCATGTTTTGGGGCTTGCCGAAGAGATATACGATGCTTCCTACCATATCAACTTTAATCTCTTTGGATAAATCAAGCCATTTCTCAGAACTGATTTTTGTTTATGTTTCCTGAGTCGTCTTTCTTCTGCATTCTTTGCCTGAGGCCTATAGCAGCCACTTCTCCCTTTCCCTCTATGGCTCAGGAAATCCCAGTTTTCTGTTTCTCAGCCTCTGTATCTTTATGTAAATACACTGCAAGGAAAACAGCCCTTAAATATTATGAGTGGTGCGTCCTTTGCAGAACATTGAACTTGGTACTCACTGGCATTTGGTACTCACTTGGTACTCACTGGCATTCTGTTAAAGCAACCTGGGAAGAATGCACACTTCTCAGTGTTGCAAAGAATCAGAAAAATCCTTATCCATGGGCCCCAGCCTGTAGGATGACTTGGCCTTGGGCCTGTCTTGCCTTTATTGGCTTGCCTGGTGAACTCTGAGCCATATCTCATCCTGGTAATCATCACCTGATCCTAACTTGCTTTCCTGGCCTCACCCCAAGCTTGGACATCACCACGATGAGCTGATTTTTTAGAGGTGTTGAGCAGATAGGTGCCAATCAGACTGCTGGCTGAGGAAGCTACAAACAGGAACACCTACAGGTGAAATGCCCACAGTCTAATATCAGAGGGGAACATGTCAGCTATGAGTACAATTAATCTTAAAGATCACAGTAGCGTTTCATATGGTGCTTTAATGAAACTTAAGGAATAATGGCCAAGTGTTACTTTTCCTCGAAAGCTTGATGATCAGTCTGTTTGAATTTGCTCCTTAAGTGCCTTTCTCAGGTTATTCAGTTTGACTCAATAATGAATATGCAAAATTCTCCTTGATGCATATGCCAACTGCCTTTTCATGAAGCAGTCAGGCTCCATCTAAGCAATTTTAAGAGACCCAGTGCTGCTATTGAGAGGCTGCTTCAGAATCTGTTATTTAAATTCTTCTAATTTCAAGGCTACATTTCTTCATGGCTAATTTACAGCCATTTATTCCTCTCTCCAGCTTTTCCCTGAAGCTGCTTCCTACTTTGACACTTATCCTGCAGTAAGACAGCAATCAAATGTCACCTTTGTTCTGTTAAGCTAAACAAGGCACAGTCTTAGTCCTCTTTTATAAGATCAGCTCTCTATTGTCTGAGCAACCCAGGAGCCCTTCTCACCCCTCATGTAACATTGAAGTTCATGTTTCATTAATGTTTGCATCATCAAAATTCAGGTCTGTGCTAACATGGAACACTAATAGGACAGGGGCTCGGTCTAAGTGTATTTATTTGAAAATCCAGGCAGATTTTGCCTGCTTGTGTTTTTAGAGCAAAAAAAAAAAAAAGCTATTTTTCCTTCAGTTTCATTATAACTCAAATAACAGATATACTGATCAGAGACTAGGTGAGCCTTGCCAGAATGGAAGCAAAACACTTTCATCCTGATACTTCTCTATAGCCAAAAGGCCAAATGTAGAAGCACCTTTTTTCCCTTTTCAGTGTATCACTGCTTTCCTTTTTGTTATTACAAGAGATATAACTGATTTTATTCTCACTTCAGGAATTTCTTAGAGCTAGAAACCTCTGTGAAGGCTGCCTCTGAGGTACTGACTTTTGAAGTCCCCTTGTATTTTGTCACTGCATGGATATAGCTGGGATTTTTGTGTTTAATGAAGTTTTGAGAAATGTCTACTTACCTAGCTGGAGAAGAATAAGGCAGTAGATCAAAAGGGAATTTGCATTTGCTTGTCTTTTAAACAGGTCTTACTCCTTGTCATTTTCTGGGTGGAATGGCAAAGCTCATTTGCAAGGATTGCGTAGCTGAAGTGAAAGGGTCTGTTTGCCTGTTTGGCAGCAAATATGCCAACAAGAACATCTTTTAGTATGGATTGTTTTTAGATTCTGAGATACTGTGCTACGTTGGCTGAAAGGTGTGTGAGACCAACAAGCTCAAATGGTGAAGGGGCTGTACAACTCTAGCCCTAAGAATCAGAGTACAGTCACTGAGCTGAACAAAAGACTTTGTAGCCCTTTTCAGGAATTCTTATCAGGGTGTTTTTTCCTCCCAGAAGAGCAATCAGTGTGAAATACCCAGACTGGATGGTTCTATGTGCCTTTGTTCTGGATACCTGTTCACTGTGCTGCAGGCTGCCCCTTCACTTCTTGCACTGAATATTTCACAGAATCACAGAATCACAGGGGTTGGAAGGGACCTTCAGAGTTCATTGAGTCCAACCCCCCTGCCAAAGCAGGTTCCCTACACCAGGTCGCACAAATAGGTTGGAACTGACAACAGCAGGTTTCATCCTCAGCCCTCTCAAACTGGGCTTCCCTGGTCATAGTGTAGGCTGCTGTCAAATTTGGTAGCAAATTTGATCCCATCCTCAGCCCCCTTTTAAGGGCTGTCTTATCCACAGCCCATAAAAATCAGCCCAATGAAGAGATGAAATGTATGAATCTCTTTGACTAAGAGTCACTTCCATAGTATTGTCATATATCAAGGAATTTATAAGAGTTTTTAGCATCTTCACATGAAATTGGCATTTTAAAGATTACAGAATATTTGTTATCATTATGGTTTTAATCAAATGGAACAGAATACGGAGACGTGACTTAAGAGACTGTTACTAAAAAGAGTGATTTATTTATGTTTTCGTTCATCTGAAAGGACACACGGTACTTTGCAATGTAGAACTTTAACAGTGGATAATATCTTTGAAGGTAATGGGAAGGATGAGCCACTTACTGTCATCTGCAGAATTTAATTCACTGTCTACTAATCACTGTAGCTAATTTAGAAGTGATGTTTGTGACTTCAATAAAATAATGTATGCCATCATACTATACAATACATTAGTATGCTGCATGTATAACGAAACTTCACCCAAGAACATCTTCCTCTGTAAGTCACATAATTCAGGGCTAAGGTCTCTTGTTTGAATTGAAGGTACAGTAAGGTCTTTGGAGCCTCTGGGAGTTCAGGATCTCACAATAAGGGTTTCTGAACAGTGCTTTTCTTGGTAGTTCAGTGCCCTGTAGCACTGCAAGAGAGGATTCATCCCTGTCAGACGTCTGTAGGTTTGTGCATTACGTATCAAATCTCCAAGAGCTTTCCATGCAGATTTGAGGTGAGTGGGAAGAGGTGGGTTGCATGTGTACGTCCACTGAATCTACAAGGAAGGATGGAGATGGGTAGCTCCCCTGGCGTGGCCTTTTAAATTAAACCATCCTTGTGACAGCTGGCATAGGTTTCCAGCTGAGTCTAAAGTTCAGGGCCACCCACTTGCCTCCATTTCTCTTTTAGCTTGGTTACTGTGTCTTTTTTTTTTCCCCTGACAGCTCGCTTTGCGCAATGCCCTACGTTATTTCCCACCTGACATACAAAAGAAGCTGGTGCTGGAATTTGCTGAAGAACTCAGGCTGTATGGCCATATCTACATGTACAGGTTCTTCCCAGATATTGAGATGAGGTAAGAAGTGAAGGGTTCATGCTCAATTGGATGTCCTGTCTGTCTTTAGACAGGAGAGGTATGGTTTCCACTGATTGCTAATGTGTGTCTTCTGTAAAGCTGCATTCTTCATCCTTCAGCTTTCATCCTATTTTCTGTCTTCATGAGAGCCTCATGGACTAGCAGGGAAACAGACTGCACCCTTCTGGTTAGGTGCTGGCAGGGCTGCTGCAGTCTTGATGCTGGGAAGCTCAGCACCACTTAACACAGGGAAGGGACTGAATGAGATCATGTGTTTGGTAATGCCAGTTGAGATGGCATTACACTGAGATGCCATGTGCTCTACCCCAAAGCAAATCTTAGAGTTTCCAGGGACCAGTCACTGTTCAAAAATCTGATTGCAACCTGGACAGGAAGCCTGCATTAGGCTTGAGATGATGCTAGTTGTCATGAACCAAGAAGTAAGATCAGTTGAGTGGATGACTTTGGGATCTGCTGTGAGTGACTGATTATTTGTCAGTCTCAGAGAAGACTTCCTGGGCTTGAAAGAGAAGCAGCACATTTTTTCCATGCTTGGAACCTGTATCTGACCCTGTCTTGTAATAGGCAGTGCCTGTTGATCTCGAAGCATCACTTCATTACAGATCTAAGGAGGCTAATGTTTGTGAAGCAGAACACTTTTGTAAAGGGCTGCCAGGGGCTAGCTTCTTTTTTTAGACTGATTGATTCCTTTTTGCATCCAGCAGGGGCCTGGTTAATGTCTATACAGAAATCTGAATAAGCAAGCAACAAGAAAGCACTTTAATTTCCACAGACATCCATGTTTTTGTGCTGCCCACAGTCTGGGGTCATCTCTTGCAGAAATCAGCTAAAGGGATGACAGTAAGAGAATCTGAAAGATACTGCAGAGCTGGACTGCAGAGGACAGTAGTCCTGAATACAAATGAGGACACCTTCTGCTCTCAGCTTGAATAAGACAGTCCACCAGCTCATTTCCATCACTGGCATCAGTGATTCTTGACAGCCTCAAATATTTTCTTTGTAGTTTGTGATGATTTTACAGCTCTCCTTTTCCAGTAGATTCTTACAGTCTCAGATTAAGATGTATCTTTTGTTGCCTTAGTCTAGTCTAGTAGTATTTGTTTTTGTTCTGCTTATCCCAGGGAGCACAGTCCCATTTGGTTCTGTTCCCCACAACACCCTTCTCCCCATATAAACACTCTCAGTCCATTCCTGAACATTGGGCTTCTTAAATTCTGAGCAATCTTATGGGGGAATGACTCCTCTTGATGAAATAGTATAATTCCTCCTGTTTTATCACCTCAAACTTAGAAAAGCAAAAAAAAATTAATAATAATTTAAAAATATATTTTTAAAAACTCAAAGGCTTTCTCTCCTATTTTGGCAGTGAGTGCAAAGCATTTGTTTCAGTATCCTGATGTAAATAGCTGGGATAAAGCACATATGATCGTGGGAAGAACCCATTTGCTAAATCTATGGAATTTATCTTTGCCATTTGCACTCGTTAGCATAATTTCTTTAGTGTAATTGTCTTCCTTGCATAAAGAAAGCATCTAGCCACTGAAGATCTATGGTCCAGTAAAAGGAAGATTGTTTAAAGAACACGTGTAGCAGAAATGTTAAAGTCACAGCTTGAAGCACCGATTGAGCACCTGGTGGGAAGGCAGGGCCAACCCAGTGGGGCTCAGGTGCATGCAGTGCAGTGCAATGCAATGCCTCTGCGTGGCTGGAAGGGGTGGAACCAGGATCCAGCCCTTCCCAGACCTCGTTTAAGAGTTGGCAATGGAGGCAAGGGTATCTTATTGAAGATCCCTGCTTACTGGAGGCCTTCCAAAGGTAAGCAGATTTTCTTCCTTTGTTTCTGCATCCATGGCTGTTGTGTTTGGGCTTGTCCTCATTTGCTGCAGCCTAGGATTGTGCTAACCCCACTATTATTGCTTTACTTTCCACTTCGTTATAGCATTACAACATGTCAAATGTTCCTACCTGCCTTCAGGAATTTTCAGCATCTATGATGGTTTTGTTGCTTACAGAGAAAGAAAGAGTGGGACTCTTGATTATAAATCTTGGTGTTACATTTCAGCAGCCTTGGTACAACTGTACTCAGACTTATACAAGCACAGGAAAGGAACCATCTCATGCCTGAAGAGAAAACATATATAGGCACACACATATGTGCATATATGTACATCCACATACATAATATAGAGCTAAGACTAGAAGTTTTAGGGCAACTTGATAAAGCAAATAGATTATGGAGGAGAATATATGTAAGGCAACTGCAGAAGTTGGTACTGAATCACATTAGTGATTCAAGTCCTTGTAGGGTTTCCTATTCCCAACCTCTCAAATTTGTCACTGAAATACAACTTATTCAGTAAAAAGACTCACGTTTCCCATAGCTAGGTAAGTTCTGGGGATTTCTTTAGAACTGAATTTGGAGCTGGGTTTTTTCCTTTTTAGATGAGATCTCTATGAGAAATTTGCAAGGGCTGAAGAGCCCAAAAGCAACTTCCATGATGCTGTTTTCCTTGGCCTAACAATTGGGTTTAAGCATGCCCAAACAATCCATGTAGAAAAGCAATGAGCTCTCACAGCTGCCATATTTATAACCCATTCTGACTACCTGATTCAGAAGTGACAAGCTGAATGCGTTCTTTTTTCTTTGCTTAGTTCTGATTGAAGTTGAAACCTGATGTGCCTCTTAAGGTACAGGCTGTATTAGATCTGCACTTTCTCCTTTTTCCTTTTTCCCTCCTCTTCAATAAAAGATAATAACTCAAAGGAACGTGTTGATGTGCGGGGATACTTCTGTCAGATGTTTTGTTGTTTCTCTTATATGCGTCCTAAAGTGTGGTGAATGCCATTTCAGAGCGTACCCCATAGAAGCCTATCCTTGCAAGACCAAATCAGCTGCTGCCATCATGCTGATGATCATGAATAATCTGGATCCCTCGGTGGCTCAGGTAAGCTGCAGTGACAATAAAGGAAGTCGGAGTCATGAAGCAGAAGCAAATCTGCAAGTTACTTCCTGTAAGTGCTCGCACACAAATTGAAGAATTTGGGTGATTCTACAACTTTTCCTGTGGTCGTGTTTTGATTTCTGAGTTTTGGGTCTTTTTTGCTAATATCTATCGCTTATTGCAGTGCGTAGTTCTTCATTCTGCACGGTGGGTTTTGGTCCTAACTTAGTTTCTGAGGACTCTTGCAGTGCTAGCAAGGCTCACTCCAGCTCCCACAATACACAGGAGCTTGGTTGCTGTGAGAAAGCACAGCTCTGAGTACACTGCTCCTACAGCACGTGTTGAGCAGCTAGTGTTGGAGACGCAGAGAAATACTTCAGAAACATGCTTGCCTTATTATTATTAAATTATCCTTCTCAGTTTCCACAGGAGCTTGTCACTTATGGAGGAAATGGGCAGGTCTTCAGCAACTGGGCTCAGGTAGGACGCTGCTGCTTTTGCAGCTTCTGTCATGAAACCCATTGTACGCTCCCCCAGGCACGTTCTGCTTAGGCAGAGTTTGCAATAATTCTTGGCAGTCATTGTCTCTAAATACTCCAAAACATCCTGTCTGGATAGAGGAATGCTCAGTTATGAGCTGTGCAGATGGGAAGAGCTTTATTTAGTAAAGAGAGCACAGACAATCCAATAGAAAGACTGTGTTTCAAAAAATGTCAAGCAGCATAAGATGATGTAGAAAGCTCTTTGTCTTTCTCTGGTGTGTGTGTGTATGTGTTTGTACTTTGCACAATAATTTATATGCAAAATAAATTTTAGGAAACCAAAAAGTGTATCTTTTGTTTATTTCTGGTACTTTTGCAACATTTTTCACAATACACAGAGGAATGAAAAAATGAGGCTGTAATGAAGTGCAGCCCTGAGTTCTTCCAATGAAATCAAGTGAGCTGAAATTGTTCACATGCTAGCTGGGCAAGTGACGGTGCTTTTTATTTTCAGGATTAACTCTGCTCTTCTGATGGCAATGGCAAGTGGGTGACATCCTATCTAAAATCTGAGCTGGGATGTTTAAGTTAAGACTGTCAATCTAAAAGTGCACACCGTTTCTTTGTTCTGTGCATTAATTCATAAATGTCTGTTATGTCATTTAATGCATTGCATGAAAGTTTTACAGCATCTCTCAAGACACCAGTGCTGGCAATTCATACTGTGGGCCTGACTGGGGTGACATCCCTCAGGCAGATGCTAGGCTGCAAGGTGAAGGAGAGGCTCTGCCAAAGACAGAAGTTTTTTTCTCTTGTTTCCATCCAAGTTAGAGCTTTGACCTGCAGTTGTTTCACAGCAGAACAAACAAAACCTTTCTGGTCTTGCTTATTTGGAGTAGCGATCACATGAATGATTCAGTTGTGATAGAACATTTTGTTCTCTGTGGCTTAAAAACAGCATGCTTTTTGAAAATTTGTCCTTGCAAAATTCCCAGTGAAAAGGCTGGGTTTGGTTTATGTCATCCACCCAGGCCTGTGCTTTGTCCTGAATAATTTTTGAAGAAAAACAAACAAACAAAACAACCAGAGGTAAATTTCCACTTACCAACTTGTCCTCAAGCTTGCAGGCCTGTTGTTGATGTTACTGTCTCTCTGATCAGCAGATCCATTTTTCAGTGTAACTGCAGAAACTCTATTTCAAGCTACTGTTGAATTCCAGCGTCCCATGGAAAAGCTCTTCTTAGACCTGGCTGTCATATACTCTAGGCCCATGAAATATAATGAATGGTCTTTGTAATAGACAGTGATGGATGTGAGTTAAACCTATAGCAGTTTAGATAGTTGTACTTTGTGGCATAAACCAAGAGTAACTATTGATTTATGAAGATGGATTGGAGATGCATTTATTTATTCCTTGGTATTTCAAGGAGTGTTGTCCATAGTGAAAGCTGTTTGCTTGGTGTATGTTTGGTGTGAGGAAAAATTGAAATGCATACATCTGTTGAAAAGATGACAAGCGCCAGAAGAGACTGAATTATCCGTATCAGGCCAGGATCAAAAATATACATGAGTATTTCATCTCTTTTATTGGGAAAATTTTGCAGTTTGATTTTGGATACATTGCCAGAAAAGTGCCAGATCCAAATGGTCAATCTCAAAATTGGAATGGCTTTCAAAATGACGCATTGAAAAGCTAGCAAAGCATTTCTGGGGTTTATATTGGAGAAATTATTCTGGAACTTATTCAGACCTCATTGATTTATGTTTCCTGCTGAGTGATGTCTCTTAATGGACTTTATTAAAAGCAAGAATGTGTTGAGAGCTCTGGCTGTTATTTCATATATGAATACACCTCGTTATCTCTACAGCTGCCTTCGTACTCCGTTTAGCAGCTTCATGAAGAAATATAAATGCATGATGGAAACAGATTCCCTCACTTTCCTTGCTTTCCTTTTCAGTTCTGGTTGGCAATGCAATATTTGTCAGAGATGACCGAAGAGCAAACATTGGTAATGTACAGTGGGCATCCTCTGGGACTCTTTCCCAGCCATCGCTATGCTCCGCGATTAGTCATTACTAATGGCATGGTAAGTGTTAGCATCTTGTTTACTTTTGCTTTTTTTCTTCCTCTTCTATTTAGCTTTCATATGTCTACTGAATTAAAATGTAATTGATACTACCTGAACTAATGATAGCTCACAGAAGAATCCCAGGTCTAAATTCTGCAGCTTTTATTGCAGTACAGTTTCTGTCATCTCAGGTGAGCTGATCTGCAGTGAGAGAAGTAAGATCCTCTCCTTATCAGAGGACTTCATTCTGAATGAGCCTGAGCTGTTCAAAACAGTTCAGCTATAGAGAATTTAGATAGTGAAAAAGATTTTCTTAAATCTGTAATTTGCTTATTTGGGTTTTCTTTTTATTCTTTTCTTAGGTTATTCCCAACTATTCTAGTAGAGATGATTATGAGAAGCTGTTTGCTTTGGGAGTAACAATGTAAGAAGACACCTTGCTATTAAAATTTATCAAATATTTATCTAAAATTTAATTCAAATATCAAGCAGCTGCTGTTTAAAATATCTAATGCGGATGGACTTCAACTGTGCTGCTTAAAGTCCTGATGCTGCAACACATTAATGCACACTTAAGTGCAATTACTTAGGAGCTTGAGTTACATTCAGCCACACATAGAAGGATGTAATTGAGGTCTGCTAGGAATTAGAATTAGGTTTATTTATAAGACTTGGCTGAATTACAGCCTGAAGCCACAATCATAGCCTACGTACAGCGCTGGCTGGTTACACTTTGCAGTGGTTGTTTTGCAATCTGCAAAAACCATAAGTGATGAAGTGTTTGTTTCTCTTTACATCAAGAGAAAGCTTTGAAGTAGAATGCTGTAAGGTTTTCTTTTTTCTTTTTTAATGATTATTTGCCTGCTTTTTTACTGTTCATCTATCTGATGAGCACAGGATGGCTATTTGCTGTTTGCCATGAAGAGAATCAATTAGAACTATGGGAGAGCTGAATGTGTACAGATTGGTAAGAAATAAAAGCACTCAAATAAAGTGTCCCTTACCATGTATCTGGGGATTTCATAGTAATGAATTGAGGCCACATTTGGGGTTATAACTTTCAAAATGACTATGTGTCTTAGAAGGAGAATTGGCACTGAAAACCAATGGTACAAAAGTGCCTGAAGGTGAAAAGGAATCTGTTTGTGTCTTAGTCCCCGTGCTAAATGCCAAACCAACATTTATGGCTGGTTTTTTTTTTCCCAGTCTATACATCTTTAAACTCAGTAGTTTAAAGAGCTAAATGATCCTCTGAAAACATGTTGAAAGCACTGTTAATGAAGGTCTATTAAGTTGGGATTGTGATAGTATAAATTAACAACAACTAGAAGTACAAGAGATTTGTTTTTGTGTGTTTGTTAGGTTGAGGAGTCTTTCTTTTTTTGTTGTACTAGAAATATATGTTGATGTATACAGCCTTCATTCTGCCTGAGTAACATATGGAGTCATCATGTTCTTTGATCTTGCTAGGTATGGTCAGATGACTGCAGGGAGCTACTGCTACATCGGGCCCCAGGGAATAGTCCATGGAACTGTGGTAAGAAACCGGGGAAAGCTTGATTAGTTGGTAAGTGTGGCTGGTGACTGGGGTGCAGTGAAGCACTGTGGGAGGATGTTATGTGCAGGTATCTAGCAGGCTTGTCTTCCTTAGCAGCCATCTTGATAAGTCTCTGTATTGTGAACCGCTCATTATTCTATTTGGCAGTGGCAGAAACTGGTATCAGTACAGATGGTTGAAACCAACACCTTTGTAACATCACCTTTGTAACGTGGCTCCTTTTTAAAAGATTAACGCCATTTCATGGTCCTAGGGACCTCTGAAGCCAATTCCACAGTTTCAAACTGCCTTTGCAAAAGGAACACATCATTTGGATATAGAAAACCAGTGCCTAAGAGTACCTTTAACAATCCTGCTTGCAAACAGCTACTTGTTCCAGGTATCTAAGGAAGATAATTGGGAAAATGCAGCTTTTTTCTTTTTTTTTTAATAGATTTCAGGGACACTGGGTGAAATAACTCCTGGTAATTGCTATATTATGTTGTGTGTAGCTCACGGTGCTGAATGCAGGTCGTCGCTATTTGAAGGCAGAAGACCTGTCTGGAAAGGTGTTTGTTACTTCTGGTCTTGGAGGGATGAGTGGGGCTCAAGCGAAGGCTGCAGTCATTGCTGGGTGTGTGGGGATTATTGCAGAGGTAAGAGTGGTGCTCCTTTCTTTCAGTCTTTTCTTCATGGGCTGAATTAGAGTTCTTTCTTCTGATCAGACAGACCCCTTTAATAACACTACCTGGCCAAACTCAAGAGATGCTGCCTACCAAGCTGAGATGCTGCTTTTCATGCTGAGATTTCTCACTGCTATTCCACCCTTGTAACCCAACAAGCAAGCAAATATTGTGAATATATGAATGATTACTATTTAGGGTTGCTTCGCTGATAATGCAGAATGATTCTGTTCAATGAGCCATGCTCAGTGCTTGAGCTAGAGGAAGAAAGATTTGGAGAATCAAACTCCAGTTAGGACAAACTGTAGTGGGAGTGCAACCTTCTCAACCAAATTGCTTTATAAAGAGAATTAGCCGGTGAGTCTCTGCTGCAGGCATGTCACTTGCTGCAATCAGAAGGGTAAGAATATTGCAATCTGGCCCATAATAATGATAATTAAAATTCAAAACAAGATGGGCTGGACTGTACATGTGGCATGCAGTAGATCTGTCCTGCTCTGGCCAGCTGAAGCCTTACTGAAGCCATGAAATGATAGGATTTCAGCTGTTCTGCAGTGATCATGCAGAAGTGTGAGTTCTTTGTTCATTTTTTGTTGTTAGCAAAACATGAGTTTTACATGTATTTGAGGCTTCATCACGTGCTCCCTGAAGATGAAATAAATTTATTTAATTTATCATTGAAAGCATTCTTATTGAATAAATTCTTATTCAGACTTCTACTGTGTCATCGTGATCTTTCAAATGCTAGAATACAAAAGGAGAGATTCTAGTGAATGCTATTCACAGCAGTCTTTTGTCCTTTTCATCTCCATGGCTGCAGATGATTTTGTTCAGGAGACTGAATATCGCCTGGTTTTTATCTTCTGTGAGATGATCCTTGTCGGAAATGAGTCTCAGGAGCACATGTGGATAGCTATATATATGTACATATTATTTATTTAAGGAACTATTTATGCAAATAGCACTGATGAATTGTGCAAGAGATGTCATTTTGTCAGCCAGGGCTTCCGAAGTTCAGACAGAAGGGATTAATGGTGCAGGTCTTTTGCCTCTTCTGTTTGACATGAAGCAGATTGTATTTTATGAAATAACAGTGTGGAGGGCCAGATGATGGCCTCTGAGCTGCACTCAGCTCTCCAGGGTTACCCTGGAGGTGATATTGGCTCATCAGGGTCGTGCAAATTTTAAAACTGAGGTTGTTTGTTGTTTTTCTAATTGTATATTTGAAAACAGTTTGAAGGAAGCTGGCTTTCTTGTGTGCTAGCAAGTCTGTGAAAGTCTTTCTGAGACTGTCAGAGAGATCTGAAATAAAATATGTAATGAATTTAAATAGATTTTCTGTGTTATGCAGAGCTTTAAATGAACCCAATTCTTGTAATTCATGTGAAGCATTTAATCTCTTTTCCCTGTGCTGATTTAAATAACTCCCAAAGTAGCTGTCTCTCATGGCACCTGACTTCTTATTGAATAATTCTATTGGTAGTGACACTGCTATTACCATAATCTGGGGTTTGGGAAGGATAGTCTTTATTACTGATGCAGGAAATGATGGAAGGTTTCTCATGCTAGGAATAATTGGGGAAGAAAAGGTTTCCTGGTGTTCAAGCAACTCCTGAATACAGAACTTATTTAATTTACATATAAATACTTTGTTAATGAGAAATAATGGAATGGAAGTGATGGGGTGGATTACAGAGAAGTAAAAATGCTTTAGTGAAATACTGTAGGATACTCAGGTTATGCATTCTTGGGCACGCACCACTCAGTGTCTACCACGGAAAAATGACTTGAATGAATTTTGTCATTTGCTTTGTGCCACTGATAGCTCATTATAAAAGTCCTAATGATGTGTGAGTTTGGGCATTGAATCATTAATATGGAATCTGTGCCAAAGCTTTCACAACTTGTGTATTCATTTATATTTTTGTCCAGCTTGTCTCTTGATGCATACACACAGAAAGTGAGTCCAGAAGATTTGGGGTTGAGCTTGTTTGGAGATTCGAAGTTCAAAGCAAGAAGGAATTGAAGATGTAGTTTTGTTTTGATCCACTCCATTTTTCACAGAGGCATCAGCCAGCTGGGACAAAGAAAAGCTCTTCTCTTTTCCATATTTGGCTGAAAATTTCAACCAGCTCAAAGAGTGAAAGTGAGGGTCAATTTCAGCACCATTGCTGGGTCAATTCAGGACCATTGCTTTGTCCTGGGCAGTACAGCAGAAATGTCTGAGTTAATTTAAAATAATAATAATATGTATTTAAATCTTGCTTTTCATTTTTTCAGTATAATCATGAAAAGTAACAATAAAAATAATTTTAAATTTCTAAGTATGTTAACTCTTGTACAGTTTTAGTACGAATTTCTTGTTTGTAGTAAATGTTTGGGAAGTGATGAATCAAAAGCATTTGTTTTTCTTGTTTCTAGCTTGAAGTAATAGAGAACAGTATTAATAAAAATCAGAGGAGGAAAATAAGAAATTGAACAATTACTCTGTTGTGTTTAGACCAATGTAGGACTGATTACTAATTTGCTATTTTTTCCAGGCCAATTAAAAAATAAATAAAAGGTAAAAGTGACTCAATGGGAAAAATGAGAGTTTTAAGGTCTCTGCTTGTGTCTTAGGTTGATGAAGCAGCGCTTATGAAACGTTACAAGCAAGGATGGCTCATGGAAATTTCTAACGACTTGGACCACTGCATTGCTCGCCTTAGGTATGGCTTGTAACGTTACTCAGCTACTTTATCTCTACACTCTGTTCCTCACTTTACATCTCTCTGCTCTGTGCCATTTTAGTATGCACAGAAGAGGGGTTGAAGGACATCTCCTATCCCAGGTCTGATTTTGAATGTGAATCCAGCCGTATCAGTGACTACCAATGCTTAATGCTTGCTGTTACTCATGCTTCATATAATTTATACTGTGTGTTAAATGTTTCTTCACGGTGCCATGAATATGCATATATCCATTACATCTAGTGTTACACTTCAAGAGTTGATCATTCTTTCTGGAATGACTGATGAACAACTGCATAAAGAACAAAAGTTCTGTTGCCTAGCTGGGTGTTGCAGACTGCATGCAGACTGTTAGTTTTGGTTGCAGTGTGTGTATTGCAGCATAGTGCATGGTGTTTTGGTTTTGTTTTTTTTAAACCAGTCTTTTAAAATCTGTTCTAGAGATGCAAGGAAGAATAAAATTGCCCTCAGTTTGGGTTACCATGGGAATGTGGTAGACCTGTGGTAAGTAGTATATATGGGTGATGGGTATATTACTGCTTTGGAACTTACTTCCAGACTTGGAAAGGAAGTGGCGTTGAGCATAGGGCTGAGTTTGTGATTCTGGATGTTCATGAAAAACTTCATTGGCAGAATAGGTGTCTTCATCTTCTGTCACAGTTCTCAGTTGCTTCTTGTGCATTATCTTCCCTTATGAAACAGTGAATTTCCTAGGGAAAGAAATTACTGATATTTGTCTTCAAATGAAGACCCTCTAACCCTCTTTCTCCTAACCTTTCACTGACTGGTTAGCAAGAAAACATCTGACTTCAGTGAAGAGTAGAAGTATTGAGGCATTGGTAGAATAAAAACATCAGATGATGGGTATGAATTCTAGCACTCTGAAGGTTTTATCCAGTGCTAAACCTTGCTTTTACCTTATGGGCCAAGGTCTGAGACTGACCGATACAACTGGTATTTGACTCATCTACTGGTGTTCCTGCACAGGAAGATGTGAAGTATAAGAGTTGTGCATAGATGTTCACCATGATTTCCCACCTCCTGCCTGCTAAAAGAAGACAGCTTGCCAAAGGCATATGTTTATAAACAGCTGTTTTGATAGAGGAATCTCACCTGAAAGAGGAGCTTGAATATGAAATAACAGCTTCTGTTCAAACACTGTTAATTATCTTCCCTTCCTCCCCAGGGAGAGGCTTGCATATGAGCTGGACACAACAGGGGAGCTGCTAGCTGATCTGGGGTCTGATCAAACTTCATGTCACAACCCATTCAATGGGGGATACTATCCAGTCCAGCTTGGCTTTGAGGAAGCAAAGCAGCTCCTGTCTACCAATCCAGGGAAGTTCCGAACTCTGGTACAAGAGAGGTAAAATGTCTTAGTGATGCATGTTTTTAGCCTTTAAGTTTAGTTGCTCTGCAAGTGATTGCAGATTACTGAAAGATATGACTTCTCTCTGTTAGATATGCAGTATCACAGCAATGGCTGTGACTCGGTTCAAGATTTGGGGATAACAAGTGCTGCAGGGTTTGAAACTATCTTAAGTCTTTCGTGGGTTTGCCTGAATTTATTTATTTATTCATTTATTACATTTCACCTGTTTCCCTTCATTCCCTTTCTTTTACTGAGCTCATGATAATATTCTCCTAGATATTTAATCGATCTCAAGAATAACTGTTTCATTCTTTATTTCAGTCTGAGGAGACACGTGGCTGCTATTAACAGACTAACTGATAAAGGCATGTTTTTTTGGGATTATGGCAATGCTTTTCTCTTGGAGGCTCAAAGAGCTGGTGAGTAGATCCTGGAAAAGTGGAAATGAGGACAATCTGGATTACGTCTTCCTATCCCTATTCTTTGATAGGATAGAGTTGGCCACAATGTTGTACAAACTCTCTAGTCCTTCCCATTCTCTCACTTATTGCCTCTTATTTAAAAAACTCCTTTTATAGGTGCTGACGTTGAGAAAAAAGGAGCCAATAAAACAGAATTCAGATATCCTTCCTATGTTCAGCACATCATGGGGTATGTTGGATTGATCCTGCAATGAAGCACTCAAGTGCTTTATGACTATTGGTGTCTAGAGGTATTGTACTAAGAAGGTGCCATTTAGTTCAAATCTTGCAATGTACTGTACAAGATGAAAAGGAGGTAACTGAGCAGTAGTAAACTTATTCTCACAGGAGGTATGTCACAGTTACTCTTTTTTTTTCTCTCTATTTTGGAGTAGTGCCCAATGAGTCTTAGGAAGATGTCCCATAGGCTAGAAGCATCATCCTTGTCTTTTCTATTGGTTTCAGTAGAGCTACTCCTCATGTTTTCCTTTGAACAGGGAAAAAGAAGAACTAGACCCAGGGAGACGTGTTATGTGTGGTTACTATGAAGCTCTAGTAACAGAGGTGTTCTGCTGATGCTCTGTAGTGAAAGACATGATGTGACAAATCTTGATGATTTGGTGTAAAGCTTTATCCTTTTTAGGATTAAAAAGTCATACGTAAACAGATGCCAGATGTCTGAACAATAAGCTAAAACACTGCCAAATCAAAACTCTTCCTTACATTTCCTTCCAGCAAATGTCTGGACTTGGGTTCTTGTTCAGAACTAGAATTGTTGATAGTGTAGATGCACTCAGGGTTAGCATGGCTTAAGAGGAAAAAGACCAGGCAACAGTAAAAGTACACTTTATGAAACTGAAGAACAATTGCAATTCATTGATGATGCACTTGTTTGATTGAACTGTCCAAATGGTGGTCTGACTGTATTTCATATACTCCAGTCAATAACTATATGAAACATTGCTGTTTAATTAGTTAATGGCTCTTGATGTTTCTGTTTAGATTAGTTCATTGAAAATGTTTGAAATTCTTCTGTCTCTAGCTAATGAAAGAAAAGCACTGCTAGCAGCCAGGATAAATAAAGAAAGAATTCCAACCATCTCTTAATGAAGAATGTTCTCTTCTCAGGGACATTTTTTCCCTGGGATTTGGGCCATTCCGCTGGGTTTGTACCTCAGGTGACCCACAGGACCTTGCTACCACTGACTCAATTGCCATGTCTGTGCTGGAGGACTCAATTCGACAGGGAGGTAAGGCAACATCACGTGCCCTCATTACTGGGAGTGGTTTGGAGAGAAAACTGATCAGAATTTTGCAGCATGATGGCTTTTGGCTGAAACCATAATGAACACTCTCTTGCCTGTTACATGTGGGCAGGAGATGGATGTCATTGTTCCCAAAATTCCTGTAAGGATTATAACCAGTAGGTAAAATAGAGAAACACCATCTGGAGAGGCTATTGATCCCCAAACTATCATTGTAATTTTGGCTGAGAGCGTTTCTATTCTTTTGCTATTTTCCTGTACTTTGTCACCTTGTAACTTTAAGGCAAACAGTGTCTTTCATCAGGTCTCCATGTGTTTTATAAAGGAGTCAAATTGCTTTGCTGCTATCTCAAAGAGGAACGAGGGATATGAATCTGGAGATTTGTTAGAGAGGTTAGAAAGCAGATCAGTTGCAGGAAACCCAGGTTTCATTGGGCCTGGTGCTCCATCCAGTGTCATTTATTTGTGATTACAATTTTGAGGTCCAAAGCTTTTTTTATTTTTTAATAAAATGACAGCTGATTGGTTCCATCAATGAGTAGAATCTAGAGTAAATACTGTGTTTACTGCTCTGCTATCTAAGAATTGCACTGTTCCATATCACTGAAAGTGAGGTATTGCTGTTATCCCCAGTTTATGAATAGGAACGGAGACAAGGCTGTTAGCAAGCTGAATCCCAGTCTCCAAGATTACAGTGTGAAGTTCTACTGCTTTCCCTTTCTTTGTCTGCTTTCACAGTAGCTGGACATCAGACTCAAACTTTTAAGTGTAATTGTCCTGCAGCACTGCAGTCCTCTGCTCTTCTGTTTCCACACAGGGGAGGTTTGTACTCCTTGGAATCAGAAATAAATGGTTGGCAAATCCAAATTATTATGGGGAGGAGAGCATATTTATATCTAATTAATTTATTTCTTCCTGTTTTTCATGTTAAAATATTTTCTGCTTCTTTCACAAAAGAAATCACTGGAGTATAAATAAAAGATTTTAAGTGTTTTTCTATTTGTTCTGGAATGGTGAGTATTGTAAGGATGTACCACATTTGGATACATTCCTCATTTGAACTAATGCTGCTATTGTCTTCCTATAATGAGGATGGATGTTAGCCTTAATACTTCTTTGCAAGAGGTGAATTATTGGTGGAGGGTGTCTGACTGCCAGGTTGTCAGCTCCACCTGCTTCCTTAAGCTTTCTCTAATTATTATCTTGAAGAAATAGCACTGGACTATGAGGTGTTTCTAATGCTCTGACCCTAATGTGTCTGCTCTGTTTTGTGGATGATGAAGTTTTCATGTTTTTAAACCTGATCTCTTGGGTTAGTTGAAGGAAAGGAGAAATCCAGTTCTGCAGTGTTTTCAGAAATCTCTAGCAGTTTGTCTTGTATTAAAATTGCCATTCATCTGTTCTCAAGACTGAACAGATACATCACATTTGGATGGTTTGCACTGCAAGACTAGGAAATGAATCAGATACTACGTGTTCAATGGTGCATGGATGTTTATATAGATGTTAATGTAGAGCTGAGCAGAGAATTTTCGTTAAAAAATAATGAATTGTATTTTGGCACATATACTCTTTTAAGAATACAAAAAATGAAAAAAAAAATGGCACTTCAAAAATCCCAACAGGTGAAAAGAGGCTTAAGGGCAATGCTATTATTGGATTTTCTGCGGCATTTGGCAGGATAGTGGGAAGAAGAAAACAGAATCTGGCCAGAAAGTAAGCAGGCATTCATGGATTCGTGTTCATAACTGTTGCGTTTGCTGTCTTGCTCCCTGAGGGATCTGGGCTTGGACCAAATTCTAGGCTCTGGATATTCTCACATACATATGCATCTAAAATCTGAACCTGCCTTTGAATTTTGTAAAAGGATCTGTTGTGATGGTTGAAAGAAAACTCCAAAGAGCTGGCGTCTATTGCATTCCAAATCTAAACTTATGACCTGGCCTCAAATCTGATGTTAACTATTCTTCTTTTGGGGAGATGAATTGTTATGCTTCATCCTCACAGACTGAAAAAAAAAAAACAAATATCCTGCATGGTTTTATCTGCTTCCACTTCTGAGCTACCTGAGCTCTTAAGTTGGCCTTTGTGCAAGAGACGCAGCCTAATTCATATTTTCTGCCTTCATGGTAGTTTGAAGGCTGAGCTGTTAACTACACAAATCTCCTAAGATCAAAAGGGAGATCTATTTGAGTGCTATTCCTCTGAGTGCAATATCTTTTACTATCTTGCAGAGCCTAAATAAGTAGAGAAATGCCTGTGAAATACCAGCACTGACACAGTAGCCTGCCTGGATTAGGAAGAGGTTGCTTTTGGGATGTGGGATGGGGGAGTTGACAGCAGTTAAACAAATGGGACAGATGGAGCTAAAGTTAAGCTCCTTCTAGAAGAAGCTTTAAGATTCTCAGCTGCAGGAAGGAAGACCAAATAAAAGGGAGAATTCTTCCCTTCCCCAGGGATAACAGATGATATCTAAGTTGGACAACGCCACAATTTAGGACAGAGATTGTAACTGTTTATTGGAGCAGGCTGTGGGAGACAGACGTGTTATGTTGGTATCTCCCTGCAGCTGGTTTGCTCCTCTGCCTTCCCTTCTAGGGACATTCTGTAGGATTAGCAGACAGATCTTTTCCATAAGTCAGTGCACTGCGAGGAATAAAAGGTGACAAGTATTTTCTGTGAGAGCTTATAAAAGTGGCAGAAAGGAACTCTTTTCACTTTTCTGTTTTCTAAACAAGCAGGTGTTTCATCTTTCTCTCCCTGTGAATCTAAGAGCTGGCATGTTAATCCTCATTGCTGTGTTTGGAAACTCTCATTTGGAACCAACCCATAAAGCACTGACAGGTCCTTTTAGGATTGTTAAAACTTTGTGTGGAAGGACTGCCTCTGCAAGAATGACTGTATTTAGTGTTTCCCTCTAATGGCATGTTTAGCCCAGAATAGTTCTAGTTTTACTATAGGTATTTGCAGTCATATTGTGTAATAGAATCACTTTTCAATTACCTGGGACAACTTCAAATTAGGAGTGTTCAGTTACTCCAGTTTGACTTTCACAGGTAAGTCATTTGTATGTTGTAGTTTGACTTGAAAACTGGTGAGAGATGGGAAGTGGTAGGAAATACATTAGCTTGGCACAGGCAGAAGCTGGAGGGTGGTTGAGCTGTTGCGTGCAGCTCTTTCCTCAGATAATATACATGCCTAAACAAGGTATAGGGTGGGTTTATACGCAGTGTTGCTAATCTGCCATATTTTTTCTGTGCAGTTTGTGCTCCATAGTAATATGAGGCAACATAATTCTGTCTGTAGGATGTAACGTCACCTTGGAGTAAGAACATTCTCATAGGCAATTCAGTATAGAGCTATTGCAGTGCTATAAATCCACATCCCAGCACTAGTGTAGCTCATCCTCCGTATATATTACCAGCTGCTTCTGAGAATTTCAGATAGATAGTCAAATGAGTTATTCACTACCTGATAAAACATTGAACTATGGCACCCAATATCACAGAGTTCGTTAAAGTTTCTAACTTAACAAAGGCTCAGAAAGGGTTTGGGCATTTAGTAGGCAGCAGGCCGGGTCACCAACAAAAAACAATATGTGTAACCCATATTTCAAAGTTTAATTTAGTTTGCTAAAGATCTGAATGAGAGTTATTATTCCAGCTGCCTCCTGAGCAACATTCATACCTTCCTCTAAAATATATTTTATGAATTACAGTGTTGGCTGCAAAGAAGACTCAATGCAGCACATCCTATATGCGTGCTTGTAGCAGAAAGCAGGAATATAACTTGCTAGTGCTGTCAGATGAATTTAATTTAATTTAGAGCATATTGCATTCATTTTCAAAACCTATTTCTTTCTTGCTTTCCCTTGCAAGTGAGCACATCTGTGAAGCAGCAGTACCATGACAACATCCGTTGGATTCGGGAAGCTGGGAGGCACAGCTTGGTAAGTGCACATCCTTCCTCAGGACAAGTGACTGCTCCTGGTCCAAACAGTTCACAGTGTTGGAATGAAAAGTAGGTATGGGTATGAATGAAAACATGAGTAGTATACAGGTGACAACTCAAACATCTCTCCACAGCAGGGCTTTAGGGTGAGCTGAAATGGTTCTTTCCCTTCACTCCCCTCCCCCCCAGTCTGGAAACGTTCAAATAATACACAAGATCTAGCCTTGTATCTGGAGTGAAACAGGGCAGTATTCATCCTCTATCTGTAACTGCCTTTCAGCACCATTCAGATTGTCTTTTTTGGCATTCACTTGCCCTGACCTCATTGGACCTGCAGCTCCCATCACCCTTTCCAAAACTGGTAAACTGTGTTGTGTTGTATTGAAGCAGGATGGTGATGAGGCATCCTTTGTATTTCTTTAAGGCTGGGCTCTCACTGCAAAGCTAACTGGTAACACTGAAGGGCTTACACGTGCTCTCCTCATCTGGAAGCCAGACTGGTCTGTGGAGTAAAGGCTGAAGAGGAGCATAGCTGTGCAGGACAGATGTTCTCTGCCATTCTTTGCCTTTGCGTTTCTCTTTCTTTCCAGCCCATCACCAGTTCCAAACATCTGCTTCTCAGCTGTTGATAAGGCATTTGTTGATAGTCTAGCAATGGGCTTGATTTAAAAAGTGGGATTATTGGACAGTAGCAGCTGATTACAGGAATACATCTTGCAGATTGTGTGAGCAGAGATAAAACTCTGTTCAAAGAGGCCTTAATTTCTATTTTCTGGAAGCTGGAAGTTGATGAACAAATAATCTGTATTTTCTCCTACAGAAGGGGACAATCCTCTGACTGCATTTATCTGGGGCCAGAAGATAAGCCGGTTGCACAGAAAACCTTATCACTGTGGCTTTTCTTATTTTATAGGTTGTTGGATCTCAAGCTAGAATCTTATATTCCGATCAGAGGGGTCGTGTGTCTATAGCCACAGCTATTAATCGAGCGATTGCTGAAGGAAGGATTAAGGTTTGCCTTTTTCCTCTTGATATGGTCTGGTAATTGTGTTTTATATCTGATAGCAGCGTGGCAGGTGGGAAAGGAGAGAGCTTCCACCAATAAGAGCAGAGACGCCTGACATTTACATGGATGCAGTACTCTGTTAGCATGTTCCATTCTCCTCTCAGTCAGCAATCAGTTTGGTGTTGTATAACAAACAGGCAAGTCTAGAAACTGAAAATATGTTACCTTTTATTTGACATTGGGAATCTGCCTTATTTCGTATTTGACCGTCTGTAGGTATGACATAAGCTGTGGTTTTGTAGCATGAAGTGGGGAAAAAATGAATTGGGACAAACATTTGGTGATTTTAAAAAGGAATTTCTGCAATAGCTGAATTGCTGTGTTGAGTTTGAAACATTCAAATGAGTAACCTCACATCTGTTGATTTGATTTGAATTCCTGTTTCTTTCCTTCTCTGGATGGTAAAACTTCTATGAAAGATTGCGATCTCTGCTCATAAATAGGCTTCATCAGTGCCCTGCTGTTTCCTGATTGTATGTATACAGCAGTGTCAGATCCAGGCATGTCCATTCTTTCATTTTCATCTCTTTTACATCCGAGCTACAATAATTACCCTTTTAAAAGAGACAAATCCAAGTCAAATTTAGAATGGATTCCATCAAGGAAAGGTCTGTGTTTTTGTTACTCAGATAATGTTTGTTAAAATATTTCAAATGTTGAGCTGTTGACCTTCTCAGGATTCAAAATGAACGTCACTGCAAGCTAATCTTAAAAAGTAAACCTGACCAGACAGAGAACTCCCTTGGAGCTACGACTGACAAGGTCAAAATCCCAGGCCCTTCAGATTTTGTCCTTTTTTGTGTTTCTTCAAATCTCCATTCACCCTCTTGAAAGCTGGGTGCTCATATCTAGTTTCAGTTATTTTCTAATCCAGTGCCAGCATAAAACAGAGCCAACTAATTCCAGACCACACCATGCCAAGAAAGTGAATGACTCTCATAGAAACGTATGCATGGCGAAGGGTAATGAAACCCTGCAAACTGATCTAGATTATGCTGCCAGTTAAATTCCAGATCAAGAATGGTCTTGTTTGATTTGTGAGAACACTAATTCTTCCTGCTGCCTTATTTGTAGTCTTAAAGCCTTCCAAAAGAATGGAAAAAAAAAAAAAAACACCAAAAAACAAAAAACCCCATAACTATTTATTTATGGTTGCTTGGAAAAATAACTGTTTTCTGAATGAGTTCTTCTGCACTGAAATGTGTTTGCAATTTCAGCAGAGAAAGGTTTCAGGTATTGAAATAGCCACACTGCTTCTCTTCTCCTTTCCCTTTTAAGGATGTAATTTTCATAAAAACTAACTCATGTTCTCATTTGTGAAATGATGCTGGCTGTCATGAACAGCGTGTCAGCGTTCCTTTTGTAATAAATGGATAGGAGGGAGAGAGAGGTTCAGGGGATTTAGGAGGTGGGACAAAGCTGTGCTTTTTGATGACTTAAGTAGAAGCAAATTCAGCAAAAGATAACCCATGGTAGCACTGACAGCTCATGCAGGACTCCATTTGCTGTCTTTTTTGCTTTTGCAGGCTCCAGTAGTCCTCAGCCGAGATCACCACGATGTGAGTGGGACTGACAGTCCTTACAGAGAAACATCAAACATTTATGATGGATCAGCCTTCTGTGCAGGTCAGCAGAGCACCTGAGACTTGTCTGTACAGGCAAAAAAGGAAATGCACCTATATATTGAGAGATACACATATATATTTTTGATGTTTTAAAATGTTTTTATTCAAACCCTTCAATCCCAGTTAATCAGACTTTGTGAACTTGGCACAGTAGCTGTCAAGTAATACAGAAATGAACGTGGAGCTACTTAAATAGGAGGGGCTCAGAAGAGTCCTGAAAATTCAGTGGAGATGTACCGAATTTACCTGAATGCAGATGGAGAGCAGTTGGTCTTAGAGAACTGCACTTTGTATTTGATTTTAATTTTGCGCCTCTGTCTTTCCAACAAATGATGTGAGCAGAGTTATGGCAGGGCTTTCTTGGGATACACACAATGAAAATCAGATCTCAAATAGCATTTTTCTTAAACCATAAAGACTCATGGTTCTGTTCATTCATTGCTTGGGAGTTTCTGAAAGGAGCTTTTCTGGTCATAGAGGAACGTACTTGGATAGTAAAAGCACAAGAATGAAGTCAGGAGTTCTGGATTCGATGCCATTCCCTGTTTCTCACTCACAGTGTGACTGAGCAATGTATGTTTGCTGTTCAATATGAGCCTTTAATTCTGCAGTCTTGACCTGAACTAACCAGAATCTGCTTTTATGAAATGAAGGAATGGTGCTTTAGAAAAAATAAACCCAACGGATACCAGATTATGGACGTGAAACATGAGTGAAGCACTAAACGTTTCTTTATCTAAGTCACAATCTTCCATCCATAATTATGGTAATAATTTTAACTCAGTAGTGTCTTCACATGCCATGAAGTGACAATCATTCAATGACCCAAGGCAGGAGGATGCAAGTTGCTGTAGAAGGACACTTTATGATTGAGGTAGCTGGGAATACTGAACAACTGCCATTAGGACTGGAAATTCATAATAGAAACAAATTATGGGTCAATGTTCAGGAGAAAAGTTCCCTGCTATCTTAAATGGGCTGCCTGATGAAATGAGGCTTTTAGCAGTGCCTATTAGTCTCACTTCAACATTTTTCTGAGAATGTTGGCTGGTTGCAATGTGCCAGATGGACAGAGGCCTGAAATAATGTTTGTTCCTGCCAAGCTGCACAGAGAACAACAATCCAAACGGATGCCTCCACCGAAGGGCTCAGCCATATAAAGAACACCAGGCAATGCCCTCAGGAGAGGGCAACAGAAACAAGGCCTGCTAAACGCAATTGCTTACTATGCTATCTGTTTTTCTATGAGTTTTCTGAATTACATGAACTATCTGCCTTCTGCAAGAGCTTTTTCCAAATCCTAATGGCCACTGATTCTGCTTGTCTTTGAAACCAAGTGAGCCTCTAGAGGTAATTAAAGAACACCTTACATCTCAGGTCTTCCCCTCTCTTCTCTCCTTCCCTTCCTGCTGTTTTAACACCACATTTGAGTTGTTTCCATTGAAATGGCTCTTCTCTGGCATAGAACTTTTAAGTCTCTGCCTGTGTAATTTTGTTCTACAGTAAGTACCTCCATCTGATCCTTGTCAAAAGTGGGCCACTGCTGCTCTGCAAAGTGTATTTCAGCACAGACATTTACACAGTTAGTGACCTTTATCAAAGCCAAGGAGCTCGACGTTATTACATCGTTATCCCACTTGCCATGCTTCTTTTCCAACCTCCATTCTTATCATCTGCTGGCTGAGAAAGAAAATCGTATGTGTTAAGAATAAAGAGAACTGAATATCTCCCATTCCCTCCTGACAGCACTGCAATTATGATAATTGGGTTATTAAAGTGACATAATGCCAGAGAGAAGATGCCATAATGGGCTTTTGACAGGGTTTAACATAGATTAGTGCTCAAGTAAACTCATTTTTCCATCAAATATATACTAACTGTGGGTTTGCAAGTGTGACCAGTTTGAGTGCTAGCATATTTTTGCTATTAAAAGCAACTGCTTCTGAATTAAACCTGGATAAATGTCTTCAGTAAATTTTACATTGTTGTTCTCCATATGTACCTCTTTTGAGGTATATGCTTTAGTACAAACTGTAGTGAATGTATGAAACTCTAGTGAATATATCAGCAGAAATGATGCATTTGACTTTTTTTTTTTTTTTTTTAAACAAACATCCCCTGTGATTTCAGCAGTTCAGGGTAAAATTCTCTATAGCCAGAGAACGCTGCCATCACACTGCTGCAGTGGAGATGGCAGTGGAAGGAAGTGAGCAGCCAACAGAAAACAAATGCAGCACGTCTGAGCCATGGTAACACCTCTCCTCTCTTCCTAGACATGGCGGTACAAAATTTCGTGGGAGATGCATTCAGAGGAGCAACCTGGGTTGCCTTGCACAACGGCGGTGGAGTTGGCTGGTGAGAACCTGTTGGTATTTCTAAAGCTGGATTATGAAACCGGTTATCGCTGCTGGGGGAGGAGCAAGAGACAGGAGGGGAGCAGTGTACTGTACCACTGGTGTAGTATGGTGCTATGGTCATGGGAAGGGTAGGTTTGGAGGCAAGGGCTGAAAGGATGCGTTATAAGGTGAAGTGTAGTTCTGTATGAGGCTCTTTTAATTCGTTTCCATATGTCAAGAAAAAGTGTTTTGGACATTGGCCACAGCACAGTTTGGATAACTTAATTTGCCAAACAAGGACAGTCTGCTGTGGTTTTCTTGAAGAGATCCCACTTGCAAAGTTGTCTTCACACATGCACAGTCAGAGTGTTAGTGGATGGATTATGTTTAGGTTTCCCCTTAAGCTATATTTAAATCTGTGACCTTAGGACCCCAATATAAATGCCCATGTGCTAAAGTGCAGTGAGGGGTTATTGATGCAAAGCAGCTCAGGTACCAGCAAACCCTCAGTCTTCTTTCTCCCTTTGCGTGTGCTCGGCAGCACGAAAGACCACAGCCACGTCTTCATTTTTTGATGTAGCTGAAGAGAGACAACCCTGTATAAAATACTCTAGTGATCCCTCTCACTTCACTGTTTCATCCAGTTCTGGAACGTGCCAACAGCAGCAAACTAAAGAACTTATTGCAGATGTTATCCTCAGAGACATTTGATGATAATTATTCCTTGTCCAGATGAGCTTGAGCTAAAAAAAGTTACCCTTCAACTCAGATGCATTCCCTTCCCTGTACTCCTTTGATTTTTTTCCAGTGGAATAACTACTGAATGGAAGGTGTGCAAGAGAAAAACTGAACAATGGGATAAGAAAACGTTGAGGGCTTATACACATGCAGTGAAAATGTGACTTTACTGATGTCAGTAATAACAACCACAATAATCAGGACTTTATTCACAACTTCCGAATGGAAAATGCATGCTGTAATGTCTGCTTACTGTGATCACCTCAGTCACAAACTTGAGATAGCAATGAACTACATCTTTCTGAATGGCTTTAGCTGAATTTAACCTTTTAAAACATCTGCTTCTGGAATACAAGTGAAGAAAAGCAGTTTCTAGTGACTGTTGTGCAAAATATTTTGAGTATTTTCATGATGGCTGTTTACAATCACTGGAACTGAAGAAGTAATTGCTTATGCCACAAATGTTTTTCTGTGCACTGATGATGCTCTGTCAGAATCCAAAGGATACGAATGATCTTGTTCCCTGTCTCTGGCCTCTGCAAAGCCAATCCCTCCTGCACGTTTCTCACCCTCTGAGCAATGCAGACTGGCTGCATGGTGAGACTGCCCTGGCTCCTAGCTCCTTATACTATTTGGAAAGAAGTGATCCCTGAAGGCAGAGCAAAAGTGCTGTCATCTGTGTACTGAACTGGAAAATTAGCGAGTGGCTGTTCCCTGAAATCAAAATATCCACAGAAAAGCAGGGCTTGATTATGCTCTTACCCAGTTCCTGTGGCTGCTTAGGGTTCTCACTGCGGAACAGTATCTGCTCACCTTGTTCTCTGGAGTGGTCATAGCCTGTGTGATTAAATTACTGTGCTTCAGTGAAGAAAGTGGAGCCTGAAAATAAGGCTTGTCTTTGCACGAGCCTTAGAAAACCACCATGCTGAGGCTCAGATATGCTAACAATGCTGTGTCATTACATGCCACGGTCTGTGGAGCCCCAAAAGCCATGCAGGACAGGTGGTTCTGTTTGGGTTAACTAATCCCAGTACCACCCCGGCCAGTTAGACCTGCGCCCCTTGGCCTTCTAAGGAGAAAAAGAGGAGCAATTTGAAGGTGGGAAAAGAAGCAAAACCATCCCCCAACCATTACAAATTACTTTCTTTGCTGCAAAGATGGATGCTTTTAGATTTTAGGACTGATTTGCTTCCTCTAGGGAGGTAAAGATACAGCTGACTTTGCCACGAAGAAATTTCCGTGTGCCTGGTAAAATCTCTTTGTCAGTTGATGAGGAGGTGTGAAAGTGCACGTGGAAGCTTATATGGATGTAGATGTATGTGGATATATACAAATTCAAATGTGTGTAATTAGAAGAAAATCAAGTTGTCATTGGACTACTTCTTTTTTGGAAGATCAGAAACAGCTATTGCACTGCGTCCAGCTCCCAGTCCTCCCTGCAGAAGCTGGGCTTAGCTGGAGCTGCTGACAGATCTGCTATTTCTTCTGTATGAGACCAGAAATTCTGTGCTGTAGCCTTGTGGGGCAAAGGGGGGGGGGAGGAGGGAGGAAAGCCAGGATTAATATTCATTTAGCTGGAATCTGCATCATGTGCTGTTTGAGAGACTTAAGATTAGCATAGTCTTGACTGTGATTATTGCAAGTGAATGTTATTCATTTCTTGCTGCCTGTTTTATTTGCAGTATGAATAGCGCAGGGTCTGAGTAACCTGTAGTACAAGAAGGCAGAAGTAATTTAAGAATTGAATTGCTCTGTTGACGGTGTGACATCTTGTTTGTGAGGGAGGCCTTGTTTTCTTTGATCACCTTGGAAGGAGACATCTGGAAATTATAGGAGGCAACTTAGGTCAAAATGCCACATGTTTCTCTAATTACCTGAAAATATGACCCAATGCTAATGAAGGCAGAGAACTCCCCTTTAAAAGTGAGAGGTTTTGCTAGAGAATCCATTCTAACAAATGGTGGCATTCAATTTGAGTGACTTTTAGACAGTAGGACAGATTCTGATGAGTGATTCTGATTTACATTGGAGTAACTCCATGGAAATTGATGGAGAGACTGTAAATTTATGGAGTGCAACTGAGATCAGACACTCGCTGCTCATGCCTGAGCTTCAAAGGATGCTCTTTGGGATGCTGTGCACAGAAGGGATCTCTGCCACTGAAAGAAAATCAGCTGCCAATGTGGCAAATCTTTATAAAGCATCACTCTGGAGGCCTCTTGCTGTCAGATACTGTCAGTGGGCTGCCCTGAGGTGTGAGTGTACTGTGATCCCGATTGCACTGTGATGCCATGCCGATTCTAAAAGCAGAAATGGCAGGAAGTGCAAATGTTTGGATGCTTGTTTTCATCCCCAAATGAGACGAAGAGCAGATTTAAAGATTTCTCACAATAAGAGCTGTTTGTGTTACTGTTGAGTGTTGATCAAAAAGAATCATTTTGTGTCAGAGTTTACAGTATTCAAACACCTCAGCTGAAAACATGACTGAAATTTTCTTGCTGAAGAAGAAAATTCATCTGCTGACATTCTGCTATGAGAATTGTCAGTTTCAAGGAAACTGTGCTTTTGAACAGAAAATGTTTGTAATAGTAGTATATCTAATAAAGTGGAAGGAATTGCAGTAAAGGTACAGTGACTGTGAGAGCTGGAGCTGAGAGTTCTTTGCTCAGCTATGTGGTGAGGTCCTACTTATCACACAGGCAGTGCATATAACGAGTGAAAGGGAATGAGCATCACGTAAATACATTGCATTGCAGTGACAAGGGGAAGACATGAGTGCTGGGTTCAGGAAGCAGATCTCAAGTCTGTGAGGCTCCAGTGCAGCATCATTTTCCCATTTCCTCAGGAGTTCCAGTTAGTGCTGGAAAACAGACAGTAAGAAATTATTCTTGTCTGGATTAGAGGAAACCTAATTCTGTCTGACTCATAGGTATATCTGATGTCACTTGTAAATTTTGTGGATGTATTCGTTATATTAAGTACAAAATGCAGAGGGTGAGACCCTGCCTCCAGAACCTCTTTTAGTCTCTCCTGCCACATGTTGTTGTAGGTAGGATATGCCCCATCTCATACACTGCTGATGCTGAGTTATAATGCAAGAAGTCTCTTACAGATTTACAGCAACCAATGATTTTCCAACTGAATTTACCATATGCAACCAAACAGGAACTTGAGCGGACCAGATTTTGAAGTGAGACAAGATGTATTTCCCCTGTCCTTATAAAACCAGACTGCTATTTGTCCCACAAATATTGTCTGTTAGTTTGTAGTATATTTCTTCTACCAATAAATCTGCTTCCCGAAGTGTTGGCACTGCAGTTTCTACACATCTATGTATCTCATACAGAAATAAATGCTTTTGAAATGATCAAGGCAGATGAGCATGAAGTGGTGCTTAACACTTTTTTAATGAAACGCTCATGTTTGTCCCAAGAGAATATAAACAGATCCATCTGTCTGCTTCAGTAAGCACACAGTCCTCACAGTCCTATGGACATGGCAAGCTCTGGCATAGAAAACACAAAGAGCTTAACCTTCAAACTACTGAGATAAGTAACTCTTTAGTCCACCAGGAGTATTTTTTGTATGAAAGGTCACTGCCAATGCCTTATTCAGCACCATTTCTACAGTATTCTCATCCTTCTTCCTCCAGGGCAGCTGAACAAATCCACAATGTTTTGTGGGGGATTGATTTGCATTCCTTTGATTTGAATTCTTACATTTCTGTTTGTTTTTTTTTTATTTTTTTTATTTTTTTTTTTTTTTAGGGGTGAAGTGATCAATGGGGGATTTGGCCTGGTTTTGGATGGGTCCATGGAGGCTGAAGTGCGAGCTAAGATGATGCTCAGCTGGGATGTTTCCAATGGGGTAAGCAAAATTCATTATACTACACTACCTTCACTACACCATACTAACTTCTAACTTCTAGATCTAAGTGTCTTTAAAGGAGGAGGAATAATTTGAACGTATTCCCTGTCTCAGATCTGAAATATCTTTACTAAACTACTGAGGAAGAAGGAGAACAATGATATCAATTTGTAGATTAATGAAGACACACCCTTAGCAAGCACTGTGTATCACAGACAGCCTTTTAAAAACCCAATAAATCTCTTGTTGCTCTGATTTATTGCAAGCAAAAGCCCTGCTCCTTCACGTAAGTATTTAAAAAGGACAATCTGGGAACATTACCCCATTATATAAAAGACTAAAAAGAAACTGTCGTGCACTCTTGAAATATACTGCCAGGAATAATCACAGGTGAGTGGCAGGGAAATTGACTTGTTGACTTGAGAGGTCGTTTCTAGTTGTTATGATCCTGAGAACTTCTTACAAGCCTTATGTTAATCAAATACTTAAATATTTTGCTAAGTTGGAACTGAGGGATTTTTTTGCTCAAACACTTCTGTGTCTGAATCTTTCAGATACTGACACGTGATTCATAATGCAGAGAACTGTAAGGCACTGAACACAAGGAAGCGCTTGCTTCCTTGGAAGCACTCCTTCCTTATGTTTCCGGTGTTTTTCTTCATCTGGCAAACTTTTCTTGCACACAGGTCAAAATGCAGAAGGGCTTATAGTTCCCTGTCTGTGGAGCTTCTCTTGTATGCTGGCAGAGAATTTGGCCTCTTGATTTCGTATTTTGAAAATGCACTGGGTAAAATTTGCCCTTTTAAATATTTATTCAACTAAAAAGCATCAGTTGTAAAAATCATACTGTTATCTAAAGCAACTGTTTGTACAGAACTGGGATGGAGTATGGAGTGTTTTGTAGAGGGAATTCTGTGAAGTTTATAAACCTGGCTCTACCACTGTAATCAGTCCAGCAATGTAATTCTGCATGAAAATGCATCAAGTCCATCCAAATGCTACATTGATTTTCTGGTCTGACAGGTCGCGAGGCGCTGCTGGTCAGGTAATGGCTACGCGTATGAAACCATCTGCCAAGCAATGAAAGACAGTGCTGCACTGAAGGTGACTCTTCCTCAAAAAGTGGTGGATGAGAACATCTTAGAACAAGCCCTCAAATGTTAGTGGTATTCCAACTGCAATGTTATCCTGGCAGAAACGTGTGATAAAATGTGCAAATGATAAAAGCCTTGCAATTGTCTCTGCCGCATGAGATTTTTTTCCTTTTAACCCATTAAAAGAGCACGTTTGGGGGAGTATTTGCAATAGGAAATTTCTCCTTGTAAGGGACAAAATTTCAGTTCCTTTCCTTGAAATAAAACTAAAGAATAATCATCTAGCTGTCCATATGCAACCAAGAGAAATGTCTTATTTTGCACTTCAACTTCCCATAGTATGGTGTTAACAGTACCTCACTGATGCATTCTGCGATAGGCAGGGAGCTTACTCATGGTGACCTGTGCTGGCTGCTGCACGTGGGGAGTGAGGAGCTGCACTATTTGAACTATGGGGTCTCAAGAAACCAAATAACTTTAAAACCGTGTGGCATTTTGGTACTTAACAAGTGTGTGCTTGCTGCACCCACACACTGCTTCTGGTGCTAGTTAAACAGTACACCTGGTGTGCTGGGTGTTGTTTTTTTTCCTTTAAATTTCAGTAGTCAGTTATTTACTTTGTTCACATAAAGCGTACATCTCCAGATGAGCAGTGAGACGCTGGCATCTGCTTGCAACCAAACCTTCTGTGAAGTGCATTTTGCAGTTCACCAGAATTGCTTTACACTGTGGAAAAAAGCACGCATTGACAAGTTACAGCACTGAGACGTGAGCAGTTGCCAGCCAGATTTGACAGCCTTTCTTTAACATATGTTAGGCATTACCTATTAATAATCACACTGGGGTGGTATCTTGGTAGCTCTACCTCATACAACCTCTCTAGTTATAGCCCAAAAGAACTGGGGCACTGTTTGTCATAGGGAACATCCAGAAAATACAATGTCTGTGTGGAAGTACAAGAACGTACTATGGAGCTGCTCTATAGTCATCTTAATTGTGAGTTGAAAAATCTACCACAGAAAATGTTGAAGAAATATTATTATGGATTCTTCACCTTTGTGTTATTTAGCACTGTGCTAACAGTAACCTGTCACTCCCTGCTGGGATGAAGCAGCTTGTGATTTCCAGCAGGCAGAAGCCATAGGCCTGGCCAGGGCAAAAACTACTTGAGCTCTTCTGAGTGTCCTTGTTTTTCTGCAGTTTGCAGAGAAACTGGGTCTATGAATGGACAATTGTTCTGCCTCACTCTGTGGGGACGCTGATGTCATTTCTAGGCAGATGACCTCAGTGCTGGAAAAACTCATTACAGGCACAGCAGTCTCCTTCAAAACACACATCTGCAGTCACTGTATCAGACCAGATAGTAGATAACAGAGGAGATTAATTTCTGTAGTGAGGTTTGAAGCTTGCCGCAGGTTGATTTGACATCCTTCCATCAGGGATGCACCTCTGGGTTGAGCACTAAAGGCCTAGGCTGGCCTTTATTTTCATAGATTCATTAAGGTTGGAAAGACAATTATGATTCCCAAGTCCAACCCTAACCCACTTCCACCGTGCCCATAACCACATCCCTCTGTGCCACATCTCCACAGCTCGTGAACCGCCTCCAGGGATGGTGACTCCCCACTCCCTGTGCAGCCTGTGCCAGTGCCTCACCACTCATTCTGAGAAAGTTTCCCTAACGTCCAACCTGAACCTCCCCTGGCACAACTTAAGGCCATTTTTCTCCTACAAAAAGGAAGGAAGTGAAGGAAGAGTGCAGTGCACGCACCTCTGCAGTGAGACCAGGAGCACGGGCAGCAGCCACAAGCAGGGCTGACCCAGGCCCTGTGACAGCTCAGGGGGATTTCAGGGGAGGCTGAGGCTGCTCAGACAGCTCTGCAGCTGCAGGGGGGAGTTGTGTGCACACAGTTGTACTGCAGGAAGCATCAGCACCCCGCAGCCACCTGCGGCTGGACAGCAGCTCGCCTTGCTTGTGGTCCGAAATTCGATGCAGAATAGCTCTGGGGAAATAATTTGCCCTCTGGAAGGATCACAGCACCATCTGCTGGGACTGCTCGAAGGGCTCACAGCCGCCGGAGTCTGATTCCCACCACAAGGATGGCTTGGTTCTTCCTTCTGCTTAAGACTGGAGAGCCGGAATAGAGCTGAAAATGAGAATGAAAAGTAGAATGAAAAATAAAACAACCAAGCACTCAGCTGCCTTTCTTTAGCTAGATGTGTAGGGCTTTCGATTGCCTGATTGCAACCAACGCCACTATCAGAGTATGATTTCAGAGCTCCTTTCCTACCATCACACTTTCCCCGTCCCTCTTTCCTCCTTCCCTTCCTCCTTCACACCTCATTTCCCTCTGCGGTCCCTCGCCCCCCGCGCTGTCCGGCTCTGAGGCTCCCTGATGCACAAGCAGCGCCACCCGCTCCCAGCAGGAGCTCCGCTCCCCTCAAGCCCTCTCCACACCGCATCCCCCGGCCCGAGCGGCCCCCTTCCGCCGGAGCCCCGCTCCGTGCCTCCGCTTTCCGGGTTTCCCCGGCGCCTCCCGCTCCGCTCCGGTCTGCCGTTCCGCGTTTCCCCGCCGACCGCGCCAGGCCCCGCCCCCCGGCTCCGGTTTCAGCCGCTGCTACAGGGACCCCCAAGATGGAAACGCAGGGGCTGCCCGCCGCGGAGGCGGCCCGGGCCCGGCCCGGCGCCCAACATGGCGGCCCCGCCGCGCCGCCCGCCGCCCCGGGCCGCCCTCCGCCTCCGCCCGACTGGGACCCGGCGGCCTGCGCCGCCGCCTCCTCCTCTGCCGCCAGCAGCGCCGCGTCGGGCCTCTACGTGAGCTTCCCGGTGCTGCTGGTGGAGGAGAAGCCGGAGCCCGGCGCCGGTTCGGCTCCCGGCCCCAGCGCTCCGCCGGCGGGCCCCGCGCCCGACAGCGACGGGCTGCTGCTCGTCCTCAACGTGGTGCGCGGCAGCGCCGAGCCCGGCTCGGGCGGCGGGGAAGCGGGGCGCGCCCGGCCCGGCCCTCCGCCCGCGGAGCCGCCCGAGGAAGGCCCCGGCTCCGCGCCGCCGCCGCCGCCTCCTCCGCCTCCTCCTCCCCCGCCGCCCCGCGACGGCGACGGGGACGGCGGCGCGGAGGACGGCTCCTTCTCGGGGACCATCACCATCAACAACCAGAGCCTGTTGGTGCGCATCGAGAACGGCGTGCTGACGTTGGGGCCCGGCGCCGAGCAGGCCGAGCAGGCCGCGAGCGCCGCGCCGCCCTCGGCTCCGCCGCCTCCGCCCGCCGCCTCCGCCGAGCCCCCGCCGGGGGTCCCGCGGCCGCGCTCCCCGCCAGCCTTCCCCTGCCCCGAGCCGCGCTGCGGGGAGGCCTTTCCCCGCAAGCAGCAGCTGCGGCTGCACCGCCTGACGGCGCACGGAGGCGGAGGGGAGGACGGCCGCGGGGCGGCGGCTGGGGGGGCGGCGCGGCCGTTCGGCTGCCCGGTGCCGGGCTGCGCCTGGTCCTTCGCCACGGCCTACAAGCTGCGGCGGCACCTGCACTCGCACGACAAACTGCGGCCCTTCGCCTGCGCCGCGCCCGGCTGCTCCAAGCGCTTCACCACCGTCTACAACCTGCGGGCCCACAGCCGCGCCCACGAGCAGGAGGCGGCGCACAAATGCGAGGCGTGCGGGCAGCGTTTCCCCAGCGCCGCCCGCCTCGCCGCCCACCGCCGCCGCAGCCACCTGGAGCCCGAGCGGCCCTACCGCTGCGACTTCCCCGGTAAGCCGCACCCGGAGCCGGGCTCGCGGGGCTCCGTGCCTTTCCCGTCCGTCCCCGTAGGGCCGCCCTCGGGTTAGCCCGGGGTCCCAGCTGTGCTCGTTTTGCTTCCTTGCCGCTTCTTTTTCCTCTCCTTTTGGAGCCTCCGGGAACGCCTCTCTCCTTGACACCCTCGTTAACAAGGGGGAGGTTTGGGATCGGGGGGTGCTGCTGTGCCGGGGTGGTGGAACACCAGCAGTGGAAGCGCCAGCCTTGGGTTGTGCACCTTACACAGGCTTAGGTTGCCTGCTTTGGCCGAGTAACTGTAACCCCTGTTTGTCTCTTCTGGGTCTGGATATAATATTGAGGGCTATTAGGAAAACTTTCTTCTCAGAGTGATGAGGCACTGGCACTGCTGTCCAGGGAGTGGTGGAGTCACTGTCCCTGGAGGTGTTTGGGAGCCGTGGAGATGTGGCACTGAGGCATGTGGTTGTTGGCATGGTGGTTGTGGGTTGACAATTAGAATCAATCTTAGAGAGCTTTTCTGACCTTAACGATTGTAGGAAAGCATCCTAACTGGCTCACTTGCATACCAACCTGGTGCATGTTTGTTTCCTGTCTCTCCCTAGGCTGTGAAAGGACGTTTATCACAGTGAGCGCCCTGTTCTCCCACAATCGGGCCCACTTCAGGGAGCAGGAACAGTTCTCCTGCTCGTTCCCAGGCTGTAACAAGCAATATGACAAAGCATGTCGGCTGAAAATCCACATGAGGAGCCACACAGGTACTCACAAGGGCAGCATGTGCCTGGGGAAGGCATATAGAGGATGGGCTGTGAACAGTGGGATTTGGTGTGTTGGAAGGGCTGCAGGGCACAGAGGTGGGAGGGATGGTGTGGGCTGTCGTGTGCTTGTTGCTGTCCTTGGCTTTCCTGGTTTTGTGGTTCTACAGTTTAAGAAGTGTCATTTTGATTAAGTGAAGGGTCATAGAAGTAATGCAACTAAGCTCTTCGTATTGTAATAATCAGCATAGAGCTGTGGGTCATGAAAGCAGGAAAAGAGCTTCCAGTCATACATTCTGAATAGTGTTGTCACTGATTATCTGAGCACATTCAAGGTAGTTGTGGAGTACTGGGGAAGTATCTGGGGGAAAATGGGGAGAGCACTGAGAAAGGTCAGGTTTTGGAATACAGACAAGGAAAGGTAGAATGGGCTGTATTGAATGCAAAGAGCACAAAACTGAGACCGCAGGTTTTTGATTGGATGTGCTAATAACGATCTGTGCTCCGTGATGCATATGGAGATGTGCAGTGGCCTTGAGATAAAGAAAGTGATGACGGTAGAGGAGGGGAGAGGGCATCACTGCTTGTATGTGATTTACCCGAGGTGGTGGTTGAGTCTTGTAGTCTTGAAATAACTGAATTTAAGCAGCAGTGGGGATTTCTTAATCAAATACCAGTGTGTGATGTCGTATTGTTAATGTGACCTTTCTTTGCTTAAGGTGAGAGGCCTTTTATCTGCGACTTCGAAGGCTGTGGCTGGTCTTTCACCAGCATGTCCAAGCTGTTGCGACACAAGAGGTAGCATTTTCAGATTGTGCTGTTTATTTTAATTCCCTCTCTGTTTGTTAGGTTTTGTTTTTCCTTCCAGTAGTCAAGCAGTGGATGTGGTCTTGTTGATGGTGATTCTGTTTGTTTGTAGGAAACATGAAGATGACAGGAGGTTCACTTGCCCGGTAGAAGGCTGTGGGAAGTCCTTCACAAGAGCAGAACACCTGAAAGGCCACAGCATAACCCACCTCGGTACAAAGCCATTTGAGTGCCCAGTAGAAGGTACTGCTCAGCTCTTGCATTAACTGGTAACTGGTGTGTGCTGTGTAAACAGAGGAAAGCTGTGTGCTTTTCCCCAAACACAAGCTAGTTACAGGATCAGAGGGAGAATTCTAACAATCAGAAGAGATAAAACTGAAGGTCCATCACTTCAGTTGGATTCCAGGAATGTAGAAGGTTGGGTATGATCTGGAGTATTCATCTTCACAAAGTAAAACAGCTCTTCTTGGTGGTTGTTTCTCCTTTTAATGGTTTTACCAGCAGTTGTCACCAAGCATTTTCACTTAAAATGCCACGGCAGGGAAGGAATATATTGAGTGACTTAGCATTTCTTCTTGTGGCTTGCTGAGCTGTCCTATCCACTGAGATGTCCTTGATGTAAAACGAAAGGTCGTATATTTGGCTTTCTTCTGAGTCCTCTGAATGTTTGTCCAGATGCTACAGACCAACAGAGAGTTCTGCAGCACTGCTGTGATTTGTTTTGTAGAGACACTAAGCCTGAACGTCAGGCTGAAACGAGCTGAATCCTTAAAGCCATCTGTATCTTCTTGCAGGCTGTTGTGCAAAATTCTCAGCACGGAGTAGTCTGTACATTCATTCCAAAAAACATCTTCAGGATGTGGACTCTTTAAAGACTCGCTGCCCTGTGTCCAGCTGTAATAAATTGTTCACTTCCAAGCACAGTATGAAGACGCATATGGTCAAACAACACAACTTCAGCCCAGGTAGGGGATTTGTTTCAAACTGTGTGAGGTGCCGCAGACCAACTCAACGTCTCTAAAAGCTTCTTCCTCTGATCATTCATATTCTTTCATTCTCAGTGTCTGATGAAAGCTCTGATTTATAACCAAACCCTCCCCAAAAAGTTGAATTTTTAGTGGGCTGATGCATGTTTTACAGTCATTGGGTTCCCCAAGAACGGGTAATGCTCTACTGGATTTCTTTTAAATTTTCACAACTCCTTCTCATGGTGAGTCAAACTCTTTCCTTCTTTCTTTGTCCCAGCAATTAAAAATGTCCAAACTGTATTCCATTGCAGATCTCCTGACGCAGCTCGAAGCAACCAGCTCCCTCACACCCAGCAGTGAGCTCACCAGTCCAGGACACAGTGACCTCAGCAACATAGACCTCGTTTCCCTATTCTCCAACGTGTCCAGCAACAATTCGGGAATCTCAACAGACATGGCGCTAGTGAACTCTGGAATCGTCACCATAGATGTTGCCTCCGTAGGCTCAACTCTTGGAGGAAACCTGCCTGTCAGTAGCAGTTCTTTAAGCCAGGCAGTGGATCCCTTGATACTGGTGGCCAGCAGCGATATGCCGCAGAGCCTGGACAGTTCTCTCTTGCTGGGAACTGGGACAACCGTTCTACAGCAAAGCACTTTAAATTTGGATGATGTACAGACTGTCAACGCTGAAGCCTTGGGTTCGCTGGCATCGTTGTCAGTGAGGAATCCCAGTCAGGATGTGCACGGTTTGACATCCAGCAATAATTTAACAATTGACACAGCCACTTTGACTCCTTCTAGCAGCCTTGGTGGTACCAATGTGCCTGAGTTACTGACACCAACTAAAATGGAACGGAATTTGCTTCCCAGCTCGGATGTTGTTGGTCAGCAAGAGGGCAGCAAAGTAGTGACTCAGTTTGTTTTCTCCAACCCTCCAGGAAGCTACAGCGCTCAGAAAGAAATGGATCTTAGCACAATGACTGGCAGCTCGTTTTTGGTACGCAGTAGCTATATTCATTTACCCTTAGATGACTGAGACACCCTGAATTTGGGGATATCCACTGCTACTCACACCTTCCAGGCAGGCTTTTCTTTTGGTTTCTGCAGGTGATGTGCTTTGGCTGCTTTTTGATGAAGGTTGTAGAAAGTGACATTGATCAGTGTGTTGTCAGAAGTAGCTGCAGTGTGGTGATGAGAAAATTTGGAAGTAAGATTAAGAAAAATTGGAATTGTGGTGGGGAGAGTGAAATGAAGGCTTTTTAGAGTAGGGGTTTTAGAAAGCAACCATCCATTTATCTGAGGATGAAATGGGATTTGCAAGAAAACCCAAGGCCAAGAAGATGTGGTATCTCACGTTACTTACATACAGGGAAAGATTTTGCATTGGGAGAGAAACTGAAACGTTTTCTCCTCAGCCTTCATTCCCGTAGCTGTTTCAAATACTCTTCCCTCTTTGCTTTATCATGTTGTTGGAGGCCTGTTTGTTTGCAGCATGAAGTGTTCCTTCTATTGCCGTGTTTACCCTATTAAAATATGAATGCTTATAATTATGAAGATAATTTCCTTTTGTGTTGAACTCCAGATATTAAATACAGGGAACTCATGGAAACTAATCAGAAGAGTTTGGGAATACAGAGCTCAGTATTTGCAATATAAGATAACCACTACTGGTAACTCATCAGTATGGTTTCATTGTCTTGGCTTTTTCTTGCATTCAAAATATTTGCATTTCTTGGCTTTTTTCCTTTTTTCTTTTTTTTTTTTTTTTTCTCTTTTTTCTTTTAAACTTAGGAGAGCAGTGGGTCTGCGAGAACAGACTACAGAGCCATTCAGCTGGCCAAGAAAAGAAAACAAAAAGGGAATGGGAGCAGCACAGGTGAGAAGACATTGCGTTATATGTGCTAAAACAATTATAAAAGGGTTTGGCAGTGAAATAGGAACAGGTATCTGAGTACACTTTTAAGTACCATACCCATTTATTGGTAGTTAAAATAATTATGCACACGGTGTGCCATCTGTTAAGTGTAGAACACCAGTTCCACAGTAAGCTTGCAAAGAAATCTTCGCCTTCTGTTCCGTGGTTGTTATAAAGGTAATATCCCTCTGTCCCTTCATCTGCTTTTGATTTTTGTTATTAAAGCAACCAAAAGAAGAAGATTTTTTTACTTTCCGTTGTTCATGCTTTTGATTGTACCTTGTGAGTTCTCTTCTGTATAGATAATGAAGAGATCAGCAGGATTTGCTTTGCTTCTTTTTTTGCATAGTAACAATGTCTATGCAGCATTAAGGAATTATTTTGTATTTATTTCTTCAGTTATCTAGAAATACTCAAAACTTTCCGTTACACAGAAGCTTTGAAGAGAGCAGGGTGATATTTTAGGTCACCATTTCAGATGTGTTGCCTTTCTCTTAAAAAGTAAAAGCTGTCCGATGTGGATTTGTCAGATGGGATGTGATTGGTGGCTCACTGTGCTGGGAGACAATCTCAGGTGTCTGAATTAAATCTGCCCCTTGGTGCTGTGATGGGAAATCTGTTCTGTTTTATATATGGTTTAGTTCTCACTGCCTCTTGTATCTGTAAAAGGGAAGGTGTTAAGGTAAGTGAAGTGACTAGTTCTGCATTGAGCATCGTGACACACTGTTCATTATATAATCTGTACCTGTTCATGTTGTCTGGTTCAGTGAGACGTCATGCAGATACAGAGCTGCTTTATGAAGCTTAGTTCTAAGTGTGCTTGTATCATAAAATGCATGCATGTGCCCAGTGTTGGGACATTTGTTTACACAGATGATTGTACTAAATCTGCACCTGTTTCTAAAGTGGTCTCAAAACATCCCTATTTCCTTTCTCACTCTAGTCTGCTGGTAGTCAGCCTTCACCAGCTGCTGTTGCCTTAATGCCATGATGTGATTCTCACAGTGATCACAAGTCTTGTATTTCTCATTAGTTCAGCTAGGCTACATAAGCACCGTAGAGTGAAGTTTGTTTTTAAAATGAAGTTATCCATTATTTTTATTTACTTAGATTAAAAATCAGACAAACAGATGACAGGGTTTTATCCATTAAGTTGGTTTTTTATTACCTTGGTGGCTTTCAGCTAGCTGTGTAAAGCTGTTTCAGCCTGTCCTTCATATTTCTGGAAGTAGATGAGCTTCACTATGATTTATTATTATTATTTTTATGATTTGAAAAAAATGATGTACATAACTTTTCAGGAAATAAACAGAAAAATAAAAAATGGAAGATGCAGTTTCACTTCCCGATTCCTTTCTGTAGCTGTGCAAACGTGTCAGCATTTCTGTGCTACCAGAGGGGAGAGCCCTAAGCTTAGTGGTTTGTGGTGTGGTTCTATGCCATTCATGTAAAATAACTGCTCAGTGAGCACGTGGAGTTCAGTGACTGATTGCTGTGGCCTTTTTGCTGTCAGATGGTGCTTAATTACACTGTACTGTTCCATGCATTTCCTGTGTCGTATGATTGGTGGTGCAGGGTAAACTGACTGCATAGAATTGAAAAACACGAGCAAGAAACGTTGGCAAATTGCTTCTGACCACCTAAATATTAAACTTTTTTATTTTTTAAGGGACAACTGGCTCTGGTCAGAGGAAAAGCAAGGGTGGTAAAGTAAGCCCCACCAATTTCTCATCGTCCGCTCCTGGTGGTCGGCTGGGTGGCAGCGTTGTTCTGCCGAATGGAGGGCTGACGATAAGGGACCCTGCAACGGGAGCACAGTATGTGCAAATTCAGCTTCTTCAGGTGAGAACTGAGGAGAGGAAACATCTTTACCTTATTATTCTAACTGGAGCATTTGTAGAAGAATCTAAACGTGTACTCCTCGAGATGGAAATCGTAGGTCTTCAGTGTTCATTGGGGCACTTGCCCACACTCATGGGAAGTTTATAAGTAAAGTGGCTTTAGAGAGGTCTGGAAAAGCCTGAAAACAGCTGATTCAATCATGCAACTGCTGGGACTAGAACCAATGGGCTGTGGAAATAGATATTTTTATTTTGTTAGTGCTAATATTTTCAGTCCAGCCTGGACCATACAGTGGGCACTGTAACTGCAGGGGGGAGCATTCTGTTCATCTTCCTGAGCGCAACTTTTTCTTCCAGTCCTTGCTGAGAATGTGTGTGCTCTATTCTTGTTCCCTCTTTTCACTGAATGTCTTACATTGCTCCATCTCTCCCATATACAAAGTTAATAAGGATGATATGAAGATTCCCACAAAATGAAGTTTCAGCTGAAACTGATTTTCTTCTTAACAGCTGAAATAAAAATTAAGATTTCTCTGTCTAAAAGCACCTAATAATCTGTGTGGACTGATTAGTGGAGTATTTTGAACAGTACACTTTTAGCCTGGTGCATATCTGTGTAGTATCCAGAGAGATGATAGGTTCTTTCTGCTTTATTCCTAACAAGATTTGATACATAAGAAGCAATGGGGGGAATGCTTTGTCTCTTTCTGATGGGTGTAAATGCAACTTTTCTGTTAAGTAGCAGCTTCATGTAGCACGGTGAAACTTGTAGCTTATGTCTGAGCCTTAAATATGATGGAGGGTGAACCATTCCTTCCCTTTTAGATCTTGACAATTTTCCAAGTTGATTATAATAGGGACAATAGGTTGTGTACTGAATAAGGTTTGAATTTAAGTGGTAGTTAGGATTTCTCTTATCTTTGTGGATGTAGGCCTTGTACAGTGCAGTGGCTTTATCAATTTTTTAAGACTCTGGGGCTGAGTGGAATTTATTGTTCTGAGATGCTTCGGAGCCTTCTAACAGCATCACATTTCTGCCTTCACAGGATGATCCCTCAGGAGAGGGAGATTTGCCCTTTCAGCTGAGCTCTCAGTCCTCCTCATCACATTCTCAGCTTACGGTGGATTTACCTGTTCACATACTTCAGGTACAGCATATCAGAGCCATTGGGTTTTATGGCCTTGCTTGAAAAGTGAATAGTTCATTCTAAACACCGATGTTCTGCGTAATGGAAACGCCTTGTTTACTATGAGGAGTTCAGATTCAATTGCAGGAAGTAGAGAAGTGTACTGCAAGGGTTATCTTGTGTGTGTTACCAACCTTTGACACGTCACAGGTGGTTGTTTTTGTACCTCTGTTAGTGGGTAATGAATAACAAAATGTTACTCATTTATTATTGGAGCGTCCCGTCCTTATTATCCTTATCTATCCTGTAGATACTGCACAGGTCATGATTGAGTATCAGAACTGATATGTGTGTAATGGTCTGCAGGAAGGATGGGAAGTGAGACAACAAAATCTTGATCCTAAATGTCAGAGAGTTGTCTACATGGGAATGGCAGTTAGATGAAAAAAAACAGAGAAGTGGTGTCTGAGTGGGTCACCAGAGTAGGAAAGCTTTGGAACAATTCAAGCAATCCAGAGCATTTCTCTGATCTTGGGTTAATGTCAGGATGTTCTTACTGATAAGCATTAAGAGGTGAAAGTGCTGAACTTCTCTGCTGTTTTTGTTTTTGTTTTTTGCTTCAACAGGAACCACACAATTCTGCTGAAGACGATGCAGGTTCTGATAACTCTCAGTTCACTGGAAGCACAATAAACTTACAGGATCTGGAATGACCATTATTAAGGACAGTTACTTGAAAGCCAATTGAGCAATCGTGTCTGGACAAAATAAGATAACTCTGTGGGTCTTCTTCTGAAGAAAATAGGAAAACTAGGAGTACTGGATTATGGTTGTGCTTTTTGCAATTTGCTAAAGGCAGTTACAGCTGAAAGGTTTTCTTAACAAGTGTAAATCCTACTTGATGTGCCTGTGTAGTATAACCCAGCTGCCTAGCGGTCGCAGCCCAGCGCAGGCTGCTGTACAGTGTTGTTTCAGGGAGAAGTACTCGATTAAACTTCAAACTGAGGTAATATTTACTGTTTTCAGAGGAAAGCAAGTATTCTGCAGCTAACAGAAATTAATAATCCTGCCTATGACAGCTCAAACTTTCCTAAAATTTACAGATATTTTACATGCACACACGTGCACACAGATTGTTCTGGCCCCCGTGTTTTGGCAGAAAACTGGAATCAAGTGTCACATGTAACAAAGCTGATGCCCTACACCATGAAAATGAAATGTTCTAAAGTTTTTGTTTTAGCAAGCTAGATTCTACATATTAACTTAGCTGTGAATGAGTTTGTAGCTCATGTTGAGTTTCTCCCTTTCCTTGTTCCCTCATCCCAAATAATCTGCTGAATTCTTCCAGCAAAACTTGAAAGAGAAACGCAATAGAATTGTACTCACTGTAAGTGATGAGCTGAGACTCCAAGTGTCGAGAGAGGTTGGTTTTTATCTTTGTGTTCCCTTTTTTGGGAGGGATTTTGACAGTCACATAAATTAAGCACCTTGATTATGTCTCATCTACGAACTGCTGCCAGGTTGCTTGTAAACTGGCCACTACCTTCTTATTTTTTATATATTTTATTATTATTATTTTTTAACTCTGTCAACACTTGTTCTTTACTGATATCCCAGAGTATCACATGCATGTGGGGTTTTCGGCTGGTTTACAGAATATGCAGTTAGAATTTCATGGGAGGGGAAAAAGAGCTGTTAGTAAGACCTGCCTCACTGATAAACTGCTATTTCTACTGGAGGGCAGTGGAAGAGGTTGTACATACTGAACTTATCTGGACTGCAAACACCTAAGTAAGTATAGAATTGTATAGGGGGGAAATTAAAATCAGCCTTTGGTTACATTTTGAGGTAGTAATTTAAAGGTTTCTCATGGTGGTGTACTAAATGCCTATAAAATGACGTATAGGAATTTGATAGAACGGTGATGTAATGGTTTTTTTTATTCTCAATGAGGTGTGTGTGCACATATGTGTCTGTTTTTTTACAGAATAAGGTATGTCATGCAGAAAAATATTGTGATCTTTCTAATCTTGCACATATTTATTTGACGGTTATACTGATGTTGAATTCACATGAGGTCATTCAGAAAAGCTTTTACTTCCTGTGCCTTTTTGAACTATGTATGTGTCCAGAAGAATGCTTTTTTTGGTTGATGACTTAATGGGAAAAAAAAAAAAAAGTATGCAGGTTACATCCAACTTCAGATCCCAGTTCCTGGACAGTATTTTATCCTCTGGTTGAACCAGTTTTATTTTTCTATCTTTTGTTTAAGTATCTGAGCACTGAGGTGTCTCTGTTCCTTTCATCCTGAGTTTACAGCTTATGCCCAGGGATTCTTGTTACCCTCTCAGGTGGGGTTTCCAAACCAAACTTGCTGGTAGGGGAGATCATTTACTTGATGGCTGTGACCACAACATAGAATCCTCTCCTGAAAGGTAGGAAGGTTGAGGAGGAATCATGCTGAAGGGACAAGTGATTGTTGCTCAGTGCTCACCGTGCTCCATCTCTAAAAGTTGAGACTCCTCAAGCTGCCAACGCCTGTGTTATTCTGTTCTCAAGGACCATACCAGTTCTTAATCTAATACAGTGGCCAAGGAACACTCCATCTTTTTATGGGACTTGCAACTTAATCTTTCTACTTCTGAAAATGTACCTCACTCAGCTTTGTAAATGAATGTAAAGTGCTAACCTCTTGGGGCCGACAAATGGATCACTTGGCTTGAAGTCCATTGCTGGCAATGGATGCCTGAAGAACTACTGGTGCAAAAGGGTTAATAAAGCTTTTTTTTTTATGGTCAGCTTGTCACTGGGTATTGTTCTTTATATGGTTGCACCTGACATAAAGTTAATGGTCAACGGCTTTGTTTCTGTTTGGCTTGTTTGGTTTTTTCCTCCTTTGTTTGTATCTTCACAGTAGCAGAGTGGAGTCCACCAATCCATCCTTCAGATTAAGGCAGAGACTTCATTTTATAGCTGTTCACCTGATCTGTGGTTATGATAAATGGTAAGTGCTTGGCTTAGTTGGGCCATGGCAAAATTGTTACCCAGGACGTTGGTCAGGTTTTTAGGGATAGAGCTATTTGCATCAACAACTGAATGAGAAAAGCATTGCTAGCAGGAGCCAAAGGAGCAAATTAAGAGCATTTATTTTATTTCCGTAGTTAAGAAAAACAATGAGTGGTTGCCTGACGCTCCTTTCCTTTGGGTCTTGCAGAGGTAGGAGGGGTTTCGTGAAGTTCATGATGTTCTCACACTGCAAATAGCTTAAGCTCAGGCTGGAGCTACAGAAACCTTTTTCTAGAGTGCTATCAACCCTATGTTAAGTAGTAAAAGCTGTGCTGTCAAGTGAAATAGTACAGTATTTCTTCTTTGTCTTTATCCCTTTGTTCTTGGTTGTGCTTTTTCTTTTCCTTCCTGGCAGGTGGGCTGGAACGGAACATCAGCCTTCTGCCAGTCTGCAGAGAAAGAGGCAGCACATGTTTGTTAAAACAGCACCATGAACCACGTGTGCTGTAGGGTTCTCTTGCTGCTGGGATCGTGCTCCTTGCTAGCTGTTTTCCTGGCAGGGTTGAGTTCCTCCCCCATTTAATGGCTGGGTTTGGGTGCCTCGTCTTCCCTGAGGTGGGCTGCAGAGATGAGGTGTGTTCCTATGGATCACTGCACTTACCTTTTTCTGTATGATTGCCTGTGCTCTCTCCAGGGCCCGTTGCAGTTTCTCCTCCTGCAGCTGCTTCTGCTGTTGTTCCTTTTCCTCTCTCAGCCTTTTGAAGGGAGCAAAAAAAGGAGGTTGGAATGTGCACAGATATACAAATATGCTTTTGACCCATTCCTTTTCTAACAGTGTAAGACCACTGGAATGCAGGGATTTGGATATAGATGATGCTGGGTTTTAAATGCTCTTTGAAGGTTTTTGTTTTGTTACTCTTTTGTTTTGATTTCCGGAGGCAGGCCGGAGCCAAGGTTTGGTCAGATTCCTTCACGGATTCTTCTGTTCCATCCCCAGAGCAGAAAAAGTGTGTCTTGCTTCATCAAATCACAGAATCATTTTAATTGGAAGGGACCTTTAAAGGCCATTAGTCCAACTCCTTGCAATGAACAGGGACATCCACAGCTCCATCAGGTGCTTAGAGCCTGTCCAGCCTGACCTTGGGTGTCTCCAGGGCCACATTTCTTTTGTAAGTGAAGAGTACAAAATCATTCACAGAACATAGGGAGGAAGTGTCACATCCTTTCTACCATAAAGGCAAAGAAAGACTCAGAGAAAGAAGTACAAGGAAAATGTCACTTTGCCTTTAAATTCTCAAACTACTTTGCTTCAATGAATCTGATTTACCCAGGGATGGCCAGATACAGTCAGCTCCTCAGTTATGTCTTTGCTGTTTGCATGGGAACTTCCATTTGTGTAACAGAGCCAATGGCAATGTCTAGGAACATAAATTTGTTGTGTTAATTGACTCCTGTTTTAATTAAGAAGCACAATTTAAACTGCAGAGATTTGTAGAAGAAACATTTGAAAGCTGGCATTGCTTACAGGTGCCCTATATTCTTAAACAGAGGAGTCATTTTTTGTTCAATCAGTTCAATACAGGCACTTTCCTGGCCTCTCCTAATGCAGCTCTGGGCTGCTGCTTGCTGATCGAGCTGCAAGCACTGGGAGTGTGAAATTATCAGAGGGCTAAATTGGGATGTGGGTCCCCCCGGGGTTTCAGATTACTGTTAATGTTTCCTAGGTTGATCTGACAAATTCGGCTATTTCAGGGGCTTTGATTTTGATTGTCAGTAGTTAAAAATAGAGGCCTCAGTTCTAGGAGTTCTTGTCTTACCTCATTCTCTGTTCTTTTTTCTTGGCTTTTTCAATCTCTGCTATCTTTGCAGGTGGAATTCTTTCCAGGTTGTCCAGTAACTCAATGAGCTTTTTTTCTATTGCTGCCAGCATCTCCACTGTCTCCATGCCTTCCCTGCTTTCTCCAATGCACTGACCATAGATCTCCCGCACTTTTTTTCTCAAGCTTGCAAGCATTTTATCCTAGAGAAAAGAGGAGATACAGTGAGATGCACCAGTTGGATCCTGCCTGGTTAGAACCACTATATCCCTCTAAAAGAATAGAGAAGGAAACCAGAATGCTTTCTCTTAGAACTTGATTGCTTGCTTCTCAGTTTGCTTAGCAGTGCCTGGGATGGATGGCTATGGCTGGAGGAGCAGCTCATGGCTGTGCTGTCCCACTTTACCTCCACCTTGGGGTGTACCTGGACATCAGCTTCACGTTCTGAGGAAAAGTCTTCAACTCTGAGCTTCAGGTCTGCTGCTCTCTCTTCCAATTTGGTGACAGTGGATTTCAAGGTGAGCAAAACTTCTTTCTGCTGCGTTCTCTCACGATCCCTGGGCCAGAAGAGAGAGGAGCTGTTTGGAAAATTATTCTCAAAACATCTGGTTCCTCTGCTGCTTCCACCCAGGCTGTCCCCGCTGCTGCCGGTAGGTGGAAGCATCACTACACTCCATTTCTGGGCGACTTGCACCTCGGCTCGGAGAGCAGATTGGGTTTTCCCGGGATAGCAGTTATTGGGGGGGGGGGGGGGGGGGGGGGAGGGGGGAGGAAGAGCACAGCTAAGTAATGCTGTAGGTTTTGTGATGAGTCAGCGTGAGAAGTAGATTCCATTTAAAAGCACTCACTTCAAATGAGAGGTACTTCAAATGAGAATAGGTGTGTCTACCTGCCATCTGCAATCACACTTGGGTCTGATGCCTTCCTCTAGGAAGGGTTTGAGTCAAAACAGGCACTGGTCTGGATCTCTCAGGATGAGCCTTGTTTCTGCCTTTGATCTTCCTTTAGAAGAATTACACCATCCTTCCTGGCTTACAGCCCCCAATGCTACATGCATCAGCTCCCCAGCCCGTGCCTTCAGGGCTGTGCACCAAGGTGTGAGTACACTGCATCTGATAGGGAAGAAATTCTTTACAATAAATGTGGTGAGGCACTGGCACAGGCTGCCCAGAGAGGTGGTGGTGCCCCATCCCTGCAGACAGCCGAGGTCAGGCTGGATGGGCACTGAGCACCTGATGAAGCTGTGGGTGTCCCTGTTCATTGCAGGGGAGTTGGAACAGATGGCCTTTAAGGGACCCTTCCAACACAAAGGACTGTTTGAAAGTTGGGGCTTAGGGACCCCCCTCCCACCACTCACCACAGGGTCACACTCACTTCCTTTTTTGTGTGTCGATGAAGATGTGTTGAAACTCATTCATTTCTTTCTCTGTCTCCTGGAAATTACAGAGGTAGGAGAAATTCTGTTCCTCCATTTCCGTTAAAATAGACAGCAGTTGTTGGGGGTCAGTAAAATACAGCTCAGGCTCCTGGAACAGAAAATGTGTGATATTTATAAATAACTGCTTGTGTAGTGTTGCAGTAAGGCTATAAGCAAGGTAAGGGCCTGTGCTGATCCCAGCTGTTCTTTCTCTGCCCATGTAAACATAACTATGTAAACCTGGAGGCTTTGTCCTCAGCTCATCCTTGTTCTGCTGCTTTGATTTGAAGAAGGTGCCCTAAAGCTTGCATATGTTATTTAACAGCATTGGTCAGTATTGAAAAAAGTATTTTTCTACAGAAATGTTGCCTAAATAACATGTAATTTGTAGCTCACTCTCAGAAAGAGATGTTTCCATGGTTTTTGGAACGTAGAAACCGTTCAATATCAAAATAAAATGTTTTTGTGACCCTTTTCTCTCTGTTCCAGATGAAAATATAAATCTGGGTGAGAGGAACGAGGGAAATGCCCTCTGGTGCCTTTGCTTACTGGAGTTATTTGTGGCTTTCCCCCAGCAGGACAGTCAGGCACGGCCCCCAAACACTGCTATGTGACCCCAATTAAATGTGCTTACTTAGGGGATATTACTGAGCAGACCCTGGCCTAGTTTAAAGAAGTTCTGTCATGCAGCAGAATGGCTCACTGGTTTCTTATGGCAGTGGCTGTGGGTGCTGAAAGGTGAGTGTTTTGCACCTGCTGATTTATTTTATTTTTTTCACTCCTGTAACCTCCAGGGCAAAGCCTTTTTCTGAAGCTTTGCCTCCTTACAGACAAGGGCAGTGAGATTTGTCCTCAACAGCCAATGTGGTGAACTCAAGAAAAGCAGGTGGTAAGGCTCATTTCAGGTTGCATTTTGGGGAGCAAAAAGTGTTGCAAACATTTGAGTGAGAAATCTTCCCTTTTGGATATAGTGAAAACTTCATTAACCTCAACGCCTCCTACTGTGATCATATCTTGTTGCAGGGTGGGGAGCTTTGAAATGATGGTAGGATTTTGGAAAAGAGAGGAGAAAAGCTAAGCCAAAATATTTAAAATATGGCTTGCAAAACCATGAATATTCATACATATATAAACATATAGTTATTGGCAATGGTAAGACCTCAACCCCACAAAAAATGGTTAGAAGGTAACGGAAATCAGTAATGTCAATACGTGACACAGGACAAAGTTAAATATTTCAGTGTTAGGCTTCTGACCTCATCTTCATCCGAGCAGGCTTCAGCCTCTTGATCCTCCGATGAATTTCTGAAAAAGCATTTTGTGTTATCAGGCCCTCAGAGAAATGACAACTCAAAAGAGACCTTGTTAATATACCATGAGTGAGGCAAGCAGCCAATGCTGACACCTACAAGCAGCCTCTGGCTCCAGCTGCAGGTAGCTGGCAGCTTCCCGTGTTGGCTGTTTGCTGCTGAACAGTCCCTGGAGCATTCACAAGTATGGCTCCTCTTGCCTGTGGGCTGCTGAGGGGTCAGTAGGAGCTGTAACCTTGGCCCACAGGAGGGGTGAAAACCTCAATTTGTGTCTTCATAGTGCCAGGCCCACCTGTGTCCACATTGCTGCTGCCATGTGGCGGCAGCCCAATAATGGCAGTGGTTTTGTGTAAGGCGCGACCCTGTCTATGGTACGGATCCTTCTTACTGCCTGGGGCCTGTTACTGAAAGAAGATGGCAAATGCAGTGTCTACTTTGTCCTTGGTCCTCCACTGATGACCAAACAGCTGGCTGTGGCCAACAGCGCGAACCAGAAACTCAGCCACAAACAGGGCACAGAGAAGTTTTTCTCCAGGATGGTGCCCAGGTTCTACTTTGAGGAGAAGGTTTCCACTGTTCCAAACTCCCAGTCAGTTGAGTGCTCTCTATTATTTAAGATTATTGAGGTTGGTTTGGTTTTTTTTGCTGTTTTTTTGTCAGGTACTTACGGATTTTCTGTTGTGAGAGGTTTCAGGAGGCTTCTGAGCCATGGTCTGGTCCCAGATGATAAACTTGTGTTCAAACTTTCTGCAGACGGCAGAGAAATTGGCACATCTATACCACTTATACTCATCCCAATGGTCAGACCCTGGTCTGGACACGAGGAGATGGACAGTTGGAGCACGAGGCTGCGCTATAAAGGTGTGGGCAGTTCTGCCATGGCACTTACCCTTCTCCGAGGCACTTCCTCTGTCAGCTTTGGATGCTGTTTTCAACTTCTTTTCACGCTTTTTTTCATATTCCTCCTGCCATTCTTTTGGAGATAGCTGATAGAGGAAGTCTCTGTACATCTTGTACTCTCGCAGAGAATTCTCAAATCTGGTTATATCACTGGGGTGGGAAAAGTGGGCAGTTTGTTAGCAGGGAGGAAAGCCCCTGTTTGAGTGAGTTGTTTTTAACCCCTGACACTCAACTACACCTAGAGAAGGGACAGGGAGCTCATATCCTCGTGCACACGGAGATAAATGTGAACCTCTCTGTGTTGCAGGGGCTGGTAAAGGCTAGGCAGGGATAGTGTGTGATTCTTACCTTTGGAGGCTCATTATTTGGGAACTAATTGCGTGGATCTCTACTATTTTCTTTGCTTTCACTGCAGATTCTTTTTCAGCACTAGAGAAAAATACAGCAAAATGAGCCACAAAACAGTTTAGCAATAAAGAGGTAGTGAGCTGAGTTGCATGTAACATGGATAAAAAGATGGGGAGGAACCCTAGAAACCTCTGTTGTAGGTGAGGACATACCATCAGTGACATTTGTTTCCTGCCTGAAGGCCCTGCCTTGGCAAAGGGAGCGTGGGGGCCAGCGGCACTTCCAGATCAGAGTGTTCCTAATTTGGCTGCTGCTAAGCATCAGTTTCTGCTCTGCCTTTACGTAATGGGCCGAAGTGCCTGGCTTGCTTTGCTTCAGGGACTGTTCCTGCTGTGAGGGGTTAGGGAGAAGAGTCTGCCTGTTTGTATTGTGTATTTGAGTATTGTGAGAAGTAGTGGGAACAATAGTGGATTCTCTACTGCAGACAAATTGAAGGCTTCATTAATGAGGGGATTCCCCAGCTACTGGTTCCTTCTTCTCTTTCATTGAATGTGTGGAGAGAAAAAACTACCAGGACTGTAACTCTGGGAAAACCCAGATGCAGGGAATCTGAGGTTGGATACTATCCAAAACCCTCTGGGAAATGTCAAGCGAAAAGCCTCCTTTATCCAATGCAAAAGAGTTGCATGGATGGTTCCCTCAACTTCCATTACATTTTCAGGGCTTGAATGGAGCTTTTATGGTTCTCCTTCAGGAACTCATCAAACACGGCAATATCCTTCTCCAGGTTGTTTTCAGCCTTTTCCAGTTTTCTTTCCTCTTTCTTTGCTATGTTCTCCAACTTTTGAATCTCTTCTCTCTTCACTGCTATGGCATACTGAAATGAACCCAAAAGATAACGTGGTCACATTGGTTGATACTGAAGGTGTGTTGGTTTGGCTTTGCTCTTGGTCACCTTCTTGCCTTACAGTTGTTGGCAGAAGGTAATGACTCAAAACAAGACATGTCTTGGTGCAAACTAGGCACAGAGAGACCAGAGATATTTCAGAAGTAACACAACAAATAAGCAGCGACAAAGATGATCCAGCAGTGTTATAGCACAACAATAGAGATGAATAATGGGGATATTCCAACGTTATTTTGATTTCATAATGGCTCTCAGGGATAAATTATATGAGTAGAGCAAAAGCCAGAAGGTCAGTATATGTGTGTATTCTGCAAATTAAGGGGGAAATAATTGGATGGCAGCCACTGGGTGATGTGAATGTCCTATTTCATTTCTTAGTGGACTGATGGTCTATAGACTATAAGTGTCTTTAACACGTGGCTTGGACAATCAAGTTAATGAGATCTGATATATGCCCTGCTGATGTAACCTCTAGGCAATGGGTCTCTTGAAAACAAACAAAAACCCTAGGCAACAATGAAGGACAATTAAATGAGCAGAGAGTAACATTCTTAAAGAAAACCAAGTACCTCAAGTAAAAATATCTCTCTTCTGTCATTTATGTAGTCACGGAAAGTTTCTTTTTCTAGTGGATAATCTGAAATGAGGACAAAAAATTCATCAGACGACAGGGAGAAATATGGTCATGCAAAGAACAGTGAATATGGTAGCAGCTATAAGCTGGTTGGATGGATGTGGTTGGCATTGGAGCTAGCAAGACTGATTATTTTAATACCGTTTTGACACTGGTTTTGATCAGTTTCAAATGGACTCTGTAAAAACAAGTAGAATTGAGGGGAGAATCTTGTCCTTACAAAGATCAAATTTGGTTCTCTAGACATTAATGGCAAAGCTTCTCCTCTGTCAGAGGCAGAAAACGACAGGTTCATGTCCACCAAAATCCAGCTCCAGGTCAGCTTAGTAAAAATGTCCTCACAACACGAGGTCCTGCAAGCTCTCAGCTGATTTCTGTGCTGCCTCCCAGGGCTCACAGCTATTGTGGAAGCCACAGGGGATGCTGGAACCCAGGCTGCAAATGTAAAGGCATGAGATGGACACGGCCCAGCCACACACAGGCTATCAAGGTGAAGCAGGTAACTACCGTGCCTACAGGAGCTCACCAAGGTCAGCTAGAGCTAACTGCCAGTCCCATCCCCTTTTTCATTTTTGATTTAGGCTGCTCTCCAGCTGAACAGCACTGCTACGAAGACAGGAACCACTTCCTACCTTTTTTAATGGCTATCTTCCATGAAAGACACTCCTGAAGAGCTTTCAGTCTCTCTTCATCTGTTGCCTGTTTTCTGTTTTCTTCTTCCTCTTCCTTTTGCAAAGCTTTCCTAAACCCTTTTTCCTTTGCCTTGTTTTTAGCAGAGTAAGTCATTTTCTCATGAATTTTCATGGTCTTCATCTTTTCACGTTCCTATAGGAAGTCAGTTATGTGGACAAACTGATAATCTGTTTTGTCTGCTGTGGTTTTTAGTGACATCAAGTGTTCATTCACAGTCTAGAAATTTGCAGCTACTAATAACCTGCTGATGTAAATGCCTAAGTCTGGGTTAAGAGAAGCTCTTGAAACCCACTCCAAAGCTTTCTGGAAGGTGAAATGTTGTTCGTACTCAGTGCTTTCACATGGGCTGAGGTCTGTAATTCGTTGCCCTCTGTACAGATTAGGCGCAGGTGAGGCTGAGGGCATTGCTCAGCAGACATCCTTGGTGCCCTTCCTCATACTTAGTGACCTTGAACCCAAGCTAAAATCAAATTATCAGTCAGCTGAGGAGGCTTGCATAAGCTTGTTGGGAGGCTTCCCTTTGTGATTTAGTAACAAAGACCTCTTGCTTTCACATCACTGCTTGGTTTCTGCAGCTGCATCAATGCTTAGGCCTTTCTGAGACATCATAACCTCTCTGTGATTTCCCAGTGCTGCTGGATCATGTGCCCTAGAGAAAATTCTCAGTGGAAATAAGAAAGAAAGAGACATTCCAGAGACCCAGCTCTGTTGGGTTGTAATTCATTGTTTTATGGAGAGAAACTTAAGGCATGAAGCCCATGTTCTCCTTCTTCCTAGGGCTGTTGAACTGGAAGGAGAGAGACCTTGCACCAAAATTTTCTGCAGATAATCAACACTAGCAGCACTAGCAGGCATCTTCTCCAGGAACAGGAGAAAGTGGCAAACCTACCTTTGGGTATGGAAGCAAAATGATAGTGCATAGGTTGTGCAATAGCAACTAGCAGGTCTGTGCTCACACTGCTCTGTGTAAGGTTAATCTCACATCATGGATCTCAGTGAATTTGTAGCTGATAAAGGGGAATCTGAGCTGAATTTAGCAGGTATTGTTTTCCTTATGCATGGTCTGGTTTTATGTTGGTTAGTTGCCTGCCCCAGTGGGCCTCTTGAGTAACACATGGGTGTAAAGAACATACATACCTCCTTTGCCTTTTTTCTTTCCTTGTTCCTTATTGCAAAAATATCAATATCTGGAGGAACTGTAAATGGATTTTTGTAAATGGATTCTTTATCCTCTTCTGGGAATTCTGCAAGAAATGGACAAGGATGTAGAAGATACAAGGCAGGATGTCAGAACCCAGTGCAAAGGGACTTGGATCTGCTGCATCGTGGCAACATGTCTCTTGAGTTGGCTTCTGGTTGGTGGCAGTTGCCTGCTTGCTTTAACATTTAATATTAGCATTTAACAAACTCAATCCAAGATTAGAAACCTCAATATACTAAGTGCCACCTGGGTCTCTTCCATTTCTTGTTACTGGCAGGCATGTAGTCCTCTCTGGAGAGGCAATGAGGCGAGTTTAAGATATAAGTCATAACTGTTAATGTAAGCTTAAGCCCTTTGTTGTCAAAGCCTGAAGACAATTAGTTTATCTGTAAAATAGGAACGCTTTAGCCAGGCCTGATTCTGGAGAGCAGGGCACTGTTTACTCCTGTGCAAGGAGATACTTGGCTTCATGATTTCACGGTGGGATATAAAATCATCTTTGATAGATGCTCAAGCTCAAATTAGTATCTGAGTGATCAAGAAAAAAGGGAGTAAGGACCTCAGACCTTGGCTGTACAAGGAGATCTATCAGGGGGAAGATTCATTCCTTGCCCTTCTGCAGAGCCAAGAGCTGCGTTCCTTTGCATTCTGTCTTCCCATACCCTAACCTCATTTACTGAAGTCTTTGTTCACTGTTTTCCTCGGGCAGAACACTTACTGAAGCTTTTGGGAGCCTGTCTTATCTGATCATGGGCGGAAGACTATGAACACAGACCTCTCTGACCAAAGAACAGAAAGCTGCTGGAGCATCGTGACCTTACCTGACACAAGGTAGGTTTCCATTCCAGGTTTAGAAGAGAGACTCTCACAGACTGACTCTTCATATACAGGTGGCATCCTTGATTCTGGCCCAAAGAAAAGCATAAACAAATTAATCAACTGAGACCTGCTGGAGACTGATGCAGTGAGGTTTTACAGCAGCAATGGACCTCGGGGCTTTCTGGATCTTAACCACCGAGTTCCAGTTCTGATCCAAACCCACGCTTTCATCTGCACGTTGCTGGTTCGCAAGCAACAGTTTTATTCCCTGAAGCTCTTACCAGAAGTTGTTCCAGTACTGTAAGTGCTGTGGGTTTCTTGTGATAAGGCTGAATGATTGCTGGACAGCACAGACATGCTGTAGGAAATTTGGTCACGTTTAATTTTAGGCTGGCGCAGTGATGAAAGTTAGTTTTTAGTTTCTCTGAAACCAGTCTCCTTTGTAGTCTTTGCTGCAGGTCCTAGGGGAAAAGGCATAATTGTAATGATCTCACTCACAGAGAACAGATAGATCATTGTTACAGTTATCCTTGAATCAAAAAAGGCAGAGTCCTGGTACTGGTTCAGTTGATGTAATTCTGCTGCTGTATTCCTGATCCATACAACCGTAAGCACGGCAGAAAATATCCTCTTCCGCTTGAGCTAGTTTTAAGGCTATTTTAAAGCATCGTTATTTGCTGTGAACAGCCTCCAGTTTTTATGTATTTTGAGCTAAACTCATCTGGCCTAATTTCCCTGTATGTCCTTGGTGCGATGTGTTTCCTATTGGCTGTGTTTCTGCAGCTGCCCAATTAGTGTCTTATTCTTCAGGTGTCAGACTTTCAGCACTGATGAGACGCAGTCTGAGGTAGAACTAAAGCAGTTTGTAATGCACCCCAATGTTTTCTCTCTCCTTTTCTGGTCTTCAAGTACCCACTACAAAATCCTTTCCAAAAGCAGTATTTGGTGAATACACTTTGTAAAATATGTGGGGTGATTGTAGCAAACATCTGAGTGTTTGGCCCTCTTAGAGCACACCTTGACTTCTGTAACCCAAAAGCCTTCCCATAAAAACCTTATTGTTCCACGGGGTTGTTCCAATTTCTGCCGCAAGGAATAGGACTGGAAAGCAGGACTAGGCAGAGGATACTGGCAGGTGGGAAATAAGCTGTCAGTGAAGCTCCCTGAAATAAAAAGCACTTTATATTACCTTTAGCAAAGGATACAGAGCCATTTCTAAGATCAACTTATAAACGTTCTTGGTCTGAGATTGTTGATTTTTCTAATAAATTGTTTGCACAGCACTTTGGAAACAATTCCAAAAGCTGCAGAAGCACTGGTTGTGCTAATTACAATTATTACACTCTATAATGCAAATAGAAACTGCTTTGTTGCTGGAATCATTTGGCATATATATCTCACTGCCTCTTACACTTTTACGCTTCAGTAGCTACACATCAGTGTCCAGCAGGACGTGAATCAGATAAAGCATTCAGGGTTTTAATCTATAGAAACAGTTATTCAGTGATTTTTCCATTTCATCAAGCTGCTGTGCAGCAGGAAAAAAACAAAAAACAAAAAAAACCCCACAGAATAACCAAATAAACATGCAAACAATTCTAAAAATGACAGAATAAGATTCATCCACCATCTTCCCAGAGTACACAACAAGCTCATGTTTTGTACACTCAAATAATACACAGTGCTGGAACTCGCAGAGAAGGGAAGTGAGTCCAGGTTGGGATCTGTGGGGCACTATCTCACTGCTGTGCCGTATCCCCCTGGACACCCCCAGCTCACACACGGAGGCAGAGACTGCTAACACCTGAGATCTCCCATGAGACACCCACTGCCTCCTCTTGTCTGAGTACAGCATTACATCCGATGCTGACAACAGAAGAAAATGATGTAGGTGCCCTCCCCCCATTATTTTTTGGCTTCTCACCCCATGGACTCCACGCTCCTCACAGCCGTGGTTGGACAGGGACAGAGGCATGGATACGGCTGGCACTGTGCTGTTGATATTCTGTTTGTGCTGCCATAGAAACCTGGGCTCCTGCTGCTGGGTGACTCTTGTAGCTGGGCTCCCTGTGTTTGGGACAAGTGTTCCTGGCCTGGTGCAGCAGAGAAAAGGCTCACAGGGTCCAGCTGCAGTGAGAAGCATCATGACACAGGTACTGCTATGCATCCCTAAGTTCTCAGGTAGAAAAGGGGCTCAGGTGCTTAACCCCATCTCCACAATAAAGCACTGGGATGTGGAACTGGGAGCTGGAGTCCTGACAGTGGAAGTGACTGCAGTTTTTAGTCACTGCACAGGCTGCCCAGGGAGTGGTGGAGTCACCATCCCTGGGGGTGTAGAGATGTGGCACTGAGGGATGTGGTCAGTGGGCACGGTGCGGATGGCTGGGGTTGAATTGGATGGCCTTAGTGGCCTTTTCCAACCTAAGTGATTTTATGGTTCTATATGACTTGATAAACTATCAATTGAGGAAAGCGAATTACGGAGGAAACGATTTTCAGTTTCTGTATTTTCTCTTTCCTGCTTCTGAGAAGACCAAATCAATTCCAAATGGATCACATTCTTCTTTAGACTCTCTATTAAAATAATTCTGGCTTTCCAAAATAGCAGTTTCCTTTATTTACAGATAGGTTTCCAAACAGCTTTTTCCATCTGAATAAGTCATGCAATAAATAGCACACTTTTCTGTAAGTGCAAAATCCCATTTGATTGTTTTAATTCTTTTCCGTGATTGCTGATTATCAAGAGATTGGACTTAGGCAACAGAAGGGAAATGCTTACAGAGGAAAAAAAAAAAATAATAATCTTTATTCAGTACATGAGTACTTTGATTCTTAGCACTGATACAAAAACCATAGGATTTTTTGGATATATTTTAGGAAATTTCCCAGATGTACTGGGAGTATGTATCAAAAATAAGGCTGTAGAATAATTTCCATTATCAAAAAAATAATTTAGGAGTAAATTGTACTTAAAATACACTTTTCTGAAGGTGCAATATCAAATGCCCTTTGTTCACAAATACCAGTTTATTACAGGATTACAAATTTGCAGTAGTAGCTATCACAGAAACAGATAACATAGAGAACGAAGGCATTGGAACAGCTACAGCTCTGTCTGGCCTAATCCCTACATCATGCAGATATCTACATATCCATTGCTCTGTTTTGTGCTAAACTCTGATTTCCCAAAACTGGAACAGTGATTATTTAAAATCAGAAAAGTGTTTTGGGAATATTTGGAAATGTGGAAATGGTGTTGGTGGCTCATATCCCGCACGTGCCATGAGCCACTTAGGCTTTTGTGTTTCCTTGAGGGCAAAGAAGTTTTTAAGGCCAGAAGGACATCTGGGGTCTATTCTTAGCCACCATTAACTTGGTTAATGAATGGAATAAATATCATGTGCACATCATGGGAAAGGCTGCTTGGTGGCGTAGGCTGTGCAGCTGACTGGTGCTGTAGCTCGTTAGGGATTTCTGGTTGTGCAGTTTAGCTTCAGGGCACCGCATTTTGGGCCTTATTAAATGCCTGGTCTGTGCTTCCCTGATGTAGATCTGGGGAAGACAAGCTGTTTGCATGAAAAGAGTTGAGGATTGCCTCTTGTGTTTCCAGCAGGATGATGTCTGCAGACCTGGGGGCCTTTAGGGGAGGGTTTTGTTATGGCATAGACTTGGGTCTGCAGGATATTCTTGTCTCCAGATGAAGGTGTGGTTGGAGGTGGTGGAGTTGCAGTCTCTGGAGTTGTTTGAGAACCGTATAGGTGCGGATATGGCTTAGTGAGCAATATTGGTGATAGGTATATGTTTGGACTTGATGATCTTAGAGATCTTTTCCAACCTTAATGATTCTGTGATATGTTTATTTCTTTGCTCCATTTATTTCTTCCTTGGAGGGAGTTGCTTGCCTTCTCTGCTCCTTTTCTGACATGGGGATGCTGATCCCTACCCCAGAGGTGCTGTGAGGGTTAATTAGTGTTGGCAAAACATTTTGAAACGGCTGATTGAGAAACGCTGCCAGAGATGAAAGCTAAAGAAGTATCTCGGTAAATAAATATTCCTTTGTAGTCTTATCTTTACAGGAAACTCCCTGTGTACCTAGGATACTGCACAGGTCACTGAGCAGCCATCTCCCCATTGCCTGAAGTCTTCTCAAGGAGACTCATTTGTTTAAGTTTTTCCACTTGGATTTCTTCAAAGTGTGCCCTGATACACACCACACAAAGGGAACAACCTAACTAACAGCAAGTGGCACAGAAACACCACATGGATTGGTGGTTATTTTCTTTCTCTGGAGCTTTTGTTTTTCTTTTCCTGCTGAACAATGCATCTGCAGAACCCAGCGCATCCCAAGAGGAAGAAAGGCAAATCAGAGCCAGTTTCCAGGGTAGCACTCAAGGCAGAAGGAAGGGATTGAGATCCATAGCACATACAGTGTAAGTGCTCTACTGGAGGTGGCCAGCTCTGTCTGACTGTGGTCTGCCAACAGCACTGCTGCTTTCCCTTCATCTGAAGCTTTCTTCAAGGAGGGATTTTATCTCAAGGTAAATTTTTTTAGCTAGAGGCCAGCTACAGGTTGGCAGCAATCTTGTACTGCAGGGCTCAGTGACCCCCATTTCCCATCCTTTTGTGTTATAGGTGAGTTTTCCAGCCACGAGGAGCACCAAGAAAAGCCTCTGGCTCTTGAAGGAGGAATACCCCCAGAGACGGCTCTGCAAGAAGAGCTGCCAGCTCAGCTCTCCTCTTGGCAAACAGGCTGGTGGAGCAGGACTTATTCAGGTCATCCTGCCACTGGTCCTTACTCCCAGTGTCTTCCTGGGCTACCTCACCCAACATGAAGACCAAAAGGCCTTCAGTGGTCCTTCCCAAATGGTGTTGCTTTGTGGTTCAGCCATCTCCAGCCATGTTTGTGTGAGGCTCTGCTAGCTCCTGATTCCAGGTCCAACCTCCTGCTCCAAGCAGGGCTAACTCAGGCTGCACGAGGCCTTTCCCAGCTGATTTGAAAACCTCTGAGGATGCAGATTTCAGATGTTCTCCAAATTGCAGAAGGTAAGGTCTAGGAGGCTGAGCTTGGGCCCCTGAATGGCCCCACTGCCTTGCTTTGGTAATGATATAAGTAAACGATATTGTTACAATTTCAAGGCCAGTTCTGAAGAACTGTTTAGCCCTAATCCCAAATCGAAAAATAGTTCCAGCTTTCCCTCAAAGCTAAGTACATTTGGGGCCTAGGAGTTTGCATTTGGCCCACTGTAAAGAGAGTCACAGTGAGCTGAAGCCAAAGAGACTTGCCTAACCAAGGCTATAAATTCTTGCTATTTGCAGGGACAATTGACCCAGGAACACGAGGTTGCAACTCCGTGATTTTACATTAAGCTCTTAAGGCACCATTCCAGCCGTTTTCCTGGCGCTTGCTTTGTGGCAAAACTACAGCTGCTGTGACTGCATGGGAACCCATCCAGCTGAAAAATACCCTGCCCGAGGAAAAGATCCTTTTATTTTGCTCACCATGATGGGCTGAGGAAGAGACGCATGGGATGGTGGGATTGCTTCTGTCAGTGCCAGTCTGTGCTCAGGGAGATGGTGAAGCTGCTGTTTGTGGTGGTGGAACTGGTGATCCCATGCACCCTGCACACATAGTTCCTTCGGAGGGGCATGTGGGTCAGAACAAGAAGGATTCCTAAAGTCATGGGTCAGGCTAATTTCTAAGAGCTGCAAAAGAGAGCACATGCTTTATGGCTCCAAACCATTTCTGCTCATGTGGAAAGGATTAAAGATAAAAACAACCCTGCTATTCACTTTGCTCCAGAGCTGTTTCAATCCTGTCTGTTGCTCCAGAGAAGCTCTGACAGGAGCTATTATCTGTGGTCCAAAACTGTGGCTCATATCCCCAGGGTAGCTCATAGGATCTACCTTTTCTTGCCAGAGAATGAGGCATCGCTGGGTACTGGCGATGTGGTTTGTAAATGTTTGGTGCCAGCCTGGCTGTTTTCTTGCAGGACCCTCAGTTTGCATCTCTGCTCCAAGTGTGGAGCTGTGGGGCTCAGAGAAGCACTGATACCACACATGGGGCTTCTTGTAGCTGTGCATGGATAGTGAAAACTCATGCAAGGGCAGCCTTGTACTTGGAAATGCTAGAAAGTTTCCACATCCTGTTCCTATCCCATTGACTGCACCTGAGTGAATGCCCACTGTTTTCTCCACCAGGATGTCAGCAGATCCTGTAGTTTGTTTTCCACTGAAATGTCTCCTCTTGGGTAAATATTACATCTGAGGTTGCTTTGCCAGTGGCTTTCCTACCCGGAGTTTGTACAACAGGTCAATGCCCTGCTCAGAGATAAAAGGAATACTTGCTGTGGGTGCTGTTTGCTGCTCTGCAATGCCACTCTGCAATTCCCTCGCCAGTTTCTCCTTAAAAGGTTTCTGAATGCTGCTGAAGTCCTGGAGGTTTTAGCAAAGTGAAGGAAATTTAAGACGAGCCATCGAGGGCTTGGACAGAGCAGAAGGGCAGAGCAGGAGTTTGTTTGTTCCAACAGCCGTGGCTTGTAAATTATTCATCTGTGTGCAACTGAAACATGCAGATCCTCAAAGGTTGCGTTACAAAGGGTGAGGTGAAGGATCAGCAAGCTTCGAGCAAAACAGGAAGGTTAACAGGTTCTGGGGAGCCCTTCTCTTTCCACTTGCATCTGCTCAACAAAAATGCCTGCATGCAGAGGAAAACTGAGTCGTCAGTAAACAAAACAATGCACAAACACAGAGATGTGTGTGCGTGGTAGGGAGGCCATCTGCAAAAACTCAGTTTTCCTTCTACTGGAAACAGATTTGAAGCTGATTGCAATGAAATGTATGGAGAACCTGTGAGCACTGAGTGCACAAGAGGCTCTAGCCTCTGTGAAGTGGGGAAAAAGTTTCCAAAGACCAGGAGAGATCAGAAGAGCAGGCTAAGCAGAAAAGAAGCCAGCGTGCTTCTGCTCAGCAATTCTGTCTCCAGACGAAACCAGACTTCAACTAATTAAAAAGAGCAGATGCTAGCTGGAACATTAATTGGAACAACTATATTTTGACTGTGCTTAGATCTATTTTAGCTCTCCTGTAGTAGGTTTGGAGAGAGGTAAGTAACTCTTTAGCAGGCCTCTTGTTTTGTTACACACCACATACTTAGGGCATAATGAAATATCTATGAATAGGTTTGGATCCTTCTTTTTTCAGGGGCAAACAGTTCTCCATCTAATAATGCACAGCCATCAAACTGAGCATTCTCAGCCTTTTTTTCTCACGGTGCCGGTAGTAAAGTGATCTTCCTTGGCTTGGAGAGGCCTTGTAAGCAGTGCTGGGCATGGGGCCAGCTGCTGTTCTTCCTGATATGTATTGTATTAATGGACACCTCTTTAACTTGTGCACATTTGCTCCTCTCTGTCTGTGTCCTTTCTCATTAGGCTTGTGTGCTCCGCAGAAAGTGCAGAGAGCTTAGCTGACATCTGATACACTTATAAATAGCCTGTCTGCCCTGCTGTGGTTCTGCAGCTATCCCAACATGAGCAAACACTCAACGTATTGCACTCTTCCTGGAACTGGGATGCTATCGAAGATTTTCCTCCAATGCATCCAAACTTGGCCTCTGCTGGAAGCTGCTCTGTTACAGATTGGCAGTTCTTTGGTCTTGTCCTTGTCTACAATTCCTTCCCAAGAGACAAAGGAAAAGCGTCATCTGAGTAACGAGGCTCTGCCACTGCTCCTGACCTTCCTGTTCCAGTGCTGGGTGCAGACAGGGGCTCACTTTGTTCAAGCTCTTGTTCTCAGAGCCCACAGCTGAGGGGATGGGTCCTCCTGAGCTGTCACCCTCTTTCTTTGCCAAGATGGGGCAAAAGTCCCAGGCAACAAGACACAGAACTGGTCACACTCTAAATGGTGCTTGTCCCCAGAGCCTTTACAGACAGGACCTAAAACCTCTCTCCCTTCTCTGAGCATTCTCTCATAGCAGTGCTGCCAACACTAATTCTAATGTAACTTCATTTTTTTTTTTTTTTGGCTGTTCTCTCTTCCTAGGTGTGAATGCTGTCATTGCTGAATGACACCTGCTCCCCGTGGGTCCCTTTGGTTTGCAGGAAAACCCTTTTTTCCTCAGCTCAGATGCAGACAGATGTCTCCTGAGGTCGTGCCGTAGGAAAGTGGCTCTGTCTGACTCGGTTCTCATTGCATTGAGCTCTCTGCCCATCCTCCTTCTGGAGGTGTCTTGTTGACTACTGAGGGCTTAGTAACTGGCTCCCATGCTGCTATCTGATTTTAGTGGTGAGGAGATAAGGTTAATTGATGTTTTCCTCCTTACCACTTCCTTACTTCCCACATTGCACCAGCATCTCTCCTTATCAGCACCGTGTGCTAAGCACAGCTGGGCTGCCTGGAGCAAGCACCAGCATTGCTGCCTTTGGGCTGAGGGCTGCTCCTCCACAGGTTTTGTGATCTCTCCTTGAGTTCAACCTAGCAGCTGCTACATCTAAATGGCCACACCAGAGATAGAGGGTGGACTTGTCATTGAGGGAATGGGAGCAGTGGTGCTCAGAGCTTCTGATGGGAGCTGCTTTCAGGTACAGCAGCAATCTCGCTGGTGACTGCATATTTGTGCCAGATGAAACCCTCACCCCTGAATGCCTCTTCTGTTCTTGTTCCAGCGCAGCTTCTAAATTAGAAACCCTACTGCCTGCATATAACATGAGGAGGGATTTTGCAACACTGGAAGGCTGAGGCACGGCACAGGGATGACAGTCGTTTCTGTTGCTGAAGAGGCTTGATTGCATTCTGGTGCCCACTGAAATGGTTTCCCTTCCCATCCATCTCCCCAGGGGTTGTGAAATGTTGGCTCTGCTCAGCTGGTGCCAGAGGAGCAGCTCGGTGAGCTCTCTGCTTTCCCATCACTTTTCCCCCTGCCAGCAGCAGCGTGTCCAAAGTAAATCACGACTTTTTGGAGCAGCTTTGGTTCAGGCTCAGGCTGGCAGCCTCTGTCTCACTGGGAAACATCTTGATACAGCAGCTAACATTCAAATTATAGGAACACAGCAGGACACTATCCAGGCATGGAGAAGAGCCTGCAAGTGCTTGCTGTGCTGCATGCTCTGCAGTGGCCTGCCACGTGTTACACAGACTGAAGTTTGCTGATCCCAAGGCTGTACCCTGCAGTGAAAGCCAGCTGGTGCCTGTCCTTCAGATCCAGCCCCTCTGGCCAGTACCCCCTTTGCAAGCTTCCCAAATTTAATTTAATGAAGCTTGTTAAAGCTGCTCGGATCAGTGCTGGCTGTGGGAAATGCTCTTGTAAGAATGCTTAGATTTCTGTTATCCTCATATTTAGTTTCATGTAGACTTTTCAGTGCTTACTGAGCCTGAGCTATGGCTAAGCCATTCTCAAGGGCTAGTTGAAGTCTCTTGTTTATTTTCTTGATGCTTTTCCTAGCATCTTGTAAATCATCTTCTGTCTTTGGCAATGGTAAAGTGTGAAGCAAGCAGTTTCACCACTGCAATATATCCATGTGTTGTTGCAGCAGGAGGAACAGAGCCCAGTTCTTAAGTGAAGGTCTCAAGTTGTTTGGGATCAGCCCAGTGAGAACTGCAGCAGTTTGACTGATCTACCTTCCATGCCCCATATGCTGTGTTAGATCTGGGACTTTGCGCATTGTGGGTCACAGTGCATTCTCTTTTCAGAGGTGAATCCTGCAGCTCCATCAGCATGCAGTTGCTCACTGTGGCCCCTTGGAGCAGCCCACATGGCTTCTCTGCAGGCACGTGGCCCTGTAGCCAGCCAGAGAAGCTCCTGGCACATCTTCCTCTTGAAGGTGGGGAAGAGGGAGGAGGAGGCTGCAGTAATTGAGCTGACAAAACTTTTTGTCTACTGTCTCAGCGGGCTCCAGAGAGGGCTGAGAAGTGCCAAGTTCCCTGCCTGGCCCTGTCCCATGCGGTGGCCGCCTTCCAACGTGGCTCAGGAGCCTCTGCTTGAGGTGACTTCTCAGCATTTTTATTCTTTCCCGCACCTCTTCTTTTGGGTTGCTGAAACTTTCCTGCTGGCTCATGTTTTTATGAGGACTTGTCTCACTCACTGAGCTTTGAGGGCTGGGACACCTCTCCATCCCCACTTCCAGCACTGTGCCTCACCCGTGCTGCACAGCCTGCCCTGCTGCTGCTCCATCCTCCAGGCCAGAGGCCCCTTTGCTGCTCATTTCTCTTGGCTGGATGGAACTGCCAGCCCTCAGCCTTCTCCTTGGAGGTGGCAGCCCATGCTCCAGTCCAACATTGAGCCATTTGTTCCAATGGAGCTGCCTGGGAGCCCTAAGGCCTTTTTTGCTCCTGCCTGTGTCAAGTTCTTCCTGTGCCTTTTGCACCTTATGCTCTGATTTCTCCCACCCCCTGCCACAAAATATCGTCGTCTTTTGGCTTCCCCGTCAACATCCCTTGATTCCTTTATCCCAGAAAAGACATAAACATCTCCAAGCACTTATTCTGACTGATGACATGAGTGGCCGAGGGAACTGGGATGGTTCAGTCTGGGGAATAGGAGTCTTAGTGGAGACCTTACTGCTCTCTACAGCTCTTGAAAGGGGTTATGGTGAGGTGGCAATTAGCCTCTGCTTCAGGGTAACAGCAATACGCAGAGGTGGCCTTAAGTTGCACCAGGGGAGGTTTAGGTTGGATATTAGGAAGAAATTCTTCTCAGAAAGTGTGTGATGCATTGGCACAGGCTGCCCAGGAGCAGTGGAGTCACCGTCCCTGGAGGTGCTCAGTAACCACGGAGATGTGGCACTGAGGGACACAGTCTGGTGGGCTATATTGATGGTGATGGTTTGATGGTTGGACTGGATGGTCTTAGTGGTCTTCTTCAACCTTTATGATTTCATGATTCTATCCTATATGCCTCCCAGATTTTGGTAACTTTTACTTTTTTTGCCCAAGCCCAATTGCAGTGAGCACTGTCCTAGCAACAAATTGAAGTGGCGTTCAAATCTTCTCCTTCTGCCTCATGCAAACAGCTCAGCTTGGGAGGGCACACAGCTCTTGCATCCATCATTTTGCTGCTGCATGCTGGTGTCCCCTCTATATTTTAAAATGTTTTTGCCTGAAGACAAATAATCAGACAGCTTTCTGAGCAGCCTGACACCGATCTAATCTATTTCTGTGCAGTTAAGGCCTGATCCTGGCAGTGCTGAGCCAATTCTCTGCAGGGCAGAGCTGGGCTTGATTCCTCAGTGAAATCTGTTTCAGTGTTGCACAATGAGTTCTCAGGGAGGGGGGACTGTGTGCAATGTCCTATCCAACAGACGCCGGAGTCTGATTGTGCTGGAATGACGTCAAAGGCTGCAATACTGTACCTCAGTCTGGCACTGGGCTGTTGCTGCAGCTTTTCTGGAGGCCACACTGCTTCCACCTTTGCACACTGGATATCAACTTGCACACCTGGCCCTTCCCTGCACAGAATTGCAGTTCCAGACTGGAAGCAAATGGAATTTGCTTTAAAAAGGAGTACCCTTGTGTTTCAACCTATGGCTGGGATAAAACTCCAGCAGATGTGCAGTCTTTCCCTTGCCTGGAGCTCAGGCTAGCACAAGCAGATGCCATGGACCTGCAACAGCAAGCACCACAGAGAGTGCCAGTAAAGCATGGTACTCATCCCTGTGGCAGTGATGGAAAGAACGTGAACACGTTATCTACTAGCAGCTGCTGTGAACACTTGCTGTTGAGCTCTGCTGAAGGCAGACAGATAAAGCAGCAGCCTCAACTGGCATTCAACCACGGTGAAATCAGGGTGGCGCATATACAGCTGTTTGCAGCAGGGTGCTGTGAGGAGGGGTAAGACCTGAATGTGCACCTGAGCAGGTGTTACAGACCTCCCATCAACCCACAGCACCCCAGGGGCTACAGCAGGACAGGCAAGTTGTGAAACACGTGGAGCTGCTCTGTAGGAGGGGATCTGCTGTGACTTGGCACTGCTTATGTCTCACCAGCCCTTTACCAGACCTGGTACAGCATTGCTGACAGTGCACATCTGCCAGGCCTGGGTTGAAATGGGCTGATTCCAACCTTAAGTTGTTGAGATGACGCTTCTAATTCAACTGTTTGGCTGTGTGCTGGCCCAAGCAACAGTCCATCTTGACAACTCTGCACATAGGTCAGGAGGAAGGAAAGAACGTCTGACAATTTCAGTTTTCCTATGAATGCCCAGGCAGTTCTTAGATCGTTCCCAAAAAGATGCTGACAGATTAAGAACGGCTCCCAAGATTTTGGAAATGCTTGAGTTTTCCAAGTTTAAAGTCCAACAGGATTTCCAGTGTGACTGTGGCAGTGCAGTGTCCCCTCCTACAGCAGAATTAGTGCTGTTCAGCAGAAGCTGGGCATGGGGCAAAAGCAGCAAGGGGAATGGGAAAGTAACGGAGAGGTGACCTGAAATGTTAGCAGAAGCATTTATGAGAGTTCATGAAGTGAAGACACTGGAAGATTTAAAACTGTATAAAAAGAAAAAGAGAGTAAAATTTGGTAGGGTTTAAATAATCCACGTACATTGATTTTAGCATGTAGAGCAGAGGGAAGGATATCATCCTTTAAAAAAAAAAAAGTAATTTTGTGCTGGACAAGTCTTGAAGGTAAATATTTAATTACAGGATCGATTTTGATAAAGACACAGAGTTTGCAATTGATTTCTTCATCCTCTTCTGTGCCAAGCAGTGAAATTCCTGGTTAGTGCTGGTTGTTGCAAACAACATACACTTGTGATTATAATTGACTTTGCACGCTAAAAGAGAAAAATGATGTCTTAGAACCAGCCTTTTTTCCATCCTCTCAGATCAGTGATAACTCTCTTATTTCTGGAGTAAAAGCGAAGTCAGTGTTCTTGACTGGTCACCCTAGCAAAGTTGTGAGTAGGCTGGCACCGTGATACTTTGCAGAGCAGAAACTTGTCTATATTTACCTTAGGCTGTGATATCAAGATAGGAATTTGCTTGCAAAAGGGAATTACAGTAGTGAAGTTTAGCTAAGCCTGACAAGTTACCATGATCAATGCTGAACTGTAAAAATGGAGGTGATGCTTGTTGAGTGAGAGGAGCTGTCGTGCTATCCAGACGAGCCCTACTGCATCCACTGGTTCATGAAATGCTCACAATTAAATACAGGCTTAGGCCAAAAGAAAAATAAAATCCAGACACTTGGTCAAACACTGGGTGATGTTCAAAGGTTTAGAGCGATCTCTCTTTATTTTAGGAAAAAACTGAGTTAGCATGTCATTAAGTAGAGTTAAGGAAGAGTGAAATAGTTAAATATGATGTGCTCTTCTCTCCCATTCATTGATTCCAGGTTCTCCTTCCAGGATCTGCCACACTCCCCATGACATTGGAACAGCTCAAGTGTCCTGAAGACAAGGCTTTGTCATCAACTTTTTGCTATATTTCCTTCACCAGACAACCTAAATGCAGTTTTTGAACATCAGTTTGTTCAGTATCATACGGTGCCAAGACTATTATCCTCAGGGAACAGATGGAAAAAACGAAGAGAAAGGAGATGAGGTGGGTTGCTTCTGGTCATGTAGACATAAATTAAATAGTAGCACAGTTGGGAAAGGACGCGGTTTCCTCCCAAGCAGTGTTTATAGGAAAAAGTATATACCAGTGATCTGAATTCAGCTCTCAGTTATTTCTTATTATGCCAGTACAGTGAATGTTTTGTCCCCAAGTCCCTACAGAATAAGAAAATGCACATTTTTAGGTCACAGAACACATGACCAAATTTACCCAAACTTTCTGACAACTCCAAGGTTGGTGTGAATGAAAATACTTCCTATGATCACATCTGTATTTTGGTGAATTATAATCCAGGTTTGAATCAGTGTTTTCTTCATTGCTTACATTCCTAGTAAGGATTCATTAGATGAGGAAATAGACCATTACATCACAATGGATCATTTTTAAACACGCCTTCCCTCTGTTCTGTTTTTTGTTTGTTTGTAATTGTTCTGCTGAGAATATCTGCCTTGTGACAAGCAAAGCGGTCAGCTCTCAACAAGCAGTGAAATGAATATCAATCCAAGGCAAAGTAAATTGGGAAGAAGTTCCAGAGAGTGGTGCTATTTGAAATAAGCTAAAGTATTATTTTGAAAGCTTGCATGGAAGAATGGAGGTTTGCCAACTATTACAATTGGACTTCAGAGTAACTGCTGAGTGGGTAATTATTCCCCCAGGAACACAGGAGTCTGGACAAATGTAAGAGGGAAAAAAAAAAGTATATGAAGAATTAATGTTAGAAAACAAGCTAGAACATTAGTCACAAGAGGGATATAACTCAACATTCATTTAATGTTTATTTCTGTGATGAACAGAAACGTTGTTCTTAACCCCTGTGCTGAAGCAGGAAATAGGAGATGTCTCTCAAGGCAGCTGGAACTGCTTCGTTGATTTCATCTCTTTGATAAGATGGTGGGGGGGGGGAGGGCAGATAAATGTCCTGAACATACTGCAAACCCAGCAAACAGGCTTTGTGGGAAAAGAACCCACTTGTGGAGCTTATTGGGGCACTATGTGATGTCTGACATGGTCTTCAGTGATTCCCCAACATGAAAAAAAAGAGAGAACTGCCAAGGTTTGAAAGATGAAGCCCCCCCTACCCACAATTACTCACTCATGGTCTCTCTGCAGAGCATGGTGTCACTTTCTCCTGTGTTGAGCAGCACCTCAGCAACATGGAGGGGACTCAGCTCTTGATGATGGGCTTAAGTTGCACCAAGGGGAGGTTCAGTTTGGGAATTAGGAAAACTTTCTTGCAGAAAGCATGGTAACAGGCTGCCCAGGGAAGTGGTGGAGTCGCTGTCCCTGGAGGTGTTCAAGCAACTTAAAGATGTGGCACTGAGGAATGTGGCTAGTTGTATGGTGGGGATGGGTTGACATTTGGGCATAGTAATCTTACTGGTCTTTTCCAGTGTGTGCATGATTCCATGACACGGTGGAGGAGTTTTGCCTGCCATGTTGCTGGGCTTACAAGGACATGGTGAAGCATAAGGACAAAGAAAACTCAAAGTGTGAGAAAATTTTTGAGGTTAAATAGTGCACACGAGGTTGGTTCTGTCCTTCCAGAGCTCCTGTTTCATAATCCTACACTGCAACTATTGAACTATAGTCTTACTTACAGGCTGACCACACTCGTCTTTTGTGGTTCACTGCTCCCCTTATTATCTTAACAGCAGCAATTTCCTAACCAGTCCTCTTCCTAAAACAAGACTAGTGTTGCTTTGGATGTTTGGTGTTTGGGACAAAGAAGAATCTCCTTGCTGGGCTCTCACCATGTTCTTGGCCGAGTGATGGGCTCTCATGTGCCTTTTTGCGCTTGTCCCCTGTCAGTGTCGCATTTCTGACCTGTCACTGCTGTGACCTGAGCGAAGGTTACCAGTGTTTTTGTGCAGGCTTTGTGTTTACTATTTAAGGTGAGGGAGAGGCTCTGGATTCTGCTGGTTGGGTCATCTTCTTGGTTTCCCAATTCAATGCAAACAGACAGGCAGGGCAGCTCTTCCTTGAGAACATTCACATTCTTTTGAGAGATGTGCCAATTTCTGGCAGACTCGGTGTTGGCAACACATGATGGATACAACACAGCCATCGTTTTTCATTTTTCTAAACACCGTCTTCAAAATGACCATCTTCTCTCACCACCTCAATCTGCTGCCCAGAGTCTCTAGCACAAGGATCCTGCACAAACACACCCAGCTCTGCGTATTCCTTCCAGGAGAGGGCAGGGGAATACAGCTTATTGCAGATCTGCTCCTGAACCACAGCCAGGATTACTCATGGCCCAGATCTTCCTGTATGTCCTCCAGTCTATTTTGGTTTTTTAAACGCAGTAGAGGTAGGTGCTGAATCTCAAAGTGAATCAGTGGATTTTGTCACATTGACAGACCTGCCTGTTCTTGAGCCATCTTCAGGAGGGACAGCTTGAACTGGGCTGTTCTGCTTGCTCTGGAACCTCTAGGAGCTGCAGGAGGTGGTCTGATTACCTGGTCCATTCAGCATATCAGTGGGTGTAGCACATCTCTTAGGTGTGTTTGACCATATATTGAAATGCAGGTCTGCATAGAAAGCCAAGTTTGGAAGTGGACCTAGTTAAACATAGCCTGGGAAAATAACAGCCAGAAGTCAGCTAATGTTCTCTCTCAGTATCTTAATGAACAGAAAGTTTGAGAGAAAATCAGAAACTCTGCTCAGCTCCCCACTGTCTTTAATATTCCAAAGAGCATTAACATTAAAAAAAAAAAAAAAAGCCTAGAATGAGTTTCTTCTATCTTATCTCCCTCTAGACCTATAATTCTGACTTAAAAAGAAAACATAATTTCCAAACTAGTTAAAGGAAAAGAGGAATCAATGAATTGCTGTCTCTGCAGCAGAGATGCCCTTGCAAGGCCAAAGAAATTAAGCCCTGAGATTGCTGTTGCCGTTTCCACCTTGTCCTGCAGAACCACAGTCAGGGATAAACATATTCTTTGTGTCAATATTTCTGTAGTACCAAAAGAACTTGCAGTCCTTATCTGTGAATGTCAAGGACTGCTGTGTTAAAGTGCTCACAGTGCTACTGCACTTTGACAGGCTTGGGTGCTCCCCTTGCTCCCTGCAATGAGGCTGAAAGATGCAGGACAGTGGGGTTCAGGCACTGTGTTGTGGCATTAAGTGAGATCCATCTGTTGACGGATTGAAGTCCTCAATTTTTTTTCTCCTGATTATTTTTGTTTCTCTCATTGGAAAAGAGCAACGTCAATCTGTACATAGAAGTGTGCAAGCAATCAATGCAGCCCGACTAACCCTTGTTCTGCCAAGTGTGCTTGCCTCATTACTAACGGTTTGCTGGTGCAGAACTACAGCAGGTGACCTCTAAGGCAGCACAGTGCTTACCTGTGCGGCACAATCTCTCCTTTTGCCCATCTTCAAATCTTCCTTTCCTTCCACCCTACTCAGAAACGGGAAGTCATTTGTAACACAATACTGAGCAACTTACAGAAGATGGGAAAACTTGAGGCAGGAAAAATGAGCCTTGGGACAGCCACAGATGGGAAGGCAATGTGTGGGCAGACATTCCTTCTCCCACCTTTATCAGTTTTGTGCATAACAGCTTGGGATCAACATCAGCCTGCAGTTTCTTTTTGACTTGATAATGCTGTGCTATTATTGTCTCCAGGAAAATGTTAAAAGGCTCCAATGCTGAGCTGTGTTTGCCTTTCCCGAGTGGATCTTTAGTACACAGCTATGAGACAAAGGACAATGAAAAGTCCCTTAACCTCACCTCGGCCCTGCATTTGTTGGGCAGAGGAATGCCACAGAGGCTGTCTGAGCAGGAGAACCAGTTTGACCGAAATTCCCTCCTGAAAGGTGGCAAAGAGAAAATGGAAAATCCCCAGGCAGGATCAAAGGACAGAGGTAAACAGATTTTAAAAGGACTCTTGGTGAAGAGATGAACAGGGAAGGAAGTGTCTTAATGCACAAAAGGTGTGAGATGGCGAGAGGACAAATGCATCTTACAGCGTGGAGCAGGGCTCAGTTTTGCTGCAGTACCAAATGAAGCCATTGAGCAGAAGAAAGCTGATCCAAAGCCATTGGTGACAGCAGCATGGATCTCTCTAACCCTGACCTGACAGCCTGCCCCAGGCCAGCAGTCATTGCACCAGGAGTTGGCAGTCAGAAGTGACCAGAAGTCATTGTATTGATGGAGATATGTGCATTTCTTCTGCTGTTAAGCAAAACCTCACAGGGATTCCGACACCAAGAGCAAAGCTCAGCTATGTGCCAATTGCTTTCACTGTCATGGGGCTTCAAGGAATTGATCAGAAGATCAGTTCACAGCTTGAGAGGTGCATGGCATTGCCATTGTCACATGTAAATCTCAACTTTGGTTTACACCCAAAAGTGCATCTATGGACCCCAGAACCATGGCTGTGGGTTGAGGCCACACGACAACCTCAGTGTGATCATCCTGGGAAAGAAAACTCCTCAGATAAAATCTCAGCTCAGAAAAGGTGCTGTAGAGGATGAAGCTGTGGACATCCTCCACAAAGGATGACCTCAGAGCTGGGCTCCAAGCAACACCAACTTGAGCATTTTTTCTCAATATTTTCTGTTGCACTGTAGTGAGTTTGCACAGGAGTGAAATTCTTTATGCTGAAATTAAACCTCAGAACTCATGCTGTCGTATATTGTATTTGTTTGGTTTCAGCGTGTCCTTTGTCTGTCTAGAATTTATGCCTGGGCAGAAAAAGCGGACTTTGGATGTTTGTCCAGGATGTCCTGCTGCCCAGTAGCCTGGTCAGAGCAGGAACATCTGCAAGACTGCTGAACACCCAGAGGTCCCATAGGCACCACACAGATGCGCAAGGACTTTCCTGGAGTTTCCCAGCACAGCAAATCCCATGCGTGTGGCAGAGGGCACCTGCACACGTGTAAGAATGTTGATGCATCCAGAACGTGTCACACAGTGCACAAGCAAGCTCAAGTCAGAGGCTCATCCCGGATGCTGGGGACTCATTTTCTCTGTGTGTTGCCTACTTGCATATTTTTTTTTCCCCAGGAAAATCTTGGAGAACTACAGAACCCCTAATTACATGTGTGCTCATTTCCATTGCATTTTGCTTCCTAGTGATTGCTATTGCCTAGTATTAAATGGATACAGTGCTCTGCAGGGCTCTGCACTGTGGCTGAAGTTACTCATCCTATGAACCAGCACAGTTGGGCTCAGCCTCACCAGTTTGTTACCTGGTTTAACAGGTTTCAACCCATCCCTCAAAGTGACTCGTCCATAGCAGGTAAAGCCACGGGTCCCTCCACTGCCTCTGCGTGCAGCTGTACACTGGCACAAGGAAAGGCAGATGGACATCTCATCTCAGCAGCTGCACGCATCTGGGTCTGCCAGAGCCCTCTGCACACTTCAGCTTTTGTGTAACAACAGAATGCAGCCAGCCCTGCATGGTGGTGCTGGTGGGGAAACGGAAAGGATTTGGCCTCGTGAAGTGAAAGCAGCTTGAAAAGCAGAACTGGGGCGTGCACTGTTTTACTTGCACGTGAGTAAATATGTGATTTTCCTCTCTCTTCTGAAGTAGAAAGCTGGAATTTACTGGAACTTAAATCTAAAGAAGTTGTCCAAAATTTAGACCTCTAATGTGTCCCAATGCATATTTAGGTCATAATAGTAAAATGAAGGTTGTAAATTTTGTTTGTTTCCATGGTACTAAACATTCTAAGGTAATTCCCTGTCTGAACAAGCAAGCAGTTCTCATTCCAATAAGCTCAATCTTAAGGGTCTGGGATTTTAGCTGTATCAGAATTTCTCAATCTAATGCCTTTGCATTGCATCAAGCTAAACTTCACTTCCCTGGGGGGAAGAGAAGGCACAAAGCCCTCCCATCCCTCAGTACCCCTTACAAACCATTTCTGTGACCCCCCAGGGCTTCCTTCCCCCACCCAGCCCAGCTTCTGTTGCTCCCCAGGTTTGCAGCCATGGGGGCTGCCTGGGCACTGCCGAGCCATCTCCGAAGCCCATAGTCCTGGAGCAGCAGAATCATAGAACTGTTAAGGCTGGAAAAGACCTCTAAGATGTCCAAGTCCAACCCCAACCCGCCCCCACCATGCCCATAACCACATCCCTCAGTGCCACATCTCCACATTTCTTCAACACCTACAGGGACAGTGACTCCACCACCTCCCTGGGCAGCCTCTGCCAGTGCATCTCAACTCCTTCAGAGAAGAAATTGTTCCTAATATCCTATTTTTTCCTAATGGGGATCTCAGAAAGTTGTACAGGTTTGCTGCCATGAGGCTGTCTTCTGGTAGCGTGGCCTGGGCCTTTCCAGGGGTGGAAACATGTAAACGGAACTTGAAAAACCACCGATGAACTGATTTAAAATCTTCCACTGAACAGGAGAAAACCCTGAAGAGATTGGTCCTAAACAAGCAAGAGCTGCAGCAACAGACACAGTGAATGAATGGTGGCGTGTTTGAGCCCACATATGTACGACATGTAACTTAGAAATGTGTATATAACATATATAAATAGTGTGTCCATTGCAGAGGGATTGGGATTGAGTACTATGTTCAGTTGACTACTGAGGGGTTCACTCAGTACAAGAAGGACATCGAGGTCCTGGAATGTATTCAGGGAAGGGCAACGGGGCAGTGAGGGGTCTGGAGCACAAGTCTGATGGGGAGCGGCTGAGGGAGCTGGGATGGTTCAGTGTGGAGGAGGCTCAGGGGAAATCTCATTGCTCTTTACTGAAAGGAGGTTGTAGCAAGGCAGGAGTCGGCCTCTGCTCCCTGATAATAGTGATAAAACAAGGTAATGGCCTTAAGCTGCTCCTGGGGAGGTTCAGGTTGGATATTAGGAAAATTTCCTCCTCTGAAAAAGTGGTCAGGTGCTGGTACAGGCTGCACAGGGAGGTGGTGGAGGTGTAAAGAAACATTTAGATGTTGTACTGAGGGATGTGGTTTAGTGGGTGACACTGGTGATGGATGGTTGGACCGGATGATCTTGGAGATCTTTTCTATCCTTGGTGATTCTATGATTCTGTGTGATGCTGTGTGAATTGGATGATCTTTATGCCGTTCTATGATTTTATATCCACGCACATATATATATATATAACTAGTGTATATACATACATGTGTGTAGACAATGCACATACGCAGTATTGTGTGTATATATATGTATATATATACATACATATTGTATATACATATGTATGACGATATGTTTGCATATATGTGTGTGTATATATACATATGTTTGCACATATGTGTGTATATATATACATATGTGTTGTATATATATCTTTGTGCATATATATGTGTATACAGATACACAAACAATACTGTGCACATATAAAACTAGTTCTTTATATGCGTACATTAAACCGACCATAATAATGCCAGGGGAGAAGCCAGCAGCGATTTCCCACGGGCAGGAGAAGAACCGGGGTCCTGCACACCCCCGAGCCTTGAAAGCTCGGGACTCGCACACCCGCGGTGATCCGCACGTGGCCGCGAACCGCCTGCCCCGGGGGCCGGGCCGTGCGATGCGCGGCTCCCATTGAGGCTGAACATGGGCCGGCCCCCGGAGCTGCGGGGCCAATGGGGGCTGCGGACGCGGTCGAGCCTCTCCCCGGCCCCCCCGCGGCCGCCGGCGCCGTGCCGGAGGGTTTATAGTACTACGCCGCGGGGCCGCGCCGCACCGCGCGCCGCCTCCCGGGGGAGCTGCGCCCGCTCCGCTCCGCGTCCCGCCGCGCTGTTGGGACCGGAGGGGGGGGTCTTCTGTCTTCTTCGTTCCTCGGTTTAGTTGTGCGGGTTTTTTTTGTTTTTTTTTGTTTTTTGGTTTTTATTTTTTATTTTTTTTTCCCACCAGTTTGGCGGTTAGGTGGTTGATTTTTTTTTTTTTATTATTTTTTTTTATTATTTTATTTTATTTTATTTTATTTTTTGGCCGTTTTTCGATTCTCCGGGTTTGAAATCTATTTATTTATTTATTTGTTTGTTCGTTAATCGTTGTGGTATCGCGTTTGGCGTTTTCAACGCTGGTTTTGAATTCTCGGCGTTTTCTCCCGTCTCTCCTCTCTCCCCCCCGCCCCCCCATCTTCCCCCCATCCCCCCCCCCCGCAATCCCCGAAGGCCGGCTGGCGGAGAAGTTCAGGTAAGGGCGTGCGAGGGGTGCGCGGTCCGGCAGAGGAACCCCCGGTACCGCCGTGGGGCGGGGGGGGGGGGGGGCTGCGAGGGGCTGCCTGTCCGGGAAGGTCACATTTTCCAGCGGTGGGAAAAAACAGCTTGAGGAGGGGGAGAGAGGAAAAATAATATATTAAAAATAGGGAAAACTAATAAATAAACAACTGAACAACCCCTCTCCTCTTCCCCCGCTCTTCCCACCCACCCCCCCCCCCCCCCCAAAAAAAAAGAAAAAAAAGAAAGAAAAAAACACCCAGACACAAGCATAACCAATAACCCACTAAAAAAACAATGAACCACATGCTTTGCAGTGGTGGAGATGTGGATGTGCTGGTGTTGGAGTGTGAGTTGTGCCCCCCTGGCCCCCCCATGTTAGCATGTGTTGTTTTGGGGACTTGGTATGTGTGTGTGGGGGGGGGGGGGGGGGGGCACTGCCAGCTGCCTTGTGTGGAAGCCAAAGTTTGGATGTGAAAGGGGTGTTCGAAAGAAAATAGGGACTTGGGGAGGGTTTTGAGGTTTCCCAAAAGCAGTGGGGTTGGAAAAAGGCAGGGAGGCCCCTAAATAGTGCTGTTGTGCCCTAGTGTCCGATGAGCTGTGCAGCCACCTTGCAGCAGGGCTGGCAGCAGATGGGCTCTCTGGCTCTTGGCTTCTCATTTTGATTATTATTTTATTCACTTCCATATATATATATATATATATATAATTTTTATTATTATTATTATTTTCCTTTGACTTCCATTTTAATATCTTAGAAATTCACTGCTCACTTTGTGGCAGGAGGCAGCCTGCACTGATTTATAACCTATGGAGCAAGGGTAAATCCTGCAGGGATCAGTCCTAAACTTGAAAGAGCTGCAGCAACACACATAGCAGATGAGTGTCAGTGTATCTGAGCCCACGTAGCGCTGTGTTATCGGCAGTGCTGGGCTGACAGTCCAGAAGTGACAAACTGGGAAACAGTCCCCAGCTCTCAGCAAATTCCCAGGGCTTAACATTTGGTGTCATTGTGAGACAGAATGTACCCTCTCACTCCCTTTATTATTATTTTGCTCTTTAAGCCGGTGGTTAGATGGACACATCTCAGCAGAACAGCATGTTTTTGGCACGGGGGCCATCCTATCACTTTGGACCTCTCCGAAGGCGGCTGTGGTGCTGCATAGTTGAGCAGCTGCTGCCCCGTGCTGAGCTGCCTGTGCTCACATTGCTGTCAGGGATGGAGGTGCTTTATGTAAACACCATCATTCGTTCTCATCGCTCGCGTAGCCCTGGCGTTTTGTTTTTGTTTTTGAAGCTCCTGATTTTGGCTGAGCCTTCGGACGAAGCAGGGATGAAAGCCTTCGGTTGTTGGCTTGGCCTTTAGGATAAAATATAGCTTGGGCTCGATCCTGCATTCCAGGCATTCCCCAAAATCCGCTTGGCTGCTGCATGAGCTTTGGGAGAGTGGAACGCAGCCCCGGTGTGTGCTGTGCATGATGTGTTCATCCTGACAGTCCCCGTCCTCATGAGACGCAGGTGGCACTGCGCACACAGACTGTCCCCTGCCAGCTCTGCTGCTCATTGCTCCCGTTGGCATTCCTTCTTTTCAGCCCTCATTCACACCAGGGTTTAGTTCTATTCCCCGTGTTTAGGGCTGTGCTGATACGTGGCTTCCTGCCTCTTGCAGGCATTTAAAGAAAACCTGAGCTTTTTCCTTTTGCAAAAGGAAACCTTGCCAGCTGCTCAGAGCGCGCCAGCGTTTCTTAGAAAAAACACAGTGTGCTCTCAGCACCGCTCTGCTGCAGTCCGGGCGGAGAGTTCCTCCAGCAGTGTTCAGTTTGTTGTTGGTTCTTTGAGCCATGTGTCAAATTTCAGCTCTTCTGGCTCTTCACTTTTACTATAGGATATGGTTATAGGCTGAGCCGCTAACCTCTGTGTGAACTTCCTCGCGCTCAGCACATGTGAGCGTTTGGAGCTGCACAAACCAGGGGAACACGCGGTCTCGCTTCTAAGCTCTTTCAGCCTCCCTGTGTGGATGGAGGAGGAAGCTGTGTCTTTAAGAAATGAGGCTTTTTTTCCCCCCTATTTCCTGCAAAATATGAATAGATGCTGTCAGTGGGATGGAGGTCTCTGAGGGTGCTGTGTGCCACGTTCGCTGCCGAGCACACATACGGCTTTTCATTTTTCCCCAGAGGAGGCAAAGATGGGCAAATCTTGGAGCTGGGGCTTCAGTAGCAGCAGGAAGGCTCTTGTCCCTGCACGGAGCTATTGACTATTCATGGCAAAGCGTCCAAAATGCAGCGGCAGAGCCTGTGGAAAATGACAGCGTGTAACAAGCCTGAGTGGCATTTCCTTCACGCTGGTCACATGCCTCCTAATTCACACATGCAGCCCTCATAGGCTGATCAAATGACTTCTATCTCTGCCTGCCGCATGCCTTCCCCAGAAAGAGTTGTTTTATTATGCACACGTAGGGCTCTGCTTTCAATCAGTCACCTTCAGCCGATGACTGAGGGCCACTGTGCGCTCCGTGCGGGGGGACGCGGTCACTGCGAGGGGCACAGGCTCCAGCCCGTAAGAAACTTCTTTCTTTTCCCTGGGAAGCAGGAAAGAAAAAAAGACAACAGACCCACAGATACCCCTTCTGCCTTCCCTGCTTCCCAATAACCTTTTGTTTAGCTTGACTGGGAGACTGTGGGACGTGCCCATCTGTCGGCACGCTGCGGTGCTGCCTGTGTGGGTGCCACGGGGTTGGGGCTCAGTGCAGTCCCATAGGATCCCACTTCTGCAGGGGGAACTGGGACCACTCCAGCCGTCCCAGTTCAGCACCCAGCACAAGGGTTGGGTTACCAGGATCTCCGTACCCGAAGGGATGGGATGTGAAGGATGGGGTGCGGGTAGCCGGCAGCTGGCCACGGTAATTAGCTCAGCGCTGTGCCAACCTTGTTAAGGGCAGTGCAGGTGATGATGACGTTGGCACACTGATTCATTACATCTGGAGGGGAAAATCCGCCTAGTGAATGCTGAAGCACAGTAAATATTTTTGGCTCCTGACAGATTGATCCCTGCATTACGCTGATTAGCCTGTATTTGTGGAAAGGAGGAAGTTAAAAATAACGTTGATGGAAAGCTACAAGATGAGGGAAGGATTTGCATTTTATGGACCCCAGCAATAAAATTCTTTTTTTGTTTGTTTGTTTTTCTGTTTTTTTGGGGTGGTAAAAATTTCAATAATTTTTTTTTTCTTTTCTTCTCCCCTTCCCTTCTTTGGCTCTTGGCTTCACTGCTAGGTGAGAGCCCATAATTTATTTCCTTTTGGCAGTAATATTCTGGAAGGGAGCTGTAAATCTGAAGCACATGCAGTTGTGAAATGATTTCTGAAAGAATTCTTTTGTAAATACGTGGTGCAATCCTGCAGAACGGTTCAGCCCTGGCAGTCCTTTAGGGGTGGCACAGACGTAGCAAAGCGTGCAGCAGCATGTGCATGGTGAGGCTGCGTGCTTTGGACTTTCCTGCAAGCTGGAGGGCTTTGTGAGGTTTAGTTCATGGAGGTGAATAATTAAACTGACTTCTGACTGCTGGTGGTTTGTTTCCTTGCACCCAGGCTCTCACCTGAACCTTCGCTGCGTGGTATATGCTGCTGGGATACCTGTAAGAGCTCGCCCAGGAATGGTGGATCACCTGGTGCCTACTGATGAATCCTTTTCATCTACAAGGTCTTCTCTGGGATACTTTAGGGACATGACAGCAGGGGTGAGGTCCTACCAAATGCTGCCCTCTCCTCTGTCAGAAGATGACAGCGACTCGTCCAGCTTTTGTTCTTGTTCCAGCCCGGAATCCCAGGTTCTCAGCTCCAGCTATGGAAGCACATCCAGTGCGGAGAGTCAGGACAGCATCTTAGACTACTTGCTGTCCCAGGCATCTTTGGGGAACACCGCTGTGTCATGGTGGGACAAAAGGAGACTTCAGCCCATAGTGAAAGAGGAGTATTTTAGGTTGCCTGAATTCGCTGTGGATATGGAAGACTCTGGACCATTTCAGCCCACGCTTGAGGAAATTGAGGAATTTCTGGAAGAAAACATGGAGCTGGAGCTCAAAGAAAGACCTAAAAGTGAGACCAAGGACTTGAGAGCTTGCAGCCAAGTTTCTGTTGCTTCGCTACAGCAAAAAGACCATATGTTACCCAGTGCTACTTTAAAAGAGAGTAAAAATGAACAGTTGAACAGCTCGACGGAAGGTGGCCAAGCTTCAAATGGAGGAGTGTCCCTGGAGAATGGCATACCGGTTATGCTCCAAATTCAGCCTGTACAGATCAAACAGGAGTCCACCACGAGCCCTAGCTCCCAAGGACCAGCACAGGAGAACATTAAAATTGCACAGCTCCTAGTCAACATCCAAGGACAGACGTTTGCCCTTGTGCCCCAGATAGTTCAGTCGTCCAATTTGAACTTGCCCTCTAAATTTGTCCGCATTGCTCCCGTCCCCATCGCTGCCAAGCCAATTGGGCCAGGAGGCATGATCCAGGGTCAGACGGGAATCATCATGGGTCAGAAATTTCAAAAGAACCCTGCAGCAGAACTCATTAAAATGCACAAATGTTCTTTCCCTGGTTGTACCAAGATGTACACGAAAAGCAGCCATTTGAAAGCCCACCTGAGGAGGCATACGGGAGAAAAGCCTTTTGCTTGCACGTGGCCAGGTTGCGGATGGAGGTTAGTATCAGGGCACAGCAGTGTCTCATCCCCCCCTCTAACTTGCTGAACAAATAGGTTTGCACTCTCATTTATGAACAATTTCTGTTCCCAAAGCTGGCTCTGTTTGCTTGAGAATTAAGATCTTTTCTTCCTGTTGGGTAATCCAATGGACTTGATATATTAAATGGCAGAACATCACCTGCTGCCACCAGTTGGATGAGCGTCTTTTTTAAAAAAAGAAAAGAAAAAGCCTATTATAACTGTATTTTGTACTAAAATGGTCAGATTAAGCTTGTAACTGCAGGCAGTACCTTGCACTCATGATAGCCTGGTTGCAACACGGCAGCTGCAGATGCTCAGCTGGTACCAAATGAGCAGGGTGCTTTAGGGCAGAATCATGGTGTGAATCAGGGCTGCACAGGGCTAAACATGGTTGGTGAAGAGCTGTACTAAGTGAGTATGGTTAAGAAAAGCAGCATTCTGTGCAGTTTTGTAGAAAACATGCTCCATCCCACGCCTTCTGCAAGTGCTGGCAGTGGCACTCCAGGCTCTCTGGGTTTTATTCTCTGCACTGATTGAGAAAAACGCGTGGGTGCTGCTCAAAGTTGCAAAAAACTGTCAGATGTAACAGCATCCCCAGAAGGCTAAGATGGAATTGAATGGAAGATTGCAGGTTTGATTGAGCAAAGTGTTTTGTAGAGGCAATCTCTAATTTTTTATTTTTTTTTAATGCTAGTTGAAAAAATTAAAGAAGAAAAGTTGAATTTCTTACCAGAGACTTTGATGGAGGCCTCTGTCTCTCCTTCCAATTAGCTGTGCTAACAGTCTGCCTGCTGGCAAGTGTTAATTAAAAGCACCCCGACTGATGATGGGAGCAAAACATAGCCTTAACTCCCTTGTATTAACTTAAACCAGATTTCTTCCAAAGAATATCCTTCAGAGCTCCAGTGAGCAATGGCTAGTGAAGAAATAGGTGGTGACTGTGGGCAACAGACAAGGTAAAAAGTAACAGGAGAAACAGTGAGTAAAAATGCAATTTTGTGAGACAAGGCAGCAGTTAGAGATGGCAGAATTGGATGGAGGGAAAAGGTCAGAATGTGGCAGAATCCTCTGTTCCCAAACTGGCCCAAATTTGAAGTTTGCCTCCTAGATGATTCGATTAAATTCATTTCTTTGTTTATTATATACATATTTCAATTTGTGTGGCTCTGCAGATGGGTGGGGATTTTCTTTCCGTGCATGTGAGTGGTGTGGCACAGCGGAGGGCTCAGCGGCTGCTCAGGATGTGCTGAAAGCAACATCGTGTTGTTCAGCCCACTGGTCCCACCAGGCACAGGCACTTTGCCCCTGGCCTGTCACGCATTTATTTTGTTGTGAGTGTGCATACTGCAGACAGCGATACTCATCCTGCCCCTGGGTCTTGTGTTGGCTTTCCCTGTACAAAAATCCCATTTCTATGGCAAATGCATGTAGCACGTGAGGTTTGGATCTGGTCCATGCTGAGATTTACAGCAGTGCTTCCTGTGACTTCTGTGGCTCAGGATCAGGAGTGTGAAGTGTTGCCTCTGAGTGACCTGCTCTGTTTTTCTATAGAGAAGGCATTTTCCAGGCTGCAGAGCTGCGGGGAAGCATGTAGGGCAAGGATGGGTGGAGGCTGAGCACTGCAGCCGGCTGCTGCAGGGGTTAAAGGCATGGGATGTGTTGTTAGGGACCCTGAGGCCAGTGGCCGTACTTGCATACTTCCAGGTGAGCAGCCCAGAAGGGCTCCGTGCACCCTGCTCCCATGTCAGACCCTGCTGAGTGCTGAATTACTCAGCCCCTTCCATCAGAACAGAATTGTTGCCTTTTCCAGAAGTGCAGTCAGTGTCCCACATGACTTACGTCAAAGCATCCAAATCCTCTGTCCTCCCCCGGTTTTAGATCATCTTGAATGAATTTAAACACTAAAGCACTGCTGGGCTCTGCTTCCTCCCCCTTTCCCCACATTCTTGTGCTTGTGTATTTATTCTTCACTGAAGACACTTGAGATGTGAGCTCACTGAAGATGGTCATTTCAAAAATGCAACAAAGTGTTGCTACATGGGGGGGACTGAATCTCACCCTGCTCGCTGGGCGATGCTGCTGTGAGGAAGCTGCGTACACCAGGGTAGGGCTGTGTGCACTGCAGACCCTTCCTCAGCCCCTGAGACAGTGGGAAAGCCAACGAGGAGGCTGAATCTTGGCACTGGGTGTGCTTGGCCGAGTGGAGGAGGTGGTGAGGTGACCCACCGTGCTCCATACTCCTCTGTACTCATGTGCTGATCCATGTCCTGTGCCTTTGGCAGCCTCTGGTTCTCTGTTCCTGAGGTGGCTCCATCAGCATGCCGGGATGGCCCAGCAGCTCTGCCATGTCAGGAGCTGGAGAGCTCTTGCTGTCCTTCCCCTAGGCTGCAGCATGAAAAGCTGTGGGATTAGGCAATACTGTTCAAATGTCCTGCACATCCTTCATCTGGAAGCATTTCCCACAACCCACTCTGCATGAGACATCCTGTTTGTGAGGATTTAGGGGCTGGGAGCAGCTCAGGATGCATCCAGGGCCTACTCTGCACCAGAGGGCAGAGGCACAACCAGTGGCAGCCCTGGGGCTGGTGGCCATGGCTGGGACCATGGAGTTCCCACTGAATCTACTGACCTTGATGTCCTGTGTGCCATGGGTCCTTGCATGGCTGGAAGTCCCATGCATAGCAGAGCTCCAAGATTGGTCTCCAAGGGAGATGTGGTTACAGGTAACCAGCAGAGAGAGGGATGAAGGAGACTTCCAGTTTCTGTGGGATTGCCCAGTTCCCTCTACCTTTCTTTCAAAGGAGGAATCCTGCAAAAAGCAGTAAGCTGGGCTAGTTGAGGTCTTCCTTGGGGGTGCCTTGTTTTCATTTGAATTTGGCTTTCCATCAGGGATTGTGTGCAGCATCTTTGGGGATGGTTTCAGTGCCAGAATGTACTGCAAATATCGTGTCGCTGTGGAGCCAGGCCACCAGATCTCCCGGCTTCCTTGTCCTAACCTTTGCGTTGTTTTTTCGTCAACGCACTGACAGCTTGACGTTTATTTCTGTGGGCTCCGTAAGTTGATCTTTCCATGACTGCTGGAGAACAGTATTGCAACATTCCTGCCTTTTCAGCTAAGGACATCGTTATGAAGCAGCGAGTATTTTTATCGGATGAACTCATCTGAGCTCCCTGGGTTGGAGCAGAGCCGCTTGTTCCCTCTGTGCACCTATTTCGCCCTCACTATCCATGCATTTCCCACTGAAATGTGCTTGTGAAGCTTTTGTCAGGATTAGCTGTGTGTGTTGCAGATGGTGACCTTAACAGCCAAGGACATGGGACAAGGCAGCACAGTCACATCTGGTTTCACTCCTCCTCAGGGTGATAAGTTGGTATATAAGAGGACAGCTCTATGCAAAGGAGATTTCCTCCCTCTGCTCCCTCTTTTCCTGGATGTGCTTGCCACCATGGGCAACTGGTCCCTTCCTTGCCTAGCCGAGTCCCACAGAGACAGCAAGAAATGAATTGGTGGCTCCATTAGAGCATCTGCCTGCTGCTCTTCTTGGCGCCTGTGACTCTTTGAGGACATCAAAGCAAGGGCAAGGCAAAGAAAGCAAGAGAATAGGTGAAGGATTTTCCCACAGAAAAACCCCTGGATGGATGCATCCTTTCTATGCCTCACTTAGGGGAATATCTTCATTCACATGGCTCTCTCTGAGCAGCAGCGCTAGTCTGAAGTGCTGTGGGAATGGAAGGAACCTTTCCCAGTGCCCGCACCTCATTCTGCAGCTCATGGCAGGAGATCTCTGCTAATTAAAACCTTTATGTGGAAACTTATTTTCTTTGCATGAAGGACTTATTCATAGGAGCCCAGCAGTCATGTTTTTCCCCTTTCATAAAAACAGTGTACCCACCCGCTTGATGATGTGATATTTTGCTTCAGAAGGGCACATTTTTTCTACATGTTCTTTCCCCCATTTATTCCATTAGTGCCCATGACTTCATTTATTTATTGTAAATAGACAGCTGATACCATTTCTTGCAAGCTCGCTTTCTGTACTGCTCTTTGTTACTGTTCTGGCAACAAAACACTTAATTGCCCTTTGTCAAGCAGCAAATTTTTTGTACCCATTTGGACAAGGCTGTTTTAGTGTGACATTGTTAATTAACCCTATGGTTCCCAGTCATGTCCAGACTGGACGAAGAGCCAGCTGCTGAGACCAAAGGATTGGCTGAGTTGAGTTCATTAATGCCTAATGTGGGATTCACAATGGCTGATTGGGGATGTTTCTGTTCAGATGAAAATTGGGAAACATCTAAAATTAAAATGACTCTGGGAGGTAAATTTGGGAATTAGAGTCTCCATCTTGACTTCAGTTTGCTCCTGAAGTATCGATGCTAACGGTCATTGGGGCCCACCTGGATTTCAACTGCAATAACACTGACCATCTCTGGTACTGACATACTAAGTCTTCTTTGTTTAGCCAGCAGGAGCATGTACAAAGGCCAATTTTTGGCTGGATCTGATAAACTGCATAGCTTCTGTGTAACTGTGGCTATTATCTGGGGCCCATCTCAGCATGCATCTGCTGTGATGCTGGTGATGGAGTTTGGAGCAGAGCTCTCCTGAGAGATGCTGGTTCTTCCCACCGCCTGAGAAGGATCTGTGCTTGGATTTCCAAGAGAGAGACTGAGGGACTGTCTTTGAAGGGGACTCGCAGGGGGATAAGGAGCAGAGCTGTCTCAGTTGAGCTGTACCCATATTATTTACCCTTATTACTGGGCTTTGTGCAAGTGTTCTACAAACAAATATTGCCTCCATGCATTGCACCAAGTTCAGAGTTTATGTGGGTTAATTGTGTGTTTCCATCGCTGCTGCTGGCCACTGGTTGGGACCAGAGTGGTTCTGTTGTGTGTCCTGTCCCTTTCAATTTGCTTATTTCGGCTTTTCCACAAGAAGAATCTCCCAGTGACCCCAGGGGATGTTTTGAAGCCATAAGAGAATTTCTTCACTTGTCTCAAAAGCCTTCTCCTCTCTTGCAGGTTCTCCAGGTCAGATGAGCTGTCTCGGCATCGGCGCTCTCACTCAGGGGTGAAACCCTACCAGTGTCCCGTCTGCGAGAAGAAATTTGCTCGAAGCGACCACTTGTCCAAACACGTCAAGGTGCATCGGTTCCCGCGAAGCAGCCGCTCCGTGCGCTCCGTGAACTGACTGCTCCCACCTCCCCTCCCGCAGCCGTCCCACAGCAGCCGATGACAGCACTTTGCTCACTACATTTCTAGTGATAATTTATTTGTCTTCACAGAACAGTCAATGCTGTTACTTGATACCACCGTGTCCGAGTATCCCGTGTCCTGTAAAGATGATTTGAGAATGAAGATATTTTGGGGTCAGGGGAGGGGGATGTTTCTTCCTTTTTTTTTTTGTCTCCTTTTTTTTTTTTTTTTTTTTTTTAAGGATGCTTTTTTTCCTTTCTCTCTATCTTTCCCTCCTTTGCTGCTGCTTCTTTTGGAAATTACAGTGTTTTATTTTTAGCTGTTTTCTGCTGCACAGGAAAATGTAAGAGTTGCTTGCTGCTAGTTAATTATAGCCCTGGCATTCCTGAGGGCTTTGCTCATGTACAGGCCATTCATTGTGAGTTTTTATTAAGCTGCTCTATTTGTCCAGTTTGGAAACAGCAAATTCCTTTTGAAATGAAAACAACTCCTTTGTTTTTGGGTCGCCCAAGCCAAGGATTTGTAGGGGCCGGCCATAGGAGGAGGAACAGTGGGAGTCAGGGAGAGGGGGAGGCGAGACATGCGAGTACTGGAACGTGCCTCTGCACCGCTCTCATTTCTCCAGCTTGCATTTACCTTTTCCTTGGTTAGGGCTATATATAAATATTTATGTATATACATACATACATACATATATATATATATATATATTTAAGCTATGATGTACCCCAAACAAACCCAAAGCTCAGGCTGGATGAAATGGTTTGGCGCAGAGGCCTTTTGGTGTGACTCACTGCATCCCATGCTCATGTTTTTCCTGTCCTGTGCTACCATTGAGGGTGAAAGGATGCCCACAAATCGAAGGAAACTGCTTTCCTTCGCCTTGAAGCATCCACTGCCTTTAGCAGAAGAGCTGTTGTCTAATATGTAAGGCAGCAGGAGGCTGCTTGCAAACGACTGTGCTCTGCACCTGCCGAGCATTGAGAACTCACTGCCCACTCAGCCTGATGCCTCACTGGCTGGGGCTGAGGCTCCATTTCCCCAGTACCCGAACTGGGTGCCAACCAGGTGAGCAAACACAAGGAGATCTTCTGTCCCAGGGTGAGCTTCAGCGCTGAACTTTTCCTTACCAACAGCCATGTCAGAGCTCCACACAGCTGGGGTGGGTGAATGGGTGAGAACAGCCAAAAGAAATCAGTTTGTATGGTAGTTGGCTAAGAAGGGAATTTAAGCAAATGATCAGATTGTAGCAGGCAACTGATTGTGTTTCTTCTTGTTTCATTTTTCCTTTTGAACTCTGGCAATTGTAAGAAGCTATAGAAGAAAATAGAATTCAGTAATTAGGAGCAATTTTTTAATGGATGTTGCATTTCCTTTCCATTCGCAGACGGCATCTGTTTGTCTTTTTGTTGGCAAAATGGGAAATAGAAAGCTGCGATCCTAGCGCCAGGCAGAGCGGGAGCCCGCACTGCAGGAACAGCAGGTCTAGCAAAGGCGAATGCATTCCTTTTGTCCTCTAGAAATTAATATAAATGAACTATCATCTATTGACTGGTTTATATCACATCCTATGAATGTATGTAAATAAAACTGTACATAGATGCATATCTATATAAAATATCTTTTAATAACATATCAAAATTTGTGTAAATTGGAAACAAAAATACCTATAAAGCCAGTGTACATAAGTTACAATTCTGTATATTTTCTTTTGTTCTTCATAAAAAATACTTTGACAATAAAATGAAAATGGAAATTTTAAATCCCTTTTTGAAATGATTATTCATGCATTTCCTTTGTCACCAGCTCCGTAATCAAGATGTTAGTGCTGGAAATTTTGATTCACCTGGATGTAGCCTTTCAGGTGCTGGTAACAGAGAGGTGGTGGAGCGCACCTCGAGTTGCCTTCAGTTTTTCTCATCCCGAAGTTCCTGGGAGGCACAAGCTGTCTCGCTGGAGCCCTCACACCTCGCCTGGCAGCGCTGGGACCCAAATGCCGTCTATGGTTTCTGCTGGCTGTGGAGCAGGTCTGCAGCTGCAGCCAGACTGCGGTTAATAAATTAGAGCAAGCAGGTTTTGAGGTTTTGAGGAAATTCAAGCTCTAGTGGCTAGCGTCAAGGAGGAGGGCTTCAGTCTGTTTGAGGCTGGGATGGTGACTCACTGTGTGACCCAGGGCAAAGGCCTCTATTGCCATGTGCCTCAGTTCCCTTTCTTGTAAAATGGTGACACTGAATGCATCACGGTGACACTGTGAGACTTGATTTATGAATAATCCTTAGATGGAAGGAGCATGCAGTAAGACCAGCAGTCACAGGATTGGATTGTGAAAGAGCAGCTCGGCACAGCAAAGGTGCCAGGGCGCTTTGGTTGGCTTTGCTGCGAATCCTACGTCTGGAAGAGTGGTGTTGGGACCTGCAGTATGGAGCATGCCTCAGACTGAGGAGAAGATGCCCTGTCCTGCAACAACCATTGCTTCCTGTGCAGAACAACATGGGCACAACATTGAGATTCTTGTGGTTTGCAAGCTGGGACATCTTTGTACTGTGTTCAGTCTTCACTTGAAGAAGAAATCAGTAAAGTTATCTGAGTATCCATGGGAGCAATAGTGCAGCAGGTCCAGATCTCCCAGCAAGGCTTACTCTTAGACTGACGGGCATTTGAGGATGAAAGTGTCTCCCTGAAGTACAGCCTCCAAGACGCCAGCTGATCTGCCAGGGATCTCCAGATCTTGATTATTTCTCCTGGAGCACCCCTAGGAGCCCAGCAAGAGGACTGAGGGATGTGGCAAAGCAAGCTCTGGTCACTCTATTGTGTTTTTACCTCCTGAGATGTAGCCTGAAGACGAGACTTCTAAGGAGAGCTGTTTTAAGTGTTCTAACTGCTTACTTGCTTTAATTAGCAAACCTGTGCCAAGAGGATCACCAATTCCCTTCTGTTCTCACCCTACCAACAGAATGCATTAAAACAGTTGCTTTCTTTTAACCAGTCTCCTCCCCATCTCCTCTGGAGTTCTGATATTGCTGTAATGTTGGGCAACTCACCCTGCAAGGCCTTTGGGGCAGAAGTTGTTCTCTGCAAGAGGCAATGCTTAGAGCATAAGTGGAGTAGCGCAAAATGCCCACTGCTGGAGCACAGCAGTGTAGAAATCTTAAGATCTAAGCTATGTTTTAGCCTGGAATACTGTCCATGAAACACTTCCTTTTTCTTTCTTTCTTCTTTTTTTTTTTTCCCTCTTCTGTTGTAAGTACAATTTCTGAGTATAGTTTGTGGTGGTTTGTTGATTTTCTTTCCCTAGTTTTAAAGGCTTACCTGTAGGAAAATTTAAGCAAAATTTTCAACATTTTGCTCAGAAGAGAAGGGTGTTTTTTCTGTGAGAGTTAGTTCTGCATGAAAGTTAATGATGTTTTCAGAGGTTTGTCACAAAAAAAATACTAAAATTTCAAAAAAGACGAAGTTTACTTGGAGTTACTGGCCTGCCTGGGCCTAGCTGTGGGTTTTGCTGACTCATGAAAAAAATGGCATTGCTTTAAGCTTGATTACTGCCTACACACCTGAAGATAAATAAATATTTAGAGTGCATTGGTGCCACAACTATAGAAAGGTTTGTTATGTCTTTGCTTTTGCAACTCCGAATGGTAAAGCACAGCATGGCACCATTATGCATATGGCTAAGTCTCACTGACTTAAGGCATCTGTAACTGGAGGCATGAATGGGCACGTGCAGAGTTATAGCTTTTATGCAGTGACTGAAGGGCAGTTCCTAACACTTGTGGGTGCTCTGTGTAATTCTGAATGCTTTTACTGGCAATTTTTGGCTGTTTATAGACTCAGAGCTAGCAGTGGAGGAACGGTGTTATGAGCAGCCATCGTCTGAGAAGGTCACACTGAAGGTAAGAAGTGTAAGGAATGAGAGTAAAGTGGCCTTTCTGTAAGGTGACCTGATTTCTTTGGCCTTTGGCTAAACGGAGGGCAGTGAAGTGATATGTCTGAGACCATGAAGCAAAGCAGAGGGAAATGGGAACAGAACCAAGACATCCCAAATCTCCTTTGCCCCAGACAGTGGCACAGACCAAATATCAGTAGCACACAGCAGGTTACAGAAGGCTAAGAGTGATAGGACACGTAAGTGAGACATCAGATAAGCAAAGAAAGGTAAAGACGGGGCATGAGATAAAATCAGGCTGCATTGATAATGTCCACTTTTAGAAAAGGTGCCAAGGAGAGGGAAGTAGCAAGAGTGAGAGCTTGCTCGCCAGTGTGCTGCGCTTGGGACTGACCCAGGCAAATCTGCCTAAAAAGTGTCCCTCTCCTCTGGTAACATGAAATGTCTGCAACAGCCCCTGCTCCAAAACCTCCCGTGGGGTTGTTTTTACCTAAATCCTCTTACTGGGAGCCTTCTCGTTGTCTAAATGGCTCCTGTACGTTTGATCCAAACAGCCAGGTGACTCAAGCGTAAAGTCAATGGCAATGAGCCAGTGTTAATTATTACCCTGGGCCCCTAGGATTATGTAAGCCTGGGTATGCTGTACCATGGGCACTTGGCTTGGACCTGCACTCCCCATCTGGGAGAAATACCAAGGATCTGCCAGTGTGTAGAGAAAGTTGTTTGGAGACAGCTGGGATCTTCCTTCTCCCCTTCTGACAGCACCTATGGAACCCATTATTCATTCAGTTCAGCAATTGCCACGCTGTGCTTTCTTGTCATTCAGAGACATTGCTTTTAAAGAATGAGCTATGCTCAGCTCCCACTGATTTCAGTGCAAACCAAGGGCAGTGACTGGCATGGCTTACTCAAGGAAGAATTTCCAGCTACGGCAGAGACTGCAATCCCAGCAGTTCCTTGGCTTCCCTTGCTTGTTCCTTCTGGGACATCAGTGCTTTTGTGGCTCTCAGTCCCTTATCCCATAGGTCTTAGTTTTATTCCAGCTTGCTCTGCTGTGCAATGTGTGAAAAATAGAAATAGAATCAAAATTGTTTGAGTTGGAAGGGACGTTAAAGGCCATCTGCTCCAACCCCCCTGCAATGAACAGGGGCAGCCACAGCTCCATCAGGAGCTCAGAGCCCGTCCAGCCTGACCTTGGCTGCCTGCAGGGACGGGGCACCACCACCTCTCTGGGCAGCCTGTGCCAGTGCCTCACTGTCCTTTAAAAAAAAAAAAACAAACTTCTTCCTTATATTCAATCTAAATCACCAGATTTCTAAATCTCTAGATCTAAATCCAATCCAATCTAAATAGATGTTGTGAAGAATATTCTGGCTTACACTGCGTGTGTTTTCATGCAGCTACAGAGATGGTACTTGGTGGCTTTTCTGGTCTGATATTCCTATACTGCTGGGTTTGTAGCTACCCAGTTGCACAGCATTTCACAGGGCTGAGCTTTGATCACTCTGCCAACTCTGCAGGTCTTCCTCCAGCCACAGCTGGAGCACCTTTCCAGCTCTCACCACATTCTCTACCCAAGCACCACTTTTTCGATGGTTTGGGGTCAGACTGACTCAAAGCGTTGATAGTGCTCTGTCTCCTGCATAGCTAAGGCTGGATGAAACCCTTCGCCCTTGGAGACTCTGCTGCAGAGAGCTTTCATCAGCTCCCCTGTCCTGCGCTATGGAGTGTGCATGCCTTAGCCAGCGTCTCGCTGAGCCCCAGCTTGCTATCCAAGCATCCTGCAGCGCAGAACAACATCCAGCAGGGCTCTGGCCAGCAGGGGCGGAGGGCAGCGTTCACATCTCTGTGAGCCAAATTGTTAGGTAAAATAGGAGTGAAACACAGGAGAGACAAGGAACTGCTGGGGAAGCCAGCTCTCACCCTGCTTGCACCACTGCATGTCGTGTGACTCTTCTTGTGCTCATGAGCTGACAGACAGAGAAAATCAAGGGGAAAGTGGCCTATAGTTTCCTGGAAAGGAGTGGAGGGAGGAATGGAAACAGAAACTAAAGCACATTATAGGGTTGCAACAGACAGATGGAGAAATAGGGCTGGGATAACTCATTGCTGGTCCTCTGCATCCTTCCTGCTACAACGTCACCTTTCCTGACTCTGTAGCTGATTACTGGAGAGGCCTTGAGTGAGTCTTAGCACTTCCTGAGGCAGAAAAGTTATTTATCCATATGACGCGAGTACTGGAAAACTCGCTAATTAGGAGGCACTCTCAGATCCTTAGTAGAAATACCCATCCAGAAATTGTTTTGTGTGAGTGAGGGTGGAGTCCAACAACCCACACTAAAAAAAAGGTACAAAGAATCACTGTTCTGTATCTAAAAAAGCCTCTGGCACCTGCATCTCCAATTGACTCCAGCAGGCACCAACTTGAGCTCTGCTCCTTATTCCCGTGTTACAGTTTCAAATGCAGAGATGGGGCTGCTGGGCTGAAAGGAGGCCAGGCATTCAGCACGCTCGCCTTCCATAAGCGAAGGAGTGACGTGCATGTTCAAGTTTGGCTGTTGACTGCTGACTTTTTCTGAGAAGCCTATAAACAGCAGCCAGGTAGTCTCTCACTTTTTGTTTCTCTGCTGTGTTGTTTTTCCATGGACAGCACGTCCTGGACCTTAGAGAGCTGGCTGGGGCTTGCTTCATTCAGACCAACTGTCCCTGGTGGCAGATAATGCATTGGGGAGGGCAAAGGGCTTGGAAATTTTGTTATGTCAGAGCGGCTGGAAAAACACCCGGGCTGTAATGTGTTGAGGGCAGCAGCGTGTCCGCACGTGGACTCGGAGAGAAGAGCCGGGGTATGAGCGTGACACCATGGGGCTGAGAGGGGATGTGAGCATCCCAGGATAGGGCTGATGCAGTGAGTCCATTGCTGTCAGTGGGACCTCGCAGCCTGAGGGATGGGGGAACAGCCTCTGATAAGGGAAAGGCAGATCCTCACCTCTTCTAGAAGGGGCAGGGGCTGCTGAGGAGGACCACTTTTGGCTAGAAGGGGAATGTGGGGCAAGAAGAGATCTGTCTTCTCCAGAAAAGCCAGTTAGTGATTTACAGCCAACAAGTTTGCTGGCATACTCTTCCTCTCACTCTCTAGAAATTAATGGCACAACTGGAGGGTGTTCATTTACCTGCCATGGGGACCTTTAATCTCCTCACAGTGTATTCTGAGATCTGATAAATAAACACACATTGGTAACACATTTCTCTTCAAGGGAGCATGGGTTTTCTTTGGCACCAAAGCTCACAACAGCCCATCTCAAGCACTGCACAGCTGCCTGAGCGCTTGCCCCACGGTCAGCATTGCTGGCAGAGCCTTGTAGATAATCCAGCCTTGTGCATGAGATCAGAGGCATCCATGAAAGTTTAATGTGAATCAATCTGTGTCATGCCTCAGGGAATGGTTTGCAAATTAGAATTGGTGCTGATGACTTCATGCAAGTTACCTGATACCATGCCACAGATCCCTGGTGTAGCTGGAGGACGGTCAATGCAGAGAGCTGGAACCACTTCCTTCACTTTGCTCCAGCAGTTGCACGCTGATCTCCGTGGAACAAATTAGCTGTGCTAAATTAATAACAATATTTGGCACTTCACTAGCATTTTCCAGCTGAGGAGGAGAACATGCTTCCCAGTGAGGAATTCAGACTTTCAAGGCCCCTGAAGAGCAGTTGTCACCTTCATTGTGCAAAGGCAGAAAATGGATTTTAAATGATTTGGCTAATATTTCTCAGGGATCTTGCAGCAGAAATGTACAGCAACCAGTTCATTCTACAGACCTAGGCTTCAGTCACAGCTTAATCATGTGATGTGATTTTGAGATGTGTAAGTCTAATATCTGCACTGTGGAAAACCATGAGGTCAAGCACAAGGGATGACAAACGCATTCATTTTGCTGCTCTAGCAGGAGTGGTGCTGAGCAGGCGGGCTGTGGTTGCAGCTTCTGCAGGACCCCGGGGAGCAGGAGGGGACAGCTTGGCTCTATCTGCCTGTGGCTTTTTGAGTCCTTCCAATGGCCCTCAGTGGCCTCTGCAGACGGGTTTGTGTTTTTCTGTGGGGGCCATTTGTCTCAACAGTAATTGGCAAGGAGAAATTCAGTTTGATTTCTTTTTATTACTGATTTTGTCACTCCATAAAGCACTTTGACACTGTTTAAGACTTTACCCTTATGGTGTGATCAAAAGGAAGCTGATTAGCACCCTCAGGGGTTTCCTTGTGCTAAAATCTAACTTGCACCTTGCTGGATCTTTCTATTCATCTGCCTGCAGCCTTTCCTTCCTTGACTTTGATATTTTCTGCTTATCAGGAATCTTCTTAAACACATCTGTTTTAAAGAAAACGACTGATTGCTGGTGCACCATATGTGAGCTATCTCTCTAGCTGTTATCTATTAACACAAACATTTCAGATTGCATAAGAGTGCTCGTTTTGAAGGTTGATACAGAAGATCTAGTCCAATTTAATCTCTGCTGTTTATTCTCATCTTTTCTTCAACTTCTGCAAGATAGTTTGTGTTGGAATAAATAAACTCCACTATTTGTTGTGATGAATTCTAATTAATACTTTCAAGGCAGTTAATTAGATCAACAAATATCTAGTCACAAGCTAGAGGGATGTGTTGAGAAAGAGGTTTCTACTTGCCTTGTTCACAGTGAGTACATTGGTATCTGTAACCCCCAGAGACTCTCACAAATAGGGTCTCTGCGTCATAGCAGTGTATTTGCACTTCTGTCAGACTTCGTCCTTGAGGATCCCTTATGGGGAGGCATATCTGTGCCCACGTTAATGGAGAAGCCCTGGGCACAAAGGTTGGAACAGGCAGTGGTGGGTTCCATAAGCCACTTTCTCTGTTGTCCATGCCTCCTTCCTCCTGCCTGGTCAAGGTCTGTCACCAGTCAAAACTCTTCTGTCAAATGAGGATCAGATTTTGTCATTTCTTTATAATATTAAAAAAAATATCAAATGGGAATTTACATGAGAACTGTCTGGCTTTGTTATCCTTTAATTGACTTTTCCTTCACTTTTCAGCAACCTCATAAATACTGTTTTTATGACAATGCCATTTTTTTTTACTCCAAGATAAATGCAAAACTGAAGAGATGCAAAGACTCAACTGAAGCCTTCAGGGCCTCCAAGTGGAGCCATCAACATCATGATATTTCTGATCAGCGTGGCTAAGTGACAGCCACCATCATGAGGGAAAGGAGAAAGTCTTCAGAGAAAAGGTGTTTCAATTTCCTATCTCATATTCTCAGTCATTTCTAAATTATAACCCCTAGTGTAGTTTGCTTTCTCTAGTCCAGAAGTCCTGTTTAGACAATGCAGTGGCTCTTTCTCTCCTAATTTTTTGAATGGGCTTGAGGGCAGTGGGTCGGAGCTAGAAGATGTTTATGGTCCCAAGACATTCTATGATTTTATGACAGAGGTGGAAACATGATTTGCAGATCTCATGTCCTGCCTTGTGTTCAATCTGAGAGCCTGTGTCTGCCAGGCTGATAAATGGCACATGGATTTGGAGCTTGTCCCAATCAGGCTCTGAGTGCACCTGAGCCAAAATGCAGAGCAAAATGCAGAAAAGTGAAGTCCCAGCTCTGCTAACGATGACCAAAAACTGAATTGTTTAAAGCCATGGCTTCAACCCTGGTTTGCCCTCAGGCAGCCTTCCCATGCGGGGCTGAAAACCTTGAGCTGGGCGCAGGTGGGAACTAGGATTGTCTGCAGGGGCTGGGGCTAATTAGAGAGCTCAGCTGAGGGTGTTTCCAAGCCCAAATGAGGGGAGGAGGTTTGAAATGTGGGGGAAACGTGCATGGCTTGGGGCTGTGCAAAAGGACATGGTTTAGCATAGACCCTTCTAAGGAGCACTCAAGAGAAGAAGGTGGCAGTGGGAGAGATGCTGGTGTGGACAGAGATGCTTTGGGAAATGAGCCTTCAGCAGGTAAGATCTTGAGGTTTTCAGCTCATATGGGGGGAAAGAGGGATCCTATTGTGGTGGAAGGGGCTTGAGGCTGGCTGGTGGATGTGGTTTACTTGTGTTTGAGCCAATGTGGTTTTGAACTGTGCTTTGCTAGGAGGAAGCCCCCTAAACTGAGGTGTCAGGGCCCTGGCTGAGTTTGGCCTTGCTCAGGGGGATGTGAGATGGGTTCAGGTGGCCAGGTCCATGCTGTGCAAAAGCGTGATGGGCACGTGCTCCCATCTCCTCTCCTGGCACAGAAGGAAGGGCTTCTTCCTGCTCCTCCTGTTGCACTGGGAAAATAAAGCTCAACTGTTTATTTTTATTTTCCTCTTCTCAGGATAAAAGAGGCTGTGCTCTGAGGTGTAAGGCTAAGTACATAAGCTGTTTTTTGGGGAGGTGAGGAAGAGCAAGCACAATTCAGCCTCTGAGCTGCAGAGCTTCCTAGTACAGGGCATAGTCCAGATTTTTCCACATGTGGGCCTGAGCCCAGGCATCACCCTGGCAACATTTGGGAACATAAATACAAACAAAAATAACTTCCAGATGAGGGATGTATGCAATGTTTTGTTTTACTGGCACTTATGCTTGCTTGTTTGGCTGAGGCAGACAATTAACTCTGCTTATTGCAACAGGGGGTAGCAGGAGGATGCTAGGAACAGTGAAAATGCCTGTTCAGCTGGGCTTGCACCCCGAGGGGGTACAAAACCCAGAGTAGCCAACTTGGGGAGGCCTTGTGCAGCAGGCAAAAGGAGTGCAAAAATGGCTTGATAAGTGAAATTTCTTTGGGAGGCCTTGACCCGTGAGAGTTGAGGAGCTTTTTGTGTCCCATCTTGTCTGATAACGCTTCTTCAGGTCCCCTGCTGTGATGTCCTCGTGATCTTGGGTAGTACTGCACCCTTGAGAGGATGTTTTGCTCTTGATCTTTATTGCTTTTTTTCCCTTGTGAACAATCTAAGTGGGTGTTAAGGTGATTTTTGTAGAGAACCCTTCTTAATACTGATCTCAGCAAAGCAGGGCTGATTTGTACTGGTGTCTAATGCCTGCACGCTTCCTATATGTGGAGAAGGGAGCAATACTGGGGGCTGTGTCCTTTATCTTATTTTAGTACATGTATATTTGTGTGTGGAAATGTATATAATCTGTAGAAAAAATATATATACATTGTTTAGAGTTGCGTATTTTGTGCTACTGGAGTGTGAATACATGATTCCATACTGCAGCCCTTAGTAGAGAGGCCACCATTTTCCTGTTGTTTTATCTTTAGCAGTTCAGGGCAATATCATGGAAGACACTGGTTTAAAAGTGGTGAGAGAAATATGGGCTTGACTGGCGCCCTTATATCTACTTGTTTTGTTCCAGAGAATAAAAGATAACTTGTGGCTGTAGCCTCGTTATATTACAATAGCCAGTGCCTGATGCTGCTGCTTTGATCGAAGAGGTCTAAAAATAACTGAATAAATCACTCAAATAAGGCAGTGAGCAAATAGATTTGCCCACCTGTTTATTAATAAACATGTGCAAATCTATATTTCTATATTAGAACATGGCTCTGTCTCCTGTGGGTATAAAAACACCTGGCAAAGAGCGTGGGCAGTAAGGCAAGTACAAAGTTTCCACAGTAAACATATTTGTGTTTGCTGAGCAAGTGTTGCTTTAGGAAGGCAACGAGCACTTGCCTGCAGAGCCTCAGATTACTGAGCACTGGGAGAGTCAGCTCTGACAGCTGCAGGTCTGCAGAGCACAGCTAGATTACAGGGGGGAGGGCATCTGGGGGGTAAGAGACCTGCAGGCATCCTTCCCAGCCTTTCTCAACACTGTCTGTGTGAAGTCCAAGTGCTCTTCCCACTTGGAGATTGGCTTCAGAAAGAATCCAGGAGACAGTGCAATAGCAAAGCTGATCTTGGGCAGTTTCTTTGTTTGTGGTTATTTTACTGTTTGCTTGTTTCTGGGGTTTACCACTTGGAAGGTTCCTCCTCAGATGGTTCAGTCTGAGTTCTGATCCTCACCCTTGCAGACACCTCTGTTCTGCTTTGCTGAGTGGTCCTTTTTCAGCATCAGTGTTGAGGTAACCCACGTGAACTCTTTCTAGTCATTTACTGGCAGAACTGTAACTTGGGCCTGGCTCCTGTAATGTCTTTTTAGAACTTTGTGCTCCCCCATGCCATCAGCAATCTCAAAAATTGTTTTTATGAAACTATTGGACAACATAATCATGATTCACAGCTTTATTTTACAGGGCAATTTTCCTGACCAATAACCCGAATGTTTAAATTACTGGTGTGGTTTTGCCTCTGGGTTTCATATTCATAGGAAGGAGAAGTATTAGAAAGGGAAATGGTTTGGTGAAGTGCATGGCTGATGGAACACACAGGTCACTCCAGCTATCTAGGTTCTGCTGATGCCCAATCAGAATCACAAAATGATGTTTGATCAGATTACAAATAACAGTGAGCTGTCACTTTTTTTTCCCCATGTTTTTAAGAGTAGGATGAGAGGGAATGGCCTCAAGTTGTGCAGGGGAGGTTCAGGTTGGATGTAAGGAGACATTTATTTTCCAAAAGGGAGGTAAAGCATTGGAACAGGCTGCCTAGGGAAATGGTGGAGTCACTGTCCCTGGAGGTGTTCAAGATGTATAGATGTGGTACTTAAAGACATAGTTTAGTGGGCAGTATTGGTGATGGGTGGACAGGTGGACTAGATGATCTTTCCAAACTTAATGATTATTTGAAAGACCTTAAATGGTCTGGAGACACCCTGCAAAATGAAATTGCCATCCCCAGTTGCTCCTACAGAAATTTCTTGCCTTTGTCTTTGACAGGGCAGAGTTGGCAAATGACTATCTGTGCAGTTTCTTGTTGCATCCAAATGTTTTGTTAGTGGCTACCATCTGCAATGAGATGTCCCCGAATGAAACTGCAGCCATGGAAGTATCTTCAAAACAGGCAGGACCCTTTTTTGAGACAAGTTTTGGAGACAAAAGTAGGGAGAGGCTTTGTTCCTTAGCATTTTCACTGAAAGCTAGATTCAGCTGGGGTAGGTATAGTCTGGGCAGATCTGAGCTACAGGAAATTGCTGAAAGTAATGGTCTGCTGAAGTCCTTTAGCAGTTGCATACTGAAGGAGATGTGTTGCTTTGTTCCTAAAGCAGAAGCTGACCAAGCAATGTTTCTCAGATGCAGCCTTCCCTGAAGTGTCCTTGTTCAACTGGAAGGCAAGCATAAAGCTATGAGGTCCCTCCTGGCTGTTAGCAGATGCCATTTCATTGATGAAAAATAGTAGTTAATATTGAAAGCTGTGGAAAGAGTAGCCTGCCAGACATGTGAAACTTCACTGAGGGAGGCTAGACGTGGTTAAGCAATAGCAGGGGATGGGTCACTTCATTTTGCCGCAGCAATCTATTTCCATTTGGTTCTGCTTGCTGGGCCCAAGGCAAAGTGTAACTCATCCCAGAACGGTTGTCTGAAGGACAGAATCTAAGGAGGCTGAAAAGGGATCACACATTCTCATGAGCCCTTAAAATAATGTGTGGTGCTGTTAGTTTGTGGCAATCTTTAAGAATGACGGCATGCATATCAAATGATTGTCAGACATAGCAGATCAGTAGAAATAGCTCTCTGCCTACATATGTTGTATGATTTCTGGTAGGTTACAGCCATCAAAGCCTGCACAGCTCAGGACTGGATGTTATTTGGGATATGTATGAAAATTTCTATGGCCTCACAGCTCCATAGCTGTTTCTGAAGTAGCTCCACAAGGCAACTGCTAATTGAAAGTGAGCTGCATGTTTTTAAACAAATAAGAAGATTTAGGTTAAATATTAACCTTCGTCCATTTCAACTCTGATAGCTTTGGCCTTCAGGTTGATCATTTAATGAGCTCCTTCCTGTTGCTACAGCAACTGCAATCCTGGAACACCTTGATGTTCAAGTCAGCGAAAAATAAAATAAAGCTTGTTCTGAAATTTGTTTAGGCTTCTATTGATAAGTGTCTGTGCTCAGAGTCAATTGTTCAGACAAACAAGGCTTGGAAATGTACTGTAGGGTTTAATGCAATCCTTGCGCAACCCCCTCCCAATTCACCAGCTTTTATGCACTGTTCAGGAAAAAAAGGCCCTTAAATTTTGTGCCCTTCTCTGACATGCACTATAAGGCATTCAGGGATGTTGTTTTAAGAAAGCAAACAGACTCGTTTGTTCTCCTTGTGGAGTTATCACTGTACACAGTGTAATTCTGGCACGTGAATGTTCATGCCCTTGTCAATCTGCTGTGTGCAGCGGCTGTCTGAGGTACGACGTAAGCTGACTTTTGGAAGGGCAACATTCATCTGTGCCCTCCTTTCAGCATGTGCTTGCATGCAGCACCATGGCAAATCTCAGCTGCTGCTTTTCTGTGCCTTTCAAATACAACTTCTGGCTAGAAGGTCTTTTCTTCTTGTACCACTTCCACATTTAAAGCATTTGAAATTTACCCTAAATGCTAGTCCTATTTTACAAACAAGTTCTGGGATGGCTTTTCAGCTGGTGTAAATCAATATTGCCTTGTTGAATGCACTGCAGCTGTGCCAGTTAATGCCAGATGAATTTTTGGCTGGCTGTTTTTGCAGCAGCAGCAACCTCTTGCTTTCTCTGAATGTTAATCTTCTCACTGTGGTTTGAGTTCCTCTCCTAATTTTCAAGAACAATTATTCTTTCATACTGCTATGTCTGGGCAATTGAATCTCCATGTCTGATATATGCAAAGTTCCAGGATGGGAGCAAGAGCAGCACACCTCTTTTTCTTTTTTTGTAGGAAGGGTGCTTTCTCTTAGAAAGATTGTAGACATTTAATTAAATGTAGGGCTACAGATGCATAGCTGAGTGCTCGTCAAAACTGATGGCAAAGCTGTTGTTGTCTTTAGTAGAGAGCCTTGAGGGCATCTTGTTTGAGTTATTTCACAATTGTTTTTAAACATAAGTCTTTACAATCTGATTACAATACAGCTGGCAGGAAATGCTTTTTTTCCTATCCCAAAGAACATTTGAAGCCTTAAAAAAAAGTCCTGCTCTGTGTGAAGATAAGCTCTTAAACTGGAGAGCAGAAGCAGCCTTCTGCACCTAGCTAAATCTTCAGTGACGTGCATTCTTCTGGGGAAGCTGAGACCTCTCTCTATCATTGAATGTCTTTGGCTGGAGGTGTTGTTTAAGATCACTGAGCTCCAACTCCCTGCTGTGGGCAGGTGGGGGTGAGCACCCACCAAATGAGGCTGCCGGAATCCATCCAACCTGGTCTTGAATGTCTCCAGGGATGGGGCACCCACATCTTCTTTGTGCCAGTGCCTCACCACAGTTTCTCCCTAACATCTAACCTCAATCTCCCTTCTTTTAGTCAAAACCCTTCCCCTATCACTTTCAGGCTGTGTAAAAAGTCTCTCTTCCTCGTGCTTCAACCAACAGTCTGACCCAAGGCTGCCTGAATCAGCCTGCTGTTTTGGGGTGGGTGACCTGGCCATCTGTTCTTTGCTACTTTATGCTTTTGCTCCCTGCTTTGGTTCTGAAAAGTACGCCCTGGACCTGATGGAACTGAGCTGTTGGTGTGAAAGCTATTCCCAGGCTCTGTTGCAGTGATTTTCTGTTTCTGCATTTTCTGTCAAAAATAGCATTTTTTTCAGCAACCTCCAGACTGTTTCTCATCCAAAGCCTGCTGAAGTCAATGAAAAACATTCCTCTTTGAGAGAATTTTAATTACTATTAACAATACCAGGAAAAAAGCATAATCACATTAGGAATTTGCTCTCTTGACAGAGGTCTGTATTGACCTTTTTTTTTTTTTCCTGCACTAAGGAAAAGTAGGAATGAGGCTATTGGAAAGGATTTGGACTTCTGCTTTGATGAAATGAGCTTTCTGAACCTAAATTGTAGCACATCTTCCTTTCCTTTCTGTGACAGTCAAGCAACAACAGTCTGCTGTGAAGGACAGCACTGACTGCATAATAGTGTTGTGGTCAGACGTGTTGATACCAAGCCACTCTGATTTTAAAAACAACAACAAAAGCAAACCAAATTATAAACCAGAAATACAGACCTTTCTTCCTGCCTTGAAACTTTTGGCTGATAGAGCATCATAGGTTTTAAATACGTCTGGAAGAAGTTCAAGAGGCAACAGTTGCAACATCATCGCTTAAGTATATAATTAAAAACAAATGACAATAAAAGACAGATGAAATCACCTCTCAGCCTAACTTCTTCCACAGGCTTGTGTACACACACACACACACACACACACACACACACACACACACACACACTTCTGGTGAGCTATTAGCCTGGATGTTACTCAAGTTTTGGAGTGATCCAATTCGCTTGGGAAGAAGAGGAAAGAAGAACTGCCAACTTCATGCATCAAATGGAACAATAATCCTGAACCGAGAGCAAAGCTTCCAAGTCTTCAGAGGGTGACTTATTTATCTGCTGACATAGAACAATAGGCACTTTGTAGTTGATGTATGAGATTCCCTATGTGCGTTGCATTAGAAAGCAAACGGGTGTGGAGTTGTATAAATATACCTTTTTTTTTCCAATAGGGGAAACACCCGCTCCCTCCACAGCTTTAAAATCTATAATTAGCCACCAGGGAATCCAAATGTCTCTAGCAGCCCTTCCAGAGGTGTGTGATTATTATGTTATAGGATGCTGTTGGCAAAAGCTGCCAGAGCCAAAGCCTTGGAATTATCTGTTGGTCTCCAGCACAGCTCTGCTGGAGCAGCCTGAAGGGTCCCAGTCAGTGCTTTCCAGTTGCTTTCATATTTCTTCTCCTTTCCTTTTCTTATGTTTTTTATTTATCTGCCTTTGACTGCAAGCCCTCATCACAAGCATCTTATCTACGAGACTGCCTTAAAATACCTTTTACCACTTTGATGTTGGGAAGATAACAGAAAGATGGGTTGCATCTCAGCAGGGAAGAATCACCTTAGAAAGCAGGTCTTCATCCCAGGCTTTGTCCCTGAAGCTGAGATGTCAAGTAGGAGGCCTGCTGTTGGGATTTCATAGCCTGGAGCCTTGAGTGGCAAGAGCGGAGCTCATTTTACCTGAGAAACATCTGAATGACTGTGCCTCTGCAACAACATCAAAAAACCCTCACCAAACAAACAAACACCCTATGTAATTAGCAACAGTTATCTAAGGGGAAGAAAGACTTTGTATCCTACCACAGACCTTTTGAGTCAGCTTTTACTTGGTCTAATCTTTATTGAGAGTAAGTTTTTCTGTGGACCAATTGCATTATTGCATGTTGTCAGCAAACTGGTGTTGTGCTCTCCAGCATCCCTGGCGTGGGCAAGATGCTGCTATGCTAACTGCCGTAGACAGACCCCAGTATTGCTACCCTTCCATAAGGAAGCACCTACCATGCTGATTTTTGCTGGAGGATGTAATGTCAGGTTTTGGGCCTTAAAAAAAACTTCAGAGATGTTTAATAGCGTTAAACATGGCTATCTCATGATGGAGTAAATGCACATACCCAGTAGACAAATGTTCCCTGTCTGGCCAGTGATATTACCTGTTCTCTGGGCTGACTCTCTCAATGGAGAGGCCCAGGGCTCAGGAGAGCAACTGGCCATATGGGTCAGGGTTGGGGCACATTGTGTTGCAGTTGACTGTTTGGGAGATCAATACAGGACTTCAGTCTCCGCTACTTCAGCACCTTTAATTGGAGCTATCTTCATTTAATGTGGAAACAAGTCAGATGTGTCCCAAGATCATAAACCTCTTTTTGACTGCCTGAGGAAGATGGGCTCTTGCAGCATGATTTGGAGCAGGAGAAAGCTGTATAGAAACACAAGAATATGTGATGTGGGGTTGTTTCTCCTCTCTGACCTGAAGTGAAGACTAGCTCCCATTGTCAGTTTGAGGGATTACTGGCAGTGAGTTGCCTAGACTTTAAACAAGATAGGAGACCAAGTTCCAGTTATAGCAATCAGGCCAAATGTCAATGAAGCTGATTAAATCCATTCCCTTAGGTTCAGCTCCCTACTTTGGCTGTTGTTTTGCAGAGGAACGTTGATTACCATTAGTGCTGATTACCGCTTTTTTGATAAAGATGTTATAAACTGCAGTTTTATCTCACGGTATCAGCTCCAGCAAAGGGTGAAAACACAGTTATGAAACCTTACTCCACTTACTGCATTTGGTCAACCAGCTTACTGCAATAAAAGAGCTCACGCATATCTCCTTTCAGAGCCCTTGTCTCAGGATTGCAAACACCTGCAAAACTTTCTGCAAATATCTAATCACCACCTGTAACATGACCGAGCGGCAGGACCATTCCCAGCCTTCGCCACCTTCGCTGTCCTGCAGGATTGCCAAAGTTGCTCTTTGCCTTCACTTTCTTTGAGTTTACACAATTCAGTATGTTGCAGAACAGCCTGGTGACTGATGAAATATCTTGCAGAAATGACAGGATGGAGTGTAAATCTTCACGCAGCTCTCTCAGCAGGGCCGCGTGTTGCTGGGGCCAGGATTTGTCAGAAAGCTTGCAAATCTTTGACCTATGGTGTTGTGGGTAAGCACAATGTGATGATGTGTGGTATTTTGAACAAGGAAATGCTCCTTGGTCCTTTTGTTCAGAATGGGAGGTGTTTGACACGTGCCCATGTTGTTTGGTGGGGCCAGCTCTGCAGTGTGTTGTCAGCAAGGAAATTTATGTAGGACCTCACCTGGGCTCTTTTGTAAGCTCTAGGGTTGGGAAGCTGGCTCTTTATCTCCTTGGAGAGGTGTGTCTTGGGGGCTAAGAAGGTAACCAGTTCAGGAACAGAAGTCTGTAGGGAGGACTGAAGTACTCCTCTGGCTATGCTTCAACCCAGAATTTCATGGAGTCATCAAGATTACAAAAGATCTATAAGATCATGTAGCCCAACTTCACCACCTCCCTGGGCAGCCTGTGCCAGTGCCCAAATGCTCTCCTCGAGAACTTTTTCATAATATCCATTTTCATCCCTTTGGTGACATTTCTGCACAGTGAAAGTAGGCACAGTAGTCAAATCAGACATTATGTTCTAGTTTGGTGCGAGTGTGCAAGTACCTAATTCCTAACATTCAGAGAGGCTCAACAGGAGACGAATGATTTTCCCTTTCCAATTCTCAACCAGCAGAAAAGCAAATAGGTTTTATGCCTTCAAGACCACGAGTGTTGGAAATCTCAGCCTTTAATTCTCACGAGTGTGTGCTGACAACAGGTCCATTCCTCCTGAGCAAAGCGCTGCCCTGGGACAGCTGACAGGGTTCACTGAACTGGAAACTTGACCTTCTGTAACTCTTTTTGGACCCTGTATCTGCTTAGCAAGTCTTTCATTTTAACCAGTGCACTCATGTGGCACGGTTTTAATCCTTCAGTGCCTTTGAGGAACAGTCATTTAAAGTGAAATCTTGGCCTCAGAGGAGTCTGTGGAAATTTTGCCACTACTTCAGCCAGGGTCACTGCTCCACCTTTGGTGTCCTTGTAAGGACCAAGAGCTCATGTGTCTCAAGTCCCAGATGAAGCATGGTGTTGGGAGGAGGAAGTCAGGGTGCCCAACTGTGCGTTAAGCTGCTGTTGCTAAGAGCCTCCTGCCAAGTCCTGACCAGAACGGGTAATATGTACTTTACATGCCCCATACACCCTGCCTCTACTCACTCAGCAACAAGGCCGCAATGTACCAAGTGCTTCTGTGAGAAGGAAAAATAAGTAGTAAATAGCGAGAGCCTTTAACTCTGAACGTCTCACTTGGCTGCTCCAGTTTTTTGGTCCAAGGATTTATTCAGCTAAGGGAGAGGTGACTGAAGCACTATCAGAGCAAGGAAAGCACCTATTGAACATGAAATACTTTGACATACTGGAAATGGCTCCCTTGTGCAATAGGGCCTGTTTGCCTTGGCCAATGACCTGTCCTTAGCAGTCCTCACCCTTCTTTCCTCGGTTGGACTGGATGATCTTTTAGGTCTTTTCCAACCTTGGTGATTCTACGCTGCTATGAAACCTGTGTCTAAGGACTATAGGGTAATCTCTGACACAGAGTGAGCTGGAGCTGAGAAGGTGTCCTCTGTATCAGCCAGGGATCTGGCTGGGAGGAATGGGGAACAATGACATTTGAGCCCTCTGCAAATATCTGGAGAAGTGGTGAACACTGAAGAAGGAGAGGGAATGGGACACTCAATTTATATAACTCAGGTTTGAGAATTAGGAGTAAAAGGCTTAAACTGAGTGATGGAAACTGAAGACTTAAATGTCAAGATGTATTTCCTAACAGTGATTTCTGTCAAGCTGTTGTATAATCCCAAAGGAGAGTGGTGGAAATCTCATGCATAGAGATATTTCTCAAATTAGGTTTAGATGAAGGCAGCAGAGAATAGATTCTTGCAAAACACAGTTGAACTAGATAATTTAGAGTATTTTCCCATCTCTAAAGTGTGATTTATGTTAGAAGCACTGCTAGACCCTGCAAACTAATCTGTTATGTTAAAAGTGACTCAAACATGCTTGCTGGTATTTTTATACCCCTCATGATGTTAAGCATTTGGTTTGCCAGGAAGAGTCGGAGTATCCAAGACACGCTTTCCAGTGAATGGGTTTCATGAACTATAATTACTAGGCAATAAATCCATGCAAGTGGGAAACTCCTCGGCTCATATACTGGATAATAGGGATGGATAGGAACTGACTTTTCTTGAGGGTTACATTTTTGTGTGAACTTGGAAGGAATTAAAACAGAAATGCTACTTCTCAGGGTCCAGTTAGGGCAGAGGCCACAAAACTGTTCTTTACTTTAACAGTAAAAAAAAAAAATATGTATTTGCACTTGGATGGAAGCTAACACAGCAACAGCTGGTATTAATTACGCAAACAGATGCAATAGCTGAGCAATTACAACTTGATCATGAGCCTGTGAGAGGCGAGGGGATCTTTAGCAGCCTATGCTTCAGGTATTCCTGTTGGACAGCCCTGGGAAGCTGCTAGGAGAAAAGCTTTTTCTATGGCAAACTCCATTCATACTCTGGTACAACTCAGTCTGGTTTTGGAGCGAGTATGTGTCCTGGGGAGCTACCAGCTCAACTGTCGTTCATTGGCTTTGTTGGAGTTTCTTATCCTGCATCCAGGGGAGAATATGAGCATCTCTGGGCATCTCCCTGCTGTTATTTTGAAGAGATGGCAGCTATATCTTGCCAGAAGAGTTTGCTACTCTTTTAGGCACAGATCACCAAGTGCCAAGGCACAGCCAGGCTTACCGCCCCACTGGGGCCAATGGGACTTTGGCTGCCAGTGACAACATGAGCAGGGTTAAGCCTCTACAATCTGTGTTTCTTTATTCAATGTCTTTAATTATTACTTTTCTCTCTCTGTTCTTTAGAGAAGATATACAGGCTACCAGGTAGGCCACGGCTTCTTCTGCATTTGAATGTATATATCCATAGGGTGGGTAGCTGAGACCCTCTTTGAGTCAGTAGATAGATGGAATCAGGTTTGGCATGAAAAGGTATCATATAGAGGAAAGTCAAGGCTCCACATTTGGTTACTCCTCTGCCACATGGCCTTGGGCAAGCCATTAGCCCTCATTCCTACCTGTGTGATGAGAATAACAAGTAGCCCATTTCAAATTAATTCCTCCCAGACTTACACACTTGCCATGCAAAGCCTGAATTTATTACGGACTCCAGACCAACCTTTATCTGGTAGCATCACTGACATTTTTCCTTGGCTAGATGCTTTCTTGTTGCAGCTCTTGCTGTGACTTTCCTAACACTGCCTTTTCTGTCAGTCTATATATTTTTTTCTGGTTTGAACTGTAGATCTCTGAGTAAGCAGTATCAAGTGTTGCTTTGAATATTGAGCAATGAGATGATAGAAAGGTCTTTCACAGAAGCCAATAAAATGGTCTCTGATGCACGCAGAGTTATCACAGTGTTTTGGTGCTCTGTTCCCTTTTGCTTTACTAACCCTGGCCCTGTGGGCATTGAGCAGTGATCCAAATGATATCTGTGCTGCACGTACAGCCCATTCTGTTGGCCACTTCTACAGAGAAAGACATCAGGTCAGATTTCTGAAACTGCATACTTTTACTTGCAAATATGTTTGCAACAGTAACAGAAGTTAGCTTATGCTTGCAAACATCCCTGGTGTATGCACGACTGTTTAGCCAAGAAATGGGCACACGCACCAACCTGAGTGGGAACAATTTGCCTCTGTACAGCAGCTGTAGATGCAGCAGGAATATTCTACCCCTCCCAATTGCTTTATACCTGCATTTTTTTTTTTCTTTTTAATGATTCATGAAGTGATTCTTACTGAGACATTATGCTTCCTTCTTGTGTGACCTAGGGAATTTGTGCTTTATTTTTCGTGCGAGCAAGCAGGATGTTTTCTAAAGAGGCGCGAAGATTATGATATGGAAAAGTGCTGTCTGACAGCATATGGCATGCTGTGCTGTCGGACAATGCTTTTTTCCTGCAGAAAAGCTTATTTCAGTGTCATATAATGAGCTTTATTTTCATTTTTGCTGGTCTCTTTGGGGCTTTGTTGAACCATAATAGGAATATGCAAGCAGTATATTCCTCAACAAAAGCTACCTGGCATGACTACCCCAAAGAAAGAATAGAGCAGTAAATAAATATGGCACAGAGGGAAGCAATTTTTAAATAGGCTAATCTTTGTTTAAATGGTGTTTTCATGAAGAAATATTAAATAAGGTGCTGGAAGTGCTACAGTATGACTAACGAGAAATCACAGTTATGTGATAGAAGAGGAAATATCAGAAGGGATATAAAGCCATCAGGCATCCACACACTGGTGGACTGTCAGGAAAATTTTTGCTGGTTGGCACATGATACCACCACTGGCTGTTTTTCTAATCTTCCTCAGAGATGTTTCAGCTCATTAGAACTATCTCCCGAGGATTGAAAGATGAAGATGTGGGCTCAGAAGAGTCTTGTAGCAGCTCCAGGCAATGGCTGCCTGAACAAGTTGGACTGAGCCCAGCTGCCCACCTTGGAACCACAAAGGCTGGAAAGCAGCTTCCCCTGTTTTCATGGCCAAGGAAGCCACTGACATTTATTGAAGGATGGGAGCTGCACACAGGCATATGGTTATGAGATGGAAACTTGCTATTATCTGTTTGTGTAGCTGTACTCAAGCAGGAGGGGATAGCAGAAACGTCATAGCCCCACTGATTTAGCAGGGGAGCTGAATGCTTAGTTATGAGATGAATATTAACATCATGTTGCAATTCCATGTGTATTTGCTCATGAATTTTCCAGTACTTTATTAGATGTCTTGGGCTAGGTACCAATAGTATCAGTGACATCTAACAATAATTGGTTCTGCTTTACAGAAACACTGACACAGAGAAATGACTTGGCAGGTGTTTAGCTCAGGGCTGGAACAAAATGAGTCATCAGCAGCTCTCTAACCGAGAAGCTACAATGCCATAGTCCTGGAGATCCATCGTTTTTTTTTTCTGTCCAACAGCTTCAATGCTTCAGCTGCTCCACTATGTGGTCTTGGTGCTTTCTGGGCTAAACCAGTGTGTAACAAGAGAGGACCAAAGAATGGTTCTGTGAGTGGCTCTGGGCAGTGGCTGCATATGGTGCAAAAAAACAATTTTGTTATGAGAAATTGTTCAGCTATGAGGCTGTTGTTCATGTTGACTGGTAAAGCTCAACTCAGTTTGGTGGGATATGGCAGAATCTGCAGTTAAACACTTTCATTACTCTGTGGGATTGTACCACACATAAGTCACTGTACCATGTTGTAAAAATCACAGCTGTGTTGGTATCTAAAGGCTCTGGGGACACCACAGAGTCAGGAGGAAGACAGTGAGACAATACTCAGCAGCCCAAACCAATCACCAATGCTGCAGTGACCACACAGAGGTTTTGGTCATTGATTCCTCTGGTATTGGACACACGGGGAAAAATACCATTATCGGCAAAAATCCTGCAAGAGAGAGAAGAGGTTTTTAATGCTCTTTTTAGTTTAGTTGCTGTATTTTAAGTCTTACCCAAAATGTAATGTATCAATGGGAATCCTTCCAGTAACTTCAATAGAGTTTTTATAAGTCCGTAATTAATGGCTTGCTTGCTATGATTTTGCATGTTCCTCCTCCAGTACCACTGAGGGTTGTGCCTGTAAAAAAAAAATAAAATAAAAAATCAAGCAAACAGGGCTCCCTGATCAGCAGTTTGCATACAGCAACAAATTTACTCACTTGGGGAGGATTTGATAGCGAGGTTTGTCTCCAACTGTCTAGAAGTATTCTGCAATAAGTGGAGGGAAAAAAGGTTATTGTTGACCCCCTTATGGTTGGGTTCCAGCTCTATTAGGTTTGAGGCTAGTTTTGTGATAAGAGGTAAATGTTTAACATTGAGCCTCAGAATGCCTTAGGATGAAGGAGTTCTTTGGGGAGTATGTGAATATTTGATGTAGAAATCCAAACTGCATCTGATTCAGAGGAGAAAGCATGCTGTGGTGCAAAGGTTCAGGCTCCCCCATGGTTATTTTCCTCCCTTTTTGGGAAGGGTCTCAGAGGTGTGGTGTACCAATCCAGTTGCTACCCTTGATTTCCGAAATTTCTGCCTTTTGAGGAATCTGTCCTATTTTTTCTACTAACCATACTGCTCATTTGTACCAAAAACCCTCCCTTTGCTCTTCAGCATCCATCCCAGCCACAATACTGGCTGCGTTCCTTAAAAGCCAGACAGGGTTCTAATAACCAATCAGCCAAGAGAGGCTGGTGTTGCATGGCAGCTTGTGGGTCCACACGTACCTGCTTGCACCCCTTGCAATCCCTGCCCTGTTCCAGGGAAAAACTGTGTTTGAAAACACAGGGCTGCAGACACAAAGAGAGAGCTGTGGTCAGAACTGGGCTGAAAGAGCAGAGCCTGTCCTGGAAAGTCTCATTTGCACTGGCTCTCTCTAAGCAGTGTTTGGTGATGCAGGATAAAAAATCACAGTATGTACTCTGTAAGAGCGTATATATGTGCATGTCTCTAGGTTTACACACACACATTTATAAACAAACCACAGAGCACATTTGCAATGCTTGAACACACTCCAGTATGTCTATGGACATCTTGTTCTCTCCCTCTTTCTGTCCTTGAGGTATCAGGTTTCCTTGTTTACAGTCTGCCTTATTCAGGATCTGGAATTCCTGAAGAGAAGCAAAACACAATCATGTGACTGAAGACTTGTTTCCAGGAAAAGCGGAAGAGGTTCTAGGAAAAGTCAGTCCTCATGGTCTCACTAGGGCTGTCAAGAAGATAGGATGGAGGAGATAAAGCTGATGTGAATACCCTAACCCTTCATCTTCCTGTTAAGCCCAGCTTTAAAGGAAAATCTAATGCTTGATAGCAAAGTTTTAGTCCTTACATTTTCCCCTTCTCAAATGGTTTATTCACAGGGGGCATTTCACACAAAAGCAGGATTCCACCTCCTGGGATGTCAGTTGTTCCCTACAAAAACAACAGCTCCCGGATGTCATATGCCAACAGCATCAATGAGAGTGTTTCTAAAGTTCTCGTGCAAGAGCGGAACTGGTGTACCTTGACTGTGTGTGGTTATCTGGTTGGGAAGGGTCTGTGTCCTTGACTCTATGCTACAGCTTCCAAAGATACAGCAGGTCAGCAGCACCCCAGGTCCCAGGAGCCTGGCATCTCTCCTTGTGATGGGGTCACCTTGACCTCATGACCCCTACTTTCTCAGATGCTGTAGTCATGGCTGTTGGCACACAGTGCTGCTGGTGCTGGATTAGAAAGCTGAAATCCAATACTGACATGCCTTGTTCACCATGGATGATGATGGATATGATGGAAGTAAGTGTAGAAGATGTAATTCCAAGAGAATGTACTAGCACACTGCAGTTTTAGCAAGAATTCTGCAAAGAGCATTACTTGGTTAAGCTCTTTGTTAGATCCAAACTCAAACTCTCAGCCCCAGGCAGGACCAACCCAATAACAATTACTGCACAAATCTGGAGAGTTGCAGCAGGTCAGGGGTTTAAACCATTCCCCAGGCGTCCTCTAGTTGTGTAACCAGCTCACACATCTACACAGGCCACCCGCACTAAGTACCATTATTCTGTCTGCATCAGTATTGCAAGGGTCACTGGCAGAGTTGCAGGGGAGAAAAGCATCAACAAATGTTCCTTAGCTCTTTTTGCTGATTGTGGCCAGTAGTGGTGTATTGCAGATACAGCCTGTTCTTCCAGCTAAAGTCAGGAGCAAAACAGGGGCCTTCTAAGCCTCACATTCCTTGGGATTGTTAGGTTACTTCCATACATCAGCCGTAGACTGATCCGCTGTTTGAATACATGCCTTTGGCCTCCATTATGTTCTGCAGCAACCAGTCGTGGTCATAGGACTGTGAGGTTCACTGTGAGATATATGTGTGTTTGTTTTAAATGTATGTAGTAGCATTCTGTAGTATGTAGCATTTTTCTAGTTCTTCCCAACCTGCAGTTTTCTCACCCTGGACTCCTGGTTGCTCTGAGTAGAGGCTGAAACAAAGTTCTGAGAAGCCCTATCACAGAAGATGCCTCCTTCATTGTACTATGTAGTTTGCACTGAATCAAGTCTTCGGCCATGCAGTCTGTTTGCTGACCAGGAGGCTGCCAGGCTGCAATTCTGGGTTGGTTTGAATCAACAAGGCTTGATTCTTTTTTTTCCCTGAGATCTCGTCTGTGCTGCTATCAGCTTGGAACCAACCTGCTGGATCAATGAAAGTCATGACGTGATATGGATTTGTTTTTCAGTGGCACTGATAAACCAATGTTGCAAGATCCTCAGCTCAGACTCAGTCTGGCTAAATGAAGGTTGTGAAATTTCCAAAGGCGACAAGGAGAAAAAAAAAAAGCAAAAATCCACTCTCTCCTATGTTGCAACTCTGAATATTGCATTCATTTGCAAGCAATAATTCTCTCACTGGACCCTCAGCTTCATTTTAGTTGGGTCCATGGAAAGTCATTTCTATATATATCAGCTAGATGTCTGATGTGAGGGCTGAAACAAAGAAATCTGCTTGCAGAAATATTGCAAATGCAAAATTCTGGCATTGCAGTCCAAGTTCTGCCCTTCACTAATACAGTTTGTCTCAAAATTATGACCAGGCTGAGCAAAGAAAAAAGAGGAGGAAGGGAAGAAATGAACCATTTTGAAGAACATCAGAACATCTGTAAACTAGAAACCATGGAGTGAGATCCACCTGGAATGGAAATACTTGATTAATGACCAACACTGGAGCAAAGAAATTTGGCAGTCAGCTCCCAGATCTACTGGTGTTTCAATGCATTCCTCCTCACCTTCTTGGAAAGCTATGGTTTTGCCTGCTCTGTGCCATATATAAATGAAAGGATTCAGTTCCCCTTGCCCAGCATTTTACCTGCTCTCTGAAATCCCCTCTTCAGCTAATCCATCAGCTGTGAGCTAGCAACTGAAACATGAAAGTGCAATGTTTAATTAGTTCTGATTCCCACCGCAAACTACTGAAGCATCTCTTGTAATTACTGCATGTTTCAACAGCTGGCCATGAGTTAGCGTCAGGAGAATATATTGATTTTTCAATGATGATGGTTGATTTATGGCAGATCTGAGAAGCCAAGGTCTTTGTAAAGTACAGGCAGTCCCTACCTCAATGAGCTCAGCAGGACCTTCCCAAGTCCTTTAAGCTAATTCGGAGGAAGGGACTGAAGGGGAACAATCAACATGAACCAGGGATTTGAGGAAAACAGCAGAAAAACTCTTGGAAATTCTACTCCAGTGTTTTTCACTTGACAACATGGATTCATGGTGGGATTTCAAGCACTCAGAAATCCCCTGGAATATAGTCTAGAACAACAGCAACAACAAAATCTAATCTAATCCAATCCCATCTGATCTAATTTCATTTTCCATTACTTTGAAATCGCCATAAAAACATCTGAGACAGTTTCAATTCTTTTAAATGTAGAGCTTCTGCAGAATCATGACACGCATACTACTGATGCAGGGACACTGTTCCTGAGTGGAATCATCGTTTAACTGAACTGCACGAGGTTGCAATCCTTCTTATTGACAGCTACAGCTAGGAGGATCCTTGTGAGTGTTTTTACCATAAAAAACAATAGGAAAATGCCACATTATGATAGTCATTACATTTTACTCACTGTGGAATTGTCATTGTGGGTGGGATTGCAACCTCGTGCAGCAAGGGCTGAGGAGCTAAGGAAATCCTGCAACAGAATCTGAAAGAGCAGGTGTGAGAGCATGTCAAAGTCCTTCATGTCTTCTAGTGCACAAAATAATGTAATATAAATAATACAATGCACTCTGAATATGAAGACTAATGACAAGAGAAAGTAGTAGTAATTTCTGGCTCAACATTTTCATGAATAAAAAACAATTTTAAAATGACTGACAAGGCATTGCTTTGGGCAAAAGTCTGATCCCTTTGTACTCAGCACGCTGCATTAAACCATAAAATTAAAAGAGGTCACACATAGCAAGGTGCATGAATAAAGGCATCAGAACCTTGCACGTGTCTTCAGTGAAGCGTCTTCAAGGGAGTTCCAACAGGAGGGTGAAATGTTAGTAGTTACTTTGGCTTTTTATGACTCCTGCTTTGAAAAGCACAACTGTGTGATTTGTTCTGAACTTCACCCCGCGTTTGTTCTGTTTCCCAGATCTGCCTTTGTGATGAGCACTCACTCAGTAATCAACCCTGAGGAAATTCCTGTCTGGACTGATGGAGCTAAGTTTTGTTCTCAGACTTGGAATATGGGAAGGCTTTCTTCCACCTGTGTTTTTTTTTCCCTAGTTTAAAGATTACTAAATGAGTTCTGTCTTTGCTGTCAACTGTGCCATGTCCTCTGCATGTGATCTAGGATCTGAAAACCAAAAGCACATGTAAATATGCCAGGTAAACTTTCTGTTGACTGCAGCGAGCAGGAGTAAACAGGGTGTGTGTTTAAATTCTGAACTGGGTGTACCGAGTCTGGATATCAGTGAACCAGGAGGCTGTGATGACACCATAGATATATAGATATAGCATAAAAATACCTCAGCCAGCAGTAGCCCAATCAACAGCACCCAGTGATGGTGGGATCAAAGTACTAATGCTTGATGCTGGATCTTCTTTTTAAGTGAGTAAGTGACAATACCAGGCCAATGTTAGACTGCTGTAAATGGCTTACATCTACACAGTGTGAGTACCTTTGTATTATGTTACTGCCCAGAGAAATTGGGGACGCCCACCTATTCCTGGAGATGTTCAAGGCCAGGTTGAATGGAGGTCTGAACAGCCTGACCAAATGCTTGTTTTAGTGGTTGGCAACCCTGCCCACAGCTGGAGGGTTGGAACTAGGTGATCTTTAAGGTCCCTGCCAAGCCAGTCTATGATTCTGTATCTTCTCACATTTCCTCTTATGTTTGCAAAAATATCTTGGGATTGTTCATCTTCTTGTTGAAGGATATTCAAGGACTCTGCTGAGTTCAGCCTGGTTTCTCTTCTCTCTTCCATAATGAATGGTCATATAGTGATACTTTAGTTCCAGAAAAGGAATCCTTTAAATTCCACATGTCAGCTGTAGGCTGTGCCCTGACAGAGCAAAATCTGTCATGCAGAGAGGAGGAGGAACAGGGTTGTGAAAATGGCCTCTCAACACCAAGGGCCTCGAAAGCTCAGTGCTCCCACAGAGTCAGAGTCAGCCCGCCTCCATGCCAAAACGTGGAAGGCTGGCAGGGGCAGAAGCAGCCCACGCTGAGATGCGTGAAGACTCCACATTATGAAAACCTCCCAAAAACAATGCAACAGGAAAAACTGAGTGTTTCAAAATTTAAGCCCAAAGGAAAAGTAAATTAGCATCTAACAAAGGAGTGATTTTCTTCTCCCATAGAGAAGCGTCTGCCACTTACTCGAGCTGGCAAGGCAGAGTCTCAAAGGGCAATTTAACCAAGTTGCATAAGGCCTTGGCTTGGTGGCTGTAGAAATATAGGGCCTCTTATCTGAATGCTGGCCACAACTGCTGGAGTTCTTGAAGGAATTATCTCTGTGCCTGTCAAACATCTGCTTTGTAAGCAAACAAAGATGCTGAAACACTAATGATGCACACAACTCACTGCAGCTCCTGGGGCAGAGCCAGGAGGCAGCAAACAGGAAGCTTTTTCCCTGGCATCAGAAACCTGATGTCCCATGAGTGCCTCTGATGGAGGATAGCCCCTCATTCCTCTGTGCTGTATGGATCTATGTCTTGCCATTGAAAAATAGCCTCTGTGATCCAAGCACTGATCTCAGTGTCTTTGGTACACTATAAATCATCTGCAGCTCAATGAATACTCTGGCATATAGCCTGCAGAACAACATTTGTTTTCTCTCCCACCACCCCGGAACTGTTCCATGTAAATGTGGGTAGTGTCAAAAGGTCTGATGCCAAGAATCAGGATATGGATTGGGCTCCTTGACACTGAATATCTTCTTCTCTTTCTGTCTTCCCTTCCTTAGTCATCACAATGTTTTTTGCAATCAGTGTTTTATCTTTGAACCAAACTATCTGCTTTCCTGTAGCTCTGGTAGTCTTTCTGTTACTAAGACCCCCACATAATAAATACCTGGCTATAGAGAGCACGGAATGCACGTATGTTGCATAACTAGAATGCTTTGTGTTCTTTTGTGTGTTTTATGCTACTACCAGTCCCACAGAAATAGCTAGTAACTGTACATTGCTGTGTGTCTTTGCACATACATATATGGGTCCAGATCTGGTCCAAATGTAATGTGAACATTTGGTCTCTCAAAAGATGCTGTGAGGATGAATGATAGCATGAGGATACAGATTTTGTATTTTGCCCATTCAAGACTTTCCTTCTTTGTGCACTGTAGAAGATGATGGTAACAGTATGAATGGGTGAACAACCAGCTCAGTGAATATAAAGGGTTTTCCTGTGGTCTCTCTTACCTGTTTTCTCCTGGCAGAGATTTTGAGGTGTTCTTACACTGTGTTCCTGAGCTCTTTGTCCATGTCTTTTTGAAAATACCTTCGTTCGAAGTGACGCAGCTTCACGTTTTCTTTATATGTATAATCAAATGCAAACAATTAAGATTGCCCAACTGAACTCTGTGCTGGCAGGTAACTACAGTTCAAAGAACCTTTTACTCAGTTAACAGGTTGGACAGCATTTTCTCCACACCCTTCAAACAAAGTTATGGTGTAACATCTAACAGAGCTTTCCTGTCAAAATCGCCAATTCTAGGGTGAACCCTTATGCCAACTGCTTAAGGTCCCTGGTCATGAAGGTCGCTCCTGGTCAGAAAATCAATGCATTTCATTCAAAGTTCAGCTGGAAAAGAGGGTCTTTCAGTCTCAGTGCAAGGGCACGAGGCTATTGCCAGTTCTGCACGCGTCAGCGGGACACTAACAAAGCAGTATCACCTTGCAAAGAAAACAATCCTATCAAAAACTACCAATTAATTTCCATTCCAGTTATGTTAGTGCAATTTTTATTGCATTAGTCTTGATGACACTGGGCAGAGGAGGTGTTAATATAAAGGAAAATTGTTATTATAGTTGCAGCTTAACATTATAAAGCAGAGAGTTGTTTTTGTTCCAAGCTTTACGATAGATTTGGGTTGCTTAACAAACCTGTGCCTCAGGGCTCTTAATCTGCAAAGTTGTGTGAGCAATTATAGCTCACACAAGTTCCACAGCTGTAACTGTGAAACTAAAATCATTACAGTCTTCAAAGTGCTTTTCATGGAAGACAGTACTGATGTATAAATATGATTTCAGTGCAGGTGTCTTGAATTTGTCATAGGCGAGTTCATCTCCAAGTGCCTGCTTAGTTGCTGTAGTTCAGAGCTTCATGTAGTTTAGTTTGTCTCATCATTCATACAGATACTTGGATTTACTTTAAGTGAGGGCTAAGGTGCTATTTGGCTAGAAGAGTGTCTCGTTGTCTGAATGAAATCTGGATCTTCATAGAAAGGAATGGACTTGGCTGAGGACTGGCTGTGAGATATGGGGCTCTGCAACTCCCAGGTTCCATTCAATAAAGTTAATAGAAATCATGTGGTTTGCTTGCCATCTGGCAACCAGTTGGGAGCCTGTGCACATGGTATCAGTGAGTCTTAACTATCAAGTTACAAGACAAGTGACTTCATCAGCTTTGAGGAGAATCTGGGAACAGTGGAGGTAATGGAATAAACTGTATCACCATAGGGCAGTGATTTGGTACTGTAAAGAAGTGATGCGTGAGAGAAATTAACTCTTAGTCTTAATTATGAATACCAAGAAGACGAATACCAAAGATTCTTCCTGGGAAATCAAGTAGGTCAAAATCTTCTATCAATTATGTGGTCCTTTTCAAGAAACTGGATGACAGTTGTGGTGTGTCAGGAAAACTCACAGTCCTGAAAATACAACTTCTTTGGTTTGGCTCACAAAACAGGCTTATACTGTGCATTTATTCAGCTTCATTCCTGTTTTTTTTTTAAAAAGGTTTCCTTTGCACTCATAGTCCAGGAATACAAGGGAGAGTTGGAGAAGCAGCTGGGGCTCTCCTGGCCTCTTGTTACTGATCTGCATAGTGATGAAAAACTGGTCATGGTGTATGAGGAGGAGCAAGTGCTTCACTGTCTAGAGAACTGACTGGGCCCTCTGTATGTGGAGCTCCTGGCATGCATTTCTGTAATGTCTGGTTGCTTTGTTTTGTCAGCATTTGCTTTACCCATCTTAGTTTCCTATTTGTCACTACTTATCTGGAAATTTGAAGCATTGATTATGCAATTGGGGAGACTGAGGCGGGGAGTAGCTAAGACCACACATGAAGTCACTGAAAGGCTTGAGGTGTCATCAAGGATTCTGGGCATGACTTCTGGTTGGAACTGATGATTTGGGATGTCTCAGTTTGAGAACTTTAATGGAGACTGGTGTGTGTGTGTGTGTTTTCCCCCGCTCCAGGCTTCTCATCTGTATGTTCATTTCCATCTAAAAGATGTAAGGCACTGTAAGTGCACAATTTTGGATACCGTAGAAGTGAATTGTCTGGAATAACATTTGGTTTTGAAGAATCTTTAGCCTGCATCCATGTTCTCCCCCTAGAAGAAAAAAGAGTAGGTATGACAAATAGTTCCATCTGTATGTGATCTGAAGGTAGAGTCTATGTAGGGAAACCTACTTAACTTTTGTCTGCCGCAGTGCACAGATGAGAATGGGCCAAGTGCAGGACTTACCACTGCTAAAACATGAAAGGCTTATGCAAGGAACAGCAGATGTAGCTGCAAACCTGCCAGAACAGATCTTACTTAGTGTGAATTTTGTTGAAGCTGGGGTCTCACTCTAAGAACAGCAGATGGGTCTGTGAGAGGGGCAAATAAAAGTTAAAAAGTTAAATGTTTGGTGCATTGATGTAGGGTCTAAGAGCACTAAATGAATGTCCTGAAGGCATGTAGTGAACGCTTTTGGTTTGGCACAGGTAATGGGAGGCTGTATTCACGCAGAACTAAGTTTATGTTTATTAAAACACTAGTAGCCTGTTGTCTTCCTCCAGGATAAGTTTCTTGTCTTCTTTCATCATACTTCATTGAGCATGTTGAGACACAATTGAGAACATTGCAGCTCAGAAGCAGGGAGTGCTCCTGTGAATGGGAAGGCTCCATTTGAATTAATCATGGGTAATTAGGCATCTAATGGCCTCTGCAGTTTTTTAGATCTCATGTCCACAGCAACAGCTGATGTGAAAATGGTGTGTGAGATGTTAAGACCTAGAATGTGTAGGCATATGTGTAGCCTTGTCTATAGGCAGTACATGAGTCTTGTTTTCCTGGCCTTGCAGTTTCACACTTTGACCAGGTTATATTTTAATGCTGTCTGCATAATCTTACTCTTATCCTCAGGAGCAGGGCTTTTTTGGGAATGCAAGGAACTACTGAGTTATGGGGAGTGTGTGTGTATGTAGAAATAATAATAGTAAAATTGTAACTCAAGAAGGAAGATTGAAACTCGAACACTTCTGCGTTTGACTTTCTGAGCAAAAAATTGATATAGTAAAAAAAAAAAAAAAGGCAGGAACAACACACGAAAAATACAGATTTAATTCCTTCATTTTCTTTTCAATGTCTGGACGTTTTTTTTTTTTGTTGTTGTTGTTTTTGTTTTTTAAAGGAGTGAAAGCAGAAGACACAAGAAGACATACTGACCCACTCTTTTAAAAGTGACCCAGTACTTCAGATCTAGGCCTGCTCCTGTTCTATTCAGTCCTTTCTCTGGGAGTTTCATGGAAAGTCTTAGATCTCAAAGACTATCACTTTTTATACTGCTCCATGTGCTCATTTGTTTGAGATGGAAAGATCTTGTCACGTGTCTAAAAATTAATTTCAAAGTGGAGTAAAAAGCGTGAGATGTCTTTTTGCTCTCTTCTGTATGGGATAGCGAGTGAAATAAGCAAGTACCTGGGATGGGCCAATTTCCTAAATCTGACCAATGGGAAAAAAACAAGGCTCTCTAAATGACGAATTGACCATCTGTTGACATGTTATGGCAGGTCTTCAGAAGACCAGAAGTACAACTCAAATTGTGACGCTGTCTAGAATGTTTCATAGATAGTGGTCTGTGATATGAAACTCAAGTTGTGATGAATCTGCAACAAATCCAGCTGTGTAAATTGTGCTGTCTGGGACGGCAGCAATCAGACAAAATACCAATTCAGTGACTCCCCCAGCCAGCCTACTAATGAAGCTTGACATATTGCAACAGGAGGCACTGCATCTGATGAGGCTGATGCATTTCAAAAGGCTGTGTAGACTATGACATTGCAGTCATCTGACTTACCCATGCTTTTTAAAGGTCCTTCTCACCAAAACATCTTTACTGAGACTCGCTTGCATGTGGTGAGTCCCCCATTGTAGTGATTCATGTGAAGGAAACATTAGATCCTTGACCCCTGCTGAATATTTGTTTGCATCCTGATGACTTTCAACAATGAATAGAGTATGAAGTAATCAAAATTTGGCCCCTGGTCTTGCACATCCATCCACTGTGGCAGCTGCCCTTCACTAACAGGATTTCCCCTGCAGTTTTCACTCAAACTGTGTGACATTTTCCCACCAACTTCCATTTTGCAGAGTGAAATACTGCCCAGCCCATGCTGCAGTGTGGTCCCATTCTGCAGGTGGGAGTGTCTTTACCCTAGATTCCATAAGTTGAGCTACAAAACCCGGCATGTTTCTGTGCTAAAATTAAGCATAGGCATATGTGTATGTGAAATTGAGGTCTGGGAGAACAGAAGCTAAGGTACCATCACATTTAACTCTTTGTTCTTTAAATTCACTCATTTTGCTGTATCCATTTGGGAATCATTTTCAAGGAAGAAAAGGAAGGAGAATAGAAGTGTTTTACTGGTTTTGTTGGTCACTCTTGGCAAGAGATGGGATCTGTTTCTGATATGACAAGATCATTATCTCTCTTATGTCTTACAATTCTTTCCTTTTGATTCTTTCCAATTTACAAATGGCTGAATATTTCAATACCACAATTCTAAGTGTGACAATTATCACCTTTGTTAACTATGGGCATTGTGACTGTTGCTCATCAACTCTTCCCAGAGCCATTGCTAAGGGCCAGCTGTGCATCTGCAGACAGATCCAGCCTGTGCTAAGGTGGAGGTTTAAGCCTATTCCAGAAATGCTTGTTTCCAGTGGTGCTTGATCTGATCTTCAACCTTGCACTGTGCAGACTGATAGCTGAACTCTCTGTGCTGACTAATGGGTAGGGAGGTGATTATAGGCTTAAACACACAGTATCCCCAAGCTGTGAGAAATCCTTTTTAATGCAGTGGCATGCTGGAGTGTGACACTTGTTTGATAGGGTATGACATAACTGTTTGCTGTATGACTGGCTTTGTTTGTTGCTTGTTTCTGTTAATACTGGACAAATGGTGTCATCTTGGATTTCAGAGGAAGGTAGGAGACTGCTAATTCCCAGCCCACTGTGGTGTTGCCATTATTTGGGATTTGGCAGGGTCTGAGCTCTATTCTCCATCTCTTGCACTGTGTGCGTGTGTGTCTGTGTGTACTTCTGCCATGGAAGCTGCCAGAGAGCCCTTCCCACTGCAGAGCGTCTGTCATCATACGTTTTAAATAGTCTGAAACTAAAATGGGCACATTCACTTTCCCTTCCTCTCCAGCAGCCCAGAACAAGCAGTGGAGTCTGCCTTCAAGACTTGCAAGTACATTGTGCAAGATTTTGGCAATGAAAGCGTATGGTGTTGTTCTTCAGCTGGGAGCTGTTGTAGGAGGGGGCCAGGGAACCCTGTGCAGAACTGCAAAAGATGCCAATGTGAAGCCCAGCCAGTGTTGCTAAATTGAAGTGAGTTCTTGTAGGAGGCATCACCTTTGGATCTGTTTTCCTTGGAGGATGTTATGTCCAACCACAAGCCTTCAAATGATAGAGGAGTAATTCTAAACAGCCCACTTCTGTTTCCTAGTGACATGTAAATATGAGGTAAATTGAGTGAGAAATAAAGCATGCTTAATTTAATGGGGACAATGGCAAGACAACTGGCTGGCAGTGGGTCATTTACTGCAAGCCTGAGAATGCCAACTTCTGAGCAGAAAGGAGCACTGAGAAGCGTTCAGCTCATCTCACTGGAGGCAGAGCTGCCTGTGCTCACACTCCACATGGACTCGGATGCCCTTGTGAGTATGTTGTGTCTCAGGATGCCTGTACAGGAGAGGCTGTTCTTCACATGAACACCTTCCCTCTCAGGCAAACAAAGCAGTTTGTGCCTGGACAAATATTTGTAGTCCTCCCTTCTGATAATTCATTTTTCTGTTATTCAGTTGTTGAGAGGAAATAATGCCCCTGCCCTTTGTCTGCGTATCTCTAAGGGCTGTTGCCCATAGACAGCAGATGATTAAGTGTGGTAGTGATCTCTTTAAGGAAAGGAGAGAGCTGTCCTTCTTCTGTCCCCCTTGTACAACCTGAGATGAGATTTTTTTCCTGATTTCTCCTGGACATGGCACTGGTAAGACTCATCAGATAGCTGTATTAATTTACTTGGACTGTGTACAGCATGAGACAGCAATATCGTGGCAAGGATAGTCCAAGAAAGCTTATCTCAGATCAGAAAGGTGATAGCAGCGTGCTGCAGTGTGCACCAGTGGAGATGGTGTATCTGTCACCTGAATTTTTGTGTGCAGATCTACAGGTGGAGGAGTATCTCCCAGAACAGTACCTCCCAAATAAAATGGGGAAATTTCCCGCTACTGTTGCAAAGTACAGCAAGACCTTCCCAAAACATTGTTACCTTGGCTGTTATCTATGCTATTTCCAGTGTGTCCACAGAGATTTGCTAACTGAATTGGACCTGAATCTGTTAGGTGCAACCCTTTTATTGCTACTTGCTCTGCAATGCTTCAATGTCCAGGCACGTTTTCAGTAATGAAGCCTGTGAGATGGGTTCAATGTAGGAGCAATTTTCACATGAAGGTGTGTGTCGAGGGTATGTTGTTCAGCTACTTTGAGAGATAAACTGACCACATACAGCTTGGAAATTGGAAGAATTGCATTGTTCTGGGTGGGAGCTAGGACTTCTGAGCTTGCTAGGCTATTGCTGTTGGACTCACCTGAGAAGTTTTGAAGGAATGTGTTTTTGATCAACAAAGCTAGTCTAAGGAATGCCTGCTCCTCTCCCACAGCTTATTCTTTCTGGGTTGTGCTAAAGGGGTGCTTTATAGGGCCTCTGTGTAAATCTGATTACTGATGTGAACTAGGCTAGGAAAGCCCTTAGGAAGGGTGGGGGTGAAAAGAATCAGGCTCAAAGAGTGAGGCTGTCCTCAGCAACAAAGGCAGTTCCAGAAAGTAGTACTTTGGTGGCAAGTGTAAAGTATCCTATATTGCATACCTTGGGCAAGCAGACCAGTTTATGTTGAACTTGCATCAGGAAGTATAATTCTCTCAGATGGTCTGTTTTCATATAAATCCATCTGAGCTCTCTTTAGTTGTTGCACTCACTGTCTTTGGGTAGAGAAGGATGCTTCAGACTCTAATGAATGTGAAATGGTCACAATAGTAAAGCTTTGGTGTGTCTGAAGTACAGGAATGCTGATTTATCTTTTCTACGAGAAATCAGTCAGAATGAGATATGATATGTTTTCAAAGATGGGAAATGGCAGCTGAAATAGAGTTATGGCCCATCCATCCTCTCCCTGTCCCTTCCTCTCTGCTTCTTAAAGTTGAAACTGCAATCTCCTTGATGGCAAAAAGACTTTAGCAGTGAAATGGAATTTGTAATCTGGGAAGAGTTAAAACCTGAACAATGCTTCATGTGCCCAATTATATGACCGAATCATTGCTGGTATAAATTAGCACAACTCAACTGAGTGGCCATGGCACAGCTTTCCTTGCATCTCCCCTCTGTATCTCTGTTGTGTCAGATCTGCCCATATATAAAGAAGTCAAATGACAGAGGGATGTTTCTGTAGTGGCCATTTGAGTGTTGAACACCAGAAGCTTCTTTGACCATTTCAAAATTGGTATTGCTTGAGATAGATCGTGGGCTGGTAACTTACTTAGTAGCATCTGTCATTGATTATGCATTGACTTAAAACGTGAAATGTGCAAGATACAGTCACTGCCTGTGCACTGTATCAGAAACTACATACCAAGCAATTGTTGGAATAAGGGTGGAACACTGTGTACTATGGAGTAGTGTGCTATATGTGCTACACAGTAGATTACTTAACACTCCCGTTTAGCAATACCTAGCAGAGCAATAGGAACAACCTCATCATGTGCTGCTTTGTATCTGTGTTGTTTAAAAACTTGTCAAGCTCTAAGACAAAATGGTACCATATATTTAGAGCAACCTGAGTCATCCTGAATGTTGCTGACTATATGCATACCATAACTTCAGTCTTATTATAGAGGTTACTGAATCAGGACTTGCCTGTGGATACACATGTCTGTGTAAGTAATTGCACTGAAGTTCATAGGGCTTAAGAAGGTACAACTTCTGGGAACTGGGTCAGATTGGGCCTTGATTGCTATTGTAGGATGCGTTGTACTTGAACATGTTGTTCCACTGCACATGGACTTGTGCTGATAGTTTTCAGTGCTAATGGCTGTGATTAGCAGCTGCCATTCTCCTACATAAACATCGCTTTTCCAAGCAGGATCTCACAATTCTCCTGTTGATCTCCTGTTGGCTGTTGGTACGCCCAGAGCCTTCTGTTGAGGTTCTGCCACTTCTGAGATGGGCAGCTATGGGAAAACATGCTGAAAGAACAGCTTTATGTCAACACAGTAGGAAAGTGCCTCTGCTTATGACACAAAGGTCAAAACTTTAAATCTTTAGAATTAAATGGAGATGTTAATAAGCAACCAGAAGGTGGTAAAGTCTGACAGGAGAAAGTATAGTACAGATGAGCTTAGAAGTAATTAAAACATTTGTTCATCTGCATAAAGCCCTGTTCTTAAGTTTTTAATGCAGCAATCACCAGCAGCAGAATGAAATTGCATACCTGAGCAGGAAGGGGCTAGTTATGCATGCTTTGGCTGAGGTGTCAGCTACCTTAACCCTAATGTCCCTTGTGTCTGCGTGCCCCAGTTCCCATTAATAAGCAGGCTCCAGCAGTGCTCCTTGCCTCTGAGCCTTGTGTTTGGTCAGCTGCAGGTGTATTTTAAGTCTGAAGCCAGATTCTACTTCTTTGTGAAGCCCTGTGGCTTAGAATAGCTCAGCTGATTATCAGCGTGCCTGAGCCCAAAGCTGCTGTGCATAGCACTGTGAGCAGAGTGGCTGCAGGAGCAACCAGATGTCACTGTGACCTTGCTTGATTACTATTGTATATAAAGTGGCTTTTGTCAGGCAAATGAATTCAATCAATGCCATGTAACAAACAGCTGAGAAATCACACCCGGTGTTTGCTTAACCTGCTGCTTTGGGAGCCTGCCTCAGAGTTTTGTCTCTCTTCTGAGTCAAATACTGTTAAGGTCAAACTGTTTAGCTCCTTGTTCCTGCCTGGTAATTGTGATCCGTTTGCAGCTGTCATGAGGGCTTGTTGCTGTGCTCCTTTGAATTTCTTGGTAATCAAAGTGAGGAGTATGTGTCAGTATGTGAGAAGGGAAACTGAAGACAAAACTGATGTGGGAGCATATTAAGGGAGGAAGCAGATGATTTTACGTTGCATATGCAACTTCCTGAGGTTACCTTGCCTAGCACAGTTCAAAGAAGAGAAGGGGAAAAGTGCTCAGCTGGGTCAAAAGGCTGCTCCATTCATGAATCTGTATTATGGCCAATGAAGCTCAGCTTCTTGTGGTGTGTGGAGCCTTTGTAGCTGCTGAGAAGTAGGGCTTGCTTTACTCAACTGCTGTATGCAAAGTACTTCACAGATGCAAAATCCTCTGTAATTTCTTGTAGCAATAGCTTGTGTACTGTAACGTTTGGTGCCCATCTCATGTTCTTTCTTTGATTTTTGGCCTATAGTTTGATAAAGATAACAAATAACCTTTCTTGCTTCTAATTCAAGAAACCACTGAGGCAGAGTTGCTCACAAGGAGTATCACTGCCATAAATCCAGTCTTCCTGCCACGTTCATTACTCCCTATTCCCATGTCTTGAATAAATTTGTACTTCTCTTTTCCCATAGAGCCTTGATGCCTTCTGTCCCACCTTTCTCCTTAGCAGGTGAAAAACAAACAATGCTAGAAACCTGCTTTAATCTGATCAGGGAGATGGTGAAATGTTTAATAGCTGTTTACAGACTCTCTGGAAGGCATTAGTATCCACATAGAAGAAGAGGATTGCTCAAGGAGCAGCCAAGAACAAGGCTGTAACTTGGAGGAATTAGAGAAGTAAATTGAGCAATGGAAAGTGAAGCACATATATCAAGAAAAAGAGGTTCCTGGCAGTTAACTCCTTGAGGTTGTTAGAATTTCCCAACAGGTGAGATGGACTGATTAAATTAGATGCATATCTAAGACCAGATTACAAAGCTGGGATCTAAGAATGAACTTTTCCAAAGTCTCAAAGTCTTGGACATTTTCTAAAATCTTTCTGTTTTAAAACTGGACGTGGTTTGACCCCCCCCTTTTTTTTTTCCCCCTCTTCCAACACTGTGTTCCCAGTGCTGTGTTTTTGGATGCAGGAGGCTGAGAGGCAGAGGAAGGAAGCTGTCCCACTGAACTTTTGCCTTCTCTCTCGCTTCCTATGCTTGAGGTAGCTCTAAAATGAGAGATCTCAAAGGTGTAGGGTGGTAATGAATGTTAAAATAGTGTTGCCATGGGCTTGAGACTTACTTGCCCCCTTTCATGAGCAGTGAAGGCTCACAACCTTTTCACATAGACAGAAGTCACCTGATTTCTCTGGGAAGCTGCTGCATTTTGTAGTATTTTGTGGTGTATTTGGAGAACTAGGGGGATAGGAGAGAATTTGAGTCCAAGATCTTCAAATGGCCACGTCTAGTCTGACATAGCAAAATCATCAGCTTATCCTTTGTCAACTTTAAATATCATCATTGGTTAGGCAACGGTAGCTGGTTGGATGCCTTAGCGAGAGTGGAAAATAGAACAATAATGGTTAATTAAAGAAAATGTTGTAAGAGCTAAATAGTGAAGATCCACACTGCACTTATGAACTACACACCACATGGAGCTGTTTTGGTGTTCTTCAGGGGGTACAAATGTCAGATCTATCATTTTGGTGGTAAAGATGTTTATTTAGGCGTGCTTCCCTACCAACTTGGTACCACAATGGTAGATGTTACTGACCTCGAGCATCCCTTTCTTCCCTGCCCAATTTTTATACCATGGCAGTTATTTATCGTTAGGCAGGAAGTGATGGGGTTAGTCCTTGCTGAGCCGTTGGATTAACAGAAAGTATTTGGGAGAAATCTGCTTTACACGTGAGTAGCTATAAGAGGGAATGGGGACAGAGAAAGGAAGGATGATTCAGGCTAGGCTAAAAAAGAAGGGGAAAGGAGAGAGAGGAAAGTGCAGAGTGATAAGAAATACTTCTTGCCCCTTTAAAATTAAGAAGTTAAACTCTTTATTTCTGTCTTGATCCACCAATAGTCAGACTATGAGGAAACTAATGCTAAGTAAGAGGTTTAGAAAGACAGACCTCATTTGCTTTGGTATTGACAAATTGTCCATAACCTTTGTAGTAGTTAAATTGCAGTCTGAGCAAGATTTTATTTTCCCCCATCCTAAGGAAAAAAACCTAACCAACGACAACAAAAAAAATATCTGGCATGTGCAGAGCCCCAAGAGGGGGAAGCTTGGGTATAGTTTAATAACAGCAGCAGAACATGTTTGAAATGGAAAAATAGAGTAACTGCTGCATCGTCTGCTTTTGCCACGTGCATGCTCAGGCTGGCAGATGGTACACTTGGCTCCAGCTTGAAGGGAAGAGATGGAATGATCAATGGGTGCAGAGGTTGGTAAAGGGGAATAAAAAACAGGGGAGTGGCAGTAGCAAAGGTTTGGCAGTTGTTTTCTGATAAATAACCCTTGATATAGGATGTGGGGTCCTACACATCTGTTGTCTTGTAGATTTTGAGTGCCTGGTGTGGCTGTTTCAAGGAGGGAATTATCAGAATTTCACTACCTCTTTGGGTTTCTCAGCTCACCCCTCCCCTCTTTCCAGGAACACAACAGGTTCAGTTCTTTTGGAAGATGAGAGCTTTGGAGATGTGTGAAACGAGAATCTCTTCTCTCTATTAATTCTTCTGAAGGTTGAAAGCTTCCACTTTGAGGTCCAGCAATACTGAAGCTGGAGGAAGGCTTGCTGATGATAGGAGAAAGGCCCAGACAGTGGGTGACTTGTGGTTGTTCAGCATAGCCTGTAAAACTGGAGTAGTCTCTGCTCCTGCGTTGCACCTCATAGTAGTTCTAAAGATGGAGATGGATGAGTTTTAGTCCCACCAGCCTTGCTTGCTGCCCCAGTCATTGCATCCAACACAAAGAGAGACAGAAACTTAAGAGTTTAATTATGTGATGCAAAAGCAAACAAAACCATTAGGATTCCAGACAGCTGCATTTCTTCCTGAGCAAGAGAAAATAAGAAAATGACCATATAATTGTTTGGAGTATGGAAGCTGTTTGCCTCCTCACCTTTCACAACATCTGCATATCGTCAGAGAGCCTGGGCTAATTTTAAGATGATGATAAGGCTCTTCTGAATGCTCCTTTACTTTTCTCCTCTTCCTCATGTCCAAGGGGCCTGCTTGCCACCTGTAGGTCACTGCTAAAGCAGACTTTGTTGACTTGTGTGCTTGTGTTCAAGGAGTTGAAATGACTTATTTTGACCACATCAAAATTGTTGTTTGCTTGACTTTCCACTCATTATAGGATGTCATAAAAAATAGTTATTCCCTGAGCAAAAGGTGAGGAAAACTTTTTGAGGATGTCAAATGGTGCTGGGTTGGAGAGTCCAATAAGGGCATTTCCTTCCTGGTTGTAACACTGGAATTTCCAGTTATCTCTACAGGAACTGTTTATGTAAAGGCAATATTAAGAGTTTTGAAATAAGCATGCATTTTGGCTATGAATTCATTATTGCTTTTTCTTTAGTATAATATCTTGAGGCCATCATGGGAGGAATTGCAGTGATGAGATCAGCATATAAGGAGTCAAAGGACTGAAGATCTCTCCTTGTCTCTAATCCCAGAGTCCTGGCCAGACTGTAATTTGTGTACAGCCATTTTCATTCCCCTCCATGTTCTCAGCTGGTTGGAGTGTTCTTTGCTCTCTTGTAAAATTTGCCATGTAGAATTTCTGTTCTGTGTTAATGGTCTGCTCTTTATTGCTTTAAAGGTAGAAGAAGACACTCTGCATGGGGGAGGCTTGCAAAAGCACTTTAGAAAGAATGTCATGGCATACACGCATGCAGGCTATTATTGTAAGCATAAAGCCTTTCAACTGATCTGTGCACTATAAATCTGACAGTTTTGTACAACATTTGCCTGAGTCATCCACAGAGAGAGCTTGGAAGCTACTTGTTGCCAATGTCTAATATCTGATTTGCTTTGTGTATGTATTTTCATCAGGCTTGGAATTCCAGCTTTATCTGGGCCTGTTCAGAACTCATTATTTTTCCTTTTTTTTTTTTTTGCTTCTTTTTTTTGTTCTTCCCTCTCCATCTAATTTAGTACAATACAGTTAAAAATGAGTTCATTCTTACTAGGGTTCAAGAAAACCATTAGTATCTCTGTGTACAGCTTCATTTACTAAACTGAATCTTAATTACTTTATGGGATGGACTTAAGACTGGAAGCAGCTGATGGAAGTTTTTCAATCCTGTCAGTGTCCTTTCTTAGAAGGGAAAGAAGAATGAATGTTATTCTTTCTGCCACTTAAGCTTCAAACAGTAACAGTTTGAAATACCAGATAACTCTGAGGCTCTGATCTCTTGCTGAACTCTGGGAGAAAGGATGGTGTCAGGGTAAATAGAGGGATGGATCTCCTGCAATGGCTCCAAATGGGTTGTTTTTTTATTCTTTATGAATGTCTGGGAGAATGCTGGAACTTCAAAACCACAGATAGCAGACAGTGGGAGAACACTGGAACTTCAAAACCACAGGCATAAATGAAAATTTCCAAGTCCGTCTGATGCTCTAAAAGCAGCAGAAACAAAGGAATTTGTCATTGGGTTGGAACTACATGATCTTTGAGGTCCCTTCCAACCCAAAGCCATTGTGTGATTCAAGACTGCTCCTACCATTCCTTGCCAGTAAAGTGCACAGGGATAAATGTGCTTGAACCAAACTAAGTCCATTCTGACAACAGTAGGCATAGTTTGCAATGAAGATTTGAGTTTGAAGGAAATGCTGCTTGATGTGCCAGTTTGTCTTTTTAATCTGCAGACTGCTTTTTAAATAAAGGAAGAACTTCTTTTCTAAAAGCTACAGCTTCTAGGTACTATGATATTCATACTCAGGCTTCCTTCAAAATGTAATTTTTGTGACAATGAGTTACATTTTCAGTTTTGCTACAATCACTACAGCTTTTTCTTCTTCTCCTGTAGAGAACAGTGGTTAAGATGTGTAAGTATTTTAAGCAGTTTCTAAATATCGCTGTCTGTGATTGCCAGAATGCTGACGAATGAAGAACTGTGGAGGAAAAAGAAAAGAATCTGAATTTGCTTTTGGAAAACAGAAGTGCTTTCAGTATTTCAAAATATGTTTTCTCAGATCAGTGTTTTCTGGGGGAGATATACTTTCCATAGAGGAGGGAAGACAGTAAAAAAGGAATTCAATTTTAAGGTACATTAAAAAGAAGTCTTTTTCCCATAAAATGTTTAAATGTTGCATCCTGAGGCTCAGCTTTTGAACCACTGGGGATTTGAGGGTACGATAGGATTATGTTCACTATGGAAACAAGATTCTGACTCTTCAAAGTGGAAGCTGGAACTTTCTGGTAATCACGAGGCTGAGAACTGATCACAGGCTCTAAGATGAAATCATGAGATTTGCAATACTGCAAAGGCAGATTTTTTCCATTTTACAGTATGATTCAAGTGTTTCATCTGCGCCCATATGAGATCAAGGACGTTCCAGAATGCAGCACAGCTTTATGTGATTCATAGTCTGTGATGTAAAGATCCCAATTTGTTGTAGTGTCTGGACAGGAAGAAAGAAGAAATGAGTGAATCCTACTTATGGTGTCAGTCCTCTAAAATCAGAAAGCAATATGCAAAACAATTGGGTTTTGCCAGCAAGCTTCACACACCAGTCTTCTGTCATGCTTGTGTGCAATGCTTAATGCTGATACACTGCTGAGGACGATGTGAAAACTCTTATATTGACAAACTTTGTGTAATAAATTAGTTATATGCTTTACAAACTGTAAAGTTCAGGGACAGGCTTAAGAATAATACAGCAGCCCAAGGACAGCTTTAAGTATCACTGGCAGTAGCATCCCTTGGAGAAAATGGTGTGAACAGCAGACGGTGCTCTTTGGATGGATGTAGGTTTGAAGCAGATGGAAATAAGACTACTGTACTGAGGTGTGTATCCATACAGCACCATGGGGCTATTCCCTGGTATAGGTGCTGCCTGATAAATGGGCAGCGTTGGGGAGAAAATGAGCTTAGAGAAGATCTGAGCAGGGGCAACTGTATCCCTCATCAGACAGGGCAGATTTGTTGTGTTTTTCTGTATTTTCACTTAGTGGGAAGCTGATTTTGTTTTCTTAAGCAATATTTAAAATAGAAAATACTACTATACAAAGGGAAGTTGCCTTTTCTATTTTAAATGGAAGTGAGTTGGAAGTTGTGCTGTAAAATTTCATTGTTTTCATTCTAAATATAATTTCTGATTTGATTCTAAACATTCTCTCCCTCAAGAAAAGTATTTCCAGAGAAATAGGATCTCTCTCCAATCACAGTTATGATATTGCTGCAATAAGTTTTGAAATTTTCCAGTGGAGGGGAGGAAAAGTTCTTCTATTAAAAAATAATAATAATTTAAAAAAGAAGACTTTTTTTTTTTTTTTTTTTCTGGATTTAGAAGCTTGGTTTGTGTTGAATTTTCTTTGTCGTTCACAGTGAGCAACACTTTCACACAAGTTGATTCAGAGACCCTGTTTCTCATCGGAGGCATTTGGGAATAGAAAAAGAGGCAGCTTGCCTTAATTATGGGATAAAAAAGGTTGCAATGAGATACTGGAACTATTTTTTCAGAAACGCAACCAAAACAAACCAGAAAAAATACAAATGGAACCAAGTGTTTTAAATAGTTTAGGAAGGAAACTTTTAACATATAGAAGATTTTTCACCATTCTTAGGGATGCAGAAATGTGCACACCCTTCCCACTTCCCAGTTTGGACAGATGCCACGTGGTATTAAGAGCACACAAATATAGAAATCCATTCCTAGGAGACATCGGTGTCTGTCCAACAGACACCAGTGCCTGTGTTTATATATGGCTTGCTAAATATTGTGTAAGCCATAATAAAATAAATACTGGTTAGAGAGCAATATTGCATGACTGTAGCTATTGAAAGGAAGAGTATTCTGATGGGTTTTCCTTTTTAAATAAATTTTCCTATCTTTGCCCGAGGTCAAATCATTTTCTAGTGTATCCATTTTCCAGAGTTCTGTGTATCAGACTGTGATCTCTTCATACTGTGATCTACTGGAAATACAGACTGTCCGTTTGGTTGAGAGCATTAATGCTTCTGACTTCTTACTCTGTTTGCGTATCAGCATGTGATTCTTATTGAAATACTTCCCAAAATAAGTAAACGGTTGTTAAACAGACCCCCACTTTGAGGTCTGAGTAATTCTACTGAATATGTCAGTGGAGTCTGACTCTGAGTCAGACCTGTGTCTTTTCAGTGGTACTGAATGAAAATGCTAAGGCATACGGAGAGGGATACACATATAAAATGCAGGAGGTGTAGGAGAGGGTACATCCCAGCATGAGTACCTGTGTATACCAGTTCGAATCCAAGAATTTTGTTTATCTGTTGAGAAAACATTGATGTAGGTTGTTCTGAAAGTAACTCATCCTATTTATTTCCATTATTACTCCAACAGATACAAAAAGCACAGTAACACTATTTGATTGAACAAAACACTATTTCAATACAGTCAGTGCCATTACCCATGCATTTTCACCAGCGATGAACAAGAGCCTGCGTGACACGTTTGTAACAATCTGCACCAGTGGAGGTGACCACTGTCACTGTTATCACTGCTGAAACATACCACTCACTGCCTCACTGTGCTCACACCCACTGTTTGGTCTCCATAAATGTTCAGCAAGTGTCAATGAATGTCAGTGGGTGCCATTTTTTCTGCATGGAGAAATTCATTTCCAGCCCTTTGCTTCATCTGCACTTCCATGTCAGTTATCACTTTGTTGAACTGCCCCTCTGCTGCCATCTGTCTCATGGCAACAAAATGTACTGGAATGTTGGCAGGTTTCAGCCTCTGCTGCCATACCACCAACATCCACCTCTGACATCATGACCAGTGCAATAAGCTATGAGGCGTTACTTTTGGAGTATTCTTCATGCAGTTCAGCATGCCAGCCTGTAAGTAGGTTTGACATTGTTGGCTTGTGGTGTGGCCGTTCCATAGTTAGAAGGAAATGTGAATAACTTCCAAAGCAAGGAAAGTAGGAAGTTACTTATAAAATAGAAATTAGTCCAGCTGACAAAGAGCTAAAAAGCTTTTGATCAGCTTGAAATCTGAATGTGATAGCAATTGATGAGTAAACTTCTGTGGTCATTACTGAAGAGACGAGGAGCTTTAATCACTGTGAGAGAGGTTGTTCTCAATTGCTTTGACTCCACTGAATTTTGTGTATTCACTAATCTGGCACAATGACTCAATTCTGTTCCTGCTTGGTTTTATGATATCCACTTGTTCCATGCTACTGAGAGCTCATTGGGTCCTGTTCATGTGCTAGCATGTTTGTATAAATTTGACCTACAAAGGATAATTGCGTGGCAATAAATCTGTGCCTGCATTCAGGTTGGAAGATGCTGATATACAAGAAATCTCTGGTTCAGTCCTCTCTGAAATGGGTGTGATAGCAAAATGATGACTGTGTGCTGTTGTACTTCTGAGCTCATAGCATTAGGCTGACTGCTAACGATCTAGTTGCCCTCTGTACGCCTTGAAATTGAAGACAAAGTCACATCACAGGAAAAAAAAAAGTTGAACGCTTTCTAGTTCTTGAAAAAAATGGAATCTGTGTTCAGTCTTTCGCTTTCAATGGGCAATAGTTTGAATCCAGTTCTTTGTTTATTGGAAAATATTTGTGTGCTTTCAGAGGCCACTGAGTCAGAGAACCATACAGAGCCATTGAAACTACAACAAATATTTTCCTCTTCCATGCAGTTAAGTGCCTAATAAATTCCCCCAAACATGAGCTGTGCTAAATGAGACAGCGTAAATAGGCTTCATTACGCCCAGACTTCATTAATTCTACAGCCACTTTGGCAACATCTGGCAGTGAGGAGCAGCCTTAAAGTGAATGTAGAAGCTGACAGTGCTGATGTTGCAGCCACAGCTCTTTAAATGGATAGAAGAAGGTGAAGAGGAGTGGAAGAGCAGTTCATGCCTTCTGCAGGAACAGAGGCATAGAGGGGAGATGATTGTTTTCTGGAGAGTAAATCCCATACACTTAAGGAGATTGAAACCTTGAGGTAATAGGAAAAATGCAAGGAGTAAAGCAGGAGAGAGAGACTGGCTTTAAATGTGGTTCTTATGAGCGTTTCCCAGAATGCTTCCTCAGCTGACATTCCTGTAGGACCCAGTCACCCTCTGCAGAACTTGCTATGCCACGTGAGAAAATGAAATAGATGACCTCTGGTTCTTGGAGAGGAAAATGGAATGATGCTGTTGCTGCTGAGGAATTGTGTGCTGGCTCTGAGAGCTGGATTCTGATTCTTGTTACTGCTGTATGAGTCTAGAATGTCTGTCTGTTATAGATCTGTCATGGCACTTGAAAGTACAGTCAAAATCTGAGTGTGATGCTGTACCACAGTGAGCAATGCTGTTTTATGAGGATTATCATCCTTCCCCTTCCACAGCTGTGTTTTGGACTCCATTCCGTACGCCCACAGCTGTGTGAGTGTGGCTTCTTCCTCTTTCTTCATGTGGATCCAGAGCTGTGCCCAGGTTTGTTATAGCACATATTCATTAATAGACACTCTGATTAGCAGAGTGCATGTAGGGGCAGAAGTTGGCAAGTTCTTCAATTTTGCTCTTGAAAGAAGATCAAAGAGGCAGAAAGATAACTTCATTTCAGCCAGAGCTTTCACAATCAAGAGGCAGGACATAGCAAAGTATTTATTGGTTAACAATTGAAAAAGAAATGGCAGGAAGAGAAGTTTTCGCTATATATAATGTCCCCAAAATCTTCACGTCTTTTCTGTGTGCTTTCCATTTGTCCATCTTGGTTTAATTGTCTTCATCTGGGCACTACTGGATGTGTCCAAGTTTAAAAAAGTAGTTTTTATTGCTGAGATCTTTTGGAAGCTTTCTACGCAGGAGAAAAGTTCCCTTCTTTCTCAGAAAGGTGTTTCCTACAGCTCAGAGTCGAAGCTCACTGAAAATGCATGCGTTTCTGCACCCCTTTCCAAGCAAAATATTATTAAATCTGTGGAACTTCTTTACGTCAGTTGGCATTTTTGTCACAATTACAGAATGTACTTTCAGACTGGCTGAAATGTGCACTCAAGAATTAAAAAACCATCAAAACAACAAAACCAAAAACATGCTTTTTTAATATGCAGGCATGTAGGGAAAGTGTGGTAATTTGGCTCCATCTGTTGAGTCTGGGCCAAATTCTTATGTCAGTTACGCTGGCCTCAGCTGAGTTGCTCCAGATTTGCACCAGCCTGACTGAAGGCAAACTGTGTACTTCTGTCCTTTGGTATCTCCCTGTTGGTATTAATGGTTCGGGGATGGTGGTGAGGCGAATAAGTTAAGTGCAAAGGTTTGCTGGAGTCCTGTCCTAAATCATAAATGCATAGTTTGAGAGTATTTTAAAAGTATGTGTGTTCAGCTACTGCCTGCCTGGTGTAGCAGGTGAGGCGTTCCAAGGCTCTCTACACACTCTGTATCTGAATAGATATTATCTTTAGTGAGAACTGCAAAAAGCTGGCTCTAACATCAATGTGTTCCTATCAGCTGAGACCCATGCAAGCTGTTAAAGCCTTTCCTGAACTGCCAGTAGCTGCCTTATTATAGACCATGGATTAACACATCACTGGGCAGTGTATGCTTCTGAATGTATAATAGCTTTAATCTTCCTGGACATGTACAGCTTTTAGTTCTCCTCTTTAGAACTGTTGTCATCCAAGTGCAGTACTTACCTGAAAACTCATCAAATGCAGTGAATGAGTCTGCAGTTCTTAATGTGATTTTAGAATAATGGAATGGCTTGGGTTGGAAGGGACCTCAAGGATCATCCAGTTCCAACCCTACTGCTGCAGGAAGGGTTGCCAACCACTCAGTCAGTCACTGGACCAGGCTGCCCAGGGCCCCATCCAACCTGGCCTTGAATAGCTCCAGGGATGGAGCACCCATAGCTTCTCTGGGCAATCCATTCCATCACCTCTCCACCCTCTCAGTGAAAAACTTCCCTCTGACACCTACCCTCCTTTAGCTCAAAATTATTACCTTTTTTCCTGTCACTATCTACCCACATAAAAAGTTGATTTCCCTCCTGTTTATAATCTCCCTTTAAATATTGGAAGGCCATAATGAGATCTCCCCTCAGCCTTTTCTTCTCCAGACTGAACAAACCCAGCTCCCTCAGCCTGTCTTCATATGAGAGGTGCTCCAGACCTCTGATCATCTTCATGGCCCTTCTCTGGACCCTCTCCAAAATCTCCACATCTTTCCTGTTTTGGGGGTCCCAGGCCTGGATGCAATACTCCAGATAGGGCCTCACAAGGGCAGAGTAGAAAGGGACAATCCCCTCTCTCTCCCTGCTGACCATCCCTCTTCTGATGCAGCCCAAAATACTGTTGGCCTTCCAGGCTGCAAGCGCACACTTTATAAGGTACAGAATTTATAATGTCCTGTATATAGGTTTTATTATACACGCGTGCACATTCATAAGAGCGGTGCCAAGCTGTCAGTCCAGAATGTGTGTTATCTCTGTTATTTTGCATGAGTACTGTACTTAATGAAGGTAGCAGGAGAAAAATCCTTTACATCTTTAAGCCCGCACCAATGCTAAAGCATCTTAGAAATGTTCTCAGAGATGGAAGCTCAGTCACCTGCACCATGGCGTTACTGGTATTGTTCCTAGCATGCTGTTGGTCACCTAGCACTCTCCCAAACAATTCCTCAGTTTGATCAGCACTCTGGGTAGGTGTGACCTATCAAAAAAAAGTAAAAACTGAGTGAGTTGATGGTATGACTGCAGGAGGCTCTTCTGCCCACGGTTCTTATTACTAAAGAACAGTCCCCTATGTGAGAAGAAAGTTGGACCTTATACTTCTAATATTCTTTACCGCTGTTTATACTAGCAAATACCACTAACATAGGTGCGCATGATTAAGTGTAAAACCAGTGTGGGATTAAAAAAAAATAAGCAAAAAAACCCAACAACAGCCATGATACTTCTTGTGAGAGGTATCGAGTGTCCTTGAATTCCTTATTCAAGATACTCAGCAAAAAGAGATTGGGCTTTGCAAAAGTAAATCTAGGATTTTAGAGAGATTACCCTGGTGACATATCCTTTTCATGGAAGGGATAATAATGTTGATGCACTACTTTGTCAGTCAAAGAAGATGATGAAAATGAGCTGTTACTGACCACAGCAAATGCAGAGGTATCTGCCTCTTTTCCTAAAGAGCTTACAATATAAGAATACCAGCGAACTTTGCTCAGAGGAAGGAAACGTTGCACATCCTGTATGCATATTGTAAACCATTTCCTTTTTCTATACACCATAAACTTAGAGATGAAAGGGATACAAAAATTGGAGGGCAGAGTTGAAGACTTGAAAAGTATGGACTGGAGGCTGAGATGCTAATGAAAGGATTCAGCCAAGGGGGAGAGGAGGAGATGCAGGCAGAGTCAATTGAAAAAATGGCATTAATCCAACAGAAGGGTAACAGATGTGGCTGATGGAGGAAAGGAGATTAAATAGTTGAGCTGATCTAGTTAACACTTCTTCATGATGGAAAAAGGGCAAGACTGAACTTCCAAAATCATAGAAGAGAAATGACATTAAGATGCAGCAGTTAATATGTAGGAAGGAAGACTTGGATATTCTGAAGTTGGACTGCAAAGCAAATGGCAGTGTGGTCAGCTTTGGTAGAATGAGGCAGTAGGTTTGACTGAAGGAGATGGTTAGGAGTTGGGTCATCTGGGTCTGCACTGTGTGGGAAACGTGGCAGCAGAAGTGTGAGGGCATGGGAAACAAAAGCAGTGGAAGAAAGACTTTATGTACAATTTTTGGTTTGAAACCAAGTGGGTTTCTAGAAGTATTCTGTTCTCCAGGCCTATGTGAAGATTGCCAGAAGATGAAGATAAGTGTCATGGACCATCATTTACCATTTACTTGCTACATTTACCATGTGCTTTCTAGTTTATGGGCATCAAAGATTTGCTGTCTGAGCCTTTTAGCAAGCATCTTTCTTAGAGTGTATCTTAGCATCCTAGAGGTCATCTTCAGAATTTTCATTTGCTGTTACATGTATGTTACTATCATGCTGTAATTGTTATGAAATGGAGCATATGCTTTACTGGAAACTCTTAAGAACACTACAAAGAAAGAAATGCAACCCAGAACAGGATTCATTTCAGGATAAATCAACTGTGCATCTCATCAGATTTATCTTGAATCCAGAGAAATTGGAGAAACCAGGGCCCCAAGAATTTGCTCTTGAGTTAGCATAAAAGCGGTGAAAGAGGTGTCCCCAACCTTTTTACACATAAATTCCACAGTTATTTGATAAGCTCAAGAGTTTATCCTCAGCCGAGTCCTCAGTTTCCTTATTGTAATCTATTTACTTTCATATGATGTTTTCTTCTAAATGGCAAGCCCTACAGTTGGCTTTGTTGGAATAATGAGCTGTAAGGAAAGTTAGAAAATGAGATATATCTGCAGGGCTTTTCATCTTCCCAAGCAGTCTGGGGACTTGGGGCTGAAAGTCTGAGTTACTCTTGCTTGAGCATTTGTCCCTGATATTGGCACATAACTGTTTCTTTCTGTCTGTGCAGCACTGTGGGTTGGAGAATCCTGCCATAGCCTTCTAGGGGCAGGTGGCTGCAGTGAGGGTTCCCACTACAGATATTAATAGAGATGTAGATAGCTAGTGCTGTATATGGGAATATGCTGGAATTGAGCCTATTCTACATTGACTTGAGGGTATCAGGACACATGTAGTTTGTGTTCGTTTCATGTTAGCCATCATTCTATGTCACTCCTGCTTCAGTTGTGCTCGAGCTTCATCTATGGTGTCAGAGGACAGAGACATTGTTTGTCTGTTTGCTGCAGACCTATTATTTATTTTGGGTATTTACATAACCTGCAGGACTGGTAACAAGCTCTGACTGCAGTTGCCCTGGAATGGACCTGTTCTGGTGGGGCAGTTGTTACTCTATCTCAGCCATTTAAGTCAAAAAAGGTCCCACCATCTGGAAGAGAAGAGAGAAGGTGCAGTACATAGCTCAGGCTATGGGCTGTGTTTAATCAGTGAGTTTTCCATGCAGAGCTGCTGCTGATTGGACATGGAAATGGTTAAAGCATATTTATTAGGAATCAGTGGAAGCTTCCAACAAAACAAATGCCTCACAGACAAATAACACTGAACCTAATTAAAGCCAAACTAAAAACAAAGCAAAACAAAACAAGAGTAATTGATTTCTAATTGATTTAAATTTGTTGTGTATGTCAATTTGATTATAGTTGTAATGTATGTTTTAGCACCAGCAGCTGAGACTGTACATGTGCTTGATGGACCTTGACTTAAAAAATTTGTGCAGTGTTAAGATTTTCTTCTTACTAGTGTATGATGGAGTGCACATACAGAGAGCTCTTCCCTGTCTCAAAACTTTATGGTCCAGCCAGTATCTGTGCTTGCAAGGGTATGAGTAAAAGCATGCAGGTGAAATGCAGGTGAAATGGTCTGGTTTACTTTATAGGAAACTGTTGATTTGTGATGAGACAGCACTGTAATACTGGAGGCTGCTCACCATCATTGTCAAATACTAATTCCTGCAGCTTGGTAGAGGTTGATCTGGCTCTTACAGGCAGCTTTCCAAGGGCAGAGCTGGAATACTGTAAGTTTTTCTGGTAGCTGCTCCTAGAATTGCTTGGACCTCAGATTTCATCTAGGGAGCTGGCAAGTTCCCAAAGTGCTGATGTCTTCCATCCTTCAGTACTACTATCACCATCTTAGATGGGTTGTAATAATTTTATTCCTGGATTGATAACATTGTTTCTGCCATTTTTCTTGGAAATAAAGTACTAGCTTAAGAAGGGAAAGATTTTATTTTTTTTTCTGTGTTACCTACAGCTGATATCATGTAGCCTAGCAGAATTTGCTGTTGTCATGATGGACTGTAACACATGAAGCAATACTTGGAGTTCTGCCTCTCCATGACTTTTGAACTTCATCCCCTACTGCTGTCTCTTCTATTCAGCCTTTTACTTGTCTTGCTTACTTAGATTAAAAATGGGCAGGGATGGCCTCTTGCTCTGGGAGAAATCCTATTGTGTGAGTAACGAAATTGTATTTAATTTGATGCTATAGCCTGGATTTTTACCCTCATGTCTCTACTGTGCTAAACAAAACGAAACCTTAATCTGTGTCAGAGCTAAGGTGCTACTAAAATAATAACTACAAAGGAGAAAAAAGAAAAGCATGAGAAAGTAATTTCCTTTTGTTTTCATTTTGTGCTGGATGCCTGTCTGTTTCTGTTGTTGTTACGGATGTGCCTTACCCTCCTGCACAGTGTTTCCTCTTGAGCACTTTCCAAAGCACTGATTTTAGCTTTGACTGTGCCAACACAAACGTGGAGATGAGTGAAGTCATGACTGGGTTCCAGCTCAGGCTGATGGCATTACGTTTTACCAGCCACATCCAGAGACAGAGGGATCAGAGCTGATTCTATCACGTAATGTGACCATCCTTGAGGACTGTTCTTTCTGCTGTTACTTTTTCTATGCATTTTCAAACAACAACAAAAAACAAACAAGCAAACAAGCAAAAAAAAAAAAACAACCCCGCTTGCATTATGAGAGAGATTCCTTATTAATGAGTTTAATTTTCAGGAGTACCTCGGTGCTTCTTCAGTCTGAGCTGAGCCTTGGAGTGAGCTCCTGTAGGAACCAGAGTTCTATGGAGAAAACTCATATCCTAACTAATGGTAGAAAGAATTGTTGGCAATCTTGGGCAATGTACCTAATTGGCAGAGCATAGACATCAACAGTGATGTGTTTAGTTGAATCACAGCTGTTTTGTTCTTCTAGGATCTTTCTAGAAGCAGTGCCTTAGGTGGATTTGTGGCAATATGCATACAGGAAGAGGCAAGATCTTTGGATGCTGGCATCGGATGGCATCCCTATATATCCTCATAAATAGCAAACTGCTGCCTGTGGCAATCCTTGGAATGGAAAGTGTGGTACCCAGGGTATTCCTGCTCTGGCTGTTTCTTTAAATGCTCTCTTGCTTCAGTAGCTGATGCAAAGTGGTTCTGCCAAGTGCGTCTGTTCTCCAGAGCATCTCACGGATGCATTTTCTACGGCTTTATCTGGAAATTGTTGTTGAGCTACCACCATGCTGACTCGTACAGACAGCCACAGTGCTTCTTTCCAAAAAAAACCCAACACTCTAGGAGAGCACGAAAGGGCAATGCTAGCTGATGGAATTCTGGCTATTCCACTCCTGTTGTTTGCTCACGAGTGCCCAGATTAGTAACAGGAGCTTTGGGGCTCTGTCTTCAATCTCTGATGTGCCTTTTTTTTAGCGTTCTTCTGAACTTCTTCAGCATATATTTCTAGTGATTACCTTTCATTCACTGGGGCTTTCACTAGAAATACTTGTTTGCATTGTGTGGGTATCTTGCAAATACTCTATTTGGCACATACCTTTTTTTGCAAGTAAATATTTCAAGTTACGGGTGAAACAAGAGTGCCTATCAAGACGATCTCGATTTCTCATGTGTGCTCAAAGTTAGCCAATTGGTGACACTTTGAAAATTTAATCGAGTTGCTGGTGGTCTGGGATGCTAATTTGATGTTTTATGAAACCATTCCAAACATTCCTGATATTAAAGGGATCGTGTTTGGTAGAACACTGACAACAGGTGCCCTATTTTTGCCAGCCCTGATCTTAGACTGGCTGCCAACACGTAGTGCTTGCCAGCATACCACAGGTCTTGTGCTGGGCTATTTTAAAACTGTATTCTGTAGAAGAGCTGGGACACTTTTAAAATACCTATTGAAGTGTAATGGAAACAGCACGGCACTAGAATATGCAGCACTGTAAAGTGTGGTTGGTGTAGGCTGAGCTCCTTGTAACTTGCTGCTACTTTGTAGGGCTAAAGAGTATATTCCCACCTTTATAAAACAAACTGGTCAGCCAGGTACTCCATCCAGCGCTAAACTTTACCAGATGCTTCAGAGCAAGATGCTAAATCCTATTAAACAATTACATAGTGTTGTTACCTAGAGAAATTTCCTTCTGAATTCCTGGTGGTTAACGTTTGGCTTTCATCCTGGAACCTGAATTCTCTCATATCCTGCTTAGTGTCACTGCGGATGTTTTCTGATCATCTGTAGAACTGTTAAATCCTTCTCTCTGATCAGCAATCATCAGCAATCCTCTGATGTGCTTCATTATACCTCACAGTGCTTGTTTACTTCTATCTTGTACATTGTGTTGGGAGTGCAGGGAGGAGGCATCTTTCCAGAAGGAGGGAGGGGATGTATTTTGTCCAGGAAAAAGTGGTCTCTGCTTCCTTACTTGTGTTCTTGTTTTGTGTCTTGCTGTTCTGTAACAGCAGAAGGGAATTAAGAGTGGCCAGGTGGGAAGGGCTAATTCATTTATTTGGGCAGAAAGCTACCACCATGAAGGTTTGCATTGTGCAGCTGCTTTTCATGGGTTTAAGAGAACCACATTTTCTAAGAGAAAGAACAGGAAAAGAACTGAAAAGGCCAGGGAGCTTTTCAGTAATGACTTATTTCCATAGTAAAGAAGAAATTCAAAAACACTGCAGGATTTTTTTTTTTCCTGCTAAGATATCTTGGCATAGAATGTAGGCCAGAGTGAGGGTATAAAAGGAATTATCAACAAGAACAAGCATATTTCACAAACTTAATGTATAATTGTTTTAGTGTGTTTCTAGAGCAGGTCTGAGCAGATATGAATGGGGATTTCACATGACTTATAGTGCAACTCTTATCAAACTGTCATCTTTCCCAGTTCTCTTCCAATGCTCACATCACAGAGTACAAACAGAGTGATACCTCCTTGATGGATGAGGATGCTGAGACGGGAATCTGGTACACGCTGAGTGAGACAAAGTGGAACTTTATGAACCTTCTCTGTTAGAATCACAGGTTTTTTGAAAGGTCTGAAGTCATGTACTTCCCATTTGGAGCCTGCATTGCTCAAGCAAAGGGGAGACTCTGAGTGTTTCAGCCCAGAGAACTTGAAAAATGCAGTGTTTCTGTTCTTAAGCAGTTTTTATAGGTCAGATTTTCATTAACACCATTAAGATGTTTAATCTCATTTCAGCCAAGTGTTCCTGTTGCAAAGTGTAGTAATGCCAAAGGATTAGCATTGCAGCCTGCAGGCGTTAACTTCTTCAGTGCCAATGGCATCACCAGGAATAAGAGCTGCATCTGTGTGCACCTTCCCAGTGTGAGCCCCTGTAATGCCACACTTTGTGCAGAGCTCTCTGCCAATGTCTTGCTTCACAAATAAACGTCAGCTTAGGAAGAAACATCTTTCTGCTAATTTCTGATTCCTAGCTAGGTGATTTATGCTACAGACAGCTTCAGCTTTAGTCTATCCCTGGGATGACTATTCAATATGTGAATTTTGTGTGGTGTTTTATTGTTGTTTTTAAATGAATAGATCTTGTGCTATAGCTCAGCTTTAGAAGTGGCCAGATAGACTGTTCACTTGTCTCTAGCCACCCACACCAGTTGTTCACTGAGTAATCTTTAAAAGAAATGGGGTGCAGGCTTTCAGTTTTCAAGTAGCTCAAATACTAATCATGCCGTGGGTTATTGTTAGAATTAAAATGACAGAGGCTAATTAAAAAGAATGCTATTGCCTTTTAGGAAGAACAACAAGTTTAATTGGTAACATCCCAGACATGTTCTGCCAGAGTCTTCCTCTCATCTTTTCCTAACTGGTTTTGATTAATGTAATTTTAACAATAATTTCTCTGTGTAACTTGGCTTCTGTGATTCTTTCTGCCAGATTGCATTACTGTTCCCTACTTGATGGAGCTGTTTACAAGTGTGTCATTTTCAGAGTACTGTTGTGGGAAAGCACTGTACAGTTGCTACTACATAGTGTTCTTTTTACTAGCAAGCAGATAATAAAAATTCAGAAAAACAAGGCAAAGAGGAAAAAAAACCTATATTTTATGTACATCCAGAAGTGTTTACACCATACTGGAGGCAACTGGTCATATGGTACCTACCCAAAATAACTGTATGCACTGCACGTTTCATTCTGTATTACTCATTACTTTGAAGCAAAACTTGCACCTGAGTGCAATAGTGGATCACAGGTGGAGTTTACACCCATTTTTCCACTCCCTTCCATTAACAACCATGTTCTACTGCTGTAGCCCACACTGATCTGATCCACGAAGCAAGTTCTTCCAATCCATCCTTCTCTCTATCCTTTATATTGTGGGGATTATCCTGATATATAGGCATCTAGAAAACAGTTGATCTGGCTTTTTTTGTTGTTTTGTTACATACATGAAAATATGATGGTACCTGATACTGCTCATAGGGAGATAAGAAAATAGAAAAGCGGTATTTTAAGATGGTTTGTAGAATTAGAAGGGTCCTAACTGTGCTTTAGAAACTATAACCTGTAGGCTCTGCTTTACTTTCCACTCTGCTTTTTATTTATTCTGAGTCCACAAGAAGATCATCCTCAGCTGAGTTCAATTTGCTGCTGGGAAATGAATGACCTCGGTTCAGTGGCTTCATGTGGTATCGATGTTGTCCCTGTATGTAAGGTGGGGAAAGCCCCGATATTGTGTAATTGTTCAGCAGCTTGTCACAGATGTCTGCAGATCACTGTATCCAACACGCTGGGGTTTGGGAAAGGAAAAAACAACGGTTTCTTCTGGCTTCTAAAATTCCCACCAAAGTTGAAGGAGGATCATGGGCTCAGAGCTAGACTCTGAGCTGGACATCAGGTCTTGTAGTGCCTGGGGCAAACCCATCAAAACATCAGGGAACGCCTGCTTCACCTTCCAGCTGTCACATCTGCCCTTTTCTTGAGCACCTCCAGAAACAGTGACCCCACCACTTCCTGTGCAGCCTGTGCCAGTGCCTCACCGCTCTTTCTGAGAAGGCATTTTTCCTAATACCCAACCTGAACCTTCTCTGGTGCAACTTAAAGCCATCACCTCTCGTTCTGTCCCTGACTACCTGGGAAAAAATGCCAACCCCTACCTCACCACAACCTCCTTTCGTGTCTGTCAGACATCATGTAGCAGAGTACTGTGCTCTGAGGGAGCTCAGAGAGATCTTCAGGTTGTGTGGGGTTTCCTGGAGCTGCCACAAAGGCTGGAGGATGGCAGCTGCTCATTATGCTATAGTGGGAATGTGCTGAGGATTTCCTTCACAGCTGGTCACCTTGAGGTACATATAGGACCAGCTGAGTTCCAGATAGATTCCAGTTGCCTGGCTTTTTAGTTATGGGGTTAAATCAGAAGTAGTTCTTGGGGCTTATTCTCACCCTTGAGTGTCCAGGAGGGCTTCAGTCCTCTGAGTGTAGGTTCTGAAATCTCCTTGATGAAGCACACCGTGCCCATACATCCCAAGGCAACCAGCTCCGTGTTGTGAAGCTGTCTCAGCAGAGGGGAGGTCTGCGTTGCCAGTAATGGAAACCATCGTAGTTCCTAATGAGTCCCCTGTGTGACTTACAGATGGGGGCACAGGGGAGCTTGATTCAGCCTTTGAAAGAAATAATAAACCTTAAAAAGCAATCAATAAATAAAATCTGCAGAGGCCCAAACATTTCAAACCCAAAATAAAATACTGATTAACTGCAAGCATGCTCATATATATAACCCTGTATGACAGCTGAAGCAGAACTTCTTTTCCTAGTAGAGTCATTCCTTTGCCTCAGCCTAATTCCCTTTCCACTGGAGATTAACCTTTTCAAGACCATGTATGCACTGCAGCATTACCTCTGTTGGCAGCCTTTGAGATAACATTAACACTTTTCTAATCTAAATGCAGAACTGAACCAAGCCCACGGATCCAAACTCTTCTGAGCTTGGGGGGGGGGGACGGAAAGGGCTGGAAGGAATCACAAGTAAATATAATTTTCTGACTCACTGCTAATACTAAGGATTACTGGGAACAAAATTATGCCTTTATTTACAGAACTATCATTTATATTCAGTTGTGGGCCTGGTGTGCTATTGCTTAACTCCCCAGGTTTCAGCGGGAGTCCACCAGCTGGGAATTTGGCATGTTCTACCTTATAGTGTGTAGTTTTAAGCTTTCTTCCTGATGCTGATAGCAGTTTGAGCAGGGCATTAGAAGTTTTGGGGCACATGGGCTCTGTTCCTGGCAGCATGGTGAGAGCATGCACATCTGAGCACAGCTCAGGACTTGCATCTTCCCTTACTGCACAATCTCAGTGTGTAGCTTGTGTCAGGATCTGGAGGAGGCAAAGTGGCTGTGCTGGTGGTAGTTACTACAATGATATGTCACAATAATTGCATGACTCTCTTGAGATCATTGTATGGGTGCACGGGTAGAAGGGGACATGTACATGAACAGCACTGAACATAGATGGAAATGGTGCAGCCCGTTGGTAAAGCCCATCATTCCACATGGCTTTGTGCCCATATCTCCAACTTTTTATCATTCTCCTACTACCCAGCATAGTTTATGACCTTGTCTGCAAGACCTTCTTCCGTGTATTTCAGCGCTACACAGGACAATAGAAGTCAAACTCTGAGAAAGACCTACGATGAAAATTTTCTCAGCTTACTGGGGATGTTTATAAGCTTCTCCTCCCCGTGTCTCTAAAAACAGACAGCCAAAAACAACACTGAGTCACTCTAAGCTTGCTCTTCCCCAAAGCATGTTCCCCACCCCACCCACATCCAGAGATGTATTGCTGCAAAGCGCTGGGACAAGGGCTGGGAGCTGGGTCCCATTTCTGATAGCCCTGTTTGTGGGTTTTGTGGCTGCACATTGCACGGTTCCTCTCAGCTGAGGCACGTCTGTGCAGGTGCTCCCAAGTGCATTGCAAAAATGGCAGAGGGAAAGGGAAGGGGTTGTAAAGACCTGTTGCTTAGGTTGATTCGGCTCGTTTTTGCCTGGATTGAGAAGTGCTTATGAGCAGCCCTGCGGGCTGGTTGCTAGGAGCAGCAGTGGTACACTGAGGGCTTACAGCTTTGGGAGAAGGTATCTGCAGTGCCTTGCTGAGTAGAACCAGGCAGCCTGCTAACTAGTTGCCTTCATGCAAATATGGGCTTGGAAGAAAACTGAAAGAGACCTTCATGTCACTGAAAACATAAAGCTGTTAGTTACAGATTACTGAATATTCTACAGAAATCTGAACATTTCCCCTCACTCATAGTGATTACAAAGTAGATTACAGGGATACAGTGGAAAAGTCATTTTTATTGCTGATATATATGACATGGGAATACATACGGGCTTGAAATGGTCCAAAAGGAGTGGGCTGGGTCTCAGCCAGTGTTTGCAGAAACCCTACCAGGGGATGCTGTTGCAGAAACCTGTGCCTATCCCTGCACATCATGCCTCAGCCCCATGGAAGTCCTTCAGCTCTTACCGAGTGCCATCTGCCTGGGTGTTTCAGTTTGGTTCAGTGGCACATGATTTATGAACTGCACTGCCTGATTTACGATCTGTAGGGCTGGCAGAGAAAGCAGGATCAGGCACTTGGCTGTTGTGCAAACAGAGATGACACATACTATCCGAAGTAGAAGAACACAGGAAAGATAAAATTACACAGATTGTTGAAATAGTCTCCTCAGCTCTTTTGCACATGCGGATGAGTAAAACAGGAATAAGGGTTGTTGGGTTTTGTGTGAGAGCTGTTTTGACTCGATTTTTTTCCCTCTCTGGACTCTGTAGTGTAATTTGCTGTTCTGGATTTGGGTATGAGCACAAAACTTTGGGATTCTACCAATCGGTGGAATTGCTTTAGATTTTCCCTTCCCAAGCTCCAAATATAATGCACTGTTCTGACACACCACAAAACTCATGCTTCTGACTTACTGGATATTTTATTGGTTTCTTAACATTTTCCTGAATGTGTATTTGAAGAACTGCCTTTTTCATTCAGCTCTTGTTAAAGCTTAGCAGCGGAGATTCAGCCATGAACTATGTGAGAAGAGCTAATATGGGGGGCAAAAAGAACCACCGGCTCAGGATGTGTGCAGCCCAGTTCTGTGACAGCAGGACAATTTTGATTGAGAATTCAACCTCTTTAATTTCATCAAAGTGAATAACAAGTGGTTATAATCAATATCCTCCTGGACAGAGTTCAATCACGTTTGATCAGCTGCTGAGCAGTGTGGCAATCACTGTGCTTTGTTTAATCTTTTGGTTGGATAATAAGTTCCTCTTTGCTTTTTCAAAATTCAGGATTTCTGCTGAACCGAAGCACTTTTTTCCACTGCAATTAACTCTGCTGTTAATGTGAAGTGCTTCCTTTTAAATGCCAGTGCGTGCACCTGTGTGTGGCAGAGAATTAACTTGGTCTGTTTTCTGTGATAACAGGATGAGGGACGTAGAGAGCAGTTAGTGACCTGGCTCTGGTGAGAACTAGGAACACTACACCAACAGCCTGTCTTCTGTGGAAGGTGAACTTTCAGGTTTTAGCCTGGTGGAGGAAGGTTTTATAAGGCTGAAGGTAGGATATAACACTAGTATAGAATGATGCTCAGGATAGAAGGCTGAGTTAAAGCCTGCAAGATTACTATTGCTAAACTTCATAGTGGAGCATGAGATCCCCTTACCCAGTGTGATTCCTGAGGTCGTGCATGTTTAGAAGGGCAGAAGGCAAAGTAGAAGTCTCTAGTTTCCCATCTTTGATACTGGTCCTAAGCTGATTACGTATGGAGCACTGTTGTGTTAATCTCTGTGGGTTTGTTCTCTTGCTGTTACACATTGGCCCTCAGCTCCCACTGGCAACAGAGGAATCCAGGTGAAATGCATAGTCTTGAGTATCAACTCAGGTAAAGCCTGAATAGAATCTTAGAATCTATAAGGTTGGAAATGACCTCTAAGATCATCTAGTCCAACTATCCACCAACCACCAATATTGCCCACTGAACCACATCCTCCAGTGCCACATCTCCACAGTTCTTGAACACCTCCAGGGACGGTGACTCAATCAGCTCCCTGGGCAGCCTGTGCCAATGCCTCTCCACTCACTGGATTTCTAGGACTATTCCATAGAGTAGTGCTTGGGACAGGGAGGTTTTACTGTGCTTGTTTGTTGTCCTTGCAATTACACCTACATTTCCTCTCCTAAGATCACACTACAACCCCTCTTGGATTCTTGCTGGCTGTGAGAACCACCCTGAACAAATAAAGGCAATAAAAAAGAGTCTGCCCTTAACAAAAAGTAAAAGATAATATCCTGGTGGGACTCAAAAGCTGCTTGCAGAGAGGTGGTAGCTGATGGCAATGTATTGCTTCCAAGAAGGGCTGGAATTCTTTGCTCTCAGATGTTGTCTGTCAGCATCCCCTATGGTTTTAGGAAGAAGTTTTTCCTAGCACCCTGAATGGTCATTGACCTGAAATTTCAGTCTCTGCTGTGTTGTCAGCTGGCATTTTGGCTGGTAATACTTATTCTCTGCTAGCATAGTGTCAGTGGATCAAATACTTTAAGACACCAGTGTAAAATTTTCCGTTTGTCCTTCTCTTCAGCAGAAAGCTAGGTGTTGAACTAAATAAAGTGAAAAGTGGGAAAGTATCCAAATCTCCTAAAAGATTATTCATGTGGTAAATGAAACTTGAATGAGGTTTAAAACAGCAGCAAGAACAACCGAAAAATAAACACACACACACACACAAAAGAAACCTCCACCAAACAAACTCAAACCCCAAACTTGGTGCAATTGTTTAAAACCACGTGGTTTCTGGAATATGAAAGAGAATTGGCTCTTCAGGAAACAGCACTTCTGTCCCCCAGGTGTATTGACAGCAGCATATACTGTAGCTAAGGTCTGTGGTGACAAAATATTAGTCTTGTGCAATTATCTTGCCAGAGGCAAAGGATATTCTGGGAAACTAGCCAGAAGAAACTTAGAATAAGCAGGGCAAGTGGTATAAATGTAAGAAGAGGGTGGGATGCTTGGATGTGGAAACACTTGGCCTGGAATTGGAATTGTATTCAAGCTGCATGGCAGCTTCAGAAAAGGAAGCTGGAGTGAAGCATTTATAAATGCCATGGTTTTGTGTAGACCTATCCTATTAATATCAAGAAGCTTGAGGGGAGATAAAAGATAAATATTTTACTCTTGAGCCATAAAGACAGTTGGATCAACACTCGGGTACATGCATCATCAGTTTTCAAGTAAAAAGGATCTGGCTTTCTTCAATACTGCTCACATGACAGAGCAGTGAGCCAAAGCAGTATAAAGCAAATGAGCAGGGAACACACGTAGCAAAGCAGCTAGGGTGTCCAGTTTATTTATTAGTGTTCCTCTTATTTCTGCTTTCTGTGCTGAAATGAAGTGGAAGGGATAGAACCTCTGACTCTGGCCAAGTGCCTTATCTTCACTGAACTTAAACTTCATTTTTTTCATGTCCATACGGTTACCTGAAAGGAGGTTATGGTGAGGTGTTGTTGGCCTCTTCTCTCAGGTAACAGCAATAGGACAAAAGAGAATGGCCTTGAGTTGAGCCAGGGGAGATTAGGATAAATTTCTTCTCCAAAAGAGTGGTCAGGCATTGGCAAAGGCTGCACAGGGAGTGCTGGAGTTTGTCCCCAAAGGTGTTAAGAACCGTGTAGATGTGGCACTGAGGGATGTGGTCAGCAGGCAATATTGGTGGAGGGTGGATGGTTGGACTGGGTGACTGGGGTCTTTTCCAACCTCAATGATTCTATGACTCCAGGATGCATTTCACAAAATAATGATTCTATGACTCTAAGATAAGCTGATCTCTGCAAGCATGTCAGTGCACTGAGCAGGAAGTGAGCGCAGCATGAATTTAGAAGATAAGTACGTTGAACTGTTTAAAATATGTATAACAGTGAATGTTGGAGGCAGCATACATCTCTGCTAAGCAGGATGCTAGAGGATATGTTTACTCACCTAGAAAACAGAGTGCACAAAGAAAGATGTACTGCAAAGTCCTCTGATGGAAAAGGCAGCTGAGGGAGAAAGTCCAAGGGAACAGAGAGCAGAAAGAAAACAAGCTCATGGAATCCGTACATTCCAGTCATAACATCCTAAAAAGGAAAAAGAAAAAAAAAAAAAGAAAAAAAAAAGGATGATATTTGATGAAATAAGGCTTTATATGTTTCTCCAAAACCACCAAATGCCTTCAGCTTCATTTCCTTCTCACGCCAAGTATGCTGAGGTAACCACGCTGCTGGTTGAAAGCAGCTCTCATTTCATTGCTGCATGCAGAGGTTGGTGCCTGCCCAGGCAGCCCAGCACTGCCAAGCACGCTGCTTCACTCCTTGCTCAACCGTTGATGGAGGCCCTTCTGCACAGACCTGGAGATGGGTCTGGGAGCATCCTGCAGGTCAGGCAAGGCATTCAGCTACAGGTTGGGTTTGTATACTTAGCACTCCACCCAGTGTGGCCTCTTGGCTCTGCATCCAACTCGTTAAATTCCTCTCAGGGCCATTGTCAAGTTCACCTTCCCACATGGTGCAGAAGTATTCCTGTTTCCACTCTCATATCTTTCCTTTCGAGTTTCTCCCTTCCATTACAGCATGCCCCGAACAAGCCCCCAGATGGTGATCAATAGCTGCACTCCCCCAACTTCCCTGAATGAAACCAGTTTCCCTGCCTTTGAAACCTTTGTAGCCTCATTGGTGATGAATGAAAGACACGTGGCTTTTAAGGGCTGTATTATGGTGAGAATATTGGCCATCCCTCAAGCTTGTTCCTTTTATATTACTTTAATCTTCTCAAAGCAGAGTGAGGGCTGTGCCTGCTCTCCCATCCTGTGCAGCTGATCCAAGTTGCTGTAAATGGGAAATACTGTAGTCTGGAACATTTATTTCAGCTGGTGAATATGTGCTTTCCAGTCAGCGTCCTTCCAGCCTTGATGTGTAGCTGACGTCTAATGTAGGTTAACAATCTCTCCTTTTGGTTGTGCAGACAGATGCAAGATAAATGTCCAATGTTTCTGCTATTTCCTTTGCTTCCGTCTCTTGTTCTGCTCTTTCATTCTCCAAGGACAGATCGCTTCCTTCAGCAGTTATATGCAGTGCATACCAGCATAAGAAAAATGTTTACAAATTCAAGATGTTCTGCGGCTGTCCATACTAATTTAGTTTGTTTGCCTCTGACAGGTTGAATTAATTTTCCCATTTGCTTTTCCTTTTTTCCCGCATATAGTGGCTGAATGTTCACGTGGAAATGCTTGGGGATGGGAGAAGTGAGCTCCCATTTCCTTTAAGTTGTGCATGAAAGAGAAATAAACCACAAGACTTAATCTGTATGAAGATCAGCGAACACAACACTAGAACTTCATACTCAATTCATGGCACATAGCAAGTTCCTCTTTGTTTTGACCCACATTACATCCTGGTAACAGGAAGTAGGTCATCAAAATAATAGCAGATGCCGTCTGAACATTGAAATCCTCTAAATTTCCTAAATCCTACTCAGCTGGGTAAAACAGATATGTCACTGATGATGCCAGAACATCTGATTTCTTCCGGGAATAAATGAAATAAAAGGAGCAGTGGTATTATCTTCAACTTTTAGTTGTGTTGGGTACAAAGTGCTCACTGTAGTAGAAATGGATGAACTTTTTGGGAGTTCTTGACGGCAGCTTATCTGCTTAACTCACTGACTCCTTTAATGCATTCCTGAGGGACAGCTGAGACTCACAGCATGGATATAAGGCCAGTAGGAAAGTGCATTAAAGCTGTGAAAACCAGTATGCAAATAGAGCTGGTGCAGTAGAATAAGAAAGCTGGTATCTTTCCAGCACCTAGTTAATGGCAGATTGGCTTGTGCTTCTTCTAGATAAAGCTGGACTGGAAAACGCAAGTAGAACTTCAGGGGAGGATGGTGCCTGTTCCAGACAAAGGGAGTGTGCTGTTCATTTTGGTGTAGATCTCAATTTTTTTTCAGGCCTCAAGAGCTGGATATCCGTAACAGCTGAGTATCAGCATCTGGCCCATATTTTTTCCTGTGCTGGGGTTCTCCTCCTCCTACCAACGTCTCTGCCTCCAGTAATGCTTTGGATGGCAAGAGAAGCAATGCACACGAGCAGCAGAACCTCAAAAACTCTTCTGACTTTTCAGGAGTATTTGTGATTTTAACTTAAAAATATTTCAGGATCTTTTCTCTCCATTTTTTTTTACACATTTACTGTAAGAAGTATTCATCTGGAAAAACTTGTTTACAAACTCCTAGCTTTCTGAAGCAGTCAATTTTAAGCATTTGTCTTCATGTGTCAGTCTGTATCCTTCTGCCAGGTGGATTTCAGCAACACTCAGCTGAGAGGTGGTAGTTTTCTTCCTGCTTGCTTCAGAACAGCAAGCGATTAAGAAAAGAAGGTCTGTAGCACCTCTGAAAAGGTGTAAGAGAAGTTATATGACAAAATAATAGCAAAATCATTGAGGTTGGAAAAAACATTGAGGATCACCAAGTCCAACTGTCAACTCACCCCCATATGCCCACTCGTCTTAGTGCCACATCTCAATGGCTCCTGAACACCTCCAGGGACAGTGTCTCCACCACTTCCCTGGACAGCCTGTTCTATGAATTGAATATTGAGGTACCAGAGAAGCTCTGTATCACGAAGGATTTGAGTGATGCTGAGTGATCCACTGTCAAGATTCAGTGCTATAGAAAACTGTGTGTGATTTGTTCCAGAAAGTATGGAACCATTTGTCAGACTCCTGAAAAGGTTGGCTTTCTTGAGTAGCCTGGGCTCAGGTTTGGTTGCCTTTCTTCACAGAGCTGTTGTAAAGCTGTGTTTTGGGGAATGCAGAGTAAAGATCATTTCATTGATTTTTTTAAAGAGCTCTTGTGTTCCCTGACAATTGTTTTGTCATGATTTGTATGGACATTTGTATACCATGTATCTCTCAAGATGTCTTTGTTTTGCCTTTTTTTAACATCTAATTTTTAGTTCATGAAGCCTTTGAAAGGCACCCAATATGCTGGAAAATACACCAGAACAAAACAAAGAACTGGGAAGTGGAAAGGTTGCATTTGTCCTTGATCATAGAACCATAGAATTTTTCGGGTTGGAAGGAACCTTAAAGGCATCTAGTTCCAACCCCCTGCTATAGGCAGGGACACCTCCACCAGACAGGTTGCTCACAGCCCCATCCAGCCTGGCCTTGAATGCTTCCAGAGAGGGGGCATTCACAACCTCACTGGGCAACCTGTTCCAGTGTCTCACCACAGTAAAGAATTTATTCCTAATATCTCGTCTAAACCTACCCTCTTCCAGTTTTAAACCATTTCTCCTTGTCCTATCACTACGTGCCCTTATAAAAAGCCCCCCCCCAGCTTTCCTGTAGGTCCCCTTCAGGTACTGGCAGGCTGCTATAAGGTTCTCCCAGAGCTTTCTCTTCTCCAGGCTGAAGAGCCCCAGCTCAGTGTATGACTGAATAAAGTTTCACTTGCAATACAAAGGATTTATTTACCGTAGAGTAATTCTGTACTGATAACAACAGCATGTTTCCTGTTGGAACAACCCGAATTCATTTGCAGATCAAAACTGCTCATTCATGGACTTCCACATACAATCCCTTGTCACTGCATCTCATGGGTGAGCATCACCAGGCGCCAAACGCAATCAACACAAATTCTGCTCTTGATCACACTGGTATCAGTCCCATCCAGATGAGAACTTGGCTTTTAAACCTTATGTCACGTTTTAAGACAAATAACGTTGACTCACATTATTTCAAAATTATTGTTTATAGCCAGCAAATTTTAAATCAAAACAGTTAGGCACGTTTTCTTTTACGCTCATTGCTAAATAAGCTATGGAAAAGGATTCTGTTTGCAGAACTACTTCCCTCCCCCCCAGGATTACTACGTTTCACGTGTTCTAGTTCATCCCAAGATCGTGCTATTGTTCTCTTCAAGGTTTCCTAGGCCATTAATCTCTCCCTATTGTTTCCATGTGCCCTCAAGATAAGTCAATTGGAAATTGCATTGCTGGAGAACGTTCTAGTCACAAAAAGGAGCAGGGAGAGCCTCCAAGTACTGTCAGTTCTTCATTTGGAGTATACAACTGAATAAACCTACAAAGGCTGTGTTAACAAATCCTTTCTCTGAAAGTCAGGAGAACACAGTAGACATCAGGCACTGTATTCAACAAAAGCTCCTGTTCTGCTGTTTAAGAACCGAGTGTTTTCACATCATATTTCTTTGCTGCTTTATTTTCCTCCTTTGTCTTTAACCATCCACCAGGGCCCACTGTGTGGGATCGGACATTTCAGAATGTGTTTTTAAGGCTTAGTGGCACACAGCTAATGCAGCATCCACAAAGGACCTGTTATGGCAATTGAACTGTGTGAGCTGCTGTAGTGTTGCAGATCCATCAGTCTTTCCATTGTGACTCCGCCCCGCTCCCAGAGGATTTATAGGCGCGTTTTTGAGAGGACTCCAGTAACTAAAATAAAGATGCATTTGTCTGCACAGAAATGCTGTGGCCACATATGTGGCTATTTGGAGGGTATTTTTTTTTTTTAAAAATGAAGTTTCATCAAACTTGGATGCTGTAGTAGATCAAATGGTGGGTTTTCAAAATTTAGTCTTAAAGCACGTGGCCCTTTATATACTTTTTTTATATCTCCTTTTACTGTTTCTCACTGATAGGGGACAAATTCAAAGATTCACAAATTCACAAACCCCCTTTTGCAGCATATATATAGAAAGGTCCATTTATTTGGCTATTTTATTCACAAAGTTTGTATAAAGACTTCCATGGTTCTTTTTTCTCTTTACATCTAAGATCTGTGGCTCATTCGAGGCACAAGTTGGTTATGCTCTGAGGCAGTATTTGTATTGTGCAGAGAGGCAGAAGCATGCTGTGAGCTGGAAAGGATGTCTGATGTGTGTGGGCCAAATGTGCCCTTCTGAATTTGAAAGCCCAGAGATCAGAGCTTGGGACTGCTAGAGATGAGGGAGATTTCCCTTTCATTCTGTGTCAGAGGTCTGTGATGTGGGAGGCTGAAGTCAAAGGTTAGAATGTGGGCCTGGGTTTGTGTGATTTAACCTTGTTTTAAAAAAATTACCTTTATAGACTTTTGGCCTTCATTGTTTTTTAGCTGTCAATCTCTGAGTAACACCATAGTTACTGCTGACTGGGAACTGGCAGAATCCTGAAAACTCTGAATTTCATTTATACCACAGTGGGCTTATGGTTTAAGGAATATAACTGCATACTGAGCCAGTCATTCCACATCTGCTTGGCTCTTCTACAAACCTGTTGCATTGCAAGGTGTGATTTATGATCTGCACAGAAATCCTCATTTGAATCCTAATCTAGCATCTGTGCAGTACTTACTTGATTGTAGATCTTTCTAGGAAGCATCATTCTCATTGAGCCTCCAACAATCTGTCTTTGTTAGCAAAGTACTCAAGTCATCTGGATTTCAGCTGCTGCTCTTTCCTCCCCCCCAAATTATTGGAGGCATGGCTCTGTCCAGAAAATCAGAAGGCATTGGTTGTACAGAGAGCCTATTGTGCTGTTCAATCAAAGAGGAACTGCCACCATGTGAAATTAAATGTGGCCTGGGGTGAGCATGAGTCTGGTGTATGCTGGTGCTTGCAACTTAGTCCTGATCTTCTTGAGCAGATGTGGTCCATAAGTCAGCTAATGATGAGTTAGAGCAGTGCTAAGCTGTTTTCTATCCTAGCATAGAAAAGGAAGGTAATGTAGTGAGTCCAGCTGTTAGCAGAACTGACAGACTGATACATGCAAGTTTTCACAAAAACATACCAATAAAAGCATGCAGACACAGCCCTTGTAGCACAAGCAATGCAAGATGGAAGTGGTGGCCATGGGTGCAAAGGCAAAATTGTAAGAGATGAAAGAATACAAACTCAGTTTAATGGTTTGTTATTGATCAAAATGCTTATTGATCAAAATGCTCTATAGCACTGGAAGAAAGAATAAGTGCTTCTTGCAAGGGAAATGTCAGGTTTTGAGACAACTTACCCTTCCTGTGTGACAAAGAGTCAAAGGTCTTAACATGTCTAATGTGCCTCAACTGGTGTTTTCAAGAACAGTGGACAGAGCAGCCCACAGAGGCCTTTCTGATAGTGAGGTACAGGAGGTTTGGCATGCTGTCTAGCAGGGTCACTTGAGGGGTTTAAAATTTTTCTGAGGCACTGCTTGATTTCTATTTCCAGACAGCTTCTGAGAAGCAAGTGTTGCAATGGGAGGAAAGCTCCAAGGATGGATATGGTTACCAAAGGTGATATGAGATGACTGACAGCATGGCTGAGAAACTGGAGAAAGAAAATAGAGCTAGAATTTTGTCTGAGTTAATGGAAAATCTTGTGTTCTGTGCAGCAGTGAGACTTGGTGTATACGAAAGCTGCAAAATGGAGCTGAATGGGAACTTGTAGTGGTTTCATGATGGAGCTCTGAGCTGCACGTCTTCTGGTATGCTTCTCCTTTCTTGTAAAATACATTCTCTTTTGGGCCTCCTCCATGAATTGGTGGCACTCAGAACCAAGTCTGGAAAAATGTTACATCCAGCAAGATACATCTGTTCAGGCTGTTTTCCTGGAATGTCCCTCAACGAAAGCTAATTCTCTGGAGGGAAGTGCTTTAGTGTCCTTCTGCTCGGAAATCATTAGATTTCAGTCTATTCTGAAAACCCATAATTGTACTGCCTCTTTCCAAAAGATGCTTGGGTTGTTTTCCACCCTGCTCAATGAGATCCATATTCCATGGCACTGACTGTAAGGAAACAGTTTGAAGATAAATGGATGTCGTGTCATGAATGTGTTTTTACTTTGTCATGAGGAGACACCAGCCAATTAAATTCTGGAACGCGGGTTTCTTTTTGTTTTTATTACTAAGAAAATAATCTGTTAATCCCATAAAAAGATGACATTTTGATTATTACTGTAGTAGTATGAGATATGAAAGGAAGCTATGGATAGAACTTCAGCGGAGATTTTCAAGGGTACAAATTTCTTCAATTTTTCATAACTGAGCAGCAATTTGGACTCATTTAGTAAGATACTGGAAAAGCAGCTGTGCTTAAATGGCTTGCAAGGAACTGTGAATAGTTCTGTAAATGAGATAGCAGTGTGGCTGTGTGTGTGTGTGAATGCCTGGTTTCTAATTTGTGCCTCCCATCCCAGTCTCTGCAATGTTAGTCATTATGCTTGTGAGTGTACTCAGGGGCCTCTTCACAAGGTGCTGTTACTGTCATCTGAAAGGGAAAAAATGGAGAGCAGATACTGAAGTTCAGCTCCAAGGCACCTACCCACCGTACATTTTTCTGTACCCACAGTGGATTGCTGAGATGTAGCTGAGGAAGCACCTGTGCCATTGCGATAGCTAGTGTTCCTGCGGCCTCGATAGAGAGGTGCAAGGATATAAACTGGAGTAAATTGAAAATAATAAGATTAAATGCCCCGCTCCTCTTTGCTTGCATAGTAGAACTTTTGTATATTTGACTTTCCCGATCCCCTCTGCCCTCACCGATCCAGACTTGCTAAGGCACCCTCAGGATGAGGACAATTCCCCATCCTGAGTTCAGTTCAGCGCACAGGAAAACTCCCCAAAGAGGTGCCTTTTTGTTCTGTTTCTTCTAACCTGAATCAGTCATGAATACGCAGAGTGAGCACTTAATCAGAGGCTCCTTTGCGGTTTCAGAGCCTTCTCTTCCAGATTTAGCATGTTTCCAAGTCATTTCCTACTTCTCCGTTCCTGGTGCTGGATCATCTGCCAGCTTTGTCAGCCAGGATGAAATGCGGACGGTGGACTGAAGGCATTTTCATCCAGAACTTCCAAATAATTACAAAGTAATAAGTAGACAATTTTCTCTGTCCTTGGAGACTTAAGTTTTACAATTGCTGGCCAGGCTTTTTCATGCAACAAAGTCAGAAAAGAAAAACAACTTTTCTCATACTGAAGAAGGAAAATATCTCTCTAGATTTTGATGGATAGCCAGTTTTGAATAAGAACTATGTCGGACAAACACTCAGATATAGCAGCTATGTGCAAGCTACATGATGTTCAGTTTGTAACTCTACAAATCAAGACTCTAAAGAATCTGCTAACAGCTGACCAGATTTTATTCGGCAGCAAAATTGGAAGAGGAGGAAGAAATTTAATGGCAAACCCCTTTCTAAGCAACTTCAGGGCTCCCCTTTGAATTGGATACTGGAAACAGTTATTCTGACTGTGGTAATCTTAAACATAGACAAAAATATAGGATTAAATTGGATGCAAATCTTAGAGCCAAGCTCCCTGAATTTGGAGATTATTTGGCTCTGGATCTAAACTGTGTCATGAATCCATTTCTGATGTGGAAGAAAAATAAATGGTTTTAACAACCACAACAGGTTACTTAAAATGGAGAACAACCCTTTCTTGTTAAATGTCCGAAATCCCAGAGCACTGAGAAACAATTGTTATTTTACTTGAATTGATCCAAGTTATTCAAATGTACTTATAGTACATGTATCTACTATGATGATTCCGTGTCTACCATAATAATTGATTTAAAAAAAAAAAAATTTAATTTTCACTCTTCAGTCATGGCCTGGAAGTGCTTAAAGTATGAAGAAAGTGGAATATACATGGTGTGCTTAGCCCACCTTCAATCCAAACTCACTAAGGACTCCTAAAGTCCTTTTAAGAGGCTTTCGATCAACTTCAAAGGACTTCAGATGATCCTTTTCCTCTGCACGAATGTTTTAAAACTATGGAACCATTAAGAGCATAAGAGATCTGAAGAGACAGGAATGGGACTTAAAGCAAAAGGGAGTTAACATGTGGATGATCTCTGGCAAATCTGGGAAGCTTCTCTGTCTTTCCTTGATGAAATAATTGGCTTTCTGATACCTTTCAGTGGAGGAAACCCAGAAGAAAGCACATCCAGTGTAGGGTCCATCTTCGTCAGAGATTTTGGGAAATACTGTCAGGGAGAAAGTGGTCAAACTGTTTTCTGATCTCATATTTACAGATGAAGGGAAGAGCTCCACACTCAAAAGAGCTCTCAGTTTCTGGGGCATATATGAGTGGGACGTGCAGTTGGTACAAGAAGTGAGCCTGTTAGATATAATGGATGATCTGGGGATCCAAATGAATGGAAGGGTATGGATTCTGGCAATACAAAAAGTTTACAGCCTTTTTGTTTTCCAACTCCTCAATTTCTATTCACAAGACTCCTTAAAAATAAGATCACAAACTTTCCAGTTTCTGCAGCCAATATGTGGAATGGGCACTGAGGGCTGGACCCAGATCTACTGGTAGATAATTAGATGCTAATAAGAAAGTGACTTTTACCAACTTTAGGAACTTCATTTTTATAATTCCCAGTTGGGCCTGCCGACACAGCAGAGCTTGGGAAACAATAAAACCATGTGTCTTCTTAGCAGGGAGGAGCGGCCCTGTTTTTATAGTGCATCGTAAATGGCCAAATTGTGTTTCCTATGAGGCTTATGTAGGAGACCAGAAAATGAGTAGCTGAGAGTGGGGGGAAGAGCTGAAGCCAGGAGTGGGCAGTGTCAGAGGTAATCATATGTGGTGCAAGGAAAGATGTGTATCCTGAAATTAAGCACAGGTACACTTAAATGAGAGATTTTGAAACATATTGATTTTGTGATCTGCTAGGCAGTAAGGAGGTCACTGAGGCCTTGTCTGAGAAACATTTGGGTAGAAAAGATGAAATGCTTAATATTTAGGTTGAGGTTGCAAGATAACAAAGAGCATAATGGAAAACCACTTCCCTGATCATCTCTATCCTCTTCATCTGTCTTCTTATGAGGAGCTATATGCTTAACTTTGAACATAACATATAAAGTAGATAAAAGGAAATATAATTCAATGCATGTATGAGCTACCTGGGGAATTCTCTGCCACCTTGGCCCATTTAGGGGTGATTCAAAGAAAAGACTGGTATCCACTTGTAGTCACTGCAATGCCTGTAGAAGAGGATGTATGTGCTGCTCATCAGGGGTGTGTGCTCCCAGTGTTGGTACCAATGTCCAAACAGAGATGACTTTATTTTTGATGTTCGTTATCTGATCTTGAGAAGACATCCATCATCTTCAAGGATTCAAAGGCTCACCCTTCCCTAAGCATGTAACTACACAAATAAGCACATTTGAGTCTACCCTGGACTTCTTTCAAAATTTGGGCCAGACTCTCTTCTAATGTAAATTGGCAGTATTGAACAAAGTCAGGAGGATTTACATCCGCTGCAGATTTGACACATTTCCCTAGCGTCTGCCTGGAGGTTGAATTCTGATGCTGACAGATTGAGTAGTGACTCTTGTGCTCTTGGGCCCTTCTGTGAAGAGGTATTTTAAATTCTCCAATTCATCATCTTCCCTAGATGAAAAACTAAAGGCTGACTCTCAGCCAGGAGGCTGAATCTTTCGTTCTCGTAAGCCAGAGGAGAAGAAAAAAAGAACATGAGAGGAGGAAAAAAAAAGAGCATTCAAAACAGCAACCTAACCTAAAGTTAACGTAGAGAAAGTACACAAATTTTCAGTCTTCATAATTATTCTAAAATGTATTTGCACATTCAACTTTTTTCACCAGTGTGCTCCTGAGCACACAGCTGTTCACATCAAGATGTGAAAATCAGAAGGGCTGCACTTGACAGTTACCACATGCAGATGTAAATAACAATGCATAGTGGAAAGCAGAGAAGAATCAGGCCTTTTCAGTTAAAATATTTCTCTGCCCCAGATCATGAGAGTTGCCAGCAGAGGACTTGGTGCCAAATTCAGTAAGCCTTGCTAGGAATGTGATGACTGTACTCTTCAACCGCTTACACTCCTGTAAATCAGCAGCATCTGATTAAAGGGCAATAAAGTTGCTTCAATATCAGCTCAACTGAAATAAGAGGGTTAGAGTGGTTTTTTTTTCAGTTTTCAGGGGTATCTTCTCTGCAAAGAAAATTCTGAAATAGATGACGCCAAAGAAGAGGATGCTGTTACAGACAAGAAATGATAACTGCAATTTCTTTATTATTACTAATAGCATCTTTTCTACCCCAAATGTGTTTTTAATTCATTAGTCTCAGTTAATCTTCAAGTACATTTTTATTATTAGAGAGTGTTTCAAAATTGCCCTCTATATAAATTTGTTTCTGTTCGGTTTGAATCAGCAGTTCAGTTTGTACAGAAGTAATGTCTGCAATACCGAGCCCTAGAGGAATTCTTCAAGACTACAAGGTTATTTCTTAGGAGCAGTTAAAAAACAAAACAAAACAAAACAACAATAAAAACCGAAACAAAAAAAAATTACAAACATCTGTATTTTCTCAAGGGAGACATATATTACTGCTTACAATGCTGTGGGCTGGAATGTGCTTCTTTCAGCTGGATGAATCCATGTGCCCTTGCCAAGAAAGTTTTACATTTCCCTTTTTCCTCGGCTGCTGTTTCCAGCCTTGGCACTGTATCTACTTATTATATTTATTTCTTGGAGTTGCTGATTCCAGCTTTGGCACTTACTGCATTTCTGTATTTGTCTCCCTACCCCTGTCTGACATCATTCAAGTGAGATCAGGTTGGGAAAAAAACAAAGATAGCTGGGGGTATCTCAAGTATAAAAGTAAAAATAAGAGCATGTATAGTAAGAGAAATGATAGACAGTTGGCCAGTTCTGAGCAGGATCATTCTCCAGGAGTTTTGCCATTGTTTTCAATGAGATCAGAATTGGGCATTTGGCTGCAGTGAAAAGTGGACCTAAGCCATGTGATTTTTCATCCAGACCTTCCCAAAACTCAGGAGTGTTTAAATCTGGCTCCCCTTCGGTGAGAACATGCAATGCTTGGATGTAGATGAGTGCAAGTTGACTCTGAACGTGCCATGTAGGCAGAGCCCTGGGGTGAGGTTTCCAAGCAGAACTTTGCAGGGGGATTGTGATTGTCTTTGGGCCATCTCCTTGTGTCTTCCATTTTCCAAGACATGCTTGTCCCATGCAAGGGCCGGGGACAATCTGTCTCACTATGGCGTCTTTCCAAAGCTGTAAATGCCCAACTGTTATATTAAAAACAAACAAAAAAAAGTTGGCAGTTTATTTATTTTTGGGAATACAATTCTCTATTTGTGCTAATTTCTTGAAACCTACTCATGTACAGCTTGTTTAAAGAAATGAGTCAAGACACAAGGCTGTCCTGTTAGTCACTCCAGATACAGAACAATGTTCTTTAATGCAATAGTTATTCTTGGTCTTGGCCCTTTATAATCCCAATTTGATTTATTTAAACCCCAGTGAAAAAAAAATGTGGGAGGTTGGCAAACTGAATTTCTTAATTCCACAATTCGTTTTCTTTAATTTTTTTAACAGAGAACATGAAAAGAAAACAAGTCTGAGAGCTGATAGGCAGCATGTACCACAGTATCTTTGGATGGGTAACACGAATCTGCCGCACATGGCTCAGATATAAATCACTCTGCATTGCAGGGACATTACAATTCTTAGTACAAACGTACGTGTTGGGAAATTGTTCTGCAAATGTTACATGTACGTGTGCAGTAGCTAATTTGCAATTCTGAAAACCTTGGCTTGTTTACATCTTCTCTGAAGTAACATGGGTCCGTGTGAGGAAACAGGCTGCTTTTGCAAATGAAGTTTGGAGATGGGAGAAGGAAAAAGTCGTTAGTTGGGCAGTATTGTAGCACAAAATGTCCCAACCTGCTAGAATTCTTATTTAATTTTCAGGTTGTTTTTAGTACTCGTGTACTAGAGATGTTTTTGTCTTTGTAGGTGGAGCAGGGAATTCTCTAATGTGGACAGGGGGCAGAGCCCTGGCACCTTGTGGTGCCCAGTGCTGGGCACAGCGAGCATGTGTCATCTAGCAGACGTGCTCATCTCTAGAGCCTGACTGCTTCATCTCAGCTCATTGAACCTGGACTTCCTGATCAATTTGTAGTGGCTGTTGGCTTCAGCTTTAACGATCTTGGTTTGATTCTGGCTCTGTTGGTTGAACTGGGTGTTTTACCAGTCTTTCCATCTGAGATGTATGTAGAAAAGCCAACCTTTAAGCAATTCAAATCAAGCCTCCAGCTTGAAGTCCTGAATGCTAAGTGCCTTTTTTATGTTCTTTTTATTTTATTTTATTTTTTATTTTATTTTTTCCCCGTTTATTCTCATCTGAGAATAGATATGATTTTGTGAAGGTTCGTTTTCTTGTCCTGAGGGGCCAGTAACTAGTAGCCTACAAATTATTTTGCATGTGGGCTGGCTGAAAGCCTAATTTCTTATTTCTGAGGGAGCTCTTAGAGCTCCTAGGCCATCTCTCAGGGGAGACTTTCAGGTGGTATGAATTATTATTTGATTATCCATTTTTGGTGCAGACACAGTTGAACATTCTATCTGGAAAGAAGAACAGCATATGTAATTATAAAGAGACATGTCTAGAAAAGAAGTTCAGATTTAAAAATGCAAGAAATCGGTGATTAATTGAAGAGCTGAAATATTTGGATGATATGATGGGAAGGTATTATTAAAATGCGTTTGTCTAGTCACTGCTATTTAATTGTTTACCTGGAAAACAAATACCATCTAATAATAGCAGCATGACTACTTACACGGTACTTTGTGCTCAGCTAACGATGTGTCTGTAGGTTGAATTGCTCAACACAACACAGAACATAGGGAGCTCAAGAGGGTGTAAACAAATCTCTTGTGTTTAACCTCATGTATCGTAACATTATGGTTTGGTACACATGATTATAAAGTATGAGCATGGGCTAGTGTTGTAATAGCAAAAAGATGATAAAGATGTTGATTTCAGCAGGAAATTGCCAGGTTCTTGGCAGGCAGTATGGTTTCTAGAAGGCAGACATGCCATAGAAGGCTAGTGTCTGATCAGTGATAAGTGCTGCTATTACAATATACTCAAATGCCTACACATTATAAAAAGAAAGTTAATTTGATTCCTGCCTGTGACTGTAAGGAAATCAAATACAGATGACATTGAAATTATTGTTATTCAAAATACCTCTAATGACCTCGTAGGGACCTGTGTGACTTTAGACCAATGTAAAAAGTTGAAGATGAGTGAGGACATGCTGGTTTTGAATGAAGTAGAATGAGGAAGGGAACTAGCACCAGGGTTGCTGGATCAAGACCTACCTCTGTCCCTGCCTGTAGAGGCATCCCCAGCTCCTTCTGACTAGCGCAGCCCTCATCCATGCAAAGCCAGAATGAGTCTAAGCTGTTAACTATGTTGTTCACAAGCAGCAAAACCCAGCCAAGCTCCCCTGATCCATGCAGGATCCGCTGTCACCCTCTGTGCTCCCCACACCACCTCACCCTAGTTACACAAGTTGGCCGCCAAGCCAAGAGAAACCTTGGAGCTGGCTGGTTATGAGAGCCAGGCTTTGGCTGGATCATCCCTGTGAGGCGCTGGTGCTGAGGCTGGGGCTCAGAGGGACGCTTGCTCCCCAGTCTCTGGCCAGAGGAGGCTGCTGGCACTGCAGGATGTCATCTGGGACCTCGGCAGTCATGGTATGCGAAAGGGCTGTGTAGAGGTTTTTGGTGTGAGTAATGCCCGTTCATATCCCCAGGTTTTCTGTCATTCTCCAAGCCGCAATTAACAAGGGCTTGTTTATGTAGTACTCGCTCTAGGCCATTATCTGCCTACAAAGCATAATGCACAACATCTGAACAAAGAGAGCAATGTGGGCTAATTAACTCTTGATTCGGGGAAATGAGATAAATTCCTAAGTAAACTTAGTTTTCCTAAAACTAACTCTTCCCACCTACTCTCTCTCCTCTTGCACTCCTCCCTGGGTACAGAGCACAGAGCAGCCACCCGTGAAACACGCAGCTCAGCTGAAAGCACGATCAGCTCCACGTGGGTTTGGAGGAGCACCAAGAAAATGATATTCAGACCATGCTGAGCAGAGTTTTGCTGGACACTGTGGCAGCAGGCTCTAACTGGGAGCAATGAAGTGCTACAGGCTATCGTGACCACAGTCCCCAGGCTGACCATGTTTGCTTGGCCTATTTGCCAGGGTGGGACATTTAGGGCAGTGATGCCACCAGAGGTGAGCTCAAGCTTTGGGGCTTTAGTTTGCCTCCAGTGAACAGAGTGTCTTCTTCAGTGTGCAGTGCAGACTCTATAAATCCCTGTCCTCTTCTGGCCTTCTTTTCAGAGAGATTTATGACTAGCATTTTCCCTGATCTGACTCGGTTTGTATCTTCCCTCCTTCAGGATCAGTAAAACAAAATGTGTAGAAATGAGGGATGTTGTTCAGTCTGGAAAAGAGGAGGCTTAGGGGGATGTTATTGCTCTTTACAACTGCCTGAAAGGAAGTTGTAGCAAAGCAGTGGTCACTCTCTGCTCCCCATTAACAGCAATAGGATGGGAGGTAGTGGCCTTAAGTTGCACCAGGAGAGGTTCAGGTTGGATATTAGGAAAATTTTCTTCTCTGAAAGAGTGGTGATGCACTGAAACAGGCTGCCCAGGGAGGTGTTTGAGAAATCTGGCAATGTGGCACTGAAGAATGTGGTTAGTGGGCATGGTGGGGTGGGACGGTGGTTGGACTTAGTGATCTTAGTGGTTTTTTCCAACCTTAATGGTTCTATGGTTCTGTGACATGGAGTATGGTCAGGTCTCACATGTGCCATGTAGTCCATGCTTTGCAAGGACATGCCTGTAACACCAGCCTCTGCTTGCAACAGTAGCTGATACCAGGGCTTTTTGAGGAAGAATTTTGTCAGTTTGACATTTGCCATAAAGTAGAGGTGGCTGTAGTTGCGCCATGCTGGATGTCTTGGTGTGGAGTTGAGTGCACATGCAGTCATTCCAGTGTACCTCCAATTCCCCTTAAATCTATGCTTAAGCATAGCTTTGCATTCCCCCAAGTATTTCTCAGCTCTCAGAGGCCCACTGGATCATTCTTCCTGGTGTCTGGGAGTCGACTGGGTAGCTATGTCTCCTGAACTCTTGCCATTTGGTTTCTGTCAAGCAAATGCCAGAGACCTTTCTTCCAGTCTCAGTCAGACCTGTAATTGGGTTTCTCTTTCCAAGACGTGCTAATGTCAGTGTTGCTGGAGGGTATTCATTAGCTGAACACAGGATATTGGGGCTGGTCCAGGGATGGCTTGGTGGTTGCATATGGAGTCTTAGAGAAGATGGTTTGGTTTTGAAAACGTGGGTTCAGTGGGAATATCACCTGTCAGTATCTGGCACAGTAGATTGCCCTCTTAATTTGTTGACAAACTGACCAACACTAGCAAAAACTAGGAGGGGGAACTGAAGTACCCTCGATTTACACTACTCAAAGCTGATAGTGTTCTTCTGGACATTATGGGATGCACAGGCACAGCTAGAAGCCATTCTGGAAAAAATTTGGAAGTTTAAATATCTTCTTCCTACTCATGGGAGCTGAAAACTCCAAGCATACTGTAAACAGCCTTGGAAAACATTTTGTGTTTCCAGAGTTTCTGAATCCAAACATTTTCTTGAAGCAGTGACATGGTTTGAGAGTAACACACTTCTTTTCATTAGCATATTTGTTCTGATAAATGTACAAGTTTGTAAAATGTTCTCCTTGCTTTTCTTGGGACAAACATCTCCCTTCTTAGAGCTGATTTTGGTCAGAAGTGGGAAAAGGGAAGCATGTACTTCCTTAAATAAATACCTACATGCATTTTTAGTGTTTGGGGATGTTTTATTTTTCAGCAGAAACCTTACCTTTTTTATTTTTATTTTCTTATAATCATCATTTTTAGTACTATGGAAAATGCAAGGCGTTGTTTTGGCTGGATGGAGCAAAACATCGGGTTAAATTTTAGCACATTTAGCAGCACAGAGATCTCTGTTCTGTGAAAGACAGGATTGTATTATGTAACAGTCCGGCTGCCAAATACTTCTGCTGGCAGCGGTCAGCCTTCTATGCACCATTGACATCGAAACCTAATGAGGTTTGATCTAGAGAAGGGATTTGAAAGGACGTCTTGTTTTTCTTCAATCTTCACAAACTGAACTTGTTTAAAAAGGAGGGAATGAAAAAATAAAAAGATACAGAGTCTTGTTTGATAAATGAGGAAAAATAGTGATTTTTCTCCGAAGTTTTCTCCGTTTACTGGTTTAACAGCTATTGCTCAGAACAAGCCACTTCTATTTACAGTGTTTGTCATATCAGCTGACCTTGTGTAATGCATCATGGGGGCTGGAGGTCAGGTCTCCATGTTTTCCCTTTGCAGCTTACTTTAGTATCTCCTGTGCCTAATATTTATATAGTGTCATGTTGACCCTTCAGTAAGCCAAAAGAATGGACCAAAAGAATGTCCCACTCTGTATAATACACATGCTAAATAAAATACTTCAGTAGAGGCAAGAAACCCAGGGTTGTAACAAGATGGTGTGGAGCTCCATGAAGGCTGTCACAGTGCTAGCAGCAATGTGGTGCTGTATTACTGTGAAATAACACAGATCTTACTAATGTACTAAAAAATGTAAGGAATATTCTACTGGGTAACAGCGAAGGTTTATCTAGCCCAGTGACAGGTGTGGGTTGATGGTTGGACTGGATGATCTTACTGGATTTTCCAACCATAATGATTCTGTGATTCTGTCTGACAGCAGTTGCTGAGGAAGGCTGAAAGGAAGAGGTCAGAGAGCTTGGTGTGTATAGGATGGTCTGCCCCCAGCACAGCACTGACCAGCAGGTTAGCCATCTCCCAGATGGACATTTAATGCCTTGTGACTCTCTGAGTGTGTTTAATCCCATTTTAAAATTTTGTCATGTGGTCACAAGCCTCCAGTTGTGTGGGAAACTTTTTCCTGCTCTTTGCTTCCTTAGATTTAGATTACTTTCTCTGGGTTGTGGTGTGTGGTGACACAGGGACGTGCCAGCTCGTGTGGGTCACATCTCCCTTCTGTGTGTGTTGTCCATATTGGTGTAACGCAATAAAATTTCAGCTTATAACTTTCCTGGTCCCTGTGATGTTTTAGGGGGTTTTGTAGCAGAATTGTGTTTCATTAAGAATTTGAAGCAAGAACAAAGTGGATTTATGGATGTTTGTTAGGAGCAGCTCCTCATAACATTTAGCATACGTTGTGCATCTTTAAGAAGGCAACGTGAAACTTCTCATTATAAATAGCAGAAGTAAATAGCAAAGCTGCCAACACTAGCAAAAACAGAGGCAGGAGTAGGCCTATGCACAGCACACTGAATGCTTTACACAAGTACAGTGCTTGCCTCGGAAATGTACAGCAGTTCATGTTAATGTGTCTTTGCCTCATCCAGGAAATTCAATCTCCCTGTGTTCGTTTGCCTGTAGCGAAGGCAGTGCAAACAGCAGTTAAAGACCCCATATGAAGTCACGGGGCATGGCAGTGGCAGAGCTGGGTGTGCAGACAGGGAAAAATGTGTCTCAGTTACATATTTAGTCTACTGCCTGCGTTTCTCTGGAAAAACATTTCTGATCCTAATGTGAGAGGTGTTAAATGAAATCAGGCAGTTATGCTTGCTGTTCTGCTTTCATCTTGGAAGTTTCAGGACTCTCTTCCATGTTCAACAAGTCTCATCAAAGCTGTTTTAGACAAAACTAAGGAGCACAAGTTTACAATTTCTTTTCGTGTTGAGTTTCAGCTGTTGCTAAAGGTCTCTGGTGATGGTAGCGTGTGTAAGGAAAGCAAAAATGCATCAATTAAGTCCAAGAGACTTTAGCATCTGTGCACGTTACCAAGTGTCCAAGAGGGGAATGTGAATGATGAACAGCATTGCTGTACGACAGGACTGCATTCTGCATGCACTTCTCATCCATCTGCTTCTCTTCCCCAGAACAGCTCCCAGCCTGCCAGGATCCTGAGCAGCTACAGCAAGCTGACGGCCTGTAAGGCAGCCTGTTAGATGAATGAGATGGCTCTCCCTCTCTTCTTCTCTCATGCTGCATTTTCCTTCCAAAGGCCCAGCATATTTCAGGTCAGTGTTGTGCCAGTTAAAACATTTCTGCATTTAAAAATGGCATATGGTACAAGTAGGCTGGTATCACAAGACTGGAGATTTCTCCTGTTAGGAAACAATAATTGTGCCAAAAGCTTTCTGGTCTAGCTCTGTAATGTACACAGATGTTGAGACATACTCTCAGAAAGATCCAAATAAGTGAACTGAGATGTACTGTTTTGAATCAGTTAACAGCAGTACATTGGTAGCTGAGCTGTGTATCCTCTGTAACCTCTGCAGTCACACTCCTATAGGGAGATTATGCCCCAGAGCATGTTGAGGTCAAAACTCATGTATGCGAGAGAGGAGGTTTTGGTGTACTGGGAGCTGTTGTCCTCCAATTATACTCAATCTATCAAATAGAAAAAAAAAAAAAACCAGATATGAGGTATCTAGACTCTAATTCTTATCAGTATCAAATAAAGGAAAGAATTAACTAGGTTTTCAATGAAACACTGCTATTCTTGTCCAATTGCTGGCATTTGTCAGTGCACCGAGTTCATCAGTGACATGGTGCTGGTGTGGGGCTGATATTTGTGATGGGGTGGGCTACAAGGCCCTGGTTTTCTGCAGTGCTTTTTTGCAATGAACAGAATCATTCCACTGTTCCACAGTGAAAGTAGAAGTTGCTTATAGGATGGACTTAATGAAAAAATGTTGTCTAAAAACCAGCTTTAGTACCCCAGTTTGGAGCAGCTCCACTGATTGTGGAGGAGTTGCATTAATGTCAAAATATAGTGATGAGAGGATGAATCATGTTCTGGAATTTTAATGCAGAAAATAAAAACACATAATTTAAGTTGGAGTGATTTATAGTATGAACATTCCATCAGGGGCATGCTTGAAGAAAAAAGGGTGTCCTCCTGTTTACAATACATGAGCCAAAATCAGAGAGCATGGTGTCCAAGTTGTTTTTCACAAACCAAGCGTGACGCTCTATTTCTGACATTGCTTGACAACTAGACACTGCTAATTGGTTTTATTAATGTATATTAAAGCACAAAAATTGTTGGCTTTTGCTTGGTAATTAATCCAAAAATGACGACATCTGCGAAGCCTTTGCAATGCAGTTTATAAAAGCTTATTTCAAGACATGTATTGCAGCAGAGCACAGGAGAGGATATTTGCATAACACCTTGGATGCGCTCATGCTTTTCCCAAATACATATTGATGTGGCTACCACAGGCTTGGGAAAATGGAGCAAAAGCGCCAGACTTGGCAAAGCCCATAATGCAGGTTTGGCTTCCAACATATGCAAGCTAGCTCTAGACAGTGCCCAATTTTAGAGGCAGGCTGTGTGCCCCATATTCCATTCTGTCCTTGTTCTGGGAAGATGGCAAGCCCCAGAAGCCAAGGCAAACACAAAGATTGCTTTTGCTGGGTTGTGTTTGGCTGACATTTCCTGAAAGAAAGAGCTCAGGAAAAATAAAAAGTTAATATTTATTGAGCATCATAATAAAATAAGAGTAATAACAGCTTATTAAACAGAGCAATCCCATTTCCCCGTTTTACTTCTGAGATGCCAATGGGAGAAACAAGCAATGCAGATTGTAGTGAGGAGGAGGGATTAATTTGTCAAAAAGTAACATTTTTCACAAAACTACTCTGGAGCCAAATTGTTTACTTACTTCTGTGTCTAAAAGGCTGAGTAGGTAGCCCAGATCTTGTATAGCTCCTACAGGACAAAAAACAGCTTTACATTACTTAGTTCTGCTCTTCAACCAAATAAAATGGCCACTTTGCAGCATCTGGCTTCCCCTCCCAAATGGAAGCAGGGCTGTATCCAGTGCCCAGTGAAGTCAATAAAATGACACCATTTGGTTTTGATTTGGGCCTCTAACAAAGCAACCGAGGAGGGTGTAATTCATGGCAGTATAGCACCTACATTTCGTGGTGATTTGTTTACAGTAAATAAAAAATACAACTGCAGACGAATTCTGTGACATCTGTAAATTCATGTATTTCAATAATTTGGATGCAGTGGAACATCTGGAAGGGAAGGGACTGTTTCGTAAGTAACTACTACTTTCGTAAGTAACTGGCTACTTAAATCTGGGGTACAATGTACCCACCAGCATCCACCTCATCTGTTGTGCTCTAACAATCAGTTTAGCAGCTGAAATTCTCCCACTTGTACTGTTTGCTTTTGTAGCACTATCTTTGTCATTTAGATACTCTCTCTGATCTCCTTCGGCTCAGAGAAAAAAAATAAATGAAAAAGAAGAAAAGAAAGATGGGCCTTGGATAATTAACTACTATTTTGAGGTATTTATTGCTGTGTTGTCTCCTGTGGCGTTTGGCATAAAAAAGGGATCGGGAACTAAATCCAGTAAAGGATGCAAATACCTATGTGTTGTGTAATTTTCCTTGTAGCTATTTAAATCCAGTAGTAACAGCTCCAGTGAGGCGAAAACTAAAAAATTATCATTTCCCATGAGGTACTATAGGCAGTTCTGCACTGAGCGTGGTAATTTTCATGAGTCTCACTCTTGTGTGTACACTCATTTAATGCATTAAAAAAAGATCCATAAATTCTTTTCTTACTTTTTCTGTGTCTTTGTCTCTAATCTGGAAAACACAGGGATGATAGAACACGGATGCAACATCACTTTTTCCTAAATGGCTTGTAGGAGTTATTTAGGAGGAGGCCAAATGGTATATATACCAGAATGGGATTATTTTACCCACAGCTTCTGGTCTAATGAGGCCATGAGGAGCCAGGGTTGAAGAACACATCAGTGAATAGCCCATCCCTGAAGCTCAGGGACCTCATCAACATGGTGTAACCCCAATAGCATCGTCCATCCCTATCAACAGAACACTATGCACTTGGTTCATGTATTACTGAAGCCTTAGGGCTTCTTGCCTTACAGTGCTTTGTCCCAACACAAGTGAAGAAAGGAGCAGATGTGTACAGTTCCCATAGACTTGTAACAGTGGGTAGAGGAGACCTTTAGATGTTTCTGGTCCAACTTCCTTCTCAAAATAGTGTTAACTTCCAAGATCTACATAAAGAAGCATGAGAATTTAGTCCATCTCATCTGATTTGGGTACTTCCTGTAAATACTGTGTTCTGTCTTCTTGTCTATACGTACCATATTATCTCATAGTCATCTTTCATTTTGAGGTTCTGCTTGGAAAACAGAAGGTAAAATCTTCATATTGAACAAAAATGAAGACAGACATGATATCCAATGGCATTCTAGCACTGTGCATTCCAAGAGGAATCACAAATTGTTTAGGGAAGTTTTGGGTGTTTTTTTTTTTGTGCGTGTGCATGTGTGTTTTATTTTTGTTTCGATTTGCTTTTAAATAATTCTGGGAATTTAGCAGTGCCATGCATTTGTTCTTGGAATGATTGCCCTGTTGAGATGTCTCAGGTTAGACAAACCAAAGTTAAAAGTCACACTTTCCTCATTCATATCTTCTGATTTGCAAATGAAATCCCAGTGTTTATGGTCTGGGGGGAAAAACCCAGATCCATAAGCAACAAATTGTTTCTTCCATGATACAAAAAAGGATAGACTTTTGTTAATTTATGGATTTGCTTTTCCCTTGTCACTTGGCGGCATCACAGAGTCGTAATCAGAGCCTTTTAATGCCAGAATGAAGCAGATTTAATCCATATGTCACATACTGTACACTGCTACACTATTTGCTTTAGCTATGGCATAGCCCTGTGAATCCTATGTCAGTGCTGCAAGAGCCAGTAAATTGTAAGGTATTGGCAACAGCAGCAGTTATTCCCCCTGAAAATATTGCATTATATTCCCTGGCAAAAGAGAACATCTAATGGAGTACAGATGATGTGAATTAATTTTTGAATAAGCATTTAATTTGTTGGCCAAGACCTGATTGCTCTTTTTTAATGTAGTATTCTCATAATGAACATAAAAACATTAGATTTGTGAATGTAGTCAGTTCTGTGGAAGCTCTGGCAATTGGCTCTGCTTTGAGTTCATTTTTTTCCATTTAGTAATTAAAACCTCTTCTGCATATTCAGAACCCAACCATCATTAGGGGTACTTCAAGAACAAGCTGTAAGATTTGGAGCTCTATCACTTCACTAGCCCCTTCTAGCCAGAGATGCTGAAGAAAAGCACGCTGCTGAGACTTTGAAAAATGTGTTTCTTGTACAGATCATTAGGACTGAACAGGTTGACTTGTTGACAAACACATGGATTAAAAATATTGCTATTGCTGAAACAGAGGACACTCAGATGAATTGCTCCTCCAGGGTAAGCCTTGCTTTCATTAGGCTCAAGAGCGCAGTGCAGCAGCCTACAATAAATCTTGATCCCAAACCATTTCCACAATGTTTCACAGAACAGCAGAGGATAGATGTTGGTAATTACATACAAAGTTGGTTAAAATTACATAGAATACATTTGAATATTCATAAACTCATTAGCAGAAGATGAGAGGAAGATCTGATTGCTTGAACAGGCTGCCCAGGAGCCTGCCCAGGACCAGCTCCATCTCTGGAGGTGCCCATGAAGAGGGAAGATGTCTGGGGGACATGGGCATGGTGGGGACGGTTAGATTTGATGATTTTAGTGTTTTTTTCAATCTTAATGATTCTATGATTCTTCACAGACCATGGAAGGGTCTTCTACCAGCAGCACGTGGATTTCATGGCAGAGAGGAACTGGGAACAGGGGAGAGAGTTGAGTAAGAAAACTCCAAGTGTTCTTCTGAACTGGACCCCAGAAACAGTGGAGTGTAGATAAGATATTGTGGGCAGGACTCTTGGATCACAGAAATTAGGAGGCTGTGGGTCCTGGATCCCACTGGCACTACATTTGGCTCCATTCCACTGCCTGTGGGATTGCAGGTTTCAGATGGAGCTGAAGCCCTTTGCCTTCTCTGACCAGGATGGGGCTCCCCTTTGTTCATGGGGAGAGAAGGTGGGGAATGAAGTGTTGTGCCTGGTGAGACTGGGGCTGTGGACAGCTGGGGAGGATCCAGGAGAAGAGACTTTGCCGGCAAAAAGCGGTCATGGCCGTAGGAATAGGGATGCAGTCAAGGCCTTAGTGTTTAAAAAAGGAGGTGGTGACAGGAAGATTTGCATGCAACAGATGTGGAGAGAGAAGGAGAGTTCAGGGTCAAGGAGGATGGTGCTGCTTGTCTGCTCGTTCAGGGGCAAAAAGGAATCGGTTGCAGATGGGATGGCGGGCGCTGGGCAGAGTCTGGGAGCAGCTCCTCCAGAGGCTGTCGCTGCTCGCAGCATTGCAGGTGTGTTGTGGCAGGTTGGCACAGTTTGCAGCCATGTTTCCAGCCTGCAGCTCTGGGTTGCAGGGGGAGATGATCTTCTCAGGCGTATTTCTGCAGGGTTTTGCTAGGAGCTGGGAAATTACACTCTTGGGCTGAAGCCAAGGAGTGGAAGAAAGATAGCAGGGGTTTTATTTCTGGTCCCAACACAGGGGAAAGGCTTGCAGGAGTCATTTAACCTTCCGTTTTCCTTAATGTAGAAGAGGATAACAACTTCTTATCTTGTAAAGATATTTTAAGGATTAATTCCTTAGTAAAGCACATCTGAAGTAAAATCTTCTGGTGTGAGGTAGAAAATTTTGACAGCAACATTCAAAAAATTCAGGGCTTTGTTAAAAATGTATTTGACATCTAATGTCCCATAGGACATCCACATTTTGGCATCTGTTCTCCTGTTTTAGAGTGTTTGTACAAGTGCTGTTTGCTGTTTTCCCAACAAAACTCAGGTGACAAGGGCAGATGGATGCTTGTCTGAGACAGAAGTGTCAGTCACACTGATGGCAAACTGCAAAGGGGCCAACCACTGACATCAGGTGCCTTGTTATAGTTCTCCCTGTTTTGTAGTGGAGTGCTCAGAGGAGATAACAGCAGGTCTAGATTCCAGGCAGCTCAGCCAACAGATAACTTAAAACACTAAGGAAAAACAAACAAACAAACAAACAAAAAAAAAACACAGCTATTTCTTTATATCGACTAGGGTAAAAAATTACCCGCTCTTTCTATGGCTCCTGTATGCCAGGAAAACTCCCAGAGCATATGCTGTGTTATTTTAGCAGGCACAGTTATGATGGGTTGGTGGTTAGACTGGATGATCTTAGTAGTGTCCAACCTTAATGATTCTATGATTCTAAGATTTTCAAGGGTGCTGAGTATTCACTTTTAATTTGTTTCCAATGGAGAATCATGCTATTTATTTAGTTTCGACTGACTGGCTTCTAGCAAGGAACTACAAGGAAGGGAAATGCAGTGGGATTGTAACTTTCACAGACAGACAAGGTACAGGAAAATCTTGAATGTTTTGATCTTTTTTGTTAAAATCACAGTTTTCATGTTCATTGGGGTTCTTATATTTTGACAGTGTGAGAGAGAGGGAAGAACAAGGTCTGTCCATTTCTAATTGTGCCCTTTGCTTTACCTCGAGTACTGTGTTCAGTTTTGGGCCCCTCACTACAAGAAAGACATTGAGGCCCTGGAGCATGTCCAGAGAAGGGCAACGAAACTGGTGAGGGGTCTGGAGCACAAGTCTTATGAGGAGAGGCTGAAGGAGCTGGGATTGTTCAGTCTGGAGAAGAGGAGGCTCAGGGGAGACCTCATTGCACTCTACAACTTCCTGAAGGGAGGTTGTGGTGCAAAAGGGTCTGGCCTCTTCTCCCAGGCATATAGTAGGACCCGAGGAAATGGCAAGAAGTTATACCAGAGGAGGTTTAGGTTGGATATTAGGAGAAACTTTTTCTCTCAGAGGGTGGTCAGGCACTGGAATGGCTGCCCAGGGAGGTGGTGGAGTCGCCATCCCTGGCAGTGTTCAAGAGGCGCCTGGATGAGGAGCTACGAGAGATGGTTTAGTAGCTTGTGGCACTGATAGGAATGGGAGGGTGGTTGGTCTAGATGATCTTGCAGGTCGTTTCCAACCTTGTGATTCTGTGATTCTGTGATTCTGTGTGATTCTGTACCTTATGACGTTCATCGTGTTCAGGTCCCAAATAAGTGGATAACCTGTCCCAAAGCTTCAAGAAACAGCTAGGATTGTACTGATGGCCCATGCCATCAGTATAGTCAGTGTTCTCCTGGGCTGGTAATCTCAAGACAAAAGAAGCGAGCTGAGCCAAAAGGAATCATTTTCATTCCTGTTATATGAGTGGGAGGGGGAGGCACAAAAATGATGTGATTTTGCTTGAGATTATGTTGGACAGAGCTGCACTTTAGCCTCACCCACTGGGAGCCGGTGTTTAACTCAGCCATTGAACTGTACTTGTGTTCTCCTGAGCATCAATAGTTTTAAATTATTACTCTGATATATTGATTGAGTTCCAGCTACAAGGATCTACTTTGCTGTGAGTAAGCTGCAGCTTTTTACTGGGATTTCCCTCCCCTTCCATCCCTGCTCCCAGGGCTTGCTGTGTGCAGTTTTGTAGCCCTTCAGTTTTCCTTGAAAATTCAGATTCATTCGCTTCCATGAATGCACGATTCACAGTGGAGCTGACACATTTCATTAAGCTCAGCACATTGCATAGAAGCTTGGCGAAGGGTCCCTGGGCTTTATTCAACCCAGATGCACCGTGTGACCAGCTGTCACAGATTGTGTTGTAAAATTAGAAGAAAACCATAAAAAACAGCTGAGGGAGGATGGGGAAAATATATTTCCTTCTCTGGGGACAGCACTTTGAGCTGCGACAGAAATTCACACATACAGACAGACACCATGGGTAGTGCCACTGTATAAAGGATCCACCTTGTTCCTACTTTAGCACGAAGTTACACTTTTAACTGGTTGTCCAGGGCATGTAGATGTTGGTGGAATATTGCATCCTTAACCAGGCTACAGGTTTCAAAACAACCTGTAAAAACATTGTGTCTTGCCTCATTCCATTAGGGAATGTGTAAGAGTGGAGAGTTGTGCAGCTCTTTCTGTAAGGGTGTCAAAATCTGTTTGTATTCATTAGAACTGACAGAAGCTGGGGTAAGTTGTCCTTGTGTTGAAGAGTTCTTTTTCCACATGGTGTGACATAGCATTTTGTGACATTCTTCACCATACTGCTCCATTCAAGTATACAACTTTCACTGTTGCAACATAACTAGCAGGTGTCATTTTTATTGTCACTATGTGTAAATATGCCATAGCTTTGATAAAGTAATAACTGGAGACCTCAAAGCACTGATAGGTGACTACTGGAGATGCTAACAACATTAGTTAATCAATGGTGGTGAAATTATATCATCATCCAGTAAGTGAAGCATACAACACTGCTACTGGAATATGCTCCACACCTGGTGTTTACCTTGACTTGTGCCAGTTTGCAAAATGGGTTCAGCTATTTCCATTCAAGCATCATGTTCACCATGTGGGACAAAGCTTGCCTAATAAAATGCTTTCAAGTGAAAAACTCTCATTAGTCTTTTCTCTGGGATAAGGAGGAACACACAGTTCTATGTCCATGCTGAATCCTGACCCCTCTGGAGCGGAGGTGATAGCAAAAAATTTGGACGACGTGGAAATGAACTACATGTTAAGTTCACCTTTGTTAATATTCAAGGGCCACGTGTAACCTCAGAGAGAACAACTTCTTGAATGCATTAACAGACAACTGCAGAGATTTTTCTGTGCAATGCTATCAGTTCCGTTCATCTTTTATAATCAGGTCAGTATGTTGAATAGACAGAATGATGAGGCTGTGAGGTATGTCAGTACCATAAGTGAAGGTTTGGGTCTGGATCACCTCTCAGTTTGACTGGGTCCTGTTCTGCACACTGGCACAGCCTGAGTGTTGGATATGGAAAGCCCTCCTGTGCTTCATGATAGAATGGCAATGCTCTGGATTGGATTTGGTCCTGGAAATGACCAGGCAGCACAGTTTCAGTGGGCAGCCTGCACTCTCCTGAAGCATAATGCAGATGCTTTGAGTCTGAGTTGGAGCAGTGGACATCAGGCTAATCTGGCACGATGCACTGTGTAGCATAAATGCTAAGTTGCATCCTGAAGCTCTGATTGAGCACCTGGTGGGAAGGCAGGGCCAACCCAGGGGAGCACAGGTGCATGCAATGTACCTGAGTGACTGGAAGGGGTGGAGCCAGGATCCAGCCTTTCCCAGACCTCATTTAAGGGTTTGCAGTGAGGGTGGGGGGAAGGTATCTCATTGGAGCTCCTTGTCTACTGGTGGTCTTCTGAAGGTAAACTAGTTTTCTTCCTTTGTTTCTGTATCTACAGCTGTTGGGTTTGTGCTTGTTCTCATTTGCTGCAGCTTAGGATTGTGCAACTCTACTGTTGCAATACTTTCCATTGTGTTATACACTTTGTGGGATTAGATAAGGCTTTTTGCAGTATATAGGCAGAGATCCCACTAGCAGTGTCATTCTGTTTGTAAGTGGGTAGAAAAGAAATTCAGGTATTGGGCAGCAGTAGGTTGGTAACCTGGGTCCAGAAAGAACACAGGTGTGTGTGGCTGATTAAAATGAGGAGAACTAAATTGTGATCTTAAGGTTCTAAAGCCTTATCCATATGGAGATGGCAGTGTTCAGCATTTCACATGGTTTAACCCAGGAGAGGATACAATTTCCTCTTATTTTTTTCTGCACCTATAAATCCTCCAAACACAGTCTTTTTATGAAGGCACGTTTTATATGGCTTTTGTAACATTAAGCATAGCATATGTACACACACACACAGAGGTGCTTTTCCCTGAGAAACTGTGGGATTTCACAGCACTTTTTTCTTCCCACTTAATTCCAGCTGGGGATATGAGGAACAAGGCTGTTTGTCAGGCGGTGTTTTTGTCTAAGGCGGAATGTGACCAGCCTTCCCAATGAAAGGCTTTCAATCCGGCTGCCTGGGGGATCTCAAGCAAACTTGCCCTCGGTGCAATAGTAAAAGAGTGGCTCTGATAGAGCTGGCCTGGCAAGGCAGATTTGCAGGAGCAAAGGCCTCTTGAGGGAGCGAAGCCAGCTGGAATGTCCTCTTGACTGAGCAAATCATAAAAGGAGTTCTTATTCTGCTGGGAAGAAGTGGTAGGATTGGCCTTACTCTCAGCCTTTGGCAAAGGGATGCGTCTGCAGCAGGGAGAGGGTTTTGTCCCAAAACACTGCATCGTATGGCTGCACTCTTTCTTCAGTATAGTGCTTTCTTGGTCGTGTAAGGGGGCTGGGGACACAGAGCTGGAGTGAGAGCTGTCCTAAAATTGATTCAGTGGCAGCAGGAGCTGAACCAGCCCTATATCTGAGGAGGAAGGATATACCTTTGTGCCAATTCTCCTCCTCTCCTTTGCTTATTCTTTTCTCTGCCAGCATTAACAGAAAAACCATCAGGCTGTGCACCTCACTGGCCTTGTGCAGCTCTTTATTTTTCCAGGCAGATATTTGTATTAATTCTGATGCAATCAAGTGGTTCCTGTCAGCCTCAGCCTTGCTATTACATGTCTTTAAGTGTGTGTGCGTGTGTGTGTATAGACCTGCCTCCCTGTTGCATGCAGTATCACATGAAGGTTCAGGTGCTTTGTTTGCTTCCTCGAGCAGATGATAATGCATTTTCCCCTTATTACAAATTGTACCTTAAATTAAAAAAAAAATAAAAAAAATAAAAATAAAAAAAAATGCCAGTGATGCTGTTCCCTTGAGGTTTTTGTATCCAGAAAGATCCCTGATCAAATGAGCCACTACCAGGCTGAGCTGGAGGGTTTGATCTTCAGAAACGCAGTGGCTTTGGCCTTTTTAATGCAAAACCACTTTCTGGGAGCTCACTTAGCATAGAAACTCACGTGAAATCAGCAACTTGAATACAGTTGTTGAAACCTGTTTTTTGGAGTTTTGAAGGGTAGCATATCTCCAGCAGTTGAACATTGGAGCAACAGTTGTCATGTTTTCTCTGGTGATGGCTGTTACCTTTCTTCAGATTGCAAAATAAAATAAATCAGAAATCAAACTTACTAAGCGGAGATGCCATAGACTCAGTCTGATATGTGTGAACTGATTGATTTCTAATGGCCTTTAGAAGTGGACTGCTTTCTGAAGTGAGAATTATCGCTAGCATTAAAAATTAGTTAAGAGAAAATTCTGCTTTTGGTGAATTTGAGGTTTGAATATATGGAAGGGCAGATAGCAGATGACTTACTTGTTGCTCTTTAGGTAACAGTCCCACTGAGTGAAAATCATGGGCCCAAAAGCATTTGCACAGGCTTGTTGTAAGGGTAATCTATCCATAGATGTGGAAGTACACCTCTTTTAAGGGAAGAACACAGATCAAGGTAGGGTAAATGCATGAAAAGCTGTAAGCTTCATCTGCCATTCAGCTATGGAGTAACCTAACATTTCTATGCCTCAGAGTTCCCATCTGCAGTCTCGGAAGGGTAACCCTGCACTTCTCAAAAATGTTGTGAAAATTTGTGGATATGACCTCACAGAATGACTTGAGGTTCTCTGGCAGTGGGATGTCATATTATTAGAGTCAAAACTGGGCCAGATATTGAGTTCATACATAAACACTGGGGACCATAGCTTGACTCAGATGCTGTAGGTAAGTCCAAATCCATCCCACAGTTGCTACATCCGCAGAGAATGGCTGTTTTCCTTTAAATCTGCTGTTCTTCAATGGGTCTCCATCCTTTGCCAGCCTGTCTTTGTGAAATGAATTTTCCCCATTCAAAAGCAGCAGTGTTTTATTTTTGTTTTAGCTGTGCTTGGGAATGCAGAGCAATTCAATCAAGAGGAAAATACACCATGAAAAGCTCTGAAAGACCTGAGGTCAAGGATCTGAAGTTACCCACAATATTAATGACAAACCAGTGGCTATGCCATGGCAACGGACAGAAGAATATGTGGCGTGGAAACCATAAGTAGTGTGGGGCTTTGAAAGAGCACAACTGGGAGAAAAATGGAAATTACATGATGTTCTCTCTGTTCTGTGCTGGGACAGCCATGTACAGTCTAATCCTTAATTCTGGCAAGTCTGAGATTTTTCAAGAGGGCCCTGTAAGAGATGGGGAAAGGAGTTGGTGCTGGAAGTAGGCTGCTGAAAGGTTTCATTTAAAAGGAGAAATGTTTGGGCAGGAACAAGTTCAGTTTTGTTGGTTTTTTGTTGTTGTTGTTGTTTTTTTAAGGGGGGGGAGGAGTAGGAATGCTGGTGCTTTGAGATCTTCATGCCTGGATTCTCCTTTGGGAGAGAAGGAGAGTTCTGCTGTAGTCATGGTCCTGCTGCCATCTTCTTTCTCACTGGCAGATGTGAGGCACTAATGGGAGAGCTCTTTCAAATGTGGGATGCTGTTTTGCCTTCCAGAAACCTGCTTCTGCTGCCTGAGGAGTGGTCCTGATGGTTAGTCCACACCAATTTGTAGTGGTTTGGTTCAGGCTTCCACAACAGTGATGGCAGCAAGTGGTAGGATGAGAGGGAATAGACTTAAGTTGTACCAGGGGAGGCTCAGGTTGGACATTAGGAAAAGTTTCTCTGAGAAAGTGGTGATATAGTAACACAGGCTGCACGGGGTGTGGTGGAGCCACCATCCCTGGAGGTGTTCGAGAATTGTGGAGATGTGGCACTGAGGGACGTGGTCAGTGGGCATGGTGGGGGTGAGTTGGGGTTGGGCTCCATGATCTTAGTTGTCTTTTCCAACCTTAATGAGTAATTTAAGTAGTTGACAGTGGTGGAACTGAGCTCTACAAACCTGTGATGATCCACACACCCTGACATGGCTGTCCCAGTCTAGACCAAGCATGCTTTTGTCATCATATTGCAATGTGTGCTGAGCCGTAGCCTGATCTCAGGTGGCATGTGTTACCATTATGGCTTGAAGTCAATGCCAGCAGATGCGACTCTGTATGTTATTCCTGATCTAGTGCTAGCAGTTGGCAACCCTGCCCTCAGCATGAGGTTGGAATTTGATGATCTTTGATCTCTCCAATCCAAGCCGTTCTATGATTCTACAGTATGATTCTTCACAAATGTCCTTTTTGCTCTTCTCTTTAGCTCTGTGAGCGCTTTAGCCACGTAACTTTGAACAGAGCTTTGTGTACATGTAGCTTTTTTCCTTTTTTTAAGTCACACCATGCCTTTTCAGAATATTAGTAATATAGTTACTCAAAACCGGGTCAGACTAAACTGGATCACTGAACTGAGCCTGCGGTTCTGTACTGCTGTAACATCTGTTGCTGTAGCATTTGTTCTCTGCACTGCCTGTCAGATAACCTAATTCTTTGTGTGGATGGGGAGCACGCTGGAGAAGGGAGAGAGATGAGATCTGGGTGGGAATAGCCCTGTGTGGGACTCTGCCCACTGAATCTGGTTGGTTAGATGAACTTGCTTGCAACAACTGAATGAGAACACAGGAAAGGAATCATATGTTTTTGGTTTTGTTTTTTTTTTTTTTGGGGGGGGGGGAGGGGAAGAAGAGTAGTAGTGGGCAAGGGAAGAAAACTGCTGAAATCAGAGAAGAAGGTGTATATGGAAAAAGTCCTTGGATAAAGACAAGAAGTGGAAAAGCAGTGACCTTTGTGGCTGTTAATGCTCTGAAGGATTGCTTACAGCAAATACAGCAAACACCTAAATATGGCTGTGAGTCCCTTTTGATGATATGAGAGGCAGTAGTTTGGGAGATATTGAATTTGGAACAAGAACGTGGTGCAGCTCGGTATGCAGTCTGCTTTGGGGCACCCTCTGATCACTTGGGAAAAGCTTGCACTGAATGACAGAAGGGAACAAAGTTTAGCTGGGATGCATGGTTGAGAAATGTGACTGTGTTTTCCTCAGTCAGTTGGCATTTGTTGGGTACCTTTTGGCATATTGTTCAGAGGCTATTTAGCTGACTGTGTGTGTTTTACTTCTGAACATGGAAGACTTGCATCTTTCCACTTCTTGTAAGGTTTGTGGTTCTGTAGCTCCAACCATATGGGAAACAGAGGTGAGATGAAGCTGGCTAGTTGTTAATGCTAATTTTTTGTGAGGACATGCTGCTTTCAAAAGTAATTCTAACTGCACCAACTCAGTTAACTTCTAACCACCTCCTTGGCATGGTTCCTTTTCTCCTCAAAACTAGTATAAATGTTTAACGTGGTTATGAATAGATAGAAATGATGAAGATGAGTGATGAAGAAGAATGAGTGGAATAGTGATGGTGAAGTGTGTGTGCATGGACTGAGAGCAATCCAGGCAGGGCAGAGGTGTGCTTTGGCTTCTTTTTCCCCTTCGGATATCTGGATAGGGCTGACTGGCAGCAGTGGGTAGTACCATGGCAGATCTGCAAGAATATGGCACCTGCCTTGGGAAAATGAAGAGGAGCAGACTGATGACCACATCTGGGGCAGAAGACAAATGCCGTCCCTGCTCTGTGGGTTTGGGGCTTTTGTTACTTCCAAGATCTGATACCAGATGGATCTTCCAGGAGAATTTGCTGCCATATGGGGAGGCTGGTGGCAGAGGTAAGTGGAGATGATAAGCAGGATAAATTCATGCAAGACTCTACTCTCCATGCCAATGAACATGGCTAGTGTGATGGATGTTGTTTCCATCCTGGTATGGTGGTAATAAGTTGGCTGGATGAGATGATCTTTGTAGTTTTTCCAACCTCAACGACTCTACGATCCTTTGGACACTCTGTTCTTTTTCCAAAGTCTACAATCTTGCTGGTCAAACTGGATATTGACAACTCTGAGCCACTCTTTTTTTTCAAAGGCACTTGAAATCTTCCTTTCTGGCTGCTTTCTTGACAGCCCTCATTAATCCTTTGGTATTTCTCAAAGTGGCTGTGTGACTCTTGAGCCACAGCTTCTTCCTGAGTACAATTCCTCAAGCACTGACTATGGTATATAACCAGCAGCATGGCCTGTAGAGTCTCTGCAGGCTTCTCTGTGCCTTTAGATTTATCTAGAAGTAAACTAGGAGAGGGTAAAACTGCTGTCATGGTGTGCACAGCCCGCTGCCAGCACATCGGAGCAGCAGGACACCAGTGGAGCTGTTCTCCTTGTCTTTATGATGTTTTGGTGGTACAGTGTGGATTTCGGCAGCACAGAAATTTCAGCATGAAAAGGAAGGTTGGCAGCTACTCCTCCAGCTGTTCATAAACTGATACGTGTCAGTGGTGAACCTGTGTGTGATATCAGAAACAGCAGCTACAGATGGAAAATCACCAAAGTGCAAGTTGTGCTGACATGCTCAACACCTGACATCAGATTCCTTGGAAAAGATCCTGAGGAATCTGGGAACCGTGGCATATGATGGATTATTTCTGATTTGGCCTGTGTCCTCCATGCAGCTTACCTCTGTCAGTCTGTGCTTCTCCAGACAGCTGGAGGGTTGTGGAAATGCATGTCTCCTCTTGCGGCCTTCACTCTTCCTGCTCTGCTAATAGGCTGGTGTGAGTGTGACACATGCAAATGTTTATCATATGTCCTCAGGTGACAAAGTCCTGGAGTACAGTCTGCTCTGTTCCTTCCACCAAGGATGCAAAAAATAATCGTACGTGTTTGCTGGGAGCTAAAGACTTGGTAAAACTCCAGCCTTTGCATTCCTTCAGAGTTTGTAGGCAATTATGCACTGAAAAAAGCAGCTTACCGTGAGCTATAGAGAACAGGCAGATTTAAAGCATGTTGTTCTTCTGATTTCTGGCAATAAAACCTGCAAAGATGGCTTCCAGCAGCAAAGTTCTTTGTGATTCAGTCTTTTTCCCTTTAGGATATCTACCAGTAGAAAATAACCTGTCCAAACCTCAACATGAAGCATAGGAATAACCAAAGCTGAGCCCAAGCAAAGCTGCTGAATAGTTCTGCTTCTGTCGCATGTCAAAAGCCAAAGCTGAAAACAGGTCTGTAGTGGCATTTCAACTCCAGATGCAAGTTATCTTTTAGCGTCTTGTATTTATATGCTTTTCTAGTAGCAGCTCCAGGAATAGTGGCACTAGTGGGAAGGGTAGTTTTTACCCCACGGGCTGCAGGAGCAGAGTGACAGCTTTGGTAGCCTCCTGCATTGGAAAAAGGGGGAGCTCACTGCTGGCATTGTTGTTTCTTGGGCACCGGGACCAAATTTGTTCTGTTAGGATCTGCTCTTATAACACATAAGTCCTTCTAGGTATGCACAGAGGACAAGATGAGCCATTAGCTCCTGCAACAGTTCCAAAAAAAGAGCAAAAGTCCTGTACTGCTTGTTCACGGCCTCCCTGGCGTTTGCACAGGGGAAGTCTAATGCCATTCCACTGCCATATTGTTTCCCATAAGTATCTGCCAAAGAATGCCTGATGCAAAAAATAAACCGTGGCAAGTGCTGTCTGTTTCCATTACTGTATGGGGAATGACTGGCTTATGTAACGTGCAGCGTGAAGCTGTTGTAGAGATCAAATATAAATATTGCTCCATTGTGGAATGTTCTGGGAGCATAGTTGACATTTTTGTGGCTGACAAAAAATCAAAGCTCATTATCACTCCTGAGGTTTAACCTCTCTGTGCATTTGTGTGTGTGTCTTTCTATTTCCGTGTATTAGAGGCTCTTGGTCAAGCCCTGATATTCTGATCTATTTTTACTTGGTTGCTGCTCAGGCAAAACTTCCATTGACACTAATTGGAAAGCTGCCTAAGTAAAGGGTGCTGAGGGAGTTCATAAGCTGGCTTTAAGTCCACTTGGTTCTTACTTCTGAAACTCCCTTTCTTGAGGTTTGTCTTTGTATCTTTAAACTTGTCATTAGCAAATTCTCATCCGGTGCAAATCGTGTTGTACTATTGGTACCAAACATTCATATTTTTTTTAAATTTTATTTTATTTTAATGTGGTTGAGATCTTTCTGGCTCTGCATTTCACAGAATCACAGAATTGTAGGGGTTGGAAGGGACCTCCTGAGATCATCGAGTCCAACCCCCCTGCCAAAGCAGGTTCCCTACAGCAGGTCGCACAAGTCGGCATCCAGGCAGGTCTTGAACATCTCCAGAGAAGGAGACTCCACCACCTCCCTGGGCAGCCTGTTCCAGTGCTCCGTCACCTCACTGTAAAGAAGTTCTTGCGCGTGTTTGTGCGGAACTTCCTATGCTTCAGCTTCTGTCCGTTTCCCCTTGTCCTGTCTCCACTCACCACTGAAAAGAGTCCGGCCTCGCCATTCTGCCCCCCACACCTTAGATATTTATAGACCTGGAATAGGTATCCTGTGTGTCTGTCCTTTGAAGGACTTTCCTGGTAGAAGAAGTAAAGCCAGCCAGATGGCAGTAGAGCTGTGCTGACATGCTCTATGGGTCTGACATCAGAATATTTATCTTTTATAATTCTCCCCCCTCCATCCCTGGAAGCATTTAGAGTTTGAATCCTTGCCACCAGACAAGTTCCGTCCTATCTCCTCTCTCTTTTCCTCCTATGCTATTGACAGAGGATATCAAGTGGAACCTCTGAACGTGGGGCAGCCAGAAAGGAAGAACCACTTCTTTATATCATTAGCTTGAGGTTTTTAATTTTTGGACTTGCTAAAATCCTTCTCTTGCTTCACTGAAAGAATTTGATGAGGCAAAACACACACAAGTCCATGCTAGACAGATGGTGCTAAAAAAAAAATAATAAAAAAAAAAAGGTGGCAGTGAGGCGTTGTGGAAGGAAATGGAGGAGTGAGTGTGAAACAAGGATGGGGAGAGTAAGTATGTCTGTAGGCATGAGAAAGTCATGAGAAGAATGATATAAACCAGCCCCTGTAGTGAGCAGGGGAGCTACGGTATGTGAAATTTGTGTCAGCAAGCAGCAACTTGTATAAGCTCACATGGGCTGTTTCCTGCAGTGGCTCTATCAAGAGATGTTGAGTTACAGGTACTGGCTGGACACAGTGAAAGGCTCTGTTCTCATCTTTCTGCATCCTGAGCTCTGCTCTCCTGTTGCTACAAGTTAGTCTACACAGTTTGGAATTTGAGAACTTGGACCAACACCCACAATTCCTTTCTTACCATCTTATGACCCAGCCTGTGTTTTAACTGTGTTGTTTTCCAGCTATTCCTGGAGATGGTGATAGGTGAAGCCATACTCTAGGCCACAGTGCTGGTCCTGGAAAACAAGTTATGTTTTGCTTAATGCTATATTTTGCTATTAGGAGAGCAGTGGTGGAAAGTTAGGTGTTTATTTGCTGTCTCTGTAGAGAAGGGATTCCCATATTTCATGGCACATGGTGGAACCCACAGTTCTATTTGCTGGTAAATGTCAAACCTCTGAATTTCTCCAGAAAAAGAGAGATTTCCTTGTAATGCTCATAGACTTATTAACTGTGGCTGCAGAGCAGTGCCACCTTGCCAGTATGACCTTCAGGAGACAGTTGTGAATAAGTGAGGAGGTAAACAGGCTGGATGGTCTCAGTGGTGTATGAAGCTGTATGGAGGCATGTCTAGAGTGATCACAGGCATGGGGTGATATGACTGGACTAGATGACTTTTACTGATCTCTCCAACCTTAATGATTCTGTTATTCTATGACAGCAGGAGGATGCTACACGGACTTAATGTTCTACAAACTTCATATGCATTCAGTGAGTTTTAAATAGTGTTCGTTATCTGGCCAGTCAGTTCATCCTATGAATTGTTTGTGCCAACAGCTGATCATTTAAATGCTGATGAAGTTTAATATGAGCTTAAAATATGCACTCTCTTTAAATCTCACTTATGCTGACGGTGCAAGAACAGGAAATTTCCCTTCTGTTAGCCAACCTTAGTGCCAAGCTTCAGGTTTTTTACCCTCTGATAAGGACAAAATATTTTAGCTGCTGGTCCAAGCAGCTGATTCAGTTGCAAAGGATAAATTGGGCTTCAAATGTACTTCTGAACTTCTTGGGAAAACATGCTGCCTTTCCTGGGATATCTGCATAAGCAGTAAAATGTAGAAATATCTTCTTATGGGTGCTTTTTCTTAAGGTTGCTCATCAGGTAGTTTGTAAACCAAGAGAACTGAGTTATTTGGTAACTCTGATAAGGAGCCCCTCATGTTTCTCAATTTCATTCATTGTTATACTTAATACATAATTACAGTTGGGTAGGATATCATTAGCCATTAATTTCCTGTTACTGATGAAGATGGAATTGACTTCCCACTTGTAAGAGCCTTATTTCATGCTTCTTAGTGCCTCAGCCTCCAGCACAGCATTTCTGAAATGTCTTTGTGAAACAAGCAAAATGTGACTTCCTTAGAGCTTAAAAGCAAAGGGAGAACTGGACATCAAATGCTGCAGAGCCTGACCCTGCCAGGGATCTATTCCTGCAAACCAGTGAATGTCCTCAACACACTGAGAATGAAAGCCAAAGCTCTCTGGCACGCAGCAACTTCAACTCCTTAGAACTGTAGGAGTGTGCAACAGGTAAACTTCCCCTTCCTGAGCCAAGGAGAGCAAACATCCTTCTCTGGGCATCTCTTGTACTCTTAGATGCTTGTTCTGTATTTCTCCATTCACCCACTGTGATGCTCTAGGCAAGAAACTTCAGATCTGAAACAAATAAAGCATGGCTCCCGCAGTGCCTATGTTCATAGCCCACTGGCTTTGCAGAGCGTTCATTCCTCCCTCAGATAGCTTGGAAGTGTGGCTTTTCTGATAGCTCATCTACTGGGAGTATGCCTGACCGTTAAAGGCCTCACATTCAATTACCCCTGTGCCACAGAGCAAATATCTCAAACAGCCGAGAAGGCAGTGCAGCTGGTGAGGATGTTTCCAGCCAAATCCCTTGCAGAAAGGAAGACAGGCACTGGAGTTTCTCAGAAAGCCATCTGCAAGGTAAAAAAGTGCTGTCTTTAGGAGTATCCATTTGTATCTCTCCACCAACTTGCCTCTAGGTCATAACAATACCCCTTTATAAAAAGTTTTTATTGTTATTACTACTGTAGCTTGCGGATCTTGCAATGATGGAGTCTTTGGGGCAAGATAAATACAAATATACCTGTCAACCCCTTTGTCTATCTTTGTAGCTTACAAGGTTTTGGCATGATTAGTTGATGAATGGCTTGTGTTGTGCCATTGAGAGAGCCACTGAGCCATCCACCTACTGCTTTGAAGGTAAAGTGCTGAATATTTAATTGTTGTCATCATCATTCTGGCTTTCAGTTCCATGGAGATGGGCCAGCAGTGAAACCCCAGCTCCAACCACCCCAGGCATGGGTGTTGTTTGGATACCGATCTGCAATTAAGTTCCAAGTCTAGCAAATCATTATCATGGAATGAATAAAACTCCAAGTGGGATCATCTTGGGGGCAAATCCCCACTCGTTGCAGTGAGGCTTTATGCCAGTAACTAGACTTAGAGCCAGGGGTGCAAGCTTGAAGTTTGAGATAGGATTGTATTTACAACTTGAACTTAAGGCTGGGCAGGAAGTGAGTAATCTGAAGCTTGACTCTGAAGATTTCCAAGTGGAAGCAGCTAAATAAAAATGCTCTCTTCAGATCATCTTAGCCTGAGGCTTCTTCTCGGGCAATGGGAAAAACACGATGATCTGCCCTGTCTCTGTGGTATGTGTCCCCGTTATGGGTTGCTGTTGCTGATTTAGCATGTTAGCCCAGAATACCTAGAAACTTGTGATGAGTTGTATTCTCTGAAGGACACTTATCCCTGTAGCTTTTCAGCTGGGTCCCTTCTGATCAGAAGTGTTTAAGATGCATGGAATGAATTATCCCCTGAAAGTGCTTGACTCCCCTAACTGCCTGATGCTCAGCAAGTTGCATCCAGCCCACTTCAATTCTGACACTCAGTGTGGGGCTTTAGACATTGGTCAAGTTATACTGGCTTAATGTGCTAACATCCCACATTTTTCCCTCTTATCTGTGAAAGGCAAAGTCTTACGAAGCTGAGCTGATGTGCAGTGGCTCAAAAACAGAGCAACTCAACTGGGTGCATGAGAATGAGAATACAGCAAGTGTAATTCATAAAATGATTGAAGTGCATCTCCAAGTATTGGTAGTTTGTTAGTTTTGGAAGATAACTAGTCAATATAAGGGCATGGTTTAGTGGAAAATATTGGTGGTGGGTGGATGGCTGGAGGGGATGATCTTGGAGATCCTTTCCAACCTTGGTGATTCCAATGAATATTTATCATAGTTGGCAAATTGTTGAGTGTGAAGTGATTTCATTCATGTGGTAATGTACTGGCACAGGCTGCCCAGGGAGGTCAAGTCACTGTCCCTGGAGGTGTTAAGAAACATGGAGATGTGGCACTGAGGAACACAGCTTAGTGGGCAATGTTGGTGGTAGATGGACAGTTGGACTAGATGACCTTAGAGGTCTTTTTCCTACCTTAATGATACTGTGATTCTATCCTTTGTTGTAGTGATGTGCAAGTAGAAGTTTATGCTTCCAAAGATCTATTCTTGGAAGTATGCTGGCCTGAACTTCACTATTCTGTAGTTTGAAAGCTCTTTGTGAGCTCAAGTAAAATTTCCTCTATCTTTCTGGATGCTTGTCAGCATTTCAATGTAGATTATTACTATATTGAGGGGCAACAAAATAGGTCAAAAAACTCTGAAACATGTTAAGGGGGTTCAAGAGAAAAGAGAGGATTGTGGTACGTTTGAGCACATAGCTAGATTTTTTTTTTGTCAGACTTGATGGCTGTCTCCAATATTAGAAGTGTTTTGGAGAGATGCTCTGTTCGGGGAAGAAAGGTTGGAGCCTTTTGCTGCTTTTATGCTAGTCTGCTTGGACAAACTGCAAAGGACTTCTGAAGGGCTTTATCAGTTCAGGTTAAGAGAATGTATTTAATTATAAAGTGATTTCAAAGATAGGAAGAACTGCAGCAAGATCTCTTTTGCTGCTCTACAAGACTAGTATTATTTGTTTTTAGCCTTGTGACCTGGTATTTGTTCAGTTAGAGTGATAGTCCCCTGGTGTTATAGATGGAAAGGAAGTTGTTTTAATGCTCAATCATGGCCAGAATCTTCTGGGAGGGTGCAAATTCCGCAAAAGCTCATTAAATTATTACCTTCATTCCTGCCTGCGCGCCATAGAACGTTTCCCTCAGCCTTAATGTCACCGTCTGTTCAGGCGTATTATTACAGAGCGGATCACAAGATGTAATGCGCTACTAACGCTGCTGCTGCAGGCTCACAAATATGGAAAGTGCAAGGCTGCATACCTATTATGGTTCTCGTTACTCTGAATGGCTTTGCTGCCAGCTTGGGCTTTCCAGGCAGTGCAGGGCAGGGTCCATTCACATGTCTCTCTCCTCTGGCCCAGCGGTGCATTAAATGCACGAGGACTATTGTTATTAGCTAAGACCACCAAACAGAGAAACCTATTTGCCTGACTCTATTTTCTGCTTAGCACACAAGTACATAAATAGATCTTCCCTTAAGACATCAAAGCTGTTTTGGTCCTATTTGTGGCAGAAGCTAACAACTAATGGAATGAGAACCCATAAATTCAACATCTTGTGTGTCTGCAGCTTTTTTCACCCAAGTGCTTAAGAAAGCTTTACCCTAGACCATGCTCAGTTGTTAAGTGTAATTATCCCTATAGCATAAATGAGGAGACAGCGACACGGGAAACTGAAGTGCTGCTCAAACCAGCAGCATGTGGCCAAGAGCTAAATGTAAGCATTGGCTTGTCTTATCCAAGCTTTCTTAACAGCAAGACCCTGCTGCCTCTGGAGGGTGCCAACATCCTTCAAAGGTTTTGATAAACAGATGAAGTATTTATTTAGAGTATATCATGTGCTGTGACTTATTCTTTCTGAATCAGCAGAGCTTAAAATCTAATATAAACCACTCGCTGCTAATAGAGGGAAGCAAATTGTTCTGCTTATGGCCAGAGGCACAGAGCTTTGGATAATACCAAGCATGCAGATTCCTGAAAAGCCATGGTGTTTGATGGTTCCTCTCAGCACCGTATGAGTATATATGTATATGTCCTACCAGGAAATATGATTTATATGTGTGTATATATATTTATATGTATCTGTGCTTAAGAGAGTGTGTGACACGAGAAAATATATACGCACACACAAACAGTTGGATGTACTCAGATTTCTAAGTGAGTTTGCTGGAGAGTCTGGAGTTGCTATGTCAGGACAAGACCTCCTTGCATGGAGGTGAACACAAATGCTTGAAGTCTGAGGCTGGAAAGGGGCTCCTCATTATTAGGGAGAAGAATTTAGGCAAGAAGAGATCAGGGAGAGGTAGAAGTTGATATAATCTCATGGTTACAGCATTAAGGATGGTGGGTATTCTGCTTGGAGTGCTCTGTTGGCATCTCTGTGGTGCTGCATAAGCTAGTTAAAAGTCCTCATGTCTCAGTTTCATTAAACATACCACAAGGGAAATGTAACCCGAGTTGTAAAGGGTAGGGTCCCCGAAGTCCTTCACAAATAGAAAGTTAGGCTCAAAACAAGCCCAACTGGTCTGCCTAGAAGGAAATGCACAGAAATAGTGTCCCCTGCTTCTGGAATGTACCCATGTTTGGGACTGAATGTTACAGCAGTGCTTTCTCCAGCCTGGCACAGCAGTTCATAACAAGGTAGAGATCAAGGACTGCATAACTTTGAAGCAGGAGTGGAAATGCAGATTTGAGGAGTGTGAATTACCCATGCTGGAACTGGGATATCAGCAGCATGCCAAGCTTTATTCCTTCAATCTGCACCTATGTGTGATGGCCATCCTCTTGTTGCATTTTTGTTCTGTTGTGCTCTCGAGTCTGATTCTGGAGATGCTGCTATACATTTAAGGGCAGCTCCACAAGCGCAGGTTGTCTGCCTGCACCCAGCTGTTACCTACATGTGGGCACCACAGCTACTGTGTTGCTGAACAGTGTGACTTCCCAGTCATGGGAAATACTCAAACCACTGTACTTGGGTGATTTCCTCAGCCCATCTGATGTGGTGTTTCTAACAAGTCTTATGGGAACAGCTGAGGAAAGGGGGTGGTTCAATCTGGAGAAGAGGAGGCTCAGGAGAGACCTTATCACCCTCTACAACTCCATGACAGGAGGCTGTGGCAAGGTGGGGTCAACATCTTCCTGGCAACAGTAATAAGATGAGAAGTAATGGCTTCAAGTAATGCCTGGGATGGTCAGGTTGGATATTAGGAAAAATTTATTCTCAGAAACAGTGGTGATGCACTGGCACAGGCTGCACTGGGATTGGTGGAGTTGCCGTCCCTGGAGATGCTCAAGAACTGTGGAGATGTGGCACTGAGGGATGTCAGTGGGCATGGTGGGGTGGGGAGGGGTTGGACTCCACGATCTTAGTGATCTTTACCAACCTTTACAATTCCAATCTTGTCACTTATGTGGGAACATGCCCATGAGTTTGGCATCACAAGAGGAGTGGTCTTTCTGAATTGCCCTAGGTCATACGATATCTAAGGCTATAGCACATAGCATCAAGGGTGCATTTGAGAGTAGTTTTATTTTCCAAAATTAAGAAACTCAACAACAACAACTAAACCCTAGTAAGTTCCTGCCTTTCTTTCTTCCAATGCAGTTCTTAGCCTGGTTGGTTTGAGAGGCTGAAAATAAACTAGCTGCCCTCTGAAGAGTAAATAGTGCTATCAGACACTGGCTCTGTGGAGAATTAGACCTAGAAAGAGGATAAGTATAGTAGCACATACTCAAAAAGAACCCAATGAATCCCAAAGCCCTATACTGCCAGGGTTAATCTGCTGGGAGCACTTTCTATTAAATATAGAAGTCAGTTTTCCATCTCACAGGTCCGTTATAAATAAATACTCCTTTTTTTAGGAGAACCTGGCATGGCCCCAAATGAACCTGATCAGTCTCTGGTGCAGAGCTGTGGCAGGCAACTGTAAGCCTGTTTCCCATGTTGCAAGAACACTGCAGCTCAAACAAGGGATGTGAGCTTTCCCCTCACTCCTATCTTCCTGCAAGTGATGTGCCAAGCTGCAAGCAGGGCTGCTGAGCTGTGTTGGGCCTGCAGGGACTGCTTCTGTGCAGGAAATTAGCACTGATGGGGGAAGGAAAGAGAAGGATATCGGTGTGTGATGTGTAGGAGAAGAAGTCACCACTGAAATAGAAGTGGAAGTGCTGGAAAAAAGTTGTTGCTGGAGGTTTTCATAGTGAGGAGAATGTCAGATTTGGGCACACACAAACGAATGGTGCTGAGCAAGAGTCTGCAGGTCAGCAGGCTTGTCCCTGTGCTGCACAGGGGAGGAAAGGAGCACATGGTAATTGGTGGGGAGAAGTGAAAACCTGGGATTTGAAGCATCCTGTGGTTTGATGGAGATGGTCTGGATCCAAAAACTGCTTTTTTTGTGTGCCTAATGACAGCAGGAGCAGGATGTTGACATAACACTTTTTTTTTTTTTTTTTTTAAGTTTCAAAACACTATTTAACAAATAATCTATTTGAGGAAGCCTGTAAATTAGATGGAAGGCATCACAGTATTGTTCTATTATTCATACACTAGTAATATGCCTTCCTTATTACCCAACTCACAGATTCTGCTCTTAAGCAGTAATCCATAACAATACAGCAATAGTGATGTGTTGCTCTCTGGGTGACCAAGGGCTGGCTGAGCAAAGACTGCAGTATTTGAGGGTGCTGTCAGGGTGACCATCCCTGCCTGGAGAAGTACAAACTGATCAGAGAAGAGGAAATGGTTTTAACTAATGGAGGAGAGATTTAGATTAGGTATCAAGGGGAAATTTTTCACTGGGGGAGGTGAGGTGCTGGCATGTTGCCAGAGAGGCTGTGGATGCTCCATCTCTGGAGATGTTGAAGGCCAGGTTGGATGGGGTCATGAGCAGCCTAACCTGGTGGTTGGCAACCAGCTCACAGCAGGGGGAGTAGCACTAAATCATCTTTAAGGTTCCTTCCAACCAAAGTCATTCTATGATTCTTCTATTAAGTCCGTCCCCAAATCCATGGAACTGGATTGAGTTTGGTGCCTCTCAAGGCTTCCTAAAGGCCCAAATACTGCCTTATGGGAGTTTTACACTGGGATGTTTGAGGATTAAAATGTGCTTGCGTAATAATTGTGCAGTTTGCATGCATGTTTAGAATGTGGTGAGACATGGTACGCGAAACCATACCTGCCTTCTTAGATAACAATGTTGAAAAGGTGCCCTTGAAAGCCTGTGGCTATAACTGTCCTTTTTAAATGCTGCTTCTTGGTAGCAAATGACTCTGCTTAATCCTCATAATCCCATTCAAGCCCCCTGTTTTCTGCTAAGACTTGTTGACTTGGCCAAGCCTGAGGCCATTTCTCATGGTGCTCTCTGGAACACCTGTCAAGCAGGGGCTGGACTGAGCCCAGCAACTCATTCCAGATGACACCACGCAATCCTTAGCTTCTAATGACTCCTAGCTATTGCTTCTCTGAATACAACTATAATTGGTAACCTCAGAGTGAAAGAGTTTCTTCATCCCTTGACTATTTTCCTCTGCCATTCAGACCCACCAAATCGGTTTGTGTGCATACTCCATTTTATCAAACAATGCTGCTTGGAGGTAAATCAACATTGTTTTTCTCCTATATCCACACAGCATCAAACCAGCCACTATGAAAGAAAATTGACTCTATTCCAGCTGAAACCAGGATAGGAATATTAGCTGCTATTTGCAGCAGCACGTGGCTAAGAAGTCAAATGCAACAGTTCAGAACACGGACTGGAAAAAAGCAAGAATGAAATGGTTGCCTGAGGAAATATCCTACCAAACCAGAGAGAGATTTCAACATGTTCATTTGTGAGTCACTCAAAATCTCTACAGCACAGCTGTGCCCTAAGGAATAGCCATCTAGATTTAATTCCTCTTAAGTAAGAGGCATTTTTCTGCAGGGAAGGGATGTGAGCTTTGTTCCTTTTTCTTGGGAGCAATGATAGGTCTCTAGATGTATTTAACAGTGCCCAACATTCTTTGGGACTGAGTGTTTTGAAGGATGGTTTATTGTAACAGCTACAAATAAAAAAGATTCAGTAAAAGGATTTCTGTCTTACTTTAAAAAAATCATTCCCAGCCAGAACTGAATGGTAGAAACAATGCTTCCATTACCTACTTGTAGAGCTGTTCCATCCTAGCAGGAAGATTTCCTACTGCCATCTCCTTTGTGCACAAGGCACAAGAAATCAGAGATGAGATGTACCAGTCACAGGACTGTCTTGCATCAAGTCACTTTGCATTCTACATGGTCTTGAATGGCTCTGCAGGTTGCCTTGAAGTAGTCACTATGAACCAAGCAAGACTGAGTACTGCCAGCTTTTGCCTTGTGTTCTCATGTACACTATAGGAAACTGATGTGTGCTTAGCACAAATACAGCTGTCTTGTTTCCTGGCATAGGTGCAATTATGCTATGGGTGATCATTCATCATAATATCCTATGTGTTTTCAAGGGTCAGGAAGAATGCTTCCTATTTAATACTTAAAATTGTTAGTTGAACATGGCGCATGTGCTGTCACCATTAATAAATTTGAGTAGCTACCTCTTGGTAGCTAGGAACACCCCAACTTCTCTTTTTTTTCTCCCTCTTACTTTAGCTGTCAGTGGCAGTGAGAAATGGAGCGAGAATGAAAGTGAGAAATCCTGCAGGAGAAGAACAGTAAACCTCCAGGAGAGCAGGAAGAAAGTTGTGTTATCCATCAGCATTTAAGAGCTGATTAAGTATTGTAGGTCAGAATAATGCAGGAGACTCATGAAAGATGCCACACAGCATTTTAGTTAGGAAATCTCATGGGATGATATGCCAGCCTCTAGAGGTCTGGATCACTGGATTGATGGACAAAATCTTCTGCTGTCACAGAAAGGTTTGGTTTTGTCTGGATTCAGTGCTGCTGGCCAGTATTGAGCTCCATTCAGTAGCAGACTAGAAAGATGTTGGTTAATTGGGGTTAGATTGAGGAGAGGCATGTGAGTAAATGGAAGCTTATCTGCCTGCCTAATGGTGAGAGACACAAGAGAAGTGCTAGTTTGAAAGTGAGCTTGGGTAGTCATAAGGATATAAGTACATCACTGAGCTGGAAGTTGAAGGCAGACAAATTCAGCCTCATAAAGAAGTGCACAGTGGCTGATTCTTCTGCTACTGCCTGTTTTAATGTAGGGTGAGTGCTTTTGCAACAAAAATGCTGCCGTTCAACCCAAAGGTGCACTGTGTCCTTTGAATCACATTGGACATTGTTCCCTTCTGGCCTTGCAAGGGATCAGCCAAAAATGAACTGAAAGCACTGGGTTCCAGCCTGGGATCTGAGCTGCATGTGATGTTTGGGTTCAAATATAGTATGCAATGACTGCATTGTAGTTTGTAATTTTTCTTTTGGTTTTGTCTCAGGACGCTATCTGTGAGGGGGGGAAAAAAAAAAGTTTTGCTTCTTCTCTGGCTCAGGCAATTGCCCTCCTCTTAAAGATGAGATGACACGTGATCTATTTCCTCTTTCCAAGCATCTCTTCTGGGGCACGAGGTGCATCTTTCCTGCAGCGTCATGTGGAGCTGCACAGCTAATTCAGCCTGGGGAAACTATTGGGCAACAGAGGGCTTTGGAAAGGATGAATTCAGTGATACGTGTTTCTGGTTCTCATGCTGTACTGCTTGTGACAGCTGAGAAAGCCAAGCAATGTAAACATGCCCAGAGGTGGAAAACATCCCCCTGCTCTCCTTTGCCATTCTGTAGTAGGAGTTCCCATTTAGTGTTATCAGCTTCCACAGTAAGGGCTGTTTGTGAGAACAGCCACGTGTGCAGAGAGCCTGTGTGTATGTCCTTGGAATGAGGCAGCAGGATCCCATCCCTGACTCTCACTGGCATCTTCTGTTGTGTGCAGGCACTGGCACCACAAAATGTCAGGTCTCAAAATGGAAATGGGCCGACATTGTCTAGGACCTATTCCAGGAAATGCCTCTTGGATAGAAGCGCTCTCTTGCTGCTCCTTCGCCATGACCGTGTGAGGAGAAGTATCTAAAATAGGTCATTGTTATGCATGGAGAGAGCCCTGCTCCCCAGGCTCCCTCGGTTTCCAACAAAACAGGCTTTGGAGGTAAGTTAGCTGAAAAGAGGCTGATTCATTAGCAGCAAGGGAAATCGGAGCACTGGAGAGGTGCCCAGCTGCCCAGAGGGATTTTCGTAGTGACATGCTTCTCCAGTCTTAACAGACGAGCTGAGTGATACACACGCAGGCTTGAACTATATCACAATCACATGCTTGCTGGGCTCGTTTCTTATCTCATGTGTTTCTCTGGAGAGTATCAGTTGTTCCAGTCCCTCACAGGGCTTAAAAATTTAAGGGAAAGAGTCACAGAGAGGTATCTTCTACTGTGAGAAAATTCTCTATCTGTTTTCTTTCCCAAATTAGGTCACCTTGTAAGGCAGCTCTGGACAGAGTTTGTCCCTGCGGTTACAGAGGCTGTAAATAACACGTGTGTTACAACATGTTTGACAGGATTTGGTTGCGCCATCCTTAGTCTATCTGGATATCATATCCTCAATTAATAAGCAATTAATTTGATCTGCTGAAAAACCCCAACTGTCACCCTCCTGTCCAGAATGAGATCATTTTCAGCATTTATTCGCTTGCAGAGGGAACGAAGCCAATGCGTTCTGGCTCTGTTGCGGAGAGTAGGCTTGTGCATGGAGATAAACACTCCCCTTTGTTGTATCACCTTAAGCACAAGTAGGGGAATTCAGACTTTTAGGGGCATCTTTTGCCTTTCTGTCGGTGTTTCAGGTGGAGGTGCCAATCAGTGCCAGTGATGAGACCAGACGCGTCCATAAGGTAGGAAATGGGAACCCGCAAATTGCTCTCAGAGAGGCTGAGCAGCTGTTGGACTGTGGAGGTCTCTGGCCCTTCCTGACCTGGGCCATTGACCTACAAGTGAAAAGCGTGAAATCTCCGTGCCAGCAGAGCGGTGAGTTCTCATTCCACGTTCAGTTGCTGCCATCTGATGGCAGATTGGGAGTAAAAGGGCCTCGTGCAATATGAATGTCTTGTCCAGAGAAGGGCAATAGAGCTGTGAGGAATCTGGAACACAAGTCTTATGGGATGGGGCTGAGAGAACTGGGATAGTTTGGTCTGGAGAAGAGGAGGCTCAGAGGAGACCTTATTACCCTCTGCAACTGCTTGAAAGGAGGCTGTGGTGAGGTGGGGGTCAGACTGCTGCTGGGGAACAGTTGATAGGATGGGAGGCAATGGCCTCAAGTTGCTACAGGGGAGGTTCAGATTGGATATTAGGAACAATTTCTTCTCAGAAAGAGTGGTGATACACTCGCACTGCTGCACAGGGAGTGCTGGAGTCACCATCCCTGGAGGTGTTCAAGAGCTCTGGATATGTGGCACTGAGGGATGTGGTCAGTGGGGGTGGGTTGGGCTCTGCCCGTTTCTCTCTGCCCATACACTTCCAAATGATACTTCAAGCCCTAATACCTCACATTGTCTTACAAGAGAGCAAAGTTAGATTTTGAATATTTCTTCCTGCATCCTTGCACTGCAGCTGTCAGGTATCCATGAGCATGGTCATGATGGGTCTGCAGCCCAGGGAGATGTGGAGCAGCTACCAGCAGCTTTAGTGCAGCCCAGTGGTGGCAAGAGCACTTGCACAGCCTCACAGTTACCAGGTACGTGACTGGGGGTTAACTGCAATCTCTGGACAGAATAATGGAAAGAGCTGTAGAATTCCCCTCTGCTTGGCTGAAGGATTTGCTGTCAGAAATTAAGTCCAGGAGCGAGGCGATATGGAAGAGTGGAAGGAAACCTATTTTTTTATTCTTTTTCTTTACAGAGGGAAGGTCTTTGTTTCTCTCCACAATGCTTACAGGAAGGAATGCAATGAATCCCCTTGTGCTTTGGCATTGCTGTTTCTTCCTGCACCTTTATGGGAGAACATAATAGCACACATAAACACAGGTGAGTGGGGAAGGAAATTATTTAAGCATGAAATTGCTCAGCTTTGTGCTGCTGAGCATTTCCCAAACAGCAGTGAGCAGCTGAGCTGTCCTATCTGGAAGCTCAGGGGCTCCCAGGTCACGGAGGCTCTGTTTGCAATCAAGGTCCAGCAGCCGTTCCCTTGCGTCAAAGGCGGGGACATATCTAAACAGTGCTGCTGGGCTTCGGGGAAAGCGTGATGTTCTTAGAGATATACCCAGGTGGTACACTGGGAACTGGGGACAGGACGTGGTTGTGTCTCCTCTTGTGCCTGGGACAGGGGCTGACACCGTGCTGGGAGCTCCTGTGGTTGGACTCGGGTGGGAGATCCCTCATGGCATCCCATCACCAGCATGCCCATGTCTGTCACTTCCCAGGAGGCATCCTGCTTGCTCTGTAGATATTTTTCTTGAAGCTCAGTGGTAAAGTGATAGCAGAATACATCTTACAGTTCTAAAAATGGCTTGGCAATCTTGTGGAGTTTAAATCCGTGTCCCTTCCTCTCTTATTTCCCATTGGAAAACGCTGTCTTCTGACCACTCTCAAGGCTGCAAAAGGAAGACGCAAAATTATACCAAGTGAGCTGAAATTTAAGCCTCGTGGTTACAGCAGTGCCGTTTGCCCTGTGATGCACCCAGCAGCTGTGGGGTTTCGTTACTGTCACTTACAAAAGCATTCAGCCCCCATTGGTGTGTCCTGATTGAGCCACGGGCCCGGGGCACCGCTTTGTCATTCGGAGCTCTTTAGAGCAGTTTGGCATCCAATGGACTTCAGCAGGATATAGTGTTGCTGTGATACTGAGGTATGATTTAATATCCTCAATTGTTCTGGAAATACGAGCTGCATGATTCACGAGACATGCATGAGTACGGTTCCTTCAGCGCTTAATGGGATTTATGTGCTTGAGTGTGATGGATGCTGCCATCACAGTGCTGACATTGATTTGGTATGGGAGGGGGGTGAAACCAATTCAGCGGGCGTTTTGCTGTTGATTGCACGGGAGGAAGGCTTTTGCACAGGGAACTTGAAACGAGCCCTTAAATGCCAGAACAAGGGTGGAAAAAAGATGGAAAATAAATACCGTTTGTTCTCAACTTGCTGTTTCACCTTTCCTGCTGCCATCAGCCACGGGGCCAGGGGGCAGCAGGACCCTTCCTGGATCCCCGGGCTTTTCCCTGCAGGGCTCGTTTCTCGAGCGTGTCTGCGAGCTCTTCAGATACAGTCCCAACCCTGCGCCTGCCGGGAACGGGAAGGGCCGTGACAATGCCGATGACGGAGCGCTCGCAGCCGCTGCCCGCCCGCACGCCGCGCCCCCGGTGCGTGCCCAGCTCTGGGGCCGGCCCGGCGGCTGCCACTCACCGCTCCGCACCGCCCATGCCGTCGAGCCGTCGGGGGCCGGGCTCGAACCCGCGGCCCCGCGCAGGGCGGGCTCCGAGCCGCGCCCCGGCTGTGGCGGGCGGTCCTTCTGCGCCCGCGGGCAGAGCCCGGGGAGGGCTCCGAGCCGGTAAGCGCCGCAGGGTTGAGGGGGAGGACGCGGGGCGGATTCCGTCCTGGAGATGGGGATTAAGGTTGTCCATCGTCCTCCCCCCCCACCCCCCTCCTTCTCCTCCGCCCAGCTGTGTCTGGGGCCTCCCCAGATGTTGAGCAGGAAGGGGATGGATTGCAGTGGGGAAGAGCTGAGGTTGGGCATCGGGCGCGTCCTGCGAATGGGAGCAGCGGAGAGCAGCAGGCAGCCCTTAGCCTGGGCGGGTGATGGGAGAAGTGATGGGGAAAGATGTGGAGCAGGCAAGGGTAGCTGAGTTATAGCAAGAAATGAGGTATAAGGGTAGGAAAAGGGAGGCTGAAAATGATTTGGCAAGTTTATATTTTTTTAGAGGATGCTGTGGAGTCTGGGCGGGTTGTGTGTAGGTAGGTGAGTCTCATAGTACAGGCATGTATGTAAGAAAAAAAACGGTGCAAGAGGGAACAAAAGTATTCAGATTGGACAGAAGATAGAAGAATTAGCCTGATAGGACAAGGGAAACTTGTTTCAAACTAAAAGGAGGGAGGTTTAGATTGGGTATGAAAGTTTTTTGCAATATGGGCAGTGAGGCACTGGCACAGGCTGCCCAGAGAGGTGGTTGGGTGTTCCATCTCTGCAGACAGCCGAGGTCAGGCTGGATGGGCTCTGAGCACGTGATGGAGCTGTGAGTGTCCCTGTTCATTGCAGGGGAGCTGGACTAGCTTTTACGGGTCCCTTCCAGCTCAAACAATTCCGTAATTCTAACCTATTATTGAGGAGTGATTGGCAGGTAGCTGTGTTACACTGTGTGGATTATACCCTTTTCTGTACTGCGGGATGATCAGGATGTGATGTTCTCCAACATTATTGCTAGAAATCAGACTTGGGTTCTGTTGAGCCCCTTGGTCCTCATCATCCCCAGCATGAGATCTGGTGGGCCCAGAACACCCGCAGCACCCTTCACAGCCTTATGGGTATTCCCGGCATGGGAGGCAGGATGCCCAACGCTCTCTGGTGTGAGCACAGGCCTGGGAAGAGAGATGTGGTTATAGGAGGAGAGATTGGAGAGGAATGAAATAGTGACAGGACAAGGGGAAATGGTTTAGGTTAGATGTTGGGGAAAATTTTTCACTCAGAGGATGATGAAGTACTGGAAGATGTTGCCCAGAGAAGCTGTGGAAGCACCATCCCTGGAGGTATTCAAGGCCAGGCTGGATGGGGCCTTGGGTAGCCTAATCCCCCAGGTGGGAACCAGTCCACGGCAGGGGGTTGAAACAAGATGGTCTTTGAGGTCCTTTTCTAGGTTTGGTTTGAAGGTAAAAATAAGTGCTAGCATCTGAGTCATTGAGCATCTAGGGTGTTGGGAGTAGGTGTGATTTGCCTTGAAGCTAGTGGACTGGGTAAAATACCGGGGGTTTCCAGTGCCTGATTCATCCTGTTCCTTCTTTCATCATCTCATGGGTTCTGACTTTGTTTTCCAGAAAAATTCCTTGATTCGAGAAAGGCACCATGAAAGGTGAGGAAGCTCGACAGAGGAAAAAAGAGGGCAGAACCAGGAATGGAGAGCGCCCCAGGCACAAAGCAAAGGGCAAGGGTAAACACAGAGAGAGCCGGCTTGGCAGCCAGGAAGCAGAGGATGTCTCTCTGCCTGCCCAGCAGAAGCTGTTGGCTGAGGAGAAAGCGTCCATGGCAAAATCACGGGAAGAGTCAGCCGGGGCAATCTGCCTGCAGGTGCTGCTGCCTTACCTCCTGGCTGGGCTTGGCATGGTCCTGGCAGGCATGGTGTTGGATTATGTTCAGGTAAGGGATGGAAGCTGATTTGGTGCACCTGGCATGGGGCAGGTAGGGGATTTGCTCTGGAGATAGTAAGTGAAGACTGTGTGACTGTTAGGAGCAGACCTTGCCTCCCATGGCAAAGCAGTGCAGAGCTTTATAACAGCAATGAACACTGGATTATAGACAATTTACAACTGCAGCTAATACCTAGATTATAAATTGTCTTTGTGCTGTAGGTGATTCTGAGTGCTGCATGCCTTTTGCTAACACGTGTTATCTAACCAGTGAGCTGCTGGGTCAGACTGCCCTGAGCTATGAAACGCAGTGATACTGAAACTGCTGTGCTTGTACTGACAACTTTCACAAATCTGGAGCAGTGCTCTTTTGCTATTAGCCCAGGGCTGATCTCCCTAAGCTAGAAAAGTTGTAGAGGCTTAAGGATGGTGACACAGTGCCCTCAACTGACCTTAACGTGTGCTCAATAGCCTGCAGACTTCGACTCCAGAGAACACCAGGGCAAGTTGAGAACCAAGCGGAGACCTTTGGTCTCCTTAAACAAAGTAGGCATGGTGGTGATGGGTTAATGTTTGGACTAGATGATCTTAGTAAGTCTTTTCCAACCTTAGTGATTGTACGACTATCAGTCTATGACTGTTCTGAGAATTTTGAGCCTCGAGCAGCTGTTTGTCTTGCGCAGGTCTGTGACTTTCGTTTTTACTTTCCAGAGTGGTTGGACTCGCTCATTCCTTGTGGATTTTTGACATTAAATACACGTTCCCTCCCATTGTGAGACTGCAGTGAGAAACTGGAGATGGATTTATGTTTTCTTCCTTTAGAGTGATTTTGTTGTTTTTTTTTTTCCTTAGGAAGAGCTGCACCACTAATTTAAACAGAATGTGAAACAAACCTCTTATTCCTCTGAAACCGCAGAAATCTGGTTTCTGGTTTATGCAAATAAAGAGCTCACAAGGAAGCTTCGTATCAGTTCTTAGAGCTTGGGAAATCAAACCATGCAACATCACATTAGAAAAATAGGCCTTTGGCAGTTAGCACAGTGACTTTCCATGGATAAGTACGGACTTGGATGTGTCTCATCAGGGAATCAAAGCCTTTTCTGTGCCTTTTTTTTTTTTTCTTCTCCACCACCACCACAGCATATGGAGACATGGGACAGGATGAGGTCCCCACCAATGAGACTGTTTCTGCTTTGGCTGCTCTGAAGCAATGCTCCTGTTGGCTGGTTCCTCAAGGTAGGGCCGGTGAGGTATTTGTGTGCAGAGAAAGGCAGCAGAGCACATCCCCAGGGTTTGCTATGAAGTGTGGTACAGCCACAAGGAGCACTTTTTCCCCAGCTGGTTGTAATCTCTTCCCAGCTGCTTTGCAGCACACTTCTCAGGCACTGCGCATCTCTTTGCGGGCAAATACATCGCATCTCCTTGCCAGGAAAATGTGATACATCTCCTTCCTGGCAATAATGGCATGGGACTTTAGCAGAGGTTCCTTAAAAGCATAGTGAAATGATGCAGTGTACAGGCACAGGTCACCTGAACCAATTACCTGTCTGTGTGCTGATTCATCGGTCGAAGGCTTTTTATGGTGCTTGCTTAGAAACAGAGAGCCGAAGCGTGATAAACTCATAAACCCTGCCATATTGAAGCTTTGGAACAGGTTGTGGTTTTTAATGTCGTTTGAGTCATTTGGTCTCATTGATATTTCCTTTGAATTAGCGTTGCTGCCTGTCAGCCAATCCAGTTGGCACATATGGTGACATAAGTTATGTGTGTTATCAGACCTTTGTAAAGCCGTGGCTGCTGCCCAGAGTTTGTTCTTTATTCTTCACTTCCTCAAAGTCTCCAGTTTCTAACCAGATCTGAGCTTTCTTGCCTTTGCTTCCAAGTTCCTGGCTGGCATAAAGGGATCAGGTCACATGTGGTTGCTACCGGACTTTTATTAACCTCCCTCTTCCAGCTATTGTGGACTTTTTTCAGTTAGATTAGCTGAAGTATACTCCCTGTGTTAGCTTTCAGCTCACCAGACTATGGTTAGGTGGAAGAGGTGCACACACTTGCCAAGCTAGCGAGGTGTGGGGAAGTCTTCTGGGGCTGTCTCAAAATCCTACCAGTTTCCATTTGTGGCTTCTGTTTCCCACCCTGCTGTGCAGAGATGTGCTGTGCCATCCCAGCCCATAGGCTTGGTGCATTGGTTTGTCGTGACAAACCAGAAGAAACATGCCATCCCAGTGGCTGAGGGTATCCTTAGTTCCCTGTTTATCTACAAGGCAGGAGTATGCTTTGCTCTGTCCAACCCTGCTAATGCACTTAGCTCTGGGGACCCAGGCATGGGGCAGAGTCCATGACTCATTGATCTTTTACATCTCTTTGCAGAGCATCAGGGAAGGGGATAATTAACACAAAATGTGTCAGTAAGGTGGTGCAATTTAAACATTGAATTTGAACTGGCCTGAGAAACTTGATCATGAACATATGCTTTCACTTATTTGCTTTCAGTAGGGCATGGCTGGGTTTGAACCCACACTTGAATAGTGAAAAAGCTCAGTTGCCATTCTGTTAAACTCATCTGTACCCTTACATTCTAAGTTTTTTGACTTTGTGATCCAGTTAGTTTGCCCAAATTAATTATTAGAAAGGAGCACCAACAGTGCACCCTGACTTCTTCCCCTCATGCTTGACTTTGAGTTGCAGCATTCGCTTCAGTTGTCACTGAGCAGGATACAAATTCCTTAGCCATACGTGGCCGTGGTGCAGCTCTGGTGCTTGGGCTTTCCAGCTGTATGACCACAGAGGCTATGGGATGAGACCCCCTCACTCAATGACAATATCTTCCTGGGAGCATGCAGAACAGGGGTGTTGTGCTGTAGGAAGGGAAGAGAGACCTGCTCACAGCATGCCCCGGAAACGCGCGCCCTTTCTCTGCCTTGCCTGTGGAGCAGTGAGATTACAGAGCTACCTTAAATAAGCTCTAGCTATGACTCTTATCTTGGCCTTTGCAAACTAGCAGAAAGTTGAAGTGATGACAGCAGATAAGGGTGTTCGCTTTTGAAGCTTATTGGCTGGTTCTCTGGATTTTTTTTTTTCTCCCTTGAAAGCCAGTCATTCAGAGGTACAGCTGGCACAGCACGATCGTTTCATCCTGCTGAGAGGCAGAGGGGACGAGGGGGGACAGGGTCTGGAAAGGCAGATCCCCTCTCCAGTCTGCTCAGCTGTGCCACTCGCCTGCGGATGGGACCTGCATGATGTTGTCAGCCCAGGAGAAGTGTGGACTGGTGTTTTCCTTGACCTTCCTTCACCTTGGCGGAGAGCAAAGCGGATCTGGTTGTTAACTCCCCACCTTTTCGGCACTGGGACAGTGAGAAAAGTTCAGCGTCGCTTGTGGTGGGAGTGAGGGAAGCAGGGACGGTTTGCAGTGGGTTTGTATATTAAGCTGTCGTATCAAAGGCGAGCCGTAGGCTGACAAGAAATGTAACCTGAGGAGAAAGGACACTGGTGCGTTTGAGCACACTGAAGGATTCTTGCATGACCTGTCACTCTTTCAGTGCTGTAGACTGAGCAGGTCTTACTGGTTTTTTACCGAGGTGGTGGGAGCTGAATGGGGTGTGGGCTCATTTCTATTCGTCCACAGACATCTCTACGATCTTCTTTTATCTTTTTTAATTCCCCCCTGGATATAACTTGGAGAAATAGTGGCCATCGAGTTTGCTGCCACCTGGGCTCAGCCCAGCTGAACCAATTTTGGAGGATACCTTCGCTGCAACCCCCGGGACGTGCTCCTAGGAGGAGGAGAAGATAAAACGGTTTGGCATTGTTGTTGGAGCTTGAGGAAAAACATTGCTTTTGACTCCAGAGCGAATGACCAGGAAGATCCATGTGATGTCTTGATCTCCCCCATTTGCCCTGCTGAGCATGGGGTAGCAGTGGCTGACCATGGTGGTCACCCAGTTAGAACTGGAGCTGTGCTTTCATGGCCAGAAACTGAGAGGTTTCACCTGCAAGCTAACCAGGTCAGCCAGTGGATTTCTCCCAGAGACGTCGTTCTCCATTGCCTCCCAGATTTTCGTGCCCTTCCTTCTGGCTGGCTTGGGCATGGTAGCTGCTGGGCTCTTGATGGATGTTGTCCAAGTAGGTACATGTGGTTAGGCAGCTTCAATAGAGAGGGGTGGGTAACCTTGAGTATTTGTGCTGGTTTGTTTTTAATGTGTATGGTCTTGGCAGCCAGTCAGCCCAGTAGGCTTGTTCTGTGCTAGAGGGATGCTGTCTGGGCTTCTACTAGGTCAGTCCATGGGCAACTTGTGAAGTGGGACAGTAGCATTCAGCTGGTCTGCTTTTAGGCTGGGTGCTCACTGACTGTGCCCAGCTAAACCCTACAGTGATGGCTGATCAGCCTGTAGCCAATGTCCCTGTTGGGTGATATCCTTTCCTGCAAAAGTGGTTGATATGAAGATCTAAGTCAGGGGTTGTTATTAACTACCTCACTTGTGGGCAAGTTTATGCTTCCAGTTCTTCGCAAATGTAATGTGATCTTTGGTCTAGGAGGTATTTAGATACTAGGATGACAGGCATGCCGGCGTGAAGAGATAAGCGTTGCCTGCAAACAGTGCTTCTTGGCCACGTTGTGAGATGGGTGTAAATTTGGGGCCGCTTACATTGACTTCCAAGGAGTTGTGCTGAACTTACATTGCTGTGCCCACAACCAGAATCCATCTCATCCATCTTTGTACCAGTGGCACAAATAGAAATGCAAAATCTGATCTACTTTAGGCATCTAATGCCAGCGGATTTACAAATCAAAAGGCTGGCAGAGCTTCCCAAGGATATATCCTGCAGTCTGAGTTCACTGGAGTACATTGGATTCTCTGGCATTAGTACCACAGCAGGAGCTAAATATGGACGTGGGGGTGTTTGGAAAGACAATACCTTGATGTTCTTTCTTGCACTGGAAGAAATGAAGTTGAATAAAGGAGAATATGAGGAATATCAAAGAAGGGTTAACTGGAGTGGCACAGCTGTTGCTATGCTGTGTTTGTCATCTCCACCTTGTTGTGCAGCGCTTAGGCACAGACCTGTCTTGCAGCATTACAGAAGTTCTCCAACTTCCCAACATGTTAATTGTTAGCAGTTATCTTTGGCCAGGTATCTCAGGGAAGGATAAAGATGTAGTACAAAGCTGCTCCATACCCTTGGCAGGTGAATAGGTCTTTGTTAAAAGAAATCCAATGCCCTTGTTGAGAAGTGTGCTCTGTTAAAGTTGTGACTGTATTCAAACTGATGGAAAACATAAGCCTTGTATTCCTACATTATACATCTTTTAAAATACCAGACAGCAATCTGCTTTGTGTATTTGCTTGCTAGACCCTTAGAAATGGGGTCATGCAGGAGGCACGATAATAGTAAGTGTATTTTTTTGGTGAAGGTGTTTCCAATTAAATAGAAGCCATCGGTCGATGGATTCAGCTCCCAGAGGAGGGAGCTAGTGCTCTAAGAGTCACAGCATCGCTCTGCAGATGGCAGTGAGTGCAGGAGTTTGTGATCTGCCTATTTTCCAGGGGATGATCTGATGGAGGGATGCTTTGCACTGTGTGCATTCACTGCAAAATATTCTTAGAAAACACCTTGTCTGTGAGCAAGCTCAAAGATGGTATCTCGTGCATACATGTGAGTTTGGTGCTGCCCTTGTTTTGTTACTGAGAGATAACGGTGGATCTATGCTGGGAGTCAGACTAGCTCCATTTGCAAACTAATGTTATAAGCAGTAGAGCCAAGTGGAAAACACTATCCGTGTCAAATCTTGCAGGAATTAAGCAATTTCTGTCAAATCAAGAGACACCAAAGCTTGGATCTGGGTCTCCCACACCATAACAAAACGGTGCCGAAAGCAATGGCCATTTGCTGTTTTCTCAGATGAGGAGTCTGGTTGAAGTTGGACAACCAGATTTCAAACCAGACAATCCAGGAGAAAGTTTCTATTTCATTCTCCCCTTTCACTGCCGTGGGACACGTCCAAGCTGAAGTCACAGGCATAAGACATCCCTATTCCCTGTTGATTAAAGCCCTCGCTTGTATTTTACAATCCAGGATTTTTTGCTGTTTTGTTTGCTTGTTCAGGGCAATGGCAAACCTATGAGCTTTTGTTGCTGCTGCTGTGAGAGGATGGGTGCCCCAGGAAAGGTAACAGCATAGCTGGGGCTGAGGGCAGCACAGGGACAGACCACTAGGATTACACTGTGCCACATCACTGCTCCTCCTGTCAGCCCTGCACAGGGATGGCATGTGGACCTGCTGCTCATCCTGCATTTCTGCAGTCTCTAACACAATGCAGTCCTGGCTACTGTGGTATAAATCATCATGAATCTGTCCTCAGGCACGTAGTGAGTCACTAATGAGACTAAAATGGAAACAATTAAACCAGCTTTTTTTTTTTTGTAATTAGTACAGTTATGCTTTTTTTTTATTAGTTGTTCAAAGCCTTTTAGTGTAACTATATGTGAGGTAGCATCCCAAAAAATCATACCTCAGATGCTAAGCCTTCTGTTGCGATGACTTGAGACAAGGAAAATTCATCATTAACACAAAGACTGGAGCTTACATTAATACAATGAAGTCGTGTTGCCTGAAAGTGACCCGTGCATAAAATACAAAGAGTTGAGTTTGTGTCTTTCTTACTTATGTATCTTTTTATGTGCAAAGTATACAACAGATGTCCACATGTTTGTGTATTTTAAGTGATTGGGCTTCTCTGCATTGTGGCTGTGAGCTGTTTGCTCTCCTTTCTTTCAAAAATGTCAAAAATGTGTTTAGATCTTTCTTTATTCCTGATGAGAGAGATAGGGGTGAGGGGAATTTGTGTCTTTAAGAGATGTCCACCCTTTCTCTCAGGTATTTAAGTACCATGTTAACAAATTCAAACCAAAGTGTCAGGTAAAGTATCTCTTGTTGTGTTGTCTGTTATTTACTTTTCACATTTTGAAATGCTACTTTCCAGGTCACCACTGCCAGGAAATGTGTATCTGTAACAATGTTCCCCTCTTATCTGCACCCCTGAGGGCTGTCTTGCACCACATGTTTGGGGCTGGCTCAGCCCCTCTTTCATTCCTATTGACTCGAAGGATGTTGTTAAGTGTTCCCAGCAGGCAGCCACACCATTGCTTCCCACAGCTTCCCCTGGCACAGTCCAAGCAAAACACTGCATGTCCTTATGCCCTGAGTACATTTCCCAACAGCCTGATGGGGGGAATGTGTTGACATCTGTTGGGTCTGTCCCATCTCCAGGGGTGGGAAGGGATGTGAAAAAGGTGAGCTGAGATCTGTTGTTGGCATTATTTGTCCTTTGGCATCAGAATTCAGTATCTTTGTATGAAACCAGCCAGTGACAAATCCAGAATAATGAATGGATGAAAGGATGTGATCTTTTGCATAATGTGTAGCTAAGCCACAGGATGACATAGGGGCTGGAGGGGTGGGATTAGATGAGTACCAGAAAGAGAAATCATAGAATTGAGGTTGGAAAGACCAAGATCATTGAGTGCAACCATCAGCCCTTCACCACCATGCCACTTGATCACAACACTCAATGCAGCAATCCTTCTAGTGCTTCTGATGGCACAGAAGCCCCCCCAGCTCAGGATGCTACAGCAGATCAGATGTTTTGTATGTCTGAATTTGACCGCTGTTGGAGATAAGGATAGGTCAGGTGGGTGTTCAGTCTAAATCAATGCAGCTGCCCTTTTTCTCTTGTATTTCTGTCTTAGATGTTGGGCTGGTTGGTTTTGCTTCATACTGAGCAGCTCTGTTCTGCAGTCCCATCCCAATGTGACCTTTGGCAACAGTGTGACTTTGCAGCGTTCTTGAATGCACAGGGAGTAAATGAACTCTACTGAAAGGCACTGCATGGTAGATGTGCTAGAGAAGATGTATGTTAATCAGAAGAATTTCTTAAGGTTTCCGATCATCTCTGGTGTTGCAGCTGATTCAGGAGTTTGTATAGTTCAGCTTCAGAGAAAGAATGATTATCCAATGGTTTGGGATTACAGGATATCTTAATTCAAAATCCTTTTTCCAGCTATGCTGAGAGTGTGCGTGTAACAGGAAGATTTAGGAACTGCCAGTGGAGAAGAGATGCAAAAAAGACTTTCACTCCCACCAGCGGCCTTAGATGCTTAGTGAGAGATTTGGTAAGGAAAGGCAGACGTGGCTTCTTGCCGTTAGATCATTTCCAGGTCTGTGTTTGTTCTCATGAATCTGGATAGCAACAGGCATTACTAGTGAATCTCATGTCAGTACGAAGGATGGAGGGCATGCTGTATTTTGTTTGGCTTGTGAACCTTCATTATTTTTCATGTTGTTCCTGGCTAATGTTATAAAGGCACTTTTTAAACGTGGGGCTTTCCAAAATCTGCTGCTTCCCCCACGAAGAAGTTTCCTACCCTGTCAGGAGACATGAGGGCTGTGCATGAGATCAGAAAGAACACTGAAAATTGCTTCTTTCACTTCCAGAATGCAATGTCTGCCCAGATGTGCAGAGCAGACACCTATAGGGCATGCAGTGAGATGGGAGCCCACTCCCCTTTGAAACAGCACCGAAGTTGTCTGTATAACTGAGGTTGTTTCTATCCCTTTCTCCCTTTCTAGCACTGGGAGGTGTTTCGGACAATTACAGAAGTTTTTATCCTGGTTCCTGCCTTGGTTGGCCTGAAGGGTAATCTTGAGATGACATTGGCATCCAGGCTCTCTACTGCTGTGAGTGCTCACAAGGTGGTGGGTGGTGGTGGCTGGGGAGGAAGAACAGTCATCAGGAGGTGCTGCTTTTATGTAACACATTGTGTATGAGACAAGCCAACGTTTGCAAAGTAGAAACCAGTGATGTTAAAATAATAATTTGCCCTCATTTTGTAAATGGAACATAGAATTTCTGTCTGCTTTGAAGGTGAATTAATCCCTGTGTGGCCAGTTGCTGATATCTGGATCCTTGTGACACATAAATGGGATAGAGCCAGAGATCCACCGTTGTCAGCTTTGGGATTTGGTTGCTTTTGTAGTGACCTGGACAGGATAAAACCACCTTCAGCAGCCACCTGTACCCCAGAGATGGGTTTTCAGAGTGTATCTCTTGACTCCTAGGCTAACACTGGACAGATGGATGATGCTCAGAAGCAGTGGAAAATGGCCACCTGCAATTTAGCCCTTATCCAGGTGAGTCACTAAAGCTGGAAGAGGAAGAAAGCCTTTTTTGATTGTTGTGTCATGGTCTGACAGCATCTGTTCCCATCAGTTCTGAGTCTGGAGCTGTTGATTTGGGGCAGATATTCTCAACAGAACCCAGTAGAGCCTGGGACTTGGCCTCCAATAAAACTCTGTATATCCCTGGAGCTTGTGATTCAGAGGCAAAACAGATCCAGACACGTGTTGCCTTTGTGGACAAACTGGAATATTGAAAAACCTCCTTTTGTAGGGAGAGCTGCGGCACAGTCCCTGTTTCACAGCAGCCCCTGGATAAAGCGTGTCGTTTCCAGGCAATGTTTGGGAGTCAGCCTCGGGCAGGAGGGGAGAGATGAGAGAAACGAGCTCTTTCTGCTTATTTCAATCCAGCAACCAGCCCAGAAGGTTTCACGTGGAAGGCCAGAGTGCTTGCAGCATGCGTCTGTGTGCTTTCCCTTATCTCCTTCCACAGCTTTCAGCTTGCTGGGAGTGCTGTGTTGATGAGGAGCCCATTTCTGTGCTGACCAGAGCTATTCCTCTGCTGATGGACTCGGTGTCCTTTGCTGAAGTGTTATCTGCCCTTTACAGTCCTGCACCGTTTTTCTCCAAACTTCGTCAGGATTCTTTCTGAGTGTAGCAGAGCCTCACAGGGATGCTGCTTAAATACACAGGCAATCAGCATTTCTGCAAGATTTTATGTGCCCTCCTGGCTGTGCAGAAACGCTGCGGTCACACAGAGGTGGGCAGCAGATACAGCTGATTGCTCACCAGTTGTCCTTTGGCCTCCAGGTCCAGGCCACGGTGGTGGGACTCCTGGCTGCTGTTGCTGCCGTCATCCTGGGAGCCATCTCCAAGGGCTCTGTAGAGCTGAGCCAGGCAGCTGTGCTGTGTGCCAGCAGTGTGACCACGGCCTTCATCGCTGCACTTTCTCTCGGTGAGTCATTTTGGTTTCTCACATCCAACATGGTGCGGAAAATCTGTCCCATCTGTCCCCCTGGCTCGGCTGCAATCTGTGTTCTATCTGGCATGGGGATGAGGTGTGTGTGGAGCATTAGTCCCATGCCCGTTGCTTTTAATTCTTCCGCACCCTGTCCTCGCTTCTCATCTCCTGGGATCTATTTGCTGGCTCTTGGCCTCCACAGCAGCAATGTTACCTGATAGGCACAAAACCACAATATGTGTATATAAATATGTACTGGCAAGTTGGGGATTGGGCTCTTCTGGTTAACAGCAATAGAACAAGAGGGAACGGCCTTAAGTTGCACTAGAAGAGGTTCAGGTTGGATATTACTTATCCAGAAGTATGGTGAGGTATTGGAACAGGCTGCCTAGGGAGTGATGGAGTCACTGTCCTGGAGGTGTTCAGGATCCGTGTGGACATGGCACTGAGGGATGTGGTTCAGTGGGCAATATTGGTGGTAGGAGGATGGTTGGACTGGATGATCTTGAAGGTCTTTTCCAACCTTAATGATTCTGTGGGCGGGTGAACTCACATGCACATGCTGTCTCAGTTTGGTTTTAGTGGCATGTTAGCCATCTGCACTGTGCTTTTCAGAGGGGGGATATGCTAATGCTGTGCACAAAGCTGAATATTGAGACAGTTTGCTAGCAAACAGCTCCAGACCATGCTCAGGATGGACAGCATAGGGTTGTGGCTGCCCCTGTGCCTCTGAACCTTGGCTGACCCTGCCTGTAGAGTGGGCTGGATGGGGAGGAGCTGCTCTGATCGTTGAAGATCAGCTCTGATCATTTTGAGGGTCTGCCATGTGAGGGCAGCATGACACTCTGAATGGAGGGAACTAGCAGGTTGGGTACCATGCGTTTTCCGAGGGAAAGGGACAAATAGAGCAAGTGCATGTGCTGGATAGGGAGTCAAAGGGTGATTGTAGTTGCTTTTAACGAGGAACACTGCATGAGGCAGTCGTTAAAAACAGCCAGCATTAGTCTGCACTCTGGACTTGGTCACAGTGTGGGTGTGTGTGATGGGAAGCTGGTGGGTCTGTGGCCAGGGAGGGATGGAAGCATTCAAGACCAGGTTGGATGAGGCCCTGGGCAGCCCGATCTGGGGGTGGAAACCAGCCCACGACAGGGGGTTGGAACTAAATGATCTTTAAGATCTTCTCCAACATAAGCCATTCTGTGCACCAGAGGCTCTGGGCTGTGAGGGCTCAGTCTGATGGCTGGACTGAAAGGCTGAGTCAGGCTTTTCATTAACTTAAGAAAGCTTGCTTCTCTTTGGTGGTGTGGTTGAAACTCTCCAAAATGATGGTCTAATATGGAAAATATATTTGTGCTGTGGAATCCTGAGCAGGAGATGGCACCAGGAGACTGCTGCGTGCCTGCTGTGTGCTTATCTGTGAGTCTGCTTTCTGCCTGGTCCTGCTTCAAGGCAGTAGAGATTAGGCTACTCAGGAGAGGAGCTGCTCATTTGGGCTGCCTGCTAGTATCTCCTTTGATCCCTGGAATTTGCCTGTGTGCCTGTGGGCCTTTGGTGAACTTCATAAGGGCAGAGTGATGCCCTTCAGACCGTTGAAAGCAAGAAGATGAATTCCTGGCTATAGCTGCACAGTACAACTATGGGCAATCTGCTGCTTGCTTTTTCCAAACCCCATGTCCCTCTGGGAGCCAGAATAGCAGTTCCAGGGTGAAAGACAGCAGGTTGCTCCCTCTGATGCCTGCTCTGTGTCTTTTCTAGGTCTGGTGATGATTGGCGTGATCATCGGAGCCAGGAAAGTTGGAATCAACCCGGACAACATCGCCACACCCATAGCAGCAAGCCTTGGAGACCTGATAACCCTTTCCCTGCTGGCAGGAATCAGCAGTACGCTCTTCAAGTACATAGGTACTGAGTCCTTGCTGAATTATTGGAGGGTACTCAGCCATTTCGTGTTTCAGAGTGAAGGTTCTTATGCCACGGGTGAGAAAATGACCACAAACGTTTTTTCAAGGCACTCTTTCAGTTGTGAACTGGAAGGCAGAGATGAAGAGACACAACTGGGAATTCTCAAAGATGTGACCAACATTTATTGTATTGCTTTCGAGCAGGAGGTTGACGTGTGTGACATTGACTTTTCCTGCATCTATCACAAGTCCAGCATAACTGCTTTCTGTGTGGCTTGTAGCAAGCCCTTCCTCACAAAGCTACTTCAGGGTCTTGGTATCTGTAAGAATATTTTCTTATCTTATGTGGAGAGTCATGGGTGAATGAGGTAATGCCATGTTGGATTTGGGGAGATCATGTCATTCTCCCAGGACTCTATAGGAGTTGTGGCTGTGAGGTTGGCTGTGCTGATATTTGGCAGAGGCTTGGGCACCTGTTGTTGCTGAAAAACTCAAAACGTGTTGCAGCTTGGTAATATGTGCTTGTAAAGTGCTCAGCTATTTACCGTGAGCATAACCTAGAAGAGGAACAGGAAAATAAAAAGATCCAGCAAGCTTGATACCATTTGAAATCTAAACTGTTGCTTCAGTCTCTGAGCAGAAGCAGCACAGCAGCTGTTCCCAGTTTGCATAACTCCTTCCATGTGCCACTGAGTGAGGGAGCACACATTGCAGGGAGAGGCCCATGGATCACTTCCACCCAGCTCTCCTTAAGCTTCAGAGGTGCACTTTTTTTATTAGGGTTTTTCCATGATGCCATCACACTGCCCTGTGAGGTTAATTTGTCTTTCCATCACTGTGCTTCTGATAATATCTCCCATGGAGCACATGGCAGAACAACACAATAACCTCTGTGGCTGTGACCAGGGAAGCGCCTCTGATGTTTTCAGAGTAGTTTAAATAGTTTCAGCCTCTTGATACGAGTAATACAGTGCACACAGACACCTGGCTGTTGAGAGCAGGAAGGGAGGCAGGTAGAAGGGAGGCAGCATTGTTGGCAGTTGAATAAATCCATTTCCCTCCCCAGTGTGTAGTAATTAATTGTTCCACACTATAAGAGTGGGGTAGGAGACCCAGCACAGCAGCTAAATGTCCTACAACCCATCCATCCTAAATGACTACAGGTGTGTAAGTGCACTGACAGGACAGCGGCCAGAAGTGGTTGCATTTCAGCGCTGACCAAAGCCACATTTAAAGAGCACATCTCTTTATGTAAGAGCCCTTGATCTGGGGAAAATATCATCAAATCAATGCTGCTCAGGTAGCCCAAGGCCCTGGCAGTGTCGTTTTGAAAAATGCACGCTTAGAGCCTGCAGTCTCCCAGATTACCTGCAAAGTCTGTGTTACAGCCTGCTGGCATTGGCCCCGGCACAGAGACCAGATGGAGAGCTTTGTTGAAGAAACATTTTTATATCAAAAGGTTTGGCATCATCCCCATTGCTTGAAGGTGTTTCTCATGCTTCTGAGTCATGTTTATTTTCTTTTAGTGCTGCACACACATTTATTTTTTAATTCATTTGCTTCTAAAGGTCACTCCAAGGTTATGGCCCTACTGAATGGAAAAAGCTCCTAATGAAAGCATATGTAAGCTAGAATGAAATAAACCCTGGACTTTAATTGGCTTATACATTCAAGAGAGCATTTGTCCCCATAAAGCAGGCCAGCTGCTTGCTGAGAGTGCTAGCTTATCACCAAAGGTATCTATTAGTTCTTGTTTTAGGTGAAGGCATGAGCTGTCTTAAATGTGGTACAGCTTGCACACAGGGGAGATCTCTCCTCGCCCTGCTGTTTGAATTGTACCCTGAAGCCAGAAAGCTTGTAACTTTTTGTCTTGCTTAGTTAGAGATGAGGTTGGAGACTTGCTCATCTTCAAACGTAGCTTGCTTTGAATCCTGCTGATTTTCAAATAACATCCTCTAGCAGTAGTTTCAGAGGTTAATTATGGATTTCTGTGGTGTAGTGAAGTGGTCATGTGGGGGGCATCTTAGTTCACGTGATTTTTCTGTTAACATTTCTCAGTCTGAGCCAGAGCCCTGCTGCCTTTCTTCCAGACTTTACTCAATACGATTTTGGCAACCTGTGAAGCCAGGAGTGTTTGATTCGAGATCTCTTTTCCTTGCCAGATATGAAATACCTTTCACCTCTGATCTGTGCTGTCTTCATTATCATGATCCCTCTGTGGGTTGCTATTGCCAAGCAAAGTCCTTCCCTTGCTGAAGTTTTGAAGTCTGGATGGCAGCCTGTCATCGTTGCAATGAGCATCAGCAGGTAAGGCAACAAACTGCTTCCCCAAACTCACATGAGTGGGCATGCTGCAGGGAGATCCCATGCTCATGTAGAAAGTCATAGAAAGGAAAACTGGAGGGAACAGCAGAAGGTTATTTATCCAGTGCTTCTCAGCCACTGTTGGCCCTCCAGCAGGCTGTTAGAATGGAGGTACAGAGCTCCCAGATGACTGTGAGTCATCAGTTTAAATTGCACTCATGCATTCACACATCATGTGTTCCAGCCAGGAAACCTAAAAGCTTGATGATGACCATCGCAAACAGTCAGACTTCAGCCTCATCTTTATCCAGCTGTAAATGAAGACTGGTTCATTCCCCCCACGCTACATCATTCAGACCCAGCTGAGATCTGAGATGGTTTTAAAACCCTGCTAAGATCAGTAAGAGGTTTAGCAGAAGTTTGGCATGGATGATAAAGCTTCCCTGGCTAGTATCGGTTTTGCTCAAGGAGAGGTTCCTGATCTCCTTATGCCATGAACAAAAAATGCAAGGCTATCTATCAGTAAAAACAGATGTAAAAGGAGTAAATATCTGCTATAGGGAATGTTCCAGCACTGGCAATGGGGAGGAAGCAGTAACTCACCTCTGTGTGCTGTTTTCACACCATAGCAATTGCCCTGGGGAAGAGACTGATCCACCTTCTTTGCCTGTCCTTTTTTAACAGCATTGGTGGGCTCATCTTGGACAAAACTGTAACTGACCCAAACTTTGAAGGCATGGCAGTTTTCACACCTGTGATTAATGGTAGGTTGGACATTATAAACATAAAATATATGCATGTTTTTATTCCTCCCTCTTCTTAAGGGTTATGCTATCCACTGTTGACCCTACACAGAGGTCTGTGTTCAAGTCCCTCTCCCATCACCAGTGGAAGTGAAGCTACTGGTCCCCATTACATCCCTACTTATTTGTATTTTGAATCGTCTCTGGTGCAAAATAGCAGGCAGGTCTGAAAAATGATAGAGCTGTTGAAAAGATTAACAGCATCTGATGGGTATCTGTGATAGCAGTGCTGACACCTTCACTTTCATAATATCATACCTGCTACGGATGTCACAATAAATCTATTTACTATGTCTCTCTCCACTCAGCAATTTGAGCTGTGCAATCATCGCTATTACAGGTTGTTGATAAAGATTAATATATTAAGATTATAGATGTGTGTGTATGTATACAAGATGATATATATAGATTATATATTTTGTATATATAAAAGTATATTTGGGGTGTATATTTATATTTGTATGAAGCTTCACAATTCTCTTACACAAACATGAATGCATAACTATAAACTACCAGGGGTCCTGGCCTCTCAGAGGATCCACTGGGTTGTTTTTCTGCCATTACAATATTTCTTGTAGACCCATTTCAGGGAGAACCCACGTTCCTAGGGAAGGCTTGGCCTCGTGCCACTGCCAAAGCACGGTGTCCTCTTGCAATGTCAGAGGGTGTCACCCAGCTGTCACCTTCTGGATCTGCATGAAGACAGACGCCTTGCTGACAATCTCTTTCCAGCATGGTTAGCCAAAGAGCTTGATTAAGAAAGTACGTCAACAGCAGTTCTGCTGAACAATGGCTGACCCAGACACCAGTGTGTGGGGTTGGGTGGACTGCTTGGCAGAGCTGCTCTCAGTTACGTGGTGCTCTGTGGTTTTTGTACAGGTAGTTCTGTGCTTTCCAGGTGTAGGGGAATCCTGCAAAGTGTATTTCAGAAAGCTCCCGTCCTTCAATTCCACTCAGGTCGATCTCACATTTAACAGTGGGGTATTTCCTTCTGCAAGGCAGGGAAATTGTGAGAGGCCTGTAGAATCTGGCTCACTGTTAATTTTCTTTGTCATTTCTACCCTGCACACACTCAGGGTAGTGGAGATTTGCTCCACAGATCATCAGCCCCCTATTTTCCACTGGAAAAATACATCAGCATTTTCACGTTTGCTGGAATTAATCAATCTGGAAGGAATTAATTGCCTTTTAATTACCTAACATATTTGGGCTCTGATTCATTCTCATATGATTTCTTCTCATTTGACAAGTGTGTCGGATGCCTTTAGACAGACACATAATCATTCTCCATGTTTGTTATCTTTTAAACAATAATGGTTCTCTGGCTGGTGACCATGAGTGGCAGCTGCCACTGCCTGCACTGCTTTCCCCAGGTGTTGCTCACAGACTGCATCAAACCAGGTGCAATTGCATCATCTTCAGAAACCACGTTGCATCTGCTGCTGGTGCTGGGAAGTCAGGGAAAATGTTTCCAATAAAGCATTTAGAAGGAGATGGTCACTGCAGCCTTCTTTACTTTCAAAAGCTGTTCCTGTCAGGTGAATAGCACAGCATCACCATGACAAGTGGGATCAGATTTTCCCCTTCTCTCACTGCTGTCCTCAGACAGTTTGTAAGTGAATGACACATCTTGGGCTAAGTTTGAGACTGGATTTCCTGCTGCAGTACAGGTGGCTTACAGGTTTACTGTTTTGTCCTCATAGGTGTTGGAGGGAATCTGGTCGCCATCCAGGCCAGCCGTATTTCCACATTCCTACATTTCTGGAGCATGCCTGGAGTTTTGCCATACAAGATGAGGCAGAATTGGCCCAATCCATGCACCACATTCTTTTCATCAGGTAGACCTTGAAACCTAGGTGTCCATGTCTCAAGGCCCGTCATCACAGATAGCTCCTTTATCCAGCCTGGTTGGAGAAGGACTAGGTGGGTTTCAAAGGCAGAACTCCCTTTCTCCCTTTCAGGGAAGGTCCTCAAATTGAAGAGCAACAGCTGTGCAGTGGGAGCTTGGAGAAAAAAAAAAAAAGCTTTTCTGTGTACTTAGAATCATGGAGTCATTAAGGTTGGAAAAGACTTCAAAGGTCATCAAGTCCAACCATTAATCCGTCAACCCATACTTGCTCCTTAACACGTAAGAAACTGCTCTTCAGGGAGCACTTAAAGTAATTGAAAAGGAGTCCCAGAAGGTTGTTTTACCCATGGCCAGCCTAGAGCCATCAAGTGTGGAAAGGGGAGTGAATAGAGCATAACTTTGCTGAAAATCAACAATTCCTCCATCTTCAGTAATGGATAAACATAAACATCAGCAAAAGTGGATTTCAGTCAGTTGTCCTTTCAGATTTCAGGTTCCCCTTGATTTTCCCTGCTAGGTTGGGAGTTATTGCTGGAGCAGACTAAAAACTGGGGGAAGTGGGCTGCAGCAAAGCAGAGCAGGATCAGTGGGAGGCAGAGAGCTGCTGAAGAGGAGTGAAAGATGCGAGTGAGAGGATCAGCATGGAGCATGTCTTTGGCACAGTTTTTAGTGACAGACAGAACTGCTGGGTTGATGCTGCAGATGCTCTAAATTGCTGCAAAGGCGTTAGCAATGTGTCTGGTGGGAGGGGACAGCCCCAACTCTGCCTATCAGCACTACATCAAGCAGCCGTGTTCTGTCCTCTCCCCACCACCTGCAGCCGCTGCGATCACTGTTTCTGTCTGTCCTCTGCAGAGGTGAATTCCAAGTCAGCCCGAGTCCTGTTCCTCCTGGTTGTCCCAGGGCACCTCGTGTTCCTCTACACCATCCACCTGCTGCAAGGAGGCCACACATCTCTGTCCTTCACCTTTGTGATGTTTTATCTGACTGCTGCTTTGTTGCAGGTAAGCCCCAAACTCTCATCCAAAAAAATACCACAAAAACAAAACATTCTTAGCTGGACAGGCTGACAGGCTGCTAGCAATGACCCCACTTCCATTCATTTTAGGCATAGCATCCTCTATCTTCTGTACATCCAGTAATACTTCACCCAGATTGCAAAGGTCTCATTTTCCAATAGGTGTGCAACTACCTTTAAGTGAGAGATTAGAGATGAGATGAGGAACAAATTACCATCATAAGCTGAGCTGCATTAAGCAGGGAAACATTGCGAGCAGGTACCTTTTGCTGTACGTTGTATCTTTTTAACCATATTCACTCCTTGAGTTTCTAAGCCCCAGTTATTCCTAGGCTGTGACTGGTCATCCCACTAAGGAGCAATTGGGAGGCTATGAGCCCCCGCCACCAGGTTTCCTCACTCATTTTGAAACCAGCTTTACAAACTGCAGTAAAGACACGGGGATCCCTTTGGACAGGGCCAAATATGTCAGTAGGGAAGGGAAGGCCCAGCCCTGGGAAGCTCATCTCTGAAAGCGAAGGTTCTGGGTCAGCAATGGACAGTTATCCAATTTGTTCTGCCTGTTCCCTTTCACTGTTTTCACTGCTCTGTAAACTTTGCCATCTCGTTCAGAAATGCATGTGCGTGTCACAGAGGCTCTGGTTTTGCTTGCCCTTTTAAATCAGTGATTCATTAGGTTGCAGGGCGAGGTAACTGGCTTCTTGCTTTGCCTTACAAACAGTTGTGTGTCCACGGGTAAATTCCTTGCATGTGTAAACAATCAGCTTTTCTTGACCTTTGCACAACCCTAAGCCCGGCACCACAGCTGTAGTTGCAAAGGAAAATATTTATTCTTTTCTTTATTCACTGAGGTAACTCCTCAACCAAAGCCAAGTGTGAAAATAGGCTGAATAAATGACAGAGTAAAGAGCAGAATCCCAGCAACGCCGCTGACCCAGGAAGACTCCCAGGGAGTCCAGAATGTGCTCAGCCTGGTTCATTCTTTCTCTCCATTAGAATTTATAAATGCAACCAGAAAGAATGAGGGGGGGAAGTTTGGGTCAACTGGAGGAAGCCCAGAGAGAAACATCAGAGGCCCAGAAAATATGACCTTAGAATTGAATGGAGTGGGGTTAGCTGGTCTAAGGAAGAGAGGCTTGGGAAAAACCTGGTAACAGCATTTGTTTAAACTGCTGAGTTTCTGTAGGAAGAGACAGATTAATGTTTTCTCTATGGTCACTAGGAACGAAACATGGCATTGTGGGTTTCAAATGGAAGGAGGACTATATAACACCCTTTAGTTTTTATCCAGCTTTAGTTTCTGTGATTCTGCTTATTTAATTTGCACCCTCTGTCTCTCCTGCCACCTTTCCCTTAGAACTGCCATCTCTGCCTTTGGTTCCTATTCGGTTGTGGTCTCCTATGGAGGGACCACAGAAGCAGAGAGCAAACTCTCTCTCTCCTGTCTTAATTCAATTAACTAGACAGTCTTTAATCTTTAAGAGAAGTATTTTTTTTTCCTCCATCTGTTTATCAGAATCAGGAGCTAAATAGGAATTAAAAGAAATCACAGCAAAGATTTTGAAATTGTTGAGATGAAAAATAGAAATGTTTTTCTCTTTTTAACGTGTCAGTGCTGCTTGGAATAACTTTGATGTAAAAACTGCCTCAAACTCCCGTTGTCTACTGAGATTAGGCAAAACAAAGTAGATGAGATCTGAATTTCTAATGGGGAAAAAAAAAAAAAGGAAGATGAGGAGAAAAGAATCTGGCCACAAACTTACACTTTGAGTTTGCATGCGTATTTGCAGCAGTCCTGTTCCTGCTGGATTGAATAGGAGCATTCATGGTATGGGAAGTGGGAGTTGAGAGATGCTTTTGGTGTTGACAGTCTTCTGTTTTTGGCCCATGCGGATGAACAGTTGACTTGTGGTCCTTGCACCAGGACAGCTGGTGCCCAAGGGCCATGCAGTGCCCAGGGGCATGGGCCAGTAGGGTTTGCAGGGATGCAAAAGCCAACTATACCCATATGATGCAACTCCATCCTGCAGAGAAACACTGATCCTCTGATGAGGTGGAGACATCTTAGAGATGCTCATTAGCTCTGGCACATTGGCTGTGGTCGTGTCATTTTGACCAAGGCCACAACATTTTGCCAGTGAGCTGATGGAGGCTGTGCATTGTTTTCTTGTTACTCACAGTAATGCCTGTGTTGCCTCTTCAGGTGGGAATCCTGCTCTACGTGGCCGAGCTCATTGTGCGCTTGATGTGGAGGAAGGCTTTGGATCCTGATAATTTCTCCATCCCCTACCTCACTGCCCTGGGGGATCTCCTGGGCACTGGATTCCTTGCTGTCTGTTTCCGTCTGGTTTGGCTCATTCACGGTGCAGACATGAACCTGGGCAACTGAAGGACTGTGTGCTGCTCCATGTTACTGATTCGACACGGCACAATTCTCTGGGACATTGGAGGCTGGGTTGGACCCCACTGCCCTGCCTCTCCTCCCCATCGTGCCTTAAGCTGGGCTTGCTTATCCAGAGGAGTCAGCACCCCCAGACTTTGTACCATTGCACGTGAGCAAGCTGGTTTTAAGCAGCACCCACTGCTCACACCAGCACCCAGCCAGTGCAGCATTAAGGAGAATTTGGTGCCATATAGTGATGAGCATTTTGATTGGCTTCAGTCCCCAGCACCAAAACAGCCTGCAAGGCCCCTTTTAAGCCTGCTGAATTGGGTGCATCTGATCCTGTGAGTCCATGTCACATCTCCGTCCAAATTTCATTCACAGTCCAAATAGTTCATTCACCCTTTTTCTCTCCCTGGAGGAGGAGAGCATCCTGGTGTTTAAACTTTTCCCTTCTTTATCACTCAGACGTATGGGCTTTGAGCCCATGGGAGGGATACAGAGACAGCACCTACCTGTGCAGCACCATTGCTGCTGTCTGACCAGCTCGACTGATTGTGTTTTGGGAGCAGGAGCTTTGGGTTTGTACGGTTTATGAAATGTCCATTAATTAAAATGTTTATTAGTTAAAATGTTTATAGAAATGCGCACACACACAAATAAAGTGGTTTAAAAAATGCCATGTAGTGGATTTAGGGCTGTTTTTACCTTGCTGTGGCTCTTTGTAGTTGAGACTTGGCAGGTGGAACTTTCAGTATCTAAAAGGGAGCTATAAGAAAAAAGGGGGCAGACTCTTTAGCAGGGTCTGATAGGACAAGGTAAATGGTTTCAGACTAAATGAGGGGACGTTTAGATGGATATAAGAAAAAGTCTTTTGCAGTGAGGCACTGACACAGTGGTGGATGTCCCATCCATGGAGATGCTCAAGATCAGACTGGAGGGGCTCTGAGCACCTGATAGAGCTGTAGGTGTCCATACGCATTGCAGGGATTTGACCAGATGGTCTTCAAAGGTCCCTTCCAACTCCAATGGTTGTATGACTCTATGAATTTCTTGTTTGCTGCTATCTCTTTCAGTCAGTGTTGGACAACACAATTCTAATAGGACTTCAGCAAAATTGGTGTTTCCTAACCAACGATGGACTTTGGCAGCCCATGTTTCAGGTTAGAATTAAAGGTTATTCTCTCTCTACCCTCGCCATCCATCCTTTTCACAATGAATTTGGGATCTGTGTGTGTGTATAAGGATGGGAATTTGGCTAAGGACTCTGCATCCTCACCGCAGGGTGTCTATTGTGTGTTCCCAGCAATGTTCTGCGGTGGCCCATGGGGCTGAGGGCAGTCAATTCTCACTGAAATTGAAGCAGCAATAGCTTCTTCCAAGATGCTTAGGAGTTGGGAGTTGACAATGTGGATCAAACTCTGCTGGACTTTGCCTATAATACTAGCCTGCATTTGTGTGTTTTGGAGCAAGGAAATGAGGAGGTCAAGGCCCCTTGTCTTGCCTAAGGCCCTGCCAGCTCTTCAGTACTTGGGATTGCTAAGCTAGGTGACTGCTGGATGTGGGTGTTCCTTTGCTCCTGCTGCAGGGCTAGGGTCTTGCACAGGAGTGACCTCAGTGCTGGGAGACTCAGCATGGAGAGAAGCACTCTCTGGGCAAGAATAAGCTGTTACCTTTCCCAGTCTCCTGAAGGGTAAATAACCCCACACCAACTGAGCTGGGGGATGTGTTTGCAGCAACTCTGTGGCAGGGAAGTGTCAGAGTTTGAGGCATCCTCTCTCCCTGTCTCTCTCCCCACCACCTGTCAGCCCCAAGCACACAGCTGCACTGAGTGGCTGGGGGGGGCTCACAGGGGTAGCACAGAAAGCATCTGATTGCCAATCTCACTCTGAGAGAGCTGCACTAAGAGATACGTATTTTAGTAACTTGAGCTTAGCACTTTATTTTGTGCACCCTTGATTAACTTCAATCTGGTGCTGGTTGGAGCAGTCCTGCCAAATGATTTCTCCTGCCCCATCTTTCTCTTCCCCACTCCGCTGCCTGTCCCTGCTGCTTTGAGAGGTTCCCTCCGGCCTTGATGCTTTTGCAGTGGATGTGAATAGGGCAAGGCTGGGCTGCAGATCCTCCCAGCCCTCTGCAGGCTCTCAGGCACTCTCCTTTAACAGCACAGCTTTGCCCATGCCCTCTCCAGTCCTTCAAATGCCCCCAACCAGAGCTGTGCAGTGATCTGGTCATGCTCCTCCATTATCAGTCCCCATTACCCAATGCACGGCTGCCCTAAAGCCCTGGCACTGGGTTGTCCCTCACTGGGTGATTCCTGGGCAGAGCTCTGTGTGTTGTGGTTTTATCTGTTAACAGAAGGCACAGTCAGGAACACGTAATGGGGGCCATCTGTGCCCTACTTGTGCTACTCAGCTGGGCTGGGGGGGGACCCATGCTGGGTTCAGGACAGAGATGCTGGTGCTGGAACCTGGCGTGGGGTGCATTGCAGGAGCTCTGTTCTCTGTGCAGTACTCAGTGGGCAGCCATTGTCAGCCCTGTGCCTGTGCACTCAGTGTGGAGAGCGCACTTAAAATTGCTTCCAGCTTCGAGACCAGTGACATAACCAAAGGAAATGGTTTTAATATAAGGGTTTGTTTGTTCTTCTTTTTTTTTTTGTTTTTCAGGGTCAGCAAAAGGCCAGTTATATGGCTATGCAGACTGTTTACACTTTATCCTTTCTCCTTTTCTCTTTTTCCTGGTGCAAATGAGAAAGGGCACTTGCTGACAAAGGCTGTACGGTACCCTGGAGCAGAGCTTGGATCAGCATTCCTGAAACTGCACCTGAGCCTGCTTTTCCCAGGCTGAGCATGCAGTGATGGGCAGCACTGCCGGGACTGCAAAGGTAGTCAAGTGTTTCCCTCCCATTCAAAGCAGAGGTTTGGTGTTAAATGCCTGCAGGATCCTCTGCTTTTAAAGCCTTTAGTGAATCTCTAGCTTTGTGCTACCTGGGGTGTTTGCCAGGTTATTTCACTAGGGGGTGAAATGCTTCCCTCCATGAAATTCACACAGCTTCAGAGCAGACGTGGGATATAGAGCTTAGGCAGAAAATGGCCATTTCAGAGTGATTTCTGCCTTTTAATCTAACCCAACAGGAGAGTCTGAGCTGTTGTGTCTGTGTCATCAATGTGCTCAGGGGTGGGCTGGGCTGTGCCTCCCAATCACCCCTAAGAACCCTAACTGAGTTGACAGTGACCTTTGTCTATTCTTCAATGGCTCCCAAATAAGCAAATTCATTTAAGAGAACAAGGCAAGAAGGATTTAACTTCAACTCCCTGCCTCTATCCTTGTACAGTATTTTTCCAGACAAAAACTGCTTTTTCAGGACGCAGCATCCTCACCAGGGATGAGCGAAGTGCAAGCCAGCAAACACAAGCAAGTCTGAAAAGCCTTCTTCAAGCGAAACACCGCTTCCAGGGCATACTTAAAAACACTTGTTTTTTCCCTTCAATGGAAGTCTATTTAATCCTCCAGCTGGTAAACAACCCAAGCTTCAGTGCACAGCGAGCTTGGGAAAGAAAGCTCCTGCTCAGTAGAACTTGAGTTTGTTGGCCTGTAGGAAGGCTCAACAGGGGAGGAAGCTCCTCTGTGTTTGTGTACATGTGTTTGTATAGGTACCATGTACACACACGTATAAACACACACAAACATCACCCTCCTATACAAATATAACCACACTATGAACAGAATAGTACAATCATGTTTGCTATTTAATTATTCTGGTAACAAATTTTATACACATACTTATTACATATAGTCCATGTATTAACATATAAATATTACAATTATTTGAAATAATCCTATTGTACATTATAAAAGAATTGCTATTTACACTGTATATGTGTGCATGCACACAGAGATAGATAAAGGTGATGCTGTTCTTTATTTTTGCATCCCTGGGGCTCTGAGAGCTCCACAGCAGCTCCCAAGCCTCACACCACACCCCACTGCCCTGTCTCAGCTGTGACTCAGAGGTCTGAATGCTGCTTCATGGTTCTCGGTTTTTAACTATTAATTTTTAATAGGCACTTGATGGGGGAGTTGCAGAAGGGAGGGTTCATCAAAGAGAGTTTGCAAGGTTGTTCCTTGCCTGAGGCCAAGCCGCGTGCGATTATCACAGCTCACTTGATTTACTCTGTTAGTCTTTGGGCTCCCACTGCTGGGGTGACCTTGGCTGCTTGGCCCACAGCTTGTCCTGCCCTGACCCATCACTGCCCTGGTGCAGAAGCACCAAGGATTACGCTCCCAGCCCTAGGTTGAGAAGAGGTAGAGAACCACAGCATCATTAAGGCTAGAAAAGACCACTGGGATCACCGAGTTCAACCCCACCCCCCCCTCACCCTGCCCACTGACCACATTACTCCGTGCCACATCTCTGTGGTTCTGTAACGTCTCCAGGGATGGTGACTCCAGCACTCCCTGTGCAGCCTGTGCCACTGCATCACCATTCTTTCAGAGAAGAAAATGTTCCAAATACCCAACCTGAGCCTGCTCTGGGACAGCTTAAGGCCATGACCTCTCATCCAATCGCTTCGATAATTTCTTATCTGTTAAGAAGAAGGGATGCAGGAAAAGATAATTAAAAATAGAAGCCACTGAGAGAACTGGATTCCAGCACGAAGTCCCGCAGGTGTCACACCTGCAGTTATCCCCTCCTGTCACACGGTGTCCTCCTCGCTCCATCACCACCCGCTCCATGCTGCCATTTTCTGTCACTGTCACGCTGTGCTTTGGGGAGTGATGTTTAGGCATAAGGAAGGCTGAGGACGTGACCTAAATGCACTGGATTTTAACTGTAGAAAAAGCCCCAAAGTGGGTATATCCAAACGCATCAGCCCAAAGACAGCATGTCACAGAATGTCACAGAATGCAACAGGTAGGCTGCAGCCTTACTGTGCAAAGCGGGGACTTGCTGGGGATACAATACAGAGGGAAGGAACACCCCAGCCAGCACCAGTCACCATTATGGACAAAGTCTGGTTGCTGGCTCCTTGCTGTCACAGCAGAGCTCTCCCAGCCAGCAGCATGCACACCCATAGGAGCGAGGATATATTTGTACCTGCCACTCAATGTGCCACCAGCTACCTGCAGAACATGGTATTCAAGAACACAAATCCATCCAAAACTCCATTCCTTAGTGATGCTGACCGACTCCAAATGACCAAGAACTTGTGGTGATTGGAACTATGATTTCTTTTCCAACACCAAGCAGCACTATCCAGGGACTGCAAGACTCCCGAGAACACAGAAGGAACACACTGAGCACAAATGCTGACATTTGCAGCATGCATCAGCTGTTTCTGTGCTCTGAGATTCATCTCTAGAAAGGCCATTTCTGCAAAAGCTCCAGCTCTGGGAGAACCACTCAGGCTGCCAGCATCACCAACAATTCTATTTATTTCCTTTTCTTATTCAGTGCTTGCTAAACCCACTGTCCAAACAGCATAACCAAGGGGGGAAATGTCAGCAGAAAGGTTCAGATCAGAATCAAGAGAGCAAAAAAGGTTAAGATGTAACAGCCAAAAGTTGTTAGATGAAAACATTATTTCTTAAAACAGTCTGAGCACACTGGGGTTTCATAAAACCTCCATTGTATTGCACTAATAAGTCAAGTGCTCGCAGCTGGGCCAGCAGACACACTACAGCAAATTCTATTACCACTGCGTTTATTTACTAAGGCAGCCACCTCGCCAGGGCTGAACAGAAAAGACTTTTTAAATATGGATTTAAAGAAACAAAGCTCCTAGGACTGGCTTGAACTTAAAACCCCGGGACCGGGTTTGTAATTTTCTTTTGTGTTTCGACTCCCTTCTGTTTCTTCTTCAAGGAGTGAATCGTCCGAAGCCAACCAAGCAAAGGGGAATTTTCCTCTAGGTGTCTCTGTCTCCATTTTTAATTCTCTATTTTTTCTGATGCACATGCATAAATTCTCTCTCTCTCTCTCTCTCTCTCACACACACGCACACACACACACTCCTCCAGCCTTCCCAATGCAACATCACCTTCTCTGCAGGACGCTCTTCCTCCATCCCTTTGTGCCAAGTGGGTGTACCTGCACCTGTGTTGGATGTATGGCTTTGCAAAACAATCAATACCTGTTTTTACATAATTAAGAGAAAACAAAAAACTGAACCTGGATTTATTGGACTTGACAAGAAATCCAGATGCACATACGCACAGATCGATGGCTCTGCTGCTGTCGTTCAGGAGAAATCGTTTCATCTCTGTCACTCATACCAGCTGCACATCTGCTTCTTCCTCCCCATTCACAGCATTTTGCATCCCAGCTGAGAGCACATGGAAGAAGAGGAACAAAAAGCCCGCTAGGCTCTGTCAGAGCAAAATGCAGCTTACATTGCCGCCCTCCACAGCAATGGAGATGGCTCAGGAAGCCAGGATAGAAGGACAAGAGTGCAGGAAGAAGGTGGGAGCAATTTGAAATGAACAAGAAAAACTTACATTATTGCTTTATTTCTGTTCCTATGTAAATCTCTGACAAGCCCCATCCTGCTCCCCAGGCTGACCTCAAACAGCCCAGTGAGGAAGAGAAACACCCAAAAGGATCCTGCACAAAAAAGGACCCTTCCCAAGACTTAGATCTATAGAGGAATCTTTTAGTCATAAGAAAAACCCCAGCCAAGGCAAACCTTCAAAGCCAGCAGCTTCCTGCACCCACTGATAAGTGCCAAAGTCAAGGGGTGGGAGAGAAAGGGAAGGAGAAACTCCAGCCCCAGTGTTCTATGGGGTGTTCTCCCTCCAGACCGTGCCTGAACGAGGCACACAGAACAGAATGTAATGGAGAGGGCATGGGGAGAACCAATAGATGAGCATGGGTGGGATGAGAGGAGTTGTGGCAAGATGAGAAGTACCCAGCTCTCCCCACCTCTCTTCCCAGCAACTGCCTCATCGGATGCGGAGGTAAGAAGGGATGGAGTAATTGAAGAGCAAGTAGTCCATTTTGTATAAATTAAAGAGTCGTCTTTGGTAGAAGGGGCTGATGTCCTGGAAGAACTGGGCTGTCATGTCGTCCGTGGTTCTGGTGGTCTTGGACGAGGACGGGAACTTGACACTTGTGTCGGCACCCACCAGCTGGAGGATGTAGTTGGCATCTTCGGCCAAGGTCTCGTACTTGCCCACCACATCGTAGTGGACGATGCAGGGGTGGCAGAGCGAGTGCACGCGCTCCCAGTGCTCATTGAAGGGCTCCTCCCGCTGAGTCCGTGGATCCAGCAGGTAGTAGACAAACTCCTCGAAGCGCACATCATCCCCGCGCTCCAGTGCCTTGTCGCTGGGCTCCTGCTGGTGCCGCCGGATGATCTTGGTCCCATAGCGCTTGTGAAAGGCCGTGTTGTAGCTGCGGGTGAACTTGTTGCGGTAGGCTGAGACCAGGCGCTCGAATGGCTCCCGCACAAAGATGAACTTGAGGTAGCTGCGCAGGCGGTGGTTGATCTCAGGGATGCTGTATTCAGAGAGAGTGTGCAGGTTGGACGACACGTGGGCCTCGTTGGCAGGGATTTCCAGAGGATCCCGGTACTTGCCCTGCCCCGTCAGGACCATCATCACCCGCTTCCAGTTTGTGCAAGCCACTTTGGGCACGTAGCAGTAGAGCAGCCCATGCGTGTCATCCACCACCAAGTGCCGCAAGTCATCCGGCCGCAGCAGCCGCCGCTTGCGGGTGTAACGGTTGCAGACGTTGCTCAACAGCTCCCGTCGCTGCTGGTGAACCGCCTGCAGTGATGACTGTTCAAACTGTGGAAAAAGAAGGAGACGGTCACTGGCTCACCCACGCCAATGAGGACCTACACACAACTGTTCCCATCACTTTCCCTTTCCTGGTGTTTTTTTTTGGAGGGTGCTTTTCGTGGGCTTTTTGGAGACAGCAATCACTCTGAGCTCAACTTGCTTTAGTGTATTTAATGCTTGGACCTGCTGGGGGCAAAATAAAGAAAAAAAGTCTGATGATGAGCAGGATGAGAAAACAAGCCAAGGGTGTGAGGGAAAAGCAGGAGTGCAGAAAGGGTCACAAAGTATTTGTTACCTCAGCCACCTCAGCATTGGGCTGAAGCTCTTTTCCTTGTACCAGTCTGGCCTAAACCCCATGGGACAACAATGAAGTCCCCTTGCTAGCACAGGGTCCCACATACCTCCCTGTGAAGGGGCACTGCAATCTGACATCAGTGCCTGTGGGCTTGCTGTGAATCTGGGAGCCACAGCTCAAGGCAGAAATATGGCACGTAAGTGTGGGCATGCACAAAAACCCATCATGGTGTGCTGCAAAGACGGAGGGATAGGTGAAGGCAGAGCCTTCAGCACAGACCCTGTGGTGCAGACAAAGAACTGGAGGTGGTGGGAATACCCTTCCCGACCCCCTTTGCCTGAAAGACTTCCTTTTCCACACATGCCACTCCAATGTCTCAGCTCAGGGTGTGGTCTCCCTTAAGGCAAGACAGTTCAGAGATGTCCACAAGTCATCCTTCTTCCCCTCCGCTCCTCCCATGTGATTCCTGCACCATGGCCCAGCAGCTGCTGCTGTGACCTCTCTGGAATCACCCCAGCTGAAATCACCCAGCTGATCTGGGGATGTGACTTTTCCTGTCTTGCTTTTCATCAGAAACTCCAGAATGACACTGTCACATCTGGGGAAGGAAACCATTTCCAGGAACTCAGAAGGGGAAAGTCCCCTCCTCCTGCTGCCTGCTCCCTCTGCCGTCTCCTCACTGAGAATGGCAGATTTCACACTCAGTGCCAAGGCCAATGTCAGGAACCTCCCAAAAGCCTCATTTTGTCCACAGATGCTAACGGTTTTACCCTCCATTTCTGACCCCACAGAGCTGTTGCTCCAGTGCAGTGCAACGACCCCTGTGTTGCAAGACATTAGCGGCTTCCACTTCAGGCCACGCAGCTAGTCTAGCTAGAAACACATAGTTCCACAGTTGTCCCTACAGCCTGTGGGTCCCTCTGGGATCCGACACAAGATGAAGGGCAAGAGCAGGCCACCTCCTCAATTCCTGCATCCTTGCTGCAGGCGGCTGGCATGGCTTATGCATGCCAAAGGATGTTCTGTGCCAAGCTTCAGCCGCACCCATTCTTCTCCCTGGAGGCTTGGATGGGGGTTTTGGGTGGCCACCAGAACATGAGAGAGGCAGCACTGGGGAGGTTGGATGCTCAAACAAACTGCTCACACCACACAGGATTCAGCAGTCCTTGCCTTCGGGGTGGGACTAAGACCTGGGCAAAAACCTCCACCTGCAAAGCCAACACATCCTACATGTCACCAAGAGATGATGTTGACATTATTGGCAACCTGGATATGAGGAACGTTGAATCTAAGAAGGTGGTGATCATACATGAAGAGATGCTTTCATGGTACACCATGCTACTGAGCCAAACTTTCTGGTAGAAATTTCTCTTGCTAGGTTTTGTTTGGAGGCTGCCCTCCATTTTTTTTAGATTGGAAACACTTTTTGAAAGTGCTAAAAAAAACCCAAGCATTTTAACAGTGTGGTTTTTTTCAGGTGTTTTTCCCTGCACTCACATAATTCAAAACTATAGGAATGGAAAGACAGACAGAAAGACAGACAGACACTGTCTGCAGGCATGGCAACAAATAAATGTGACTACTTTTCAAGAGCTGCCCACTGGAATAAGTGCATGTCTTTCAGTTATTTCAGAGCAAAATTGCTCCCTTAATTTCCTTCCCTTCTAAAAGCCAGAGAAATTAAGCATCACTTTTAAGGAAACAACACCAGGACATTCCAGCAGGATTAGGGTATGCAGGCATCATGGCTAAGGAAATCCACATTAGCCATTTTTCCCAAAGCAAATGTAATTCGGCTGCTTCATGCAGACATGAAAGCACCACCCTAGTTTGGAACGCTGGTGTCAAGCATGGGGAGGGATCTGGCCCTGGCTGCAACAGAGTCCCATGTGGGCAGGGACCTACCAAGGTCCCATACCTCAGTGGGTACAGGCAAGATGATAGAGAGAACTGAAGCGACCCAGAATTATAAATGCTTCATGGCCAACAGCGACTTTATATACATACATAAATACATACATATATGTGCATGCATAGAGATCCTTGGAAGGAACCCACAAAGACCATAGCAGAAGTTTTGATCAACAATCACCCCCTAAAACAGTGTGGTCTTTTCTTCTGGACACAGCTAGAGGTTTTGGTGTGGGACGCTGGGCTGACTGGTGCCACACACTGTGGAGGGATGAAAGAAAGGGTCATCCCACTCCCCCTTCACCCCAACTTCCTCACCCCATCCCCTCACCTGATCACTCTCATACAGGGCCTGGAGTGGGCTGCGACCGGACTTCCCCTGCCAGGCTGTCCTCATAGCCCCGTCTTCTGCAGCTGCAAAGGGAGAGAAAACAAAAATCAGAGGAGTTGGGGGCTGCCTCCCTCACCCTCTCCGGTGATGTCCAAACTGGTGGTAGAGGCCACATGGAGATGCGGTGATGTCCACCAAAGAGAGGTGATCCCAAGTGGCTCTAAGGAAGGATGCTCAGCTATGCAGGGAGATTTATTTTTTTCCTCCCACCATAGACGGTGTTTCTCCATTGTCATTTCTACCTTTCACCTGTTCTCAAATGCTATCAGCATGTTAAGTAGACTGTAGACTCTTCACAGGCTGGGTTTTAGTCAAAAGAAATGACTGATTTATATGAAGTAATTAAAAAACACAGCCACCAGCACAAAATTTCAGTGGTGTGGGACTTCTCAATGAAAATAGCTGTTGTTCCTCCCCCTTATTTTTTTCAATAAAATATACAGTTAGGATGCAAAAGGTCCAGACATCCTTTAAACACATGAAAGGCCATACAGAAAGAGAACAGCTTGTTCTGATTTCAAGAGCACCTGAAAACAGAGGGATTCACATCCACATAGCAACCTATAGGCAGAGCCAGGCATCACTCACACCGCTTCTGTTAACATGAAAGTTTCTAACACCGAGGCTTTTTGCTTCCAAATTCTGTCTTGTTTTTCACATGCTTACATTTTGCCTACATGAAAACTGCTCCAAAGCACAGTCACCCAGTATAAACTCAGCATCACTCCTTCAGGCTGTAATTAGGGGAAATGCCTGGCTGAACTCACACGATTTCATCACCAGCACACTTGACATGGGAAAGAATGCTTCTTGTGGCACCACGGGTCACAACATGACTCAGTGAGGAGCTGTTCCTTCCTCACTGCCTTGTACCAGTTACCCCACAGGAGGGGGAAATGGCCTCAGTGCTAATGAGAGACAAGCGGAGGACCCAAAACTCACAGCCTGGTCTGGGGGCACTGAACCCAGCAGATCCCATTTCATATTTTCTTGCTTAGCTTTCTGCAAATTGAAAGGAATGGGATTGAACTCGCTGCCTGCATGGCCCAGCTGTGAGCAGAGAGCACTGAACTCAAGTGGGTTAGAGTTAACAGTGTGGGCACTGCATGCGCTGCTCCTACCTTTAGCAAAGGCAATGTGGAGGCGTTTGTTTTCAAGGTTACCTCGTGCATCATCCAAAACTTTTCTGACAAGGGACATAAACAAGCCCAGGGTGACCTGAAGCTGCTACAAACGAGCACAACTCACACCAGCACAGCTCGGAGCAGTGTGGACTTGTGTTCATCACCCAGCTCAAAATCCTAGTTTGAACACAAAACCTCTCTTACCCATTCCGACCACCCTGTCATCCAATCCCACACTGAGGTCTCTCCCCATTCTGTCCCTATACCACTCAACAAATACAACAGCCCACCTTAAGAAAACTAAGCCCCAGTGATCTATAGCAGGTTGAACTGCACAGCTAGAGAGGAAACCAAACACACAGGGAAAAGGCTTGTCTTCATCTGTGCCTGTCTCTTCCATTAAGTGTCAGATGCAGCCTGGACAGCAAGAGGCAGTTCATAGAAATGGAGTCTCATCCCCTGTACCATCTGTTACTCATCCGTGGGATGCTCCTGGGATTCCAAGCAGTTTGGGAAGGCCAAGGAATATTGATATATATGACAGTGTCTAGGAGGGAGTATCACCAGAGCAAATTAATGGTTTGTGCTGCATTTTGGCACCAGGGCCCTGAGTACAGCAGGATCTTCCATCACAAAGGAACTGCCAAGATCTCTGCATGCTGCCTGTCCTCCTGACTTCATAGCTTGTTACAGAGGCTCCTGGATTCCACCACAGGCACTGGTAATCCACAGAAATTTAGCACTGCTGTAATTGCATCTGTAAGCAGAGATGTCAGTTAGCCAAAGCATATCCCATTTCTGAAGGGGACAGAATGTCAATCCCCAGCAACCACCGGATCACCATTTGTGTACAAAGACAGCAGACATCCCTCATCTGAATCCAAAATGCTTTTCAGTGAGACAGGCAGAAGGGAGTATTACATTTGTCCTTTGCAGCTTCAAAGTATGAAGCAAGAAGGTAGCAGGGACAGAGCATCAAATCCCATGCTAAAGCAGTAACACTGATCAGAAATCATGGAGTGAGGAGAGGCTGAAAAGGAGCTCATTTTGGAGCCTCCTGCAGCCCAGATTTTTGTGCTAGCCCATCAAAACCAAAGCCATTCTCTTGCAGTGGTGTGACATCAATCACACAGCAGGATCTGGGCTTTATATGACTTGCCAGTTTTCTTTGGAAAAAGGAATGGATTTGAAAGCTGTGACTATTTAGGTGCACTAGCTGATTATGAAGGCAGTCATATGTGAGCTGAGCAGACACTGGATCGTGCCCATCCCAGCCTTCTGGAAGCACTAGGGAAGGAATTCACTCTCTTGGCTGCAGAGACTCTTAATTACAGAGGGAGGTTCTCAGTGTCCACAGCAGCAAATCCAGTGCCTGAATTTAAGACTGTGGCTGGGAGACAGGATTCAGGCAGTGACAAGCCCGTCAGTCTGACATCAGCATTACCAAGGCTAAAGGAAAGAGTCTGATGAAAAGAAAAATGATAAAAAATGCGAGTGCAGAACTGGAAAGGGGAATAAAATGTAGCTTGGCAGTCGCTGGGCACAGCTCATACCCATGCAACCTGAAGTATCAATAACGTAAGCAGTTCCTGCAGATAGTCACCCAGATACACGTACAGCACGAGATACAGCTCACCACAGGAAATACGTACTTCAAAACAGAGAAGAAGCTGAAAAGGGGAACTGTAAGGGATACGAGCAGCTGGAAGGCAAGCAATGCTTGAAGGGGAAATGTTGGGCAGGAGGTGGATTTCTAGCATAACATCTCCTAGATCACCTCTGGGATCAATACTCCAGGAACAGATTTGGCATAAAACCAGAATGATACCAATGGCAGACAAAGCACTGAGAAAGTCTGCCACGGCAGGGAAAGACTGAAACACCAAGCAGGGAAATGGAAGCTTTGTCCTGGACCAGGGAAGCGAAAAATAAAGCAGAATTTAATTTTGCAGTGCTGGAATTTAGCAGTTTCTGCTACTTTGCTGCTGGAAGTGGCAGGAGATCCCAGATGCATTAGTTCACAGCTATCAGTTGCCAGTGTAACAGTGATAGAAAAGGCAAACGGTGTCCTGGAAGACATCAAGTGAGGTATTTACCATAGGAGCAAAAATAGAAAAAAGCACAAATGTCATTATCCACTGCATAGCAGTCTTCACTTGGAACACCGACAGCTCTGCCCTTGGTGGCCCATGGCAGCTCCTGAGCACAGAAAAGGGCAGTGAGGTGAGCGGGCTGTCCCCAAGCTGGGATGGGATGTTCCAGCCAGGGGGAATGGAACATGCTTCAGGGATGGGGCACTCACTCCAGAGCCAAATTTCACAATTAAGGGGAGGTTTGGAAACCCCAGATGAGTGAGACTCCAGCTGCAAAGAATCCCAGTTCCTTCTGGGGTGAGTCTTCAGGGATTTGGAAGGCTGGGTCCTTGAGCTACAAAGAGTCCAATGGTCCACTTGTGATATCCAATCCGAAATGGTGGTGACCAGCCCAGAAGAGCAAACACACCTGCTGGCAGGTGAATGTGCACCCAAAGAGTTGAAGAGTTACTCCTGACCCCACTGCTATCGCCTCGCTCTACCGCACAGCAGCAGATGCACTTCCTGTTGTGTCTGCACAAAACCTAAAAAAGGAGAAAAAATAATCGTGATGCCTGGTCACCCAAAATGATGGGTCTGCATGTTAATTACATCCTGCAGCTCCCCACGGGGGAGTGAGAAAGGCATGGGCAGTCCTTTTTGTAAAACGGGGAAACAACATCCAGAGATCTGCAGTTTCAAGGGACCAGCTTAGAAACACTTGCTTAAAGTCATGGCACAGGCTTCTGGAAGAGCCAGAAATTAGGGCCTGGGTCTCTATGGCTGAAGGTGGCTGCAGCAATGAGCTTCTCTGGACTTCACTGTTTCTGTTCCCTCAATAGTACCCAACACAATATGCGACCAATGGCCAACACAACTCTGCTCCTTGAAGACGGGCTCCTTGCTACTCAAGTGGCTGCACCCAGGAGACACAGAGAAGGACCCCACCACCTGATTTAAGAGAGGATACTGAGACTGCTTCATTCGAAGCCAAACCCTGGCTGCAGTCACTGACTGCTGAAACGGTCCAATTTTCGGTTCTAGCGTCCAAGAGGAAAAAATAAAACAAGAGAGAAAGTGAAAACAGAGCTTGTTATCCACAGAAGTCCAGCAGTCTGAGCTCAGTTTTCCCTCCCAGCCTGATAGCAAAGCCTGAGACACGCAGCTTGGATGGACACCTCAACTGTCTGAGGATGGACCAGAGCACTGGGGCCAAAAGATCGCATGCGGGAGCAGCCGCTGAGACCTGGGCAGTGGCCCACTGTCTGTGTGAATGGCCTTGGCTGGAAGGAGCAGAGCAACTGGAGCCAACAGAGCTGGTTGGAAAGAAGCTTAGTTCTAGGAAGCTCTGGCTTTTATACTTGGACTTGCACTGATGGAGAAAACATTTGCTCAATTTCCACCTAAGAACAAAGGGTGATTGTTGGGATTTTTAATTTTTTTTTTAAATAAATGTGATCGCAAGCACCAAAATCCCAAATACAACTCCAGACCTACTGAGCTGATGACTCCAAAGGCAGTGACCACTGTTTGATGGAGACAAAGATCATGGGAATGCCCCTTTCTTTGCTTTCGTACTTGCTGCATTCAGCTGCAAAGCGTAGCAGTTCTGACTCTGACATCCTTATCCACCTTCAGAGTTAAGGGAACGCTTCTGGGAATGAAAATCTAAACTGTTCCAATTGTCATTCTTACAGGAAAGTTTTAGAACACAATATTTTTGCTTCAGCAAAGAGGCTGAATCCAATTAGTGACCACTCAGATTTACTGCATCTAAAAAGCTGGAGGTACAGACAACAGAGACTGAATTAAAACACTAGACGAGGAAGGAAAAGAAGTCTAACAGAGGCATGTGTTTGACTTGCCCAAATGCACCCTTCAGTGTTGTCAATTCAGCCCCAATCTCTTCTGTTAGAGAGCTGGAAGTGAAAAGAGAAGGTCAACACTGTGGTCTAATGGCATCCTTCCACGTCCCCATCTACACCACAACCTGCAGGCACTGAGCATGGCTCCAGTGGTCTATCTGAAACCACCACCATCACCTTACAGCTCTCAGGCTCAGGAACTGCCTCCAGGTGGCCTGGTTTCAAGCCATACAACTTTGGCTCTATTTTCAAGCTGCCACAGTGCCTGGCAGCATACCTCTCTGCACACCAACACAAGCATCATCATTCTCTGCCCCAAATGTGCATCTTGCTGTAATCCCAAAAGCGAAATGCAGGCACTCCAATACAACAAACTTAAGCCAAAGATGGGCTCTCCATTGCACATAATGGCTGCTAGAGCCACGTCAGCAAGGGCAGCCCTCCTGGGACCACTGTCTGTGGGAGGAGCTCTGAAGACACCCCAAGCAGAGGTTCATGTGGTCCTGACTTAAAGCTGTTTTGTTCAGCAGAAATTAAACAGAATGACCTGAACTTGGCTGGATCAGATAGAACAGAGTCCCAGCAGCAGAGGAATGCTTGAAAGCTTAGCTAAGCTTTTTCCAGCACTACACACTTCCTACCATTCCTCCTAGTCCTTTTGAAACAGACAAACCAAATAATTAACCCCCCTGCACCCCTCGCCTCCCAGTGCATAGAAACTGCATGGGGGCTGCAGGGAGACTCCTTGCAAGGAGGTTACCCACACAGCTGAGGGGAAAACCACAAACAAAAGTAGCTCAGAGGCAACATGGAGCAGGATGATAGGGGATGTGCATGTGAGAAGGTTTACATAGGGAACAACAGCTTATGTATAACCAGCACGATGAGCTGCAGCAGTGAGGTTGGGTGACAGAGGTCCTAGCAGCCCCTATTACCCTCCTCCCTTGACATCTTCCTCTGGTAAGGAGATGGAAGGAGGTGCTAGGAGCAGTCCAGCCAGCTCTAGTCTCCAGGATTTACTACTGCAGCCCCAGCTGGGAGCTGGCATTTCCCTGGCACTAATGACAGTCTCCCTTCAGCCAAGAAACACACTGTCAAGCATTTTACATGGGATAATTCGACAGACAGCACCGCCTTTAATAGGAAAAATCACTCACTGTTCTAGGGATGAGACCTGCTGCTGGAAGGCATCTGTCCAGGGACAAGAGAGGTGCCACCTCCAGGCAATGTTAACTCAGGACATGGAGGAAGGCCCTATATGATGCTCTGTGGAAAGGGATGGGGAGAGCCAGGCGTCACGGTGAGCACATGTCCTGCTTCTGTTCCAGCCAGACAGGGAAGTGCCGAGCCTGCCAGCAGCAGCAGTGAGGAGAACATCTGGGGTGGAATCACAGGGCCCCAGAGAGCTGACGTGGGCCCTAACCCCACACACACCTGCCCCAACCTGTGCCTGTGATCCCAGATGTGTGCAGCAGCCCTCCGCTGTCTGGGACCCGGTGCTCATGGGCAAACTGCCACCAGCACTGAGAGCCACCAAACATCAGTTTTCTCTGTCTGGAGCCAGCTTCATCAGACATGTTGACTTTGATAGGAAAATATCTCAGCTCGACCTCCAAAACACTGTAGCAACCTCAGTATGGGAGGCATTGCCCTGTGCCAAGGAGAGATAAGCATGTGTCTTGTCAACAGCCTCACAGCCTCCTGGTGACCACCCCTCATCACCTCCATCCTTCATCAGAAGTGCTTTCCTCCCTTGATCTCTGCTCTCCTGCACATATTCCTTTTCCCTTATCGTTTCTGAAAGCGCTTTTCCTCCTTTTCTCACCTTGGACCACATCACCAGCTGTACCCAGGGACTGGAGCTGGCATAACTGGCATTTGGCTGCATGGCTCTCCTCTCTTTGGAGACAGGGATGTCCCAAGCTATGATCCTCAAGGAAGGCTTCCTTATTCCAATTTAGCCAACTTGAGTCAAGGAACAGTCAGAGAAATGCTAATCAAGTGAAGGAATAAAAAGGTGGAGCTATAGGACTAGCTCACAGTAGATCACACAGAGAGGAAAAGAAACAATCCAGCTGCTTCATGCAATCTGCCAAATGCTGCAGTGTCATCAGCAGGGCTCAGAGCAGGACCAGAGCCAACAGTGGCTGGTCTGGACGCTCTGTCCTGATCAGAGGTCCCTCCCAAACCACGTGTCTCCTTGGTGGCTACAGGAGGTCACCTGGCAGCAGGCCGAGGCAGATGTCAGCCAGGTGCGATAGGAGGATCACAGGCATTTGAAGCAGGGGGTGTACTTCCCTGGGGCAACATGCCTAGCTCTCTGCTATCATAAGAAATGCAACTGACATCTTGATAGGAAACACAAAATTATCAGCATCCAGGAGGAATAAGGCCTCTGTGCAGAAGTACCATGCAACCCCCTTGTTTCAAATGCTTAATTTCTCCTACACACCAAGCTAGAAGCTTTCCAAGAGCAGTCTCCCTTCCCCATTCATTATGCCTGCTTCTCTCCTGGCCCCAGTTTGCTGCGTGCATGTCTGATGCAAGTCCAAACTGCCAGCTTTGCCATTCCTTGTCAATAAAGCCCTTTTCCAGATCACTGCTCAGCACGAACCAGAGCAAGGCACATGTTGGCAGTGCCAACGCACAGACAGATCCCTGCCACGACATGCAGGAGATGGGTGCAGGGTGTCCTGGGCCAGGCTGGACTTGCTCAAAACCTGCCTGCAGCTTGGTCTGATTTGGGCAGACATGGTTTGTGCCCTCTGCACACGAGGTTTCTGATATGCACACAAGGAAAAAAAATGCAGCCCTCTAAGGTTACATGGCTCAGCAGCTTTCCTGCTGAATGTGTTTCAACATGGCCTGACAGCTCCATGCATCTGGAATTGATGAAAAGATCTATGAGCAGATCTCGGAAAAAATGCACACTCAGCAAATGCTTCCATGGCAGCATCTTGGACATGGCCACTGCTCTGCTCAGTGCCTGTGTCCTGGGAGTGCCATTCGAAATGACAGTGGTGCACGGAGCTGTGAAAGTCACTGCCACAAGGTATGGAGAAAGATGCACATGCAGAAGAGATGCATAAGTTTGCAGAGCAGGAGAGGAGCTCATTACAGGCTGCTGGAGGCCAGGAAGAGGCATCTCCAGGGCAGAACTTCTGTGATAAGAAGCTCCTTGTGCCTACCTCTGCTACATTTAGATGTGGGCATTGCCTGAGGCAACAAAAAAGCCAGGAAAAGATGCAACATTTCCAGAATCACTGCAGCACTGAGACACAACTGATCCATGACCACTGGCAGCAACCTGTCTGAGGGGCTGGAGGATCTGCCTCCCCACTGCCAGGCAAACTCTGCAAATTCTGGAGACATCTCTTTCCTTTTTGCGGGGAGATCGACAGGATTCTTGCACCAGCACCCACCCAGCAGCAGCTATTCATGGGCAACTGAAGCAAAGCTCCCCCCACCCCCAAAGCCAGGCCAGCCCTCCTTCAGCCTCACAGTGCCTGCATGTGCCGGCCCTATTAAGCTAAAGGGAAATCAATCTGTTCAGTGTTGCCAGGAGTAAACTTGGAAAGGACCCAGCTGCAAATATACTACCACAGCAGCCTAGCCAAAAGGAACGGCCCAGCTCTGCAGATGTTTGCAGGATGCAACTTGCCACCTTCCCATGTTAAAGGGAAACGTGACCGTGCAAATCCACTACCAGAGGAAGGGCAGAGCCACACACTTGTAAAGGATCATGACAGGATCAGGGATGGGGAACTGCTGAGGAGCTTCTGACCTCCAATTAGTTTGCGCTAATTTCCCAGGTCCCTGCCTTGAAGGAAGTGCTCTGAGCTCCAGAGATACCCACATCTAACAGCTCCAAACAAACAGCACCTTTGAACCTCATGTCAACATTGCCCTCCTTCCCGAGAGGTCAGCAATTCATGACAGTAGAGCAACATCTGGCATAGAGCAAGGCTGGATCAGGTTTCACATTAGCAATGAGACTGCAAATTTCCATGGAGAAATGAGGGAGCTGCCCCAGGAGCAGCTGCAAGGGACAGCCCCAGCCCTGGACAAGGTTCCCCTGCAGAAGGAGTGGGAGAGTAGCCAGGAGCTGCTTGTAAAGCAGCACTTCCCCAGAGAAGGATAAGCTACGAGCAACGTGGTGACAAGAGGACTTGTGGCTGGGCTGTCCCTCCATATGACACGGGATGGGACCTATGGGCATGATGTGCAGCTACCAGATTTTCAGCACATCTCCATGCACATGCACCATGGGAGAGCTGCCAGGAGCTGCACAAGGGGCTGAAACTCAGCTAGAGCTGAGCCGCCTTCGAATGGGACATTTTGGGGAGAAAGCAGCATCAAGTCCAGCTGGATGATGCCCCAAGTGACTCTCAGCAAATTAAGTTCCTTTCTGAAAATGAGCACAGATGCCAGCACCCACGCTCAGCAATGGCTCGTGTACATGGCTGATGTATATAGTCCCATAATACATCCATTCCAGCAGAACATCCATTTCAAGGGCAGGGCAGCCTGCAGCATCTCCCAGCTGCAGAAACAGCTCCACAAAGTGACAACACACAGGGTTTGGTGATGGCCATCAGCACCACAGGAACACTGAGAACATTTCTGCTCTGCAGCCTCAGTGCGTTGGGGATGGTAACTCACAACGTGGTGGGAAAGCAGGGGGAAGAGGACTGCAAATGGGGTCTGAAGGAGCCAGGCTGGGCTCTCCATGCTGGTGGGAAGGACTGCAAAGCTGCAAGGGTTTCCACTGCGTGGGGAAGGACTGCAGACACTGAATCCCTCATTCACCACTTCAAAAACAGGCCCTGGGCCATCTTAAATACTGACACTGAATGGTGACTTCCACCACTGAATGGTGACTTCCACCTCAGCACAGAGCTGTTGAAGGATGTGGGTTGTGTGGCCAATGCTTTCCTGTAGGGGGAAAAGGTAACAAGCCACCTTCACTGCAGATGTAGCTGCTGAACCCAGCATATCAGACTTCCTGCAGGATGAGAGACCTTCCTACCTTTTAAGGGTAAGAAACTGCTTTCTATTCCCAGGAAATACCAACTCCTGGCCCTTCCCAGCCAAATTCCCATCGGACCCTGCCCAAAACTTTACAACCCTTTTATCTTAGCCAAACATGAAAAGCTCTGGGGCTTGATGAGGAAAGCAGGATCAGACAGCACAACCTACTTGTTCCCTTGCCCAGCTGCGGCTACTTCCCACTTCCATGCCTTATAGCTCAGGGAAGGTTCTGAGCAGGAATCTTTAGGAAGCTGCCCCAGGAAGGGCTGCTGCAAGAGGCCTGATAAAAATAAAACCTACGTTGGAGAGTTGTTTTCCCAGCACTGACCAGTCCCCCAGCAAACTGGCATACAGATGCTGGTATCTGCTGCGTGTCTGCACAAGGCAGTGCAGTGTGTTTGCTCTTTTTGCAATCACTGTCCTGTCTGCGGGGTTCAAACAGCACCAGCTTTGCAAAGCATTCTTCAGGGCAATGCAGGGCTCTGGAGGGTCAGCCCAGTCAGAAGAGAGCAGAATTACTGAGGCTGTTGGATGGTATGGGAACAGGTTCACCTGACTACAAGGCTTCCTTGGTTTGGGGAGCATCTCGATGGCTGCTGAAAGACACTGTGTCAACTCCCGCAAAGTTTTTGGCACCAGGGAAAGTTGGGCATCGCTTCTGCACAGGGCTTGAATCACACAAAGCCAATTCTCACAGTGTGTCCTTTGGCTCCCCTTCCCTTCCCTGTTCTAACACAGGCTGTGTGCTCTCTGAGCATCACGCTCGCCTTCCAACACAATAAACACAGCATCAGCTCTGTTCCTGGCTCATTAAAACTGAAAGGAACAAAACTAAAGCATGGGCTGCCATGCTACTTCCTACATTCGGGGGTCCCCAGGAAAAAAATGCATGAAGAGGAGTTTGGCTCCCAAGGGTATGGAGCCACTCTTTATACCCACCATTGCCCATCTCAGGCTTTGATTCTGGCTTTCCCAGGTAAGGAAGATTAGATGTTCCCCCTCTCCCAGACATCTAACAGCCTTTAACTGCCTTTTAACAAGGGAAGATTTGGGCACTTGCCCAGCTATGCCTTAAAGCCTGGATGTGAAACACCCCTGGTTTGGCCTCACGGAGGTATTTGGGGAGTAAAACTCTTCTTCAGGTACTCAGTTCTGAGGGAGAGTAATGGGAGCTGAGCACCTAATGCCTTTGTAGTTTGCTGGCTTTCTAGCAAGTCCTAGGAAAGGCAGCTGTGTTTGCATTGGGATTAAGACGGAGGCCTTGTCATGCTCTCTATTCAGATGCTGGTGGGAAGCAGCCACCAAGAATGAAAATCCAGCATCTAACAGTTCCCAGAGCCCTTTTTGCAGTGTAAGTTGGAGCTTTGGGACCCTGGGAGTCGGACCAAAGAGGAAAGCACAGGTGCAGAGTGCTTCCAGAGAGCAGCAGTGGGGCCAAGACATTGTGGGATGCGGGGCAGCAAAGAGTCATCAAGATGTAAATCTTTCCTGCATGCACAGAGTTAACTCCCAGCACACTGAGCCCCCTTTTTCTCCCTCCCAAACCTCTTACACATATCAGAGATTCTCAGGAAACTGTACAGAGCCAAGAAAGACAAGAAAAAGCATTCCTCATTCAATGCCTGGCCCTCAGGAACAGATGGGCTTCATTATCGCTCTGCTTTCAGCACTGCACCGAGCTGACTGTTCCACCACGAGGGGTCACAGCGATGGCATTTCACATCTCCCAGCATGGCAGCCCTGGGGACCATCCAGCCCACGTTGCCCAACGCACTGCAGCCACATGCAGTGCACTTTGAGCGCTGGGTCAGTGCCGGCTGCCAGGGCAGCAGCTGCCCCCTGGACTTGATAGCAACCTGAGCCCAGCAGAAGTGCCCCATGACAAAAGCAAACAAAACAAAACACAGCAGAAAAAGCAGCACGATCTCAAGGGGCTTCTTCAGTTTCACAGCCCTGCTTATCTGAAGGGCTCTGCGCCTGCTGGGTCAGTGGGGACCTGCCCTCAGCTTTGGTCGTGCCTGAATTTTAGCCTGAAAATATCTCTAAACAATGGGGAGGAACTGAGGTCTAAAATAAGCTCTTTCTTGTTCTAAAAAAAAAAAAAAATTTATATATATATATATATATATATATATATATATATATAAAACAACAACATCCCTGGTTTGAAAAGATCTGCTGATATCTACATGACTCCGTTCAGGCTAAGTGCATTTGCAGGTTCAGGGATCAGCACCCTACAGGACCTCTGCAAATCACCAACAATCTGTGCCCTGGAGGGACAAATCTGTAGGCACAAGGATGGAGCCGCCTGACAGCTCAAAAGATCAACTGCTGACCATGGACGCACAGCTCAGAGAACTTGAAAGGCCAGATCTGCAGAGGTCACAAAGCTGAATCACTTGTGCCGTGTCATGGTGGTGTGGCTTCTGGCACTGCCACCACTGTAATGCCCCAGTCCTTCTTTGGACTGGTGGAGTGGCATCTGCACACCTGAAACAGAGAAGTGGGCTTTGCTCTGTCAGTACCCAGAGAAAACCCAACGGGTTGGTGCAGATGAGCAGATCTGATGGAGCCCTGACGCTTCCCAGATCCCAGACCTTCACAGTTCCTCATCTAACAGTTGGGGTGGTGTCACGGTCCTGGTGCTACTACAGTCCTGGTTCTGGTATCTCTCATAAGGAGTCAGCTCAGAGACCAACTATGACCTGCAAAGCCCCATGAAAATCCCACAGCTCAAGCTGATGGCAGGATGTGAAAGAATGAGTGCAGCAGCCAGCGATAAGCAAGTGCTGCTAGAAAGACAAAAGAAATAACAGCTGGATTCTGCAGCTGGACAGAACCAGAGAAGAGAAAGCAGCATTTAGAGCTGGACTGTTTTTTCTTCTTTATTACTGGAGGCGGTGATTTAGCACTGGAAGAAGCTAGAACAGCAGGAGTATCCCCCACCCCACAGGCTGCTGCTTTGCAGAGTCTGTCTGCTATGTTCCTCATCATCTCCAACACACAAAAGGCATGGACTTGAAAGAGCAAGAACTGGGTAAGAACAGGAGTGCTGGTGCTTTTGTGAAGGGTTTCTGGCTCAGACTGATCAATCTCATCTTCCCTACTTGCCTCAGGCAGTTAAAGGTGCCCCTTCTTCCAAGCACTCCTAGGATTGTTCCCTGAGCTGCAAGAGGACTTAATTTCTTAAGGAATGCCAGTTAGAGGAGGTGGAAGCCTTGAGACGATGAAGGTTGTCTAAAATACTTCACATCCATCAGCTCACATCAGGAAACGTTATTTTGGAACGGAGAAGCTGCTTAGTAACTGCTCAGGAGACTGCAAGTTCATGCACACATCCCTCCAGCCCCATGCTGGCAGCCTTTGGATATCAGTATGATTTGCCTACTCACAGTTTTCCCAGAAGATCTACCCCAGTATGGCAGCACTGCACAATTAACTGAGGTCTGCAGGAGCTGACGACACAGCTGACTGCAGGACTTTCCATATACCACTCACCTCCTTCATCTTTCTTCCCCATATTTCTCTACCCAGCATCCATACCAGCACTGTCATGCCACGCTGCTGCTAAAATCAGCACAATTCCTGAGACCAGCAATGGCCAATCCTTTGATGCAGACAAGAATCAGCAGCCTCCAGCATTTACCACCACATCAGTCTAGACATACTGCAATCAGGGTCAGATGAAACAATGAGCAGAGATCCCCAGGGCACAGAAAAAGTGCAGCGTGTTGTGCTGTCCCTGAAGGAGGGATGGCTCTTAGGCCAGGTGGGTTCTCCTGAATGGCCATGCTCTGACGCCAGCACAGCAAGTCCCTCCAAGGGACTATACTGCTCCATGCTGGGACTGCATGAGGCCCAGGTGCAGCAGGACCTGGTGATGCTCTGGTCAAACCCCGTGACTGTGCAGTGCAGCTGTGTTTGCAAACCTCACTTGACACCACACTCGGCACCAGCTTAATCCTTTCCTTTGGTGCATATATTCTGCCCTTGGTCATGTCTGTGAGTCCGCTCATCGCTGACCCGAAGGAAGCATCAGCAGACCACGTGCTGCCTCCAGCAGCAGGGACAGCAGGGACTTTGCTACTGCCTTCAGCACAAGTGCCTCCCTGCCCCAAAATAACAAGCTTTGTGGCTGTTTGGGAGCAAAGTTATTTCAGCACACACTGATGGGTGGGTGCTCCTGGGGCAGAACAAGCAAGCCTTCTTTCAGCACAGCCGATTCAGTGCAAACCTCTCCGTGCCCACAATGGCACGGATGGAATGAGAAGTGCCAACAGAGGAGTTAATTCCTGCTCCCTGAAAAGAGCCCTTCTCAGACTTAAAGGTTTCTCTCAGCTCTGCTCCCCCCCCACTGCACATTTTGTCCTGGTCGTGGGATGGGTCAATCTCTATACACAAGGATAGCAAGGATTAATGCACTACACTGAATGCAATGGACTACGGGTGAGCCAGGAAAGCAACCTGCAGAATCCTGCAAAGGATGGAGAAAAGAAACTGACTGCTCCAGAGCAGAACTCAGAGCACTGCTGAATTTTCCAGCATTTTTCTTCATTATTATATAGAAACCAAATGACACCAGGCAACTAGAACTCCAAAGAGCCTCAAGGCAACCATCACTTTAGAGATGACATTTTTGCCTGCAAATTGTTTACTTATTACTGTAACTAGTAACTCCTAACATTCAGGTGAATTGCCTCAGTTAGCGTTCCCTTGAGCCAAAAGGAAATGCAGCAATTTTCAGCTTTCGTCTTTTCAACATTGGGGAATGACCCTTCCTCTGCTACTGCCAATTTCTCACTGAACTAAAGAGAGAAAATACCATAATCTGAAAAATAACAAAGGACAGAAGTGGCATAGAAATGAAGGCCGGGTTGTGGGAGGCAGCAGCAAGGTTAGAAAATAAGCAGATTTTAGAGAACACGAATATCCTTTTAAATTCAGCTCTCTGGGAAACTCAAGGGGCTCCCAAGTCTGCAGATGGTGCTCAGCACCCTCAATGACAGCACTGCTGGAGTATCAGACACTGCTGGAGTATCAGACACTGCTGGAGTATCAGACACTGCTGGTACGCACCAGTTTGGGATCCTCAGTCCCATGGCCACCCACAGTACCCCCAAATACAAAGTTTGGCCCATAGCAGACAGAAGAACCCCAAACCCATCAGGAGATGCCATCGCACCTTGTGCCATCTGGTCTGCTTCAACCTGATGGGAACTCTGCTTTGAGATCATGCAAAGCGCTACGGGATGAGCAAGCACAGCAAGTTCTGCTGACGCAGAAGTCTTTTGAAAACCGGAATCTTCAAACAGCCACATTTTCCAGCCAAATACCGGGCAATGAATCCAACATAAAGCACAGTCCCCTCTCTGTTCAGAGCCGTGGGGATGAGAGCTGATTGAGTGCTCCACTTTCTTACTGAACGCTCCTAATATGAAAGTAAGACAGCATAGATTGTCTCCTTCTAAAAAGTTACCAAGGAATGAAGTGCTGAGTGTGGTCCTCTGGGATCACTGAATTCATTTGATAAATCTTATCAGCTATTCTACAAACAATAAATGCTCACTGAAACCCAACTCCTCTTCAATATTATCCAGCAAACAACTTCTCATTTTTAGGGAAAAACACATTGAAGTGATGGAGCAGCCCCTTTAAAAGGGAGATTTATGAAACTGATACAATCCCACAAACATCTCGGTCAAACCTCCCTCCTGCATTTCAAGATGTAACTTTAAAGGCCCCACTGATGGATGGCTGCTGTAATCAGAAAACATGAGCGCACTGTTAAAACCCAGCAGAGGAGCTCATTTTGCCAAAAGAGCAGAAAGCAGCCAGAGAAACACACAGCCCTTCCAGCACAAGGCGCTCTGTATCATAGCTCCGAATTACTGAATCACTTCCCAGCGTGGAAGATACCTCCAGGAGCACGCGCTGAGCTCGAGCGATCCAGCACTGCTGGCGGCTGCGAAAGGGGCGCTTGCGGAGCACAGCGGCTCCGTCCCAACCCCGGCACAGCTCCCACGCCGGGACAGCGGAGCGCTTTAAAACGAACCGCGCACTTCCTCGCAACGTCCAAGTTTGGGACCCACCTGGGTTGAGGCTGCTCTGGAAGTAGAAGACGCCCAGCAGGAACGAGCCGAAGCAGGCGGCCAGCGCCAGCCGCGGGGCCCGGCTCCTCCGCATCCCTCCGCCGCGGCTCGGCGGCGCCGCGCAGCCCAGCGCCCCGCGGCCCGGGCCCGCCGAGCCCCCGCCGGCCCCGCGCCCCGCCCCGCTCCGCGCCCGCGGCCGCCTCGCCCCGCCGCCGCCGCCGGCAGGAAGTGACAGCCGAGCGGCCCCGCAGCGGGAAGGGGAACGTCGCCCCCCTGCGCCCCGCAGGCAGCCCCATGCGGCCCCGCGGAGCGGAGAGCCGGGGGTCGGGAACGTGCCGCCCGCCCCGCTGCCTCGTGGCTTTGCAGCTTCGCGCCGGGCAGGAAGGAGTTACTGATGTGCTGGCGAGGCTCGGGAGTTTGCTGATGGCTTTTCTCAGCACGTTCCGCGCTTCGTAAGCATCGCAAAGTTACGTGGCCTTAAAACATACTTTTTTTTTTTAAAGATCCTGCAGGGTTCAACTGAAAGCAATGCTCCCGAGCAGTGCTAACCCAAGCAATAAAGTTATGTAGGAGAGGGATTTTCTCCTATTTTTCTCCTTATCTTTGCATGCTTTTAGAAGGCAAGAGTGTACAGGTCTCATACTGCATCCCCTGACCTCCCGGCTCTGTACCTGCCGGCAAAATGAGCTCTGAGCTTCTGAAATAGCAGTAGTGCTGCTGAACCCCCTCTGCGGAGGACCTGCGCAGAGGCCAGCCTGGAAATACAGGCTGAGAGCGGGGTTCCCACTGCCAACGCTCGATGACTCCTTCCATCCCCTAAAGGCTTTAGGAGGGAGGACAGCTCAAGGAGGAGTCGCGGGGAATGACAAAGGACGCACGTGGCAGGCTTTGTTCTACCCTGGTGTAAAGCTAAGCCAGGAGGAGGAGTTCATTGTGTGAAGGAATGAGCGGAGCACAAGGGGACACACGGTGGGTTGTACCCATGGCACTGCACAGCTCTGTGCAGTGGGAACCCCTTCCCATTGCTTTTCAGCAGCTGAGAAGCGCACTCTGTTTTTCACTTTCCCACCTTATGGATTGAACACTGGAAAACCTGGCTAAGGGTTCCCAGAGGACCAAACTCAATGAACATACCCTCAGCTCAGCTTCCCTGGGCTCAGCAACAGAAACACCAATATGAAGCAGTCAAGCTTCACCCTAGTTATTCATTCCCTCCAGAGAAAATAAAGTAAAGCATCCCATTCAGATCCCAGGCACTGACTTGCTGAAAGATATCTGTGTCTGTGCTCCTATCCCAGGTGAGATCCACAGGACTCAGCTGAGAGAAAGCACATCTTTTAGATGCGTGGGGTACTTACTTGGGCTCAGCTGCAGACACATTCAGCACTAATGCTACATACCATAATCAAAAGAACAAACACATTTTCAGGTGCATTGTGTTGGAAGCAGTTGATGGTGATGGCACACGTGGTAGGTCGAGGCCTTGCTTGGAAGAAACAGGTATTTGCTAGAGACTTCCTTGCTCCCTGTTTGCACAGGGCCTCTCACCACGGGGTCAGAGCATGGCTAGCACTATTTACCACTGTGAGGGCACCACTCATGGCCAGTAACAATGGCCAAAGGTTACTAATCACGCCACGTGGAGGAAAATGATTTGTTAATGCTGAGGAAATGCATTTGATCTGTGGGTGAAAAGGGAGTGCTTTTGGCTAGCAAAAAGATGCAGTTCCTTTGGTGCAGTGCATGCTCCATTCCCCCCCTGCTCATTAGCTGTCCTCGTTACTGTCTTCTCAGCAGGTTTTTCCCCAATGATTGCTGTTTCCCAGGCTCTTGCTGCCACTGAGTGAGATTAACCCCAAGCTTTGGTCTGATTACCACAATGAATAGAAAATTAACAGCAATGAGTTTCAGCTGGAAACTGAGGAATCTGCTGAATTCCTCCCCAGGTCCTGGTTTTCTGGCTACTAGGAAAAGGAGTCCTTCTAGGGCAAACTTTGCTTTTGTGCTCAGCTGTTTAATGCTGCAGCAACACTTTACCTTGGCCTCGTGCTCGTGAGACCTCTATCTGCTGGTGGCTGGGCTCCAGTGCATATTGCCACAGCCCCCAAATCTCACCACACCAGCCAGGGTCTGTAGGGAATTACACTGATGTGGTACAAGCTTTCTTCAGAGACCAGCATCTGAGTTCTCAGAGATGGGAAATTTCCTCTCCATTTTCTAAGCACTGTATCTATCACACTGCATCCACATCTTCTGTGGGCATTAATGTGCCCTGTGTTACTCAATTTTATGGCATCAGTGCAATATCAGCTGAGGAGAACCTTGCAAAGCTCATCCTCTGCTTGAGCACACATGTACACAGCTTGTTCTGAAAGTTTCCCAGAGGCACCCATCCCTTCTGGCTCTGCAGACCCCACAATGGTGGGGTGGTCTTCCTACCACCTTATCTGAACCATCCTTGTCATAATGGGAACCCTCTTCTATTTTGCCTTGGATCAATCAAGGGTGTTCAGTTCTGCTATATTTGATAACAAGAAAAGGCCAGTTCTGCTCATATTAGCCAGCTGAAATAGTAGCTTTCTTAAGCAGTGCTCTGATTTTTCCACCATCTCCTCAAGCCTTTTACATTGGCAGAACGTGGGTTTTCAAAGGGAAAAAACACAAGTGTTTAAGCCCACTTGGTACCAATTTACAACAGCTGTAGTTCAGAGCAGCAGGGAATTGTTGGGTGGATTTCTTTTCACCATTAAGAGCTGTAGTAACTGTTTGCAGGCTCAATATATGCAATCATAGAATATAGCAGAAATAGTTTGGATAAAAGGTAGAATTTACAACTAAATATCTCTGGAAAGGTACCTGGAGAGTTAAAAGTACAGAAAATAAGAGGATTGTTGAATCTTTAAAATCTATGGGTAGATTTTGCCACTTGTTCTTACCACGTAATGCTGATGCCTTGAAAAACCTCCCCAATCTTCAGGGGCTGTGGCAGGGAATGTGCAACTGACCCCAGAGATGCTGCACAGCCTGGGGAATCCTGCTGAGTTTGTGGGTATGACAGCATGCACTGCCTAAAGTTCAGCACATCCACACACCTTGTCAGAAGAAGGATAGTAAGGATTAGCATCTGGGCCTGAGTAGTTAATATTGTAACCTTGCTAATTCCATAGCTCGCTGACCTTTTTGTTCCTGAGCAAAACAGTAATCGCTTCCCAGAGATCCTCTGGCATTTGTCTCAGGGGAAATCTCCCTGGAGACAAGGAAATTAAAGACTGGCCACTCTCCTCTCATCCTGAAATGCTGGCCTCTGTCAAAAGAGATGTCCAGAAATCATTCATGTAACTTGCTTACTGCCACAATTTAAAAATAAAAAATAAATAAAAGCAGCAGCTGTTTTCTTTTAAAAGCACCAGTGATGGGAGCAGACCAAATTACAGGCCCTGAGGATTGCTCTCTGCCTGCAACACTTGCTGCTAGAAATACCACTGGTATGAAGGAAACTCCCACCAACCATTTTATTCAGCGGTGGCAGCTAGGGACCCTGCTTGCCTTTTGTACCAGATATTTATATTTCATTAGTTTGTACGCTGTAACCAGCTGGGAGCTTGTTCTCTGCTGTCTGATTTAGAGGCTCACAGGCAGAAGGGATGGGATTTACAGGTACATGGTAGAAAACCAATTGCCCTTGATCTTAGCACACTGGGAACTGCAGCTACTTCCGACAGCAAGAGCAACAAATCTGTCAAGCCTCCCACCAGCAGCACAAGACTCCTGCAGTCAGCTTCTACTCTGTGCACTGCTGCTGCCTGCACATTTCCAGCAGAAAGCCTCAGCCTCTCTTCCTGCTGCCCACAGCACCAGCTGCTGCCAGTCAGCTCCATCTGCCGTCTCCAGAGCGGCTACATGTGGGGTCACACAAAGAGAAGAGGATGCTGATGCATTGCTCCTGGCTGAGGTGGGAGCCTGCTGGTGGCTTTCCTGCACCTGGGGGCTCAGCCATAGCAGCTGGTCCTGCTCTGTGCCTGCCCAGCAGTGCACTCACGTTGTGGCCCTCACAGCCGGTCCAGCTTTCCCATTTGGAGCACCCACGTGGAATCATAGAATGATAGAATCGTTTGAGTTGGAAGGGACCTTTAAGGGCCATCGAGTCCAACTTCCCTTGCAGTGAACAGGGACATCTACAGCTCGATCAGATTTTTCTGTTTGTGTACTCCTACTGAGCGAAGGAGAAAGCGCTCATTTCTAACAGAGCATTTCAGTACACGAGAAGACAGCAGATATCAGTGAACAAACCAATGGATAACCAAGGGGAGCACTCTGCTCCCAGCCCAATACCAGGTGTCCCATGTCTTTCTGGTGTTTGGAAGCTGGAAGATTCAGTTCATGCCACTGTCAGAATCCGCCTGACAGACTTGAGGAGGAGCAAACCATTGAATATCATCAGCTGGCATCTCATCAGCTGCCAGAAAATGAGTTCTGTCCGTGTGCTGCCTCTCCTCGTGGAAATGGCTGGGGCCTGGGGTCACCACTGGGAGATCAGACCTTACTTCAGGGACTCGAGCACTCTGCTCTTTAAGCATTTGGTTGAAGCTGGTGGTAAGCAGGAGGAGGAGGGAATGTTTGCCCACAGCTACGGTTCCTCTGCTGATGCATTTGCAAGCCCAGAATTGCCAGTTTGAAGCCTGCATGGAACAGGCCAGGTCTTTGGCTGCCTTGCATTTTTTCAGAGACTTTATTGGTATTTATGCCAACAGAGAGGCGAGGTGCATGTTGTCTATACACATGCATTTGATGCATTTTTTAACAGCTGTTAAAAAGGTATGGAACAGATTATGCTAAGTTTTGTTTGCCTGGCAGCATGTGACTCAGTACCATAGGGAAGCCCAGTGCCTTAGGAGAGCAGTTAGTAAAGGCTGCTCAGAAATTGCAATGAAAAGTCCTGTTTTCAGCTGTTGTGCTCTCATCCATTGAAATGGCTCCATATGCAGAGGGAATTTAAAAAAAACAAAAACAAAACAACACACAGGCCAAAGACAGTCTGACCCTGACATAAAATGCCATCAGTGCAATGCTATAAAAACACTCTGTCACAGCAGTGCTGTAAAAGTCTCCTCAATCACAGAATGAGCATGCTGAGAAAGTTATCTTGCTCCTTAAAACCTTGTGTGACAGGCGGGGATGAAAGTCCTGCATGCCCTTGTCCTTCTCACACCAAGGAAGCTTGGGCAAGGCTTTTCACTGACCTGCTGACAGTACTTGCTGCCCTCTGGGATGGCAGGGGGGCTTATTTTATACCTGAGAAGAACTGTAGACTGAGCCATCCTCCCAGTCTCACAATGCTACATGTTTTAGTATGTGGTTTTATGCAACAGTGTGCTGCCTGCCTCCTTCCAGGGGCTGCTGAACCTGTGCCTTGTGAAAGCCCTTATCACCACTTATAGCCCTGACATCATGATCAGACCATCAGAAACACTGACACTGCCCTACAACACAGCATAACGACCCTGGAAGAAAAGGAGAATGAAAGGATGCAACGGGATGGAGCAATGCTTCCAGTGATTCTGTGTGATTTAGGTACACACTTAGGTGGGTCTTTAGGTCCTTAAATCCCCCAAGTACCACTGAAACATCCCTTCATGACTAAAAATGGAGTTTCCTGTTTACCGAGGGGGGTATGATTAAAATACTCATCATCTAAGTACTGTTTGAGAGGCCGCACCCTGCATGTACTGCCACAAAGTCAAACTCAGAGCCATTTCTGCAATGTTAAATACAGAGAACTAATTGCCCACACCTGGGCATGACAGGGCTGGCCAAATCCAAATTAAACAGGTTCAATTTGATGGAAATCCTGGTTGAAAAGTTATATGTATGTTCTCTGTCCAGCCATCTTCCATGGCTCTATGTGTTTTCACTACTCTAGAAGCCTGAGATACTATTTTTATTTAGACTAAAAATAATAAAGGCTTTTCTCCAATCCTCTGGGTGCCCTAATTGAATTATGTCTGCATTAGTAAACCCTAGCACTGCTAAAATGAAGGCAGCCAACTACCCAGAGTGTCTAGGAGGCACGTCTAGGAGGCACGGTGTCTGCCTCCTCCAGAAACTCTATCCAGAGGTGCCTTGTGCAAGAAGTTTAGTCCTGGAGTGTTACCAAATGAGGTTACTTGCAATTATGGAGTGGAAAAAGCACATTCCACGTCTCTGAGCCATCGCACAGTTCCTCTCCTTTACAAAGAGATTTCTCTAACAAGGACTTTGGTCCAATGTTTGCATAGTCCGTTGTAGATAGGAGAGGATGGGGCAATGGCTTTGGGCCACAGCTCTTATTACTACCACAGTTAATTCAGAGAAAACAGCCCACGGATAGCTGAAAATGCCAAAGAATGGTCTGGCTGCCATCAAGCCTACATCTTATAGCACTGAATGGCTGCGCTTGTTAAATACTGCTGCATTTCCAGCTGGTTGCAATGGGCTCTATTCTTTTCAGCATAGCTAAAATAATCCACAGAAGCATCCCTAAACCTGACCTTCTCAAAGATTTGCTGTCACTGAGGGGGAGAGAGAGAAAAAGCTAATTCTTTTCTACAGATGTTCTCAGCAGTACTGTGATCTCAGCAAAACCACAAAGATTCAAGTGCCTCTCTTAGCTAAGGAAGCAAGCACAGTCAAATGCCTTCCCCAGACCTTCCTCCCAGCTAACAGTGCAGCTAGTGTCACTGAAGAAAAAAAAATAAGCAAACAGTGGGGATTTTTATTTACTTATTTATTTTTTTGCTGTGATTTCTGTGGTTAAAGCTGCGGCTGAAAGCAGCAGTAGCAGGTTACAGCAGAAACTGAATACGCTACTGTGAAGAGGTTTGGCTCAGTGAACTGGGCAGTCTGAAAGAGAAATTGGTATGCAAACTTCAGAAATGGATTTAAACAAAACAAGATTATCTCTTTCAATGGAGATGTGCTTTTCTTCTCACCAGCTGGATGCAGTATAAGGTAAGCACCCTGGAGCTAATGGAGCAGAGGAACTCAAAGTGTTTCACTTAACCTCTCAATTATGTCCTCTCCCCCAGCAGCTCAGTTTAGCAGTCCTCTGCTCCCATAGAGGCTTTTCCCACATATGAGACAGGAGAGTGAATCCACCCCCATCCTCACAGCCTCTGAGCTGGAAGCACCAGCCTCGTGTTGCTTTCTACAGATGCCCACTGCTGATGTGGAAAAGCTTCTTGCTGCCCTTCAAAGCAGCTGTAAGTGAGCAGTAAAATCATCACTGAGAGGGAACCACGATTATGTATTATCTAGAAGTATGGTTGGCTGAGAATATAAACTCTGCTCCACGCAAAGAAAAGATTAGGAACGGGGGAAAAAAAGTAATAAAGTGGAGTTATTCTGCCAGTTAATCCTCATCCACACTGCAGTGCAATATATATGGTTTTATAGCCCTCTCAGCTTTATTTCCCCTGATAGTTGGTCTGTGGCCAGCCAAACTACTCCTGTGGAGCCCAAGGGAGGTTCATGGTGCTAAACCAGCCAACCATACAGTCAAGGCAAGACCTGACTTTCCAGGACCTCCTCTCAAGATTTCCAAAGCTTGACAAAGTAGGCATGGCTCCATGGGTCTCGTGAGCCACTGATTGACTACCCAAAAATTTATAGTTGTGTGGTTGCTACAGCTATAGCTAAAGGAGAGAGATAGTTTTCTGTTTCATATTTTCCAATGAAAGCTTAATTGGAGCATGCAGTAGCCAAGAAAAGAAAATCATTTTCAGCTGAAGTATCTAAAATGTATTCTGCAATCCATCGGGACAAGTGCACATTAGTGAGAAGCCTAATCCTAAATCCTACTTTGTGACCAAAACTAGAAATGACAATGAATGACACAATGCAAAATCTCGTTGTTTTGGTTACAGTATCCCCAGAATCTGTCCTGAACTCAAAGAAGCCAGGTCTGCGGCTTCGTGTTGACATCTGAGATTATCAAGGAACAGGAATCAATGAATAGCTGCATTGAACCACTTCACGTGCCTCATTAATGTGTTAAATAATGGCTGAATAAAGAAAGAATGTGTAATAGTCGAGTGAAATATTAGACCATACAGAAACACAGTGCTAAAAGCATCAGTTTTTCCTACAAAGAAAAATGGTGGTATTTCTATACAGACTCAGCCAAAAAGACTTTCCGCCTACTCCAGCTTTTGAAACAATTAATTTCATGGAAACCAGAGAGGGAAATCCTGCTGTGGAACCAAATGCTTTAAAAACAGTACTTTGGTGAAAGGTCCAGTGGCATTGAAAGCAAATGCACCTGGCTTTCTGGGCTGCACTCAGAGGAAGCTCCTATTAGCTTCAGTGACAGATGTGAATACATATACTCTCCAGTATCTCACCTTTCTTTCCAATTTTAAATTACATTAAGTGCAAAATAAAGGGGGAAAACCTTTCCTTACCTAGAGTCAGAAATCTGTTTTTTTTTCTTATCAAAAAGCCCTTCCAACCACATACCCTCAAGAATATTGGCTGCAAAATCAATCAGCAGTCTTTTACCTAAGAACCCCATTTAGCACAAGCATTTCCCTCGGTCTAAGCCTTCTCCGGGGGCAGAAGATGTCATTTCTGATGGCATGGGATTTGTACCAAATCAGCATCTGCATTCCCTCAGGAACTCTACATTCACCTGGGTAGAGCAATGCCAGAAAGATAACTCCTAGACAAAAATGAACCTTAGAGCAACCAAGATGGTTGCAATTTGGGAAAACTGTAAGCAAGCTGAAATGAATTACTGTTGCTGGAAATGCTGATCTAATTTAACAATAGGTGGTGTACCTGCCTCACAAAAACATGCACACAAAATCTGGTATTGCGAGGACAAATGTAGAAATGAAGGCTGGAAATCACCTAAAGCACTGTAAGGAAGTCATGGAAAACAGCTTTTTTCTTGCAGACAAGAGGTGGTAATTTCATCCTCTCTCACAGTGAAAACACTGGTTCCTGAATTTAAATTCTCTCAGAATAAGACAAAATGCCCTCCAGGTTGTTTCTTACCCACGGAATTAACTGAGGCCATGAATTTTGAGACTCTCTCAAACAGACAGCATCTCATTTTCTAACACTTTTCAAAAAGCCTAATAAAGATGAAATGAGCAGCATTTTTATTACCCATTTTAACACAGAAGCCAGGAGTGGAAACATTGAGGAATGCCACTGATTCAGTAGACAAATGCTGTGGTGTGTCTTTGCATTAAAACCTTAAGGATGAAGCTGTGGGTGTAGTTTATCTAAAATCTAGACAGAGCTATGCAGGGGACTGAGGCAAGAGAAGGAGATGATGGAGAGCAGTGGTTCCCAGTTGATGGCATTGCATGTGCCCTCTGTAAAACCCAAAGGAATGCAGCCATGAGCTCTGCTCACACATTCAGCAGAACTTCCCAAAGTCAGAGGGGAAGGCTCCGTGTCCCAGGGGTGTTAGCACCTCCTGCTTTGGAAAGGGGGTACTGGGTGCTTCCTGGCAAACTCCGAAAGAGTTTTAGTGATAGGACTATGTAAAGGCTTGGTCAGAAGGGCCATGTTGCCAGACAAGTTAATGCTATAAGAACACAATGCTTTCATGGTTCTTAATGGCAAAAAGGACACAGTTAAGCGCACAATGAATCTTGTAGGCTTTGTAAAAGCTCCATAAACAGTTCCAGGTCCTGATGAGGTGGGAACATGGAGCTCTGTGCCCTACCAGGAGCTGCAGGTTCCTTTCCACTTCACTCTTTAATCAATTACACATTTGCTACTGCTGCACATTTGGCTACTGTAACATGGACTCCTAATCCACACTGTTGTCTTCCTAATACAGAAGCCATGACCCCACAACAGGAGGAAGACAAATGGCTTTAGAAGCCTACTCCAAAGAGCACCCAGTGCAGTGACAGAAGATCCCTCCAAAAGGAAACCCATGGGGAAACCCTTATGCTTGCAAGCTGCCATCAGAATTGGAAACAGCCTAGTCCTGCTTTGTACTGAACACCCATCTAATGTGAGTATCATGGACCTGGAGGGTTCATCTGGCTGTTAGACTGACCTGCTATAGAATCCCAGAGAGTGAGCAGTCCTCCCACAGCACAGTGTGTGAACTGGAACAGCCAGGCAGGCGGTGGTCAATCTCCAGCAGGTTGTCAGGTTTTGACCTGAAAGAAAAGGAGAAAAAAAGTTAGAATTGCAGAATCATCACAGACCACCAAAATCACCCAGCCCAACCATCAACCCATCCCACCATTGCCTGTAGGATTCCGTGGTGTCCAGACTCAGGCTGAATGTGTGCAGGCACAGACGTGTGGTGGAAACATTGATCTACATGTCTCTGAGGGCAATGGAAAACATTCAGCCTGCTTCTACACTCTCCTTATGCACAGATTTATTTTATTTATTGAGGGTCTCTCACAGTTCAGGAGTACACAGAAGAGTTAATTTAATTTACTATGAAGTGCCACACAGTGGTATGAAACGTTTCATACACAGACAAAATTAAAAGGTTTCCCTGAATTGAAAAGCTGAGTTATTTCCAATTGCATTCAGAAGGGTCAGAAAACAGAAGAATGGGAGGAAAATCTTTTTCCATGGGATGAAAGGAGATGGAAGTTAATGATCTCTCATGATTAACTTACAGCCTCTTAGGCATCAATGTTAAATCAGCTAGGCTCCTGCTGACTTATCTCCTCTAAGACACCTTTAACAACTAACCTATTTCTTTCTGTTCAGTTTAAGTACAAGAATTTGAACACCTCGGTGTAAGTTCACTTCAGGTTCACTTCCAGAGTAAAGGGGAAACCTGTCACTTTGCTTCAACTGTTAGTGCAGCAAAGCATGAACATAGTTTGGGTTTTCATTGTTTTAGCAGGTTTGCTCCGGTGCCCAAAATTTGGACCAAACCACAGCCGTCATTGGTTTTGTTCTCCATGGTAGCCCACAGTGTTCTGCAGTAGAAATTAAAATGTTGCAAAATGTGGCAGGATTTCCAGAAATCATAGCACCCTTCCTGGGGAGCACTTCTCCTTGAGAGCAGGAGGGTTTTGCAGACATGCACTGAGCTTTCTCCCCATGCTGGAAATGCTCTAACCTTCGATCCATACCTTCCCAAGGACGCCCACTGCAGCAGGAGGCCAATGCAGGTCCATCTTAAGCTATAAGTCACAGAATCATAGAATAACAGAATCGTTTGAGTTGGAAGGAAGCTTTGAAGACCATCTGCTCCAACTCCCCTGCAGTGAACAGGGATGCCTGCAGCTCCATGTGCTCAGAGCCCGTCCAGCCTGACCAGGGTATTCACATCCAGACCTGTTCAGCGTGCTGCTGACTGACACAAGGAATAATGCCATTTCTAGTACAAAGACAACCTCTATTTGCAGAGAGGTTGTGCTGCTCTTTAAAGTGCAGCCAGGAGCAGAGAGTGCTCTTGCATCCTGCCGAGGGATGCTTTTTGCAGGGACTGAGCCCTGGCAGCTTCCCCAATGGCACACTGAGCTGCCAAGCATGCCCATAGCCATGAAGGCAGTACAAACACCCCAAAGCAGCCCTGCGTGTGTCTGCAAGTTTGTCCAATCATACCCTTGATCCCCGTGGGCATCCTCACTCCACCCCCCCAGAAAGCACTGCAGACAAATCATCTCCCCATTGTGTTTAACAGAAGGCACATATATGAAAGCCTTCATAAAGAAGAACACACTTCCCTCTTAGTGCATAGGGAGCATCAACTGGAAAGCAGCCAAGCAATTACCGAGCCCAAGAAGAAAGAAAGCATCAAATTCGTTACCCAGAAGACTTACAGACCAAACCTGAAAGGGATTATAAAACCCCATCCAAACAGACTTAGCATTGCTACAGCAAAGCACCTAGCTCTCAGGAGGGGAGTGGAACCCCAGCAGTGTGGGGCAGCCATGCAGCCGCCTGCCCATGGGCACCATGGCTGTACCAAACCCCCCTGTCTGCCCCATGCCAGCCAGCCAGTCCCAGCCCACCAGGAGATACCTGGCTGCAGTAAATCAGCAGCAGGGGACATTCCCCCAGAGGTCATTTTTCTGCTGATCAGAACCCTGATGATGGCTGGCTATGTTGCATGAATGGGTTTCGCTCATGCAGGGCACCTGCAGTTGTCTTATGGCCTGGCTGGATGTTTGCACAGCCTATCTCAAGTGTATCTGCTATTCAAGCTGACCCTATACATTCCATTGGTATTTTGTTTTTTGGCTATTTTCCCCCTTCTCTGGGCTCATGACGAGGAGTTCTCTAACAATGGGCTACGGCACAGCCTAGAGCTGGGACTGACCGTGTCAAATGACAAGATATTTTTGTTATAACCCGTATAAGTAGGGGAAAGCCATGACTTTGAAGTAGAAAAGGTTTTTTTCTTTTGAGAACATGAAATCTTCCAGATCAGACAGGCCTTGCCCAAGGCAGTGTTCCTAGAAGAAGGACTGTTTTAGCTTCAACCTCCAGCTGCACCCTGAGCATTGGCGGTCTGTGGGTGCAGATGGATGTCAGCTCCTCCAGCCAAGATTTTGGCTGGCCAGATGGGTCAGAGCCCTGCACACATGTGAGTTGCAGTCCAGCTTCTTCCCCATCCAGTGCAAAAGAGTGCCCACATGAGCAGGGCACATCTACCTGGTACAAACTACCTGTCAGCTCAGAGAGCATCAGCATTGTATATTTATATTTTTTTGGCTATCGAGCAAGTTGTGATTCCAGTGGGTTACATGCAGCACCATCCATCCAGGGGAAACACAAACAAATAAATCAGCAAAGCCTGCGGGGTCATTGGAGTATCTGTCTGCCTGATGCCAACTGCAGAGGAGGCGGCTTGCTCCTTTGCCCTCTTGCCCCCACGCCAAGGATCTAACAAGGCAACCAAGGAACTACGTGAGGTGGGGTTTAATTACAATAAAATACACCAAGCACATCACACATATTGATTTGTAACTCTCACCAGAAATTGTTTTCATAAAGTAATTGCAGATGCTTGCTCTTGTTGCTTGCAAGTCAAATCTCTGTCTGTCTCTCTTAACAGCCTCTGCATCACGGATCTCACGAGAGGTTTGGGCACTTTAAAAGGATCAGCAATTATCTGTGGTGCTTGCTTTGCATTTACTTTCCTTGCATATTCGTGCCAGCAATATTTTAGCAAGCACATAACAGGAGGAAGCAGAGACTGACAATGGGGGATACAGCTGAAGTGAAGCAGATGTCTTTTAAATTCAGAGCACACATAGCACAGAAGCAGTGAGTAATCGAACACAAACCAGAAGTGAAACCAGAAAAGCTGAATTTTATACTTAGAACTGAACACTACAGGAAAAAAAAAAACACCAAAAAAACAAAAAGTGGTGGTGCAAAAAAAGCCTTATTTTAAAAACTCTTTGCTTCTTTGAATGCCCCATTGCATTGCCAAGTAGCACAGATAAAGAATTCCAATAAACTGAGTTTTGTGTTGACCACGTCCCTCGCATTATTGCTTTTTGGCACAACATGTAGGACACCTCCAGGCCAAAACACAAGTGATGCCGAAAGAACAACTGTTCCTTCCCTCCAGGAATGCGAGCTTTCTGATTGTTACATAAACACATTTGTATCTATTTTTTTGGGAGATTCACCACAATAGCAATTATACCATTACCCATGAGTCAGAGAACATTTTGCTGACATTTTAAAACATATAACTTAAGGCCAGAACCTCCTAAACTTCACAAACAAGTAGAGCTGATGGGAAACAGCCTTATTCACTCCAGTGGGATTGCTCTAATGAGCAAGGGTTTGCAAGATGTGATCTTAGATTGTGAACTGTATGGAGCTGCTTTGTTTTAATTGCAAGGCACTGGGCACATCCAGGCAGGAGCAAAACATGAGGATAAAAGAACAGCTTTGGAGAAACTGCAGATAATTATAAAATGAGAAAGAACCAAGGGTGGAGGGTTATTTCTTTCTGCTGGTTAATCTAGGAAACCTATTCAACTGAGGCAGAAACCAGTGGTCATTAGCAAAGTGACACGCAAGCAGTAAAAAAACTCCAGTCTGAGCTTTTACCGTAATCACAGACCTGAAAGATGGACTTTCAGCTTCTTTTGGAACAGCTCGCTTCTAAAAGCGGACCCAAAACGTAACCCACACACCAGAGGCTATCTTTGGTGCAGAAGCCCTTCTGGATAAACCAACGCAAGGAGGTTTTTGGCAGCACAGCAGCTGCTCATAGCCCTGCTTTAGCTGTTGCACGGCCACAGACAGAGGCAGGCCGGGAGGCTGCTCCAACTCAGCACTGCTGCATTGTGCTGCAATTCAGCAGAAGCTTTGGATCCATGTAGCCCAGACATCAGCCTCCTCTCCCACACTTCACTCACATCTGGATTTCAGATAAAGCTAAAATACTCTGGAATTAAACTCATAGAATCATAGAAACCTTTGAGTTGGAAAGAACCCTTAACGTCCATCTGTTCCAACTTCCCCTGCAATGAACAGGGACACCCACAGCTCCATCAGGTGCTCGGAGCCCATCCAGCCTGACCTTGGCTGTCTGCAGGGATGGGGCACCACCACCTCTCTGGGCAGCCTGTGCCAGTGCCTCACCATCATTGTTATATAAACACAATTTAAAACACAGCTTCTGTTTACTGTTCCCAGTGATATGGAGTGCTCATTTTTACCTGGCCTTGACAGGACACTAAAATCTCAGCTGTGGGCTCTCAGTGCCTCATGCCCTGTCCTGGCTGCGTGGCAGAACCGCACAGCTGTTACACGGCTCTGCTTTCTGCCTGGCCACGTTTCTATTAAAGCCATTTTGCTGCCAGAACCACAAAGGATGAGGTAAGGAGGAAAAAACTCAAAGGCTGTCAGCGAAACCACTCTCGAATAAGGTGACATAAGCCTCGCGTACAACAGATAAAGCTTAATCTCTGAAAAGGGACAGCAGAAAGGCTGGTAGGTTTCAAAACGAGGCACAACAGCTGTGTTTGGCTTGGCCAACGCCAGCTCTCCCTTCTGCTGCAGCTGGCTCTGCTCATGTGAACAAGGCAGATTAAAATGCGGCATTTTGCAGACCTAAACCTGGAGCGCCGCGGGCTGGAGGCGGTGAGAACAGAGCTGTGATGCTCTGGTGACAACTCAGTAATAATTGCATGGTGCTGCCCACACTTCAAAGGGGAGATAGCATTTGCTGGCTCAAAGCGTGTCTTTTTCTGTTGTTTCAAAAATGCCTTTTGATAGGAAAATGCACGTCTTTGTGTCTGTCTGGTTTGACTGCTGGGCTTAATTGGTCTTATTTTGGAGCATAACAAATCAGCAAGATACGGTAGAAGTCAGAATAGATTGAGCTAAAAAGCTTTCTGTAACTTGCCGCCACAGAAAGAGGCACTGCCCTCTTTCCACAGTAATAGCTATACCACCAACCTGAAAAGGAGCTTAAAATAAGTAACAGTACTAAAAAAGGAAAGGGTGTATGCAGGAGTGTATCTGTGGAGCCACTCCACCCACTGCGATGGGAAAAAACTCAACTGGGTGGACCTGCATTCCAGCAGCAGCTCAGGATGCCGGCACTTCATATTCCTGTGCCTGCAGATACACTTTTCTTACCCACAGTCACAATTGTGGAGGAAAAACAAGAGGCAGCTTGATAAACAAAGCGAGGCACAACAAAGCACTCAAGAGAAAAACGGAAATAATTTGTTCGACAAGACGAAGAACAACACAGTGTGTGTGTTCAGGAGTGCTGCTTTTCATCTTTGTGGTAATTGCATCGTTTATTAGGTGATGCTTCCTGGGATGGTGTTTAGAGTTATTGTGTGAGGATGTCATAACATCCGTGTTCATTAGATAACTTTGGGGACCTCGCTGTGGGAGACTGTAAGGAGAGGGAATGAGAGAGAAATTGTCTGAGAGAGATCAGGTGTGCTGCTGGGATAATGAAGGGCACAGTGCTCAAAACAAATCAAGCTGCAACCTTTTCCTGCAGGTGTAAGAAGCCCAGGGTTCAGGTCTAAGCTGACATGTCACATACTGGTGAGAACTGGGAAAACTGGATGCAATCCATTGGCTCCTGCTGCAAAGGAATGAGCTGAGAGAGGCTAGGAGATTTGGAATAAGAGAGGGCTTGAAGGAGCCTTGGGAGGCATGCCATGCTGTGAAGCTCTACTTTAGGACACGAGGTAATGGCTTTAATGGCCAGATGAGGTTCAGGTTGGATGTTATGAAAAGTTTCTTCTCAGAAAGAGCAGTGATGCACTGGCACTGCTACCCAGGGAGTGGTGGAGTCACTGTCTCTGGAAGTGTTCAAGAGCCGTGAAGATGTGGCACTGAGGGATGTGGTCAGCAGGCATGGTGAGGATGGGTTGATGGTTGGATTTGATGATCTTAGAGGCCTTTTCCAATCGTAATCATTCTGTGATTCTGACAGAGGAGTTGCTCAACATGCTCACTGAGAGGTTTCGGTGCAGATGTACCTGGGCCCCTGCTGCTGATGGCAGCCTGGGAACCACAGAGCTGTTAAGGCCAGATAAAAGCCAGAAATGCAGTGATCTCATCCGTAACCCTAAGTAGTCTGTCCTTGTGAGCTAGGCTCTGATACAACTTAAGGTAAAGTGCTGTTCCTTATTAGGGCTTTGTTAGTTCATGTCTTGTCACCATTACCTCCTTGTTTCCTCAAAGAAGTCCTAGAAGGAAAATCAGTGCCATTCTCTCAGCTTTCAGGACCAAGACATTGAATTATTACTTAAAAGAAAGCTGAAGGTTATTTTTTGCTTGGGAAAAAAAAAAAATCAGTTGTACAGAAAGAAATATTCTAAGTATTCAATTTCGATTTTTGGAGTCCAATCAATTTGATTTCCTCTCCCTCAGTAGGATGTTCCTTTGGTATTTGGTATCTTTTCTCTATTTCGGAATGTCCGTCTTGTTAGTGAAAAAGATGTTGAGTCTTCTATGAGTGCAGTCATGAATAAAATTTAAATTCACTCATTTCCTAAAAATCCCTCATCTTGGCTGCACAAGCACTTGAGGCAACGCTCCTGCAAGTGTATTCCTGGTTGCTCCCTGTCTCCTGAAAACATCGTTCCATTGGCTACAGCTCCAATGAGGCCAGCTCCCATCCCTTGGATGCAGGACATGCTCCTGCCTTGATGCATGCAACTATGGCCATAGCGTGCAGCTATTCTTGATGGTCATACCTGGTTTATGGATCTGAGGTTTTTATTTGGAGCAGTGATGAAGGAGAGGAAGAAAAATTTGGGTTTTAGCTCTTCAGAGTTTGGAGGGACTGCAGTTAGAAAGTCACCTTCTGACTTGTACGAGGAGCACATTTGACCTGGGAATTGCTCAGACAGAGAAAATCAATGTGAACTGGTATAATTTGTTATTTACACAAAGGCGTTCTACACCCAAGGCTTTACACCTCTTGTTAATAGTCACTTTTCAAACAGATTACACTAAGACTAAACCACACACAGCTCTTCTCTCCCTCTTGGCTGATGGTTGGAATTTTAGGTCTAAAGAAGAGGTAAAGCAGCCAAGTGAATGTGGTGGATCTTGGTGGATCTCTACAACGATGAGGTCTCATGTGGGCACTGCTGACAATAACTGCAAGCTCATCAAGAGGTGCAAATCCTGAGCTCAGATCCCCCAGTGTTCTTCTCTTGCAGCTCACTATGGGACAGAGAACAGATGGATCAGGTCACAAATCCATGGGAACGTGCTTCCAACAGTGCCTTTGTGGATGCCTGGCTGAGAGAAATCCTCCTCTCCAATGCAGGAACATTTCTCCTGGTATGCAGCTCCAAATGCGGGACCAGAGCAGGGAGTGAGTCACAGGTGTCTGTCTGTACGTGCTTCATGGCAGAGCTGCAAGGCAAAAGGTAGTTGGAAAAAGTTCACACACAATGTGAGAGGTCTGAGCTGTCAAGATCTTCAGCCAGGGTATGTTTCTCTTTGTCAGCATGAACTTGGGATGCATTGGTACCACCGTATGGGGCCGAGCATCTCCAGATTGGGCTCCATCCAAAGGATGATGGTTTAGTGGACATGGCGTTGATGAGTTAGTGGTTGAACCTGATGATCGTAAAGATCTTTTCCAGCCTTCATGGTTCTATGATTCTGTGTCCTGTCCCAAAGAGCTGCACTGGGCAGAGCAAAAGAAAACATCAAGCTGTGTTCTGCAGCAGCATTTTAAAGCTGAAGGCAAACAGTATAACCATCCAGTTTGCTCACACGGAGAAAAGAAATTGCTCTTTGCTTTCTGCATGCTGGGTTTTTTTCTGCACTGCTGCCAAGCTGTTTGTTGTTTTATTTTTTTAAACTTTGGCAACTGATAAAATCCATATTTAGAGAAAAAACAGCAGATTCATTCTACAAGATGAATGCAAATGAAAGCAGTTGTCCAAACCGTCCCTTAATGCGGTGTGCCACTGTCAGTGTCTGTGATTAACGCTTCCTGCTTGGAGTAATGCCTTCTATCCCATTGCTGTGCTGCCCCACGCAGAGTAAAAGCACCCCGGTGGTGCAGCCACGTGCTGACTTCCTTTCCCTGCAGTACAGAGCTGTGCCTTTCTGAGATTGCTGGTGTCATTTGGTCTGAGATCCTTTGGTTTCCTTTGGTTTGCAGAACTGCACAGCGGATGTGAAGTTTCTCACAGCAACACTTCCATAATAGAAATGAGACTGGCTGTGACAGTTCCCATTATGAAAGAGCAGATGAATTCTTATCTCCTTTTGTCAAAATTAAACACTTCTGCTTGGCCCAAAGAGATAATTCCTCCATTTGAAATGCAGATCTGATATTTTGCTATTCAATTAAATTTCTCTGCCTTCTTGGATAGGCTGCAATTGTTACTCAATTTTCTAACTGTGGCACTGTGAGGGAGGGAGGGCTTTGCTCACTGATCTTCTCCCTGAGGCTGCATTCTGGATCTGCAAGAATCATCCTAGAAGAGTATTTTGTCATGCAGCTTCTTGTCGTTGCTGTGCCTCCTCTCCTGTAAATACAGTTCCCTAAATGGAAAGCTTTGATTTAAGGCGACTTTTGCTGGGGGTCTCTTGTAATGTAGGAGTAGATGGGGCTACGATCTATGACACAGAAACATGGGACAAAGAGGGAGCGAGGCTGTGGCCAAGGTCTTGCAATGACGAGAGCGTAACTTTTCATAGAAGAGCTCAACAGATAAGTGGTACAGGGGGAGTCAAGCTTAAATTCAAAAACCAATCTCCAGGGCCCCAAAAGCCACAGGGCCAGAGCACATAGCTGTGTTCCACAGCCTCAATCCTGCTTTGTCCCATGTTTCTGTGTCACAGATCATAGCCCCATGTACTCCTTCTACATCAGGACAGACCCACACCAGAAGTCGCCTTAAATCAAAGCTTTCCTCTTTAGCATGGTGCTTCTGCTAAATCATTTCCATTATTCTGCAAACTGCCTTCTGTTCCTTTATCATGCTTCCTCCCATAGTTCCCCGTTGCTCACCTTCATCCTGCAGAAGTGATTGTCACTATGCAGCCTGATCCTGCTTCCTTTCAGCAGCCCTGATTTTTGCTTCCTTTCTGCAATCTTGGGAGATAAAGATGGATTCAGGCTTGGGTGATAAAGGAAGCAGCACTTTAGGTTTCACAGTGGCATGTTTAGCATCATCATCTGCATCATCACCACCATCTTCTAAACATATCGCATATCCCTTATTTGTACCCAAGCAGCCACCACCACGAGGACCATGACCATATTCTAGCTGCAGATCATGTACTTGAGGTGTGGGAGGAAGGCCATCACTGGTTGGTTGCAGCATTTCTTTCTCTCTTTGAAAAACTAGAGCCTCTGGCTTCATTCTGTTGTGGTGATTCCTCTTCTGCACCACTTAATTGCACAGAAATGACTCCATTACCTAAAACATGAGACTTCTGTGGAGGTAACCGTGGCAGTGGTCTCAGTGGAATGTGAGACGCAAACCTTGCTGGACTGTCTGATGCTGGGCATTTCTTGATTTTCCCTTGATGATCATTTTCAGAAGAATGAGTTTCTTGGGGGATAAAGATGGATTCAGGCTTTGGTGGTAAAGGATGTGGGACAAAGAAAACAAAGACATTATGAGCAAAAGACCTTGCAAATGAGTAAACAAGCTTGGCAGCTGCTTGCGCCAGATGTAAACATGCACAAGGTGCCTGGCTAGTACACATGACCAAGGGGTTATTATAGGGATATAAAAGGTTGTGAGCATGTACAATAAAGGGTCTTCATACTGCAATAGCCATGGAGTCAGTGCCTCAAGTGCCACAAGCCACCTCAAGGAGAAAGGAAATTTCCATGCCTCTTTGAGAGACAGGAGATGAGCTGCTTCCCACCAGCAGCTCCCATATGTAGCAGCCCATGTAGCATCACCTGACCTTATAATGCACAAGTTTTAAGTGGTTTTGAGCAGCTAAGAAGATCAAGAATGCTAAAACTTGAAGTAGTGCAGCATTACAGAGAGAGTCTCCAAGCCAGAGATGCAGCAGGAACAAGGGATTAGTGAAAAAATCAAGACAGAAAAGAGTGATTTGGAAACTTTATCCCTTCCCATAACCACTGATTCAGTGAAGTGTTTTTTCTGCACTGCAGCAATAGCCAGCAGCGTACACAGAATAAGGATTGAAATATTTTGAAGTGCTGTCACAGTGTGAGTGATTTTCTTTAGAGCATAAAATCAGACCGCAAAGTTATTTTCTGTGTGTGGCGACACAAGAAGAATATGAATGTGATCAAATCTGGCCCTGGGCAGACAGGAGAGCAGAACTGGCCTCAGCCACATTATCTTTTTTATTCAGAGTCCTTCTAAGAAATATAAAATCCAAAAGAACTTCTGAATCTGGCTGGATGTCTCCTAAGAGGAACAGGATTGCTGCATAGCTGAAACAGCGTGACTTTGATTATTTGAAAATGCATGATTTAATCATTTCATTATGCATACCTTTTCACAGCAGGCACCGCAGCCTAAAACAGACAGAGACAAGCATTAGATAAAACAACATGCTTTCTAGCTAAAGAGATTGGAATCAAAGAGTTTAATCTTGCAAGGCACTGCTATCTGTGTGCCTTTAGACTTGGCTGCAAACAGCAGGTGAGCAGCATAGCGTGAATCGAGCCTCTGCTCAGAGTGCCATCCTGCAGGATGACTTTGCTTCCTGCCTTCTGCAGGGCACCTGTCCATGTCTCATCTCCCTGCACACAGCCATTGAGGGCAGAGTGCTGGCAGTGTCCTCTACTGGAAAGTGGAAACAACCAGAGCCAATGCTCTGCCCTACCCCACAAGCAAAGTCTGCCCTATGCAATGAGATGCATGCTGCACAGCAATGCAACCTGGACATGCTTGTAAGTCGGACTTGTTTATCAGAGGAGCACAGTGTCCCAGAGAGCCCACTTTGATTGCAGAGCAGAGCCTGCACTCACATTGCAGCTCTCCCATTCTCCACTGGTTTTGGCCAACAGCTAAACGATGGTGACAGGCTGATGGGTGGACTAGATGATCTTAGCAGTCTTTCCAATCTTAATGGCTATGATTCTAAACTATAATGCCTCTGATTTCTAATGAAAATAAAGGAACGTAAATGATGATCTCACAGGAAGAAGTCCCCAGATGTGAGCTTGTGAAATAGTGTCATAGTGCTGGAAATAGAAAGTTCAGGACGTGACTTTTAGGATCGAGAAAGCCGGTCAGATCTTCCCAAAACCTTCCCTGTAGAGGACAGCTGCAGTATCCCCAGCAAAAGGTCCACACTAATGTGCTTCAGTCAAGCCTGCAGAACTTCCCTGGGAAAGACCAAAGTCTGCAAGCTCCCTGCCTATACCAAGACCAGGACAGGAGAGGTGGCAGCAACAACACCATCCCCTCCCCACTAGAAAGAAGGCTGAGAGCACCAATCAGCCTCCTACAGACTGAAACTGGCTTCACCCAGCGACCCAAGGAGGCAAAGCTCAGTTCCTGATCCTAAATCGTGGGTTCAGGGCCAATTAAAAGGTGCTCAAAGGGCAGCAAAGCATCAGAGAGTGCTTTGATCTCACAGCTATCAGCCAGATGTGTAATAGCTGCTCAGGTATCAGTAACAGTCTGCGCACATCAGACAGACAGGTTTCTTCCTGGGTTTGCTAACAGAAGCAGCAGTTGCTCACAAATCACAGGGAACAGAAATAATCCCTGCCTTTTTAAACATCAAAACTTGTAAAGCTTCACAGCTGTACAATTCTGAAATTGAATTGAATGACTTGACTTGCCAAAACCTGAGATCAGAGTTCTAGGTCTTTCATGCCACAGCTGAAAGCATTAATAGCACTCAAAGAGCAGCAGAGTTGCCTTTCAAACACCAATTGTGGCTTTACAGGCACTATTGGATCTTACCCTTCAAACACAGCAGCCTCAATTCAAAATGGGTGTGGGAGTAAAGCAAACTGATTTTTAGCGTGAACATTTTATTATTTAAAGGACTGATTTTTCTTTCTGAAGTAATAACAAAAGCTACTTAAGGAATCTGAATTTCAATTAGTTTTTGAATTCACAATAAAAAGCATTTGAGTTCTTTAAGCAGGAGGGCAGCAGAGTATTATCTCTGTGAGGGACGCAGCAATGATTCAAAAGCAGTGTTCCTGCAAACACAGACCTGAGCACACAGGGATCTAGGATAAAAGGCTGTGAGGGGAGGTGCTTTAAGTTCTCAGAAATTGCTTTCTGCTTGGACTGAGAAGAGTCCCAGGTCTTCTGACTTCTGATGCTGTGGGGCCACACTGCTCAATCAGATCGTCTGCTGAGATACAAATCTGCTGCCTTCACATATTGTCCCACAACCTGAAATATCTGAACAGCTCAACATCAGTTATGCATCTGTCCTTTGACTCCTGGCACCGTTACTGTCTACCTTCCACAGAAGAGAAAACCAAAGCGTTCTGAACCTAAATGTTAGCATCTCTTTTACTTGTTGGTGATTGCATTGTGCACCCAGGTAATTACAAATAAGTACAGTTTCATTAACAGTGGAATAACTGATTCCAGCAATAAGATCAGAAGTATTCTTCTTGCAAACACAAGGATCAGCCAACTCTTTACTCACCACCCTGTCACCTCTGCCAAGCTGAGCAGGAGAGCTTCACTCAAGGGCACATCTAATGACCTGAAGAGACAACCTATGAAACTCTGACATGAAAGACTAGACTGAAACATACATATACACAATATATACTCAATACTTGTGTAGAAATAGCATCAGAGAATCACCAAGGCTGGAAAAGACCTCTAAGATCATCAGGTCAACCTATCCCCACCATGCCCACTGAGTCTTCCTGGTCCTGAAAACCCTGGATACTTATTCCCAGTGACAGATACGTACTCTTCCTGTGTACAACACACCTCCTCTGCAGAACACAGAACCAATTCACGACGTGGTAGAGAGAAGACAAATGAAAGCAAACCAAAACGAGGACAGTGTAATTTTTAAAATCTTCCTCTGCTTATGTTACCAGCACTTTCCAAATGAATGCTATCTTTGCGTCTGATGTTCCCCCAAAAGCAATGCTGATAATGCACAATTTCAGGACCTACTCAGAATCCACAGATGGGCATAATCTGGTTACATTGACTCTGAACCAGAAACAGCCCATACCCTGAGCTATGGGCCCCTACTTACTGATATCTGGCACTTGTATTCGTAACACTCCAGGAGCTGCATCTGAGCTTCCTGCACCTTTACTGTGTTTGGAGGGCATGAGCCTTACTTTGCATCTTGAGACTACTTAGTGAATGACTTACAGAGGGGAAAAGAAAAAAAAAGAAAAAAGAAAGAGCAAACCTGCAGCCTATTTCACATTCCCAAGCTTCTTTGAATCTGTACAAATGCTAGGAAGCAGCCAGACAACAGACGCATCAGGAAATTAGCTTGTCTCTTCCAAGAGCACACATTAAAATGAAGAAAGATGAAGAAAGAGATGAAGATCAGGGGACCTGATGCCCTTCAGGGACTGTGCTGGAAGCTTTGCCTTTAGGTGATAAAGGAGGAGGTGGTTAATCCAGGGCAGACGCAGCAGATAGCGTTTCTGTGCTTGTACCACTCTGTACAACATTAGTCCAGACAGGAGTCTATTAACAGTGTCTGATGGAAGCAATTGTATTATTTATTAAACTGACAAGATCAATTGGCTGCTTTGTACCAGGATAAAGAGAACTATTGTACTTTCATGTCCTTTTAAACACAGAGAATAAAGCGCTCCCCAGGGTGCTTTCATGGGCTGCCTTCGATTAAGAGTTCTTAGAACATTTGATATTGTCAGAGATCAGCTCACCAGATTCCCAACTGGATTTGCAGCCCTGACAAAAGGAAAGAAGATGGTAGCAATTATAATTAACAGTGAGCAGAGAAGGAAGGACCTCACCTGACTTAGAGGAGTGCTGTTACTTACTCTTCCCACAGACTGAGCTCCCAGATCCAAGTTCATTGCTATTCAGGACACGATGCCAACAAAGTATATGGACACCAAGCTTGACTCACAGAGTATGGGAGGGAGTACATCCAGAGGATGCAACTTTATAAACTACACAGTGGACAATTGCAGTTAAATTTGAGTGGATGAATATGCTAACATAGTGGCATACTTGATAAATCAACAGCAATGCTCCCTTGGAGTGAATATTTATGGGTAATTATGGAATTTTCCATGAAATCTGAATGCCTCTTTTACTACATACTCCTAAACAGAGGTGTGCTCTGATGGCACTGAAGCCAGGCGCTGGCTTCGAGGATGGACAAATTCTTTGTGGGTACCAAAGCCAATGGTTGTAACCATGTCATGACAAATCACCATTTTCTGTTTGTCACCCTTGAACTGAAGCCCCCCAGGGAACCTTGAAACTGACAGTAAATCTTTGGAGGACTTCCATGGTTTTAGTCCTAATTTATATGACTGCAACCAAATGGTAAGTTTGCTTTATATTCAAATCCAGGTATTTTGTTTTGTTTTTCATTTGATTTTGCCTGGTCTTTGCTATTAGTACAGAAAATACATCAATTTTATGCTGAAATCTGTACAGCTCAGTGTTGCTCATTTAATTACTGCCCAAAATTTCAGGAATAGAGGCAGATGACCATTGCACGACATTGACTCCTGTTCAGTTCCTGCTCTTCTATGCTCTCCTGATTCTTTCCTATACCACACCTGGTGTTCAGCCTTTGCTAGCTCCTGGCTAGTTTCAGTTTTGAAAGTGAGCTTCAAAAATACTCAGTTTTTTTTCTCACATTCTACTATTTAAACTGTAATATGCAACCAGCTGCTGCTTTATCCCTACCAAAGTTAGTAAGTCTCACAATTAGTGGTGTGCAGCCATTAGTGTACCAACATAAAACAGCAAAGCCTGTGCCCCACCTTCCGGCTGCTGAGCAGCACTGCATGAAAAACATCATGGTACCCTCAGGTATGTAATGTCCAAATTGTTGCAGCTTACCAAAATACTGGTCTTTGAGTTTGGGTGCTTTATCCTTTCATAGTGAAGTTACACTGGGAAAGTGTTGCATCACCACACGAAGGTCACTGGATTATTCATGGCTGCAGGAGGACAACAAGAGAAATGTTCAATAGCAGAAAAAGCAAGAAATGACCCATAGAAACAAAAGGAGGGAATTGCAAGTGAAATATTTGTGACAAGGAAAGGCAACAAGGACATGGGTTAACCAAAGCATAGGTGAGCACTGAGATTTGGCCATCACCCAACATCAGTCAGCCCATGTTCCAGACCTACACCTCCCCTGCATTTGAGAACAGAACAGTGGCTGTAGGCAGGCACTTAAGCACAGCTAACTACAAAAGTTCTCTTGTCCACCTTTAAAGTGTCTATCAAGAGATGATTTATTAAATTTCTTACAAATTGCACTGAGAAAATGAACAGAAGAACCTACAATTTTTGGTGTAAGCTTGACAGAAATAGTCAAGTTTACAGACAGAAATTCCTCACGTGCAGGGATAGCTAAACGTGCTCACAAGATGTTCTTGATATCATAACCACCCCATGGTCCAAGTTTGTAAATACAGAAATATAAACATATTCCAAAGAACCAACTGTGTGAGGGTACAGCATAACTCACCCTGCTGGGGGTCATTGGTGTCTCAGCACAGCAACACAAGTACTTCCCTGTTAGTAGGTAACTGTGGGAAATACCTATCTGAGAATGGAGCAGTGCATGGGGATCACAGGAAACTCCTGCTTATCACAGCTTGTCTCAGGGGTCTCTCCTTTTCTGTACTCTACTGGTACAGACAATTTCAGGAAATCTGTAGGGCTTGCTTTTGAGATACCAAAACAAATATACAGTGTACAAACATTATTCTAATAGGCAAAACATTGAAGCTTTCAAGTTCCTTTCCAGTGTGGCTATATTCCAACAGACACACCCTAGTAATGCAGCTCGAGGTGAGTTTCTCCACTCAATCATCACTCACAACTTTTCCTTCACAGCATCCTTCCTCCCCTGCCCAGCTGCAGTCTCAGAGCAGCAGGGGCTTTTTCACTTCTTGCACAAGAGCAGTAGTGGCAAATGGAGAACACTTTCATGGAGAAGCACCTCCACTTACAGCAAAGTACCTGCATCACAGTGGGAGCTCTTCCTTGTTTGGGCACCTTTGTCTTTCTGGGATCAGTACTTCCTGATTAAATACACTTAGTGGATATAATCTTCTAAGCTGTAATTAAAAGAAGACAAGTTTAAGCTGATATTGTAAAGTGATCTAACAGGGACTGTTGCAATATCCTGCTCAATAGAAAGAGACATATCTCTAAAGTACAGTTTTATAGGATCATATTTAAATTACTATTATTCTTATGTGAACAAACAGAATCTAAAGGGTCTACTTACCCTGCAGTGTCTTCAAAAATCTGTCTTGGGTTGCAAAGCCAAACATGCATAGATAAGAAAATAGTCCAAAGTCAAACCTTCTCTTGCAATCTTGATTTGCTTTCTCTGACTCAGGGATTCTTATATGATCCCATCTCTTTACCACAGGATTGTTTCTTGCTCATGTCACTATGTGTGTCCAGCAATATTCCAATGTTTTCAGTGTCTGAATGTTCATGGGACACCATCGTGCTTGACCTTTTCCACTTCACCTCTGAATACAGAGAGCTGAACTTTCTTTGTGTCCCTCTGCCATCCTTAGCAGTGCTATACCTCAGGTGCCATCTTTAGGTCTCCTGTAGGAGCATATTAAAAGCACAGACCACTGGGATTGCCCTGCCTGTGCAAGTCCTTGCACTGATGGAACATATCTGGTTTTCCCCACTGAACACCTGTAGCAGAAGCCTGTTTTGTTCTTTTTCCAGCTCTGCCAGGGCAGGATCAATAAGAACTTATTACACGACCGGTCTCTTGTGCTTAATTGTGTGCATATTGATGTGAGCGCTCAGAACTGAGCAAGCTTGAGTTCAGCTCTCAGGGCACCAGATTTAGAAAGCATTTTGAATATAGCTTCGCTCTTCCTTCTCTGTGAATGAGTATCCCCAGGGAGTTCAGGTCTCACAGGAGCAAGGCACAGAGAACTGGGACAAGATTCATGCTCCGTCTTCAGTTAAACACTTTCATACAGCAGGAAAACGCTTCCCCTTCCAGCAGGCTTCAAAAATCTTGCAAACAGAGCCATGGCTCCTTGTGCAAGGTTACATGGAAAACATGGGAGATGGACAGGCAGAGGACAACTCTGGGCAAAGCTTAGAGAAGAGAATTTAAGCTTCTAAAGCTAAATTATTAAAGTTAAAATGGACTTTGACTCTGAAATCATAGACCAATGTAAATGTTTCATCACTAATAGTGTGGACAGTAGATGCAAATGGGAATCTCATCCTTAAATAGATTTATTATTTTTTAAGTTTGTGCTTTACTCAAATAGAACTTTCTACCCACTAAAGGGCTAGAAAATGTCAGCATTTGCTTTTTCTTCACTTACAACATCGGGTAGTTTGCCTGGGGTCTTCTCAAGGCCATTCTTTCAGAGGACTGATTTTCAGTGTCAGGATCATAAAAAGAAAGGGCATAAAGCAAGCCATGAGCAGAAGGGAAAGCATTCCTGTTTCCTAAACCAACAGTCTGCCATAGCAAAGCCAGAAAGCATCCAAAGTCCTTTTCCAGATTCCCTTTCTGAGCCCGGCTTGCAGCATCCTCTGACAGCATGACACTTCTGCCACAAGAGCCTTTATGTAGCAAAAGCAGAACCGGCAAGCTAAACTAAGCCACAGAAAATGCTTTCTAGGCAGTGATAGCATTACCCTATTTACTCCCAGCTCTGCTGAAGTGCTGCCTATAAAACCTGCTGCAGTGATTTATTCCGCTCTCGTTTCAGAATTGTCAAGAACTCTGCCTTCCTGCTACAAATCTGCCTCCCTGTGCTCACAGAATAACCCAAACAAATATGGGAGCGTTTACAGTCATAAATTCTACATCGCATTTAGGCGTATAGATTAAACGTGATGTATATCGAAGCTGCCTTTTGCAGCGGCAAATGCCCGATGTGAGGCTGTTCTGCCGGTAGATGTCACCAGGAGCAGAGGAAAGAAAGCACGATGGCCGATCCCAGCTGCCCCGCTGCCGTCAGTTGGAGCTCGGATAACAAGCCCCGAGCAGGAGGCTGTCGGCACTAACATGATTCATCAGCAGCTCTGCTTCCTGACCTGGTGGGTGCAGCCCTGGAGGAAGACACGCGTGACACCCTGCTGCACTTTGTACAGCAATGCAAAATGGTTTCACGCAAACCTGTTCCTCAGGCTGAGTCTCCCTACGTAAGGGAGAACAGAGGGAGATTCCAAGGTTAGGAGTTCCCACATCCCTGTCACCTGCAATCCTTGGCCCCAGAGGTTATTCAAATCGCCTGACACAATCTTTCCTTTGGATGCAGGATCCCTGAGCTGGTTCTCCTCTTCCCTGCTGTGAGCAGAGCCTTGGAATGTGAAGGGGAATGCTTCTGACGGCATCACCAGGCTGGGTAGCGGAAGGATGGGATTTCAGGATGTTTAAAAATTAATATTCCTATAAGAAGGATGTTTATAAAGAAATCCGAATGCCTTCGAAACCCAACCCTCCCCATTTCCTGCTGTCTCTACACAAAAACGTTTCCTCCTTATCCAGCTTAGTTCCCCTAGAGAGAAAAAGGGGGAGAAGAAGTAAAATAAATAGCAATTTTATTGGATTTTTTTGGGCTTTCTGTTGGGTACTTTTCCTGTGCTAGATCACATCCTTCTGTTTTACTTTATGTAACAGCCACCTAAAACAAAGCACAGCAAAACTGCAGACATAACCCACCAGGTAGCATCCAACCTTATATCTCCTGCTCCCAAAGAATTCCACACAAAGCAGGGAGCCCACCATGTTCAGCACGGCCTCTGAGGTGCCAGGGAGCAATGGCTGTCTATCAGCTTTTCAGTTCCATAGGAGCTATGAAGTTCTCGTTTTCTCCATCATTTCAAAAAGGGGAATTTCCTGAGGGCGCTCCCAACTGCTTCATGTTCATCAGTATTATTTTCAGAAGGGAAAGAAACAACCATTCAACCCAACCTAGCTTCCTCCATTTGGAAAGCTGCTGTTTCTCCCATAAAGAAGCTAAACCCTTTATAGGGCTCCTTAAAAAGAGGAATAGCAAAATATCAGAGAACAGCAGAGAGGGACTAAGGAAGAAAGCATTTCCCCTACCAATAGATGCACATACCACTTAGCAAGAGCTTCTTTTAGGCTGCAGGCTCCAGGTCACACATCACCTGTATGGCACACATACTGAAAAAAAACAGTTCATGGAAGTGAAAGGCTCAGCGAAAAGAAATATTTTTCTGTCAGTGAGTGAAATTCAAATATGATGTGTTAAAGTGAGACATAAATGGTACACAAGAGAGAACATCAACTCTACCGAGCAGTCTGAGGAATATAAGGCTGTGTTACTTCTTTTTATATCAGAATGGGCAAAAAAAAAGATAGTAAAAATGCAAAGTTTACAAGCAGTCTGCTCTCCCAGAAACATGCATATTTCATCTTGTGTGCTACTTTCATCCCCAGCAAAAAAAGGATTCTGAATCTTTTATTTTGCTGCATCTTAGTTATTGGGATCTGGTCCTATGAAAATGCGCAAGAATTTCCTTCCATAATCCTTAGAAAAAAAAGATTAGAAGCTGAATTAAAAGATCTGTGAAAAAAAAAAAAAGCAAAACCTCTTAAGTGCAGTTGATCAAAAGGCTTTTTTGTTTCTTTCATTAAAATTTTTCTTCACTGTGATCATCAAAATTTTAAGTTGCAATGGAAAACTTCAAAAATGGGTTTTCATTTAAAAAAGAAAAAAAAACCAACAAAAAAACAAACAAGGCCTATGGCAAACACAAAAATGAGAAGAGAACTTCCCCAAAGAAAAGCATCATTTGCTTTTCCAGCTGAGTTTGTTTTTCTTCAGTGGGCAGCCAGCTCTGCTCTGGAAGCAACATCAGTACAGCAGGATGTGAAACTCACCGTTGTCTGGCCAGGATGACAGCTGTCCTCACAAAACTTACACCCTGTCACTGGAGTTCACACGAGATTCCTTTCTCCTGCTACATCGCTGCAGACATCTGCAGCAAAGCACTGCTCTTCGGTACAGTTAGCACTTGGTGGCAGGATTAGCTGCAGGGATCCATTCCTCTTCAATCTGAACTGATTCTCCCATTTTCAAACGCAGCAGCTCATCCGGGATTCAGTCCCTTGCTTTTTGCAGTAGTACAAGCTTACCCACATTTTTTACGGGTTCAAAAGCAACTAGGCAAACTGAGGACGGAAAAACCCATCCAGGATCTCAGATCAAACCCAAGTAGCAGTGATGCTACAATGCAGACAATGCTATGAAGGTGTACAAGAGAACTGCCACGGTTTGCATTCTCTGTTCTTTTAATTTCCCCAATGTTGGATGTTGTAAGAGGCTGTATGGACCTCATCATGGCTGTTCAGACATTAAATCTCTGTTCAGATAAACCTTCCAGCTGGAAATCAATGTAAGTAACTCCATCGATACCAGCTTTTTTTCCATTTGGTATTTTAAGATGGGTTTTCAAAGATGAATGAATGCAGTAGAGTAATATTTTATGAACATGGTAAAAGAAGACATTATGAAGGCTAAAACCTCCCTCACCTTCAGTGAATATGCTGACAGAGTTCGAAACCAGCATTCCAAACTGAGAATCCCTTCCCAATTCCTGCTTCAGTTTTCTCCCAAGTTCTGCTTCTGCTTTGTGGCACTCAGGCATACCGTCAGAGAGCATGGAGGAGATGGGTTGATGGTTGAATTGGGTGATTTTAAGGTGGTCTTTTCCAACCTTTGAGATTCTATTTCCTCTTTTTAGCAGCTTCTTCAGGGCAAAAATGAAAAGAGCTTGGTTCGTTCCAGGCCCTCCACAAAGAGCATCCCTGTGCATTTATATATGAACTGCTATAAGGAATAATAAAAAGTCAAGACGAAGATATTTCTGAAATAAAACACAAACCCAAGAAAACATTTAAGTAGATATTAGAATTAAAGGGATTTTTTTGAAACTCACGTTTGGATCCAAATGGCCAAAGTTTGTTTTTTGCCTTTTGCACGGAATAATCCCCATGTATGTAAATTTAAGTTGGGCAGTTATCCCAATTCATGGGTCCACTATATCACTGTCAAAAGGTGTTCCTACAGGCCAGCGTTAGGAGAGCTAAAAATCTAGACAGGAATCTCATTGCTATTCAGATTATTCCATTTTTTCTACAATGAATGCATTCTGCCTGAGAGCTGCTCGCTGACAGCACGGTGCAGTATTTTTTGGAGATGAAGGAAGCAGAACAAAATAGCTAAGAAAAGGAACAATCCACCAGATAATAATGGGGAGGTTTCCATACATTCATCTTTCTAGCTGTTGCCAATATTCAAGATATATCTGTACATGCTAGTTAGAAACATGGAGCTTTACTGCACAGATAAGCTATAGAGATCAATTATAAAAGCTTCTAAGGTACCTTCAAGAGCAGTCAGCAAACAAGCATAAGGATGTTATCAGGAGGGCTCTCAGCCAGCAAATTCTCCTAAATAGCCCAGAGCTGTATTGAACAGCTCACACTGGAAGATCAGGGAATCAGGACAATCTATGAAACTATCTTAATGCTGACTTAGTAATTGCCTGCAAATACAACTCATCCTAGGTTAGATGAGGCCTGGGGGACTTAAATCCTGTCAGCTCCCCAAAACAGGTTATGAATGGAGTTTTAAGTGATGTTGACACTGTACGCAGATTCCTCTCCAGGGAATAGTTTTGTTTTTGTTTTGTTTTTGCCACATTGCCACAGGAAGAATCCATCACCTGGTAATTTTATTCCATTCGTAAGGCTGTGAACAACTTTAGCAAACAGCAGCTGAATTAACCAAAGCCAGTCTCAGTTTAGGATGAGTTCAGGTTGGATATTAGGAAAAATTTATTTTCTGAAGAAGTGGTTGGGCAGTGGCATAGGCACAGGCTGCCCAGGGAGTGCTGGAGTCACCATCCCTGAAGGCGTTCAGGAAACGTGGAGAGGCGGCACTGAGGGATGTGGTTAGTGGGCAGTGTTGGTGGGAGGTTGACAGTTGGACTAGATTTTCCAACCTTAATGATTCTATAGGGCAGCATTTTACCACTGGGGCTGTAGCTAACAGACAGCTGAGCCTTCTGACGCTTTCTGAGCCAAAAGTTGAATTAAAATTTGAGTTTCACTGAGCTCTGACCTTTTGGAAATACTAAGCTCCATCTGAACTCTTACCATTTCCATCACATCCTGTTCAAGAAAATCTCCCAGACCTGCATTCATGAGAATTCACGCCCAAAGACCGTACTACACAATGGACCATGAGCTACCAGCTCATGCACTGAACCTGCCCCATAAAAGCCAGTTTCCCCATTCACTTCCAGAGATTTTTCTGAACTCTGCTGTTTCTTTCGTTCTGCTCCCTTCTGGCTTTCTATCTCTTGCTAAGTATTTTCTCTTCATCTCCATATTCAAAGCACAAAGCTACATATGCAGAAACTAATCACTTTCAAAACCTCTCTTTGTGGATGCGTGCAGCTTGCCTCTGCTGAGAAACAGCCGTCTGTGGTTCATCTCAGCAACACAGACAGACACATCTGCTTGGTGTGACCAGAGAAACTGGGAGGGCTGCCCTCCACCAGCAGACCGGGGCACTTGCTGGAGGCACAGTGCATCCTCTGATGCCTGTTGTACTTGCGTTGTTTCTGGAGCTGCAATACAGTACGCAAGCAAGGGGCATGAAGAAAGACTGTGCTCCATTTAGATTTAGCCAGTGTGTTCTTAACTCTAATTGCTTTAAGTGGTTGAAAAAGCTGACAGGGTATAATTGATATGGAGACTTATTGCCTGTCCCTTGATAGTGACATTTTCAGAGCTGTGCTTGCTGACTAGGGACAAAAAAATATTAGGAGCTCAAAATCACCTGCTATTGGCATGGGCTGGAGGGACACTCCATGTAGCAACAAATCTGAAGAGCAGAGGACAACTACACGGCGTGCCCACCTGGGCACAGACAGGCAATAAAGTGCCTCACACAGAACATCAAATATGCAGCAATTTAATGTGGAAGAGAGATCTTCCCTCAGTTTCATGGATTTATGATGCATTTTTGAAAGGTGTAAAAAATAAGCTTAAGTAGTAGACTTTAAGGCTTTAAGTCAAGATGCACACAACTTATCTACCCAATTACACAACTGTGGGGCTGCCAACATGCTGCAGCACTGGCTGCACTGAACAGGCAAGCCCCTTCTCCAACAAAGTGTTCCAAAGCCTTTGACAAGTCAGTATTTCTCTGAAATCCTGAATATACTCCAGACTGGATCATTATTAAGCCTATCAGCATGTCTGAATGTACTTTGGAGGTTGAGAGGAATGGAAATAAGGAATGTTTAAGGAGTTGCCTTCCATTCCCCCTCCTAGATAAAGCTGGAACGCAGAGTGGCCCAACCCACGTAATTGTGTCTAACCCACGACACACACTCCCTTCACACATTTCTCAGGGAAACAAAAACAAACAGAAAACCAAGCCTTCCAAATCTGTAAGGGAAACTCAGATTTTTGCTAAACAGGCAGCACCAGATCATTGCTGTGATTTCAACTCTACCATTCATCAGAATTGAGTAAACCAATCTTAGAAGCAGAAGAAGCAGCCATCTTCAGTCAAGATCAGAAATGTGATGGTGAACCTTGTACATAACATAACTCTGAGTATGGAAAATTGAATATAATCAGTTATGCTGGTTAAATTGCACGTGGGTGGAATTTAAGTGAGCTGTGAGCAACTTCAGCGCAGAAATCAGATTAAGCATGGGAGAAACTCCAGCGTGTGATTATCGTGTGTTAATTACTCAAGATTTTGACAGAGCCCAAAGCTCGGTCAGCCCAGCCCTCGACAATGAGGAGACAGCTTAAACACGTGAGCATGAAACTATCGCATCTGTTAGTACTCCAGCATTTCCAGGGCAGTCCACGAGCTTCTGATGAAACCTCAGGGATGCTGATTCATGAGAAGCCCTGGGGGACCAGAGCAAGGTCCAGAACCCAGAGAAGACGACAGTAAGTCAGTTGCAGTGCAGACCTGTTTGATAACCTTTTAGAATTGGGTCACCACCAACTGTTCACATATGTGGAGTTCTTAGAAAAACCTGTCTGGTCCTGGCATCCATTTGATCTGCTCTTCGTGCTGTTACCACAGCAACTGATGCTTGAATGAAAATCACTTTGCAAGCTGGATGTACAGACTGCCCCGTCACGTCACATGGTGGCAAAAGTAGAAGCTTGAGGCAGGTCTGGCAGGCATTTATCTGCAGCTTACTACAAGAGCCTGCAGCCTTATTTTCCATTTGTTCTTTTTTCTTTTGACAGAATAAGCACCAGAACACCATTTTTTCCTCTATCAAAAAATACTCCGTAGGTCAATCACGGAAATGAAGCCTGTTTGGGCTGCTGTGTGCTCTAAACAGCTCAAAAATTCAGTATTTGCATTACGTTTCCAAGTCACGTGGAAATTGAACTTATTTTTTCTGTAAATGCTATTGCTGAGAGATATAATAGTAGCCATGTACCTTTGCAGAAATATAAGATGCTTTACAAAAGTACAAAAATCTAATTAGCTGTTCCCTAAGGGATTCAGATTTCTTCTGTTGAATTTGACCCACATTTATTTAATGCTTTAGGGAATACAGACCTAATATTACAGTTCCTTGCTATTTCATGCTGGGCGACACAGACTCTAAGATTCATTTTGTTTTGATGACGGGAAATTCTGTGTACACAGAATTTTACAAGTATATTACATTAACTGATGCAACCTGTGCTATTCTCCCAGTTGAGTGATGTTCAGCTCTGGACAGCTCTGCAGTAGGAGAGAGAAAGAGAGAGAGAGAAAGTACAACATAGAAAGAAAAATGAGAGAAAGACGGAGGCATACTATTATAAGAGGTGAGAAGCACACAGGATAACTAAACCTGAACCCACAGAATGGTTGAGAATGGCAGGGACCTCTGGGTCAACTGCTCCAAGCCCTGCTCCAGCAGGGACATCCAGAGCAGTGCCCAAGACCACTCCATGTGGTTTCTGAAGACCTCCAAAGAGGAGATCCCACCACCTCTCTGAGCAGCCTGTGCCTGACTGCTCCAGTAACCTCACAGTAAAAAAAAGTTTCCTGATATTCAGGAAGAACTTCTTGTGTCTCAGCTTATGCCCATTGCCTTGTCCTGACAAAAAATTTGGTAATTCATTGCGCAATTAAGCAATTTCTTTCCCGTGCTTTTAATTCTGCTGGGTGACAATTTTCATTTCTCTGATTGCTTCATTGTGACAAATGCTGCTTTTAGCTTCCACTGTAATAAAGCCATGCTCGGTGGAAAGAAACAATCTTACACTTCATTTGAAATATATAGGAAAAGTTGAAAATATTAATTAGCAAATCCTAATGTGAATCTGCTCTGTAAAATGGAAATATTGTAACTAGAAAAAAACAACTCAGTAGGAGGATATGATGCATACACTATACAAAAAAATCAAATTCTGAGATAAAATTACAGATATTTTGAGCATGGACAAAACAACCCTATAAGAAACAACTAAGCTTTTTGCTGATTTCAGTCAGGTAAAAGCTACTGAAGTAATGAAGGATGGAAATGAAGTAATTAAGAAAGAAAATTCCAAACCTTAATTTGACCCTTTACTTCTAATGATTCATTTAATAACGTGTACATAATAATATTGAATATCTGATTTGGAAAAGCAGCATGCCCATCATACCATGACTCTCTCAGCAGTAAATCACTGCCCACCACTTTCAGTCTGTGGGGGCAGAGGACAATCATTCCCTTGTCCGTTAACAAATACCCTGTTTTTGTTCTCACCTTTCTCCAGTGACTTCACTTAGTTTTCTTTAGCTCAGATAACAATATTTACAGCTCCTGTCTTCAGGCCAAGCAATTGTTTGCAGGGCTGCAAAGCCATTTTACCACTGGTGTTGGCAGGAAGCAAGACATTTCTGCACTGATCAGGGCTTTGTTTTAAGGTGCCTCAGTCCCTCTGACTGCCTAGAAAGATTGCCAGTGGCTATGCTTACAAGATTTGATGTGTTAAACTCTTGGCAGTGTTTTGCAGGAATGCTCCTAGGAAGTTTTGAGCTTGTCCCCCATTAGAGAGACCCAATCTACAACATTACAATAAACTCTAGCAGAGGCAGTCTCAGCTTCTCCCTGCACACTTCTTCCTAAGATTATAGTGCTTTCTGTGCCTTATAAGTCAAGTGTTAAGATAAATTATATGAAAAAGAAACCCAGTCCTGCCTTGAAGTGCATTCATATTCCACATGAGCTCTGAGTACAATCCTGGTGGATGCCACCATCTTACTCCAGATATTGATCTGATGGAGCAAGAATTAGGCATCTCAACTTTTGGTCTGAACTAATATGCACCATAATGCTTGGCATAGTATCAGCTGACAATGCTCGACACCGTGTTTTAAATCAATTACCTGAAGTGATAATTGTTTGTTATCAGTAAGGGGAATTTCGTAAATGAGACACTTGATAAATCAGTGCACAGACAAATGCAGACATCATAAAGTAATTTACATGAATTTACTAAAAAGAGACTACTGGAATTACAATATTTTGATACACTAAACCAACATTACCAATTCTTGTAGCTCGCTGTGTTGAATACATCTCTGTCCATTTTGATCATTAGACTTTTGCTTCTGGTGAGATGATCAGATATTATGAGGAAACTAGGTTCGAAACCTTGATTGTTACTTTTTTTTCCCAGTCTTATCATAGTGAGACCACAAGAGGAATTGTGCTGAACAGCATACCTCTTTTGCTGTATACTTGAAATTGTGTATTTAATAATGGACACTACTCCTCTGCTCACTTTTAAATGAGAGCTACTGAAGAAGCAATGAGCCAAGTTCTGCTTTCTCAGGTCAGGAATACCACCAATAATGTGAGCATGTGAGCTGGTGAAACACATGAAGAGTGGTGGCAATAACAGACTGACCCATAGTAGTGCTTTGCATCTTTAGTCAACTAAATTGACTACAGTTAGATTCGTTGATCCTTAGGACCCCTCCCAACTCAGGATGTTCTATGGTTCTTTGAAATGTAGTCCACACAGAACTACAGGTTGGACACAGTGGAAAATCTTGGCAGGGTGACTGGCAAACCTAAACTCATTCAGACTCATCTTTCCTGTGAACTATAGTCCAGTGCAACTAAAAACCCAACTATGAATACCTGAACAATAAGGTTCTTTTATACAAACACTTCCCGTTACCTCACAGTGACTTGCAGAAAATCTGGCTTATCAATGTAAGGCATTTATTCTGTGTTGCAATCATAACTCACCGTACCAGAAAGCAAGAAGCACAGCAATGTCTGTGTTTGCTAAGCCTGCGTACCAAAGGCAGATACTAGAGGAAACCAAACATGTTTTTATGAGTTACAAAAGAGGACTATCATTTCTACTAGAAGGGATAGGAGCTTTTGGAATGTGCTTTTGGATATAGGAGTGCCTTTCAAAAACTATGGAATATATCTTCAAATGAAAACCATAAATTAAGTGTAATTACTATTTCTGGCAGCTTGCATGAGAAAAATAAAGCATTTATCCTGTCACCTTGGCTCGTATTTCAGCACAGTCTCGAGACTTCTGGTTCGTGCTTCTGGCATGTCTGCACATATGCTGATACATACCTTCACCAAGAATTCTAAAACGCACCTAATTTTCCTTCAGAAATTTGTGCCTATCCTTTGGCTGTTTCAGTTTCATCTTTCATTACATTTAGCCATATGCCATTTCAGGTTGGATATTAGGAAAAATTTCTTCTCAGAACGAGTAGTGAGGCACTGACACAGGCTGCCCAGGGAGTGGTGGAGTCACCATCCCTGAGATGTTGAAGATGTGGAGATGTGGCACCGAGGGACGTGGTCAGTGGGCATGGTTGGGGTGGGCTGGGGTTGGACTACATGATCTTAGTGGTCTTTCCCAACCTTAATGGTTCTATGATGTTATTTTTTCCACATCATTACGCATCCCCATGCCCTTTGTCTTCAATTCCATCAGCCCTACAAGGCCAATCCTTTCTGGAAAAGCCACAAATTACTCCGCCACAAAATCAGTCTGGATGGTTATATATCCAACATGCATTTATCTGGTAATACAGGACATTCCAGAGAGGAGGGTCTTTTCTCTTGTGCCTTGTTCATAATTTTATAATTTAAAATGCTGCCACTATCAGCCACTTTGAAATGACGCTGGCAACACAAATTTGCTGTGATTAGGAGGAAATGGGGTTTAAACTCTCATTGATAAAGAAAAATCAATGAAATGTTTAGTTGAGCTTTTATACAGAACCCAAGTGAGCTTCTAGAATTCCCAGTTCCAGTGTGGATCATCTGTACAAGAGATATGTCAAGTAAAGGATGATTTTCCTTGGCAAATGACCCGAGAGAAGTAAATGTGCTTGTACTGAGGCATGACGTTTTTCATTTTTTTGTTTTGATTTTTTTTTAAAGTATATATATTTTTGAGTACTTTGCATGAAAGGCTGTAACATATGTTACCGTTTTCTATTTAGAAAAGTAAATACAAAAACAAGCATTCCAGACGACATCAAAAGCTGACAACAAAACTACCAGCCCAGTTTCCTGCAGTGTTTCTACAATGAAATCATTGCATAAGGCAGCATTTCAATCAAAGTTAATGCACATTTAATCTAGTAAACACTTCTTCAAGAGCAGGTTTTCACAAAATGGCCAAGAGACTTACCGATGGCCACCAACCAGCTCATTCCAGCAGACACTCAGTAGGAAACAGCAGTGAGGAGGAGGAAGGGCGCTGCATCTGTTCAAAGCAAAAGGAGTTCCTGTGGTGTCCCTGGACAGTGGAAGAGATTTCTAGGTTTTAATATCTGAAAATAAACAAAGAAATGAATAAAAAACTAGGTCTGCCCCCAGAAGAGGCTGAAACATTTCTCTTTAGAGCAATAGCTGTTGTTTCTTTGAAGGCAGGCAAGTTGCTTTGCACACAGAAATAGGTTACTCGGAGTAGCCTTAACATTCTTGGGTTTGATTGTATCTTAGATGAAACAGGCAGAAGAAAACCACCTTATGCTGATTTTATTTTCTGTCTGACAGAACTTCATATGCATTAATTGGCTTTTACCCCTCAGGGTTTTTACAGACAGGTTTACTGCAATAATTCAGGGAGAGGAGGATGCATGGGATGCTCTGGAAACACTCATGCAGGCACGTGCTCCCCAGCAAACATAAGCAAACAGACCTTAAATCCATATTTGAGACCTTAGGTATAAAAACCTGTTTTTCAGATCACCACCAGATTCTATTGATAACAAAATAATTTACTCTGTGTGCTGCTTTATGTTTAGGCAACACAACACAGCGTGTTATGGAAGTATTAGTAACCATCCCTCCTTTGTGTAAGCCTTCTTATGCTTGTGAGGCTGTTTCTGAGTACTTCTGATGAGCAGAACAAGTAGGCAGGAGAACCCAGCAAGAAGTGTGAGGCTCTTACCTGACCTGCTGTTTATGTTTGGAGAGAGCAGACCAGAACCTACGCTTTAAAGCAAGGATAATTTTAAAGCGTAATGGTGATAATTTTAATAAATCTGGTAATAATTTTACCAGAACTTAGACAGCCAAATTTAAATATTTCAGTCATTACATTTATCTTTTCTATAAAGTTACACAGGGAGCTTTGCACAGGACTTGCATCAGTTTGTCTCCAGCAGATGTGATGGAAGAGTTCACACAGCTCGAGATGACATCAGTAAATTGTTAACGTGGACATAATTTCAATGAGCAAAGAACGGATTCAGTTTCTTCTATCTGTAGAAGCAGCACTTGAACAGTCAAGCTTTCAGCCCTCGTGTTAATTACCCCTTCAATACAAGCTGAAGAACATCTCCCTTTACATAAAGACTGTTTAGATACTTAAAAAATAATCTCCTATAATAATCTTATCGGTCATTCCATTTTTTTAAGGGAAGTCTTTCTAACTGATTGCTTTCAGTTCATAATTATGAGCAAGCACATATGGAGAGTTGCCGTTATCTCCACAGGGACTGAAAATTGTCAACACCACAAAATATTTTGTAGAAGTAAATATTGAAGATAGTACTAAATATTATTCAAACACACAGTAGTTCGGGATATGTGTGAGTGGAGAATATTGGTGGCAGCTGGACAGTTGGACTTGATATTCTTAAAAATATTTTCCAACCTTAATGATTCCATGACAAATCAGACACTATTCATCATTGGAGCCTAATTTAGTAAAAAAGATAAAAATATCTGAGCAATACTTAGAATTGGAAAGCGTGGCCTAGAGAGACCACTTGTGGTTCATTTCATATCAGCTGCATCTAGATGGATGGAAAAAACTGCATTAACGTACAAGGAATTACCACTGCCAATATTGGTGAAGAAATAATGAAAAGATGATTGGCATAAACTGTTCAGAAAGCTTATTGCACAGTCCTCAATATTAGATTGAAGTACATCTCAGCTCTGGAATGTCATAAGGTCAGGCTTGCAACATGGAACGAAATACTGTGCTCCAGAGTATTGTAAATAAAAGTGGAATTCTCACCCCATGGGAAATTCCAATATGTTGACATTTTTCAGTGCAAACAAAAAAAAATACTGGGTTGGAATCACCGAAACTCTTATATGCAATAGTATAGGAATATCAAAATAATGTAAATATCATAAAAGTTAAAATGAAAGGAATAAAATGCCAATATAGAATATTTCAACGTAGTCAGAGAGATAAGGGAGAATTATTCGTTTTGATATTTTCCCATCAAATTTAATCTAAATCAATGTATTCACTTAAGATGATTCATTACTGATGAAATTGCATTGTCTGAATACAAAATTGTAATTTTTTTCCAGTTGGCTCATTATTAAAGATTGATCAGATTGTAAAAGTGTTGAGAAAAAATCCCTAAGAACTCAACTTCTGCAAATTGGTTCTGCCGAAAGTCATTTTGATTCAAGTTTCAAAACCCACAGGAACAAAAAGCAAATAGTCACTGTAATTGTCAATCATATCCAAAGAATGTACAGGAGGCTCAGAGTGACTTCATAACAGGCAGCCAACCAGCCCAACAGCAACCACGAGTGCCTCCACTTGCATGCAGCTCTGTTTCCTGCAGGGCCCATGGGGACACACTTCCAAAGCCTTGGTCACCTCTGTTGAATTCCCACAGTGAGAATATAGAGCCTCTTTTGTACCCATTTGTCAGTGCCAATTTATTGTCCTGTCAAGGAGAAGGGATGTTTGTGTGTCTAACTTTCTACCCATTGATTTTCTGCTTCCCTCTCTCAGCTGCTGCACCAAATTTCTATGGCCTTACTTATCTCCTTCTTTTCCTTTCCCGTTCTTATTGCGATCCTTTCGTTCTCTTCTTTTAATCTTCACTTCCCATTTTGTTTTAGGTCTTCTTACAAAACATGCTGCAGAGTTTGTGCTGTCACAGACCATAAACATTTTCTCCTCTCCATGGGAATAATTTCCTAACTCATTGACCTGTCTCTTATCCTACATTAAGTTTAAGCACTCCATAGCTCTTTGGGGAAAACAAAACAAAACATTTTATATAAATGGTGTAACTTCAGTAGTATTCCGAAAATAAAGAATAATGAGCAGAAAACTTTTTCTGCAGGGAAGGCAATTTAGTTCTATGCCAAGCTAATTAAGGGAACTCAAGAAGGGATGCCTTCTGTTCAGATGGTGGTATTTTTCTTCTACAGCCCATACTACTTCTGTACATACACTGTACACCCGCTTACCAGGTGCAGAGGGAGATCAAACTTCAGTGTTTCAATGTCTTTAGCTGATTTATTATAATGAAACTACCTCTTACCCAGTAAAAATGATGGCAAGATCAGATTGATGCACCATATTATCCTGGAATTGTTAATAAAGAAAATAAGGAGGACTAACGAAAGAAATTAGTGTAATGTACTTCCTTGTTAACAGACCTTAGATGCTAATGAGCACAAATAAAGTCTAGCTTGGAAACCCAGTTGGCCCTGCTCATACTCACTGAACCTTCTTGCTTCTTAGGCACTGCTAAACTTCTTGCAGATGCTTAAGTGACTTACAACAAGCATTGCAAAGAGCAAAAATATGAGAAACAGCATGCATCTCTGATTTTACAAGCAATGAGAAGCACTTTAGAATCAGGCCTTCGGACACCACGACTCTAAGAATGGTTTAGTAACTGTAACCTATTTCAAACTCATACCAGAGTCTTTCTTCCTATACAGCCAGTATTTTTATCTATTCTATTTCCAACTGTCTGTTTCAAAAGCCCTCTCAAGGAAGTTTTCTCTTAAGTCTATCTAATTACTGCCAGGTGGCCCTGCCTCGTTCCACCCAAATAATTCCTGTTGGCATTTATATACTATAATTGTGGACATTTATCACTGGCAGTTCTCTGGGCAGTCTTCTGACTCAGGCAGCAGAATGTACCCCGTGTTTGGCATTTGCTCTGCTTTGTACATTTGCAAAGCACTAAACAACTATTCATTACCTGTACTTGGCAGCTGCCCAAAAACCTCGAGCTTTTCAAGTCGCTTTTCAAGTCCTCGTGAGGGTGGGAATGCCCTTAAAGCAGCAGTCCCAGGGGCCTGGATTCACATTAATTCCTGCTGCAGTTGAAGTGCTTCTGAGTACTTTTGAACAGCTCAGAGTCCTAGAAAGACAGCGACGTAAATCCTCTCCCTTCATGGTGGGTGCCTTAGAGACAGAGGTCATCGAATCACAGAATCATTTGAGTTGGAAGGGTCCCCCTAAAGTCCATCTGGTCCAACCCACCTGCAACGAACAGCGAAACCCACAGCTCCATCAGGTGCTCAGAGCCCATCCAGCCTGACCTTGGCTGTCTTCAGGGTCAGGCCACCACCTCCCTGGGCAGCCTGTGCCAGTGCTTCACTGCCCTTACTGTAACAAGTCTCAGCTTGGGCTCCGTTACAGGACTACAGAGCTCCAACCAGAGTCAGCTCCAATCTGCCTAGAAGAGATTAAGCAGGAAAATACGCTGCTTACCATTACCTCAGGCAAATGCTGTGGTTGCTTTCTGCTTTACCTTCTTCCAAACAGTCATAAACCTAGAAGCTTCTGCAGCGTGGTTGAAAAATGGAAAATGTACAGAAAAACCTTCAGAAGAATCCTTCAGGTAATCAGTTGTAGGAAATGAGCTTGTCTTTCAGCTTAAGATTTTCTGTTTTGCAGAATTCATGTATTTTTTATTGCTGTTGTTGAGTGAAATAGCTGAATGTTTTCAGGGAAAAGCCCTTCTTTCCCTCTCCAGATTCTGTGCATTTCAGGAGGCACAAGATAAATCACAGATGAAGGGACCCGTTTAGGTGCTGTTTTCCCCAAGAAAATTATCACCCAGTCTACCCTTGCTGGCTGGAACCCAAGAGATTCAAGAGGGTGCAAGCAGTGGGAAACTCCCAGCAGAGACCTCAGGGCAGAGCATTTGGTGTAGCAGTGGGGGGGGGAGGGGTGAGATGGACTCAGCAAACAAACAGCACACACAGTGCTTAGAAATTAAACCAGTAAACAAATGCAAAGCATCGTGCAAGAAAGTATAGAAAGAAGACAGGGCTGGGAAATGGCTGAAACACAATTTGGCTTGATGTGTTTTTCTGGTTTTGCACTGCTGCCTTCTCATGTCTTCAATGAAGTGTCACATATAATTACTGTTAATAACAACATACAACTTTGCCATGGTTAGTGCATCAGAAAGAAAAATCTGAAAGTCTTCTTTCAAGAACAAACGTATTTGATAAATCAGCAATGATTAAATTTAGCCTTAATTACAGATGATTTTTAGTCATCAAAGCACAGGTAGCTTTGCTAATACAAGTAGCAACATTCATTTAAAGGAGTGCGTGTTGCTAACAAAGAGGATCTGTGAAACAAGGAGGATGTTCACCCATTTATACTATTTTATGCTTAATTGCCCTTTGCAAAAGGAGAGCTGATGAGGGCAGTGCCTAGAAACACCAAAAGGCCAAAATGCTCAAATATTCAGGGATGTGGTTTAGTGGGTTTGGTCACGATGGGCTGATGGTTGGACTGGATGATCTTAGAGTCCTTTCCAACCTTAATGATTCTGTGATTCTATTTGGTTGAAGGGGGAACTCAGATTCAAGCACTTGGTCCGAGAGAGAGCAGAAACCTGAACTTTCATTTCACATTGCCTCAGTGAAATCTTGAGTACCAAAATGTTTCTAAGCACAAAATAAATTAAAAAAATAAATACACCCTGGACTTTTTCTGACACAGATTTCAGCATAGCTGTTACGCTTCTAAGGAACACTGAGGTTGTGACAAGTCTGAGTCTCTGACTACTAATTTAGTTGAAAAAGTTCATCTCACTCTAGTTAAAATCTTCTTAGTTCCACCCCAGTGTGTTAATTTTACGCTCTGTCACAAACTTCAGAACAACTTTCGGGCAGTCATTTTCTGCATATCTATTTTCTCAGTATGGTGCAGTAATTTTCCTTCTCCATAAACTTCTCAGAGAAATGGCTGGTCTGCAATTGTGACAATAGATCATATGTTCCTTCTCACATCTCAGGTTGCTACTGCAATGAAGTTTGGGAGTACTCAACACAGGAAAGAAACTATTTGCTGACAGAGAAATCAGTGCTGTTCAGTCTGAGCTCCTGGTCTGAACACTACAAAAGTGATTTTGGATACGCTGTGATCCCACAGATTGCACAACACAACTCCCAGTAGCTTTAGCATCCCAGCAGTCACACCCATTCCTCCAGAGCTCAGGGTAAGTCAGCAGAGCAATAACCTTCCCAGCTCCTATCATGAGGATGTACCGACTTACACGAACTTCAGCAGAGCACACAGCAAAGCACGTGAGAACACCACGCACAGCCCAAATATCTGTTCACCCACTGAATCATAACCTGCTGGTCTTCCATATCTCCACAGTGCTGCAAGCTATTGCATTATTCATTCAGAGCTACGGTGCAACTTGCTTTATTGATTCTGGATTTAATACTGGCTCCGGCGGAGGGAAGGGTCAGATAACGATTACTTAGGGCTCCACAGAGACCCCACAAAGCCAAGTTAAATAACACAATGAGTCATTCAATGCACTTGCCCCTTAATCTCTGCCTGCGGCCACTGCTCCTCTCACACAAGCTCTGTCAACAAAGAGGGATTGTTGCACCTCTGGGCACACGGGTGCTGCCTATCTCAGAGCATGTGCATAAGGAGGAAGAATGACTCTGTTTTTGTTTTCCTATTGCTATGCTGGTAACTTCTTCACCATTTTCTGTGAGAAAGTACTTAAATCAGTGGTGCGCCTGAAGATGAAATTCATAGACAGAGGCTGTGCAGTACATTTTAAAATAAGCCATTACTAAAAAGAGATGATAAAAAAAATGAAATAGATCTGCCCCGCACTTGCAATCTACTTCTACAATCTTTTTAGTGAAAACAGATGATTTAATAGCCATTTTGTGTAAGCAGCAATACAGCTCCTACAGAATCCAACTTGTATTTGGTAATTCCTCACATCCCATCACCAGTGTCCTTAAGCAGCTTTCAGATGCAGTACCAAACTCCATTGCCCTCTGAAACACCTTTACATACCCTTGGAGACTGCTGGTATTGCAGAGTTACTGCTGAGGGCAAAGGGTGAATTGAAGAGAATCACCTTGATCAAAGTACTGCATGGGATTTCAGTAGTGCCCAATGCAAGCTGTACCAGTCAGCCTTAGCAATGCATGAGAAACAGCTGGGATGACTTTTTATTAATAAAGCTATCAATTAAAATAGTTACTGACAACTAAGCACAGATATCACTTATCATAACAACACTTTGTAGTTTTTTTCTACCTAAGAAGGCAGAACAAAGCTTTGAATGTGCCACTCCAAGCCAACTCTCACCTCCTCAGCACCATCTCACTCCTAAGGCAATACTACCATTAAAATGTTAGTCAATAACTCCATGCTCAGCAAGGGTTTGGGTCAGACACCTACATATGCCTCATTGTTATAGATGAAGTGATTTGAGCTTGTATTACAGCTATCAGGTTTTAAAATGCAAATGAAAGAGTGATATTACAAAGCGTGCCAAGAGAAAAACTGAATCAGACCTCCCAATTCCTAATGTTCAGTTTAAACCTCATCTTCTTGCCTACCTGGGTCTAATAACTTTGTAAATATACCAGAAAGTGAGATAATTATACTTGGGAAGATGTAGAGAAATCCACCAAGTACAGTACTGACCTTTGAAGGTTTTTTTTTTTTCTCCTGCAAGTACCTGGTTCCATTCCCTGCTCTAAATCTGTGAAAAAGGGATTTGTCAGGAATTTTGTCTCCCATGAGCCCGTATCAGAACAAGAGAGCAGGTCTACCTGCCCATTTAGAAGCTTTGACAACAGCTTCTAGGAAGAGATGCAGGTTTCTTTAACTCTGATGGTAAATTAAAAGAAGTTGTGCATTTGAGGACTGCTTTTGGTTCCTTGGGAACAGAAGATGCAGTAGGAAGTGTCACATCCTCCAAACACATCACCCTGCTCTTCTGCTCCTGAGTGTGCCTTCCCAAAGGATGAGAACAGCTTTGTGAAGTGAAAACCAGACTTTGAGAGACCAGCTCCAGCTCTTGGCCTCTAGGTTTGATACCTGAAGCACAGGAGGTATCATGCATGGGTTTGTGTGCAAAGACAAATCGACATGCTGTCCTCAGTCCTCCTTCCTGCTTCAAAGTGCTTGCATGCCAAGGCACCCAGCTACTGGAGGCAAACATCAGTGGAGGGCTAATCCATGCTAATCCTTGGCCATGTGGATGAATGACATCTATCAACAACAGGTGCACTGACGTGGCTAGCAGGAATGGGAACATGAAGCAGTAAGTGTGCAGCTTTCTTTGTGACCAAGTTGTTGCTTTCATAAAATAGCTGCTTCTCCAACATAAGGCTCACATCATAGGGATGCTAAAGCACTCAACTGATGATAATCTCAGCACTTCATTCACTGTAAATAAACAGGTTTGGGTAGCAAGTTCAAGGCTTACAGAGAAAAGCGGGTAGCTGAAATTTTGCTACTCATTGAGCACACCTGTAGGAGTAATGCAGACCTAGAGCAGTGATGCAATAAGCTTTTTTATTAAAAAGAGATGAAATTTTAACATAACAAAGAGAAAGCAGAACCCACAGTCCATTGTGTGTGATTGCTGTAACAATTTGGTTTAGCTTTTCCGTCTTAAATGTAGCTCTTTCTTGCTTCCTGAGGTACAAGTGAGATGCTGGAATTGTCTGTATCGCTCCGTGATTCTCCAGGGACACATTAGAAAAGTCTTTGGTAATCAGCTCCACTGAAAAGCAAATGGAAGCATCTTGGAGTCACTATTATATTATAAAGGAGCCACAGTTTAGGAAGACTGGAATTACTTTATTAAACAGAAAAACACGGTCTATTTAGTAATTCTACCTATTTTAAAATTCAGTCATTTTCTGAAATAGTATTTCCTTTGTTAATTAGAATATTTTAAGGAGTCTAGGGAGAATTAAGTATTGCTTTTTCTATTTTTCAGTTAACCTTAAGCTATCCCATTTCCTTCCTCGTGACTTGATTGTAAAGGATATTATACACTTCATCTTGAAATAAAATGAAAATAAAACTAAGAAGTGTTTGCTTGAGCATTTGCACCAGGTAAGACTACAGCCTGCCTGCAACTGCAGCTAATGCAAATATATTTCTGATCAGTATTATTCCCTCACATCATGTATTGCCATTTGGTGAATCTTGACATAACCATGAACAAATACAAAGGGAGTCCAACCTGTTAGTGAAACTTCTAAATCCCACAGCAACTCGTGGAAATAAACAAATGCACAGCAACCCTCTCTGCATACACAAATCAATTATCAGGGTGCTACTTGGCAGATGGGGTACTTCCCAAGACAAAGGATATAAGCTTCCACTGAAAATACAGCCCTACATATAGCATGAGCTTTTTAAGTGCTGGATTGAAATTTAATGCATATTCACAATACAGCTAACAGTCATTAAAATGAAAATGAATTATCCAACTCTTACTCTCAAGGAAACTTTTCAGTTTCTTCCATCTTCAGAGGTTACAATTGAGTATTTGTATCTTATGCAGCCCAGCTGAATAAGCAGTGTTAGCAAGGTGGAAGCCTATATCAACACAAAAGCCTATGCATTTTTATTAGTATTAGGAAGGGGAACAGGAGGCCATGACAGCAAAGCTTTCTTTACAGCCAAGTCGCTGCTCTGAAAGAATAGCTTCTGCTGTAACATGATGTTCACAACAAAGGGATGCTAATGCACTCAATTGATGCAACACTCAACACTTGATTCGTAATAAGCAGGTTTGGGTAACAAGTACAAGGGCTTACACCAAAGGCAAACAGCAGCAGCACAGAGCAAGCCGCTCTGGTTTGCTTTTCAGGCATTCATTCACCTCCTTAACTCTACATTTATACTTACATGTTCCAGGTAGGATAAAGTGGCTCTCACATGTCTCATCTGCACCTTGTAGGTAACTGCCAAAGAGCTGAGAAATTGCAATTCTTTCTCACTTTCTGCCACACACTTATGCCTTCAAACTTGTCACTTCTTTCTCCTGAGAGGCTTTTTCTAACCTCTTGCTCCTATCAAACACATAAATAAAATCAATGGCAGAAGCAGGGGCTTTTCAAGCACTGGAAAAGGAAAGCTATGAATTTTCTGTCATCATCAGCTGTTGAGACTTGGTTCACTGTACACCAAGCATGATAGCTTTCAGTTGAAGTCAGCTTATTCCCACATTCAATGTATACATACTCACCCCACACCATCATTTCTTCTTGTTTCATTTAGAAATTAATCTTTCTAGTTTTCTTCTATTTTAAGAAATTAAGAAAAAACAGAATGGGACATTATTTTCAATACTATTTTTATGTTCCAACACACACTGCAAGCTTGCTCAACTGTCACACTGGGTAGCAAAACGCACTCTGCATGTTTTCAAATATTGGAAGTTTTCAGACCTTGATGGAAACGTTGCAGCTGACAAATGACCAAATGCAGCTGGCCAATAGCCAGCCCCAGCTCTGCTGGATGGCGTGCTTCCGACGAGCAGCAAGAGCAAGCTTTGTTGGTTGAGACCTTTCCCAGGCATTTCATTTCTTTGACAACCCTACTGCTTGTCCCAAAATTCAGAGCTTAACCAAACCGCACCTGCATTAGTCTCCTTTCTGGAACAGGATGTTTCAGCGTTTTGCAATTCCCATTAAATCCACAAACATGTTGGCTCCCAGCACTGCTACATTTATGTGTTGTGCAGCCTGGATTGCTGACAAACCCAGAGTTGGGTAAAACTCTACAAACACACAAAGGCTGCAGCCAGAACAGCAGCGTGGCAAATTCTCCTTTATGGGTTACATCCAAAGTATTCTTCCACTGCACAGGAACAGAGCACAGAAGCAGCAAAGAAAATAATGAATGAAGTGAGGACCAAAGGTAGCTAACGTTAGTTGCAATAGATTGCAAGTTGAAACACACCTGACTTTTTTTTTTTCAAAGCAAACCATCTTCTCTTATAAACGAGTTCTTGTATCGTTTTTAAGTTCTAATGGTTTGCCTAGAACTCAAGATCAGTACAAAAGAAAAAAAAAAAAATCAATTATTTGCTACAGATGGCCACTGGAATCAGTGGCAGCTGTGATATGGATGGGGAGATTACAGCAGTATGGCATTTTACCCATCTTGTTAGTTAGAGATTATACCGCATTAGATGATATTAAGAGGGTGGAGGGAATGAGAGCCCAGCTAAGACAGTGATGTATAGTGGAGTTGGATGAGCTAATTTTAGGCCATTTAAGCTCAGAAACTGGCAGCAATTTCTTCCTGAGATCTCAGTTAAAACTAATTTACCTTGAATCATGTGCTTCACTCATCCTGCAGATCACCAAAATGTAAAACTATCATGCACTTAGAGGATGAAAAAATACCATGCTAGTTCCTGCAGGTTACATAAAAACGCTTTTAGAAGCTGTAGTGCCAAGAGGACATGACTTGCATTTTTAGACTTATGAACGCTCTTCCAAAGTAATTAAAAATGACATGCCCTATTAAATCACTTATAACAGACTATAACAAAGCATATGATGCAGAGTTTGCTTGAAGAAACCAATTATGCAGTACAGCTCGGTACAAGGCCAAAGCTTCAAAGCAATTTTCAGATTTCATGGATTACATATGCTTCAGAAAAGGATAATTTTTTTTTTTTTAAAGCACAAGGAAGATGCACTGAAAATATGATGCAATATTTTCCACTTCATTTTTTTTTGTTACTCTCAATAAGAAGTCTATTACAAATCTCATCTCTGGCACAAATATTTACAAATAAGAGGGGAGCACTTTGAAGGGGACAGGCCTGTCTTTGTAATTAACTTGGGTCTAAGTAAAGCAGAGGTACTGATTAAATGATGGGTGGCATGCAGCTTTGGTGTTGCACATCTATTCCTGCCAAAGAATGCTACTGATAGAATTCAGGCGTAGGACCCACTTCAAGTCTTTGCAATGTAGCTACTCCAGCATACTTGAAAGAGCATGGGTTCTAACAGCATGTACCTCATGAAACATTTAAGGTTTTCTTCCACTGTCTCAAACATTTTGGATGTACATACACTTAACAATAAGTCTCTTCTGATTTTTTTTTTCTTCTCTAAGAAACCATTTATATAGTAACATTGTCCTTAAGGAATCACATCAATTCCTTGAAATTCAACCAAACTATTTCATCTCCACATCAACACTTGTAAAGTGTCTGCACTATGCCTACTGATTCTCCATTCAAGGATTCAAAGATGAACAAAAATGAAATATTTGGGTGAAAACGGAGATGCGTGAGAACCCTGGTAAGCCTGTGACACATGCAAACAGATCTTTTTAATTTAAAATTTAGCTTTTTAAAATAATTTTTTAAAGTCTTATCATATATTGGTAATAATTCACAAGGAAGTTAAAGAATACTTCCATCTCCAATTATGATAACACCAGTAGAGAACAGACACATTGCAGGATAAAGAAGGAATTGTTGTAATGACAAAAAGATTAGAAAGCGATGTTGGCTTTTAGCCAGAGGGCTTGTTAAATCTGTAAAGAAGTTTCAAAATGCCCAAGACCATAGCAATTTATTTTTTCTTTAAATAATGAAAGATCTTCCCTTGTCCTGATAATAATCACAACAAAAGCAAAAGACTCTTGATATTTTTTCAGTGTTTAACATTGGTTTTGACAGTAACTATCAGACACTCATTGCTATTAGTGGAGACGAAATCTGGGCTGCCTAAAGCATAAGCTTATCAGGAACACTTCCACTCAGACCTCTGAGAGGCATAAGTTTATGGCAGATGACAGGCAATTAAAAGCAATGACACCTTATTATAAGGAGTAGAGATAATAATTGAAAAATACAAACATGCTTGGAGTTGGGGCAAACCGAGTTCAGTTGCCGAACAGCCAAACGCCTTCATCAGCTAAGCTTGGTAACCTGCTGTTTCTGCTGTCCCAGAAAATGAATCTTGGCCATCCTTTCATAAAAAAGCTTTTGGAAAATCAAATGTTAATTTGTAAATGCGAAGAATTTGACTTGTTTTGTTGCTAGAGTTGAAGATGTTCTAGCACCATATTCAGATTCCATTCATATTTGTATGAGTTAAAGTTAATAACATACATCTCTTTGGCTTCAAGTATCTATAGACTCACTAGGAGCTTTATTTTTGAAAATAAAAAGATAAAATGACTGAAGATGACCAATTCCAACATCTGCTCCTCTGCCCATGCCATCTTGAAAAGACTAGAAGTAATACCAAAGCTACAAGGTTAATACTGGGTAGCTCACAACTCAGTAAAAACTTTGGGATTACTGCAATATATATTTTTTTGATTTTATTGTTATTTTCCAAGATACTTGTGCTGGTTTTGATAAAGAGACATGTCAGCTGATGGCTGTACTCCTATTGCATTACAATTAGCATATACGCTACAGTAAAATACGTAAAGTGCATTATAAAATTCTTATTGATCTCCTTTTACAACAGCAATAGAACTTTCTTCTATCAGTGATTTATCCCATCTTCCCAAATCCTAGCAAATAACTCAGAACTCACTGCTATGTGCTGAAATGACAACATGAAGAATAGCTCTGGTGTGTAAAAGCATCTAAGAATTATTACTTGGCCTTTGAAACCAAATGCCCTAATCATCTAGAGTCCAATCCATGATTCTCAGAAAGCCATAAAGCTTTTAAACAATCGTTCTATGCTTTAAAGAGTTACACCTCAGGAATTACCAGGGCAAGTCCTTGAATTCCCTGCACTGGTAGCATTCGCCTCCCAAAGTTCTAAAATTAACTTGGTTGCATTTTAATAGATTTTAGATCTGGACATTTTTAATGCACCAAAAAAGATAGCTTTGGATCGAGTATTATCTGTTTAATATGTAAAGACTATTAGTGTAATATGGGATAAGGAGAAGTCTCCCATGTCTGGCTGATCTGTAATCAGAACTAGATTACAGCTTTTAGGACTGAGAGGCAAAACTGGAAAGTGTGCATAAACATTTCCACTCTGCTACTGATTCTAAAACTCTCCCAGATTCTACAGACAGCCTTAGGAAATCGTTACCTTAAGATGCAGGGTGTTCTCTTGCCTTTACGACTCTAATTCCTCTCATAATGAGATCATAACCAGGTAGAACACAACGAGCATCAACACAAGTGACTACGATTTTGAGCAAGCAGATCTCTTCATACTTATGTACCTTTTTAAACTCAGCCCAACACTTAGTAGAAGCTTATCTGTGTAAGTAAAAACATATCTGTCATTTAAAAAATAACGGCTTTTAAATACTCCACATTCTACTGAGAGTTCAAAATAGCCTCACATTGCAGATAGATCATTTCCTATTTACAATGTTAAACAGCAATTCTATTTACTTGCTGCAAATGAAAAAACAATGAAAGTTTAGGTATGTTTTCACCCCAGGATCATAGAGAGACAGATGTGATTCCTAATCACATTCAATGGATCCAATGCAGCTGGCCCAGATGAACCCACCATGCTCAGTGATGCAAAAAACAGTTTCTGCATGCTTCTCACACCTCCAAACTGGATAAGACAAGCAGACCTCCCTTCCCTCTCACATTACTCCTTCCCCCTCCCCTCCCCCCCAACATGAGGGCCTGAATGTGTTCCACCAAATTTTAAGGAACAGTTTTGTGAGAAACCTTAGATGCGTCATTTGACAAAATGCACTGCTCTTCCTCAGAGAAGTAATCCACATTGCCCTTCTTGCTCACTTTATGGGCCTCTGCTCTGGCAGAGATGAAAATACAGAAAGGCTTCATCATAAGATCAGAAACAGAACAGCAGTATGACGAGTTAATTGCTTTGGTTCCCAAAACAATTATTAATTCTTAACAACAAAATCAGCTGGAGGCTTTCATTAAAATGCTGCAGCTATTTGGTATCATTTTCCTGCTGCCTGAAGGTCAGAAGGTACAGTCCAATCTACCAGATTCATAGGCTTCCCCACCACCTAGAAAATATCTTACCTTCATAGCGTACAACACAGAAACGGAATCCCTGCCCACTCACTCACCTCAATCCAGGTAACAGAAAGAGATTGCAGCTCAGGCAAGTGATCTTGGTGTAAAATATCCATCCCATTTTTCAACTGTTATGCGTCTCACTGTTCATTTGGTGCTCATTGAAAACACTTTCCTTTTTTAAAAAAGATATCAAAAGATTTGAAACGTGCTACTTCGTGAAGTTCTGAGTATAAGAGAATATTTTACCTACTGCACCTCTCATTATAAAATACAGCCTATTCTCTGCTTTGGAAAACTTGCCTCCTTTTCCACATGGATTCATTCAGAAAGCAGTAAAATATCTAAAGATGAATTTGCCCCCCTTTTATTTTAATTAAGATGACTGAATTTTTCCTATTGTGGTATCTTCAGAGAGATAACAGATGTCTCCGACAGGTTAAAGAAACCTTCACAAAAATGAGAAGAAAAATGAAAGCCTTACTCTCCATCAGGATTCCAATTTTGTACTTCATCAGGACTTTTCCTCATTTTTGGAAATGTTATCACAAAGTCCTCCTTTCTGCATCTGTTTGGTACTACAGCATACGCTAATTTGGATTTATTACTGTTGCAGTAACCACTCAAACAGACCCTTGTGAGATAAAGGTTTGCTGATGCACTTTGGTTTTGCACATATGATTCACTTCAGCATATGCAGACATACGGTTTGACAGTGCGATAATTTGGAAGCAGGGAAGATAGTAAACACCTGTTTTGCTTTGAGTAAAACCAGGACTCAGGAACTGGCACTAGAAACACTGCCCTGTTTATGATTTTTAAGTTAGACTATGCCTTTCTTTTTGAGATAACCTGTGGCTTCATAAATCATTGGTTATTTATTCAGCACAGATCCTATGAAGGTTTAAACAACGTGCTACACACTGCATGAGAGCAGGATGTTCCTTCAGAATGTGTTCTGCAGGTCTGACAGATGAGCTGTAGACCTTTCAAACAGAATAATTCTACTGCTTGCACTGACTGCTGACCCTCTGAAGAGAAATACCTTGGGGAAAAAAAACCCTGCTTTTAATGGCTACTTGATCTCATATAAGAAAACAAGAAAAAGCAGCAACAACTGAGGCTGAAGTAAGGCTCTGTGCATTAAGCTGTACGTAGCTCACACTGGCATCCTGAATTCAGTGTAACACAAATTAGTGATAAAGAGCATAGGCTATCATTTAGGTTTTTTCCCCCCAGTAGGTATGAACTCCTCAAATTAAAGGCTACAATTTTCCATGTTGTAATATTTAATGAATACATTTAAAGTACCATTTCTCTAATAAAGGATGACTTTGGAAACCACAAGAATGAAAAAACAATTTACCATAAGAATTATCCTGACATTTTAATATTTCACTTTGAAAATCATTTAGTTTTAACTATATGTTGCTATTTTTGCTAGCTGGAAAAATGATTTTGGTCTTCAGAATATTAATCATCTACTTACAGCACAGAAGCAATTAAAAAGCAGGAGGGTGAGCACTCCATAGGTTAGCCCACCTTCACCAGAAGCAGCAGTGATGTGCAAAAATCCATGGTTCTGGCTCCATTAATGCTGTGAAAAGAACCACAGCGCTGATCAGACATGAAGATGGTCCCTCTCTACTGCATTGTATGATTCACCCCCAGACACAAAGGGAGTTAGATGACAACTGGACTTCAGTAAGTCTTTACTCTTATGGTCTGCCTTCCTTACTTCTGTTTTCTTGAGCTATTACATCTCCAAACCAACCCAAATAAACAAAAAACCCAACAAGCCAAACTCAGAAAACCAACCCCAAGCAAAGCAATGTAACATTAACAACAGAATGCACTAGTGTGAGCAACTAACCCAGCTTACTTATGTTAGGCTTAAAGATGACAGTGCCTTTTTATCTCATTTTGGTATATACAAAAATCACCAGTGGTGATTTTACATAGTGGTAATAAAGCGTGCTGAAACCCATTGCTTTTTGCAGAACAGGAAAAAGAACAACAAAGATAAGGAAATCATGCTCAAACTATTCAAGAACTCATCTTTAGAACTTTCTGAATTTTGAGATATGGCAAGTTCTCAAACCCTGACCAACAAAGCTGTCCTCCCTTCCTAGTTTACTGCGACAAAGTAACACCATCCACAGCTTTTAGGAGCAATCTATGCTTGCTGTCACATACTACTAGAACGAATTGCAAGGATAGTTATTACAAATTATTACAAATATCATCTTTTGAAACACTGGGGTAATGCACAGACACTGTGGCACCAAGTGCTCTGCCCTGCCTTTTTGAGGGCAGTAGGGGATAACAGGAAAAGTGCCAATTTCCTAACAGCTCAAAACCATTGACTGCTTATTTGCACCTGATATTAGAACAAGCAATTCAAGACAAAAGTGCAAATCTAAGTGCCTGAACACACTCCCTCCCCCTTACTGCAACACCAATAAAGGGGAGCTATCTCTATTCGGTGCTTACATAATCACCTCTCATTTCTTCAGTAGCTCCTCCCTCAGCTCTCTCTTCACTTAGGCCACAGATCTGCTTGTCACAGACAGCATTTTCTGTATGGAGAACACACAAGAACTCAGGACTATCTGGATGCTAAATCGAAACATCTTAAAGCTCCTCAGCACGTGGCTCAATTCCATTCTGCATGTGTCTCACTGAATCTTCCTTTAAACTGCCTGTGTGCAATGATCTCTTTTCAGAGACTACAGCAAAAAAACAGCAGCATGATGAATGAGAATCACACAGCTAAATCCCAAATCACAGCTCTATAAATGAGCTTGCAGCCTCTTCTATTTGCACAGCTAACCTTGTCTACACACTCTATTTCACATATTTTACTGTATTCTCCCTCAAATTGGATTTTTTACTTCATTTATGCATTGCTATTAACCTCCTTCTTGACAAAAGATTGCTGTTTCATTACCTTCTGCTATATGTCAGCTTTACCTAGTAAACTTTCAGCCAGAGTCCAAAGGCTAGAAAGTGAACAAAAATTGCTGTAGTTCAGCAATGAAAAGACTAATTGCTTAATTTAGGGTTAAGCCTTGCATAAAATCATAGAATACAAGAAAAATGTGCCAGTCAATAGCAGAGCAATTTTTTTTAAACAACATTATTATACTAAAAAAAATGAAATAGACATACCATTCTTTATTAGTCTCACAGCACTTGCTTATGTAGCTAGCTATTCTATTATATTTATCTCATTTTCACTCTGGACAGAAGCATATGCTAGCTGCATGAAAGATCATCAGCATCCCTCATGTTAATCTCTGTTCTTTCACACTGAGGGCAACAGAAAGGAACCAATAACTTTGGATCCCATCATTTGTTGCATCTAATCAGACTAATCGAATTATTCATCTAATTGGAATTGAAGCCCTTCAAGCTAAGCTTTCCACTTTTAAAAGCAGTCACAAAAACTACTTAGCATACAAAACTTCACCAGAATATGAATGCTATTGTACTTCCTTGAAAATCCTGCTTCCTCTCTGCAAAGAAGTCAATGCATTATGTAAACAAATAGCTTGATATAAATATGATCTCTCCTGAAAAGTTCACATTTGCTCCTGTAAAACAGTATTGAGCAGTCAAAGCAAAAACATTTAACATTAATGTGATGCATTAGCAAAACTCCAAACACACCTCAGCAGAAGATATTCAGTTGAGAAGTTTATCTGCAAATATTTATCTAGAACAATTATTCTTTCAGATCCTCTGTAGATAATGGATCCCTAAACAGGTAATTGTCCTTAGGGCTCCTCAATCACATGACAGAAGTACTACAGTTGAATTAAGCAGAAATAAAACACATTAGGCTCAGGCCACAGAACAGATGCAGAGATCAGAGACGTAACATTTTGTCTTTTCTGAGGGAAATGAATCATGGCACCTGTAAGAAGGTCAGAATACATAACCCAACTTCAGCTTGCACGGAGAGCAATTTGTTCCATGACAGGTTTAGCCAGTGTTTGCATGCTAAAGCAATTGTTAAGTGCAATGTGTAAGAGATAATCATAATGAAATAGGTTAATGCATTGCTTCTTTCCTACAGCCTCTAACACACTGGATTTTTAATCACACTACAAACACTCAGATACATTTGTAGCAGTTCAGAAAGGAAGTAGAAATCTATTATTGTCTCAAGTTAGAAACCTTTTTTTTCCTTTTCTTTTTAAAAAGTGGAGCAATAGCTGGAGAAGAAAAGTTTGTTCTTATCAATTTCACATCTACTGGTTAAAGTAGACAAAACTCAGATCAGTTGCTAGTGAAGTTACTACAAGACCAAGAAGGTATGTGTTTTAAATTCTCTTAGTTTATAAGAATGTGAAGATATGGAAAGGTAAATTCATGAATTTAGTTTCTTGTAGGGCCTCTAGAATGCAACTGCTGGTGATCAGCCAGAAAGAGACCTGCAAAAAGCTCCTTGCCAATGACATTGTTCTTAACACATCCTGTTTTATAACTTTAAAACGCTGTCCAACAGTAACCAATCTCCTCGACACTCTTGCAATATATGCTTATCCACAGAGAGGTTAAGTAACTGACAGTAAGACAAAGCAGCTCTAACCTTTACTGTCACTGCCACAAACCCTAACCTAAGTAGAAGACATCAACAGTTTAAAGATGCGTATTTCCTGTTGATTGAGGTCTGGATCAGGCAGGTGAACTTCCTGAGAAGTCTGATCTAAACTGCATGCAGTGTCTCAATAGCAGACTCCTAGGCTTCTTAATTTAGCAACTCAACTCCTTTACCAAAGAAGCTTGAAGGGAAGGGTGTGGTTCCACCATGCTTCATCCAACGTGGGAGGCAGTTGGCTTGTTTCCCAAAGTTTCTTCTCCACCTCCCTGGCTCTGCAAGATGTGGGATTTTGTGGACACATTGATCTGGCAATCAAACAGCACTTTTAATCATCTTCCAGAGGAACAATACTTCTAAAAACTTGTTCCATAGCCAAGAGGAGGGCAGGGATTGTCAAAGATAAAAAAAAATGTTTCAAGAGTAATAGAAATACAGTGAGGAGATGACAGCTGTAACTGAAAATATGGAAAGTGACAGAGGAATGAAAATTGGGGCAGTTTTGGAGGTGCTTGTTCCAGGTTAAGTATGGACACATTTTGGGGACAGACACTGCAAGAGCCTCATATTTTACATGGTAGACAAATACATCTGGACAGATTGAAGGAAGTTCTGCCTATGGAATAATGGAGTACACAGTAAAATCTTTGTTTCCCAGTCCACTTGCTTACTATGTATACCCAAAAAGAGATGGAATGGATGGAGCAGATGCACCAGCTGGCAACAAACTTTGCCAACTTAGCCTCAGCATAAGGTTTTACTGAGACTGATGAAAAATCCCACACAAAACCAAACCTTCCTTTCTTCCCCTCACCTATCCCCCAATTTCTTCCTTTGCCTTCCCTTCCTGCCAATGCATTCCACTGGCACATGACTTCCACTCAGTTACCACCAGCAATAGCTCAGACCCCATCAGTGCTCTAAATCACCCTTCGCCCACAAGCTATGCAAGCCCAAGTCAGAGCAAGTCAGAAGATTACATAAAGCATTCTGTGCCAGGTATCCAGGAACCACATTTCTTACAAGGCTGGCATGTTTCAGTACCTTCTTGCTTCTACCCACAACTCAGCCTTAGTTAAGAGCAAACAGCAACAACAATAAATATTACTTAAACGGAGTTTCTTGCCTAGAAACTCTTGGACTCACAAACTGTGAACGTAACTTTTATGTTTAATTCACACATACTTACCATTTGCAGGCACACTACTCCAACCAGCAGAAACAGGTCAAATCAATCACAAGCTGGGGACTGTTAGTATGGTATAGGGGGGAAAAGAGACAACAAATTTGTCTCTTACTCCTTATTGAAAATTGCAAATACACGAAACCTCCTACTTTGTCCTCCTTCAGAAAAAAATAAGAAACAGTATTCAATCATTTTTATAAAGTTAGCACAGAAATAGCTTTTTTGTCTTTTTGATGGACAAAGGCATAAAACTGCTGATTACAAATCTGGTTTGTTAAAAAATGAGATCTTCCAGAAGTTTCATTCCACCTCTTTTCTTTCCTACCCAAATACATCTGCTCCAAGTACACCTGCAGCTTGTTTTGGTAATCTGATCTTTTCTCCCTTCAATGCACACAAATGATTGTCAAATTTGATGGTCCAAAAGGAAGCACAAGTAACCAACAGAGCAGTCACATAGGCTCTGCAAAATAAACAGTATTTGCCATCCCGCCTTCCAGCTAACAAGCAATCAGTGGTGCCTCCCAAGCATCTTGTCATTATAACACTTCTGAGCACAGGATTGCTCCTGTTTTTGCCATGCAAAGAAATTATCTTAAAGGATGGTTGTTATTTTTAGATGCAGCACTGGAAATTGAGCAAGTCATCTCTGAACCATGAGCTCATATACCTTAATGGAGGTGAAGATGTCTGGGATTAGACTCATTTCAGTGTACTGTCAATTAAAAAAGGTCATTTAAGGAGTTCCTAAACTGCCTCTCATTTACTTGAATTACAACCTTGAGAATAGATTATATAGTACTGCATACCCACAAAAAAAGCTGTTTGCTTCATTAGATCCACTGTTTATTTTTAATTAAAATACTTGACCTTTTCTTCCTCTGCCATTCCCAACTCCTAAGGTACATCCAGGAATTTTTTTCCTGCCAGTATTCCAGGGAGATTTGACAAGGTTTGAACACATAGGAACTCCAATACACAGCCAAAAGAAAAAACAAACAAACAAAAACCAACCCATTATGTTTCACATTTCCAATTGTTTTTCCCTTCAATATTTGAGATATGTTGAATCAAAGCAAGCACCTCAAGTCTTTGTCCAAAGGTACTCCAAAGGGAGCAATGAGAATCTGAAGCCTTACATAGTAGTCAGGAAGAAAAATAATTCTTTCCTTACTCTGGCTTTTCAAAGCTTATTGCAGAATATTCAGCTCCCTCTTTTGCCTCTGACAACTTGCCCCCACAATTTCTGCTCAGACCAACTATCTGCTTGAGTTACTTAAGACCAGTTACAACGCTCAAAATATAATTAAAATTCATGCTCTGTGGAAAGCCATACACCAACTTGATGATTAAGTGTTTTTCATGTTTTCATAACTATAATCATAACCACTCCTAGCCCTGGAAAGGATAAATGTCACCAATAAGTCAAAAAGCACATAGCTTTGCTGTTTGTTCACTGCTGCAAGAACTAGAGTCCAGATACGGAATACCATAATTACCAGTGACCCAGACAAACCATTACTTCAGCTAACAGCAGATGCTGTAAGCAAGTGAATACTCTCAACTGCAGTCTTTCAAATGTTATCAGTGCTTTAAGGACACAGAACACCTCTTTAGAATTTGGTGCACATTTATGACAACAGAAACATAAACATACCACATTGCCTTTGATGTCACTGCCCAAATGTCTGTACTAGTGAAACTTATAAACGATTCAGAGCAAATGAATTTCAGAACAAGGCATCTGCTTCCTCATTGGCCAGGGAAAAAGAGTTTCAAAGCATTGTAATCCCAGTTAGAAGGGCAACTGCTATGTATCCATCAAAACAGGTTCGAATGCTGAATACAAACAAAGGCAGACATTCATTTAAATGCTACCTATAACATCAAAGGCTCTCCTGTAGTTTTCAGTGGCTACTGTTGTCACTAAAGCAAACGTATACAGAGTGCTAGTGCTTACTACCTGCAGTTACTTGGCCTACTGAGAACCATTTAATCAGCTTGTGTAAACTAATGTCAGATTCTCACAATTACTTTACCAAGCTAACAACCTGGCTGTTACACTTCATTGCACTAGAATGTACATAATTCCCCTTAAGCCTCTTGTCAGAGGGCAGACCAGCAGAAACTACAGAAACTGCAACACAACGAAAAGAGGCATGAGCTGTCTCACAGGCTGTTCAGAACTACACCAGGGAATTCTCCCCACACTCAGTCATTAATACTGGGCCTACAATTTACATTTTGGTTTGAATAGTGCCAGGCAAAAGAGCATTTTGAGAACGTAATGCAACAAAGCTCTAATACTTGAGAAAGCTGCACTTGAGCATTTATGATAGAGTTCCTCTCCAGAAGTAGATTCCTTGAAGAGATACTTTAGAAACAACTGAAGCAGGAAGCTGTTCTACTTATTTAACTCTGTTGCAATCAAACCAAAACAAGTGAGAAAACCTCTACATTCAAGAGTGTTCAGCTTGGTTAGATTTTTACTTCTCAGATTCTAACATCTGCTGTCAAGCATAACATCTTGGCTTTTACCCACGTCTTGTCACAGCACCTTTAACTTTACACACCACCCTACTGAAACATGAGCATGTTCACCACATAGCAGCTTGCTTCACTTCAAATACTGCTTCTGTAGAGTTAGATAAATTTTGTATATTACAACAACTGGAGAGTTTTAAGCTTAAGAGACTAACTGCACAAAGGTCTCAATGTGTGAAAAGTATTTAAAAATCACTGACAGCCCAGGCAAGTCCTTGACATAAGGAGCATCCACAATTAGTATAATGTTACAGATACCCAAGTGGTAATTATCAATCAATTAATCTGAACCTGCTAATCAAATCCAAGTCTGAAATCAAATTCAATTAGTGCCTGTTTACCTAATAATAATTCCAGGAAGACATTATTCTTTGCCTTAAAGTTTGTTTCCTTTTCCAGGAATATACAGTATAATATGGCTACCCTACTCAAACTTTGTCATTGCAAGTCAGTTTCTTACAGCACAAAGCCATCTGACTGACTTATGGTTTCCCAAGCTCCATCTCAGCTACTCATACTGTGCAAAGTCCACAAAATATTACCTGTTGTAGTTCATCCTAATCTCTACTCACTTTTTAAACAGCTCAGACAAACCTCCACCCACTTCAGCTTAGAGTTTTTAGTCACCTCTACATTATTATGCCTATTTTATTTCAAACTACAACATTTGATCTATTAAGAAAACTTTCAGATACACAAGGCTCTGGCAATGCTGCAGAAGACAGCAAACTGGCTCTAGCAAAGGAACAAGCAGCTCCCCAAGTTCTGCAGCACAGCAACAGCAAAAGTTCAGCAAGCATCCTCAGTGAAAGTACTGTGGAGTACTGCTAGGCATCCATAGCAAAACCCAAAAACCTTGACGTTACTAAACAGAATACCTGCAAGCTGTGGTAACAAAAGACTAACATGCATATATGCAAAACATTCTGGATTATACAGACTGATATAAAGTTGCCCTCTCAGCTTGAACAGCAAAATCCATACACAGAAGTATAAACACGTTAGATTTCTGGAGCAAGCCCCCAGACTTGACAAGAGAATTTCCTTCTCTGTTGAAGAGATGACAGAACGCACAAATCTATGGAAGCATTAGTACTGCATATGAAAATATGTAATTCCAGCACAAATAAGACTTATGTATGCATTAATGCAAATCATGAGGTCAGACAACAAAATGTTGTGCTATTTATTGAACTTCAAATGCCATATTACATCAGATTAAATAGTTAAAAATTGTTTAATATAATACAGTGTTCAAAACAGTCTTTCAAAGCATCTCTTTGAACAAAACTAAGAGCCAAATTCAAGCATAATTCCCCCAGAGCAGAAGGCTGGGATGGAAGAAAACTTCAGAGTAATGACTGTACACAACACTACACAAAGTATGACAGCATACCAAGTCACTGTTCTCTGCTGCAACACATGCTCCAAAGAGACATTCTATGCAATACATGTTACCATCATGGACAGGCATTTACTATATTAACAGGGCAGACTATTCTGAGATTCTTCTCTTTCAAATTTCAATACTGCACAGAAAAATACAGATGTAACATTTCTGGGTTCTGTGATGTTTTACACTAGAGCTGAAGCTAGATTTGAGACTGTTAGCACTAAGTACAGCCATAAATAGCAAGAGCAAATTGACAAGGTCCTGCACTTAAGCTCTTCAACCCTGACACACAGAATTCCTACAATTCAATTTCTCATCTTAAAGACATAATGCCACCTGAGGTCAAACTACGAATGTAACAGCAGCAACATCTTCAAAGTTTTGAAGTTTTAGACTGGTTGAAGGGCGATAGTAGTACTTTAACTGCACTGTTCATCCACTGCATCCAATTTGTGCCCATCTTGCCTAAACTAGACACACAATTAAATAAAACAAGATGCATCAATGAAAGTAGATAACTTTAAACTGCTGGTAAGATTCATTCAGTTATATATTTGTCTTCTACTTCAGGCATTTAGACAAGACTCTGGAGCTTAGAAGTGTCAGCTTTAATTTGTGCAACTTGAGGATTTCCTTCAGGAGAAGTTCAGTCATCTGACTGGATGAAAATATCTCCCAACCTTGCATGGCAGCCATCAGTTACAGCTCACCTCACAGTAAGGTTTTGAGCCAGAACGTCAAAAAAGCACGTTAGTGCTGATTCCAAGCAAAATCAGGATTTTCTGTTCAAGATTTCCCTGCTGTATTACTGTTTCCACTGCAACACTATTTAGTGAGGAAGCCTTAATGCAGCACCACTCCCCACTGCACTACATACAGTGGTACTGATGCAAATGTCTATTTTATCCCACAACAGTTCGATGTAAAGGACTTCCACAGAACTAAGTGTGAACAGTATGAAAACAAGAAAGACAGCAGGTTTAACCTCAGCAGCCCCGTTGAGTGATGTCTTGTCCTGAAGATTTTGTAATATCCATTGTAGTGAACACCTGCAAGATATCAAAACAATTGCTTATTTACTATTGCTCTGTATCATAATCCACATGGCTATCAGGCTCTTCTTGTGAAATAACAATACTAGAGTTCTTCAAATTGCTACAGTGGAAGAAGTTGCAGCGCACAATTGACGCCTATCAAATCTCAACATCTTGTAGTCAGAAGTTAAGCAAATACTAAACAACACTCAGTATAAAATGTACTTCAGTATTCATTTCTTGCATCTAAGTAACCATCTTCACAAGTAGGTTTGAAATAAAGCTCTTTTGGCCCTTACCTCTGCACAAGTAGGATGGATACCAATTGTTTCATCAAGGAGTTCTTTGGTGAGACCACATTTTATTGCAGCTGCAAAACCTTGGGTAACTTCACCAGCATTAGGTCCGAGAACATGAAATCCCACCACACGGTTCTTTGAGGTGAGAAGAAAACAAAAAATCAGTGAAGTAGGTAACATTTAACACAGCTTCAGCACATAAACTCCTACACCTAAATGTATATGCTATGCCAGCAGGTCAACAGCATAGTCTTGGGAGGGGAAGAAGAAACCCACAAGCCACTCTGAAGATAGTTCTGTGGCTTATTTCAGCCTTCCATACCATTGTATCAGAAGAAAACAAGCTTTAACATGAGTTTTATAATTCTTGAACAGCACTCAAAAGACTCAAAGATATTAAAACTAAACAACTGCAGTTGACAAAATTATAATCTATTATTTTGTAGGTAAGCAGTATGTTCAGATCTAAATTTTTTTTTCCTACAATCAATTCACATGAAGGAGCTGCTTATGTTGTCTTAAAACATCTGATACTGAACAGCTTCACTGGCTGTTCTCTTTCCCCAAACTATTAAGAATTTCCTTCAAAACATAGTAGGTTTGTATTTTGAGCAAGTTGTCTCTGTAGCAAGATCTACAGATCTACAGTTGTGGCTGGAGCCTACAGAAATGAGATGAAAATTACTGTTTCAGTTTGCAGAATTAATTGATTTACCGAGAGAAATACAAAATGTGGCTTAAAACATTTTCCCAAAATGTTCCACAACGCCAGAGCAGCTCTAGTACAGGTCTGACCATAATTTGCAAGAAACAACAAATTCTTTATTTACATTTCCACCACCACCATACTAGAAAAAAGAAGGTTCTGTAAGGCAGGTCTCCCCTCCAGGGTTTTCATTTGGCAGTTTTTGCCTTCAGTAAATGCAGCCTTTGAGAAAGGCATAAGTAGGTTAGTAAGGAAGAGTAAGTATGGCTAAGATAAGAGGAAATAAGCTATTTAATCATATAATTCCTTCTCTCCAAAGTCATTTTAAACAAAGTCTTTTTTTGTATCAGACAGGTTTTCCCACAGAGGTGGGTTTTTTTTTTTTTTTTTGCAAGAAATCCCACCAACCACCAGAAATTCTTATCACTGAGGTTCTAGGATCAAGTTGTTTTACAGGTTTCTGCTAAACACACAAGCATTTGAACACTGCAAAAAGCACATGGCAAAAAAAAAAACCCAACCACACAAAAGTCCAGAAGCCTAAACCAGGACTGTAAATAGTACAGCAATTCAAAACTTGAAGAAAAATGCTGGGGAATTTCTTCAATGAATTCATGCTTAAATTGAGGATGAAGTTTCATAATCCATAAACTATCATTTGCTGAAACAGCAGTTACAAGAAAACCCACACAACACACATCAAACAATCTTTCCGAAGTGATTAAATCTATTAAAACTATGCTTACATTAACTGATAGAGCTGGCCTAAGTCAAGACAGATAAAATATTAAACGTCTGGCTGGTCCAAACAAATTATGAATACACTGAACACACACACACTTTGGCTTGCTACTTACACTGTCAAGTTTATTGCAGATAACCTTTGCATAACAAGTATTGTTATCTCTACCTGGTACTGTCCATTCAAGTGGCCAGAACAAACTGTGATAAACCTGAGGAAGACAAGACAGAAACATAATTGTCTGATGAATTCAATCAATGTTTATTTTCTCAAACCATACCTGATAGGTGATCTGACATTTAACCTGCCACATTTTGATTATTTGTTAAACAAAACAGTTTTCTTCTCTCTCCCCACCACCCCCACTCTCACCCAGTCCATCTTCCAAAAGTTAGAGGAACGCTTGGTTAAAAACACATGCTCTAACTTCAACACTTCAATTTAATACAGCTACAGCTTATGATTGAAATTGCAGAGAGAAAAGTTTTTAAATTAGTATAAATTTAATATCTAGTTTCTCTATACTTAACCCTACTGTGCAAAGCAATTAAAACAGATGCTAAATAACAAAGTGTATTTGAAGGACATAAGAGAACTGTCTTCAAGGGATCATTGAAGCCAGAAATCAGGGTAAAACAAATTACAGCCGACTCTCCTGAAGTCTAAGAAAAAGATCAGGAGAAGTTTATACCCAATTTAGGTATAGAGAACACATACAGAATTGGCTGTCCCAAGAGTCTGGTATACTTCAGCAGTAACAGTACTTACATTCTTACAAGAGAAAAAGCTACCCACAGCTTTGCAACCTGATTTTGGCCTCCTGAAATCAAACACTTCTCAGCAGCATGCAAACTGCTATGCACAACTCTACTGTTATCGAGTGAATAGGAGTCCAGTAACTTCATCATCTTATGACAACACTTTCATGATCAAAGGCCCATTGAGGTAACCTCTACAGACAAAAAACATCAAGCTCCAGGATAATCAAATATTGAGTGCTCTCACCTCTAAATTTTGCTCTCCATATTGTTCTATAGCTTTCTCTTCAGCTAGCCCACAGCTGCCATACTCTAAAGGAGTAAACACTGTCGTTGGTACGTTGACATAGTCACACTGAAAATGCAGAATATATATTTAGACTGTGCAATCAGTAATTCATAAGTTCTTATGAACCTTTCCTTTTGTTTACCAAATGCTCGCAGTCCCCACAGTCACACGGACAAATCAACCTGTGTTACTGAAAGTCTGAGGCAAAAAGTATTGAGGTTAAAATTGTGTTCTTACAGATTTACCTTTGTGGAACTACCACCATAGAGCCTGCGGGCCAGGAGTTTCCCTGCCTGAATGGCAACAGGAGTAAGTTCAAGCTTTCCATCCAAGATATCCCCAATAGCATAAACGTAAGGCACATTGGTTTGTTCTTCATCATTTACTGGTACTTTCCCATTCCTTTTAAAAACAAACAAACAAAACAACAGAAAACAGAACAGAGTTCAATATCACAACCTTCCTCAGAAGTCTCCAAAAACTAATAAGGGGGAGATGTTCTGCCACAAAGATGTTAAGAAAACATGCTTAGTACTTAAAATAAGTACACGTCTTTTCCACTTCATTTGTAAGCTCTTCAAAGCTTCTACATGGTTGAAGTTAGTTTTCAATGCAAATCTGATGACAACTAAGTTGGTCAGAAATCTTTGGACATTTGATTTTTTACTTGAATACCATACAGATCACAAAAAAAAAAAAAAAAAAGCTGCATCACTCACATGTTTAAATCACAGAATTACAATGCAAGGGACCTCAAGAGATCACAGTTCAAACCCCCTGCTAGAGCAGGATCCCTACAGTAGGTTGTACAGGTAGACATCCACTTGGGTATTGAATATCTCCATTGAAGGAGACTGCACAACCTCCCTGGACAACCTGTTCCAGTGCTCTGTCATCCTTACCATGAAGGAGTTCTTCCACATGTACACAACTTCATATGTTCAAGTTTTAGGCCACTACGCCTTGTCCTAGCGCTATGCACCACCAAGAGCCTTAATAAGCTTGTTTAATAGATTTCTAGCTGCTGCAAGATGACTAATTCTTCTCTCTCTGATCTACATAATCCTGCCTCTTGCTTTGTCCCAGGTTTTGCAACTGACTCTAGTGAGAAAACAAAATCTGTAAGGAAGTGTGAAGTTTACTTCTTTAAATCCTCAGACTGACTTGCCAAATAAGATCCAGGACTACAGCATTACTTGAAGACTTAAAAGCCTACTACAAAAAAAAGTAAGAAAAAACCATCACAAATATACTAAGATTCCTGTAGATCTACAGCTTAAGCTCACATATGTGGAACAGCTATCAAGAAATGCAGAAACAAACACTAAAACCTTTAAAAATTATGTTTTATTTTTATTTTTAGCAGGCCTCCCCTCAGAAATTAACAGAGTACTAGACTGTAGTTTCTGAACAAATTAAGTAAATATTAAGCGCATTCCAGGAGTGCAGCAGCCAACAAATAGGTACTAGAATAGTTCTTTTATGGAAATGAAGTTTGAGAAATTGTACTCAAATCCAGGACAGATAAGATGTCAAAGATTCATATAATTGCTTGGCTTAAAAAAAAAAAAAAAAAAGAGGTTTAACAAAAAGTGTCAGTATCATTAGATATTATTAAAAAGTTGAAATAAATCAGTGGCTTATAGGAGCTGAGCAATACTTACTTCTCATTGATTTTGACACCAATTGTCTGTAAGCCAATATTTCTGGTACATGCATCCCGACCAATGGCTAACAAAACCTAAAAGAATTACATACAGTAACTTTAAAGAAGTGTAAAGCTGAGTAGGTTTTACTTTCCTCTGAAACAGCTTTAAAGCATTCATAATTGAAGTGACTTCTCAAAAAAATTTTATGAAGAGGAGTCACCAGTTCAGCTTCCTTCACGTGCAGCTTATTTCAGAAATGCAACATTAGCTACAGAACAAAACAGAACAACACTGTGCACAAAAACTAAATTCCACTCATTTAAGTTTCACCTCTTTTGCTGACAATGTGCAACTGGAGATGATTATTCATTTTTATTTATTTATTTATTTTTATTTTTTTTTGCCCTGCCAGGAAGCTACTTGAATTATTTGCCAAGAAAGACTTCTCTTTGCCTTATCCTGAACAGCTTTTAAAGTACTTCAATACATTTTCACAGCACTGTAATATTTAGTTATTTCAAATCCAGAAGTGCTTACAGTGTTATATTCTCCTTCAAAAATTTCTGGACCCTCAGTACACTTTGCTGTCACTTTTAGTCTTCCTGGTGTGCCATCCTCCAGCCTTTCTACCTGTATAAAGATTTGCAAGATTAGAATGATCTTAAGCAATAGAAAGCATATGTTTGCTTTTTTTTTTTTTAACCTGTGTTGTTTAAGGTAATTTTGCACAAAGAGAAGGAAGGTAAGAAAGCACTTGCCTGAGTAGGTACAAACTTTCTTATGAACGTTACACCATGTGTTTCCATGTGGGCACCTATTTTTTCTGCCATCTCTTGGTCAAAGCCTCGAAGGAGTATGGAACGCACCATGACTGTGACATCGAGACCTAAACCAGCAAGAAATCCTGCACACTCCAGTGCCACATAGGAAGCACCCACAACTAGTGTTCTGCCAGGGCAGTAAGGCAGGGAGAAGAGGTCATCACTAAAAAGAAAAGAAGTCACATGGCTCTTTTAATACAGGTCTTTGCAAGCATTAGAGCAAAGAAAATTCAGCCCATTATGCCTTTTAATCTCACCTTGTAATACAGTATTCTTTATCTCCAGGAATACCCAGGTATCTAGGCCTTTCTCCTGTTGCCAGGACAAAAGTCTCTGCTGTGTGATAGGTTACTTGTCCTTTTCTATTAGTTGCCTGTTTATATAGACACAAAAGTCTTTACCATACGAATAGGTTTTACAATGAAGTGAAAAACAAAAAAACAATCTTCACCTAAACATGGTAGATATGTTTAAGAACATACATGCAAGTAGTTTCAAACATTTAGACAGGCCATACAGATCACTGATGAACTACGTGCTTAAAGCACAGACTATTACTCTGTTCTTGTAGGTTACAGCACCTGAAATCCTTTACTGCTTGAATTCTGCTCATATGAACAATTAGATCCACATGAGTAGTTGATAACTTTAAATTATAAAAACCCACAGCAAATGAAGGGTGCTCTTCCACCCCTTGCTGCTAAGAAAAGCCCAACTAATTCTTATACTAATTTAGAAAAATAAAAATAGAATCTACTTAAATGCTTTAGGAGGGCCTAATACCCTATTTTAAATGAATTTAAAGTGATTTAGTTACTTTCTTGATCTCTAAAGGCCCTCAGGGAATTTAATCCTGCCAACATCTCTTCTGAAATCCAATCTTCATTCTTGTTCTTTATTTACCAATACAGAAAGAGAAACTTCCTCCCCAGCAAGTTGTCACATAGCATAGGTTGGAAGGGATCTCAGAGGTTCATCAAGTACAACCTATTACTGAAAGTTTCTGTTCTAGTTTATTTGTAGAAAAAGAGCACTACTAAGCAGATAACCTGCATATGCAGACACTGAAACAGTTTGCTTCATAAGCTCATACTGAAAACAGACAATTGTAGCCACTGATCCAGATAGTTTTGTTCAAAACGCAATTCTTTTAAGTTAACCTTGCTACACTACTACCACACATAGCAGGACTGCCAGCACATGCTCTGTCTTGCAAGACAGTTTAATTCTTATGCTGATACAGCATATGTTTCTATCTAGCACTATTATGCAAGTGCTTAATCCAAATGTAATTTCTGCAGTCTGTGCAGAATGCAGTAGGTATCTTAGTCTGAAGAGTTTCCAAGTGTTATATTGTTACTGCTCAAGGTTTTCTGTGTATTTTTTTTTTGGCTCGAACAGCTCACCTTCAGCAAAGCCAGCCACTGAGAGAAACTACTTGGCCATATTCATGCAAGACTTCAGTTTAACCAATATCCACATTACTCCTGTGTTTGCCAATTTAGTAACTTGCACTGTGACATGTAATAAAGCAAAACATCAATTTGAATCGGTAAATTATTTCAGGAACAACTTCTTTTAGGCTGAATGAAGTAGGCAATGTCAGAATGAAGATTTTTTTCCTTGATGGAATTTAAATGGCAGCTCAAGAGCCCAAATTTTCCCTCTCAACTAAATAAAGTCTTTTAAACATAACACATACCTTAATTTTGTGCGGCTCAACAAATTCTCCATAGGCATTTTGGTATGTCACAGATTTCTCTCTTAAGGACAATCGATAGCCCCAGTTTAAAGAGCCAATGTAGTTTTGAACTGCTTCTACCATGGTCTCCCAATTGTGTTTAACTGAAACAAGCCATTAATTTCATATTTTAGAAACCAAATGAACTGTTAAAAGCTCAAATCTTATTCATTGTACATCTTGTTAAGCAGCCATCATTATTAGTAATGATTATGTCTATAAGAGTCTTAAATCATCGTGATATATTTACCTGACTTGTAACTGTCTGAAAAAAGACCATCCAAGAAGCTCATCTATTTATTTGAGATAATACCAGGAACAAAACAACTAGCTTCTAATCTTAAAGATTTTTTATGTATGAAAGAAGGATCAAGAAGGAAGAATCGTTCTTATTTACTTGGTAAACAGAAGCAGAGTTCAACAGTTACCTAAGTTTGAAGTACACTGAACTGTCATAACTATCTTAGAGTCATCTGTATACAGTCCTGTCTGTCCCACGTTCTTACTAACCTTGCTCTTCATACTGCCAGCCGTATGCTCTTGAATCTTTGAGTGCCTGCCCCAGAAGTGCTGCTTGATGCATTAGCTTCTTGGGAATACAACCTACATTTACACATGTACCACCAAGTCCTAAGACAGGAAGAATCATGTTATTGCTTGCATGAACAAAATATTCATGCTTCTGTACATGCTTGGCATAGTCACTTATATATCAGTTCATGATACTGCAACAAAACTAACATGAAATTCTGCTGTTATAAACATTTTAAAATGAGTACACCAACGTTACAAGTTTGTATTCAGTTTAAGAAGTCATTTGACTCATCCAGCCAAGAAGATTTAGTGTGATGTCTTCAACGAAGATCCAGGATAGCTACTTACAGGGTGCTTTGCAAGTTAGTTGGATCAGCAAGAAAGCATGACAAAAAACCCAGAGTTCAGTATTATCTATTCTGTGGAATCTGAAATACGAATTTGCTTTAAGGCTATGAAAGCACATTCACACTTCGACTCAGTCTGACCATTGAAATTCCTTACTATTTCTCAATTGCCAATAGCATTAATAAGGTCAGACAGCAGCTGTTTAATTCTAAAAAGGTGATACATGCACACCCATACAGTCACGCTGTTTTAGACATAACCTAGATCAGTCATTCATGAAATAAAACCAGATGAACTAAAAAGTATTAAAAACAGACAAAAGATTGTGAACACACACAGACACACGTTTGGCCACAGTTTGTAACTGAATTATAACAACATTTAACAAAGAACAGAGAGCTAGCAATACAGAAAACAAATAACCATCCAGGCATGTCAGGAAAGCAACTCCTTTGTTATGTTTCAGAATTACAGAATTCTGCCATAATTTTGAAGAATACAAATCCACAATATCTTACAAATCAATACATTTCTCACTGGTACTCAAACACCATATTTACCCCAGGTGGTTCCCAGGGGCGTTGGCACAACATAATCTAATACCATCACTTTCTTTCCCAAGGTAGCAGCTTCCTGTATAAAAAAAAAAAAAAAAAAAAAAGATAAACCAGCATTAATAAACATTTCCTTAACCAAGAAACATGACCGCTTGTTTGCACTGATGATATACTTAGCACAAGTAACAGGTTCTTTTGCTAGTCAGTCTCATTACCATGTGTAGCTCTTCTACCTTCTCTACTATCAAACATTCATGTCCTATGAGAATAATGAGAAAAGTTGGGCTTCTTTAGTCTGAAGAAAAGAAGGTTATGGGGGTAGACAACAACCTTCCAGTGCCAGGAGTTACAGTACTGGAGCCATGCTCGCTGCAGTGGCAAGTGGTAGAAGGATAAAAGACAATGTCCCTACGTTGAAATAAGAGTACGAAGAACAAACTTAATTCCATGAAGACAGTCAAGCAGGAAAGTAGGATTCCCAGACACATTGGTGCCCCAAGATTTTGAACATTTTCAAGACCCAAATAAGGCCCTGCATAACCTTAGCTCACCCTGCTTGAAGCCAGAGCTTTGATTAGATATCCACCTAATTTCCATTTCAAACTGAATAGCCCTATATCCACAGGATGACCAAGCACTTGAGCGAATCTACTCAATATTAGATTTTTTTTTTTTAAGGGCACCTAAAGGTTTGATCCAATCTGTTTAAGAGTTCCTGCATACAATTGCTGTGATCCTGGATCAAACAAGTTTAGAGTTACCCACTTATGTCCTATTTTTCAAATAAATGAACTCTTCCACTCTGAACAAGTTGGTAATTACCACCAAGTTTATCGTTCATGTCCCAAAAGGCACCAAGGAAAGATTTCTAGCATTCTGAAAACGACTAGCCAACTGAAGGAGTCGTGGGGCAAAGTGGAGGGAGATTTATGTTTAACAGCTTATTATACTGTAACGGCAGGAAATAAGAGAGCCTTTCAGAAGCCCTCTTCAGTGCAAGGACACTGAAGCCACATCAACCACGTGTGACTGACTATTACGATATACACACAATTCTGGAGGAAGAACTCACACCTTCTCCCACAAATTAGAATAAAGTACAATGTCATATCTCCTTCTCTACCTTTCTTATGTTGATCTAGTTATAGCTGCATGCTTAACTGTATTGTTGTATAGAAGTCAGCAAGGTTACCAAGAGCAACCTCACCATGTCCAAACCAAAAATTGACAGCTAAGATGGCTAGCTGAGAAGTGGGAAACATGGGTTCAAATTCCTCATGTAGAAAACTGAACCTGCAGCTCAGGCCTAGTGGCACTCTGAATAACAGCTAACTGTGAAAGAGGTGCATAATCTGTTACTATTTCTGAAAAAGTAGCTAGAAGGAATAATGAAGCATGAAACAGTTCATTCAGGTAACAGTTGAAAACACTTTATTTCAGATTACTGGTAGTCCTGGATCCTAATATGCAGAAGTACTTCAAGAACAGTCTGCAAGTTTTCCAGATTACTGTTTGGAAGCATTCAAGCGCCTGTACACTGCACATAAAGAGGAGATACTTCCACTCTCAGTTCCACTCTCAGCTAGGAACCTAAAACCTATTATTAGATCAAGACTTGAGTTTAGTCATTCTCTAGGAAATGGTCCATACAGGCTGTTATTCTTTGAATGAGCAAACTACCAATACTGCTACTGATTCATTAACAAGACTAACACTATTAATCATCATCATATATACTGTTTTATTCTACCATGATTAATATGGAAACTTATTTTTTGACGAAGTTTCATACACAACTTGTTCATGTCATACCTTGGAACAAGCGAGTCCGCCTGAGCCACCACCAATAATAATGAGGTCATAATCATAGGTCTCTGCATCTTTGACATTACCAAGAAGTTTTTGCAGTGTTCCATTCTCATAAGCCTGTAAAATCAAGTCACCACATGTTTCTAAGCAAAAACTGAAATACAATGCCTTTTCTGACCTAGACCACTCAAATTACTTTCCCTCCAATATTATAGCAGAAAACACAGCTGTTCCTGGATTTTTATATGTATGGCCAAGGACTCCAAGCAATTTGATCTAGCTGAGTCTGCTCTGAAAAGGGGATCCCCAAAAATGCTGCAATTGTTAAGTTTATGATCCTGGAAAAGACTCAAACATGTTTGTGTTTCATTTACACAACAGACTTCAGGCCACAGAATGCACAAGTTAAAAATACTTGATGGCCTATTTCCTCAGTCCTACAGCTTGGATTGAGTGCTGCACAAACTTTCTAAGAGTTTGTCTGCAGACAAATTCAAGAAAACGCACACTCGCGTATTTGTAACAGAAACACAGAACCTAAGTTGATTCACCAACAAGCTAGACAGCAGAAGCACATCACCTAACATCACCCCCATTCTTGTCTAGTCCTAGTTATTTTTATAGGAAGTTACCTTGTAAGTTGCATCACAGCCACCTATGTGTTTTCCATTGACAAAAACATTAGGCACAGTCCTCTGATTAGTTAGCTCCACTAACACTTGCTGAATACTGGGTCCATCATCTAAGAACAAATGAAAAAGGTACATTAAACAACTACTTTCAAGAAGGGGCTTTTTATACAAGCTGACATTTTAAAGGTGTAGACTGCAACATATATAGGCCTGTCAAGAAAACCATTATTTCCTAGGCATCACATTTCTACATAGACTGGACACAAAATAGTTTGTGAAAAGGCTGGCTAAAATATGGAGGATAAACAGGTACTTCAAGCCAAAGATCTTCAGGCTGAAGTAGTTGAAGTAATCAAGTTTAGCCCCATGTTTTCTGGATTCTTTCCAGAATCCCATTCTGACAGTATAACATTTGGTACCACACTTAAATTTTAAATATATTTATCTTTCTACATATACTTACGCATACATTATTTTTTGTATTAGTCTAAATATTACTAAAAACTCATAATAGATGCAAAGAAATATATATATATATATATATAAATTGTATGTATTAGATATTATATATATATATACATATATATATATATTAGATAAAACAAGAAATCATACAGACAGCTTTTTTCCCCAGTAGAATTGTCTGGCTTTTGGAGTTCTGTTCCACTTAAGTGCACACAGTTTTCCCCAGCAGCTTTGTAGTTACAAGAATTTGGAGATCAGAAGAATAAACATGGTCATGTTCACAGAAAAAGCTTGAAGATGCTATCTGCCACACTGCTTGAAATCTTCCTGTTTTAAGACCATCATTGCCTGACCTGACATCTGAATCACCAGCGCCAATAGGCAGCCTCAGTTTAGAGCTCTCAATAGTTGTACAATAGTAAATGTGGGAAGATTTTACAGTGATCACTGGTTAGAAATCTCTATACTCCAAGATTTATTTACCATCAGTGATTGCAATAACTGCAAAAGAAACATTTTCTTAATGACAAGTAATTTCAGGAAATCAATCAATCAGAGAGCTGTATTGTGTATATACAGGGCCATGCCTAGTTTATAGTATTTCTTTTACTTTTTAATTAATGAAAGTTGAGATAAGTCAGAAGATGTACTTGGATTACTAAGACATTTTCCCCCTCAAATACTGCTTAAATACACTTGAAAAGAAAGGATTAGAAACTAAATTTTCTTTCTATGCATAGGAAAAATAAAATATAAAATCATATGGATGATGATCATCCATAATTAACAGCTTACTAATGGCACAATGCAGAAATCAGTACTATTTTAGAAACTTTGTTCTTAAAACTACATGCATTACATACACATGTATAATACACTACAGGAGTGGTGGAAGTAAAGGCTTTAGAAAAAACTCATATGGGTAACAGTCAAGACTGTGGAATTCACACTCTTACCAATGACTCAGCAGCTTTCCCTCTGAATGTCACTGTTACACCACATCAAACATTAACAATTCATCTAAAAGCCATAACAGAGGTAAGAGAAAACTACCAAAGGCTTCTTCCTGAAAGATGAGACTCCCAAAGGAGAAACCAGATCTCACATCCTCTGCACATTAGGTGGATTGTACCAAAAGAGGAAAGAGGACCTTCAGTGAAATTAAAAATGTATCCCCCACACTAAAATCCATAATGAAGCCCAGCTACTTTTTTATCTCTGTACACTTAAAGTTGAGACTCAACGATCCTCACGAGTCCTTTCCACGATTCCTTAAGACTTACCGTTAGTTCAAGACAGCTTAAAGCCATGCACATCCACCCAGTTTTAGTTACATTAAGCAACACCTGATACACTTTCTTTCTGCCACTTACCAGTTACATCCAGTTCCAAAGCATAGTACTGTACACCTAACGAGCTGAAGAGTTCTTTTACCTGTAACAGAAAAGGACACAATGTTTTTGTACCCAGGCAGACTGCAAAGGCAAAACTTCCATAAGGTCCAATACACAGTTCAGGGTAAATGCATTCTTTTAATTCTCAATTATACAAATGCATAAGGACTTAAGACTCGATTAGAATTCTTTGAGGGTATAGCCATAGATGTCTTTCATAAAGTTTGGCACTAATTCTACATTTTGCACAGTCCTCATTTAAAGTCAGGCTATTTAACAGCATTCAAACAAAGTATGCCACAGATAATCTCCTACTCCAAGTTCAACAGATCTTAAGAGACAACTTCTTTATACAGTTGGCTTAGCTGCAGATCTCAACATCCCCTGAACAGGCAAAAACAATGACAGTAATTGCTATGCAGAAAAATATCATGAAGAAAAATAATGCAGCAGTCAGATTTCCCAAGTACTAAGGAAAGAAAGAATGGGGATTAAAGATAACTTGCCAAACAAACACTGTTAAGCAAAAAAGCCATTATAAAAAGCCACAAGAGTAATCCCTAAGCACACGGAGCAAGGGCAGCTCAAGCCTACCAGCCCTGTATTCAGCCTTGCAGTTTTGGTCACTGTATTACAGAAAAGATTTAGAACAAGTGGAGAACAATTAATCTAAGCAGTCAATGAGTTTAACTTAAAGAAAAGATGTGGAAAAACAGCTGTGTTTAAATAATTAACCGACTGCTGTAATGAAGAAGGAAAGTAGTGGTGGAAGCAATAACTGATGGGATTGAACTGCTTCAAGAGATTATTAGACTGCAGGAAAAGGTTTTCCTGACAGCAAGACACTGAAACACGTTGCCCAGGTGGAAAACAATCCAGATCAGTGAGCGACTTCAAAGAGCACATCAGATGTGCTTGAACTATCTTGTCTTCTACTCTGAGGCTTGGGACAAGACTGGAATTTTTTTCTAGTTCTGATTTCGGGTTTCTGGTTTAACACCTGCCTCAGCCTCCAGGATCAGACAGGAGCAGTTCTAACTTATACATCTTTTATTTTTGTTTCCCCATTTAAATCATTCATATCTGAAATGTTTCAGGCATTCAGGAGCCAGCATGGAAACAATCAATCACCTCTATGAGAACCTTGAAAAGGAAAAAGCCACCCTACACGACAACTTGAGCTATTTTTTTCCTCCATGGGGAGGAAACTTCCTCTTCTAATACTAGTTTTGAATGGACAGAGCAGAGCACAACTACCAGATTCAAATCAAGCAGCCATTTAGAAGTTAGATTTTTTATTTGCAACATCTATTTGTAAAATCAGCAAAACTGAAATTGTGTGAACTGCTCTCACAGTTTGACAAGGACATACTTCATAACAAGGTAATGTTAAAGCTGGCCTATTTACTCCCAAAATATATCTTGGCCGACTTACCTCTGCTAAGACATGTTGTAAGGCATCGGGTGAAATATCTGCTTTTCATCCTAACTGTCTTGATACAAGAACAGCTCTAGCAAGAAGCTGTAGCTAAATTTCTGCATGCTCCTTGCCAGCCTGGATTCTCAATGGCAGCTCTGTGTGCTTTCTTGTTGATTCAAGAAAAAATAAAAATACTTCAACAACCAGCTTTCTGATGAACCTCACACTTACTGACAACACTCAGAGTAAGCTGAATCACATTTAAGATGCTTTAAGATGTTAAATGTGATAAAAGCCTTTCATGTCTCTGTGATCCATGCGGTCACTGTGCCAAGCACCAAGTATTTCACTGCCCTCCACTTTCTAATGGCTTCAACTTTATTAAGACAGACATATACCTTTTATATTATGTATTAATGATATAAGTTTCCTTATGTCATATTGAAACAATAACATACTAAAATAAACCCTGCTTGTATAGATGACAGCATTAATTTTACACCTACAAAATAAAGGAAGTTGGAGCAGACTTTTTCAGAGGTCACCAGGTGCAGCTGCCTGCTCAAACAGGAGCAGACATGAAGCAGGATCACCTTGGACAAAGTACTGTCCATGTTGGTTCTGAATACCTACAAGGACAGATAACACAAGTCTCTGGGCTGCTCCCATGTTTGACCACACCCAGGGAAGAATTTCCCTTTCATCTCATTACAATATCCCTTGTTTAACAGTGTGCATGTTGCCCTCTGTTCTTTCACTCTAAAACTGAGAGGAGTGTGGCTGTTCTGCCTAACAGGTATCAAGTGGACGATTAAGAATATAATCCCTCCTATCCTCCTCTTAAGGCTGAACAAACCAATCTCTTCCTAAGACATCCTGTGTCCCAGATCTCTGAAACCATCTACACAGACCTAAAAACTTTCATTCTAAACTCATGTCACTCTAAGGCTCGCTTACTTACTGGAGTGACCACATCTATGGGCTGAATGAGTGGGAAACAGCAGCAAAACTGCTCCTGCCCTGCAATTGCCGTTGTAAGCCCAAGCTGAATGCCACAAAATATCTAAAAAAGCAAAGCTCAAAGAAAATTGCTGCTACAAAGTGGCACACTACGATTCTGAAGGGAAGTCACAAAATTCTCCACTTGGCTGCTGTTTTAGTCTGCAGCAGAACAGCAGGACACAAAAGGCAAGTTTTCATCAGTGGCTTTAAAAAAATACATACAAAAAACGCATCTCAAACAGTGAAACAACAGACAGCAGGGGGAGGACAGGACAGAGGACATTTTTAGAACAAGAAAGGATTACACAAGAAACGACAAATTTAAAGCAGTGCCTTTAGGTGATGTTTATTCTCTACTGAAGATACAGAGTAGAGAAAAAGAACCAGACAAATATCAGGATCCTAATTAGAAGCAGTGATTATAGATGATATGAATAGATTACGCATGTGTTAGTGGTGATGAAGCAGAAACAAGAGTGACAACTATATGCCCAAAGTTATGAAACCTTCAGTACATGCAGGAGAGGCTAGATCTTGCTTTGGAAAAAAAATAAGAGGAAGAATAGAAAAGTAACAGCAACCATGAGTAGTCTAGAGAAAGCACACAGGAAATGATTTCTGGTAAACACTAAGGATTCTCCAGACCAAGCAGCACAACTGAAGTTGCAAAATACAAAGCCTTCTCAGGTTTTCGAAAAAAGACTCCAGAAAATTTTTTACATAGCACTAAATATGGAAATAGATTGCACAAAGCTTAGAAATTGGTCTGGCACTCAAGAGAATTCGTCCTGGAGATGCTTTTTGTCATTAGGGGAGCTAAGTCTCACATGCAGTAAACTCAAGCAACATGGTATGTTGCATGTCTGCCATTTCAAATATCAACTAGTATTTAATAGCTACAGCCAAAATGACTGATGCTCCTGTGGATTTGGATGACCTTTAGTAATAGCACAAGACGTACCTGGAATAACTGGCAGTTTTTATACAGCTACATTGGCTACTCTTAAAATAATTTCTAATGTATCACAGTGTTCAGATCCAGAAATTTCTCCCACTAAAAAAACCCTTTCTTTTCTTTATACATCTTACTTAGCATTAGTCTTACGAGAGAGGTAAGAAGTTAACGAGCAGTCAGATTCAGTTATGATGAGGAAGTCATTCTAACACCACCCCTTCCCACCACTGCCTGACTTAACTGAACAATGAATCGCACTTGCAGAAAACTGCATAACTGCCTGGTCATGCTGCTAGCTAAGCCAATCAAACACAGCTACCTAATTAATTCATTTAGAGAGTTATTTGCAGATCTTAAGGAAAGTATAATCTTAAAATTCCAGCGGGGCTACTTCCATTTGAAACAAATAATCATACAATGGCTTGGGTTGGAAAGGACCTCACAGACCATCTGGTTCCAACCCCCGCCATAGGCAGGGTTGCCACCAAGGAGCTCAGGTTGCCCAGGGCCCCATTCATCCTTGCCTTGAATGCCCCAGGATTGGGGTGTTTGAAACAAAGAATTCTTCCCATGTATCTTTTAGAACATGAATGCACTGTGAACTAGCAATAAACATCAATGGTGTTTCAATTAATGTTACCAAAACACACTGCTAACAGCCATCCGTGGTGAGATGCATGGCATAGTACTAATATCTCTCTCTCTCCATGAATTTGAAACTATGTGATTATAGGCTAAATACCCAAGCTGTAACAACTCTTCCAAATTATATCCACTTCATTAATTGTACAGACTAGATTAGAACACTGCATCATCCTTTGTTCTCTTGTTCCTTGCACTATTTTATAAGTCTTCATAGGGAGGAGATGATAACACTCACATTATTGCAGATATTTCTTTCTTTTACCAAATGATGTCTCATGTGGCTTCTCCCTCCACAAGCTTTCCTCTAATCATCCCTCCACAATGCAAACAATTTCTACTGGCTTCCTTCATCATACTGTCTTTCTCTCCACTTCAAAAAAAGAACATAAACCAAGGAAACTCACCATCAGCTCTTTTCTGCTTCACATCCTGCCCCTCCAAATTTACCACCTGTTACTTAACATTCATAAAGTCTTTTAACTCTCCTGCCTAGGAAGGGCCATGAGAGAGGCCTCCCCCTATTCCACATGCATGTTCCCTGCCTTGTGGCACTAAAGACAGTATTCCCCAGATCTGACTGTTTCCCAGAAGCAATTAATGCTGTCTGATGGAGAAATTTCATATGAATGCAGGAAAGGACATTAATCTGGAATTTAATTACTGGACTGCAATAAGCCTATTTTTCTCATTAGCTCCTTGTGTTAGTCAAGTCCCAGTGCAATGCCAAAGAGATGAATGAATAAGTTCCAAGGTTTGAGAAGCTACTGTGCCATCTTATGACTCAAAAAGCACTGGACTGAGCACCACGCATGCCAAAAGTTGACTGGTCAGGACCACTGAAAGCACAAAGAATAATACAGTCAGGGACAACTTTAAGTACTTCTCAAAGAACAGCACTGAAGTCATCAACAAGCAGATCCCCTCAAAAGAAGATACCATTTCAGCCAGATGGACTGCACTTACGCAAGATAACCAGCCAACCATTAAATCATTTTCTCAAACTTCCACTGATAAGATAAACAAGTTTCATTAAAAGACAGCTGCTTACTATGCTTTCTGCCAAAACACTCTTGGTGAGAAGAAACTGATTTGTTTGTCCTGTTGTTTTATACACAGAAACTTCCCTTCCCAAAACCTCGACTAAGTTGCAAGTTGAGGCAGAATATACTCAGTATATACTCCAACAGTAGGCTCACAACATAGCCTCCCTCACAAGAGCTGCTGTGACTAAGCCTACACTACACACACGAGTGCAGCTTTTGAGTCCTTTTCCTGGTTGTCCGCTCCACTGAAGACCATCAGAACTCAATCCCACACCTCCTTTCACATTTTTTCCTCGCTACATCCACATCAGGCACAGTACTATGAGGTTTAAATATCTCATTACACAGTGTTTGTAAATATTCATGATTCAGTACCCACAAACACCCTGATTCTGTGAGAGGTATAAGTGAAGCCTGATGGTATCATAAGATTCTAATGAAGATCCTGCTTTTCTTTAACAACTTTTGCTTACCAGTTACAGCTACGTGTGATTCACACATAACAGGGCTAGAAAGATTTCTGTTCCTTCTAATCATCGCAACTCATCACTAGGAGGTTTTCTTTGGTAAAACATACACTGTGGCTGGAATTTAGAACTTACTCTCTTGCAACAGTCAGCCTTCTCCCTCCAATTTCAAAACTAGCAGAAAGCTCAGCCTACCCTCTGAGCAGCAGCTTTGCTCAAGTTGAACGCAGCCAGCACCCCGACCTCCAGCTAACAGCCCAGCAGAGGGGAAAAAAAAAAAGCAAAAAGCACCATGCAGCGCTTCCCACTCACTCATCTGCCCTAGAAGAGGGAAAAAAAACAAAAAACCGCCGATGACCCAGCCGGGACCTCGCATCACTTCAACGCTGTGGGCTCCAATAGGCGGGAAGGACGCGGCACGGCAGAGCGCGGCGTAGTGCCCGCAAGGTCTCTCGCCCCCTTCCACATGCGCTGCCCAGGCCGGAGCTTCCCGCCTCGCCCGGGGGCCGCACCACAGGCCTGCTCCAGCCCGCGAGGAAGGGAAGAGGCTGCGCAGGGCCCAGGAGAAGCGAGGCCCCGCGGCGCTCCCTCACCCGGTGGCAGTAGGGGCAGTAGCTCTTGCTGAAGATCATGACGCGGTGCGTAGCGATCAGGGTCCGCACGCGGAGCTTCAGGCCGTCCCAATCCGGGAGCTGCGTCTGCCCGGGCGGCGGCATGGCGGGGCCGTGCTGAGGCGAGCGGCGCTGAGGTGAAACCGCCCGCGCGCGCCCCGCTCAGCCAACAGCGGCGGCGTGTGCCCGAAGCCCGCAATGACCCCGGCGCGGCCACGCCCCTTCCGGAGCAGGGAAGGCTACGGGATGGGCTGAACCATTCGCACGGAGGGAGGGGAATGGACGAAAAGTCAAAGAGAGCTTTTCGCCCTTTATTTCAATGCAACTAAGAATCATCAAATTATCCGTATCACCATTTGAGGTAATAGTAATTACAATTTACCGAAAGACGACGTGGGAAAAGGTGGGTGAACTTGCGCTTGTAAAGATGCACATCCCCGCTGAGAGGAGGAATGGAGTGAGCCTGGAGGAGGGTGGTGACAGGACGCATGCGCGGGGGTGGCGCTGTGCCCCGTTGGCGGGAGCTGTGTCGTGTTGTGCGGTGTTGCTGTGTGTCTGTCGTAGTTATTCTCAGGGCTGAAAGCTGGCAGCCCTCGTGGCCAGGTGTCCCCCCCCCCCCCCCCCCCCCGAGCTTTATTTTTCTGCAGGATATCATAAGGTGTGGAATTTCCCTTTGGCCTGTTTTAGTCAGCTGTCTTGGGTCAGTCCTCTCCCAGCTCCTCGTGCACACCCAGCTGCCTTGCTGGCAGGCAATGTGAGAATTTCTTGACAACGATTAGAACTTGATGTGTTACCGACGCTGTTTTCATCAAAAATCCAAAACACAGCACCATACCTGCTCATATTAATAAAATTAACCCAGACAAAATCAGGATATCTCTCTCAAAGCTGGAGTGGAGGAGTGAGCAAGGAGGTCTGGCCTTTCCCTGCTGGTAGCTGCTGTTGGTGATTGAAAGAAAAAGAAAGGACTGATATCCAGAAATAGAAAAGGGATGAAGACTTCTCAGTAATAGAGTCAGGAATCACCACGTTATTAGTCCTGTCCATGCAACACAGCAGCTTTTGGTAGCTCTAATTACTGTTAGCAGCATAATCCCTAGCCCCATATTTTGTTCTCTGCTTTATTTCTTAGAATATCAGATGGAATTCAGCCCTCAGGATTTTACCCTTCAGACGGCTCCCTGTAAGCGTAAGGAGTTGACTAGAGCTGGCATGCAGTCTTTGGACACACATTACACTCACTAGCTGACAATGCTGAAATGTTTAAGCAATGGAAAGGTAAACATTTCTAAATGAGGTGGTTAGGGAAAGGAGATTCTGAGGAAGGGGGGTGTGGCTTGTGGAAAGAACCAAAAGATTGTTTTAGACAGGAGTGTGTGATTCTATTCAGCTAGAACTGTGGCTCCCTGCTGGCCCATCATCAATTACAGAAACAGCCCAAAGAGTAAGAGTAAACTTCCCCACCTTCCACATGAAAGGCCTTGGTCTGTCTTCTTTAGTATAAACATATAGAATAAAAAGAACTGGCCTCAGTAAGACAGTCTTCTCTTATGGAATTACTTATCTAAATCTGAGTATTAGTAAAAGCTAAGCCCTCTAAAATAGTCTTTAACGATGTAGCATAATGTGCCATGGTAAGATATTGCACACAGTAAAAAATAAAATGCACACAGGAGAGATTTAAGAAGGGAAGGGAAGGGAAGAGAAGGGAAAGAAAGGGAAGGGAAGGGAAGGAAAGGGAAGGGAAGGGAAGGGATATAACTTCTACATCACTTGCACAGGACTAGACAGCTCTTGGCATCCTAAGTGTTTGATCTCATATTTAGAAGTATGAACTTACACACTATTCTTGCAAACACAGAGTAAAAGCCATAAAAAGGTTCCAAAGGACAAATTGATGAAGACAGCAGATGTTGGAAGCATTTCCAAATGAAATCGCTACTTGTTTGCAAGTAGCGATTTGGAGAAGAAACAAATGGCTGCTAGAAAAGAACCAGGGAACTATTTGAAAGATAACAAGGCTTAACAAGGTGGCTTTAGCCACCCTTTTGTCTAAAATTCATGTGTCACCTGGGCTTGCTCCTGTTCCTCAGGGACATTCAAATAGCTAGGAGTCTTTACGCTGCTGAATGGAGTGAAGAACAGAGAGCTCCCAGACCTCTTTATTCTCCAGTTCAATCCCCATTGGAAAAGATCATGGCCTATGTCCAGCTTCATATTCCACTGGGAATCTGTCCACAAGATGATATTTACTGAGGTTGCTGCCTATCTAATATACTAATAATTATCTAATAATACTAATATCTAATATACAGAGCTAAGAATGAATAGAGACTGTGCCTTAACATCAAGAAAGGGATAAGAGCCCTAAACCATGGCCCAATGTTTTCTCACATTGTGCCAGTGCCTTCCTTGACCTCCTGGGAATTCACCCTCTGCACCAGGAGAAGAATAAATGTACTGTATTTTAGAACTACATTTCCTGGTTTGCACAAGGAGCTCCAAATCTGCCCTGAGCTTCAAGCATTACTAAAGACATCAGTCTTAAGCCAGGAGACAGCCAAAATCCTTGGCCATGAGCATGATTCCACCCTTTGTCAACATTACCATTGGAGACACTGAGCCATGCTGGAGGCTGCTGAAAACCTGATGCGATGGCCAGTGACTTGGATGCAGATTGCCTGCAGCTCAGGATTTATGAATTAGTGTTGAATGGCAAATGATGTCAAAAGCCTTCTGGCCTACTCATGGATTTTGGCACCATTAAGCACATTACCATCAGCCTGTTGGAGGGCTGGTTGGAGGGCATAAAATACAGGCTGTGTAATAACCCTGTTCTTCAAGTCTGAGATGGGAGAGCCTTTGGATCAGAAGAGACTTCAGCCAGGGAGGGAGGGGAGAATGGTTGTTCTTCCTTCACTGAAGAAAAGGAAAATAAGCTCTTCAGCCGAGAATCAGCACTCTCCAGGATGGGCTGGGCATAGCAGTTACTTCTGTGAGCAGCGGCAGTACTAAAATACAGAGAGCTACACACAGCAGAGGGCAATCACATCTTCATTGTTGTAGAGATTCAACATCCCACCCTGGAGACAGTGGTGGAGCATAGAAATGAGGTCTGGATGTTAACAGCTATTGGCAAGTCAATGGGGGGAGCTCAAGGCACACCAGGAATTATTTTTCATCAAGATCTTGAGCAGACAGTGAGAAGCCTTTGTGCTCCTTTTCAAGGGATGTCTGAAACAAGGCAGTTAAAATGAAATAATTGAGGTGGAAGTGTTGGGACCTGCAGTCGTTAATGATGTACGCATATTTTTTTCCATGCAATGCTCATTCTTGTGAAGTTGTAATAGACACAGTGGGTTCTGTAAATTTGCTTTCCTCATTTTTCAAACTATCTGCTGGTTTGTGCCTGCAAATGAGAGGTGGCTGTGCTCCTGCTCTTCTGCAGATGTTATGTTGGTGGGCCTGTGCTTCAAAATTTGGCCCTGCTGAACGTATCACATCTAATCTTATCTATCACACTATCAGCTTAAAATGCATGGCGAGTGTTCTTTGAACAACAATTAATCATTCATTAATAATGATAACAATTAACATCATTATTATAATATACTAAGGTGAGCACGAGACTTTCTGAATGCAGCGTAATTAGATTGCCAGTATTTTGGCTCAGGGAATGTCTCCTCCCATAGGTGTAGGGCACAACGGCACAGTTTATGAAGAGTTACATATTTTGTTATAAACAGCTTTATGGCAAGTGCTGGTTTTTCTTCCTTGGGTGGCCGCAGCAAGAGGGGAAACAATGAGGCTGTCAGGTTCCAAGGATTTATGCAGACCAGGCTCTTCCTTTGCCCAGATGAAGCTTTAACGAAGTCAGAAAGACTCAGTCTGAATCTAAACCTGCAGAAAAAATGGCTTCCACCATTCAATTGTGTTTAATGCTGCAAGCTGAAAGCTTTTCTAGAGCTAACAGAAAGTGTCAGTGCTCAGCTGCTTTACAGAATGCGCCCTTTATTTGCCTCCTTTAATGAACAGCATGGTGTCCATCTCCTGTGCACCGAAGTCACCTTTCTGTGCTGAATTTCTTACAAGGTCTTCTTAAAAGAAAAAGGAAAAGAAAAGAAACGAAGAGAGAAGGGATAGAAAAGTCTTTAATCTTTTAGAAATATGGAAACTTGGCTGTATTTCTAAGCAAAACCAGTTCCTTTAAGAAGTTGCATGCTACACATTTCCCAGGAGAGTATTTTAATGAAAGGTTTTTTCTTTTTTAATTCTAGCCAGCTTTAGCAAGACAGCTCTTTTGCACTTGCAATGCAAGGATCTTTGCCTGGGATCCATTCCCTGCTGCATTCCTCCAGTGCAAATTCTGGGATCTAGAGCTGCCCACTGATACTGCACTATTGTGCACTTGAGAGAGAGATGGTCAGAAGCATCAGAGGTTAATATTTCAGAACAGGGAATATTCAGATGTTTCCTGCCTCTTTAGCTAGACCAATTTATTTTATCCTGCAGTTGCACAGGAATGCTCAGCAGGGAGGTCAGATAATAAATTCAAAAGCACAGATTTCTACATTGCCTTTTGTCATAGATTTATTATCAAGTGTGTCTCTTAAAGTCTATTTACATGGTTTTTCCTTTAGATAATTAAACACTGTGCTGAAGAGAGTAAGGATTCTTCCAGTTTTTCTCCCTGGGGCAGTTGTATCAGAGAAAGATCTCCTTCTGTATCCAGATTCCCACCCAGTTTGTAGTTGCTGTCTGGTTGTTTTTTCTTCCAATGTGTGGACAAGCTGGCTGGACACCTTGGAATCCTTAGTGTAAAGAGCTCTGCCCTTTGTGGCCTTTGGTTCACACATACAGTACTGTCTGCTGATCAGAAGGGTGCTGTTGGTTGCCTTGTTCTTGATTATTGTTGAAAGCCATCCTTTTAGCACTTCCTCTGCTTCACTGGAACCATAGAATTGTTTGAGTTGGAAGGGACCCTTAAAGTCCATCTGGTCCAACCCCCCTGCAATGAACAAGGACACCCACAGCTCCATCAGGTGCTCAGAGCCCATCCAGCCTGACCTTGGCTGTCTCCATGGATGGGGCTCCCACCACCTCCCTGGGCAGCCTGTGCCAGTGCCTCACTGTAAAAAAAAATCTCCTTATATACAGTCAGTGAGATGGTTCTAATGCTGATGAGGACAATCTGTTGGTTGAATTTTGATCCATTCAAGGTTTCGCTTTTGCTAAGGGCAGTTCCTTCAATACAGTCCTGCCCAAGAGGCTCCTAATGTTTTCTTCTCCTGGGTGGTGATCTCAGACAGCAATCTTTCTTGTGGTTATTTGATGCTTCCAGACCTGTCTGGGGCCCAGGAAGGTGCAGGCAGCACAAGGGAAAGTATTGTGGAAAGAAAAAAAGGTAGAAGAACCTGCATTTGCCAAAGATTTAGAGACTGTTGAAGCTCATATTTCAGAGAAGGGTGAAATAAATTTAATTGCAGAAGTAGTTTTCATGGCCCTGCTAGATAACAGCAAAACCTAGACACAAACCCAGACTATTGTCTGCATTTTAAGACAGTTCTCTCAAATTTTTTTTGCTTAAAACAGTGATGGGAAGGGAAACTCAACCTTCCTTTTAGCCTTTGTTGCAAATGATGGCTTGGAAACATGGGTTTGATCATCTCAAAGATCAGGCTGACTGTGCAAAGAATTCTTAATGGCACGGTTTTAGAGCCAAACTGATGATGTTTATATGCTTTGGTGGCAAGGCTCAGCACTCAGCTCGTTAGAGTCTGTGATCTGATTGACTCTTGATCCTGTTTGTGGGTTGTCCCTATTTTTCTAGCAGCTTAACCCAGAAACCAGAATAAAACATGCCCAAACTCCGATGTGTGCCAGACCTTATTATCTTTTGAAGTATCTAAAATCGTTCTGTGCTTCAGCTACCAGCGGGGTGCTACTTTAAAATCCTAATGCCAGTGCACTCGTTGGACTCTCTGTATTCAGAGGAACCTTGCTTTGCTGAGACAATATTCACAGTTTGTCCAGCTAATTTTAAATTATTGACTTTATGATTGGTGAATCTGTGGAGGAAAGCCTTAATGTTGTTCAGTGAAGGTCTAAAATCCAAATCAAAGCAAATGCGTTTATTGATTTTAATTAACTGAACCCAAAGTGATAGTAGCTCAAAGTAAGAATTGCTGAAGTGCTGCTGTTGGCCTTGGAGTTTCCCTAGGCTGCCTTGTGTTTGTCCTTCTACAGGAATCCACAAATCCCTGTCCCCTTGAATGTCAACACCTAGCACTGCAGTCAATGTGAAGAGTAGAACAACAGACATTATTTTGTCCAAACCCACTGCTGTCCCTGTGCAGTGCCTGCTTGCCAGCTCCAGGTACTGCACGCAATGCAGCGTTGGGATGCTATGGGTACCAACGCCTTTGGTCTTGCCCATCTTCACAGAATCATAGAAAGGGTTGGGTTGGAAGGCACCTCAAAGATCACCCAGTTCCAACTCCCTGCCACAGGCAGGGTTACCAGCCACTCAGTCAGACACTGGATCAGGCTGCCCAGGGCCCCATCCAACCTGGTCTTGAACAGCTCCAATGATGGGGCACCCACAGCTTCTCTGGGCAGCTTATGCCAGTGCCTTATCATCCTCTCAGTGAAAAAATCTTGGATATCCTTATATCTGTTTATGTAGTTCTTAAAAGTGTTTTGTCACAAGAGGTTGTGGTGGATTGGCTAAGGGCAGTGGGAAGGATGAAGCAAGGAGGCACAATAGTAACCAGTTATTTAACTTAAATAATTGCTTTTGAAGCTCTGCTTGGAGCAAAGGGACAGCCAGGCAAGGCCGTGGAGCTGTGGGTGCTTCTGCACTCACTTCTTGATTTTTCAATAGCTTTTCTTCTCCATCATACGGAATCCATTTCGTTGTCTTCTTTCTGGCTAGAGTGTTTTATGTAGTACCTTGGATTGTTACTGAGTCACTGATAAGTGCTAACAAACCATCTGCTTATCTCAATTTGAGCCAGAGGATAGGCTGAAAAGCACAGCAGGGCTTTTTCCCCCCCTTTTAATATGTCAGAGAAAAATGCAGCAGAGGGCAGTGTGTTGTTAGGTTTCAGGGGAACATTTCCTGAGCTAATCCGGGTGATTGGGAGTAGCCTCAGTCCGAACTCCTGCACAGCTAAATAACAGAATATTAAAAGCACTTCCTCTGAGCATGAGGGCTTTAGGGCTTAGAAGGCAGTCTTTTTTAATGCTATAAGAACTTGCCTGTTTTAATTTTTAGAATACCTGGGAAGTGCTAGCCATGGGATATTTTTCTATTACGTACAGGATCAGAAAGACAGCCTCATTAAAGAAGCAGCATAGAACACAGATGACATCAAGTACGCAGGCTACCTGCAATAATGTCGTGTTTTGTCATTTATAATAGATAGTTCTTCCAAACCTTTGGGATTCCCACGGCACTCAGCAAATTAAATATTTGAGCTTTGTTAAAGGGAAGCCTGTGCAAGGAGACCGGGCAGCTGTGAACTGGGACACAGGTGCAGTCATGGGAAAAGGTGGAGTGCTAAAATTTCATCTGAGGAAATTCTGCACTTACACAAAGCATGCTGTGGGACATTTCTTAAGACTGTCTTCAATAAATACAGCCTAGTTTAGGACATGACTCGAGGAGGCTGGATTTAGTAAATAACACGCAGTGCTTTCACAGGCCTGTGCTCTGCAGCATGGCTCAGTGCACAGCAAGCTGTGTGCAAACCCCATGCCTTCAGCTGGTGGCAGGAAAGTGAATCTGATGCTACTGGAAACAGTGTCCATGGCTTTAGGAGGCCTTGTTTGTTCAGACTGTGGGCTGACAGTGCAAAGCTGGGTTACTGGGCAAGAAATAGATAGCCTAAGATGAGGACAGATTGCTTTGGGTTGTTGATGAACTGCTAACATGACAGGTAAGGAGCCTGGCAAATGCAGTTTGATCTCTGGGGAGCAAGGAATTGGTCTGACCTGTTTGGGGTCTTTGGGGTCACAGGCAGGACATCCCAATTCAGTGCAGCTTCATGCCCTTTCTCGTAGATTATCAAGAGACTTGAGAGGTGAAGAAGCAGCCATCAAAATGAACACCATTAAAATCTCCAAAAATTAGAGGAAGAATAAAAGGAACGAGTGGAAAATCTCTCCCCCTCACATAAATGATGTTCTTATCCTCCTAACGGTGACAGGAGGTGGTCAGACGACATTATTTAGCTGAATGGCCCGTGTCTGCATGTGTGTTCAGATAAAGTTCAAAATGACCTTTAAAAAAATCCATTTTTAAAGATTCTTTTTGCTTCAGAAAGGTCCGACTTTAGTAGCTTAAATTTAATTTTGTTCTTGAGGGAACTGGCTGCGGAGGAGTGAAGGCAGCACTGGAGATGCTCACAGTAAACTAATAGCAGGTAAAATGTCATTTTAAAAAAGTGGGTAGAAAGCATGTGTCATTGCAAAGAGGAAATTAATGAATCCTCTCACCCTAATTTCTTTTCTCAGGTTTCTTTTCTGATGTCTCTTCTGACTGCCACTGCCTGTGCCTCTGCTTATGTTAGCTAAAACTGATTAGCTGGCTCGTTGGTTAGGCTGAACCCAAGGTCACTAGAACAGACAGGTCATAGTGGTCAGCTGCACTTGCTTACAGGCACAGTCACGGTAACACAAACTTCTCAGCTCTGGAAGCAAAGCAATCAGGCCGTTCCCACTGCTCCTCAATAAGCAAAGACTCTGCTGTTTTCCTGTAAATCTCCAGCAAGAGAAGGATAAAATGACTGCAAGCAGTGCAGTTGTACCCCATAAGGAACAACAGTGACATCTAAACACCGGCAGGCATACTGTACAAGGCCAGGGACTTCATCACTTCTTTAAAAGCAGTAGTTGCCTCCTAGGTTCCCATGCCAAGGACATTGGCCTTCCGGTATGTAGTGACACAAGGCCTAGGAGAGGCTGCAGGGAATGTGTAGGAGTGGCCAACAGAAGAAAAAGACCACCTAAGCCACTGGTGTGAGCAACTGCTCTGGTTGGCCAATTAACCCTGTAGTTATCATTACTGTCTATGGAAAAATGTTTGATTTTTGTCTCGTGCTTTCTCTTGCTGTCTGGAGGATCCTGACCGGTTGCTGGGGACAACATAACACCTTCATTCTCTGAATTTGGGATCTATCATAAGATGGATCTATAGGATGCTGTCACTTTGAATCTCCTTTTACCACAGCACACTCCGACCATTTCTAATGTCAGCCACAGACTGGTTGCTGAGACCCATGGGACACTTCCATTTTCTTGCACTTGGAGCATCCAGTGAAGTGAAGTGAAATTAGCTGTGCTGGCAGCTTTGCTTTTGCTTCTCCTTTGGTTAAGCTGCCGACAAGCTAATTCACATCACTTCGTTTTCCCTGGAGATCTCAGCCCTTTTCAGGGATTGCTGAGAAGAATACAAGGTAGGGGTGGAGATAGATGGACAACCAGGACTACCTATGTATAAAGACAGAAAGGACAGGACAATGTGGCAGAACATTGCGTTGGTTGGGTCTGCTAGTGCCTAAAGATGGAGGCACAAACATCAAGCTTTGCAGAGATGATCCCATGGATGAGTTTTTGCACACAGCCCCTCTCTGCCATGACCCCACTGCAGGATGATGTGTGATGGCAACATAGTGCTGGCCAGGGAGCAGCCTGGCCCTCTTCTCTCAACCCTGCTGAGTCCCAGAGATAACAAGCAAAAGAAGATCCATTTAGCAGCTTGATTGACTCACCAAAAACAGCAACTGGAGGCTGAATTTGATGTGACTGCTATGGATGGATGCTAATCCATCCAAAGGCTGCTATTGGAAATTAGTGTATCTTGCTTTTTTATTGCTTAGGAATAATCTGTCTGCTGCTAGACCTCTGATGGATGGTGTCAGCACCCTGTGCCCTTTTGGCAGTGCAATGACTCATCCACAGGGGTCCTGTAATTCTTAGCTTTCTTTCTCTTCCTGCCACCAAACACAGTAGATCTTCCTCTAACAGTGGTTTTTGAGGGAGTTAATTCTCTGCTGAGCCATTGTTATGGCAAACAAGGCATCTCATATAATCCCATCATCTTCTCTCTGCAGGAGGAACTTGGACTTCCACATTGCTGCCTTTCTGGGAACATGGCAAGCTCAACTGTTTAGCTCTGTAGTTTAGAGTCTGGGCTGCTGGAATGACCACAGGCAGATAGGCAAGGATAGCATGTTTCACGACTGCATAATCCTGCAGTAACCAAAGGGTTCAGAGTTTCTTTGCACTGTTTTTGATGTAGGGCTTATTTTAGGTTTTATAAAGAAATGTTACTTGCTTAACTAACACTGCAGAAGCTTACGAGCTGTTCTGCAGAGGACCTGTTTCCTTTAGGCTCTCTGTGTACGAACCCATACTACTCTGAGGGCTGTGTTAGGACATGCACATGGGTAGAATGGGTAGAATAGAAAGTACAAGTAGTTACTATACTTAAACTGTCATATGAAGGCAGATCCATACCTTGAAATGGCAAATCCATGTATATGTGCAAACACATGCTGGCATGTGCACAGACAACTGCCTGTCCTCAGGTACATACGAAGATCCATGTGCCTATACGGAAATGTGCAGGTAAAAAGGTATGGATATACTTGAATTAAGGGACTTTTATTTTTTACAGAATCTCTTCACGTAAACTCTTCATGAAAATATTATTCATTCTATCCTGACTTTTTTGGAGCTCTCTCAGCTGGTAGATTCAACTTAGTCCAGAATTCCTGAGTTAGTGATGAAATCTAAGGAAAAAACGTAAGGTTCTAATGTAAGAGAATGTGGTAGGAGTCCATTTTGAACCATTATTCTCTCCCTTCTCCCCCAAACCCTTCTGTTGAGTGATAAAAGATGTTTCTCCTGTTTTTTTTCTCCACCATCTTTCCTGATAACCTTTAATAGTAATCAAGTATGATCAATGCCAGCTGCTATTCTCCTGCTCCTCTGCTTCTCATTCTCGTAAAGAGCGATTCTGTAAAAATGACCTCCCGGGGCTCCTGCATTGATTCCTTCTCAGCTGATCTGAGACTTCAGCCATTTTCCTTCTCGCATTATTCCTGGTACAGCCTGGGAGAATGGGCTCTGCTGCTGTGCACTTCAGTCTAAAGCCTGAGATAGCCTCTGTGGGCCATGGAGCTGGGCAGACCTGGACTGGGATCAGACAGGGAACAGAGAGGGAGAATTAAAGGGGTACTTCAGCATTCTCTCTTTCTTTTCTTTTATCCCTTTCCTTTAATTTCCATGAGTAAAATTCACCATATATTTTCTTGTTGTTGGAGGAGGGGAAGGGAAATGCAGCAAGGTGTTAGGAGGGTAATGATCTCTTGCCTGTCCTCAGTGAGCACAGGAGTTTCACCAGGGCAAGGTGAGAGACAGCACATGGGTGTCCATATGAGGTCCAAGCAGATATCCATCCAGTCAGGTGAATGGTTGCCTTTTCTGCTACTTCTGTCTGGCAGCTGACAAGCTGCAGTTCATGGCACAGCCCTGGGACAGGCATATTTGCTAATACTGGGCATTACTGCAAGCATGCTGGGTTTGCTGCCCTGTTGTGAAGCTAGAAAAAAACCAAGGATATCTTAGGGCAGTGCTATGGAGACCAACCTTAGGGCAGCACTGTGAGACCAGATCAGAAGTTGACACTGTGATCTTAACTATGCTACAAACCCAGCATGCAGACAGTATGCAGACCTCTCCAGCAGGAAACTATGGAGGAATCAGCCTCACTGTACCATCCCCACACTTGTCCCCATTTAGAGAATGAGAGTTGGACTATAGAGCTACACTCATGGTGCTGATGTTGGCTCTCATATTTTCTACCTGACACCAATGGAAGAACGGAGGGTTTGGGTGTGATGAATAAATCACCAAACTCTGACACAACCTACAACTCTCCCCTGGCAAGTCAAAGGGAATGGGTGAAAGTCCTAACATCAGGGCTCTACAGCATACACAGAATAACAAGATAACTAAGGATAACAGATGGTTAGAGCCCCAAGTACCAGAATGCCTGTGCTTTCAGCACATCTGTGTTTTCATTTCAGATTAACTGCTATGGCACCCTGTGATACAGGAGTCACCCTGCAGACTATCTGTAGCTGTAACCTGCAGAGGCTGCTCCTCATCTCTCCCTCTCCTTTGCCCGTCACTGGAGTGGGATGAGGACAGGGAAAGCCTCCGACCCCAGCGTGCTGCCTTCCCTGCACCTGGGAGGATAATATCTGCTTCCTCCCTCAAGCAATTATGAGTGATAGCTATTTTGCTATTCAAGGACCGTGATTTCAACACTCGAGGGGTTAATGCACCGGGGAAGCAGCTGATGCTTTCATGCTTCTGTGCTGTATCAAACAGTTCAGTTTCCAGGAAGATGAATATCCGTAACCAAGTAGCACAGCAGAGCCCAAAGCCTGTTCAAAAGAATTCTTTTTGATGATCTGGTTTTATTACTTTCAATGAACTGGAGTCTCCAAGGTACCAGTGAATAAGGGATGCTGTAAAGCGGCATCTTGTATACACGTTTCAAGCTGCGTCTGCTGGTGCTAAAAAGGATGAAAGAGAAACTGCTTAGCAATGACCCTAGGGCCTAAACCTAGCTCAAGTGTTCCATGGGGCATTTGCTGAGACAAAAAGAAGATCTTAACCGTTTGCACTGGGACATGACAACCAGGACGCAGCCTACATCATTCGCTTTCCCCTCTGGGAAAAGTAATCCATTTCCAGGACAGAGCATGAGACATGTGCTGTGTGTTTCATAAAAGCTCTTTGTCAATTGGGAAAAAAAGAAGGAAAGTCAAATCAGGAGCAGGTAGTTGTGAATGATGGGGCTCTGTGCGAACTGGAGAATCCAGGTGATTTAATAATATGTTTTGTGAGACATTACTCTGGCAAAAAACCCTATACAGAAATATAGAGTGTATGTAAATCACAGAATCACAGAGTGGCTTATGTTGGAAGGGACCTTAAAGATCATCTTGTTCCAACCCCTGCCATCACCAGGATTGCCAGCTGATACATCAGGCACTAGATCAGGCTGCCCAGGGCCCCATCCAATCTGGCCTTGAAAGGGATCCTGGGCAGCCTGATCTGGTGGTTGGCAACCCAGCTTATGGCAAGAGGGTTGAAACTAGATGATCCTTAATGCTCCCTCCAACATAAGCCAGCCACCTTTCTTGTTTTGTCTCTGCATAATATGTGGATTTGTGTGTAACACAGATGGGACTGTAAGAACATTCACCCACCTTGGAATGTGGTCAGCATCACCCCCACCAGACAAGTGAAGGAGATAAAGCAGAATGAAACCAGAGGAACAGCCAGATATATTCTCTTTTGCAGGCACCAGAGCACTCTGCCACTTCTGTAACAGCACTAAGGAGAGATTTTATAGCCGTGGACTGGAATCATTGAATCATTAAGGTTAAAAAAGACCTCTAAGGTTCTCTAGTCCACCTGTCCACCTACCACGAACTCAGCTCCTAAATGGACAGAGGCAGAAACGCAGCCTGTTTGGAAGTCCTCTTATCAGTGAAGGACGCCAGCCATTGCCCTTTCCTCTCAGCTCCGTGCACATCATTATAACAATATTAGCCTGTGCACTGCCTCTCAGTGCTTTTGCTTTGGAATTCAAATCATGTGTATGTTTTATAAAAGGCTCTCCAGTGTGAGCCTCAGAAATACATATGCACTCTCCAACTGTGTGGGTTTTCTCTTTCTTGCCTGGTGCACAAATTACTCATTGTAACATGATAAATGAATGGGACTGTGTAACCCTCTTTATAGTTTACAGTTTTTATAGTGCTTTGCCACCATATGTTATAAATTCATGAAGCAGTTGTAGCATGTAACAGGTTTTTCTGTTTATTTAGTTATTTGCTAATTCTTACAACTGTATATACATATATGGGTATGTGTGTAAATACATATAGATTTTTGCCTGGTGGGCTGAAGCCTAGAGGAAAAAATCAGCTGCATCTGGAGAGCACTTGGGCAGAAAACAAGAAGGGTAAAAATATTCCTTTAATGTCTGGTGAGAAGTGAAGAGACTGAATAGAAAGTAACTTCACAGGGTGAATTCACATTTCATGGTCTGCAACATTTTGGGGCAATTTCTGCTAAAATCAACCATGTTGTACAGTGAAGGCAATACAGAATATAAAGTTGCATTATGAAAAGCCTGGGGAAATCTTCCTGTGATCCTGCAGCTTGCAAACTTGGGCAATAGAAGCCATAAGACAAGGATGGAGGAAAAGCAGTTATAGTAAACTTTAGAGATTTCTGATAAGCATCGTCACTGCTCCTCCTGAGGAATGGAAATGGTGGGGAAGCAGCTAAAAGGAGTGGCTGATGGCATAATGACTGGATTCATAGCTGGAGATGGGAAGACACCTTCTGCTTCAGCCTCAGTGCAGTGGGATTTACCTACAGCACCTACACAGCTCACAGAAGTTCTCTGCAGTGCAATTGCAGGAGGAGCAAACCCAACTGGCCCTCTGGGGGGATATGCTGGGAAGGGGTTATCTGTGAACTGGGGTTTCTTCTTCCCTATTATTCAGTTCCTCTTCTCTCTTGTGACTCCTCCGCAAATACTGTTTGGTTAGGCCTATCTGTTTGATTCATCAATTGTGAATAGGGAATTATATTCACCGAGTACCCAGACAGGTTGATTTAATTTCCCCATGTTTCCTGGTGGGAAATCAAGCTGGTGTTTTAGTGGAAATCCCTAGGCATTAAGCCTACTTGCAATCAACGCCTGACAAAAGGAATACATATAAATCTCTCTATATCTATATCTGTGTAAGCATGCTTTGTTTTTCTTATATGCAAGTATGGCTGCATGCATAGTGGTATCTGTGTGTGATCATGTGTATTTATGCCTGTGCATGGCCAGTTTCATTATCTTAGCAATTCCATCGACATTCCCATGTGTCTCACTGTTTAGCAGAATTGGACAGGATGTGTTTACACTTTATTTAAGAAACACTGTAAAAACAAGAGGAACTTAATCATCACTAACCAGGGTAGCTGCAAATTAAATATCTGAGCTCTTGAAAGCTCATTCATCATAAATATGCTGTGTGTTTCTCTAAGAGGGGGACCTAAAGAATCTTTACTTGTTCTACCAGAGGGGAAGTGCTAGGAGGATGTATGTAATGCAAGTCAACTGTAACAACTTCTACAACGATGGTGCTGGTAATTCTAATATGCATAATTCCTCAGTTTTGTATGTCTTGTTTTACTTACAGCATAGTCTTTCCTCTTCAGAAAACAACTTTAAGATGGGAAACACTCTTTGAATCTGTAAGTGAAATAGAAGAAGGAAGGGAATTGGGGAGAATATAAGGGGTCAAACAGGATGGAGGATAGGGGCTGTCATGAAATCACAACAATAATTTGCAATATCCTTTCTCTAGGCTCACCAGATCAACCACAAGACCCTTTTGTCTGGTAGCAATTACAATACAGCTGATGATTCAGAGAAAGAAGACTAGCTTAATTAGTAGTTTCATTAGGCCAATTCTCTAATAGCTCAGGCTGAAGGAAAATTCTTTGCTCTCCTAGAAGAGTAAATTATGATAAGTGTTTTCCCAGCAGACTGTTTCTTTATTTACCTACGGATGTCATGTTTGTGTGTAGATTCTGGAAGGGAGCTGAATCTAAACAGTGGATCTGATATGAGTGAATGCTGGCACATGGAAGCATTATGCCAAAGCTTGGAATGCAAATTTGGCTTCACCATTGCCACATCAGGCTGAATAATCCTCTTCATAGGTCTTATAAGAATCATACTCTATCTAATGAGTGTGATTTCCAGCTCTTGATTTACATCAGACATGCCAGGTACTCAGCCCTCCTGGAAGTCAGACCACTTCATTAGGCTCCTAAGCGAGGCTTTAGAGAGCTTCCTTCAGCCTTCTGCTTCTGAAATGAAGAAATGCAGATTATCTTATTTGCATGCATTTGGGTTTCGTTGTAAAAATGTTCACAGTAAGCTAAAGACATGCAAGCTGTGCATATTAGCTTCACCAAGACCATGCAGGCTGCTAACACCTTGCTCCTGCAGATGAGTAGAGGGGAGAAAGAGAGTCTGACTTTTAGAGACACTGAGAGATAAAGGAGAGAAAAAATGAATCAGCTGTCTCATTCTTTTCTCTGTGAATCGATTGAGGAACATTAAACAATTTATTGAATCATTACCAATCCAACGAAGCATTTACCAACACAGCTCGAAGAGATCCCTGGAACAAGAACAGAGATTCCTCAGCTCTGATAGGACTTAAAAGGGGTTGATGCTTCAAGGCAAGATCTGAATCTTGCTGTCTTGGAAGGAATGGGCATGGCTGTGTTAACTGTTAGAGTAGATGATCTTAGTGTTTTTTTCCAACCTTAGTGATCCTGTGATGGGTCCACCTTTCTTCCTTACAAGGAAAACAAATGCTTGCAGTGCTGTGGGATTTCTCAACTGCCTCCTGCTTGGGGCGTAATCTGATGGTGAGACCCAGGAGGAACTCAGTTGTTGTGTGATCAGTGAGATAAGTGTTTTATTACAATGATGTCACTGTGTTGGTTTTGCAGAGGCTGGTCTGGAACCAGACCCACTGGTGGCTCTTTTAGGTCTCTGAGCTGTGCTAAGGAATTTCCCTGGGCAGATGTTTTACACAGGTATCTCCAACGTTATTTACACCCTGGCTTCATGGGGCCATCCCAGCACTGCATTCTTCTGTCCCCATTTATTGCCTGAAAAAAAGGAGCACTTAGTTGTCACCCACCTAACTCAAAGACATTTGCTTCCTCTGTCTTTGACAGCCCTCCTGAAAATCCCCTGATGATGATCTTCCTCCTTTCTTTGTTTCTTGTTTTACTTTGGCCAGATCAGAATGTTAAGTTGTGGAAGCAAGAACAAAATGGAAATGGACACGATATGTGATATTTACTGATGGTAGATCTAGATGTGCCAATTGTAATTAACCTAGCCTGCAGTCCTGTTTGAGCCAGAGTATTTCACTCAGTAATTCCTGAAGAATTCCTTTGATTTCTTTGATGTTATTTGACTTTCCCTTTGGCAAACCATGGTCTCCTATACGATTCAATCTCACAATTACCTGAGCTCCCACTGTTAAGTAAGGAATAGTTCTAGCTCCCATGGAGTCTGTTGAAATCAGCTCTGGGCAAGATCAAGCCATGACTTTATGCTCCTTCCTCCCTGCCTCCTCCCTTGCACATCCAGTTTTGTTGCTTGTTGCAAGTGAAGTCCTGCCCTGAAGAGTCACTGGGCACCGAAATCATACTGTTGTCTGCCTCACTCCCAAACCACCCAGGAGAGCCTGTGTTCAGATAGCACATCTTTATTGTAAAATGCCTTTTGCCAAGGATTCCAAATGCCATCATCAGATGAAATGAAGCTGACATAGGTAGTACATGCAGATTCAGCCAGAGACCCACATCCAAGTTCGCCGTGTAAAATCCGCACTCTGACATCTGCAGGCGCATGCCCTTGGCTCGGGATCTTAAGTACATCACAGAAAGTGGCTGCCAGGCATTGACTTCTGGATCAGATTTACAAGGAAAACTTGCACCACAGTGTCATAACCTTTTCACTGCCTTTGCTCTGAGCAAAAAAAGTGGATTGTTTTAGACAACTCAGGGCATGTTCCCAGGACTGCAAATGGTAAACTCAGACAGAATCGACCATCAGCAGAACCACAGTGCTCTTAAACCCTCCCCAGTGGCAAAAGAAAATGGTGTTGTTTCAGCTCACATGTTTGTGTAGTGAGCAGAAAGAACCAGGTTGGGCTAGAAGAGTGATAAGCAACTTGGGAAGTCTTCCCACTGAGGCTGCTCAAATGATTCAGTGTGTGGCTATGGGCACTTGTATCTCAGTGATCAAACTAGTACAGTACCCATGTGCTTCAGGACTGGCAGGGCATGGCCATCAGGCTTACTTATTGTTCTCTTCCCATATGGGGCAGACGAGCATTGTTAGGGTCTGGCCATGTCCATCCCTTTGTCCATATGAAGGATTCCCTGAAAATATTCAAGACCCACCTGGACACTTTCCTATGTACCTACTACAGGGAACCTGTTTTATCAGGGAGTTGACTAGGTGATCTCCAGAGGTCCTTTCCAAACCCTACAATACTGATACTTAAGGTTTCTGCATTTCTGTCTTTGTCAAGGTGGAGTAGCTCCTGACATTATAAAGATTAGGAAGGCAAAAAGATAATGCTGTACCAGGCAGCATCAGTGGCTGGGGGGCTCAGACCTTCCTCTTCCCCTGGGAAAATCCGTGCTATTTATCTCATCCTGAATCTCTATCTGTAATATCTGCAGCTTCTTGTTTCAAATGATTAGTGATCTGATGACTGGCATTAATAATGATTAACAGGAACTCTGCAGAGGAAGAAGCACTGACTGCATATACATGATCTGAACTAGGCCAGTCAGTGAGTAGACTCAGGAGAGATTTATTTTGTTTTACTCCCAGCCTTAGAAGAATGATGCTAAACTCTATCTCTGCTTTATGAAGCCTCTTATGGCACCCCACTGCTAGATTCAACAAACCATTTTGCATATATTTACTGTCTTCCTAGCCCATAAAAACTGGCTTTCCTTTATTAACTACAGTTTACTGCCACTCTCAGCAGAAGCAAGTAATAATGGAAATAAAACTATACATTTTGAAGACCTCTGTACGCTTCCACATTTTGGTCACACTGATAGTGCCATGTCAAACTGTAATTGCATGTGTTGTGATTACAAAATGGTTAACAAACAAGTGTCATCCAGATGTTATCACTTCCTCTGCTACTGCAATGCACAAATCCTTTGGAGGCTCCAATGCCTGATTCTCATAAAACTTCTTGTCACTGAAGTGCTGAGCACTCAATGCTGGTCCCCTTCTCCCTGCAGGAACTCAGAATGCATGAAAGAGGAGGTGGGAACAGGACCTAGGAATCTGGCTATAGTGGAGGAGAAGTGAACAACAGAGCAGACTTGTTATGTCAATGCCTGTGCCTATGCCTATGCCAATGCCTACTCCAATGCCAGTGCCATCTATGTGGCAACTGATTTTGTTCTGCCCAGAGACCATCCTGGTGTGGTGTTGCAGGACTTCCCTTGATGCTCTAACACATTTGAAAGAAGGTTGGTACCTCGGAGGGCAAAATCAAAGTGGATCTTTGCACTGCATCTACGGTGTGTGGTCACTTTGGTGATGAGTTCTGACAGTATAATCTTATTAAAGTTCATTCCTGACAAACAATATAGATATGGTATGGAGGGAAAAATCACATACTGTTAGCAGTGACAAGGTAACCTTTATCAGGGCACAGTCCTATTAATTGCTGTAAAATTCCTACTTCATTGGGTACACAGTTGTGACTCCCTCTTCTTGCTTTTGTTGCAGGATAACTCTGACATTGTAATTAATTTGCTCTCCTTTCCCTCCCTGGAGGCCGTTTGCTCTGTCAGCCCACAAAACATTTAGCAGCAATGTTTAGGAGCAGCTTGTAGGCTACCCAAACCTATCTGGCTCTGGATACCAAAATTTGGGCCTGTTTCCACTCCTTCTGTGCTCTTGGCCTCAAGAAGCAGAATGGCCTTTCTGATTTAGTGTCTGATTTCTGTGCTGAGTATAGAATGATTCAATCACTACCATTTGTTTCTGTGGTAGCTTCATTTGTAGAAATGCATCCTGGATGATTCATAGGCAATTGCACTTGGTAGGTACCAGGATGTTTGCACTGAATGGTTTTTTAGTAATGTATTCACTAGAAATTAAGCTGAAAGTTAGCAGCTCATTTTCCAGATGCCATCCATGCAACTGTCAGACAGGAACAACTTCCAGTGCCTGCTTCCCTGAGCCAGAATTGAACTGGAGATTTGCAAGTAAAAAAGGCTTTGGCTTACATTTTCAACCACCACCACTGATTTTTTGGCCTTCAGCATCACTGAAAGTGCTGAGAATCTACTCTCTCTAAATTGGGTCACTTTAACGTGTCTCAGGTGGGATATCCATATGTAGAAGCACTGAAAAACACCAGTGGGTTGAGAAAAAATTATGTTTGCTTCCAGCTACCAAACTCTGAACTTTCATGCCTCCTACTTTTATTTATTCAGTGAAATTTACTGGCTCTAATGGAAAGCCTGTCATCCTAAGCCCCATACAGGCATATGGTGAGAAAACCGTCTATGCCCTGAGTGAACTCAGAGGTGAAAAGCAAAGCCTTCCGAACCAACCACCTAAATTTAGGAGCCGTGCTCCCATTGCCCAGGTTGTGGAATAAGTCCCAATGGCAGCCAGCAGCATTCAAGACATCTTGAAAGTTTGATGATTTTCACATGTCGCCCTTGGCCCATGGAGCAGAGGTAGGAGCTGTGTCCAGTGCCCACAGGTCCTTGGCCAACACCTCAACCACATCATCCTGCACCACAGCCCTCCCCACCTGCACTAAGTCACAGTGTGGAGCTTCAGCAGTGTATCTTCTTTTATTGCTATTATTTTCCTGCTGAGGAGAAGATAATATTAATTATTCTGTATTTGGGAAAGCAATAAATAAATAAATAGATGGAGATCCAGAGGAAAAAAAAAAAATCCATAAATTAGGAACTGATGATTTACAAGGCGCCACCTCAGGAAAATTCTCCCTCTGTTTTATGCTTGGCTATTTCAGTCCCAGCTTCTCAAGCTGACAGAATGAATCCTAATATGCAGATGAGGCTGTGATAATGATTTTGTGCTGCCTGCATTATAGAAGTGTATTTTTGATGCAGACGTATTTAAAACGTTTTAGCAGGGCTTTGATTTCCCTGCATAATTTGATGAACAATAAGTAAGACACAGGTATGCCATGCAAGCAGCAAAATGTTAAAAGGTTATAGAACTGTATTACATCCAGTCATGTGAGAGAACAAATTAGCAGCACTGTTCTTCTGAAGGCACACAGGCTGCAGAGGGAAGATCAAGTTGATCTCACTAGGAGAATTAAAAAAAATAAAGGATTTGCTTCCTTTATGGACTTGTCAGCTCTTGGCAGTGGACTGCAGGAACTCAGCTGTGCTTTTCGCTGAATTTGAGTTTACTTTTTATTTATTTAAATACATGGGTAAAATATATCTATGCATGCCGTGGCATTTCCTGTGCTGGAGACGTCAGTGAAAGTCTTGGCACCAAAATCAGCCACTTTGGAATATTTTCCCATTAGTTCACCCTGCCAGTAAAGTGGGGAGCATGACTCCTCGGCATACAATTCCTTCTGACATCCAATCAAAACATCTGACCTAACGTTTTATTACTGACACTCAAATTACAGGGCATCTCCTGAATAGCTAACCATTCCTTTTTTCTTGTTCCCCCCTTCTATCCTCTACCTCTTTTCCCTTCTCCTCCCCGTCCCCTTTCTTCCCTTAATGCAATGTGTGATTGTTCCTTGTCAGGCTGGAGCACGTTTCCGTCCCGCTAAGTGTCAGCGTGCTGCTATCAGCTTGCAGCAAATTGTGCTTTCCCCGAGCAGTGGCTGATGGAATGAATAGCAGCCCGCAGATAGCCCTGTCCTTCACAATGCAGAGAGGCCGAGAGTTCCCACAACTGCTTCTCCCCACGAGCGCATCATGGTAGCAGGTTAAGGGAGCTGGAGAGCCAGAGGGAAGAGAGAAGAAAATTTAAAATAATAGTCTGGAAATGTTGGCAATGTCCTGATGGAAGCAAGCAGTAAGGGTGTTAAAAAGCCCTTGCTCAGAAAAAAAAAATAGATTTCTTTTTTTGGAGTATTTGTGTCAGCTGAAACGAATGTGGTTTTGCAAGGCTGAGATTCAAGACTTTCAGATGTGGTTGAAGATATAGCTCCATCTCGTCTTACCATCATGGGCAGAAAGGTGATGTTCAGTGGCTCTCGCAACTTTATGAACTTGTCATTGAGCTTCTGCCTGTTCCTGTCCTACGGTGTTCTGTGCAGAGAACTTCTCCTCAAAGGTTTGTCAGAGCTCTGGCATAGAATCACAGAACTGTGGAATTGTTTCAGTTGGAAGAGAACTTTGAAGGCCATCTGCTCCAACCCCCCTGCAATGAACAGGGACACCCACAGTTCCATCAGGTGCTCAGAGCCCATCCAGCCTGACCTTGGCTGTCTGCAAGGATGGGGCACCACCACCTCTCTGGGCAGCCTGTGCCAGTGCCTCACTGCCCTTATTGTAAAAAACTTCTTCCTTATATCCAGTCTAAATCTTCCCTGTCAGTGGAAAACAATTTCTTTCTTACAGCCCCCTTATGGATACTGGAAGGACTCCCTCAGGTCTCCCTGGAGCCTTCTCTCCTCCAGGCAAAACATTCCCAGCTCTCTCAGCCTGTTCTCGTAGAGAGGTGTTCCATCCCATGGAGCATTTTTGTGGCTCATCACCATTAGGAACCTGGGGGTAAACATAGCTAAGCATCTTGGATTTCCAGCTGTTTTAATGTCGCATTTCCTAATGTGTCCCAAACTGTCCTTCATCCTCATCTGCCACTGAGCAGCACATGGCAGCACTGGCCACCTGCATTTTGCAGTTTTCACTGTGCTGCTTAGGCCTAGGGCTCTGCCCAGCTCTTCCATCCAAAATCATCAGCTTCCATCACATTTACCTCATGAAAGTCCATGGTGCTTTGGACTGACACCCACACAACAAGCCCTGCTACTCTGCAGCAGGGTTTTGTGTCCACTCTCTCCATTACACCATTGACAACTGCAGGTAAAAAGAGTCCAAAACTAAGTAAAAGCAGGACTTAGACCTGGATTTATTACAACCCACACCCCTCATGTTAAAACATTTTTAAAACGTGGGCAGTAAATTGCATTACACACTGCATTACACAGAGCTGCTGGTGAAATCGGAAGGTGGAGCCCGGTTTTCCTTCCAGACATTCCTCCTGGCTGATGAGCTGAGAGGGAAGGCAGAGGCACTTGGGATGGGGCTCCTATCACCTGCCTCACTGGAGTGCAAAAAACCCAGAGATTTTTTTCCAGGAACTGCTGGATCAACGCCTGCTTCATCCCTACTGCTTGCAGGTCCGGATGTGGTGGAGCTGTGTGTTGCTGTGTTGCTATGCACAATTAAGGTGTCAGGGTTTGTCTGTACCCAGAGGCTGCTGGCTGAACCGTAGCCTGGCCCTGGTCCCTGCCCTCTGGCCCTGGCGTTGTGCAGAGGTAGCAGGGGCACAGAGAGCATCACCCGAGTGCATCGCTGGTAGGCTGCCCCAGGGAGCCTGCCTATTACACTCTGCCAAAGATGCCACGAGGCTTTCCTGAAGAGCTCTGAAGCAATAAGCACTTTCTTGCCCTCCCGCCACCCCAAACAGTAACAGCAGCTGTTACCAAGCCAACAGGAAAGCAAACGAAGCCCTGGCGCCGGGGCTGGGCGATGCTGCTGATGAGATGTGGAGCAGCTCTGCATCCTGAACAAGAGAATGTTGGATGCTGTGCAGTCTCTTGGCTCTTCACTGCCTCTCTGCTCTTTTGAACTGGAGGCTTTATGAGGAGAATCCAGAGATGATCATAAAATAAGAAACAAGAGCTACTTTCTAGGGGCCCAATCTCACTGCATCCCTGTTGCCACGTGTGGGAGTTGCACCGGGCTCTGAGCAAACAGACGGCTTCTCTGTACTGCCTGGGTTGGCGGCATATGGCTTTCTGACTGTGTTCAGATTAGAGGTTTGGGTTTCTATCCAGCTCCTCACTTCCAACAGGTCCCCACAATGTGCTTCATCTGCCTGCCAGCATGATGGGCCAAATGCAGTTCTCTTCTCCTTCGCCTGCATGTTCCTCTGGTAGGAGTCCTACAGCCAAGCTGGCCCAGAATTGTCCATGTCTCCATGGATCACTTCTGTGCTGGCTGGGAAATCTGGTGGAATTTCGGCCTTTCTGGGATCCAGATTTGCTGCCATGAACCAGTCCTTATTCTGCACCTGCTGGGAGCTGGGTGTTGCCAAGGCATGGGCTATGAATGGTCAGAAAAGGAGGTTGATGTAGACTTCTCAGTGCAAATAGGTGGCAGCAAAACAGAACTAAAGAGATGCTTGCTCAGTGTCATGTCCCTAGACTTACTCTTCCCTCATTTAGCTGGTTTTATCTTCCTATGTTGTTAAATCTCAGGAGCACAGAAGAAATCTCTGTACCAGAGCTAATGCATTGGGAGTCCTATAGAATAATGTTATTTTTTTTCAATTCCATTTGTATCCCAAGCAGTGATCTTTTACCCTAAGCTTTTGTAAGGTTATACAGTGAGTGATGCTGCAGAAAATTCTCTGCCTAGTAAAGGGTTCTTTCACAGAATCATAGAATCATTAAGGCTGGAAAAGACCTCTGGAATCAGCAAATCCAACCCCAACCTATCCTTACTGTGCCCAGTGACCACATCACTTATTGCCATGTCCACATTTCTTGAACATCTCCAGGGATGATGACTCCATCGCCCCCATAGCAGTCTGTGCCAGTGCCTTATCACTTACAGAGAAGAAATGTTTCCTATTATCCAACCTGAACCTGTCTTGGCACAACTTAAGGTCAGCACCTCTTGTCCTACTGCTCTTAACCAAGAGCAGAGGCTGACCCCCACCACACCACAATCTCCTTTCAGTCAGGTGAACAACAAGGTCTCTCCTGAGCCTCCTCTTCTCCAGACTGAACCAGCCCAGTTCTCTCAGCTGCTCCCCATAAGACTTGTGCTCCAGACCCCTTGGAACTCCACTGCCCTCCTCTGGGTGTGTTCCAGGTATAGAACAGCACAGTGTGATCCAAAGGCCAGCGGATGAGGCCAGATCAATTCAAGTGAGGAACAAGGAAAAAAGGTTCACATTTAAAAATCTGAAGTTGATTAGGCACTGCTTCAAAGAATTGTAGATTCCTCGTATCCTCCTGGCCTTAAAGAAGCTGGGAGGCCCATAGTGCGCTAGGCTTCGCATGGACTTGCAGTTGAAAATACATGCTCTAAAGCAAGCTATTTAAGTACGTGCCTAGCTCCAAGTGTGAGAGTGTTCCAGTATGCTTCAGTGAGACTTGGACTGGTCAGGACTTGTGTCGTGCAGGCTCGATCTCACAAACTTGAAGTCAGCAGGGAACTTCTCTCAGACCCCTGCAGTCTGTAGGTCTCACTCTCAGACTAGAACAGGTTGGTTCAGTTCCACAAATGCATTTCATGCTGAGAGCAGTTTGCTCTCATATGAGCAGTGTCTGCTGAAGGATCTCAAAGCATTTTGCAAACATTATTGCACTACCTAATTAAACTTAGAACACAATGATCACGAGCAGACGAGCTTTGTGTCTTTCTTCAAGCACCATTTATCAAAGGAACAGGTTGCACTTGTCATGCTGATAACAGCACCTAACTTTCCTGCTTGCATTGTGTTTCTAAATCCAGTTTAAGTTGTTTTCCTTCAATATGAATAATTTTTAGAACCGTTTTTGAAAGAAAAATGCAATCCAAGCACACTTACTTATTTCATTGGTGGTGCTGAAATTAGAGTACAATGCTTTATCTGCATTACAAATACTATTACAAAGTGCTGGAGTGCTTTAATCTATCTCCTAGAATTTTTTTAATTATTATTCATGCTTGAAGTGCTTCATCTTAATGCTTACAGTAGTTTCCATAGGCACACATGGCAGCACCAACCCCACCAGAGGGTTTTCTGCATTTTGTTTTCTTTTTCCTGATGCTCTTATTACTTGGATGACATTAAAGCATAAACAAGCCAGCAGATGTGCCCACAACCTGGTAGCTCTCTTGGTGGAAGGAAACACTTAATTGCAGGAAGAGGGGTTTTGTGTAGGTTATTATCGGGATGGTGTCCTAAGAGCTACTAGATGGTGGTATTTCAGACAGTAGATTGGAAAATGCTGCCTAAAATCACGTGGGAGACAGCACATAGCTGCAGGGAAAGACGTGGCGGTGCTGGATTTATGCTTGGGATGGCTTGGCTCATCTTCCAGCCCCTGTTCCAAAGCAGAGATCTGCCTGCCTCCCTCTGGCTGTTCATGGCTGAAGGATGATGGATCTGAAGCTGAACACAGAGGAAATACAGGGACCTCTGCTTCCTCTGTTCCTCTGTTTCAGGGCTGAAATCTCACCTGTTGTAAAGCAGCGGTTTCACTCAAGTCGTTGCAACTATGGCACTTTACAACAGGTGAAAGACACCCCCACAGCAACAAGTTTTATTTCTTGATTGCTCAGAAAGCACTCAATCATTTTCTGGATCATTTGGAAGCTGAGTGAATAGAGGCTCACAATATTCCTCTCAAAAGTCCCCAAGTCAACTTCTTTTATCTGATTTCCCTCTTCTTCCCCCTTTTTAAAGCAAAATCTCATCAATTGAGCTATTATGAGGAAACGTTACTATTTTAAGTGCATTTGCTATGTATGGACAGAGTCAGCACACACAGCCAGCACATGAAAATTTGATAATTCTGCATTATGGAAAGAGATATCAAAAAGCATAATTTAATATGTCCTCATTGAAAAAATCATGAACTTCACATTCCCCAGCACTGTATATTCAACAATCTTAATTACTGAAGCTATTTACATTCAGAAGGCAATTCTAAATCTTGAAGATTTAGAAAGGTGGTGTGTTGGTTTATTTGCTGTTGAGGACAGGCCTTCTGACTCCATAGAAAATGAGAACTTGATCCACCACGCTCCAAAATCAGTGCTGAACTGAGGACTGGACCCTAAAAGTGCAATCTGTCTTCACTCTCAAGCTGGAGAATGATTGAATTGGGATATTGCACTGGAATGTGGCAGAGCCACGTTTTTTGACGGGTTGGGTTTACGTGTGGTTATTGGAGCTTCCAACTGGTGGTTTCATGTTCATATTTTCACATTCACATAATGAGAAGTGGAGTTGTGGTAGTTCAGGAAATCCCCATAGAGCTTGGATGGATCAGCAGACACTGATCTGGTTGGAGAAGGATGAGTGCTCATTTGGGACTAGCTACAGCAGATCTCTGCTTCTGCTATGTTAGGACATGCTATGTTGTTGTCCCATCCCTGGAGGCATTCAAGGCCAGGCTGGATGTGGCTCTGGGCAGCCTGGTCTGGTGGTTGATGACCCCACACATAGCAGGGGGTTGAAACTAGATGAGCATTGTGGTCCTTTTCAACCCAGGCCATTCTATGATTCTGTGATTCTACGATAGATAAGAGCAGAGGGATATGACATTAATTCAGAAGCTGTGTTTCAAGCTAACCTGCTCCACTACTGACATGCTGGGCTGTGGATATGGACTGGTAAATACATTCATTGGTAAATACAGGAAGGTGGTAGCATTTTGATTTTGTTGGACTACTGTTTCCTAATGGAAGGGCATGTAGGTCTAAAGGAGTGTGTGGAGATATATGTAAACGTATGCAAATTCATGCAAATTTGCAATCTAAATTTCCCCCCACCTTCTTTTGCTGAGGGTATTAGCAGGCATACAAAGATCTAAAATTACCAATAGAGAGCAAAGCTGTGAGAGCAGCAGGAGATGCAGGGACCCCAAAGTCTGGGAATTCAGTTGAATGGACACACACTGCAATCTTTCCCCCACCCATCACTAACAGAAAAATCCATCATTTTCTCTCTCCTACCGCAGGAAAGCCTAAAATCCCAGATACCTAATTGGGCTGGGGGCAGTGAAACGGAGGCACTGCTGCTGAAAGGGAAGGAGCTTGCAAACCTAATGGCAGAGCTCCTTCCACTTGCTTTTTTCCCTTGTAATTTGGAAATTCAGTGACAGAAGGATGGTTTTCAAGCAAACTCCTCTCTGGATTGCTGAAACACAGACACCCAGAATTTGACATTTTGAACAAAACAATGCTTCATCCAGACAAGTAGAACTGCAACTATGTGATCACAGTGTGAGGTTTCCCTTCCTTCTGTATGAGATATTCTATTCTCTGAATAGCAAACCAAGATGCTCTGCTCCCTTGGAATTAAGCAGTGGCAGCCTCTGTGTAGGGAATAAGATATCATCGCATCAAGATCTTGTGATAAAAAAGATTATAATAAAGCCATAAATCCAGGTATGCATTCACGGTAAGAAACACAGTTGGGGTTTGGGTTTGAGATGAGGGAGACCTCCATCCAAACTTCTGCCTGCAAGTCTGGCTGCTGGTGATCTTTGGAGTGCTTTGGATTAGTGATCTGGGATCCCCATCACACTGCTTTCACTGCATGTAACGAGCTACAGTGAAACGGCTCTGCAAGTCTGGGTTTGGGTTAGAAAGCGAAGGTTCTCCTTCACTTTGTGGTGGCTCAGGAAAGTTCAAGGTAACTCCTCAGAGTTCACCCAAACCATTCAGCCCTCCACAGCTGTCCGAGCACAGCTGGCAGCCTCACCAGCAATGAAAAAAACACCCTTGGGTGTTAATATTTACTTTGCTGCGTAAGCCAGCCCGGAGCTCCTGAAAGCACCACCGACGGGAGGGCAAAAGGGATTATTGGCGCAGGACGCAGACTGAGGTCCCACTTCCAAAGCCTCGGGGGCGGCTGCAGCCGTCGGTCCGGGCACAGCGGCCACACGGTGTCACCCGCGTCCCACCGCCGGGCTCCGACAGGGCAGAGCGGCTGTGCTCGGCGGTGTGCGCTCCGGAACAAGGAAGCGCTGCCGGCCAGCAATCGCAACCCCTTTTTCACGGCGTTTTTGATAGCTAGGATGCTGCCAAGTTTTTCCACCTGTTCTTTCCTTCCCCATCCATGAGAAAGTCTCCCAGGAGAGGAATTACCACGCTCCAGTGCAGCCACAAGCGGGTCTGGGGGTGTGCGTGTGCGTGTGTGTGGGGGGGGGGGGGGGGGGGGGGGGGGGGGGGGGGAACAGAACTGAGAGAGGGGGATCAGACAAACAGAGGTTTACAGTGATCTGCATTACTAACATTTGCATTTCTTACATCTTCCAGCCTTTGTTTCCAAATGTCTTCTAACGGGGAGGAGTTAATATTAATGAGGAGATTGTTGGTTTGCTTCTTTCCTTCTTAGACCCACTCAATTTCTCTATTTTGGACTGGGTTCTTGGAACGTGTGGTTTCATGAACAATTCTTATTAAGGTTTATCTAGCAGTCTGTCTTCTTCCTTATATCCAATCCAAGTCTCCCCTCATTTAGTCTGAAACCATTTCCTCTCGTCCTGTCACAACAGATGCTGCTAAAGAGTCTGTCCCCTTCTTCCTTATAGCCCCCCTTTAGATACTGAAAGGCCACTATCAAGTCTCCCCAGAGACCAGGCATTTCTGTTTATACAAAAACTCTGTTAAGCATCTTGGATTTTCTAGCTTGAAAACCTTACATTTGGAGCTGGCAGCTCCTGGCATCAGGAATCAGGAAAACTGATTTAGCATGCAGCTCCTGCCATCGTCCGCAGGACTTGGCTGGATGCAAGGCTTGTGCCCTGCTGAGGCAAATACGACATCAAATGGGTTTTGACTCTTGACCTGGGAAAGAAGAATTGGGCAAAGAACGGAGGCACTGAGCCTTCCCCTTCTCTCTACTTTTTCTGCCTGAGTTGCATCTTGCATGCCTCAGGCATAATCCCTCCTGCTGGGGCTGTAATTTGCCCATTTGTGTCAATTTACAGGTTAAAAAGAAGGATCCCAGTCCTACTGCTGGTGGGTCTCCAGACAGCTTGGGTGTAACTTTCCACTTGGATGTTCACAGTGTTTGGGATACAGGTGAAGGATATGCTTCCTTCTTGGCTTGCAGTCCACCAAGATTCACTGTAAGAGTGCTTCGTCTACTTATCTCTTGATCTCCCTTTGCTTCTGGAAGCTCTTTAAGCGTGAAGAGATGATAGCTTGTCTTTTTTTCATCTAGAAAGCCTCAGCATGATCCACTGAAAAGGAAAAGAAGGAGGAGAAGAGCCCCGCTCCTTCTAATATCTTAGCTGACTCATCAGCAAATCTGAATTATTTCTTTTTCTTTTATTCCTGGTGGTATGTAAACCTCCACTGGGGAAAAGGAAAATGTATTTAGGAAGAAAAAAAAAAGGAAAATATATTATCTAATGCATTGACGTCGTTGTTGAACTAATCTTCTAGGTTCCTTTTCACAACCTTCTGTGAAAAGCTACAGAAATCTTAGTCCCTGCAAAACCCCAAGGAAATGGCACAAACGAATCCTTATTACACCGCCCTTCCCAAGGCAGTAACACTGAGATGTGTTGGCTGCTTCAGCATCAAGAGAACCAAGTGAGGAAGGCCATCAAATGCCTTTTGCTTAAATCCATGTTTCCTTAAGCTGCTCTACTAGTTGTGTGCTGTCACTAGGGCCATGTTTGCATGGAGGGAGGCCCACATGTATGCATGACAAAGGAGGAAGTGCTGGAAGCTCTTCATCCTTGTGATCAAAGGGCTGTGGGTGGGTCCCTTTGTGCCCCCTTTCCTCTGCTTGTTTAGGTCCTCCTGACCCATCGGAGTGGGAGATCAGGTCTGTTAAGAGCATATGGAGTCATTCCACATCACTAAGTTAGCCTGGAAATGGGAGCTGGCAGCAGCTGTTATGTATTACCACTCGACAGAGGGTTGGCTGCCTGTCAGATTTGTCTGTAGAGTCTCCCTGCACAGGCATTCGTGTCCCCATTGCAAAAAATCAGCTTCCCAAATGACATCCACTGTGCCTTCCCTGCGGATGCCCTAGAGACACCCTCATCCATCAGAAGCCAGAGCCAAGCCATGCTAGGAAGCAACACAGAGGAGTCGGGCTTTGAATCCCTCTTGTTTTATGGATAGGTCAAGACCTCCAGTCACCGGGGTGATCAAAGCAATTAGAGAGCATACTTAATAAAAGCCTGTGATCATTCATTATCAGATCACTGCTGTGTACACAATGGTACAAGACAGAGGTGATCAGATGGCACTGACCTGTACAAACATCCTTACTGTGGACATGGCTTCTGGGGTTTCCCCTCCAGTTTTCCAGCCATTGCCAATACCACCACTCAGCTACCTTCAATCCTTCCCAAGAAGCCAGGATCTTCTTTTCACACAGGTATCACTTCAGATATCCCACTCTTCTCTTTCATCTGATGATGATTCCAACTAAAGTTGGCAGAGACCATCAGTCCTGAAGTTCTAGAAACATCTGCTGAGCCTTTCAGACTTCCAGCCCAAGCACCCCAGCTTGCCTTGGAGAGCCCTGTGATGCAACATCTTCCCAAGAGGGCACCTGCTTTCCAAAAGATTGCATCTCCCCTTGGTATTTCTGAACATGATGCTGTCCCTTGCTGAGCAACAGCAAGAAAGCAAAATGGAAACAAGGGAAAATATGACACCCTCTGCTAATAAATGCAAAACGATGGAAAACAATTTTGCCAACTAGGCAACTCAAATTAGACTTATCTCTCTGAGGAATATGGTCGATTTGTAGCTCTTATTACAGTGTAATGCTATTTCCCTAAAAGTTTGTGTGTGCATTTTAATGAATTCATAAAACCCGGACTGTAAAAGCCCCATGGGGGAAACCTGGCAGCTCTTTAATTCAGCATTAAAGCTCAACTGATGTCAATTGAATTGATTTCTGTGCATAGAAATTGCTTTCGTTGAATGAAAACTTTAGCCCTTGCCATTCCCCCTTTTAAAGCTCACTGTATTACAGTTGGCTCCTTGAGTCAGGTTCAATTACATGTTGAAAGTTTATAATCTGGCGTGCTGAATAGAGGCTGTGAAATCAAGAGAGAAAACCTAGCTAACCTGATTAAACCTTATACCACAGCCATCCTGGGGCCAGTGAATCCTTATTGTAGCACCAGGGAACGAGTGTGCAGCACGTCCTGATTGCAGCCCGAGATTTTATTCTGGTAACAGCCGCAGTGACCTCAGTGTCTCTAATGGGAGCTCAGAGCTCTGACCTAATTTTAAGATTTTCCTCTTTTAGCCTCAGGAGAGCTCTGAACCAAATAGGAATTGGGAAGGGAAAAGTTCAGGGGCTTCAGGTTTGGATTCTCTCTTGTGTTAGGCACATCTGTGTTAGGGTGCAATCCCACAAAGGGCAATTTGCAGTCATGTTCCATGTGAGTTTACAATCCTTGACTTTTGCTGTTAGCCCAAGGAGACTTCAGTAATCCCCCAGATTTTGGCCCGAATGGAGCCAAAGCCAGGAAGGTTTTGGTCATTGGAAAGTTTTAGTTGTTTCCACAGACCCCACCTCCATGAACTGGAATTGCTGCTAACTTCTGCAGTTATTTCAGCAGATGCAATCCACATCCACGACAAATCCCACATTTTGGATTTTGTTTGCAGAATTGCTCCCAGTTCTCCCATGAACATAGCAGAAATCTGATGAAAGCAGCCTTTGCTCGCATCGTTCCGTCGAGGGTCAGATTAACGCATGCTGCTCTTTGCTTTCCAATGTTTCTGGCACTTCTAATGCTCTTTCACTGCTCCCAGAACTGAAAGCCCATGAAGAAAATCATTGTATGGTCCCTTCCACTATTAAAAAACAATCACATAATGTTTTTCCCCTGTTCCAGCCTTTGGTGGAGGACTGACTTTGCAAACTGTTTGCTCATCCCGAGGCAACGCTGCCATCACTTGCACAGCATGTAGCCACCCTCCAAAATCTCCTTCAGTTTCTTTTGGTTGTAGGCAAAGAATGACTCCCTGGTAACAACGAGTGTCAGCCTGGTGTATTACAGCCAGGTTTCTTACAGCCACAGCTCCTCACACACTCATCTGAGATGTGCGTTGTCATCCTTTGTAGTCAGAGCGAGCATTAGAGATGCTCAGCAACTTGGGAGGAGCTGCTCTGTTTTATGACTGCCAGCCCTGCGCTGTGGCCTCAGCTCAGTGCCTGCCTGGGGTGGGTGAGATATGCCTGAGCGCCGAGTCCTAAGTTTTGAATGAAACAGCTTTCCTCAATTTGATGCCTCAACCTGCAGTTTAAAACCTCTGTCCCCACTGGCAGCCCTCAGCCAATCCTGGGCTGCCTGTGGTCACTGTAATAATGCCATCCAGAGAAGCCTTAATCCTTTAGTGAAGGATAACTGCAGGTCTCTGCTTTGATTCCATCTGCTGATCTAAGGGAAAAACCTCGTCCCCTTCGAGGCTGTTGAAGGTAGGTCAAGGACAAGATCTTTCACTGTGTCTGGGTTAGAAAGAGCTTCTGTAGCAATGTGTGCTCTGTGGAGCACAAAGCAAAGCCCCTGAGCTCCATGCCAAGTGATCAGGCAGACACAGGACAGGCTGAACGCTCAGCACTGGGACCCTCCATCAGGGCTGGGATCTATTTCCATTACCCACAAGATCTTTTTCTAGTCCCAGTCCAATAAATCTTTTCAAATCCCACCTCCCCCCCAACTTGTTTCCAGCAGTGCCGTAAGAGCAGAGTTAATTGCAGAGACGCACACCTTTCTTTGAACACTTTGCCTTTCACACTGGGACAAAGGCTGCCAGACACATAGAAGGCGTTTAAGAAATTGTCACAGATGACAATTAGCATAAATGATACAAAAGCAGAGAAAACAGGCTCTAGGGGCTTAGAAAAGCAACTCGTGATTTTGTGCACAGCATCACAGAAGGACCTGAACGATTGTTCTGAAAACAAAACAGGCAAATACAGGAGAAAACTTTCATTGAGTTTAAATTGTTTGGGTTTTTTTTGTTGTTGTTGTTTTTGTTTTATTTTAAACTTCTTGAACCTTGTGCCATATCACATAGACTCATCACACAGCCCTTCACAGGATTGCAATTCCCCATTATTGGGCATCCTTTCTTACTGCCATGGGCTACAGAGCTGGTAGGTCTCTGCAGGTCTGAGTAAGGGGAGTAGAGAGTAGAGTAACAGAATCATTTGAGTTGGAAGGAACCCTTAAAGGCCATCTGGTCCAGCTGCCCCTGCAATGAACAAGGACACCCACAGCTCCATCAGGCGCTCAGAGCCCATCCAGCCTGACCTTGGCTGTCTCCATGAATGGGGCACCACCACCTCTCCAGCAGCCTGTGCCACTGCCTCACTGCCCTTAGTGTAAAAACCTTTTTCCTTGTGACTATTAAGCATGCAGAAGGTTATTTACTCCATAGCTACGTACTTAGGTGGGTGCATACACTGATAACCAGTGTCCCCAAGTCCTTCCAAATGTCTCCCAAAAGACACAGCTGGCCAGATACTCTTTGGGTGGCAAAGGGAGCAGCAAAGGAAGAAAAAAAAAAAAAAAAAAAAAGGGTTAAGGTTCCACTTCAAAGTGAATCCTCATTTCCTTACCCAAATAGCAGGGAGAAAATGTCCTCAGTGTAGATCATGTGCTTATCACTTCACAGCCACAACATACTTCGCTTTGTTGGGTTTGCCAAGCAACATGGCTGAGATGTAAATCGTCAAGAAGCAAGGCGCAGCAGAAGGACATTTCCTCCCCTCTCCTTTCATTCACGTTTTATTTTTGCTGTATCATCAACTTGAGGCACCCAGCAAAAATAGCCGTGAAATATGGAAATGTTTCGTTCATAGTGCAGTGATTTTTAAAGGCTTCTGCTGTGCAAATGCAGCTTCTATGGTCTCCTCATCTCCTCCGTAACAGCGCTTCCTCGCCTTTTCACTGAATAAGCAGATACAACAGCAAACTATTCACCAGACTAAAACAACATCAAAAGCCCATTAAAGTTCTGATTTAAACTCTCCAAAAAGGATGGAAATTCGCAGCAAAATGACAGGCACCTGGGATCTGTTCACAGCTAGCCATCACTCCTAGCATTATCTCACTGCACTGGCAGGCTGGATGCCTGGTGCTCAGCTGTGAGCTTCTAGATGTTAGTGGGTTTAAAACAAACTCTTAAAGGCCTTTTTAGTGCTGCTCCTTCTTATACAAACTAAAGCTTTCCTCTGCTTTCCCTTTTCTTCTCCCCTCTGCTTTGAAATGTACAAGCAGAGCAGGAGGCTAAGAGGGTTCCAGCACAAGAACAAAAGGATGCTCATTTTGCAGGGCTAGAAGGGACTCTCTGCAGGCAGCATCAGTCATGCCCTCTGCCTTGCTCTTCTCTGCAGAGATCAGAGGCAAGACCCTACTCTACAACCTATCTAACATTTGCTCTCCCAAAATAGTGCTGGCTCTGGGGTTGTTGCAGCCAAGCACTCAACAATCTCTCCCCATCATAGAATCATTATGGTTGGAAAGACCAATAAGATTATCTAGTCCAACCACCAATCCATGCCTGTGACTGCTTTAGGCCATGTCACTCAGTGCCACATCTACTCATCAATTGAACACCTCCAGGGATGGTAACTCCACCTCTCCCTGGGCAGTTTGTCCCAGTGCCTCACCACCCTTCCTGGAAAGAAATTGTTCCTAACATGCAACCTGAACCTCCTCCCATACAGCTTTAGACCATTACCTCTCATCCCATTACCCTAACCCTACCTTGCTGAGACTCTCCTGTAGTAGTCTAAAGCATCTTCTACTTCCTTAAAGATTAATGAGAGATGAGAAGTACCACACTCATCCACAGGCAAATTAATAGCAGGGAAGTAAGGTGTGGCTATAAATTGATTAAACCTCATTCAGCACTGAGTTGGTGTGGTCAATCATGCTCAAGTGGTAGTCTCCTGTGATGGTAAACCAGCTGATGACCCTCTTAATGTTTAACAAGAAGATCCATGTAAATGGTTTGTGTAGGTTCATCATACCACTTCATATTCAGGTCATGGTTATCTTTAAGGCACTTCTTTGATGAGGCAATCCTACAGCTGTTTCTCTAAATCCTTATAGCTTTGTTGCTATTCTGCCCCTGGAACCACCACAGCTAATGCACTGGTAAGGGGGGATGGTTTTAAACTTAAACGGGGGAGATTTGAATTAGATGTCAGGAGGAAATTTTGCACTGAGAGTGTGGTGAAGCACTGGCACAGGCTGCCCAGAGAGACTCTGGATGCCCCATCCCTGGAGGCATTCGAGATCAGGCTGGTTGGGGACCAGTCTGATCAGGTGATTGGCAGCCCTGCCCACAGCACGGATTTGGAAATGGCACCATGCACCCTCTTGTCCCCAGGTGGTTGGTTACATGGGGAGCAGGGCAGAGATAGGATTTAGCTTCTTGAAAAGCTGCTGCTGGAGTCCTAACTGAGCTTAATGGAACTACGGATGCTTTGCAAGTTTTATCAGTTCATTTAACCAACTCAAAAATCAAAGAGCTATGTTACCAAAGCTAACCTATTATTGATCATTGTAAACTACCAAATGCACCTGTCAAATCAAAGTCAAATCAGCAAGCAAATTTCAGTATGAGGCTGGAGCTGCATTGCTATATTAAGCAAATCATCAACTGCACAGCAGAAATAACCTGTCCTTACAAAATCCCCAAAGATTCAGAGGAAGTGGTTATTATATGCAGCATGGAAATGGGAAACTTCACTTAGTGCCGAGTTGTGTCTGCTGCTATTCCCTTGCCCTTTGCTAGTACTGAAAACAGACAGGCTTTGAATCCAAGCAACTTTAAATCTGAAACAAGGGCAGATAATGAAGAGCAAATAAGCTTTATTTCCATCTGCTATCCAAAAGTAGAAAAGCTGGGTTTTTTTATTTCAGCAGAAGCACAGAGAAAGACTTGCATGACTTCAAAATCTCCTGATTGGAATAAGAAACCAAAAGCCTCAGAGGTAGTTAGCTGTGTCTCTATTCCTCTTGTGCATCCTCTGTACTGCAGTTTGACATCTCTAAATATCCTTGCTGTCTGAAGAGACAGCAGGCTATTTTGTGCTTCATTCACTGTATGCTGTCAAAAGAAGGAGAAATCCCTGCCTGCAGGCTCAGTCCTGGAGGATTTTATTTTGCTGCTCTCAGTATAAAACAAAGCCTGTATCTGTCTCCTCTCTGCTGATCTCCTGCAAGGTCCAGCGCCTTCTCTTCTTTTGCCTGTCACTGCTCACCCCTCTGCCTGTGTCCTCATCCCTCTGAGCATGGCCACAAGGGGAGAAGAGCCTCATGCACACTGCATCCATCATCGCTCATCCCAGCAGAAAATTTTCAGGAGGTACTTCAGTGTCACTGCAGCCTTTGTCCTGCTGACCTGCCTCTGTGCAGCATAGGAAAGCTGGGATGGGAAAGAGAACGGAAAGCTGTGCTCTGAGGACAGCTTGCCCCTTTCTCAGTGGGTTTTCTGGATGAAATCCAGTGCTGCATGCGGAGTGCATTAATATTGTAAATCCTTATAAACATCTGATAAAAGAATCAGCCTGTCAAAAAAAATGAAATTCTCCGTATGCTAGATACAGAAATGCAGTCTGAAATCCTTGTAAAGAGAACCTGATAAATAGCGAGAATTTAGGGTGGCAGTAAGGATAGAGCTTAGATCTCACTGCTCCCTTAATGTGGATTCCTACTAAGAAAACTCATGGAGCTGGCAGGACACCAAGGTGACCTATCTCTGAGGTGAGAGGGCTGTGGAAGTGCTGGCCTGTTGGCCTGCTGTCTCTGTGTTGGAATTAGACTGGATATAAGAAAAAAGATTTTTATTATAAGGGTGGTGAGGCACTGGCACAGCTGCCCAGAGAGGTGGTGGGTGCCCCATCCTTGGAGACAGCCAAGGTCAGGCTGGATGGGCTCTGAGCTGTGGGTGTCCCTGTTTGTTGCAGGGGAGATGGACCAGAGGGCCTTTAAGAGTCCTTCCAACTCAGTGTTTCTATGACTCTGTGATAAGAAAACTCCATATCTACAATGTTTTGCATCTCTTACAAAAGAAGATCAAATGGCTGGTTGCTATTGAGATATTTGGCAGATGGCATCACAGAAGATGAGGCGTGATTCTCAGCTTTGTCCTTGTCCAGCTTCTCTGAACTCTGCTGGATCGGCCACTCGCTGTTCTGAGCATCCCCGTGTTCTTCCCAGGGGGCTCACATCTGAGGGATGCAGCCACAGCCCCGATTTGATCCTGCCTGGTGAGCAGCTGGGTGAGGTGTGCTGCTGGAATGGGAGAGAAACCCAATGGGATGCGGAAGGGGAGCCCAAATTAAAACTACACTTGGGATGTGAATGAGGGAGTGAAGCAAGAACTGGGATGTTGAGGCCTGGGTGAATTGCGAAGGATGTGAGAAGAATCTTTCATGATGAGAAACATATTTTGTAGTCTTTGATCGCTTATAAAAATTACTTTTTGCCCAACATAAGGGTCATATGGACAGATGGATCATATGAGTTTAATTTTGATTTTAGGATTTTGTATTTGGAACCCTCTGTATTTTTCTTCTGCTTCCATTCTTGGTTGATGAACTTTGTGATTTCAGCCACCTCTTTTCTCTCATTCACAGAATCTTCAAGGTTGGAAAAGACCACTAAGATCATCTTGTCAGCTAACAGCCCATGCCTGTGACTGTTCCAGACCATTTTCCTCAGTGCCACATTTACCCTCTTCTTGGACACCTCCAGGGCAGTGACTCCTCCACTTCCCTGGGCAGCCTATATCAGTGCCCAACCACTCTTTTGGAGAAGAAATTTTTTCCAGTATCCAACTGGAACTTCCCATGACCAACTTCAGGCCATCACCCCTTGTCCCATCCTAGTTCCCTTTTGCTCATGTGCCCTTTTAAGCTCAGTTTTCTCTCTCTTTTCCTGCCTTTCTCCTTGCCATTGTCCATGCCTTCCCAAGGAAGCTCCTTGTATCAGCACCATGCCCCTCAGACCACAGCAACGACCTGCAGGGCTGAAGCAGACCCAAGGTGTTCATCATCCCTCAGCCTACGTGATGAAGGGTCATAGCTTTCTTTGTGCCTCTCCTACAAATGCCTCACATCACTTTGCAGATTCACAAGACAGAGGCTCTGATAGTAGCCTGCTCTGATGCTTGAATATCTGCAGTTTCACATAAATCATTGCCTAGTGGACATAAACACCTTCCTAAGCCCTCACGTCTCTGTGACGTGAAGTTTTCTCTTTAGCAACAGAGTTCCTCACAACAGGCAGCACAATGTCACATTTGGGGCCATGTTGCAGAACCTTCTTGACCTCACAGGCTCTGAGGAGGATAAAAGTGCCATTTCCTGGTGAATGTTGAAACAGGGCCAGGTGCTCCAGCAGAGCAAATCCTGAGGATGTCAGAGCTCTCTGCAGAGGAAATTAAAAAAAAAAAAAAAAAGTAATGTCCTTTCAGGTAATTCAAAACAGTTCACTTTTAACAAACAGAGATGTCATGCCTCAATTTGACTTGATTTTGTGTCATATTTATAGCGCATAATATAATGAAAAAAATAAATGGAAAGTCATTTCAAAATGAAAACTAAAAATGTTTCTCTTCCAAAATGTTGAAATGGGGCTTTTCAACCATTTCAAAATGATGCTTTCAATCTCTCTTTTTTTTTTTTTTTCCCGATCCAAGAAAGGCATTGAAAACATCACAGAACTTTTTAGTTTCCACAAATTGACATTCTTCATTGAAATTCGTGTATCTGCAAAGGTGGCTTTTTTTCTTTTTTTCTTTTTTTTTTCTTTAAATCCAAGGATCTTAAACATTAATTTGTTGTTAGGCCTCAAAGCGCTTCTGAATGGTAGTTAAGTGTTATGATCCTCATTTTGCAGGAAGGGAATCTGACTCATAAAGAAACATAAAGTGCAATTGAGTTCCCACTTACTTCAGTGGAGAATTGATGTGCCCAAGGTCAGATAGAAAGTCGATAGCGGAGCTGGGGAAAAGAAGCAAGAGTTTTGAAGCCAGTGCCTTTCATGCAGCCACCAGACAGCCCACCCTTTGCTGAGTGATCCAACCCCAAGGTAGGCAATGGCTACTCTAAACATCATCCCAAAATGGAAATGGCACCAGGCCTGCAAAGAGACCAAGGTCTTCCACCTTGAAGGTTGTGATTCAGCCTCATTCTTCCCCTTGAAGGCATCCAGCTGCTTTGGGTTGGATCCCATTTGTTTCTTGTATAGCAGAAAACTCCTACTGACTTCCATGACCGAACTCTTGGTCCACCTCTTTTGGAAGTCAATAGTGCTCTTGTGGTTTAGCTCATGGTTATTGGTTTCTTCAGAGCACCAGGCCTTCTCTGCTCGTGCCTCAGGGATAAAGAGCAGAACAAAGCTGTCAGGAAGCAGTCACATTTTATTGCAATGCTGAATAACTCGTTTCTGAATTAACTTTGAAATTTATAGAGCTAAAATACAGAATGTACCCAGCATTGGAAAACAATATATCAGTGTACGCAGCTGCTGCTGCACACAAGGGTTTAAGATACCATCTTGTCAGTCCCTACATGCTGCTGTGCCTTGCAGGCACGGCTACTAAATCTCTTCCGGCCCCGGATCTGCGCACCTTGTGCACGGTGACACAAACACACCCATCCACTCTGTGCTCGAGGCTTTTTTTCCCTCCTGTCTCTACGTGGTTGTGTGTGTTTTTCTGTCTTTCCACCATTTCACTCCACCCAGTGCTATGCAGTCAGAGCTCAGGTGGCAGCTCAACCCTTCTGCGTGTACCTTTGCTCCAGTGCTTAAATTGGTCACGGGTTACTGCAGCACAGACACGTTTTATGCTCTCCCTCCCCCCACTCACATCATTTGGATTCACATAATCAAGCGACTCGCAGCTGAAATTGCTCATAGAAAAATAATTTTAAATTGGTTCATTAATGCTCATTTACACAGAATTCTTAAATATGATAAGAACATGAGAGTGAAAGAGAATGGATCTGAATGAGAGTAGGAGGATGTTGAAAGCAACTTTCCTGTAATTGTGAAATTTAGTGTCTAAATATGTTTAGACAATGTGAAAAGTCAATTTAAGAAGCTAGGATACATACATCCACAGCAAGGGAGGAGATATCTTAGAGAATGCAGACATCCTGCAGCTTGAGCTGTCTTGTTTCCTGGGGTGGTAGAGGCATCTGATTTGGTGCAAAACCAAAGTAACGCTGTGACAGCCACTAGCAGCAGTCTGCAAAAAGAAAAATGAGCTGAGAATGGAGCTTTCATAAATAGGCTCACAATTATAGAATAGAATCATAGAATCATTTATGTTGCTTAAGACCACTAAGATCACCATGATCAACCACCAACCCACCCCCACCGTGCCCACTGACCACATCCCTCAGTGCCACATCTCCATGGTTCTGGAACACCTCTGGGGATGGTGATTCCACCACTCCCTGTGCAGACTGTGCCAGTGCATCGCCACTCTTTCTGAAAAGGAATACATCAGCACTGAGGTGTTGGCCTCGGAAACTGAGACAAGCTGCCATAGCAAAAGCCCATCCAGTTGCTCTCTCATACATCAGAATTAGCCAATGATCCAGCAGTGTTCCTGCTACTGGCCACGTACTCCTCGAGAGGAATTAAACTTCTGAAATGCATCTAATTGTACAGCATCTTAACAAAGAGGTCCTCTGGCAATTACTTCCTGAGTTAGTCACTGATCAACTTACACCGTGAAGCATGAGGATTGATGGCTCTTGTAATTTTATTTAATAAAGATCAATTTAAATAGTCTGCCTTAAAAACAAAAGGAAGGTTAATGAAGGTAGGGTCTTAAATTATATAGATCACAGCTCTGATTTTCATGCTAACAGAAAACAGATCAATGGCAACTGTGCAGTATAATTGGAAATGTAAGAAAACTGAAAACAGCCATACTGTGGAAAAGGTAATAAATACTGCTGGCAGACTGGAACGGGGGCTATCAGAGGAGGGCAATACTGAATGGAGAAAGATGAACAAAAGTCTTGCCAGAGAAGAGGCAGGGAGGTCAGGCTGCAATTCAATCAATGGGAAGCACAGGTGCTTTTGTATTACTGTGCCAAGTCCTATCAGAAGTTGCAGTGTATTGAAGTCTCCATCAGACCTGATTTGCCATCCAGAGCAGTGAAAATAAGCACACGTTTATATATATATATACTCCAAGCAGCACTGTGTTCCCAGGATCAGGTGGGAGTGAGGGGCTGCAGAGAGGTCTGTTAACACCCCAGCATGAAAGGGGCACATTTACAACCAGGAGATGTCAGGAGGGCTCAGAGCTCAGCATACAGTCAGCAGCACGCCGCCTGCCTCCCAGGTAAACATCTGCATGCAGCTAATGAAGGGACTCATTAGTAGTCTGCACAGCCATTGATCAGCCTCACACACTTAGGCAAGGGAGCTGTGCTTGTGTTTGAACCTATGGAAGATTCTCCCAATGCAAGGCTTCTCCTCTTGCAAGATGCGACCTTAACATCTTAAGCCACCTTGCACTCAACAGCAGAGCAGCACTGCTACCCACAGATAAAAGGGTCCTTCTTTCTGTCTGAGAAACTTGCCACTGTTGACTTTTCTAGCTTGTGTGAATTGGACTAACATTAGTTATGTCTGGTCTGTGGAGAGCTTGCAGAAGTCTTTTCAAGTCTCGTCAAAGCAATCTATGACATAGAGATGGTTGTCCCACCTTTGTGTTAGCAGACACCTAAATAGATGCCTTTGTAAAATAAAAAATGACTGTCTTTATCAAGGGGATCACTGGAATGCCACATACGACGGTGTTTCTTGCTTTCTTGAGACTGAGTGATAAATCAGCGTGGGTAAACTTCAAAAGGTTGGGGGCTTAGAAGAGCTTAGCATGTGGTATGGCTATCTCCCAGACCTCAAGGCAAGAAATAGCATGGGATCAAACCCTCTTATTAGTATTTCAGTGTACACAGCCAAAACCTGACCGTGTGAAAATAAAGCAGACTCTAATGCTCAATCACATATTTTCTGCTCCCAGTCATCTTTCATACTTCAAGTTTAGGCACAATATTTGAGTTAGTTCTCATTTTATGTAAAGTTTAAGAACTCCTCTTTTACATGCTTACAACAACAGCCCTGCTCCTTAGCCTTTATTAGGGAGCCCCAGGGTTGAGGTCCCACTGCAAAAGGATAACTGTGCTTTTTCCCAGCCTCTTTCTTCATTGCTTCTGAGCTTGTATGGCATGAAAAACACGTGGTTCTCATTATTCTGCAGTCCCCAAGTATCCGTTGCATGTTAACCATCTGTAACGTTCCCTACTACCCTGCATGGTAGATATCCAAAACTTGAAATGCAATTAAATGGATGTGACTTACATCAATCTACCACAGCTGCAGAGATACTGCTTCATCTATTTACTGCTTAGGGATGTTGATAAAGAATGCAGATGTTTCCGAAGTACTGAGACAAGCTTAAAATGCAGCTGCCTTTGGATCCTGACTCTGCCATCTCTTGCTGTTCAAGGGCTGCCCAGACTTCAGTTCTGAGATGTAAACTTCATCAGAATATCCTTCTCTTTTCAAAAATGACAGGAGTGCCTTTTGCTTCCTTCAGTCATTAGCAAAGGGCTCTGCGCTGTATCGTCTTCCCTCACCAGAGCAGCCCTGCTGTTACCCGCTGGCTATTTGCACAACCATGGCCGGGTGAGCTTTTTAGGAAACAAAACTTGAGTGTGTAACCACTGGAGGACTTCACCTTGCTTCACTTGGTTCATCTGGGAGTCAGTCATCTGTGCCGTGCCTTTGCACAAATGCACTCTTTTAGTCAGTAGGGAGCACCTCAAAGTGCTGTTCCTCTCTAAGAGAGCACCCAAGAAGTATATGAGTGTGCTTAATTGGAAAAAATAAATGCGCATCAAAAGCGTGCATTGGTATTCTGATATATATGAGGGATTCTTCCACTTTTCTTGGCAGAACGGTATGGTCTGAAAGATCTATTTGTGCTCTGCAGGATAGACTCCTCTATGCTCGAATAAATCAGTGGGAATAAGTGCATTAAAGTGAAAGGAGTTATTCCAGTGCTAAGTATTGCAGAAGCAGTACAAGCCAGCTTTCTCTAATATGTCTCTGTCCGCCGTCCAAAAGCTATATATTCATATGGGCAAATCCTAATGGCTTTAATCCCTTCTGACTTGCAGAGCTGCACACTTCAGCAGTCCTGCCCAGGGATTCGGGATTTGGGCAGCCAGGCAGAAGTGCCACTCCTCAGCCTATACGCACCTCAACCTTTGCGTGCCTCAGCCTATATATGCATTTCCTTTCCCTGGGCTGCTGCCACCTGTGCCCTCTTACAGCATCCCAAAAAGTTCCAATTATCTCTCCTTTGCATTTGTTCTTTTCCAGTACTGGCAGATGGTCACAAGCTACTCTTCTTCTCCTTCTACATGTCTTTGCTTGTTGGCACATTTTTTCCATCATGTCTTGGAAACTTTCAGCTTCTAACTCTCAGTGTGTCACCTGGTTGTGTCCCTTCAGAGCCATAAAAGGAAATGATTGCTCAGAGGGCAGAGCTATACATCTTTTTCCAGCATGCATCATGCTTTGGTGGATGAAGTGAAAAAACTTTGTGTGGAGGAGGGATGTCTTTCAGCACATCCATTTGCCAGGAGAAGAAATATGGCAGTAGGGATGCTGAAAAAGGAGGAGGGAAAGAAGCTAATTAGTTGTGCAAGTCAGCTCTGAGAATAAATACAGAAATAAAGGAGTTAACGCTCAGATGTGCTTCAAATCCTGAGGCTGCTTCTATGTTCTTTCATGTCTATATTTAATAATGCACAAGTCCAGTGCTCACGGGGCATCTGATCTGTGCTGAAGAAGAACTGACCAGCCCACCCTGCTGTCTGCCAGCTCTCAGAGGGCATTTTTTTCCCTCCTACTTTCCCCTCAACCTGTGCTCAGCCCAGGGGCTGTGTCTCACTTGCTGTTCTCCCACTACCCCAGACCCAGTGGGATCAGCCTGGTGGAACAGCATCCCTCTGCCCACGTGCTGGCCCAGGAAACCCCACAGAACCAACCCTGGAGCATGTGAAAGCCCAGAGCCATAGAGAAATAAAAGCTTTCAGATTAGGACGTATGGGACCCTCCAATCCACATCCCTCCATATGATTGCCTAACAAATTTGCAGATGTGGTCCCTCTTGAAATAAACTTCTCCATCGCATTCCCCTCTGTTAATAATCAGCTGGCCTGGGAGATCATTCAGTGTTTGCAATGCAGCAATAAGTGCTTATTCTGGACAAACAGAGCTTGTTAAGAAAGACTTCTAGGTCTTCTTGCTGGCCTTGTTGCTAGGAAACTGGAAAAGCTACAGTAAAGATGTTTGAGTGTGCTAGAGTCTATTGCTGGCAATCAGTGTCACTTGCCCTAGGTGATAGCCCGCAGCCTTTAAAAATACTGCAGCATACCTTGATGCCATCACATGAGTCCTGCAGATGTTGTCAGGGCATGCAGTTAATTAAGTGGCCTGTGTTTGTGTGTTTGGAGCCCAGGAGTTCAATGCAAATATCGCCATTTAAAAGGCATTAGGGAAATGTTTAGGATGGCACAGGTTATGTGGATTTGTGGCCAGGCTCATTATAAGTCAGAGCTGATCAAGGCATGAGTTTGCAGCAGGGTGGGAGGAACCTCCTGTGAGGTTTTGCAATAAACAGCCCCCTGGTCTCATTTGTGTTGAATGTGGTTCCTATCCACAGCCTGGGAAGGAATTCTGGACAGGGTGGAAGCTCTCCGTGCTCAGGGTGACCATTATCACCCTTTAGGGATGACCATGCTCACCTGCTAGAGGTGAACACCTTCACCCTTTAAGCATCTGTGGGTCCTTCTCAAAGGATACATATACACCATAATCTTATTAGAGAAAATCTTCTTAGGCCAAATAAATCTCCAGCATAATCCCAATTGTCAGGAGGCATGTGCTCTCCTGAGGCACCAGATGTGAATGAGAACATGGAGGTGAGAGCTTTGATGTGCCTTCAAGAGGACATCAGAAGAAACAAAGCAGATAGGGGAATTTCTGCAATAGAATGAACAGCCCTGAGGAGCAGCCTGGAGGATACGTACATGATGGACCATGCACTCCTGAGCCTGGCACAGCCTTTGGGGAGGGAGATCCTCTGGCAGTGGGGATGCAGCCTCTGACACCACCTAAAACACGGTGTGTCAGCTGCTTCGTACCAGGGCTCTTCTCATCCTCTACACAGATCTGCTTTCCTGCAAAGAGAACAAAGGTATCCTTCTTTATTTTTCTTTGTAACTTTTCCATTTCCATGGAAACCTTCCCTAGGAAAATGCTGTGCAAGGGTTTTGGGGGGAGGAAAGCTTTGTAGAAGCACTAACTTTCTGGCTAAAAGTTATTTTTTAATAGGTTACCAGCTGTATGGCTAAAGGAGACCAAAAATACAGCCAAGTAGAACTGTTAACCACTTACATCCCAATAGCCCATCTTCATGGCAAAGACTTGTGTTAGGAGGAGGATTCCTCTGCTCTTAATATGGAAACACTGATGGCTTCAGAGCCCACCTCTACCCTTGTCTGCAAAGTTGCATTATAGCTGCTATTTATTTAGCAGAAATTTAGGTTGTAGATATGTTTTCCTTGCTGACCTGTCTTTAATACCTCAGAATCTTTAGGACTCTCTTCAAAGGAGCTGTCAAACTGCACCAAAATGCTATTTTTATTTGCTAAACAAGACAGAAATACAAAAGAAAAGTCTGCAGTTTCCACATGGAAGATCAGCATTTTTTGTAACAGAAGTTATTAATGAAATACTCTTTTTTTTTTTTTTTTTTACCCACTTTATTGTGGGTATTCATATGACACAAGCATTGTCGAGCCCATAACGTATTATTTGACAAGGCAGTGATTTTCAGCTGTTTTTACTTTGGGGATCCTGGCTGCTTTCCAGCAGAGAGCTGTGAACCCCTCCAGGGAATAAAAAGCACAGCTCTGCTCCACAGAGCTTGAGGGTCACTTCATAAAAGCCATCCAAAACTGATGGCAGCCTTTCTGGTGGTAGAGAACACTCCATAGCCAGCTATGAGGCACTGGCACAGGTTTCCCAGAGAGGTGGTGGTGCCCCATCCATGGAGACAGCCAAGGTCAGGCTGGATGAGCTGAGTACCAGATGGAGCTGTGGGTGCCCCTGTTCATTGCAGAGGCTTTGAACCAGATGGCTTTTAATGGTCCCTTCCAACTCAGATGATTCTATGAGCCCAGCATATAAACCATGTTGGATCTTCCCCTGCATGTGTGCTTCCACCACCTGCCTGCATTCTCTCCATGTGCTAGTGGCACAAGCTCTCCTCCCTTTTTGAAATAAATTAAGACTTTCATGCTTATTCTGAGGAAATGAAAACAAAACTCAGGTGCCATGCAGTAAAAGGAGATACAAGGAGGGAAAGCTTGGAATTAAGGGTGTAATAAGCGTGTTTACAGTCATGCTGTCTACTTCTGGGACTGAGTATTGAAAAAGACATAGCACAAGGGGAGGAGGGAGAGAGTTTAAGATGACACCATATACAGGAAAGGATACCAACCTCACCACTGAAAGATACTTCACTATGGCTAAGTGGAACAAGGGATGTAAATTGAAATGCTTTGTGTACTCAGATTCAAGTTCATGTAAGCGTACAGACCTTTCTGTTGTCTTCCAGACATCATTTTCCAGAGAAAGGTTTCTTACGTTAAGGTCAGACACATCCTCAAAGAAATGCATGAAGACTTGCATGAATTGGAGACTGTGGAGACAATAAAAAGGTGATGCTCACCATGTCCTCTCCTGTTGGAAGCAGTAGCCTCAAAATCTGCCCCCTCCCCACCATCCAAGCCCTCAAGCTAAGTAAGAGCAACGCCTGGCCAGATGGCTGCACAGCAGGGCTCTCAGTGTCACTGCTCACTCTTCCCCTACTCGCCCTGTCCTGCTCAGCAGTTTTCCCATGAACTCATTTGAGCAGCACTCTTTGCTTTGTGCTATGAAGATCAAAGATGAGGTGTCCTGAATGAAAAGCCCACAGTTACCATGAGGTCTGCCTCTCAATGCGCTGGGAATAGAAATGTGGCAATCAGACTTTGGGATGAAATCATATTGGACATGCTGGCTTAATCTCTAAAGTATGAAATTGTAAGGAAAGAATTACAGCTAAAAAACATTTCACATTTTAGAAAGCTTCTCTGACCCGTGCTGGATCAGGAAAGAGGAGGAGAAAAAAAAAAATACAACCCAAACCTGTGATGCATGATTGTGTTTGTATAGGAAAAGGCTGACTTTGGCTTATTTCAATTCTCAGGATCAGGTTTGCTATTTGCAAATACTTGGGCATTAGCTTCATGTATTTTAGCCCAATTCATCTCACAATCGTGTTTAGGTTAGATATGGTGCAGTACTGAGTTGGCTGCTCTTGCAGTACACCTTTATTTAGCTGGGCCATCAGAGGGAAGAAACAATAGTCCATAGACAGCCAGCTGCAGAAGATGAATTATAAGCAGAAAAATAATAAAGAAACAAGTAATTTTTGGGTTCCTTGCTAGAAGACATTTGCAATTCAATTAATATTATCTAATGTACATCCAAAACCAGAGACTCTCTTCTATTCCATGGGTTGCAAAAAAAACAACAACAAAAAAAAAACACCTAAGCAAACAAACAAACAAGCAAACAAACACCACCACCAACAAAAAAAAACAACCAAACACTCAAATTTACAAAAACTGCATTATTCACATGTTATCATAAAGAGAAAGAGGAGGACTGGGACAACAATGGCAATGAGTACTGCCACACTCAGTGGCACACCTTGAGTTTTGTCATTAACACAAAAGAACAAGAGCTCACTGTAGCAATGTTTGAACTGCATCTCAACTAGATGGCAAAAATAACAAAGCCAGAGATTAAAGAGACCCCTTGCCTGCTTCACTTATCAGTAAAAGTTTGCTCTTTTTTTGTTCAGTGTTGTGTCAAGCAGTAAAAACCTGTAATTGTTAGTGTTTCTCAGCTTTCAACCATTCAACACACTCATTATTCTGGCAGGGTTGTGGGTGTGTATGGATGTCACATCCAGAAAGACTTTTTCCTGAGATAGTTATGAACCATGTAAACTCTGTCTTGTTTGTAGAACCAGAGGTTCATTTGAGTTGGAAGGGACCATTAAAAGCCATCTGGTTCAAAGCCTCTGCAATGAACAGGGACACCCACAGCTCCATCCTGTGCTCAGAGCCCATCCAGCCTGACCTTGGCTGTCTCCATGGATGGGGCACCAGCACCTCTCTGGGCAGCCTGTGCCAGTGCCTCACTGCCCTTAGCGTATGTTGTAGGTGATGGACTAAGCTCTCTAGCTTGGCCAGCTGAACCCTGGCCAAGGGATAATGGAATGACCCGTTAGTAAGTGAACAACTGAGAGCGTCTGCAAGGGGAATGGTTGGGGTTTTTGTTTTTGGTTTCTCTTTCTCATTTTTTTCATGGATTCTGATTTCTGAAGATTGGATGGTTTACCCATTGTATCCCATTGGAGAACTGTGCCTCTTGCTGAAGCTAACACAGATGGGTCAATGGGACTCTCTTCAGTCATGCCCATCCCTGCCATTCCACTACCACAGACCCTTCCTCTGTCCTCTCAAACCCACCTGCCTTGGGAGGACACAGGACAGCCCATTGATTACCTATGAAATCTGCACCATCACTGCAAGAATGCTGCATTAGAGACATTCAGCAAGGCTCAGTTTATTAGCAAGAAGCGGGAAGCACTATGTGTGACACTGTCTATACACTCATAGTACTTCGAGGGCACATCATCAGGTTAGTCTTTCACCGCAGTGTCTTCCTTTCGCAGGATCATGATTCCTTCTCTTTGCACAACAACCTAAAAAGGCTAACATACAATTGGCAAAACATGCTAAAAGTGTTTATAATTTGGATGGATTTTCAAGGTTTTTTGACCAGCTTGATGAGGAGAGAGAAAAGAAAACAGAGGTAAACAGTGAAACACGAATGGGTGAAAACCTCTGTATTAGGTCAAAAAAGGAACAAATCTCTGCAGGATTCCAAGGGGAGATTCTATTTTATTGTTGTTTTTATGTACAAAGGGAAAGGTTAATAGAAGGTCTGAACAGAAAGGTTCATAGAAAATTGTCATCTGTATGTGTTTTCTTTTTGAAGTAATAGTTTACAGGAGCCAAGGGAAGGGGTAAACCAGGAAAGGCCAGAGGTAAACTGAAGGTGGAATGGTTTGGAAGAACTTTGACAACACCACTTAAAATCAGGGGATGTAGTTTTGTCAAAACAAATGCGTTACTAAATTATGCCAAGCTGTGCCTAAATTTTGTTTTACAGGAAAGGAAACAAGAGGGGATGAATGCTAACATTGAAAATAGCATTTGGAATAGCAGTTTTATTTTTCTTCTCCGAATTAATTTTCATTTAGATCAATTTTTGTAATTGAAATGACTTAATAGGTTGTCCATAAAATAACAATGAATATCAAAACAAACACCACTGATCTAGAAAGTTTAAATCAATCCTAAATGAATCCCTGGGGTATGTTTTGTCTTGCAAAGAATGATTTAGTTTTCCACACGTGGTTCTAAGCCAGACTGGAAGAGAAATTCAAAGAAAAATATGAAGAAAACCAATTCTGGGCAAAGCATAACGTCCGTCATTTGTCTCATGGTGGTCTCTGTGTAGAGCAAGGTGTGAGGAGGCAGCTGCGAGGTCTAAGCTCCTCTTCAGTTTGCAAGCCACTCTCACATTAGAGGGCTTGGTTAGTTTTGATTCGCCTTTGGTTTAATTTAATGTCTGTTGTACTGATGAGACCAGAGGTCTAAATAACCCACTGTGTCATCCCAGCAGTGTTCAACAGAAGGAGATTTTGCAGTGGACTGAGGTAATAAACAGTTCCTGGCTAGAATGATTTTTCCCACCTTATAAACTCAATGGCACCGAACCCTTCTGGGATCCTTTCTTGTTTCAATCTTTTGCATATTATTTAAAAATTGAGATCAAATAGAAAGGCAGCAGCTAATGGACCTCAGTGCTGAGGAGGAGCAGTTTAGTCAGTCTGGGCATGGCATCTGCAGTGGGCTGGAGAAGTCATTATCTCCTTTTGGATATGATTGACACTTCATCTCTCTTAAATCTATAGTCAGACTCCAAGCTCTTCTTGCTGTGAACAGTTTCCTCCTAACACAGGCGTATTAAGCCTAGAACTGCAGTGAGATGATCAGGTAAATATTTTCCTCATCCAGGAAAGCACTGCCCTGGGGTCTTCAAGAACTTATTTGCACCTTGTGTTTGGCAAAGGCGTGCAAGTGTGACAGGATGGCAAGAGTTTAGTTAACCGTATTCAGAAAAGAGCCTCAAAGTGCTTGCAGAGATCTGCTGTTCACAGAATCATTACAGTTGGAAAAGACCTATAAGCTCATCTAGTCCAGTTGTCTACCTACCATCAATACTGCCCACTGACCATGTCCATCCATGCCATATCTACACAGTTCTTGAACACCTCCAGGGACAGTGATTCCACCACTCCCTGTGCAGCAGTGCCAATGTATCACCACTCTTTCTGAGAAGAAATTATTCCTGATATCCAACCTGAACCTCCCCTGGAACAACTCGAGGCCATTCCCTCTCATCCTATCAACAGCTGGTGAACTAAAGTATGCAACGTGCCGCTTCCATATGATGGTGCTCCCTGTGAATGGGTGCTCCTGTTGGAAGCTGTGTGCCTTTTTGGTTTTTTTTCTCAGACATCTTACACTCTGGGATACGATTTCCCAGATATTGTGTCAGATCAGCAGAAATTCAACACTGTGCAGCTCTTAAGCACCAGAATTTGACATTTCCGCTCAGCTTTAAAAAAAGCAGCATTGGTTCTTCTGATCCTGATACTTGCCAATAACTCAGAAAAAGCAGCCTTAACCAAAGTGTGGATACAGCAGTTTGCTGCTGGCTCGGTTGCTAGCTGAGCTCTTCAATGAGTATTCACGTAGAAACAGGGTGCTTTTCAATTAGGCTGCAAACTGCAGCAAGAATGGTAAAACACGGAGCTCAGATATTTATCTGATCATTATCGGGAGCGCAGGTAGCTGGAAAGACCTGTGAGAAATAAGAAGTTTGCAATTGGGTTTGAATAGAGAACGTATTTGAGCATGAGAATATAACCACTTTTGTCTTGGAAACATGCAGAGAATTACCCTGGAGAGATTAGACGGCTGTGGTAGTAGATAGGTGGGTAGGTAGGTAGATAGAGAGAAAGGAAAAGAAATCTGAACAGAAGCAAGAGAGAAATTAGAATAGTTGAACATAAGGTGGGTGTAAATGGCATTGTGGGGCTTTCCTCTGATAAAACTCAAAGCACTTAAAAAATAATTAAAAAAAATGGACTTAAGGGCTTTCTCTATAAGGAGAACTGCTATGGTAGGAGGAGAAAAATGGGCACCCAAAGGGTCAGTGCTCACATCAGGAGCAGGATGGAGAGGTCCTGGTGTGCTGCTCAGCCCCACCATGCTCTACATGATGGCATTGGGGCACATTGAGAAGGCAAGAAGGCTCCACAGCAAAGCAGGCAAAATATTTCTTTGTGAAAGGACTCTCAGGAAGCCCAGTGCAGTAACTCATCTGGAGGGAGAGCTGTAGAAAGAAGACAAGGTGCTGTGCTGGAAGACATATCTCCCCCAAGCCATCCATTGCACTTTCCACCTGAACTGCTGCTGTCTGTGGAGAATGTCAGCTCCTTGGGGCCTCGTCTTCCTGCACCTCCCACATGGTGCTGAGGGCCCAAAAAACACCTCCCCAATAAATTATGGCAATCACAGGGAAGGGAACAGGTAGGGGAGAGGGTTTGCAGTGATGCTAGTGACATTCTGTCTACAGAAAGTACATGTTAGGGGAGAATTTCAAACTGTTTCCAGGAGCTGAGGAGGCAGATGCAAGTTAGAAACCTTTGAAGGAGATGAATAGCAGGAAGCCTCTCTAAAAGACCCACAACGGCATTACTGCAGAAAAACCAGCTGCAAAATGAGGTAATGACTCTTCAGTACTCCAAGAAGCTGGAACAAGTCCTCTGTGTTTCCTCTCCCTATCTATCAGTATTGCATTAAAAGATCTTCAAGTGTTTGCAGGCGGATGTGGTGGAGATGCTGACCCCTCCTTCTGCGGGGGGTACAGCGATGCAAAGGTCAACATCTCCATGCACTCAGCAACACAAGAACCAACTCCACTGTGATTTTTTTTCATCTTAGAGTCATAGAATCATAGAATTGTTAAAGTTGGAAAGAACCCTTAAAAGCCATCTGGTCCAACCCCCTGCAATGAACAGGGACACCCACAGCTCCATAAGGTGCTCAGAGCCCATCCTGACCTTGGCTGTCTGCAAGGATGGAGCACCACCACCTCTCCGGGCAGCCTGTGCCACTAGCTCACTGCCTTTATTGTAAAAAAAAAATTATTCCTTATATCCAATCTAAATCTTTTCTTCTATAGTTTCAAACTATTTCCCCTGGTCCTATCACAACAAGTCCATGTATTTCCTATAATTCCCCTCCTGTTTACTTACTCTATATCCGTTTTTTTATTTCTCCTGGGATAATAATTTAAGATAAAAAAATAAGACCAGAGAAAAGCTGGGGTTGAGATGGTGGAGGGGAACACCCTGTTTCTGTGTGTCCCCCAAGACCTGACCAGCACATAGAAAATCAGTGCACAAATGGCATCCTGGTCTGTGGTGGACCTGGGCTGGCTCTGCCAATGCAGCACGCAGCTCCAGCACTGCCACATCCCGCTCCTTCCCTGCCCCACTGCAGGAGGATCCATGCAGGCTGGGGCCCACCTGGAAAGGAAACTTCATTGAAAAAAAATTCAGACTCAAGCAAGTGCCCCTGCTTTGTACGGGAGAGAGCTTTCTGCGTGCAGGCAGCAGGAGAATAGATGGAGACCTGTCAGAAAGTGATGCATAGGCAGCTAAGTGAAGCTCAAGCATTCATAAAGAAACAATGTTATCAAAGATGAATAGCTTGAAAACTGCTTTTAGGAACATTTACACAGGGTTTCACCTCCTGGCAACACAGAAACGTCAATGCAGCTCCGCCGAGCTGACTCATAGCAGAACAGGAGAGCTTTGCAGAGGGCTCACGCTATTTCTTTCTCCCTCACCAAGGTCTGTGCAGAGGTGTGCGTGCAGAGGGGCGGCGGTGCAGCACCGAGGAATCACCCTAAATTGGTTTGGAGAGGAGTTGTTTTCAGACTCCTTGCCACGCTTTATTAGCGTGGAAATTCAATAATCTCATTAATTACAGAAAATAATGTAAGGTGGATCTGCTGGGCTCCCGAACAATTTGAGCTCTTCTTCTGTGGGTAATTGCCAATGACATGTCTGAGAGAAATATCACAAAGATACATAACAAAGGGCAGCGCAGCTTTACAGCATAGATCTTGTTGCTATGGGAACTTGTCTTTGCTCCTATCCCGGAGCTAGATGATTTATGTGTGTGTAAGAGTTCCTTTATTTTAGGGCTTTTGCAAAAGAGAAAAAAACTATCAGATCTCTATCCACATCTATCCATCCAGCTATCTAACCAGTTATCTGATAATTCTTTCTTTATTATAATTACCTGTCTATTACAATCTCTATCCACTGCCCCATTCTTCTAAATAATCCACTCGCTATCTACTTTTGGGGGCTGAGATATAAAACAAGCAGAGGGAAACGTGGACATCACTGACTCTTAGGGTGTGTGAACACGGCTGCAGGGATGTGGCTGCTGTTTGAGAGCTGAGCTCTGTGTCACAAACCCTGCTGCCCTGGTGGGGATGTGCCCATGTCCACATGCAGCAAAGTGACTTAAAGCATCTCCCCGTTGCAGAAGCATAGAAGGAATGGCAGAGCAGGAAAAGCACTTAGTTCCCACTCCTTGTCGTAGCACCTTCCTCACTCATGCAGGGCATTTGATGATGGAGTATTAGCAGGTAATGCTGAGCATCCTAGAAGGACTCTCCAAAATATTGAAGTTAGGATGTAATTTCCATTAAGTCCTACCCTTGATCTGACCATCTTGTACAGCAAGTGTTTGGGTAGTCATCTCAAGTGGCCTGGTGATATCTGGATAAATACTCTAATACCGAAACAGGAAAGTTTCGCTGCAGCTCTTTGCTCTCCTTACATTTCATGATCCATCAGGCATTTCCTCTTGGGCCAAGATTTATCTGAATTTAATAGGGTGCTTGTTTTGGTGGTGGGTTATGGTCATTAGATACTTCCCTGGGACCTTGTAACCTAACTGTGTGCCAGTAGGAGGTTGTAGTGAGGTGGGGGTTGGCCTCTTCTCCCAGGTAACAGTGATAGGATGAGAGGGAATGACCTTAAGTTGTGTCAGTGGATGTTCAGGTTGGGTATGAGGAAAAAATTCTCCAAAAGAGTGGTTGGGCACTGGCAGAGGCTGTGCAGGGAGTGGTGGAGTCACGGTCCCTGGAGGTGTTCAAGGAATGTAGAGATGTGGTACTGAGGGACGTGCTCAGTGGACGACTGAAGCTACTGAAGCTTCACACTGAAAAATGAGTGTATAGCAATCACTGGAGACACCCCAAAGATGATCTGTGGAATGCACAAGAATTTAAACTGACTTGGAGACATAAAGCTGGTCCTGGGAGGGAAACCTCCACATGTGCTCCATTCCCCATCCTCTCCAGTTATATGAAACTCCTTGAAACGTGTACCTGTGTTTGTACAGAGTGAGGAGTGCAATAATTTGCAAATTCAAAATTTGATATGGAAAACATGTCCAGTGACCACATTCCAGTCAAGATTCATCTCTAAATCAGTCACATAAGACCTTGAGAAACACCTGGCACTTCTGTTAAATCACAGCAGTACCTAAAATGCAAGTTCACTCTTATTTAGCCAGACAGTGCAGGATTACTCAAAGCTATTATTTTACTGGAAGAGTGAACATGATGCCAATGACTTTGTTCACTCAATGGCTGGAAGTAACTGTCTTCTTTTAAAATGCATCAGAAAGTCAGCGCTTTAAATTTTCAAGGAAAAAAAAAAATTGTGTGAACTTCTTGATCTTGAAAAGAAAGAAAGTGAAAAATTCTGTATTTATGAGAGTTCTCTCTTTGCTTGGAAATTCACTGATCAGTGAAACCTCACTTTGTGATTACACTCCCAATCTGATCAGTTCTTTGCAGCATGAAAACCTCCCCCACACAGACCTCCTGTTTGACTTTCCCCCCCTCCATCCCACTGGGGCCAACTCAATGCCCTGCCTGTTGGAAGCGCCAAATCACAGAGAGGGGAGCAGGAGGTGACACACGATAAGACAAACCTCGTGGCATCTGAAGCTCTCTTGCTCCGTAATTTCACGGGTCCTCATCAGGAGGACAGCATGCTCACTGAAAGCACTTCCCTAATTCGTATTGAAGATAAAAGTTAATCCCTTGGCACAGCCGATCGACTCTTCGCAAGAGGGCTCCTGCTCCCACCACGGTTCTGTAGCCAGGAGCAACGGCTCACTCCTCCCTCAGCCCACGTTTCAATTCCTTGAAGCTAATCAATATCCTTATTAATGTTCCAAAATCAATTATCCTAATAAAGCCTGGAGGGAGCTGAAGGGTTGCTATTCAGCACTCACCTTTTATTATCCCGGCTGTTTATTTTCCCATTGATAGAACTGTCTAACTTTATGACAGATTACGGGTGAAACTGCAGTACTCAACACACTTGTCAGCCCTAGAGATATGTTGTGTTATTATTGCTATTTTGAGAGCCTTTTGCTTACATTCCCCAGTTGTGTGGATGCCTTAGAAAGAGTCCCTGACTTTGGTGTGCTGTAATGTGATACGGAATGCTGCAGCTCAGTACTGCACATCAAACAGATAATAATCTGTTATACCTATTCAATTATAATATTGCCCTAGGCCATGGCACTTTGTTTATGCAGTAGGCAGTGCTCTGTGATCTGCAGCAAGATGGCAAGACACATGCAGGAAAAATTGCCCGGTGGTAATTCACAGCAGGTCAGGTGGATGTGTGTTCAAAATTGTGGTCCCTGAAGCATCAGGGGAGAATTGCATGTCTTCCAATTACATCCCTCTCTTCCATAAGGAGATTGTGCCAAGGGGATGGGATAAAAAGGATCCTCCTTCCTAAGCCTGTCGATTGACCGCTTAAGAACAGACAGTGGGAGAAGAGACTCCACGTCAGGCTGTCTTCTAAGATCAGTCTGGCAAGGAGATGAAGTAGGAAGGAAATGAAAGTCTACAAAAGAAATCAGCCCTTCCTAAGTGCCGTCCTTGACCTCGCATACATTTCCCATCCTAGCCAGCACACTCCTGGTGAGTAGAACTGGGTTGGAAGTACTAGGAAGGTCTTTGGATGTGCAGCCTCTTCCCAGGCTGGAAGGAATCCCCTCCCTCCTCCATCTCTACACTGGCAGCTCTGAAGATCCAGAGAAAACTCATTTGGCTGCATTTGGATGAAGGCATCTGAAATCACAGAATCATGGAATGATTAAGGTTGAAAAAGGCCCCTAAGATCATACCACCACCCACAACCTTTCCTTCACACCTCCAGGGATGGTGACTCCACCGCCTCCCTGGGCAGCCTGTTCCAACACATTACCACTCTTTTGAAGAAGAAGAAATTTCTCCTAATATCCAACCTGAACCTTCCCTGGCACAACCTGAGGCCTTTTGACAGTACTGGAAATATTTGTATACCCAATATGATATGACCCAAAAAGATGGCAAGCTAATGGTGAGACTGACCTTTGAAGGAAAGACTGCCATACACAGATGCCTTCCTGCTTACCAGGGCCAGAAAACAACATGTACCACTTACTCCTCTTCAGTTAACCAGTATGAGATAAGATCATTCATGCCAATCTTCAAACTGATAATGAGACAGTCCCCATTTCAGGAAGATTATTGCTTTATTATGGAGTGAGCATTCGACAGATGTCTTAATTTTGCAGAATTCATTTCACATTATCAAGATTTCTGTCTATCTTATTTGATGTAACATTTGTTAGGAGTGATTTGTCTCTTTAACGCTTAAGACCAGTGCAGTCCAATCAAGCAAATTGTCTGTAATTTAAAGAGTTCCTAGGGGATTCATAATAGCAATAGGACCTTTTGGGTTTTCTTCTGAAAAAGGAAAAAAACCCGGAAAATACATCCTGTGCTAATGATTTCTCTCATCCTAGACTTCTTTTATCCCAGCCTTTCCTGCCAATATGCCCGTATAGCACAATTCCAGATAAATCAGAAATGCAATGAAAAGTGGCGTGAAAGCAGCGTCACAGAAAGAAAAAAACTTGATTGAAGTTGTGAGCTAGCAAGAGAAATGTGAGCCCATCCAAATCTGAATTAATTAAAGATTTTATTAGCATCTGATAGCACCCCTGGGAAAAGTACATTCATTTTAATCCTCTCTCTGTTTTAAAGGCAACATAGCAGGCAAAAGCATGTAAGGGTCATGCAAAAAAATTAGTTTTGGGAGTGACACAGCTATCCTCTAGCTGTACTAAATTATTGGTGATGATTTTAAACACGGTCAAGCCAGATGTGTATTTTCTGTAGTTGGGATCTGGTAAGCCTGTGCTGATTGGGAGCTCAGTCGAACAAGAAATCAATGTGTTCTAAAATGTTACCATTCTTTTTCCAGTTTTTGCAGTGGAATGGAGCTCTGAAAAACTCCCCAGCTAAGTGGCCCCACACCTAGGTCATGTTAGCAGCTCAGATCTCCTATCCCTTCATGTTTCATCACATTCAGACCACCAAAGCAGCCAAGAGGATGAGCTCTCTGCTCTACCCACCCCCTGACAAACTGCCCCAGTTCACAGGGTTGGGGTTCTGTAGAACCAACATCAATTCTGGAAGAGAGAGCCTGGGGGAGTGCTTGAGAATTTAAAAAGCTCCAACCCCAGACTGCAGCCTGTGTTGTGAGCTCCACCTGAGTGCAGTAGAAACAGAGGTGCTGCCAGATTTACACAGAGTTTGCCATTGAGCTGTGAAATCCTAGCCCTGCTCCCTGGACGTGCTTTGATGAGCAAAGCCAGGAGGATGGGAGCAGATAATTCCCCTTCCATCCACCTCTCTATTCCCTCCCTGGTCTGCTCAGAGCTTGGTCTTTGTAACGAGGCATTTTCTTCCCAGGCAGAGAAGAGATTGCCTCAGACACCAAAGACTATGTGCAAGGCACAGACTCTCACACATTAGCAAGTGCTCGCATTTGCTAGAGCAGTGATGCGTTAAGGATCATGGCTAAAGCAGTGTTAAGAGCACCAAGCTATTCATAATTTGTTTGTTCAAGTAAAGCCATTGGTTCTGTATTTCTGCACTCAGCTGAGTCATTATATGCCACATTCAGAGGTGGCTGGCAGATGTGTCACCTAGACATCAGCAATCAGGAGAAGCAAGAGACCTGAAGCATTAGGAGGCACTGCGTGAGGTATGAGCTGCTACAAGTCACAGAGTTGGGCTCAGTCATTTCCCCAACAAACTGTGGATGCCCCATCTCTGGAGAGACGGACAGCCTGATCTAGTGAGGGGCAACCCTGCCCATAACAGGGGGTTGGAACTGTATGATCTTTAAAGTCCTTTCCAACTTAAGTCATTCTATGATTCTTGGGAGGCCAACTGAGTTGGCAAAGCTTTGGGGAGAGATTTGGCAGTTGAGAGAACCAAAAATTGAGTGGATTCCATGTGGGTTGTAAATAGCTGCTGGAGATGCTCTTAGGGGCAATGGACTTACTGGAAAAGGCAGGCATGGAGCAGTAAGCAAGGAAGCTGCTCAATGCTGACCACGTTTCTGGAACTGGGATTTCAAACACGTTCTATAAAGAAATAAAATCACTTGTCAAAGAAACACCTGGCTCCATTGTCAAAATCTTCAAAGGAAAGAGATTCCAAGAGACAGATTATTGGCTAACTTCTCAGGCCAAACATAGCAATAATCTCACCCAGCCATGCCAAAAGTTGCTGTTACCCTTGGTGCACAGATTTAAAGCCTTGACAATAATGAATATAAAAATTTAGACGCTGACCTTCCTGCTTTAGACACAGCTGCAGAGAATCAGAGGACTATGTCCCCTCAGAAAGCCCTTTTTCAAACCATTTCCCTCAAGATCCCACTGTGTCTTGGAGCTTTGATTCCCTGACCCGGTTGCAGCCTGGACCAGTGGTTGGTGATCCTGCACATAGCAGGGGGGTTGAAACTAGATGATCACTGTGGTCCTTTGCAACCCAGGCTGTTCTATGATTCTATGATATGACCCGTCCTGGTGTGACCCATCCTGGCTTGGAGCAAGACTCCCAGCACCTCGTGAGTGGGATGCTGAAAACAGCTGTGGCAAAGAACTGCTGTACCCAGGAGATGTGAAACACATTTCCTGGTCTGGCTCTGGTGTACAGAGCTTGGGGCAGACACAAAAAGGAGGACAAGAAAGTATGATCTGTTTGAAATGAATAATTCTTGTGAAAAATCACTTCACTTCCTCTGGTCAGGAGAAAAGCCAGTCCAAATCCATCCTATCCATGGGTATCAGAGAACAAGAAACAGGACTGGGAATTACACTGGTGTGTTCCATTAGCTGATGGTCATAACTCAAAATAGAGATTTTTCCACCACCTTTGGTAAAGAGAAAGGAAAGGAAGGAGAATATCTGTAGAGATTAGTCCCCAGCCAAAAGTCCTCAGCTGAACCATGAATGCCACAGCCCAGGTCTTAAAACTGGTGTACTAAACCACATGATAAAATTTGCTTTTGTTCCAAAGGATCCAGTGAGATTCTGTAGGTGGGAGCGAGGAGTGGAAGAATAAGGAAGGGTCACAAAGTTAATTATTTTTATTACCATCTGCAAACTACAATTTTGGTTTAAAAACTGTGATCTGTTCAGCACCAGTACTGCTGAAATATCTTTTTCATTCTTGTTTTTATTATTACTGTTTTTTTCCACTTTCCGTCTTACATGACTCCTGATTGTTCCCCATTTTGCTAGCTTGGCTTGTTATTTTATTATCCTCCTCAAGAGACTTTTATGTAGGCTCTGTAGGAGGAGATGGAGACTTCATGGAGGAACACCCCCCCACACCAAACCCTTTCCCATTACTTCTTTTCTGCATTTCATGCGGTTATTTATTTTGATAATAAACACACACAGTACTGGGGGAAGAAAAAGAGAAAAAAAGAACAGAAAAGCTAGGTTTGGTTCAGGAAGCCTTAAAACAAACACCAAGACAGGACTCTTATTGTGTTAACATGCAAGCAGTCAGGATGCAAACTGAACGGTTTGGGTTTTGCTGGACATTGTCATCACTTTACATTCCACAAGTTTATGGACCACTTATAGAAGCAGCCTGGCAAATGACAGAGCCACGCAGGGCATATCTGAACAGACATGGGTAGATGTTCTCCACCATGGGTATTTCTTTTTGTTCTGAAATGGCTGGGTACCTCTAGCAGTATTTCTCCTCAAAATCCCAGATGGCCACAGTCACCAGCTCCGAAATTGATGTCTGGGGACATTTTACAGCTTAAAAGCTGAGACACAAACAGTTTATTTGTCTAATTTGAGGTAAAGTAAGAAACCTGCGGCAAGACCGGGGAGCACCCTCAGATCCCAGCCCCAGACAGATGGCCAATCCAGCAGCACCACTGTTCTTTCACTCTGAGCTTTCAACAACGGAGAAGCATAAAATGAATTTACTTCTGCATATGAGCAGATGCTGGAGGGGAGATTTGTTTTCCTCTTCTTTTTGCAGTATCTGCCTAGCTCTGCTGGAGGCTGAGTAAATGAGATAAAATGCTGAACCAAAGCTGCAACACCCACTGATGCAAATTTTTCTTGGCCAGTGGTCATGGCCACCTTCATTTTCTGCAGAGAAGGGAGTACCTGGTGCTCAGATACTAGAAAACCATGTATTTGCTTCATAGCCTGATAATTCCCTACAGCTCAGCCTGCACATAACAAGGGAACAGCCAACCAACTACTAATTTTCTACACTTTCAACAGACATGGCCTCTCAGGAGAGGATAGGACATAGTCCCATTTCCATTCCAACTTCAGTGTGTGTGGCTTACAGCTGTTCTGAAAAGCGAGTCTTCCTTACAGAAGATGCAAAAAGGTCATCCCTATGGAATTATGTAAGTCACTCACTTTTGACATTGTCACTTTTGTATTAAAGTGCAGGACAGATCTCATTGACAGACAAATTAGCCCAGTCAACTTTTGAACGATCTCCGGCCCGTGAAGGCAACCCTAAGGGTGCCAGGCCATACAAATCAACTGCATACAAGGAACCCAGATGTTGATACATCTGGCATCAATAAAGCATTTCTAACATAGAGTCCAAAAGTGATCCGTGCATAAAACTCACTGATGTTGAGAAATCATGTAAATTGAGGGCTGTGCTGTTTATGTAAGCTTGATATTGAAATCTCCCTAAGCTCTCTCTCCTGTACAAACAGCCCAGCCCATCAGGACTGAAGAGGCTGCAAATGTGACACGTGACACGTGCACACGTGACAATACACAAATTTCCTTCTAGCAGAGATAATGCTGTGGGATTACAACCACATGGCCAGTAAAGCCATGCAAAGGAAGATGATGGTAAAATCAGTATTGTAAAATAAAGGTAGACCTAACCTGGACAGGAAAGCAGAAGCAGGGTGCTAACATAAATGTATGTGAGTCTCCAGTACACACAAAAGAATAAAGGGTTTGAGTTTTCTCAGAAAATGAGACTCGAACATTTTCTGGGCACTGAAGGCAGTACAAGAGGGAGAGGACTAGAAGCACATTCTTCCCCAGTCAAACTCCAGTACTGCTGTCATTCAGCTCCAGGGGATGCTTGAGTCCCACGACCCTGCTCAAATATTTCAGTGTCGCTGCATAGCTGAGAAGCCAAGGACCTCACTGAGAAATGCCCAGCACAAATCAGCTTGACTAGGCTGAATTAAGTTGTAGACCCATGGAGTGGAGTAAGGGAAACTAAGACAGGAGCCAAATTCCTTGGGTAGGAAGCTTAGGAAGTCAGGGATATGCCAATTCAGGTTGGGTATTAGGAAAAAATTTATCTCAGAAAGAGTGGTGTGGCACTGGAACAGACTGTCCCAGGAGGTGGTGGAATCATCGTCTCTGGAGGTGTTCAAGTAGATGTGGCACTAGGGACATGGTCTGTAGCAGCCACAGGCAAGGGCTGATGGTTGGACTAAATGATCTCTGTGGTCTTTCCAACCTTAATGATTCTACGAGTCTATGATTCAATCCAAAGGGCAAACTGAAAGCACAGCCTAAAGGCAGAGCATTAAGAGAGATAGGAGAGCACAGGAAATCAATGTGAGAGGTGATGGCAGTAGCAAAGTTAAGAGAGGAAAGGATCAGATCTTGAGCACACTGGAGAAGACAGAGATTGGATTCTGGATTACAGGGAAATTACAGTGCTAGAGGCAAAACAGTTTTAGGCACATGAGTCTAAAGCAACATTGTGGCTAACAGATGTTTTAGGCAGTAGAAGTGCTGAGATGGATGTCTTCTCTGAGCTGGTGCAGTTGTGTGCTTGCTTGCTCCTATTTGTCCCACACCCACCTGGGACTGATGAGGCTGTGTTGTACCGTAAGGCTGGATCTGGCCCTACAACATTTACTTGTTAAGTACAGGGAAGGGATTTTGAGAATTGATTAGCTAATATTTGCACAGAGCTTTAAACATGCTGAGGGTTTGGTTTAACTAGGCTTTTCAGTGCTGTATGATGTTCTGCAGGTAAAAACAGGGGAGGGGAGGGGAGGAGAGGACAGAAGAGGGGAGGGGAAGGGAGGAAAATAGGTAAACAAGATCTTAGCTCACTCAGTCACAGAGCTGGACCTGTTCTCCTACTAGCTTTGTAGGGAAAGTCTATGAGCTTGAAATGCCTCTTCAGGATTTCATTCTTCGGTTCACAACAGCCAAAGCTTTCTGCAGGTTGCAGGGCCCAGGGCAGCTGCTGCTGATGTATTGAGGAAGACTTGTAGAAAGAGCTCTAAGAAAGCCTCAGAAACTCCATTTGCTTGCTAGTACTTGAGTAAGTGGGTCGGTTTTGATGATAAACAGTGATATCTCTGAAAATCACAATAAAAGAGGCAATACATGGTCTTCTAGGTGCACCTCATGCCCTCAGGGCAATCTGTGGTTCTGTCAGCCCTCAGCCTGACTTTTAAAGCTTCATGCCCAGTCTTACTCTGTAGCTAAGGCAGATATCTGACCCAGGGGCCCTGCTGTCTGCTTCCATTCTGACAAACCCTCCTGGAAGAACCTGAACTTCAAAGTTTAGTGAGAGCCAAATTAATTCCCCAGTGCTTCCAAAAGGGAATGGAGTAGTTAAGAGGAGAGCCGTCAGCGCTGTCACTGGTGGGCACGGAGCGTATCTCACAGGGGACCCCTTAGCAGGGAAAGAGAGAGGGAAATGCAGGCCTTTGTGTCTCCAGGAAGATGAGCTGAGTACCCACTTCACCTGCTTGTCATCAGAGGGAAGAAGGCTAAGGGAGAGAGAAACAAAGCTGGTAATTAGCTTCCTCGGGTATCCCAAGATGATTGCAGTTCAAAGTGTTTGGTCGAGACCTTGCTACGTGCTTTCTCGCTGCACTAGACAGCGTGAGAGAGGACGAATGACTGAGAAAGAAAGCAAACCAGAGAGTTCGTCTCATTGTTAATTAAGTGTCTGGTGCTTAGAGGAGCAATTTCTCCAGCTGCCTCTGGAAGGAAGAGGAACTTGTGAGCATTAGGAGACAATCCTGTAGGTAGCATCTTAATAAAGCCCACACACTGCACCAAGAAAAAAAAAAAGGCAAGAGATAGAAAAGGCAGAAAAGAAGAAATTAAGCATAATATCTCACTTGTAAGACTAGAGACTGGCCAAGAAACACCCATACAACCAGTTGGGCTGGGGCTCAATTTCCACAGGAGATAGCTGAGAGGGCAGATGTCTGGCTGGATGATGAAGCTGGGTTCTAGAAATCAGGGAAAAGCTGTTCCACCTTCTACCCCCTCCCCCCCCCCCAAAAATATATCTGACTGTTCTCCTGGCTTTGCTTTGAGGGCAGGTATTCACCCAGCAGTGTGAGGGGTTAACCACTTGTTGCTGTATGGTGGCAACACCACCCCATACCCACTGCTGTCAGGAGAGTGTGGCAGGAGGGGACTTCCCAGCATCTCTGCTCTTGCTGGGAACCAGTGTCATTCCTAAAGTAAAGCCCTGTGTCATCATGGGCTGTTTGAATGCTCAGTGCCGAATGGCATCAGTTCTTTGAGACTGTGTTGGTGAGAGGCTGAGGAATGGTCAGTGCCCTGCCCAGGGCATGTCCTGGCCAGTACAGCTTCTCCACCGACACTGGAAACAATCACTTAGTTTTTGGAAGCAGGCCCTTGATGGCACTGATGTACTGGACTGAGCACCAGTGCAAAACAGTAGAAATTAAGGACCTCATTATCTTTACGAGCTAGTGCCATCAGCACGTGTTGTCATTCATAGTGGAAAGGGGGGTGGTTCCCTGAACCTCTCCATCCTGAGTGATTACATGCTACAGCAGGTCTTGGCAGGATTAACAGTACCAATACACATTTGGAGATATTGTCATGTTGTTCCTCCCAGACCTGACCCAAGCAGGGAAATCTGAGCACTGAGCCAGTTGTGAATTTTCCCCCTCACAATCCACCAGAGAGCAGGAGCTGATGTCAAGTAAGCAGAGAGAGGATGTCTGTAAATTAAAGGAACGCTGAGAAATGTTTTAATACAGAATAACAGAAATTGCCTTCTCCTTCATAAAGCATCCTAGGATGTGTAACTCATGATGTGCGATAGAGACAGGTACAAATGCCTCTGCGCACTCTAGTTTATAAGTGGCTTTGTAACAGGTGTTATCATTTTGTCTGCTCGGTATTTTAACATCATTCATTTGTGCCGTTGCAACGTGGCACAACAACACATCTTAGAATAATTTACTGGGAGAAGCAATTGTTATGAATCACATCATATTGTCATTATGAATAAAGTACATCTACACACCGTGCCTTCAAGGGAAGTGTGGAAGAGACGTGCTCTCCATTCAGCTACTTCTGGACTCGCATCTGCTTTTCTCCTTTCATTTCTGTTGTTCTCTGTCTGCCCCTGTAGAAATAACTGCATCCCAAGGCTCAAAAGGTTTTTTTGCCTCTCTTTTATTTTTTCGTTTCTTTGTTTACCAGTTGTGAAAGCTGGTTGGCCGTGACTTGTGGGCTTTCTGGAACAGAGAATACAGATAGCTAGTGCTCATAGATGGATGTTTTTGTGATAGCCTTCAACAGAATCACAGAAATGTTGAGGTCAGATAGGACATCTGGAGGGTTCCCAGTCCCACCCCAAGTCTCCATACAACCTCCAGACTGCTACATCCTCAACTCCCAAACCCTGGCCGTCCCCTTTGCACACACCCTGGTTTCTCAGCACTTGGACTTTAGTTGGAGAGCAAACATTTTGTCCCAGTTCCATTTCTGAAATACACATCCCCCACACTTTCACTTCTCCGTGTCACAACTGGGGAAAAAGAAAACAAAACAAAGCAAACAACAACAACAAAAAGAAAACCAACAATGAACAGAAAGCAAATGACAATTTTTAAAAGACAATTTTCAAAACCTCAGAAGCAGACACAAAGAGAAATTGCTATTTTCTCCTCCACTTTCACTTTCTTAAGTCATTGTTCTGAGAGACCCTCTTGATATTTTTTATTTCTCTCCCCCTTTCCTATTTCATTTTCAGCCCAGCCTCTCTGGCTGACAATTCTGCCTGGCTGATATCCAACCAGCTTGTCCAGTCTCTCTTTGTACAAGCATATAACACAAAAGAATACAAAGAAGACTGGAAATGCAATTACAGAACTGTCTCTTCCGCCCAGATGCAGTTTTTTAGACAGCAACCACCCTTTCAGCACAGTTGGAAGGAAAAAAAATGCAACTAGAGCCCTTCTGAGCAATGTCATTACTTATTCTGGATGAACTGTCCTGTAGGAAACTTTAATTAGACCGCATGTATGATAAACCAACAGAAGAGGCTGAAGCAAAGAAATTAAACAAATGAGAAGGGTAATGGTGCAATTACTCATAATCCTTAAAGCTGTAGTGGTTGGAGGTGAGCCCAATTTATTTGGAGTTCAGAAGAAATTGGGACATGTGCACTGACAGCGAATACAGTGCGTATACGCATACATGCACTCACAAAAATTGTCAGAAGTCTGCTTTTACGTGGTTATTTGGGCATTTCAACTAGAAGAAATTACTGGAAAATAAATCTTCACAAGCCAAGTCTCATTTTGAAAGCAAAATTTTAGTGTGTTCAGGTAGTACAAGGAATGCTTTACATTTGTGTGGAAGTAAATCTTCCTTTTCAGAACTCCTGTAAGATATACAGGATCTGTGCATGTCTGTATGCATACTGATACATATAAAGGCCTGTGTGTATCTGTACAATTGAATGTTTTATAAAAAAACTGTCAGCTAAATAGCTTAACTGCAGAAAAGAAAGCAAAAAAAATTTGTCATAAGATCAGCAGTGTCTGAAAGTTCAGTATCAGCAATTAAAAGAAATAGGCAACCCACCAACTGCTGAGCAGCAATCTATAACCCATGATGCAACATTCTGCTGATGTCTTGTGCATCCTTCTCCAATACTCATAACATAAAAAATATCATTTCAGACATCAGGTGAATATCATTCAGGTGTTCACATTTTAAATAGTAACATTTACAAGCAGAAATATAGAAAATAGAAAAAAAAAAAAAAGCAAAATGGGAAGGAGGGGGTTATGAGATGGGCTGGGACACATTGGAATTATTTATTTATAGAGAGAGGTCTGCAGAACATGATTTCTATTATGTACAGCATTTCCTGTGTTCCCTTGGAGAAAAATAGGTCTGTACATTTTGCTCTTGTACTACAAACATGGGCAAGTGGAGGGCCAAAATGTATTCTCAGATATTCCCCTGCCTTCAGTGGGAGCAGGACCTGGTGAGCGCTGCAAATGAAAGTGTTTGGATGACAGTGGCTCTCACAAGGATCGTGCATGTGCTTCTGCCCTGCCATAGGCCAACAAATCCAGCAGAAGACGAGCTCAGCCTCATGGTGCACTGCAGTCTTTGGGGATATGTTATGGTGAGATTGTCCACAAAGGCAATTGCAAGTACAAAATCATAGAATCATAGAATCATTTAAATTGGATGGAACACTTTCTGTCCATCTGATCCCTGCAATAGAACAGAGCCCATCCAGCCTGACCTTGGCTGTCTCCAAGGATTCTACACCCACCACCTCTCTTGGCAACTTGTGTCAGTGCCTCCCCAACATCTCACAGATTAGCTCCTTCTCAAAGTGGAATTTTTTTTTCCTCTCTTGGATATTTATGGATGTTTTTCCAGTGCTTTCTCAGCATGAATTCTTCATTACAGTGGTAACATGACTGGCTTTATCCTTGCCATCAACATGTACCGAGGTGCTGATGCACCACAGGCACGGTTCCAACTCAGACGATTGCCATATATTATCAGCCATCTTTCTGGTTAGCTATCTTTTTGTATGTCACTGGAATTTAAGCCACTGGTTGGAAACAATGAATTTTTCAGACCAGTGCCAAAGATTTTTGTTAAGGCGCTCAGATTTATAGAGAAAGAAGAGCCTAGAGACATGTGACAAACTCCCTTCCTGTGCATCGTTGAGGTGACACTTTTGCGTTAGCTATAAATCACCTCTATTTTTGATTGCAGGGAATGACTGGTAAAAAGTTTAGCTATTGTTTCTTTCCTATGTGGCTCCTGAACATTAAATTGTCCATTGGTGGTGTGTCAAAAGCATATTCTGGATTTCAAACGTCAAGTGCTCCCAAAGAAATGAGGTGTCAGCACCTTGGATACTGACTTTTGTCATACACACTGCCATATGTAATGTGCTAATACAAAGATGACAACCCCTTAATACTGCATACTTAGCCCTTCCTGTGAGTATCTCTGAACCATATCCTTCTGGGGTCTCGTTTTCACTTATACAGCCAGGATTATTCTCTCTCTGTACACTGAAGATGAAGTCCTCCTCAATTCCTGGTGCTTCAGAAGAGCTTTGGGCATCTACAGGATTTCTTTGAAGACACCAGGATATTTACTAAACCGTATTGAGTGACATGGTGTATAGAATTGCTAGCTCATGGCTTGAATCAATGATTGAGCACCTGGTAAAGGGATACAGCTGGCCTGGGAGCACCTGTGCAACCTGAAGGGGGTGGAACCAGGCTCCCTAAGCCTCATGTAAGGGCTGGCTGAAACAAGGGCAGGTTTTCTACCTGGAGATCCTGCTTTCTGGAGGTTTTGGCAAGCCCTGATCATTGGGACAGGTAAGCAAATCTTTTTTTTTTTTTTTTTTTTTTTTTTTTTTTTTTTTTTTTTTTTTTTTTTTTTTTTTTTTTTACTACTTAGAACTGGTTATTGCCGTTGCCTTTTCCTACTCGTGGTGTAGTGTGTGTGGTGGTGATAGGCTAATGGTTGGACTTGATTATCACAGTTGTCTTTTCTAGCCTTAATGATTCTATGATCTTAGCAGCCTAACACATCTCTGTGTGCTGTACAGGACAACACTGTCTTTGATTAACTAGGAGACAGCTATGGAGTCAGTGGCCTGTGGGGGAGGAAGGCTTTGGGATGCTTCAAGCATTCTGCACTCCTTACTCAGCACAGCATCTAAGCCTGTGCTTAAGGATAAACATGTGCTCCAAGCTTAATTACCTTACCCAAGATTTAATCCTATCAATTTAAGCATGTGCTTATGTAGTCTGTTGAATGCAGTCTTTGAACTCACAGGCCCATTTCAATGGTGGAAAGGCAAAAATCACCAGTGCCTTAGTAGGAGAAAGAGAGCTTCTGGCCTTCATGCAAATATCCTGATTCAAATAGAGAAAGGGAATTCAGAGAGAAGCTCAGAAAGGATCTGCTCTGTCAGCAGCATCGGCTCAAGCTGACATATTTTTCAGAGTTCCACATGGATGTGGTGTGTTAACATACAGCTAACATAGTGACAAATTCATTGTGTATATATAGAGTGCCCCTTACTACTACACATTGATTTATGTCTAACAAACATAATGTGCACTGATAAAAGGTGGCAGAACCTGAAAGGAGCCTGGCTTATCAACTGCAAACGTCTGGAGGAATCAGAAGCTGAATCAAAGAATTAAAATATTTACATTTTTAAATGGGCCTGTTACATGCATTAAATCATAGGCTGCATCAATCCCATTACTGTTGCTCTGTTGCTCATTCCATGTCTCATTCCCAGACATCTTTAGCTGGGAAAAAGAAGGAAAGTAGGAAGGTTGGTGCACTGTGTGCACTCAGGGGTGGCCATAGCTGAAGCTCAGTGTGTTTTTCTCGCTTTGCAGAAGTACAGCATTAATGAATGTGGAGATGCTCTCTGCAGGATGAACCACCTGAATCCCAGCAATCCTCACCTTTACAGCACTGCTGAGTCAATACAAGCAGTCTGCGTGCCAGCATCCCTCAATGCACAGTGGTCACAGGCACACCAGAACAGTACTGCAGTGCAGTGATACAGTGCTCCCTGTTAATCCACCTAGCAAGCACCTGAAAAGACCTAACTATGTGTACTGCACAGACACCCTGCTGAGACAGTGGGAATAGGCACAGACCTGTAATTACCAAGTAAAGACAATGAAATCACACATACTCCCACCACCTGTGGTTCTAAATGAGGAAAAGTGTTAGTTACACTGTTGTATTTCTATGGAGTCTCAGGAGAAAAAACAGAGGGCGTAATGAGTACTAGACTTGTGATAAGCTTATAAGAGGCGGAATTAAAGTGCATTCACAATTTACCCCAATCCACTGCTCTGCAAGGAGGGGCTCAGAGGGAAGCACAATTAAATTTTTGCACCTTCCCTTTAATTTAGGAAAATGAAGAGCATGCCTGAAAGAACAATTCTGTGTTGTTTCAGAGACCTCAGCCCTTTGCTACCTCCAAATGGAAAGGTACCACATGATGAGAGCAAAGCCACATGGTGTTTGGAATGGGAACTTTTGCCAAGATGTTGGAGGGGGACCCGAGTCTGGGTGCTTGGGCTGAGTTCTGGTTGTTGCTTCACTTAAGTGTAAAGACAGAACTCACAGGATGGATAGCACAGTTGCTGTTTGAAGGAGATCTACGGAGGGTGTAACTTTATTCTTACATAGACTTAGGAAATCTTAAGAATATGAAAATGTAATGTTAAAATGTTCCCAGAAGTAAGTTCCTTTGTGAAAAGTTTTCCTAATTGGATAGCTGTTTCTTTCCCCAGGTTTTTTAATACTCTGTTTTCAATACTTCCATGAGAGTATTCATTCTGAATGCTTTCAGCTTTATGTGTTTGATTGCTATTACTTTGGTATTATGTGGTTGGCAGGTGAAAGTGTTTGGCCAGCTCTTTTAGGGGTAGGTTTTTTCTCATGAGGATGTGGTCATGGTATTTCCTTTGGGTGTCTAGAATTTGCATTCTGGACATGTGGTAGCAACTTCCAGACTTCATAGTAGGGAATTGGGTGAGGCACAGTAATTTAAAAGCTATCAAATATCAGCTCGGTTTTGGCCCCTTATTAGAAGCAAGACACTGAAGCCCTGAAATGTGCCTGAAGAAGGCCAATGAAGCTGTTGATGGGTCTGGAGCATGAGTTTTATGGGGAGTAGTGGAGGGAACTGGGATGGTTTGATCTGGAGAGGAGGAGGCTGAGGGGAGACATCATTGCTCTCTACAACTGCCTGAAGGGAGGCTGTGGTGAGGTGGGGGTTCAGGCTCTGCTGCTGGCTAATGGAGACAGGATGAGATACGATGGCCTCAGGCTGTGTCAGCAGAGGTAGTTGAAGTTGGGTAGGAAACATTTCTTCTCAGAAAGGGTGGTGAGGCACTGGCACAGGCTGCCCAGGGAGTGGTGGAGTCATCGTTCCTGGAGGTGTTCAAGAACTGTGGAAATATAGCACTGAGGGATGTGGTCAGTGAGTGTGGTCTTAGAGGTCTTTTCCAACCTTAATGATTCCGTGAAACATGAATGTTTTATGGGGCAAAATCAGATTATCTTATTCATTTCATCAAGTAAGGCTTTTTCTCTAAAGCATCTTCCTGGGTCAATGGGCAATTATTATAACTTCAAGATGAAACATGTTGAAGAAGCCTCTTTAGAAGTGTTTTCTTAGATTTCTAAACCAAAACTTCTGTGGATTCAATACTGAGCTTCTGACACTTCTGACACCGAAAATTGTGCTTTCACCTTAGAATTAGTAGTAGTTAATCTGTTCTGGACAGACAGGCCTATTGGAAAACATTCACTTTAAAGAAGGAAAAAGATACCTTGAAAGACATTTTCTTTATTCACAGAAAACAATGTCATGGAGAAAATGATGAGGGAGTATGTGTGTAATCATGTATTTATTTATCTGAATCCCACACTGCAAATTTTGTAGGTACAGAAGATGATGAGAAAGATAAGGCACTGAAGTGATTGTTTAAACTGAAATTGAGTCTCACCCACTGCAGAGTTTGAATTAAACAAAAATAACCCAAAGCAGCAATGTAATAACCTTAAGTGAGCCACTTTTTCTAAGCAGCTTATACATAATGGAATTCTCTCAGCTTTTTACCAACGTTCCACATACGTTCAGATAATCATCAGACTGACGGGCTTTCCTCACAGATGGCTGGAAATAACTACTGATCTCAAAATGCAAGGATGTCGTCTTTCTTTTCACCATACATTCAACTTCTATATGTTGTTCTTCATCAAAGGATCTAAGTGCTTTCACTAGACTGAAGCATTCTGGTTTTATAGATATATAAATATTTTTTATAGCCGCTATAGGGATTTCTATGCTACAATAGACTAATGGTTCACCCAAGCAAGTGTTCTGGCTATAATAGTGATCAGTGCTGGATGTTTCAGTGTGAAGAAGGGCTCAGGTGTCTCTCTGAACAAGGTAACCTATAAATCATTTAGCATTACCACTGCTGACTCATTATTTTCTTCTGGTGAGTGCCACTGGAGAGACAGCATGCCAATAAAATAATTATTCTTAATTGTTAGCTACCATTTCCAGTTTGAAAGATGTATGATAAAAACAAACAGCAGCAGAGAAGGAAAAAAGATAAGGAAAAAGGTGTTAATAAGGAAAGGCAGAAGTATAAATCCTGTCACAGACGGATCTAAAACAGGGCTCCAGGCAAATATGGTCAGTGTAGATACCAAGGGCCTTTAGAGTTGAATTTAGTAACTGGAACCTTAGATGTTACCATGTTAGCTTATGTATGCAATTATAGCAGTACTATCTTGATATAGCCCTGCCTTGACAGCTGGGACTGCTCTTTCTTTTTAGACAGTCTGTTTATCTGAAAGGCAAATGGAGCACTTGAGTTTGGATGGCTGCACGTGGGTTGTTGCTGAGAAGAGCCTTAGACCATTTGGTTTTGCAGAGTAAGAGAGTCATGCCTGTCTCAGCTTCATTGCTGAGTGCTTCCCAAGCCCTCCCAAGTTCTGCTCCTTCAAGTGAGCTTGCCTCATCCCCAGCTTTGAATCCCACACGTTCCTCAAACAGTGAGATGCAATGTGGTGCCCAATGGCAGAGGGCCAATGTGACACGGCTGATGACATCCTTTTCTATCAAAGGGGGAAGTGTGGAGACTTGAGAAATGTCAGTTCCTCTGATGAATGTCAATCCTAAGTGCTTGGTGGGTATTTAATGTCTTTGATATGTGTGGGGTGTAGGTCATGGTTTTGCTGCTGGAAGCCTTAGTGCAGGAGGAGCATTATTACTCCATCTGTAGTTGATTAGGTCTGTACCTGCTTAGAGCAATTTCATATTGCTTTCAGTGGAGAACCCCAAAATGCTGTGCAGTAGTTGGAAATTTTTTTAGGAAAAGGAGTTCTGTGTTTTCACACAGAACTGTCTCTCTTGTAAGGAGATGGAAATGAGAGAGAAGGCACCTGACAAGTATCCACTCAAAATAACTTTATACCAACAAAGCACATCTACAAGGTACCTAGATTCAGTGGAGATCAATAGAAGATGATGTTACTGTGATGTCTGTGTATGCTTTTTCCCATTTTACTTGTCCAAGACAGGAAAAACACATTCCTGTTAGACACATTCAAGGAGGCAGAGGCATTCAGCAGACCTCATTGGGTCTCTTAATAAAATTCCAAAGGAGTTGGAAAGATGGACAGAATAAGAATGAAGAAATGTTAGAGGAGGACTAGGTTACGCCCTTGAGAGAAATAAAGTAGTCCTGCTGATTCCAGTTCAGAAAAACACCATGGCAGGCTGCAGTGCTGTGCCCAACCATGATGGGCCAGGGAGTATCTTCTCAACTTCTGGTGTCTGTGAAATTCTGGCAGAAATCCACCAGAGCCACACAGCATGTGTGCAGCTGGGGGTGCAGGATATGTCCCAGGCTGCACTGTGACTTGCAGCTCTCATAAGGGTTAATGAGGGGAGGATTAGGATTCGGGGTTCAGCACTGCAGCTGGGGCTGAGCTCGGTTGTACGTGTATCTCAGCATGCTGCCTGGTTCAGTAACTGCCAGTCAATCTCTTGCTTTGCTCTAAATACAGTAGATATGGTATAACTTCAGTCTTTTAGAAAAATGGGTGAGAGGGAAAAGGAAGAGATTAACTCAGAGCTATCTGTGCATTTGCCATGGCTCTCGCATGCTCACTTAGTTAAATAGATTTTCCTGGTGTGGAAATGCAGTGGGTGATTTATTTCTTTTTCATAACAAAAGATTTGGGATGGAAGAAGGGCTATTTTCTTCTATACAAGCTATTACATCCTAATGGTGGAAGCGAAGATCTCCACTCAGTGTCCTGGGGACAGCTTTGACTTGCTTTGATGTCCACTTTGCAGGGAGCTCCTGTCAGTACCAGTGCTTGTGCAGCTCCTCGCTTCAGGATTTGGGTGCTGCTGTACCATCGGTGCTCTTTAGCCTCAGAGTTCTCAGAAAATGGAGGATAGGTGGATTAGGCCACCTCTCCTGGCTTTAGGGTAAGGAGGATGAAGAGGGATGAGCACCATTCCAGCCTGCCAGCTTCTGGAGTGTCTCAGGTTGTCCCTCCCCCCCCCCTCCCCTTAGGTGCCCTCCCTCAGCCTTCCTCTTCTGTTAGTAATCTGAGCAGCAAGATTAAAGGGTGATTGGGACCAGAGAGCTCTGTTAGCTCTGGCTACAGTATTTCCTCAGAGCACACAGGTAGTGAAGTTTGATAAGGGAGGTCTGAGCTGCTGTCTGATCAGGCTGCATTTTCCATGTTAGGCAGTTAGACTCCTATCTGTAGGAATTGTTGTCTGCAAGAAGATGCTCTACTCCCTGTTATGTAGTGTGCACAGAATGTAGTTACGCTTTCAGTTGGCTGTTAGTCCAGTGCACTCTTCAGTAATTCTTTATTTATAGTATCTGAGATTTGAAACTTTTCCAATAAGGATTCTGATAATTATAGCCATCTCATTCAGTATTAACAGTCCAGTGATTGTATCCTAATTCAGGATCAATGGGAAGTTAAAAGAATATATTTATTAAACTCAATAGGGATAAGTTACTAGTTAATGATGTGAAAATTATGTCACCAATAACTGTGTAATTACATTCTTATTAATGCATTCAAACATCTTGCCATTTAATTGGCATTTAACAAGCTCATTATAGCAAGATAATTAGATAGCCATTAATTGGTAAAACACTGATTGACATGTAGTATGTTAATAGATGTCTAGTGTGGCATAGCTGTCTTGCTATATGGCAATTTAATGCTTTCATGCTCCTATCAATTAGATTATTTAAAATACACAAATGTAATGTATTAAGAAGAGATTGTATATTTATTGGCAAAGTCGTCATGACTGTACTGGAGTCAATCTATTATTTGCATATGTGTTTATCTCACATTTCAGTACAACCTCTGCTGGCACTGGTAGGAATTATGATAAAGTTATTAAATTCCTGGGGCCTCCTTGAGTCACTGCATGGTGTTACACAGGGGTGACCAAGATGTGGTTTGTGGCCAGTGTGGTTTGTGTCCAGCATATGTTCCTTGAACCACTTGTGTGGTTCCCTGACTGAAAGAAAGTCCCTGCTGGCTAATTCTGAACATTGCTAGAAATAAACCTGTACAAATCAATGAGGATGGCATCATCAACATGCCCAAGGTTGCCCAACCTACAGGTGGGTGCTGGTATCCCCAGGGAACTGTTGTCACATCCCACCTGTGGGCTGCTGCCAGAGCATGGCTCTGTCTGATGTTGGCCATACAAAGATTTGGGAGGTAGATTGTAGGATAAAGTTGATGCTTCTCTTCTAAAGAACTGAAGTGACTGAGAACTTGATGATATGTGAAAGGACAAATCTTAACACTCTCATTCTGAAATCCTAACTATATTTTGTTAGGAAGGAGGCTTGAAGAATGATCTGGGGCAGTAATCCTGTCAATGGCTGCTAAGCAGTGTACAAACACTGACTAACCCATTACCCTAGTCATCCTTCCATATGTTAGTACTGTGGCAGTTCAGTTTTTTGTGACACTCAGAGGATGATCTGGAATTATGTGCAGTCCACTTTGTTGGAGCTTGTTCATATATGTGTAATGTGTACTTTTTCCCTAAGACAATTATCAAATGCACTGAAACAGGATGGATATTTTAAGGATGTAATATGGTTATTATGTGCATTACAGTAACAGCTAAAAGTCCAGCAAAAATACAGTTTCTCTTTGAGTTTGGAACTGTATAAACAGAGTGAGAGATCTTCTTGAGAGGACATTGCAATCAAAATGGACTGGACAGCCAAAGGCTAGTGATGGAAAGTTAATGTCAGGAGAGAAGGCAGAAAGTAATACTGCGATCTATGCTAGCACAGAGACAAAGAACTTAATGTCCTCTGCAGCTCTGAGGTCTGGAGATACTCAGATTCTGGAGTGAGGAACTTCCTGGGCTGACTTCTCTGTTCCTGGGGTAAGAGATGAGTTCATTGTGCAGAACAGGAGATCTCGATTAACCATAGAGTTGTACCAGAAATAATGAATTAACTTACAGCACATTTCCCCAGCTACCGTGGGATTGTTCTCAGAGGTGTATTAAGTGGAAATGATAATGTGAGCCTGATTGTGATGATGACGTGAATATTGTTAATGCTGATATCCCCAAATTAGCTCAGAGGGGGAAGTTTCAGTTCAAATTTTGCAAATGGTATGTGACTACTACAACCTTTAGGAGAATTCTTTTAATTCTTTTTCCATTATTTTTAATTTTGTAGTCTAGGAAAATAACAGGAATGACTGGTTCACTAAAAATAGCCGTTATGTGACCGTGGAAATATGAGTTTTCCTTGAGAAGACAGTCAGCACTGCAGGGTACACAATGCTGTGCTATATTTTGCTCAGCTGTGGCATCATTCATGTGAATGTAGGTAGTTCAAAAAGGCTCAGAAAACTTGAGGGGTTTTTATTAGGGGAAAGTTTTAGCAGGGCGTTGGGAGAATGTTTAGTTTCTTTCAGCCATTACAAGTAAGAAAAGAGATTTAAAGCATTGGGAACCAAGGACGACAGATTGCTCTGAAAAACATGGCATGGCTGAGCTGCAACACAGCTGAGGCAAGTGGCATGAAGCAGTGGGGTTATAAGAGCAGCTGCAGCACACAGGGATGGGATGTTTCTGGGTAGTTGAAGATTTATGTTTTTTTGGGAGATCTTTGGGGTTATGAGTGGGATGGATGGTGACTGTGGGTCAGACCGGAGATCTACGCATAGACTGTGAATGGCAGTGCAGAGGCAGTGAGCTGATCTGGGGATGAATGTCCTGTGGGACTGTCTCCAGCAGCTGTAAATCTGTGTCATCACCAATGTCACATCAGAGAGAGTTTATCAAAAAATAGACGTGTCTATAGCAAAAAAAGGCATCTCTATAAGTACAGGTCAAGTAGACTCACAGGGGCAGATTTCCTATGGTCCAGGTAAATTAGGGAAGTGTCCGTGAATGCAGTGGAACACACAGTGATGAACAGAACAGATTGCTTACCTCCAGGCACAGTAATTTGTGTGTTTATTCCATCACTCCTTTTTATTTTGAATTAGCAACCAAGAGCAGGTAGGCATCTCTAGAATTCATTTGTTTATAAGCCCTGATGCCCATCTGGGATCAGGACAGAAATCAGATTAAGCTCGTTTGTGTGTTAAATGTTTGAGGAAAAAAATTACTTGTTCTAATAAGGGGCAAGGACTGCAATGGGTTCTCCAAAGCAGACAGCCCTCATGCATGTGGGACCTGAATGTGTTGAGATCCCACCATACCCTTCCCCTCACCACACTGCCTACCCTCCCTTCTGACTCACCCCTTTACCTCCCACCAGAAGAAAAAGATGGGATAAAAGGAAAAAAATACTCCTAGCAAAATGCCAGGGTTTTAAATTAAATTTAAAACAGTTTAATTGCCTAATTGCTCAGCTATTTTGTGCAGTTTATTAACAGAAGCAATTCTTCGGCAGTCATGCCAACATAGCAGAAAATTGGCATTTGAGCCAGCGGGAATTAAAGAGGCAGAGTGCGGAACTAAAACAAAAAGAATGCCTCGAACCTAGTGGAACAGACATTTGAGGCTTTCATCTCATTTTTATCTCGCTCCCTAATCTGCTGTAGAAAGATCAAGGCTTGGTTTTGCTTTTTAATGTTGGAATGGCAGTTGCTCATCACCGATGTCTTTGCGTTCAGAAAAGTACTGGGTTTCCAGAGAAAGGAATGTCTAAGGAAGCAGCATGTATACAAAGAAAAAATGAAATCCCATTTTGGCCAATAATATTGGCATCTTCTAAAAGAGTTAATTTGATGGAATTTTTCATAATAAACCTCACTGTTAAATGTGTCTGTGTATTCAAACAAAACTAGCAAATCATGCGTATAAATGAATGCATGCACTGACTGAATAGAAGAGATTAATATTCAGTTATAATATACAGCAACTCATCATATGTTCTTTCTTTACCATACAGAGAGGAAAAAAAAAAGGAGAGGCAAGGAAAGGAGAAGGCACTCATAATGCAAAATATATAATCCAATATTTATTGCCTGTGGAAAAAAAAAAAAAATTCTCATCAACTATGAATAATGCCATTACTTGACTCCTTAGAGCGGCATCTAGGTACGATCTGTGAGGCTGTCAGTGTGTACTTGCTACTGTTTCCTCTCTTTCTGGCTGTAGGCAGTCACTGGAGCTTCTGTATAAGTTCATTTCTTTTGTGTTTGAAAGATAGAATGATAGAATTGTTTGAGTTGGAAGGGGCTGTAAAAGGTCATCTAGTCCAAGTCCCACTTGCTCTGTGGAGGATTTCTATGCTCTAATGAACATACTGTGTCATCCTTTACCCTGTATTAAACTGAGAATCCCATGCACGGTAATAATCTAGTACAGTTTTGGTATTGGTAAGGATCAGGTCATGAACCATGAAGCAGCCCTGTTGACTGCTGTGTGGCTAAATTGCATCTGCAATGGCAGGAGTGATGTGCACAGGCTGAAGTTCCAGTTGGTGTGTGGCACATTGAGATTAAGAGATGATCCACTGTGGCTGAAAACGAGCCCTTCATTTCTGAATGTGCATTTTCAAGATGCCCTTTACCTTTTCAGGAAGGCCTACCTGAAATAGCAGCTCCATCCTTCTGGCTGTGTCACAGTCAGGATGAATGCAATCTGTAAAATCTCTTGTATAATTTGGCAGCTTTCCTGGAGAAACTGAGCATCCTTCTCACTGATGTGCATCTCTAAGGTTCCCTCAGAGGGGGCCAAGGCTCCTCAGAATCAGGGTGATAATGACTTTATCTAGGGTCCTCAATCCTCGTTTCTACTTTGGTTTTACTTTCTTATGTATGTAAGAAGGAAAGGGTGCAGCTGCAGACGTGTGTGAAGCCTGTTTCAGGAGAGCTAGATATTATTCTTTAATGGATTCAGAGACATCTAACTTCTCCCTGTTCAAATTTTTACAAACAACCCCACCTCAGTTTTAGTTCAGCCAAAATAACTTTGATGTATTTTGACATATGACATTTTTATGTATTTTTCTATCTGGAAAACTGACATTTCTCATGAGAAGCATATATTTCCTGTGAATAGAATGATTTAGGTGCTAAATATTTGTTGCAGAAAGGCAGTTTCAATGGAAGATGCTCACATTGGTTCTATTCTTCCATCAGGTGGGAATGGAGAAATTTTCTTCCTCTTCTGGGTAGCATTCATTATTCCATCTCATTCACAGTCTATTTGATTCAGCTCTTGCCTGCATATATACAGGGAAGAAATGTAGCTCATGACCAAATTTCTATAATCTCATGCCAGAAATTTGGGAATCATCAAGAGCAGTGGCCCTGGTAACCACTTGAAAGCAAGTGGTTGAGGTTTCAAGCTAGACACAGAGGGGGAAGCTTCTGATTTTATCAGCCACCAGCTGCGAAAGGTTGAGATGAACTCATTTTCTCAAGCAATGGACAGTTGTAATATTTTGTCTTTTTGCCTCTTGTCTAGAAAAATGGCAAAGTGAGCTTTCAACAGGTCACTGTGTAGCACCATTGACCATGCTAGGAAGCATAGAGAGGCATCCGAAGACCTGAAAGCAAAGGTATCTGTGGCATGCAGTAGAAACAGCAGTCCATGACTCTCTGGAGTACCCAGAGCTTGTACTGTGGGAGATGAACCATGAATGCTCAGTAACTGCCTCAGTAGCACCTGAAAGAGAACCTTGATGCATCTGAGAAGAAAGAGTTTACAGTACTGTGACCTGAGAACCACCCTTTAACTCTCTTATGGTGTGATGAAGGTATTGAGCATGGCATAGCCCTCCATTCACCTGCACTTCTGTGACTTATACCAATGGGAGACCAAGTCTCAAACATAGCAACAGCCTGGTTGGCACGCTAGATGTTCCTGCCTATTTAATCTAGATCTCAGAGCCCTCAAGAGTCTGGAAAATGCTGAATGGAGAATGGAGCTGGAGGTCTTTTTGCTCCAGTGTTGTCTCAGTCTGCCCAGAGAGCACTGTCTTACATGGCTGGGAAAGACCACAATTCTAGGATGGTCCTCACCACCCATGGAGAAGGAGCAGGTGGGAAATGTTGAATTTAGATGTTCATGCAAGTAGAGTACAAAGAAGTGAGGCATAACCCCTATAGCAAATCTGTCTGAACTTCTTCTAAGGATAAAAGAAGAATAAATGAAGAGGCAAAGATGAAAGTGGTGGTATTTAGATGCGGACTGGAACTGTGGAAAATGTTTGTCCCTGAGGCAAATCCAGGACTAAGCTCTCTTTCAGGGTTTGATGGTAACAAATTCCCACCAGCAGGTCTGTGTAGGTACCCACCAGCTTGGAAGATACGCGATCTGGTTCAGAACAGCCAAGTCTTTTACATGCGTTTTCCAACTAAAGGATTAATACTTTTGAGGAAAAAGATGGATCCAAGGTTACAATTCCACCAGCCACAGCCATGTTAATGTAGCTTACAGATCAGAGGGAGTTTGTGGTCAGACCACATCTTTTTTCCAATGTAACCTTTGGATGCAGAACTGGAAGACTAATTTAGTGCCTGTAAACTTCTCTGGTCACTGAAATTAACTGGAAAAATCATACATAAATGCATGGTGAAACCCCTATCGTCCAAAACCACTGAAACTTTAAGTCCTCCTTGTCTGCTGTGAGAAAATCTCAGTTTTGAGACAATTTCCTAAGATTTTAGCATTTGTTTCCCCTGTGTTTTTTAAATAAAAATCAAAGATAGTTAATACGGCATCCTAGTGATTAAACATATTTAGTTCCTATTGAAAAGGAAATGGGTTGTGGCTCTGCATGCAGGCAATGTATCACTTCTTTAAAAAACAAAACCAGCAAATCCTAACTGCAACAAATGATTATTTCTTTTAACAGAAATATTTTCTTTGGCTAATCCACTTCTTCAGGCCGCACTGCCCAAATTGTTTTTCTGAGAGGACTAGTATATGATACAGATCAGATAGGATGCTTTATTTTGTACCAAGTAATTGAATTAATTGGTACAGCCAATGATCAATGTTAATTAAAAAACAAAACTACAAAGCCTTTGCATTCCAAAGCTTTCCAAGAGAATATTTGAGTTGTGAAGCCATTTTAATCATCTAGTTTAACCCTTCCATCTGCGGTTCTGTCAAGGAAAAAAAGTCTTTTCCTATACTTGCATGCACTAAATAGCCCTATTAATTTTAACTGGTACTATCATGGGACCAAGGAAAGAAAAGAACTGCAGTTCACTAGCATTTCTCCTCAGCTAAAATGACAGAGAATGGATTGTGATAGAAATGCTCATTATAACCTAGTGGGCATTTTCATGTGGTGCTACAAAGACACATTGTAGAAGGGCGGCCTTCTAGAAGGACACAAGGGATGAGTCCTTCCTCTTGTCAGACCTGGCCAACCTTCCCTTGTGCCATGCAGTTATCTCATTATTAGGGCTTTCTGTGATGTTCTGTGACACATAAGCTAACTTATGGGACTAGAATCCCAAATGTGTATCATTCTGGACAGAATAGATTTCCTCCATAACTCTGAAGTTATCAGTTTGGCAAATTACCGATTAAGTGTGCTACTGTTTCGATAGCCTCAAGAAAGATGTGGTGCTTGTCCTGAGGATCTTGGAAACATCATGGTTTGAACAGCTGTTTAACATGGACACTTTTGAATTGCTCATTTCCTCCTGCTACAATAACCTTTCTTGCTAGCATAATCTATTGGCTATAACATTGTCGGAAGTGAGCACATTCAGTGGGAAGCCAGGGATGCATCCATCTTCTGTCAGTAGGAGCTGCTGTAGTATTGTGCATGTCCCTGCAGACACTTGGATTAATGGTTTGACCTGATTCCAAACACAAGAAAGTGTTTGTGGCAGAGGCTTCGTCACAAAAGACTGCCAAACTATTCTGCCAGACAGCAATAAACTCAATTTACATTATAACTTAACACTTCCTTACCCCTCATCCTCCTGCCAAGTATGACAACATAACATGCAGGAGCCTGCGGCACCATGTAGGAAAAAAAAAATGTTAGGTTTTCAAGCAGAAAATTCCTGTGAAAGACCGAATCATTCACTCAGAGCTGCTGGAAACTTCTGGGAAGCACTGCTAATCATGCCCTTTCCCCAGAAACCACCTTCTGCCTGGCTCAGGGTGTACACAGAAGGAGCTGGGCAAAATTACTGTGCTGTGTTCTTTCAAGTTTTCCCTTGTATCAAGACTTAAGTTTATGTGAACCTCAGCCTGTTTAAGAAGAGCAAAGGAATTTCAGCGAATGGGTAGATTTTCCTCTTCAATGCTGTAGGTATGCACTAATGTTCAGAGCTCCAAATCGCTGCAAACAGTTTTGCTGCTTGTTTTTGTTATCAGTGTTTAGATCTGACTCAACCACTTCAGAGTATTTCTGAGCTCCTGAGAGTATTTTGCTCAGTTCCTGAAGAGTAAAGCCAATGGTCCCCATTAAGGAAGCACAACAGATGTCCAGAGGACACAGTGAAAAGCAGTTCATGGAATCAGTTCAATTGCTGCTGGAATTCTGCTGTCTCTACCAGTTGCTCTGCTGCAGTGACCTCCAGACTCTGCTAAGGGCATTAAAAACACCAGAGCCAACTCTACTCAAAAGATATTTAACATGAAGGGAAACAGGTTTGAATGGAATGAAAAGCAGAGCATCAGCAAATTGCAGCAAAGCACAAAATCTGCCTGTGTTTCCAGAATAATGAATGTATTCTGACTACATCAGCTGTGTGTATCCCTGCAGTAGCCAGCCATATCCAATATATTTAATGTATACAGCCATATTTTGTCTCCAGCAACAGACTCATGCTGTAATCTCTGCCTTAAAACCCTAGTATTTGCTAACAAAACAGATTCATCTCTAAACAGTTGTGATTGAGCTTCTCTTGTTTTTTGTTTTTCTGGCACTGGTGATTTTGCCTATGTGTACGTGGATTCTTGTATGTCCTCCTGCTCCTTCTGTCCCTATTTTGGCACCTAACAGTGAAGACCCATTGATTTTCCTGCCCTGCAGAGGTGGAAGGAAAGGCCTGGAGGTTGCAGTACTCATTATCTTTGAAGGAAGAATTCCTTGTTAACAGGACTTTCTGGGAAAGTAGCTCACTTGCTTATGGCCAGCTCAAAGGACAAGCAGAAAGGATGCACAGCTGTCTGGTTGTGTATGTAGACATACCATAGCATTTTGCAGGTGATGGTGCAATTGCTACTCTAACTTTGCAAGCAGTTTGGAATGAGAAGTTTGCTGTGCAATCAGGCTTTTATTTTAGGATGGGCAGGTACAGAAAACAGTGTGATTTCACAATGAGAAAATGGTGGGCACAAGTTTTCTGAGCTGGAATTGAAAACAAAAAGCATTCTCATGTGTGTAATCTGGAAAAATACCCATCAGTTTAACTAAAACAGAGAAATATGATGGTCTCTGGGGGTCTGGAACTGTCTTGTAATAACCCACCCCTCCGTTAGTTGTGGTGATTTGCTTTTCTTTGTGACACATAGATGCATTTTGTTTTATCAAGTAGTGAGGCTTGGTGACAGAGTGGAGGTATTCATTTTGCAATTCCTGCCTCAAAACCAGTGTGGTCATCACCATAAGCTAACTCAAAACCATCTTAGTGAGGAGAGAGGTCAGCGGTCCAGATGAGCTCTTGCTGTTAGCAAACCCATCAAAAGCACAAGGCCCAGTGCTTTCCTTTCCTGCCCTTAGAGGCTTGTGATCCAGAAGAGTCACACTGGTCTGTTGTCCATGTTGCCCCTATGTGGATTTGTGGGATTTGTTTTCAGTTGCTTGTGAGGCAGGCTGCTGTCATTAAGTATAAGAGCTGCTTTCTGAAGGAATCTATAAGGCAAATATCTTTTGTCTTCCTTGTTCTGGTAACAAAGGCAACACAAATTACTGGGAAGGTTGAAATGAAAATCAAGAATGAAAATAATTAAACCCCTCTTCCACCAGCCGTGCTGTGCCTGGCTTTCTGCTCTAACATTATACAGTTAGAGCCAGCAGGAGCAGAGCTGTCTGCAAGGAGAACTCTCAGGGTTATCTTAAATAGTTCTAATGCAGATAATGTTTCTCATTCTTTCTTCCATGTGCTAGCAAATGGCTCTGTGTATCCATCCTGTCAGCTCAGTGCAGTAAGCTGCACTCTGAAGCCCTGTGCATCTTGTCAAGCCAAAATTAGCAGTTGAAACAAACCCTGCAAAGCATAGGGTATAAGCTGATCTCAGAAAGAGAAATATATTCTTGTGGTGTGATTTTCTTGGTTAGGGAGCTGTTTGGATGTGCAGACCCGAAACTTAATGGTACTGGGATGAATATAGCAGGGAAAAATTCCTGTACGTACTTTCTTCACATCTTTTTTATGAGTGGATGAAGCAACCCTGAAAGAGCCAAATATTAGCACAGATTGGAGATGGGAATCCTGAGGGCAGATGCCTAGCAGGATTCCCCACACAGTTCTGCCAAGGCTCTTCAGTCCTGACCTGAAATGGCCCTTTCTTGGCACAGAGGCGTAACTGCCTGTACTTTGTGCTCACTTTCAGCAGCCTTTGGCATCCTTTACATCAGCTCAGGAGCGCCCTGTCAAAAGTCCTTGCTCCTACTTGGCAGGATGGTGTACCCACCAAGCCATCGAGTTTGATGAAGCCTCAGTCCTTCATCTTCTGACAGATACAGGATAAGACCTCCTTTGCTATTACATATCTGTATGAGCATGGACAGCATCTCCTTATCCAGGCTGGCTGAAGATAGTACTCATAGGAAAAAGGAAAATGGGTTAAATCACTCAGGGCTGACTGAAGCCAGATATAATTTCTGGTCTCCCAGGATGAAAGTTGCTCACATGACCACCTTGGAGAACACTTTAGTGGGAGGATTTTGCAAACACTTGGCATTGGCTCCACTCTGCTCCTCTTAAGTCTGTGGGATCACAGCCCTTGTAGGAGCAGAGCCTTACTTTTATGAAGTGTTTCAATATTTTTGACTGATGAATTTGCACATTATATATGTGAAGCCATATGTGACTCTGTCGGAACTGCTCCAGTTCCCTATCCCTTGCAATGTGTTGTGCTGCTTTTAGCACACAGAAACATACGCCTCCTATCACTCATATTGACATGCTGTCGGTTTGATTGGACCCTTTCTTGACCGCTGGAGTCTGGAGCATCACTGCTCAAGACAACAGGTTGTTCTGATTTTTATCTGAGTTGACTTTTTCTTAAAACGATTAATACATCCAAACAGCTCCACGTTGGTGCAAAAACAGGGTTGTATTTCTCATCAGAATATCAGAGATCCCTTTTTCATTCAATACAGAGATCTTTCAGACATGCCTGCTGTCAGTGTTCGGCTCAGGCATTCCAACAGCTTCTTTGTATAGAAATAAGATCCAGGGTCTGGTCTTTAAAATGTGTACAAGGGGCTTTTAACACATCCACAGGAGGTTGAGGCAAGGAGTCCTGCATGAAGCCCTGTATAGATACAGAATGGAACAAAAATCTACACCCAAAGCTATGTGCAAAGCTATGTGTAAGCTTGGCTTTGCATCCAGCTGGCAAAACAGGTCAGCAGTTCAGATACTGCAGTAAGGTGCAGTAGAAGCAAAAGATAACAGAGCAGGAAACTACTTGGAAAGCTACTTATGTACTTATTAATAGTCTTCTTTCCTCTCCCCCTTACCACCTATCATGAATAATGATACAAGGAATAATGATGTGCTCTGTGATTGCTAGCAGCGCGCATTACCAAGTTTGCTCTGTTGTGCAATGTCCAAAGGAAAAATGCAAAGCAATTCAAAAGCAGGAGGGAGCCTAAGTATAACTTGTTGAGCAGAGTTTGATGCCTTTGATTCTCTTTAATATTTATCTAGGCTGGAAAGCAGAAATTCCATGCAACAAGTACAAAATATATATATTCAAAATGCCACTCAGTATATAGAATCACATGTTTTCCCCCTTCCAATTTAGTGGCATTTGATGCTTTACAGTTCTTAACAAATCACTGTGCCTCAGTCAGAGTCACACCTCATTTCTCTTTCCCCGTAAATATATTATGATCACATAATGTTTTAATAACTTCACAGGAAAATTGAAAATAAGGCAAGGATAGCAACTTATGGAGATAAATTTCGACAGCTTTTTTTTTTTTATTAATGCAGTCATTAAATGCTTTGAATTGAGCACAAGGTAGGTTCACAGTTTTGTTTAGCAGTGAATTGGAAATACAATGAAGCCTATAGCTGTGGGAAAATAAAACTGACTTTGTCGACTAATTTGCCTTCCATTAAGCTCCACAATTCAACAGGCAATGATACGTTTTTAAGAGGATCAGTAGATATCTTGATGAATTCCCAGCCTGACCATTGAGGGTGATTTCATCGCATCTCTTTCATTCACAACTACTTTCAGCAAATATGCTCTTTACTATACTTGATGGGGAAGGAATGCATATATGCAAGGATGCTAGGAGGAAATAAAGCTGCCTCTTTTGATTAGTTTCCTAATGCGATTCTGCTTTTGTCTTAAAATTAGGGTCCGCATTTTTAAGCAGGCTCGTTATGAACCTTCTGAAGATAGGGCTGAAATGGGTGGAACTTAGCCCTATTTTCAAACTATTGTTCAGCCTGCAAACGGAAGCTCTGGCCTTTTGGAAATAATGGTGGATCCGGTATCAAGTGTGAAAACCGAGTGTTAACTTCACAGTTAGAGCAGCCCATAGAAAATGCACTTCAGTTGGCACCCGTAACTTCTCTAACTCTGCATGTTGGTTCATCTCCCACGACAACCTCTCATCCTATAGGGTGGGCTCAAAAGTGATTTTGGAGCAGTTCACAAGGAAGCAGGTGGCAGCTTTGGAATAAGAAGCATTTCTAGAGTAGTGTGAAAGTCCGTAGCACAAGAGAAGCAGAAGCTGTTAGTGTGGTGGAGATGCTCAGTGTGTGGTAGTACATAAGATGCTCTGTTGGTGGCTAGAAATTGTGTGCTGACTCTTTTCATGGGAAGAAATATTAGTAATCTTCATAAAATAAATATACTCTGAGAGCCAGAGCCGCATCACAAAGCGCTAATTCTTTCTAAGACTGATTTATCATCTGCTGAGTTAATAGATTAACAAAACAAAACACAACAGTGGATGTGATATGCTGGAAAGTCACCAACCTGATGAAGATTTACATGCAGTGATGAGAGAGGAAAAAGCCATCACTTTCCAATTCAACTCATTTGAAATTGTGCCAGGCACAACAAGAGAATTGTGAAGATCTGGTGAGTTCTTAATCCACATGAGTACATGGGTACAACGGTTACTGTGAGAAACACAACACGTTCAGGAGTGCTACACTGAATACAGTTCAATGTACAAATAGAGAGAAAAATAACAATTGTGGAAGCTGGGTAGTAGAAAGCCATGGATAATGAGAAAGCCTTTGTGTTTTTGTGCATGTCTGCATGTGTGCTGGATGAACGCTTGCAGGGGGTGTTATGAAAACAAGCTCCATCTGACAATCTTTTTATTACTCCCATTGAAGTATGAAATAAGGCTTGGACCTGAGCAAAGAGATCCACTTTCCTTCAACAGCCCTAGGAGGCAACATCAAAAACACGTGGCAGTGGAGAACTGGTTTGGGATAGTGCAAGCAAGGTATCTGTGTCCTGTATCTACCTCTCTGTTTTCACAGTGAATGTTCAAAGCCCCTCCTCCATTCTTATTTGAGTAGCTGTGTTGCAGTCTCATTCTAGTTCAGTAGGAGCAATTTATCTCTCACCAATTTCTGATCAACTTTGGGGAAACTTGGGTTATGTTTAGAAGGAAATATTGGTCAGGAGACACTTGAAGAAGCTCTACAGCTGGAACAAGGCAGGCTGGATAGGAATGAATTGAGAAAAGCTGCTTCCACTTGCATGGCACACTCAAAAACTGCATCTTCTCCTTAGCCTGATTCTGAAGTATCACACTGCCTACTCAGCCAAAGAAAGCAGAATCTCTATCCTAGCTGGGAGAACTAACATCTGTATCAACTGACCGTTGTGATCACCAATGCCCTGGACTTCCCATCACTGTTCAGGTAGCCCAACTTTTCCTGGAGCACTGCTTAGGAGCTTAGTGTAGCAACCAGTCCAGCAGCTGAACTTCCTAACACAGTGAGCAAGAGGGAGATGACCACCACATGATATAGCTGAGCCACCTATGAAATATCTACCTTGTTCAGGTATTTAAAGAAACTCTTCCTCAGGCTAACATGGAGGGACCATTGCTGATATGTCAGTGGTGCTGTCTCTGTTTCCCATTCACTCTTAGCTGACTCGAAGCACGCACTGACCTTTCTCAGTGAGATAGATATTGTGTCTTTAAGGTCAGAAGTGTCTTGTAGGTTGTGAGGTCACGTAAGCCATCCTAAAAGCAAAATGCGATGTTTTATGCTTAGCTGTAATCAATAGGTATTCAGCATGGAAAAGGAGATGAGCATCTGGCATGTGTACATTTATAACAGGCCAACATCATCTTCCTAAGCCTGTAGCACTGGAATTATGGCTTGCTAGTTATTCATCTGAAGATTCAGAAAAGAATCCCTTATTAATCAATAGCTGATCCATTTAAGCAAATCATGTCCGAATTTAGGAGCTGTGCTAGCACTGGGAGGCTCAGCAGGGCTTACAGCAGCAGTTTTTCAGCACAGAGAGCCACCAACATGAGCTTGATTTACTGAGCCTGTAGGTGGGGAAGGGTGAAATCAGACTGTGGTACAAATCATGTTACTGTTGTAAGTTTAGTTTGCCAGACACAAAGATCCTTCCAGCCAGGTAGCCTATTGCTATAAGCTAACATATGTCAGACTGCCATAGACCCCCAATTTAAAGTTTCCATTTGGCTCAGTGGGGATTAATTGTTAGGTTCTGGCTTCTTCTGTTTTCTTGTTAACGTCAAACACCCATCCTGTGTGAGCTGCAAATAATACCCTCCTAAGGGTAAATTGTGAGCTCATTGCTCGTTTAAGTCACATTGAGTGAGAATACTTCCTAGCTGTGCTCTGTGAATCAAAGACAGAGCATATGCAATCATCTGAAGCAGCAGCAGCAGCAGCTGCATTTCCCAGAAAGCTTTGGGAAACCTGACACAATTACCAATCAATACCCTCTCCAGTTAATTGATGGACCATGGAGCCAAAGGGGGGAAAAAAAGAAAAGGAAAAAAAGAGGCTATCAATAAATAATCTTAGTTAGGAAACTGAAGTCTGAGGAGAGGTACCTGAAATTTAAGGGAAGATGCCCACGCCCAGGAAGACAAATGAGGACTGAGGATAAGAGCAGTGTTCTCATATAGATGTGTCTTTTGAAGATAATGGGCATGGCAGAAAGAGAGTAAGATGCAATGATGAACCTTGGAGAGTCTGAAACCATCGGGTCCTAAAGGGAAACATCTGCAGACTGCTGCTGAATTGCTACCCAAAACTCTCATCCTGATCCTCTCCTTCTTCCCAGCCTGGGAAGACTTCTTCAGTCCCTACCCATCCTGAGTCAGATCTTCTTTCACTTTCTTCTTTCACCTGGTTAAAAATCTTTTTTGAGTACCAAGGGATGGCTCTGAACTGAACCCAGTTTGGGAACCTAGCTAGCTCAATTGCCTGACTCACAGCAGGGACAGAGCCCTGCAGCTTGTCAGGACCAAGCACAGCAGTGGGGACAGTCCCAGAAAGACGTTATAGGGGGCAATGTTCATCAGCAAAAATTCAGAGGTGATGGTAAATGAGGAAGAATGGGAAAGGCAGCAGTCTGAGCCTTCAGAGGGGAATGAAAGTAGTTCTGTGCTTTAGCAAGTGCGTGTGTGAAGTTGGAGAGAAGGCCTTTCACTTTTAGCAACTGAAAATTCACGAACACAGGTAAAAATAAAAATGAATTACCTTTCTAAAAAAGGCCTTTGGTTCCTATGAGATGCTCGGATTCTCTTGAGAATCTCTCTATGAACTTCTGTGAAAGTTAGGTACAGTTGAGAGAAAACTACACCTGTAAACTGAAGCCCAGTGCTGCCCAAATATTTGTTACTGATTTACACTCTTGCAGATACATTATTTTTCTTCATTAAAACAGTTCTACTCCCCTTTCACCAAGCCCAATTAATAAGCGCGGGGAAGAACTTGGAATAGGCTGGAGAACATAGCAAGCACATTCGACCTCAAACACAGGTGCCAGGACAGAGCTGAGGAGGCTTTTTCTGCTATCACCCAGTAGTGAGAGGTCCCATTTGCTGTTCCTTGTCAGCCTTGCTATGTCTAGACATCTGCAGTCACATCAGCCATCAGTCATGAAACAGTTTGGTACCCTAACAGGAGAAAACGCCATCAGCTACAATGCTGGTAGGCCTTGCTCTATGGCTCTCCCGATTTTACCTCTCACTGAAATTCAACTTATAACATCTTTATTTATATATCATCTATAACATCTTTCAGAGTTGCAGCAAAGCAGTTGTCAGATAAAGCTGGGACGAGGGTTATATGAACATCTGATTCACTCTAGGCATTACATATTTGCCCAGGAAAGTGCTCAGTATCAGATGAACTTAAAGCTCCCAAACTAGGCAAGAGCCTCGCTGTCCCTCCCTGCAGCCTGAAACTCCGGTTACCTCTCCTGGTACCCAACAGAGTTGTGTGGTGAGTTTGTCATGTCATTTCAGTTTTGAGCCACTTTGCTGCATACGCTGCTAAGTCACCCCTCCAAAAAAAAAAAAAGCAGGGCAACATTTGTCCTCACTGATGTCTTATAGGTGTCAGGAGGCTTCATATGTCTTATAGGTGTCAGGAGGCTTCATAACTGACAGCCAGGATAAAGGTGTTGAAAGGGCTCTGAGCCTGTTGCTGTTATCGAACACATGGGAAAGGCTGATTTATCAGCTGCCACACGTATTAAGGACAACACCCTCTTGTTCTTCGGCCAAGAAGCTCCATGCTGTGGCAGGGAATCCTGACCTTTTACGGGGCCATTTCAAAACCCCTGCGTGGCTCCCTCATTATTCTCCGTGCTGACGGCAGAAATCGGTGCGGCACTTTCTGTGGTTAACCTCTGAGCGCAGTGAGGGATCATGCATGTCTTCCCAGCAGCACAGCATCTAATGAGCGGCCTCAACAGAAGCCCATTAATTTCTAAGGAAAGGCAAATGTGTGTGTGTGTACATGCATACGTGTGTGCACAGAGAAATAAGGAAGGGGGTGAATAAGGGCACCCCTTTGAAACTCCTTCTCGTTCTTCCCTTTGATGTGATGGCAGGGTTGGTACAAATGCGTGCACGCACGCACAGTCATCGCTTTGATAAATCTGTGCCTCACAGGCAAGATTTCAAAGGGAATTTCCAAGCACCTTCCCTCTTCTCTCCTGACAAGCCTGAGTGGGAAAGGGGGGGGAGCCAGGTGGAAGTGGAAATGTTGTGGCATCAGCTGCAGGAGATGCAAATGCAATTGGCAGAAGTAGAATCACCTTCTGCACGGGCACTTGCTGCAGGACAAGCTCTCGCCTTGTTTCTGTCTGCCAGCATTGTGGAAGGGATCCTTGCATCCTTGTACAGCAGAAGAAGGAGGCATCAGTCCATCTCCAGAAAAAAAAAACAAGTGATTGAGGAAGACCCAAAATCTGCCTTGGCATGTCTGGAGAAGAATCAAGAAAAAGTGACCGTTGCAATCTACCTTTAATGTGCACGTGGGTAATGATCTGCGTGTGGGCACAGTAAAATAATCGATGTAAAATCTCATAAGGAAAGATTTGCTCTTGCTTTGGGAGCTTCTGGCCCTTTTCAAAAGCAGGAGCGGTGGTGAAGCAGTTGTTGCACGCAAAATTTAGTGCGCTGTTCCTACATGATGGAGATTAGCTTAATACACATGTCTGTTCCCAAATCTCATGCTTTATTATGAGAAGCTCAGGATGGATGGAGAAACAAAGGGGTAGATCATGGGGATTCAGAGAGAATCTGAGAAAATTCTCACACATTTTCTCTTACTTCCCTCAAAACATTCAGTTCTTTCAATTCTCCCATTCATATTTCCCCTGAAATTATGTATTTTGATAACAGTACATTAAAAAAAAAATCCCAAGAAAGTCTTAGCAATTTGGTTTTGTTAGTAGGATTTTGTTTTGTTTTCTGTTTTCACAATATAGTAAATTACATTCAAAAAAAGAATTTAAATTTTTTATTTTGGGGGAAAATTGAGTAATTTTATCATGGTGGAGTTGGAAGTAATTTGGAACTCACTGTTTAAATGTAGAGCAACACCTGATGTCCTTCTCAAAAAAATTGTTCTCCTGATCTTCCACAAATCTCTTTTACTTTTCTTTCTTTTAAACTGCGCTCTCCCCAAACAAACTTGTATGCAGATTAGTAAAATAGCTCCTATCTGCATCTATCAAACCTCAGGTTTCTGTCAGGAATAATAAAAAAAAAGACAATTGTTTTATTTCAAATAGATTAACAACCTGTTTTATTTTATATTGAAGCATTTGTATTTATTTACAGTGTTGGTGGGAAACTTGGCTGAATTAACAATTTTAGTCTTGTTTATAGTGAGAGCAGCAAAAGCCTCCTATTTCACCTTTTATGTGATATTATAAATAATCTCAGCTTCATAAGGACCTCACTGGGTTTCTACTATAATATACTGATAAATCAGTATAGAGGTCTTTAGCATGAATTGGAAAATGGAAGCAGTCACTATATGCCACGTATTGCCAGCAGGCAATATGACATCAACGTGTTCTTGTACCAGCAACATATGGTTTCCAAAAAAAATCCATCCTTAAAAATACATTGATTTTACTGAGAAGGGAAACTTGGAATGGAACAATCTGGAGGAGATAGGCTGGTGGACCTCAAATCAAATATTATGATTTGCTGAATTGAATCTAAATTTTAGATTAATCTCACAAGCAGCAGATTTTTGCCTGAACTTTTGCGGTGATTTGAATAAAGTAATGTTCCAGAGCTATGCATATTGCCATAGGGATATGTGGCCAAATTACCTCTGTCAGGATGTGCTAGCATTTTTTCCTCTAACTGCAGTGCCAAAATTCATCCCAAGAGATATGGAATGGTAGGGTATCTTGGGAAATTGAGTTCAAAAGCCAGAAATAAACCAAAATGAACCATGCTGATATTTCACGTTAGAAATTATTGAAGGTTTTATTTTGCCAAAAATTTTCTATTTTGCACCAACCTGCTTGTAAACAAATGTTCCAATGTCAGGATTTCACACAGTGCAACTTGCACTTCCCATTAGCTCCATCAACAAGCTATTTGCGTAAGGCTTGTCATTGTTCTGCTCAAGTCTCTCCTCCTAAACTTTAATTAATCTATCCTTTCAACACCCCTGCAGCCCTGGAAAGTAAGGATACAGCTGGTATTCCTTTTTGCATGATGAAATGCTTTGCTCAGGGTCACCCCAGGAGTATGAGCCAGAGCCAGAAACACAACCTAGTTATTCTTAATCTCAAAAGGCTATCTTTCTTCAAATCTCAGCCTCTGACAAATCTTGGCAGAGGTTCAGTCAAGTCTCATCCTAAATTCCTTCAACAGTCAGTTCACATTCACTAAGAGCTGAGCTCCAGGGGCATACGATATTCAGCCAGGCTGGCTGCTGCATGCTTTCTTGGCCAATACAGCTGAGGGGTGCCATATCTGAGTCGAGCCAAGGCTTTGAAATTTTTGAAATTCATCCACTGCTCATCCTTACTTCTCACACCTCCAGACAAAGGGAAGCAATTGCTCTTCTGGTACAGCGAGAAGGAAAAGGAGCTTCTCTGCATTTATTCAGTCTTATTTAGTTCCCTTTCTCTCTTTGAATAATATACAGTGTGTAAGTTAGCTATAAAAAGCAACGAGATAGTTTTTGCAAGTAGCATTTAGTGGTGCTCCACAAGTTCCTGTCCCTTTGATGAGTCAGTCTGAGGTAAGTATTTTGTGTCTGGGTTTCATGCCTTTAGGTGTTGGCTAATAAGGCAGGTGCCAACTGGAGGACATCTAATGAATCAGCTTTGCAAATCAAGATCAGCTGCCCATATAAAGACCTGACCAAAATATTGCCAAGCAGAAATTTCAGTTCTTCTTTGCTTGGGGGAAAGTACAGCCATGGCCACTTGTCTATTCCCTTCCTGGCACTCTTTGGTGCAACACATCTGTTGCTTCAGCTGCTATCAGAGCCTTTGGCAAATCCCTGTTCCTATCTGGTCTTTGCCAGCCTGCTTTGCATGGTAATTTGCATACCACATCCTTTCTGTTTGAAACCATGGCTAATGAAACAGGTGGCTGTCATTATTAACAGCGCTTGCTAACTAACTGCTTCAGCACCACTTCTTCCTTCAACATGCCAGTATTATTCTTTCTGACACCACCCTTTCTCCCACAGTCTTGCCATTCCTTCAAAAGGCTGCCACCAGCCCATCCAGATCCCCTTCCTGCAAACTGCATGCTCTTTCAGTTCAGCAATTCTTATTCCAAAATCTCTGCTGTCCGTAGGGAAGGGGCGGAGCGGGTGGACAGATGGAAAGGGCTGGAAGGGCTGACAATGGCAGTGCCTCATCCACAGGAGAGCTGTAACAGCATGAGCTTTGCTACAGCACAGCTGCTGGAGCTTAGCTGGAGGTGATGGAAGGAACAGCGGACCTGCAGTGTTGATGACCTGGCCAAGCTGGCCCTCTCTTCAGCTTTTTCATCACAGATCTCATTTCATGCCCCCAGTTGCCATCAAGTGGCATTGGCCTTGGGAATTTCAGTCTGAGCAGAGCTGTATCAAACCATGTAAAGAACATTGGAGAAAGTCATCATTCAAGTATGTCCCCGTCTCTGCAGATCATAGCACAGAGTGAGCTTCCCTGGGAGCAATTCTCTCAGTAAGATTGAAAGGTCTGTATGGTACTGTGGGTCACTGCCACCAGGCAACTCTGAAAGATATCCTTGTCCTCCAGCAACAAACCCTCTCCAATTTACCACTAGTCTCACTGAAAGTCGGTTTCTTAAAAAGAATGTCTCACTTCCACTTCTGCTTTAGTAAGTTGTATTGTAGTCAAATCAGTCAAATCTCTGAAAATACATTACAGTCTTTTTTTTTTTCTTTGTCTTTTTTTTTTTTTTTTGGTCTATTGAGGAGATGACAAACTATTTAAACTGAGAAGCTGGTTTTTGAAAAAGCAAGAAGGAGTTAATGTTGTCTATTTTAACATAGCACATGGCATTGATACGGCCCTTGTATCCTGCCCTGCAGTAGAATTTCCACTGTCCTCAGTGAAAACATATCTGCATAATGCAATACATTAAGCATTCTTGTAATAAACAACCATCATTATGTTTCTTGGGGCTCCCCCAGTCATAGCTCACTGTACATGATTAGTAAAACAGTAAAATAAAATTACAGCTTTATAGTAAAAGAACACATTCTGTATGATAATCTACCCCTTCAGGAGACATCCTCTAAAATTCATTAGATTACAATACCAATTTTCTACAGTTTTTTGAGGATCATAATGTTGAACATGATGTGCTGCTCTTGAGTTCTCTAGGGAGGAGCCATCATTCTCTCTCCCATCACTAGGGCTTACACAGACATAGATATGAATTTCAAAAGAATTCATTTCCAATAGTGTTTTTCCCAAAAGATCTCTCCTGGGTCAAAGAACTTGTGCAGAAATAGTTCAAGCCTCTCCTCTGCAACACCTGGACATTTTGCTACAAAAATTGAGTAACTTTTTTAGAATCTGCTGCCAAAAAAAAAAAGCTATTGACTACATAAGCATCCTGTGTTGTCTTTCCTTCAGCAATGTTGTAAATTTGGGCTTTGAGAGGCCTCAGGTAGAAATTTGCTTGAATAAACTTTTGCCATGGTCTACATTCACATTTGACTTCTTTGACAAGCACTGAACTGTTGTAGTAATGAAAATTTCATTTAATGGAAAGCTACAAGAAAGGGTCTTCACATGATGTGCCACTGAAAAATATGAGTGGTGTCTCTAAGAGCATAATTTTCTTTGCTCAGAGTCTTATGCAGCTTGAGATCCTTACAAATTCACTCTTCTTTACTTTGCAAGGAAAATTTTAGAGGAGAAATATAATCCATTCTAAAATATGTGAAACAACCCTAGAGGAATTTCAGAAGTCCATGTATTTTGCTTTTCTCTTTTATTTACATTCCATTTACTTGCTTGGGTCTTTTAAAAAGTTCTTAGCATTCTTACATTGAAATAATATTATCTGAGAGACCATATAGTCATGCCTTTCCACAAACACCATGCAGTTAATGAATAAGTATTAATTTAAAGACATTCTTAAGATAATCTTGCATGGCAAATCACCTTGTGTATAAAGATTAGAAAACACATAGTACATTTTCAAGCTGAGTGCACTTTGTGTCTTGGCAATATTGATAATACTTAATTTGTCAACTTGCCAGAATTCTTTTGTAGTAGTCAATACCTCCTACAAAGTAAGGTTCTTTGTATAAATGTGGATAAACCATTCCATCCAGGCATAATCCCCATCCCTGTGGATGAGACAAGGTCATGAGGAGTTGAAGGATCCAGCTGGCGATAAGGAATGATCGTTTCCAACACCTTCCTATTAGGCCATGGGCCAATTTTACAGGGTTGACACAATAAAACCTAGTAGTTCTGCACCATCAGTTATGTTTCCATATCCCACATGAGATGATAGCTCTGGACTAAGAACAATGGTTCTCTCTCAACCTAAGCTGCAAAGACCGTGAGTGGGTAACCTGGAGGAAAAGAACAGTAAGAGGAAGAAGCCAGTCAATGAAGCCAAACAAGTTACCTGACAATCATCATCACATTAATCATGTTTGCCAGAGCTATCATACTCCCACTTTGCGAGAGCCAGTGAAATTGCAGAGATTCATAGTGGATCTGCATTTAATTTTTTCTAGCTCCACATACAAAATGCACCCATTCCTCTATGCAAGATCCATCCTTGTAACAGGTTAAAAACTTCTCAGCAAGGATCAGCACACCACTGTCAATCTCTATAGATATGACTGTTGCCATTTGCAAGGGGCATGGGAGAGTCAGGAAGCTCCTAGCCATTGACAAACGATTTCACCCAATAAATGGTGTTGGTATTAAGCTTTTAGAGGCTGGTAAATCTTTCGCTCTATTAAGTCCAAACCCTCAGAACCCATTAATTGGTGTCTTCCTTACAGTGAAGCGCTAGTTCTAATTTGACATGTATTTTATGGATCACTCTACCCCTTGGCTCATAAAAATGATCCAACTTCTCCTCGCCTCACTGGTTGAGGCCACTTTCCAAAAGTGTGTCCATAATCTGGATGAAAAATGATAGCCCTGGAAAGGTGATGTGTCAGAGGAGTGTAAGGCGCACCGATACACATGCAGATGCAAGGAAGCAATCTGCTGAATTAAAATTACAGAGAGAGGAAATGATGAACCATCTCGTTAACTGAGCTTGTCACTTCAGTGGCCTCACTCCATGTAAATAAATAGCGGATGGGAGAAAAAAAAGGGAAAAAAAAGCATTATCAAAGCACAGATAGAACAAGAAAGTACTTAGGTCATCATTTGCTCTAAGTGACATCACTAGTGACATGGCTGTAATGTTATGATGGCTTGTTCATCCTGGCCTGACCATGGCATTCCTAATATGTGATCAGATCCTCCAAGAGTCTGAGTGCTGGTAGGGACGGTCTCAGCACATCCAGCTCCTCTGGCCGCACTGATCACTGAAGGAATTTGCTCAAAAAATGCTCAGTACTTGACAGAAAAGATCCCACACTCATCTCTGAATGTTCCCTTTTTTTAAAGCTAAAAAACAAATATAGTCCAGCTGTAACTGTCACCGGCCTTCTCCTGTGATTCACTGAGTTAAACTCACCGAGGTAAGGGGTTCTACAGACTTTCCCTATTGGCACAGGAGTATGTCCCATACTCTTTCTTCTCAAGTTAGGAGTAAGACCTTCAACTAAAGTTAATGCAAAAGCTTAAGGTGAGAATTTGGATCTGAATATTTCAGAATGCCATATTTCACAAAAGATTGCTACTAATTTGGGAAAATGGCAGTAAAATATTGGTAGCAACATTAATAAATCTTTTCCCTTTCAATCTTCCCATGTCTATTGAAAACGTGATAATGAAGGGAGGCATTTTGAGAACTGAGTGGCCTCTTTTGAATTTCTCCATCAACTTCTATTTATGCAGACTTTCTCCTATTCTACTGTGTATTAGCTGCACCGAGAGGGTTGGAGCACTGTGTGAAAGGTTGGTCTCATGGGTTACCCAGGCCAGATGAGTGCTAGAGCTGCTCCAGCAATGTTGCTCTCAAGTGCCTTCTTCATTTTATGGACTTAAGAGGTCTCAGTTATTTCAATTACTGATACCATGATCCACTTATCCAGCTGCCTGTATAGTTTCTCAGAAATTACAGGCCTTTTGTCCTTTGTTTCTCCATTCTTTTATATATCTTACACTTCCATCCTTTTGTACCACAATCAGGTCCTTCACTATGATGCTGGGGAACAAAACCTATCTCTAGAGACTGCACTTGATCTGAATGATAGTAACCTAATCTGATAGCCATACAGTGCATATTGTCTGCCATCAAAAGGGTTTCAAAAGAAATTTGAGGATTTGTTAGGTTTCGATTCTTGTTTGTGTTCCTACTTTTCTATCAGATGATTATGGAGCACTGGTGGCAATGGGAGGGACTTGCTGGCCAAAAAAAAGACAAAAAATATGAGCAGAGGACATAAATGGCTTTTCCTTGACACATGTATGGCATTCAGCCTTCTCAGATTTAAGTGCTCTTGCTGCTAATAAGGTTTTTGTAAAAATTCACTTCCAGGCATCAGTTGCAAGGCTCTAAATGTACCCAAATCGATATGACTAAAGTTGTGCCGTGTATGTTACAACTGAGCATACCCCAGACCTATGGAAAGCAATCATTTAGAGCACACATCTTCAGTGGAGTGCCTCTGATTCCATAAAACTTACTTTTCTGTACTGTCAATTCCTGAAAGCCTTCTGCAAACCTGCTCCTCAAACCCACAGCTGCTTGGTGCTCTGAGTCACTCATGGGTTTTCTCCTACCTGCACCCAGATGGTAGCAGGCTATAGGAACCAGTTAGGAAAAAAGGGAAAAACACCTTTCTGTCTACACCTCTGAAAAGGAATTATCCTCTGAAAACTGTGTTTTGTCCAGGTCTTATGGTTGCCTCCTTCTCCATTTTCTGCACCCATTCCCCACTGGTAACAGCTCCCCTGATCTGCAGATACCAGCTCTGCTCTGTATGCTAAAGAAGAGTCCCACTAGGACATGAGGTATTTACCAGCATTTGGGGCAGCTGTGCACTGGTGGATATGCCTTTATGATCTCATCTTCATGCCCTTATTGAGCACTGGGTTTGAGCGAAGGTGTGTATGAAGGATAGGAAAGAGAATGAGTGAGAGAGGCATTTCCCATCTGTATTTCTTTCTGTGTCGTCGTAACACACCTCCATCCCCTGCAGCATTTAATGAGATCGCTTTCAGTTTCCTCCCAGCACACAGGGGGAGGGGGAAAGTCCCTGGCTAAACCCAGAATGCCATTTTGTGGCAATTTATGAACAAACAAGCTTCCCATCAAACCAATCCTTAGAAATGTCACTCCAGGCTGGCACTGAGCAGAGATTAAACGATGCATTGTCAACCTTCCTTTTTTATTTGATGTTTTGAATTTCACCATTCCTCTCTTTCATTAAAAATGAACTAGAGGGGAAAAAAAAAAAACCAAAAAAAAAACAGAATAAAATAGAAGCCTTTTACATCTAAAAGTCAGGATAATTATCTCTTATACCCAACCCACTCCTCCAAGACTCTGAATGAAGCCATCATTAAAATCTGTGTCCATCTGGTGACTTTTCCACAGCTAATTAGGTGAAGATGCCGGTTAGCAGACATGTTCTACTGAAATCACTCTCTTTCCTTTGTAAAAAACTTCCAGGCATGGCCCATGTACAACCTCGATGCTTCTTGTTCTGTCCCTCGGGTGTTGAAAGAACATGAGAAGAGGAACCATGGGAAATGACTGCTTTGGTGAGCTGCTTGCCAAGGCCCTTTCATGGCATTGGGTTTGGGAATAAAGGAGAAAGTGGATGCAAAAGACAGCAGGTTTGACTTCCGCTGTGCAGGAAGCCCTTTCGGGAACTGGTCGGATGTTGTGCTGGCAAAATTTCACTGTGTTTCTGCGTGGGGCTTCTTTTAATACTGTGATTTCCTCCCTGTGGTTTGTCAGGCACTCAGCCAGCCTACTAAAGACTCTCCACGAGATACCCATCTGCTGCATTTGTTAGAGCTTGTCACCCTAACGCCTAGGGGCTGAAAGGTATTGATTCTGCCTGTGTCCAGATGGATGGTTCGTGGGGCATCCCCTGCTCCTCCCAGCACTACACCAATTCTACTGTTGACACTTAGAGGACTGCCAATTTCAGGATAGCCTCAAACTTACAAGGAGACTGTGAGTCCTACAGGGATCCTCCCAGTCTGAATATCGTCCACGTTGGGTATTATGAATGTGAGTGGGGGAGCACGCGATGTTCACAAATTGGACTTTGGGTACAGTACTCCAGGCTGCATTAATCTCTGAGTGATGAATCTTTCTTTAGATTCAGAGGGGGGAAATTCAGCCACCTTACAACTTAAAGAGATTGGATCTCATGTCAAGGACAATGGATAAATACCTGTGTGGTAATAGAGGGCATAATTGCCTTAATGATTCTGGCATCAAAGACCCAGGAATTTTGGTCAGTTATACATATGGAGCATTGCCCAGGGTCAAGGACAACTGACACCAGCCTTTCAGAGCTCTCTGTCCAGCCTGTAGCTCACTCATCCAACACTGTTTTCCCTTTGCAAATATAGCTGGCAGAAGTCTGACATTCTCTTTCACAAAGATCCCAGGGCTCATAGCCCCATAACTCACAGAGGGATACACGGCACTTTGGTTTTGTGACTGGGCATGCAAATAATTCCTGGTGATGACATCTGCTGTGTGCGTAACTGCTTTCAAGACTTCATGCACATCTGTCACAGGAATGGGAAAAGCCCTCATGCTTTTTGAGGGCTCTTCTACTATGCTGCTTGGTCCCTCTTGGCATAACCATCAAGCCCCACTGCATCGCTACTTGGCTTCCTCTATTGAACTCTGTTGTTTGAGAATATAAGCCCCTGAAAGTAAGAACACTGCCTTCCTCACTCTCTCTCTCTCTCTGGAAAATGTCTGCCTCACTTTGGTACAATTACATTAATATAGTTATAATTCTAGAAGGATTGTAGCAAGTAATACAATAACTTTCCAATCTTCTCAAAGAGATTTAGCAGAGTCACAAAGACTCTGACAAAAGGAAAGCAGGACACATTGACCTAAAAGGTCTTGGCTGTCTTTAATTTTTCTGATTGAATTCATGAGAAGAGAAAATTACTGGAAGGATTTTCATTTTCATTTACTTCCAAAGCCTGGGTCCAAATGTTAAAAGAGCCCAGAAGGGTTAATGTTCACTAGAGTTCATCTTCTGCCAAAGACTCCCTGCTGCTCACAGATTTACATCATGCAATTGTCATTATAGGAAGAGATGAGAAAACTTGACAAAATGAGGCCTGTATGGACAGTGGATTGAAATAGAGCTTGGGGAAGAATTGTAGCCAGGGAGGGCTTATAGGACATAAATACATTACAAGAAAAGGACTTTTTAGATTCAATCATAGCTCACTACAGTGTCATCATTTCTAAACTGCTATATCCTGTTTAGCACCCTACCATTCATGAACAGTACAGGAAAAGCTGTACAATTCAAACACAAAGAGAATGAACAGTGACTATTTCCTTTAATGGCGCTGCAGTTTTCGGGAACACTGGGTTTCTTCAAGGCAGCTCAAGGAAGGTGTTGAGCCAATTAAGATATTTCTCATATCTTGTGATAAGTTCACTGTACTGAAGTTAACTCTGCCTTGTACATCTTCATCAACAATGCAATATCCCTTATACCAATTTAATTTTACATTGCCAGCAAGATAAAGGCAATTTATAAGTTTCAATGAGTGCAGCCTGGCTGGGCTCCAATCCAATCCAAGGGAGTGTAACGTTTGCTGGGGAATTGCTCGAAACCTTAATGTCTGGCATATGGTGAGCTGCTTTCATTTCTGACCTGTGCAATTAAGGTCAGCGGAGAAAATTACATTAAAACAGTTCTTTATTAATCATGTTCTATCTAGGGCAGATGATGATGACCTCTAAGCACAGAGATGTGGCAGCCACAAAACAAAATACTGTGAATCTCAAAAGCCTCTCACCAACAAAGGTTTGCATAGATTTTCTTTGGTTCTTTGCCCACGGCTTTGAAACAATAAGGGTTGGTATTCATGTCTTGGGGAGAATAACAGCAAGCAGTGCTAGAGTGAAATCTTAATTTAAAGTGCGGTGGATTTTAGAGGGACTTGGAAAAGGGAAATCCATGGGGATTTTTTGTGCTTCTCTCCTCTAATGCAGAGATAGGTACTGTTTCTCAAAGCAGGTGCTCATTTTGGAAATGGCTCTGGGTGTTTCTTCAGATACATGACTGCCCCCAAAGCAAAAAGGCTCTACCCTTTCACATGGTGTGAAAATGGGGCTGCCTGGTAGCTTGGGACTACCAAACTTTTTATCTTCTCAATGCTCTGCTTCCTCTTTCGTATAAGAGATGCAAATAAAACTAAATTCACAATGTGTAATGAATTTCTGTCTTGTAGAAGAGAGAAAGAGTCCACCCCTTTTTGCTCTAGTGAAATACCCACCCAGTCTTATGCACGTAATCCAAAGCCTACTGAGAGTCTCAGACATTGGTTTAATCTGATTTTGCTTAGATTCTGTCCTGTCCTGTCCTGATGCATCCCCTGATCCTTGCAGTGCAAACACATGCAGCACAGATCTGTTGTGCTAGCGACCATTTGAACTCAACTGATCAACAAGTCATTAAAGAGACTCTTAAACTCTACACGTGCTTCATCCCCTCACTGATGAGGATAATTGTAGCAGCTTTTGGCTGTACAACAAATACAGTGATGTTGTGACCACCAGTGTCCTGAGCTCATTCCCCATGTCCAGAAGAGAGAGAGTGAGACAGACTAAGGGAGAAACAGTCTGAAAGACCATAGCATTAAGGAGTGATGACTCCGACCTGTAAAAGGGCCAGAACACTGGAGTCAGTAGAAACAGAGTGGTGCTGATCTGAGATATGATATAACACACATACACACACAAAACAAAAAGAAAAAGAAAAAAAAAAAAAAGCAATAAAAAACACATTGGAAAGGAAATGTGAAATATACAAAGCCAGGCAAAGGCAAAGATGATTTTCTAATTTCTATGGAGAGAGATGTGTAAATGGAGGAAAAACTATGTAAGCCCATATATCTTTATTTCAGCGTTCACAAACATCTACATTAGGAACTAAGAATAGCAATGCTATCTCATCTCTCTTCTCCTTATTGTACATTAATGCTAAAAGGAAGAGGAAAAAGGATGAAAACAAGGTGTTCCTGTTTCAATTGTTCACTAAAACATCACAAAAGATTGAATTTAAACAGAAAACAATAGCCAAAAAATTCTTGTTTACGGTCAAATAAGTTCACAATCTCAATTAATAAAATGAAGAGAAAAGCAGCATTTCATCAAAGCTGGCCAGCCATCAGGAAGCCATTCTGAAAACATTATCCCTGAAAATATATTCCTGTTGTTTTGTTGTTATTTGTTTTTCTTCTACTATCTTTGCAATTGAACAGGAGATGCAAACATTGTGAGTTTCTGTCAGTTTTGATGCCTGCCTACAGGTTCTTCACACTGCTCCCCAGTTCTGTCCCAAGCTGGAAAGCAACAGATGCTCTGCAGATCACATATCAGTACTCAACATTAAATAGTCATCCAGGCATACAGAAATTATTGCCCCTATTATGCAGACAAGCAACTGGATTCTGAAGAAAAGCCTTTTATAACAAAAAGCTGTATTACTACCCTGCCCCTTGTGTGATCATACTTTCAACTTGTTAGTTAAACTTCAGGGTTAGAGAAGAATCACTGTCGTGGTTCCCATCACAAACCCATCCAACTGTAACCCACCAGAAACTTTCACTGCTGGTGTCTAACATCTCTGAAACACTCCAAAGAGGAGGTGTCTCCCCGTTCCCCCCAAAACATCTGCCTTTACTCCATCCTAAAAGCTGGCAGAACAGCTCCCCTGTTATGTCTGTCTTTTGCCAAGGAAATAATTCACTGGCACTCAGGTCATATTTGGCCAGGTCTGAGCAGGTATGAATACATCACGTCAGAGGACATCTGCTCTGCAGGAACCTCTGCTAAGTTATGTGATTTATTTGTGTACTCAGATCTCTGCTGCTTCTCCCACTGATCAGATAGATCTCTAAACTCCATCTCACCAGGCAACATGCGGAAGGATGCCATGAGGAAAGCCAGCAAAGGGCTGAAGCTGCCTCCTCTTGGGACCACCCAGCCTCAGCCAGGACTCAAAAGCTTTTCCAGATTTGGTGCAGCTGTGATAAGTCCTATTTAACATGCAGTGCCCACTCCTGCCTCACCGCATCCCACCACGTGCAGCTGTCCTATCTAACCAACACTAACTCCATAGCTTCTGCTTTCTGCAAACATCTTTGCTTTCCCTCTCTCCCCTTGATCGCCTCTCTGAGGATCATTTTCACTGTGCTTATCTGTATATATATGTATTTGTAACTAATTCCTGTTTAAATGCTTGCTGCGTGCTGCCTCGCTCTTTCTCCTCACTGGTGTGACCTCTTTCTCTTTCCATCTACTTGGTACATGTAGCTTAGGACTTCTGTTATCCCTGTGATGGATTTATTTATCACACTCTAATGATTCTTCTATCCTTGCTCTGTGTCTCAAAGGCTGGCTTTCGGGAAAGAGGGTGAGAGGTTGCTGTGTAGCAATCTTTGTTTATTTTAAACCACAATAATCCACTTGAGCTGGAGAGGTGGGAAAAAAAGAAATTGGCATTTTCTTTTTTTTTTTTTTTTCCAATAATAATAAAAAACCTGATGTTTGCAGCACATTAACCTCCCTAGCCAGAAACATCTTCCCAGTTGAGACACAAAGAAATATGCAGCTACGAGATGTGTTTTACCCCCGCTTTATGTCTTGAGTGAACAACAGTATGTGACACATAGATCAAGATAAGTAGCTGTGCAGGCTCGCTTTGCAGCGGGCAAGCTGACGTGATGTATTGCAGGCACAGATGACTTCACAAGTCAGTGCTTTATGCCCTTGGTCCCAAGACCATTCGCACCAGGTGTGTGCAGGACCAGTTACCTTTCAGGCAGTGATTTACACTGAATCTGGCCTGGAAACGGGGCTGCCTTTCTCTGCAACCTGCTGGAGAAGGCAACGTGAAGTTTCTTCGAGTATTTGGATAAGATTTAACACCAAGTCCTGCAAAAAGAGTCTGTTGATGCAAAGTTAGCCCAGTAGCGTTTTCTGAGCAATTTTTTGCTATCAGAGCAGGCATTCATCACATCAGTGCTTTGCATCATTCAGTCACAGCATACCTGGTCCAGGGCTGGAAGCTTTATATCTGGATTTATTGCATCATCAAAAGGAGGTGTAGGAGTCTATCGGTGGTGGGAAGTGGTTACACATCTGCAGTCCCTTAACAAAGTGACCTGCATCTGACTGGAGTGTGTTACAGAGATACCATCAGTGGGAAGGCGTAGGATACTGTCTGGCTTTTTAGTCTGTGTTGGGGACGAGCAGCAAACATCTGTCACAAACCTTATCAGAGGACAGCTCCTGTTGGACGGCGCACAAATAAAATCACAACACAAGTAAAGATTGTGGAGATGAAAGGCAATTGCTAAAGCATCTGCTAAATTCAAGGTTCCGGGAACTTTCTAGCCATACAAGTTCAACAGCCCTTCATTTCTCCTTCTAATAACTTACAAGCCCATTAAAAATATATATCTATATATTCCCTCACCCCTCACCCTCCCCAAAACCAAATCTTTAATCAGCTACACCTTTTAACGCAGAATCAGCAGCAGCAGCAATAAGGAATGACCCTTTAGCAGCAGCCCTGTTGAGGCAGGGATTTTTTTTTCTTTCTTCCCTTTTCTCTCTGCAGCTTCAATTGTGCCTTTGAAACATCTTTAAGTGCCAGAGCTTTGTCCTTTTCACTTCCTCCTCCTGTTCTTGTATTTTCCAGATAGAGTCACTGAAAGAAAGTGTTTTCATTGTTATTAGCAAGACGTTTCTGCTCTTTCCTAAGGTCCACGTTATCCTCCTGGGTTGCACGGTCATACTCTGCTTTGTGTCTGCACAGTACTTGGCACAAGCACTCCCTGTCCGAAAATGAAATCTCAAGGCACCACTGCAAAGCAAAAATAGTCAGGGTAGAAGCAATCATCCTTCATAAGAGCTTTCCTCATTCCAAAACATCCCCTGTACATAATGTCTCCAACTCAGCCCTTAAATTCAGGGAGACCTGTAGATTTCTGACAGAAGGGCTGAGGGCCGAATGTTAGTCTGCTGATAATAATTTTTATTCTCTTCATTAGAAAACCATACCCATTAGGCAACTGATTTTTATGGGTCTTTTGAGTCAGTGTTTTGCTAGTCACAGCTCCTAGAAATGTCAGATCTGCACTGTGGCATGAAGAAGGATGTGGACAAGAGCTTGGGCAGGTTTTCCATGCAGCACTGTCAACACACCTCAGACATGACAGACAGCATCTCCTACTCATCCAGGTGCCCCCAAACTGTCAAAGAGCCCTTGTCCCCAGGAGGCTGCGAGGAGCTGGAGATAAAAAGACAATCTTCTTTCACCAGTAAAGTCAAACTGAGCCTTGGCAGCAGGCTTCCAGAGGAGAAAGCTGGTGTATTAATGTCTCGCTATTCTGGAGCAGATCTCAGTGAAAACCAACAAGCCTTACAGTATAAATTTCAGTATTTTCTGTATAATCCTGCTCAGTATTAGTTATAAATCTTATCAGGTGATAGACTGTTTGTTCTCACAGAAATAAAATAACAAATGGAGTAGAGATTGCAGAGAGCTGACAATCACCAGAGGCAATGCAGCACTCACGCTCCTTGGGATCACAAGAACTTTTCAGCTCAAGAAGCTTAACAGCCCTTCATTTCTCTTCTCTAGGAACTTATGAGCCCATTAAAAATATATATCTCTGTATTCCCCTCCACCCAGAAGCCTTCCTCCTTCAGCCAGCTGCGCCATTTAATGCAGACTCAGCAGCAATGAAGAATGGTCCTGCAGAAGAACCCCAGGGAAACAGCTTTTTCTTTCTTCCCTTCCTTTCTTCCTTTTTGCAGATCCAGTTGTGCCTCTAAAATCTCTCACAGCAGCTGGCACCTTGTCATTTCTTTTTTAATTTCTTTTGTGTGTGTGTGTGTTTCTAGGTAAGAAGAGAGACTTTCATCTTCATTAGGGCCATACATTTCAGCAGGTTCATTAGGCTCCTTTTTTGTTGCCATTGGTGTGCAGTTGCCTGCAACAAGAAAAATAGCCTCAAACATCATTAGTCTGCTGAAGAAAATTTCAGTGTTCCTTCCTGGGGCTCTGGGAATTTGTGCTGTGTTGAAACTTCAGCAAAATCAAAAATCTGACATAAGCCATCTTCCTTTATTCTTTCTCATGCGCCTTACAACAGACATCGTTCCTCAGGGCCCAATCTTTCCTTTACATAAACTGTGCTGTAGTCTTAAATAGAAGCCAGGGCAAACCAAGGCCCTGATCTTTTTCTAAGGCAGCAACACACCTGCAGCGATCGCTCCCTGAGGTGTGAGCTGACCCATTCATCATGAGGGGTGTTGACTCTACACATAAAAATGACAGCCTAAATTGTATTTAATGACATTAGCTATTTCCCAGCTGATCATTTTAGCAGATTCATTCAGCCGTGCACAAGTTGGCAGAGCTTGGGGCAAAAGGCTGCACCTGGCTGTGCAGAAACAGCCCCTTTGATATCTGAGTGCAGGTGAAATTGGGGCCCAGTTATGAGAAGCTTTTCATCTCGTGTTATCCATCGGGGTGACTCCAGGACCCCACTCTGCTGACACCAAGCCTAATGCACAGATACAGCACATGTGAGTTCCTGTAATGGTTTTTGGCTTGCCATCCTCTCCTCAGCATCTGTCTATCTTACATTTGAGGCCAGTATTTTTTTCCTAATTTATAAGCTAAATAAATGAATCCCTGACCTCTCAACAGCTGCCCCGCCATGCCCTGCTGAATGCTAGGATTATTTCTGCATGAATTAAACAGCCTGGAAACCCAAAAAGAGTGTGTAGATGATCGAGCCTGAATGCTGTTCCTCCGGGAATATTAGCCACTGCCTGAGGCAAAAAACACAAGTCCACATCAGGGTGCCAAGGACTCTCCTCTCTTAATCTCCTAATCATTCAGCCCCCAAAGCCAGATTTATGTAAATGCCATATTTATCTAAATTCTCAGCCCACTTTGACCATCTTTATAGAGGACTGTAACTCCCATTGGATTCCTCTAGCTCTACTGGCTCTTTCTATTCTTACAGTCTATATGCACACATATACTAACAATGGTTTTCACAACATCTGCCTTTTTCCAGCAGGACCTATGAATCCCAAGGTTATCCTGCTTCTAATACGCCTCTCCACGTAGGGCCCCATAAAATTTCCTGCAATAAACAAGAGATAATCCTCTGCTCTCCCAGCCACAATTCATTTATCTTCTGTGAATGACCAGGCAGATGACAAGTTGCTGCCCTCATAAACTCCTTAAAGTGCCTACCGTAGACATGGCGGGCTTTGCAGTGTGTTTAGTTTGGCAATGATCTCCAAGTATATGGTAGAAAGAAATAATCTTATCCATGCAATGAGAAACTGGAGGAGGGGGAGGATGTATTGTAAGCATATTTCATCAAAAAAGTCCTCAGAAGTAATTGCTCAAACTAGACAGGGAAGCTAATTGAACATAATAGCAGTGAAAAGGTTCTCTGTACTTCATGACAGAGGCAGCACTGCTGGCTGGGTTTAATCTGCCATTATGGCATACGGGTTACACAGAGAATTATTTGCAGCCCTAGGAAAGAGCCTGCAGCCTGGAAGTGTTTAACATAAACTATGTGGCCACCCATATGACTTCCTTGGAAGTAACAAGTGATTTTAGAGACAGAGATTATATGAGGTTGCTGCAGCCAGGTTTTTTTCTACTTAGCAGCTACACCTTTACTTTCCTCACAAAGAGTTTTCACTCTGCTGATTGGTGTTGTGAATACAAAATTTATAGCATCTTGAGTCTGGGAGATTCAGGGAAAGAGTAAAATAAAATGTAATTTCACATCAAAATAACTCACAGAGGAGCTGCTTCACTGACTGTGAGATTAATTGTCATATTTAATGCATTATAAACCTCTCCTTGTTAATTTATATCAAGTCACCCCAAGATTTCCAGGCTGTTGCACCAGGCAGTCGCTGATGCCAAGGTAGCTTGCTGCTGCAATATTTAAGTCCAGCACGGCTATAATGCTTTAGGGTCTTACTGCTCAATTACCGGAGGATCATTAAAAAATTATTTAATCCAATAGCACTGATAATAAATCAATTCTTTGAGACCAAGGTTTATTCTACAATAACTGATTGTACTTTAGGAGATCAGTTTCAAAACCTTGAATTTTTTTTGCTTTGGCTCACAAAGAGTGGTGTACCTGGACTTCTGAAACCTATCCCTGGCACAATGCAGAGATGGAGACATCACCTTTTCCCAGATCTAAAGCTGACCTTGTGTAACAAACCACTGGCCAGACCATGGAGAGGATTATTTCTATCTGCCTACCTGCTTCTTAAAGCTGTTTCCTGAACATTATGCTTGAACATTTGTTCCTGAAGACAGGAGGCAGAGTGAGCTGATTGTTGGATCTGCATTGGGTTTGTCATCCTTGGAGCCCAGCTTGGCACTGCTTGCCAGTCAGCCTACCTGCCTCCAACAGGGTCAAGGAATGGGTTTGGTGATGCTGGTGTCAGCTGACATTGGTGGTAAGGCACTGGCATGGCTGTCCAGAGAGCTGTGTCCTACCTCTAGAGATGTACAAGGCCAGGTTGGTGGGGCCCTGGGCAGCCTGAGCTGGTGGCTGGCAACTGGCCTGCCACACAGGGGTTAGGACAAGATGATCTTTAACACCCCTTCCTACCCAAGTCATTCTATGATCCTCTGATTCTATGATAGCAGTACAGTCAAGGCTGTGTAAAGCCAACATTCATGACACAGGAGTAAGGCCCAGAAATCTGTTCTCACAAAGGGAATGAGAGAACTCCTTTAAGTTCATCAGGATTTACATGCCACGCTGTATTGCTGCTACCGCCCAGTGAGCACATTTTCCTTCAGACAAGGGCAGATCATGACAAGCAAAGGAAACTTCTGTTTCAAGCAAATTTAAAGACTATCCATGCATGCTTTAGAGGCACAAATTAACCCCCACCACACACAAACCAATCAAATAGCAGTGTCATAAATGCAGAGACACCAGAGCACAATATCCCCCACTGACTCTCCTCACATACCACATATACACACACAGTGTTTCGTCTCCGGGTCAGTGGGAAAGTTAATTAGAAGAATGGAGTTTTTCGTGATGGAAGATACCACCCTGATATGATTCTTAGTCCTCTCTGTACTTGTGATGAATTACAAATGACATCAAGGGAAGTGAAGGACAACAGCAGTGACAGTTTGTCAGCCACGCTGGCTCTGTGTACATTATTGGGTGGGTAACTTTTTCTCCTCTGTTCATTGTATGCTACTCTCTACAGCTCCTCTCTTCTGCCTCCTCTCTCTGTGCTTTCATTTCCCAGCAGGTGACTGGAAGGCAAGAGGGAGCGCAGCCCCTTCAGCATACCTTTGGAGCCAGAAGGGAAAGGCTCAGGCAAAAAGGGAAATATTTCTTATCAATGAAGAAGTCATTGGGAAGATGGGGACAGGGCTTGCTCACTCATGGTTCTTCGATTATTCTTGCATTTTTGGTAGTTACTCATCCAGTGCTACAGAGTGCTACTTTTCTCAGATGTGTTGTTACAAGACATGTCTGCTGTCAGCCTGGTTGAAACACGTGTGTTTATTTTGGTTGCCAATGATTGCTAGATAAGCTGATTTGGGAAGGGTAAACGGGGCAACTGGACTCGTTTTTATCAGGACAGCAAACGCTGTGAGTGGTTGGAGCAGACAGCACTTCTCTTGCGCAGAAGCAGATGAAACACGTGGCAGTCCTGACCCTTGATTGTAGGACCAAGATGAGGATTTGAGCACTTATTTCAAGGGATGGCAAATTAAATGAATAATGATAGAGTATATGCTCATGAAACAGAGCATGACTATGCTTGAGTGAAGACGATTGGTTGTTAACTCCACTCCTATTAAAGTTCATCTTCTGAGAGGCTACATAGCTGCTAAATAAAAGCTGAAATATATTTCTTTGCCAACTTCAAGGTCATGTTTCTGCAGCATTATGGAATACATTAAAATGCTCAATTTATGCCCCGTAACTCAACAAAAATAAAAATGTATCTTATATTAAATAAACCTCTACCAACATCTCTCCCTTTCTAACTTTATCTCCTTGCCCTTTTTTATTTAGTAGAGGTGGCTTATTTTTTCCAATTTGAGAAGCTTTTCTTTACTGTATTTGCTCTTTACTCAATGGAAGTCCTTTTTTGCCCCAAGGGAAAACAAACAAAAAGAACAACCAAACAAAAAAGTATATATAGAGGTGTTATCTTTCCACGTGAATGACAAATCAAAGGTCTTGAGTCTTCTCTCACCCACAAAACCCACTGACCTTGGTCCAGCTATTTATTGTCCCCAGCCTGAAAGAAGAATTGCAAGACTGAATTTTGTTTGTCTTGAGCCCATGGCTAAGTAATTTGCCTTTGTGCAGCACATCACACTGTGTGTAACCTGGTTCCTCTTCCTTTATCTCCTGAAAGACTAGCTACAGTCCTTTAAAGCCAGGGCACGGAGCATTGTAGGACAGCCCAGAGCCATGGTTATCTGACCAGGAAGGGTGTCCTGAACTGCCAAAACAATCATTTCTTTATCACTCTTCTATTAAGTCCTCTAATTCAAAGAAACCAGCTTCCAAGCATTTACTTCTTTCACTCAGCCTGAACTCCACAGGACACGTATACTCTATGTATGTCACCATTGAGAGTGGTGAAATGCTGGCAAACACTGTCCAGAAAGCTGTGGGTGCCCCAACCCTGGCAGTGTTCAAGGCCAAGTCAGATGGGGCCCTGGGCAGCTTGGTCTAGTGGAAGGTGTTCCTGCCAGTGGCAGAAGGTTGAAACTGGACTATCTTTAAGGTTCCTTCCAACCCAAACCAAGCTATGATTCCATCATTTTACCGCCAATGAATTACTTTCTGCCCCACCTGCTGTGCTTGTGATTTTCTTGGCTCTTGCAGAACTTACAATGCAACTGAGAGGCTTTTGTTCACCTTCTTCCTTCTTCCTGCATCCCCTGAGATGACTGGTGGCACCACTTCCTATGATTTTTGCCTGAGCTGTCCTGCCAAATGTTTTCACATTTTGAAGTAGGAGAGGAAGGTGTTTCCTGCAAACAGATTATGAATTGAAATATTTCTCTGAGCTCCCATTCACAGGATTTCTAATGCACTGGGCATCAGCTTAGCCCTCTGATGAATAGAAGTCATTTTGTAAAAATGGCACCTTACTGTTGCATATATATTGCCCCTCTGCAGCTTCCCTGGCATATTTATTCAGTTTACTAGTCAAAACTAGTTTCATGCTACACTAAGCCCAGCAGGGTCAACACCTAACCTATGAAAATCAAGCTGTCTTTTTTCTCTTTGCTTCATACATCATCATCAACCAAAGCTGGATAATAGAAAGCAGGTTTTGATCCCAGAATGATTATTGCTGCTGCTGCCTGGGATTTGACAGGAGGAAAGACAAAGAGGAGGAACATACGAGTTTGCAGTGGCTTGATCCATCAGATGTCAGAAAAACGTATAATATGGTTTGTCCTATAAAGGAGGGCACCGTGTGGACAAGGCCTGTAAGGTATCTGTGGGAAGGCTGCAGATGCAGGTGTGGCTTGGTGTAGATTTACAAAAACACACGGAGAGGTTGGAAGAACTGCAACCCAAGGCTCATGGCAGTAAGATAGCTGACGTTATGGTGAAATGTAGATTAAAAATCATCAAATCAGTGGGCTTCTTGGTTGCAGTCAGGAAGGAAATGAACATCAGGAGTCCTGGAGAGAGACCTCTGTTCTGTACAGGAGTCACTGAGACAAATCCTTTGGCTGACAAACCTAGCAAAAACAAGCTCAGTTCCAAAAACCAACTCAGCCTAAGCCAAACTAACTGCAAATGAAAAAGACCTCAAGACATAACAAGCAGGAGCTGAAACATTTCTTATTCTCTGTGGAGTAAAATTTGTAACACAGTTGCACTTGTTGAAGTTTTGAAAACATAATTAAAATCATGCATTTCCATTGCATGGCGTACACTGAGCTGCAAGTTCAGAGCTGTGTGTGTTCCTGCACGCCACACCTGCCCTGCAAGGTACATCTCTGTGAAGCTGCAGCTCCAGTTGTTGTTTCACATATCACTGTGTTTAGCATGCAACCAGAACTCCTCACCTGCCTTTCCCTGGAACTCAGCATGGCCCCCCTGCTATTGATTAATTTGTGCTAATTAAAAGCAGCAGTGTTTCTGCAGAAAAGAAAGACGTGTAAGTGTCAATAAATTATGGGAAATTTTGCAGATTAAAGATTGCCAACTTCTGCTTGAAAATAACTAAACAAATGCTAATGGTTCTTTCTAAAGAGCCCAAATTTGCTAACGGCTGCATGAATGGGCTCCACTGATCTTCTTCGATTTCAGTGCAGGTAATACTTACAGCACTTCTGTGTCTAGCTTATGAGCTGAAAGACTTTATTTTTTTTCAACATAGGTATTTCTGTTTTCAAAGATAATTTATTCATTGCTCTTTTCTCATCGATGCCAGCTACTCAAGCCAAGGCAATGGGTTGAATGAAGACTTTTAAGTGCCAGCAGCCAGTCCACTCTACAAAACAGCACTCCACAAAGCAACAAGGGAATAAACAGGAATTGCAACAAGCCACCAATGCAGCTTGTTAGCAGCTGCTGGTAATAAACCTGCCTAAAAGCAGGTGCAATGAAGGAAACTTTGTAAAACTGTAGAAACAGCTGGAGGTAAGCCTGGCTTTTAAGGGATGAAACTGTATTCAGGGACTGAGAATGCTTGCTATTTATCTTCTTTGCAGGGCACAGCAGAGTGGGGAGCCGTGGAGAAGCTTCAAGGGACAAAAGATATGTCTTAGGCAAGGTACTACCTTTCCCTCTTCCCATTAATCCTCTCTGGGAATTGCAGGAAGGAGGCAACCAACCACTCCTCTAAGTAGCTGGAGACAAAGGAAGCTCTTTGTGTCTCTGGGTGTGGAGAAATGGCCAAAAGGATCATAGGCAGAGCAAAAAGTTCATCGCTGATGATGAGTCACAGTCCAAAGCTTGGGATAGTTAAGGGGATGGAGAAGCCCTCAGGCAGGATAAGATTTGTGCAAAGCACTGTCAAAAATGGGGAGCTCAGGATCAGGGTTGGACTAATGGTTTGGATCCCCTGGGCAAGTGCTTTCTATGGGTCTCTTGCATTTCATGGCCTTCTCAACATATAAGAACAAATGACAGGCAAAGTCAGAAAAGCTACAACCATCAGTAATTCTTCTGGCACATTACTTCATTAGTAGCTGTCACTCAGGGATCCAATTCCTTTTTGAGCAGGGAGCCACTACCTGGTGCACAAATGCCACCCAGTAGTTCCTGGGCACAGAGAATGATGCTATCCAGAACCAAAAGCATCACAAACCGAGCACCACTAATAAGGAGATTCATATCCCTGGGGTGATTCTGGAGATGAAGGACAACCAGACCAGGTAACCAGGCAGCAGCCTGCATGCAGCTTTCCTTTCCCTGCTCTGGCTCCTGTCTTAACCATCCTGCTCCCAGTTTCCACACACAACACAACATCTTTTGTTGCTGACAGGAAAGCCAACATATTGCCAGTACAGCTTCAGGTTATTCTGGTTACCAAAAGGAGCCTCCCAGTCTCTACATGATAATCCTCAGGGCACAGTGACTAAAATCCAAACGCACCTAAGTTTTGCAATTGAAGATGCAGACAGCATCAGCAACAGGCATCTTCAGCATGGACAGTGCACTGATTGATTTTCAAGTGGGAGGAGAGAATTCCCCGGGAAAGAGAAGGGCTACAAGGCCTGACTCGACACCATTGAGGCTGACGAAATAGAGGATTGGCAGCAGAGACGTGTGTGTCACTCATTACAGGTTTAGGCTTAATGACAGCCTCTTGCCCTTGATCTTTGGAGCTGTGTGAGGGAGCACAGGGGAGGAAGAGCTTAAATGTCAGCTCTGCACCGAGGCAGGAGAACTCCCTGCATTAGCGGCGGCTGGCCAGGATGAGGTCCCGTCACGGTGGGAGCATCTCATCAGACATGCTGAGAGCAGCCGTGACAAATCAGGAAGCTCCTGCCGTTGGCTTGGTGGGATTAATTAATTTCCACATTGTCGCTGCCTCCAATTAACTCTGAGGCTGCAGGCTGGGACCTGCTGGGTTTTGGTAGGGAGGGATCGGCAGGGTAATGAAGGCTGGTGTGTGGGAGCTGCTTGGCAGCACAGGGGCAGGGTCTCATCTGCATGTATGGGAAGAGAAATGTGCCTGGAAGGAAGTAGAAATGCAATATCAGTATAACAGCGCAAAGTCACACAGTTGGATGCTATACAAGTAAGAATTTCTTTTGCAGTTCTGGGGGGAAAAGGGACACCTTTGGAAATTTTTCTTGGTAGATACAATCACAAGAAGAAAACTCATCACCATGAGTGTTTGTAGAATAAACAGGGAAATGTGCTGCCCAGGGAGGTGGTGGAGTCACCATTCCTGGAGGTATTCAAGAACTGCAGAGATGTGGCACTGAAGAACATTGCCAGTTGGCAGAGTGGGGATGGGTTGGGGTTGGACTGGATGATCTTAAAGGTCTTTTCCAGCCTTAATGATTCTATGATTCTATGGTTCTATGATACTGATAGCACTGTACAAGGCAGTAGTAAGACTGCATGTAAGATATTTTGTACAGATTATAGTTATGATCAGGTCAAATTAGCTTACGCTGAGAAAGGCAGCATACTGAAAATGCTAAGTCATGGCTTGAAACAGTGATTGAGCACCTGGTGGGAAGGCAGGGCCAACCCAGGGGAGCTCAGGTGCATGCAATGCAATGCAGATGAGTTACTGGAAGGGGAGCCAGGATTCAGCCCTTCCCAGACCTCATTTAAGGGTTGGCAGTGGAGGCAAGGGTGCCATCATGGAAAGTCCTGTGTACCTGAGTCCTTCTGAAGGTAAGAAGTTTTTGTTGTGGTTTTTTTTTTTTTTTTTTTTTTTTTTTTTTTTTTCTCCCTCTTCCTCCTTCTTTCTCCCTTCTGTACTTATAGTTGCTGTGTTTTAGTAAACTCTCACTTGTTGTAGCCTAGGACCTTGCTACCCTGCTGTGCTTTCCATTGCTACAGGCACTGAAAGGTGGTGTCTGCTAAGAGAAGGCTGTAAGCTAGATGTGGTGGGTTTCAGTCTGTAGATTCCTGGTGTCAGAAGGTCTCTGGGCTGTAAAATGTCCTCCAAAGCTGCTTTTTTTTTTTTTTTTTTTTTTTTTTTTTTTTTTCCTCCTCTCTCTCTCCAAAACTAGGTTGTCATAGGGACCAAGGTGAGGAATGAGACAAAAGACTGAAGGTGTGTTTTGCTCTGTGGCTCATGTTGCATTTCACTCTTATTGAGGAACGTACATTTGATCTGCTACTAACCTTAACCTGTGATAAATTCATTTCTATTACTGTTAACCATAATGGCTAGTATCTCAAGATGAAAAGGGTATTTTAAAATTGAGGTTCAGTTTAGCATCATCTAACATGTGAAATTTGACTGTTGTTCATTGTGGGAAGAGCAAGAAAACAATGTTGACAGTTATGGAAGTGTTGAAAGAAAATGTTGGATTTTAATCTATAGAGAGTTTTATCAAGTATTTTATGCAGTTAACTGCTTAATGTGGCTCAAATCTCCAGAAGCTGCATTCAAGAATCTAGTTATGAAAACTCTGGACTCTTTTTAGAACCAATCCAGTATCAGGTCATAGGAGGGTGGGCAATGCTGCACTGATATGTCCAGAAATCTGATATAGGATTTATTTCATTTTCCTGTTTAGAAAAGTACACAATCCACTAGACTTCCTTACACAGGGTAAGAAAGTATGATAGACATTCAGAAGTCCAGTTCATCTCATCTTAATATGGACATTAGCATGAGTGCACGTGTCTCTTCTTGGCTGTAATTGGAGCCTGGGGTGCCAAGCTCAAATGGAAATGTCTGCCTTGCAGAAATCAGATCAAGCTAACTTCTTGTGTGCTATAGTTAAGGGTCATATTTTTGCTTTCTTTCTCAAGAAAGTTCTTTTATGCTGATCCTATTCTGAATTGTTCAGCATTGTTCCAGATGAGTGTCTTTGTTTTCCTTCAGGACTTCCTTTCCATACCCATGAGCATTGTGCCTGTCTGGCTGCCTGCTGTGGGCACCGGGTATCCTCATGACTGCTGTGGGTGCTGTTGCTTTTGGCACTCTCCCAAACCCTAAGGAAGAAGAGTTGTAATGGTTACCCAACCCAGTAAGCTGCAGAGCTGGGTAAAGAACTCAGCTTCTGATCTATAGACAGGGCTATCTCTCCACATCCAGCAAGGCAAGCTCATAGCTGGGTTGGGAGGAAGAAAATTCTTGCCAAGGGAGAAGTGAGCTTTGGATTCTATCAGATGTGTAGAGTTGAGCAATGACAGTGTAACAGGCATTAGTTGTGGGTGAGGCATTAAATCACTGTCACTGAATTAAGCAAGAAACTCTTGTCTTTAAAAGAGTGTGTGCTCTTCTTCCTTGGAAAATGCACGCTGTGGGTTGAAGTGGAATGGTTCAAGGAGACAGTGTGAACAGCAAATTTTTTCCTTCCTTCAGCAGATCCCCATGTCCAGATCTGCCCCTCCATCCCTAAGCATAAGAAATCTTATTTGCCATGAAAGTTGCAGAGACTGTAAAAAGGTTATGCAAGAGCCCTGGGGATGGCTCGGGCAGAAGGCAAAGGAGCAGCTCGGTAGGTCTGTACACCTGTACATATTGAAATGAGCTCTAAGTCATAACCAGAGGGGCAGAAGGTGTCACAGGTTGTGCTACATGTGAGCAAATGTATATAATGATAAGTTTAGGTGGATGAAGGGGTACTGAGGTGTGTCACTCAAATGGGACACCAAGAACTGGGGCTCTAGAGGCCAGTACTGATCAGATAGGAGGCGCACAAGGTAGTGGTGTGAACCTTGTACCTGCTGTCCTGCACAGTTTGTCCCCTGGCAGTTCTATATGCAATCACAACAACAACAACAACAAAATTGAGAAACAGAGAGCTGTGTCAGCATTTAAAAAAAAAAACAAAACAAAACTCATTCTGCACAGGATGTTGGTTTCCCTTTATTGCCAGCTCCTCTGGATTCATATCAGGAAGTCTGGAAGCTGCACATCCCTAATGAAAAGCAGAATATATTCATTATTAAATTCAAAATGTTCAAATGCAATTTGTTGCTAACAGATTTCAAGGTCTGTTTGACTGATCCCCATGCAGCAAAACCACTGCAACACAAAAAATGATGAAGTGATTCCAACTGAGGCTGGTGCTACATGTGATTGTACCAGAACTTGCTCTGGTTTTGCTTTTTGTGCTCTACAAGGCTGCTGATTCACCCTGAGTATGAAAAGGCAATTTCTGCCCTCAGAAGGGTGGCTTCTTAATCTGTTCTTTCCTGCTGAGTTTAGCTGGAAGCTCATAGAAAATATTGTTTATATGCCTGGCAGTTGTTGGCATCTTTATCATCAGTCAGGCACTGAAGTAATAATAGATGAGTATTAATTTCAACTATTAAGAAAAAAAAATTTTAATCTCCTACGTATCTGTTTGGGGCTCGGTGTTTGAGAACAGAGGTACTATGAGCCTTGTCATCATGTCCCCTATCTGTACCCAGCAATGTGTCAGGACTAGGCCCTGTTTCTCCTTCCAGAATTTTACACATGGAGACTTGAGTGCCTCTTACTCAGGAATGCCCAAGGATCATCAGACCTTCTCTTCCCAGACTTGCCCATGCACCGGGAAAAGTCTTTCATTTCATTCAGCAATCACTTGGAAACAAATCTCGAACTTTCAAACCGTGCCAGGAAACTTATCTTTCCCTGCAGGCTGTGGGTGCTCTTCAGGAATTCAAAGGAAAGTTTTGTTTACAAGGCATTCCAATACCCCCCCCTTTAAGAACTGCTGTAAAATGTGTCTGAAAACCAAATTGCTCAATTGAGAATGCAACGCACCCGAACTCTGGGAAAGTAAAATACAAAAGAAAGTGAGCATTTGCAGAGTCTGAGCAGACAACACAGTGGCAGGTGTAGAAAGGCAAGAGAAGTTCTCTTAATCCTGCAATCGAGAGATCAGACCTACAAAGTCTCTTTCCTTCCCTGTGTTTAAGTTCCTCTCAGGCAGCACTACTGACGAGATCTGTAGTGAGGGCCTGGCGGTACAGCTTGTCTGAAAGTGGGACTTCTGGGGAAAACATAACGGCAATGCAATCTAGACAGGCAAGCCTAGAGAGCACCAGCAGACAGCTTCAATATCCCCCTGTCTCTGCTCACTGGAAAGCTTTATTCATGAAATGCCTCTTATTTTAAACTAAAGCAGTGCCTATTATCTGGTCTCCAGACATCTCAGAACAATGTTTTTCAACAAAGCTGTAATCAAGAGCTCTGTACTTCTGCAGGCCTCGTAGCTCTCTCTATTGCTGGAAAATTGGGGGTTGCTTTTTAAGTTGCTGACTGGAAACAGGGGATGCATTTTCACTTATCCCAGCAGGAACACTTTAGGCCCAAATGACGTTAGAAGTAATGCTCTGAGGCACCTTAAATTCTGAAGCCGTCTTCCATTTATTCATCATGAAAATTATTCTCTTGTTAAACTGGAGAAGTCAATTTGTCTGGTAAATATATGGATGGAACCATCACAGCCTTCACAGAGGAAAGGATTAGTGTGGACTGGAGGAGTGATGCCTCCAGTGATACCAGACTTCGAATGACCACATCAGGATGGCACCGAGCCGGGGACAACTCACTGTGCTGCTGATCGGCTGGGTTTATGTGGCTGCCTGGGCTCCATGCCACCGCACTGCAGTGAGGTGGGTGCTGGTCAGCTTGGCTGTGCTGAATAAACACACACCAGCTGGGCTGTGTACACCTGCAGCCCCGTTCTCCTTCCACCAGCCACTTGCTCTGATAGGAGTGAAGAAACATGTCATTTTCCTTCCCATGTTGTTAGTGTTTGTCAGTAGATTTGAAAACGAAAGGAGGCTGTAGCGATGTGAAGGTTGGATTCCTTTGCCATATGATAGCAATAGGATGAGAGATAGTGGTCTTAAGTTGCTCCAGGGTAGGTTCAGGTTGGATGTTAGGAAAAACTTCTCAAAAATAGTGGTGAAGCATTGGAGCAAGCTGCCCAGGGAGTGATGGAATCGCCATCCTTGGAAGTGTTTGAGGAAAGGTCAGTTCTAGATTGTGTCTCTCACTGTCACAGGCATGGGTTGATGGTTGGACTAGATGATCATTGTCAACTTTTCCAACCTTATCAATTCTGTGATTCTGTGCAAATTACCCATCTTCCCACTTATGTTTTGCAAAGCAGTTTGAGCTTCATGGAAACAAAAAATATCAGGAAAAGAAATACCTCCCGCTCCTTCTACAACTTCTCAGCATCCAAGAGAATGCTCAGGAGATACCATCCCACGGCCTAGGGCACTATGGGAGGGCTAATGGCTGGGCTTCCCTCACTGCTCTTGAAACAAAGGAAGCAAACCCAGGTCACTAATGCTTCAGTCTCAGGGTTCACTTTGTGATGTCTGCATGAGATGGGCTGTTAGGGTAGAGTTAACCAGGGATCAAGAGAAAAAAGCCAGTTCACTTGTGACTCCCTTTCATCAACAAAAGGAGTGTGTTTTTTTTTTTTTCTTAAATTTTGTGTTTTCAGAAGAAATTCAAACTTTGGAATATGATAGCCGCAAGCAGAGATATTTAGTATTAATTATGCCGTTATGTTGTCGCATACAATTTGGACTTCAACCACTTCATAGTCTCACTGTTTCTGTAAGTAAGATCTCCTTCTTTGAGGGTTTCCACCTCAGGAGGACAGGTAGAAGTGCTGCCAGGAGTTTCTGCTGTGCCCCACCACAAAGGAGACAGGAATTTGAGGCACTCAGGGCCACAGTAGGGAAACAGAATGAGAAATGCTCTGTCAAAATCCCCTGTGTGGCAGCATTTCCAAATTAAAGTATTTTAATAGAGACAAACACATACTCACGGGGGATTGGATCCTTTTATTTTCGGCTGAAATATTTAGGGTTGCAGTCAAAATGTTTTCATTTTTTAATATTTGTTTTTCTGAGGAATAATTGAAGTTTTTGCTGCGAAGCAGATACTTCACACAATAAACATGTCTTTAAAAAAAAAAAAATTAGAGGGAAGACTTTCAACCATCTGTCTGGCTGAAGGATTATTGAAGAGGGAATACCAGGAGTTTATGTAGATTTTTTTTTTTTTTTTTTTTTTCCCCAACTCTTTTAAGATCCATTAAAAAGCAGAGGCTTTGGCTCATGTGAGAAAAGGTGTTTCCCTTTCACAGGAATGGAAACAAAGCAGCAGGGTCATGTGAAATGCCAGAGTCAAAGGAAAGCAGTTCTAAACTAACAATGAAAAACGTCAGTATATATCGTTCTGGTGTGCTTTCCCGTAGGGTATTGCTGACTCTCCTTGAAAAGAGAAAGGACTGTGCTACCCCACTGCTGTGGAATAACACTGTTATCCATCATCACCTTCATTGAAATAAGCAGGACTATTTGTGCAGTGGGCTGCAAGCATCAGCATCCACATCTGGTCTGAACAGTTCCATAGAAATTCTCCTACACCGTGGAGCCATGGGTTGGTTCAGGTGCGTGTGTGAAGGAGAACAAATAGCAGCAACTGGTGGTTTCTGCCCGTGGCCAGCAGCCAAGGCGTTGATTACCATCAGGCAAGCGAAGGATCAGCTCATCAGGGGCTTGTTTCTCTGTACTGCTAAGGAGCTTAGTGCAATAGAGGTTAGCTTGATTCCAGGCACAACAGCCAAACTGGCAATGTGGACTCCTCCTCTCCTTTTCTCCTGGCCACCCCCTCTTTTAGCATAAATCTTAGCTCTGGACCCAGAGGCAGTCGATGAAATACAGTGGACCCTCATCCCCTCTCTCTGTCAGGCTGCTTTCTGTGGTTTAGCCCTTCCAAAAAATGAGAAGAGGAGGGGAGAATCTCCAAACATTTTCTATTTCAGAACAGATTTCATCTTCCATAGAAAGTAATACTGCCTCCAGCCATGTGTAACTTATTTTTTATCCAACGGAGTATATGGGCTTATAACTAGATCCTGATAGGAACCCGGGTTTAAAACATTATTCACAGCAGGTTATTTGATCTTTATTTGCTGAATGCACTCAGCTGAATCCCTATCTCCAAACAATATGAGAAATAAAATGCCGGGCATGCTTCATTGGCCAGCCAGCTCATCTTGATTTGCAGAGACGACTACATTCCTCTCAGCAGTTTCAGAAACATACCGTATCCTAGGCACTAAGATGGAGTTTTTCCTTCCTCTTTTCCCACCTGAACACTTATCCCTTCTTGCTTTTCTCCCTTCCCCATTTAGGAGCTTTAAAAAAACACTTCAGCCCAGCCCTTTTCTTTCCTTTTACCAGGGCTTTTGGGAAATTGTACTTCCTTCTGCATAGGTTGAGATGCGCATTCTAAACCACTTACCATCTGTGCTGGTGCAGAAGGTCAGATGATGAGAACCTGCTTGGTAAGGCAGAGGACTTTGTGGTCACCCCAGGAAAAGTGGGTTGGAGGAGATTCTGAGATCCCAGCAAAATGATTGCTACTTCATTTAATTAATATCATCATAGGATCATTTGAGTTGGAAGTGGCTCTTAAAGGTCATCTGGTCCAACTCCCCTGCAATGAACAGGGACACCTACAGCTCTATCAGGTGCTCAGAGCCCATCCAGCCTGACTTTGGCTGTCTCCAGGGATGGGGCACCACCACATCCATAACATAGCTGATGTGACGTATGTTAAGGCTGACCCTGTTTTAACCACATCAGCTTTGCAGCAGCTTCTCAACAAACCAAGTAAAAAGTGAACTTGGACATCACTTTCTTTCAAGAAATTCCCCAATGAATATGAATTGAATTCATTGCTAGGCAGGACAGGGAAGGCTTTGGCTGTCCTAAAAGAGAAACTAGAGATGCTCAGGGAGAGAAGCTGAGCTGCACATAAGGAGGTCAGGTTCTTCATTCCCTTTGACTTTTGATGAGATATGCCTTTGAAAACCCTCCCTCTGATATCCTGAGATAAAAGTCTCAGGCTTCCAAACCAGAGCCCAAGCACAAAATATACTTCAGAAACTCCAGTGTGGAGGGTCCTGCCGTGGCAGGGCTTTGGGGATGGTATGCAAGTCCTTGGCAGACATTGCTGCAGTGGGACTGTGTCATGAAACTGGCCAGCTTTTTGCACCATTTATCGCAGATACAGCAGGCCAGGGCTGCTTTTCACATGAATGCCAATAGCTCTTCTGTTCCCTCCCCCTGGATGCATTTCAAAGCCCATCAGACCATAAGAACTAGCTCCTCCTGCTTCCCTTTCAAGGCATGTCATGAGGCCATCTTGCTTGCGGGCAATGCGTAGGTTATGTTCATTTTCCCTGGATGAGCACAGAGCAGTGTCACTGACCCAGCTGAACGTTCCTGCACATAAACACATATTAAAACCACCCCCTGTTGTCATTAACTGACTTGCTGTACTGTGTGCAGTGTGGCAGATTTGGCCCTGTCCTTCTTCACGTATAGCTCAGGACTGTCAACAAACCTGGACTGAGGCAGCAGTGACCATGATGGCTCTATGGTCAGAGGGCAACCATTTAGGGCATGCGTAGTTCAGAAGGGAGGGAGGGGGAGATTCGGGGGGAAAAGGATTGGATGCCTCACTTTTATTTCTCAGTAATTAACCCTGGAAAAGAGAAGAAAAGAAAAAAAAAAAGAAATACTAACCAAACAGCCCGGGATGCAGCTTTGCATGGATGGATTAGAGTCACAGTTGGCCTATCCCCTTGGGAACACTGCTCTGCTATTAATAAATAGATAAACAAGCCTTTTTATTTATTTATTTTCCCCTCTCTCTCCTTTTCCTTTGATTTCTCTTCTGCTTCAGGGAGTGCTGCTCCCATCCTGCTGCCAGCTCTGCAGAGGCAGTGTTTGCAAAGGCAACGTGTGCAAGTGGCTGTTCAAGGAAAGGCAAAAATCAAGGGTGGAAAGAGTGAGGGGGAAAAAAAAGGCAAAAAATGATCTTAGCCATTTCTAGCAATTTGATCTCAGGACTGGCAGAAGCAATGTCCTTCATTCACTCCTCTTGCGCTGCAGGTCTGGTTCCCGTGGGCTTTCCCTGACTCTCTGAGGCCATCCCATCCTTGTCTATCCCTCACCACTCCTGGGGCAGCTGTCTGGAGCCCCCTTGCTGAGCTGGAGACAGCTTCTGGCTTTATGGGGTCCGCTTGGGATTAGAGGCTGTCAGGCAGAGCAGGTGGGGAAGAGTCATGCACTGAGGAAAAGCTAATTGCCTGCGTTCACACGAGGTGATGTTTGTATCTAAAGCATCAGCAAAGTGCAATGGATCTCCATGATTCAAGAGAACACAGAGTGGTGTCAATCAATGTCAAGTTACTTGCTTTGGAGGAGATTTTGCCAGTTTTGTGGGCAGGAGTGGGAACTGATTGAGCTGCAGCTGCAGTAGATCTAAATACCTGAAAAATATTTCACAAAGCTCCTAAATTAATGGTGAAAAGTATTTGTCAGGCTGCTTTGCTTGATCCTTTGAACAGGGGAAAAACGTGGACTAAATGGGAGAGCAAACACAGAACTGATGTCAGGCTGCGTGTGCTCTTTGTGTACATGTTCTGGTGATCATCTCAGCAGTGCCTCTGGCCTTCACCTGAGAGATTTGGCTTCTGAAGGGACAGAAATGATTTGGAGATGGTCAGAGCTTGATGATACTGCTTATTTCTCCAGAGATGTGCAGACTTTGAGCAGTGTGCAACGGCTGTCAGCACAGACGTACTCCTGGTATGGATTGTCCCCCTGCTCTGTGTGTCCCTTTTGGGAGCCATGGACACAGCACACCCACTCCAATCACTGAATGGCAGAGATGATCCCTACGCAGATACTAGACCAAGGGCTGCTTCATTGGGAACCTTCTGTCTCCTGAGCCATCCCTCCAGTCTTTCCATCTGCACTGCATTGTACTTTTTTAAACAGGTTGGAAATAAAAGTACATTCTGCTTTTTGTTCTCAGCAGAAGGGAGAGCAGCAGTGGACACTGCTGCTGAGGTGTTAATGGTGACATTATCTAGAAAGGGGCAGCCAAAACAGGATGTGTAAAACCCCACCCATGCTGCCCTTTAATTTGCTGTTACACGGAGTGGAAGATTTGAAAGCATATTTCTGGGTAATTAATTCAAAGAGTGATTTCTAATGGCTAACGTTGTCAGTTTTGACTGTAAGGGAGGTCTGGGGCTGGAGCAGGCAGTGAAGGGGAAGGAAAATGCTTGGAGGTCACCGGCAGATGTTAAAATATTTTGACAACCCACATCCAAGAGGCTAACTTAGTGAAATGCTTTGGCCAGCACCTTCCAAGAGGTCTGAAACTGAATCAATTTGTTTTTCTCCTGTATAGCATACATGGCTTGGACACTGGCTTGTCCATAAATCACCATTCCCCATCTGGGCAGCAGCACCATCAATCACTTCCTGCACCCACCACCCTGCTCTCTGTGCCACTGCAGAACCACCGATAAGAGGGATTTAGAGTCTCTTGAATTTAACTCCCAAATTTTCCGTGACACGTAGGGTAAGCTCTGCCTTCATCTCCACTGATTATTAAAGTCAGTGCGACAAAGGTCCTGCACCTGTGTATGGAAATATACCTGATCTGTGGTGCTGGGGAAATGAAATTAGGAAGCTCTATTCATGGTGTTATTATCTCCGGCTGCTTGGAAGGATTTAATCAAACTGCTGCAGCTTGCTGATGAGGATGTCCGCAGCTTGCGAGTTTGGTTCCCCTGCACTTCATCTCTCTGTGGCATTTACTAAAACCCTCCATCCTACCCCAGCGGGCTTGGAGTCAAATACAGCATTTGCAAAGGATTTGCTGGGGACCATTCTGCCGAGGTTTTTCAAAAGAGTTGGTCAGGAAGCTGGAGAGGCACAGCTCCTGGCAGTCGTGCTCACTGGCTTTTCACTGCCTTTTTTGTGCTTCAGAGAACACTCGGGATAAACGGATAGGGAAAGAAAACTTGTGAATGCAGAAAATAACTGGGAGAATATTTGATTCAAGTTTGATTTCTGAAACAAGGTTTTGGTCAAGACTTACTCTTTTTGATTTCCTTTGCTTGTGTCCAGATATGGATTCACCATTTCAACCCTTCTGCAGTTCCTACGCTTATTGTAACAGGGTGTATTGGTAAATTGGAAAGCACATCCCTCATTTTCTGTCCTACACTTCTGTCATGCATGGAGAAATCTATTATTTTTCCACCCCGGCCTGTGGTGGTTGCACTTCAAGGTGGGTGAAGGCACCCCATGTGCCTGTACCACTTGCAGATGCACACACGAGGTTGATTGGACCAAAGCTGGCAGATTTCCACTCCAATTAGCCACATCCATTTTGTTCAGCTCTCTAAAAAGCAGAAAAGAAAGACGTCTGTATGCAGGCATGGACATACACAGCATTACTGGTGCCAATATGCCTAGTGCAGACCAACACAAAACCTGGAGCAGACTTTCACCAGCCTGGGCCTCCCACAGTTTACCTTGTTGCCAGGCTTGTGGCTGTCTGTTGGAAGTTGGTGTACTGCTGGAGGTGCTGTACAGCAAATCCATCCACAAAACAGATGTACCTTTCCTTTGTATGCAAACTCTGTCACTCCATACGTTAATTAGATAAACGCTTGCCCTGTTGGCTGATCAGCTGTATTTGGGCACGCACCTGGACTTACTGCAGGGCTAAGTTAAGCATAAGTCACCAGAGTCCAAAAGTTCTGATCATGTCAATTATATATATACATTCTTTACAGTTCTCTAAAGCTCCCTATTCAGTAAGGAAGAAAGCTGTGTGCTGGCAGTCTGTCTATCTGAACACATTTTTCATTACCAATGCAGCAGGATGGGAAGTGAACAGCAGCATCTACATACATATGCAATTAAACCATTCCTTACACAATAGCCACTTGCAGTTACCCCTGTAAAATCCATAGCCAACGCTCTCAGATCAGCAGCAGTCGTCAGTCCCTCTTTGCAATCAGTAAATAGACTCTCCCTCTGGCCCCAGATGAAGGATGCAGGCAGCAGCAGGCAGACGCAGCCCTTGCGCTCCCCTCTGAGCAGCTGCCAAAAAATCCTCTCTGCCCTCGTGTGATCATAATGGAAGGGACGGCTCTGCTGGGGTGTGCCGGCGCGTTCTGCCTCACTGCCCAGCACGGGATGCTCTCCCTTCACGCTCCGCTGCCTTGGAGCTGCACACAGGAGTTGCCTCCAGCAGCCCTTGCCAGCCCCTGGATATTTTGGACATTGAGTGCTGCATGAACAATAGGACCGCAGCTCTTGGCCAGGAGTCGTGGCCAAGCAAAGAGCTCCCGGACTGTGACCAGTAAAAAGGAGAGATTTCCTTTAAGTGCTGTATTGTGAAGGGGAGTTGGGTGGCTGGGAAGGGCTTCTCTCTCTCTCTCCCTTTTTGTTCTTGTCCAGGAGCAATCTTTGCTTGCTGAAGGAGTGTGAAAGCACCAAGTGTCCATTAAGGCTGTAAGATACACCCAGGACTTCAGTGCTAACTCACATTAAAGCTCTCCATGGCAATGGTGTGAATGCGTGTAACATCAAGCAGAAGCAGAGAGCTCATGGGATCAGAGAGGATTGTAGTGGTCAGGGGAAGCAGGACAAGGAGGGCAGCTTTCATTCATTCCAGCCCCAAATATCTCTGTGGTTCTACCTTGCTCTGCAAAAGTCTCCCAGGTTCACTTGTTCCTCTGAGATTTCTTTCATCCTACTTAGCAAGCTCACAGCTGCAGCTGCTGAAAGGTCTGAGCTGCATTAAAGCTTGCAGCTGGAGAGCAGATCTCCTACAAACGGGGGTGTGAGGGGAAGCCCAGACTGAAGGAACCAGACCTGGGTGGGGGTGATCCTACAAGGAGCTGTAGTCCCAGCTCCTGCCATGCTGAGAACCCAGGAGAAGGAGATACCAGCTGCTTGCGGGTGGGTAGGTAAAAGCACAAAACTGCAGCACTGCTATTAGCTCCAATGCCTTTAGAAATAACCCTTTATCCCAGTATCTGGGAGAGCAACCCTCCTTTCTTGTTAATGTGCTTGCTTAAAACTGATGCCCTTAAACTTCTGCCAGTGCTGAAGTTAATGTATTGCCCTTTGCCATCTCAAGCAAAGCTGTGCTGGGCTGATTCATGTCAAGACTGTATAATCAGAGATAGGGGAAAACTTGGAAAGTGGCTTTTAGGAGGTACCTCCTGGGTTGAGAGCAACTGCTTTTTATGTTTGAAAAACAGTGTTTTTCTGTGAAGAAAGAAAAAGTTATGTCTGCAAAACTTCTACAACTTAAAAATGACTTCAGGCTCTCTGTGAAATCCCCATACTCTCACTCACAAAGGACAAAATACCCTCTGTCCAGAATGAACAAGGGAAAGAGGGAGGAAAAGCATTCTCCACCAGAACAGCATACAGATGCTTAAGGAAGAGCTAGCATTTTTCTTCAGATGGAGGATGGGTAAAATGCTAGTGTCAAGCTGGGATCCCAAGAACAGTACCAAACCTATGATTAGGATGACTAATTTTGCTTTCTCATAATACACACCTCCACCCTTTGCCCTGATAAGGATATCAGCCAGTGCTTGTCAGACTAGTGGTGAGCCAGATGGGAGCAGATGCAGCTGAGGCGCTCATAGCCTTGTCCAGATCTTGAGGTGATGTTGACAGACACTGGAAATGAGGTGGACAAGATCTGCTTATGCTAACATAGTATCAAGAGTGGTAGAGGATAATGAGCAACCTGATTTAGTGGGCATGGTTTGATGGTTGGACATGATAACCTTAGTGGTCTTTTCCAACCCTAATGATTCTATGGCAACTCGTACCTGCATGGGAGAGTCATGCTGCAGACAATGCAGCAGAGGACTGCTCTTTTGGGAATGGATAAATGGGCAGTGAGGATTCTGGAACGGCCTCACCAGAGACTGAGAAATGGTAAAACAGGAGAGCACAGGCTGGCGTTGTGCCTCACTGGCAAAGCTCACTGGCGTGCTGGGGAATGGAGAAGCAGAGAATGATTTTGGCCAGGATTCAGCATGCGCTAGAAGTGGTGTGCATGTGTGAGGGCTGGATAACCGAGGTTTGGCAGGTGTGGGAATAAAAAGCAGTTTTTCTGTTCTCTTGCAAAACCCAAAATTTCTTGGGGAGAAAAATAAGCATGAGGCAAATAATTGGAAGAAGAAGAACTCTGGTCCCTGGAGAGGGGGAAAAGATCTTTTGGGGTATAACTTAGTGTGCTGCCTTTCAGGTGAAACAAATAATGTGGAACGTTTGACCCTCATTTCTTTAAAAGAGATCTTTTTGAAGATTCATTTTCTAAATGGAAAATGCCATTTTGAAACAATCAAAAAATCCTTTAGAAAGTACTTCATAGCAAAACACTGTAACGTTTCCAAATATTTATTTCCCTTTGAAGGTGTTGCAATGCTGTGTGCCACACTTCCCTACAGCTTTGCCCCGCTCTTTTTATTCAGACTAAATCATTTTCTCAATGTAACCTTAGCAGTTTTAGTTCCCTTGAAGTTCTTCTTTTTGGGATGAATCTACAATTTTCTGAAAGTATCATTTCAGTTTTACTTCAGACTGAAGTAAATTAGCAGAGCCGTTTTGGAGAAGGAAATACTCCGTTTAGTTCCTGCTGTTAGAACTGCTGATGGCCTCCATTAACAAAACATCACTTTCATAAGACAGGGGCTCATCTGAAAGCACACAGAAGACCTGAAAACAGAGCTGAGGAATGATAAAAGAAAAAAAAAAAAAAGGGCATAAAAAGGCTACTTACATTTATGGGATTTTTTTAAATAGCATTTAGATGGAAAACTGATTCCCCATTTTTGTCTCTGCTGGTATTTTTTTCCCAGACTATCTGAAATTTTGGGAGTTAAGGGGAGAAAAAAAAAATCTCGTATTGCACCATATATGCCAGAAGAAATGCAATACAATCTGATTTCACTTCTTTCTCGCACGCCTGAATGTGCTCATTTTTGCTTACAAAAGGAAAGACACAAAAGAATTGTAAGAAAAGGAATCAGATGGTGCCGCCCGATACTGTTTCACAGCTAAAACGTGAAAACAAGCCCAGCTTCTTCTGCAGGCACTCAGGTCTCAAAAAAAGGGTTATTATTCTTTTTAAAGGGAATTCTCTTAAAGGGAAATTGCTCCAAATTCAATGAAAAGCACCATTTATTACAACTAAGCAGCGCAGTTGCCTCCTGTGGCTGATGCAAGGAACGTGCTTGTCCCTTTAGCAGCACAAGTACCCAGATTTGCTCTCCAGGTCTCCTAACACTGCTACATACCTTGCAGACAGACCCTAAAGGGGGATCTGCACCCTGGGGCCTCACTCTTCATTTTCCTCCTCCTCTGGCCATGGACAGCATTGAGACACCTCAAGGTCCCACACCTACTGGGATCATCACTCCTTTTGCCAGTCCTGGGCTCTTCACAGGTTCATGCTGGAGCTTGAGACCCAGATCAAGGTCAATAGAGCAAAATAGCCCACTGTGCACTGCACAGGCTTTGCTGGTAACTACGTGGCTCTCAGAAGTCTCAGCAATGAGGAAATCAAAGGGTGTTTCGTGCCTTGCAATCGTTGCATAAATGTAAACAATTTTACCTCCTCCTGTGTCTGAGTTTCTGGATATTTGACACAGTGCATAAGCACAAATAGATTCACTCCTCCCTCTCCAGGGCTATAACTCCTCACAGTAGATGAGTTTCAAAGGAGCAAATCCCTCAAACACACTTTGACGAAGGGAACTTTCCTCTTCCTCTCTTGCTATTCCCACCTTCGACTCCAGAATTCAGAGGCTTTTTACTTTGTTTGGGTCAGGGTGAAGGTTAGGAGAATCCGTGGTCCTGATATTCCTACTGTGAATGCTTTATGCCTTTCTTGTATGCCTGCAAAGTAACATACTATCACCAAGGACTGGGAAATGATTGTAGTTTTTAAGCTCTTCCTCGGCAAATGGCCATTTGCAGCGCTGTCTGTCTGCCACACTGGAAAAACCCACAGCAGTGCCCCACAACCAAACAAATGCCAGCCACACAACCTAGTTCAGCCTGAAATCGCGACTTGCTGCAACAGCATCCATTTGCTTTATAAACCTGGGCAAGTTATAGAGCTCATCTGAGAAATAGGAAGCATCTGAATGGTTATTCTTAGACTCTTTGAAAGCTCCAAATGAAAACTTGTTCAGGAGAACATCCCAGTGTGTGAGGCTTTATTAGCTTGTGGTTTTCTGAATAATCTGAATTACCACTGCTGAAGCACTCTGCCCACTGCCTCACTGTGCTCATATCCGCTGTTTGGTCTCCATAAACATTCAGCAAGCACCGATGAATGTCAGTGGTAGCCATTTTCTTCTGCATGGAGGAATTCAATAGCACTCCTTTGCTTCATCTGTTGCATGGCAACAAAGTGTAATGGAATATTGGTGGGAAGGTTCAGTCTCTGCTGCCATACCACCAATATCTGCCTCTGACACTGTGGGCCAATGTAATGAAATGGGAGGCATTACTTTTGGAGCAGCCCTCATGAGAAGATTAAGAAGCCTAGAGTAGTAAGAAATATGTCCTAAAACATTCAGCTATGAATTCTAACTAAATAGGAACATCTACAAAGGACTGAGAACTGGAAAATAAGCTTTGCGATATTGGCGTCCCAAAGCAGAAAGGGATTCCTCCTAGAGGAAGAGGCAGAACTACTTTCACCCATCATACCAACAGTCTGAACTCCTGCCTCTTTCACCACTTGTAGCAGAGCCTGGCAGCTCACTGAACACACGTGAGAGCATCCCAGCAGTTCTTAACTCTTTCTCCTCTGCTCTTTAGTTCCCACAGAGCAGAAGGAAAACAGGATAAAGACAAATAAGTGGAGTTCCTTGAACCTGGTGGGTAAAAAGTACCTTCAGGAGTAGTAAATAGCTGTATTGAAGCAGGAACTCTTGAAAACACAGATCAGGGGAAAATGTTGCCCTAAAGTTCAGGAGGGCGAGAGTTACACCAGCAATTTCTAGAATATTTTGTTGCCCAGATGGTGCCTTGAACATAAACTGTCAAAGTCATTACTCTGACTTTATTATCAGGGTTATGTTTTCTTTATTCCTTTTAATATTCCATATGCTGGTCATATAATACATTTCTTTGTATTCTTCTCCTCTTTTATTCTCTTTGTTTGCTCCATTCATGACTTATCACCTTCTGGTGGCAATTTAATTATTGGATCTATATTATTAGTATCTTTTTTTTTTTTTAGAATATAATAAAAAACTTCAGTACAAAACACTGCAAGTAATTCAATTTCCATCAGTGAGGAGGGAAGTTAGATGCATTCAATGAAAGAAAGGAGAAAACCTGACTATAACATTTTTAATAATAATATAATAACACGTCGTACTTTTTAGCATCTTCCATTTGGAGAATCTTGCAGCTTCATAATCATTAATATTGCTTAACTTTTCCATTGCAGTTTTCATCTGTCATTTTCGCAGCATCTTCTGAAATTAAATCAGTATTAGCCTTTCTGTTCTGCACCCAGGGTAAAAATGTGGATGTGAACACTGCCAGCCAAGATTACTTCTTGGGTGAGATTCCAGCTGTCCTGGAGTTCCAGACAAGTTCTTTCCATTAGATCCCACTGTCACCTGATACAAACTGGCATTGATAGCAGGTTGCAGATTTGAGACAAAAATACTGAAGTGGTTCTGCAATTTGCCTGAGTTCCTGGAACTGATGAACAGGGGCACGTATGCTCTGGATGCTGGAAATTGATGCAAAAGATTGCTCAAATAAACCCACAGAAGCAAAATCCCTGAAGAGTCACTAAGTAAGGAGTTGCCACCTTGGACTCAAAAGCTCCCTGACCTACAAATAATTTGGTACAGTGTTTGAAGGAAGGTGGTTATGATGGCTCTATCCTCTTCCCAGGGCATTAGCACCAGAGATGACATACTGGTCTGGAGGTGATTTGCAGCCTCACTGGCAAGTCAACCTGCAGAGAAGGGGGTCATCTTCTGACCCAGCAGGACCATGCCCTGCATGACTTGGAGCCTACATCTCACTGCCTCATGGGAGAAGCACTTTATCCAGGGCAAGACCTCTCTTTTGCAGGCAGATCCCTGTGTCTGTGTGGTGCAAGGATCCCCTAGATTGGGTCTATGGACTTAGATTCTAAGCAGGATGCAATAGATTTTGCTATGCATTCATTTCAATTTCTTTACTCAGTGATATGATGGAAAAATTACATATGAATTAGTTTTCAAGAAATAGTGTATATGGTACTTCGAACTGGCATTTTTTGTCAACTCTAATTTCTTTCTCAAATAAGTAGGTTCTTGCTTTTTCTATCCATAAAGACAGTTTTGCTTCTGAGACTCCAAACTCAGCACTCTGAATGACAGAAGATGTTATTTTCTGATCACTGGAGTGTTTAGAGAAAGAGCTTTCCTTATTTTCCTTCTTTTTTAAATACCAGCCAGTTTTCTTTTCTGTAGATCAAAGCTTTCATGACTTTTTTGTGTGTTTGTTTATTTGCTTGTGCAGTTGTTTCTCAGGGTCAGAAATGATTTAGAATGCAAAGGAGAAAAAGAAATCACCATTTTTTTCCCTTTGGCTTTTTAAATGAAATTACTATAAACATTTTCAAGTCCAAAATTAACACACAAACTCGAAACACCCACAAAAAACTGGGGGGGGAGGGGGGGGTAGAAGGGAGAAGGAAATAAAAAAAAAACAACTAGAAACACATTCACAAAACTAGCATGTGTGTAGCAGATCTTTTTTATTTTTTTTTTATTACTGGGGAATTATTGTATCTGCGAGCCAAAACAACAGCACTGCCTGATGCCAACTCCAGCTGTTCCTCCCTTGTAAAATTTATGAGCTGTTTTCAAGATCCCGAATAGATCTTGTGATGGAACTTCAGTATAGTCACAAAGATATTTTTAATTGCTGCGATGTTGTCAGGTTTCCCTGTGACACAAAGCATGCTGTTAGTTGGCTGATTAGAAAGTGTGCTCCTGGAGATGCCAGCCTGCCGGGTCACTGAGCTAAAGGAAGAAGTCCAGCCAGACTTCAGATTTACTCCAAATCCTTGCTGGAAACACCAACAAATGGGCTGATAAAGGCAGGCTGAAATAGTTTTAAACAAATGTGTGCGCTAGTGGGAGATTTTGGTGTCTTTCCACTGGGATCTTCACAGAGCTCCAAGTGGTATCTCACACTGTAGGCAACTGCATGTCAGTACTCATGCTCTATGAGGGATTCTGGCTGAGCCTGTGGTAGATACAGGAGCCTGGCATCAGCCCAAAACATCTCACTTTTCTTTCTTCAGGTTCTGATAGAAAAATGATGTCCTGAGCACAATTTGTCAACAGAAGTCATCTAGCAGGTGTAATGGAAATAAGAATTTTATCTCACCTAATCAACATTCAGATTTCATAATTACAATTTTATGTCCCTGGTTCCCCTAAGGAGAGGCACAATAACTTATAAAATTCTAGAAAAGACCGTGGCTTCTGCGTGAACAGACCATGCAGCAGCATCACTTCAGGACTGATAGTCCAGAAAACCTCAATTCAAGGTTAATATCACCATGTTCAGTTACATGCAAGCTTTTAGCTCAAGTGCTCCACCTCTACACATGTCCCTCAACACCCAAAATGGATAAAGAAGCACAAAAAGGTGACATGGGCAATGTGGCCACCAACCAACAAGGCAAGTGCCATTTCTGATCTTGTGGCTTTATAACATTTTTGTGCCACAGAGATGTCAAACCTCTAAAGATCTCAAGACCTATAAGACAATAGCCTTAAAATGTCTGCCAAGGACATAAAATTAGGGACATAAAAAGTTAAAGAGGAAATGGGAAAAGCAGTGGGATTATTAATTGCTACTATTTAAGCAAAGTTCTCTGTAGTGTTAGGACCCTTTGTGGCTTGACATTTGTAGTCTCAGTAAATTAGAGTAATAAAAGAAATAGACCTCTCTGGACACAGGTAAAATTGGGTGTGATACCATGGGTTACTAGTTAGTTCATGGTCCCTCAGCCTAAGGCCTATGCTGCCATCCCCAGTTTGGCTCATGCAGGAGAGACGGGGACACATCCCCACAGGGAGCAAACTGGCCTAGTCAGCCTACAGAGAAAGTTGTGCTGATAGCAACAAACTCAAAGGACTGATGTGGAAAATCGTGGGTTCATCCTCTCTTCCCCTTTGAGATGATTTCCATCCATAGGAGTGCAAGGAGCAATCAACCCTTCTCTCTTGTCTATCGAACCGTAGAGTGTCTAATCCAAATCTCTGTTAATATTTCATTTGAGTTCAGTAGACTTTGGAGCCAGCCCCAGGCTCAGACTTAGCATGTCTTTTTGGAAGTTCGGTATCTGATTATTATTAAGATGTGAGAGGCTCCTGTGAAGCAGAAGCCTAAGCATTCCTGTTGAACTGAGACTGGAAGTGCTGAATGTGAAAAAGTAGATCTGTTGAGCTGAATCTTCCCCCATGCTCAGGAAACATAGCACTGCTCCAGCAACACAGGGAAGATATGGAAATGGTGCATTCAGGCAAATAGAAATATTTTAGCATGATGTCACATAGCCTGCACTTCCCATTATGATAACTTTCAGGAAATTGATGCTCTCTGGGACCTTGACTAAGAGAAAGCTCAGGTGCTGTGCATATCCACAAGGGACTTGGCACTTGCTCTGAACTGCAGTGGTGGTGGAGTGTTTCCCCTGCTCTGTCTCGGTATGCAAACAACACAAGAAATAAAAGACTTAATGGCAGTAGATACTCAGTGGTTGAAACTGGTTTTGAGTCCCTTATATCTTGGCTTGGCCTGAGAGTTTTCAGAAGAATTAGGAAGTAAATAAGGGGACTCCTAAGCCACCTTCTTTTTGGTTTATTTTAAAATAGGCTTTATTGATACGACTTGATGTAATTGATTAAGGAGATTGTAACTTTGACCATCACGCTAGGGCAGTCTATCCATAGCCACTTGGTCTTTTTACTACAGTTTTGAGTTTGCTCAGAGGTACTGTGAGCTGTTTTGGAGCCTGTAATGAGCGATGGCATGTGGACTGAATGTGAACGTTTCCTTCCTGAACTAGGAAATTACTGTATAGCAGTCACCAGAAACAATGACGCTTTCCCTAAGGTAAACTGGTGGAATCAGCATCCTCCAAAAAGACTGGGAGAGATGCATGAAGAGCTTGCCTTAGGCTAATGAAGTCACATTAGTGGGATGCCAAAAAGGAACCTCCATGTCATGACCATTTTAACCACAGGAGGACCACAAATCCTGTACGTGCTCAGGCAAACAGGCAGAGGTCTGTCATTAGCAGTCCCAGTGTTACACAGGTAGATGGCAAAGCAAGGAGCAGAAAGCCATAGCTATCTGTCCTATAAAAGAAAGATTAACAAAGAGTCTGTCAGTAGGAGCCCGCTAGTGAGAGATCCCCATAATGGCAGAGCAAGTGAATAGCGTGTATTTAAAGAGCCATAATCCTATATTTACACAACAGTCCTTAATGGCTCATTCAGAGCCTTTGCAAAGAACCGAGTAAATAGTGTGGTTAGAAAGTCTGTTACTTTATATTTACTCACTAGACCGTCTGCTGTGGGAGCTGTGAATGTCGTGGAGAGCTGAAAGGAACATTCTTTTGATTTTGATTTTTTTTTATTTTTTGGCTATGAAAAGCTAGCTAATAATGATACTGAAAACCACTTTCAATAGGAACTACACCTTCACTTTGCACCAGTGAAGGAGAATAACCATTAGCACACTTTGTCAAGGAAAGGGATGCATTTATCATCACCTGGAGTCTTTTCATAGAGACTGGATGTGCTCTAAAGGATACACTCTTATTCAGCAAGACGTTATTGAACTCAAAAGCACTCACCTGTGTGGAGGGGAAAACTCATTCTCTTCACTGCAAGAACTAAGAGGGTATAAAATAGTCTTTATTATGTATATATTATTCAAATGATCTAAAAAAAAAGGTCTACATTTGAGAAAGGACACTAAATTTATTCTATCAAATGTTTATTCATGTAAACACAAATATCTTTATTAAAGCCAAAACTATACACACAAATTACAGTGAAGCAGACAGCTGATGAGCATGTGAAAATGAAGGTGACATTAAATATTTGCGGATTTGCATTGCAAATAATTATAAATCCAAACTTAGTGGTCAGTTATGAAATGAATCATATATCTTGCAAAGTCCACTCAAACATTAAAAAGTCACAGAAGAAGCCAAAGCCTTCAGTTAATACCTACTATTTTAGATTTCTGGAAGCCTGTTCAAGATCCTTGAACCTGAACCTTAACTAATTGATCCTCAAAATTCCCATGAGCTATCTACAAGCACTGGAATGGAACAAGTTATTAATAAGAAATCATTTATGCAATGATTTTTTCTTTTTATTTGTGATTGTCTACCCAAATCATTAAATCTATTTCTTATACACAGTGACTCGCACAATGCTTGTCAGTAATACTTTGTTTGCAAATTGGTCAAAAATTCTGATCAGAAGGAAGAAAGGAGGAACCCTGCGCTTTTATTGCTGATTAATTACAAAAGCCAACATGGTCAACATGGGACAACATATTAACAAAGCAGCGTATGTTTAATAACAGAATGTATTTAAAAATTCTTTTCAGAGAATTGTTTAGGTCAATCTAGCTGAGGACAAAGGTGCTTTTTCCTTATGTTAGAGGAAATGACAAAATGTAGTTAAGGCTGTACCTCATAGCTGTGTAAGGTCACACCATTCAGTGTGCCCAGAGAGGGTGACAGAGAGTGGCTTCATCCGTATGAGAAAAGAGGATAAGGCTGAAGGCAGATGTCGTCCTGAGCCTTCCCATGTCTGGGGACCTAAAACTTGAAGCTGCTTCAACTACATCGATGTTATCTTCTTCCAAGAGATCTGATGAATGTTCACGCTTTTTGTTTCCTTCCCCAAGCGTTCATGCTAACAGAGTTTGAGACAAAAAATACACAATGAGAACAAAAAGGAATAGATTAAGAATACGTCAAATGGGCATTTCCTATTGAAAATGGAATAGCTCTTTTCTGAAAAAGATATACTATGGAACTTGCAGTTTATATAATAATCTTATTGAAAAGATAGTCAAAGACCAGAGATGAGGAGCCAGAAATAGCACTCAGGACTTTCCTGCTGAAGGATCCAAAGTCTGTAAAACTTCACCCAGTGCCAAGAGAACAATATTATGCCAGGACTTTGAGCAATGTTGCAATGAAAGTAAATCTTCTGTCATATATATTTGTATAAGGGTAGAAACCCTACCCTTAATTTCTGCTTTGCCACTCTTAAAAGGATTGGCTCTATGGCAGCAGAGGGAATGAGGCTGGAGCAGCTGTTCTGAAGCATTTCTTTCCAGTACGACCTTTTCTTCCTGCTGCTTTGTTTTTTCCCCCTGAGCTGACATGAAAGGACTCATCTGAAAGTGCAGCCCAAACATCTCTATCAGCATAGACAGAGCCTGGGGGCATGAAGGCTCCCTGGGTGCAGGGCTGTTCAGGAGGTTTGTACGTGCCTGAACTCATCTGCCCTTGTGCAAACGGGCACCCACGTGTGAGCGGTGAGGACTTGCAGTTCTGACTGTGAATAAATCCTGGAGTGAAATGGGAAGATAGGCCAAGTCCTGTCCCTGCTGCCCCAGTACATGGCTGTCCCCAGCTTTCACAAACGGACTGTTCTGAAGAGTTCTGCGAAATTAGACAGCTGGCCCAGATCTCACCGTCCTCAGCAAGGCCTTTTATATAATGAAGAAGTTATTGTTTCCTTACATTGTTTGAATTGAAAAAGTAAAAGCTAATTGCATAACCGGGTGAAAGGACGGGAGGAGGGTCCTGGTGCTCAGCACGTGGAGGCTGGCGCTCGCTCTGCACACTGACCTACACCACAGCCTAGACCGAGGGCAGTTCCAGCCCCTCAGAGCTGCTCACAGTGCTGCTGTATTGGCAGGCTGCCGTGGACACAGAGGGTGCGATCAGCCAGCCACAATTATCATAAGATGAGAAATTCTGCTGTTTTTGGCTTTTCCTCCCTCTGACTCACAGAGGAGCTCTAGGGCCAGGCCTACAACCGCTAGCACTGGTGGCATGACCTCCAGCTCCCACAGCCACCTCACAGCCCAGGGCGCAGTCCCACATTTGTCCCCTTCTGGAAGCCGCTGCCAGTGCCGTGGTCTGACAGACTGGAGGACACAATCCGTACAACTAATGAGTGCCTTCAGAGATTTCCCTTTCCCCTCTGCTCTGTGCCCCCAGCTCACAAGGGGAAGAAAAATGATAGCCCACTCGCAGCCTTTGCAAGGCTGTACTGCAATTAGCTGTGCCTTGTTTGATTGCCTTTTCCAAACACTGGACTGGATCCTCTCCCACCAGACCTGTGGGAGCCAACCCTTGTGGCCTGCTGGCTTTCACATCTCATGTGGACTTCCAGGGTTCTCAGTGTCGTCAAGATACAGGCTCGATGGCATCTGAGGTTCTTCAGTTAGGCTCTTAAACTAATTAAATGTTTTAAGATGCCATGATATAGACACAAGCAATTTTTATGAACTGGTAGCATTAATTTAAACTCCATTCCAGCAGAGCATGTTGCAGTGTTTCGGGCTATTAGCCAATCACTAATACGGAGTGCAGAATAGTTAATACAAGTTCATTCAAATCCAAGACATATTTTGATGTGCTGAATAGCTTTAATTCTCCCAAAGCTGATCAAATAATAATAATAACAACAGTAACAATAACAATAAAAACAATTCCAGTGTGATTGGCTAATCTGATGGTTTTGCTCCCTCTTTATTTTTAATTTCTAGCAGCAGTGATATTGGAAATTAAAAAGCTCTCTTGACACTCGAGTGACTCGAATCTCAGACCAGATGAAATGAGGTGACTGAAGGAGCTCTGGGCCTTTTATTCTCTCCCATCATTATCACAGTTAATAAGAAGAAACAGGGAGGCTGCCCAGCAATGAAGGCTGAGGACACCCCCCCTTTTCCATTTTGTGCCATTCAAGATAAAGTACTAATTATCAGAACAGCTCAAGCTCATTTGTAGGAGGAAGGGAATTGAATGCTGCTTCAGTGAAAGCAGTGACTTAGCTCCTATGTGCCCTTGGGCAGGGATTGAGGTACTTTGGTGGTTTAAGCATCCAAATTAAAACACCTTTAAGTGACAGGCAGATATCCCAGCGGACTTGCTCCCAGGACTTCTGCTCTAGCTTTTCTTTCAAGGTCCAGAAGAAAAACACTGTTTTACCCCTAACGCTTTGTATGGACAGATCTTTCTGATGAGACCCAAGACTTTGATACCTTCTCTGTCTTGAAAAGCAAGATGGAAAATCTAAATGGGAAGTTTACCCTAGGACACAGCAAGGTGCGGGTGGCATGAAATACCTGGAGATCTACACTGCGTTTGCCAGCAAATAGCCTTGCAAAAAGCAGTTGAAATGAAAGAATGGGGATGGACAAGAACTTGGCCTGTTTCTAACTGGAAAGGACACGCTTTCATTCATGCAAGGTCTGATCACCCTGTCAACATTACTGACACTAAAAGTACACAGCAGTGCAGGCTGAGTTCCTTAGTACAAGACAGAACATTTAAACATCACACACTGGTTGTAATAATATGAGGAGATGGAGAGGCTGAAGTAAAAGTAGGACAGTCCAACTTGAAGAGTCCATCTTAGGTGTTCATCTACCCTAGGGAAGGAGTAACTCAGTCTACCTCACTCTTTACTTACGGTTGTCCCACCTCTTTTAAAAGACCTCCAGTATGGAGTCTCTTCAGATTTTCTGGTACTCCTTTCCATACCCAAAACCACTAGCACTGTGCTGTGGAGAGGAGAGCCAGGAAGAGAACTGTGATTTTGCAGTGTTCTCAGCATACATGGCAAGTCAACCCTAGATCTCTGAAAATGCCTGTGCTAGAGCTGTTGAGGGAGGCAATAGATAAGTGTTTGTGACAGGGGCCCAAAACCTCTCCCTCCACAAGCTGAGGGGGGATGCCAGTACCATCCTTGCTCCATGAGCCCAGGTCCTGCCATGCTCTGTATGTCCAGCTGCATCTACTGAGTGAATTAACCACAGGTTTCTCAAATCCAGCAACTAATTTCCTTGAAATTAAAAAAAAAAAACAAAAAAAACAAAAAAAACCACCAAACAACAACAACAACAACAACCAGCTTTTTTTATGCAGGTGCTAAGGTGCTCTATCAGCAGGCATCTGTGTCTGCCATGTTGCCATGTTCTAGGTAAATGAGGTGAGGGGAGCTGGCCTGTTGCCTTATCGTTTGTTTAGTTAATGGCTCCATTGTCTGTCTGCCTTGAGAAGGTGGTGATCTCTGTGCATCATGGTGGTAGCTGAGTGTGACTTGTAGACTTGGGTACCAAGGAGAACTGTTCTCCCTGCCCACTGTCATACCAATATCAAAGGAGAGATGAAACATGGCCTTACTTCTTTGATCCATGAGTGGAAAAAGCACCATGTGAATTTGCTGAAGGATGACTGATTGCTTGTAATAGCTGCTACCAGGAAAGCAAGAATGGGACAAGTGGAGAGTGATACTTGTGCAGAGCACCCAGTGCACTGGGATACTTGGGACTGCTCAGGTCAGTGATACATCTTTGTTTCTATAGTCTTCTAAATGTTTAATACTTCCCTTTTCAATAGATTTCAATTAGGAAGCTTCACCCCCGCAATCCCACAAGTGTCTTGGAGTGGGAGATCCTCATTGGCTTTCATGCTAATCAAAGCTTTTCTTTCTCAATGCTGCAGACATAGAGGCCAAGCTGGTAAATGAATTTCAAGCTAATGGAGGTGGGTGTTAAATATTTGCTGTACTTGAGCAAGAGGGCCTCTGTCACTAATTACTGGGAGATGCTAAAATAGATGGGATGTACTTTAAAGCTCGTTGTTTGCCATTAAAACACAAATTCTTTTGCTTCTTTCCTGGGCTAAGCAGCTAATACACTTTGAGCAATAGCAGAAGGGCTCTGTGGATTAATTGCTGCCCTTGAAAATGAAAAGTGATTAATTCTAATACATGCAAATGGTAGGCAAGAGATAGAAGCAAGTGGCCACTGGCTCATGAGCCAGATCAGGGATTTGTGTCTGGTCTCTGCTTATGAACAAGCTCCTCAGTTCTGACTTGAAGGAAAGCATTGATGAGAAGTCCTAGCCATACCTTGTTGGTGGCCCACAACCATGAGCAGTCCCTGCAGCACCTTCTATCTATCCTTGGGGCTCTACATCCAGAGCTGGGATGAGCACTAGTTTGTGATAACTGCAGTGATATCTCTGGCCATTATTCACCACCTCTATCCTTACAAAACATGTGAATTATACAACTCTTGGGGGGAGAGTAGGTGGGTAATAGCCAGTGCTTACTGTACTATTGACTACTGTTCAGTAACTGGAAGAATCTCTTGGCTGAAAGTGCAACACAGCTGATCTCTCCCCAGCTCTAACATCTACAGTACCTTTGGTATTGAACCTGACTAGTAAATGCCCCATGGCTGTTAACTCTGTGAGCCCCTGCCCTGAGAGTCACAGTGGTTGTGGAACACAGCGTGTCCGTGGTCACTCTTCCATGTATCTTTAAGCTCTATCATTCAGCGGCTGCCAAAGGAAATGCTGTGCAGTGGCACCCTTATTAGCCCTGGATGAATCAGATTAATTATTCCAATGAGATTTTTCCCCTAGCAAGTTATTTTCCTGTTCAGTGCGCTTCGTAAATGTGAACTGCCTCTTCCAAAATCTTCCTGCAAGTGATTGGAAAATTGTATTTTCCCAAAAAGGAAACTGAGGCATAGTGAAATGTAAATGACTTGCCCAGGGCACAGGAAAACATGGATAAAATGGAACAAGAACTGTTTATCAGCATGCTTATGGGAATTTGCAAATCATAATTACAGTAGGTGTTAGGGCAGATTTTTTTCCAGTGGTGTGTTAAAGAGCAAATCAAAAAGATTCTCCATCTGCAATTCTCAAATGTTTTCTAGTAGAGGAAGGAAGCCCTGAATAGCACATTTAACTGTCTTCACAACAAACCTGTTTTTCTCAGCGGCATCTTGCAAATCCATTAGAAATAGTCTATGAACTCCCATAGATCCCTGCTGCAGTGATTAGGAAACTGTAGATAGAAAATTTTTCATTGCCGTGGACAAGAAAATGCTAGGAAATTCAGGTTTACTTCAGATCAGAACAGGAAAACTGGTTTGCTAAATGTCCACCAAACAGAATGACCTGTTGTTTTTTTTGATTAGGAATTTAAAATTTATATTGTGGTAGAATGAGAAAACACTATGCCAAAAAGAGAGACATATTACTGTTAGTACTAGCTAGCAAGTCTACTCAAGGGATTTTAACGAATGGATGCAAAAAACAATGGCAGAACATTTCCACAATGCATCTCTGATAACAGGAGCAATTGACATATGAAAATTTGGTTTTGACTGAATACTATTTTTCAGTAAAGAACAGTACTGATGTGTCGAAGCAGCTCCAATCCCAAATCAAGCATTTGTAGCACATAATTAGTCTACAGTGGTCAAAATAAATATGTGAACTTTCTAGAAGTTTAAATAATGGGTTTCTCTTTCTATCTCTCTCCCCTGAGGCTTAGTTGTCCATAAAACGTCTGCATTTCTAGTATCACCTGCATCAGAAATGCCTCATTTTACAGCTGTGACTTTTAATACAAAAGATTTTGCAAAAAAAACAGCTCCTGCTGAAATGAAATAAACCCAAAGTAAACCCAAGTGAAGGTAAAAAGGAAGTTTTAAACTGAGAAAGGGATAGAGATGCCAAAATGGCATCACGGGGAATCACCTCGGGGGCGAAGAGGTAGCCCAGCACTCATCCGCTACAGGGTAAAGCACTAGGTTGTGACTGCCAGTGCAAATGAGAACTGGACTGAGTTGCTAAAGATGTCTGTGTTTGTGGATTGCAAAACCAAAGGAAGGATCAGGAGGAATGTATCTCCCTATCTCCCAGTTTATGTTCTCCATTTCAAGGACTTTGATTTTTGCCTCTTGCCCATAAGATAAACAAGAAGCTTCCTATCAGGCTGGTGCCTGCTATATTCCTCAGCTTTAGGAGCCATCACTGTGTGTGGTTTCACTCCTGGGAGCACTCCAATTGCAGGAGGGCTGGGAGAGCTCATGTCCCGAGGCAGCACTGAAATATAGATCTTCTTCAGGATGAGCCACAAAGCAGCTTACTCCAGATGAGCAAGGAGGAGCTGAGCGGAAGCATATCTCAGCTGGAAGTCTCTCTCAGCATCTATTACAACAGCAGGGTTATCTTTGCTGCCGAAAGGAGATGTTACTGTGAGCTATGACAAACTCATTGAGTTTTACAACAACACTGGAAAACTAAATGCAATGAATTTAGAAAGGATGCTCACGGAATTTTAAGCCAGTCTCTTCCTGCCTTTAATTTTACACCACCCATTAGATGTTGCTTTCAGGCATGAAACACAAGTTTGGATTGCATGCATATGCACACACAAACACATGCACATTTTGTATGACTGTAGGGCTGCACAGAAGGATATGGCCATTGGGGAGGTACTTTATTTTAGTGGAGAATACAGAATACTGAATTGATTTGAAATGAAAGAGAGGACAAGAGGCTTTGGTTACATTTTCCTGAATTCATCAAAGGATATCAATGAGCACATGAAATCCTCAGCATTTTGTAGCAAATCAGCTCAGTAATGAGAAAACACATACATGTCCAAAGCAGTGATTGCATTTGAAATTTCTTAGCTTTGAAACTGCGGCTCCTGTTAAAGGAGAAAGTATTATAGTTAGCCAAAATGTACACCTTCTTCAGCACTTTCCCAGTCTCCAGCATTTCCTTCACAAAATATTGCTGGAGTGGTCCACCCCAGCACTACTTTGGGGCAGTTAACAGAGTAACTTCCTTCAACAAGCTTTTAGAAGAGGCCTGACTAGGGCATCGCTAGGTGTAAAATCATGCCAAACAGCGGGGAGCTATTCAGGTACCTATGCAAGGCAGGCATTGTAGGAATTATGCAGGATCAGAGATCCCTATCTGCAGCAAGTGGACATGATATAGGAATACAGAGAGTGTGTGGCACTTCTGTAGCAGTTAGAGGCAAGGTAGGACACCCAGAGGTCTTTGAAACGTCACTGTGTTTCATAGCCTGCATCACTCCTTAGGTAACTTGAACATACCACAGACATTTCTGTACCTGCAACATGCAGAGCTTTAGGTTGCTGGAAAATGCTGGCAAGGGTGTGATTTTTTTTCCTTGACCCCTCAGCAAGAGGAAGTCCAAGAGAAGTCAGGCCAAATTCAAGCCTAGTGATGATACTACTTAGGGAAAAAAAAAATAGGAAAAGCATATCCATAACCAATGAGTGAGCAATGAGAGCTGGAGGACCAGCAGAGCACCTCCATTGTCATAATCTTGCAGTGGCTGCAACTGGCCCAGAAATTTATTCTGTCCCTTTCACGGTGCCTTTTTCAGAGAGTAACTGGGATCTTATTTATTATGATCACAGCTATATCTTCAGAGATTTCCTTAATTAGCATCATTAGACACACAGCTTAATCTTAAAATCCTGGGTTTGTCAGCATGGCAAATTAAAACTTGGTGTTTGTTTTTTTTCTTCTCTTTTCTGTGTATTGGGTTGGAGAATTTGTGAGGGAAATCTGGGGTCTCCTGACAGTCTCAGAGGGTATGGGAATCTGGCTTTACTCTTTGATGACTGGAGCAGTATAGGCAGAGTGGAAGTCTGAGAAGGGTCAAATCTGTGTCAGAGAGGGAAACTGAGGGTCACTACTTCTAAAAGAAGACCTCTCCTTTTGCACTCCAGTAGAGCTGAGCATACATCCTATTGCCTCCCCCCCGCAACAAGGGATTTCTCAAAGCCCTCCAGGAACAATGGGAAAAAAATCCTGCTCCAGCTAATGAACACTGAATTCTAGCAGAAAGAAGTATCTATGACATCCGCATTAATACCAAATGAGTTAGCTGTGATTGATTCTATTCCAGTGAACACCAAAGGAATTAATAATGATTAGGGCCATTATTTTAAAGCATTACACCCCCTAAAAAAACCCAAAGGGAAAACAATTAGATGTCTTCAGTGGTTATCTTTCACAGTATACTTACTGCAGTGATCAGACATCATATTATGGCTATTAATCAACAAAATGATGGAAAAGGACATAACTCGTGTATATCTATGAGACGATCCTTAGAAGCACATACCTTACTTGCTGATGTGCTTATGAGCCTGCTGCTTCCACAGAGAAATGCATTGCATTTTTTTTGTTTGATTCTTTTTCCTTACTGTAGAAGGTGTCTCAAGGGTTTGGAAACAGGGTGGAAGGTCTTTTTTAAAAAGAAGGAAACAAATAAAACCCCTTCCTTGAAGGGAATATATAACCCTTCTTAGCCCCACTGTGTCTAAGGAAGAGCAACCAAGAAGATCTTTTAACTTACAGGGTTGGATTCTTTGCTCAGATGCTCCAAACATGTCATAGGTTTTCATCTGTAATGAAGGGCTGCTATGAGTTTTATCACTCTTTTGCAGGTGAGGAAACTGAGGGTCTGAGATGCCACAGGGTTTTCCTGAGGTCAAACAGTAATCAGTACAGATCCAGTGGGAAATCCTGATTTTTGGCACTGTGCATTAACTGCAAAGTTAATAATCTCTCTTTTGTTCATCTCCGTTGCGTTGATTCACTTCTATTATCAGAAGGCTATGACCCCAAATCATTGCTCATCTGCGTCATGGTCTTGCAATGCGAAGTGAGCTTTTAGGAAATCAGCTCAGCCTAATGGGTGGGTTCAAGCATGGATGTCAGCTAGAAGAGAGCTGTGGGGTGCAATTTTTCCTCCAGACTACCTGCCCCGTGCAGATGACATGATGTTTCGATGCTTATGGTGACAGCAGATTAGTATCAGCTGATAGGAATGGAAAGGGAAGTCAACCTGCTGACTCAGGCCTGCCTGGACTTAACAGTTCATACAGTTTATGTGCCTTCAGAGAGCGATGGATGGCCAGGGCTGGTTGGGAGGAAAGACAGGTGACAAAGTAGGATTGCATAGGCCAGGCAGGAGCAGATAGAATTTTGCTATACTATTTTAAAAACCACATTATGACAGAAGAGGAATAACTGCAGCAGCATCTCTCTTCTCTTCCAGGGGGTGGCTATGTCTGTCATACCCGCACCGTAGCTAAGAAAAGGAAAAGTGAGCTTAGCACAAGACAGTGACAAAACAGCTCTCTCAGGACTGTTTTCTTTTCCAAGTTAAATTTCAGCAGTAATTTCATCTCCCAGACCACATATGCTTGGCTCCCATTTTCCTCTTCAAAAGCAGTCTAAATTTCCCAGCCAATTCTCTGTCCCCTCAGTTACAACTTTGATGATTAACATCCTCAGGCAGGGCTGAAGATCCCAATAGGAGCCTGTAATCAAATTCTTGGTTGATTCCTGTGATAGGAGATCAGAAGCACAATGATGAAGCAATCCTAGTTTTTGCAGCCAGAGCCAAATGCCAATTAGGTCCTCAGCGGGTGTAAACGGAGCTGGCATTGTTCTCCCTGGAAGAGATAATGCTGCTTTACACCCAGCCGAAGATCTGCCATTCTGTGCCATAGCCCTGTGCTCCGCTCCCTCTATGGCCCCACAACCCATATGGAGGAGGGCAAAAGTAGTCTTCTGTGATTGTGGGTAGCCAAATCTCTGGGTTGAATAGGGGCAAAGAAGGAAGCTCATTCCTTATCAGTGAGAATAAGAACAGCATGGAAGTGCTGAAGCTTAGCAGTGGAAATACATTGGTCTATGGCAGCCCTAGCAATCCCCTGCCCTGGAGCTCCCGAAGTTCAGATTGGATATTAGGGAAAGTGCCTTCTGAGAAATAGTGGTAAGGCACTGGCACAGGCTGCTCAGAGAGGTGGTGGAGACACCGTCCCTGGAGATGTTCAGGGAACGTGGATATGTAGCACTGAGGGACTTGGTTAGTGGGCATGGTGGGAATGGGTTGGTGGATGGACTGGATGATCTCAGTGGCCTTTTCCAACCTTAGGGATTCTATAATTTGTCCAGGTGATGGAGTAGGTCCAGTTATCACACTTCTCTCCCTAAGGCTCATGACATCAACTCCAGCTCTGCAGAGCTGCCACAGCATCGTGGCACATCTCTGCAATGCAGGACATCTCCCTCTGCCTGCCAGTCACTTGTCACTTAGCCTTTTCTTTCCACATCTGGGCTTAGTGTTACTTTCAGAGGCAAAATCCTCATTTCTCCACTCTCATAGAAATGGCAGGTGGGAAGAAAATAAAAACCTTACAATCTGCCCTCAGAAAAGACGGCAGGAGCTGCACAGGGCTTTGCAGAGCCATCCACTCACCTCAAACACCATCCCCAGCAGCGATGCAGAGACAAGCAGGGGGAGGCAGCTGCTGTGGGAGAGGTTAGCTGGGTCTGTACAGGAGCGTTACACAGTGCAGAAGCAAAACAGAATATATCCAAGGAATTAACTGTATGGAAAATTATCCAGGCTATTAAAAGCCACACGAACACACTGGATATCATGCATTTTAAGCGTACACAGAAAAACATCATTTTGAAGGGGATTATTGTTTAAATAGGCAATAGGGGTTCTAGCAGATAAGCTTCCTGCTCCTGTCTTCTCTTATTGTCTGGAGTACATTATCTCCACCATAATATTCTCAGCTCTCTCCAGGAGTATTGTCAGAGTGAAATGCTGTTTTAAAAGTATATGTTTATGTTTCAATAGACTTCATAATAGCAAACACATCCACCCAAGACAGAGCAAGTGAGAGGGGAAAAAAAGAGGAGGAAAATCATGAGACAGAGGGTGCAGCTTCCCGGTAGTAACAGGAATAAATATCACCCAGCAAAGAGTACCCTGGGTTTTTTGCCCCTGACAAGCGCAGGGGATCCCTGCTCCAGTGGAGGGACAGTGAAAGAGGACTTGGTCACTGCCTGGGGAAACACACAGCTATGCACCAGCCCAGGATGAGCACTGTGTGCCATTTGGGCAGCCGCAGGTCTGCTGGGTACTTGGCCCCTCTGTGGAGTCCTTGTGCTACCTGTTCACAGTGAGTTTGTTCAGGGGCACTTGTGTGTGGGAGGGACAGAAAGTACCCCTGAGCTCATAATTCACTTTGGAAACTGTCAGACATCTTTACAATGTATTTGTGAAAGATATGTGCTGTACAGCGGATTTCTAACAAGCTTCCATGTGATTTTCATCTCTCAGCTGAAAGAAACCTGATAAAGATATAGATCTATTCTCACATCATGGCATAAAATCATATCTTATTGGTTTAGATCATTGTGTCTTTTTTTTTTTTTTAATAGTACTAGTGTTTTCTAGTTCCAGGAGAAAATACAAACACTCAAGAGATCTCATTTTTCTGCTAAATGGATTTTCATTCCACATGAGTTATCTCTCTCTAGATATAAACATACACACACAGATATACCACATACACCCCCTCACACTAAATGCCAAAGACACCATTAAATGCAATATTAAAATAAAAAATCCCCAGGCTCACGCTAAAAAATCCCCTCTTTTAAGCATTCACAATTTAAAAGATACTTAAATAGATGTTCTTCAAACTTGAGTCAATTTTAGGCTCTCCAGTGAAAGCCCATAAAACAAGACGAGTAGTAATTTTTGGGGGGAGCTATTCTGGGAAGAGCTCCATTATTATATATGGGATGAATGTGCTCTCTGCTCACGCTCACCTAAGTTAAATAGGTCAGCTGAACGGAAGCAAAATCTCAGTAACCATAAGAAAATATTACAGAAAGGAATTAATCTGAAAAGAGAGAAGCACTGGCTTCCTCTCTGAGAAAGAGAGAGACTACAAAGGACAGTCTGAATGCTGAATTTATGGCAAGCTTTTTCTTACAGACTCAGAGCCAAAAATCTGCTGTCAGTTACATTAGTATAAATCTGGAGCAGCTCCACTATCATCATTAGAGTTACAGGCCAATTATGTAATGAAAAGAAGTATTTCAGGCTTGCCAAAAATCTTAAATGTAGGTCCCGCTTCAGGCCGTGCTGAAAGCCTAGATAAGTGGCCCAAATTTCAGCACACCTGTACAAGCATTTCCTGTCATATGCCCATTATTATACCTATCAGCAGTGTTTGCATTGATTTATACTGCATAATCAAGTGTTATTTGACCTCTCTTTTGTGGAGTAACCATGACAGGAAGTCAACCCATTGACTTTCAGTGTCTTTGATGTTAAAATCTACAGGCAAAATACTATTTGGAAGAGCCTGATAGATGGCTGGATAAAATATCCAGAGTGATCTTAATGCATTCATTTGCCCTTCCTTAAAGATATGGCTTTCAAGGGCAGTTGTATCACCAGCAGTGATGGTGAGATTCGGGATGACCTGGGATGTTCTAGATGATGGGGTCCAGATGAATATTTTCTCCAATTTTGAGAGAGCACTTTTGAGCCTTTGCTTTGCATACTTCTCACCCTTCCCCATTGCTTCCCATGGAGAGGTTTGGGGGTAACATCTGCTTCTCATTGGGCATTTGTACTTCCTGGTTTAGATAAAAAGCCCTGTCTTGGGCACAGGGACAGAGTTCCTTTTAAAGGTCTTACTTAACACTTATCACTTACCTCTCTTCCCAGTACTGTTGATTAAAATGAACTTTTTTTTAATGCACCGTCATTTACCCACCAAAAATTATGTTACCAAAACCAACCTCAGTAAGAGCTCCTGAAGAGCTATTACACTGACAAATGCATGTTCACAGTGTCCTGCAGTGCAGTGCAGATGTGCACATCCATGCAGGTTTTGCAAAATGTCACCACTCATCTCCAGCTATGGCTGGAAACTTGAACATGAATCAATTCTTATTTAATGCACTGTTGAAAGATAGAGCTTGCAGAGTGCCTCATGTGGTCTCTTTCTCCATCTTCCTGAAGATGCAGAGTATGTAGAAATATGAAGGGAAAAAAAAAAACAAACCAAAAAGGTTCTTCCCAGGGGTGTAATTGGTCAACGGTACCTGGATCATAGGCAAAAGATCAGAAGAAGAGGGAGAGCACTGAGTAATGAACCGCATGCTTTTAATTTCACTTAAGAACTCAAAGCAGGAAAACCTGAGCTGTATCCATGGGGATTGCAATCAATAGCCAAGCAGATAACAAAGAACTGGTGCTCAGGATAGAAAACTGCCTGGGCCCATTAGTTTATTGCTCGGCCTTTCTTTGGGGACTCTCTCTTTTTTTTCGCCTGTATTTCTGGCTCCAGCTCTGAATCCTGCAAACACTAGGGAGCAGCAGCTTCCTTTGAAAGCCTCCTGGCTGCACGGTGGGGCTGTTACTGTCAGCTTTTGCCGTGTGCCAGCCCTTAAAATAAAGAGAGAGAAGCGGGGGAAGAGGAGGGGGCTGGTGAGAAAGCATTCCTGATGATAATTTGATTGCATGCATTAATGATCAAAGTGTTGCAGACTAATTACCAACACTTACCTCTCAGATATTAAGTTATCATTTATTCCCCACCCCAGCTTTAGCTTTGTATCTACCCCCTGTGTAGGGTGATGGTCTACAGCCTGACACCTCAACCTGCACCCCAGAGCCTTGTACAGGCTCTCAGTGAACATCCTGCCCATAATACGTTCCCTTTGGTGAATGTTCCCTGATTTCAGGGGTCTTGGGCAACTAGGTCAGCCTGGGAGAGAGAAGTGGGGCAGATTTTGCCGTGATTTAGAAGGGTTCTTGGGGGAAAAAAAAATAACATCTATGTTTTCTTTGTCTCATCCCAAAGATTGGTCCATCAGGGTGGGTGTCTCTTTGCAAGGTGCCTGTGTGGGAGCAGTCCCAGCTGGGCACCCGCCAAGCCAGAAATGCGAATAATGACAGTCCCAAACAATGTGCTTTTCGATGTTGTTTTCAGCATCCATTTTAACTAGACAAATGCCAGCCTGCTGCCATCTGGTAGTAAGAAGTATTGAAAGCCTCAGTGAGGAGCAAGGGGAATCTCAGTGGGGGAATTCCTGTTGTGAACAGGTTGCAGAAGAGATTTCTTTTTAACCTGGGCTTTGCATCTTCAAAGATGAACCCAGAGGAATCTGGTCATGCTCTGAGTATCTGACTGAGCTGTAGATATTTGTTGCTGGGGAGTTGGACCAGATGACCTTTAGTGGTCCCTTCCCTCCAACTCAGAAGATTCTGTAAGGACTGAAGAAAACCCCCCTTTAAATGCCTCCTCTGCCTCTACCCTCTGTAACAGCAGAAAAACCTTCCCTGTCTCTTTCACTGTCTTTTCTCTCTTGTGGGAGGGCAGGCAGGAACAAATGCTGAGTTGGATTTTATTTTATGTTTTTAATTAGATTATCTTTAATTGACTAACACCTTCCCCTGAGCCATCTTGCTCTGCTCAGAGACAAAATACCACGGAATTGGCCCATTTTCCAAGAGCCACTGTGGTATTTCCTCTCTTCCTGTAGATAAATAACCTCCATGCAGACTTGGCTACCTGCTTGCAACTACTAGAAATAACCAAAGAATGAGGACCAGATTCATAAGCAGTGGCAGTTATCTTAACCTGAATGCTGTTAGAAGAGATGCATCCCTTCTGCAAGCTGCTAAGTAGCTTTCTCAATGCTTGCAAGGGACTGTTCCTGGGGATCTTTGGTATTTCCACTCAACTCCTTTTTTGGAGTGAAACTATAGATGTTGCTGAAGAAAACCATCTGATTCTGAGATGACACTTCAGACACAAGCAGATCCATAGTCAGGACATCCTCACAGAGGCTTCATTACAGAGCAAGGCTGTAGCTGGGGATGTTGCCATGCATGCAGCTCTGTGTTCAGCATCTTGGTGCTGTTTCAAGGTAGCGGCACACTGGCCAAACACATCAAGCACTCGGTGAGGCACTGTCTTTGGAGCACACACACAGCAGATGAGATGTCACTCTGTTTGCTTACACGTACTGTGCACAAACTGCCCATTATTGGCATTGCAGAAGTACCAGCAGCTGCGGGAGGCACAGCATCGCCTCTCAAAAGGCTGTAATGAAAGTGGGTCAGACACTTTCCCTTCCCGGGGCAATCCTTTAGCATAAGCAGGGATTTAAGTGTGCACGATTCCCATTATCTGTGATTGCTATACTCTTTCTCACAAAGAAAGGGCTTCATAATTTGACCGGATCTGTCAAACACACACACAGGGATGAAAATAGCCTATTAGATGATAGGGGGTTGCCCTTTCAGCTCTCCTGAGAGAGGATGATTCCAATCCTGAATGATAAACTGTGCTTGATCTTAGGGGAAACATTTTAGGAGGCCTTTTCATATGGACATGCAGCTATTCTGCTTGTTTTGTCAGAGGGTAGAGCTCATCTTGCACCTGGGTCTCATCCGCAGCCAAAGGAATGGTTTCAGACATGACCTGGCTGTTCCTCAGCCTCACAGTAGAGCCAAGGCAGAGCTATGCCAGTGAAAAGCAGAGCTTCCACCCAGCCAGCAGTTGTCTGCATGATGCATCTCCCATGCAGAGAACAGAACAGATCCAGCATCTGCACACAGGAGTCATTCTTCGTGGCGAATCTCTGGATCTAGTCCAGACCACTGGCAAAGGGCCATTAGACATCCAGGAGCATGGAAGAACATCACTCAAAGCAGTAAGGGAGTAGGTTAAAGTAGCAAAATGGCTGCTGAGTTAGAGAGTTGAAGAAGCTGGATAAAATGCAGGTTTCTTTAAAATCTCTGAAAAGCTGAGCTGGAAGCCATGGTAAAGATGTATCATGGACCCCTCAGAATAGCCAGTCTGAGATAACTTCCTCATCTCAGGCATTCAGATTTGGTACCAGCTCTACTCTCGCTACAAATACTGTAGTCAGAGGCAGAACAGGAAGTGTTGTAAGAAATCTGGTTCACTCATCAACCTTAAAAATTGCTTCCATGGTTCCCCTTGAAAGCGAGTGTTTCAAAATTCTTTGCTGAGCTGATCTCCTTTCATGATGCTTTTCCTCTTTGGAAGACTAGTGTTGGAAAATGCATTTTTTCCAGGAAGGTATCAAGGAAGATAACAAGGAATCCTGTATTGCACAATAAGGAAAGAAGAGAATACAAATTACATACTACTAATATAAGATTCTAAGTAAGAATGCTTTAGTAGATTGCTCTCATTTGGATCTGAAGGAAAGTTCCAGGTCTGCTCTCACTGGAAGATGAGATATTCCAAATAACTTCTGATTTCTTATCCTTCTTATGAGGGCTTCCATGTTTTCAGACTGTAAAAGCAAGCCAGCACAAAAACAGAAAAATTATGAGTCTGTCCCTCTTCACAGTATTAAAGTGCAGAGGTAGCCAGAGAGGTGACTTTCTAGTGATGACCTCCAACAAATCCAATATTTATTCCCCTTCCATGGCTCTCTGCTTACCTCTCAGAAAGATGATCTCTCTAAATGCCAACTCATCCAACTCTACTCTTGATCAGAGGAGAATTCTGTCTGGCTCTTGCTTCTCCACTGGCAATGACAATTCTTCAAATGGAAATTAGCCGACAGATTTGATGATGATACACGAGCCAGAAGAGAATAAAGCTCATTCTGCCATAGCTCTGTGATCTCCTCAGGGAAAACAGGAGTAAAAATCCATTTGTGTTTGCAAACAAGATATGTCTTGAATGTTCACTGGGGACTTCTTGAGAAAGGAGGTGACAACTTTACTGTCATTTTTCTAGACATCACATAAAACCTGCAGCCCAAGTCCATGAGGTATTTTCTTCTCCAATAAAGGCCTTTTGCCCTTGTGTCCTATACTAAAAATGTTTCAATTCTTGGAGGATTTTTTGTCTTTCCTAATGCAATTACTGATCTGGCGATCTCTCATGTAGAAAAGGAGAAAGGGAGTCTGCAGTTTGTGTATAATTCTCTTTCATTCAAGGCTGCAGGTAAATACAACCTTTTTTTCAGCCATACAGCTGTAGATGCTTGATCTTCACCAAACCTACCAGGGCCACGTGTGGATCAACAAGATCCAAGAGAAGACACAGACCTCTGAAGACCTCACTTTTCAGTGGAACTGGTGACATTTTGGACTAAGGTAGCACCCAGATGGTGTTCCCAATTCCTTGCAAACTTCGATCTACTTGAAAATACCTCATTATATACATTTTACCCGGCATTTACCCGGTAACTGGGCTTTACTGAATAACTGAAGGATTCCTGACAATATGTTGTCCTTTCTCACTATGAGATTGTAATTTTGAAATTGTACCTTACAGCTAGGAAAGGTATTAGTCCTCTCAATTCCTAATTAACAAGTAAAAATCTATAGCAAATTAGCCATATAAATAGGAGATAGCACCATAAATACTTTTGTAGTCCTTGGGCTAAATCCTTTCTCTCCCACCATAAGTGAATGCTACCCTGTGCTCCACATTTATCTTCACAACTGTACCTAATGTGAGAGAACTTCATCAAATTCAGGCAATGAGTATCATTTTACAGTGAAAATTCATGACAAGCCTGATTTAAGACCATGGACAGAAATTCAAAGGAAAATTTAGCTTGGATATCTGAAAACACTATATAAGAAACCTGTGAAACTGTGGACGTGTAGCTTCTCAGAAAGAAGGAAAAAAGAGATTTAAAACTGTACTGGAGAAAACATCATAGCATCGAAGGAGAAGCCTGTGGTGAGGGGGGAGGACAGGATGAGTAAATAAGGCTTTTTGTCCTGGATTTTTTTCCTCAGTGGAGGGGGAATGCCTTCCTGAGCTTACTGTGACAAAGAGAATGTTGCTGCAATCTCTCTTCATTTAAATTAGCAGGTCATCTTGGGAGATGCAGGGAGGAGGAGGAGGGAGAAGAGGGGACCTGCTTCAAATGACTAAAAGAAAAACAAGGGCATCTCTAAGGGTGAAGTGAATCACTCAGAAAATGTTTGTTTACATACACCAACTTAGCATAAAAAGGCACTAAAATGCAGATGTCCCTGAACAAAATACAGTGAATACAGCAAGTTGGAGATGTGGTCACAGGGAGTTTGCATCCAGGTGCTGGCTTAGTAATTGGGTCAATGGCTGCAGATTCATGAGTACAGGTGGTTCCATAGGGAAGAAACAGAGCATGCTCGTAACATACCCTCTATCTCCTGAATCCATCATCCATCCCCAGATAGCATAATTCATTTAGAAGAAAAAAAAATCATTTGTTTCTAAACCCCAAATGAGGCAACAAATTTGACAGTGAAAGAGAGAGAGAGGCTGGCTGTGTGTCCTTGATAGGCTCTTTGCTTACCCAGGTAAGCTAGGAAAGGTAGATAAAAAAAGAAAACTGTTGTCTCAGACTTGCCTCCCCACATTTTTTCCCTTGTCATATCTATTTCTTTCTGTTCTCCAAGGGTTCCTGTAGTCTCTCTATATCTCTCTGAAAGAGCACTCTTTACTAAGGCTGAAAGCAGGATGCATTTTGCCTCCTACCAGGATTCTGTTCGCAACAGAAATCTCTCTAACTGTGCTGGACGTGAGCAGTGTTTTCCCCAAAATATCGGTCCACTGGATAATGAAATTGTCTCTTCTTATTTGCACATACACTGAAATCATACACTCCAGTCTAAGGATTACAAGACAATCACTATTGTAAATGTAAGATCATGAACAGGGTCTACTATTTGTCTTCAAAGTAATTTTGCTATTAGAGAGAGGGAAGAAAACAAATCAAGGAAATTATATTTGTTTTAAAATGATCAATCTCTTCATCTGAGTCATTTGGCCAGTTTCCATACTTGTCAGGTGTGACTGCCTGCACAGTTCTCAATTGTTTCTAATGACCTGCTCAAACTCGGGTTAATTGATCCACTCAGATATCTTTCATTAGCCTTCTTATTTTAATAAAAAGCAGTGGTGCAATTTATAAGTACTAAGATGAATCAGGGTAAAAAATACAGTTAAGTGAGGTTCTTATTTAGCTGCTTTTCCCTTTGGTTTTCCCTGTGTAATGACTATGAGCAGGCAACTGGCAGTAAAGGAAGATATAGTGCAATGCAAAGGTTTCCTAATTGCTCCTCTGGTTACAGAGGATAAAGCATAGCCAATAGCTGCACCTTCATCAGAAGGACATTAATTCAAAGTCCATTGTGTTCATGGCTATCTTGGATCAAGCTCGAGATCATTTAAAACCTGTTATAAATACCAGAAAAATGGATAATTAACAATTTTCTATGAAGGTACTTCCTGGGCAGCCTGAAGCCATAGGTAGAGAAGCAAGAAATGTAATTCAGCACTGCAAAGCATGGGAGAGGCGTTCAATATTTAACTCTCTTGCAAGCTGGGTGAACAACATTTAAATTAATAATGAACTCACTGACACCTGCAAACAAGACCAGTGGCTAGAAAGAAAAAACTCACATCAATTTCCCTTGAAATACCTGTTAGAGAAACACTGAACTCAGTCCAAATCCCTCCTGGAGTTCACTGAAACTTTTCACTCTCCAAAACTTCGTGTTGGATGGGGAGGAATTCAAGATGCTTGCATATTAGCTATGTGCACACGCTACAGTAGCTCAGTAAGGACCTCTGGAATTGTACATAGCAAGCAAGATGTGAGCTCCCAAAGACTTTTCTCTGCAGGTGTCCTAGAGCTATGCTCAGCCCTGCTCAGCTTACCAGATGCTTGAACTTAGTGGCAGCTAGGGCAGAGATGGTGGTTGTCTTTAAAGAGCATTGGATTGAGGGGGAAGAAAAAAGATGATTAAGAAAGACAGATCAAAACCAAATTTTTGCAAGACTTCAGGATAGCTTAACACATCAAAGTAATTGATGGGGATGTGGCCAGAATCTAGGCTTGATGAACATGTTTATACCCACTTATTCATTCAGCCTCCTTTTCCTTGATGCCTTATTCCTCGCTAAAATGAATGCTCTGAATGTGCATATATGGCAATTTAAAGAACGTTGTAGAAATAAGGGAGCAACCATGTAGAGACACCTGAGTGAAAGGAAGAAATATGCCAAGGATATGCTGGCAAAGGTCTGCTTAGAAAGACCCCAGGGAAGTCTGTAGCTAGCACTGAAATTGTGACAGCCTTATTTATAAAGCAGGAACACTATGAAAGACAGATGATCCAAAAGATGCTCTGGGATTAAAGGGAAAGCTTTGCAGAATTTTCCAAACACTATCAGATGCACTTTAATATTGGCCAAATCTTCCTGAAAAAGAGTGAACAAATAATCTGGTGTAAAACAGTTCTTCCAGTTTTGTCATATTTTTCTGCTTGGCTCTCAGTATTTTGGTGATTTTTTGATCTATCAAGCACAATTGAAGGGACTGGGAGTGGGGGGGGTCTCTGTTCTTCTCCTCCTCAGAGGTTCCACATTGAATTACCTTGGTTTTCAAGTCAGTTTCTTTGTTTTAATAAGATTGCAGGCATATGTTTAAGGGTTTTATACTGACATAATTATGTATATGGATCAACAGAAATGCATATTATCACGTAGGTACACAAGTACACATTAAAAAGGATCCATGTTTTTCATACGGCAATCATTACATACAGCTTAGCACTTTGGTGATTGACACAACATTATTATAACTAAATTAGAAAGCAGCTTTTTCTGTAGCACCTGCCTTGCTATTTGCTGTGGAGATGGATGGGAGATGTGATTCTCCCCACAGTGTCCCTTCCCCTTCATATTTTGTGCTAATGCTCTTACAGGAGTCAAACCTGTAAAGAGAGCAAGAGTGGGCAGATCTTGGAGTTTGCTTTTGGATGTCTTTATGCCAATATTATCTGTGCACCAAAGCATACTGAGTTGCAGAGCTTCTACCTGTACATACTGATGGAAATCAGTGAGCACCAGGATATGCTCCTGAAGAAGAGGACACTGCAGCTCCTGTGGAAGTGTGCCCTGTCTGCAGGCAGGTAGAACCAATGACTCACTTCCACCTGAGTTCAGCCGTGCTTATTTTAGCCTGCTCTTTCTCCTTGCTGCAACATCTCTCCGCCCTATCTGTTTCCAGCCAGTAGTATGGATGGCCATTTTGGCAGGGTTATCATTCTCTGTGGTACCCTGGAGCCTGGGATACATTTAGACACTGTAATAATACTGATAACGATAATAATAAATAAAGCTGGAATCTTGGGAGGACATTTATTTTAATGATTCCAACTCTGCCTGCTACATTTAGAGGTAATATCCGCTATCTGTCTACGTCTTCTTTAATCTGGCCAACTAATTTGAGGTAATATTTATCACTTCAAGGCTCTGGGTATTTGCGAACACTTCTGTCCATGTACAAGACTAAAAATTCAGATGTCCTGCAGCAGGCAGAAGATTGTCAGGGGTACCCAGCGCAGTCTTGAGGCATTTTCAGCTTCAAGTTCTTTCCTACGAGTGCTGAGCAATCCTTATTCACTATTCCCAGCCATCAAGGAGAATGGAGAGCACTTGATATGTAGCAAGATTCATCCCTTCATAACCAGAAAGAGTTGGATGTCTGTTAAATTAAAGCCTGATGGTTCTGCAGTGTCTGGATTGTGATCTATGCCAAGATGCCATCACCCAGAGGACAACCTGCCCTCTCTTTCCTTCGTAGTTATGTCTTCCACACAATCAACCAAAGCTGCTTTGAATGACATAAGTGCTGTTTGCTCTCAAAGAGAAGCCAAACCTGGTGATGCATAAAAAGATATGAGGACACAAATATTCCTTCACTATTTACAAAAGTTCTGAGAGTGTCCAGTTCTCAATTGAAGAGGGAAGAACACAGAACAGGGACACAGGTTCAGTGAGTCCAAAAACCTGTCAGCATAAGACAGATTGTATCCTGGTCTCTGTCCAGGAACAGAGAGGAGCGCAGGATTTGAGCAGGGATACAAGGATGTTTGTTCAAATATTCTTCCAAGTATTCATGATTCAGGTATGTATTAAAATTAAGATGTGCCATCTTCTTACTTAATAACTCGGGATTTCTGCTATGAGCATGGTCATTTCCCTGAATCAACACTAATTTTAAATATCTAGAATTATCTATGGGCAGTATTCCCGCTAGCCTACCCACACACCGGGGTGAGAACAACACCCCTGTGCTCACTTTGTGCCTGCTGAGTGCTCACCTCATTTATTTACCCCTTGTTGCTGTCATGGGAAAGACAGGAAGCACTCAGTCCCCAGAGCCTACAGGGATCACGGGGAAAAGATTTAAGTCTGGCAGCACCTCTGTGGGAAACTCACTGAGCTCTCCTGCATCTTACAGCAGCCTCAGAGATATGTCGAGCAAAATTACCGGGCAACAACTCATCTGTGCTATATCTCTTAAGAAGGATCTTGGTGAGTGGTTCAGAAACAAACATCTTTGAGAGGACTGAGGCTTTTTTGCCTGCAAGGTTGGGCTCACACACTGTTTTTCTCTCACCTTGTCATCCAGCGCTATGACTCATGCAAATGAAGAGCATCTGAATTCACGTAAGAAAAATCCCTCAGGACTATCAAAGAGTGCAGAACTTGGGGAGAGGGAGGGGAAAATGTATTTGCATAGTCATCACGACAGTCATCAGAGCAACAAACAATTAGGTTTTTCCTAATTAACAGCGCTTCAGCTGTAGTATCTGCTTTGCAGTTTCTGTCCAGGAGAGTCAGGCAGGCCTTCAGGTGTTTAACTAGCACTTGCAAAAATCCTCAGAAAGAGGGGAACTTCACTTAAGAGAGTCTGTCCTCCCTCAGGGTGTCCCTGGAGAGAGAACTCGACTCAGACTTGGCTAATGAATGTCACGGCTATGGCAAAAACTCCTCAAGGTGAATGTATGTGATGGGAACACACACTGAGCCACACAGAGGAAATTTTTGCTTCCCTCAGAAGAAAATAAAGGGGTGTGCATGTATGGGAGAGGGCCCTTTTTTTTCCTTCATCCTCCCATCTCCCTTGCAAATTTGAACTCTCTGAATAAAAAGGGACGGGGTTGAAACTGTGTCTTTAGATCTACAAATGCAGACACATAGCTAAAGAACTATTGAAACACCATCTTAATTAAATACCAACACAGAAATCAGCAGCCATTGGCACATATAGTTAGTTGCCATTTTTAACTAAGTCTTTTTTTTGCTCCCTACCTCCAGTGAAATCACAGAATCATAGAATGGCTTGGATTGAAAGGGACCTCAAAGATCATTTAGTTCCAACATCCTACCACAGGCAAGGTTGCCAACCACTAAATCAGGCTGTAGTTCAGGATGTCCAGGGTCCCATCCAACTTGGCCTTGAATACCTACAGTGTTGGGGCATAGTTCTTATACTCATCAAGAGTTTATTCATCCCCTCTTCTCCATAGAGTGCAAAAGCAAGGGAACCTATTATCTCCCAGTCTGCACAACCACTACTGATGGCATTAGCCAGGGAAAAAGCAGAGCTTGATTTTTCCCAGTCCAAAAAAGGGTTTCCAGTGACTACTCTTAAGGCTATCCTCTGCCAGCCTGGAGACTTGGTTTTTCCAGCTCTGAAATTGGCCTGAGTGAAGCTCAAGATCACATTCCTCCTGGTGAATTTTCTTTGCTGCTGTTGCAGAATCCCCGGCCTCGGAGCAATAGATCCCTCTGCACGTGAGCAGGGTTCATGCATGGGAATGGGAAACGTGGAGATCCCTCTCCAGGGCTTCATGAGGTTCCTGAAACCCCAGACTAAAGTCTAATGCATGACAGTGTCTTCAGAGAGCATCTCCTCTTAGAGAGCATGCTGCTTTAGGAACCTCTCCACAAACATGTAATATTCCTCCATTTTAAGGTGGACCAGTGGCAGAATTAAAAGAGCAAAGCAAAACTGAGAAATCTTCCCTGTCTCCTGGTATCTTTGCTACTTCATTGCTTTATAATAAATGCACATACCCAGCTGGCCTGAGGGCCCCTCTCTTGTGCCTGGGCAGAGGTGATATTCATTTACGCTTCACAGGGGAGGGAAAGAGTCACAGACTCTACTTTCACAGTGGATAGCCCAGGATCAAGAACTCCCCACTAGACACTATCTAATCAAAACCAGACACTCCCTGAGGGCACCATATACATTTAGGAAACAAAGATAGCCAGCCCTCCATGACCAAACTTCTCAGTGAAGGAAAGAATGAGCCTTTTTCCACAGCAGTCCCCAAGCTTACTTGAAAAATAGAACATTTTCCAATCCTTCTGCACAATTCTCCACCTCCCAAGTCCCAACACAAAAGCAAAGAGAGAAATAGCATTCTCACAGCTCTCCCTGGCAGAAACACTGCTCAGTGGATGCACCTCTCCCTAATTCCCTTCTCAAGACAAAGAGGCTCTGGGCATAAGAAATGCATTTCTTCCTGACTGTCCCATGGTGGGGCTGAACAAGGACATCCCCAAACAATGCACTGAGTTCTGCTAGTAAGATCAAAGAGAGCAAGACTCCTGAGTTTTGTTTCTGGTCCTCCCACTGGCTTGCTGTGAGGAGTATAGGTATGCCATGCTTAAGCTCCATCTAATATGGTTTTTTTCATGCCACCTGGGTTTATTTTTGTGAAGTCTCAGAAAAATCCTGCCTGCATCCACTTAGTTAGTGCCTATGTGACAGATCACACATGCAAGGAAAGGTCACTTGTGCCCATCCCCAAGGATTCCTGATCCTTGCACACGATGAAACATCCCTGGGATTGCTTATGGCCTCAGCATGTGGGCTGAATGAGGTCTGGGGATTCCAAAGACTGATGTGGGGGTGTCTTTACTCTGTATCAGCAGGACAGTGTATTTGTCCCAGGAATGACACCACGCAACCATCAGAGCCAACCCAACTGGAAAATGCATCAGCGTAAGCTGCAAGGCAGCTCCTGGGGGACAGGGAGGGATGAGTCTGTCATGTCCAGCTTCGCTGAAAGATCGACAAAGATGAGAAGATCTTGGGAGGAAAGCGATATTATTCTTCATTTTTCAGTCATCCAAGGCATCACCTTCCAGCATCTAAGTGATGAGGAATGTGTTGTCCATGGGATGATCCCAGTAGGACAACTTGATTTCAAAACTGCCAGCTATAACTCACCTTCCAGTGCTAAACCTCTGGGGCAGAGGCAGTCTTTTTGTTCTAGTTTATCTGTATCTAAGACTACAAAGGCTTTAAATCTTGATTGCAGCCTGTGAGTGCACCCACAGGACAAAGAGAAGCAGTAGTGCAAGGAGCAAAGCCAGAGCCAGACTGTGAGAAGGAAAAGCCACTGAGAACAAGTAGTTAAAAATGATGTGTTTTTCCCAAGAACATTTTTTCTGCTAAAGCAAAAGGGACAGTTGAGGTTGAACCTTAACTAGCTAAGTGAAAAACCCCATGAAATGGAGAATGCTAGCCCTGTCATCCCCCTCCTCTGGCCCTCAATTGGAATCCAAGGGCTTTTGCCATTCCTTCTCCATTTCCTATGGCTTCTGCTGCTTTGGGAGGCAAGGAAGGGGACAGCTCAAAATGGAAAGGAAAAGATTGAAAGGGATGAATATATGTGGGGAGAAAAGAAAAAAACCCACTTTCTTCCTCACAAAGGGAAGCTGCTGGCTGATTGCTTTAGGCAATACACAGAGGTTGCTTTGTAACGCATGGCTTTCTATGCAAGGCCTTCTTTCAACTGCTGCAATAGAAGAGGAGGGAGAAAAGAAAGAATTGAAGTGGATTCAAGGCCTCTTCACAGAGAAATGCCCATCCCACATTATAACACTTTTATCTAATCTTGTAAAAAAAAATAACTAGGTATGGCTGAGGCTTATAGAGATCCCCATTCTTATTGCTACAAGCTGTCAGGCCCAGATGGCCAGCCCAGCTCACTCCAGAGTCTATCAACCACCTCTTTTCCCTTCTCTCCCTTTCAGAAACTGGATTTTCTACTATCAGCCTGGCATGGAAGCCACCATGTCAGGTGAAACATACATGGCTGGCCAGTGTCTCTCTGCATTGTGAGAAAACAGGCATATTTTTAATGCTACAGTCATTTAATCTAGCTAGAGAGGGCTAGAGGTGATATGTGAGATGAAGAGAGAAGAGCAGGGATGTATGAAGCATCAAGAAAGATAATGGGAAACTATGACTGAACCCAGGAGGTATACTAGTTATGATGGTGAGAAAAACACTTTTGGTTTTGAATGGTGCAACTCTCCATTCTCTTCTTCCATTCACCATCCCATGTTCCCAGCTTGGTCCTATAGGAGGCAGCCATTCATTCAAGCCCTCCCTCAAGATGCTCCATGTCTCTCCAAAGAAATATCGCTCCACAATCTCCCATTCCCCACTTTGCACTGAATCCTGCAGTTTCTACCACCACCCTTCCCACTACCCACAAGTTTTCAGTTAAGATTTTGTCTGCTGGGAGTAGAAAAGCACCTGGAGTGATGTTCTAATCATATACATGAACCCAAGTTACCTCCTTTAGGATCTGCTCCAGGATTCCCAAATCCGCCAGCTTGATTTTTAGTGTGTAATGATTCACAAATCTCCCCATTGTTTAACCTGTGGACTCTCTTTACATCCTGTTATTTATTTCTGGAAGGAGGCTTTTTCTTTTGAATGATGTGAAAGCATTTGCCTGACATGATGGAAATTTATGAGCATGACTCCCAGCTCCTCCCCTAGGGCCCATGAAAGCAATACGGAGGACAAGGAAGGGAGAGCAGTGTTTGCAGGCAGAACTGAATGGACACAGCTTCCTGGTGACAGGAGATATTTATGTGTTCGCCAGCGTTTTAGTATAAAAATATGGAGAGTTACCGAAGTGTGTGTGGGAGTGCAGAAAGAACAGCAAACTAAAACACAGCCATCAATCTCCCAGTGCCCAGTTGGGGTGTGAAGGACAGACCTCAGTTTTTGCAAGCAGCTAATTGCATAAGGTTGCAGATGATAGCCTTCCCTCCCCCCCCCAGACTCCTGCTTTTATTTCTTTTCCTTTTTTTTCTCAAGGTCTTCTGCTGGGAAAAATGGCTTGAAGTGGGTAAGATCTGCTGATGCTAACATAGTATCAAGAGTGGTGCAGGAGCATGAATGTCATGATTTAGTGGGCATGCTAGGGATGGATTGATGCTTGGACTTTATGATCTTAGTGTTCTTTTCCAACCTTAGTGATTCTATGATTCTGTATAGAGATGGGGTGGTGCTTTCCTGTGCAGAAAATGTATTTAAAAGAGAACTAGTCAGGCTCTGTGATACCATTACTCCTTGGTCTTGGAGCATCAAGACTGGTGGGTGTTTTTCCCTAGTGGTTTATAGGCAGAGATTATAATCTGATTTCAAATTCACAGCACTATGTGGTTCTAAACTGGCAGCCTCTCAGGGCAGCACTGTGTTTGGTCCCATGAAATAAGTTGTTCGGGGCTACTTCCCTTCCATTTCTACTCTTTTGTCTTTTTCTTTCTCCATTGCTTCTTTCTTTCTCTCCCAGTGGTTTCTTTGTTCCTGAGCTATCACTGCAGACAAGGGCTGAAATTTCTGCCTTTCGGTTCCATTCCACATCAAAGGTCTTGCCCAGGTCAAGAGCCTCTCCAGCTGCATGGGGATGATACTGAGAGCACTTGAGGCTTTTATGGGCTAGGAGAACATCCTTGTTGATTCATGAATTGCTGTTTACATGCTCTGGCCTGGAATCCAGCTGTCCCTTCAGCAGCTGTGCAATGTGCGTCCCTAGCAGCAGGTTTCTCCCTGGGTTTTTCAGGTGAGCGGTAGCTCTCATCCTGCACAGCATCTTCTCAGCACCTCTGAGGGATGGGGTGATGGCACAGAAGGATCATCCGGGGTTCTGGGAAACTCAGCGCAACACAGTCAGGGTACTATAAAGGGAAAATCATGGTGTCAAGGAAACTTGAAAGAGAACAAAAAGCATTGATTTTAACTATTGTTTCTGACATGCCTTCTTGTTTGTTTTTTAGTAGCATCAGCAACAAATTTTTAAGCAATTGTCTGTACATGTATGTATTCACAAATTGTTTGTGGGCAGCCATTCAGCTTGTACCATTTTGTGCTTTAATTGTAAAGAATGAGCATTTTAGTGAAACACATTTCAGCTTCTGGCCATCCTGAGGATACAGCTGTCCTGTTGTCCACAATGTGCTACTGGAGGTCTTACGATTTCTATTTCAGCTCTAGAACCAAAACATCCTTTTCTGAAAGCTGAACCAACTCAAGCTGTGGATGCTGGGCATGCACATTTAGATGCAAGCAGCTCCTCACGGCACCCTTCATGCTAATGTTTTTGAGGAGCTGGATGAAAGATGCACAGACACGGGTCAGTCAATGCACTGCTGCAGCTTCAAGACATCCCCGCCTACCATGTGTTGTGTTTGTCTGACAAAGCACCAGTCAGTTCCTGAAATCCCACATGTTCTCCTTAGGGATTCACAAACCGGTTGCTTGCATCCCAACACACACGGCCTTGTCTTGCTGGCATGGCAGGAGAACAAAATCCCTCGACTGCAAGCTTTGTGTGATTAGCTCCCTGTGAGAGGCTGAGGAGAAGATGCTTCCTGTGATGAACAGCACCCAGATAAAACGAATCAGCTCTCGACACTCTACACATTATTGATGTCCCTATTTTCACTTGGGCCATGCATCCTGGAGGAGTGATGGACTGCCGGCTCCATGGCTATGCTGCCTCTGCCATCCTCCCCACCCACCCCTCTGTTGAAACCCGACCAGCTGTGTGCTGAAGACACAAATAACAGCTCAGGAGGGGGGAGATGGAGAGGAGGGTGTCTGTGTGGCACACAGGGAATTGAGGCGTGTGGTTGCCACATGAGATCTGAAGCACGCCAGCTGTCGGGGCCCACCCCCACAATCTGCTGATGTGCACAGCACCACAGCCTAGGGCTTTACAAAGGGAGGAAAGAAAACAGAGTAGCAATAAAAAAATATTTACCTAAAGTTCAGGCACACCTGTTATTAATGATTTGTCCAAGATCTGCATGCCAGCCAGCACTGTCAGGAGTGCCCACTCTTTCTTTGCAGTGAATGTACAGCAAAGCATCACATCATGAGCAGCATCTGAACCGCAGCAGCGTGTCCCACTGCCCTTCCATTAGGGATATGGACAGGATGCATGCAGGACTGAAAACCTGTGTCCTTAAGTGCCGCTTCATGCTCTTCTGATCTGTGGCATCTCCCCCAGATTCCCAGCAGATGGTCAAAAAAACCAATAGAGTCCATAGATGGTAGTTATGGTCCACTCATGTGGTGGGTACAAAAGTGGGCAAGCAAGATGCTAATTCCCTGGAAATTCTCCATCAGGCTTCTACAGCAAACACAGTCAGATAAACCAGCATTGATGGACTCCTTTGATCTGTTTATCCTCTAACTCACCATTAGACAAGGAGTGTGGTAGGTGATGAATTGGGCACATCTCAGCAGGGCTGTACTCTGGGATTCTGAGCCAGGAAGCTGCATCCCAAGGATCCTAGTCTGTCTGCTTATCTGACATGGGTGCTAGGCTGAATCTTACCTTGATCATGGTGTAGGTCTCCCCAAGGTAAAGATTTTACACACATTGCACCCTACAAAGCTATCCTGACAGTGGCCTGCAGGTATCTTCTCTAGGGATAAAAAATCTTCCCTTTTGGAGTAATATTCTCTTGGCTGAGACTGCCACCCAGGAGTTGTCCTTATCATCATGTTTGTAGTTCCAGCCTGCCAAACAGGAACTGGATTTTAATCAACAATTTGTTTCCCTTCAGGGCATCAAGCAGTCCTACTTAGACTTTGGGATGTGACCAACACTTCCCTACTCTTCGTTCATACAAATGAGCAGCGCCATTGCTTAGCTGTGATTTCTAAGCAGCTACAAGTTAGAACTGGTTATTTAAACCGTTTTCTCTGAGAGTACAGGAGACAGAAGAGAAAAGCAGGGCCAACATTAAGGAAGGCAGGGAGATGGCAATAATCAGTTTCTAGCTGGGATCCGATTTTTTTCACTTCCACTTCCCTTTAGGCTGGAGAAAACCTCTCAAGATCAATTAGTCTGTCAGCCCTCCCCCACCATGCCCACTAAGCCATGTCCCTGAGTGCCACATCTCTGTGGTTACTGAACACTTCCAAGGACAGTGACTCCACCACCTCCATTGGCAGCCTCTGCTGGTGCCTCAGCAAGGTTCATTCTACTTGGGGCACATTTCCCTGAACGTAGATCTAGACTAAGAATAACACCGTGGGACGGGTCAGATGGGATTACATCTGAGCCAAGAATCAACAGCTTGCACAGGCCAATACCTGCACAACACCATACCCTCTGAATCACCTTGTTTCTAGGAACAAACTGAAGGTGATTACTGCTCTTCTTCTGGAGGGACATAGAGATGGTTTTAATTGTTTTCTGCAGCATATTTCAGAGCTGGAGATTGGCTTCCATGTGGAACACCCACCCCTGTCCCAGGAACTGGCCTGAAAGTCTTTCCATCTAACACATCTATTTTGGTATGTAGGTGACATTTCTGCTTCTTGCAAAGACGTGATCACTCTTGCTCACATAGATTCTTCTTGTGCAAGGGGACTTGAGCCTGTGGCAGTGTGCTAATTCTCAGCCTTACTTTAAGCATCCTGGGTTTAATCTGAACTTTTCTGTGTAACACTAATGTTATGGAAAATCAGTTATAATAGACGAGGACCATTATTGTTCTTCAGGTCAAGCAATCAATGCAGTAATTTCCTTCCACTTTAATGCTATTATTTGGCTGTAATCATTTCCAGTTGAGTTTGCATGAAAATCAAGTTGAAACTGCTCCTGGTCACATTCACCTGGAAAATAGTCAAGACTCTCCTCTAGAAAATCAAGATTTTCTTCCAATGAGCTTTAATTAACAATGATCATGATTCTGCTACTCTCTGAGGATTTCTTATCTTCCGGAGATGTCATCAAAGACACTCAGGGGATGGTGTAACTCACAGTGTATTTCTGCCTGAAATGGCCTTGGACTGCAGCCTGAACACATTTTTTGTTAGCTTTTAGCAACAAAGCTAAAACAGAAACAACCCCTGTCTTTTATGGACAGCCATATCAGGACTCAGAGATTAAGGAAGCCCAGAACAGTGCCTGGAAAGCAAGGCTCAGAACACTGCCAGTTTCCTTCCATAAATCCTGTTCCTTAAACAACACATCCATATATAATAGTTTAAATAAAGCAAGGCCAGATGCAGTCCAGAAGAAGAACGGATGCCATTATTTAGAGCCTTCCATAATGCAACTAGCATGGATTATGTATTGGTGAAGGGGTCTACAGTCCTTTAATTTTCCTGACAGGTTTATGCCCAGCTATCCCTTTGGAGGCTGCTTTTGTTGCCCCTTTTGTACTATGTGATATTGCAAAAGTCATGCAGTGTGTCAGCACAGATCTCAGCCTTTCCCCAAAATGTTCTGGCTTTGTTTGGCAAAAATTGAATTATGATATACAACAAAGCTTGGTTCTTAAGTCATCATGGACTGCTATACATCTGGCTATGCATCTGACGTGATTCAAGTATCCACCAGATCTCCAACTAGCTGATGGCGAGAGGAACTTTGACCCAGTTTCTTAAAATTATCACAGGGATGTGCTTCAGCAGCATCCAAAGGCAGCAGCACTTGATAAAGACTATTGTTTTCTGAGATAGACTTGGCCTGGCATCCGTGTGCCTGTTAGAAAGTGCCTTCTGCATTGCGAGGATGGTGTCCAAAAGCCAAAGGACTGGTGGAGCAGAAAATTTGAGGCACACTTGGAAAAGCATGGAGTTGACTTTGCTAACCAGGTTTCCCTTGTGCTTAGCAACAGCTCCAGTGGGCCCCTGGGAATTTTCAGTAGTCAGGAGCCTTGTTCCTTGGCAGGAACATAATGTTGGCTGTTTAGCATGCTGCTGAACCTGTAATCTACAGCCAAGCAATAGCAACCGTGGTAGCCAAGTGAACAGCAGGCTTGGAAGGGTTTTTTTTGGAGGGCTGATTTCCTCTGCCATTTGCAAGAGGGCATCCTGCAGCCAGGCCATATGATTCAGGACTCTGCCTCGCCATGGACGTGCTGCTTCAGTGCTCTGCATGTATGAAAACAGCAGCACACGTCAGTTTCAGGTGACATAAGGTGACTGTTCAGCAGGTGGGTAAGAGGCTTATTAAAATCAAAGAATGTGCTACCCAAAAGCACACACAGCCCTAAAGCATGCATAATAAAACTAGATGCTGTGCATGCTTTTTTTTCCCAACATGCTGACCTGTGCATAGATCTCTCAAGGTACATTTAGCACATTATGCAACTGTATTTTGTCCTTCTTGTGTCACTGCAGCTGAACCTCCGCTCTGTTCTGGCCTCTTCTTTAATTGGAACCACTTGTGGTTGTGTCCCACTTCAAGAACACACATCAGTACATCCAATATCACCATGGTCATGACCCACAGCATCCCTCGCTGCTCCTCTCCTGAGTAGTTTTGAAGCAATGGGTACCAATCACAATAAATTGCTCCAAATGGCTAAACAGTTTGCTGGTATGGAGAAATGATAAGCAGAAGAACTGTAGATTCATTTTCACGTGTATTCTCAGCCAGAATTGATACGGACTAATGGCTATGGCAAACAAAGCAAATTCATTTTTGCCTGTGACCTCTGCCAGGATTTTAATGCAGTAAGGTCTCACACACTAAATGATTACCAAAGGACTATCTACATTGTGTGGAGCCACATGAGTGCACAAGTTTTTAGAGAAGTGTGATGTGGACTTCTAATGTCATCTGAACCTGGGAAAAAATTTTCATTCTCCTCTCTCCAAAAGCATGTCATGCATTTGCATACAATGAAAACAGGCACATCCTCTGCTTGCAGAGCTGTATTCCTCTTCTCCCCTCTCCCCACTGTGAAAAGTAAAGTTTCTCTCAGCACCATTCTCTGCTCCTTTATGTCCATACTGCTGTGTGTTCTCACACCCATTTCCCTTCCTTCCATTTCCAGCAGGGAATGGGGGTCACTTGTGCTAAGCTTTGCTGACAGAGGTAAGACAAAAATAAAATTAACTACATCATAATGCATTCAAAACAGAAAACATAGGCTTCCTTTTCAGCTTGTCGAACAAAAAGGCAGGATGCAGGTTCTTTTGGGATTTTAGACTGCCTCAATCATCTTTTTTTCAATTCGAGCTCCAAATGAGAGACTTCATGATGGGTATTTTGAGATAAAGAAGTATAAATTCTTCTGTCCTAGGTGTCCAGATAGTCCAAGGCTGCAAGACAGGTACTAAACACATTGGAGAGCCAAGGAAAAGAGGAAGGGAAGGGAAGGGAAGGGAAGGGAAGGGAAGGGAAGGGAAGGGAAGGGAAGGGAAGGGAAGGGAAGGGAAGGGAAGGGAAGGGAAGGGAAGGGAAGGGAAGGGAAGGGAAGGGAAGGGAAGGGAAGGGAAGGGAAGGGAAGGGAAGGGAAGGGAAGGGAAGGGAAGGGAAGGGAAGGGAAGGGAAGGGAAGGGAAGGGAAGGGAAGGGAAGGGAAATGTGTATTGCACATTCAGGAGATGACAACACATTCATAATGCTCCCTATTGTGATGGGGGATCTAAGCAAGAAGCGTTTTGGCAAACCATCTGAGCAGCCTGGTGACATTGGTATCATCAGACTGCGCTGGTTCCCTTTCTCATGGAAGTGTCACTGAGACTGCTAGCAATTACTTAGTGTTCTGCCTTTATACTTGCAATTATGAACTGCGTTGGGTGTTTTGGGGCAACCTTCGCATCAGTGCTATATACCTTGTGTGTCCTAGAGAAGATAAATTGGGTCTGCAGATGGGAAAATACCTTGGTGCAAGCAGGCAAAATTCTCACTTGCTTCCTTGAGCTTGCATCCTCACACTTGTCCTCTTCACCCCTCCTTCTGTCTGTATGTCAAACGGGTCAGTATCCCTGGAGTAAACTCCAGCTGACAGCTTGCTTGCAGTCTGACAGCATCACAGGTAACTGTTGGAGACCCACAGACTGCCCTTTAGCCCTTGTTAACATCTGTATTATGAGAAGCACTAATGGCAACATGACAAGCTGGAGACAGATGGAAGCAAACAAACTCCCAGCAATAATCATGGGAGAATTATTTGTATCGTTATCTATTTCTTCATTACCTGTCAAGGATCAGGGCATTTATTTTTTCAGCACGTGCTGCTGGTCAATTTAGCAGATGCAGGTTTAATTCTCATCCTTTGTGGAAGAAGGGAAGAGAGAAAACAGAAGGGCTTTGCCCTCATTTATAAGAAGGCTCAGAGAGGTTGAAAGCAAGTTGAAGATCATCCACAGTAGAGGTGCTACTCTGTTTATAGACCATGACAGCAAGAGGCAGAAGCTTTCAAACTAGAAACCAGTCTTCCTCTAAAAGACAGGAGTCACAGAAAAGAGGTACTGAGGCAGCAAATGGTGAAGAAAAGAAGATATGAATGAAGAAATTTATCCTCAGTATCTTCACTAGCTGATGGGATACTGTACTACTTATAAGGATGGAATGTGGGGATGAGGACATCGTAAGGAGCACAATTAAGACATGAATGTCCTGCCTGTATGGTAGACTGCTTGGCCAGTCTGCTAGTGGCAAGAATTAGATTGCAAGGCAGGAACTCGATGTCAAATTCTACACGGCCAGAAGCCAGGGGAATATTGGGTGAATCTACAATTAGGTTTCCTTCAAACACTGAAGATACTACATTGAAAGTCTAGAAGGAGAGCCATTTCTGAAGAGAAGGTGCAGGGATAAGAAGAGGTTCCTGAGTCACCCCTCGATAGTGAATTTCAGCTGTAAGAATATTTCACCCTTTGTATGCCATTCAGCCCTTGGCCTCCACAGACTTTCAGCTATGCTGCCAGGCAGTGTGAATGTTGTTGGCTTTGACAAAATGTGCAGCTTTTTGCTGGAAGCTAGACAAAGGCCAGCAGTTCATTAGACACAGGCCAAAGAGCATCTGCAAAGGGACATATGCTAGAGTTTTGCTTGGCCCTTAAGCAATATCAACTGCTGATGGACGTAATAAGATACCTAGGGTGTAGAAGCTCTACAGTCAAACCAAATTCTTGTACTGTTAAACGGTGCCACTTCTTGCAGCCCCAATTCCCCCATTTCTCCACATAGGTAGCCAAGGACATTTAATCCTGTAGCACATGTGAGCCTAATCTCTTATCATTTTCTTGATCTTCAAGTCAACGTTTTATTTGTAAGGCAATATATAACTGGCGTTACCTTTCACCAGGCTCCTAAGTCATGTCTTTAAAGATCTCCCCAGAAGCATCAAACCCTGATTAGAAACAAACTTGCCCTACTCTGTCACCAGTATGAATATCCCATGGAACCGGTTGCAATCTGGAAGCAATACACCGTGGCATGTGATACAAATACATATTTTTATGAAGACATGCCATCTTGATTTTTTAAGACATTTCCTTATAATAGATCCTATCCCTTCCAAGCTTTTTGTATTAGAAAACAAACAAGCAAAAAGCAGAGCAAAACAAAATACCAAACTTTAACAACTAAAGTACTGAGATTGCACACAAGGAAAGGTTGAAGAGTTTCACAAAGAAAAGTAACAAACTCTTTATAAGATTTTCTGTGCCTTTTTCAAAGGACTCCCAGGATTTTCTTCATTTATGTCTATTAAAGGACAGCATATTGATTATGTAACTGCCATCTGAGGTTTAATAACACATACAAGAAATAAATGGAGTTGCTGAGGAGCTTAACTGGTCTATAAATAGAGAGTGGCATCCCCATTAATTCATTAAAGGTATATGGGAAGTGTAAGGTATTCCAATTAACATTTCATAAAATTGTTGTAGCATGTTAGTTATAAACCAGCATTTGTCATTTTCTTTTTAGCAATTAAATGATATCTAATTCCCTTGCCGGGATGGAGCTGTCTCCTTTGATAGTTCTCAAAGTTCCTAGAGAGAGCATATAAAAATGTAAAAAGGTTTCTTTCTCTCTTTTTCTTTCTTTCCCTTATCTTTTTTGTTTTCTCCCCTTTCTCTCTCTCTTTTTTTTTTCCTTTCTTGCTTTCCTTCTCTCCCACTTTTCCTGTCTTTCTGCCAATTTTTCAGTTTTGCACTTTGCAGTCTGCATGGGCTTGTTCACTCATCATCCAGCTTAAATAACCACTAGCTAGATATATCTTCCTTAGCCACAACAACTGGCCTGTTACCAGATGAGCTTGATATTTATTTAACAAACAGCACTGTCTCATGGATCTAAATTAGAGCCTTATTTGAAATACTTTAAGTGTACCCATTACTGTTTGCCCTCAGTGAAAATCCAAGTTCTGGTTATGTCCCTGCTCACTAGGATTAGAACTGTCACAATATTTATTTAACAGGAAGAGTCATGCTAAGCCATGCTGCAAACACTGCTGTGCCAATATGAAGAGGAACTTTTTGCTTTTACAGCATTTCTTTCCCTATATGCTCTCTGTTTCCCCCACCTTTCCTTTTCTTGCTGTCCCTGCTGCCCTCCCCATGCTCTCTTGCCCCAGTGCCCTCCCTGATGGAGGGAAAGGAGCCATGCATGTCCTGTCCCCACCTGTCCCCACCTCTTCTGGTATCCCCTGTGCCACAGACGATGTGATCAGGGATACAGAGAACACACAGTCCTACCCTATTGGCTCCTCACCCTTATGGATCAGTCCACCCTTGGACCTCTCCAGTTAGCTGCTAGTCCAGGTTAGTTGCCACAATAGTGGGGACTGGTTTGGATCTCTTCCAGTCTCATGAAAAAAAAAATCCCATTGCAAGTTATAATGGGTGTGGGGAGAGTATTTTTCTTCTGTTTCACTGGGCAATGTGAATTGCCATTCCCCATAGGGAACGTGCAAGAAAATACCCATGATATAAGCGCAAGGACAACCCAGTCATTTCCCATTCTCTCTGAAATAGAAAACACAGTCCCCTCCCTCTGCTCTGTGTAGCTGCTGAATTTCTAGAGCTAGGCAAAGGAAGAGGGCTGGGTTCATATCTCCAAGCCTCTAGACGTAGAGCAGTACAAGGGACAGAAAAGCAGCAGTAGAAAGGTAGGAAGAAACCTGTGCTAAGCAGCATGCATATATTTTATGCCGATAATCCTGAAAGAACGAAGTTGCTATCTCAAGATGTTAATATTTTTAGCCTGATTTCTTCTCCAATCATTCTGTCTGTCAGTTCCTCTCTAATAACTTTAGAACCAGTTGGCCAATTCCAGTCAAATTTGACAGGCAGCTGAGTCTGAGTGATACAAAGTTCCTGCAGGATTTACAAGTGTCAGTGCCTCAATCAAGGAGAGAAACCACAGTGCCTTACTGAAGGAAGCACCCCATAAGTGTTCAGCTTTCACAGAGCAATAGGGATGGGCACCACAGCCACAAAAAAGCTCTGTGCATGGTACCACCCTGTATGATATCCAGGGACATGGGTATGGCATAAAACATAGAATGACAGAGGAAGGGGAGAGATGAGGTTGGTGAGATGCCCTGTGGGATACTTAGATTGTAGTGCAAGTGGAATAGCTTGAAGGAGCACTGTAGGATCTTGAGTAAGGTGTGGAAAAAGCAGGAGGGAGACAAGGTGAATGCTACTGTATCACAAAAATTAGGGATGGAGAAACACTCCTGTTCAGTCTGCTCAGTATAATGAGGAAAGCAAATCCAACTGCTTTCAGCTATCTCATCCTGCTCTCCGGGTGAGGAACACTCCTTTCAAGGGCTGAATTCCAGAGCCAACAGACTCGTTAACAGTCAATTATCGTTACAGCTACAGATGGAAAAACCTGATAAAATGAATCCTGTATGGACAGAGGATTGAAACAGAACTTGGGTAGGGATTGCAGCCAGGGAGAGATTAGTGACCGTAAATACATAAAAAGGAAAAGATTCTAAGACACATGCATAGCTCAGCAGAACACTACCATTTATAAACTTCTATGTGTCCTAATTCATACCTCACCATTCATGGGCATGGTAGGAAAAGCTGCAGAACTCAGGATCTGAATGAAGAAAGAAATTGTTTCATTTAATGTTACTGCAGATTTCAGAAACACTGTATTATTATTTTCTTTTTCCAAGGCCAACCAAAAGAAGCAGCCTTGCCTATTAAGATATTTTTCATACAGTGCGCTAAGCCCATGTTAGAGTTAACTCTGCTTCTGCATCTTCATCAGCAATGTGACATCCCTTACACCAATTTGATTTTACCTTGTCTGGGAGATGAAAGCAATTTATAAGTTTCAAAGAGCACAAACTGGCTGGGATCCAAACCCAGGAGTGTAGTGCTGAAAAGAGAATTGCTGGAGACTTTTATGTCTGGCATATGGTGTGCTAGTTCCCTTTCTAATCTGGATAATGAAGGTCAGTACAAAGTGCTGAGTTGGTCTTGTTGGCCAAGACGTTTGATGACCTGCTCACACAGATGGGGATTTCAAAGTCCTGACCAGCATGAACTAGGAAAAAGAAATCTAATCACTCACATCACTGACAACTTTGAAATAGGCGGATTTTTTTCTCATTTCTGACTACGTATTTCTGTAAGCAAAGAGAGAAGTCATGAATGGGCTGCAGCAATGGAAGACTTCTACAAGCCATGCCACATGGGGCTGTTCGGTACTGCACCTGGTGGATCCCACTAGCATCTGTGACTAATTGAGAAGATAAATCCATTTTGCTGGAGCAGCTTAGATTTCCAAAAGTTCTTCACTATATTCCAGCTCAGCTGATTAGAGTCCAGCTCACTGGGAGTCATTACTGTCAATCCCAACAGCTGGCCTGAATTTTGCAAGGGGAAAGAAACAAGAAGGAAAAAAAAAAAACATTAAAAATGAATAAATCTATATTTTATGACTTTATGCAAACTGATTTTCCCCAAAGGGGATCCTATTCCTAACACTGTCACATCTTTGTGATGCTCCTGGTTGGCTTGGCTTGCTAGCGAAGCTTCTTTGAAAAAGAGGAGGGGTATTTCAAGAGTTAAGTGTCAGAATCAATGAAATTAAGAGCGTTTTGGATATAGATGAGATAAGGGCGCATACAGCCTCTGGATATAGACACATGTAGAGGTAATGAATTCAATATCTAATGCACGATCTAAATTCTTGCATTCAGCCAAGTTATATTTATCACAGACTCTGCTTCTTAGAGTACAGTCATTGCTGGAGCATGATTGGAAGAGCAGTTCATTCCAGTTACCTCAGACTATTTAGCAGCTGGATTTGCCATGTATTTATGCTTGTCTGCCAGTTCTTGAATTTTTCTGCATCTCCGTCACTTCTTTTGCAAAAAAGACAAATGGGTAACCATCTTTGGAGATCACTGTGCCAGCCTGAAAGACTGCACATTTTGCAGAGAATCATTTGGTCATTGCTGACTGTGATCCTGATGATCACTCACTCATCAAGGGAAGTGTGGAGAAAAGAAATGAAGGTAGTTTCTATTTTGATAAACTCAGGTAATTTCCAAAGAGAGGACCCACATTGGCATGACCTAAAGCACCTGTAGGACTGCACCTGTGAGACCACAGTTCTGCAGCTTCTCAAGACTGTCTGAAAGAACTTGTTGAACACCTGTTCCACCTGCTATGGCAGTCAGTATCAGAGTGGTATTTCTCCCATCTGTCTCTTGACATTTGGCAGAGACACCCCAACTCATGCGCAGAGTAGCAGCAGAAGCCCTTCTTGGAGCATCCAGCCCTGATCCAGTATGAAGACAGTTGTTTAGTTCATGGGAAAGACTAAGGAAGGGGAAAGCACAAATGTCTGTATTTCCTTGTGAAGCTGAGCAGAATCTGCCCTTGCTTGTGGACATATTTGTTGTTTATAGGAAAAATGAGCGTACAAGTCGAAGCAGCAGTTTGGGGGAAAGGACTGAGAACTGGAGTAAGAACAACAATTTAAATACCTACTTAATCCATCTCCTGTGGTACCACGTCTTCCTCCATCTTTAGTGAATATGAGTCTATTGTAAGTCCAATGCATGCCAGCATGGGACTCAATTCTACTCCAGCATTGGTTTACGTAATTCTTCCCTTTGTCTCAGACACTCCTTGCTAATTCCACCAGCCCCTGATCTTCCATCAGCCCTGTCCCCATCACAGGAACATGAGCCTCCATCAATCCCAGAGAAAGGGTCAGGAATTTTTGCCACTCAATTTTCCTTTTTTCTTGTTCCTTTTTCCGTCTAGTAGTTTATTCAAGCCCATAGAAAGAGCTTAGGCCCTAGCTCATGTAGAGCTCTGATGTATGCAAATCCTCCTTGTGCTCCCATGGCCCTCTTTTTTTTTTTTTTTTTTTTCCCTTCTTTCCTTTTAATTCTAGATTTGAAAATAAAATGCGAGCTGGCTGCACAGAGATCTCTCATGTGTGCAACTTCCAATTGTGGCAAATTGGAACTGTCGATGCAAGCAGCTCAGATTTATTTATATATTTAAGAGCAAGGAGGGAGGAGAGGAAAGGGTTGGGGGGGTATAAGGGGGAGATGCTAGTAGTGGAAAGGAAAAAGAAAAAAAAAAACAACAGATCCAAGCAAAAAGGGATTTGAATCTCAAATACTGTTCCCTGGCCCATATTATCCAAATCCCTCCAGCCTTGTCTGTGACTGCTTCTTGCCTAGTTAAAAACAACAGGCAGAAGATCAAAAAACATGTTTTCCCCCACAACACTGAAAGTTGTTGAGTTTTTCAGCTGCCATGAGCCAACCAGAGTCTAACACCGAAACTGATGCAATTAATACTTGGTGCTTCAAGACATTAACATAGCTATTTATATAAATTAGTAACCTTAAACCCAGGCGGTAGCATTATTACAGCATTACTAATTAAATCACAATAAGCTTAGTTTGCAGTAGTATTAATTATGAAGCTGACATGGTGATATTGGAGATCTGATTGGCCTATTGTCAGTCATTACCCGATCGGTAATGAACCAGACAGGCAATGAAAATCAAAGCTGCCGCTCCAGCAGCGCTGTTCGCATTTCCTGGGAAGAAGGGCCACCGTTCCAGCAGTGAAACATCAACATCCTCCATCAAAGCAGCCGTGCAGTGCGCGGCATTTGGCTCTATGGGAAGGCACAAGGGGAGCCTGTTTCCTGCCATCTCTACAGTCCTCAGTCCCTGGGAGTGAAAGTTAGTCTTTTCTATGGCTAACAAAGAGGTTGTGGGTCTCTTTTGTAAGAGTGAGTGGTTGAACATGACTTTATCACCTCTCGTGGAGACTGAGTCCACTGGATTAAAGAACAGCCCTCAGAGATATTTTTTAGCACTGTAGGGAAGGGCCATGATTTGTTAAATCTCTTGTGGGTGCCTTTGCAATAATTTATAACGGGCTTGTTATGAAAAGATGTGAAAGATCTGTCAGGCACTGTTTTTTTGGCAGAAAGGGCAGGGGGACAAAAACAGCATCCTATGAAACTGTCCCATCACAAGCAAATGGCACTGTGCCTGAGGGTGGAGGAAAGGGTGGGGACCCCTGCAGCTTGGAGGTGAACACAAACTTAAGAGTGCGAAAGGTTTCATAGAATCATAGAATCATTAAGGTTGGAAAAGACCATCAAGTCCAAACCTAAGCCTATCACTACCATGCCCCCTAACCATGTCCCTCAGTGCCACATCTTCACAGTTCTTGAGCACCTCCAGGGCCAGTGACTCCACAACTCCCTGGGCAGCAGTGCCAGTTCATGACCAGGTTTATACACTTCATGTTTGCAGGGAGAAACATACTAAAAAAAGCCTCTTTCAGACTCATTCCATGCTTCCCAGTCAGACATCTAGTTGTCCTTTCTCCCATGTTACAGAAGGATTCCTGCAAAGCCAGAGCTTCTTGGAGCAAAGATCCCATAAAGCAGAGCAAAAGTACTCAGTGGCAGCCTATGTGTTAAAGAGAGAATAAATGATTGACGGGGGCCAGTTCAATCTGCATCTGACTCCCCTCTTTTCAATAGATCTAAAATGATGAGAAATGCAGGTAAGCCTGTTGTCTTCCACTCCTGTTATCCATGACAGCAATTCAAAGCAACAGAACACTCAGACTTGAGGAAGGGATGGCATATCCTGCTCTCTGCCTCAGAGGTATCATCCACAAAATGGATCTTTTTTCCTTGAAAAACGGAGCAGAATAATATCATGTAATCATAGAATGGCTTAGATTGGAAGGGACCTTAAAGGTCATTGAGCTCCCATGCCCCTGCTATCTGCAGGGCTGCCAACCACTAATACAGAGTTGATCTTCTAAGCAGAGGGAAGATCACTATTGAAAGATCTGGTGCCATGGAAGGCTGGAATTGAAGAAGAGAGAAAATATTTTGTTTCTGCACCAGTTAAAGAATTTCTAGGGTCCTGAGCAATGGGGGATCACCTCCAGCTATTGGTAGGACAGGAGATACCAGCTGGTAGATTTCTTTTCCATCTCAGGGAGAGCTCTTTCCTTCCTTTGTAGATGAGCAGAGGGATGCTTCAGGCTGTGTTTTTATCCCAAAATGCTTCCTGTGTGATGCACTGGTGAGGGTCCCCACCCTCTGGGTGTTTTGCAAGGATTAGGGTCTGCACACTAGCCGTGCAGGGAAGATCAGATACACTCGGTCTGTAGGTCCTGATTCTGAGGCTTACGTTCCTGTTGTTGCATAGGTCAGCAGATGGCACTGCTACATTTAAACTTACACGGTTTTTTTCCTCTTAGCACACAAACGTGTTTTTGGTCCTAGAAGAAATGCTGCATTGCTGTTATCGTCTCCTCACTGCTGTTTGACTGCTGAGAGCCCAGTGCTCCCCTGGCTGCTCAGAGTTCCCTGAGCACATGCCACTGCTGATAGCTGCGTGATGGAACTTGACTGGGACAATCTGGAAGTATAGGTTGATTTTGGTCTCCTCCAGGGTGGATAGAAAGACCATTATGCCAAGCAGGTTTCTTTTTCAGAGTTGCCACTTGATAACAGTGCTCTGTACAGCAACAGCACCTTTAGCACTGCAGGAGGTTAGGGTAACACCTGAGAAGCTATGTGAGCCACCCCAGCACAGCGTCTGCTCTCTAACAGTGAGAAGAAGCAAGCGCTTAGTTAGGAGCAAAACATGGATGAGACATTTCCCCTTAATTATCCCCACACCATTTTCACCCAAGGGTTATCTTAAGACAGATGCCCTCTCTCTGTCATACCCCTTTCCAGTTTCCCCTGCAGCCCTTCTGCCTGATGGCACTCACAATATCCTTTTTAAAGGGCCCTCACTGCTGAACAACCTGTTTCATGACGAGTGTCCCTCTTTATGTTTGCTGTGAGCTTGACTCCTGTTAGCTTCATAACATGGACTTCTGGGGCAGCTAGTGTTATTGAGAATGACTGATCAGTGCCACCCTGCTCAAGCCACCAACAGCCCTTTATCATTTATTCCCCATTGGTTTCTGCAGAACCAAAGGACTTGGAGGAGAGGGGAGAGGACAAGGGAAGGCAAGCTGAAGCAATGAGATAAGCAGCCCAAATGCAGGTACCCAAACTGGTCTCAGCTTCCTATAGCCATGCCTGTTGGCAGGCTCTGTCCTCTGCCAGTGATGAGGTGGCTGACAGGGAGTCAAAAAAGGCAGGAAATGGGTCTGGATGAGACAGGGCTCCTCATTATGACCCACATGGATAAGAAGCCACTTTGCTGCAAGGTTTGTCTGGCCAGCCAGCAGTGTGGCCCAGAGCCAGGGCTGCTTGAAACATGAGGATATGCCTGAAGACATTGGCAGGCATTATAAAGAGGCAAAGACTAAGGGCGCAGTAGAACAGAATCTCAGGGGAGAGGCTTAAAGTGCAGTTGAGCTTAATTTAGATGGGAAGGTGAGGAGACCCTGGAGGGATACCTGCTCTGGCAATTCATAAACCACAGCCAAAATCCAGAAGAGCTGCTTCTTATCTAGGGCTGTGCTGGGAGCAGTTGGAGGCCAAGGAAGTTGGTAAGTAGCTATCAATGAGCACAGAGAGCCCTTGAGGGGGAAGGGACACTGGAAAGCATCAAAGGAATGCATTTGGAAGGAAGCCTCAGCCTCTTGATAAATTTTGTGTTCTTTCCACTTTATGGTCAAGGAGTTGCTTTCACCCCAGAGAACAGGGAGAGCCAGCTGCTCTCTGAGAGCTGGTGCAAGCGGGGAGGCAGATCCAGGCAACTGCAGATGCAGAGCTCTTCAGTGAGCATGTTGCAGTACTGTGATGTGATATATGCATTCACAGTACCCAGGCTGGCAGCAGGTCTTTGTGGCTAAAAAAATTGGTAGCTGAGCTAATCTCTTACAAACTGTGAGACCTAGGGTGTAGGAGTACACTGATCCTTTTTTGTCCCAAAAGGGATTGCTTTGGAATGAGATATCGGAGGCCTTTGCTTTGCAATTCTGGCAAGCTGAGTGAAAGCCCAGGCACTGCCATCAGCTGTGTGGACATGTGCTCAAGGGCAGGGGCTGCAGCATCAAGGGAGGTACTGCTCTGCTCAGAGGTTTGGAAAGTAGAAGCAAGGATTAAATGAGAAGAGAGGTCTTGCAAAGAGTGTGAGAAAACACATCTCTGATATCAGAGGGATGAATATGATGGATGGTTTAGCTCCACCTCAGGCAAAGGCAGCATGCTGGATGCATGGGAAGAGCCCCTCTCACAAATTTACATTTAAAACAGCTCTGCCGTGTTGCTGCTAATTCATGTGCCCAGGGAGACCACACAAAGGCTTGCTTGGAGCATCTGCAGGTTTCTGAGGAACATCAAACATTATTACATTCATAAGGTGCCAACAGCAAAGGGACACACCTCAATGCCTTGGATAGGAAAGCATGTCTAAAACTCCTTCTGATTACTCTGAAGGTCCTTCCTCCCCTCTCCCACTCCCTTCTTGTTTTAATTTGCAGATTATAGGAGCAGGAGGGAGTACAGGAGCCAAAGGATTTTGTCAGGCTGACTTGAAAGAAGCAGCAGCCGCTGTACCAGCAGGCAGAGCCCAACCAGAAATGACCTCACCAAGCTGCTCTTCTTCCTCATTCATTTTCATCCCTGGCAAAAGGCCTGCCAAGCCAGAGTGTTCACTGAAAAGGCCAAACGAGAACATCCAGCCCACAGGAGGAACCCACCATCACTGCACTATCACAGCTGCTCCTCGGGTGCTCATTATAACCAGGAGATGAGGCTGAACAGAAGAGCCAGGGCTATTTTTAAGCACCCTGGGCAGATCTTAGAAAATGCAAGGTGGTCATAAAAGCTTGCACCATATTTTTGCAGATGATTAGTTATGAACCAGGCTGGTGAATGAAAGAAGGCAGAGGCTGTGATGTTAAATGAAAGGCTTCAGAGAGAATCATTGCCCAGCAGAAATAGTCTTGGAGTACCTGGAAAGCGTACTTGGTTTTATTCCTCCCAGTGGATTTTTACAAGAAAGAAAATGTTGCTTTGCTTTGGTTTCTTTTCCCTGGAGGTGGAATCCAGATGCAGTGCTAGAATCTGGATTTTAACCAGCCTGGCGTTTTGGGCAATCTCTTCTGGTGAAGCTGCAGTTGTTGGAAGCTAGATCCAGATTTGGACCTGAATACTCAGTTCTGAATACAGGGTGTTAGAAGGGAGGTTTGGTTTATTGCCAACATGCAGGGAAGCATGGAGGATGGCAAGAAGGCAAATCCGTCAGACAAAATGTAGCTACAGATTTAAATTCATCTTTGGCCCTGAGACTTTGAAAATGGGGTTTAAAGCAACCATAGTTTGGGTTAAAGAGACAGTGAAAAATGTGAAGGAAATATCAAAAACAATTGGGAACTACAAGCCAATTCTCCAAGAAGAAGATAAAGAGGATTTGGAGGGCTGAGGCTCAGTATTTGCATCTTATCACAATCAGTAGTTGTGTTCATGTTATGGAGAACGAACACTGCAGTCCATGCCTAAGCAGTTCTTACTTCCCACTCATCCAGAACACAAAACCTTATAGGGCACTCAATCTGATCTTCTTAGGGAGCTGGGCAACTCTTACGGCCCCCATGCTAAATAATCCCAGTGTGAGAACACCAATCCTCAGCAAGACCTATGCCCAGACAAGCTGTGATGCCCTAAAGCACAGTGTATGATCAAAGGATTTCTAAAACAGGACTAGATATAACATAGGTCCTGGCAAGGCAGCTGCTAGCTTTTCACAAAACCGTGGATAAGCTGATGCTGAGTAAAATTTCCCAAACCTCCATCCAAATGTCAAGCTTCAACTTGGGAAAAAATATGAACCCCTTAGATATAAAGACTGGGAAGTGGAGGATGAGGTGGGAATGGGAAGGCATGGCAAGTTAAGAAGTGAGTTTATAAGAAAGGAGATAGATCACAGGCTGATGGGGAAAGGTGATTCAGGTTGGATATTAGATGAAGTTTCTTCTCACAAAGAGTGGAGTCACCATCCCTGGGGGTGTTCAAGAGACGTGGAGATGTGGCACTGAGGGACGTGCTGGGATGGGTTGATGGTTGGACTTGGTGATCTAGTGATCTTTTCCAACCTTAATGGTTCTGTGATTCTATGATGATGGTACATCAGATTAGCGAGTAAGAGGCAAGGAAAACAGCATCATGTTTTGGGGTCATCTTCCACCGAACTGTAAAATTACTGGAAGTATGGCATATGATCCTAAACTGTCCTCCCAGCATATAGACACCTTTACCACTCTTTTGACCCCTTTGGTAGCACACTGCCCCTTTAGAGGTCTGCCTGTCTCACCCCAGCAGTGTCACACCACCTGCCCAGACCCTCACCCTCCTTCCAGCAAAGCAATTCATGCGAGTGCCCAAAGGCAAGAGGGAAGCAAAGAAGGGAGAGAGATTATTTCAGCCTTTTTTCCAAGCAGGACAAGCACATATTGTTAATATGCAGAATGCCTGTATATCTCAATTATACACCTCCCACAGGGGCCTATTACAGCTACCCTGGGCAGCCAACATGTGTCAGCAGAGCAAACATCGAAGACTACCCAATATACTCCAAAAATAAAAAGCAGAGAAAGCAGGACATGTGCCTGTCATCAGCTGCTGATTTTTTTTCCATTGCCCCAGTGCCATGTGGTTTTCGGATCTAGCTGCCAGGCCTGTGCCTTATCATTTTAATGTGTGGAAATTGGGAAATTAGCATTGCTCCTTCACAGCTTATACTAGTTCATATTACAAATTAAAACTTTTATTTATTTATGTGGAAGAGTAATATCTTCCCAGTACAAGAATGGTCTTCCAACATGTACATTATTCCAAAGGCCTGGATACCTAAAATTAAAAAAAAAAAAGAAAAAAAAAAAGAGAGAGAGAGAGAAAAATAAAACAACAATCCTTAATAGACCTTACCCTTGACAGAGATTTGTGCCCCTTAAAAAAGCGAAAAGTCCAAGCTGTCTGTAGGGCTCTGCGCTTTTGTTCTGAAGTTTCACTTCACCAGTGCTCAAAAACAGCCATGGTAGAAAACAGCACAAACCCAGAAGAGGATCAATTTGGCAAAATGGGTACTGGAATTGATCACCCAGTTCACTCTCATGAAAACACTTTTTACTCCTGTTCTTCTCCTGTCCCATAGACCTTTGTGCAGGTTTTTAGTCGAGTTCACATCTTCTACTGTTGCTTTAGCCACAGAAAGGCACTGTGTTTGGATGGCACTGCCAGAAACTGCCATTTGAGCACTGCTGAAACGTACTCGTAGAGCCATGGCTGATGTCATTCCAGTGGTGAAAGGGTTAATGTGGAAGGGATGCTGTGGAAGAGAATCTGAGGAATTGTGTGTCTTTTCTGTGCTGTTTTAAACTTGATTTCCTGTGATTGAGCCTAGGAGAAAAACATTCAGAATTACTGTGAATAAGCGCAGAATGTTTTAAGCCCCTGAAGAAGGACCAGGTCACAGAGCAGCCTGTTGACTTTATGTGGCCCAGAAATAGCTCCTGTCTTCATAGATGTTTTCCTGACATATCATCCTCCATGTATTACTTCACCTTCTTGGAACTATCTTGTTTGTCCTTTCACTATTTGCTGTCGTACCTTTCCATCATCTGAGAACATTGTATTGTAACCATTGCACTGATGCTTATCCACTCTTTGCCTTCCTTTTTTATCTTACCTAGCCTGACCGCCTTTCCTGCCATGCAGGAGAACACTTGTTGGCATGAAGAGTTCTTTCTGCCTGTTATGTTTTGCTGGTTCTGGTTTTTTTTTCATTTGCTGGTTCTGTTTTGTTTTTTTTTTAACAGAAAAAAAGTGTTTTTTTCTGTTACTTGACACATGTGGAAAGGCTGAGCCAGGAAAAAGAGGTGAATTTTGCAGTGGGCTGAAGCTGAAGGGTCAGTTTTAGGCTATTAAGCACCAAGCGCTTCTTTATATCTCCTTGCTGTCATAATCCCTAATTCAAAGCACTGAGCATTCCTGAAAATCTGATTTATTCTAAGTGTCTTATGGTGAGGCAGAAGAAAGTATGGCAGCCTCTATGAAAAGAAACTGGGTGATTTTACTCTGCTGTACCCTTCCCCTCATCTGGAACAAGAAGGGAGCAGAAAGCAGTGACTTGTGCTAACCACCACAAAGACAAGCTATATTGCTGCACCCAATGGTGCCCACATGTTCTAGAGAAGGTGTCCCCAGGATGCGTGCCATAAGATGCCACCTCCTGGTGCCCAGCTTGGTTGCCACCAAATCAGTTCATCATTAACATCTGTGCCTATAAGCTTAAAGTACTAATGATCCCCATGCGCCCTATTGGTGGTATCTGGATAGTTGGACCTGATGATCTCAAAGATCATTTCCAACATTAATGAATTTATGCTTCTATGCTACACACACAACCAGCAGCGTATCTTCTATCTTATGTCAGCCACCAACCAGAATCTCAGTCACAGAAAATGGTTTCCAACCTGAAGATGTTACAATCTCCTTTCATAAGACTGCTGACAGTGCTTATATTACCCCAAATCTCATTATTTCCTCCATCAATTTCCTCTTCCTTGTATAAATTAGAGTGAATTACACTATTCATTCGGAATAATGTATAGCCATGAACAAATTCACATCAGTCAGAGAGGGTACATTTATTCATGAACACTCGAGTGTTTATTTCAAGAATATTAGTGGGGATAAATGAGCTTCAGAGATACTGATGCTGTTAAGTAGCTGTGAGTATTCCTCCTGGAAGTGTACTTGAAGACTTTTTGAACAGCTCCTATTTATTACTTGCACAATGGATTAGCTGAGCAGTTCCACATGCCTCCAGCCATTATTTTTTTTTTAAAAGCAATTCTTTCCTTTTAGCATGTCCCTCCCATCCCAGGAGTAGAACCAAGACTGCAACATGGATGACCACATGTACAGCATGAGTAGTAAACCAGAAATAGCTCTTACTCATTGCAAGCCATTTGTAATTGCAGCGGCATTTAAATTTGGCTGCACCAACTGTAGTTTGAACAGTTGTGAAACTGCAAGTAATCAACACTTTAATAAAACTCATGATCTGTTTGCAGATAGTCTGGCAAAGAGAGAACTGCTAAAGGAGCTAAATCATTTGCAGGAATCACTTTCGGAGGATGATTTGACCAACTCCAACAAGATGGTATTCATGTGGAAAAAAAAAGCTATGGAAAATCCTTCATGAATGGCCAAAAAAAAAAAAAAAAAAGAAGATTTCTCATTGCTATTGATCAGAAAGAAGGAACCCGCCTGCATAGACCACTGAGCTTCCTCTGTTCTGTGAGGATGACTGGCTTTGCAGTGCTGCATCAAGGTTTTACACAAGGTCTCTAAGTTTCAGGCACACACTTGTAGTTCAGGTGGGTTGTGCAATCACATCCATTTATTTCTACGCTGAGTTATATTCTGCTTGAAGTCTGTGGCGTTATACGAGGCTACACCCAGCAGAGTCTCTTCTTCAAAATACTTAACTAATAGTTTACAGGGTGACTTAATAATTTAAGAGGATTAGTAGCTGGAAATGAAGCCTTGCAGCTATGCATTGCTTATTTAGTTCCACTCCAAATTTACAATTATCTGATGGCTGTTTGGTGGCCTAGGTGAACTGAATTACCACCTTCAGCCTATTTTGTAGGAGACTGCTGTGTACTTATCAAAGGCACCATATCCCCATCATGAATGATTTGGCAATGTAACAGCTGGAAAAATACACCTAGCTTCCAAGTACTGACTACTTGAGCATTCATCTCTCTGCTAAGACTGCACATGCAGAAACTGTTTTATGATGGGGCCCCAGGACAAGGACCCCCTGGTCTATTACTCTGGTATTTCCAACTATAGTGGAAATGCTAAGTCATGGCTTGAAACAGTGATTGAGCAACTGATGGGAAGGCAGGGCCAGCCCAGGGGAACTCAGGTGCATGCAATGCAATGCAGCTGAGTGACTTGGAAGGGTTGCAGCCAGGATCCACTCCTTCCCAGACCTCATTTAAGGCTTGGCAGTGGAGGCACAGGTATCGTGCTGGATGTTCCTGTGTATCTGAGATCTTCTATGGGTGAGTAGATTTTTTTTTTTTTTTCTCTCCTTTGTTTCTGTGTCTACAGCTGCTGTATTTGGGTACATCCTCACTTGCTGCAGCCTAGTACTTTGCTACTCTGCTGCTGCATTACACCAACCCTCTTTGCAATCTTTGTTTGCAGCATTAGAATTATTATAACACCCTATTACAGTAGGCAAATTTTATTAATATGCTTTACTACTACCTTGACCTTTTCAGTACTCCTTTGCTTGATTGACTACCCCTGTGCAACACCTTCTAAGTGTTCTGCTCTTTCCATTCAGCCCATCAAAGCACAACCTTTGAAAAAGGTTGGTATGAAGGACATGCTGCTGCAGATGCCATGTCCCTGCTGATATTCAAGGTCAGTCTGGATGGGCTTTGAGCACCTGATGGAGCTGTAGGTGTCCCTGTTCATTACAGGAGGGTTGGACTGGATGGCCTTTAAGGACATCAGTAAAGCGTGCCCAGACTAGGTCTAAGCAGGGAACAGCAGAGGATCCTAGAGATGGGTTCTAGGAACTGTGTGGGCCCCCCACTGGGGCTTTCTTCTATTGAAAAGCTGTTGAACCTTTACGTTTTCCTCTTTTTATGGCCACAGAAAAGGAAAAATAAAACCAAAATGCTTCTTTTTAAGGTATTCACTCCCACTGACTCTAGTGAATTGATATTAAAAAAGCGAAGAAAAACCGATAAAATAAAAAATAGAAGTACATTAAAATCACATTTGCTTTTGTACATAGCACTTATTTGCAGGAAGTGAATAGTCAGAGCCAAAGACCGTAATCCTATGGCATGTACAAATCCATGATGAGAGGACACCAATCCTGTCCCAGAGTGACAAATAGCACCTGTTGTTAAGGCAGCAGAGCTCCCTTCTGGGAGGGGGAGCTCCTTCTCCAGTGCTGGCTTTTTCATAGCAGCTTCTTCTACCTGCTGCCCTTAGAAACTGGTCCTTGCTGTTGGTCAGTGTTGAAAAGTGTTCTCAAAATTCACCTGGTCTATAATATCTCCCTCAGCATCCACGCTGCTTTACTCCTTGCTCAGATAGTTGTGGTCTTGGGTACATCAATTCAGTGGTCACACAGTGACCCATCACTCATCATAGGGTCAGAGAGATTCTTCCCCTCTAGAAGCCCTATGGATGATTTTCTTACTGATGTTTAAATCCCGTTTACACCACAGAAGCAATTCAGGAAGGACTCCACAAGGGTCAGGGCTGAGCTACTGAATATTTGTAGCTCCAGGCTCTTTAGCCAGAGCTGAGTCCAGGATGCATCTAAGCTGTGATGCTCTAAAACACCTCTTGGCTGTTTCAGGCCTCAGGAGGGCTATTTAGGTTGTCTTCAGCTGTCTGCTCTGACAGTGATGAGGTGTCAGCAGCCATTTCAGAACTGATCTGGTGGCAAGAAAGGGGCTAATTGCTGACCCTTACTTACGAGCAACCTTCTTTCACTGCTAAACAAAATGTCTATGTGTCTCAAAGTGGCACAGCCCCTTTTTCTCCACCTGTTCTTCACTGCATGAGAGCAAGTTTTAGGGAAAATGGCTTCCAGCAATGTGGAAAAATGACAGCTCCTTTTTCTTGTGCTGAAACACTCTCTGCCATTTCCTTTTTTTCTTTTAAAGACATGGAATTGAAATTTTCTACCAAACTTTGTGCAAGACAGGCCCCCTTAGACAGTGGTCGTTCTGAAGGCCATTCCTTGAGAGCACCACAGGAAATGGAGCACATTCCTGTGGTGGTGAAGGGCTGACATCCATAGAATCATTAAGATTGTAAAAGACCATTAAGATCACCAAGCCCAACACCAATCCATCCCCACTGTGCCCATTAACCACGTCCTTCAGTGCCGTGTCTTCACATCTCTTGAACATCTTCAGGGACAGCGTCTGTACCTCTTTCCTGGGCAGCCAGTGCCTCCTTCATCTCTGCTCCCTTCCTACGTCCATCCTACAAGTGCTGGAAATACAGAACTGATCAGTAAGGAACTTCTTGGTTGAAGAGATTGAACTAAGAGCTCATTTCATTGCCTCCTGCCCCATGTACTGTCTCTAAGGATGTCTGCAGCCTTCAACAAGATCTTCCAAGGATTTTTTTTTACTTAGGACGCAGGCTTTGGGGACCCTTGCCCAAACTAAGCTCTTGACATGGCTGCATGGTGGTCCCGGCCCTACTTTCCACTCCTTGCACCACCTGAGGATGCCTCTGGCTCTTGTTTCCTCCTTTCCTCATTCGTCACTCCCTAGAGGACAATAGCACTTCAGAAATGAATTTAGGGATTCTCCACAAGGAGAAAACAAGGAAACCCAGCGACAACAACAACCTAATCAGCAAACAGCTGAGCTAGGGATAAATTCGCATGGAAAGCCTGTGTTTGTTTATTACTAATGGGTAACGGAGATGATAACCTTTTAATCCAAAACCATAATGAAATATGCATATTTGTTAATGTGCAACTATAAAATGCAAATCTAGCAAACACAATGAGGAAGGGCAAAGAAAGCACTCGGCACCAATCCTAATTTATTCCTTTGGCTTCAGACGTTTATCCAAATTGAGTTGTGTATGTAATATAAAGTCAAATGAATATGTAATTGTAATGTATATGTATAACCATTTTCATCTCAAATATGCCAACTGTTTTTCATAATAGGAAGTAATACATATTTTGCCAAATAAAAGGTTACCTATTAAAATATTTTTATACCCTTCCCACCCCAAGCTTTTGTGCTCTGTGTAAAAGCCCTATTTACATAGAAACAATTTGTGACTTTTTTTTTTTCCCTTTTCCAGCCACGTTACCCAAATTCAAAAGATCTAAAAGATTAATGAAGTAGAATAAGGAAGATTTTTTACAGAAAGTTCTTTTCTTTGTCACTCTCCTCCTTTTCAAACAGCGCAGATTGCGCTCCTAAATATCAATTTAAGACAACAGCTAAAAAGTCAGGCTATTTCCCCCTTTTATTTCCAGTCCCCAAAGAAAGAGCTTTCCCCTCTTGCTGTCAGAGCAATTGCATATTCATCTACATATTCATGCAGCAGCAACTAATCTTTATTGCTAGTCCTGGTCACTACTGGTTTTGTAAATCAGCTCTGGCAGACTGAGAACCAGAGCCACCTTCACATACTGTGTGTGAGAAGATCTGCATCAGTTTATGAATACTGAGATTTGGGAAGAGACCAGGAAAGTAAAGATTCAAGGCAAATCTTCTTTTCTGAAGCTCACATGAAATTGAACCACTTCTTGCATTGGAGAAGTTCAGGTAGTTTTTCTTTTTTTAGTGGGACCATCAGCCTTGTGATTCCCAGGCTATTGTGCAGTGAGGAGCATGTTTGACTGAAATTTATTACGGCTTAATTGTCTGAAATATGAATGCACTGCCGGGAAGTCAGTAGTGATGTTTCCTTTGGCTTCAGAGAGCAGCAGACCAGGGGAGTTAAAGCAAAGCACAAAGGATTTTGTAATATACCTTCACCCATGGCTTCTTACGCCCCTTCTGACACCTTTATTCATTTTTACCAATGCTACCTTAACTTTAACCCGCATTTATTTAGTCCTGCCCAAAGCATTTGTTAGTCTTCTCCCATCTTCTAAACAAAGCACTCACACCTCTTTGTGTTTTCTGACTCTCCTGAGGACTGGAGCAATGTACTGATGACCAAAAGAGCAGAGCAAATCCCATTTCTTATAGCCACAAATTCTAGAAATTTAGGAGCTTTGGAGAAACGTCCAAAGTCCTGGTGACATTAAAGCTAAGTAGTTCTCTGTTCAAAGAATTGTTGAAGTTGAAAGAGAGACCTTCTTAAGACCATCTGGTTCAACAGCCCTGCAATGAACGGGGACACACACAGCTCCATCAGGTGCTCAGAGCCCATCAAGTCTGATCTTGGCTGTCTCCAGGGATGGGGTGCCACTACCTCTCTGGGCAGCCTGTGCCAGTGCTTTGTCACACTTATTGTAAATAATTTCTTTCTTATATCCAGTCTAAATCTCCCTCTTTTAGTTTGAAACTACTTCCACTTGTCCTATCCCCTGCAAAGAGCCTGTCTCTTTCTTTTTTACAGGCCCCTTTAGATGCTGATTCTTTTCTAACATACTCCTGTAATGTAAAGGAAGAAATAATTTTCATGTAGGGTTATAAGAGTCTCATGAAATAAGTATGGGGAGTCTACTCTTTTCCCTTCTCCCTTGAGCTGGGCTAAAGTAGCCTTACAGCAACGCACCCCAAAACGTCATGGACCCATGGGCTTGTGGCCCCATCTCCTTGGTCTGAATCCAGCAGCAACTGGAGCCAGAGCACAGCCACAGACCTCACAGAGGAGCTACCAGAGGTCTTTGGAATGCAGCCTTGCTTCTCCCGAGCGTTTATCTGCTTCTCAAATCATTAATGAGGAAAGCAGCCAGGAAGCACCATGCTTAACCTCCTTCTCCCCACTGGGATGATCCAGAGAGATGATGCTCTGCAGAAGGGCAGAGTGGGAGCAGAGACCCATTCGCTCATGAAGAAGGCAAGTGAAGGGGCAGGGGAAGAAAGGCAGCAGGCCAAATGAGAAACGCTCCTCTAGACGTCTTCCATCATTTCAGACTCATAAATCACAATGCAGATTAATGAGAAATTAATGCAGTGCAGAAATTACTGGGGGTGAAGAGCTGTCGGTCAGCAATGGGAGTGACTGCATGTGAGACAAAGCGGGGAAGATCTCCAAAAAGAGAGAGGGCTTGGCAGCCTGGACGTGTTCTTTAATGAGAGAAGACGGAGAGGTCAGCATGGGAACAAGATAGCACGCGGCTGCATCTGGGAGACAAGGGGCACTATTTAAAAATCCTGTCAAAAGGCTCTCTGGACTGATTTGTATTAAAGCCTCTTTCACATCTACTAATGAAAAATCCTCCTGCATCAAATCATAATGTGTAAGCTTTAGAAGAGTGTGTGTGTATGCGTGCACAAGAGAGAGAGAGGAAAAAATCGAAGTTGAAGAGGTTAATTTCAGTATGCACCTCCTCTGTTTGGGGAAAAAAAATTAACACAGATGAGGAAAATAGCCTACTTTACCTCCTGTTCTTTCCTCTTCGATCCTCCCATGGCATTATTTTAAGCATTTAACTTTCTGATAGCAGTTAGTCTGGTTATATTTCCTCCCTGTTTAGTGGTGGGCTTTGAGCATGTCATTTAGTTCTGCAGCAAGAGTGATGGAGCAGGCACATGATGGATGGTTCCCTTTGCTTGGGGCTAACAGGTAGCTCGGTGCGTTGTTGGTTCGAGTGCTTGGAAGCTCTCTGCAAAGCAGAGCATGCAAGGATAGAGAGTGAAAGCTGACCTTCCTCCTCATTATTTTATACTGAAGGAGGTGAGTGCTGTTATCTTCTAAGGTAAATTTTCTCTCTCTTCTCCACTGTAAAAAGTGTTCTCACTGTGAATTCACGCCAAGAAAGTATAAACTGAGCCCTGATGTCCCAGCCCATCCATGTAAATTTGCAGCAGCGGTGACAGAAACTCGTGGGAGTCATTTTGGAGAATGTGGACGTTCCTCAGCAGGTAGGGAGTCTTTATGCAAATGCCACAGTGGTACTTTCATTTATGGCTCCTGTTGATCCCCACCACCCTCAGGATGCCTGTAACCATAGCAATGGGCTCAGATAGGAAGGTTCTCTATTGTGCAAAGAATAGACAGTGGCAGCTGATGGTATCAGCAGAAAGAAGTATCCAGACAGAGCCACTGTGGATGATGAGCAGATAATGGGAGAATACACTCATAGCCGAGGCAGATGATAATCCGTAACAATTGTGGCCAGTCAGGTAGACAGCAGTGCTCAGACACCATGGGGATGGGCGTAAGGAAAGAACAGAAAGGGAAGTGAAGAGAAATACGGAGAAATATTCAGTTAGTTCAAACGTGAACACGTCCAGCTGTCACTATGCACCATAACTAATAGAGCTATATGCACATAGTCCTAACTCTTGCTCAGGGCATGCAGGTCTTTCAGCTCAGCAATGATGCTGGGGCGATGACAAGCCCTGGTTCCATCTTTTAAGGTATTTTGGGAGGGTGATGAATGAAATCCTTGGTGTTCCCAAGAGACCTGAATGGTCCCAAGATACAGAGAGACAGGAGATGTTGCCTTTCTTTGCGCAGGCACCTGAGGACATGGCGAACTGTACGCCAAGCATACAGATTTTATTATAGGCGTTTTCTAATGCAGTATGACATTCCTACCAACAAATGTCTCCTAACATCTCCTATATACTCCAGCTCTTATATCCTCAGAGGTGTGGTGACCTTAGACGTAAAATCAACTTTCTTCATACCTAGGTGCGCCACGTGTCCCTTAGACACCAGTGTGTTTGTGCAGATATCCCCTCTGGCAGCTTCTTTGACTCTTAAGAGATGTAGTCTTTAATATTGCACCATTTGGTGGAATTTTTTTTTTAAATCTGCTCGCACGTGCACCCAAAGGATAAAATAGAAGTGGAGAAAAAAAGAAATCATGAAAGGACCCTATTTATCAAAAAAACCAGCAGCTCAGTAGTGGCAGTGAAATAGAGATGTTGTTACTTAGCGATAATAAGGGAAAAAAGCTATTGTCAAAATGATAAGGCCATTTCTGTTGTCTCCCCAAGTGATAATATCTCTGCTAACACTAGTGCCTGAGTATTGTCACGATGTTTCATGGCAAATGTTGGATAGAAAAAGTTATATGCTAAGCCCACAGCTAACTCCAGAGCCCCCAACCTCATCTCTCCCATATCCCTGTTGATACAACAGACTCTTTGACTCTTCTTTAATACCATAGCAGCAGTGGTTTCTATTCCCCGTGGCTTTTCTTATGCTTCCTTTTAAATATAACACTGCTCCCGAGTCGGTTGACAAGGTACCTTTCACTGATAAGCAGCCCAACTTTGTCTTGTGATAGGCCATCAGAAAACCAGGCTATCACATCTTGAAAAACGTAGGAAATGCTGTTCGAAATGCCAGCCAAATGAGTTGGGGTAAGGTTAAAAAAAGGGGAAAAAAATGTAATAACGCTGAAACAAGAATACAGAGATCTGCTGAAGATCTCTGGCAGAAGCCCTGATGTTCTTACAGAGACTAGAGATAAAGTTTACCCATCTGCTCAGGGGTAGATGCTTTTCTCTTGCTGGGATTTGATGTGAGTGTGCCTTCAGCAGGACAACGTGTCATTGCAAGAGGGAAGAGCCAGTCCTATGGTGACCCCAAGCTCACATCATCTCCAGCCCCACAGCAAGTTAAACATAATTTCCTTTTCTTTATATATATATATATCTTTATATATCATCATTCTGCTCTTGTTCTGGAGCAACCATGCTGCCATAGGCTGTGTCTTGGAAGGATGGGACAGGTGTTCCAGATAGGAGGCACACAGATTGTCTCTTGGGCCATTCCTGAAATCTGGGATGGCAAAGTATCCAGCAGACTTCTTTCCAACACCGGGAAAAGGTCTGTTCTCCAAAATCATCCACCAGATGATACATGGCAACTTGCCAAACTTTTAAGTGCACCCTATAGTCAGTAAAGAAAAACCCAAATCCTGTTCAGACTGTCAGCTTTTGACAGACAGTGTTTAGCATTTCACCAAGAAGCAGCAATTCAAGTATGGAGTCATCCTCCCAACTTTTTTCTCCTCTGCTTGAAGCTGCAGAAACAGAGCTCCTGGTGCACTTTCTGTGTGTCTCACTTCCAAAAGCTTTTGTTGAAGGTGGATCCTTGCTCTGTCCTCTATGCAACTATGAATAGCCTCAGGCAAGTAAAATGCAAATATTAGTGGGATGGCCAGAATGCAGTCAGCAATGGTGTGGGACATGGATGCCCACAGCACATGGCCAAAGCACTGTGTCTGGGCACACGTGGCAGGCATTTATGAATCACTTCCTCAAAAGTCTTTGCCCCCTTCTTTGGCAGCTGCAAGAGTGACGCCGCCAGCAAGAAATACATAAACAAACAGAACAGCATCCCACGAGTTCCCTGCGGAAAGTGATGTGAGAAGTTTCAGCAATGAGGGCTGTGAAGGAAATAGGTTGGGGAAGGTTTGTGGGTTTTTTTTTTCCTTTTTAAAATAAATATTTGAGGCACACCGCGGGAGCTGAGCAGCAGTGTGGTAAGTATATCAAACACAGAGAATCCCCAGATTATCCGCTCAGAAGGCATTAGCTGGCTGCTGAACACAGCCATCTTGAACCTGCGGAGTGAAGGTGCAAAAATATGGAAAAGTAAACAAACAGAGTGTGAAGCAGCACCAGGAATTAAGCCATCCCAGGCAAGCCATCTGAACAGGGTGAGGGAAATCAGTATTTCTGCTGCTGTCTGTCTGTCCGTCTCTCTTCTGCAGTTCTTTTCCCTCCTCCCTTTCCTGTGCCTTTACCTGCTTTAAAAGCAAGGTGATGGAGAGCTATGCTGCTAATCAGGGTGGGGGCAGCTTCTTTCTTCAAACAATTTCTTCAGCACTTCACTGAAGTCATCCATCCCTTCTTTGTCTCCGCTTCGCCTCTTTGGAAGGCCTCTAAAGAATGGGGTGTACCATGTGGAGCTGAGCAGTTGGCAAACGCTGATTTTAAGTGCGTTTGTACTTTTGCTGATTGATTCTGGAATGATCAAAGATAAATAATCTCCCCTGTGCTCCTCTGTAAAAACTAATGAATCCTGGGGGGAGAGAGGGAGGGGGCTAGTGAGAGGCAGCGTTCACGTTTCTGGGATTTTTTTTTGATCACTTCACTGTAATTACTGCAATTTTTCCCACTCATTGTCCCTTCCTGCCACCCTCATCTCCACTAAATACGTTTACTAATAATTAGACCCTCTGCAAGTATTCTGACTGAGCAGCCTAACCTCAGGTGTTCCCTCACTGCAGCACTCCCTGCTTTGACTATTTGTGTCCATCTCATGAACACAGGTGACCTTTAGGAGAGCAAAAGCTTTGTTTGCCCTCTCTCCAATGCTCCCCACACCCAGGGACATAGGCAGGAGCAAGCAGAGAAAGGGAAGCCCCTAAAGCAGCCTTTGCTGCCCATCAGTGTAATCACAGCGCTGTTTGCATTGGATACATTCAGCACAGTCCCTGGATGTTAAATAAAACCACAAAATTCATGGCCGTGTTAATGCCATCTCTGGGATGAATAAAAGGTCTGAACGGAACCTTTGGTTGGCTGTTTTAGCCTGCAGCCCTTCCTGACATCTCTGGGTTACCTATCCTGTTCGTACAGCACTGGTAATGAGCGTCATTTCCAGCTTGGCCATAAGGGGCACTGAAGTATATCTTCTCAAAGTTCATGCTACTCTCTTAGCTTTGCTAATTCATTAAGCAGAAGGCAGACAGAAATATTGCTTGGAGAACAACTATGAAAGAGTACAAACCTGTGAAATAAAGGGTTTCTGCTCCAAACTTCTAGCAATTTTGTAGTGCTCACAGGCTGTGCGTGTCCAGACAGACTCTGTGCTCACGTATATATCTATTTAAAATAGATTTAAAAGGTTTTGCTTTGCCTTTCACACAAGGAAGGGACTCACAGGACAAGAAGTATAGGCCTTAAGTTGCACTGGGGAATTACAGGTTAAATACTAAGAATATTTCTCCAAAAGAGTGGTCAGGCTCTTGGAACAGACTGCCCAGGGAGGTGGTTGAGTCACATCCTTGGAGATGTTCAAGGAAAGGGGAGACGTGGCACTGAGAGACGTGGTCTACAGTGGTCACAGGCATGGGTTGATGGTTGGACTAGATGATCTTAATGGTCTTTTCAACCCTAATAATTCTATGAGTCTGTAAAAAGGAAATTTGCAACCAGAGCACTCTCAATTGTCCTCAGTCTCTGTTCTCCATCAGCGTCTGGAGCTACCACAACTGAGACAATGTAAGAACCAAAGCCCAGCAGCAGCAGCACAGCACACTCATTTTCCCTGTGGGCTGCTCCCAACTGCTAAGAGCCCATCACAGTTCCAGCTTCACAGAGCTGAATTAAGGCTTGAAGCTGGCACGTGAGCTCACCATCGTGTTCATTCACTATTACATTTCCATAACATAATGAATTCACGTTGGTGCCTTTCTCGCCAAAGCAGCAGCGGATACAACCCGAAGTGTCTGATCCTGTGGATGGTGATAACTGTTCGGATTCTACAAACATGCCCAGCACTTTGGTCTCTGTTGGATTTGGTAGATGTTATCCAAACTCCAGAAATCATTCCTGAATATTGATAGGGAGGTTTTAGTGGGAGCATTCAGCTAAAAACAAGCCAGCAGAAGACAGGAAAGAAAACATAAGAAAGGGTCACGGCTGGATTTGCTGAACAAATGAGCTCTCCTGTGACTAAGAGATTTCATCATACTCCTCTCAATTTTGTTGTAGGAAGCAGCATAAGACAATGCATAAGACCTTCAAATGCAGGGTGGGAATATGCAGGATAACTCTCAACAAGAAAACCCACCTAAAAGGGTATAATCAGACTTCCCCACAGGAGATCTTTTCCTACATTGCTGTTTAATCCCTCCTACCATACAGCCGTGTGCTCTTTTAAAACAGATCGATCGCGCATGGAAAACAAACCAAAATGGACCGAAACAACAACAAAAAATACAAGAGGGTATTATGGCTTTGTCTGTAACATGAAATCAGCTGGAGTGGAGAAGGGGATCAGAAGCACTCAGCTGGCCTACAAAATCCTTAAACTCTCTGATTGCAGTGATAGATGTGATACAGCTATGGATATATGTGAATCTGCATGCGGTGTGTCCTACCAGCCGTGTGCAGCTGGCCTTTCCAGAACCTTTCATTGCCTTGACATTGCTTGGATAGTAACAGCACATCAAGGCCATGAGGACTGAAAGCTGCATGTGAGCAGAGGGATGTGATCCCCTCCCCCAGGATTTTGCTATCAAATCTGACAGGGCAAGTGATGGTGGGAAGCTGAACATCAGCTGAGGTCTGTAGATTGGAATGGCATGGCATGGCATGGCATGGCACGGGCAGATGAATCATTCCCATGAAAGAGTTTTGCAAAAGAATTGAGAAATGAACCCCAGTTTACCCCAGTTTACTCCAGATTCCAAACCACAAGTCTACGGTTATCTAAGATACATAACTTCCTCCAAGGTCAGGAACCTTTTAAACACTTAGAACCCTTTTAAACACTTAGAACTCTGGATCCTAACCTCTAGCCCCTCTGTTTTAGCCCAAAGCCTTTCATCCAGATCCCTTAAAGTTTAATTTTCACCCCGACTTCCTAGTGAGGAGGAGGACTGTAGCAGGAGGAGCTTGTGGGCTGGGCTTCTCTCAAACCTCTTTTATCAATTGCATTCACCTCTGACATAAAAATGATCAGGCAGTGAACAATTAAAAATTAAATCTCAGGCTTGTCAGTACAGGATCAGACAGAAACACTGTCTAACTTTACTCACTGTGGTTTATAGCTTTTTTTTCTTGTTGTCTCCCTGCAAGCAGGTCCCTGGGCTACTTGATTTATACTTTGCCATCTGAAATGCATAAAAGATGAGGCACTTTCACTCCCCCATGAATCTTCTACATTTTTGTTCAAAATTTTACTGAAGGTGACATGACAAATTACCGCCAGAGTCAATTTGTGCTGGAGGAGAGCATCATTAAAAAAACAGAGGAATAGGGACAAAAAAAAAGGGTAAAGGGAGAATGGGGGAAAGAATGAGCTTGTGACCCCTTTGAATATGTCGTGCTCCAAAGTAGCACTACCAGAATGAGACTGGCAGACTAATTATCCACACGGCAGATTCATGGATTCAGGAGAAAGGGAGAACTCAAAAGCTCATTTGACCCATTCACTGGGGCTACTCTGCTTCTTGTCATCTATTTTGGAGGGGATATGGGGGAAGAAGGAGGCAGGACACTTCACAGAGTCACTTAGCACTCATCCTCTCCAACCTTTTCATGTCCCCATCACAGTGTCTATGCCACTATCCCTTCTGCTGGCAATCTCTTCTCATAGTCCCATCTGACTCCAACTCCCAACTCAACAGGCGGGTAAGAGACCATTTGTTTGTGGCAGGTGTTTCATTGTTTGCACTGTCTGAAGAAGGCTTTCGTCTTTGGTTCAGCTCAGAGCAGTCAAGTGGCAACAGGTAATTTGATACATCAAAATAAATGTGCAACACCTTGAGGTTTTCTGGTTTGTTTTTGTTTTTTGTTTGTTTGTTTGTTTGTTGTTGTTGTTGTTTTTCCCAAGGAAAAGCACTGTAGTAAGCAGTATTATAATGAATCATGATGCCATGTGTAACTTCTCCCACATCTTCACGAAGGTGTTGGAAGGGGAGTTTGTTTGTGCAGTGAATGGTGTCCTTGGTGTTTACTTCTGTATGTTATTTCAACACTTCTGCAGGCAGAAAACTTGTCTCCTTTTTGCAGATATGGGGACGTTTTCCTTTGCCAACAACCATTTTCACCACAAATGCCAAGGTATCAGCTGGGATCAAATTCTGAAGTACTTGTGAAAGTACCTGTTTTCACACATGGCTGCAAGCAAAGTAGATATTCGTGAGGTTATGCACAGTACTGGGTAATACTGGATCTGGTATGCTTAGTCTCTATTGGTTCTGCAGGAATTTTACCCTATTTATTTTTTCTACATCCACAGCTTTTTGATTCCTCACCTAAAGCCAATTCATTTCAGGAGTGACTTTATCCTTTCCCTTTCATTTCCTGAGAATATCTGTCACAGATGCTACTTTAGCACACAGATTACGTTACAACAATTAAAAGATCCTGGGTATTATTTCTGTTTATACTTGCCTAACTGGCAAAAGCAAAAAAACACATGGGTTTCAGCAGAAGCAAAGTCTAGTGATTTCCGTAAATCTCTGCACCAGGCTTAGCAGATGCATCCTGCCTAGATGCACCTGGAGCACTGCTGAATTTACAATACAAAGTATGTCTGGCTTTAAAAAGTCTTTTATTACTGTAGGTGTGCTGACTGCAGGACACAGTTGCCATGCTTGCAAACATATCCAGTGCATCTTCATGGACATGGTCTGTTGTGCAACCAGCCTCTGGCCAGGTATGAGACAGCCAGGTTCACATCCATGCATCCAAGCAACATGATGTTAAACTGCAGCACTCAGCCAGGTGATGTCCACAGAGGCTTCCTCTGGAAAGCTCTGCAAAGTGCAGTGGATCCCAAAAACTTCTGGACACGATGAGATCTAACAGCACTCCCAGTTAGATACCCTTGGCTTTTTTAGCTGATTGCTGATTTTTAAAGGAATTTATTTGGAAAGAACTTTCTGAACCACCAAGTCTCCTGTTACTGCAAGCAGCAAGATGTTCAGCACCTCTGTCAGACTTTGGTCTCAGCATATCTTTTGACAAGAAGGTGATGCCATAACATGGCGATCAAATGACCAGAGCCTCCTAGCTGCCATCCTACATCTATTTGTAGGTGGTAGACAACCTATTTTCCCCTTTGAAAGACATTTCTAGGACTTAGGGCTATTTTTTTTGTTTTGTTTTTACTTGAGCCATTTGATTCCCCCTTGTGATGTACATCTCTTAGATGTCACCTCCTATAAGAAAAGAATAGCTCAGAAAATGAAGTAGTAAGTCACAATGGAATCAAAGCTAATGCCAATTGCAAAACAGCAGGCAGGAATTTGATGGGAAATCTGGGATCTACAGAGAGAGAACTTCATCCTGCTTATTGCAGCTGGAAAGGGGCTGCTCTGGAATCCTGGGCTGAGACAAGCTCTGTCTGGGGCTCAGGCTGGCATTGTCCATGCCTGTCCATCATGGGCTAGTGGCTGTCTCCTCCACACACCTTCATCTGATCAGATCTCTCCCTCCCTGATTGCCTCCCCTCCATCTCTGCCTTGCAGCCAAATGTGACACACAACCATTGTCCCCCTTCATCACACTGAGTACCCTCTGCTCTTGAATTCCTTTTTCGGTGAGCAGCATTTGGGGATGCAGATTGACTGAAAGCTGTGATACTAGAAATAGATTCTGAATGGCCCACCAGGAGCCTAGTACCCACTGAAGGATTGGAAACACTTTTCTCACTGTTTTTCAAGGGAAAAGAAGCCACCTGCTTTTGTACTCTCACAGCAAGCACCGTCTGACAGGGCTATCCTCAGCAACCTGCCTTGCTGCAAAGTTTCTGATCCGTCTTCAAAGCTGTTAGACCCAAGATGTGTCCACCTCTAACTGCTGATGGTGTGCATCTCCCTTACCATCTTGGATGTCATTTCTTTTCCACCATGTTACTGGAATGGGCTGTAGTCTTCCAGGGCTCTGTTGTTTTTGTGGAAGTAATATTCCTCATCTTTTCCAGACTCCTCCTACCTTGTATTATCTATTCTGCTTCCCAATAACTACAGTGCAAGTCAGTAGTGGAGAGCTGTAGATAAGATATCAAGTACATAGGGCAACAAAACTGTGTATTTGGGATTTTTGGTGATTTACCACTGCTCACCTTCCATGCAGGCTTCTAGAAATGAAGTCCTGTCAACACATCTCACTTCACTTTATCATTAAGATAAGAGATGCTGAACAACTCATCCACTCCTTATTTCATTTCTCTACTTCACTAACGATGCATGCATTACAAAGAACCTTGAGGACAGAGAGGTGTCCAAATAGGCTCCTTTCCTTTAGGTTCATACCTACAGCATCTTCTAAAGGACCTCAGCTGCACAGCTGGGACCCATCAAGCCTGCCAGGAAAGAAAAATCAATTGGCAGAGCCCACTGCACAGATGATCCTATTTTCCTGGGCTCAAATACATGCCCCCTCTCCAGAAGTTCAAGGGTATTGAGATCAGATGTTTTGCCTGACCTCATTATACATAGAGGGACCATCTGCCAAAGCTCAGATCTGGCTCAAACTTCTTCCAAGTCCAAGTCTGGGATTCTGACTTGAACCTCTGCCTGACTTATTCAACCTCTGCCAGGACACAATGAAAGCGTGGTGCAAGATACCAAGAAGCCTTTAATTAGTAGAAGTGCTGGACCAGATTTTCAGCAAAGCTCAGATCCTACTCTGAACTCCAATTTCTGGACTGCCTTCAGATGTGGCCAACATCCTACAAATCTTTTGCAAACTCTGGCCTCTCCTTCCTTTCCTATTTCACACCCATCTGCCATGTTATGGAACCCATCCAAACGCCTGTTAGTACAGAATATAAACCTGACATGCAGTGCCTGGTAATGTATATAGTGACCATCTCCACTTGTGAAGGTATGTTGCAAGTGATCCCTTCCCAAGGGAATGTGGTAGATCAGCAGATTCTGCGCACTCCCAGATTCGCTGTAGGTCTTACACAAGCAAAACATTTCATAAACACTGAGCTGCCTTGATGAGAGGCCTTTCCTCTTTCTTTTCCTTATGAAAAAAAAAATACATGTTAGAGATCCCATTGACAGCCATTCTCCCTTAACAATCTGCTTGACTCAACACAGGCCATGCTCTTGAGGCTTGTTAAGGGAGGGTTGGGGAAGACATCTCTACACTGTTCTCTTCTTTCCTCCTTTCTTTAATCAAAGAAAGAAAACAGGGAAAGAAAAAGAAAAAAAAAAGGGGGAGGAGGAGGTGGGGGGTAGAAGAAACCAATAGTAACCTCCTCCCTATTCCTTGGTTTTCTTCTCTGTCTTCCCAGCTGTCAGATGCTCCAACATTCCTTGCACGTAAGTGTTTTGCTTCAAAAGTTAGAAGAAGAGAGCGAGAAAGAGAAACTGCATTGCACAGTCCCTGTTGATAAGGTTCAAAGCAGACAGAGACGCCTCAGAAGCACATGCAGCCTCTCCCTCTCTTCCTGCTACAAGGAAAGAAAAAAAAGAGCTAAATTCCATGGCAGAATTTGCTTTCTCCTGCTGCTGTTATCTTTCCTTGCACACAGGCTGGAGGTAGGGAGAAGATAGATGCTGTCCTGTTTACCTTGCAATTTCTCTCCACCCCCAGCCCCCTTTGAAATGCCAGCTCTAAGCTGCTTTTGCACTCCCCGTTTGTAATGGCATTTTAAAAAAGAAAGATGTCCGGACACATTTGTGAGCTGAGTTGCATTTTTTTTCTTGCCGTTGTTTTAAAACTTTCAAGAAGCCAGGCTGAGCCCAGGCGAGGTTACTCAAAGCAAAACCCTGCCAAAAGTCTTCCTTGCTGCTAATATTTCCCCAGCCTTGTCATTATCTGAATTTCCCCTTCCTCTGCTCCTTGATATATCCCTCTAATTTTGTCTCCCCGCTCAGCACTGGAGCAGCGAGGAAACACCACTAAGTTATCATCGTATTATTCATCTGAGAAATCCAGCCAAGAATTCTTGGGCCTAGCAGAACAGTCACAGCCATCTGTCTGTCTGTTGTGCTAGAGAAGAAACAAGCACGCAAAAAGTAACCAAGAAACGCACACTGACATTTACTATACAGAAAGAAACCCAAGAGCCATGAAAGTCAGAAACTAGCCACTGGAACCGGCAGTCGCAGGGAATATTAAGATAGAGTTTCAGTCATTTCACTGAGACATTTCAGATGAGCCTGGTGAGCTAAAAGCCCTCCCTTTATTGCCTTCAGAAGGGAATTAAAATAGCTAAGAGGTTGGTATAGGGAAGTCAGTAAAAGTTAAAGAGCTCATCAGACTGTCCCCTCACTTCCCATCTGCCTAATAGGAGCATCAATCTGCTCAAGGCACAGTGTCCCCACAAGGGCACCCTAGGACAGGTCCAGCTGGCAAATGAGGTTAATTGATGCTTTCTCATTGAGGTGGTTAGGACTCAGGTGTTGCGTGGGTTCCTCTTTCCCTCTTTTCAAGCAATGCAAAGTCTTCTGGCAGCAGCTTGGTTCTTGCTGACCGCAAGCAGTTTATACCAAATGCCAAATGCTGGCAGTCAGGAATTAATGCTAGAAATGGAATTCCTTGCAATGCAGTGCAGTGCTCCAAGAGGGCAATGGGGGCTGCAGGCTCCTCGGAGGAGAGCAGGGAGGGAGGGTTATCAACTGAAAGCATTGAAATAGTCCTTACTGCTCCCACCTGGAGTTGGTCCCAGCACATTGAAAAGCTCTTCTCTCCCTTCCTTGGTGTTTTTGAGCCAAAAGAGAAAAAACTGAAAACTCTAAGAGGTGAAGATCCATTCCAGCTTTTACTTGGCCTGAGTGCCTGAAGAGATAAGAGACCTAAGCTCTCCTCTGCTTATAGATAAAGGGTGTTGTTACTGTTGAGCTCTCTCCAAGTTCATGGTTTTCATCTATGTGACAAAGGGTATCACATGTGGTGGATATCATTTAATGTTTCCCTAGCCCGGATTGCCCCAGGGGTGCTGCTGAGGAATGACTTTACACTGAAAACAGCATCATATTTCTTCATAGGAAGATTCTGTTGTGGAGAGCACTGGGTGGTTTTCTCAACAGGCCAACTCATGCTTCATGAAAATCGTCACAAATGCTTGTGGTGTCGAGGCTTATGTCAGTTATGGCCATCAAAAGTCAAGAGAAAGAGGAACAGATGGAAAAAGAGAGACTATGATGTGCTGGAGATGATTCTCCAATGCTTGTGGTGCATCAGAGGAAGGGCATTGCACAGCCAGCAGAGATATCCTTCCCCAGGGCATAGCTGACATACCCCTAGCTCCTGACATACCCCAGGGAGACCTTGAAAGTGAGTCTGACATCATTTCATAGCTACCTGCATGGCTTTCCTTTTTAATTCACAGGCATAAGAGTTCGGGAGGAAACTCCAAAGGTGCAATGGAACAGTGTGGACACGTACATATAAAAGCCACAATTCAGAATCTAGTCCCTCATGTGCCTATCTCAGACTGCTGGAAAAGAAGCATTTGGGGCAGAAGAAGTTACTTGAGAATAATGGAAGGAACGGACTTACACTTTGTCTCACTGATAAAATTGAGTTTCCTTACCTAACAGTGGAATAGCAATAAACTTTCCAGTAGGTAAAAGCAAACCCATGCTGGTTACCACTGTATTTTCACAGCTGGCCTCACCTACCCTATCTTGCCTGTGGGCATGAGATCAGTTTGTTCCACGAGTCACCTAGATCTTGGGGCCAAAAAACTAAAGTTCCTGCCCATCACATCTGAGGCAGACATTTCAAAGTTAAACACCTAGTCTGTTTTCAATTTTTCCTTCAAATACCAGAAGAGATTGCACCACATTATGGGCTAATCGCCTGTCAAATTTAATTTCTTAAGCTGAGGCTGCTTTAGAGCCAAGTGAATGAAAAGGAAAAAATATCCTGTCCAAATCCACTAAATTATTATTTTTTATGCCTGTGTAGTTACCTAGAAAAAAGAGCTTTTTCTTAACCTTTTTTTTTTGTTTAACTTTATGACAAATATGTTACTGACAGACTAGGGCATTACATGCAAAATTTGATCTTCCGATAGGTCTTCATGTCCAAATTGTGATGAGCTGAATTTCATGAAAGTAGCTCTAGGTCCAGCCAGGAGAAAAGTCCTCCTCTGTAATTATTACTGAAGATCAAACACAGACCTTCGACTTTGCTCTGTTGGAGCAAGACTTCTCACTTCACATATATCACCATCCACCTAAGGTTTGCATAGTGACATGAAGGTTTAATGCTGATCAGTCCTAGGAAGGGGTCTTGTTGATTTATCTGCTTGGTGTCCATCACAGCATGATAAATGTCATTAACACAGGGAGAAGCAGGGCCTGAGGTGTATTCTGTTGCAAACCTAAAACTAAGGTCAAACCCAAGTTCTTATTCCTCAAGATTTTGGTGGGTAGGTTTCAAATTTTGACAGGAGGGTGATGGAAGTACATGTGGATATAAATCTACACAGAACTGGAAAAAAATCTGAGAGTCTCTGTGCACCAGTCTTGGGTGGGAATGTCTTGTAGCTCAGTTGTTAAAATATCTAAAAAATGGGTCTGAGCATGGCTTAGCCTCTTGGTCCTGAGACTGTAAGAGCAAGAAGGACAAGAAACGGAGAAAATGGAAAACTGAGACCAGAGCCCTTGAGAAACTGGAATGAGAAGGGAAACCTAAGGCTTCCTGAGGAAACTTTAATTGAAACAGAAGTAAAATCAGAGGCTTCCAGTAAAGATGGTAACCATACAGCTATCAATAACTATGATAGCTTTGGGGCAGGGATTATGTCAGCGAATCTAAAATGTCCCATTTTCCAATCCAGGTAGGTATCAATGACATTACTTTTTGTTTTTCTTTTTAACTTGTTGAAGAAAACACAATACAAAAGCTAGAAAAATTACTTGGAAGGAAACATCCCTATCAAAAAGGAATTTATTTTGGAGAAATGCCAAAAAAAAAAAAACCAACAAAAATTAAGATTGCCTGCAAACGAGCTGAAAACCTTTGATGTAAGTGTAATTATTCTTGATAAATTACCAGAGAGACCAAGTCCAGCTCTGATTTGCTAGTGTTTTTCATCTGAAGATCCCAATGTGCTTTATAGCCTCCCACTGCCTTCTTTCTTGTAGGAAAGCAGAAGAGAAACTCGTGGCAGCTGAGTGCCTGGAGTCATACAGCCAACCAATGACTGACAGAGCTACCAAGTGTCCTACCTCCCAGATGCAGTCTAGGTTATTAATTTTCTCATGTGAGTGTAGGCTGTAGCAATTGAGAACTATGAAAAAAATTGATTCTCAGCACCTTCCACAAGTGTCCCCCCCCATTTTGCCAGTGGTCATCTGCCCCGAAGTCTCATAGAATGGCCTGGGTTAAAAAGGACCGCAAGGATCATCTGGTTTTAACCCCCCTGCTGTGTGCAGAGTTGCCAACCACCAGACCACTGGCACAGGCTGCCCAGATGCTGTGGGATCTCCTCCTCGGGGATGTTGAGAAGCTGCCCGGCCATTGGCCTGGAGTGACAGTTACAGGACAGAAGCTGTCCTCAAGTCCTCAAGTCTCTCTCATTTCCACATTGCATATCTTGGTTGGCTCAGTCCTCTCTGCTCACTGCTGATTTAACTGCCTTCCATCACGCTGAGCATTGTAGCGACACTTTGTGTAGCCAGAAGTGAAAGTATTTAATGGAGAAAGAGGTGGGTGTTTCTGAAATGATAAGAATAATTGTAAAATCTGCAGTTATTTTTTGAAACTATCATTGGTAAGCAGGCTACCAGCCAAGAGCATGAGACCTAAATAAGCCATGCAGACATGGCCTGAAAGAAAGACTTGAGGGAATTTTACCACATTCTTCAAACATTTTAAGAGATAACAGGCCACACCTGAACACAGTGGTTTCACACATGTTAACCTAAGCACAGTGACATAAAGTTTTACTCTCATGTTGGTATAAAAGAGCAATACTGCCAAAGCCTCTACCAAACCCACATTTCTCCTGCACCCACTCTGCTTTCATGTGCAGCTCACCCACACAAGGAAGGAAAGGCACCAAACTTTCCCTTCTGGTCACCTGGAGAGAGACTGCCAAAATGGTTGGCCCTTGTTCAGCAGCTGTCCCTGATAGATTCATTCTGCTGGTGTACCAGCAGACCAAGATCCGTCCATTCAGATCTACCACCTTTGTAGAAGCAGGTCTTACAGTGTAGTTTTTTGGAGGAATTGGTTATGCTGCTTAAGGCTTTGAGCAGCTCAGCACAGAAGGATTTTGGTGAGCAGCTTTGTGGCAGGAAGGGCAGTGGTGTCAGGTGAAACACAAAGCTCACCAAACAAGCCTGGAAACACGACTGTCCTCCTCCCCTTTCCTATTTCAACACACAGAAACGCCTGTGTTAACAGAGCCGACTTAGAAAGGCAGCAAGCATAGCAAGCATGAAGGTCTGAGTATTAATCTGGAAATAAGATGAATAAATAGCCTTGGGTGAATGCTTGCCTGCTATCTCTCCAGCCACAGCTCCTTGCCTCTCTGGGGAATTGCTGCTCCAAGTACAAATCAGTTACTCCACTGAAATTATTTCCCTTCTCCACGGGCCCAGTCTCTAGGGCCCATGCCTCCTCCTGAATCCACATCCTGAAGCAGACCTGAAGAAGAAACCTGGGTCCCAGGCAGCACAGGGCCACCCCTCCCTCCAGTAGGTCTCCAGAGTGGACAGCCAAGGACGTAGGTCCCACTGCAGGATCTCAGTGTTCTCACCCCAACGTGGACACAGCCAGTGCTTATTTTCTCTTTAGTCTCTGTTTTCCTTTTGACTCCTTTGAGAGGTTTGTCAAGTGCTGAGAGTCAGGCTGGAAGACAGACAATAGGAGAACCTTCAAGCCAGCGCCTTAAAAGAAAGGTTTGAGCTTCTGAGAATTAGGCTAATGGAAATACCTGCAATCAGACAGCTCCAGTGAGGAGCTGCTCAAGAGAAATCAAGGCTCAGAGGATGGACTGGTGTCAACAGTCCTATCATCAACAAGAGAATCCTTCTGAAACTGCTCATTCACCTCTGGAGGAAAAATGGTCCTCCAAAGGTTAGTGTGAAAGGAAAGGGAGGATAGGGATGCTCTGTATGTGAACCCAGGTATCCTTCCTGAGTGTGAGAGAAACACCCATTCACTTCAAAGCCAGGCTTGTTTGCATCTTCCTTTGAGAAGAGAGAGCCCCAGGGAACCATCCTTAATTAGAGTGCTTCAGAGAGACATTCTATGAAAAGTGGAGATGAGCAACAGGCCAGGAACCAGGGACTGGTTGCTGATGCCAGTGTTACAATTAGGCATAGTGGGTCTTGTAGGATACCAGAACCAATTGAGAAGGAACTGGGAAAAGTTACCATAAATACTTTGCAATGAACAATCTCCTGCCAGCCCCCAGGAAACCAAGGTGAGGTGGGAAACAAGTTGATCCCTAATAGGTTTTTTCCATCTCTGATTTCTGTGATGTGCCATACACAAAGCAAGGAGCAGCAGCTAAAATCAATGCACAGCCCAAGCTGAGCAGAGAGGTTTTAATCAATCTGAGAAGCTATTTATTGTGAGGATCCAACAAAGCGACAGATATTATCGCTATTACACATGAAACTGGAACATGGAAAACAAAAAAGAGCATTGAACTCTTGCTTTGAGGGGGCTGGAAAGCGTACCTGTTGTTTCTCTCTTAGACTTAATAGTAGCATAGCAAGAGACGATAAATCAAGGAGGGGAGACTGGGGATGATTCAGTCCCAACTACTCATCAATATCGAGTTTAGAACAGGAATGAATTTGCTTCCCTAAGCTTAGGAAGGAGAAGACAGCGCAGCTCTTAAGGTGAGTGATGTTTTCCATTGAGAGACCTGGGTGAAATATGGAGGAGCTGCGAGCAGGTTGGCTTCTGGCTGGAAGGACAGTGTATGAGGGCAGATATTTGGGGCATGAAAGGAAGAGTAAATAAATATCTTATGTATCCATCTGAGCTGCAAGAGAGAATTGGCCATTATCTTTCCCTCAGTGGGGTTTTGAGAGACTGGAGCTTCAAGATATTTGCTAGAAATGCACTTCTTCCAGAGAGAGGCGCCCACTCTGTTTCTGTCCCATCCTGTGGGGGATTTGCCTGGCCCATTTGGACACTGGCCTTGCAACAGCAAAACATCTTCTGATTACTTTGACCCAACCAACCTAGAATTTCAGTGATCAGCATCCCTTGCACCAAGTGCCAGAAACAAGTTAAGACTCTCATTGTCAGTGTTCCATCTTGTAACAGCAGTACTTGCAGGTTGGAGAAATAAAGAAAGGCCGCATTGTCCTGTTGAGCCCTCGTATTCACTTCAGCTTGCTGCATCAGAACGGGCAGCTGCATATAGAGGACAGAAATATATGGAAGACTGACCCTAGCCCTAACCCTAACCTTGCTGGTAGCCATGTGGGCAGGAAGGACAAGAGAGGTGCTTTAGAGGCTCACCTAGACATGCTTGGGGCAAATCCATCTCCTGTCTTTTTGGTCTGCTTTGGTGCCAAGCAGGACCTAAATGTTCCTTATACAAATTATGTAGGGAAAGTCATGTCTGGATCTTCTTTCATTAAACACTGACAATGCAGTGCAACAGGAGCTGCTACCTTGCTGCCTTTCTGCCCTGTCCTGACTCCTGTCAGCATATATGTATTTTCTGTCCTCATTTTCACTCCAAATCTTTCTCCAAAACCGTGGCTGTGAGAATTGAGCAGACTGAATGAGCACATGAGAACTGCAGAAAACCCAAACACAACAAAACAGTCATTAATCTCTCTTTAAGGTATCTTTTCCTCCATACCCTCCCCAAAACAGGAGCAAGGAGGAGGGAAGATCCCAGAAGAACAGCCTAACGATAAAAATATAAGTGCGGTTGCTAAAAGCCCAATCTATTTTCAAATGATGTGCTCTAATGGAATGTTGCTGTACATCTTTTGATGAGACAGGAGTCTATTTAAAAAGACAGGCGCTTTCGTATGTGCTTTTAAACCCCGTCTGTCAATTAGAACAACATCAAGGGTTCAGTGGCTGGGAAAAAAGATGACAGTAATGAAAAGCTGGGAGAGCAACAGAAGAAAAGAAAGATAAAGACAAAAAAAAAGAAAGTAGAAAAAAGAAGACAGGAGGAAAAGAAAGAAATCTGTATTAAAGAAAAAAAAAAAAGGTAATGAAAGCAGAGCAGAATGAAGATTCACAAAGATTAGGGCAGAATAAAGATCCATGGAACAAGATTGCATTCATTTGTTCCCCTCAAATTATATATTCATTCATAACCAAGAAGGATGCTGAACACAGGGAAAGCAGCAAACACAATGCTTCTCAAAATCTGATTCTCTGCATTACTCAGCATCTCAAGAGCAGGGGAAGAAAATGGTGTTCAACCCCTCCCTAGATGGATCCTGTGCTGGAGGCTCTCCCTGCAGCCCCACTAAAGATGCACACAAATGTAGGGGGATAATTTAATCTCTGAGAGGCACTCAGACACCAAGGTGAGGAGCACTGTAGGGAAAAAGCACATGAGGAAATTTATAACTGGTATTAAGCGTAGGAGTGAGAGAGCAGTAAATAAGGCACTGGGCCACAAACAGCACAAGAGGAAACAAACTGGGATGGTGCTCCTTTGGAGAAGAGGTCAGGCAATGCGATGCTGTGCGTGGGCACAGTGTTGGAGGTGGTTGCAGTGCACAGACACCTCTGGGCATGAGGAGCAGCTCCTGCCATGCTAATGGTGCTTCTGAAATAGCTGTGAACATAGCAGTTCCATCATTAAAAAATAAAAATAAAAAAATAGCAAACCTCAGAAATTCCATCATTTAACACCATTTTGCCTCCCCCTCCCAGTCTTGGGTCACTGGCATGCTGAAAGCCTTTCGATCCAACACACTGACCTCTGTCATTTGGGCTAATGACAGAGATGGATAGCAGTAATAAGCTGCTCAGTCTGCCTGGGTAAGGACCACGGGGAGGTGGTACATACAGGCTGCCTTTAACCCAACTGCTGGCAGCTGCTCCCAGTGTGCTTCCTGAGCTCCGTCACCCCAGCACCTCAGTGCAGTACGATGGAATTCATCTTCCCTGCATGTTTCAGGGCCATGGCCAGATTGGTGGCTCTGTCCTCCCCTTTGAGCTACTGGTGGCTATGAGATGTCCTCAGGGTGGTCGCAGAGCTCATGCACTGGCTTTTTGAGCTGTGCAAAGCACCAAATCCCATGCAGCACAGTACATACATATCACAGGTTTGGGATTGCACCCTGCTGCCTCTCATACACACCTGAGGCAATCTGTCTTGCAAGAAAAACAGGGTTTTCAGTAGAACAAGTTGAGTTTTTCGCCCTTTGCATTGCAGCAAAGGAAAAGCACTTGCCAATAAGCAGTTCTGAGCTTTCACTCCTCTGTCTGGGATTTAGAGACTTCTGTTTAGTTAGTTTCTATGACCATACATTGTTTATCACCACAGTTGCAGTGAGCTTTTAAAAGTCACAACATTTAACACACCCACTTTCTCGAGAATATAAATAAGTCTCTCTTCCCTCTTCCACTTTGCTGCCAGTGGAGCTGTTCCCAAAAGCTAGGGCACAGTTTCTCTGGGTTTAATCGCAGCAGATCACAATGGCCCTGCAGGAAGCCATAGGGACACAGTTACCCAGCGGCTTAGGAAGGACACAAGGCACAGTGCAGAGGTGGAGGTTAACCCGTGCAATCAGCATGATGAGGGAACGTCTCCCGGATGGGACTGAACTGGACAAGCACACCTTATTGAGCAAAGCTGGGGGTTTTGCATGGCTTTACTCACACAGCAGGTAGAGAAAGGCACTTGCAGTCTCTCTTTTGTGTGCTATCCCACAGTTCCGATGTAATTAGCCTGCAGGGAGAGAGGTAATAAAAGGAATATGCTAATGTGAAATACTTTGTATTTTTATGCAGAATTGGCTGATGTATGGTAACTTGTTACTTTTCCTTGTATCTTTCTGATATACTTCAATCCTCTTTCTGCATAAAACTCTGCTTGTTCACCATGCATCTTCTTAAAAAATGCTTTGCAAGTACTAGCCTTGCAAAGATATTAATGGAGTTAAATATTAGGGCTGGGGTTTTCCATGCCAGGCATGGGAACCAAGAGCCCCAAAGGCCCTTGTAACTAATTCCCTTACATATGGCTCCATATACATAACAAAAACACCACCAGGAAACAATTAATGGCTGCTGCAGAAAGCTCACAGCCTCAGCAGCATGAAGCTTTTCTTAGACCTTCACACCTGAAGGAAATCCTTCATGTTCACCAAAGGCTGCCCAGTAAGCCCTTATGTTCCAAGGTGCCCATTGCACCTGCAGAAAAATGATCATGGCTTGATGCATGGAGGCCAATGCCCACTTGCTGTCCCCATGACAGAGGCCATTGTCCCCATCCCTTGAGGACTGGGCTTTTTCTGCATAAGAGCTCAGGCTCATTGTGCTGGGGAGAGAGGGACCGCATGGTGTTGGTTATGCCAGCGTGGGATGCAGGATCCCACCGATGTGTGGGGGTGATAGGCTTGGGATGCCCAGGGGAACAAGGCCCCTCTGTCTTTGAGCTTTCCTTCCCACACAGACCAGGGGTGCCCACTCTCCTACAGCAAAGCTGAGATTTCTTCTCCCTGCTTGGAGATAAATGCGACACAGGCCATGAGGTGCTCAGACACTCTGTCAGAGAGGACCACGTAAGTACCTCAGCAGAGTGGGTATGTTTAAGCAGCCACAGCTCAGATCTTCAGTCATCATTACCCAGAGAAACCAGCTGTTCTTCTGCTATTTATGATCCCCCCCTTAAATCTACCCTCCCTATGACTCAACCCACAGCCTTTAAAGTGTGCAGTGTATTGACATTTATATAGTACATTTCATACACTTCCTCTCAAAGCTTTTTACAAAGCCATGAATTACATACCTGTCACCCAGTGAATTCATTCATCCAAAAAAGAAGCAGTCATTACGCACTCGGCAATAAGCCTCATAACACCACCCGCCATTGAGTTTGTGTATGTGTGCACCAAAGAGATAAAGTTACTTTAATGCCGTCTCTGCTACTAATGCAACAGAGAGCAAGGAAAGGGAAGGGTGGGAGGGGGATGGGAGATGTGATGGGTGGGAAGGCCTGGGTCTTTCTCCGTACCTAGATGTGGAGATGTGGAATATATTTACTTCTTAAGAGGCTGCAGCTGCAGGGAAGTAATTATGTGAGAGGCAAGGTGCCTTCATTCTAGTCTATGGGGGTGATAATAAAACAATACTTTGCATTTGTTTTTCGCCATTCATTCCAGGATCCCAAAGCGCTTTTTAGACATTAATTAATTCTCATTTACAAAAAGAAAAAAGAAAAGCAATACTACACTACCACTCCGGAGCAGATCTCATTTTGAAGATGGAGGCACAGCTAGGATGAAGGTTAACGTTGAGGTAAAAGTTAGCTTAGGAATAACATACAACAGGGCTTACTCTTCTAGGGGGAAACTCAGGACATGGTCAAACATGGGAGGTGTTACCTGTTCTGTAGTCATGGAAGCTTGGAGCAACTCAAAGTATTGAGAGGTTAATGATTCTCGTGGGCCCAGTTCTGATTTTTATTTATTTTTTTTAATCTAAGACCTTTAAGACATTTATCTTCTCAAATTCCCCTGAGATTTCTACCTCTAAAGGACACAATTATCTCTTCTCATTGCAAGCAGTGGCTTGTGCAAGAGTCACCGCACCAAGCTTGCATCAGAGTCTCTGTGTTCTATTGACTTCCAACTCATAGGACAAATACAATCATCCTTCTTTAGAGGACAATATGTCTCTTTATCTGAGAGAGCTGAGCAATCAACACACAGTGAGAAAACATTTTGATTGTCAAAATCCAGTCCCATCCCTCCATCCAGTGGAAAGGGGCTAACGTCTAGAGCGTATGAAAAAGTTAGGGATGGGGAGCAGCATATACATTCAGCTCTATTCATCAATGTATCAAACCAAGTCTTAAGAGTTTGATTTGATTGAGGAACTAAAACTGAACTGTAAAAATGTGATAGCCCTGGTCTCATTCAGCCTCTCCAGTCTCAAAAAGATCCTAAAGCCAGGCTGAATGAAGTCAGTTAAACTAGGGAACACAATTTAATGTTTTCATCCTCATTTTCCTTCTTCTTGTGTGGCTATTGTAATAAGAACTCTCACTAGACTAAATACAAGTATCCCCACATTCAACCCTCTGGCATACTCAAGGACATGAAAAATGTTGCTCCAGAAGATGAAAGAGTAGAAAATAAACTGTGGGAAAAGCAATGTGCCTCCATCCTCACCTTTTCTATTCAAAGAGACGGTAAGAAGAAAAGTGATGGGTTTTTTGCCTGCTATCACTATTGGTTAGGTATTACAGATGAGCAGGAACAGCTTTACATTGCAAGACAGTCAGTCCTAAGAAATCCTGAGAAATCCACTGTAGAAATACCATCAGCTCAAGATTTCCAGTCCATTTCCTAGACTGTTTTGTCAGTGGTTGGAAAGATGTGTGCGCATCCACAACGGCTTCTCAGGAGAGCTGTGCTTTTGCTTGAGTACTGCCCAGGCCTCTTACCAATTTCTGCAGTCAGCAATAATGAAGGTCATCCAGATTATGAAATGTTGAACATTTCTGGTAAGTAATGATGGCACCAAAATAGCAAGCTATCTTTGCATTTTCTGCATGTCTTCTTGCTTGGAACACAACCTGCCAAGCACTCTCCTGGCTCTGATATCTTCCATTTGACACAACCACTCAGCCTAAATCAAAGCCCCCATGAGGATCGATTAGACACACAATCCAGGAGAAGGTTTGGTGTACAGACATGTAAATGAGAATATGCAGAGCCTTATTAACATCCCATCCTCTGTATCATTGCCTGCAGTGTGGTATCATCATTCATTTCTAAGGGATTTCTGCTCTGTGCCAGCTAGATGAAGCAACTATAGTTCATTCAAGGTCTCACTGTGTTATACACTGATAGAGATTGTGTATAGTTACAATGATGACAAGCCCCTTGTAGAGAAGTATTCTGTCTTGTTGGGTATGACTCAAGCCCAGGATTTGTAAATTCATTTGCAAACACTGTGTGGTTTCTCAACAAAAGCCTCTTTCAAAATTCAAGTCATTAATTTATTAGCATTAGTATAATTTAAGCCCTCTTCCCTATCTTCCTCCAGGCTCTGACCAAAGTTGAATGGTGCAACACTAACATGCACAGTATGTTTAAAAGGCTGCAAAACTCATCTGGGAATCAAAAGCACCAGTGTCCAAATGCCATCTTCTCCCATTCTCAAACCAAAGGCCCCCAGGGAACAAACAGGATCCGAATTGCTGACCCTCATCTACGTTCCAAAGCAGCAACAGTCTGTCTGGAGAAGTAGATTTCCTCTGCCTGCATTCACAGAAAAGCACAAATGCAGAATTCTTTTGCCTCTGTGCACCGAATCGCACTTCTCAATGGTGCTTTGGAGATTAAATACTTTCAAAATCTCTCAACAAATGGCAAAATAGAACATGGAACAACAAAGATGGCATTGCTTTAAATCTAGCTAGATTGCAGTTATTACAAAATAATATATTTTACATTTCTTTATGGCAAAGCATTCAGCAGGCTACTGCTGAGATTTTAAAAGCAATATGTTGGATTATATGCCTAATACCCACTAATTTAAATGAAAAATAGAGATAGGCATTTAAATCTCCTATATATTCCCATCTCTCCCCAGCACAGACAGGCGCAGCTCTCACATGCACACAGAAATCCTTTTGGCCATGTGGTGGTTTCTGTAGTGGAACTGCTGAGCTGTTTTTTTGGACAGATCAGAGCATCGTTGCCAACTGACAGTCAAGAAACATGAGTTCTCTAACTGGAAATGCAGGAAAAAAAAAGGAGAACACCCATGTCCTAAAAAGGACACTGCAGTTTCTTTGGGAGTTAAGATTTTGGGGTTGTTTTGGACAGTTAACTCTTTGAGAGAAGGATACACCATCCCATGTTTGGCCAGCCCACATCTCAGCCATGACTACAATTTCAGCCTTCATATCTGTAGTGGTGCCACTGGGGATTCCCAAAAGCCTATCTCACAGCTCAGGCCAGGCTAATTCCACCTGTAAGCAGATTGCACGTCGAGTGCCGTGCAAAGGAGAAAGCTGCTGCGTGAGGCATGGTGTGTTGTAGATGAGGGCAGAGGGGGCTGAAAATTGTAGGAAATTTAAACCTGGTTCCAGTTCACAGTGATGTCAAACCACAGGAAATGAAAGCAGAAAGTGGAGATTTATGAAAAAAGTGGCAGGAGTCATTATTATGTGTGCTGTATTGATTGAAGAAGATCGTGTTGCCCCCAAATCGAAATGGCTTTTACGTGTTTGGGCCCATCCTGACAAAAACACTTTCTTCTCTGTTGATGAGGCCATGTTGCCATGGCGATGCAGGGCTGGATGCTTGGCAAAAGCACGTTTCGATAAGGCAGGTCTAATGGATATATTTTCACAACATTCACAGTTCCTTTCTGCTCATTTTCTCCTGAGCAGACTCGTCCACATCTTCCATTTTGCCACTTGATGAAAAAATATCTTTTTAATCTTTTAATTTAGCTTAGATTTCCCTCCCTCCAGCATCAGAGCTTGGCAATTAAACTACTTATCTGAGATGCTCCACACCAAGGCCATGTGCCTGCTTTTCATTATCAGATTGGGTGGCTTGTTTTCACTTTCCATCCTCCATGTCTGGACCTTCTTGCTGCTCGCAGTATGTTACAGATGCTGAGATATAGGGAGTGTAAAGTTTCATGTCCTTGCTACTGGAAGAGGCCTTGAGTTCATCTCTTCTCCAGGAGAGCTTTTTTGAAATGCTTGGGCCATAAAGCAATAATATATGGGCTGGAGCACATGCCAGACCTTGTGTTTTCCAAAACCACAGGTGCTGATGCAGTGCTAGCAAGAACAGAGAAAGAGTTAAACATTTTTTATACACAAATACATATATTGTCCCACAAAAACAAGTTGTTTGATATCCTTGATTACCCAAAGTGTGACAGATAAATGGTGAGGAGGGGGCTTTTGCCTCTGTGACTTGGGTGCCTGTTGCATTTCCATTTGAACATCTTTTGCCCATTCTTTCTATTTCAATATCTCTTGACCAACTTCAGGAATCTGAGTTTCCTTTGCAGGAATAACCAATAGGAATATTTGCTAGAAATAATGCTTACAGAAACATCCCATTTGAATGTAAAGAACATTTTGAAAAGATACTTTCAAATACTGAATTTAAAAAAAAACACTCTATATTTATCCCACGTAATCTATTTATGCCATGTGGCCTCTGTGACCAATTAAAACTAGTCAGCCCCCTTTGAATTGGCAATACTATTAATGAAGTTCTGCTGAAGAAAAGAGCAGACCAAGGAGTATTTGCATCAGCAAAGAATTTCAAACAACCAATTAGCTGGAGAAATCAACACTGCAAGCATAAGAAATTCACAAACATTAAAAGAGGCAAAATTCATCCAATAAATTATTCATTATGAATTATTTGTCCAGTTTCCTTTAGATTTGGTTTCAGTTATTACTAATTAGTTACGGAGCCCTTTACTTACTAGGTCAGACTTGGTTGGGAAGTGGTGGAAAACCATTATCTCAAGCAGTGATTTAATGGCAGCTCCTGGGAGCTGGAACTCAAAGCTTGAATCACCAAGTGACTCTTACGAACTCTCTTGTTCCAGCTGTCACCAACACAGCATGATTTTCAATGGTGACAGTCATCAAACAGTGCATTCATCTTTCCCTTCCAAAGTCACGACCGAGATGCTGTTGGGTCAATATTTTGGAGTCGTCATTGTTCAGTGCATTCAGTGAGTGCCCCAGGGACTGCAGCCTCTAGGGCTGTCAGTCAGACTTGTTGCCATGCTTGGGATGTTTCTTTGTGCTTTTGTACATGCTGGTGGTCTTGGAAAAAGAAAATACAAAACGAGATTAAGTATCATAGGGTTCCTTGTTTCTTTGGCTCTGCCTCTATCTGGGCAATACGTTCTATAAAAGGGCTTTGGCCCAGGACGTGGGCTATGAGATGTGAGGCAAATCCAGTAAAGGAATAATCATCCAATAAGCAAATTCATTTCATCTCCTCATGCTTCAATTTTCCCATCCACAAGACACTGCTAATGATACTTCCCCTGCTCTAAGATCTTTGGATGAAGGGAGCTGCATATGAGAAAAACATAGAAGAAAAAAAAAAACAAAAAACCCACAGCATTAACTCTTTAACAAGGCTAATCCTCTTTGTCTGCTCTAACCACAGAAGCATGCAAAGCCTGGTGTTAGATGTGCTTCTGCGGTGCAGAAGAACTATAATTGGGAGCTCAGAAAGGTACAGGGGAGCAGAAGCAAAGACAGCCAGCAGCAGGAAATAGCTATAGTAGAAGGATAGGTGAGGTGGAATCCCATGGATCAGAACGCCCATCCCAAAGGCGGGATGTCTTGAGGTCTACAGGACCATGGCTGGTGTAAAGGCAGTGGAGCAGGAGCACTTATTCCCCATGTTGCATGGTATAGAATGATTTGGTGGCAGATTTAAGACATGAGGAGGATTCTCCCTTTGGAGAGAATTACAGGCTACCCCTGCTTCAATCCATCCCTAGGATAAATGACATGTTTTGCTTGGTTTTGAGGACTCGTGCACAGCTCTCTCCTAAATAGCAGAAGTTTGCAGCTACATATATATGCCTCGCAGGGAGATAATACCAAAATTGAGAAGACATCCTGTTAACAGACCATTTGCATTTTCATACAGCCACGTACAACCAGGGCTAAACACACCATTTATTTTGGTTACTTTGCTGATTATAGGACGGGAGCCTGAAAAGAAGGTCTGAGTACAATGAAGCCTTCCTTGTAGATTTTCTCTGTGGAGTTTCCACGTGGTCACGCTTCATTGACAAAATGAGTCCCAGGAAGGTTTATTCATTTTGCTGCTTATTGTTTTCTCTAACAGGTGCGATCGCTATAATTAGATCTGTACAGCAGCATTTTCTTGTTACTCGAATTCCTTCTGTCTCTCTCAGATGCTCCTGGCTATAGCACTACTGTGGCTGCTGCTTAGAGAAGGAGTGAAAATGAGTTGTTTTCTTTCCCTCCTTTTTCTTCATTCATCCACATTAAGCCAGGAGAAACATAGCCTCTGCCTCTCACAGATCATTTGCTCCTTTCCTTCCTTGGGCTCAAAAGAAGCTTTGGTGTCCATCGTGGTGATGGGTGAATGGCTGGACTGGATGAGTTTAGTAAACCTTCCCAACCTTAATGATTCTATGATTGTAAGGTGCCACCAAATGCCCCCACTCATAGCTGAGATAGGCATCTCCCTTGGAAGCACAGCATGGACCAACAGTAGGAACACTCACAAGTGCACAGGAGCAGAGCTGGGGAGAGGCTGATGTCCAGCAGCTCAAAGGGTATTCACTAGATCTTTTGCTCATTTAGAGGCTGCTTGTCTGTCTTTGCAATATAACCCATCACACAAGTGTTATAGCCAGCACCCATTTCAAATATTTGGAAATGTATCGTGCAATCAGTTTAACCAGCAACAATCAATCCTTTCCCAAGGCCTCCACCTAGCATCTTCCCCCCTCAAAAGCAGTAAGTCTGCCCAGAAAACAGGGGAACACACGGCTCTTTTGGCACCACACTGAAGTGGGATATTTTCTGTCATTTTCTACCTCCATTACATGTGTAAATTCACATCATGCTGCAGAGTGGGGTCTTTCTGGGAACAACAGGTTTGCATTTTGGCAGCAGCCTCGAGGCCAGATCAGTTTGAGGCTATGAGAAGCAACAACGCGCTGAGAAAATGAGGCTCTCAAGATAACAAGCGAGGGGCATGCGCTGCTTTCAGTCAATCAAGACCAAATTCAGCCACGGAGCAATCAAGCTCAATTCAAACGACTTCTGCATTATTATTGTTATTATTTATCACTTGAATTATTGGAGCACCTTGACGAGGCAGCTGAAATGAGAGTGGAGAGGACTGGAGCTGTACAAAGGTATAATGAGAGCATGGCAGCCCAGGCAAGTACATAGGCTGCAGAGATGGGGCCAGCGACCAGCAGAAGAGAGGTGGGGCTGCAATTGGGCATTAGCAAGATCAGCCTTGGCATGTTTTGAGTAGGCTACTCAGTATCCAGCAAGTTCAAGTCTCCCTCCATAGCTGGTAGAGATAGAAATATAGCAGAGCTGGAGTCCAATATTGGTCCTCTGTGGAGCTGAATGTTCCTCACGGGTGAGCAGTATGGGGACATCAACCTCCTGGAGGGCCAGACAACAAACACAGAATCATAGAATCATAAAATTTGGAAGCCATCAACCCATCCCCACTATGCCCACCATCAACGGCCCTCAGCATCTCCACGGTTCTTAAACACCTTCAAGGATGGTGACTCTACGACCTCCCTGGGCAGCCTGTTCTAATGTATCATCACTATTTCTGAGGATTAGTTTTTTCCTCATATCCAACCTGAACCTCCCCTGGCATAACTTGAGGACATTACCTCTCATCCTATCACTGTCACTTAGGAGAAGAGGCCAATCTCCCACCTCATCACCACCTCCTTACAGGGAGCTGTAGAGAGCGATAAGGTCTCCCCTGAGCCTCCTCTTCTCCAGACAGAATCATTCCAGTTCTCTCAGCCACTCCCCATAAGATTTGTGCTCCATATCCTTCACAGCTCTGTTGCTCTTCTCTGGATATGCTCTAAGGCCACAGTTTCTTCCTTGTAGTGAGGGGCCCAAAACTGAACACAGTACACCATCCCAAGCTCAGTGCAAGCTGGTAGCCTTCATAGCCCTTATACACAGACCACTTGTTTCCATCCAATATCCTACATGCACAGACACACATTCCTATCATGCTCCACCAGCCCTTCATCTTTGCCATTGTTCAGCTACAGACTGACACATCTCAATAAAGACAATCTCACTGTCTGCTGTGTGCCTGACCCAGAACTTTCCCCAGCACCCACCTTCTCATTGCTGAAGCCAAGGATCTTGTGGCATATGGACTAGGGTCTGTCCAAATAAGCAGAAGTCAAGTCCCTTCCATCTACCTGGCTGTCTTGTGCACACCAGCCTTCATCTGTAAGTAATATGCTAGACATGTTTCCTTTTTCAGTAATAAAAAAAAAAAAAAAGTAATTTATTTTCTAATTACAAAAGAATATAGGGAAAAAAAGAAAGAAAGAAAGAAGGAAAGAAAGAAAAGAAATTATGACTACCAGATGGCAAATCACCATTTAGCAGGAGCAGGCAAAAAGAAGACTCAGTCAATCACGGGGTAAGTGATAAGACACCAGACTGAACCACCGAAAAGAAAGGCAGCTCATTACACAAAGCACTAAATTATTCTTCCTGGGACTTCTCCTCCTTCTTTTCCGCTTCTATTTTTTATTCTGAGCCATAAAGCAAGTAATTCCACTGAGACCCTCTTTTAAATGATTAACATTTCCATTTTAACTTTTGTTTTTGATTGTGTCCCTGCCATTAATCTTTCTGTCTTTTCATGCACCCTGCTGTTCAACCTCATCTTCTACCTTTCCCTTTTGCTGGCTCATCTTCCCCCACCACCAAAATTAGCCTTTTGCTGGGGGGGTCAGGCCAAGGCTGGGGCTCCATTCCATGAGACATCATCTGAGACCTGGCAGCACTGCAGCCAGCAGTAGATGCTCCATCCCTCCAACAAGGCATCTAGCTGAGATGAGCACCTTGTATGTGCTTATGTATCTGTTTGGAGGCAATTTAAAAATCCCAGGTAAAGCGATAATCCTGAGATAAACCTGGCCAGCCTGCGTGTGATGGGAGCTGATGATATCCATGGCCAGCTGAGAGCTATTTTTGGCTCTGTTCCCTTCCAGCAAGCAACTAATTCATCACTTGCACAGTTCTGAAAAGTTTTGGGCAGCACAGTGCCTTCGGCCAGGAACACAGTGGTGTCTGCTGCTGCTGTTGTGCCAGGGGAGGATCAGGTTGGATATAAGGAAAAAATTTCTTCTCTGAAAGCAAAAAGGCACTGGCAGGGAGTGGAGGAGTCACCATCCCTGGAGTTGTTCAAGAACTGTGGAGATGTGGCACTAAGGAATATGGTTATGAGCATGGTGGAGATGGGTAGTGTATGAGAACTGCCAAGCCAGGGCCTGAACCACTGATTGAGCACCTGGAGGAAAGACCCAGTCAGCCCTGGGAGCACAGGTGAAGGTAATTCACCTGTGATACCAGAAAGGGTGGAGCCTGGCTCTACTCCTCCTAGACCTCATTTAAGGGCTGGCAGCCCCTGAGAAAGGAACTTTTTTGGAGACTGCTCTTCTGTGGAGTTTTATTGTGAGTCTGGATCTTCAGAGAGAGGTGAGCATTCTTCTTTTTGTAACATCTTCTCATTGTGCTGGTGCTGCTACAGGTAGACAATTGGACTTGGTGATCTGGAGGACTTTTCCAACCTTAATTTTTCCAACCTTAATTATTCTGTTTTCTATTCTGCTGTCTAAGGAGCCTGGATGCATGAGCGGCACTGGGCAGCAGATATATCTGCAAACCAGATAATGGGGGGAGCACTGATTATTCACTGGTGACACCACCTGTTTTGCTGTTGGTTCCAAAGAGCTGTAGGTCACACTACAATGGCATCTCTTTGAAGTTACAGGTATTCTGCCTGTGCTGCACCCAAAAACAACCAGGGACAGGAATGTCACTGGGCCAGAGGCAGACTCTCCATTCTGCCTTATTCCTCAAGCTTTTCTCAGCCAGGAAGTCCATGATAGAAGCCATCTCTTGTTGTGTTTCTGCAGATGCTCCCTACCTCCATTTTGCAGAGGAAGCCTGAGAGGAGCAGGCACTGGCACCAGCAGCAGGAGGAGCAGCCCTGTGTTTCTCTAGTGAGGTGCAATTTGAAGCTGAGGGTTTTGTGAGTGCATAAATCCCTTCCTACTATGCACTTTCTTGCCCTGTTGGCATTTATGGCTTGTTGATGTGTTTGAGGAGCATTAAGCAAAATACAGATAGCCTGGCATTTTATTACTCATATTTCTCTGCTCTTAATGACTGAGTGGAGCACAACTTGCTAATGAACTAGGCTGAAATGAATGCATTTGTGGCACTAATTGAAATACACCCAAGGTCTGGCTTTCAAAAAGGAGTAAAATCTCCAGCACTCTCAAAAGAGCCTTTTTTTCCTTTAACCTCTTCCTGCTGTCTTTCACTACAGCTGCATGTGGGTGTAATAGAACATGGCAGCTTATGCCTACAGGAACCAGGGGCTCGAGGTACAAGGTGCTGGGAAAGGGGCTTGCTGGTGCTCCTTGCCTTCTTATAAAAGCAGCTCAATGGGTACAGCACTGCCTTGAGATGGCAGAGGGTGTGGAGTGGTGGGGAGATGGATCTGGAAGCATGTGGCTGGAGGGAGGTCAGGCTCTTCCTAGCTTGTAGGCTGCATGTATCCATGAGGAGACTAGTAATTATGTGATGCAGGTTGGTATTTTCTAGAAGCTATGTAGGCAAAAGAGGAGGTTTCAGTCGATGCATGAAGTACTTCCAGCAAAATAGGGAGAGTGTTAGCTTTTAGCAGCACAGGGGCACTGCTTAATTGTAGGTGCTTACAAACATGGATGCTTGCTTGTCAATAAAAAACAAATCTTGCACTTGAAGAGAAAACAAATTAAAATTAATCAGTGGAAAACACTTCATTTGAACTGGGAAAAGCAGATGCAACTAGCAAGTCTAGGTGGACAAACAAGATAATCAAATCAATACCCCCACTTTTCTGACTGGCTCACAACCACAGGCTACAAATTGAGAGCAGGCATGTGGATCCACTTCATTTCTATTAGGTATCAGCTGGTTCTGTAATTAAGTGGAATTTGAGCCTGCTGGGGGATTTATTGCCCTGTCCCTGGGTGGATCTGCCTCTGTGAGGGAGGTAGCTCATCTGTGCTGCTGGTATTCCTAGCACTCCTTGCTTCTGCATAGATCTCTTTCTTTTTCTCCTACCCCAATGCGAGCTTGTTGCAAAGTGAAAATTGGAGGAGGGTGGTGGATGCTGGAAAGAAAAACCCAGTCCATTGCTGTAGTTAGTAATCAGTGCAATTGTAAACAGGAATAGCTGTAAATGAGTAGGGCCAGGTGTAAGGTTTAGTTAATAATGCTCTAATTAAGACTAGATTAGTATGTCTTGACATGGGCAGGAATGGGGAATGCTTTTATTTCTTTTTTGTTGTTGTTGTTGTTGCTGTTGACAATTTAAATATGTTTCTTAGATTTTACAGATGACGGTTATGTTGCTTGTATGCTGAAACTGTGTGCCCTCTATGGAGATGTCGAACTCAGGTTGAATATTAGGGAAAACTTCTCAGAGTGGTAATGCATTGGCACTGCTGCCCTGACAGTGGTGCTGGAGTCGCCATCCCTGGAGGTGTTCAAGAACTGTGGAGGTGTAGCACTGAGGGATGTAGCTATGGGCCTGGTGGGGGTGGGCTGGGATTGGATGTGATGGTCCAGGTGATCTTTCCTAACCCTTATGATTCCGTGGTTCTTGTCCGTGGAACCCCAGCAGTGCACCTGTTCCTGGGGGCTGGAAGCAATGTTGCTTTTAATTGGCTAATGTTGTCCTATAAAACTTGAGCTTTAAGAGCTGGAAACCTGATAGCAGCTTGGAGTTCCCTTGGAAATCACCAGAGATGGCCCAAGAGCACCTAAAAGGAATAGAGTGTAAGTTCTGTTTTCTTTAATTGAATTTTTAATTATTATTTGATATTTGCTCTCTGCAAGAAGAAGCTAACTTTGTCCTCGGCCTGGCTAGAAGCTGAGGAGAAGGCTCATAAATATTCATTTGAAACTGTTGCAAATTAATTTCACTGCAGTTCTTTGTGGTTTTGCTTCTCACAAGCATTCAAGTGAATGTGTTTCGGTATAAGGGGTGGTAAACAGAAAAGGCAATTAAAAAAAAAAAAGTGTAGTGAATATTTGCCAAAAATAATAAAGAGAAAAGTTATTCACTTAATTTACAAGCAGATTCAGAGCAGGAAGAACTGCTGTCACCCCACTGGGACCATCCAATATGCTGCATCACCTGCATATCCAAGTGGGTCACACTGCACATTTCAAGCAGCAGAAGTGACTCAGAAGTCAAACAAATGGCTTGGAAATTCACACAAAAATTTTAACAACAACAACAACAAAAAAAAAAAAAAAATGAGCAGCAGACTGCAGTGGTTCTTCGTGGATTCTGCTGGTAAATGCTCAGCTTTTTTTTTTTTTATTATTTTATTTTTGCTGCTTTTTAGTTACGCTTCAAGCTTTTTGTTTAGGCAACTGAAATATGTATTTCACCTGCAGTATTTCTTATTCCAGAGGTGAATGTGGATCTGTTTTGAGACTAGAAAAAAAAAAAAATTGCTGTTGCTGTGAGACTTGGGGTCTTTCTGCTACACCAAAAGCTTATGAAAGAAGAAAAGCTGAGTCCTGTTGATCAGGATTGCATACACGTGTTTGCATTCACACCTTAATGTTCTTTGCAATAGTGCTGTTCCTTCCTCACCCCCCCTGCTTCCTCCACCCAAGGTCTAATTAAAACAAGGATGCACTGGGCTGCCTTTTCGTCTGTTTCATCTGCTGATATTTTTTTATGTTAAATCCACCAAGGAAATCTCCTGAAGGCTTTGAAGTCTTGGGGTGTGTGAATAAAGATGTCACAATGCTAGACTTGGGGCTTCTTAATGAGGACAGAAGGCTTGATGTCAGAACATTTCAGTGCCCAAAGGAAAGAAATGCTTTCCAGCAAGCTCCCTTTCTCACTTCATTTTTTGTATCCTTGTTGCAAAGGCTAAAGTTTTTTTTTTTCCTCTCCTCTATCTTTTATTCTTTCTCCATCCTTCAAGCAGGAAGGGGAAAAATGAGGAGGAAATGCATTTTCACAGAATCATAGAATAATCTTAGCACTGAACAGGGACACCCACAGCTCCATCAGGTGCTCAGAGCCCAACCACCCTGACCTTGGCTGTCTCCAGGGATGGGACACCACCACCTCTCTGGTCAGTCTGTGCCAGTGCCCAGTTCTACAACTCCCATCATTATTCATATCAATTTTTCTTTATCTTGTTTTATCTCAGTGTCCTACCCAGACTCCTGCTTCCCCCTTTCCCACCTGGGCCAGTGTAACCTGCCCTCTTTTTGCATCTGCTTTCCTCTCATCTCAAAAGTTCTGCCTTAGGGAAGGAAAGTTTGCTTTAGCAAGACATGAGTGAACCTATGGGAGCAGTAGGATGTCATTAAGGCAGAGCTGTGTGTTCTCTTGGCTGTGTCACATTTTTGTAGGAGAAAACTTCCAGGTTTCTTTGGGAGAGGTGTTTCCTACATGTGGGGTGTGCCTGTCAGAGACAGGCATCCACTTCCCTTTGGGGTGTGCAATTCTTTGAGAGGACATTGTGTTGTCAGAAGTTGGTGCCTACATGCAAGATCTGGAGGAGTACTTCCTTTTTGTAACAGAGAAAGAAAAGTTTGGGGCAAAACTGTAAATCCAACCCAGTGGCAGCAGAAGCCAATTTAGCTCCTAAGGATACAGTCTGTGTACTTCTTCATTAAGCTCAAGCATAGCTGGAGTTTTTGCTTCAAACCTCAGAATTTCAAGCTCAGCATGAGTCAGTTTCTAAGTGCTGAAATATTTAAACTTTGTTTTTGTTGTTGGTGGGTTTTTTTGTTTTTTGTTTTTTTTTTCAGTCAGGAGCTGGATTTATTGACACCAAATGAGCTGTATGATTTCTCTTCTAAGAAAATCCTGATGTTTGGTGTTGGTAGTGATGATAACGATTGTTTAAAATTAAGCTCTTTTCATTGACTGGCCACACCTACTTAGTTCCATCCTTGCCAAATGAGACACACTCTTTCTTCTCTATCAGGATTCCTGCTCAAAGCTTACAGCCTTCTTGCTTCCTTAGGTAATGCTAATGCATTTTAATACGGACATGAGTGCATGTTCAATTCATCAGTTTGTACTTTTATGCAATTGTCCAGGCCTGGAGGCTGCTGGGAGATGGCTGGAGGAGAGAGGAGAGGTTGTAAAATACACGAGCAGGTGCAAAGATGGGTGCTCTTATAGTAAGGGGAAAGTGAATGCTTTTGCTTTGCAACTTTGCAAAGAGTTGTCAGCCCTTCCCTTCAGAGCAAATCATCGGTTGGTTGCTGTTTTTTTGTTTTTTTTTTTTAAACAAAGTGTATAGCCCCATCTGATTCACTCTAAGGGTGTATATTAGCAGGTGGAGACGTGCTGAAAAAATACAAGATTTCTCAGCCTCCTATTTACTGAGCAAACTTGCTGCAGCAATCAAAGGTGCCCACTGTTGCCCTGTTGGAGAATGAGTGTGGATCAAGACAGGGAAGAAGCTGTAGTTGCTGCAGAAGTTCTGCCTGGGCAGAAACCCCTCACTGCCTCTTGAGCTCCACACCTGTAGTGATCTGACCTTAGACCAGTGCCTGACTTAGTGCTCAAGACTGTATATTCAGCAGTGTTGTTTGCTCAGGGGCTGGCTGTTTTTAAGTAAGCATGAAGTAGTAGTATAAGAGCATAGGTTATCTTCTACTTGTATATATTTTTCAACTCTTTTGCCAGAGCACCTCAAAGACATATTCCCTAAACCCAGTAAAATCCTAAGGAAGAACACGGCCAAACCCCAATACCCCAGAGACTGCCTGACTTGGTCTCTGGATATGACCAGTCTTTGAATTGGAGGGCACTTGTCTGGATCCCTACCACTATTATACCAAAAGCATCCTTTCCACAGCCAGAGGATTAAGCACTGCTCAGGTTTAAGGTCTCCTGCTCCCTGTCTGCATTAAGCCATCTGGTTTGTGTGCCACTGACCTTTGTCAGTTTGCATTAATTCGCAGGGGTTGATGAAAGAGTTCCAAGCTGTAGAGCTATGAGTCACTGCTGGGAGATAGATGGGTAATGAAAAAGCTGTTCCATTTTGTTTTGAATTCCAGATCTTCACAAATAAATCTCTGTTTGGACCCAATCAGATTTCTACAAAATTCCCTTCCTATTACACTAATGTTTGCTGGCATCTTGAGCTCCACAGCCCAGCCACCAGCTGCAGGATGGGATTCTGTATCACCTTCTTCATCACTGTGTGCCATCCTCCTTCATTTTCCACATGCTCCTGAACACTTGAGCATCTGTCCCAAAGTCACCCTCTATACAAGCATTCCCCTCCCTGTCTTATAGCAAACCTAAGCAGCTCAGTGTCTACATTAGTGCATTTAGCCAAAATGTGTTAGCAACAGTCATATTGTGCACAACCAGGCCAGGCAGCTAGGGATGCATCCAGCTCTACTCAGCCTTTCAACACATGGAGTGCAGGTGACTGCAGTAGCACAAATGCCAGCCAATAGCCCCAGTTTGGTTTGCTGAACATCAAGGGGCTTGTTGGTATTCACACAAAAAAAGAAATACCCACAGAGTTTCTCCAATTCATTCTGGAAAGTATTTTCTTTCCTGCTTTGTTGGCTGGGTGATTGTTCAGTTTACTCTGCTATTCTGTCAGGCAGCCACAGAGGTAAAATGTTTCCAGGTGACCAGGCCTGTGACATCGAGAAAGAATAGCAAATCATTGCAGTAAGCATTATGCTAGCTCTCCTTCATGGGGAAGTCAGCCATTTGAGCTTGACTTTGTGAATAGCATCCCTGGAGGCTGGGAACACTTTCCAACGAAAGGCTTCCCTCTTCTGGACTGTGAGCTTGGAAAATTCCATTTGATATGCTCCCATCTCAGCTCCTTCTGCTGTCCTTTGTGCCTTCCTGAAGCATTACTCCAGGGAGAGATAGAAGAGCTGCATCTCTTGGCTGGATCTGCAGAGATGCATGATCGCAGGGCATCAGCTTAGGTGTCAGAGATATGGATGGGTGGTCAGAGTCAGGGGACTGACCTGCAACTTCTGTTATTAGAACAGATGTAAATGCACGCAGCCTTGATTGCATCATTTGTAGTTAGTCAGCAAAATTGACATGAAAGTAAATAATAGGAAAGCATTTAAATGAGATGGGAAAAGCCAAGTTACTCAGGGCTGGCTGCGCTGCTACCTTCCTTCTTCTTTGTTTCTGTTGGCAATTAGTTTTAAGGATGATAGCCTCGTGCCAAAGGCTACAATACTCCCACATGCTTGCTTGTACTGTGGTTAACTGTGTTGCCATCTTTGCTCTGTGAAAGATAGTTGCTGGAGTGGTATTTGGGGACTGGAACAGTCTGCCCAGGGAGATGGTGGAGCCACTGTCCCTGCAGGTGCTCAAGGCATGTTGTGGTGTATTCAGGGACATGGTTAGTAGGCAGTAATAGTGGTAGGTGGACTAGATGATCTTAAAGGTCTTTTCCAACCTTAAGAAGTATATATATATATAATTTTGATCCACAATTTGCATCCAAAAACTGAATGTCTGGAGGTAGAGGGATGAGGCAAAGACAACAAAGAATCTCTTCACAACAAGCACACGTATCAGGAGATGGAACACGAGGGTGATGGTTAAGGCATCCAAAGGTTCTGCCTCCAATGTTTCTCTGTGCATTTCTGATGACAGGGTTGCACATGTAACCTTTGTCATCTGCAATGTGGACAGCAAGGAGAGCATTCAGCTCAAACTGCATTTGAACAGACGTTCAGATCTCAGACCAAAGCACACCCCCTGGGTTTCCTAACACAGCATAGATGCATCCCAGCTTAGATCTCCCCGTTCTTCTCAGGATCTATAAAGCAGGTGAAGGAAAAACATTTGCCAGGCTTTGAAGTATGTGGAGCAAACCACAGCGGTGCCCCTTGCGTGTCAGTAATCCAGGGCAGCTGAAACCACTGCATCTTCTCTGTGGGTGAACACTTTTAAAGCAGCCACAGACCTTGAAGCAGTGAGAATTTGTCCCTGAGGAGGATTTCAGTGACCACAGGTTGTCCTCTAGTGCAGCATACAACTGAGTGTCCATTTGCCAAATCCTCTAGCACAAGATTCTTAGAGATGATGATGCTGGGATCAGGTGGGCTGGCAGAAATGGTGCATGTTCAGCAAAATTCAGCATCCCTTTTTCCCTTATAGAAGTTACTGCCATTTCAAGTACCCACCAGTGGCACTGTGAGCCAGACCAGCTGTGTCTGCTTAATTAACTCAATGCTCACATGAGGCTGATTCATAGAAACAGGGTGGAAGGGATGAGTCAAATAAGGTTTTCACCAAATCTTTTTTTCCAAACTGTGCTGCTCTGAAGAATTTTGACCAGCATCTCCCCAAAGAACCCCACGCATAACATAAGGCTTAAGACATTTACCCTCTGCTGAGACCTCAAAGTAAGCACTGTACTGACATCAGCATCTGTGTGAGGAGTAAACAAGAAATCTCACACAGCTCTCAGCAGCGAGTCCCAGCAAGCATTGCGATGAGGTTGCTTGGTGTTGGAAAGGATGCCACAGCCATAAAGCACCATTTAGCTCGGCACTGGGTTGGATTGCTACTTATGCCTTAGCTGACCTAGAAATATTCAAAAGCAAATACAGTATACATGGCTTCTACTGTGTGTTTCCTTCCACACAGCATGACCGGTTTCCCGTTCTTCATCTTGGCCCTGTTTAGCACATCTCATGCCAGAGGCTGACCCAGCTGAAATCTGCGTTTCCAGCTCTGTAGAGAGAATCGCACATCTTTGGCTTTTTTTCCTGCTACTGCAGGATATCTTAAGTTCTTGTGTTCTTAAAACCTTACTAAGTCCTAAGTGATGAGCAATGACCCATGAAGGTCAAAGCAGCAATGATTCTTAGAGGATGTTCTACTTGATGGAGCCAGTTATTCCCCTGACACCCAGCACAAGAGTTGGATTGCCTTCCATACAGCAAACATGCGCACTGCCAGATCACAGTCTTGATTATATCTATATCAACCTGCTTAAAATACCATTGGCTGCAATTAAAGTACAGACACGGACCAGATGCTGCAAGCTGCCTGATAGTGCCTGCTTCCAACACAGAACTACTTCTGCTTCAAAACTTACCCTTCGTCTTCCTCTTCTCTTTCTGACATCCTCTGTGAATGAAAACATTTTCTGCTAACTTTTTTTCATTGTGGTTTTCCTCTAACTTGCCTGCAACTTCTGTTGGTCTGGTTCAGGCCCACCCCATTGCACCATCATTACCTTAAATCTAAAAGCAGGATGCTCATTTCAGCACATCTGTCACTCGGCCTTTTCTCTCTCTGAGAATCAAATAAGCAATATTCCACATTCTTCCTCCTCTAGTGAGCAGAGCTTCTGATGCTTGGCCTGGGGTTAATTGTAGGGCTAACCAAGCCATGAAAAAAAATATTCTGGGAAAATGCAGAAGATTTCTCACTTGGATGGACCGAGCAATCCTTCTTTTTTAAAATTCACTGTCACAGGACAGCCAAACAGATCTCTCTATCACAAGATATGCTTCTCCTTCCTTACAGCTTCAGACCACAGAAGACATGTACTTTGCTTTGGCCCTTTCAGAAAGTTGGTTCAACTTTCCCTTTGGTCTGATAGTGAGTCAGGGGAGGCCAGTCACCAAGATCCAGAGCATTTCTGCACTGGCTGTAGCTTGTCAGCTCAGACTGTAAGTGCACCCTCAGAAGGGGGAAAAAAAGCAATATTTCCTTCTGTATCACCTCCATCTTGCTGATGATGATCATTGGATCTGAAATCCAATGATCATGCAATGATCAGCAATAATCATGCTGATGATCATTGGAGCTGAAAGGAACCCTTAAAGGGTATCTGGTCCCACCTCCCTACAGTCAACAAGGACACCCACAGCTCCATCAGGTGCTCTGAGCCCATCCAGCCTGACCTTGGCTATCTTCAGGGATGGGCCACCACCAACTCACTGAGCAACTGTAACAATCAGAAAGATCAAAGCAATGGAACGGTGTTACAGGAGATATAATGACAAGGGAACCAGCATGATAGAAAGGTATTACAACACAAAAGTGCTCACCTGTCTCTGAAGATCTAGGCTTATAAGGAGAACTCCACAAGGGATGGACCACCAACCAGAGATCCTTTCCCAGGGGCCATCAGCCCTTAAATGAGGTCTAAGAGAGGTGCAGCCAGGCTCCACCCTTCCTGTCACACAGCTGAATTGCCTTCACCTGTGCTCCCCGGGGCTGGCTGGGTCCTTTCCCAGGTGCTCAATCAGTGGTTCAGGCCATGACTCAGCAGTTACCATACAGCAACCTGTGCCAGAGCCTCAGTGATGTTATTGTAAAAAAAACTTCTTCCTTATATCCAATCTGAATCTCCACTCTTTCAGTTTGAAATCATTGAAGTGATGGAGTAGGAAACTGCAATCAGAGATTTCCCAGTGCTTCTAGCCAAGTAAGGTACCCTGAAAAATCCAGTTAAAGACTAAATCTGATGGAGCATCCCTTACTGCCCAACTACCCTCTGAAATCCCATTACTGCCTTCCCAATTCTTCCCTATAACAGAACTGTTCTGACTTTTCTCCCCCTCATTCCTGTTCACCCAGCCCATGCCTTCACCCAACCTTGGGGAGGATGCTCCATGCAGGAGGATCCCCTGTTGTCTTACAGGTAAATGTGGGCCAGTATGCTCCACTGGGAGAATCAGTGAGCACAGTTTTAAGCAAAGGTTATGTTAAAGGGAAGGAAAAACAAGAAGAGCAATAACAACGCTGCTGAATTTTGGCATCCTGATGCTGTAATGGCCCTGAGGGCTCATGGCAAGGCCCCTGCATGTGCTGCTGAGCTGCTGGCACAGTGTGGAGCCCAGCTGCCCTATGATGTTTGCACATAATGGGGCAAAGCCCCCTTGCAAAGCACTGAAAATGCTAGAGAGCTACTCCTCTCCACAATGACTTCATTTTTAAAGGCCGCATGATAGGAGCTGATCCTTCGCATCAGCTCTTTTAAACCACCTGCTGCTCATCAGCTGTTGGTGAAGAGATGGCCAGACCAATCCTTTACCCTATCCCCCATTCTGATACACTGCCAGACTTTGCAGTGCAGGGAGGGCTCTCTACTCAGGAGCAGGGTCGATGTTGGGGCTTCAAACTGCTTTATAAACTTCTCAGTTAAAAGCCATTGGGAGGAATGTAAAATATTAGTGGTATTTTAAGAAAGTGTGTGGGTGTGTAGACACAATTAATTTTCCCTTTTATAGGCCTACGTGGAAAATCTCCACCTCCAAGGAAGATGTCTAGGACTGTGCATTGCTGGCACCCCAGAACAGGGCACTGTTAACAGAAAATGCCGTTGAAATTAACAGTGTGGTCAGGCAGTGTCATCCCAGTAAATGGTCACACGTGTGAGAGGCGTCAGACTGAGAGCCTCTCTGTCCTGCCCAGGCTGAAGCAGCTCGTTCTTCCTCGTTAAACGCACACGGTAGCAGTCATAAGGGATTTTTGTCACGTTAGTCCCCTAAGATCAGAGAGGAGCTGATGCGACTGCGTAGGATTAAACAGCAGAGGGTATGCGCACTCGCGTACATGCAGGCAGTGTGTCTGCTCTCGTGCTATGTATTGTTATTGACACACTGCACCTTAATGGCTATAATGTCAATGGGCACTTTGGGACCTTTACTCGTGGATTATTAATGCATTAGTCCATAGCTTTTATGGGTTATCGTGTCAAGAGTGGTAGGAGTGGATGCCTGCAGTATATGGGCAGAATAAAGATATTTCTTAATCAGAGCTGTGTACATAGCACAGCTGTGTGCTAAACCTTAGAAGTCCCATTTGCTTCTGTGCCGTACCTGCTCCCAGCATGGAAACAATGACACCAATGGGGAAAAGGGTCTGGAAAAGCACTCCGGGGAAAGGAAGAGAGCTCATGCTGTAACGAGGCAGTTGCGCATTGCTGTCCCAGGCTGGGGAAGATTATTTCCTGATACCCTGCAGCCTGAAGATTAATAGGCTCTTTATTTTATTGTTAGGAAGTGCAGGTGCTGCTTTTATTTATACAGACGTGCGCTGCTCTCTTGGCTGCGGGCTCAGCCCAGAACGAGCCCTCCCATAGGATTTTGGGGAGAGGAACTTTCTCACGCTGTTCCTGCCCAAAGCCAATGTCACGCCGCATTTGAATGCGTGTCCTTCTGAATATGATGGAAATTGCAGGTGCTCGAGGGCTGGATCCTGCTATTTTAAAGGGCCTTTTTCAACACAGCATGATTTGCAGGGGAGTGATGCCTGGGTGCAAGAGGTCTTTTCTTGGTACATAGAGTATGTATGAGGGCTGCTCCAAAAGTCTCTCATTTCATTTCATTATGTTGGCCCATAACATCACAGGTGGATGTTGGTGATATGGCAGCAGACATTGAACCTTCCCACCAATATTCTCTTACATTTTGTTGCCTTGAGACAAATGGCAGCAGAGGAATAGTCTGACAAAATGGAGTCTGATGTGGAAGTGCACATATGAAGTAAAGGTGTGACATTCCATTCCTCAGTGTGGAAAAAATGGCACCCATTTACATTCATTGACACTGAAAGTTTATGAAGACCAAACAGTGGATGTGAGCACACTGAGACAGTGGTGCAGTTCAGCAGTGGAAAGATGGGTCTTGTTCCAGACAGCCATGCAGATTTTTTTGAGCACAGCATGCAAGATCTCATTCATCATCAGTGAAAATACATAATGGGGGTGACTATGTTGAAAAATAGCATTTTGTGGCTGAGAATTTGCTCTACCAAATAGCGTTATTGTGCTCTTTCTACCTGTTGTAATTTTTATGGAAATAAATAGGAGGCAGTACTTTTGGAGCAACCTACATATATTTGCAAAGCTTTGTTGGACAAAATGCGGCATTTAAAGCTGTGGGTGAAGTATAATGTGCTGAGGCTCTGTGAAAGGAGCCCTGATGTGCTAGAGGAGCAGAAGGACAGAGACACACCAGCAGGGAGGACACAAGATTGGTCAGAAATGTCCTGGCTGACATTTAGCAACGTGGTTGCATCCAGGACAGAACATTGGAGCAGTGAGCGATGGGCAGCTCAGCCACAGTTATACAAGTGAATGTAAATGGGTTTGCTTCTGACAAGAGCTGCCATCCTTTTGTACTTACTACTGCTCCTCTCTGATGAGACCTGGAGGAATTATCTGTGTAACTGAACCATTGGGCAATGGATGTCATAATCATCCAATACCAGAAACCAAAACCATATCGCAGGTGGTTTTCCTTCTCATGGGAGGGGAAAATACCGCTAACACATGGGCTGCAATGGCAAGGAGCGAAAAAGAGGCCCTGTGGTCTGATCCCAGGGGCTGCTGTTCTGAAGAGCTGGAAGTGAGTGGTGCCGTGACGTGGGGGGAAATCTGTTTGCAAACTGGGCCACATCCTTCAGTTTCTTAACTTCTCATTCCCTTGGCTTCACATCTCAAGGAGGCAAAGAAATCCCTCTGTTTTCCTGACGGTGCTGAATAGAATTTGAGTTTCCATCATGTCATATCTGGGCCATGGAAAGGCCCCTGCTTTATTGTGTGACGACACAGAAATTACTGAGTAATTACAGGATTATGCAGCACCCTGTAAATTAAATGTTACCTCTTTACCTTTTATAGAACAAAAAATAACCATGTAATTACCTGGTGAATTAAGCTGTTAAGGTCTCGTGGTAATTATACATGGAGTCAAAAGCTCTGAGTTCTTCTGGTAGTTACAACTAAAGAATTATCTTTCACTTTTTAAACATATGTTGCAGTTGGATCCCAAAGCCTGCACATTTCCATTTTAATAATGCTATGGCCTGCTCAAATGAGAAGAGGCATATGTCTCCCATCTGAGTGTGCAAATAGAGTGAACACATATCTATAAAATAGATTGGACATATGCAAAAGTGACCCAGGTTCATACCAGAGAAATTATATGGACTGAAATGGAATAGCAAGACGATTAGTTGGACGATAGCGTTTAAAATTGTGTTTAGTTTCCTAGCACTGGAACCTGCTTTCACAGGAAGCAAGTCAGCGTGATGCTATTTTTAATATCCACATGTGATTGTATTTTGAAAACAGACAATCAAAGCAGCCATCAGGAAGCTCTGTCCCCTAAAGGGAGGCTGGGGACTTGCAGCGTGCATGGCTTTGCTGTTGGGCTGAATACCCACTGCTGGGAAGATATCAGAAAGGTGCCTGCAGCTGCTGAAATACAGGTCAGGTTTTTACTTGGCATGAGGATTCGCAGCACATATCAATTGCCAGTTTTATTCTGTGTATCTTCAGCTCTGGTCAGCGTCTACAAAAGCCTGTTCAGTCTTTTAAGATTCAGGTGTTTATTTCAACTGCTCTACATAACTTCTTTTTCCTTTAATTTTTAACCAAAAAAATAAAAGCAGGCTGAAGTGTTTCAGGTTTTCTTCTCCTTCAGCTTTTCTCCTTCCAAGGTCATAGGAACAGTGTTCAGAAAAATCCCAATGAACTTCAGCTATGAAATGATAACTGTGTCCTCTGTCTCTCTCTCCTATGCGTGTCCTCTCAGGTTAAAAATAGGCATTTTTGTAGGTCCCAGAATCAGAATCTTTGGCTTTGTAATTTTAGATCCCTAAATCAGAAGCAAGGGATACTATGGTATTCTGAGCACCACTGAAAGGTGCTGCATGCTCACCTCCAGCTCTGCAAAGAGGCATTACGTGCACTTCCTAGCTAATTTTATAACTTGCTTCGAAATATGCAGCATGTTACATAAGTGCTCACTGTGGTAATCATGGAAGAAAATACCGAACCAAGTTTAGAGCTGGGTTTCTCCTTTAATGAAGCTTAGCGCTGACATTTTAACTATTAACATTGTGTCTACAGTTTCTATTGCAGACCTAACTATTTCACCTACAAGTCATCTCTAATCCAAACAGTAATTGCTCCAGGTACAAAATGAATTGAAGTAATTATCTTCTAATCTATTTTTTCTTATTATGCATTTATTCTCATTTTGGTTTCAATGTGATCAGCAATTCCCTCTGCTTTGCCGTGTTTAAATCCTGCAGTAATGCTGCATGCTGAACACACTAACATGCATTTGCTTCAAAGAGTCATTTGTATCCCCTGTAAGCAGGCAGGTTTTCCTGGAGAGATGCAGTGTTTCAGTGCAAACAAGCTTTTTTACATGTTTGTTGCATTACTTTTTTCTCCTCGGGTCCACCAGTGTTTGTAGCTGCCATCCGGTGAATATTACAAAGAACCCCTTGGGGTTAGATGAGAAAATGAGAGGGGGGGGGTGTTGGGGAGAAAGAAAAAAATCACACTGCTTCTCATTCCTGGTCTCTTGCGTAACATCTCTTCATCCTGACACAGATTACTGCCAGCATTGTGCTCGCAGGTTCCTCTGCCTTAATAGCCTTACGTCTCATTCCGAGAGAGATCAAAGGGAGAGAAGTACCAAAGGGCTTACATTCAATTAACAGGAAAGGGGCAGGCTTTCGATGTGCTCAGCAGAAGCTCTGATTGCAACAAACTGCTGACTGAATATCATGTACTATTGCTATCAGCATGTGTAACGCCAGCCCTTTCCCTGCCATGCTGGAAGGTGGTCTGGAAAGGCAAATGGCATTTCTGTGCTCTTCCAAGCTGCACGGGGATGGAGGAGGCTGGCGTGACCCACACCACCTTGCAGGGATGCTCAGGAGCTGCTTTATTTTCTGAGAGCTCCAGAATGGAAACTGTCAGCCCCTGACCAATGCATTAGACATTAAACTGAATGTTTAATGATGAGCTATTTCCTTCTGCCCTCTTACACAGATCTCAGAGTTGGTGGCTTAGCCTGCAGCAGTCAGGAGTCCTAAGGCAACAGCAGAGACTTTTGACCCTTACTGTACTTACTTGCTGCTTTTGTTTCTCAAAGCAAACTGCTTCCTTCTTTGCCCTTTGTCTTTGCCCTTTGTTTGGGTATCTGTGACATCCACAAAATCCAAATGAGCATCTGACAGCTGCCTTGTACCCCAGTGACGAGGAGTAAATGGAGGAAAGGGGCTGTCCTATGTTGGCCCTTTGCACAAAGAAAGTCGGACTAGACACTGCCACCAAGATGTTGTATCGTGAGGACCAGAAACCTCTTGTTATGGCAGCCCCAGGACACTACACTGATGGCAGCCTGGTTTTATGACTTTATCATTTTACCTCAGTAAAGGCAGAAGAGAGAGCTGCAGAACGTGCAGCTGGATCATAAACACCAAGAAGGAAGAAAACAAGTGCATAAAAAAGATGGGGCATGGAGCATGGGGATTTTACTCTTTGAGCACTGCGATAGCACATCCCATCTACTACACTATCTGTGCTCACTGGTGTTAAGTCCAGGTACATCACAGAATCATAGAATGGCTTAGATTGGAAAGGACCAACTCCGTGCTATGGGCTAGTTGCCACCCATCAGATGAGGCTGCCCAGGGCCAATCCAACCTGGCATTGACCACCTCTAGGGATGGGGGAACACTGAGATCTCTTTTCCCCAAGTTCTCCATATGGGATCTAGGAAAGACCCACATCCTGAGTATTATGTTACTTCTGGCATTTTCGTGGTATTATTTTTTTAGAGCTCTGAGACAGCACAGATTCCTGTGGGTATTGGAGTACCCTCTGCACCAAGCTGATTTCTGGGATAACCTACAGGCAAAGCTCGGGTGGGCTGCCTACAGCCCTGCTTTGCATCCTCTTCACCTTCCTTCTAACACAAACACTGCAAAGCAGGAAGATACACATACACACAAATCATCAGTTCCAAGGGATTCCGTACCTGCTCTTGCCAGGAATATTCACTGCTACTTTAACCTTTCAAAATTTCCTGCTTTACTGTGGGAAATGACCACTTCACACATTTCTCACAGGTTAACAGTGCTATAAAGAGCTCAGCTGGTCAGCAGAGTCAGAAAACGCTGAAAAGGTCAAAGCATGCAAGTGCTACAGTGGTTTCCCTCTAATTTAGAGCAGCCTGTGACCTTCACTTAACTCCTACTTTAAATGATTGCAAATTAAGTTGAGCAACTTAACCTGAGCTTTAAAAATCTAAATGAATTGAAAGATGAAACTCTATCAAGCAGCTTTCCATCAATGTCAGACAGTGTCCTCCAACACACGTACACCAGACAGACACTTCTGCCTGTGAGCCTTACTCACACGGCTGAGATATATTCAAATAAAGCCCCATTAACTCCCCCTGCACTAAATGACACCCATGCATTAGTAGCACTGCATAGCTGTCCTCGTGAACAAAGGCATATCCGACCGGGGCTCTCTTCTACAAGGTGTTTTTTAATCTTCTTGGCTTATACAGGACTTACAGCTATAATATATGGTGTTTGCATAGCAGTCATAGCAAGGATTTCAGCACTGTAAATCCATCACCTGCTTTTCCATCGTCTGCACACTGGCGCTCATGCCAAAGCTTTCAACTCCAGTAGTACCCAACCTCCAGGGCTCTAGGGACCAGTTGCCCACCAGTGATTAAATGCAATGATGAAACAGAAGAAAGCTCTGTAGCAAAGCATAAAAATCTCAAAAGTCTCAAAGCTTCTCAATCTCATCCATCAGGTGACAGCAGAGTGAACCTAGCCATAGGGCACTGTCTGGAAGAGCTGCACTGGGGGGCCTCTGTGGGGCCTCAACATTTAAGCATTCACTGGTACCCAGGAGCAGCAGAGCTAGAGGCTGCTGTCTATGGCAAGGGAATTGGATCCCCCAGTGGCACCATGAATATTTGTCCATTAGCTCAAAGAAAGGAGTCCTGAACGAGGTGTGGGTTTGTACATTCCTCCTTTGTATATTCTTTACAGCTCCTCCTTTGTATATTCTTTAATGTGGCCTTTGTTTCCTTTTACTTCCTGCTTACACACCTACCTGATCCTTTGTTATTCCACAGCAACTAATGTGAACAAAAAAACTTTTTTTTTTTTGAGAAGCAAAACCAGGAGTTCCATTTTTTTTTCCAGCCACATAAATCTATATCCCAATAACTGTAGCTAAAGCAAAGACACATGGCACACCTCCACAGAAAAATGCAGGAGAATCAGACAATCATGGAATTGTTTGAGTTGGAAGGATCCTTTAAAAGCCATCTGGTCCAGCTGTCCCTGCAATGAACAGGGACACCCACAGCTCCATCAGCTCACACAGCTCAGAGCCCATTTAGCCTGACCTTGGCTGTCTCCAGGGATGGGGCACCACCACCTCTCTGGGCAGCTTGTGCCAGAGCCTCACTGGCCATAATGTACAATTTTTTTTCCTTATATCCAGTCTAAATCTTCCCTCTTTCCATTTAGGGGAAATTAACCCATATCCCCTTGTCCTATCACAACAGACCCTAAAGAATCTGTCCCCTTCTTTACTGTAGTCCCCCCCTTTAGATACTGAAAGGTTGCTATCAGTTCTCCCCTGAACCTTCTCTACATTCCACAGAACAAATTCTTAATTTCACCAATAACCCTTTTTTTCACCAATTTCATTGATACTGAAATAGGGCAGCACTGCTGAGGAAATAAACTGTCCTGTGAGCAGCTTAGATTTGCTCAGTGCCATGGACCAGAAATGGCTGCTGAGTGTCTGATTTACTGGCCAAGAGGATACTCTACTTTCTGAATTCCCATGGAGATGGCCTGATTTCCATAGCAACTGGATTCTCTCTCTTGCCTTTCCCTTTAACAGGTAGAAACACACGTCCTGAAAATGCTAGATTGTTCTGAGTATTTTTATACTTTCAGATGCTAGTGCACTTTCTGGACAATGTGTTGAAATACAAGCACCTTCATTATATTTTCGTATCCACCTTTTGAACTGGCAGTGACATTATCTCCCATCCCCTTCTCTTGAGATTTGTTATGATGTGAGTATGAAGTATTCTTTTTTGCTTTCTCTCCTCTTATTCTTCATTACCATTCCAATTTTCTGTCGGACAACCTGCAATGCAGGGTGATGACTGTTGAAGAAAGCTCTTGGGGAAAAGAGGGTATTGATAATATCAACCAGCAGCAGTATCCAAAATGCATGTGATGTATTTCTAGAGAGAGAGGTTGGTAGAATCTCTGCTCCAAAGATGGATTAAAAATGCATGCTATAATTCAGCATGTCAGATAGGAGCTTGTGTTGGCAGTAAGTATATACATTTTTTGTCACCTGTTTGCCATGTTTTTTAATGGTTTCACATTTTGATTTTATACGCTAACATGGAATGTCCTCTTTTTAGCTCTGCCCTTCAAGTGCATCTGCTCCGCTTCTCCTCTCTAGACTTCAGCTTGAATAAGTACAAAGAACAAACAAAACCCACAAAGGAACTGGCTAGCCTAGGAATTTCTTACAGCCATTGTAGAGGGACTTGTAGGGAATAAAAGAGAACAGACCCAGCAAACCATCTCCCTGAGGATCTGCAGAGAACACAGGACAAGAAGCCACTGAAATGGGCTTTTGGTTAACATGGCAGTAACGTGGCACATCAGCCTGGTTCAGGGAAGGGAGTGCTACAGTCACCGTGAGCCGTGTGTGGGAATTTCAGTTGTAATGGGTAGGGCTTGTACACTGATGTGGGTTTGTGAAAGACCGGAGAGCTGAATCGCTCTGTAAGTCACCTGGATTATGTGCAGTGCCGTAGCACCTGGAACAAAAGATTCTGTGTGGCAGTGTGTGACAGCACAGTCAAAGGGAGGGAAGCAGGTGATGAGTGCAGATCCCGTATTTGCTCAGATGGCTGCAGTGAGTGGGGGACATTCCTGGCAAACGGAGCATTTTGGGGCCACAAGGATAAGGGCAGAAGAAGCAGAGAGGCTGAGCAGTGCTGTAGCAGACACACATCCCTTTTAGCCACAAATCACAGAAACACTCTGTCTGCACTCAGGATGAATTTCACAGATATACCATTCACCCAGCAGTGCAGCCCATACCCCACTGCCTCCTCTACCTGAGCGCACACTGCCCTGGCTCCCATGAATAGGCTCTGAAATAGAGCAGCCCAAGTTACTATGAGGGCATCCTGAGGTCCTGACAGCACTTTGCCAATTCACTGACCTCCATTATTTCTGAATCATGGGAAGTTACACCCAAAATCAGCCTAAAAAGTTGACTGATTTCCCCGTAACCTCCAATCTGACCTGCAGACCCTCACCCACCATCGTACAAGGTTTTCCCCACCTCTCCACCATGAAACCATCCCTCCACCCTCCTCTCCCCCTGCCCAGTTAATGCTGAAAGCCAGGAAAGAAAGCATAGCAAATTGAAATAAATGAGAGTGAGAGAAGGAAGTGGGAGGCAGGAGGGGGAGGTGAGGAGCGAGCTGCAAGGTTCTGTCACTTCAGGGGTCTCAAGGGGAACAGGGGGGTGGCAGCAAGGCCAAAGCCTGATCCTCAGTGATGTCGGGAGCTGCGTAGCCTGTGACCTTCAGAGCACTTAGCACTGATGAGGAGCATCTCAGTGATCAGAAAGGGGCAGGAAGGGCACACAAGTGTGTGGGAGTGATGTGGGTAGGGGGGCTGCCTCTGTAAGATGGTGAGGACAAGGGGACTGGCACCACTGCAGCTCCCTTGGAGCATCCTGCTCTTCCCAACCCCACCCTTTGGGCTCCTCAGAGAGATGCCAGCCAAGGGCCCATAGAGGGCACTGATTTGTCAACAAACCAGTGAGAAATTACACACTTGGGTAAAAAAAAGACAGGCACAAAGGGCCCAGCATCCTTCTGCAGCTCCTGTAGGCGGGCTATTTCTGAGTTAATGATGGACTGCTTCTTTTTTTACTTCTCTGGTCTCTCTGGAAAATGCAAACATCATGAGGAGGTGGGAGAGGTGGCTTCCCCTTCCCATTTGCTCAAGGAGCAGATGGCCCCACAGCTGATTTCTCCTTGCTTCCCTCTGTCAGTAGAAGATACGCAACCTAGCTCTGAGAATACCACTTCTTGGCAAAGATGTTCCTGAAAAATAGCAGGGAAATTCCCAGTACTGTGATCTCATGCTTCTCCATCCTGCTTTTTTAGATCTTTTATTCTACTCACAGAGGCAAGGTGCACAGCTACAGCTGGGTTCAGTTACTGAGACAGGCAGAGCTCAGCCGATACCTGGCACAGGGAAAGCCCAAGCGGAAGGCTGCAGACCCCTCATCAGGTCAGCATCCCTTGGGGCAGCTCAGTGGTCAAAACCCAAACTCACCATGGATCCGTAGCATGTTTGTGGAATTGTGAAGAAGAAAAAAGTCCTTCATTGACCTCCCTTTCCTCTCCTTCCAGCTCCCAGCTCATCCTGTTCCTCCTATGCCAGAGAGAAGGCCCATTACCGGCAGCTCTGCTGCAATGTCTCTTTAAAAGAAGTGTCAAGAATAAAGATTTACCTCCAGGTTTTGGAAGACAATTATTGCACGTTAATTAAATACGAAATGACACTTAAGAGCATATCCATTGCCTTAACAGCGACTCTCTGCAATAATAATAATACTTAGCACTTACATAGCTCTCTCCATCTATATAGTGCTTTACAAACATTAACTAATGAATCCTCACAACCTCTGTGTGAAGCTAAAGAGGCTGCTGACATGATAGGGAGGGGGAAATAGGGATGTATCATGGGAATAACCTCCTCTTGGCCTGCTGATGCTTCTGCTTTCCAGGCTTCTATGCTATACATTCTCTCTCCTTTCTGCCAGCCTTCCCTTAATCATGCTTCTCTCTGGCACCATGCAGTGGCACATTGCACGGTGGACATCGGCAGCACAGTGAGGTGGTACCAACAATCACTGCTGCAGAAAAGGCTGATGCTCCCCTGGATATGTCTGCAGCTGGAGCTCTTTGGATGGGAAATACAGTTCTGGCTTTGGATATAAACATCTGTAAAATGAGCCCAGAATATTATTTTGAGCTGAAAGACCATCTCGCCTGACTGGTGTGCCTCCATAGGAGCAGGCATTCCACTGGTAGATGTGCTCACCTTGCTCCTTCTGAGTTCTCTATGTGCTGGGTAATCTTTCAAGACCACTGCTTGACCTGAAGGAGAAAATAGATGCTCCTCCAAGTCTGTGTTTACTATTGCATCTACATTTTCCTCAGTGCAGCTGCCTGTGATTGTACAGTCTCTTTGCTGGAAGAATCTGGAGAGAGATAGGAAAGAAGCTTTATTCTCTGAACAAGGACGAAAGACCATGACTATCCACAGATTCCATCACCATGTTCTGATCCCCATTTTCAACACTTTCCTTCCCCTGTTTCCCTCAGCAGGCCTGGTTCTGCTCTGGTTTTCAGGCAGCAAAGCCCAGCTTGGCCCATTTTTACAGTGCTTTTCCAGTTTTTCTCCCAGGAAGCATTGATGGGGCACTATGTCCATGCCATCTTCCACATAGAATCATAAAGGCCATAAAATCAATTCCAACTATTAACCCATCACCAACATGCCCTTTAACCCATGTCACTCAGCCATAATCCAAAAGACATGAGAAGAGAAGAAGAACAGCAGCAATGTGCGGTCAGTGCTGCTCAGGGAGAAGAAAGTAGTTGTCTGTCCCTTTTCATGTAGGGCTTTCTGCCCAATCTGCTTCCAGACTCTTTTTTCCCAAGCTCATTCCTCTTTAAAAGGTAATAAATATTCAAAATGTACTTGCTTAGATTAACAGCTATGCACTAACAGCTTCAGCACCTACAAAGACAATGCCTGTGCATATCAGCTTAGCAGTTGTCAAAATGCATAGCTTGTAACATTTAAGGCTAGTTTGGAAGGAGGTCTCAAGGCTACACTCTACAAAACACCCTGCATTGGCCAAGGGGAAAATAGACAACGTGACCTAGAAAATCTTGTCATCTTCAAAGTTTCCCAGTTCTGTTGCTATTTATTTAGCACTGCAAGCCCACCAGATCTGTTTCCAAGTCATTGAGGGTTGTTTTTATCTTCCAGAAATGTCTCAAGCAAGCCTCCGAGTTTGAACATGCTAATATTTTCAGACATAGTCAAGTCAGCACCAGTGATTTCAGCTGTGTTCCAAGATAACTCCCTGGTGGGCTTCTGGGGGTTGCATTCAGATAGGAATGCTTCACTCTGTAGCTTGGTGCAATATCAAAGATTGCCTCTGATGTTAAAGAGAATCTAAATCTTTCTGCATATATCACAGTTATCTTGTCTTTCTGCATTGAAAGGCCCTTGAGAATTGAGTAGGAAAATATATATAGTGTGTGAGAAGTCACCTGTCCAGCCCTAAATGTACAGACTGATGGAAGCTAACCTCAAATAATCTATTTATGCCTCACTCCTTCCTGTTTCAAAAATTGCCTTCCCCTGCTTCTACTTTGTTTTTCAAACCCAGCCCCAGACCTCAGGGGCTTTTGCAAGATCAGGAGATACGAGTAATACTGGCACCTTCTTTTAGTCACAGGCAAGTGACAAGGTTGGATGCATTTGAGTGCAGGTCTCAATAATGGAACTTCTTTGGAGGTTCCCCATGAAATGCCTTCATGTAGAATCATAGAATGTCTTGAGTTGGAGGGGACCCAGAAGGGTCATTGTGTCCAACTCCTGAAGAATCATGGAGGGCATGACCCTGAGACACCTGCCCTATCCACAGAGGAGGATTGCTTAGCATGTACCTGTTGATCTGTACCTGTACAAGACAGCAGCAAAACACATTTGATCCAATTCATCCAGGGCTCTTCTTTCAAACCTCATGGGCTTTCTCCAGCTCTGTGCCCAGGCTGGTTGAAAACAGCAGCTCTCCCACCTCATTCTCAACCTCAACGCCTACATAGTCTGGAGCTGGCTCGTTCTCCTCCTTCACAAGTTAACAAATCGGCCGTTCCCTGAGAGCGGATAATTTCTTCTTAATGGTAGCCATTTCTCAGCACGTACTTTGGCTGCCAGCTTTTGAAGGTAATTGCATTGTTATTTAGGAAAGTCAAAGGTGCATTCTTGCAGAGAGGCTCTGGCTGTGAGCAGGCATGCAGAGGGCTGGTCAGGAGGTGGCTTGGCGCTCTCTGTTACAGCAAGGTGTCACTGCAGGCAGCCAGGAGACAGGGATGGATGTGCATCTCCTTCCCACTTCCTTTTCCTCCCCAGAGATGAATCAGTAGAAACTGTTTGCTGTAAAGTCAAGATGGGCATTCCAGTGCTAGAAATATACGACACAAAATGTTCCTTTTCTGATAAGAAAGTGATGTCACGGATGACCTTATTAAAAAAGGCAAAAACACTTGTTTACTTAAAGCACTTGTTCAAAGAGAGCAAGGAAAAAATGTGGCTTTAGGATATTTTTCCTTCTCCTTTCTCTTTCCTTCTAAATGAGATTGAAATACAGTTTCACATTTGCAAGGCCCAATGCCCTTTCTGCCAAGAAATCCATTGACAGTCCAATCAACAGACATGTTCTGGTTACAGGAATCAGGCATCAGTCAAACGCCTGAAAGCCAGATCCAGCAAGTGCAGCAGATAATAGTATTGAAAACAGCCGGTGGGGGAGATGAAAAAGTAATTGGAGTATAGGTAAGAGCTGGTATAAGCAGGATGGATCGGCATATTGCTGACATGAGGAAGGGAGGAGGCAGAAGGAGAGAGCTAATGAGAGGGGTCGTTGGAATGATAGAAATTGCTCGATGTGTCAGGCTTTTGTCTTTTGAGAACTGAGAAAAGGATTTATCTGCGCAGAGGGCAGTCCATCCCATGGGATTTGGATGCCAACAACACCACAAGAGCTGGTTCAGCCTGGGGTTTTGCAGGATAGGTGTACAGTGAAAAGCTATGTGGCACTCATGGGTAAGATGATGGGGTTGGACTGGCTGTGCAAATGCCCATGGAGACAGCTGGAGGTGTTTTCAGCAGGGATTGGAGTGGGGTTAGCAGACTTACCACAAGGCAAAGGGCTTTGGGCTGCCCCATGCAGTGGGGGCTGTGACCCCCCGGGGGGACTCATTACTGGGAGATAAGCAGTGCTGGGCTCTGCGTGCTCGTGGCTGCATCGCTAAACACCATCGTTTCAATCTCGGCAAGCTCTAAAATTTGCTGATTTCATCCTGAATGTAAAAATCTAGAGAAGACAGGAGTGAAAATGAACACAATAGAATTTGATTGTATGGACTGCATCTCCTAATATATTCCAGAGCCCTCGCTACTAAAATACCCAGGCTCTGATTAGAGCAGTGAGCACAGGACAATTACTCACTTCCTATGGGTAACATGACGAGCAAATTACCTGAATTCCTTGTAAATCTGTAACCCTCTTCTGGGACTCAGCACTATGGAAATTGCAGAAAGGGGCTGTTGATCTCATATGCTGTGGTATGCACTCCCTCACATACCGGCTTGGGTGGGTTCTCTGTACATTTCCCTGCCCTGTCTGGTTCATTTCTGCATCTCCTTAGATTCACCTTCTCTGTCCCGTTGCCCCAGGCTTTAAGCTCCATTTCCTCAGCATTTTTGGGAGCTGCTCACTCCTGGGCTGGGGCTGGTAGGGGAGACAGGGAAAGAATTGAACACTATGTAAAGACAGCACAAAATATTCCAAAATAATTCAGATCCGACTTGAGCAAGTGATAAATGAGAGCAGCATGGCAGTGACAGGTCAATCAAATATTTATAGAACTTCATCCATTAGCATTGCGGCAGCAGAAGGAGGCAATGAAGTCAGGGTGCTCACAGACCTGTGATGGGAGCGGATGCTCATCAGCTTCCCCAAAATCTGCCTATGTGCTTCTGTCTTCTCTCTTGTCCTGGAGGGCACGGGAGAAGACGAGGCAGTGGGAAGAGCTAAAAAGGTGCTGGGATTATGCAGCACTGCACTTTAGAATAAATTCCTCTGATCTCCTTGGGTGGATTAATATATTTGCATACTGGCAAAGAGATCCTTGCACCAAAACAATGAGAAAGCAAAGTGCTGTGTGTAGGTGTACGTGTGTGTGTGTGTGTGTGTGCGTGTGTGTGTACATGCTGGCAAAGGGCACCAGGTTTTGCAGTTCTCTGGAAAAGTAGTTGTTACAATCAGTGAAATGCCAGAAAAGGTTAAAGCACAACTTCAAACCACCCAAGGAACCTTAAGGAGAGAGCAGAGTGGAATCGGAAAGCCTATTTTTAGGATCACATGTTATGATTTGATTAATATTTTAGGAGGCAGCTATCATATGCTAAGAAGCTGACGGATTATTAGTAGCATCCTAATGTGCCTACTGTCAGGGTTGTAATGAGGGGATCCCAGCCAAATTTCTGCCTCCTCACTTTTCATCAGTCCCATAAGCTGGGGGTGCAGAGCTGGTGGGGGGAGAGACCACCCTGGGGCTCCAAATAGTAAAATAAGAGCATGACTTTAAGCTCAAGAAGGATGTGAAGGACATGGCTAGTGGGCATGGCTGTGATGGGTTGATGGTTGGACTTGGTGATCTTACTGGTCTATGATTCCGTGATTCCATGATTTGGTGATTGCACTGGAGACTCTCTTCAGCCTGTTGATAGCCTGATAAGCCTAGTCACATAAATGTATGTCATGCATCCCTTCTCAAGGTTCACATTTCCTCTGACAATTTGGGCTTCACTATGAGTGCTCTACACTTACAGACAGCGCTTAATTTGTGCTGGATCTGGGACTCACCTGATACACTTTCTGATACTATTTGTTCAGCTCCCGTGAATTCAGGAGGAATCTGGGGAGGGAAATGAGCTCTTTCTTCTTCATTCAGTGCTCTCTGACAAAGTTTCATTCATCTGCCCTGGGAGCAGTTGGGGTGCTGTGTGTCAGAGGCAACCATTCAGCCAGGGGTGAAGCAGGGACGGCACTTGCAAACAGCCCATTTGCTGGAAATTGATGATCCAAAGTTACATGGGGGATTTGTATGAATGGAAGGAAAGACAGACAGTAATTGGGATCGGTGGGTGAAGTGTCAGCAAACAGAAGAAAGGGATACTGTGGTGACAGTGATAAATGCTAGCAGCTTTTGGTCTCATCTGGAGGAGCGAATTGGAGTGAAGACTTTGTAAGAGAAGGAAGGAATGAAAAGACAGCAGTCTGATGGATGTTACAGAGAAAAAGGGCTCAGAAAACAAATATTCAGCAGAGTATTTTTAGGGGATGATCGGAGGCAAAGCACAAGGGTCCTTCCCCAAGACTGAGAGGTTACTGTTTTTCACACCCCTGGGAATAAGCCAGCAGGTTGGAAGGGGGATCCTCTTGCCAGGCCCTCCATCCCCGTGCTGAGACATCTCCCAACCCACCCTCATCCTCTGGCAGCCTACCCATGGGATCAGATGCCTAAGAACCCCAGCTGGGTGTCCAGGACTGAGCAACAAGGCATCCCACCAGCGTGAGCTCCTGGCAGGTCCTTGCCTGCTGACCACTTAGGGCTGCTGTATTTTTGTCAGACACCCCACCAGATACAACTCAGAGGGAAATTTTCCTTCAAACAATGCAGAGCAATAACAAGGTGTCATTTTCAGCATCATTTCTCTGACCCTTACCACCGTTCTGAAACACGTCTCAGACAGAAATGGCATCTTAACACTGCTGATTTTAGAAACGTTTTGCTTTGGAGGAAGGACTCAGCACAGAGGTGATTATCCCTCTCCTTCTGGCAGGTTCAGGACTCTAGCAGCTAGCAGGGAATGTCAGAGATGAACAGCATGTAAAAGAGCTCCAGCAAATGCTCTGTCCCAGAGCACCAGGACGTGCCTCCATCCTGCTCATTCAGACTGCTGAGGATCTTTGCCCCTTACAAGAGAAAAGCTCCTGGCTGAGGTAGCACAGACATCCATCTAACATGCCCAGAGACAGCAGCTCAGTGACAGGGAGAGGGACTGATTCTGCTGTCAGCAGTGCCAGCAGAGTCAATGGGAGTCGATGTTTACTTCTGTTGTGCTGCCTCATGCAGACACTGATAAATGTTATGAATTTTAAAAATTGAGATTCACATTAGTTTCCTTTAACTCATTTTAGATTTTCTGCTTAGCTTTATTAAGTGGCTTTAAAAGCAGTTGAGCTGCTCGCAGCACCTCAACAACCCAACCCAGAGTGCTTGAGGGGAGCTGAAGGCGCTGGGGATCATAGAATCACAGAATCATAAAGGCTGGAAAAGATCTCTAGGATCATCCAGCCCAAACCCAACCCACCCCCACCATGCCTGCTGACCACATCCCTCAGTGCAACATCTCTGCAGCTCCTGAACACCTCCAGGGATGGCGACTCCACCACTCCCTGTGCAGCAGTGCCAGTGCATCACCACTCTTTCAGAGAAGAACTTTTTCCTAATACCCAACCTCCTCTGGTGCAACCTGAGGCCATCGCTTCTCATCCTGTCACTGTTAGCCAGGAGAAGAGGTTGACACTCACCTCACCACAGCCTCCTTTCAGGGCATTGTAGAGAGCAATAAGGTCTCCCCTGAGCTTCTTCTTCTCCAGACTGAACAACACCAATTCCCTCTGCCACTCTCCACAAGATTTGTGCTCCAGACTATTCACAGCTTTGTTGCCCCTCTCTGGGCACATTCCAGGGCCTCAAAGTCTTTCTTTAATCTTCCCACTTCATTTTGGAGGGATGCACTGCCAGGCATCATGCAAAGCTGAAAATCAAGAGGTATATCTGATCACCTCAAATACAGAAGGAGGAACATTAATGCCAATGTTTTGTTTTCTGTGTCCAGAAGGATCATACAGGCAGACATGTCCGGGCGCTCCCACCCAGCAGATCTCAGGCTGATCTCCTGCACATTACTGTAAATTGAGTTCAGCCCCAGTGCTGTGAACTCAGCATCTTCCTGACTTTAAGAGGCCTGATCAAGCTTCCTCTGAATCATAGAGAAGATGCCAACTAATTTTGGGATCAGTCCCTGCAGGCGCTGCTGTAATATCCATAAGCTGCAGTAAAACAATCCATATCTCTTCTGTTCCACCCCAAACTCTGCTTACCACCTGCCATTTCATTCTGCATGACACAATTATCATTTTTAATAATGCCACCGCATTTTCTTGGCTATAAAGAGCCTCCGGAGACCCAGTCTGAAAGAAAAGCTTCCCCATCTCCTCTTCTCCATGCCTGCAGGTGTATCTGTATCATAGCAAGCCCTTCCTGAGCATCTCTTCAAAGACACTCACAGCTTCGTCTCCTGCAATCTAGATGCACTTTTGACATTGCTAAATAATTATGCAATTACACAGTAAACTGGTGGTGGGAGATATGTGAGTGGCAAAGCTCTGTTCTGGTGATTAAAAACAGCAATCCCACCTATTGTGCACTGCAGCAGCAAAGCCCTCTCAGATGCCTGAAAACTGAAGCAAGGGAAAACTGGACGTGATATGGTCAGCAGAGTAATGTTGATTTGTGGGAGATAGAGACTTACTCACTCAGGTTTATTTTCAATGAGTTGACACCGCTCATCTGCCAGGGACTGGGAGAGAGATAAAAGCTGGAGCTGCTCTAAGCAACCAATGGCAACCCAGTGCTGCAAGATGGGGAGTTGCCTCAAGGGACTTAACCTTCTTCCCCTATTGGCATTTTATTTTTTGTCCATCGATTATAACAAGATGGGAGAGATGGAAAACTCATGTAATTCTCTGTCCTTAGGGCTGTGGCCTGGGCAGTAAGTGCTATCTAATTTAATAAGGATACATTGCAGGCTGGTCCATTTGGGCTCTCCTTTGGGAGCCTTGTTGGAATGAGAAGCACAGAAATGAATTAAAACTCCCTTCTTTTGAACAGTGATCCAGTTTCCCAAGAGTTGGGTGATGCCTGGTGACCACAGACCCACCTCAGAAGGGCTCGTGACCCTTTGTGGGCAGAAAGAGGCAGAGCTGGCCAAAGCCAACGGCTGTCTCAAGAGACATTTTGGGTGCAGCTGTGCCAGCCTCCCCTCCACCCCTGTTCTTCACCACCCATTACATTTCCTATTGGGATAAGAGAAGGGCGCGGGCTGCAGCAGAGGGCTGATGTCCAGGTAGCAGTGGCAGGTGGGAAATAGATCCATTACAACCCAAGATGAGGCATCTTCCCATCCAAATCACCTAACTCGTGCAGATAGCCTCAGAACACTGTTTAGATAGGAGATATTATTCAGATGGCATATTAAACTTATTTTTCCTTGAATTTAATTTTAATTAATTGTGCTGCCAAGGGTGAGCTGAAATGGCCTCTGTTCTTAATTTTTTCTCTCCACAGTGGATGTCCTTAAACTCCTTTCTATAATGATATGATTGCAGCTTGCAAAAAGCCAGTCTGGATTTATTATTCTGCTTCTTCCCTTGTCCTCTCTAATCCTAGAGAGAACATTGCAGTGACTGCTGGTTAGAAAATTAGTTAAGTGAACTGTATACTGTATTCTCTGCCTGTATCGCTCCTTATTAGGGAGAAAAGATAATATAGTTGCCCCTCTCCCTTCCGCTCACGCTGCATTTCATCTACAGCTCATGTAGGGAACATTTTGGCTGACTACTGCAGCCTGTTTGCCAAATTATGCCCATCCTGAAGTTGAGAGCCCTCAAGTTAACTCTGGACTTTTGGTGAAAAGGGAAACAAGTGGTATCACATCTGCAGAGCAAGATGGTGGAGAGAGACCTGCCACTGATGCTTTGATGCTAAAGAAACAAACATACTGGAGTCAGTTCTGCACCAGGCAAGTGACAAGCTATCACCTGTCCCATGTATAAGCAGTGCTTCTCCAGGCAGTATTTGCAACACAGCACTGCAATTCCCTTTGGGCCCCTGCAGTTGAAGTCCTCTAGCCAAATGCTTCCAATTTGTTGGGTCCCAAAGCAGAGTGGTGCCACAGTGGTGAGCTCCACCCCATGTAGGCAGTACAGTCTGGCAGCATGATTTCTTGTCATCAGGGTACTGCCCACCATGGGGACCCCGCTGTTCAGGTTGTTCATGCATCGTGTTTGGAGATCAAAAATGTGAGAGGGCTGCAAATGGAGCCACGTACAAGGTAGCTGACCTCTTCAGCAAAGTGTGGACGAGACACCCTACAGCCTGTTTAAAAATATTGTCAAAATTAAACCGTATGTTTAGCGGGTAGAAAGCCAGAAATGTCCTTGTAAAACATTATTGCTATGCAGTTAATAGTGGGTTTTGCTTGTCCATACGGACCAGTTAAGGGAAGGAATTTTCCCGAACTAAGCCAATTTATTACACAGGGGCCATTTTAAAAGAATATCTGACAAAGGGATAGATGAGCCTGTTATGAGAATAAACTCCCAGAGAACTAAAAGTACAGCCCCAAGGAAGGCCAACTTGATAAGAATGGAGAGCTATTAAATGAAGATACTCTTTGTGTTCCAAATCCAAATATATCTCATGCAAGAGTAGAGCTTTCTAAAACAAATCCCTGTGACAGATGAAGGATTTAGGCACAGCCAGGTTGCCTGTTTAATGATTCCCAGCATTTACCTCACTGAGGGAGGAGGACCTAAACACTGCTGTTCAGAACCTTTTTCATGTGGTTTAGAGCAGCCACAAATGACAGAAAGCTAATTTTGCCTTGTTACCTCCTTCACAGCTCATCTGTCCTACTTTTTAGTTATAAAGGAATGAGTAATTCAAAAAAAAAAAAAAAAAAAAGAGAAAGCTCAATATTTATAGATGCTCTGGTCTCTTTTGGGCTCAATGAATATATGTGAGCCATGAGCTTAATTGCATATTTTAGGCACATATGTAATTCTTCAAATGTATCAGGAAAACCTTGCCTTGGAGGCAAGGAAGGTGGCTCAAAATAAAGTCATGCATTCTTTCCTGCAGTAGGCCACATTCTATCCTGCAGGGACCCCTTCCTGGTTTATTTCTGGGTGGCTAGGAATCACTGGTGAATAAATGAAACTCCCCTTGGGATTAACAGAGGCAAAATGTATTAGGGAACCTACTAGGCGATGCCCAAATCCATTTCAGATGGGCCTTAGGAGCAGTCTTAGAATCATAGAATCACTTGGGTTGGAAGGGGCCTCAAAGATCACCAAGTTCCAACCCTCTAGCTTTGGGGAAGGTTGCCAATTACTAAATCAGGAACCGGATAGGTTGACCAGGGGCCCATCCAACCTCCCAGGGATGGGCATCCACAACCTTTCTGATCTTCATACTTGACCTTGTTTCCCTTGGCACAAAGCAATCCTCTTTCCCCAAGTAAGTAGCGCAAGAGATGCCCCGGGTGTTAGTAACCATCCAAGTCAAGAGTTACTTTAAATCTCGGCTGAGTTTCTGACTTCTGTTCTCTTGAGCCACCAGCTATGGAAATTTTTCATCTCTGATAAAGCAGATTAGCTACTGGAAATGTCAGAGAGAGACTACAGATGGTTGCACTGTGGGGAAATATTTCCTTGCTAGCCTCGAAGCTGCTGAACACCGGACCCCAGGAGAGATGCTCCGCAGTCCATTGCATAAAGTGACTTGGCCTGTGAGGCTGATAACGCAGAAACACCCCAATGTGCTCTGTTGGAGAAAGTTAGCTAACAGCAGTGACTCCGACCTACAGACAGCTATGTAAGGAGGCGGGGTGGGATTTTTTTTTCTTTTTCCTATTTCCATTTCTTTCTTCTTTAATTTTGGTAATGGATCAGAGTCAAATGAACAACATCTGGCAATTAGCACATCCCTCGCCTGGCTCCGATCTGCCACTAAGTTCTGAGTGTTTGCCTTTCTTTTTAAATGGGTGGCTGTCAGAGAGAATTAAATGGTGCCTAAAGAAGCATGCAGACATTATAATTAAAGGCACGCCAACCCTGACAGGTAGCAGGGAGTGGAGTTCAGAATTTCAAATTTTCATAGGAAAGGGGGCTGTCAGCACACGCATGTGCAGTTGAGCTCCGTGTGTTTCCCCCAGCTGATCTATCCCCAGGTGCTTTTTATACACCCATACTTGCAATTAATTGTCTCTTTGCCTGCTCCATTTCAGCCCAAAAAGGAGTATACTTTAAATCTAGAAATAAAACTGGAATCCATTAGCTGTGATTGCATGTGCTTCTGTGGGGCTTTGCTGTTTCACAAGGATAGAAATGATTTAATGGAAAACAGAACAGGGAGCATAAACCTGCCAGCACACGGAGCATCCTGAAGCCATGTAGTCTGTAATCCAGGGCAAATGCCTTCCAGCTAGGAATGACATGCCTGGTGCTCTGGGCACTTTTCTGCCAGGCCATATTATTATAATTATGATCTTCTCTTGCTCCAGGATTTTTTATTTTGCTCCTAATTCAAACAGGGCCAAATCCTTCTCCCTTCTACACAGCCAATTCTCAAACCCAGCTGACTCTTTTAAGGGATAAAGGGAACATGGAAACTGGATTCATTTGCTCAGCTTTGACCCTGGTGCTGAGAGAAGGACAAACATCACGGTAATAGGATCTAACCTGGTCTCACAGCCCTTCCCAGAGGTCTGCAGCTCTGGGGCTGCCAGTGCAGCATTCTTCATGCTGTAGGCTTAGGGCTACAATTTAGAGCACAGACGGTGGCAATCACTGCTGTCCAATTGATCTCAGGGCCATGCTGGTCTTACAGAGGTGGGCAGAGCTGATGGGGTGGGCTGTGCTGCCATGGAACTCCTGTTCTACCAACTAACTGCAAATTTGGATATCACACCAGGCAGAACCTGCAGGTAGAGTGCAGTCTACTCACATCTTCCCTTCTAAATCTGTATTTGCCACAATCCCTATTGCGTGGTAGCTCTACCTGTCACCTGGGCAGGTGGACAGTGTATCTGCTTTGCAAACCTCTTGTGCCTCCTTTCTGCTGTGAAGGGGCAGTGGGATGTCACATTGGTCTGGGCTCACCTGGCATATCCATGTCATGGGATGGAACCTAGGGCAGTTTAAGAGGCTGTGACAGGTTGCTTTGGCACTAGTAATGGGTTTAGATAGCAACACTGAGGGCTCAGAACCAGGCTGATTGGTGGGACTGCACTCGGGAATAACCTCCCTCCCTGTCTTCATGCTGCAAAAATGGCTGTATGATGAAAAATGACAGAAGGAATGTAAAGCTGGGGGATGAACACCCCAGGGACGGTGCTTCTCCCTCTGTTCCACACCTCCCACCTTGCTCTCAGCCTTTCTCATTCCACTTTTGATACCTATCTTTTTTTTCTTCACCCCCTGCTTCCCCTGCTCTCCTCCCCAATCTCTCTCCCTGATGGATGGAACCATTAGCAGAATCACTGTAAATAATGTGTAAAGTTAGAAGTTACAACAAGGTATCTCATTAAAGCCGCTTCACTCATCTTACTTCCCAATTAATGTTTAAGGCTTCGCTGGAATGCAGTGACAATATGTCACAGCATATCATTGTGGCAGGCGACAGGATGTTAATAACCCACTGGCCCTTAAAGGAGCCTTTAATGTCAGTTGCAGAGGAGTAAATAACATTGGTTTCTCCCCCACAGCCTGTCCCCTCCCCCTTTTTCTTTTCCTTCTTTTAATTCACTGCAAGAATGAAAGAGTTTGTGCTGAAATAACATCATTATCTCATAAACCCAACTCCCTGCAGAGGCAGAGCACAAAAGGTGTTGCCCAAGGGAATCTGGGATTTTCGGCGCTGTGACAAAGTTGCTCCAACTCCCTACCCTGAAAATTCAAGAACTCATGGAGTGCTTGCCTTCACCAGTCTTTCCACCTCCACTCAGAGCCTCTTTCCTTTTTAATAACAGAAATCCCCTCATCTTTCTTTTCTTATTAGTAATTTCTACCCCCTTTCCATACCTTCAAGCCTCTAAACACAACTTCACAGCATCAGCGTAGTCAAAAGTTTCCTTTCATGTACAACGGTTTTATCTACCATTATAGTAACTTTCTTCCTTTGACTACACTGCCTTCTGGGAGATGAGTCATCTTTGCCTTTCATTCCTCTAACTATCTGTTCACTTTGAGCACAATTGTCACTCTTTACCTTCCTGTTGCCATGTGATGGGTGGGACTTGGGCTCCCCTGGACATCAGTTGCTACAAGCTCCAAATGGAATCGATCCCCGTTGAGGTCAAGGAAACTCCACTGGTTCATTCTAGAGCTGCCAAACATGGAACTGAGCTCCTGCGTTCAGAAGAGGTGATGTAGCATCACTGTCACCAGTCCATTCCTCTCTGGAGATGCAAAGATCTGTTAATCAGAGTGTGATGAAACCAAATGGCCCATTATCGGAAAACCATTTTGTAGATGTATTTCTCCCATGAGAAGGAGGAGTAAAATTTTTTTTAAATTTACAGGAAAAGTATCTAGGACTTAGAGAAAGAATCCCACAAGCTTTTGGCTCAGTTCAGCCCCACATCCAATATGTCACATCAGGCAAATCACACATGGATTTTTCATGGTCTCAATTTCCTCCTTTACAGTGGGTCTAAGATATTTGCTCTGCACACCTGAGTTATTGCTTTAGTGTTTGGAAAGGTCTTTCAAATTTCAGGATAAACAGTCAAGTCTTGTCACTGTATAAATACTTATTCTATTTATTGTACAAGGGATATTATAAATATATCCCTATACTTCTGTTCTAATAATCAGAAAATTCAGGATGAATATCAATAGTAGGCAACCAGCAAAGAGATCAGCTGTTATTGCAGAGCACTCTAAAATTAAATGTTAATTCTTTCAGAGATTTAAAACTTCACTAGTCCCAAAATTTTTGGGAGGCTTTATTCTCTACCAAGAGAGACCAGTACAACCAAGTTGTATTGCACCTTTATGTCAGCCTGAGTGGATCATAACACATCCTACACAACAGAGAGCTTGGAAAGTGCTTGGGAGAGGGTCACAAGTACAAAAGAACTATGGAACTATAAGACAGTGACAGGATGATCATGTAGATGAATCCAAAGCAGACAAAGTTTGGTCCAAGCAACCTTGGAGACAGACTTCAGTGATGAAGTTGTAGAGAACACAACTCCGTGGAAGGAAATGGAGTTCAGTGTCCCATGGGAGTCACAAGTAAGGTGGGAACTAGGACAGGTGTGTCTTATGGGGAGCACAGGCAACAAGAGGTTTGCCATAAACCAATGTTCTTGCATAGGAGGGCCTTGTGACCTGTGCCTGAAGCCCTGTTCTAGAACTTATTCCCTACATCCTGTTGGGTCATCTGCAAAGGTGAGGAATTTGACTACCCGGTTCTGTTTCCCCACACTGTTGGAAGTTAAACAGATTGGAAGTTCACACAGCTCTTCGAGATCATCAACTAAAGGCACTACAGGAATGCAAATGTGCTCAGCTCCTTCCTCCTCTCTTCTCTAGCTCAAATACATTATTGATTTGCTCAGTGACCAGGGGCCACTTGTCAAAAGTATAACAGCATTAGCAGCACTTGACGTAATAGGGGAATGGAGAGATCTGTGATTAAGTTTAGACAGCCTTGTTTGACTTAGTTAATTGGTTAAATATATTCAGTTACATGTGATGCTTCAGATTTCTGGCTCCAGTAGGGTGTAATATTAATTTTAATTAAAGCTTAACAAAGTTGGCCAAATATTTCTATTTTCTGAGTATTTTTCTTAATAATATAATTCATGCTTTGCTGTAAAAGGAAGCAACTGAGGCCTGAAAACTTTTTATCTGCCCATGAAGATGAAAATAGGCTATCATTGACAAGAAGAGGATTTATTAATTTTTTTTCTAATCTGAAGAAGAAATAGGAAAGAACTTGTTAAAATCCCCTCCACTTCAAGTTGGGATTAACCTATGTCTTTCTAGAGAGATGTTTTTCTCCCTTTCTTTAAAAATCTAAAATTCTTGTGAAACCCATAACTGCAAGAAATTGCACCTCCTAAGTTTGCCAAGGAGTCTTCATGTTGGCTGTTAAATCTAGACAACCCCTAGTTTGATATTTCCTTTCTGAAGATCTGCATCCATCAAAAAAGGAAGGTCAAACAGCATTCTACAGTCTGCCTCTATCCAAGGGTGCCCAAAAGTGGGGACTCTTACCACAGATCCCTGTGTATTTCCAGAGACAGAGCTCTCTTAGTTCCCTCTTTATGAGACTCCCACAGGACACAGAGGCCCATCTTCTTCAGTTTAGCATTCCTCTTGGGAGAGATTACCTGTGCCAGGTACAGGCTGACATGAAGGTCAGATTTGCAAAGAGAAGTTCCATGTGATCAAGAAACATCCCTCAGCTCCTGCCTGGAGAGGCTTCAGTCTGGCTTGTTCAATTGCTTTGGTCCTTGGGCCATAAAGGTTTCCATCCAAAGCTGAAGATACAGGAGGAATGTACAAGTCCCAATAACATGACCTGACTAGTCATTGGAGCAGATCCACCTGACTTCTAGAACATGGCAAGGCATCCAGCAGGTGTTCAAAACAGGGAGGTGGCTACCTCCAATGAACCATGTTGATGTAATAATTACAAGAGTTGGTATCTCTTTCCTAATGACAGCAATTGAAAGTGCAAATACAGCCAGAGCACATTAAAAATAGCCCACTATAGCAGCTGCATTAGAGGACTTTTCCCAATGCAGAGCTCACAGGACCGCCTCTCTGGCTTTCCTGCCAACTCCCAACCCTTCTGCTTTGCATTTCAATTATTTTTCCTTCTCTCTCCTGAAATGCAGACTGTAAGATCTGAAAGAAGAAAGATGGAAGGCAACTCTTGTACTGCCCACCAACCATGCCTAGATCTCTTTATATTACAGGCGGTCAATTAAAAAGATGTGATATTTTTCTTCTACAGTACTGGGATCCAGCTCTGTTAGCCTTTAATTATCTGCATAGGTGGAGCCAGGACTGGGAGAGGGTGGAAACATTGTCTGTTCTTTCACTGATCCATCCCTGACAGCAGCAATCAGCTCAGGCATTTTGAGCCTCATGATTAAAAAAAATAATAATTTCTGCCCGTTTTTTCTACTCCTCTCTATTGTAACACCATTAAGGTCTTGATGTCCTGACTTCCATAGGACCTAAGTACCAAGAACATAAGTAAACATTTTGCTAAACAAGGCTCCCAGCTTGGCCCACATTTTATCTAAAAAGTGAGTTCATAAATCTTCTTCAGAGCATCTGTACATGGTAAATGACATGGATGATAACCTTCAGCACCAACTTGTGCTGAGATACTTCTGTCTATAGTTAATGACATAACCTAGTCTGACTTTTTATCACCCATTAAATATATTTCTGCCACTTGGTAACAACTCAAAGTGTTTCGTGGAGGGAAACAGGTCTGGCAGGAATGCTCCAGGTATAAATAACATAGCTCATTTCTCTCCCCTCCCAAATCTTCCTCTAACCCACTTTGGACAATCCCATCTCCCCAGGGGTGGAAGAATGAGCAGTGTCTGACATGCAACAGAGGTGAGAACAAAATCTATTGCACTGTATGAAGGATTCTTCTTCCTGCTGTTTTGGCAGTGTGATGGCTGGCTGAACAGCACTGGTGCTGGCATTCAGCAGGTACAGGAGTGGGGTAGCACATGAAAGACCACAGGCAGGTTGGGACTCACCACACAGCAGCCCAAAGGAAGAATCCTGACATCTCGCTCTTGTTCGGGGTGTCAGAGAAACCAGAGTTATGTTCTCAGGGGAGTCAGTCACGGGGCTGGAACAGAGCAAGATATAATTATGGAATAATGCGTGTTCTTTTCCCACCACTCCCCCCTTACTAAATTAGCTGTCATGTCACTAAAAACGTTTCTGTGTTCCACAATCAGTCCACTTAACTGTAACAAAGCAGCACAGATCTATCAAACTCACAATGAGCTCCACTAATGACCGCTGAAATTACCAGATCCGTCGTGCTTCCCAGCACCCCGCTCCTACCTCCACCTCTCTTCAATCACTGCTCTGCTTGAGGCCTGGCCGAGGGAAAGTGAGTGAGTCGAAGGGCACATGAGGCTGTAGCATTGCTCTGCCTTGCAAGTGTTGAGCCGTTGGGTTTGTGTCTTTTTCACTGCGAAGGTGATGCTGGAGAGGGCTGTGCTCTGGAGGTACCAAAGGAAAACCAGCAGTGAAATACCAGCACAGTGCATTGTTCCTGGTCCCTGATTATGCATTTAGCTGCATTGCTAAGCACTTTTTTTTTTTTTGTAACTGCTCCTCGGAAGTGCAATCTTGCTGCTATTCAGATACAATGTGGCTTCTATTCTCTCTTCCAGTTTTAATTATGTGTCCGCCACTGCTGCCTCTCCAAGCTGGCGGGCTCTGAGATTCATAATTTCAGCCTGACACCATAGTAACCATTTAGTTTGATTCAAGACTCTAATGTCATCACTGGCTAGTCTTGAATACAGCAGGGAGAGAGGGTGTAATTTGAAGGCAACATCACATAGAAACTGCAATTATTTCTCCCTTTCGAAGGGAAATGTAAACAAAAGGTCATCACTGGTCAGTGCTCTTCATTTCCATCCTCACACACTGACAAGCTGACTTTTTGTTTATTATTTATTTCTTCACCCACCCACAGGCCTCCACACCATCACTGGGAGCAGCAGCTAACATTAGTTATCATCCCCCCATAGCAATGTGACTAAACCCCTGGGAGAACTCTTCCAGTATTTGAAGATAGAATCATACAATCATTAAGGTTGGAAAGACGAATAAGATCGTTGAGTCCAACCATCACTGCGTGCCTGTGACTGCTATACACCATGTCACTCAGTGTGACATCTTCTTCAACACCACCAGGGATGGTGACTCCACCACTTCCCCGTGCAGCCTGTACCAATGCGTCACTGCTCTTTCTGAGAAGAAATTTTTCTTAATACCTAAGTTGACCCCAGACAACTTGCAAAACCACTTGGTCCCATTAATATTTTGAAGGGGGCTGTCCCCACGGGGCACGAAGTTTCTACAGCCCTCTTCAGCCAAGTGCTGCCACATCCAGCACGTCACTGACAGTCAACCCTATCCTTGCAAGGAAGTGGTTTCATTCAGATTCTCTTCTCTCTCTTTTCCCTTTCTCCAGTGCAGATCCCATGTAGAATTTCCTGCCTTTCCCCTTAAGTTAAATATTTGTGTCCCATGTGGACACCACACTCCTCAGCTCCAGAATCAACCCTCTAGCTCCCAAGAGCTATCCTGCCCTTCACCAGCTCAGAAAGCTGCCTTCTAGTCACGCACATAGGCTTACAATAAAAAAGCCGCAGGGCAGCAATGCCACCATCCAAATTATTAGACCCTGGACCATAGTTTTCAATGTCTCTGGACACAACCCTTCCTTGATCCCACTGGGAAAGGCAGAGAAACATAAGACGGATATCAGCAAGACAGATGAATGTGTGAACGCGGTGAAATGCAATTGACTGGGTAGCATTCACTGCAAATCCCGCTGCAATAAATGAAGCTCTCCTGCCCTCCCCCAATGGCTCAGTGATAGAAAGGAGTTAAGTGAAAATAAATGCTCATATCAAATCACAGGTATTGATTTTCTGAGCTAGTAAATGAAGGCGCTTTATCTCCGGTGGGAGATTGAATGTCTGTGTGCCATGCTTTGCTCCATTTTCATAAAAAGGAAGGCATGGTGGAATTATTTTACCTGGCTTCTCATAAAGTGTAAAGGGAGCAGATTCTCATGTCAATGACAAGAGGTATCAATCAGGAAAAATGCCACGAAGACAATGGAGCCATTGAGGATTGGCAATGGAATAACAAGCCTGGGAGGCTGTCCTTGGACATCAACTCGTCCTTCAGCAAATATGGATGAGTGCCCTTCCATATCTCTGTGGTCCCTTTCCCCTGCAAGTAACCTGTTCTCCACAGTTTACTTTTGCTTTGCTAGAAGCTAAGCTTACATCTACATCATTTAATTCTTCTGGCTGTTTTAAGATGAGAACAAGGATTTCACTGCTACTTATGCCAGTTTTGAGCTCTAATGAGTTCTGAGCAGGATGTGATATTGAAATTATAGGTACATTACATTTAATAATCTGCAGAAAAACCTTGAAGGGAGTTGTCCATTGCCTTGAGGAGTGGTTTAGAAGATCAAAGCTGACTGATGCAAAGTAATTCATGTAGGCAGAAGAAGTCACACTCGCAAAGGTCCTTTTGGAAATACAACCTCTTTTTGACTGGGTTCATCTACACAGGCATGCCTTGAAATGAAAGAGCTGAACTTCTGCATCTGAGATCCACAGATCTGTGTCCAAGCCTTCCATCTTATCTGGTAGTTACCCATCTTATCAGGCAATTTTCTGGCACTAGCAATCCATCTCTGCAGCCATCCACTCATTTCACTACGCAGTCAGACCTGGTATATTTTGCAGCTGGTATTTTTCAAAGTAGAAGAGATCAAATGCAAAAAATAGATGCAAAGAAGCAAGTCACTAAAAAGCAGGCCCTATGCTTTTGCAGCACAACATAGGATTCTGCTGGTATAAAGCTGCTATTGAGCACATTTTTACTCCCAGCCTTTCATGGCCTGGCACACTGAGACCAATCTGAGAAGACCCATTGAACCTATGTAGTGACAGGGAGAAGCAAAAAAAGTAGATTTCATCCAGAAGTGACTTCTGCATGAGAGAAGGATGACTGAGGGATTTTTATGTTCCTGACATGGAACCTGGCTACCTTTTCTGTCTTCAGAGTACTAGAAACAGAAACAACTCCTGAGTAAAGAATCCCAGTTTCCAGGAACATAATCAACAATCTTCAGCTTTGAGGCTTTTCTGTGTTGACATAAAGAGGCTTGGGATGCTGTTCAGAGTTCCAGAAAGGCTATCTGTGTTGACATGGCCTGAAGCTATTGCTCTTTCCATCCATAGCATGATAATTTCTACTGACCTCTGAGGGAGCAAAGCCAAGCCCAAGTCCATCCGTTCAATGGAGAAAAACTCACATGTTCTCTCCTGGATTTCCCACCACTGATACATACTGAATGGACAGGTTGTTGATACCAGCTTTCACTACATAAAGACATCTATAGAGGACAATAAGAGAGACACTATTAGAGGTTCAATTTAAAGCATGGAGGTGGAAGTATGGGTCTAAAGAAGCATCAGTGTGAGTTCAAACTGTTGGGAAGAAAACCCGTGGTGTATGGAAGGCATAACCATAGTCCTGTAAGGGAATGCTGTCTTGATGTCAGGCTCCCAGAGTGGTCCTTGGTGTGCACTTGCAGTGCAGACATCTTATGATAAGAGAAACAGTTCTGTGACAGCATTTTTAGAAATTTACTTCCTTATTTTTTGGTCATTGTACAGCCCTTCTCAAAACATCTTCTGGGGAGGTGGGTACTTGAAATAAAGAAGTGGATGAAGGCACTTTTTTGTAGATTTTGGTTGAAGCCAGGTCACTTTTGCCAGAGCTGTGAGGCAAATAGGTGAGATTTTCTTTTTACTCCCAACGGGAGGGTTGTACAGAATGTGTTATCATTTTGTTTTGGTAAATTTCCATTTTCATAGTGACAATTTTACATCATCAAGATTTGTTAACCTCTCTTTGCACCTGCTTTTGGTTTTAGGATGTGGGTTGCCTTTTCGTTTTTTGGGGGGGAGGTGAATGGGGAATCATTGTTTCTTTTTTGTTTTGTTTTGTTTTGTAGTAGAGAAAGAAAACATGTTGCTTTTTATTATTATTCCCCCATCCACATGTCTTTGGTGTCTTTTTCAATAATGTTCCTACTATGACAAGCAGAAACGTTGCCCTGTACAACCTGTATAGAGAGTGTAAGCATCAATCCTCTCTTATTAAACTGAAGCTAAAATGCTCATAGACAAACTGCTAAAAAGAAGAAAGCATCCATGCTGCGGTGGAAAAGGCAAAATGCAGTAATTGTTCAAAGCTTTCAAGGAAGAATATCTCAGTAGGGGAGGGAGGACCTTTTTCCTTTCTGTCACAAATTGCCAGAAGACTCCAGGAAAGCTCACTTCACCAAGATATATTTATTTTTAGGCACAAAATCACCCTTACTGCCCTTGATTCCTGCAAATTTGTTGAGGAGGATCAAATACTATTCACTACCCAGCTTCAGGTACAAGTTATCCCCACCTAACATTGCTGCTCTTTTTGAATACTTTCTGATTTTTTTTTGCAGAGTCCCAAAGAGAAAAAAAAAAAAAAAAAAAAAAAAAAAAGCCAAAAACAGCTTTCTCTGCATGTCTGTCATGTCTATTTGGCAACAAGAGAGAACTGTGTACATATAGAGATACAAGGTGGATTAATCTGATTAAATTCAGGCCTCTAAGTCAAAGCTAGTCACCCAAAGCTCCTTTCTTACAGTAGACAGACATCTCATCAATATACAGTCAATGGAACCAGAGGTGCAATTCATCCAATTTCAAAGTAGATGCCTAAAGTAGATCACACGAATCACAATCCTAAGAGCATACTTCTCCCCATTGACTGTAGAGGGATCCTAGCACGAGTAAACTGTTTTTAGACACTGAAAGCAATGCTGACTGGCTCAAGGCTCCTACTGAATCCTTGCATGGGCAGTTCTTCTTCCATGATGTTTCTGATGCTGTAGTTATTCACCCCTGGTTCAACTATGGAGATAGGGCTTAAAGGCATAGATCTCACTGAGGTAATCTTGGGGAGTAAAAAATGAAGACATTGCTCCTAATAACATTTTTATCCTGGTCTTGCTCACATCCCACTAGACTTTAGCATGGTAATATGGATCAACTCTCTGAAAGCATCTTTCGGCACTTAGAGATGGAAGGAGTCATGGAATGAACACATAAGAATACAGTCAAGCGAGCTGTTGAGCTTTAGACTTTATACACAACTGAGTTCAAATAGCAATAAACGTAGGAGTCCAGAGGCTGGAGGTAGGTATCTGAACTTGGTCAGGAATAAGAAATTGGTGGACCGGGTCATTTTTATAAGGAGAATGCCTTTTTCCTTTTTCTGCTCTGAGATTTTTTTAAATAACCTTTAGAAAAAGTGCATTTGGGAACTCAAGCAAGACAATACAAAAACAGAGCTGTGAAATGCACACCAGCCAGCTCAGGTCTCACCAGACGCAGATTCCAAAGTCAGATGTGAGATTTTGATGCCTAGTGAAGTTAACTTTTTAAAGCAAAAGAAAGAAGACTATTGCAGTCTGAACAAGTCAATGCTTCTCACAGCAGTTCTCATGAATCCAGAAAGACAGTCCATATATTATTTAAACCATCCAATTTACTGAACAGCTCAAAGAGGTTCTCTCTACAGCAGAGTTTATGAGGACTCTCAGAAAACTTTGCAAAACATTCTGCTTTCAGCCAGTTCTTCTCCAGCTATAAGAGGTTTTGCTTCCTTGCTTGGATCATTTGCATGAAGAAAGGTCTTTGCTCCTGTCACCTCTGTTGATAGCAATACAGTCACCTGTGCCTCTTCAGAAGGAGGTGTTGTAGAGTTTCATGGCTCTAATCCAGCACCTTCAGATGCAGTGATGACTCTATTGGCAACATCGTAGCACAGATGTATCAGAGAGAACAGGAAAAGATGAGCTGTTAATAACATCTACTCAGAGTTCTGTTGGAACTGGAATAGCACACATTAGCTGGAAGGCAAGTGCTCCTCTCCATGGGTTTGAAGAGAGAATTGTGTTTAAAATCCATCGCAGTACCCAACCAGCAGACTGCCCATCTGGAGTTCCTTGGGCATCAAAACAATACATCTGCCATAAAAGGAGGTTCAAGTTCACATCTCCATACAAAAACCACACAAGTACAGCTCTAAGAAGCTGTGAAACTCAGAAGAAAACCAAACTTTCTCACTCTTCAAATAATCTTGGGTCTCAGTTTTTCAACCTGTGCTTGGATGAATGTTTGCATCTGTAGTTGAGGCACCTAAAGAAGCTTTTCCTTCTTGTGTAACAATCCTATGCCTCTCCTGGATTTTCTCACATCTGAGTCACAAAGTGATGTGTTTATATTGGAAATGCATGTGAGCAGATCTTCCCTAACTAACAGGGGACTGAAGAGAAACAGCTGAACAAGTACATGCTCGTACATGCACACACACACACACAATGGACCTAACACAGCTAGTTATAAATCTAATAAACTGGCAAGCACTGCGATCCTTATGCTGCCCATAAATAATTCACTGCCAAGATGCTTGTAAGAACAGCACCTTCTGGATAGTCCATGGGAAATTCTAACGGGTACTGAGCCCTGCTGACTCCAGTTATTAATCCTGTTTATTGCTGCAGTGCCAAAGGGCCAACACAGAATGAGCCCCCTTTGGGCTAAGAACTGTATAAACACAGACTCTTGAGTTTGAAAGGACTCTGGGAGGAGAAAACACTGGTATAATGATGTTAGCCCAGCCCCAGGACTGTCAAGATTCAAAATGTCTTTCCTCTCCAAGAACCAGCAATAGCTTTTAGGCAAAATTCTCTGCTTTGTGTTAGAAATAGACCCAAGATGCTGAGTCTAGAGTCTGACAAGGATGTGAATGTCTCCAGCTCTAAAGGACCCAGATGGGTTGTGTTTATTACGCGTCTGTTAGCAGTATAGATTACCTCAATGGGAGGAAGGGACAGAGAATGGAAGAGTTTTCACCCCTTCCTTCTGGAAATGCTTTGTTTTAGAAATATAATTTCCTTATCAAGAGGCACGTGCCCTGCATTATGAGCTTGCAGAAGCCCCAGATCTGTTGGTTTTCTCACATTTCTTCACCAGAGCATTTCTAGGGCAGAACAGAGACTGGCTTCTGTGGTTCTTCAGCCCAAGTTGTTTCGCCTCAAAGAGCCAGGGAGTTGCACCAGGGGAGCAAGTAGTGTCCTTGGCAATGGTAATAGATGAAGTGAACCATTGTTTCAAGGGGCAGCTGAAAGGCATTAGGCCATCACCTGCAGAAGGATCTAAAAATATTCTGTTATCTTTTGGGCCAGCCCATCCCCTTCCATTGTGATTTCTATATACGCAGTTTCATTGCTGGATGCTGAGTTTTCAAAGGTTTGTTGTTGAAAACATTCACTACAAGGTATCTCTTTTTCTTTAACAAGCAAAGAGGACTGAGCTAGGATTTAGCAGAGGTAGCTATCATCACCTCTCCACCACTCACTCTATTACAGCTTAGAAATGGCATTGCAATTGCCTCAGTTGTAAAGGGGGAGAGAGCTACCACTCTAGAAAGCTCTCTGAGTTCCACAAGTAAATGCTCCCAGTCAGTGCTGATCAATATTATTGATATTTTTTAAATCCTGGATCACGGTCTTGACTTTTATATGGGCATGACATATGTGAGGTGGCACTATAGCTCCCTGAGCAAAGACCTTCGCCGTAACTTCTACTGGTCATGAAGCACATAGCTGGTCTTTTGCCTCCTAGCTGAACCAATCACATCATCGTGGGCTACCAGAAGGGTCCCGCATGATCATACTCCAATCTGCAAATCAACTCTTTTATGCTTTCTCTCTACCTATTCACAATGGAACAAGGTGTTTGGACTGATTTCATGCCAGCTTTCAGAAAATTATTAACTCACCTCAGCCTAAACACGGCAATTGAACACACCTGGGGAGATCTCCAGAGTTCAGGGCTGGATGCTTTTGTAGAAGGAAGTTTAAGAGGGATGCTGGTTCTCCACACAGTAACACCTGCGAAGAAAAGGGGTGTCAGTGGGAAAGGAGAGAGCTACAGAAGTTCTGGAGGTCTCAGTATGACGAAAAGCCTCAGTCTATGCCTTAAGTCTGACTCTGGAGACTACAGCTGTGAGCTGCAGCCATTGAGGTGTAATGCCCTGAAATTAGACATTTATACATATGTGTATAATATAATCTTGTAAGCTATAAAGCAAAGGTTGGTTCTGCTTCTTCCAAGGTGGGTTTCCCAATAACGCCTTAAATGAAGTGTCTCAAATAAGGATTTAATTTAGACTCAATAAGGAGAGTTATTGCTCCATAATGAAACAGCAAGTAGTTATTGCAAACACATTTAGTGAGGTTTAACAGCCTTGTAATAGGTTTGTAGAAGCTGTGGTCTGGCTAGGAAAGTTCAGTGAGTATCTTCTTAATCTTATACAGGTATCTTGTTTTTTGGTGCTTTTTTTTTTTGTTGTTGTTTGCTCAGTATGCAACTAGTATTTAATTAGATTTGTATTAAGCAGCAGCCATGGACGAGAAAATACACCTCATTCTCCAGCATTGGCTGCTGTATGCCACCCTCTTCCTGGAAACAGCTAGAACAGCTACCATTAGTGCCATTTGGAGTTAAATTCAGTGCTGCTGCCCCTTCCACAGCCTATTAAATGTACTAAACTGAAGCTGATGTGAGGAACTGGAGACCTGGTAGGATCAAGTCCAGGATGCAAGGTGCTGACTTTTCATGAGGTGTTTAAATGCCTAACCTGGAATGTGATGTCTGCACCAGCTTTGGTGGGGACCTGATTTGCTTTGGATCAGAACAGGTACACCTGTGGGGTGGTATTTATCTTTGAGGATCCTGTGAATCCAAGAAAAATAGGAGTGGAAGGGGCAGGAAGGCTCTCCCAGGACCAAAGGGGCAACAGCATGTAAAAGAAACGTGATTCTTCTCCCTGTGCTCAGCCACACACCACTGGAACTCATCATCAGTGCTCAGTTCTCTCTAAACATGAATGCAGAAAACCTTTGGGCTGCTGCCATAACACTCCTCAGCAAAATCTACCTTAGTCTGCTCTGTTATTTGTACAACTTTCTGATGAGGAACTGCCTTCCCCAAGACCTCCCTGCTGCCTTTCTGTGCATTAACTGCAGCTAGATTATCTCAGCCTAGGCTGAAAGGAAAAGCTCAGTTTTGAAGGCAGCGGGTGCAATAGAGGTACAAAGCAGAATTGATGACTTTAAGGGGAGAACTACAATCATACCCCATGCTGTCACAAGAAAACCATGCTCCAGCTAACAGAGGAAAGAATCACACTTTCCTTCTACAAGCCAATAACTTAAATTGATCTAATGTGGGAAGTCATCCTTGCTAATCCTAATTTGATAGGGTTTAATGGCCATCGCTTAGCTGTGATCACACTTCACCCAGTGTGTGAAAGAGACACAGCCCCAGTTAGGGTAGATGCAAAGGCAAGTGAGAGATTATCTGCTTTACAGCTGTAGAAAATGAGGCAAAAAGGAAGGCAATAGACCCATCCTGATTGAGAAAGGCAGCTCAGCAGCACATCACCAACTGCACAAATGGATCCTGGGCAATTAGAGATCTCTGTTCTGTTCTGGTTCTAAGGATTGCTCTCCCTGTAATCTGTCTTTTAGGATCTAAATGGCCTGTGACAAAAGGCTTCTGATTAAGCACTTCTTTTGCTTTGTTACACTTCAGAGTGAAACTGGTGCTCCTGAAAATAAAGTAACTGAATAAAGATGAGACTGAGAGCTGTCTGATTGCAAACTCCTCATGGGGGAGGTTCTTCAGCATCAGGCCCACAATGGTTCTGTCAACTTCAGCATTCCACAAACCACTCTGAACAGGTCCTCTCTCACTGTTCTCCACTCAGTACCGGAGTACTGGGACTCAAAATCCTGCCTGCGTTGCATATCCATGGAAGCCTCCAGAGCTCATCCTGCTCAGACAGGTTCCCTTTCCAATGGGGAGTGAGAAGCATCAGAGTAAAACAGGGCATAAAGATTTCCTCCCTTTTGTCATCTTAAACTATGGTTTGTGCTTACAGACCGTCCTTCAGGATAGCAGTATCACACAGAGAGAACCTGGATTAAACTCGTTTTTTAAACATACAGTCTATGGTACATAAAGCATCACTGTGCATCAGGAATGCCAGTGGGGTGTGGCAAAAGTCTTTGCTTAACACTTCACATATGTAAACTTCTTGCCTTTCAAGAGTCTCAGAGTCACAGACTCTAAATTAAAGATATCATCCATTGTTTTCATAAAACAAGGACTGTCAGGGCAAATCATTGCTTCAAATTTATTGGAATTCCACCCGCAATTCATTCTGGTTTAAATGTAATGTTCTACTCAATCAGAAACAAAACATTTTGAGAAGCTTATTATTCCTCTCTAAAGGATCTGGATGTATTTCTAAACTTAGGTCATTTTTTTCTACATTAAGGGAAACTCTTCAGGTATCTTAGAGTTGAACTCATTCATCAACGTGCACAAAGCTGTAAAATTATTTGGCTGATCCATTCCTGCAATTCAACAGAAAATACTTACAGTGAAACCCTCGATTATTACTATGAAAGGGGAATAAGTTTCACATTAAATTTCTCTTTCCAGTGGGATTTTACAAAACTTAGAATAGTCAAAAAAAATTATTTTTCTTTAAAAAATTATCCAAGAGCTAGCCTTACAAGACTGAGGTGGCTGCAGGGGGAGCAGATAAATTAAACTGACTTAAATCAACACCAAGTACAACAACGTTGTCTATGCTTGGGGAGAGGGAAGATAATCAAACAACACTGCACAGGGAAACCATCATCTTTCCCTTTTAGCGAGCCATGTGCTCTCTGTTACATCAGTAAAGACATGCTTTCAGCCATTACAACTTGTACACTCCACAGCCATTTAGCCATACAGCAAACATACAACTTTAGCTTCTGTCTCTGCTCTTTGCTTTCCCCTAGGACAGACGAGATGCTGCGTTACACAAATGTAGGACAAACAAGCGGCATCTCTGCTGAACAACGTGGATGAGGCTCACCAGAATGAAAGGCTGAATTTCTAAGCAATGATCAATGCATTCATGGGACAGTGGGGAGAAGATCTCTTTCTTAAGAGATGGCTATTAAAGCATCCAGGGTCTGGACCACTTGTTTGTTCTAGTCAGCACCTGCGTTCATAGAAACATTAAGGTTGGAAAAGACCTCTAAGGTCATCCAGTCCAACCATGCACTGACTACCAATATTTCCTACTAAACCATGCCCTTACATACCCATCTCCACATTTCTTGAACAACTCCAGGAATAGTAACTCCCCCACCTTTCTGAGCAGCCTGTGCCAGTGCCTGACCATGATATCAGAAGTGTCCTAGAGAGCCAAGACTCCATATCTGTAAACCTGATGGACCAGATCCTGTTCTTCTTTGCTGTCTTACATGGATTTTCTGATAAGTTCAGGGAAATCGCTTCACCCCATTAATTCACAAATAGCAGCCAAAAGCTGAGGAATATATGAAATACCCCCATGGTTTAAAAGGAGACAGACTGCAGACAGAAATGGGAGACAGCTAAGTTTCTTCTTTTGGGGGAGAGGTTCTGTTGATTTAAATGAGGGAGATGAACAGAGCCTTGGGAGAACACGTAGGTTCACTGATTGACTTAGCTTCTTTCCCATCACTCCTACAACAAGCAGGAAAAGATAGCCACAAATTGACTAGGAAGGAAGCTAATTAAATAAAACAGCACGCTTGATTGATAAAGTGAAAATCTCAACAGCTCTTCCATAAGGTGCACATGGACTTGGTGTACCACCAAAAAGAGGTATTTCCAAAGCTTGTCATCCAGAAAGGCCTGGTAGATAGAAGAGGAAAGAGAAGTAGGAATGATGAATGTTATCCAAGTTGAGCCTGCAGAGCTACATCTCAACAGCTGCTCTCTTTAAGATATCCAAATCCCTCTTGTCCTGGGAAGACACACCTTGAACCTACAGCCACCACGGCAGCCCTGGGCTGGGGATTCAAAGCCCTCTGACTCCAGCTCCACTGCAGGAAACCTCTGGGGAAGGCTGACTCCTCACTCCTTGCAATGCACAAATACCTCCTACCACACGCCTTTGGAGAAACCGAATTATTGGCAAAGCAAATTGCTTTTTGGATTGCTTTTTGTCCAATTGTGAGAGCTTCACTTTAGGAGCTATCAGGGGTGAAAACCTGACACTGCAGAGGCTACCCTGGGGGATCAATATATTGAGAAACCAATACTCTGAGGCAAGAGAGCAGGACAGCCACTGCTTTTCACCAGTTTTTCTGCTGGAGCAGTGGGAAAAGACCTATTTTATACCTTAATAATAATAATAATAATAATAATAATAATAATAATGGGAGAATGAAAAATAAATAAATAAAGCCTTCTTGATAAATGCATTATTAGCTGTAGTGGGAGCAATTACAGGAAGAATGGGAAGTGACAGCTGCAGGCCCTAGATAGCCAAGGCACAAAAGAGGAGTTTTAGACAAATGCCCTTCAGATAATGGGTTTGCTTCTTGTCTAGTTTGGGGGAGGGATGAGACCAATACGGGAGGCATTAACAGGCTGTGCCATACATAGGGAACAGAGATGCTGCTGTACCAACTCTCTGCTGGCATAGTTTAGCTTTTTTTTTTTTCTTTTCCTCAGTGCATCTGATTTCATATTTGTTCAAAGCAACATGGCTTTCCCTGCTCTCATCCTCTGTGCAAGCAGCTCTTCCCACAGTGACAAAAGAGGCCCTGGGATTTGCTGCTTTATAAGCTTGTCCATTTTCAGGACTGGGATCTCAGATAATAAGATTGTGGGGAGACCTCTGGGAATGGGGTCGCAGCTTGTCAGAGCACCTGTGCTGGAGCACAATGGAATCTGATGAAACTAAGCCATCAGAGACAACCCAGAGACTGCTATCCAGAGGACTGCTGTCTGAAGGAAGAGGTCCCTCCCTCCACATATCTCTGGAAGGGTAAGACATGGAGACAAAGCAGCTCAACAGGGATCATTCTGCTCTACATTTTGCAGCAAGTATCCAAGCTGTGGTGGCTGGGAGCTCACTAAAACCTCTTGCCTCACTGCCGCTCTCACTAAGTATGAACAAAATCACTACCAAAATTTCTGCTGCTCAGCATTATCCATGGCCCTTATGGATATTCAGAGCCCCATCCTTTGCCCTTTTCCTACAAGGCTCACACCTTTTGTTGCTTTAACCCATGGCGCTTTTCCCAATCACACAATTATGAAAGCATTCAGCCATTTCAGGAGCAGGAGAAAGTGCACGTGATGAAAAGCGGAGGGAGAATAACTCCCCTGGATGGCTGTGTGCTCCATAATAAAAACGTGAGAACCAGCTGCAATTTGCTGGGGATGATGACACCGAGGTCAGACAAGCTGTATTGTAATTTGCGTCCAGGAAAATGTAACCAGGCATGACCAGGCAATGAAGGATCACTCTTCCAGTTATTATGAACAAAGAGCATGCAGTGGGAAATCATAGAGGCCTCTCTACAAGACCTCTCTGCCTTTAGCTTAGCTCCATCTCCGTCTAATTACATGGCCTTGTTTGCATTAGTTTTGTCTATGGCCTCTCCCATGTCCCTTCTCACTGAATGTCATTCAGAGCCATTAGCACAGATTGCACAACCATCCTGGGGATTTCCCTAAGGCATATATAAGCTTTCCTCACAAAATATGATCAGGCCAGCCTGAGGCAACACTCGGGAGGGAAGATTTCAGCCTAAATGGTTAGAATTTGGAAAAGTTGTAAGTGACAGAAAGTGGGGTCTAATAATAGGAAGTGTTAGGCAGCCTTAATAGAAAGCACATTAAGAGGCTTGTGCTCCGCATATAATGTATCTTCTCCAAGTTAATTGCTCATCAGTTCAGTACATAAACAAAGACTGATGCTGTGACTGTGCAAGTGGCAGGGCTCATTCCCTGATGAGCTTTTTTTAGCTTAAAAGAAAAAAAAGAAAAAAAAAGTCTGGAAGAACAGCTTCCTGCATACCAAGGTAGGACAGAAGTACTGGCCTGTTAGTGCGGTGTCCTGGGATCGGGATGCATCCACGGGACTGGAGGCCAACTCAGCAGCGTCCACCTGCTTGTAGGAATGCACATAGGTCTAAAGCTGAAGGTCTGATAGGCTCTGAGGCAGGAGGAGTCAACAGATGAGATGGGTATGCGTTCAATCCAGCAGGACTGCAAGGGTGCCATAGGAATTACAGGTGAGAGTAGGAATTGGATGTTTACCAGCCTTTCCAACTAGCCTCTTGGGTCTCCAAGTCTGCACCAAGCCCACAGGTACTACATGGAACTAAAGGCTGAATTTACATGGCTAGCTAAGCACCACATTAGCTTCCCATTCTGTCCCTGCTGGAACAGAGCTCATTAACGCTTGGCTTGGAAATGCTTTCTGAAGTAGCCTTAAAGGTTATCCATGAGAAATGCCCAAAATCTGGGATTCCCAATTGCATGACTGACTGATCTCACCTGGAACTGTATGGCAGAAGGCAGAATGAAGTGTTGATCTCAGGCAGCAAATAGGTCCAGACAGATCGCCAGGCTGCTTCTAAACAGCAGAGAATGGATGGCCATAGGTGAAGGTATTCTGCTCTCGGGAGTTTGTAATCATCTCAGTGCCCAAGAAGGTAGCATAAGTTATCCCAAAGCAAAAGATATTCTAATTTGCCTTTGGCTCAGCCTGGAAAGTCTGTAATCAGTGCTGCTAATCTTTAATAAAAGGGGTTCACAGGAGCCTTTGTTTATAATGACATGGTGGGTGATAGCTCTTTCTTGTTATAATCCCCTTTCAGAAAACATTTGATGTGGAAAATGTCTCCCTTGACAGTTTGCTTAAATTTTCATTTGCCAAAACGCTGAATAAACTTCTTGTTTGTCTAATGGAACTAGAAGGAATAGTGACACTTTTATTGTTTGTTTACTTCCTCACTGGGGCACCAGCTAAATTGGAGATGTCATCACACAGTACTGAGAATCAAGCTTCTTAATTTAACTGATTGGTTTGCAAACAAGAGTCTCCAAAGCACCACTGTGCTACGTGGGCTTTGCAGTGACCGCAGATTGAAACACATCACTGAGCTGCAGGCACCAGTAGCAATACAGTGGGGAGGTAATCCCAGAAAAGCTGCTGCTTTTACAAAGTATTGCACAGAAGCAACAGTCAAATGGCATCTGTAAAGCCAGCAGAGAGAAAACAAAGAGTGCAATACATTTTTCTATAAATCCTACGTAATTAGCAGCTGCTACTGTACCAGTACTAGCATTGATGTTGAAAGGATAGAGTGAACACATTTGTTCCCCACATTCCCTCAATTTTCCCCTCTGTTTATGCCCTTACAACCAGAAGTAGAGTTACTCTTGCTTTACACCACCCTCAGAAGGACAGAGCAGTGCTCAGGATGCAGGCGGAGGAGCAGCCTCCCCTGGACCGCTGAGATTTTCAGGCAGATCAAATGTTGAGCTTCAGGTAATTGGCAGAGATCCTTTAATGTCTGAGTTTAACACTCGCCTACTAGAAGAGAAGACAATTAGGCAATGAGATGTGGAAGAGTCTGAAGTGCCAGGTATAATAATTCAGCCGCAGTAGGCTGTTCAGCAGAAAGCTGAAGGCTGAGAGCTGTCAATTACACCTGGGGGTGAATTAATGCAACTAAATTCATGCACTGAAGCATCTTATTATTGCTATGATCACATTTTATTATGAAGCAGTTTGGGTGAGGTTATTTTTTTTAATTTATTTATCTATGTTAATTTTGTACAGAGACAAATAAGTTATGAGTTGGGAATTGTATTAATTTCACTGCTTGGAAATATTTTAATAGCTGATTAGGTCACTTGCTAGTTGTCTTTTTTTTTCCCCTCTCTTCCTTCTGCTCATCATAAAATTAGTGTTTAGTGCTACAAGCACATAGGGTAGCAAAATGTGACCCCTCTTGGTTCCCGTCCCAACATTTACTAATCACCCCCTACGCTCAGTTTCCACACTACCATTTCCTTGCCTTCCCCATGTGTATTTCAGGGTCTGACTTCACCAGGGCCAACAGAAGATGATTTCACAGCTCAGAGGGAGACCTTCCCATCCACCCCAAGGCAAATAAACGGCAATGCTGAGAGCACCAGGAGGCTCAGCAGACAGAAATCAAGACCCAGGAAGACTGTACCTCAGTCACATCTGGCAAATAATGGCACATAAGGAGAGCATGACTGTGCTGCACCATCCCAGCCTTCGCAGACCCAGGCAGGCTGCAGGGAACCATAGCATTAAGGGAAGCCATCTTCTGCTTGTAGGTGATGGGATCTAACCTGGCTGAGAACTATGTTAGGTGGCCCATTCATGTTGAGAATTGGTAGGGAGAAAGGAAAAAGGTGAGGTTGGGAAAAAAGGAGATACATTCTGTGTCCTCTCCTGATACTATGGTTCTTATTTCACAGTTTAGTGGTATTGTGGTGATGGGTTGATGGTTGTATTAGATTACCTTTATGGTCTTTTCCAATGGTAATGATTCTATGATTCCATACAAAACCACGCTAGGAATAAACAGCAAAGGCCCAGCAGTCTTGAGACGATGCTGAGAGAAGATTTGTCCATCCTATTCAAAGAAACAGAGATGTCTGTGTATTTGCCACTTTTACAACTTAGGCTGAAAGCCTCATACATGTCCAGAGACATTAATTGGTTCTTCAGTTTGAGGGAACAGGGCTCTAAGATGTTCCTCCTCCCTCTGTATAGCACGAGTGATGTGAGGTTTGTGGTCCCACCCCTGCTCAGTACCCATCCATGCAAGAGAACTTGGGGCCAGAGTCACAGGGTCATCACCTTGGGGGCTTGGGCACAGCCAAAGAGGGGAAGAACAGCAGGGATATTGTAGATAAAAGTCTTAGGTATGGCTCAGCCAAATCTAAACAAGAACACTCTGGATTTACACAGGATTTGGGTAAAGCTGTGTTGGGGACAGGCAGAAAGCTGGAAGAAGGGCTGTGAGCAGATGGAGGCAAGGAAGGAGGTGTAGAAGAGCATGAGGAATGAGCATTTATGTGCCCCAAAGCAGAGGAAAGGCCGCTGCCTCAGCCACAGAAATTTCTGCACAATCTCGACAACTCCAGCTGTTAACATCAGGAGCTCAGAAACTTGGAAGAATCCTACAGTAACATTTTTCTTTGGCTTAATTACTGAAATAGACAAATTGGAAACTGGCCCATCATGAAGATAAACAGCAATAAGGAAAAAAAAAAAAAAAAGCCTGCAGTCGATAAAAGTGTTCCTTCTAAATTATAATTAACCACCCGCCGGCAGCTACCTGGTGGAGGTGAGAGGGGAGGCCGTGAGCAGCCCCTCTGCTCGGCCGGCAGCGCTTCCCGTGATGCTCCTCGTTACTGCACCTCCGGGGCACTTAATGCCCCATTCTGCTTTCAGTACAATTATAAAAGACCACTTACATTCACCACCCACCCCCCCCTTTTGTCTCCCCACCCCAAGATCTCTAATAGTCTAAATTATCAGCAAATTGCCTATTTGATAAGGGCAAGCCATTTTGCATTGAGAGCTGAACTATTTCCCACTTCTGGGGGATAATATTAGGCAAATAACAAGCATCATTCTTTTGACATGTACAATTATTTGCCAAGTGTATGTTTGAATAGCCTGCTCCTTTGTGTGACAGGGTCCGTTCTCCATTAGCATATTTGACAGATGAATATGCTGGGTCCTTGTGGAAAACCTGGCAGTAACCATGGTGATTGGGAGACAATGTTTTGAGTGAGGGATGTATTATCATTTTCAACTGGAAGTAAAAAAAAAGTGTATCGCTAACGAGCTGATCTGCAATCCTGCAGAAATACATTGTTCCCAGGTAATTAAGCCAATCTTGGAACTGGTTTTAAACTCACATAAATTAGAGGTGGAGATGTCTACCTATTTTCTTGTTTCTCTCTTTCCTGATGGGTTTTTCTCCATGATTTTTAATTAAAGTTCTCTAAGAAGGAACTGAAACGTGTTTTTTCCTTTGAGCTAATGAGTTCTGGGAGCAAAGTTGATAACCAGGACAGACCCTCTCTTTGGGTGTATTGGGAAGGGATGAGTGACTCACAAAAGAGTACCAGGACGGTCTCTCAACCACCCCCTTTTAGGTTACCCTGGCCTTATTCTGAGCTTTCTTTTTGGAGTGGTAGAAGGAGATGCTGCCCTCACATTACTCTAGAGAAGGCGGGCAGCACAGCAGTGGCTGTGGATGTGTGCTCCCCAGACTTTGCTGAACCAAAACCTTTGCTGCCCAAGCTCAGCTGTCCCTCTGACAGAAAGAGGCTGCTGGAGAACCCCAATCATAGAATCACAGAGTCATTATGGTTGGAAAACACCTCTAAGATCATCTAGTACAGCAGTCAGCCTATCCCCTCCATGCCCACTGTCCACATCCCTCATCACCACATTTCTCAAACACCTCTAGGGGTGACTTTACCATCTCCCTGGGCAGCCTGTGCCAGTGTCTCACCACTCATTCAGAGAATAATTTTTTCCTAATATCCAACTTGAACCTCCCCTGGCACAACTTGAGGCCATCACCTCTCATCCTCTCACTGTTAACTGGGAGCAGTGCCTGACCCCCACCTCACCACAACCTCCTTTCAGGCTGTTGTGGAGAGCAATAAATCTCCTCTGAGCCTCCAGACTGAACATCCCAGTTCCCTCAGTCAGTCCCCACAAGACTTATGCTCCAGACCCTTTGCAGTTCTGCTGCCCTTCTCTGAATACACTTCAGGGCCCCAGTTTCTTCCCTGTAGTGAGGGGCCCAAAACTGAACACAGCTGGCTGCTCCCTGAGCACCACCCACTTAGGGAGCTTTGAATGCAGCACCAAATCTATCACAGACATCCTTATGCCTCCGTTTGATTAGAGAAGCTGCTCACATGCTTCTTCCCCTTGGGAAAGACAGACTAAATAACCTCTGCATAGTAATGCTTTGCCTCGAATCTTGCCCATTAAATTCTATACAGAACAGGTGAAAAGCATCTCCATTTTGTCCTGGTAGTTATTTTGCATCAGCTTTGCCTAAGGATAGATGGACACAATACCTAGGCAGGAAGGGATAGGGCCAGGACCACCTTTTTCCTCATATTATGTTATAATAGAACCAAGCAATCTGTTTTAAATCCCTATCCAGTCCTGCTCCAGATCCCCCCAAATCCCTGTAACATGTAACCCCACTTTACTGAAAAAAAAAGGCAGATTATAGGAACAAAGTTACTATTAGTGGTTTGATTAGGAACAGATTCTCCACAGTACTTCATTAGCAGGAACATCCCTGCTTTTTTAGTCTCAAATTTGCCCTCATTTTCCACACCTGGTACATTCTCACTTTTACTATTGTAAAATATTGACGTGGAAACAGCTGAGTCAGGCACCTGAGGTCAGAAAAGGCGATTTGCACATAAGTAATGAATCTTGCTGTCTCCCAGGGCTTCCTTTCTCACCCTTTCCTGATTCCTAGTTCATTTTCAAGCAAATGCTTGTTTTTTTCCCCCGCCCCCACCCTCTGTCCCAACACTTCTCCCTGCTTTGGACGTTGGCAGGTTGAGAGCTACAATTAGAGACAGCATTTATGGTGCCGGCCATATGGCTTGCAATGCAAAACAGCAGCTGCATGGGAATCTCAAAAGCAGCCCTCCCCAAGGTCAGCCTGCACAAGGGAGCGTGTGCCCTCCCAGGTGGGACAAGCAGGCTTCTCATCACTCCATATTTGATCATGCACATACCCATCGAGTGCCTCCGATGCACACTAATGTAGGAGCAGCTGCACAGCACTGATTGCATCCCATACACAACCATGTCACTGAGCAGCAGGAACACAGGGATGTCAGGGCTGCTTCTCTTCCGGACTGCAGGTTCCTGAAAACAAGGTGAGAAAAAGGCTGAGGTCACCCAGGAGCAAACAGTGCCTTAAATGCAGCACTGGCATGGAGGTTTCTCCTTTATTAGAAGATCTTTTAGAGGGATGCTGGCCTTGAAGGGGAGGCAGCCTGGGTGTGGAGATCAAACGAAAAAGCATTTTGCTTACCTGAATCAGGCTAATTTCTGCCCATTCTGTTTCTGTGTGATTCCCCTTCCCATCCCAAAGGCAGATATATATGGCAACATAGCCACCATTGTGGCTGTGATCACAAACTCAAGGCAAGAAATCCCATTGCTGCAATCACAAACACATTACACTCATATTTAAAGGGCAGAAATCCTAGATTGGGTGGATTTTTCCTTGATGTTTAAATCATCCATCTTCTGCAGAAATAGCCACGTAAGTAGCAGCCTGTGTGCATTCTGCACCCAGCTGTTTTCAGGAAAGCACCAAGGGACCAGGCTGGGATTTCCTCTGGCTCTCATGACATTAGCAGATACACTTTTAGAGATGTCACATTCATAAAAGAGCAAGAATGTGACCTGACTGAAGCAGCATTTCCCAGGCTGTTTATCACCCACCGATAAATGAATGAGAGCATTTGATGCTTACGGGCTGTAACCAGAGCAGAAGGGCACTCTCTGGGATTGTGCCAAATGCCCTGCTCTTCCTGGAGAGCAGCAAAGTGCACATCCCAGAGACTGACACACAGGCCAGCGAGCATTTAATTCTCACCCAAAAGCCATCAGGCAACATTTTATCTGCCTGTATTAGGGATCACCACTTTCATCTAGGTCTGTATGTGGCAGGGTGGGAGAGGCTTTCCCTCTAAGCAGTCGACTTTCAAGTATCCAGGGTAAACAGCAATAGGATGAGAGGGAATGGTCTCAAATTATGCCAGGGGATGTTCAGGTTGGATATTAGGAACAATTCCTTCTCAGAAAGAGTGGTGAGGCACTGGCACAGGCTGCCCATGGAGTAGTGGAATCAACAACTGTGGAGACGTGGCACAGAGGGGCATGGTTAGGGGCATGGTGGGGGTTGGGGTTGGACTGGGTGATATTAGTGATATTTTCCAACCTTAATGATTCTCTGATTATTTGATTCTATGATCCATGGTACCATTTTCAGTCTCCGTGTACCCACAGAGAAACAGAAATGGATAGAAGAGATGCACAATGTCTCAATATACTATGTAAAAAGTTTTACCAATATGTCTTCTGAAGACTAAAATAGGTGAAAAGAGCCTGAAGCTGTACAAATTAAAGTAATAGAAATGCTAGGTGAGAGGAAGGAAGGAAGTAATAGTCTGCATTACCTGGTGACATCCCAGTGCCCAGTCACATACACAAAAAAATCAGATTCTGGGTAGTGGCTAAGAAAGAAGAGAAAGGCAGATGAGGTGATGTGGCTGGAGTCTTTTCTGGGATCAGACATTCCCTCCTGTGTAGACAGAATGCTTAAGCACTGGACACCTTCCTGTGAGTCTTTAACAGCACCTAATTTAGGTTTTACACTATGTATTGCCATGTACGTAGCTGCAGAGAGCTATTGAAACCTTCTTAATGAGGTACTTGGGCTCCTTATATAGTCCATGAAGAGAGCCTGTGACTGACAAACAGCTGAGAAAGCCTGGGAGCTATCAGAGCTGCTCTGCAGAAAACACAAAGCACAGCGTAGCATGAACTTTTTCCCTTCAGGCAGGAAATAATTGCCTGCCTTCCCAAACCAGGGCACCTCTGTTTCTGTGTGTCACTGGATAGAGAAGTTCTGGACTAAGCAAAACAGAAAATAGGAATTAGCCATCTTCAGGGTTTGTCAGCACAGGATGGAGCTTTCTGGTTGGCTCACTGTGGTGCAAAGTGTGGCTCACACTTTGTCTCGTTGCACAACATGGGATAGTTAACTATTTCCAGAGAGATCCAAAGTGAGCGCTGATATTAGAGGTAGACTTACAGACACATTAAAATGTAACAAAGTGTCTTAATCACCTTTTACAAGATAAATTTATCACAGAGAACCCTATAAAATGAAAGAGCAATTCCATGACAACCCTTACCTCAGATAGAGAGAGATTATTTACTGCTAATGAATGACCACCTCATTGCTATCTCATCCCCATGAATGAAATATGTGGAGGTGCAGAGTGAGGGCCTCGCATTGCACAAAAGGCATTTTGCAATCAGCTCACAGCACTATCTAAACAGCCAGAGAACTCAGTTACACTGCTGTTCTAATGCCCAGACGCCGGTGTGCCTGACTTGAAATCCCCTGCTAACCTGGGCTCAGCAGCTTCCCAGCCCCTCCAGACTCGGCAGCCTCCATCAGCAGGATTTTCCTTCACAGAGCCTGAGGGGAGAGCATGATGAGTTCTGCAGCTTCCTTAATGAAGCCAAGACATCTCAGCTTAAGTGATATCTTCCCCTGTATAATTAAATATTGGCAGTGGCTGACTATCTGGGGCAAGTAATGCAGGTACACAGTGCCGCTGGGCTGCTGAGGTCCCAGCAGAGCTCTGGGAAGGGAACACCTGCAACACTGCTGTCCCCATGCAGGTGCATCCTTGCCAGCCAATGCAAAACACTTCCCATCTCCTTAAGACTTTGTATTGTACCCCACACAAGTCCAGGTATCCCTGATCAGCTCCAGTGACCAAAGGATCGGTGATACATGCTCCTCTACATCCAGTTGGCTCTACATTCAACTGGCTATCAAGCCTACATCCACCAAACATTTCATAGTCTCTCCTTTCCATTTTATGCATGCCCTTTCTGTGTGCTCTTCTACCCATCTGGCCACAGACTTAAACTAGTGTTCTCTAAAGCATCATCTCTCTGCTCGTTGCCTGCCCCAGTCCTGGTCAAAGCAAAGGTGAGCTGTTCTTTGCAAGGCTAAAATCTGCTGCATGAAGCAGCAAGGGCAGGACACACTCTCAAAGGGTCAGTGTTTTAGGACTGCTCCAGTGGGCATTTCAGGTAGCCTCAAAGCACAGCTGGAAAGGTCTAGGCCCTTGCTCTATCACTCATTCACTGCAGGAGCATGGATTAGTAAATCATTTCACCTCTTTTTGCCCCCGTATAAAAAAAAAAGAATTGATGATGCCTTTCCTTTGTCAGGCACCACGAGATGTCAGGATAAAAACATCAGAGTTGCATTAATTCTTCTGTGGGGCTCTTGTTACTAGGGCTATCCATATGGTCAAGCACCTTTGAAGTAAACATCACCAGGAAATAGAAAAAGAGAGTTCCTACCATCCTGGGATCACAGTCCCATCAGACAGTTGGACTAGACAGTCTTAGCGATCTTTTCCAACATTAATGATTCTGCAATTCTATGGACTGCAAACACACAGCATTATACATTTGCAGCTCTGCCATCATCAGAAGTTGATGGCATAGCATGGCCTTCCTGCCAGCTGGCATTGACTAAGCTGTGTGTTTTCCTTGAGGGTCTCATAATGGCTTGGAAACTAGGAAGAATTTCTTCTCAAAAAGAGAGGTGGAGTACTGGTACAAGGTTGCCTAGAGAGGTGGGGGAGTCACCATCCCTGGAAGTGCTCAAGAGCCATGGAGATGTGGCACTGAGGGACGTGGCTTAGTGAGCAATATTGATGGTAGGTGGACAATTGGACTAGGTGATCTTAAAGATCTTTTCCAATCTTAAGGATTCTATGATATTACATCCTGTCCTCTTCCAAAACATGGATGAGATAGGGAACTGTTTGTTAGGCTGTGCACAGTGCACCTACTGGAAGATTGTACAAACACAGCATCTTCTTGTCCTTGAAGAGCCTATAAATAAATGGGCTCTTACCTTGACGGCAGGCTGCAGCGTTAGTCAACACTCAAGCAGTTAATTTGTAAATTTGTACACAATAGAATTCAAGACACTTGAAAAAGCAGCAGAATGTACCTTTTTTGAGTGCGAGTGGATTTAGTGCTTGAGCAAACTGCCGGACTAATAGGCCTAGAGACCAAGCATTCATATTTATCCAGTAGACACAGCTCAGGCAGCTGTGGTGTTTGAGCTCCTTCCTTCATCACCCCAGCAATGCTCCCAGACCGTCCCAGGGAGGATGGAAGGACATCTGCTTCCCTCTCTGCCCAGCAGCTGGTTCTATTGGAGGTGCTTGAGATCAGGTTGGAGGGGACCCTAGGCAACCTGATGTAGTGCCTTATTTAGTGGTTGGTGACCCTGTCCACACGAGGGGAGTTGAACTAAAGGATCTTTGAGGTCCTTTCCAAATCCAGGCATTCTATGATTCTATGATAATTATCCATTCCTTGGATATGGCTTTTTCATCAGGCCTTGCAACCTGAGAAATGACAGAACCAGATCTCTTCCCACCCAACGTCCCTACCTCCTTCCTTCAGCTTGGCATCTGAGTCAGAAGGGAAAAAATTACATCCTGCCTTGCGTAGTTCTGGGTACTCAGCGCACTTGAAAAATAGGTCCAAGGCAGTGCATGGGAGTTGGATGTCAGAACACAACGTTTCTCTGCCAGTCTCTTGGTTTTTATGCATAATGGTTATAATCATTCTTTTTCCTACCTCCTGTTAACCTTATAGTTGAATGACAATTTAATCTTCATCAACTGCCTTCCCTCGACCATTTCAGCTATTTTTATTATCTATCGTCTTGCCACTTTGCATTATTAATTTTGGAAAGTATTTTGGAAAGCTGTTTGTCCGACACAACATACCTTATCATCCTGCTGAGTATTGCACTGCTGTAACTTCTGGCAGTCCTGCTGCACAGGAAGGCAAAGAGAGGACTTTGCTTTGTCACCCAGATTGGTCTTGTGTGGTGAGCTGTCATGTCTTGCCTCATCCTTGCTGCATGGGATCCTATGTTGTTACTGAGGACCAAGGAACAGATCTGCACAGATGCTTCTGAAGGAAGAATTAAAAACCAGCACACGCTTAGTAAGGCTAAATGAGTATTCAGATTGGTTAATAAAAAAGTAATGAGGAATGCCTGCAGCCCTAAGCCACCTAAAGAAAATCAACAAATGCCAGCTACAATGCAAACACTTTCCATGGTAGGCAGTGGGGATTTCAAAACAAGGCAGGGAGGGCTTGCGGGGACAACAGAGGAAAGTCACAGCAGCTGCTGGAGGAAGTGCAAGGGAAAATCATGGGGGAATTTTTCACTGAAGGCAAAGACAGAGCTGCTCTGGGGAGCTCCCAGCCTAAACAAGGCACAGAGCCAGTCTGCTGCCCCAACCTCCCTGGGGCAGTTGGACTTATATGATCTTAGAGGTCTTTTCCAAACTTAGCGATTCTATAATTCTATGAAAACCTCACCCGAGTTCAAGCAATGTCTCCAAAACTTCCTCAGGCTGGGGTTCAGGTTCAAAAAAATCAGAGAATCGTAGAATGGTTTGAGTTGGGAAGGACCCTTAAAGGCCATCTGATCCAACTCCCCTGCAATGAACAGGGGCACCCACAGCTCCATCAGATGCTCAGAGCCCGTCCAGCCTGACCTCAGGTGTCTCCAGGAATGGGGCACCACCACTTTTCTCTGGGCAGCCTGTACCAATGCCTCACCACACTTACTGTAAAAACCTTCCTGATATCCAATCTAAATCTCTCTTTTAGCTTGAAACCATTTCCCCCTGTACTATCACAACAGACCTTACTGAAGAGCCTGTCCCCTTTTTTCTTAATAGCTCCCCTTTAGATATCGAAAGGCTGCTCACAGGTTTCCAGAGCCTTCTCTTCTCTAGGCTGAACAGCCCCAACTCTCTCAGACTGTCCTCGCAGGGGAGGTACTCCATCCCTTGGATCATTTGTGTGGCCCTCCTGTGGACACACTCCAGCAGGTCCATGTCTCTCCTGTAGTGAGGACTCCACATCTGGATGTAGTACTCCAGGTGAGGTCTCAAAGCACAGAGTAGAGGTGTGTTCTTGCAAGAATAGATTCTTTCAAACCATCCGTGGTTTCATGAAGTATAGGGACATGTAGTCTGCAGTCCCAGAGCATGACCCATGGGATAGTTCTGATGGGACTCATGTCCTCTAGACATCAGGGGACTTAGACCACACAAGATTCCCCTCCAGGGAGTCCCCTACCTTTCAGACATCCCTTCTGCTGCTTCCCATCACCTTCCATAAATGATGGTAGCTTAAATTCCACATCTGACGCTGAGCTAGATAAAGCTGGTGACACGTGTGCTGCTCAAGGGAAAGCACTGCAGAGTGCAGCACTGGAATAGGCTGCTGAGCCTCAGTCATCCCAGTGGAATGAAGGAGAGGGAAGGTAAGAGCAGAGAGGTGTCTCTCAGGAGTGTGTGAAGAGAACTCTATTAGAGATTGTGAAATGCTGAGGTACCCTGGAGAATATATAACTATCTATGACAAGACAGCAAGAATAATTAGCTCAACAGCTGTGGGTACCAATCATGAGAATTTTTAACAGCATCCTATCATGTTTTGGTCTATTACTACAGTCTGATGAGGTGTGATGCCATTTTTCCTGATGATGTCCTCCCTTCCAGGAAGCACTGAGGTGCACATACACTTCAGCAGGTATCGTAAAGGTCTGTGGCATATTCTGTCCCTCATTTAAAACTCAAGCACCTTTTAAAAATGACAAGCCAAAGAATTTGAGTCTAACAGACCAGTGGGAATAAAGATTGACTCTGTGGGGGCCCCGGTGTTAGAGTGTAAATGAGCTCAGAAGAGGCCAAGCAAGCTTTAAAATGCACAGTTAAGTGGGTAAAGAGATTTCCTGGCCTTCCAGGCTCAAAATGTCTCCCTCAGCAGGTTCTCTCCTGTTATTTATCTCCTCTGCACAAGAAGAGCGACTTAGCAGAGAGACCAAACTTCAGCGTGTGAAAGAATGAGGGTGGAAAAGACGAACAATGTGTCATCCTTAGAGTGCCCTGTGTTCAAACTGGGGTGAAAGCTTCCAACTTGGCGATCACGTTGTCCCAGCCACTCCTGCAATGCCCCCCAGAACGATACCTTCCTCCTCATGAGAAGCTGCATGGGCTGGCAAAGGATAGGCCAGCAACAGTGACTTCTGTACCACAAATAGGAACGAAAGAAAAGGAGTATGAAATAAGAAAATCCTGGAGAAGAGCCAGGGAATGTGTTTTCCAGAAACATGTAATCTGTGATTGTGCTAATTCTGATGTATTTGTGTCTCCAATTTTTTGTTTTCCTGTTGTCTGTATAACTCTTGATTGGAACATTCGATGTTGCTTTTGTGAGTTCCTAAATCCAATCCTCTCTGATGATGTATATGAATGTGCATCTGATGGATGTTTTCCAGCACCTTTTTGTTGCCTCAATTAAGGGATAATGAACAAGAATTGTTCCTATTTGTAAAACATATCCTGCTATTTTCTGCTTCCAAATTGGTTGGACAATGTGTCTTAATTAAACACAAAGTCTTGCAACATCATTCAGAGGAGAGAGACCAAGACTGGAAAGGGAAGGAAGAAAAGGAGGAGAAAAGAAGAGCTGAGGGACTTCAGTACTTTGAGTGACTTTATAGAATCATAGAATCACAGAATTCAAGGTTGGAAATGACCTATAAGATCATCTAGTCCAGCCATCTCCTCATCACCATTGCCACCACAAGCACTAAACCACATCACACAGCACTTCATCCAGACACCTCTTGAACACTGCCAGGGACGGCGACTCCACCACCTCCCTGGGCAGCCATTCCAGTGCCTGACCACTCAGAGAGAAATAGCTCTTCCTCATGTCTAATCTAAACCTCCTCTGATCAAACTTGTGGCCATTTCCCCATGTCCTGGGAGAAGGCAACGTTTATCCTGGAGTTTATCCTGGAGAGACAGTGGGTTTGCTGTAGTAATGGTCACACCTTGCAGATTTCTGAGTCTGATACTGGGGGAATGGATAAGGACATCAGAGCAATCTCCATTCAGAACCACAGTTCCATAGAATGCCAAAATGAGTGCCACAAGGAATAAGAAATGAGATGCAGTGCCTTTCATTTTCAATCACCAGACAAAACATCATTCGTCTCCCAAGGAGCAAAGGGAAACAACCATCAAATGATACTTGCTAGGTCTTACATAATGTAAGCTTACAGACTGCATGTAACAAAAGTAAATAAAATAAATAGAATAAAATAAAGTGACTAAAAGAAAGAAAATGAAGTAGAGAAGGATAAATAAATAAAGTAAAATAAAATAAAATGACATTGTGTTATGTATGTCTCAGCAGAGGTATGTAGGAGAGATAAAGTTACAAGGTTTTACTAACCTCATCATTTCATCCAGGTGAGGGTGAAGCTCTCTTTGCACTGCCTCTGCAGTGAGCATGTCATACCATCTCTCACCAACACACAGTTTATATGATTTTTAAATCAAATTCTCTAGATCACAGAAAAGCATATATTGCTTTTCTAATGCAGTGTCATGTTACAGCCCAATTAAAGCTATTATAATATCACTCTGTCTGTGAAAGAGCAGCTCTACCCTGATCTTCAGCTTCTATGACCTTCCCCATTACCAACCAAATACACCTGCATTATCCTCTCTGGTTAAACCCCAAGGATGTTCTTGGCTCCTGCAGCTCTGAGCCCAGTTCTGTGGAACCAGATACTGGATCCACCCCATATGCCACCTCCAACAAATGGCCAGATGTGACATTTGAGGGTAGGATGAAGTTGTGCACCACGTTGCAGTTGCTTACTGGTCTGATTCCATCTCCAGCTCTTTTTGCAGCCTCAGTCAAACTTCCTCATCCCTAGAGGACTGCAGGAAACCCTCACCATGTCCATAGAGCTGATAAATGGAGTCATGTATTCAGAGCTGAACAGACAATGCTAGTTGAGGAGGGAGGCAATAGGAGTCCTTGGAGCCTGTGTTACACATGCAAATACCATCTGTGAGAGGCAGCTCTGTCTCCTTTAACACTGCTTGTAATCCTGATGTCATCCTCTTCACTCACACGATGTTTATTTTGTCACTGTGTGTCAGCACAAGAGCAAAACCATGTGGGGCAGGAGGATTGTGCACAAGTCCTGAAGCCAAGTCTTCCTCCCCTCAGAATACATGCATTTAAATATAGAAACAGAGAGGCATGACAGAAAGATGAGGGAATAGCATCTGGTCTTTGTCATCTCCATGTAAGTCCATAGTGGCATCTGCAAGCCAGGAGCGGCTCCAGCTGAAATAACAGCCCAACCCTTCCTGTCTGCTGTGATATCCTGGGCAAGCCCGTGCCCTGAGCATGGCTGTTTCGTCAGATTTGTTCCAAGGATGCTGGGAGCTGAATTTGGATCTGTGCAGCAAATATATTTCATTAGTTCCAGTTTATCTAATCCATCTACAGCTGAGAATTTAGGAGAGGTTAAATTCCATGACTTAATGTGGATAAAAGAAGGGATGTTAACCCATCTGGATCCTTACACATCCTTGGGTTCACAGAATAGAAAGCAGCAACGTAAGCATCTCCCATTGCTCTGACTCAAAGCCCCAGACTGCAAGCACCTTGCCAGATAAGAGAGAGAAGCTGCATTTCCATGGTCCCCTCAAACCCCATATCCCCTGAAGCTGCCAATGAAAGGATAGGCTACTTTGTTCTTTCTCTTGATACCATGTAAAATGTGCATGGGTACTCCAGAGATGAGACTCCTGTAACAAGGAGATAAGCTCGAGGTACTGGCAGCTCTGGTGATAGGGATCGGGATGGCTGAGTGCTGGGCACAATGCTGAGGCTCTCAGGAAGACATCAAACGGGCTGATAAGAATACCCCCTTCCCAAGCAGAGTAGAGACCCGGTGGCTAGACCTGTATCTTTTCCCCACATGGGCTCCCTCCTCTTCTTTGTAATAAAAACCCTTGTGCATAGACCAAGGGAAATAAAAGAAGCCAAACATCCCGTCTGCTCCTTCCCCAGGAGAGGACTGTGCCAGCTTGGTGCTGCTTTCCCTCATCTCCCCCTTTCCTTCTCCTGTCCCCATTCCTTCTGACTGGCCTCAAGAATCAGCAAAGCCAGAAACATCCTAAGTAGGAGCTGCTCCCTGCATAGGAGGTGCCATAGGGTTCACTCTTTTTTCTACTGCAACTTGAAAAAAATATTCCGCTAGCCACTCAATAATTAATGCTTCTGAGCAGTGATTCAGCATGTCAGGAAGAGAATTCTGCACTCTTATTGTAGTCTTTTGTAATTGAATCTTATGCTGTTATATTAGTGTGGCCCCAGATGAGTATGCAATAGCTGAGGGGGGAAAAAAGAAAGGTAAGATAAAGGAATTACAATAGAGCCAGTCTAATGTGAGAACAAGGCAATGTCTTCTGTGCCTCAAGGTGTTAAGTTAATCTCTGATAAGTTATTAACTTATTAATGGGCTGAGAAGGGATGAACTACTTTTCATCCAAAGTCCCAAGTGCTCCTCATCTGCTTCCACATCCTCCTCCTTGTCAACCAATTCTCCTTTAGTGCTGCTTTCCTGCTGCTCTGCCTCTGTATCGAGTCAGCCAAAATGAATTCTGTGCAGAAAAGCTCCTGCATGGAGCCATAAGACTGTGCTCAGAGCCTGGAACATGGGGATTGCAGGAAAGATTTGGGGGCAAAAGTCATAGAATGAAAGAATCATAGAATCATTAAGGTTGGAAAAGACCTCTAAGATCATCCAGTCCAACTGTCCACCTAGCACCAATGTCACCCAGTAAACCATATCCCTAAGTATCACATCAATGTGTTTCTTGAACACGACAGCACAAAACCTAATGAAGAATCCTCAAAAGTTTATTATTAATCTATTCTATACCTCAAGTTGTTAACTAACCAGTGATGTGGAAAAATATAGAAAGATCAAGCAAAAGGACTCAGAGTCATACATGTGCATCCCAGCTCTCATTCAGCACTGTGCTCACAGGGAATCTTTCCACACTGGAGGACATACAGCACATTATCTGGGACCATGACATTTACCATCAGTTCTGAAGTTTTCTTCTTCATAGTTCTTACTGATTCCAGTTTCTCAAAGAAAAAAAGAAGAAAAAAAAAAAAAAGAGTAGGAGTTTAAAACTGATTAAATGAAACAAAATTCTTCTGCTGAGGCAGACAGCAACTATGATGGGAAAGTGAGGCTCATCACTGTGCCTGCCCTTTGGATGCTTGTTGTTGCTGGAGACCTCTTGGGAGTTGAAGCCTGGTCTCTGGTGCCTTGGTGAATCAAGGTCTGGTTGCAGCTCTCTCTCAGATTTTATTGCTTCTCATGGTTGAATGCTCTTTGCCCTTGAAGCATCTCACTCATCCTCTCTCAAAGTGAGGAGGACTGCTGTGCTGGAAGAGCTTTCCGTCATCAAGACCAATGCAGAGCCTCAGAGCACCAATCTAAAAACCCAACTCATTTAAGTGCCTTTCTCCAGGTCTCTTGTCTCAACCATGTAAAGAAGACAAATGAAGCTCGTGATCACAAGGTGTAAAGCTCCCTTCTGAGAGTGGTTCAACAAAGGACTGACTGAGGGTTTCTAATGTGATATGCCTGTGACGTAGGCAGAATTAGGTTTTAATGCTACTGGAGAATGACTGGATATTTCCTTGCCTCAGAGAAACAGAGTAAGGTGGATCAGCACGTCAACACAGCATCTTCCAAAATCCTTATTGAACCAGAGCCTCCCTGCAGTGCCCTGCCAGACCATGACACTGTTTGTCCACTGTTAAAAGCAAACTGTGCTTTCAGTCTTCCCTTCCCTGCTCAGGCTGTAGTGCTGAGATTGCATGAAAAAATAAATAGGATAAAGTGCATTATAATCTGCAGGAGATGATGAACCTGATAACTCTTCCATGCACAAAAGTGACCTTTAGGCCAGAGGAAGTCATGGCCCATCTCAAACCTTAGCACAAGGCAGGAGAGAGAAGGAAAACAACCCTCAGTCAACTCTGGAAAAACACCCAGGGGTCTTTTTTTGAGTCAGCTGAGGCTTCAGCCCAAATCTCTCCGTTTGCTCAGAGACAGGTTGGCATCTCTGTCTGTGCTGCTGCTGCTGCACAGGGTAAGGAGCTCATTGGAGCATGAAAGAGATTGTGATAAAGATACACTGACTGCCATTCTCCTTCCACTAGAAACAGGCTCAGATTTCATATCTGGATGACATCTCAAACACCAGCACTGGAGAAGGGGGAGGGAGGGAGCTGCTCTTTCTTTGCCCTTCCTGTTTTTGATATTGTGATTATTATTTGCAATTATTTATCATTAGGGTAGCTTTTCAGGTATATAAATAGATGCAGAAGCAGTCCTATTTCCCTTCCCTGCTTCAGAGCACGCACCTCTTTTATGCTTCACCCAAGCTGCTTGAATTGTTCGGGAGATAAAAGCTTTTGCTGAAGATTCCCCTGCATTCCCACTTCGTGAGCTATTCCCATGCCAGTTCTGCTTTCCAGCAATATCAGCTGTGCATATAAATTCTCAGGCTCATCTGGATGAATCCTCTTCTGCCAGACGGCTGTTTGAAAGCATTCCCTGAGACCACGTGCCGTTTGCTCTGCAAGGCTGTCTGGCGCCAACGTTCCCTGGGAAGCTGCTGCCCTGCCAGGATGTGATGTACTTATCACCATGATGGGGAAGGGGTAAAACACCTTCCATCTCTGGGGCATGCCTGCAGTGAGCAGGCTTTCCTAGCCTTTGCCAGGTGACAGCAGTTCCAAGATGGTCTTCTGTCAGCTAAAGTCCATAATTCATGCCAGCCTCGTAGGATGGTACCATAGTAACTGTTACCCAAATTACTTTCTGTGTCATGAAGCAATCAGGAAAGCAAAACTGGGTCTTGCAGGCATCCAGCTAGCAAGAAGTAATGACCTACAGAAAACTAGGTCAAAATCTGCTCTCTGTCCCACATGCCTTGTGAAGCCTTTGATGTGTTGCATCACTGGGTCTCACTTCTCCCTCTGTAAATGTGGGGATAAAGCAGCACTGTCCCATCTCACAAAGGTATGAGAGTTTAAAAACCCCCATGACCAAGTCCTCACATCCTCCAGCTTCAAAAACCACCAAAAACTTCTGAGAAGCAGTTTTGTTCCACCAAGGCAGTATGAGCACTGCCGGAGTTGAGAAAAGGGAGACCTGATCAGTTTCCTGCCCCATACAGCAGCTCTGGGGAAGAGCAAGAGGGACAGTGTACATTCTATAACCCTGACCCAAGTAGTCATTCCCGTTCATATTTATGAAGCATCAAGACCTGTAAGCATTTTCACAAAGACCTAGCGCTTGGCCAAAATCACAGGAATCAAAAAGAAATTGTCAAGACCTCATGATTATGACCGCAGCACAAACACAGAGAAGTAATTCCAAACCACAGCCAATACCTCACTGTCAGATGGAGATAATCATCCAAGCAGACTTCCAAGTGGTGAGCTCCAGTGACGAATGGAGGCAGGCCTCCTCACGGACACGGGAATGCAGGCATCCTCTGTGTTTTCCACACAAAACCATAAATCACCCATGGCACTACAACGGCTTCAGAACAAAGAAAGGTTCCCAATGAAGCAGGGATCTCCTTTAAATGCATGAAGTAGTTAGTGCTCAGTTAACTCACACAGTCACACCGACTCCATGTGATGCATGAAGGATACCAACCAGAGCACTGATTTACCACTTTCCTCAATTCAAAGGCTCATGCCCTCCTCCAAAAATAGAAATGGAAGTTACTGCACTTGTATTACTTCCTATGTCCCTTAACCTGCACTTCCAGAGCCCTTCATCTCCCCAGAATTATTGCCCTCTGATGCAGCATTATCCCATGTTGACTCGTTGTCATATTCATGACAGCATTACAGTCTCTGGAGGAAAAGGGCTCCTGGCAGTACTGCTGTGAGAGACCCTTTATTATATTGACGTCAACAGAGATTGCCTCTTTGATAAATGAGCATGTAACTATGAATAAATACAGGAATATATTTTATATGTATTGTATATCTGCAGTGGTAGAGGTTTGTGCAGGCATGTGCTTTTAATATTCATGTAGGATACAAGGCAGTAGTAACTGGCAACTGTAGGTTGCTGTATTTATACTGTAATGACAACTGGAAGACTTCAGACAGCCATCTAGACAAAAAGTTCCCACTGCACTCATTCTTTGCAACATCTGGGAGATACCCATCCTACACTCTGACTGGGTGGGATCATGTTTAGAGGCCACAGGATCTTTCTGTGAAAATGAATTTACTCAGTTTCGTTGGCCTGCTTTCTGCTCTCTGTTGACGCAAGAAAGCTAAGGAAGATGGAACTTCCCATGTATTCCCAAAATGACACAAGAAATTACCTCCATGAGAATTATTGTCTTCTTAGAGGAGATGTGTAAGTGTGGAATTGCTGCTGGATTGCTGTGGTATATCACAAAAATGGTGTATCCAATCAAAGGCTGGGAAGAAACAGGTCCAGAACAGTTCAAGAAGCAAAGTCAGTCTCCAAAGTCAATCTTGATTGCCAAAGCCTACAGAGTGGAAAGTAAAAAAATACTATTGCTCTACAGCCCCATGTCTGAGAGCCCACACCAATCCACATGTGAGGCATAGTCTCCGTCTGCTGCCCTGCGTGGGGAGCAGAGCAGGAAACCACCACATTGAAACAATTCCCTATAAGAAGGGGAGCTGGACTTGATGATCTCCAGACGTCCCTTCCAACCCCTATGATCCCATGATTCTACAATTCTGTGAAAGGAGGGCAGAGAACAGTGTTTCACTGAAGAACTCTAAGGGGAACAAGTGACCTTCCCCTGAGAGCTTAATGAGAGGTGTTGGGGAGCCAGCCCAACCTGGACATTATCCTCCAACCAGCCTCTGAAGGAAAGGGATTGGGAAGAAAGGGAGAAAGGACTTTATCATTCTCATATCTCCCCACAACAAGCTCATAGTCCCCAGGGAAGGGAATAGCAATCTGCCTCTTGCCTGGCACCTCTCTGCCTGAAACCTTGCTCTGCACAGGAGCAGAGGAAACTCATTTCCCTGTTCAGGGCCTCCTTCTGCCCCATAACAGCTCCTTGTTATATTCTCTTAAAAGTTTAGAAATTGTCTTTGAGTAACAACATAACAACAAGGTGATGGTTACCAAGGGAACAGCCCTTGAGAAGGTCAGGCTCTTCCGGGGAATTTTGTGCTTTACCTTGGCTGAAAGTTTTTCCAGAGCAATCAGGCCAGTGTCTTTGCATCCTGGAGAAGCAAAGCCATCATCTGCTTGGAAGAAGACTGAAAAGAGAGGAAGGGCACCACTAAGATTTCCCACACCTGCATGGCACATTCTGGGGCAGTTACCCTCAAAATTGATACCATCAGCAGCTTTCAACCCAGGGATATAACTAACAGACCTCTGCAGTGATGAGTTCCAAACTGAATTTGCTTGGAGGCCACAGTAGAGGTACAGAACAAAAAATATCCCCAGAGCACAACATAGAAAACTGTGTCTACAACTTGCCTGAAGTACATCAGTACAGCCCTTGGAGTTCTTGTATTTCCACAGAGCTTTGGTACATTCATGAAGAGAAAATTCAGCTCTCCAGGAAAGAGTGATAAAGGGTGATAGGTGTAAGCATAAGCTCTTCCATACCACGGCAACTACAGAGTGATGGAATATGGTGCAGTTCTTGCTGTCACAGGATCTCCCAGAGACAGAGTTCAGATTCTGATGCTGCCCTTCATGTGCTAATAACTCAATGTGGTATCTTCCCAGCCACAGAGGAAGGCAGACCTCTGCTCTTTTCAGAAGGTAGTTATCCGATGAGCGGGTTCATTGGAAATCAATGGTGGTTATCAATAACCAAGTGCTGTTTTTCCAGTATTTGGTGCTGACTGCTCTAGGAGAGGGCTGTCTAAGTGGGCAAGTGTGGGTACAGCATCACACAGCAACTATTATGCCAATGCTACTAGTAATACCTTTGATTTGCAGTGCCTTTGCTATCCCAAGAACCTACCTGAGTTAAGCAAGGTATAGGAACCAAGAAACAGCCATTTTTAAGCTCCTGGTGTATGTTAGAGTGGCAGCAGATGGCATTTTTCTCCTTTAAGAACCCTGCCAGATTACCTTACCCTCAGCACTTCAACTAGGAACTCTTTCAAAGTCCTTCACTAGGAAAAACACTTTCACTAGTGAAAACCTATACCTTTGTTGGCTGCAGTTGTGAGTCCTGCTAGTGGGATCTCAGGAGGCTCTCTTTCTGTGTAGAAGAGTCACTTGATTTACTCAACGTTAGTTACATTCTAGTCCCCGGTAGGGTCAGGCAAACAAGTTCTCCCTGCTGCAAGGAAAGAGCTGGCTCTACTAAACATAAATGTTAAGGCAGATCAGCCAAGGTGTTATCACCTCTCATGGAGCTGCCATGAGCTGTGATGCTCCATGCTGGTGGCCAAGCAGATAACTGCTAGGAATGAAACTCTTCCCCAGCTTCAAAAGCAACAAACACAAATGAAAGCACTTACCTGCAGCTTGACCTTCACAAAAGAAAGCCCAGCTAATCAGGCTGATCCATCAGTGACATATGGTTTTGAAAGAACACATTTTGATTTGCAGAAAAATATATGTTCCCAGCGCTGAGGTGTTTGGTGGTTGCACTGAAATAGATGTTTTTGTGCTGAATTGCTGGGACTGAGAGCATTTATCTCCTCTTTCTCAAGCACAAAGTCAACACAAGTAGTCTTTATAATCTGCCCAATGCACAGCCTTCTTGCTCAGTGTGTGGGCTCTGAGCACAGCCCTCACCACTCACATCCACCAGGCATCAGGCAAGCACACTTCCAGCTGATTTACTGATACTTAATAATTAAATGCTAGGTGATCACTCAACCCTGGTGAGTAGGTGTTCAATAACTACAGAGAGGAACCATCTCCAGGCAGCCCACCCAGCCTGCTTCATCGCTCAGCACCAATGCAGAGCTGAGCCAAGCCACACACAGCTCAGCTCCCTAGCTCTCACCACAATTCTCACCTGCTCACCCATGTCAGAGACTTTCAAGATATACAGGGTTAGGATTGAGCAAGGAAACATTCTACAGAAGGAAGGAGTCGGTCACCCTGCATTTGCTCAGGGAAATTATGTATTTAAAAAAAAAATGGCTAACCAAGAACAATAAAGCTCTGCTGCCCTCCCAGTACACTGCTGGTGTTTATATCTGTTTACCAGTGTCACCTTTTGCAAGGCAGCACTTTAGCCTTGTTTTAACATTGCTCTTTATTCTGTCTTAGCATTGCTTTTTCTTAGCAGGCAGGGACACTGCTTGGCACCTAACAAACTGCATCCTTTCCTTCTGTGCCTTTGTAATAATAATTCTCTGTCCTGACACATTCAGCTGGAGCACAGGGAACACTGTCAGCTTAAAAACCACCACCACACTTCTGGGATTTGAAATCCAGCAGTACCTGAGATGACTGAAACAGGAAGAATTTTTGAAATCCAATTTGTTCTCCACTCTTTCTACCTCATTGTTTGCATTTTCAATTTCTCTCTACTTGGGGGATGAGGCTCACCGTTAGGCACAAGTTTATCAGTGCTTGGCTCTCGGATTGTCACTTCCCAGCCCTGTCTGAGGGCCCTGCAGGTGGCACTACCCTTCCCCTACAGAAATGACACCCCCACCATTTTTCTTCCAACTCCTGTCCAAAAAATAAATAGCGCAAGAATATTTCTGATGTTGTCAGGCTTTGTAATAGTTCGTTCATTTCAACCCTAAATTTGGGACTCAATTTGAGCTGGCAGTAGCTGTTTAATATACAGGACCTGTCTTATTACATCTCCGTCTAATGCATATTTGGGAGCTTTCCCTGAAAGCTCTTGTATAAAGGAGTATTATGACATCAGGAAGTCTAAAAGTACCTGAACTGCAGATGTGATAAATTCAGCAGGATGATACGTGCCCGGCATTTGTACTTGCCTTTTTCCATTGGCAAATGGCCGCCTGGGCTCTATCCCTTGGGATAGCTGTAGAGAACAGCCAGTTTGATGAGCCTAACCAGCCATTGGATGTCACTTTGGCTCCACACTAATTCGAGGGAAACAGCATTTATCTGGCAGCCAGGCAGCCAGCTCTTCGGCAGCTGAGAGTTTAATTATCAAAGGTTCAGGCGAATCTTGCTCTCGCTATCTCTGACCAGCTGCCACAGAAAAATAGACCTTCTGGCCCCATCCAGAAGTTTGTGAAGCTCTTGCAAGTTCCCTTTTGCTGTTAAAATGAGTCCCCGACCATTTGCCCTTTCCTGTGAAAGCTCTGGGCTGGATGCCACTACAAAATAAGAAACTGTGAAAATAATACAGTGGGGAAGGGCTCTTAGTGGATGGGGCTGAGCAAGTGGCAGACAGGAATGGGAGCACTGGGCTCCAGCTGGTGCCTTGATCCAACTGTGGGTGTTGCTCTGATAGATGGGCACAGGAAAGGCTTCCTCCACTTGTGGGACACTGTTTATTCACAGCCTCACACTGCAATTACAGAACAGAGCCACTGTCTGTCTTGTACTCAGCCCTGCTTCCACTGGCTGTTATCAGCCCAAGCAGCCAGTGCAAAAAGCAAGAGCTATGCCTCCCCATTCTGCTCCTCTTACAGAGTTTAAGCGCTCCTGGTTTCCTCTCCCAGCTTTGCTGTCAACAACAATCAGTCCCAAAACAAAAGTTGTTGGTACCCCCCCAGGTTCTGCTCTGTGCACAGTGATAATTGGTTGATGGTTGCACTGGATGATCTTAGTAGTCTTTTCCAACCTTAATGATTCTATGATTCTATATCCAGATTTACCACGTGTGTTATTCCCTCCTCCAGACCAGAATGAGGAGCTATTTCCAATAGATCCTTTCGTGCTTTCACGTTAGGGGCATCCCTGCCCTTTAAGTTCTGCAGTGCTGGTTAATAATGGGGCCACCTAAGTGCATATCAAGAGAGTTTGTAACTTATGCGCTAGTGATGCACATGCTTTTCTTTATTCTCAGACTCTCTGCAGACACAATCAGACCCAATTGGCCATTCTCAAGGCACATTTATCTTTTGAATATGAAGGCAATAGACTCAATTACGTTTTTCGAAGGTAAACTACGGTTCTGGTGAGCAAATTAGTTATCCCTCCATTCTTCCACAAAATGCCATCAGGAAACCATCACAAGCAAATACTATCAATCTTGATCTGTTCTGCCCAGTTTGTCTTAGCTATCAGCAAGGAACTGTGCAGGGAAATATACTCTCTCTGCTCTTCACCCAAGAAAAATCTTTCCAAAGCTTGGGGATAATTTTCATAGGTGAGACACCAGGCCAGCCACTAAGTAACTAGTGAGAGAATCATAGAATGGCTTGGGTTGAAAGGGACATTAAAGATCATCTAGTTCCAACTCCCCTGCAATGGGCAGGGTTGTCAATCTCTAAATCAGACACTAAATCAGGCTGTCTCCATGCTACCTGGCCTTGAACACCTCCAGGGATGGGGTATCCAGAAATTCCCTGGTCAGCCTCTTCCAGAGAAGGAGGACGAAGAAGGAGCAGGAGCCCGTAAATCACTGTAACTGGTTGGAAAACAGGAAGAAAAGCATACCTTAGAAAGTTGTAGAAAGTTCCTTGCAGAAATTTGTTCCTGAGCTCCCCCTTGATGTCCAGAGGCACCGTCACTGAGGCCAGGTTGCCTTGGGTGTCTCGTTTTCCCAACCTGCATGAACAAAAGTGTTTATTTAACACCATCTCCCCAGGGTTTCCTCAGATCCCTAATCTCCAGACCTGACAGTTTACTTACAGCATCGCCAACTGCAAACTGATTAGTCCAGTCCCCATTCCCTTCTCCCCCATGGTTATCACTTTTATTAACAGCAAGGGAGTGATAATGGGGAAAGATGATCAAAGCTGCTGGTATTAACGCTGGGGATTAACGGTATTTATATTCCTGATCAGTGCATACTTGGTGTGGAGAGGAAACCGCCACAAATCAGCTTTTTCCAGCAGAGAGTTGCTGCAGTGCCACTGCCTAAATAGCTGCTGGCTAATGAGCCCTTTGTGGCTGGCTCAGGGAACAGCTTTCTCACTCGGCTGCTTCTCTTGCAACCTAATGCCTCCAGGTTTGCATCTACCATGGCATCCAGGCACCAGGTCTTGGTTTTCCAACTAGTCCTGGGGAAAATGCCTGCTGCTGAGGACAAGCGTGCTGGTGTGGGGCAAGCAGCTGAGATGCTGTTTTGGCCAGTTCAAGTCAGGATTATACCATGTTACCAAACAAACACCTTATATCTCGGTCTGGAACTTCAGGAGAACCACAGTGAGTGCCACATTAGTGGGGTGAGGAAAGAAGAAAAAAATCCATGCCAAGTCTTACATATAGGGAGGGAGAATGAAGCCTTCTGCAGCCATCCAGAGAGAATAGATGTGTTTAATAAAGCTGTGCGCTGTTGTATATTGATTCCACTTAGATTCCAGAAGCAGCTCAGTGGCAGGGGCAGGAAGCAGGACTGGCTGGCCTTGGTCACTCATTGTTGCTGGCCACAAAGCAGCAAAACATGGCACAGGCTTCACACGGCAGGCACTGGAGGCCAGTGCAATCAACAGAGAGCACATGGAGGGCATCAGAATCAGGGGAGCTGGTAACAGACTCCTTCTGGGAGGCAGAATTTCATTTCACTTTGAAGAGAGAGGATACATGGAAGCTGTCCACTTCTCTCCTGCCTCTCCCAAGCACTCTCTGATGTGTTACACAGCCCTGATCTTCATAAAGCCCACAGATAGGCCCCACTGTAGGACCTCAACCAGAGAACAGAGCATGGATTTCAAAGACAACCTGTGGAAAAAAGTCTTTTCCATACCATCCAGTCCACGCAAGCTGGTCACACTTCAATACTGGGTTAAAACAGTTAATCCAAAGCCAAGGCATTCTGGCAAATAAGTACTTTTTAAAAGGCAGGGAAACAGATGCCTTGACCACCAGCTCTGAGTAGCTCTTGGTATCCACCTAGTAAGAAAAGTTAAGCCTGGCTGTGATCTGCAAGTCTGAACACTACCATTTGGCCTATAACATGCTTCATCAAGAGAACTCTATCCAGAGACTAGCTGGGAGATCATCTTCCTGATTAATATTAACAAATAAGGTATCTTAAAGAATATCCTCCTTGTTTGCAGACAATTTAGGATCATTACTCCCTTTATGATCAGTTAGATATCTTTGACTGTTTCCACAACTATTTCTTCCCCCTAGTCCTCTATGGTTCATCACTTTCTGTTTCTCCTCTGTGCAGTGTAATAATGTTGAAAGGGTTTATTTATATAATCGTAATAGGCTCTTGTGGAGATTATCATTATGTCACAAGTATAGGTCAGGGAGTTTTGGCTGAAGAATGAGTTACAAAGGGAGCATGGAGGCAAGCCCTGCTGTTTTAGTGCACGCTCCCATCCGTGCACATCACGGACCACCTGCATCCACATGCATGCACAATTCACACACCTGCAGATATTGATCCCGCATGTGGCCATGCATAATCAAACCTGACTTGTTCTAGCACCTCAGAACACAGATTTTTACCCACAAAACAGGGAAGTGACAACAGAGGGGAGAGGAGAGGTTTTACACCTGGAGGTAAATGAAAAAGAAAGCTGTGAATTGAAGGAAACGGGTGAAATCAATTGGGGTAAAGTAGAGGACAGTAGTGATGCTCCTAAACTTCTTTTCCCCCTTCTTTGGCTTCTGCATCCTCACTCCACACACACAGTAAAAATCTTCTCTTCTTGCAGAACTCTGCAGGAATTACAAAGCCCTAGGTGATCCATGGGGACTAACCAGCCCTACATACAATCACCTTGCTTATACTTGCCAAAGCTATTTTAGATTACCCATCTGCCTTTTAACACCTCTCAGCCAAGATTTTCTGGAGAAAACCTTTCATCCCATAGGGTACTTTCAAAGTCATGACAGCCTGTACAGCCTGTCAAATAGAATAATGTGGACTTCTTACACACTCTATCTTGAGGATGTATTCATCAGCAGGTCAGGCTATGCTCACATCTTGTGAGACGAAGGCAAGTGTTTTCTCTGCATGCCTGCATCCAACCAAGGACAGCAAAATCACTAGGAGGTGCTCTTCTAGCAAGATTTGATTGAAGGCGATGCAGAATAACCAACTGGCACTAGTGTGCTCTGGATAAATGGAGCTCTTTGCCTTGGGATCATGATTTCAGAGGAAGGTCAGTGCACTGCTGACCACTATTTGTCATCCTTCAGCAACACTCAACAACTCAACTCAACAACTTCTGTGGAATAAGGAGCTGCTCTTGGCTTGGGTCCCAGTAGAATGAGCATCAGCGTCACTGCACTTGGTGTCCTTGCTTGATTCCTGGCTGACTCCACAGGGAAATAATGAAGCTATTCAGAGAGCTCATCTCAAGGGTTAGCACCTTGATGGGAGTTCACTCATCAAGTGAGTAACACAGCGGGAGGTTCTGCTGGGTCTTGGAGCTGAGAACAGAAACGACTGCTGAGCTCCAACCCCATGTGAAGAACAGACAACACCATCGAAGTCTTACATGCAATCAAAAACTCCAGCTAACATCGAAAGAGGTCAGAATCCGTGGAAAAAAGTCAAACGAAAAGCAACCAAAATGGCTATATATCAGCTGACTTGCAAGGACAAGTGTTGAAGGGACACATGATGAGGTTATGGGTTTGGTGAAGGAGATAAGCCTTCTCCCACCTTCCTAACCCCCTTTGCTCCATGCCCAAAGCAGGACTGTGGGCACTGCAGTAGTACATTCATAGTGCTCCTGCACTGCTGTACCCACATGAAACCCCAAGGAGGGAGGGAGGGAAATAAAAGCCAAATGAACTGTCCAGGTGGCCTGCGGGCCTTAAATTAAGCATCCCAGTATATATTGAAATAAATGTGATAAACCAGGTCACTATCACTTGCGTGAAATTCAGTTACTCTTTTAAATCATCATTATCACCGTCATAATTAAAATCAAGCAACAGCTTAAAGAAACTAATGAATATTTTTATATGTGAACTTATCACATGAAGGGAGAAAAAAACCTGTAAAGTGAAAATGTGCCTGTATTGCTAATAAATATTATTGGAGGGACTCCCAGCTTTTTACATTACCACAGTGTGATATGACAGCCTATAATGGATTACTCAACTGCCCGAAGCCATTGTAGGAATAAATCCCTTTTAATATTCATGTGCGGTCTTTGAGAAAATAGATGTAAGCAGTTAATACTTTTCTATAGACAAAACAACGCAGTTTATCAAAACAAAATGTGTGCTTGAAAACAAAACTCACAGAGCTCCTGTACTCATTCTTTTTCCACAAATCAGAAAAAAAATGGGACCCTCCCTCTCCAAAAGGACAATCGTGGGCAAGATGGTGCACAGAAAGAAGGATGGGGAGAGGCAGGGTAGTAGCAAGGGTGTATAGAAAAGGGGAAATGGTATTTAAAAAAAAGATAATGAATAGTTTGTGAATACGTGCTATGGGCACCAAACCAGGGTGCTGTGGGAGGAAGGTGTGGATTGGCACAGGGTTGTTGGCTGCCCCATAGAGAACTCATGGACTAAAGGGAGACTATGGGCAACATACAGGAATGAAGCGCAGTGATACTGTGTGATGCTCAGGATTAGCAGTTTTTATTGGAGGAAAGAAGATATAATGAAAGATGTGAACAGGGAGCCCCTTGCAGGGTCAGCTGAGGGCTCTCCCTACCAGCCCTCTTCTCCATGTCCCTATTTTTTCTTTTGCTTCTAATCTGTACAACATGCTGGGGTTTTATCTCTGCTTTGTTTGGTTTTCTTTCCCCTTTTATGCAGCAGAAGAAGGAAGGCAGCAGCTTGGACAAGTCTATGTGAATTTTTGCATGGTAGGGCACGAGAGAGCAATGGAGCTTAACCATAACCCAAAGAACTTGCCCCAGCTCTTTGCAGGCAACTGATGCTTACAGAGAGAACCAGAAAACAAAATCCTCTTGGCGACTGGAGGGGATGACTTCAGCCTCTTAGAGGTGAGGGGGCAAAAATGAGAGAGTTCATCTTACAAAAGTAGACACAGATGAAATGTGAACCTAGCAACTGTGACCTCTGGCTGTAAATGGCTGTAGACACACCTGAAACTGCAAGGGGGAGAGGTGCAGAAACTCTTCAGTTCCTCTCTTACTGTGAGATCTAGGCAGCAAAGACAAGCTTAAGTCAAGGAATAAATAAGCTACCCTTGGAACTCATGCTGTTTTGATACCTGTGGCTGCCTGGTGGGCATAAGATTTGGTTCAGTCTTACCTTCTTACCCATGTTTCAAGAGAGCCTAGGGTGGTATCTTTTGCCTCTGCAGAACCACAGCAAAAGCAGATCAGGATCTGTCCTGGATTGGAGTAGGTGCAGTCCAGGCTGAAAGAGAAACCATGTTCTTGAAGAAAATCAGCTCAAAATGAAGTCCAAGAGACTGACGCTGTTCTCAGTGCTGCAGGACTGGGGCAGTCAAGAGTCTGCAAAGACTCACAGAGGATGTAATTTGACAATCATGCCAAAGGGATGTTAACTGTGTTCTCTTTTCCCCGGCCACTGGTTCCCATGGAGTAGCTCAGAGTCACCTATTGAACCACCCCACATTTATCATATAATCATAAAATATCCCAAGTTGGAAGAGAGTAAGGGTCATTGAGTCCAACTCCTGGCTCCGCACAGGACCAGTCAAAAATCAGACCAAACGCCTGATTTAGATACTTCCATGCTGAAAACACCTTATCTGGGGAGGGAGAAATTATTTTTATTATTTAAAATATTCAGTTTTATAATAGCAATCTGGCCACAAAGACAGGAAAAAAATAAATGAACTTACCATGTTGGCACTTTGAACCAACCAACTCAGGTTTTATTCTCACGTCATGCTCATGGAACAGTGGGATTCCCCATCAGAGCAAAACTTCAGCTGTATGACCATCAGTGTTGGAAAGACTCTTCAAACAGAAACATTCCAGGGACAGCTGCACAGATAACATTTTTCTTCACCTCTTTATTCATTTATTGTCACAGAAAGCTTGTTACTGGAAACACCAGGAGTGTCCCTTCAAATGTCAGATAGTCTACATTGGGTGATGTGAATGAAAAAGGTCCAGGAGACAATTGGGCACCAAAACAAGAAAAATTCCTCCCACCTACCTCCTTTCAGCAGAGCACTGGTGTGTCTTGCTTAGAAAGGGAAAGAAAAAGTTTCACCTTCTAATTGTTGCATTGAGTAGCTCATTGACAGTGCTTTCTGTTCAATACTTTTCTTTATCACTCAGATTGTCTAATCAAAGGCTTTTTCCTTCCTTGGGTTAGTTTTGCAGTCTCTAGCATTGATCCAAAATCGGAAGTGTAAGAGGAAAACAGGCTCTGGGAATAGTGAATACAATTAGCACCCAAGCAGCTTCATTTTTTGGGGGTGCCTTTAAACATCTTGCAACTCTTTGTCTATTCTCCCATTCTTTTATTCTCCCTTTTGTGCTCAGGAGGCTTCTTTAAGAAAAGCTTTTGTCAGCAGCTCAGGGAGAAGATTAAAGCACCCATCATGGGGAAACAGGTTATTTTTTGTGTCCAAGTTCTTAATCCACTTTATTAAAATGTTCCAAATCTTCCTTCAAGAGGAGAGATCAGAAGGACATTTCCCTGTCACCCCTAGCATGCATTCCTTCCGGATACTTGTGCTTCATTAGAGGATGAAAAAAGCAAAGGCAAGGCAAGGCAAAGAAGAGAGAACAAGACTGCTGTGACTGGTTAATACAGGATGCAGAGCCTTCCATTTCATGGTCACTGGTACTGCTCTGGCCCCAGGCTGGAAGCAATTGAAAGCTTTTCCCATCTGAAAGACACTTGAATCAAGTCAGAGATCTCTAACTATTTTTACCTTTGAGGTTCAAAGAGGAGAAGAACATTTGCAGTGAGCAAAGTCAAGCATCCATCCAGCCTGCTGTCCCGTTGTAACAGCAGCAAGGAAAGGGCACAAAAAGGGTGAGGGAATGGTGGCTGCTGTGCTCTGTGCTCTGCCTGGTATTTTCCCACTTGAAGGGAGGGATCTCTTGGTTAATAAATCTTGATGATTTTTTTTCCATGGTTTTGTCTGCTCTTCTTTTCTGGATGTCCGTAATCCTTCCATGCATTTGCCCCTCTCACAGCAAAGCTGAGGGACAGCAGCACGAGCTGCTAGGTGGGTGCCTCTGATCTCTGGGGCACCTGATGGGTGACATTTTGTGAAGCTTGAAGGCTAAACATCATTAAGACCCTCAGAAAAAAAAAAAAAAGAAAGAAAAAAGAAAAGAAAAAAAAGTGTGTGATTTCTTTCTATCTCTGGGAAAAACAAATCTAGATGAGTCTCAGCCCCATCTTGGAACTACCATCTCCTCCTCATCCTAAACTGCCTAATCCCAACTCTCCTGTCTCTTCCTCTCAGGCTTCTCACCATGAATTTTCCATCTCTCTGCCCTCCTCCTGTGATCTGGCCACAAAATATTTAGCACGGGAAAACAAAGAGATACACGATCTGTTTTTCCACCATCTCTAATGGCAGAAAACGAGGATAGAACCTGCCCTGCTTAGCCATGTTAGAAATCTAATGAGGTTCCTGCAAGCATGTCTTTTCCATGTACTCTGTTTGTGATTCCAAAGGCCACTTCCTTTGAATAAGTAGCTGCTGTTTTGTAAAGCAAGTGTATATGACGCAGGCACTCCTCATGCTTCCTCAGGGTGCAATTACTTTCTTATCTGTCATGTACTGCTGTTTCTCCTCAGCTGAATTAAGTTGTCCAGCATGAGACTGTAGGGTTAATCTTCAAGCAGGAAAGCCTAAAAGGGCTGGAGGGAACCATGGCAGTCCGAGAGCAAAGAGCAAGGCGATGACACCTTGGCAGGCAGAGACCTGAAGCGTAAGGAGAATTCCTGAAATGAGACCATCACATTTCCCATCAGTGCTGACTCATAAAATGGCAGGTTCATTAAAGATGAAATACACAAAAACTACTGTGTGAGCTGTTTCATATTATGTGATTGGCTTTCCCCTGCATCTTGACTTCCCTGAGCCAAGAGTATCAAAGTAATTTGATTTTAAAATGTGTCATCTCATTAATAAAAATGTAGTTGAAGGCTCCATCTTATTTACTGTCCAAATTACTGTAGTTCTTCGAGGCCTGGCCTGCAGCTCTGCTTAGTTAGAGACCATCTATTTGAAACTCAGGAGGTAAGTCTTAGAATCATCAAGGTTAGAAAAGACCACTAAGACCATCTAGTGCAACCGTCCACCTCCCATCAGTATTGCCCACTAACCATGTCCCTCAGTGCCACATCTGCATGGCTCTTGAACACTTCCAGGAATAACTCCACCACCTCCCTGGGCAGCCTGTGCCAGTGCCCACCCACTCCTTCAGAGAAGTTTTTCTTAGTATCCCACCAGAAATCTCTTCTGTTTCCTGCCTCAGACACTGCCAAACCACAGGAGACTTTTCAAAAGGCTGAGAAGGGCTCAGCACGAGTCCCCCAACCTCCCCACTCTCTTGGCTTCCTTCAATACACCCCTGCAAAATCTCCTCTCCAGCCAAGAGCCCTGGAGAAATCCAGCAGAAATGGAGCTCCAAGCCAAGATCGCTTACACTACACTCCAGCCACTCAGTGTCACTGCTGTGCCACAACCACAGATCACCCTTTCTGCTGCTTTTATAGCAGGCGTACCACTGTGTTTTGTATCCAGTGACTCTCCTCCTCCAGGTACAGCCCTGTACAGCAGCATCAGCTGCAGTGATCCTGATGTCCCACGTTTATCCTGTCCCTTCTAACAGCCTCCACAGCATATTCCCTCCATTTTCAAAGCCTGTTTTCCAGTTGCTTTGAATTCCATTTGTGCTTAGAGATACGCCTCACTCCTCAAGCTCCATGCACCCTCACCAGTGAGGTTTTTAAAGCAAGGCCATAGCTGGAAGTTGTCACTGATACACGATGCAGAACAAAATCCAGCTCGCTCAAATGGAGCTAGATTGGCTCAGTGGGGCTGACAATAGATGAGCGGGGTCTTATCAGCCTATGGAGCAGACACAATGCAGGTGCAGTGTGCAGGGAGCAGATAGCAGCTCTGCAAAGGGGCCAGCCTGGCTGGTGATAGTGTGGGCTTCTCTTATTTTCCTCACCAGTTTTGACACTGTTGTTTTAAAGCCAGCACCTTTCTGACCACGGCCACTGCACTAGCAGTGAAAAGAAATAAAAGTGACTGACGGCCCGGTAGAGGAGAGCTGCACGTTTGTACCCACGGGGCACTTCTGCTCCAGGCAGTTTATTCCTTGCTCCAAATGCATTTGCTGGATTTAATGACAAGCTTCTTGTCACTTCTGCAATCAGTCCTATCACAGAGAGGTGATTTTGCATGGAGCAGGTCCTGTATTTTTTATCCTTTGTTTTGCTATTTTGTTGTTGTTGTTGTTGTTGAGGGGCTGCAAGCTGTCTCCCAAAACAGGTCACTATGGTTCATGGCAGTAACCAAGGTCATTAGCCAGATGTCTTCTCCCAATATTTGTAACTAGCAAAGCTAAAAAGTATAACCTCGGATTGTTCTATACAAGAAATCTCCAAACTGTAAATATGCAACAGTAAGAGAAAGTATTTATTTGCCAGTGGAACATTTTAATGAGTGGATGGCTCAGCAAATCTTGTAGACAGCTGCTTTCCCTTCTGCAGATACTGAGATTTATAGTAGAAAGGGAGGGGGGAAATAAGTAGCCAGGGGAGTGTAGTGGGGAGGGGATAAATCAGGTATGCTTGGGTCTCATCTCATCCTCTGGTTTGGCTGGTCTGACAGTTCTGCAGCTCTCCTTTCTTTCAACCAATCATTAATGATCCCATTCAATGGGAGCCTGTGGCCAAGAACAGACATATCACCCACTGACAATAATCACCCATTGGTTAGAACATTACGGAGCATGTCCTGGGCAGACTGATCTAATGGGTGGTAACCCTGCCCATGGCAGGGGTGCTGGAACTAGATGGTCTTTGAGGTACCTTCCAACACTAGCCATTCTGATTCTATGATTCTATATTCATACAAAGGGTAGCTTTCAAATATCAAGTGCTCATGGAATATTGATGGAGGGGCAGGAGCCTAAGAAAGTCAAAACAGTGATGTATTTTTGCAGTTCTGAGCAGATCTTTCATACTCTTTTCCAAAAAATAGGTTTTTAAGCCTTTTACGCTCCTAACCAATAACACAATCATAGGATCATTGAATTATATGGAATCACAGAATGGCTTGGGTTGGAAGGGACCTCAAAGATCATCCTGTTCCAACCCTCCTGCTTTGGGGGTTGGATATTTCTGATAGTATTTCTGATGAATACTATTCCCAAAACCCAAATCACTGTACCAAGAGGAACGGAATCCAGAAGAAAAAAAAAATCTGTCCTGATGCTTGTAGACTAGAGACAGAGCAATAAGCCCAACATGCATTTTACAGAAGACCCCTCCTAGTGATCATAACCTCCAACAGCACAATGCTTCTGTAAAACACAGTCCTAAGAAAAGCTATTAATAGCAAAAAAAAACCACCAAATCAAAACAAACAAACAAAAGAAAACCAAATAAAAAAAAACAAACACGACAGTACAACCACCAAAAGAACTTACAGCATATTCTCAAGTGATTAACAAGCTCTCTGAGCTGCTCCTTGAATCAATCTTTCTGACAATGAAATTTTCACTTCCCTTGGACCTTTACTCCTAGCAGGAGGAGGGAGCTCACATCCTGACTTGCCAATTGGCAGCAATGTATTCAGCTGGGGAATCTGCTGTATCAGTGACAGTGTAGACTAACTCTTGTCCTGACACTGCATTATATTTTGAGGTGAAGCAATTTAAATCAAGAATAGTCATCTTCCAACTTTGAAAAACACAGAAATAACCCTAAAAGGCGTTGCTGTTCTCTCACCTAGGTATTGCAAACAGTCTGTTAGATGCTGGAATAAAAGCTAATCTTACATCGTCTCCAGAAGCACTTTCAGGTTGTTTGCTAAGACTCAGAAGAGAGACCAGTTGGACACAGGGAATCAAAGAATGCGCCTGCAGGAATGTGAAGGTCTTGCTGTCGAGGTCATACAGATGAAAACATCAACAGAATACATAAGACACTTTGCACCTTCCTTATTTATCCAAAAAGCTATTTTTGTTTATTAAAACCTAGTTACTAGCTGCATCTTGCCAATAACCTGGAGTGCTTGCTTGGTTAATTTAAGCAAGCAGAGCTTTGACGAAGTAATTTTACCATCCTCGGGGATCTGCCAGCTTATGCCGGTCTTCACTATTTCAGATGAAATTGAGTTAATTTTCGCTGAAATTGCTTCTTAGCAGACAAACACATTCCCCATCATTGCAAGCTTATGCCTCTGCAGCTCTATTATTCTTTAATTTACACACCCCGGCAGCGAGGGATTAATGCCTGAGACATACAAAAGGCTACAGTGTGGAGAGGAGAAGTGGAGGAGAGAGAAAGAAAGAGTGGAGCTCTGTGGGGAATAGGTAATGGTGTTTCAGTTGTATAGTCAAAACATTTAAAGTTTGGCATTAATATGGAGTCAGCTCTTGTCCTTTCAGTCTGAAAATCCATCATTAAAATCTCAAGGCAGAGAACATCCCAGCTATGCTGACCATGGCAATCCCTGCAGGATTACCAGTCGGGAGGACGATCACTGGGGTATTGTAGATTCCTCCATCACAGGCTGATTGCTGGAAGTGAAGGTGGTGTGGAGCAGAAGCTCACAGGAAGGTTGCATTTCACCTCTGTGCCTTCCACCACGCTCATGCTTCAACCAGGAGTTCTGGGAAGGTGCTGCTGCCAAGGCCCTGGGGGTTCCTTCAGATGTTCTAAAACTAAAATACTGCATTCTTGAAAGCATCCAGACAGAAATATGAATAGTGCCAAAGCATCTGCAAAATGGGAAAAAAAGGATTACCCTGTTTTGTTTTCTTTTTCTAACAGAAGTGCCAAATTCAGCTGTCTCTGTGAATTTTCTAGTAAGATTTTAAGATAGCAGAATTTTAAAGCAGTCCTTGCTGATGACTGAGATGAACAGCAACTATGGGTTTTTTTTAGATTATTGCTTCAGTTTTCCTTCCTTAGTCAAACAGCTAACAGTTTCCTCTCTTTTTGTAAATAGCTCTGAGTTACACATGGGTAATTGGATAAAATACAGCAATCCCACATCATGTGCTGCTATACACGTAGCAATGCTGCAATTGAACATTTAAATTCCTTGTCTTCCTTTGAAGGCCCACCCTTCCTTCCACTTCCCTGGCCACCAGTGTTGCATCAATGCAGCAGTACATACCAAGATCCAGCACATTCCAGCATCCTTCTTCCACACAAACACATCCATGCTTTCTCCTTGCTATCTTCTGCATATGAGAAGCTCTCTACCAGCCCAATTTATTATTCCACCTACAAATCTTTTCTTGTTTTCTCCTTCAATATGATGCCAACTAAATCTGGACATGACAGCTGATATGTTGGACCACCATATCTCTCACATGCTCTTTCTGACTTTTTATTAGCTGATAAGCCCTTTGCAGGCCAGAGCTTGTTCTTGAGCACCCTGTCATCTCAAGCGCATGACTTGATATCTACAAAATTAGCAACAAAAGAAGAAAGCTCTAGAGATAATTTTCCCTCCTGAGGACTGTCCTCCACAGAATCATAGGGTATTCCAAGTTGGAAGGAACCAATTTAGACCATTGAACCCAACTTCCAACTCCACACAGGACCACACAAA